>NC_064646.1:55480941-58304275 GCF_023864345.2 Schistocerca serialis cubense
TTCCGCCATCTCTCTTCCCACATCCACCACTGCTGCCCAACACTACAATAGCCAACAACAATGCAAACCAGCCACAGACTGCACACAGCACAGCCAGTGATTTTTATACAGAGCGCTACGTGGTGTTAGCAAAAAAAAAAACCTATACAGCCTACTTACATAGCCCCCATGCTCCCCACAAAAAATTTTACAAATAGTTATGGGCCATGGCCAATACAGATTTGAAAATTTTTTTCATAATTACAATAACGAAGATATCAAATGCACACACTTATTGATACAATGTTGGTCAAAAGCTAAAATTTTCTCACAGTCCATAAAGATAGTCCTGATCATTCATCACAGTAAAATTGCAATGATTTTTTTTTCTCAAAGTCTGAGCAGTAAAAGAAAATGCACACAGAAGTAGTGGATTTCCATGCTGTCTTGAAGAAGTAGTGGTGTCCTTCCAACGGAAAGACAGTGCTGATTCTTGACATGCAGACAGATAATGGCCACAACAGAGCAAACCCACAGCAGAGTCAGTCGAAGTTTTGAAGAATATTGGTAGGTAGGTCATCACAGAGCAGAACCACTGTAGTCCTGCTAGAGATTATGGTATTGCTGAGCCACCAGGGATGCAGTCCCACTGCAGTCCTTGTAGAAATAATGGTACTGGTGGGCCATCAAAGATTCAGACCCACTGTAGTCCTTGTAGAGACGGCCAGTAGCCATCTGTTGCGACTGTACAGGTGCACGATCACCATCGAAGAGTCTTTCGGACAATATAGCAAGTCCATAAACCACCACTTGTGCACTTCAAAGTTTTTGGAATTGTCCTTAGATCCAGCAATGCTGTTAATCAGTCCCTTGCTGAATTATTAACACATGTGCAGGCACTAACAGTCCCAACTTCTCATATATTGTGCATATACTATGACCAACAGAAATGTGTGCAGTGAAATGTAACTTAATTTGAAGAACTGGTGTCTATACAATTATAAATTTACAACATAAGAATACAATTACAAAGGTACAAAATACATCATTAAAGAACATAACAATAGAGATATTATTTGTAGTAATAGGGGCTTTACAAAAGAATAGAAATAAACATATTCATTAGTGTTACAGGAATTATGACATAAGTAAATACATAAAAGGTCTGAATAACTTTCGAAACATCAACTTCACACGTGAGCACTAAAATAAAACTGAAAATAAATAATGTCTAAAGATCATTACAAAGTAAATGACATATTATAAATGCAAATTATATTTGAGGATAACAGTATTCCTCATCATAGTGAACGTAGCTGAGTATTAGAAAAATTCTACAACATAAGTCGTATCAGATAAACACATAAAGACAGGAAGAACACAAATACACAAGGTACACAGACACATAGTGGAATAACACAAAGAACAGCTCAGAGTTGGTTTTCAGTGTGACATTTGGTACTGCAGTCCAACCCAAAACTTCATTTCATAGATGTTTCCTCTTATTTCACTTTTTTTTAATACCTTGTCAATGCATTTCTTCCAATTCCCCACAACTCACTCTCTTATATAGTCTACCCCCTCTTAAGCTAATTTAAATCTACTGAGCTCAGATGCTAAACTAAGGGACGAGGCAATGCAGCAGTACAAAACAATTAACACAAACAGCAATGACAAAAATTGCAAATTGGCAAAGCAAGCAGCAGTATATCTAAATTAGCAAAGCAAATGCAACATTACAACTAATATAAGGCAATGTGCAGCAAATAAGAAAAATTAATCAGTAGTAAAACTGGCTTAACAGAGTAATAGAAAGTCAAATTCAGTAGCACTATGCCTGGCAAACAGCAGCAGCAAATGCAATAACCTATATCTAAACATGACAAACCCACAAGCGGAAAAAATAGTACACTAAAGACAACAATGCAGATAAGGGAAATGTATATTCACGTCTTAATGTCTATGTAATTAAAGTGGTGCACCACAACAAGTTATTCTACAAAAAAAATTACCAAGTACTTGAAAAGAAAATTATGTACGCAGTTACTGTTATTAGTCCCTTCTTATTGGTCTTTCCTTTCCAAGTGTTCCCTTTTTGAAGAATGTGGATCATAAAATTATTACTTAATAGATCTGTCGACAGAAAGTGTTCACATTAGCAAATGCATTTAATTTTAATTTATATAACCAATGCTGCAACACAGCTGGAAACCCAATATCAAATGAAACAACCAACTATGTAAAGCAAAGCATAAAAACATCATTCAGTAGCCATGTGGCATTTCATAAATCAGTAGAAATTCTCTCAACTCTCGTAGAAAGGCACTTGTCATAATCATGTGTGCAGATGTAAGAATATTTCCCATCATTTCATAAGCATTTCGCCAAGTAGCACGAAGTACACGCTTCACAATATAATCATATGTTTCCAAGTAATGAGGGTGTCGTATTTGCAATGCTTTCTGTAAAGGAATGTCAATAGCGAGGTTAATGGCCTCTTTTCTTCTGCACCCAACGGCTTTCATTTTTCAGATGACTATATCTCAGCTGGGCGCCCAAAACACATTACGTCAAGGTGACTTACCTTTCTTACCGAAATATTTACGACAGCAGTTTTCACTACAGGGACAGTCTAATATAAAAATTTCACAGGTCGAGAATTTGCCTTACAAATGTGTAGAAACAAAATCCTATAAAAATAACAGTGTACAAAAAATTTTCGTCGGCATTGTAATACATTCACGCATTTACACACATTTCATAACTCTTAAAGTACGATTCTTCGTTTCCAACATCCTTTTTCACAAATCAGCGTCCCTAACCACTGATCATTATTCCTTACCTTATTACACATACACATATTCGTCGACATTCTTCAATATTTCATCATTATAAATATGTAGCATTATCAAATTCCTCATATAGCATCAGCTTATTGATCATAAACATACCTCAACAGCATAATACACATCATCATCGTAAAAATAACATCGTAACAGATCAATCACATCTCAAAATCGTCGCAGCTTCTTTCAATAATTTCAAGACCTTCAATAAAGTCATCTACCTCAAACATACTTCAAAAATCATGTTGTTGTTGTTGTTGTGGTCTTCAGTCCTGAGACTGGTTTGATGCAGCTCTCCATGCTACAGTAAAGCTGCATTTCCTCGGTAAAATTTACGGCTGTAGTTTCCCCTTGCTTTCAGCCATTCGCAGTACCAGCACAGCAAGGCCGTTTTGGTTAATGTTACAAGGCCAGATCAGTCAATCATCCAGACTGTTGCCCCTGCAACTACTGAAAAGGCTGCTGCCCCTCTCCAGGAACCACATGTTTGTCTGGCCTCTCAACAGATACCCCCCCCCCCCCCCCCCGTTGTGGTTGCACCTACGGTACGGCCATCATTATCGCTGAGGCACGCAAGCCTCCCCACCAACGGCAAGGTCCATGGTTCATGGGGGGGCAAAAATCATGCTCCTTTACCAAATACTACATTCAAAGCTGTCATCACAATGGTTCCGAAAAAGTATGAACAGTTCACACAGTGCAGGCAAAATACAATTTCATAAGTGTGAAGTTATCCAACTGCGTAATTGCGTAAACATGTGTCACTGACGTAGTAAAAGGATTGTTTGTTTCTCTGTCAAATAATCAGATAGCTGTATAATTCTGTGTTTGAGAAATATGGCACCGATGTGTAAAATTGTATAAGCAAATACCATATTAGCTAAGGCTCCTTGTGCTTGCCAAACACATGGTACACAAGGTAAGCATGTACCCCCCCTGAGGATTAATGTATTTATACATACCCTCAGGTGTTACAGATTACAGCAACGGAATGAAATGTATCACAGAAAACTTTCTTTGTATCATTGTAATTCAAAAATCTTTAAACATAAATGTTTTAAGTACAGAATCAATCACTCAAATACATGTACTGTAGCGCTAAACTGTGCGTCTTGTTGTCATTACTTAAGGATAAAAAATGTGCCAAGTGTCGTAATTATCGTCGTCCGTAAGCAAAGTTCTGTGGAAGTCAATGCACTTACCTCGTAGTAAACAAAAGTGAAATGCTCTGCAAATAGATATCGTAGTTATTACGTACAGTACTGTGATCAAGAAAGTACTACACTGTAACGTATTGTTGTTCTACAAAAAAAGCTTTCTCATTGTAGCTATACCACAAAAGTTACTACTAAAACATGTTTTACTTTCCAGAAGAATTCAGAAAAACTGTGCAGGTATAAATTAGATACAGCACAAAAGCAACAATGTAAATTGTGTCACATGTTAGTAGCATCGTGGTATAATCGTGTAGCTGTCAAAGAAACCAAATATTAAGTCATATTTAATCTCACAGAAACTACTTCAAATAAGGAATGTCTTTTCAAGTAAACCAAAATGTTGCATTAAAATCTCATTAGCAGTATCGGTATATGTTCTAAGTATGTGAGCCTTATAGTCGTTACATAATCGTGCAACTAACAAGCAAGAACGTACACACAATAATAGTGTGTCGTCTGTTTACTATAAAAATGCATTCGTAATTACTGTCTAAATAAGTTGCCTAGGTTCTAGACTGGATAGTTAACTTTAAAACATAGTTGCATGTTAACAGTTTCTAAGTTTGACAAACAGTACTAGTAACGTGAAGTGAAAAATTTTATAGCAAAGACTAAGTTAAAAAACAGATTCACTCTCAATAAATGGTTTTACATGTGAAATGTGGTGCAATCTTTTACCCTTTCTAGTGCAAAGAGTTTCAACTTCATAGCAATTATCATATTGTATACGTTGGTAAGGAATGCTAAATTTTTTCTCAAGGTTAGCGTCTATGTTATTTTTCTCTGAGCCAGCCAGCGCAAGTGGCTGCCTGCGTTGCGAGTCATTGTCTGTCTCTTTGTTGGCACGTGTCGTTATTGGGATTAGGAGACCTAACTTCTACTAATTCACATTGTCGAGAGGGCCCTGCCCTGTTTGAATCCCGCCAGTTCTGATGAAATTCAGGTCTGTCGTTACGATTATTTCGTCTGTCGTCATGTCAGTAGATTCCATAGTTTCTCTTTTGTCGGTGATGTGGTGGAGAATTTCTCCCGGAATCATAACTGCGTGGTGGACCATTGCGTCTGAAGTTATTCTGTCTCCCTTGATAATAATTATTTTGGTTCCCATATTGTCTGTTCTCTGATTGTCTCAGTCATATTCATTACTGGAGAGAGGTGGTCTTTCCCTGTAATTATTACTACTCTGCCAACGGTTGTCATACGGGTGGTGTCTGTTTTGGTCACGATTTACGTTGTAAGAATAGCCTTGTCGTGTCCAGTTATTATTTCTGTCATCGCGGAATTGACACGGATGTGACCTGTAATTGTTGTGCTCCTGTTTTCGCGCTCCGCGATTGTCACTGTCAGTTTCCAATTCTTGTAACAGTCCCTGAAAAGCTTCAATGCCGTCTTTGCAACGTCCTGCCAAAATAATATGTCGTAAATGTTCAGGCAATTAGATTACGCAAATGCGGATGAGTTCTGAGGGTTTGTATGGGTTTGAAAGATACTGATTCTTATGTAATATGTCTTCGAAATATTTCATAAGACTGGAAAATTCAGATTGTTCGAAATGTTTCATCATTATGATGCTATGTTTTACTCTGCCTTGAATAGCTTGAGACCAATATACTGAGAGGAAGGCAAGATAAAATTCTCCTTCACTGTGACAATTGTGAATGACCGATCGCATTCTTACAGATGGTTCATTCTGTAAGTAGCCACACATAAATTCTAACCTGTGCTCCAATGACCAGTTGGGAGGAAAATAATGAGAGAATTGATGGAGCCATGCTTGTGGATGAATGTTGTTGCCAGAATTCTTAAATGTTTTGAATTTACGTGTAGTAATGAACGCCTTATAGTCAAAATCATCATGTCGGCGATTCGCACATCGGTAATTGTTACTTCTTTTCAGCGGTTCCATCTCAAAATTCGGTGTACCTTGCCAATTTCTTTCATAATTTCCGAAGTGGCCAGTGTTATTATTTTGTGGCTGTTCCGTATTTCTAAGTCCCTCTCCCGTGTTGGAGGCCGAGTCTCCTCTGAAATATTTAATTCTTGTATTACCTGTGTCAAATGATCTTGTACTTCCCGGGTTTCTCTTTTATACTGTGTGTTGATTTGATTTTAATTTTGATTGAATTTCCTAATTTGTTCATACACTTCTGCGTCAGTGAAGGCTAAGGATCTTGTGTCATTCAGATCACCATCTACCTTTGTAGATAAAATATTTAGCTGATCCGAAAGTTCGACTACTTTCTCTGATAATGAGCTAATCTCCTCCATGTATCTTTCTGAACCAATTTTCAGAGTATCTACTGTGTCCTTTAAGTTTTCGTGAGTTTTTGCAAGTAGCGTAACCGAATCGGTAGATGCAACTGAGTCAATTTTAGCCCGCAAGGTCTCGTTATTTTCATCAACAATAGTTTGCAGTTCTTTTATGACTGCTTCGTGATTCTGTAATGCATTTTGATGCCGCAAAAAAATAGGTTGAAAATGCTCACAAATTTGTGTTTTTACGTCATTACAGACTTTTTGACTTTCGATTCGATGTTATGTAACTCAGCAGTTAAATCTTCACGTGTTTGTTCAAGCGTGGTGTCTAACCTTTGAAGATTTTGTTCCATTGTGTCTAACTTTTGAAGATTTTGTTCCATTGTGTCTAACTTTTTAAGATTTTCTTCCATTGTGTCTAACTTTTGAAGATTTTGTTCCATCATGTCTAACTGTTGCTGTGTTTGTCTCTGATTTTGATTCATTTGTTGCATTAATTGCAATAATAATGTATTTGTGGCTGGAATCTGTTCCTCTATGCTTTTCTGCAGTGCATTTGCACCGCCAACTTTCACATTTTGACAAGCAGAAAATGTGTCTTGACTTATTTGAGAAAATGGTGAGGACACAAGACCTGAATCTACAGTATTTGCGAGATTCTGTCCTGTCATTTCTGATTCCTGAGGCGAGCTGTTGCCAACCGATCGATCGATAATGCTTCCCTGTTCACTAATTGTTTCACTGTCTACGCCATTATTTGCCGCCCGCTCCATTTCCCTATGCACAATTACCAAATTACCACTTTGAATGGCTGTTAATTCATTACACAATGGTGCTGATAAGCTACGCTCGTCGTCACTAATATTTCTCAGTTTACTTTGGAGCCTAGTGCGTTTTTCACACGCCATTATTGTCACAATATTTCACACGATAACACAGAAAAGCACAATTTGAAGAGCAAAATAAGAAAACACATTAACATAGCACTGAAAATAATATCTAGTTAATTGCAACCGCTGCTGCGAAATACTTGGTGCAAATCTACATGCAGGCCACAACTGTTTTACTGTACAACAATGAAAAACTACAACTGCAAAGGAATTTCTCTCTATAATTACACGCTAGCAATAAACAATAGCTACACTAATTACAGAAACTACAAGAAAAAAATCAGAAGATTCCAGTGAGGTATCCTCGGCTAAGGGTCGACATATGAAACGTCCCCTTGGAAAAATTAGTGAATGACAGTGCTTAAACTGACACACAATATTTTTAGCGCAACGCATTCTAACTTTCAAAGGACCCTACAAAAGAATGGCCCTGACAAACATTAACCTATACGTTTCACAAATCACTTACCTCACAAAAATCTTGGTTACTCGAACTACTGCAATACAGCGAGCGCCACTACTGCCAGCTAAATAAGAGATTCTAACTACTGAAGGCACTAACTACTGATAGGCATAGTTAGCAAATGAGAGATTTTGATAGAGAACAAACAATGTATTTACCTTAATAGTGTTCAAAAGTCATAATATATATATCAGTCCATGATATCGAATATTACAAGTTTACTCTTTCTGATGGACACACGTCCAGATCGACCGCTCTCAAAATTCCACCATCTCTCTCCCCACATCCACCACTGCTGGCGGCTCATCTCCAACTGCACAACGCTACGCACTGTTAACATCCAGCTGCCAAACACTACAAAAGCCAACAACAATGCAAACCAGCCACAGACTGCACACAACAGAGTCAGTGATTTTCATACAGAGCGCTACGTGGCGTTACCAATAAAAAAACCTATCCAGCCTACATACAAACGGATAGTTCCATGGGACTGGAAGAAGGCCCAGGTCATAGCAGTCTATAAAAAGGGTTAGAAAATCGGATGCACATAATTACCGGCCAATTTCACTGACATCGATTTGTTGTAGAATCATGGAACATATTTTGCGTTCAGACATAATGACCTCTCTAGACTCTGAGAAACTCATCTGCAGAAACCAGCACGGTGTTAGGAAACAGCGTTCATGCGTGACACAGCTGGCCATCTTTGTGCATGATAAATTACGAGCTCTAAATACCGGCTCACAGGTTGATGCCATATTTCTCGACTTTCGAAAGGTGTTCGACTCAGTTCCACAGTGTCGCTTGCTCCAAAAAGTGCGCGCTTACGGTCTCTCAGATGACATATGCGGTTGGATAGAAAGTTTTGTAACAGACAGGGAGCAGTATGTCGTCCTGAATGGGGTGTCTTCAACAGAAACAAGCGTAACTTCTGGTGTGCCCCAGGGCAGCGTAACAAAAGGATATAGCCTACAATACTTAAGTTCGTCCAGTCTTAGAGTAGTGTTCGTCTGTATGGGACCCTTACCAGTTGGGTCCGATTCAAGAGATTGAGAAGGTCCTAAGAAGAGCGGCAAGATTCGTGACTGGTACATTTACAAATCGCGAGAGCGTTACAAATCTCATATAAAGTTTGAAGTGGGACACACTTGCAGATAGATGGCGAGCTAAACGGAAAAGACTGCTCACTAAATTCCGAAATCCGATCTTTACCGAGGAATTAGAGCGTATATTATTACCACAAACTTTCAAATCGTGCAATGATCACCATTCAAAGATAAGGGAAATTAGAGCTCGTACTGAGGCGTACATGCAGTCGTTTCTCCCTCGCGCGATCCGTGAGTGGAACAGAGGGGGGAAATATGACTTTGGCGCGAATTGTGCCCTCCGCCACACACTGCTTGGTGGCTAGCAGAGTATATATGTAATGTAGATGTATTGTTTGTGATCCTTCTCAATCAACCATCGCCTATAACCCAGTCCATATATCACCGAACCTCTGATGTGATATTGAGACACAAAGCATTACAAATACTGGAGAAATATCTAGCGGCAGCGTGAGGGAGTTGCAAATACCAGCTTCATACCACGTTCCTTAGCCGAATCACTTTCTAAATTCGGTGATTTTACGACAAGGTTGCACCGTCAGCGACGTGTAACCGCACTGTTGGTCTGATAATATACACTCCAGAGGTCACCGTCTATATCCAGTGTCGCAGTATTTGTCTGGAAAAACCATTCCATTTGCAGGTAACGCCATACCTTGATTTATAAAGCCAGTATATCTTTTAACATGGATACTTGTGTGCACCTGCAGAACCAGGACCGACTGTGATAGCAATATGGTCGTTGCGATCGCGTTTTTTTAACATCTTGCGGTTTGTGAGACGATTACACCTCTCTTTCTAAGACACCACTCGCAAGAAAAACTTACGACACATGTCCACCCATTGCTGATTTTCTCTCAGTATTATTACGTATCGCCAGCAATCAGTTATTGGCGAAGTATTATACTTAGTAGTAGGAGATCCGTGATAGGTTCGCCTTGAGCATCAGGCTTATAAATTATGTGTGAGTGTGTGTTCTGACATGTGCAAAGGAAATGACTATGTACAGCCATAAGGATGGTATGGATTTGACTTGGAATACAGTGATAGCAAAGGTAAGAGTATATCAAGTCATAAGAATGGTACCGATATTTCTATGTCCAGAGCCATAGCCCTCAGCAGACTATATTTCCATTGTTTCGCTCATTGTCGAATGTCGTACAATTGAGACCACGATCGTAATATTTAATTGTAAGTACAGTGATAAAACATACATATGGCCGGTTTCCTAGGATGAATCTGTCTATGCGTGCTTAGTGTGCAGTGCCGGTGACCTGTGGCGGGAATGATTCACGTTTCTGGCTAACGGTAGGAGCTGTCCAAATGGAGAGGCCTGTTGGGATCCAGGAATGTAGCTGAATTAACCGTTTCGTCCTCTAGACGGATGAATAGCGAATTAATGCTTGGTATGTGTTGGACATCTTTAGTGATTGCATGGAAATTTGATATGATTCAATGCAGACGTGTGCTTGTGCTGGACCATTATTCCCTCCCATGTAAACTGTTCGACTAACTGCTTCTGTATACTTCGCGCCTTTATTTAGTTGAGAGAACATCGACTGCGGTGTGCACACCTAGCACGCGAAAGAAAGGTAGAAGACACATTTGTTGGTTCTCTAGACGCGATAAAACCCGTAGTTGACTATGTGAATTATAAAAATGATTATGAATCTGTTACATCACCAACATCGGTAACTGCTAGTTGAAATATCAGTCTTCTATCTTCGAGTTCACACGTAAAGGTCTTCACAGACGGGATAAGTTTGTAGTTTCTCAGTGGTTTACAGCACAGTACACCTCGCTCAGGTTTCGGGTTTATAAGAAATAATTTCCGGTCTATATCTTCGGAATTATACTGTGCGAGCGATACTGCTGCTACGCAAGTGATATTGCTATATGCTTGATATCGAAAAGTACCTCGGAAATGGTATGATATTCCAGTAAACGATGTGAAATTACATATTGTTTTGTAAGCCCAGAGTCTGGAGATGGTGTAGAAAGCAAGCAAGTGTGCAGGTCGGGGCCAGAAGCCGTAACGCCTTTGAACCGAGGGAAAAAGAGACTGTCTTTGTACAACAGTTTGGAGAGTGACTTCGGTCTGCTGGGGGCGCTCTGGTCATGCATCAGGAGTGGATGACTTGCAACAGCCCGACTTCATGGGAGATATCTAGTGGTATGAGGAGTATATATGGTGCTGTGTGTCTTAGCGGTATATGTATGAGTGCCTGGAGGTCCATAGCTGTATGAATGATGCAAAAGGGACGATTTTGTATGGTGCACGACACGAGTTGTACGTTTATTACATCGACATGGTATGCGGTGATATATTGCCAGGTTTCACACTCTAATATTCAAACTCCCGTCCTCAGTGGCAGAGCAGTGTAATTGAGTGAGAGTCTTTCCATATTTGACGATCTGTAGGCCACTTTTACACTGTTTAATTGTCAGTGCAATATGGCGATCTGTTCAAAATTGTTTTGCCGCTGATAGTCTCGTCTGGAGAAAGAAAAAAGCGGACATTGCTCCAACACTATCAGTATTAGTACTTTGGCGGTTAAATTCAGTAAGAGCCGACATAATGCTCCATTCATTCACAAGACATCCTTTGCGTCGGGGCATTGGAGCCCCAATATAGCAGTTAGAACGTATGTGCTTCAGAGATGTTTGTTGAAAGCAGGACTTAACGATTTGCAGGAAGGGTAACACGTGAGGGACGGGGTTCCGTGTTAGTATCATCAGGAGGGTAGCAGTCGGCGTTATTCTGGGCTATTTTCATAAACTTCTGTTAGGACAAGAATTTCCATACAGACAACCTGAGACATCACGAAAGCTCCTACAAAAGCGACCGTTAACTATTTCTGCGAGACTTTACAATTTCCGAGGGGTCAACTTGGCTCTAATTTACATAGTCATGTGACATCAGTATAATATTGAGAACCTTTTAGATGCAGCTGCGTGGGTGAGCCGTTATGCAGTCATCTCTCGCTTGACACTGGAAATGCAGGTACATGTCAGTCACAGTGTAAACGTACGTGGCCGGAGGCGTCTCACATGTCCCATTAGGATCGCTAGTATCAATACACCCTGTGCTATTCTGGGAAGCATTGGGACAGACATCCATAGCACGACCTGTGACGTCAGTATCCACAGCTAGAAAGAAATCGCACCAGCAGTGGTTAACACATGGGCACAGCCAAGGGGGTGACTTGGCTCTTATTTACATAGACATGTGGCGTCAGTATACCACTAGAATAACTGCAACTGTATACCCGAAAACTGACGTGACTTTCACCTGCTCGCTATAGGCGATAGTGGCCTGAGAGCAATGGCTTGTGCCCCTGCACTCGTCTGTCCGACGGAGAGTCCCGGAGGCGTCGGCATGTACGCCTGTTGCAGCCTCCGATACGTTGCGATTGATGATTGTCCGAAAGCGTTTTTTGCATGCACTGAGTGTTTGTGCACTACATTATTTTCGGCTGTTTAAGCGTTGTGAGCGTGCTGGCAGAGCGTTTTACATGAATTATTTCGGTGACTGGTGAGTAGTTTGCAGGTCTGTGCTACATATTGCATTATTTGGACAATTTAGGATTAGTGAGCGTTTTACAAGCCTTATTTTTATAATTTACGAGGCTCAAAATGGTTCAAATGGCTCTGAGCACTATGGGACTTAACATCTGTGGTCATCAGTCCCCGAGAACTTAGAACTACTTAAACCTAACTAACCTAAGGACATCACACACAACCATGCCCGAGGCAGGATTCGAACCTGCGACCGTAGCAGTCGCGCAGTTCCGGGCTGAGCGCCTAGAACCGCTAGACCACCGCGGCCGGCAATTTACGAGGTGGTTTCGTGTCTGCACATCAGTGTACCGCATTATTCTGGTGATTTACGAGTAGTTTACGTGTCTGTGTGCTGCGCAATGCACTATACCGTCAGTGGGCGTGTCCGCAGAGCGTTTTACATGAATTAGTTTGGTGATCTACGAGTTGTTTGCATGGCTGTACACCAGTGTGCCGCATTATTTCGGTGAGTTACTAGTAGTATGCAGGTCTGTAGGCTGTGTATTATGACCCTAATCACGTCAGAGCAAGTATTTTGTATCAATGTGATAAAAGAACTATGGGAAATCCGTCCCTAAATAAACTGTTCCAAAATAAATAAAATACACTCCTTCATCTCTCCAGCAGCCCAGCACAAGCTAAGTCCTTTTCCCACTATTTCTGCCGCTGGACCACCATCTTGGATTACATCACACAAGGGATGAGAGCCTCTCTGGTAGCAGTACTGTGTACTAAGTCAGTTGGACTCTGGACCACATGGTGAACACACTGGATGGAGCTGCTGCCTCAAATTGTTTAAATAAAGACTGAAAATAAAGACTTATGTCCACCCTATCCAGCACAACCTGTGTCCTTTCCCCGCCAATTCCTAGGAAGAGGTGGTGGTGGGATGACTTTGGTTAGTGGAGGTAGCCCAAGTGACCTATTTTCCAACCACTTTCTTAGGTTAGTGGAGGTAGCCGTGATGTGTTGCAGAACAATGCAACTGCTGTAATTTGAACTTTACACCATTTTCTGGGGGAGGGGAGTGGGGAGGGGATGGGATTAGGTTAGTGGAGTTAGCGCAGCTGACCTATTTTCCCGCCAAAATTTCAACTTCCCATCATAACGTCATTGTTATGTTGCCATATCTACTGCTGCTATCTTTCATCCACCATATTCAATAAATTTGGCAACAATGCAGAGTGGGGTGAATGAACTTTGTCCCACTACTTCAGATATATTCAAGATATATCCATCATGTACTTCTGAACCATTTTAATACATTCAAATACTGCCATATGACTAGCTTTAAGTTATAGATCACAGAACTGGACAGGAATCGCCATTCAAATATTCTAGTTTATTCTCAATTGCTGGTTTTCCACTAGATTGTTCCAGTAACTTCCTTACAAATATTAATTTACTAATGTGTTACTAAATGAACATAAACATTTAGAAAACAAAGTAGTGGTAATTCATATAGAGGTTAACCTTTGTCACATAAATGTGGAGTACTCCTAGTTTTGACACTCAGTAACAATCAAGCAGACTTTTATTCTGCATCTACATGCAGGTGCACCTGTATACATACTCCCCGAACCAGCGTGCATTGCATGGGGGAGGGTACCACGTACCACTACTAGACATATATTTCCCTGTTCCTCTTGCAAATGGAGCGAGGGACAAACGACTATTTATAAGCTTCTGTATGAGCTCTAATTTCTCTAATTTTATCTTTGTGTCCATTTTGCGAAATGTACATTGGCAACAGTAGAATCATAGAATCGATCTGCAGTCGACCACAAATACTGGAGCCCAAAATTTATGCAAAGTTGCCTCATGAAGAAAGCGTTGTTTTCCCTCCATGGTTTCCCATTTGAGTTCACGAAGCTGCTCTGTAATGCTAGCTGATCGAACCTAGTGGTAACAGCGTGCCTCTGAACAGTTTCGATGTCTTCCTTTAGTCCAAACTGATAGGGGTACCAAATACTCAAGCAGTATTTAAGAATGGGTCGCAATATTGTTCTATCAGCAGTCTCCTCTGTAGATGAGCTACTCTTTCCCAAAATTCTCCCAATAAAACGAAGTCGAGCATTCGCCTTTCTCACTACCAACCCTATGTACTCATTCCATTTCATATAGCTTTTCAATGTGAGGTCTGGATAATTAATGGACATGAATGTGTCAAGCAGCACATTACTCATGGTGTATTCTAATGTTGTTGTTGTTGTTGTTATTGTTGTGGTCTTTAGTCTGAAAACTGATTTGATGCAGCTCTCCATGCTAGTCTATCCTGTATGGGCCTCTTCATCTCTGAGTAACTGCAGAACGTGCTTACTGTATTCATCTCATGGTCCTCCTCAACAGTTTTTACCCCCCATGCTTCCCTCCAGTACTAAATTGGTGATCCCTCGACGTCTCAGAATGTGTCCTACCAACGGATACCTTCTTCTTGTCAGGTTGTGCCACAAATTTCTTTTCTCTCAAATTTTATTCACTACCTCCTCATTATTTGTGTGTTCTGCCCATCGAATCTTCAACATTCTGCTGTAACACCATTATTCTAAAGCTTCTTTTCCTTTTTCTATTTTCCTCTTCTCTAAAACGTCTATTTCCCATGTTTTACTTCCGTACATGGCTACACTCCAAAGAAATTACTGTAGAAAAGACTTGTTGACACTATGATCTATATTCGGTGGCAACAAATTTCTCTTCTTCAGAAACGCATTCCTTGCCATTGCCAATCTACATTTTCCATTCTCTCTTGTTAGGCATCATCAGTTACTTTACTGCCCAAATAGCAAAACTCATCTACTACTATAAGTGTCTCATTTCCTAATCTAATTCCCACAGTGTCACCTGATTTAGATCGACTAATTTCCATTATCCTAGCATTGATTTTGTTGATGATCATTTTATATCCACCATTCAAGAAACTATGTATTCCATTCAACTGCCCTTCCAAGTCATTTGTCGTCTCTCATAGAATTATAATATCATTTGCAAGTCTCAAAGTTTTATTTTTTCTCTGTGGGTTTTAATTCCTATTCCAAATTTTTCTTTGGTTTCCTTACTGCCTACTCAATGTATAGATTGAATAACATTGGGGATAGGCAACGGCCCTGTCTCACTCCCTTCTCAACCACTGCATCCCTTTCATGCCCCTGACTCTTATAACTGCCATCTGGTTATATTACATTACATTACATTACATTAATACCTGTGCCATAGATCGTGAATACAACATTTGTTATTGAAGTGGAATGTGTCAGTTTGACATATGTTTTGATTATACAGTGCTTTCTCAAAAATTAGTGAGAGTCCTTTTGCAGAGAACCACTTAATAATTTTTCGAAAGATGTTATTTACAATTTCCTAAGGTAATTCTTGTTTGTTGCGTCTGTTTACAATACTTGTATCATTAGCAAAAAAAATCTAGCCTTGCATATTCAGGAATATAGAGTGGCAAGTCATTAATATACTTTATGAACAATAAGGGATCCAAGTCTGAACCCTGTGGGACACTACTCATGCTTCCTCCCTAGTCGAAGTACGCTGTTGAGTTTTGCAGACTATCTGAACTGTTAACATCAATATCCAGCATTCTTGCAGTTAAATATGAATTAAACTATTTGTGCACTGTTACACTCACACCACAATACTTAAGTTTAGCTAGAAGAAATTCATGACCCTCACATTCAGAAGCCTTCAAGAGATCACAAAATATCACAGTGGGTGATGTTCAGTTATTTAGAGCATTTAATATTTGATCAGTGAAAGCATATATAGCATATTCTGTTGAAAAGCCTTTCTTAATACCAAACTAACATTTTGTTAGTACTTTATTTTTCCAAATATGTCAAGCTACTCTTGGATACATTATATTTTCAAGAATTTTGGATAAAGCTGTCAGAAATGATATTGGGTGAAGTATCAGACCTATCCCTTTTTTTACACAAACAGTAGCATATTTCAGTCTATCTGTAAAAATGTTCTGTTTCTGTGAGCTACTACATATGTGCCTGAGAATCCTACTTATTTGTTGGGAACAAGCCTTTAGTACTCTGTTGGAAATATCATCAATTCCATGTAAGCTTTTACTTATGAGTGAATTTATTATTTGGCCAATTTCTGCATTAGAGGTGGGTTGAATTTCAATTTCATCAAATTGCATAGATATTGGCTCTTATATACACATCCTTGTATTTTCTAATGAATAGCTGGATCCAATTTTCTCTACCAAACTTAAGAAATGATTATTAACAATATATTCTACTTCTGATTTTATGTTAACAAACTTTTTGTTGAGTTTGATAGAAATATAGTCTTCCTGTGCTCTCAGTTACGTTGTCTGCTATTTAACAATATTCCAGATTGTTTTAATTTTATAATCAGAGGTACTAATGTCAGACATAATGTACATACCTCTGGACTTTTTAATAACTTTCGTTAATACAGTGCAGTAATTTTTATAATATTTGACTGTTTCTGGATCGTTACTCCTTCTAGCTATAAGATTCATTTCCGTTTTCTGTTTGCAAGATATTTTTATCCCCCTAGTAAGCCATGGCGTTTTAGATGGCGTCTTACAATTATGTTCCACTGTTTTCTTAGGGAAATTTTCAAATACACTTTCAAAGTTATCATGAAACAGGTAAAATTTTAAATTAGCGTTAGATTCCTCGTACACCTTGTCCCAGTCAAACTGTTGCAGGCTTTCCCTAAAATTTGCGATTTTAAATCATCAGTTGAATGCACCAATTTGGATTTTTGCATTACTGTATGGATTTATGTCACATATGGTAACCAGCTGTGCATCCTGATCAGAAAGACAATTCTTAACAGGAAAAGTTATCATTTGATTAAGTTTATGTTGGTCTACAAAACTATTATCCATGAGTGTGCTCCTTTCCTGTATCACCCAAGCAGAAAAATCAATATCTGACATCAGGTTGAAAGAACCAAGTAATACTTCAAGATAAGCTATCTATCAGACTATTTCAGAAAATCTACATTGAAATTCCCACAAACAATAATTTGCTTCCCTGTGTCTGACACATAGCTCAACAAAGAATCCAAGTTTTTCAAAACAGGCGAAAATTTCCCAATCAGAACTAACATTACCTACATTTACATGTTCCATATCTATGTCTAAATGATGTTCAGTTAGGCATAAAACTTCTATTCCACCTTCAGGTTCTAGGTCTTCTAAACAAACTAGAAGCTCATCTACTTTGTACTTTGTTTTTTAATCCTCTGATATTCCGACACAGTATAATAACATTATTTTTCACTGTGCTTTTTTGAGAATCTTGTGATATACTAACATTATTTTCACCGTACTTGTATGACAATCTTGTGATATTTTAAATCTCTAGTGCCTGCCTTTCTGAGTTCTCATTAAGCCTAACTTCTTTCAGTGTTGATCTAAGCCTAAAAGTACAATCACGAATTTTAGTGCCCCCCCCCTTAAAGATTTTGCTATCACCCCACCTCATTTACCTTTCTGTACTTACTGAGAACCAGTGTGAAGTCACACCTACCACTAGCATAAACAGGAACCAAACCTATACCTGACAAAGAAGCTTCATAAAACAATTGATCTAGCTCCATATTGGCCCACTTGACAGAGATATTCATATCAGATGAAAGTAGGAACCAAGCCAACATTTGTATGGTTCATTACAGATGCTATTTTTACCCGGTCACACTCAATGTTGTAGCCCTAATCGCTATCAATACTCTTTCCTGCTCCACCCACTACTGCAACATGACACTACTTTGTAAAACCCTTGCACAATGATCCTACATCCTCTATGAATTGACAAAAACATGTACTGGCCTTGAAAATACTTGTGACCTGGTGCTTGACACCTAATTTTTCTTGTAATATCTGGCCAACTCTTCTTCCATGGCTACTACCTAACAACAGAACTTTCCTCATACTTTCTACTTTTCTTAAACTATTGGTGTCCTGTTGAAAATCTGTTGGGTATTAACTACACTTACTTCTACCTGAGCATCTTCTTTAGTTAACTGAGGTTGTTGCTGTTGTTGTTGTTGTTGTTGTTGTTGTTGTTGTCTTCAGTCCTCTACGATTTTTACCCTCCACGCTGCCCTCCAATGCTAAATTTGTGATCCCTTGATGCCTCAGAACAGGTCCTACAAACCGGTCCCTTCTTCTTGTCAAGCTGTGCCACAAACTCCTCTTCTCCCTGATTCTATTCAATACCTCCTCATTAGTTATGTGATCTACCCATCTAACCTTCAGCATTCTTCTGCAGCACCACATTTCGAAAGCTTCTAGTCTCTTCTTGTCCAAACTATTTATCGTCCATGTTTCACTTCCATACATGGCTGCACTCCATACAAATACTTTCACAAACGACTTCCTGACACTTAAATCTATACTCGATGTTAACAAATTTCTCTTCTTCAGACACGCTTTCCTTGCCATTGCCAGTTTGCATTTTATATCCTCTCTACTTCGCCATCGTCAGTTATTTTGCTCCCCAAATAGCAAAACTCCTTTACCACTTTAAGTGTCTCATTTCCTAATCTAATACCCTCAGCACCACACGACTTAATTCGACTACATTCCATTATCCTCATTTTCCTTTTATTTATTTTCATCTTATATCCTCCTTTCATGACACTGTCCATTCCGTTCAATTGATCTTCCAAGTCAGAATTACAATGTCATCAGCGAACCTCAAAGTTTTTATTTCTTCTCCATGGACTTTAATAAATACTACGAATTTTTCTTTTGTTTCCTTTACTGCTTGCTCAATATCCAGATTGAATAACATCGGGCACAGGCTACAACCCTGTCTCACCTCCTTCCCAACCACTGCTTCCCTTTCATGCCCCTCGACTCTTATAACTGCCATCTGGTTTCTGTACAAATTGTAAATAGCCTTTCGCTCCCTGTACTTTAGAATTTGAAAGAGAGTATTCCAGTCAACATTGTCAAAATCTTTCTCTAAGTCTACAAATGCTAGAAACGTAGGTTTGCCTTTCCTTAACCTATTTTCTAAGATAAGTGGTAGGGTCAGTAGTGCCTCACGTGTTCCAACATTTCTATGGAATCCAAACTGATCTTCCCCGAGGTCGGCTTCTACCAGCTTTTCCATTCGTCTGTAAAGAATTCGCGTTAGTATTTTGCAGCTGTGACTTATTAAACTAATAGTTCGTTAATTTTCACATCTGTCAACACCTGTTTTCTTTGGGATTGGAATTATTATATTCTTCTTGAAGTCTGAGGGTATTTCGCCTGTCTCATACATCTTGCTCACCAGATGGTAGAGTTTTATCAGGACTGGCTCTCCCAAGGCCTCAGTAGTTCCAATGGAATGTTGTCTACTCCCGGGGCCTTGTTTCGACTCAGGTCTTTCAGTGTTCTGTCAAACTCTTCACGCAGTATCGTATCTAACATTTCATCTTCATCTACATCCTCTTCCATTTCCATAATATTGTCCTTAAGTACATCGCCCTTGTATAGACCCTCGATACACTCCTTCAACCTTTCTGCTTTCCCTTCTTTGCATAGAACTAGGTTTCCATCAGAGCTCTTGATATTCATACAAGTGGCTCTCTTTTCTTCAATTTCTTAATTTTCCTGTAGGCAGTATCTATCTTACCCCTAGTGAGATAAGCCTCTACATCCTTACATTTGTCCTCTAGCCATCCCTGCTTAGTCATTTTGCACTTCCTGTCCATCTCATTTTTGAGATGTTTATATTCCTTTTTGCCTGCTTCATTTACTGCGTTTGTATATTTTCTCCTTTCATCAATTAAATTCAATATTTCTTCTGTTACCCAAGGATTTCTACTAGCCCTCGTCTTTTTACCTACTAGATACTCTGCTGCCTTCACTACTTCATCCCTCAGAGCTACCCATTCTTCTTCTACTGTATTTCTTTCCCCCATTCCAGTCAATTGTTCCCTTATGCTCTCCCTGAAACTCTGTACAACCTCTGGTTTAGTCAATTTATCCACGTCCCATCTCCTTAATTTCCAACTTTTTTGCAGTTTCTTCAGTTTTAATCTACAGTTCTTAACCAATAGATTGTAGTCAGAGTCGACATCTGCCCCTGGAAATGTCTTACAATTTAAAACTTGGTTCCTAAATCTCTGTCTTACCATTATATAATCTATCTGATACCTTCTAGTATCTCCAGGATTCTTCCATGTATACAACCTTATTTTACGACTCTTTAACCAAGTGTTATCTATGATTAAGTTATGCTCTGTACAAAATTCTACCAGACGGCTTCCTCTTTCATTTCTCTTTCCCAATCCATATTCACCCACTATGTTTCCTTCTCTCCCTTTTCTTACTCTCGAATTCCAGTCACTCATGACTATTAAATTTTTGTTTCCCTTCACTACTTGACTGAGGTAGCATACTAAATCTATTGTTTGTGCCAATGACGAAACTGTCAAATACTTATCTCTTCCTGTGCCCCCTGTTCCTTACTACCACATCCCACCTATCTTCACCATTCTCCCTCCTTAATCTCATCAGTTCCTCCCTAGTACTATCCAGCTCAGCCTTAAAGGCTCTAATTTTCCCTTCCTGTTGAGCTGTTTTCCTATCCCTTGAACAAACTTGGCAATATCGTGGAAGAGACTCATTTACTCCCCAATTCCCATGCTCCTACATTCCCCCCAGTGTAACCATCTGTCACAACAACGACATGGAACCCAGAACTGATTTTCCTCTGGCAACTCAAACATATTTCGCTCATGGTTGTTAACCATAATTTCCAAAATACGTCCAGACAATATCAGTAATATTTTATTAACTACAGTTCACAAGAGTCACTAAAGTTCTGTGGAACACAAATATATGTGTATACTATTAATATACTAACATAATGCACTTAAAATAACGTTAGTAAGATACATATGCGTTTCTGTATATGTCGTAAATAGCCTGTTGCATCCTTTATTTTACTGGTATTACGATCAGAATTTCAATAGATAATATTACGGTCAACACTGTTAAAAATCTTTCTCTAAGTTTTCAAATTCTATAAACTGAAACGTCCCCGTAGAAAAATTAGTGAATTACTGTGCTGGTAAACCATTTACGTTATTTGATTTTCAAACAGCAGAGCGAAACTGAATGTACTCAAACATTTCTCTCATTACCTATTCTGATCATCACTAAACTGACACACAATGTTTTTAGCGCAACGCAATGTGACTTTCAATAATCCCTACAAAAGAATGGCCCTGACTAACAATAACCTATACCTTTCATGAATCACTTACCTCACAAAAATCTTCGTTATTCGAACTACTGCAGTACAGCGAGCGCCAATACTGCCAGGTAAATAAAAGACTAACTACTGATAGGCATAGTTAGCAAATGAAAGATTTTGATAGAGAACAAACAATGTATTTACCTTAATAGTGTTCAAAAGTCATTATATATATATATATATATATATATATATATATATATATATATATATATGTATATACCAGTTCATGACATCCAGTCTTACAAATTTACTCTTTATGATGGACACACGTCCAGATCATCCGCTCTGAAAACTCTGCCATCTCACTCTCCACATCCACAACTGCTGGTGGCTCATCTCCAACCGTGCAACACTACGCCCTGTTGTTCACATCCAACTGCCCAGCACTACAATAGCGACTATTCCCACAATGCCAACCAGCCACAAACTTCACACTTCACAGTCAATGATTTTCATATAGAGTGCTATGTGGCGTTACTAGCATAAAAACCTAAACAGCCTACTTACATAGCCCCCACGCTCCCCACAAAAAATTTTACAATTTGTTTTGGGCAGTGGCCAATACAGATTTGAAAATTTTTTTTCATAATTACAATAAGAAAGAAATCAGATGCATACACTTATTGATGTACTGTTGGTCAAAAGCAAAGATTTTCTCACAGTCCATAAAGACAGTCCTGATCGTTCATCACAGTAAAATTGCAGTGTTTTTCTCAAAGTATGAGCAATAAAAGAAAATGCACATAGAAGTAGTGGATTTCCATGCAGTCCTGAAGAAGTAGTGTTGTCCTTTCAACGGAAAGACAGTGCTGACTCTTGACATGCAGACAGGTAATGGGCCACAACAGAGCAAACCCACAGAAGAGTCAGTCGAAGTTTTGAAGGATATTGGTAGGTAGGTCATCACAGAGTAGACCCACTGTAGTCCTGGTAGAGATTATGGCATTGGTGGGCCACCAGAGGTGCAGACCCATGGCAGTCCTTGTAGAAATAATGGTATTGGTGAGTCATCAAAGGTGCAGACGCACTGTAGTCCTTGTACAGACGGCCAGCAGCCATGTGTTGCGACTGTGCAGGAGCACAGTCACCATTAGTCTTGCAGACAATATAGCGAGTTTATAAACCGCCATTTGTGCACTCACAAACTTTTAGGTATGTCCTTACAACCAGTAATGCTGTTAACCAGTCCCTTGCTGAATTACCAACACATGTGCAAACACTAACAGTCCCAACTTCTCATCTATTGTGCATATACTATGACCAACAGAAACGTGTCCAGTGAAATGTAACTTAATTTGAAGAACAGGTGTCTATACAATTATAAATTTACAACATAAGAATACAATTACAAAGGTACAAAATACATTTTTAAATGACGTAAAAGTACATACAAAATTTGTAGTAACACAGGCTTTACAAAAGAATAGAAATGAACATATATATCAGTGTCACAGGAATTATGACATAAGTAAATACATAAAAGATCAGAATAGCTTTCGAATATAATGTCTAAATATCTTTACAAAGTAAATAACATAGTATAAATGAAAATTATATTTGACACTAACAGTATTCCTCACCATAGTGAATGTAGCTTAGTACTAGAAAAATTCTGCAACATAAACCTTATTAGCTAAACAAATAAAGACAGGAAAAACACAAATACACAAGAATACACAAACACATAGCGGAATAACACAAAAGGAAAGGACTGGGTTCGTTTTCAGTGTAACATTTGGTACTGCAGTCCAACGCAAAACTTCATTCCATAGATCTTTCCTGCAAATAAAAAGAAAAGGCCTATCTAAACCTGTTGTCCCTAAACCCTACTCTTTTGTTTGTACCCTCTTTCAAAATAAATATTTCTCATTGTACAATACTCATTTTTGCCCAAATCTTTTTCATATAACTTCTCAATGCTTTCTTTCCCTATTCTTCATAGTTACTTTCTTATATAGTCTATCCCCTATTAAGCTAACTTAAATCTACTGAGTTCAGATATATATACCAAGGGACGAGACAACGCAGCAGCACATAACAAATTAACACAAACAGCAATGACAAAAAAATACAAATTGGCAAAGCAAGCAGCAGTATATCTAAATTAGCAAAGCAATTGCAATATTACAACTAATATAAGGCAATGTGCAGCAAACAAGAAAAATAAATCAGTAGTAAAACTGGCTTAACAGAGTAATTCAAAGTGAAATTCAGTAGCACTATGCCTGGCAAACAGCAGCAGCAAATGCAATAACTTACATCTAAACATGACAAACCCACAAGCAGAAAAAATAGTACACTAAAGACAACAATGCAGATATGGGAAATGTCTGCTCAATTCTTAATGTCTATGTCAATAAAGTGGTGCACCACAACAACTTATTCTACAAAAAAAATTGCCAAGTACTTGAAAAGAAAATTATGTATGCAGTTACTGTTATCAGTCCCTTATTTATCTTTCCTTTCCAAGTGCTCCTTTTTTGAAGAATGTGGATCATAAAATTATTATTTAACATATGTTTTGACAGAAAGTGTTCACATTAGCAAATGCATTTAATTTTATTTTATAAAACCAATGCTGCAACACAGCTAGAAACCAGATACCAAATGTAATAAAGCATAAAAACACAATTCAATAGCCATGTGGCATTTCATAATTCAGTAGAAATTCTCTCAACTCTCGTAGAAAGACACTTGTCATAATCAGATGTAAGAATATTTCCCATCCATTCATAAGCATTTCAGTAAGTAGCACAAAGTACACGCTCCACAGTATAATCATACATTTCCACGTAATAGCGTGTCATACTTGCGATGCTTTCTACCAAGGAATGTCAATAGCGAGGTTAATGGCCTCTTTTTTCTCCACCTAACGGCTTTTTCTCCAGGCTTCTGGCACAGCTGGGCGCCCAAAACGCATTACATCAGGGTCACTTAGCTTTCTTACCGAAATATTTACGACAGCAGTCTGCACTATAGTGACAGTCTCATATAAAAAAAATTTCACAGATCGAAAAATTATAGTAGAAATGCGTAGTAACTAAATCGCATGAATAGCAGTGTTGTGATACATTCACACATGGACACACAAGTCATAACTCTTAAACTACGATTCCTGGTTTCCAACATCCTTTTTCACAAACCTGAGTCCCTAACTTATATTTATTATTAATATACATATAAACACGTAATCACATTCCTCATATACGGTAGCATCATCTTATTGATCATAAACATACCTCAACAGCATAGTATACATCGTCATCGTAATAATAACATCATAAAATCTCAGCCAAATCTCAAAAACGTCGTAGCTTTCTGCAATAATTTCAAAACCTAAAAAAAGTTCTCTGCTCATTTCAATAGTGTCATCTTCCTCAAACGTACTTTAAAAATCATGATCCCATACCAAATACATCATTCAAAGCTCTCATAGCATCACAGTGGTTCCGAAAAAAATATGAACAATTCTCAATGTACAGCCAAATACAATTAGATAAGTGTGAAGTTATCCAACTGTGTAATTGCGTAAACATGTGTCACTGACATAGTAAAAAAATGTTTGTCTCTCTCCGTTAAATGATCAGATAGCTGTGCCATTATGTGATAGAGAAATATGGTACCGATGTGCAAAGTTGTATAAGCAAATACCATATTAGCTAGGGCTCCTAGCGCTCGCTACACGCTTAGCACACAAAGTAGGCGTGTACCCCCTGCGGATTAATGTAATTATACCCCCGGGTGTTACTGATTACAGCAATGGAATGAAATGTATCACGGAAAACCTTTGTATCTTTGTATTTCAAAAATCTTTAAAAATAAATGTTTTAAGTACAAAATTTATCACTCAAACACGTGTACTGCAGCGCTGAACTGTGCGTCTTGTTATAAGATAATTCTGTGGAAGTGTCATAGTTATCATAAGCTAAGTTCTGCCGAAGTCAATGTACTTACCTCATCATAAACAAAAGTGAAATGCTTTCCGTATAGATATCGTAGTATTACGCTTATTGCCGTGATGAAGTAAGTACTGTACTATAACATATTGTTGTGCTATGGAAAAAACTGTCTCATAGTAGCTATACCACAAAGTTACTACTAAAACGTGTTTTACTTTCCAGAATAATACAGAAAAACTGTGCAGATATAAAACAGATACACCGCAAAAACAACAATATAAATTATGTCACACATTAGTAGCGTCGTGATATAATCGTGTAGCTGTCAAAGAAACCAAATGCTAAGTCATCTTTAATCTCACAGAAAGTACTTCACATAAAGAACGTCTTTTCAAGTAAACCAAAATGTTGCATTAAAATCTCATTAGCAGTATATGTTCTAAGTATGTAAGCCATATATTCGTTACGTAATCGTGCAACTAACAAGCAAGAATGTACAAATAACAACACTGTGCCGTCTCTTCACTATAACAATGCATTCGTAATTACTGTTTAAATAAGTTCTCTTGGTACTTGACTGGATAATTAACTTCAAACATTGTTGCATGTTAACAGTTTCTAATTCTGACAAAGCGTACTAATAACGTGAAGTGAAAAATTTTATGGCAAAGACTAAGTTAAAAAACAGATTATCTTACAATAAATGGTTTTACATGTGAAATATGGTGTAAACCTTTACTCTTCCTAGTATGCAGAGTTTCAACTTCAACGCAATTATCACGTGGTATACGTCGGATTCTGGAAGGTCCATTGTAAACTAGAAAGGATTTGTGACTCAAGTGTTTCTTCTTATACGACAATGAATGAGCTTTAACGCAAACTTTCTGACCAATATACGGTTTCTTTTCATTTGCTTTACCGTGTAGTTTTCTCCTTTTGTCTGCAGCAGAATTTATATTTTAATAGCCAAATCAATTATGTCTTTGTGTCGAAGTTTGCGTGTATTCGGAAAAGGTACAAGTTATCTGATTCTGTTCGGTGGTTCTTCATTCTTTAGTACAAGAATAGGTGGTAAAGCAATGGAGCCATGAGGCATTTCATTCAGCTCGTTTTGAGTAAGTGTAAATATCAATCCCAATACTGATGCTTTCTGTGACAATGAAGTCAGCAAAGCTTATTGATTTCTTTCATAATCCGTTCAGACAGGTTACAATGTGGTGAGTACAATGAAATAAAAACAGGTTTGATTTTATGATTCCGAAGCATGCGTGACCAAACAGGAGATCTGAATTGCGGTCCGTTATTTGAAATGACTTTACTAACGTGTCCAACTTCACGTAAGAAATTTTTAACAAAGGCGTTGGATACAGACCGTCCAGTGGCTTTACGTAACGGTGTGAAAGAAACAAATTTTGAAGTAAGTTCAACAGCAACTAGAACGTACGAAAATCCATTCAATGTTCTAACAAGTGGTCCCAATAGATCAACAGCAGCAAATTCCTTTAATTAAGAAGGAATGATAGGAAACAACGAAGCACGATGTGATAAGGTAGATGGTTTAGCTTTTTGACACAGTTTACAAATAGATAAGACTCTTCCAATTCTCTTTTCCATATTGTTAAAATAACAAGTCGTCCGAAGAATATGATAACATTTTCGTGGACCAAAATGTGCATAGCTGAAATGAATGTACCAAATGAGCTTATTAACAAAATCGTCTGGAATGCAAAGTACCCAGAGCTTGTCATCCACAGTGCAGCGTTTGAAGAGTATGTTGTTTCTAACCAGATAATAATGCCGAATCTGTGTGTGTGTCTTTTCATGCCATTTACTTTTGATGTCTTTCCGAATCGGATCTTTGTCTTGTTCATGAGCAATGTCCTTTAAAGATCTGGTGATGAAGTTTTCAAAGGCGACTTTCTGAATGTAAAGAATACTGAAATTTTTCTTGAGGTTGCCTTCTGTGTTACTTTTCTCAAGCGCAGCCGGTGCGCGTGACAGTGCGTCCGCAACAATGTTCTCCTTGCCGGGAATGTAGATTATTGTGAAGTGGAATTCTTGCAGGAACAATGCCCAAAGTTTTAACCTGTCATGATTTAATTTTGAAGATATAAGAAATTGTAATGCACGATGATCACTGTATACTTTTACGTGCTTACCAGAGAGAAAGAACCGGAATTTGTTAAATGCCCAAACGATATGGTTCAAATGGCTCTGAGCACTATGGGACTTTACATCTGTGGTCATCAGTCCCCTAGAACTTAGAATTACTTAAACCTTACTAACCTAAGGACATCACACACATCCATGCCCGAGGCAGGATTCGAACCTCCGACCGTAGCAGTCGCGGGGTTCCGGACTGAGCGCCTAGAACCGCTAGACCACAGCGGCCGGCCACAAACGATAGCTAAAGCTTCTAATTCAGTAATGGAATAATTTTTTTCAGATTTTGTTAGCACTCGGCTAGCAAAAGCAATGGTTTTCTGAACAGTAGTGCCATTTTCTATGGCTTCATGAAATAAATGGGCACCAAGACCGACTTTAGAAGAATCCGTGCTAAGGCAGAAATCTTGCGACAGATTTTGATGAGCTAATATTGGAGCGTTAAGTAGCGATTCTTTCAAAGAATTGAATTCCAACTATGCCTGTTCGTTCCAGTTCCAAATAGCATTTTGTCCAGAAAGAGAGCAAAGATTTGGTGTAACTAGAATTTGCATATTCAGAAAACGACGGTAAAAATTTACGAGACCTAGAAAACTGCGGACTTGTTTTTTTGTGGATGGAACTGGAATGGCTCTGATTGCTTCTAACTTTTCAGGATCCGGCTGAATGCCTTCAGAAGAAATAATGTGTCCCAAAAACTTCACCCTTATCGTACCGAATGCAGACTTTTCCAAGGTAACTGTAATTCCAGATTCTGCAAAAATACGTAACACACTGTTGAGGATGCGATTATGTTGTTCTCGTGAGGCTTCTGCTATCAGAATATCGTCCACATATAAGGTGATGTGGCGTTTTAAGAACTCAGGTAATATGGAATTTAGCCAGAGAATGAATGCTGCTGAAGAAATGTTCAAACCAAAAGGAATTTTCCCAAATTGATAACAAACGCCGAAACAAAGAAAAGCTGTGTATTTTCTACATTCTGGATGAAGTTCGATGTGATAAAAGCTGAATCTGAGATCAATGGCAGACAACATTTTCACACCATTAAAATTTTGAAGAAGTTCTTCCAACGTTTGCAGCCCTACTGTTTCAGGAATGATGATAGTATTGATTTGTCTCGAATCTAAGACAAGCCTGATCGATCCATTTTTCTTCTCAACAACATGTAATGGATTGTTGTATGAGCTTACTGCAGGCTCAATAATTCCTTCGTCAAGCATGGATTGTATTTCTGTTCTAACACGGTCCCTATAATGTGCCGGAATTACGTATGGTATAACACAAAATTTTGTATGCTCACGAACACGAAATTGGTATTGAAATCCCTTGATTGTTCCTGTTTTGTGAGTAAAAACTGTGGAATGTGCTTGTAAAATCTCAATCAGGTACTGCCTATCAGTGTCATTACAATTTTCAATTGTTTGAATTTTATTCTGAATTAACTAATTAGTATCAAAGACGCCGTCGATATAATCCCTGTCAGTACCTCCAAAGTGATTGTTAGTGTCTAGTTCCGTCGAAAATTCCGAACTGTTGTCTAACAGAAGGTAAAGCCGATTAATTTCCTCGTCATGGTTTGAGAGCCAATCTTCAAATTTCAAAGCTATAGACTTACCTTCTTTCTCTAAAGTTATTTCAGTATCATGAAAGTTTAAGAGTGCTTTGTGTTCATTCAAAAAGTCTACTCCCAATACAATTTCCCTCGACAGTAAGGGAACAATAAGAAAGTTCATAGAGAAGCTTTGACAAAGGAATTCAAATTTGGTTTGCTCGCGTACATCTACACTTTTTCCAAAAAATGCACCTTGTAATTTAATCTTACGTAAAGAAAGTGTGGGGAAATCTTTCGATTTGTTGCATTTGCTAAAAGCTGTTTCATTAATTACTGAAATGGGACTGCCAAAGTCAAGTACTGCTGTAAAGTTTACGTCATTTACTGTAATGTGAATTACAGGATATGCAATGTTGTTCTGTTTTTCGTCGTGTTCCTGGAGTAAGATGTCCCTAATGTCTTTCATTTTTATGTAATTACTAGCCACGGTAGCTACGTCGTCAGCTTCATAAGTACGTTTTGTGGCTGCTAGCGGTGTGAGTCATTGTCTGTCTCTTTGTTGGTGCACGTCGTTATTAGGATCAGGAGACCTACCTTCTACAAATTCACCTTGTCGAGAGGGCCCTGCCCTGTTTGATTCCCGCCAGTTCTGATGAAATTCAGGTCTGTCGTTACGATTATATCGTCTGTCGTCATGTCGGTAGATTCCATAGTATCTCTTTTGTTGGTCATGTGGTGGAGAATTTCTCCCGGAATCGTAACTGCGCGGTGGACCGTTGCGTCTGAAGTTATTCTGTCTCCCTTGATAATAATTATTTTGGTTCCCATATTGTCTGCTTCTCTGACTGTCTCTCTCATAGTCATTGCCGGAGAGAGGTGATCTTTCCCTGTAATTATTACCACTCTACCAACGGTTGTCATATGGGTGGTGTCTGTTTTGGTCACGATTTGCGTTGTAAGAATAGCCTTTTCGTTTCCAGTTATTATTTCTGTCATCGCGGAATTGTGAAGGATGTGACCTGTAATGATTGTTTTCCTGTTTTCGTATCCCGCGACTGTCTGTCAATTTCTAATTCTTTGAGTCCCTGAAAAGCTTTAATGTCGTCTTTGCAACGTCCTGCCAAAATAATGTGTCGTAAATGCTCAGGCAATTTCATTAAGCAAATGCGGATGAGTTCTGAGGGGCTGTATGGGTTTGACAGGTACTGATTCTTATGCAACATGTCTTCAAAATATTTCACAAGACTGGAAAATTCAGATTGTTCAGAGTGTTTCATCATCATGATTTTACGCGATCTTGAGTAGCTTGAGACCAACATGCTGAGAGGAAGTCATGATAAAATTCTCGTTGACTGTCATAATCGTTAGTGACCGATCGCATTCTTACAGCTGGTTCATTCTCTAAGTAGCCACATATAAATTCTAATCTGTGCTCCAATGACCAGTTGGGAGGAAAAACAATGAGAGAAATGATGAAGCCATGCTTGTGGATGACTGTCGTTGCCAGAATTCTTAAATGTTTTGAATTTACGTGTAGTAATGAACGGCTTATAGTCAAAATCATCGTGTCGGCGAGTCGCATATCGGTCATTGTTACTTCATTCCGGCGATTCCATCTCAAAATTCGGTGTACCTTGCCAATTTCTTTCATAATTTCCGAAGTGCCCTGTGTTATTATTTTGTGGCTGTTCCGTATTTCTATGTCCCTCTTCCTGTATTGGAGCGCGAGTGTCCTCTGAAATATGTAATTCTTGTATTACCTGTGTCAACTGATCTTGTACTTCCCGGATTTCTCTTTTGTACTGTGTATTGATTTGGTTTTGATTTTGTTTGAATTTTCTAATTTGTTCATACTCTTCTGTGTCAGTGAAGGCTATGGGTCTTGTGTCATTCAGATCATCATCTACCTTTGTAGATAAATTGGTGAACTGATCCGAAAGTTCGGCTACTTTCTCCGATAGTGAACTGATTTCCTCAGTGTGTTTTTCTGAACCAAGTTTCAGACCGTCCATTTGTGTTGAAATCGTATCTCCTGTGTCCTTTAAGTTTTCATGAGTTTTTGCAAGTTGCGTAACCGAATCGGTAGATGCAACTGAGTGAATTTTAGCTTGCAAAGTGTCGTGATTTTCATGAACAATATTTTGCAGTTCCTTTATGGCTGCTTCGTGATTCTGTAATGCATTTTCATGTCACGAAAAAATAGATTGAAAATGCTCACAAATTTGTGTTCTTACGTCATTACAGACTTTCTGACATTTCGATTCTATTTTATGTTAACTCAGCAGTTAAACGTTCAGGTGTTTGTTCAAGCGTTTGTTCCATTGAGTCTAACTTTTGAAGATGTTGCTGTGTTTGCCTCTGATTTTGTTCCATCGTTTCTAACTGTTGCTGTGTTTGTCTCTGATTTTGTTCCATCGTGTCTAACTGTTGCTGCGTTTGTCTCTGATTTTGTTCCATTGTGTGTAACTGTTGCTGTGTTTGTCTCTGAGTTTGTTTCATTTGTTGCATTAATTGCAACAATAATGCATTAGTGTCTGGAATCTGCTCCTCTATGCTTTTAGACAGTGCATATGCACCGGCAAAATTCACATTTTGACAAGCAGAAAATGTGTCTTGACTTATTTGAGAAAACGGCGAGGACCCAAAACCTGAATCTACAGTATTTGCAAGATTGTGTTTCGGATTCCCGAGGCGAGCTGTTGCCGACCGATCGATCGATAATGCTTCCCTGTTCACTAATTGTTTTACTGTCTAGACAATTATTTATTGTCTGGTCCATTTCTCTTTGCACAGTTACCAAATCACTATTCTGAATATTTGTTAATTCATTACACAGTGGCGCTAGCACACTACTCTCGTCTTCACTGTCATTTCTCAACTTACTTTGCAGCCTAGTGTTACGTTTTTCACACGCCATAATTGTCGCAATATTTCATACGCTAACACAGAGAAGCACAATTTGAAGAGCAAAAAGAGATAACACATTAAAATAGCACTGAAAATAATATCCAATTAATTCGAAGTGCGGCTGCGAAATATTTGGTGCAAATCTACATGCCTGCCACAACTGTTTTGCTGTACAACAATGAAAATCTACAACTACAAAGAAAATTCTCTCTACAATTACGCGCTAGCAATAAACAATAACTGCAGTAATTACTCAAACTACAAGAAAAAAATCAGAAGATTCCAGTGAGGTATCCTCGGCTAAGGGTCGACATATGAAACGCCCCCTTAGAAAAATTAATGAATTACTGTGCTGGTAAACCTCTTACGTTATTTGATTTTCAAACAGCTGAGCAAAACTGAATGTACTAAGACATTTCTCTCTCTACTTGTTCTGATCATCACTAAACTGACACACAATATTTTTAGCGTAACGCAATGTGACTTTCAATAATCCCTATAAAAGAATGGCCCTGACTAACAATAACCTATACCTTTCATGAACCACTTACCACACAAAAAAATTAATTACTCGAACTACTGCAATACAGCGAGCGCAAATACTGCCAGGTAAATAAAAGATTCTAACTACTGAAGGATAATGGAGTGTAGTCGAATTAAGTCGGGTGATGCTGAGGGAATTAGATTAGGAAATGAGGAGTTTTGCTATTTGGGGAACAAAATAACTGATGATGGTCGAAGTAGAGAAGATATAAAATGTAGACTGGCAATGGGAAGGAAAGCGTTTCTGAAGAGAAATTTGTTAACATCGAGTATAGATTTAAGTGTCAGGAAGTCGTTTGTGAAAGTATTTGTATGGAGTGTAGCCATGTATGGAAGTGAAACATGGACGATAAATAGTTTGGACAAGAAGAGAATAGGAGCTTTTGAAATGTGGTGCTACAGAAGAATGCTGAAGATTAGATGGGTAGACCACATAACTAATGATGAAGTATTGAATAGAATTGGGGAGAAGAGGAGTATGTGGCACAACTTGACAAAAAGAAGGGACCGGTTAGTAGGAGGCCCTGGAGGGCAGCGTGGAGGGTAAAAATCGTAGAGGAAGACCAAGGGATGAATAAACTAAGCAGATTCAGAAGGATGTGGGTTGCAGGAAGTACTGGGAGATGAAGAAGCTTGCACAGGATAGGGTAGCATGGAGAGCTGCATCAAACCAGTCTCAAAACTGAAGACAACAACAACAATAACTACTGAAGGCACTAACAACTGATAGGCATAGTTAGCAAGTGAAAGATTTTGATAGAGAACAAACAATGTATTTACCTTAATAGTGTTCAAAAGTGATTATATATATATATCAGTTCATGACATCCAGTCTTACAAAGTTACTCTCTCTGATGGACGCACGTCCAGACCATCCGCTCTCAAAACTCCGTCATCTCACTCCCCACATCCACCACTGCTGGCGGCTCACCTTCAACTGCGCAACGCTACACGCTGTTCACATCCAACTGCCCAACACTCCAATAGCGACTATTCCAACTACGCCAACCACCCACAGACTTCACACAGCACAGTCAGTGATTTTCATATAGAGCGCCACGTGGCGCTACGAACATAAATAGCTAAACAGCCTACTTGCAAAACATAGATTTGCCTTTTCTTAAACTGTGTTCTATGAGAAGTCATAAGGTCAATATTGCCTTGTGTGTTCCTATATTTCTCCAGAATCCAAACTGGTCTTCCCCAAGATCGGCTTCTACCAATTTTTCTAGTCTTCTGTAAAGAATTCGTGTTAGTATTTTCCAGCCAAGGCTTATTAAGCTGATAGTTCGCTAATTTTCACACCTGTCAGCACCTGTTTTCTTTGGAATTAGAATTATTATATTCTTCTTGAAATCTGAGGATATTTCACCTGTCTCAAACATCTTGCTCACCAGATGGAAGAGCTTTGTTATGACTGGCTTTCCCAAGGATATCAGTAGCTCTAATGGAATGTTGCCTCCTCCTGCGTCCTTGTTTCGACTTAGGCGTTTCAGAGTTGTGTCAAAATCTTCACTTAGTATCATATCTCCCACCTCATCTTCATCTGAGACCTCTTCCATTTTTATAATATTGCTGTCAAGTACATCTCCCTTGCCTGGACCCTCTACATACTCATTCTACCTTTGTGTTGATGCCCCTCAAATAAGGTTGTGTAACAGTATATTTCAGGTTATACTACTTTTATATACTTTCTAGCTATCTATACTTCAACTGTTTTCACAAAAGGTGTAAATATAAACTTGCCTGTACATCTGGGTTGCTTTATAAGTGTATGTTGTTTATTCTTCACATGATTTATTCAAGTAATTAATGAAATTAATATATAGTTACTGACTGCTGTGGGTGCTCTACAGTGCATAGTATACTGCCTTAGTTGGTCATAATAGTAATCGTAATCGATATTCACACAATTTCTCTACTATATCTTGCTCAATATGTAGAAGGAAGAGAAATAATGAGCTATGAGCTTTGAAAGAAATTTAGGATTGTAAGAGAAATAAAAATAAAAATAAAAATAAAAACAATGCAGCCAGTGACTTGGGCTCTTGTGTGTGTTAAGAATATAGCTTGCATATTTGTAATTCTTCTTTAAATGAAAAATATTGTAAACAACTTCCTTTGCTAGTTCTTGTACTTTAATTTGGAGTTTCCTTGGATTTTTGGTGTGCTGCTCTAATATTCTAATAGATCAGGCAAAGTTTAATTCTTGGTAAGTAGTATAAAATGGTATTATGCTACTTCCCCCAAAAATTTCATGTCCCTCAAATCTAATTGCATCCCAGTTATTTTTTTACTATTTTGGCCAGTGTTAAGGGTTAATACAGTCAATCATTTTAATGAAAGCAATAGCATGAATGTTTCCTCTAGCGGAATTCGCAAACATTAGTATATTCTGCAGAGTTATTAATTGTAAACCATTGTTCTGTTATACCTATTTGCAATTTGATTTAGATCTTTTCTACATTTGGCCTTGCATTTTGTCGAGGGGAGTGCTTATCGCTTCCATTTATTATTCATGGCAGCCTTCAATCCTGTTCTCGATTTCTTTCAGTTTTGTGTTAATATCTTGCATTCTCCCCTCACAATTAGTCTACATTTTTGTCTTAGTATTGAGATTACTCTGTGTTTCAGAAATGTTCTCTGTTTTAGTATGTGGCCTTAGACGTTTTTCAATGTATGTTCCAGCAACAACAATTTGTTTTTCAGCTACATGTTTTATTTCGTGTCTAATCTGTTACTACTGGTATATGAGCTGTTCACTATAGTTAGTTACAGCTGCTGTTAACTTACTGTATTTTTCAGACTGAGTGTCTGTAAAGTGCAAGAGATAATACTTAGTTTTAGTACTAACCTCGTCTAGGCCTGAGAAGCTAGGCCTAAGGAACCGTTGTCATAAAACTACGCCGATCGGATTTTACTGCAGAAAAATACATGTTCGCTAAAATACTATGCTAAGCAGGCTATAATCCAATTGCACTGCCACTCTGAATGTAACTAAGTACGCCTACTCTTGATGTTAGTCAGAATGCACTCTCACATTAAATACACCTCCAGAAAAAAAGGAAAAAACAACGCACTGTGAAGGAATTATTAGAATGGGAAAAAATTGGTAGATGCGATGTATATAAACAGGCAAACGAATGATTAGAATTTCAAAAAAAATTTGGATGATTTATTAAAGAGAAAGAGCTTCACAAATTGAGCAAGTCAATAATGCAACGGTCCAGTCTGGCCTTTATTGAAGCAGTTATTAAGCTTGTTATTGACTGATAGAGTTGTTGGATGTCCTCCTGAGTAATATCATGACAAATTTTAGCCAATGGGCGCGTTGGGTTGTGAAGATCTCAAGCTGTTTCGAGGGCCCTGCACATAGTGCTCGAAAAGTTTTGAATTGTGATGAGATCTGGTGACCTTGCTGGCCAAGGAAGGGTTTGGCAAGTTCGAAGACAAGCAGTAGAAAATCTCGCCATGTGGTCATCATCTTGCTCAAATGTAGGCTCAGGACGATTTGCCACGAAGTGGAACAAAACAGGCCACAGAATACCCTCCATGTACATGTGTGCTGTGACAGTGCCACATATGACAACCAAAGGGGTCGTTCTGTGAAAAGAAATGGCAACCCAGACCACCACTCCTCATTGTTGGAGTATATGGCGGGCGACAATCAGGTCAGTAACCGATCACTGTCGGGAACATCTCCAGACACGTCCTCACTGGTTATCACGACTCAGTTAGAAGCAAGACTCCGCAATGAAGACAATTCTACTTCAGTCAGTGAGATTCCAGGCTCCTGGCGTGTCTGCAGATGCCCCAGACAGCACTGAGATACCCCTCTGGTTGTCATCCACGGCACTCCTACAGCACAGTGTTACACTGACGATATTCTACACCCATTTTGTTGCCCTTCATGGCACAGTCGTCCTGCTTTTTTTTTCTTTTTTTTTTTGTCAGTGTGTATTTCCACATTTAAATTGCTTTCAAGAACATTGTAGGAGAGATAAAGAAAATGCAAGGTGTTATACAACAGAAAAAGATATCTGATGATTCTGATTGACAGTTATTGCTATTACTACAAATAACAAAGGCATACTAGAGGTCATGTACAAAACATCTTTCAGTGAAACTTGCAATCAGAAGTATGACAGCATGGCTCTCTAAATGCTTTATAGGCCGTATTTCCTACAATCAACTATTAAGAACTGTGTCATATAATAAAGAAAGCTTCATACACACACACACACACACACACACACACACACACACACACACACACACACACACAACAGAGTCAAGAGAAAAACAGACACCATATTAGGAAAGAAGGTACTGAAAATGTGTTCTATTTCAATAAGGAAGGAATAAGGTTTTTTCCTTACAATATATATATCCCATAAACTAAAGCACGACATGCTATATTCATACACGCTCATGAAATGGCCGACAGACGCTGGAGAGATATCTGACATCTCTAAAGACGATGACATATGATGATGCACAGGGTAAAATCCTTCCAAACTTTGTACAGCTTTAAACTAAGTGGTTCCGCTTGATACATACACACATTAATGCTTGTTCCATAGATCGTGAATACGAAATTTCGTAATGATGTGGAACGTGTCACTTTAACATAGGTTTTCATTACACAAAAAATTAATTGATTTTTTTACATATCTAGGAATTCAACTATTGAGTAGAAGGAGTTGTCATTTAGAAATTCTTTTAATTTGCTTTTAAATGTTGCTTGACTATCTGTCAGACTTTTAATACTATTTGGCAAATGACCAAAGATTTTTCTGGCAGGATAAATAACCCCTTTCTGCGCGAAAGTGAGATTTAATCCATAATAGTGGATACCATCCTTTCTTCTAGTGATGTAGCAATGCACTTCGCTGTTATTTTTGAACCGGGATGGGTTATTAATGACAAATTTCATAAGTGAATATATGTATTGCAAAGGTACTGTGAATGTCCTGAGTTCCTTAAATAAATGTGTGCAAGGTGATCTTGGGTGGGCTTCAGCTATTATTCTGATTACACGCTTTTGTGCAATAAATACTTTTTCTCTTAATGATGAATTGCCCAAAAGATGATGCCATATGAAAGCAGTGAATGAAAATAGGGATAGTAGGCGAATTTACTAACGTTTGCAATAACCCTAATAGCATAAGTAGCTGAACCTAACCGTTTTAGCAGATCATCGATGTGTTTCCTCCAATTCAATTTCTCATCAATGTACACACCCAGAAATTTTGAGTGTTCTGTCTTAGCAACAGATTTCCGTTCATAGTCTATATTTATCAATGGTGTTATGCAATTTACTGTGCAGAATTGTATAAACTGTGTTTTCTCAAAATTTAGTGAGAGCCCATTTGCAGAGAACCACTCAATAATTTTCTGAAAGACATTATTTGCAACTTCCTCAGCTGGTTCTTCCTGGTTCTTCCTTCTTGGGTGTGATTACTATACTTGTATCATAAAAAAAAGAACTAACTTAACATCTTCATGAATAGAGTGAGGCAAGTCGTTAATGTATATTAAGAACAATACACTTATAAAGTGTATGTTTAACTTGTTAAGAGACACACAACTTGCACAAGTATCGTAATACGCGAAATATCTACGAAAATTCGAACAAAAACAAAGTTGTATTGTATGTAAGATGTCATGCATGTTAGAAGCATGGCATCAAATTACATATTTCTGGACCTAAACTGTCTGTGTTAGTTAAATAAAGCAGAGATTAGCAGACCACCATTCTAACATCAAATGGTGATAAAGCCACAAGCTTGCTGTGATACCTAAAGTGTGTGCTGGAGATGCACGTGTCAGGGGCAAATTGCTTTACATATCTGATATGCGCTGGAACGACTGTCATGATAATCTGATTGACATGCATCAACCAGTGCATGTGGGCCACAGCTCACATGGCAGTGGTAAAAAATATAGATAAACACGTAAGGTGTACAAAATGAAACAGGACATGGAGTAGTAGAGGAAAAAGAAAGTTCGTATTATTAGTAAGAGGGGTGCATCAGTTTAAATATTAAATGACAGGCATTCTTCTGTACAAAGAAAGGCCTGAATGGGTCCCTGGCTGCAGCTGGGCATCTGTTCATAACATTAGAGCAATAGGCTACCAGCATGTAACACACACATCGAAAACACTATTAAGTAAGCATTATGAAACGCGATTTTTATCTGAAGAGTCAACATAGCTCCCAAGACCTCATTCAATGTGCTCAGTTTTACAGTAGGCACACACTGTCTACCTCATGACAGCTATATGTCCTGCATGTTGTCTTCAGTCATTGCCTGATCTGTTGAAGGGTATCTCCTAGTATGGTCTGGCAATATTTCACAGAAATCAAACCTATTAATGATATGTATGATTGATACTGACACAATAACTCACACTGCGTGGTTCAAATGTAGTTGAACTGTTGAGGTGCATCGTCAAATGACTGCTTATAACATTCAATGTATTAACCAACATGTATGGGTGATACTGAGGGTTCTGAGAATACCTTACATCGTATGACAGGACCGATACTGCACTACAGAGGTGCATCATTAAGTGAATCTTTACAGCATTTAACCTTTTAATCAATATGTATGAATAATACTGACTGATACTCTCCAGCATTGTAACCCACATTACAACTAGGGGTGGACATATCTCATATTAATTGGCATCAATATGTACTTTTGATTAGATAGTATATCTGTCATAATGTGACATTAGGCATCAACTACTTTAGTTTGAAACTGTAGTATACCACCAAATGCTGACAATGCATATAAACTACCACATCACAAATGGTGTTCTCAGCTACAATTATAGCATATTACCTCATGATATCTGTATTCAGATTTATCTAACGTGAAGTCATAGTTTACAGAGGATGAAGGGAAAAAAATTAAAAACGCAATTTTACGAGAAATTTTTACTCTCCAAATATCATCACTCTTACATTGGTCATCAGACATTTCTCTTCATGAGTGCTGAAACACTTCTTGAGATGTTTAAATGAGAGACAGAGATGAGATTGCCTGTTAATTATTTTCACAGCACCTACACCTAGTAGAGAGAGTAATTTTATTTTCTCATCACTCATCTCCATTATGTAACCTTCACAACTGCAGAGCTCCCACCAGGTGTCCCTCACACACTGGCGGTGCTGATATTATGACAACCAAGAGTTCATCCTCTGTTTTCTCTAGCAGGCTCCTGAATAAAGAATCATGTACTATTGTGAAAGAAACCTCAATGGTAAGATGCTTACAATATCAGAGAGCAGCAGCAGCTTGTCTTAGCAAAAACCTGTTTACATTATTTTTAAATCCGTGCTGATCTTCATATTATAGTGATAATGATCATGATAGTGTACAGTCTTTTAATGTTGTAGACTACACAATGAAGCATCAGATTAGATTTCTGATATAGTGATTTCTCTTACCTATGAAGAATTTCTTCTTCCAAATGCTTACCCAGAAGAAGAAAAACTTATGTTAGCATAATGCTAGCTGTCAAAGTTAACGCATATCTACATTCAAAGGCATCGACTGTGGTGGGAGTGCGAGTCATTTCAACCCTCCAACTGCCCACTGTGTCCTACCACACAGATACACAAGATAAGGCCCAGCTTGTGTCTCCTCGGAGATATTTAGAGTGGGTCACTTAATACTGATGGCTAACATGATCAAGATGTATTAGTAGTAGGTCATTGACGTAAATATGGCTGTTGATATACTTTCCGGGATGTGAAGTCGTGGTCCAAGAACTTTTCTGCTCCTTACGTTTCGTCCAGGACTGCGCTGGACTTCCTCAGAGGCGCTGGCTGCTCCGCTGAGTCTTGCCAACTGACTTGTCGGGTGTCTAAGAGCGACTTATATATTGTGAGAAAGGGGGGCGTGGTTCAGGTGACACGTGATGAGCAGTGATAATCCATAGCAAAGATAAGGTTGACTATCGATTACCACCTTGTCAAAGATAAAAATTGTTAGCAATTTTGTAGAGCCACTGTCCATATATCGCTAAGTTTCATAGCCTCCTCTTTCCTATTAAAATTATCGTGATGTTTATAAATTTCAATAGCTTCTCTATATAACCGTGGATAGTAATTTAACGTTGTAGATAAAACTTCGGTATCCGAAAATTTCACTTGGTGGTTGCCTGGTAGAAGAGCATGTTCCGCTACAGCTGATTTTTCTATTTTTCCAAGTCGACAAAGACTTTTATGCTCTTTCAGTCGCATGTTTACGCTTCTTTTGGTAGTACCAATATGAACTTTACCACAGGTACATGGAATTTTATACACACCACATGTCGACAGGGGAGGGCATTTATCCTTCACAGATCGTAGTACTTGACTTATTTTCTTTGTTGTTTTAAAGACCGGTTTTATGTCATGTTTTCGTAAAATCTTACCGATCCGATCTGTTACTATTTTAATAAAAGGGAGAACTACTGTATTTTTTTGTCGTTGTGGTTCATTCTTATCTTTTGGTCTTTTGTTCCTTGGACGCAAAATTCTATTTATCTCTTTTCTTGAGTAGCCGTTTTTTTTTCAAAAGCCTGCTTCAGATGTTTCACTTCAGCATCCAAATGTTCAGGTGTACATATCCGTTCCGCTCGATCGACAAGACTTTTTATGACACCCATTTTTTGTTGTGGATGATGATTAGAATTTTTATGTAAATACACTCCTGGAAATGGAAAAAGGAACACATTGACACCGGTGTGTCAGACCCACCATACTTGCTCCGGACACTACGAGAGGGCTGTACAAGCAATGATCACACGCACGGCACAGCGGACACACCAGGAACCGAGGTGTTGGCCGTCGAATGGCGCTAGCTGCGCAGCATTTGTGCACCGCCGCCGTCAGTGTCAGACAGTTTGCCGTGGCATACGGAGCTCCATCGCAGTCTTTAACACTGGTAGCATGCCGCGACAGCGTGGACGTGAACCGTATGTGCAGTTGACGGACTTTGAGCGAGGGCGTATAGTGGGCATGCGGGAGGCCGGGTGGACGTACTGCCCAATTGCTCAACACGTGGGGCGTGAGGTCTCCACAGTACATCGATGTTGTCGCCAGTGGTCGGCGGAAGGTGCACGTGCCCGTCGACCTGGGACTGGACCGCAGCGACGCACGGATGCACGCCAAGACCGTAGGATCCTACGCAGTGCCGTAGGGGACCGCACCGCCACTTCCCAGCAAATTAGGGACACTGTTGCTCCTGGGGTATCGGCGAGGACCATTCGCAACCGTCTCCATGAAGCTGGGCTACGGTCCCGCACACCGTTAGGCCGTCTTCCGCTCACGTCCCAACATCGTGCAGCCCGCCTCCAGTGGTGTCGCGACAGGCGTGAATGGAGGGACGAATGGAGACGTGTCGTCTTCAGCGATGAGAGTCGCTTCTGCCTTGGTTCCAATGATGGTCGTATGCGTGTTTGGCGCCGTGCAGGTGAGCGCCACAATCAGGACTGCATACGACCGAGGCACACAGGGCCAACACCCGCCATCATGGTGTGGGGAGCGATCTCCTACATTGGCCGTACACCACTGGTGATCGTCGAGGGGACACTGAATAGTGCACGGTACATCCAAACCGTCATCGAACCCATCGTTCTACCATTCCTAGACCGGCAAGGGAACTTGCTGTTCCAACAGGACAATGCACGTCCGCATGTATCCCGTGCCACCCAACGTGCTCTAGAAGGTGTAAGTCAACTACCCTGGCCAGCAAGATCTCCGGATCTGTCCCCCATTGAGCATGTTTGGGACTGGATGAAGCGTCGTCTCACGCGGTCTACACGTCCAGCACGAACGCTGGTCCAACTGAGGCGCCAGGTGGAAATGGCATGGCAAGCCGTTCCACAGGACTACATCCAGCATCTCTACGATCGTCTCCATGGGAGAATAGCAGCCTGCATTGCTGCGAAAGGTGGATATACACTGTACTAGTGCCGACATTGTGCATGCTCTGTTGCCTGTGTCTATGTGCCTGTGGTTCTGTCAGTGTGATCATGTGATGTATCTGACCCCAGGAATGTGTCAATAAAGTTTCCCCTTCCTGGTACAATGAATTCACGGTGTTCTTATTTCAATTTCCAGGAGTGTATCTGTCCGTATGTGTTGCCTTCCGAAAAACTTTATAATCCAAGCTTCTATCAGACCGTCTCATAACTAAGACATCCAAGAAAGATATTCTATTATCCTTTTCTATTTCCATAGTAAACTGTATTTTTGGGTGAATTTTATTTAGATAATGAAAGAAATCGTCCAAGGCCTTTCTGCCATGGGACCAAACCACAAATGTGTCCTCTACATATCGATACCAACGAGATGATTTGTTATTAGCTTTGTCTATGGCTGATTCTTCCAATTTCTTCATATAAAGATTGGCAATCGCAGGACCTAATGGATTACCCATTGCTACTCCATCAAGTTGTTCATAAAATTCATTATCCCACTGGAACTGACTTGATGTAAGACAATGTCTGAAAAGAACAGTCAAATCTTCTGGAATTATTGAAAAACTAGAGGGACTAACTCTGGCCCCTGAAGATATTCTTGTAAGTTTTGACATTGTGTCCTTATTCACAATGATACCTGTTAACGAAGTTATGATTTTCATAGCGGATATTTTTCCAGAAGATTTGACTGTTCTTTTCAGACATTGTCTTACATCAAGTCAGTTCCAGTGGGATAATGAATTTTATGAACAACTTGATGGAGTAGCAGTGGGTAATCCATTAGGCCCCGCGATTGCCAATCTTTACATGGAGAAATTTGAACGATCAGCCCTAAACAAAGCTAATAACAAACCATCTCGTTGATATCGATATGTAGATGACACATTTGTGGTTTGGTCCCACGGCAGAAAGGCCTTGGACAATTTCTTTGATTATCTAAATAAAATTCACCCAAAAATACAGTTTACTATGGAAATAGAAAAGGATAACAGAATATCTTTCTTGGATGTCTTAGTTATGAGACGGTCCGATAGAAGCTTGGAATATAAAGTTTTTCGGAAGGCAACACATACGGACAGATATTTACATAAAAATTCTAATCATCATCCACAACAAAAAAGTGGTGTCATAAAAAGTCTTGTCGATCGAGCAGAACGGATATGTACACCTGAACATTTGGATGCTGAAGTGAAACATCTGAAGCAGGCTTTTGAAAAAAAACGGCTACTCAAGAAAAGAGATAAATAGAATTTTGCGTCCAAGGAACAAAAGACCAAAAGATAAGAATGAACCACAACGACAGAGAAATGCAGTAGTTCTCCCTTTTATTAAAGTAAGTAACAGATAGGATCGGTAAGATTTTACGAAAACATGACATAAAACCGGTCTTTAAAACAACAAAGAAAATAAGTCAAGTACTACGATCTGTGAAGGATAAACGCCCTCCCCTGTCGACACGTGGTGTGTATAAAATTCCATGTACCTGTGGTAAAGTTCATATTGGTACTACCAAAAAAAGCGTAAACACGCGACTGAAAGAGCATAAAAGTCTTTGTCGACTTGGAAAAATAGAAAAATCAGCTGTAGCGGAACATGCTCTTCTACCAGGCAACCACCAAGTGAAATTTTCGGATACCGAAGTTTTATCTACAACGTTAAATTACCATCCACGGTTATATAGAGAAGCTATTGAAATTTATAAACAACACGATAATTTTAATAGGAAAGAGGAGGCTATGAAACTTAGCGATATATGGACAATGGCTCTACAAAATTGCTAACAATTTTTATCTTTGACAAGGTGGTAATCGATAGTCAACCTTATCTTTGCTATGGATTATCACTGCTCATCACGTGTCACCTGAACCACGCCCCCCTTTCTCACAATATATAAGTCGCTCTCAGACACCCGACCAGTCAGTCGGCAAGACTCAGCGGAGCAGCGCCTCTGAGGAAGTCCAGCGCAGACCTGGACGAAACGTAATGAGCAGGAAAGTTCTTGAACCACGACCTCACATCCCGGAAAGTATATCAACAGCCATGTCACCCGGTCGTGAAAGCCTTCATTCTACATTGACGTAAATATTTTCGGTATTTAGAGAGATGTGTAATGTATACTGTATTCTCTGCTGATTGGTCTCATGCTGGATTTATTCGTTGATTTATTTATGCCACTGCCATAGTAATCAATGTTAAATTATTCGTGAAAATAGTGTTAGATACTGCAGTATGTTAGTTGTGCAGCATTCAGCTGTACCTAAGGGTTTTCTACTGCTGAGTTGCTCTTCTATACAGCATCCCATATGAGCAAACCAATTGCCTCTTCACCTGTGATCACTCGTACTTTAGGTACTTGGGCTACACACGGCTCTATTTAATAATAACAGGTTGATGTAGTCATAGGATTGAGCTGCACACGTCTTCTTACATGCGCCACGGCTAATTCGCTGCAAATGATAGCCTGTAGTAGTGATCCTGCAGCCAAATAGTGTATACATTGGCTAGAACTGCAAGTTCACAAAACCCACAGAAATACAAAATAAAAGTTAAATGAACAATTCAGTAACAAGGGTTCTATTCCAATATCTGCAATTGACGTAGACGACAGAGAATTATGTTGCATAGAGTTTATTTAAGAAAGAGCATCTCAAATAAGCGCGAAGTGGTTCTACAGTATTTAGTTAAAATACAGACAGAAAATGCCTTATCAAATGTAGTAAGGTTATGTTGACAGTGTTACAAGAATGGCGGCAAAATTCCCAAACTAAATAGTCATCAAAAATACACAAAAATTAAATGAATTTCGTAACCGCAAGGCAAAAAATTCACCAGATCAAAACAGTTCAGAGTTCAACATGATGATTTACAAATCATCACACGTGACACATAGAGTAGTAACTCATAATTTGTCTACCCTTAGTTCCTTAATACAAATGGAAAGACAAAGAGTCTTGCTCTCGAGAACATCCAGACCTCTCGTAATATAAAGTCCCTTCAGAAGTACAGAAGTGGCCATTCACTGCCCAGAATCGAACACCTCCAGAATCAAATACCACTCCCTACCACAGGCAGATCTGCCTCCTTCCACAACTTGCGTAAAAGTCCAAAATCGCTCATTTGAGCTCTTCACTCGAAAAAGTCCCAGTCAGCACTTGACTTCCATAGTGTTTTGTTGCTATCTGCTTTTTCTATTGGCTAAAGGCCTTCCCAATCAAAGATACATTGTTCTTAAGTTCTACATGCGAGATCTGATTCAACTCAACCACTTGCTAGACTAAACTAATATTTTACAACAATATTTAAATAAAGTAATGTTGTAAACATTCAGCCACACTCACACCTTTTACAATAAATATAAATATAGGTTTGTACATAAACAAACAAGGTGGTATTCTTGCGTAAGTGCGCTCATGATAAATTACAACCGAATCTCATTAAATATTGTTTAAACAATTATTTAGGCCTGCTTGTCAGAAACATCTTTTGACACTCTTTTACAAAATGTGGTGTCAGTTAGCACATGTTGTTCACCACTTATGAAACTAACATGGCATTATCAGTTGAAACTAATATTTGAGTAACATTACTGGTGAAGTAGTAAATTGTCCATTAATTAAATACACAAATGTGACAGAATATGAGGCATTCATGCCGTACTCATTTGCTTTAATTTTGGGCGATAATGATGTTCTGGCAAACATATAGATAACGAAAAGATATGAAAACGCAATAAACCATGAAATAAAATAGCTACAGTTGTATAGCTTTCAGAGATGATGGCTATAGTGCAATGCTATCCTCTGAGCTATCGAATGTTGAAATTGCATGAAGTGTTTAAAAGTTGTTAATTCAGAGCTGCATTATGAAAATGTATGTTTGCTGTAAAATATTAATTTCTGCAGTTTTAAAGATACTGAAATCATGTTGTGTCATTTTCTGCGCCTTATTTTTCTGAGATCGCAAATGTATTCGTGACTTGTTTTAATACTTGACTGTGAATTATTATAGATTCTCAATGAGCTTTAAGAACCATCTTCCAACTTGACTGACACTCCATCATTTCTCAGAGCATCTCCTGCATGAAGGCCATGCAATCAACAGCTGTCAAAATTCCCTGTACTGGGATTTTCCTCATTTCTAGCCACACTGCTCATCTCTTTTCCTGGCTAGCCAGAACTGGCCACCTATCTGGGCTGGTCACTTTGCGCCCTGAGCCTTGGTCCCACTAGCGTTCAGTCACGCAACAAATCCACTTTACCTATTGCCAATTGTGTGCAGCCGAATAGCTCACCTACATACATGTAATGTTACAAGCATCATTTGCAGGTTTGGTATGCTATGGAGAAAACAGATGGTATATACTCGGACTTCTTCCATCGTTTTGATATTCTCAGATATACTAAGATTGTCTATGGGGTTTTTTCAGTAGTAATTCGAGAATGATGTAGACTTATTATGTATTTATTGTTAAATAATTAACTGTGGACATTGTTAACCGCTACAGTGTCTCATATTTATGTATTTGTTTTGGAATATTAGGTGGTGGTCATCCTTTCTCGTGCTTATAGACAATTCCATGACATCACTAAATTTTAGTAATACTGATTATAGGACAATGTACCCATTTTAATAGACAGTATAGCGTCACACACTAATAACGGAAGGGTAACAGAGATAGAAGATGTAACAGAATGATTCGGAACTTGTTAGTCCCTCATTGGCCATGCAAGGTACCAGAAAAGAGTAATGGAGTAATGTGATCAGTGCTCTGAAGAATGTAAATCAGGTGAGTATTTGTTCTAGAACCGCATTGTGCCACTCCTACGTACATCCACCAAGCTAACCGTACTACGGTGATGGACACAGAAGCATAGGCAAGTCACTGTAGGGTGCTAGGTCCACATTCACACATTTAGATCCACTATCTGTCAAATTATATGTATTGGCGAATACTAGCGTCCTTGTGGCACTTAACTGTGGCCTGGAGCCCATTGGTAATGGCATAATCATCATTTGCTCTGTAAGTGACGTGCGCTTAAGTGGTGTTTATGAAATGAGTGGAGCCCTGAGCTATATCTTGATGCCTAAAAGAGCAACACGCAAAAGAAAATGCTATCTGACATTAAAATCAAAGTAAAAGATTGGGTCGCCACTACCTCTAGCCACATGACAGACAGGAGGTTCGACTGTGTAGGAAAATAATGAGAAAAAACTCATAAAAGAACATTCATTGTAATGTCACTCATAAAAAATGGGATGCAATTAATAACATGATCCAGGGATTATTCACATGAATCAAATATTAAAATAAAGTAAAGAGTGTGTGAACACTGTGAATAAGAGCAGCTTGCAGCAACATTCCTGAAAACAAGATCTATTCTAAAGAATTTGTTTTAAATAAAAAGGGAACACTAATTATTGGACCTGTGCAAATGGAAACGCTATGTATGGGCTAGCAAAGAAACTACAAAGTGAATGACACAGATAAAGAAGACATAACATGGGGAAAACTGGATAAGACTTGAAACTAAATTATCTATTTCTTAACACATTGATGTAAATATAACCGCTGTTGCCTAGTAACTACGTTCGGTTGCTTGTGAAACGCTACATGATTCACAACAGAATCTCTTAATTTAGAATCGGAGTCGTAATTAGAGGAGGACGGGAAAGGTTCAATACTTGCATTCAGACCCACATTTGAAACGGTTCAGTACTTTCCGCCAATTTTATAGCACGACGTGGCCGGCCACGGGTGCAACAGAACCCCATGTGGACGGGTGGAGAGAAATGTGTCAGGCTTCATAATACGTATTTATATGAGACGTGCATTATGCATTTCTTGTACGTGAATGTGAATCTTCACATGTACTTTCCTAATCCTCCTCACACCTTTCCGTAAAGCGTGGCCAAATCTTAGTTGGGAAGTAGTTCTGTAGTGTAGTAGTGCTAACTTCACCCCTGGGTAGGGGATTAGAGAGACATCACAGGCAGGTAAAAGTCAAAGACGTTCTAGTGTCACAATATTTGGGGTGAAGAGGTTGGTCACGGCCAAGTGGTTCCACCGCGCCTCCACTGGGGAAGAGGAAGACCTCCGGGTGCCCGCCATATTCGAGGAGTGTTAGAGAAGATGGGTAAGTGAGCAGACGTGCCCTCAGTGCGTCTGTCTCAATGTTCACGCGTGGAAGAGAGGTATTTGAATATTTGTACTAATTCTTTTACTTCCAGCTTTGGATTGTGTAAGGAAATTATGTTCTCGTTTAATTTTCGAAATTTGACCCCATGTGTTAATGTATCTGGTCCCCAGTTTGCCTGTTATCCTCCTCACATAGTGGATGTCCTATGTAAAATATTGGGAGACTTTGGTGGTATACATCTGGCCAACGCAATTCCGTCTTGCCCGTAGAAACGTGCGTGCAGATTAGTATATAACATACCCGAGGTATAAGCTGTAAAATTGTAATATCTGTAAACTGGAGCAATTGCTGCAATCGCTGTAAAATCGAGTGATAATGTTTAAAATAAATAGGTAATCAATTGTCATATCTAAAAAATCACAAAGAAGTCAAGTTAAAGGAATTCATTTAAAATAAAATATATAGAATGCAGGGACCCACACATTAGTGTGTGAGCCCTCCAGCCACTTGCCTAGTATGGTACAGAAAGGGCATGCCCTCTAGGTAGCGCTCTCAAGCTCCCCTCCCCAGTTATCCGTTGCGCAATTTTCATTCAGGGCTTGACGACTTCAACTTTCATCTGACGTCTCTAGGCAAGGAGGTTAGACGGGAAACTTTCATCTGGCGAATCCTGCCAGGATAGATTATTTAATCGCCGAATCCTAGGCACTTCTGTAAAACAGCAAGATAAAATAATTATCCTTATTGTTTTAGGAATTGGTGTAGATTAGCATAATTAATCATTTTATTTTCAGGAACTGTTCTATGTTGCTTAGTTGAAGATTGATCAGCGTTGTTTTGCTCATACTCAGCGTTGTCCGAAACGAGTGTGTAGAAATATCCAATACTGTTGATTTTTATTTGTCATTGATTTTGTGAAAGTTGTAAGGGAGATATTAGAGAGGTAGAGCAAGTTTTGGTTGCTAATTTTGTGGTTGCTATAGGGTAATGAGCGTAATAACTAGGTCACGTGCAAAGAGTAACGCGAACATGGAGGCAGAAAATTTAGTCGATTTACGTGATGTAGGCGAACAGGAAATGGCCGCCATTGGTGACTTTCCCTCCCCGAGCGCAGGTCGTTATCCCAACACTGGCAGCGACCCGGTTTGTCCTGGGGAAGGTGGACAATGGCCTCAGAGGGGTTGGTCGAGTTTGCCGTTAGGCAAAGCCGCTGCCGGAGAGCGCGAGACAGGGGGACGCGCCTCGCCAGGGTCAGGTGCAACAAGTCGTGATGTTCCAAGTGAGGCTCATGTCAGTGATGTGCCAGCTTTGATGAGCCTTCTTCTGAAAGAAATAGGACAGAGGTTTGAAGAGATAGATAAGAAGTCTAGCCAGAGGTTTGAAGAAATAGGACAGAGGTTTGAAGAGATAGATAAGAAATCTGGCCAGAGATTTGAAGAAATAGGACAGAGGTTTGAAGAGATAGGCGAGCGGTTTGACGATTTGAGGGAAGAACGTAATAGGCAATTTCAGGAACAAAAAGTTATAATAGATTCACTACAAGAGAGGGTCGAGGGGAATGAAAGGACAGTTAACGAAAGATCCGAGGCAGTGAACGAGAGCATAGAAGGCGTGATTGCAGAGGGCGTTGAAACGACGACTAGTGTCGAAAAGGAAATAAACGAATTTGGTAAGCGACTAGATGCGCGAGAGACGAGACGGCACAGCGAAATGAAGAGGCAAAATCGATGAATGCCGATGATTCAATGGGCGCGCATATGCGACGCCGCATTGAAGCGGAGGAGATAAAAGAATTGGCGGAGCGTCTTTGCGAAATAAGAGAGCCAGCAGCAGGCCCCACCGTGGGAGCCCGTCCACGAGAAGTCGATCGAGATGAGGAGGAATGCCGCAGGCACTTTGTGTCAGTACTAAATTATTCGGTATATCCTGACTCGAATAATCCACAACACCTGCGTGTGTGGTTGGGGCAATTTCAAGATACGATGCCGACTTCGTGGTGTGATAAAATGAAGATACGCTCTGTATGCACTCACTTTCGTGACGAAGCAAGCGCCAAGATGCAATCAGCGATAAGAGGCTGTGTGACGTATCAACACATTTGTAAAGCTTTTCTGAATGAGTTCTGGTCGAAGAGCATACAGGATAGGATAAAATTGAACATATTAATGAAAGAAAATTGCCAGATCCATACCGAGAAGAATCATGTAAGGTACTTCCACGAAATGGTCAAAGATAACCAATACCTGCATGTGCCGTATGGATACGCGTAGTTGATCAGAATATGCCTGACGAAACTACCGTATAGACTACGTAGGGAGATAACAATCGCGGGAAGGAGCATGCATGAGGTGGCTTCCTTCCAGCAATTGTTACCAGAATTAGGGGAAGAAAGTGTGCCGAACCAAGCGCAAGGAGTGCGGAGAAATGAGCACGAACGCCCTGAGCATAACGGCTACCAGCAGAGGTACAGGAACGTACACTATGTGTCATGCCCGCAAAATGGTAACGGACGTGGGAGAGGTTTTGGCCCTTCAAATAACCGGGGACGAAACCAACGGAGGCGGAACCATCATGGTAATGGAGCGAGCCATACTGGCTACTCGACCTCTCCTGATGTCGAAATAAGGCCAGCAGATCCACGACAGGATATTAGGGAGAACGATGTGGCAGTAGTGGCGAGCGAAACAATTTGACAGGCAAGCGCGGTTCCTGAGTCTAATGATAAAGGGGATAATAAGTTAGATTTGTACATAGATTATGGTGAGATGCGGGAAGTTCTTTTGGAAGAACCGGAGGAGTTTTCGGGATTTAAATTACCTATTGTCAGCGTGGATGTAAATAACGTAATAATTCCTTGTATCTTAGAGTCAGGGAGTCAAGGCTCTGTTATAAGGGAAGACGTATTTAATTGTTGTAGGGGAGATGTCAAGTGGACGACGTTGCCACTACAGCGTACGAAGGTGCGAGGTGCTGTCCCTGGGAAAAGCATCGAAGTGAAAAAGCAAAGTCGAGTGTGTGTACAAAGAGGAAACTATTAGTGTTGTGTTCTTGGTTGTAGAAAGAATGACGGTTGAGGCCATATTAGGGATAGATTTTCTCGGCTGGTACCAAGCCACCTTGGATCTGCAACGTGGATCTGCCACCATAAAAATTGGTGACGAAGAAATTAGGATGGAATTCGATGACGCTATAGAAGTCGACATGCAGATAGTCGAGTCTCTTAGACTGTCAGTGGACACAGGACATTTGAGCCATGGCAATGCGAGGAGCAAACTAGGAACACAGAATAACAAAGAAGCATTTGTGATAGATTTGGAGTCTGTAATGAACGAGAAAGTGGATCACATTAAAGATGATTGGATCCGTAACAACGTGAAAGGGATTTTGCAAAGGAACAGCCGTGTGTTTTTGGGACACACAGGCACTATAAGAGGTTTTACCTACAAGTTCGGCGTTAAACCCCATAAACCATTTTTCGTACGACCGTGGGTCGTGCCGCCTGCTTACAGAGAGAAAGTGTCACGTGAGATAGAGTCAATGTCACAACAAGGAGCTACAGAACCGGGTGTTAGTTCGTATACCAGCCCGATTTTATGCATCCTCAAGAATAATGGCTCAGTAAGGCTAATCCTTGATTCACGCCAAATGAATACTATCATCGACACTGAAAGGGATAGGCCTGAGACACTAGATGAGCTGTTGCAGAAGTTTCATGGCGTATCCGTTCTCAGCTCCCTTGACGTGAAGTCGACTTACTGGCAAGTGGAGATGGATGAATCCTGTAGAAAATATACGGCATTCTTGTGGTCTGGGTGATGTTATGTTTATCGGAAACTCCCATTCGGACTCAATGTGTCTTCCGCCGCATTTATCCGGGCGTTAGGTACAGTGTTTCCCGAGTCGTTGCGGCGTAGGATTACACTTTACGTGGACGACATACTCATCGCGGAGAAGACGTGGTACCACCATAATGACGTCCTGAATCAAGATTTACAGGCTTTTGGACGATGTGTGGTGACAATAAATTTACAGAAATCTGAATTTAGGACGACGAGAGATCAAGTTTCTTGGGCATATAGTAACCACTGACGGGATTCGCCCAGACCCGGAAAAACTGCGGGCAATCAAAGAGTATCCAGTCGCTAAGAGCAAGAGAGAGTTGCGGGCGTATCTTGAGATCATTAATTTCTATAAAAGATTTATCAAAATTAAAGGAATCTCGACACGTTGTTTGTGTGCCCTGACGGGAAAAAACACTGCATGGAAGTGGAGTGATGCAGCGCAACGGGAATTTGAAAGTTTAAAAGATGCGCTGATGTCATCTCCTCTGCTTGTACACTCGGATTTGTCCTAACCCTTTTTTATGGCCACGGATAGCTCCCACGCGGGCTTAGGTGTTGTTCTATTCCAGGAGTGGGAAGAGAACGATGGTGTGGTGACAAGGCCCGTTGCCTTCGCGAGCCGTGTGCTCAATAAGGCGGAGCAAAACTACGCCGTGACCGAACTAGAGGCGTTAGCGATGGTCTGGGGGTTTCACAAATTCAGGTATTACTTGTTTGGCCGTGTCACAAAGCTATATACAGACCATAAGGCTCTACAATTCCTGACGACAGTAAAACTTACTCACCAGCGATTGATTAGATGGGCGCTATTTCTGCAGGAATTTAAATTTGAGGTCCACTACGTGCCTGACACACAGAACATAGTGGCAGATGCACCATCTTGAGGTCCGATTGGACTCACAGTACAGAGGGACACTGATCCTAACGAAAATGTATACGACCTGTTTTACATGAAAGGTGTGCCATTTGAAAGGTACGTAGGCGATGCTTTGTCTAGAATAGGTAGGGAACAAGACAAGGACGAGAATTGACGGTTGGTCAAGGTGAAGTTGAGTGACCCGGCCGAAAATCAGTTTCGACGTTTTTACCTGGAAAGAGGCGGCGTCTTGTTCTATAGAAAGAATCTGAACCAGCATCAGTGGTTAGTGTGCATACCAGATGAGCTGGTCACAAGTTAATTTGGTATTGCCACTTCAGTTATGGGCATTTTGGAGCGCGCAAGTGCAGTGGGAAGTTGGGAGTGTCGGTATACTTTATTAGTATGGAGCAGACGGTAGCGAGGGTGCTCCGTACTTGTGAAGTATGTCAGAGGGTCAAATCCTCTACCGTATCCTATCGTGCCCCACTATTCCCCATAGTTGCCGCGCGCCTACGAGAATTTGCAGCGACAGACCTGTTAGGGCCGTTGCCTCGCACTATGAACGGATTTCAATAAGTGTTCGTTGCTGTGGAGCTGGTTTAGAAGTATGTAAGGTTCGTTCCATTGAAAAAGGCCACAGCGAGAACAGTAACGGCGGCGTTCATAAACGGTTTTGTGCGAGACGTTGGAATGGTCGAGAAAGTCACTGCAGATAACGGGCTGCAGTATAGGTCGAAGTTGTGGCAGGACACCATGAGAAGGTACGGAATTAAACCGTCTTTATATCAAAGTACCACCCGGCGTCGAATCCTGGGGAGAGGGTTATAAAAGAATTAGGCAAGCTTTGTAGGATTTACTGTAGCCGACGGCACAGGACATGGGACATGTTTCTGGGCGATTTCCAAGATGTTATCAACGAGATTCCCCATGGGAACACGGGGATGTGTCCACTGCTGGTCTTGAAGAATAGAGCACCGCCGGATAGAACAAGAGAGCTGGTAAATTTTCCACCCACTGGTAAGGAGAGGCATCGAGCGATTGTCAACGCTGCGCTCAGAATGATTCAAAGGGAAGCTCTGAGCCGACAAAGGAGGCTGAAAGAGAATGTACGGAGTCTGACATTGAAACCTGGTGACAAAGTTCTTGTAAAAGGACATCGATTGTCCAGGAAACACAAGTTTCTAGCTAGCAAATTCTTTAAAGTTTATGTTGGACCATACCGCGTTAAGAGAAGGGTTCATGAGAGCGGCTATGAGACAGAGACTCTGAGATCTAGGAAGAGTCACAGATTACACCATATATCTAATTTAAAACTTTTCAGTGAATAATTATCCATGTAGAAGTAGCCCATTGTTTTTCGTGGATGACTTACTGAATATGTTTATGTTAAGAATTTTCATGTAGACTGTTTATGTAGTTGTTGACGGTCGGGATTGATCCTATAGATAAGAGGGGACGAGGCAAGGTCATACCTGAAAGTTTCTGGTTAATATGTACAAGAATGAAGTTTAAGTTTGATGTAGGATATAGCGCAAATATTGCGCATTTGTTCGTAATTTACGTCTAATAATTTGATGTGTTTCAGGAGACAAGAATGTGACGCCAGAAAGAGCGCTGATTTGTGAGCCATTGGGACCTGGCGTCTAATTCTTGAAGTTTCCAGAGTGAGAGAGAGTGAGTATCAGAGGTAGTACCCACAAGGACTATAAGAAGCCATGAATGCAAATGGATGCGTGACTCAATCGATGAAAATCAGTGAGGAGGCTGTCGATATTTGTACGTCATCCCGAGATGAACAGGGAGTACTTAAGATTATGTTACCTGTACTGTTTTATTAATATAGATTCTTTGGTGTTACTGAAATTTGAAACCCTGTGGTGTACATGTTGATGTAAGTGATTTCCTTTTTTTACACGTTCTCATGTCATTTTGTAGGTGGTACCAATTTAGTACAAGTAAAGAGAGATTAAAGAATGACAATCAGGCAATGTTTGGTAAGGTGGAAGGAAGTCGTATTTGCACATCCAATGGCAAGGAGCAGTGAAAGAATGATCTAAACGCAGTTTAAAAAAATGGGGGGGGGGGGGAAGGAGAAGTCATTAAAAACTTCTCCTTCCCCCCCCCCTTTTTTTAACTGCGTCTAGATCATTATTTAATGACTGACAGTTATGTTGACAGTAGCAATGGATGTAATGTTGTACTATTTTGGTGTGTTGTGTTCTGAGGCGTTAGAACAGATTTCTCACGTTTTGTGATTTGAATTCATTGGTAGAGGGTTACTCTTCTTGTAAAATTTGGTGTAAGGACTTGAAAGAGTTAGTGGAATAATTTAACCAACCAACCTAATTTCTTTCATGATTGTAAACAAAGTTGTGGAAACGGTATCACAATGTAGTGATTTGCGGTTGCGGTGTATGATGAGGGACAACCACAATCCCACTCCATCCCTATGAAACTTCAATACCTTCATCGGTTGATGACTCAGTCATCAACCCTGAACAGGTGAACGTGTGTTCAGAAAATAGGCCTAGATAACTTAAGTGTAACTGGCACCTCAATTTAATTGTAAAAGCTGTGAGGTGAATCGGTGTACGTCAAATTGCTGTAAATAGGTGTAGATTTAATATCTGTTTTGGCTCTAACTGGTACCTCAATTTTATTGTAAACTTATGAGGTGGTCCACAGTACTGCAGTTGTAGTTCGTAACAGTTTGATTTTTTTATCTGGATATTATTGTTTTTGTCACCTCCAATTCTATAAAATCAGGGTCGATATAATTTTTGTAATAGGAATACTTTTAATTTTACTGTAAATAAAACCCTGTGGATAAGTTGTGATGAACAATGAGAAAGTTGTACTTTGTAGAATCTTATTTACAAAAATGTGTTTGTCTGTGTGCAACCCGCTTCGAGTGGTCAAGAGGGACGGAGAGTGGCTGGGGCTGTGTGGAGAGGGAGAGGGAGGGACATAACGGGAATACCTACCGGGAGTTGGCGCGTCTCTCGCTCCCTCCTGGCCCCTGTCTCTGACCCACTCTCCCACCACCTGGCGGGACGGAGGCGGCGAAGCGATCAGCTGAGGGCAGCTACGAGCCCTCCTCGCGTGAAAGTTGCAGGGGGAGCCTCTGCTGACGTCACTCGCCCCAGCTGAGCTTATCACCAGTCCAAGACTAAGGTACGTACGAACAATTATTTACTCTGTGGATTGCTAAGTAGGCATAAAGTAAAGAAGTACTGAGACAGGCGCCATTGTGAATGGTGCGACAAAGGAAGAAATGAACTCTCAGGCAATACGGTTGTGATGACCAAGTAAAAAATTAGAGCATGATGAACTCGTCTAGTTTATCGGTGATCCATAGCTCAGGTCACAGTAATATTGAAAGTTTACTGACAAAGGTTAACTGAGGAGTTTTGTTCAGAGATAATCCGGTTGGTGATAGGCACAGGTGGCGGAGCTGATGAACAGTTGTAAGAGGGGTGGGCCATGATGTTACATCGTGTTTGACGAGGTACATGATGACATAAACAGACGGCATACGGAGTCACCGGCACTTGGATGTGAAGTTAGGTTGTCCTCCAAGTACCTTTGGAAGAATGCCCTCCCCATCGCCCCTAGGCTGTGGTACATTGTCGATTGGTGTGTGACGATATGAAAGTAGGCAAAGTGCATTTTGTGTTTGTTTATTTTCAGGTCCATCCATTTCTGTAACAACTTTTCTCTGTTCTAATGTTTGCCACTATTTTGTACGTTTGTTTTAGTGCTATGTGGCACAGTGTTGTGTTTGGATAATTTATCTTTATGATAGTTCACTTGAAGTTTTTTTTGTTGACGTTTTTTATCGTGTTCATTTGGAATCTGTGAACAGGTTACGTTAGTGGTTCTTTAATTTTATTATGTAACTGAACTATGTGTCTTTTGCTGTTGTTTCTGTACTATGCACAGTGTTTTTAGCATTGCAGATAACTCTGGTGTTATTTTCTTTGTGTATCTAGTGTTATGAACTTGGTTGTGACGTGCACAATGTGGGCGTTGTCCCATATAGTTTAGAGGCATTTGTCTTTGTTTGTGTAATAAGGTAACATTTAATTGTAGTATCAAATAACTTGGGTTCCTATAATTGTCATCGTTTCTTGAGGTTTCTTTATGTGAATTAGAATAGTTGTATTGTAATTAGTTGCTGTGTGTTTGCACACGTTGGAAGCCTTCCTATTTGGGTAGTGGCCGATATTAAACATGAATAAATTATATTAATGTGACGGCTAACTACCACCTACTACTGAATCAAAAGCGATATTGTAAATAACTTGTATTTATTGTAAATTATCTCACGATAGAAATTAGATCATATTGAACAAATCATGAATGAAAACAAATTGTACACTGTTCTTAGATATCCTACACTGGTAAGATTGGCTCTCAGCTCTTCATGTTAAGTTGATGCGAAGTTAGATTGAATTATGCCCCTGAATAAGCAAATGGTAAATGCGATCTGACTGCGTTCCAATAATCTCTTTTGTGTCTGAGCCGGCCGGTGTGGCCGAGCGATTCTAGGCGCTTCAGTTCGGAACCGCGCTGCTGCTACGGTCACAGGTTCGAATCCTGCCTCGGGCATGGATGTGTATGATGTCCTTAGGTTGGTTAGGTTTAAGTAGTGCTAAGGTCTAGGGGACTGATGACCTCAGACGTTAAGTCCCATAGTGCTCAGAGCCATTTTTTTTTTGTGTCTGAAATAATATGTACTTTGGACACCACCACCAAGAAACAAACCAAGCATCATGCAAAAAGACAAATAACCAATAACGAATCGTAAGCAAAACTGCACGGATGCTCAGTGGATGGCAAGAACACGACCCAACAACTATTCCTGAACTTTACTGCCGCTGTTGCAAGTTTTACAATATCGTCTACCAGCGTGCTGGCTCCGTCGATACTGCTGGGGCGACGACTGCAGCTGCGAAATCGCTGAATTAAGATAAGTCTCTCTCAAATATCTTGAGCAGAATAAACTACTCAGAAAGTGCTAATACCACAAGCCCTATATTTCCTCTAAATGATATACAACGCTTTCAAGACTGGCTCAACAACCTTTAAGGTGCAGCCCAGTGTGTCTTGTACTAACGTGCAATACCAGTATGATAGCTCTGTGCACTAGTTGAATACGTTCTATGGTGACTGCCAGCCTATAAGGCGGAATCAACTGCAACTACACTAGTAGTCAATGCAATGCCTGTCGTGGACGCTGATGACCTACTGTAGCTGGAGACTCTAGATCATACACAGCACAGTATTCAGAACCTAAGTCTCTATCTCAGAGCTATGGAACTTTGCGACTGTCCGCTTTCACGGCACCAGACGCTCTCTGTCTGCTTCGCTCTCTGCACGATGCTCTTACGACAATCTTGCCGCCAAACTCTAATCAGCCAATCCCGACGCTGCAAAGGCCTCCCACATCTCCCTCGTGGAGTGATACAATTTCTCCACCTATCCAAAAATTTCTCTGTTCAAACAGCGGACGTTGACCCTCAGCGATTCCCGCACTTTCTTATGAACTGCCCAACCAGAGCTCAGCCCATTTGCCGCTAAAACAGCGCGCGACCGGGTGGCGCCTGCGCGTACGTTGGACGCTCTCTGTCTGCTCGACATTTCCCCCCCCCCCCCCCCCTCTCTCGCTCTCTCTCTATCTCACCTGGCACCCGGCGCTGTTCCTTTTGATGCTTGCAGGTCAGCGGCCGCATCCCCTGGGACCCCGGCCCCTGCACAATGCTCTTCCGGCGCTCGCCGGCCTTCGCCTACCCGGCTGCGCCCTTCCACTCCCCGCCTCCACTGGCAAATTTACTTTGCTTATACCTACAGCATTCAACTAAATACTATCTTTACCAAAGCCCGTATTATTTCAGACATGTGTTTAATCGTCACGTATCTCTCTTTCTAATCCACCTAACAAGACTAATTAACCATTATATGAATTTATTTACTTCAAACATGCAGAATAATCTGCGAAATGAATGTCAACAATTAAAGCCACCTTTCGACGTCCATGTTGGTAAGGATTTAATGAACATAACTTTATTGAAAGGTGTTCTTCTATTTCGTGCTGTTTGTGATATTACCTGGAAAAAACGTTTGTCTCCATTATAGAAGTACAATTTCACGAATAACTTGGTATTTCACATGAATTTTTTAGTTTTGCACTTACATCATAGCTAGATAAGTAAAATTAGTCGTCTTTAAGGTGTGTTTGAGAAATCCTTTGATAATTGATTGGTAAGATATGGACGTCTTGATGTGGTATAGTATTGTGTCGTTCCATGACAATATTTTGTTTTGTTTTGCCCTTAGTGTAAAACGGGCGCCCACTGAATTTTATGCCCAATTTATTTGTTGATTTTGTACTTTTCACTCAGATTTTTAGGTGTATGTCAGCACCATTTGATTTTTCAAATGACATTTTTGTGGTTCATTTTAACTTAAATTTTCATCACGAGATGAACGATTTTGAATGGTCATCACTTGTTTGCCTAGGATGTTGATTTAGACATTTCCTCTGCTATTCACTTGCTATGTCCTTTAAATGCCATCACCTTATGCCAAGTGGCCACATACTTGATCTGCTCGTAGCAGGAATATTCGTTCATGCTAGAGAGCACGACATAGCCATTTTTTTATCTTTTCTATAGCACAAACTATTGTTTGCAATTGTTTACACTTTTCTTTTTACGTAAGCATAGAACATAACATTGGTAAAAGAAATGAACCAGAATTGTCCTCCCATGAGAAGAACATTCCGGATCATTTCTTTCCATCCACGCATGGGGTGATGAAACGGTACAGTACTTTCCGCTCTATGAGCAGCAGGTTACGCTGCTCGCCCGCAAGGGCAAATACAAACAGAGGCGGCTCCACCACGAATTTTATTGCACGACGCGGCCGGCCGCGGGTGCAACAGAACCCATGTGGACAGGTGGAGAGAAATGTGTCAGGCTCCATAATACGTATTTATATGAGACGTACATATGCATTTCTTGTACGTCAATGTGAATCTGCACATGTACTTTCCTAATCTTCCTTATACTTTTCCGTAAAGTGAGGCCAAATCTTAGTAGGGAAGTAGTTCTGTAGTATAGTAGTGCCAACTTCACCCCTGGGTAGGGGATCAGAGAGACATCACAGGCAGGTAAAAGTCAAAGACGTTCTAGTGTTACAATATTTGGGGTGGAGAGGTTGGTCACGGCCAAGTGGTTCCACCGCGCCTCCACTGGGGACGAGGAAGACCTCCGGGTGCCCGCCATATTCGAGGAGTGTTAGAGAAGATGGGTAAGTGAGCAGACGTGCCCTCAGTGCGTCTGTCTCAATGTTCACGCATGGAAGAGAGGTATTTGAATATTTGTACTAATTCTTTTATTTCCAGATTTGGATTGAGTAAGGAAATGATGTTCTCGTTTAATTTCCGATATTTGACCCCATTTGTTAATTTATCTGGTCCCTGGTTTGCCCGTTATCCTCCTCACACAGTGGATGTCCCATGTAAAATATTGGGAGACTTTGGTGGTATACATTTGGCCAACGCAATTCTGTCTTGCCCGTAGAAATGTGCGTGCAGATTAGTACATAATATGCCCGAGCTATAAGTTGTAAAACTGTAATATCTGTAAACTGGAGCAATTGCTGCAATCGCTGTAGTATCGAGTGATAATGTTCAAAATAAATAGGTAATCAATTGTCATCAATCTTTAACATACCTAAAAAATCACAAAGAAGTCAAGTTAAAGGAATTCATTTAAAATAAAATATATAGACTGCAAGGACCCACACTTCAGTGTGTGAGCCCTCCAGCCCCTCGCCTAGTATGGTACAGAAAGGGCACGCTCTCTAGGTAGCACTCTCAAGCTCCCCTCCCCAGTTATCCGTTGCGCAGTTTTCATTCAGGGCTCGACGACTTCAACTTTCATCTGGCGCCCCTAGGCAAGGAGGTTAGACGGGAAACTTTCACATTCACTCAAAGAGCAGCAAGGGCGGCCCCAACACCAACATGCAACGATGCTAGGAGGTGTTCCTCTGTGATGAGAAATGATTAAATAAAGAGTAAATCTGAATATCACGGTTGCATTTAGAGTTGGACCTCGATTTGGAGAACCAGCCCCACGAGGGCCCCACATACATGCTTACGTGCTTAACATGTAATCACAGACCACAAATACAATTGAATAATCCGGACACGATACATTTAATATTCCAAAATCAGAGCACTAAGTAAACTCTAGGACAGAGACAGAGGGCGACAGGAAAGTTAGGCTCTCCGTTAATTTGTATGGCCACGTGTTTGTGGAAACTCAATTTCTACGTATTTTGGCCAAATTTTAGCAAACATTAAACCATGCAGCCGTGAACAATTAACATTTTACAGAGGTCTCATTTGAATAGACAAAGGGTAATGGCAGAGGACCAACAAGCTCTAATATTAACCCACGTGCCGGCCGGAGTGGCCGTGTGGTTCTAGGCGCTACAATCTGGAGCCGAGCGACCGCTACGGTCGCAGGTTGGAATCCTGCCTCGGGCATGGACGTGTGTGATGTCTTTAGGTTAGTTAGGTTTAATTAGTTCTAAGTTATAGGCGACTCAGAAGTTAAGTCGCATAGTGCTCAGAACCATTTGAACCATTTAACCCACGTGGATGGTTTCCAACGTACATATAGTAATGAAACAAAGAAATTTCACAAAGAGGCGAAAATAATCAAGATTCGGAAAAGATTAGAATGTATACACACGCAGTCGCAGGCACACAAACATTCACAATGAACCGAGGGCGCACTTCAGGCAAGCGCTAAAGGCGTCCCCTCGCTGTGAGACAAAGCTCGACGCGGTTAAGACAACTCACTCTTCTTCGAAGAGGCCTCGGCTGCAGACCCTCGGAGAGCTGGAAGCAGACTCCCCATCTCACACTGAAACTTCTCCCACACAACCCCGTGGCTTGGAAAACGCAGAGATGACGCTTCCATCACCAACCTAACACCAGTAACTTTCCCACAAAGGGAACAAACGTCCTAGCCTACCTGAGAACTACAAGGGTTGGCCATTCTCTAAGACTACCGCTGATTTTCTGCAGCAGACTAAACCACCGTACAGCAAAATAAACACACACATTCACTCACGCATGCCAGAGGGTTTTGGAATAGGAGAACAAGGGATAAACATTTTATGGAATCATAGTGGTGAGTTGGGTTACATATAAAACATGGAAGAGTTATAATGGCGTTAATGACGCATTTTCAAGTCTGAAAAGAACCAACAAAACAACCATATGATGCTTGCAAATCGTAGAAAGAAATAGGCTATGGCTAGATTGAATCATTGTTCCGTCTTCCTGGTACGAAGTTTAGCAACGAAAAGAACCGAATTGTTCTGTAGGATGCAAAGTGCATTGGATAATGAAAGGGGACTATAGTACCCTTCCATCACCACAAACGACCCTTAGAACACTGTGCCGCGAATTTTCTATGCATGCTAGGAGATTCGCCACGGTCTTCGAAACAAAAGTAACTTAAGAAACAATCATCGCAACAGGCAAACAGCAGCTCAAAAGAAACAGCTAATCTATAATATTTAAACGAATTTTAGATGACTTTAGTCAATAGTTGTGACCACATGTGGTCCGCAAAGCAAACAGTTAAATAATTAGAGATAAATGAAATGAATGACACTGGAAGTTGACATCATATCATCCAACTGATTTTAATAACAAACATGAGATATCATTTTAAATATTGCTTTCAGCAGTTATATAAGTGATTATTATAAGGCGATCAGTAGTTGCGTCCTGATTATCACGCTCAATGCAAGAGCCAAATTAAAAGCATTTCAAATCATGTTTTAAAGCGAAAACTTGAAATGTATCTGACGAAACAGACATCTGTCAGTCATCAAGGCAAACATTTGAAATTAAATTGTTAATCATATCCAACACTAAATCAAATTGGCTGTCACTTGTGTGATCTACTGTTTTGCTCAAAGCAAGAACCAAATTATAAGCATTCCAAATAAAGTTTTAGAGAAAAATATGAAATGTATGTGACTAAACTGACCTCAGTTAACCATCAAAACAAACATTTGGAATTAAATTGGTTAACGATATTTAACACGAAATCATAACTAATACAGGAATGTACATAAAAGGTACACAAAATACACAGGTTTACAAAAGATAAGACAACAATACTAAAATATTAATCTCGTGAGTGCACGGTTAGACCAGAAAATATTACATCGGTGGTTTTTAAGATGCCGTCGCAACTTTGGTTGACACTTTGTTTACTGTCATAGCTAGTTTCACGCTGTAACACACTAAAGACATATGCACCTCGACAGATTATTTCAAAACAATCACACATCCATATTATGCAGCGAACAACAGAAAAAAAGAAACACTTGCACTCTTTACTGACCGTGCGGTGACATAACCCTCGAATCCACTAGAGCGTACGGCGTAGTCCCACCGAATGAAGGACCTCATCGGTGAAACACCTCCCGCCGGCACGTCTGTCAGCACGCATCGCTGCCCACGCGCCGCGCCTACTCGGCAGTTCACAGCTTCGCGGAAGTACTGCGTCGTGGCCGGTGTCTCTTCTTCCGCTAGGACATCTTAGCACACCACGGTCGTTTCATTTTCCGGCCAGAGGGAGGCAAAAACTGGCTCTTATGGTTAGCACCGCCCTCGGAAAGCGAGGAACGTCGACCACGTCTGCACTTCTTCTGAACATCAGGGTGCGTCAGTTCAGTGTTCATAGCATCATCATCAGCATTTGCACACAGCTCAGTTGGTAGAGCCATGCAATGTTCGTCAGGTCATTCGCACGCGAGGAGGCACTAATAAGCTCTTCTTCGTCCCTTCCCTCAGCCAGCAGGGAATGTCCACTTCAGCTGGCGTTTGGTAGCAGTCAGCTGCACAGCTCTGCGCTTGTCACATGGGCACGCCCTCGTGCTGTGAAACTCAGCGAAACCATCTTCCTGAGACGGTTGCGTCTCAATAGACCAGTAGCCACGACGTCGTCAGTTTGTTTTGGGTTATGCCTCGGGGTCTGCCCAAACCTCCCTTCGTGTGCACGAGCGACGCTGCTCTGCGTCACACTAACCCAGCGCGCCCGGAGCAGCGACCAGGGCGGTGCTCTGGCGCACCACGCCGCCTGCACTGGCCGGCGTGGCAGTCTGGGGGCGGGGGAGGCCAGCCAGCGTCCGCCTCCCTCTGGCGTGGAACAGCCGCGGGCGCTCGCCACGCCACTGGCTCGCGGTTGACAGCGAGGCTCCGCAACACCTGCCGCGGCAGCAGGTCCCGCACTTCCTGACGCGCAGGCTCACTAGGCGGCCCGGCGACGTTGCGCCCGCTTAACAGCTGTACTCACAGAGACTTTCACATCATATGATGCATATATTACAAAAAATAAAAAAAAAAACAGCGGAAATTCCTACTACTGACTAATATGTGAAGGATTCCACGCAAATGGTTTTACAAGGAGGGCTTTCTTAATAATATAAAAAATAAGAAACTTTATATGACCAATTATTAAGCATTGCGATTAGTTTTAACGATAAAAGGAAACTAATTTAACTCTTAGGAAATTATCTTGGTGATTAAAAATTTCACCGAGCAAAAAAATTACCTAAGCTCCCTTCACAAGAGCGACATGATACTCAAAATTCAGACAACAAAGATACTTCGTATATAACATAGATACAGTATTACATACGCAGAGAAATGGGTCAGGACAGGTCTTGTACTAGATTTGGTAAGAAAATGGTGTAGATTTGGTAACGCTACTAACTACAAACACAAGACTTTACCTACTACTTACTGCATTCCCACACACAACGTACAGAATTTGTATCAGTCACCACAAACATATAGAACGATTATGATATGCACATAAAAAATATATTTTTTCGAACTTAATACCCATGTTACTACTCTTTGCTTCTCCATGGTTTTCAGGACACGTTTGCTGATCTGTGGAACATTTCTGTGACGTCTTTTCTATGAATATTTCACAACAGACGTTATTGTTAATGAAACACAGAAGGCTCATACAAGTCATACCTCGAATCATAATGTGATAATGTTTAGGCATCAGATTGATCTAAAACGAATTAGTAGGCATAAAATAGAAATTAAAATCACTTTATCCTATAAGTAGACACATAAAAGATTGCCAAAAAATAATTAAATCATTGGCCCATGGCCATAATTTCTCATAATACTAATTGTCATACGAAACTCACAACCATTGCACCATTACTCATCACGTGTCACCAGGGATCCTCACATATCTTCACGTTATTTCACACTTATAGATTGCTACCTTGATTATATACCAAATATAAAACTTCCTGAGGTTAAAAATGTGTTCATCTTCCAGGGCTTCCATATTCTCGTCTCCTTAAATGTTCCTAGTAGTAGGTGGTGCGAAATTACAACTTCTAATCATCTTCACTGAAAATAAAACATTATTAGTCTCACTTCATACACAAGTCCATCAACCTGCAAGTCATCAAATCGTCTCATAAACATCGCAGTAAATTTGTAAATCTCGCAAAAATCATCCTCACCTTGAGGGAATAAATACACCAAAACTGAAGTTTATTTTCTACAATCATCCATAACCTGCAAGGCGTCAAATCGGCGCATAAACATCGTAGTACAGTTGCAAATCATCCTCATCTAGAGGCAATAAATACACTACCATCATAAACAACCGCCTTACAACCATTTACTCGCCACACCACCACACACTATATCTTTTCACTGATGAGAACAAGAATTTATCTTACTGTGAGAGAAAGCGCCCCATCTGACCCTCATAACCATTCATACTCTGACGTTATAAAATTACGCAACACGACCCTTTCCTGCTGAAAAGGAGATACAACAGTAAACGTATTGAGGAACCCTTCACAATTCATAGGAAATAATACTTTAATTTTGCCCACATAAGAAATGAATCAAAAACACAGGGGAAACACGCCGTTCTGATCCCAGAGGAACATGATCATCTGCTGTCTTCCTCTATCAAAAGTACTCCAATAGCGACAATAGCACTGGTCCTCAGTAAGTTGAAGCCTTCTGCGTCAGTCAACGGTCATTGTTCCATTTTATTAGGGGCATTCGGTGGATTGTGTCGGGGGTTTGCCGGACGAATTTCTACACCCGCTGGCGGACAACTCGCTCTGTTTCTAGCACCCCTGCCATTTCTTGGTCGGTAATCATTCACGACTACCGTGCCCTCGTCTGCCATAGTTACGCTTAAATCGCTGCTCATTTCCATATCTCTCTACCCCTCCGCGGTGTCTCCGATTCCCTCTTGGCGATCGGTGACCATTGGCATCATTCGCTCTACCCGAGTACCGCGAAGGGTCGCTGCCAACGATCGCTCGCTCCGTGACGTTGAGTGCCATCTGCCCCGACTGCTGCGGCTACCCTCCCGCGGCCGCTGGTCGTAGGCGCCCCGGCCGTAGTTATGCGCTGCCGTTTGCCCATCGCACTCAGGTTCTAGGAGCAGATTATGGAAACCCTTTATGTCGTTCTTACACCGTCCTGCAATTGCATGAGAAATTTTCCAAGACAAATACGAATAATTTTCGCAGGCCCATAGGGATCGTCTAAAGACTCATTCGCCTGCAACATGTGTTCAAACATCTGCACAGGGCTAGAGTATTTCAAGTGGTTGAGTTCTGGTAGCACGATAAGTACGCGTTTTACTCGACTTTGGGCTGCTACTCACCAATAAATCGAAAGAAAATGCTGTCGAAATTCCTTGACTGAGTGACAACTGAAAGCAATTGACCTCATACGCACCGCTGGCTCATCTTCGAGGTAACCGCACATGTATTCAATTTTGTGCGCACCTGACCACGTCGGAGGAAGGGAGAATTCCAACTGCTGCAACTAGGCCTGCGCCTGAATTCCCGTGAGCGAGTTTCAGAAAACTTCAAACTTCCTCACCGTCAAAAAGTGTTTGAAAGCAAATTCATGATTTCCACTCCTTGGCGAACGTTCTTCAGGGGATCCACGCCGTTCCCACCTAGATAGTACGAGAACCGTGATCGTAACGATAGTCAAACTCGCCGTCGTTCCCGGAATTACTGTCGCAGTAATTGCCCTTGAGCTCATTTATTTTAGCTTCATGGGCCGTTACACCTTTCATGTCTAATTCTAAAAGGGACATGCGCTCACATAGCACTGACCGTGCTGAAATTTCATTGGCGACCGTATTTCGTCTGTGTCTGCTAATGACGATGTAATAGTCTCCCTATTACCGTCAGAGTTGCCTGCTATTGTGTTCGAGATTTTGGCTACCTCTTCTCACATCATTTGGTGGGCCGTGTCCTGCTGTAATTGCATTTGCCCTAGATCTCACTCGAGGACCATTGGCGCCTGGTTATGGGTTTCTACCTGGGCTCTGAAGTTGACATGGCACTTAGCGGCAGCGTCTTCTACCCGGGACACGAGAGCCGCGTGGTCCTTCTGGAATTGTTCCTCTAACACGCGGAGATGCCCGGCGACCTTTCTCGCTTGCTAATCACCAGCTGCTCCCCCCCCCCCCCCCCCACCCCCCTGTGAAGCGCTAATGCGTTGGTCCTTGATCTCCAGTCTATCTGCGATACCCTCTACCATCTTGTTACTTAATTTTGAAGTAACTTCCTTGAGATGCCTCTTATTCCCTTCTGCTTGCCTTTTATTCTCTTCTGCTTGCATTTTATTACCCTCTAGTAACTGTTGTAGGATAGCCTGTAACGAATTTACATTTATCGACTGGTTCAAATTTACAAAAATGGGCTCAGAACGGACAACGTCCGGACTTGTGCTCTCCGTGTTTTCCTCCCGAGCGGCCTCCACGTTTTGAATTCGTCCTTGTTCAGAATTATTGTCTGACCACCTCCCCCCGATTGCGGCTCCCTGAACGGCTACCCATCTCCATCGTATACTTAGTTACTCAGTGTTCAAAACAAAATAATACCAAAAGGCTCCTAATCCACTCACATTTCACACAAAGCACTCAAAAATAACTACAATATACCGACACACGCCATTGATCACAAATAACTAATTACCACAAGTGCAGTACAATGAAATAAATTACAATGCCTACAATGTAATACATAAGAAGATAAAACACAGAAACAATGTCATCTACACCTGTAGTTAAAATCAACGCAAAAGTTGTTCTGCGTTGTGGAAAGGCAATACACAAGTTAGCACATCCAAAAGAAATTAAACTAAACCTAATTGCGCATAAAAAGTTCCATGGTTTACCGAAAACCTAGAGCAGGATAAGCCATGTGTAAGTGATGTGCACTCAATGGTGTTTATGAAATGAGTGGAGCCCTGAGACATATCCTGATAACTGAAACAGCCACGTGCAAATGGAAATGCTATCTGACGTTAAAATCAAAGTAAAATATTGGGTCGCTACCAACTCTAGCCACACGACAAACAAGAGGTTCGACTGAGCTGGAAAATAATCAGAAAAAACCTCATAAAAGAACATTCGTTGTAATGGCACTCATATAAATTGGGACGCAATTATTAATATGATCCAGGGATTGTTCACATGAATCAAATATTAAAATAAAGTAAAAGTGTGTGAATACTGTGAATAAGAGCAGCTTGCAGCAACATTCCTGAAAACAAGATCTAAAAAATTTGTTTTAAATAAAAAGAAAACACTTATTATTGGACCTGTGCACATGGAAACGCTATGGATGGGCTAGCAAGGAAACTACAAGGTATGGCGTAGGTAAAGGAGACCTAACATCAGTACACTGGATAAGACTTGAACCAAAATTATTTATTTCTTCAGACATTGATATAAGACGTCTACATAACTGCTGTTGAATGATAACTACGCACGGCTGCTTGCTACAAGATTCACAACAGAATCTCTTAATTTAGAATCGCGCTCGTAATTAGAGGGGGGCTGGAAAGGTTTAATACTCGCATTCAGACCAACATTCGCTCAAAGAGCAGCAAGGACGGCCCCAACACCAACATGCAACGATGCTAGGAGGTGTTCCTCTGTGTTGAGAAATGATTAAATAAAAGAGTAAATCTGATTATCACGATTGCTTTTAAAGTAGGACCTCGGTTTGGAGAACCAGCCTCGACGAGGGCCCCACATACACGCTTACGTGCGTAACATGGAATCACAGGCCACAAATACAATTGAATTATCCGGACACGATCATTTAATATTCATAGTACGCACATCTAACTACGGACGCCAGAGGCTTAGTCCGTCTGTCGCGATGTCCAACGCAAATTGAGAGCACTGAAATATTTAACGAACGTGAATGCACACTGAAGGATAAGCGGAGGCAGTGTGACAATTAACAGGGTGTGTTTGCTCATAGGAATAATTTATTTGCTCTCGTTTTTAGAAGTAATGAGAGGTGGCATGCCCACAGAAGAAATGTCCAATATTTTGCTGCTAATTGTTATAATTATGAAGCTTGAAGACAGGCATTAGTAATGGTAATGTAACCTACCATTTTAATATCATAGCCCACAGTCAGTCACAATTCGTCTAGAGGAGTGGACGAATTAACAAATTCCGTCATTTTGTAGAATCTCAAGTGCAAACCGTCAAATACCTCGCAAGAACAAATCTTTTGTGATCTTACAAAAAAATGTGTGGTCAGTGGTGTTCAGAAAGTTGGTGGGATACTGCTAACCGGACTACTCTACTCCAAGCATGTGTAAAACTGTGTATATGAATCAGCTATCTTTCTCATTGAGCTACATAACTTCTAATATTTTCTAAACTCTTAACCCATATTGAACAAGATGGGTTTGAAGTGGACCCCAGTGTCCATGTGCAACCAGTTCTTACTTATTTTGATCAACTTAATGTTAGTAAAATGTTAATGAAAGTGTACATTTCATTGCTTCATTGCGCTTGAAAAGTGTACAAAATCATATACTCGTGTATAATACAACTTCGTTCTTAGTCAAACTTTCATAAAGATCTGGCGTATTTCAGTAATCATGCAGCTGTGTGTTTCTTAACAAGTCATACTGAAACTTTACAAGTGGTACTATTTAGTTAAAAGATCCACAGAGCTTTGAAGTGTGATACATTAATTACAGTACTGTACGTACGAGTAATATATAATTTCAGTCATTTTCGATATAACGACTCTGCCATCGTCTTTGGAGATGTCTCAACTCTTATCTCCCTCTCTGTTGTTCACATCTTTGGTCGTCTCATGAGCGTAGATGAACACAGAATGACGTGCTGTAGTTTAAGTGACATATTGTAATGAAAAAGTCTACCTTACTAAAACCGAAAACCTTCTTCCTCCCTAACATGGTGTTTGTTGGTCTTTTGACTATGTGTGTGTGTATCGAGTTTTATTATTTAATTTTTTTTCTCTAAAATCTTCTCGGTATACAAGCCACTTCACGTTGAATTAAAACACTGGAGCTTCCAACTGCTGTCTCCGTCATCGTTATCAGGGGTTTTAATGCGTCACAGCTTGTACTGTTTTGGTGTTCTGCCTGTAGATATAATGGCAACATCTGGAAGCTTCCCGAGAAGGCCGAAGTGACGCATGCCCGGAACGCGAGTTGGACAGCTCCTTTCAGCTCAGTCCCGCCGCAGGGGCGAGTGACGTCACAGGGCGCGAGGGCTCGGCGCCACGTTTGAAACTGCCTCTCCCGCATCACTACAAGCGTCAAGCCTAAGTTTTTGTTTACACTCAGCAAACGTAAACTGGCCAGCGACTACTTCGTTTATTGCAAGCTTTCCAAATATTCCCGGTGGTTTACTTTTTTGGTAAGTATCACAATAACTGTTGGCAATAACGAAAATTAAACCTGTTAGCTATGTCGAAAAATCATTTTTATTTATTTATTTATTTATTTTATTTATTTATTTCTTTTTTTTTTTTTTTTTTTTTTTTTTGCCACATGTGTGAATCCCAAAACAGTTATTTTCAACTTGAAACCACCTGCACAGGCGCCACTAGCGTCGCTTCATCGACATGAAACAACTTATTTGAGGCACTTCGTATGACTTCAGGTTAGTGAGAACAGCTGTGCGCCACCTGGACACCTTCGCCACTCGTCCATTCGGTGCGCCACTCGTGGTCGCAAACTGAGGTGGCGCGGTCCACGAAGCAACGCGACGCGACCACGCCACTCCATCTCTATGTGAACCGCTTCATTTGTTAACATGGAGGTGGTGCAAAACAGAACAGCGCCACGACCCCACCAGACGTCTGCGCCACGCGATTTCTGACTGAATTGGGTCTTACTTGCAGTCATATTCCAGTTGTCTGCCGAAATCCTTCTTGAACACTCTGGGCAAGAATATCAACATTCGACAATAGCCCTTGAGTAGAGTTTATCCTTTACATGCGCCCAAAAATAAAAATCTAGTGGACTGAGTTCGGAGATCGAGCACACCAAGATGTTGCTGCCCCACGTTGTGAGCATTTGTTTGGGAAACTGGTTTAAAATTGTTCTTGCTTGCAGAGTAAAATGGAGCTGTGCCCCATCGTGTATGAACCACGCGTTATGACGTAAGTGTTGTAGAATGACTTCCAACAAAACTTTCAAATATCCCGTTAAAATTTCACTGTATGATACGCCAGTCACTGCTGCTTGGCAAATGGAAGGTTCAATTAATGTGTCTGCAACTATGCCTGCCCATATGTTAATGCTAAACTGTCGTTGATATATTATTACAAAAAGTGCAAAAGGATCCTCGTCCGACCACAGACGAGTGTTGTGAAAATTTTGAACTACATACCTGGTAAACTTTGCTTCATGTGTGAATAGTATTGCACACAAAACGTGTTGGTCGTGATAACACACCCCCCAGTAGCCAAGTAGAAATAACTTTTCCGAGTCGAAAATCTGTTTCGGTAAGATCATGCATTCTCGGAAGATGGTGTGGGTAAAGAAGCTACTTCGATAACAGTTTCCAAACTGTCGCCTGACTCACATTCTCAGTTTCTGCTGCCATTATTGTCCGCAATAGGCGGAAGTACTCGATCTTATAAATCAGGTGTTCTAATACTGTTTAGTCTTAGTCTGTGAAATGATCTATCCTCAAAAGAGCACGTCTCCACAGGACGTTCGCGTGTTCTTTGAAAGGCCTCATTGTTCGACAAATGTCTATCAGGAAATCCTCCTGACGAGGCCGTCAGCTTCAGTATATGCTTCCATAGAGTGCCTCAGACGGGATGGTACACATAGCTTCACCAAAATGAACACGGCCCTCACTACCGGAGCAGATGATACGTCCATCACAAAACTTTTAAAATCAAAAAATTCTAGTGGTTGTGATAAAATATCGACGAAGTTAACTTAAGAGAATGCTTCTGAATTGTTGAAATATAATGAAGTTAAGCCGTTGTTTAAGAAAGAAGAAAAATAAAATAACGTCAAATTTCTGTCCAATTGTCTTTTGCCCGCATGTTCAAAAATTTTAGAAAAGGTGATATACAGTCGGCTTCTTAGTCATTCGATAACAAATACAAGGTGTATCAAGAGTCTCATCTGATTTTTAAAAAATCGTAAGTTTATGTTATGTGAAATATGTGCATGAACAACGTATTGTTGGAAAGAGCAAATTCTCGAGTTTTACATGGTTCCCGCGAGGTAGCAGCAGTGTGCTCCCACTTCAGTACTGGTAAAAATGGTGTCGGGAAAACAGAAAGCATTTAATGTTCTACCGTTTTGCGCAGTGTGGGTCAGTAATAATGTTCAGGGTGCCCTTTGTACGAGGTATGGTGTGGATTCTCCTACAGCACAGAACATTAGACGATGACATAAACAATTTCGAGAAAGAGTTTGTTCGAGTGAGGGAAAATCGTTGGACCACCATGGTTTCACAAAAACTCCGCAATATTCCATTCGCCGTACAGCTCGACAGCTCAACATGCCCCCGATGTCCATTTGGCGTGTGCTGCACCGACGTTTATACACGAGACGATACAAAATTCAGCTACTGGAAGGTCTTCATCAAGGTGACAAACAGCAACATGTGGAGTTCGAAAATTTCGATCTTGGCAAGATGAAGGATGCCAGTTTTCTTCCACGCTTAGTGTTTAGTGACGAGGCAACATTCCGTTTAAATGGAAGGTGAACTGTCATAATGTGAGAATATGTGGTACGCAACAACCACATGAAGTTGTACAACATAAGAGGGAGTCTACGAAATTTAACGTGTTTTGTGCAGTTTCACAGGAAAAGATGTATGGACCATTTTTGTTTACAAGAAGCACATATCTCGATATGCTTGAGAACTTCCTTTTCCCAAAGCTCGAGACTGATTCGACCGACTTCATTTACCAACAGGATGGAGCTCCGCATACTGTCATCTGGAAATGCGGAAATTTTAAATGAAAGGATTACTGAATGACAGATTGGTTGCACTGGACCAAATGATTTAGCCTAGCATTACTGGCCTCCAAGGCTACCGGACCTGACTGTGTGTAATTATATCTTGTGGGGGTTTATAAAAGATTCTGATTATGTGCCTCCGTTACCAACAACAATGAATGAACTGATACATTGCATAACAGCAGCTGTGGAAACTGTAACTCAAGACATAGTCGATGCTATGTGGGTACAATCTGAATACTGCATTAACATATGCTGTGCATCTCAAGGGAGGCATACTGGACACTGACGAAAAGGTATGAAGAAACACTTTTGAGTTTCTCGTTCATCAAAAAACAAAATTTATTGTATATGTTTATTAGTTTCAGAAAAATGGACCTGCCAGATTGGATGATTTGTTTTGATACATCATGCATATTGCCCAAGCCTCAGTTCGGATTCGAAAGGCTTCTGACATTGAGAAGGCTATCTACACATACAGTGAAAATGTATTTGGTTCTTAAGACAATACATTACAGGCTATTGTTATATTTTGTGATCTGTCTTAGACACTTGACTGTTAAATCACAATATCCTTTTAAGTAAAGTAGAATAGTACAGTGCAACAGAAATGGTGCAAAATAATTTAATTCCTATATCTCTGACAGGAAACAAAGGATGTAAGAAGGACAGAGACATGCATAAAGCTATGACGCATCATCCAACTGAAAGGTAATTACGTGTTGCGTCCCACAAGGTTCCGTCTTAAGACACTTGCTTCTTCTTGTGTATATCAATGACCTTTTATCAGCAACATTACCAGATGCCAAGTTTGTTTTGTTTGCAGATGACACAAACATTGCAATACATACCGAATCAAGTTTAGTCTTAGAAATATTGTTTAAAGAAACATTCGTGAACGAAAATAAATGGTCTCTAGCCAATTTTTTGTCACAAAGCTTTGAATAAACAAAATAATAAAAAAACATGCAATTCAGAACTTGTAAGAGGTTTCACAGCAGTATAAGGCTGAAATATAATTGTACAGATAGAAGTGGACAGCATTAAATTATAGGAATTACAGCTTGACGATAAGTTCAGCTGGGAGTAACACACCACAAACTGCTGAAGTCATGTTATCACCAGATACAGTTGGGATGGAAGAACCAAGAGTGTAATTGATTATATTCAAGTAGATAGGGAATGAGGAGAGAAAGTAACAACTGTGAAGGTAATTCCAAGTGTGAGTGCAGATGGAGACCATAGATTACTAGCGAGACAATGGAAAACGAATCAGTGTGTGAAAAATAGAAAACAGAAGAAAGTGATGAGGATACAGGATTGGAAATTGAAGGAGAGTAATGTGCTGAGAAGTACAGAGAATTAATAACACAAAAATTTCCAAAAGAAGTTTTCTACGATGTAGAAAAAGAATGGAGTTTATTCAAGGACACTTTAGTCAAAGCAGCACAAAAAGTATGTGCCAGAACATCTGGAAAGGAAAAAATAAGACAGACAAGTTGGTGTGATGATACCACAATCCAAGCAGTTAGAAGAAAAAATGGAGCATGGAGAAAGTGGTGGAAAACTAAAAATGACAAAGACCATAAAAGGTATATAGAGGAAAAGAAGAAGTGCAAAGAAATAGTGGAAACAGCAAAGAAAAAGGCATGGTAAGAGTTTACAAAAAAACTTGAAGAATATTGAAAAGCAATAAGAAAATGTTCTATATAATGATGAAAAATAAACGGAAGGCTTCTGAAGTACCAGTAAAGATGGAAACACAGGACGGTACCATTATTGAAGATCCAAGGAATATTGAAAGGGTACAGTACTGCCCGACATTGAAAATAGGTACAACATACTTCATTATTTTTGTCAGAACAACCCATTTTTTTGTAAAATAACTCAATTTCAACTAATACAGCGAAGCTGGATACCAGTGTGGGAAAGAATGACAATTTATTTATTTAATTGATCACATGTGCACTCCCACAAAGTAAATCCCTACATCCTGTTTGGTGAGATCTGTGAAATGAATGAATGTATGGTCGTCTGCTAACCGCAGATAGTGAATGTGAATATATGATCATCTTTGAGACGATCCTTTGGCCACCTTTGGTGGGACCAAAGAGATGAAATTTACCTGAGCTTTGAGCGCCTGAAATGTGGCTGACCAATACGGTAGCAGGTTGCTCCCCCACTTTGACAGAGGTGTGAGAGAACCTAAAGAACGGCCATGTTTCAGCACTCTGCCGCTGGATCTTGTGCTGTTAAGACCTGTCTTGGGTGTGCTCCGTAAAGACAAAAGAGTGGAGACATGGTATGCATGTGGAATATTTAAGAGTAGTTTTAAATAATAATTTCTCTATTTCAGGAACTTTTGTGGGGAGAATTAAATGTCAGGCAGGTTATATTAATGGGATTGTAGTAATCTTCGGAAGTGACCAATGGTCACAATGAAACCACGTGTAGCAATAAGTTGAAATACTTCCGTGTGCTTAAGTTAAACTGAATTACTAGCGTGTGTACAATAAGTTGAAATATTTAAGAAACAGCGTGTGTACCATAAGTTGAAATATTTAAGGAATGGCGTGTGCAGGACTTGAAATTAGAGACGAGTACTTCCACGTGGTGAGTACTGTGTGGGTCTCAATCTGTGTATGAGACAAAGGATAAAGAGAAGCACTCGTCCATGGTATCAGATGAGGACTCGCGTGTGTGATGAATATGTTCTTAATATTACTTTGCGTGATATGATTCCGTGTGACGCTAGATTCAAACTCTGAGAGAGAAGCAAGGTGAGTCGGCCGTCTATCCAGCAACGCCACTTGGCTTGCATTGCACAGGAAGATGTGCAAATATCTCCAGAGTTCATAGTAGGAAAGTAGAATTACAAAGTTGGGCAGTGTCGTGTGAAACTGGGATAAATACTAATTGAAGTGGGAAAGCTGAAAGTGATAATGTTGTGACTATTTAGTGTTTTGTATTCCATGTCGTAGTGTGGTGTATGTCATGTAATTTGGGTATGTGTGGTTTGCATGGGAGAGTAGCAAGGTAGTTTCAAAAGATTAGTGGGTTATGCTTGTTCCTTCTGTACTGCTCGGTCTGGAGGATAGTTTCGTGATGATGATTGTGAGATTCGAAGTGTGAGAAATAATAAAAGATCCACCATCCTATCCAGAAAGTGCACTGTAGCGTTAAATAATTACGAGACCATAATATAGAGATTCACCAATGTAAAGCCATGCTCACTGGGAGGAATTTCTCATGTGTTATTGTTGTAGGTTATAGAGTTTGTGTGTTTAGGATAGAGAATTTATCGGAATAAATAAGATAGTGAAAAGAAAAAGATTGGTGGACTTTTCATTCGAATTGTATGTTGTCATAATGTCCCGAATTTATAATGTGTGCGCCATTCATATTCAGTGCGGTGGCTACGTGTTGACAAAAGCCGTTAAATAAAAAGAAGAAAGAAAATGTGGTATTGCCAGTGCGTAGTGTACAGTCAGAGTTCTGTAAATTACTGATAGTCAGATGCGTGTTTCCGTTGCGTATTATTCATATAGGAGGATAATTTGTAACTTAGTTGTGAGTACGAGAGTTCATGTTACTCGATAAATAAGAATTAATCCACTCGCTTGGCAGACCACTCATCTTGCAGGCCTGACTGCTTGATGCCACAGTATGAGCAAGGCATGTGGGTGCCTCTCAACACAAAAGATCTCTGGAAAGAATATTTTAAGAAGCTGTTAAACGCTGAGGAGCAGGTACATGAGGAAACAACAAATAATGGAGAAATTGAGAGAAGTTGGGAAGCAGAATTAGGACAAATTACACGGGAAGAAATGAAAAAGCTGTGAAGAAGATGAATGGGGGGAAAGCCCCAGGACCTGATGAAGTATCAGTGGACATGATAAGAGCAGCAGGTCCAGTGGGAATGCAGTGGCTGTATAGAGTACTATCAAGCGTGTGGAGAAATAGTACAAAACCTGACGACTGGAGAACAGGAGACATTGTTCCCATCTTCAAGAAAGGCAATAAAAGACTTTGTAAAAACTACAGAGTAATAACCCTTATGAGTCATACAGCCAAGATTTTTGAAAGAATTTTACTAAATCGAATAAGTGAAAAGATAGAAAAGGAGCTGAGAGAAGAACTGCATGGGTTTAGGAAAGGAAGAAGCACGATCAACCCGATATTTTCTATCTGTCAACTGATGGAAAAAAGTTGGGAGTATAACAAAAGGGTGATAATGGTTTTTATAGACATAGAAAAGGCATATGACTTACAAGGGGAGGCCGCCAATTGCGAAATTCAGATTCGATTCATACTGCGCATAATAAAAGCTCATGGCCAGAGGTGTAATGTGGCAAAGCACCAAGATGCACTTCTCAGCCGTTGTCGAGAAAATCGACAGTTAAAAGAAACCGTTGCGGTGAAATACTCTGTACGATTAACGATTTTCTGTAGCGTCGTGGCGCAGCGGTAAGCGCTCGGGTTTCTAATCCGAAGGTCGCCGGATCGAATCTCGCGCCATGCAATTTTTTTTATTATTAGTTTTTTGTAATTCAAACATTAATGAATTGCTTATGCATGTTGGTGAAGGCGGATCGCTCTCCAATTGTACCGCCTCCATTTTTCCGTTTGTTTAACAGGGTGTACCAAAGCTCTCACGTCCGCACTGATTTTCGACGATGTTATAAGTTGCGCTAGGGACCGCATCTACCTTCTTTTGAAGTTAGCAGGCAACTACGCTGTTATGCGGCGGCTCGTTTCGGCCCATTCAACATCTGTCCTTCAAGTGTAACGAGCGAGTAACGGAGTTTATATTTCATACCTGCCACAGCAAATTTGTGTTCATGGGATCTCTATTCTAATTCGAACGTTTGACTTACGCTATACGTATTTGTTTCGGAATATCGTTTCTACGTCTTCCGTTAACTATACGTGGTTAACCGTATGAAGATAATTAATAACATTTTTGAAATACAACTTTGTTTGCGGAAAACATAATGATGTTCAAAGTCGCCAGTTTTTCCACGACAAACGACTTTCTACAACTTATTATATGCATAATTGTTGCAACTGATTGCCGGGAATTATATATATGTATATATAATCAGTGCGGGCGTGAGAGCTTTGGTACACCCTGTTAAACAAACGGAAAAATGGAGGCGGTACAATTGGAGAGCGATCCGCCTTCACCAAGATGCATAAGCAATTCATTAATAGTTTATATATATATATATATATATATATATATATATATGAATTACAAAAAACTAATAATAAAAAAAATTGCATGACGCGAGATTCGATCCGGCGACTTTCGGATTACGAACCCGAGCGTTTACCGCTGTGCCGCGAAGCTGTAAAAAATTGTTAGTCGTAGAGAGTATTTCACCCCAACGGTTTCTTTTAACTGTCGATTTTCTCGACAACGGCTGAGAAGTGCATCTTGGTGCTTTGCCACATTACACCTCTGGCCATGAGCTTTTATTATGCGCAGTATGAATCAAATCTGAATTTCACAATTGGCGGCCTCCCCTTGTTAGTTGACAGGGAAAGACTCTGGGAAGAAATGAAGAAGATAGATATAGAAGATGGATACATAAATGTCATAAAGACAATGTACAGAGGACACAATTGTATAATTAGAGCACCATTGGGGAACTCTGAATACTTCGAAATAAGACAGGAACTTAAGCAAGGAAGTATTCTATCTCCTGCACTATTTAATGTTGTGATGGAGGGAATGAATAGGGCAGTTAAAGATATAGTAAAAGAAAAAGACAAACAGATGATTTTTGCAGATGGTATGATAATATGGGATGATAAATAGGTAGATGTACAGCTACAGCTTGATGTGTGGAAGGAAGTAATGGAAAGGTATGGATTAAAAATAAATAAAGATAAAAGTGAAGTAATGGTATTTGAAAGAGAGAAAGGAATCAATGAAAACATTACCTTAAATGGAGAAACCCCTCAAAGTGGTAGAAAGTTTCACTTATTTAGGGAGTGAAATATCTAGGGATGGAAGAATAACTAACGAAATTAATAGGAGGTTACAGAAGGGAGGCAATTTGTACCAAACAATGAAACACCTGATTTGGAGTAATGAAGTTTTAGAAAGAGCAAAACTCCTTATGTATAAGAATTATTAGATCCCTATTGTTACCTATGGTGGAAAAACATGGACAATGACAGAAAGGAACTGGAGCAGACTCCAAGCAGGGGAAATGAAATTTCTCAGAGCAGTTAACGGAAAAACAAGAATGGACAGAGTAAGGAATGTAGAGATTAGACATGACGTTAAACAAGAAAGTATGAGAGAAGAAATTGAAAGAAAGAGATTAAGATGGTATGGGCATGTTAAGAGGATGCATGGGCAGAGACTCCCCAAAATTATGGAGGAACTAAAGATGTATGGGAAAAGACCTAGAGGGCGCCCAAGAACATGGTGGAAAATGGGAGTGAGAATATCTGTAGAAAGGAGAGGTGTGACATGGCAGCAAGTGGAGGAAGAAAAGTGGAGGGAGGACCGAGCCAAATGGAGAGGACTCATCAGCACCCAGACCCGACAGTAGCTGGAGTGGGCTTCGGATATAGATATAGATAGATTAATACGATATCATCTCTCTACAACTTCAGTGCAATAATGCGATCATTGTAAATAAATGTTGCAAAACTGTTTTTCTGTTAGGATTTATTACTTCATAAATGAAAAGTTTTTGACTCATTGCACATCCATGACGATCACTTCAGGTAGGATCTGTGGGAGGTACATTGGCATATTTGTTTTTAATTGTAAATATTGTAACATTCTTTTAAAATTGAAAGTTTAAGATTACTTTGAATGAATGTATGAACTGTGGAATGGATACAAAACTCGAATTATCGTGTTGCGTGTTGTAAGTTCAAGTGGAGTGCTTACTCTGTGTTATTTTTAGCAAAACTTCACATGCATTGATTGGGCAGTGCAGCTCCCAATACCAATAAAGAAGAACAGTCACTGCAAAAATCCTTTAGCCCCTTACGCACTGAATCATCTGGGCCTGTTGAAAACTGGTTCCTGTACACATAACAACTAAATTAAATTTTCCTACCTATAAAGCAGCAATGGAGTAGTGTGATATATTCTGGTCTCTCATGAAGAACAAAGCATGCTAGCTACAGGCTCAGCAGCGTGCAATGCTGGCCTTAATAATTGAAATGCACAGGAAATGATTTTGGCTGATAAATGAGAACATTAAGAAAACCCAACTTCTTTAAAAAAAAATATATGACCTGGAGAGGGAGGCGGTACTGATTATGGCGAATTACTAACACTGAGATTTTTTTGCAAAATTATATTGGAAGTTAAGTTTGGCTTTTCAAAAACATCTGACAAGTGCAGTTACATTACTCCCAATCGATTCACAAACAATGAGATTTAAATAGCAAGTATTATCTAACTTCGCTAATTTAACATAAATGTAGATCATCGAATTACATATATCTATGTTAACAAATCTCAGCAACAATACTATAGTGAAATATGTAACTGTCCTTTTTATCAAATCAGTTTATGAATATTCTGTAGTTATTCAACAATTACAACTCATCAGCCAACTCATCTGTACCAACATGCAGTCAAAAATAAAAATAATAATTATTTAACAGCTTTACCTTGGTTGCATGAAGACTACTGTTTCCAGGATCAACAATATCTACATACCTACATTAATCTAACACTTGGTGGCTTCACACAGCGCAGCACAAAGACTACCTACTCCATCATTTTCCCTAACAGACATCTACCTACAACCGTGCAGCAAGCGCTCTCTTACTCCAACTCTAAGCATTATCTCTGGGTCTGCGATATAAAGCATATCAAAGACATACATCTTTTATAAAAATCACATTTGGGTGCCACATACAAACGTGCCCAAGTATACTTTTTTCACAACTCTTCAGCAGGGTTTAATAATATTTGACACATGTGACTTGCAACAAATATGTGGCAAATTTACCTAACTGTATATCATCATAAAACTCAGAAGAATTGATAGTGCTCAGGTGCACTAGAATAAATCATAATCTGGTTATATTATGAGTAAATTGTCTCATAAACAAGGTTGATGAGAAGTAAGTTATGTAAAGACAAGTCAGTATGCAAACCTAAATGTTAAGATAATGATATAAGATTGAGCAAGGGAAAGGAGGAGACATGGTTGAAGCCTATGAACATGATGAAGTGACTCCATCATAGGGTCCATTTCTTTTTGTTTTGTGCTGGTTCAACAACTTAGTGGTGACCCATGCGTATTGCATTCAGTGTACCAATACATTAGAATTCCATATTTTTTCCTCAATCATGTGCAGAGATATATGAGGCAACAGATTGCCAACAACTGTAGTTGGTGATTACCTTAAGATCAGTAACGTGATGACCAGCATCATCACTGCTCTTTGCAGTAGAGACTCTTCTGAGATCCAAACAACATATAATGTCTCTTGTGTTGAAGTATGAATATCAGTAGTTAATTGCTCCAATACAATGAACAGAGTTAGGAGCAAATGTAAGATAGTGGAACGTGGCCATTTCTACCTATGTCAAGATCAAGTAATCTATCTGATCAGAAAAAGCTCAGCATCCTAATGAAATTACAGACTGGATAATGGAACAATGCTTTACATCAGAGTGAATAGGCAAAATTGAAAGTGGATTCTGACTAAGATCACATCAATAAGTGGGGCATCAGGCTGCCAATTAGACATAGAATAACCTGACAGAAAACATTACTGGTTCATAAATTATACTGTGTCTCTCAGTGGCCTGGTATATGCAATATTGTGATATAAATACTTAATAAAATCTAAGAACTGATTGGCACCAATTGTCCTTGTACTTGGAATATATGCACATCTTAATATCTAAAACAAGGGAAGAGAAAATATTAATCAGAGACTCCCAGTGGCCTTTCTACATACATAAATGCTGATCTTAATGACCATAAGATGATTGGGGCTGCAAGTGGTTTAGCACATGTAATACATGTAAATCTTAATATCTATAACAATTATAGAGGAAATATTACTCAGGAGCTCCTAGCAGCCTTTCTACACGAAGCAGTTTCTGGCATTAATGATTAAAAGTGACAAAAATCTTCTTTGAGGCTCACAGTGGCCTGGTTTTACCTGAAGTAAGTGTTGATCTTAACAGCAAATATGTAACAGAAAACATGTTTGTGGCTCAAGGTGGCCTAGTTTTACACAGCATAAATATCAAAGCTGAGAAAGTACCATAAAATGAAATTAGATATAATTTTATATGGCCCTCAGAGGCTTATGAATAATTCATAATGAGTATACGTAACTCGACGTGGCTTTTACAAAAGCAAATTGTATAAATAACAGTAGTATATAAGACTATTGCTCTGTATGACCTGTTTGAGTACATATTAGGCAAATAGAATCATAGAGTCACAGTATGGTATCATGTGAGTAAAGACACAATATTTATAGGTTGTGCACCACCCTCAGGGCTTAATAAAATTATGTGTTAAATTACCCATATCTCTAACAATGTGCATATCTACAGGGAAGGATATGGGAATGATTGATAAGGGCAGTTCATTTTATCTTCAAAGAAAATTATTAACAGTCTATCATCATTCTTCTTGAGTCAAGAACTGCTATGGCCATAGCAGAGAAGAAATGTGATTATAGTATACGCAAGCATAATCACAGGAGTACAAAGTGCAACATAGTTTTAGATAAATGTAACACATCACAGTAAATAATGAGATAAACATGCAAAGATATGAATGAATTACAGAAATAGTGGAACTTGTATATGTGATTAGTAACCTGAAAAGAAAGCAGTCATGAATGCTAACATAAGGAGGTAGTATCATATGAAATCTCATAAGGAATGGTGAAAAAAATGTTTTCTAGGTGTAAAGCTGCTGTGACAGTCTTCCCCAAACACCTACAGTCATTTGGCACAAGGTAAGACAGATTTTCCTGGAAACGACACAAAATACATCTAATACATATTAGCATCATATACTATCATTATAGAAAATCGCCAATATATCAATATAATCATTATTACTGGAGTGCATCTCAGGGCATGAACACTTATTATACATCAATATTCCATCATTATTCCAAAAATTTGGTGCATCTCATGGCATAAACACTCGGTATATATTCTAACATTACTCTTACACCCAACACAAAATGCAGAAAAAAATATCCTTAATCCTAAATCTTTATAGGTAGTCTGCCTAATATACCTAGTACACCAACAGGAAAATCTTTATAAAAGCCTGCCAGAAAACAGTGTGAGACGTGTCAGTGGTGTTTAGTATTCCATATAAGCTGTTTATGTCAAACTTACTATGTACTGCAGTTCCTGTTTATGAGTATTATGGCTCGTTTGGGTACAACGAGACTTCGGTACATTGGTTCTATAAAATACATAAAATGGAGGAGTATATGTAATAGACATGAGTTATAGCGTACATTGATTTCTTAAATCTACATAGGTGAAAGCAAGCAAACCATTCGCATCATCAAGTACAAGAGGTACATCAAATTAGAGCACAAGACTGGGTATAAATGGAACATGGCAATATTATAAAGTACAAAGAGTGACTAACCTAACAAAAATTGTAATAATAATTCATCAGACGATAGCATAATTGTCAGTAGTAATACTATCTTGCCTAGGGTGTGCAGTAATGGGAAAGTGTGTAAGTAGGCTGTTTATGTTTTCTTATTGGCAACATTACATAGCGCTCAATATGAAAATCACTGGCTGTGCTGTGTGCAGTCTGTGGCTAGTTTGCATTGTTGTCTGCCATTGTAGTGTTGGGCAGCGGCAGCTGGATGTGAACAGCGCGTAGCGTTGCGCAGTTGGAGGTGAGCCGCCAGCAGTGGTGGATGTGGGGAGAGAGATGGCGGAGTTTTGAAATTTGTCATGAACTGCTATATTTATATATGATGATATCAAGGTAAATACATTGTTTGTTCTCTATTAATATCTTTCATTTGCTAACTATCCCTATCAGTAGTTAGTGCCTTCAGTAGTTTGAATCTTTTATTTAGCTGGCAGTAGTGGCGCTTGCTGTATTGCAGTAGCTTGAGCAGCGAAGATTTTTGTGAGGTAAGTGATTTGTGAAAGGTATAGTTTAATGTTAGTCAGGGCCATTCTTTTGTAGGGAATTTTGAAAGTCAGATTGCGTTGCGCTAAAAATATTGTGTGTCAGGATAAGCACAGTCTCGTGTATAAATTGCTCAAAGGGGACGTTTCATATGTCGACCCTTAGCCGAGGATACCTCACTGGAATCTTCTGATTTTTCTTGTAGTTTGTGTAATTAGTGTAGATTTTGTTTATTGCTAGCGCGTAATTATAGAGAGAATTTCCTTTGTAGTTGCAGTCTTTCATTGTTGTATAGTAAAACAGTTGTGGCATGAATGTAGATTTGCACTAAGTATTTCGCAGCTGCGCTTGCAATTAACTAGATATTATTTTCAGTGCTATGTTAATGTGTTCTCTTATTTTTGATCTTCAAATTGTGTTTTTCTGTGTTGTCGTGTGAAATACTGTGACAATAATGGCGTGTGAAAAACGTAACACTAGGCTCCAAAGTAAACTGAGAAATGACAGTGAAAATGAAAGCAGTGTGTTAGCGCCACCGAGTAATGAATTAACTGATGTTCAAAGTAGTAATTTGGTAATCGTGCATAGGGAAATGGAGCGGGCGGCAAACAATGGCACGAACAGTGAAACAATTAGTGAAGAGGGAAGCATTATCGATCGATCGGTCGGCAACAGCTCGCCTCAGGAATCCGAAATGACAGGACACAATTTTGCAAATACTGTAGATTCAGGTTTTGCGTCCTCACCGTTTTCTCAAATGAGTCAAGACACATTTTCCGCTTGTCAAAATGTGAATGTTGCCGGTGCAAATTCACTGCCGAAAAGCACTGAGGAACATGTTTCAGACACCAGTGCATTGTTATTACAGTTAATGCAACAAATGGGACAAAAGCTTGAAAAGTTAGACACAATGGAACAAAATCTTCAAAAGTTAGACACAATGGAACAACACCAGAGACAAACACAGCAACAGTTAGACGCAATGGGACAAAATCTTCAAAAGTTAGACACTACACTTGAACAAACACGTGAAGATTTAACCACTGAGTTACATAACATCGAATCGAAATGTCAAAAGGTCTGTAATGACGTAAAAACTCAAATTTGTGAGCATTTTCAACCTATTTTTTCGCGGCATGAAAATGCATTACGGAATCACGAAGCAGCCATAAAAGAACTGCAAACTATTGTTCATGAAAATCATGAGACCTTGCAAGCTAAATTTGACTCAGTTGCATCTACCGATTCGGTTACGCAACTTGCAAAAACTCAGGAAAACTTAAAGGACACAGTAGATACTCTGAAACTTGGTTCAGAAAAACACACTGAGGAAGTAAGTACACTATCGGATAAAGTAGCCGAACTTTCAGATCAGTTCACTAACTTATCTACAAAGGTAGATGATGATCTGAATGACACAACACCTGTAGCCTTCACTGACACAGAAGACTATGAACAAATTAGGAAATTCAAACAAAATCAGAATCAAATTAATACGCAACACCAAAGAGAAATCCGGGAAGTACAAGATCAGCTGACACAGGTAATACAAGAATTACGTATTTCAGAAGACACTCGCGCTCCAACACGGGAAGAGGAACTTAGAAATACGCAAAAGCCACAAAATAATAACACAGGGCATTTCGGTAACTATGAAAGAAATTGGCAAGGTACACCGAATTTTGAGATGGAACCGCCGACACGACGTAACTATGACCGAGATGCTACTCGCCGACACGATGATTTTGACTATAAGCTGTTCATTACTACACGTAAATTCAAAACGTTTAAGAATTCTGCCAACGACATTCATCCACAAGCGTGGCTCCATCAATTTTCTCATTGTTTTCCTCCCAACTGGTCATTGGAGCACAGATTAGAATTTATGTGTGGCTACTTAGAGAATGAACCAGGTGTAAGAATGCGATCGGTCATTCACGATTGTCACAGTGAAGGAGAATTTTATCATGCCTTCCTCTCAGCATATTGGTCTCAAGCCACACAAGACCGTGTAAAACATAGCATCATGATGATGAAACACTTTGAACAGTCTGAATTTTCCAGTCTTGTGAAATATTTTGAAGACATGTTGCACAAGAATCAGTACCTGACAAACCCATACAGCCCCTCAGAACTCATCCGCATTTGCTTAATCAAACTGCCTGAACATTTACGACATATTATTTTAGCAGGACGTTGCAAAGACGACATTGAAGCTTTTCAGGGACTGTTACAAGACTTAGAAATTGACACAGACAGTCGCAGGATGCGAAAACAGGAAAACAATCACTACAGGTCACATCCGTCGCAATTCCGCGATGAAAGAAGTAATAACTTGACACGACAAGGCTATTCTCACAACACAAATCGTGACCGAAACAGACACCACCCGTATGACAACCGTTGGCAGAGTAGTAATAACTACAGGGAAAGATCACCTCTCCGCGGTAATGACTATTACAGAGACAATCAGAGAAACAGACAATATGGGAATCAAAATAATTATTATTACGGGAGACAGAATAACTTTAGACGCAACGGTCCAGGGCGCAGTTACGATTCAAGGAGAAATTCTCCACCATGTGACCGACAAGAAAGAAACTATGGAATCTACCGACATGACGACAGACGATATGATCGTAACGACAGACCTGAATTGCATCAGAACTGGCGGGATTCAAACAGAGCAGGGCCCTCTCGTCACGGTGAATTTGTAGAAGTTAGGTCTCCAAATCCCAATAACGGCGCGCGCCAACAAAGAGGTAGCAGACAATGACTCGCACCGCAGGCACCCGCGTGCGCCGGCTGACTCAGGGAAAAATAACATAGACGCTAACCTTGAGCAAAATTCCAGTATTCTTTACCGACGAATACCGCATGATAATTGCGTTGAAGTTGAAACTCTGCGTACTAGGAAGAGTAAAGGTTTACACCACATTTCTCATGTAAAACCATTTATTGAAAGATAATCTGCTTTTTAACTTAATCTTTGTCATAAAATTTTTCGCTTCACATTACTAATATGCTTTGTCAGACTTAGAATCTGTTAACATACAACAACGTTTGAAGTTAAATATCCAATCAAGAACCAAGAGAACTTATTTAAACAGAAATGACGAATGCATTGTTATTGCGAACAGACGACACAGTGTAATTGTGTGTGTACATTCTTGCTTGTTAGTTGCACGATTAGAACATTTACCAGTACTGCTAATGAGATTTTAATGCAACATTTTGGTTTACTTGAAAATACATTCCGGATTTAAAGTACTTTCTGTGAGATACCAGATGAGACAATAGTTAGTTTATGTGACAGCTACACGATTTTTATCACGACGCTACTAATGAGTGACAATTTACAATGTTGCTTTTGTAGTGTTTCTGTTTTATTTCTGCACAGTTTTTCTGTTTTATTCTGGAAAGTAAAACATGTTTTAGTAGTAACTTTTGTAGTATAGCTACAATGAGACAGGGTTTTCCATAGCACAACAATACGTTACAGCACAGTACGTTCTTCAACACAACAATAAGCGTAATAACTACGATATCTATACACAAAGCATTTCACTTTTGTGTATTATGAGGTAAGTACATTGACTTCTGCAGAACTTAGCTTTCGGAGGACGATAACTACGACACTTCCACACAGATTATGTTGCAACAAGACGCACATTTAGCGCTACAGTACACGTATTTGAGTGATTAATTTTGTACTTAAAACATTTATTTTCAAAGATATTTGAAATACAATGATACAAAGTTTTCCGTGATACATTTCATTCCATTGCAATAATCTGTAGCACCTGAGGGTATAATTACATTAATCCTCAGGGGGGTACACGCTTACTTTGTGTACCATGTGTTTGGCAACCACAAGGAACCCTAGCTAATATGGTATTTGCTTATACAACTTTACACATCGGTACCATATTTCTCTAACACACAAATTACACAGCTATCTGATCATGTAACTGAGAGATAAACATTTTTTTACTACAACAGTGACACATGTTTACGCAATCCACAGTTGGGTAACTTCACACTTATGAAACTGTATTTTGTCTGTACCTTGTAAACTGTTCATATTTTTTTCGGAATCATTGTGATACTATGACAGCTTTGAATGATATATTTGGTATGAGATCATGATTTTTAAAGTACGTTTGAGGCAGCTGACACTTTTGACATGAGCAGAGAATTTTTTTTTACGTTTTGAAATTATTGGAGGAAGCTACGACGATTTTGAGATTTGACTGAAGTGTTATAATGTTATTATTACGACGACGATGTGTATTATGTTGTTGAGGAATGTTTATTATGCTACGTATTTCTCATGATGAAATATTGAAGAAGTGTCGACGAATATGTATATGTATAATGAGGTAAGGAATAATGAGTAGTGTTTAGGGACTCTGATTTGTGGAAAAGGATGTTGGAAACCAAGAATCGTACTTTAAGAGTTATGAAATGTGCGTAAATGCGTGACTGTATCACAATGCTGACGAATATTTTATTTGGACACTTATATTTATAGAATTTTCTTTCTACAGATTTGTAACGCAAATTCTTGACCTGTGAAATATTTTTATATGAGACTGTCACTGTAGCGGTAAATATTTCCGTAAGAAAGTTAAGTGACCACCTGCACGTAATGCGTCGCGGGCACCCACCTGGGCGACAGCCGCCCGGAGAAAAAGCCATTAGGTGGAGAGAAAAAAAAAAAAAAAAAAAAAAAAAAAAAAGATGCCATTAACCTCGCTTCCGACATTCTTTTGTAGAAAGCATCGCAAATATTACACGCTAATTACCTGAAAACATATGATTACTCGTACTTTGTGCTAATTACTGAAATGCTTATGAATTGATGGGAAATATTCGTACATCTGCACACCTGATTATGACAAGTGTCTTTCTACGAGAGTTGAGAGCTACTGACTTACGAAATGTCACATGACTATTGAATGATATTTTTATGCTTTGGTTTGCGTAATTGCTTATTTCATTTGACATCTGTTTTCCAGCTGTGTTGCAGCATTGGTTTCATAAAATAAAATTAAATGCATTTGCTAATGTGAACACTTTCTGTCAACAGATTTATTAAATAATTATTTTCTGATCCACATTCTTCGAAAAAGGAGCTCTTGGAATGGAGAGAACAATAAGAAGGGACTAATACCAGTAACTGCATCTATAATTTTCTTTTCAAGTACTTGGTAATTTCTTTTGTAGAATAATTTGTGGTGCACCACTTTAATTACATAGACATTAAGATGTGAATATACATTTCCTTTATCTGCATTGTTGTTTTTACTGTAATATTTTTTCTGCTTGAGCTATGTCATGTTTTGATATAAGTTATTACATTTGCTGCTGCTAGCTTTGCCAATCTGTATTTTTTGTCATTGCTGCTTGTGTTAATTGTTTTGTGCTGCTGCATTGCCTCGTCCCTTAGTTTAGCATCTGAGCTCAGTAGATTTAAGTTAGCTTAAGAGGGGGTAGACTATAGAAGAGAATGAGTTGTGATGAATTGGAAGAAATGCATTGAGAATCTATACGAAAAAACGTACAGAAAGCAGGTATAGGTAGGATTTTCTTGGAAATAAATGTTGAGGTAAGAAATGTGTGAACATATAAATACAGAAAGCATGCTTAGTTAGAATTTTTTTGGTGGAAACAAAGGATGAAATAAGAGGAAAGATATATGAAGTTTTAGGTTGGACTGCAGTACCAAATGTTACACTGAAAACGAACCCTGTCCTTTCCTATTGGGGTCATCCCACTATGTGTTTGTGTACCCTTGTGTATTTGTTTTCTTCCTGTCTCTGTGTAGTTTCATAGAATTTTTTCTTCTTTTAATATTAAGCTACATTCACTATGATGAGGAATACTGTTATCCTCAAATACAATTGGCATTAATAATATGTTATTTACTTTGTAAAGATGTTAGACATTATTCATTCTGTTTAAATGCTCATGTGTGAAGTTGATGTTTCGCAAGTTATTCTGATCTTTTATGTATGTACTTATGTCATAATTCCTGTAACACTGACGTATATGTCTATTTCTATTCTTTTGTAACGCCTGTTTTACTACAAATGTTATCTGTATTGTTATGTTCTTTAATGATGTATTTTGTACCTTTGTAATTGTATTCTCATGTTATAAAATTGTAATTGACACCAGTTCATCTTATTATTAACTTGAAGTTACATTTCACTGCACACGTTTCTGTTGGTCATAGTATATGGACAATATGTGAGAAGTAGGGACTGATAGTGTTTGCATGTGTGTTAATGATTCAGCAAGGGACTGGATAACAGCATTGCTCGTTCTAAGGACAATTCCAAAAAAAACTTTGTGAGTGCACAAGTGGTGGTTTATGGACTTGCTATATTCTCCGCAAGACTCTTCGATGGTGAATGTGCACCTGCACAATCGCAACAGATGGCTGCTGGCAATCTCTACAAGGACTACAGTGGGTCTGCACCTCTGGTGGCCCACCAATACCATTATCTCTGCAAGGACTACAGTGGGTCAACATCTTTGATGATCCATCAATACCATTATTTCTACAAGGACTGCAGTGGGTCTGCACCTCTGGTGGCCCATCAATACCACAATCTCTACCAGGACTACAGTGGGTCTGCTCTGTGATGACCTATCTACCAATATTCTTCCAAACTACGACTGACTCTGCTGTGGGTTTGCTCTGTTGTGGCCCATTACCTGTCTGCATGTCGAGAGTCAGCACTGTCTTTCCATTGGAAGGACAACACTACCTCTTCAAGACTGCATGGAAATCCACTACTTCTGTGTGCATTTTCTTTTACTGCTCAGACTTTGAGAAAAACACTGCTATTCTCCTGTTATGTACGATTAGGACTGTCTTTATGGACTGTGAGAAAATTTGAGCTTTTGACCAACATAATATCAATAAGTGTGTGCATTTGATTTCTTTGTTATTGTAATTATGAAAAAAAATTTTTCAAATGTGTATTGGCCACTGCCCAATCCCATTTGTAAAAAATTTTTTGTAGGGAGCATGGGGGCTATGTAAGTAGGCTGTTTATGTTTTCTTATTGGCAACGTTACGTAGCGCTCAATATGAAAATCACTGGCTGTGCTGTGTGCAGTCTGTGGCTAGTTTGCATTGTTGTCTGCCATTGTAGTGTTGGGCAGCGGCAGCTGGATGTGAACAGCGCGTAGCGTTGCGCAGTTGGAGGTGAGCCGCCAGCAGTGGTGGATGTGGGGAGAGAGATGGCGGAGTTTTGAAATTTGTCATGAACTGCTATATTTATATATGATGATATCAAGGTAAATACATTGTTTGTTCTCTATTAATATCTTTCATTTGCTAACTATCCCTATCAGTAGTTAGTGCCTTCAGTAGTTTGAATCTTTTATTTAGCTGGCAGTAGTGGCGCTTGCTGTATTGCAGTAGCTTGAGCAGCGAAGATTTTTGTGAGGTAAGTGATTTGTGAAAGGTATAGTTTAATGTTAGTCAGGGCCATTCTTTTGTAGGGAATTTTGAAAGTCAGATTGCGTTGCGCTAAAAATATTGTGTGTCAGGATAAGCACAGTCACGTATAATTGCTCAAAGGGGACGTTTCAAGTGGAGTAGGATAATATCAAAACATGGCACATTTCGTGGTATCAGTAAAGACAAAATAACAGCACAAATAAATCAATATAAGATATACAGAGGCTATGTACAAAAGGGGCACAAAACTTCGCCACAGCTGGTCCCAAGCCCGGTTGAAAAAGGAGGAGGGGGAGGAGTAACACCTCATTAAAAAACCTTGGTTTACGAGGCTTGGGTAATAGTACCTCGTGAGGGCCCCTTGCCAGGAAACGGTGAAGACCCCAACGGCAGTGAAGGCGGCGATGAAGATCATCAGAATGGCGGAACTGGGGGAAGAGGCACGCTTTTGTATAAGAGCCCCAGACTGTAGCGTCTGTTCAAACAGTGGGAGGCTGCAAAAGGCGTCTATACCACATGTTAGTGGTAGCCTCACTTATAATTCTAAGCTAAATGCTTGAATTTTTATCATCGAAGGGTTCAACTAACTTACCCCGAACCAAACTTTAACCTAAGATGTGATGGTAAATTTCAAAAGGAAAACTACTCCAGGAAGTAACCAATCATCCATCGTTATTCATTGTGGTGCAACTAAGCCTTTGGATTCTGGAGAGCCTAGAACATCATTTAAGAAAGAGTCGGAGCTTCCTAGTACTTCTTCAAAGATACAACACAAGAAAAAACATCTACTGGGGACACCGAACATCAACACACTTATGAAAGTTGGAAAACTAAAACACCTAACAGACACTCTCAATCAACACATCATAATTATATTAGCACTTCAAGAAACAAGGTATATGGATGAAAATGCCTTTGAGTCAGGTGGATACAGGATCTACAAAGGAAAACCAGCCATTAGAAATTCCAATAATACGACTATATTAGGGACCTCATTTATGGTCAAACAGCAACGTACGGACTCAAAAACTAATTTTAGTTCCATCAGGGCAAATTTAGTTTCTGAAGTTCAAGTCAGGCAATAAACGTTACGCTATTATAAATGCACATGCACCTATGAACCAACATAACAGAACAAATGTTGACAAAGTGGGAGATTTTTGGGAAATGCTAGCCACGACACATCCATATTACCAAAAGATCATATAAAATTTTTAGTGGGTGACTTTAATGCACAAGTTGACAAAGAAATAAAATTTAAATCAGTAGTTGGAGATTTTCCAGCACATGCAAGAACCAACAGAAATGGGGAAAGACTCATAGATTTTTGTAAACAATTTAATCTGAAACTAATGTCGACATGTTTCAGGAAACTTGCAAGAAAGAAAAAAACGTGGGTATCACCTAATCCAAATCAAGGTGAATATCAGTTGGACCATGTGGCAATAACGACTCACGGTTACAAGGAAATCTTGGATGTCAGAGTGAGGAAGGCCCAAACAAACCTAAACCAGAACCAAGAAGATTTGCAAGAGTCAACACTAAATTTCTCATGCAGAATCAGGACAAATTCAGTGATATATTAAACACAAGAAAAATGGATAATTGGGAAGAAATTAAAGAAACAATTCTAGAGTCAGTTAAAGAAATGGGACAACCACGAAGAATACCAAAACACAGATGGTGGAACGAGCTGTGTGATGAAGCAATTGACAATCGACTAAAGGCATAAAAAACATGGAACAGTAATAAGAAACACGAATACTGGGAAGAGTGTAAAGAAGAAAGGAAAAAGACAGCAAAAATCATCAGATCAGTGAAAAGAAAGTATGACAAAGACAGATCAGAAGAAATGGATTCCGACTTTAAAAGGAACAACACTAGAGATTTCTATAAGACTTTCAGAGAAGTTTTAACACGATTCCAGTCAACAAGTTTACATTTTAAAGATAATAATGGAAAAATGGTTTTAAGCAATAAAGAGAACTGCCATATTTTAGTTGAATATTTTGAAAATCCATTAAGTTGTGAAGAGCCTAATGACAGATTACAATTTCAAAAACCACAACATGAAAATCCACCATTGGAACCACCTACAGTAGAAGAAATAGAAAGGATTATCAAAGCATTGAAGAATAACAAAGCAACAGGTGAGGATGGAATAGTAGCAGAAATGTGGAAACTAGGGGGCTTATCCGCATGGCAGAAAATTCACGAATTAATTAAAGACATTTGGACAAAAGGAATCATACCCAGTGACTCGAAACAAGCATTGATCCATCCTCTCCATAAAAAAGGAGATAAAACAGACACCAACCACTACAGGGGCATATCCTTGTTACCAGTGACATACAAAATACTCTCTAAAGCACTTTTAAATAGAATAGAGGAACAAACAGGACCTAATATAGGAGACTATCAAGCAGGATTTAGAAAAGGTAGATCATGTGCAGAACAGATTCTTAATTTAAAAACAATCTTGAGAGTGAGAGCTATACAAAATAAAAATACAGTAGTTTCGTAGACTTCAAGAAGGCCTACGACTCAGTTGACAGACAAACACTATTCCAAATACTTTATGAATCGGTGATAGATGAAAACACAAGAAGACTTGCTGAACAAACGCTCACACATACAACATCAATGATTAAGTTTCAAGGCGAAATTTCTGAACCATCCAAAATCAAAACAGGAGTTCGACAAGGAGACGGACTGTCCCCAATTCTCTTTAACTTGGTTTTAGATAAAAGAGCAAAAAAATGGGAAAGCACATTAAAAAAGAGAGGCACAAAGGGTATAGGCACGGGCCAAGGAAAGAAGAAATTTGAAGTGAAATGTTTAGCCTTTGTGGATGATACGGTATTGATAACTGAAAATCGAACAGGCGCAACAGTTATGCTTGATCTGTTACACAAGATTGCTGAAAAGACTGAGCTAAAAATACCCTATGAAAAAACCGAGTATATAGAACACAAACATAACACAGAAAAGTTTATGAAAACAAAGTATGGAAAAATTAAAAGAGGAATCACTTCAGGCTACTGATACAAAACGCAAACTATGAAGAAGATGAGCCAAAACCTCGACACAAGAAAGTGTGGACAGATGAGCAGAGACGAGCAGTTGGCAAGAAAATGAAGAAGTACTGGGAAGAACGGAAGAAATAGAAACACTATAAGTCTTAAGTTGTATGCGGTCCATAGCTGGTCAAATTCATAAATAACAAAAAGGGACACAAATTCTTATTGTATAAAAAATATGTTTTGAGTTACAGTGGTCAGACCATCCAAGGGATGTGACTCGGTGGGCACACGTCAAAGTAAATAATGGTGTCTCTTTCAGTTGTTGTTTTCACGCACAAGCGTATGAAAATAGAAAAATGCAAGGCCTATACTTCTGGTAAGAGAACCGACCTGCAAGATTCTCCCTGCCAGGCACGTCATTATCTCTTGAAATGCTGAACAGTCGAGGGCTCGTGGAAACAAGTCACCAATAGAATTTGTATAAGCATAGGAAATGTGTCAAGTAAATGTTCTGGTTTGTTTTATAAGTATGTGGACCCACATGTATAACTAAAATAAGTGTAAGTGATTTACTGGCAATGTAAGTAACGGCTTCTGCCAAGACTAATGCCAAATTTCGTAGTTTCTGGAACTTAGCAAAAAAATTTTATAAAAAGCTGAAAAAAGCGTTAAAAATATATACATTAATAACAGTAGTGTAATGTCTTCTGAGTACAAGAAGTAGAACTGAAGAAATAATTTATGTCGTCAAGATTGGTGCATATCTGTGACGTATATAAAGCAGCTGGTTACATAAATTTCCTACAATCAATGCCGTAGAACTTTCTTTGCAAATGATGACTGCTGAAACAAGCATGCTTATAATTTGTTCATAATCGCAGCCGTATTCTGGGCGCTAAAACTTAGCTTATTGGTATTTCAGTAATTTCTCATTATTGCTATAGGACGGAAACTGAAATTTAGTACATATTCAGGTGTTGCGACAAAAGACATAAAAAATTTTTGACAAATTCAGTGTATCATTGTCAAAATCGTGTGTAACGTCGCAGTCCGGGAAAGCGAAATCGTATAAAAAGTAATTTGTGTGATGGCAGAATATGCTACGTTGTAGTTACGTAGAGCTATGTAATTGACCCGTCTTTGTGTTTGGCTTGGCATAATATTTTTAGGCTGAACGTAGATGTGATTAGTTTTGGAAATCGATGTTTTCAAATAAATATAATAGACAGTGTATTGGAGGTGTTATTGAACTATGGCTATTCTACTGTTAACTGATTTCTTGCTAATGACTTTGCGATTAATTTCATAGGATCTAAGCACTGCTGTTAAATCATATGGCCATCGCGAGTAAAAGGAGGTATCTCTGACTGGAACTGTTTTTGACTAGCCCTCTCGTTAGACGGAACTGACTGATCATTGACACTAAAATCCTGACATTCGCATACAATGTTGCTTGACAATGATGGTCAACTGTGTCAGAAGACAATTTTTTTATGAAAGCTGCTATCAAGTGAAGTTCTCTAACGTAATCAGAGTGACCATGCTGTTTGTTAGAATTAGAAGTGGGCTGTTGAAATAAATTCGAAATGTTGTGGCCATCATTCTTACAAGCTGTGACGTCAGATTGGGCTGGCTTATCGTAGATAATAAAACTCTGTTTGCTCAAAATATCATCTATATGCGTGCTGGTATTCTGAATGTGACTTCCAGGAAGTTGCTGTGTTTTTCTTTCTGTAGTAATCTACATCGTCTTCTTGAAGATGTAAGTGGTGGGTTCTGACTAGTAGGTTGTCATGATTATACATAGCTGCTCTGAAAGAGATAAACGGAATGGTGATACATTGCGTGGTTTCAGAGGAAAGCGTGACAACAGTAAAGTGTACAGGAGTGCTGTTAGAAAAATTTTGCTTCTCAGAATGAGCTGCTAAGTATGCCAGTGGGCTGTGAGGGGTATACATAGTTTGCTTTTTGGCAGTATTTGTTGCACAATTCAAAGATTCAGTGTGAGGGAAATCGTCTTGTTCTTCAAAAAATTTATCGTTGTGACGCAGTGACCATCTGAAATTTCTGGTATGCGTCACGGAGGGAAACAAACTCTGTTCTGTGTTGAGACAGAAGGTGGCGTCTGATGTTTGATTATTCGCGTCATTGACCTGAGGGAAATAAAAGTTATTTGTTGAGGACTGATTTTGCTGTATGAATCTGGTCTGCAAATCGATCGCTGGAGAATAGCATTTATCAACACAAAGGTTGACTGAAGCAGACGTGTTTGCACACGATGAAGCAGAAAGCTGTGGTGTGAACGGAATGTTTGCGTGACAAAAGGCGGCGTTGTGTGTACCATTTTTGTGTTGATAGAAAATTTCTTTCCTGTTAGTGTCATCATGCTTAATAACCCTTTCAGACCTGGCGCCCAATATATTGGACACTGATATTTATACACATTTTATAACAGTAAACGATTTCATCACCATTGAAACCCAGTTGCCTGTTTACAGGACGTCTCTCGCGTTAAGTTCCATGCATCTTGCTGTCCTCTGTTGCTGGAACTGTGTACTACATCGAAAAACAATCAATATGGCGGACCCGTTGCGGAATGCTCCAGGGAAGTCATATTTACGTGTTAAATACTGTAATATACACATTTTCTGGTGCTGAAACAAATATATTGGTTAAGAGCCATCTGTAGAGATTGCGTTTAAGGTAAGGGATGTGAGATTATGAACATAATTGAGCTATTATGACACAAAATTACGTCGTCCAAAATTCTGGACATCAGGATTCGATGGTAATATTTTTTTCCTCATAAGCTGCAGTGAAGGCATTGATATAATGGTTGTTTTCAACCTACTACTGTCTTATAACGTTCTTTCAATCAATGTTGCGTTTCTCTTTGGATTCATAGCATAATATATTAGCTAATAAATTATTTTATCTGTGGTATCCAGTAGTTAGCTTTGTATTTTATGACTTTTCATCTGTAACATACGTGCTAGTTTGCTAAAACTCGGTTTTTGTTTGTAGATCACAGGAAGGTATACGACACAACAAATCCAGACCAAATCAAGGAGATCCTGGATCTCTTAGCAGCAGGAGATGTTCCTGATATCGATATCTATATTTCAGATGACCAATATCATCTTGAAAATATTCCAGGCGCTGTTTACACGACTCCAAGGATGGAAAGTGAGAAAACGACAGCGAAAGATGATTTGTTGCTGACACAATTTGAATTCACAGAAAATGTGGTGGAGGTAGCGTCAGTTCATAATAATGTAGAAGGTCACGAAGAGCCACATGAGCTATCTGTACCTGCAGGGACTGTATGTAACAGTGAACCAGACAGAATATGACTATCTCACTGGGAAAGAAGAAATAAAGTACAGACGTCACCCTAGGTCACCTCCTCCTATTCATTTTGAGAATCAGTGTTATAATGATCAAGAAACTGAAGAAGAACCTGTCTCTTACTTTATGAAATACGTTACTGAACAAGAATGGGAAATGTTTTCAAGAAACACGAATATATATGCATTACAGTCTGGTTCTACAAATTTCAAACCAACTAACTCTCATTGGCCTGCATATAGCGATAGGAAACTTGAAATTTCCTCTAGTGAGACTTTAATGGGACAAGTTTCTTGGAATAGGTTTATTCTTAGGTTCTATGACTACAGATAGGTTTTTCCAGTTGTGAAATGCTCTGCATATTGTCAACAATTTGGAACGCCCTGCAAACTCAAGTGACAAATTGTATAAAGTTTGACCTTTTTACAATGCCTTGAGAAGAAGATGTTTAGAGCTCTCCCTTGAAGAATCTTTATGTATTGATGAACAGATGGTTCCATTGAAAGGTCAGCTATCAATCAAGCAGTATGTAAAAGACAAGCTGTGTCCTTGGGGAATTAAAATATTTGTTTTGGCTGGAAGATCTGGTGTTGCTTACGACTTCCTAATACATCAGGGTAGTGCGACTGAGCTTGATGAACAGAACAAGAAACTATTCGGTTTAGGTGTGTCTGTTGTTCTCCATTTGTGTGACAGAATAAAAAGTGAAGGACACAAGCTATATTTTGACAATTACTTCTCTTCTTATGATCTTCTACAGGTACTATAATACAGAAAAATTGTTGCTGATGGAACAGTTCGAGTAAACAGGTTTTTTTCTTCTACATTGATAAATGACAAAGATATCAGAAAGAAGGAGAGAGGATTTTCTGACCAGGTTGTCAGTAGAGACCATAATGTAGTCATGACAACGTGGCTTGATAACAGAACTGTGGTATTGGGTTCAAATTTTGTTGGAATAGGTAGAGAAGGCACTTTTGAACGATGGGACAAAACGTCAAGATCATATGTAAAAATCAGGCGCCCTGAAGTTGTTAAATTGTACAATGAATCAGTGGGTGGAGTAGACTTGTTTGATCAGCTGATTGGACTGTACAGAATCTTTATTACATCCAGAAAACGGACTCTAAGAATGCTGATGCATGCTGTTGATTTTGCTTTGATCAACAGCTGGTTAGAATATAGAAAACACTGTTCAGTGAAAAAAAATTCAAGACGAAAAGTACTTGACTTACTGTATTTTTGACTGAGTGTAACTGAAAGTCTTGTGAGAGCAGGGAGAAACAGAGAGAAGAAGAGGTAGGCCAAGCAGCGAAGAAGCTGGAAAAGAGACCCAACAGAAAAGATCCAGAGCAGAGAGACGACCTCAATCAGATGTACAATACGATGGTATTAACTATCTCCCAGTGGTAGATCAACGAAAAGATGGAGATAGATGCAAAAACACACCATGTCAAGGGAAATAAAAAATAATCTGTTGAAAATGTGATGTTCACCTTTGCCTAAAATAAGATGCTAATTGCTTTGTGGCCTTTCATACAAAATGGATGTAAAGAAAACTGTCTTCTGTAAGTATTCAACTTATTAACTGTTCTGTAAATCGTAATACCAGTAGTTAAAATTATTAATATAACGTATAGATTCCTGTATTTTGTAAAAAAAATTCCACTATTGAAAAGATTTTGCACAATAAAATTGCTGTATAATTTGTAACTACTGACTTCTTATTTCATATTACCAGAACCTCCGAAACCCAATGTCCAATTTATTGGAGATTTCATTTTTTAAACCAAGTATGACATACTGAAATTTTGCTCGAATATGCAATAAATAGGTCCGTCCATATAGACACGATAAAGTGAAAAAAAAATTCTATTTTTAAAATAATTCAGGACTGAAGGGGATAAGGGGGCTTGATGAGTTCACTATTAACTGTTTCAGACTGTGTGTGTGGCTCAACAGAGCGGTCATGTGCGTTGTAATATTAGTAATTTTCGCCTCACAAACATTAATATACGCTCGATAGTAAACGCCTGATGGCCTAGAGTTATCGAACAATTGTAAAGTAAAAGAAATGAACCATCGCATAGCAGTGACAGAATCTATTATTCTTTATCTTTGCCGTTCTTGCGTGGTGCCAGTAAATCTCTATGTACATGTATCGATTAATGGTATAAAAAAGAATTCTGTTGTTTTCAAGACAAATGAGGCTTTTGGCGCCTCACCTTTTACTGTTTGTATTCCATGAGAGGCGGACGCGGCCTTGCTGCGTTCCGCAACTGTAGTTTATATTCTATGTGAAAATATTGAGTGAATGTGCTAATTGTAATTTTTTTCAATCAGAAAACATGTAGTTTCTTGTAACTGATATCGAACAGACAGCGTCAAGAGGGCATTTTGACTGTTATGTATAAAGTATTTAACCACAATGGTCATCTATTGTAATTTAATATGAAAAGGTACGTAGCATTAAAAAAAAACATGTGTTAAAGATAAGTGTGCTTATTTTCGTAAATTAACCTTGATGAGTCCATCTCCTTATTTACTTAACTTAATTATTTTGTGTTACTTCATCATCAGAAATTACGATCACGCTGATGGGCTGAACGCAGCATGAGGCAGAAGGAACATTATCGTTTTCCTATTATTTCTGAACCAATTTTTTTTTAATTGTGTAGTGTTGCATTTCTTTTAAAGTCTATAAATCTTCTGGTCCCTTAGTGTTGTTCCGGGTATGACTACATCGCGACTATAAAAATGCACAGAAATGATAATGTTTCTTCCGAGCGATCTCAAATATATATATCAATATGCTGCTCTTATTCAGGTATTTAATGGTCAACGTATGTTATTATAATAGCGTAATAAATCCCTGATTCTGTTGCCAAGTGGCCCACCAAAATATTCACTTTTTCGACATTAAAAAAAAAGTAACAATTCTTTATTTTTTGTCCCCCAAGAGAAACGCTACACTTGGCGCCCGAACAGGGACTTGATCAAAAATCATTTCATGTATGTGTTTATTAATTTTTCAGTGCTTGTTCTAGTAATTGTTTCATTTTTTCATGTGGATGCAATTCAACCGAGAAAGAGAAGTGGGAAAACCTTTTAATTAATTCAGAAGAACGATTGATGAAATTACCAAAAAACGCGAGTATCCAGCTGTATCATTATCAAGACAGCCATAGTAAGTCAAATTTTTATACGCAGTAGCCAAGCTTTCGTAGTGACGTAGCAACTTTCGAGTTGATCAGAACGTAAACCTGTCTTTCTTTGCCTTGAAACAGCTTTATTTCAATTTGTCCATAGTCCATTCTTATGTAGTTAAATTCAGTGAAAGTGTACCATTGTTGTCAGTGCATAAAAAAAATTACGATATGGCGGATAACTACGCTCAAAACTGGTAAAACGAGTGATATTTCATCTGTTTGTAATTAGTAGGAACCATCTTATCTTCTTGGCGTAAATGAACGTCAGTTGTTACCCAGAGTTAAAATTTTATCTTAGGTCCCAGTAAGCCATAGCACTACGTCACAGACAAACGACTGACGACAGTGACAAACAATATCTGTAGCATTTTGACGTTTGACAAATAATTCATGAACATGGCTGACGGTAAACAGCGGACACAAACAAAACCAGACGACAGCGGTGATGCGAATGGACCTCACTATCCATTACGATCACGCGCGATAGGTACACGAGCGGAGGCAGAAGCAGCCTCAACCGAAGTTTTAGAAGCTGGTCCTAGTGTGCAAACTATTCCCGCTTTTGAAAAAAAATGACTTGGCTGCAATGATCGAAGCAATAATGGAACGCAAGTCCGAAAGCCAAAAACAGGAAAGATTAGATGAAAAGGCCCGCGAAGAAAAAGAGAAGGCCGAAAGACGGCATAATAAAAATCAGGTCCTTACAAATCTGTGCAACTCAGTAAAAGCAGACATAAATTCAGTAAAAACAGAAATAAATTCGGTAAAAACAGACATAAATTCAGTAAAAACAGATCTGCAAACGGAGATAAATGACCTAAATACACGGTTAAATTCGGTAAAGGCCGAACTAAAGGCAGACATAACAGTTGATTTAAATACCCTGTTGGGTAATGTCCAAAGCCAAATCAGTAGTCAGATCACGATCATGAGGCTAGAAATTGCACACAAGTAGAGTCAAAAATAGAGGATGTTTCAAAACGGTTAGATGAAAAAATCGAAGCAGCCAAGGGAGAGATAAATTCAAAAGTGATAGAATATCAAAAACAAGCTGCGACCTTAAAAGAAGATTATACTGCAATCTCTGATGAGGTCAAAGGAGTGAAAACCGCAGTAGACACGATCGAGAATGTTGTTGATGATCTTTCCAAACAGATTGAGACTCTTAATGTAGAGGATCAAATAAAGAATACTGTTAAGGCACATGCTGAAGCATTGTCCGACCACTACCAAGAGTGGATTAAAAACAAAAACGGATTCATAGAAAACAAGGTCAAGAAATAACTCAGGGAAACTGTCAAAAACGTGGCCTTTGAAATATTGGCAGCCCCTGGAAAAACAGGAGACACGGTGATGTCAGAATTAGGCCAGATAAGACGAACGTTAGCTCAAGATTTACCTGAATGGCGTCAACAGATAGTTGATGAAGTTCGTACACTAAAATGTCAAGTTGAAAATTCCCCACCTCCCGTGTCAGGAGAGTGGAATAATTCACCACGAAGTAATGAACAACAGCAGGTACATTACCGTTCACCATTTGATAACGCTCAAACTCATAGTTCTATAGAAGCACAAGTTAACCAGACTACCAGCCCACCCACTTTTGTCAGTTTGATGCAGGAGGAAAGCGTGATCAAACATCGTATTTTTCCGACCTTTCACCCACAGAAAAGAGAAATTCATCCTATAGTGTTCCACCGAAATTTTTCAGGAATTTTCCCGAGTAGCTGGAGTGACCGCCAGCGAATTCAATTCGTTAGTGGATTTATCGTAGGCGATGCTGCCTTATGGGAAACCGAAATGGTCGACTCTTGTAAAAGTTACAAAGAGTTTGAACAGATGTTTTTAGCTAAATTCTGGAGTTGTGGTGTGCAGCAGCGCCTGAGAAAAGAGGTTTACAACGCCGAAGTGTTTAACAGCAAGCGCGGTAGTTTGAGAAGATATTTTGAAAAGTATTTAGCGAAAATCAAGTTCTGGGATTCGCCGATCACCGCCAAAGACGTTATTATGATTCTAAAAACTAAGCTACCGATTGCGATCAGAGAAAAGTTAGTAAACGTGTCTGAGGACGATACGGACACTTTCCTATCTGTGTTAGACTCGTTAGATCTGATTTACGAGGACGCTAGAGTTGATGTTGGCAACGCCCACTTCAGTGCAGGCGGCCAGCACAATACAGAATACGTAGGCAACAATGGTAGCCGAGCGAAAGCGCGTCACAGCGACAACCAGTACCAACCCCACAACGGTTTCAAAAATAAACACACTACGTACTCCAACAGCAAATACAAAAATAAGTACAATAACGGCCAGAGATACAATCCAATATATAATTCGTCACCACCTCAGTACGAAAATGCACATTATAACACACAGCCCCAGCAATATGGAAACACGCAAACGATCAACGGTAATTATCAAAACGATCAGTCTTACGATTCAAATCGACAGTGGAAAAGAAATAAATGGCATAATCAAGGTGGTGACCAATGTACGCCTTTCACTAACGGTTACAATCAACACAAGCCACAGCAAAATACTTTTCAGCCACAAGCGAACGGACCTTCGGGAACTCTGAAGCCTAAACGCCCGCATAATACGCAAATTTATTATGCGCAAGCGAATACGCCAGGACAACAAGATCCGTTTCCAACCGAGTTCGTACCACAAAACCAACACCAGTTCCAGACGGAAGAAACATTAAGAAATATAAATCAGCAGGAAAGTAAGCGTCGAGCGGAAAATTAAAAGCAGCACCTTTGAGCCTCCTAGAGGATGCTGCAAGTTTGAATGGTGGCACCCTGTCCCTTAGTCCACACGAAATTAAAGCAATTAGGTATGACAAAGAGACAAACTTATGGGATGATCTAGTAGCAGACACTGAGACGAAAGACAATGATGACGTATGGGACGAACAAGTTCAAGCTTCCATAAGAGTATCAATTGCCAACATACCAGTAACAGCCATTGTAGATACAGGAGCTAATATAAATGTCTTATCTTTATGTTTATTTAAGCAAATATCCTCTGTATGCAAAGTTTTATCACTTCCAATTCAAGGTTGCACCGTATCGGGAGCAATTGGTCCACTAACACAACGTGTAAATCTTCAGACTCAGCTTCAAATCCAGATAGAGTCTATTTCAGTAACGTGCATTTTTCTTATTGTTAAAAACCTATCAGTGCCATGTATCCTGAGTATGGAATTGAGGCAGACGAAAGCTAAAATTGACATCGAGTGTGGAATCTGTACTCTAGTAGCGAGCCAGCAACAAGTAACTGTAAATTTGTTAAGAAGTAAGGTGAAGACAAACTTTGGGGTGCTTCAAATAGCAGTACGGCCATGGACTAAAAGACAACAGTACAGTCAGACAGAAGACATGACAGATCTTGAAAGTGTTAATGACGATGAGTATAAAGACCTAATTCCCAGTCAGAATGAATTATACGGTAAAGCTAGTGAGTCCATTGAATTATCCGAACAACAGAAGAATGAGCTTTACAATTTGTTAACAGATTACGTTCAAGTATTTTCTAAGAAACCTGGACTAATAAAAGGCTTTGAATATCGAATGGACGTCCTGCCCCATTCAACCTACTGTAGAACAAGCTATTCCATTCCATATGCGAGACGCGAAGCTGTCAAGTGCGAGATCAAGAAAATGTTACGCTGGAATGTGATAGAAGTATCTCATTCACCTTATTCGAGTCCTTTATTGTCTGTGCTAAAATCAGATGGTAGCGTAACGCTAGTCCTAGATGCAAGATTAATCAATAAAATTATAGTACCCATAAGAACGAGACCAGAGGCTCTTGAAGAGCATCTGCAGAAGTTTCTTGGAGTTAGGTATTAGTCAGGACTCACTTTAAACCATCCCTGTTGTTAAAGAAGAATCGTAAGTGGCAACACATTTATGAAGGTCCCTTTGTGATAATGAGGAAACCACACGTTGGTAGCTATTTGTTATCTGACCCTGCTACGAATAAAATCAAAGGATTGTTCCACCATCAAGATTTAAGAAAATTTTATAACGCCAGGAATTAAGTTAATTTAAGCTGTAAGAAAATTCTAAGGTATTGGAGATCGGGATTAACCAATGAGTAACAAGAACGGAACTGAACTGACTACGGACGTTAACCGGTGCTGAAAGGAAACCTTATGTATTAAAACCACGCGTCTGGAAAATAAAATACAGTATAAGTTGTAGACAAGTGTTTACATGAATAATCTTTATGCAAACAGGAGGACATGTCCTAGAGGCGATTTTCAATTTTAGTTATAAGTTAGTATGTAAGAAAAATGATGTACTCGAGAGGTATTAATTAGCCCCGAGGTACTAAAATGAGGAAAGAGGAAGGAGCGAATAATGCACTTCTCTCGCTAAATGGTAATATGAAAATGATGATTATATGTGCTTAGTATTAGTAAGTGAAATTTAATCGAGGACAAATTAATGACCTGTTTTAAAAGGAAATACTTAAACGTCCAGACAAAAGAGGAAAGTTGTGAGAAAGATTCGATTCCATGAGGTTATTCCCTATTTTCAAAGGTGACGTAAATAAGGCACCACCTGTTAGCGTAAAACAGTCGATAGATTTAACTTGTAAATTCCAGCACAGTGCTGTGCCAGCGATAAAATAACATCTCTTTGAAGTGAACAGATACCTAGGATTAAGCATGAACAGATTGATAACGCAGTGCAATTGTTCTAAAAAGGCCTGACGTTAACCTTAAGTAAAAGCGTGATGGAATAAAAAGGAAGTTTATTATATAACGCAAAGTAAGATGAGTCCAGCCTATAAACAAGCTGAGTAAAAGAACATATGAGTAACATGGTTTATTATGCCAACTTCACGGTACTATTGAGCATTAGCGATACTGCAAATTCACAAGCTAGCAGCACATAGAATAAGGATCTCGCCCAAGTTTCACAGGTAGCGACAGCAGCAAACAACAACACTCTAGTGAGAGGCTTATATATACAAATGATAATTAATACCCAAATGCGTAATGCATAAACTTGACTTAGTCTAAGAAGTGAGCAAAGAGTAGTAAGCAAGCTGCAGCAAGATACATATTAGATATACATGCTTGAAGTGATAGATTATATTTTAAGTGTGCGCTGCAATATTTATTGTTTTCTCTGTGATTATGTGATTATTGAATCCCTTTCCTAAGTGCAAATCCTTTAAGATCCTTGATCCTATCCACTCCTCAGGATCAACTTGTAAAGATGCACGTGTGCTTAGGAAGTGAGGCACTACATATAAAAATGAGTAGGTTCGCGACGCGCATATTGCTTTTGTAATGCGCAAGGTAAATTAAATTTTCGACCTGGTTGAGGAGTAATTTAAATTCTGTCGACGATCAGCGAGTAGACCCGCTTTTCCCAACTTTCTTTTTTCGACTGTTTGTATTTCTACACGAAACTCAGAGGCGGAATTGCTATTTTCAAATCTGTCCTCGAACTTTCTTTAAAGACAAGCACATACGAGAAAAACTTTTGACATAAATGAAGCTCCCCTCACAAGTCACTAAATAAGACGAGCACTAAAAAAAATGTATAGGTCCTACAAAATGAATAAGCAAGCGTGATAAAGATTACTATGAATGAAATTAATTTGTAAAGGAGATTGGAACGGATTTGGTCAAAGAAAAAGGACTTATAATAGCCTACCTGTGACCGTAGGCAGTAATAAATAAAAAAGACTAATTAAGAAACAATTGTTTTGATTCAAAGTGGTCAGTTAGATTATTTATCGATTTAAATGAACTCTTGTAAATATTAATATGTAAATCAACTTGTAAACACCGTGTGATGTTATGACGCGAGAATTTCTTTTAATACACCGTTCACGCAGACGCTCACCACAGTGCAAGTGAAGTTTTAAAGTTCGACGATTTTCAATGGCAATATTCTACTGCACCATATGTGTGAAAAATTTCGTTGATGTGTGCAGTGTGTAATAATCAGTGTCATTCCACACATGCAGTTGCAGCGGTAGCTACCACTTACCTGTGAATCCGTAACTGGATAGTGGACAGGAAGTGATGTGAGGCAGTTTCTGTGGCAGAAGCTCCCTCCAGCAATCTAAAAAGCACAAAGCCACAATCCGCCTAACAAAAGCGACGCACGGCACCTCAAGCGCGAAATCAACGCTCTGCAAGAAAGCTCCGGTCACGTGCGCGCGCACAGACTGAATTTCAAGATTGCTCGCAACAGTGGAGGCGGACAGCCACCACGTGACGAAATAATGTAAACGTTCAACCGCCAACGCAGTTGCTGTGCGCTACATTCTGTAGCAAAAACATTCACACCCAGTACTGAAAACATTTTGTATGTATCATAAACCTTCCGAGAGACTCTAAGATAGAGAAGTTAACGTAATTATTATAATGACTGATTGTACACAGAGACAAGTCACAAGGTCACCTCTGAACACTGTTGAAATGTAAACTTTGACGAGAGGTCACGATACGAATGAAAATAAGCACACGAAAATACGTCAAAGGATCCGATCCTTCCTATATCCCATCCCACATGTATATAAAATTAGTTTTGTAAGCTATTCTAATATAAGATATTTTATCTGTTTCATATGTGAAATAATTCGGAGAGCCACACTCGAGCCCTGAAAGTGAAAGATATGGACTTCCTTGTCGAAGCCATCACCAGTAGCCGCTCTACAATCCAAGTCTATCATAAATAGTGTATGTGCGACGAAAATAAATGTATAATTAAGTGCGACGACGGACAAGGCAATCAATCGACAAGACGATGACAATATAATGAATACTGTCAAAACAGAAAGTTGTGTACCAGTTGTGATAGTCAAATTACTTTTGCAACGATGAAAATGAAGTGTGACTCTATTTCCTTATAAATTTTGTAAATATGTGTACTTATAGCCTTAATTTTAAGAATCATCAAGATATACTGAATCCATACAAACACTGATAGAAACACAGAACAAATTCACAATGATCCACCGTCAGTAATTACAAATTGAAACGTTAATTCTTTTATTATGGAATGAATATGAAATGAGACTTTTAATAACCTGTATGTTACATCCGAAAATTACAAATATTACAATGGGCATGAGGATGAAAGTAATACCTTCGGTATTCCTTCCCTCCTCATGGGAGGCAGTGTAATATTAGTAATTTTCGCCTCACAAACATTAATATACGCTCAATAGTAAACGCCTGATGGCCTAGAGTTATCGAACAATTGTAAAGTAAAAGAAATGAACCATCGCATTGCAGTGACAGAATCTATTATTCTTTATCTTTGCCGTTCTTGCGCGGTGCCAGTAAATCTCTATGTACATGTATCGATTAATGGTATAAAAAAGAATTCTGTTGTTTTCAAGACAAATGAGGCTTTTGGCGCCTCACCTTTTACTGTTTGTATTCCATGAGAGGCGGACGCGGCCTTGCTGCGTTCCGCAACTGTAATTTATATTTTATGTGAAAATATTGAGTGAATATGCTAATTGTTATTTTTTTCAATCAGAAAACATGTAGTTTCTTGTAACTGATATCGAACAGACAGCGTCAAGAGGGCATTTTGACTGTTATGTATAAAGTATTTAACCACAATGGTCATCTATTGTAATTTAATATGAAAAGGTACGTAGCATTAAAAAAAACGTGTGTTAAAGATAAGTGTGCTTATTTTCGTAAATTAACCTTGATGAGTCCATCTCCTTATTTACTTAACTTAATTATTTTGTGTTACTTCATCATCAGAAATTACGATCACACTGATGGGCCGAACGCAGCATGAGGCAGAAGGAACATTATCGTTTTCCTATTATTTCTGAACCAATTATTTTTTTAATTGTGTAGTGTTGCATTTCTTTTAAAGTCTATAAATCTTCTGGTCCCTTAGTGTTTTTTCCGGGTATGACTACATCGCGACTATAAAAATGCACAGAAATGATAATGTTTCTTCCGAGCGATCTCAAATATATATATCAATATGCTGCTCTTATTCAGGTATTTAATGGTCAACGTATGTTATTATAATAGCGTAATAAATCCCTGATTCTGTTGCCAAGTGGCCCACCAAAATATTCACTTTTTCGACATTAAAAAAAAAGTAACAATTCCTTATTTTTTGTCCCCCAAGAGCAACGCTACAGCGTCACTCCAGAAATTTCTGAGCTGGGAAACTTAGCTTTGTTATCAGATTCAGTAGGCACAATTGGTTCATTATTGTTTTCAGAGATGATCAAACTGCTGTTGCTGACTGTAGCGTTGGAGGAAAAAGTGACAATTTCATTCTGTTTAACAGAGATCATGGTTAATTTCTCAGTAAAATATTGCTCTGTATTGTAGACGGAATTTTCAATAGAATGTGGGGTTTGCGACGTGGGAACGTCCGTAACGGAATCTATACAGCCGTCAACATGGACTTTTGGGACATGCATCTAACCAAGTGTCCTGTTGATCTGTTCTGTCATTAACTGACTGGATTTCATCTATAAGCTTTTTATAGCTTTAACTACGTTGATGTCTTAAAGCATTAATGTCAGCTCTCACAAGTTTGGTACCGTCTGCGCATTGCCTGGCTATGGCTCCAATTTTATCGCAAAGACGTTTTCCACTGGCCTTAATGTGTATATCTACCTGTTTGAAACAGTTATCAGTCGTTTCTGTGTACGATATAAGCTCGTCACGTATAGTGGAAAATTGTTCATTGAACTGAGTAGTGGTGCGAATTCGTATTCTGCTATTTTTTGTCATGTGATGGTAAAGCGTTCATCACACTTAGTAAACCATTCATTAAACTAAGTAAACTGTTTGAAAATGAGTAGCATGAAATTTTGTAGCGTCGCTTCCGTATTCTTTTCAAGTGATGCGTCTGGCGTCGCTTGTGTTTTAGTGTGGAGACATCATCTACAACATGGACGTCTCGTTTGTTGCATTATCTGCACAATTACCGTTAATGAAATCTGATGGATTTTTAAAAACAGACTGAGTACTTTTCATTATTGTTTCCTCTGACATACTATTGGCAATCTGATTAATTGTGTGAAAATTTGGTAAATCACTGACCTCATTCGGTAAACAATCAAGTTTTGAATTGTGCCCATCCGCCATGTCCAGATCAGTGGCGTCCGGAATACCAGAATCTAGCATCAAATTAGTGGGTGAAATTATAGGGTCACGAAACTGTAAATTATATTTGGAAACGGAACTCATGTTTTCTGTGGTGCTCTGCAACTGTTGCACCACAGAGTTGTCACTATAATTCTCCACATTGTTGCCGATAATCGGAAAACTGTCCATCTCGACAACTTTGTCAGATTATGCCCCGGAACCTTGAGACTTTTGCGCGGCATCGTATAAAATACAGGGTGCAAATCGAAAGAGAAACATATTGAACGATACAATCAGTGGAAAACAACGTGGGGCATAAGAATGCCGATGAACTGTGAAAAAATTTTGTACAAGTTAGTAAATTGCGTTGCGTCAAAAAATATCTAACTGTTGGTATTGCTACACGGTGGTTGAGAGAACAGAATATATATATCTGACTATTTTGATATCAAAGATTTCTCAAAGCGAACGACTGGAAGATCTGTCACCAAGTGTAGCTTTCTTTAAAAAACTGAAGTAATAAACTAAGATTACGTTGAATGAATGTCTGATATGTGGAATGAGTACTGAATTCGAATTGTCGTGTAGCGTGTTGTAAGTGCAAGTCGTGTGCTTACTCTGTGTTATCGTCAAAAAAACTATACACGATATTGATTGGGCAATGGAGCTCCCATTGCCAATAAAGAAGAACAGTCACTGCAAAAAACCTTCAGCGCCTTACGCACTGAATCATCTGGGCCTGTTCAAAACTGGTCCCTGTACACATAACAAATAAATTAAATTGTCTTACCTACAAAGCAGCAACGGAGAAACGCGATATATTCTAGTCTCTCATGAAGAACAAAATATTCTATCTACAGGCGCAGCAGTGTGCAATACTGGCCATAATATTGAAAATGCACATGAAATCCTTTTGGCTGATAAAGAAGACTTTAAGAAAATCCGACTTCTTTAAAAAATATATGACCTGGACAGGTAGGTGGTAGTGATTATGGTGAATTACCAACACTGAGTTTTTGTTAGAAGCAAAATTATATCGCTAGTTTGGCTTTTGAAAACATCTGACAATTGCAGTTACATTACGCACAATTGATTCACAAACAATGGGATTTAAACAGCAAGTATCATCTAACTTCACTAATCCAACATAAATGCAGATCATCAAATTACATATATCTCTGTTAGTAAATCTTAGCAACATTAAAAAAGTGAAATATGTGACTGCCCTTTTTATCAAATCACTTTACATATATTCTGGGGTTATTCAACAATTACAAATTATCAGCCGACTCATCTATACTAACACACTGGCAAAAACAGAAATAATAATTATTTAACAGCTTTACCTTGGTTGCATGAAGACTTCTGCTTCCATGTTCAACAATATTGCCATACCTTCATTAATCTAACACTTGGTGGCTCCACACAGTGCACCACAAAGACTGCCTACCCCAACGTCGTTCTCTCACAGACAGCTACCTACAACTGTGCCCCAAGCGCTCTCTTACACTAGCAGTATCTCTGGGTCTGCGATATAAAGGCTATCAAAGACATACATCGTTTACAAAAATCGCATTCGGGTGCCACACACAAATGTGCCCAAGTATACTTCTTTCAATATTTATTGTGTGTTCTTGTTCTTCTTACATGTTCTATATCCTGCAGGACCTCCTCAGTATGGAGGAATCGGAACAAAAAGTGCACCTAATCTAATGTAAATACAAACATCTGGCTTCAGGCACTTTGCAGTTTGCAAGACCTTATATCAGGTACACGTATACCATGTTCAGATTAGAATATATTTTAGCCAGAAATTTACAGGAGAGACTCGTCCAGTAAAAATACCACCAAGCAGGCGTCACACCTGTGACGGGAAGTCAGACACAATAATTCGCTGTTTAGCTGAGGTCACTAACGGATGTTCAGTGCCGCCCCTCTCGGAAATAATCACTGAACACTAGTCCAATAAGAACTGTAGAGTAAACTTCCACTACTGATTGTATTCCTGATACTAAAACTATCAGTGTACACACTGTACTCTGTACGTCGAGAGAAGAATATGTCTGGGAGCTGCCAGCGCAGTTGCCAGCATTCGAATCGGACGGTCAGCGAGCCATCGCCGGGCGGAGCGGGTTGCCAGATTTTCCCTTCCCGTCCCACCCTTCGGCCCGCGCAACACCCGGCTCCTTCGGAACGTGACAATGCCGCGTCGTTCATTGCAGCATTCCAGTAGGGGCAGCATTCTGCTGTCCGATGTGTTCCTTGACGGAATATTTTTTCACATGCGCTACCAGTGTTTGTCACCTTACACAACACACACACAAATATTTCCTTTAACTATGTTGCAGCCATTTGACTGCAACAGTTTTTATTTTATTGTTATACAGTTCAGATTTCGCTGTATTTCGTACCAGTCTGATATCTTTTGACATATAAATAAGTTACTGTACTTGAAAATGGTCTCTGGCCGAATTCCGGATCGTATAACAATAAAATAAAAATTATTACATTCAAACGGCGGTAACATCATAAAAAAAATTACCATGACTATGATTAAAGCCAAAATAGAAATTACACACAGCCAGATTTTCAATATTAAGAAGGTAAAGCAAATCGCACAGATGTTACATGTAAAATATAGGCTAAAGACGTTAACTCTACATTTCGTGTGGGAGAACGGAAATCCCAAGACCATCGTCATCTGATGGGTCATCTCTCGTCACTATCACTTAGTCTTCGGTATCTTCGCTGCTGCTGTCCTCATCGTCCGATAAAGGAATTACAATATCATGAACGGAGTCTCCTCTTACACCTTCTTCGATGTTTCACGTTGTAATCTCTTTTCACACTTGGTTCACGACGTTCTTCTAATTTTCTGTCGTTATTCATGTGACAGCCCCATTTACCAGCCTCTCTGTGCAAAATTTGTGGTAAGATCTTATGGAACCAAACTGCAGAGGTCATCTGTGCCTAAGCCTACACACTACTTAATCTAACTTAAACTAACTTACACTATGGACAACACACACACTGATGCCCGAGGGAGGACTCGAACCTACTACGGGGGGAGCCGCACGGACCGTGACAAGGCACTTCAGACCGCGCGGCGCCTCTCTGTGTCTCGCAACGTGGAAGTTCTGTTTCGCTCCGCAACATCTGCTTTTCTTTGAGCACAGGTGAGTTCAGTTGCGTTGTAATGGCCGTGGTACGGTGGAAAACGTATAACTTTGTGGCCGTGGTTCTCTGCTGATGTATCAATCACATTATGAGTCTTCTGTCGCTTGCATTGTTACACTAATACCAGAAGTTCTGCCTTCTGCATATTCTGTTCAAAGTCTCTTTCATTATCTTTCAACCGACTGACTATTTCGTCTCTCCTTGCAGCAGTCGTTGGTACCTTATTTAATTGTACAGAATGGTGCAGCGCATTGTCCATTACAAAAACACTACCAGAACTGACGTTTGGCAGCAAACGAGTAACGACCCAGTCTTTGAATGTATCTGCATTCATCTCCTCGTGGTAGTCGACAGTTGTTTTTGACTGAAACATTATCACAGCACCAGACACAAAACTGTTCATAGAGCCAGAATGAAATACAGTTAGTCGCTCTCCCTTACCAGATGGCGCATAGTTCCGTGGCCTGTGTCGTCTGTCCATGCGACGGAACGTACATGACGCACGTTGACCCATGTTTCGTCAAGCCATATTACATTTTCCGGGTTCACTGCTAGCAACTTGCGCAGGAAACGACATCTCCATGCTACAGTGACTCCGCATTCCATTAATAACTTCCGTCCTGAGAACTTTTTCCAACGTATGACAATTTTTTTCAAAACAATGGGTGAGAACAAACCACTGTCCAACAGTGATGCCATCAACATTTTAAGTGTGGGATACTGCTTCCTGCTGTAGTACGCGTATATGTGTTGCCTGATAGCACTTTCGTCGAAGTTGTCTGCTTCAGTCACACTACAGTCTCTTCCTTGAATTTCCAGGCCTCACAGTAACAGGATTCGCGGCTGAATTGGCAGCCTCTTTATCATTTGTGACTCTCTTCACGGTCGCTGTAGAGATGTTCAATGCTTCTGCCACTCAGTCAACCACTTTATTCACTGATATCAAAGGCCCACAATTGTCCCTTTCCCTTTCAAAGTAAACACAAAATCAGTACATAAATTAGTGTGCTTGGGATTTCAGCGTCCCAAAAGCCCTCTTCTCTGCACTACAGGCACCCATTTTCCATTTATACACACTTATACACACTTTTCCACTTATACACACGGCAAGAAACTCACAGAAGTAGCGGAATGCATAAGTGTACACACACCTGAACGTAGCATGTGGCACAACTGACTGGAAGCAGCGATCGCGCAAAACTATGGCAACACTGGGGCATTGCCACAGTAATGTAAACAAAAGCTCAGAATCTCATTGGCCGTCGTGGATGCGCGAAGGATGTGCGCCAAGGCTGCATCACTCTTTTTTTCTCCTTACGGAGAATAGTACCATGCAAACTAACATAAACGTAAGAAGGTATTGTCTAAACACTTCCAAAATAAAAAAAATTGAAAACAAAAGCAATAGAACCGACACTTCATATTTTTTGCTTCTTTTTAAGCCCTCTATCCATTCACCAGAGGTTTCTACCATATTAGTTAACACTCTGTACACTAATAAAGTTTACTTTATGCGACATCCCAAAAATATCACGCTAAAGTTGACAACACACACTAGTACCACAGACACTAGCGATGTGTTACTTCTTGCTACAATCCGCAACGACGAATAGGAGAGGTTAAAAAGACACACACATTTGTCTCAGCACAACAGTGCCCTCGCATGGAGGTCAATATAGAACCAAGCATGGAAGCTCTCTGCCCAGTTAGTGACCTCAGCTGATGCAGTCAACATCATTGAATAGGATCAGTGTTAGTCAAGTCTGAGATGGACATGTGCTTTTGTATATGTTGAATATTACACTTTAAGGGAAGAGTTTGTTAATTAGTACATAAATTGATACTTTAATAGTCAATGACAGCTGTAAATTTTCAAGTACTCCTGCGGCAAATGATTGTATCAAGTTCTACATCTACATGGATACTCTGCAAATCACATTCAACTGCCTGGTAGATTTAAGTAAATCTTTTTATCGTTCATGTAATGAAGTGAACTAACATTTTATGTGTTGCAGTTAAGATAAGCCGTCTCCCAGGGCTATCAAAGAACCCACAGTTATGGCTGGACGATTGTAGTTTTATGTGGTCATAACACACAGCAGTGGTATTATAGCGAGTAAGGGATAGCTGCATAATAATGAAACATATTTCTCCCTCTTTCTGAGTTACTACATACATAGTCTTCAGAGACAGTAAATGGGAAAACGAGATTCTCAAAATGGAAGCCAAACATTATTGTCGAGTTTCAGATCCCAGTAGATAATGTGTGCAGTCACAGATGTTTAAAGAACATAACGTTAACGGTTTACAGAACGAAATTTCTTTGAAAGAATTGGTAAGTCAGAGATCACGTTATGCTAAGGAGAGACTGTGCTAGTGTGATGTTTCCTGCAGCTCTAGTCTGGACAAAGCAGAAAATTTGTATGCTTTTACAAGACGTCGCGCCCAGACGAAAATTGCTGTTTGGAAGCGAATATAGAAGACCCACGGAAGATGCTGCCGTCCTAGAAGGGCGTCGACCTCCCAGGAAGAAACGTTAAGAAAATACTATAATTAAGCTTTGTGAAATGCAGTGCAGTTCATTTAAAGTTCTATGAGAGTTCAGGTAAAATTGTGATTCTACGAAGAACTGTGCTAACAGCTAAATGTGATTTGAGACTTTCTCGGCGTATTCCATTCGTGAAATCTTCTCGGGTGATCAGCCGAGTAAAGGCGTCGTCTTCTCGCAACGTTTCGAAGGGTTTCGTACCCATCATCTTCAAGCGAAGTGTCGAGATGCTGTGTTGCGCGGTCCTATAAAGGCTCCTGGACCAGTGACTGATTCCGGGCGCCGACCAATCAGGTACCTGCGGAATCGGCCGCCGCGCCAGTGGTGGAGGGTTCGCGGCGCGGACCGGGCGTCGAGTCCCTGCCGGTTCCTAATACGTCTGTGGCCGCTACCGTCTTCGTGCCGGAGCGTTCTCTTCTAATTTTAGTTATTGCGGGATTCCAAGCTGTACTAAGTTGAAAACCAGTGTCTCGATTGATCAGGTTGCTGTTCAACCGAATTTCTACAGCCTCTTTGAAAACTGAATCCCAAAATCCTTTAGCGTCACACAGCTTCTTCGTACCCTCAAAGAGGAAGGTGTGTCCCTCGTTAAGGCTATGTTCCGCTACCGCCGATTTTTCTGTCTGACCAAGGCGTACATTTCTAATGTGTTCCGAGCGCCTCTGCGTGATGCAGCGCTGCGTTTGTCCGATGTATTTCGTACCACATTCACATTCAATACTGTATACGCCCGGAGTCTGCAGTCCTAGGTGGTCTTTGACTGAGCCAAGTATGTCCTTAATTTTACTTGGGGCATGAAAAATTGTCTTGATGTTGTGTTTCTCCAGAATGCGGGCAATCTTGGCTGTTGGCGGTCCCGCGTATGGTAGAAATGCCAGGCATCTGGTCTCATCTTCTTCTTCTGGTGTGTCTACCTTCCTGCTCTTGTGTAGGACGCGCGAGATTTGCGTCTCATTATAACCGTTGCTGCGGAAGGTCTTCCTTAGATGTTGTAACTCTGCAGGTAGGCTGTCATCATCACAGATAGACTTGGCCCTGTGCACAAGTGTGTTAAGCACTGAGTTGCGTTGTGCTGGGTGGTGGCAACTCTGTGCATGAAGGTATAAATCCGTATGTGTCTTCTTCCTATACACAGCGTGACCCAAGGTGCCATCAGGGTGCCTCTTGATTAGAATGTCAAGGAAGGGCAAGCTTCCGTTTTCTTCCACCTCCATGGTGAATTGTATGTTGCTGTGTATGCTGTTGAGATGTCGCAGGAAGTCTTGCAGGTTCTCTCTGCCATGTGGCCACACGACAAAAGTGTCATCCACATATCTGTAGAAGACTTTAGGTTTCAATGGGGCGGTGTCCAGGGCTATGTCTTCAAAGTGCTCCATGTAAAGAATAGCGATGCCTGGAGCTAAGGGGGACCTCATGGCTACACCATCCACTTGTTCATAAAATTTGCCTCCACACTTGAAGTAGGTGTTTGTTAACACATGCCGGAACAGCTTTATTGTGTCCTCACTAAAGCGTGTTTCGAGCAGCGCTAGTGAGTCTTCCAGCGGTACTCGTGTGAAGAGTGAGGTGACGTCAAAGCTGACAAGAAGATCTTCTTTATCCAGGCGAAAGCCTTGTAGTACCTTCACAAACTCCGCCGAGTTCTTGACATGGTGCTCACAGTGACCCACGATCGGTTTGAGCAGTTGTGCTAGGTACTTGGCTAAACCATATGTCGGTGAGTTGATGGTGCTCACTATGGGTCGCAATGGAACTCCGTCTTTGTGGATCTTAGGGAGCCCATATAGCCGTGGTGGTGCCGGTGCTCTGGGGTACAGCTTCCTGATGACGTCCTTTTCCAGTCCAGAGTCATTGAGCAAGGCGATGGTCTTGCGAGTCACGGAAGCTGTCGTGTCCTTGTCCAGTTGCTTGTAGGCAGTATCTTGTAGCAGTGAGTTTATCTTCTGCCAATAATCTTCTTTCCTCAGTATCACCGTGGCATTGCCTTTGTCAGCAGCTAGAACGACAGTGTCCTCATCCTCACATAGGGCCTTAAGAGCCTTCCATTCAGCAGACGTTATGTTGTTCTTGGGCATTTTTGCCTTCTCCAGGACCCTGCACGTCCCTCTCCTAACTTCCTCAGCTGCCTCCGTAGGGAGGCCGCGCACGGCTTGCTCGATGCTGCTGATAATGTCTCGCTTAGGTAGTGTCCTGGGTACTGGAGCAAAATTAAGTCCTCTCGACAGCACTGATATTGTGGTCTCGTCCAGTTCTTTGCCAGCCAGATTGATGACAGTCTTGGCATTGGTTGTGTGGTCGGCATGTTGCCGGGCTCCAGACAGTCTGGTGAACTTGCCACATTGTTTTTCCGTGGCTTTTCTCTTGTGGATCTCACTGCTTGCATATGTGTTTCCGTCGATCCACTCCCATGTGTGTGGTGGGAGATAGGATGCCAATCGAAGGTGTTGAGTAAGCAGCATCCTTGCGTTCTTATCTAACTCCTGCCTGGTGACCCATATGTGTTCGCGCACCAGGGCCGCACCGGCTCGTTGTAGTATGCGTCTGGATCTTGTCGTGCTCACAGGGTGTCGCAAGTTGGCAAATTTCGGCAACACTTCTTTATCTCGACACCGTTGTAAGAAGGCCAGTCTGCTAAGCAGCTTGCCCGTCTTGAGTCGTAGTTTCTGTAGCATCTGGTAGCTGCGATGGATATCCTCCCCGTAGAGGTATGTTAAATGTGATTTGAGACTTTCTCGGCGTATTCCATTCGTGAAATCTTCTCGGGTGATCAGCCGAGTAAAGGCGTCGTCTTCTCGCAACGTTTCGAATGGTTTCGTACCCATCATCTTCAAGCGAAGTGTCGAGATGCTGCCCTGCTTTCATCTTATACTTTCCCCTCTTTGGGGAAGTGTGAGGGGGAGTTTGCAGCCTTTTGGCTTTTACTCCCCTGTGTACATGTGTGTGTGATTTTTCTATATATTTTTGGTGTCTGTGATACGTGATGAATTGTTGTGAGTGTGTCTGGTACTTGTCTGAGGTAGGCGAGATGATTGGTGATATATGGGAAGGAACTGGATTAGGGATTGGGTATTGGGATTTTCTCTACGACTTAATCGTCGAAGATCGTCATAGGGCGCTTGTGTTTATCGCGGGACATGTCATACCGACCTAGGGAGTGGATCAGTGCATTTCCGGATCTGGAAGAACCTTCATAGAAGGCCCTTGCCAGATCCTGGAAACGCTCTCTCAGGAGTGGGATTTCGGCTGCGGCGTGCAAGTCGTCTGTGGGGAATCCAAGAGGTAGGTGCAGTGCCCTTCTGAGGGCGCGGTTCTGCAGCCTCTGGAGTTTGTCCAGGTGCTGCTTTGCCGTGTATCCCCAGACAGGGCACGCATACTCCATTACTGGCCGGATCAGGGCCTGGTAAACATTTACTGCTACTGGGCAGGGAAGGGAGCTGTTTGTGTTCATGATAGGGTATAGGATGGACATTCTGGCGCAGACCTTCCTGTGGACCTCGTCTATGTGGGGTTTCCACGTAAGACGAGAGTCCAAGGTTACGCAAACACAGAATCAAGTCGCCCACCACCTCCCCCCGATTGTCGCAGAGTTTCCTCAAAACTACGAGGAGCTCTTTGAGTTGCTCAAGACAGAAATCGGGGGAGGCAGTTTCCAGGCAAAACCCGCCGGTGGAGACAAAATAAAAGTCACAGTACACACACTCGAACACTACAACACAGTCAAAGCACTGTTCAACAGAAGAAGCATACCTCACTAAACCTTCCCAACAACAAAGACACGAAACAGAAACATAGTTATCAGAGACCTACCAAGACGAGTATCCCCACAGGCAATCAAAACAGACTTGACTGCCCGGGGGTATGTCGTCAAGGTAGTACAGCAAATGGGCAGCATAAACAGTAAGTGGCCGCTGTACCAGGTAACACTCCCAGACATACCTCAAAACAAGAGGGAGATCACGATGGTCCTGGCAGTCCCTGTCACCACGGAGCCGCTGCGCCGTAAAAACAAGACGGTGCAGTGCTTCAGGTGTCAGGGCCTGAACCACATCGCTGCGCACTGCAACATGCCAGTGAGATGCAGGAAGTGCGCCGAGGCCCACGACACCAGGACATGCACACTCCAGCACACGGACCCACAAATAAGGTGCGCGCTGTGTGGCAAAAACCACACAGCGGGTTACCAAGGTTGTGAGGTCCACAAAAGACACTCACAGCAGGCAAAGGGCGCAAAGGCCGCCCCCCACACACGCAAACAGAACACCACAAACCCAACCACTCACACAAGAAAACAAAATACAACAACACACACAGACAAGGCCAGGGTAAAACCAAGGCCGGACACACCGAGGGCGACATATGCGGAAGTGGTTTCTCCCCCGAGGAACCACGAAAGCGTGGCCCAATCACCACAACACCAGACACAACAAAGAGAACAACACCGGGATATACACAGCACCAACGGCCAGGTCCACCACGACGGAGGAAGCTCTAGGGAACCCCACACACACTCCCCCCCCATGGATCAGTTGTTAGGCGTAATGGTGCAGACCATGAACCTCGTCATGGAAATGATGAAGGAATTCAGGGAAGCCCAAAAGCAGAACACACAGATCCTCGTTGCCCTCCAGGCAACAGTCCAGCAGTCGCTCCCCTCTGCGACTTCCTCAGTAGTTTCAAAACCCCATCATGGATAGACGACCAAACATCCATGGCCTGACAATGTGCATCTTTAACGCAGACGGCATTGTTAACCAAGAGGTCGAGTTCAGAGAACTCATGAAGGAGTTCTCCATCGACATATGCATGATGGGGGAAACCCACTTAAAACCGGGAATAAAAGCGACAGTCCCCAACTATGTTAGCTATCGCAAAGACAGGCCAACCCAAGGCGGAGGAGTGGCTATATACATAAAAAGAGGGATCCCCCACCACCAGGTATTCTTACCAGCTACCAATAAAATCGAAGCAGTGGCGGTGGAAGTAGCCACTGCCACTGGACCCCTAACAATCGTTGCAATCTACCGACCCCCACAAGACCAGATAGATGAGGGAGACATAGCTACTCTAGGGCAAATTGAAGGCAAACTCATAATAGGGGGCGACTTCAATGCCAAACATCCTGATTGGAATTCTAGAGTAACCTCCAGAGCAGGCGCCAGATTGCAACAACTAGCGCGCAACCACCACTTCGAAACATGGGGTCCAGTCGAGCCCACACATTTTCCAAAAAATGGAAGCAGGCCCGACGTGTTGGACATAGCTCTCACTAGGAGGATTACGGGGTTTGTGACCGCGAGGACGATCAACAGAATGTCCTCCGACCACAACCCAGTGATCCTAGAGGTCGACGTGGGAGAATGGGTAGCACTCCCACGGTACCAGACGTCTTACAAACGTACAAACTGGGAGCGATACCGAGAAACTATCGCCTCTGATATCGCTCGCGCCCCGCCACCTACTGCCGAAACAGTAGAACAAGCGCTATAAGACCTAACAGGCACCATCTTGCAGGCAGCGGAAGAAGCCACCCCTCCACAAAGGGATGGCCCGCCGCCGCAAATACAGCTCCCGGAACACTTGCTAGCTCAAATTCGACATAAGAACAGAGTGGCAAAAGAGTGGAAGATAACCAGAAACCAGGCCACAAGGAGGCTGCTCAATCGTCTACAGAGAGAACTGAAGGTAGCGCTCAATGAGCACAGAAACCAGCAATGGCAAAACAGCCTCTTAGCCCTCAAAGTAGACGATCACACACTTTGGCAAGCAACCAAACAATTCACAAGAAGACGCGCTAGGATGCCGCCACTGCATGGCGAGCGGGGTATGGCCTACAGTCATGCTGAAAAGGCCAACGCCCTCGCCGACACTTTCGAGAAGCAGTTCCAAGCGGCTGAACCCCAGGATGATGAACATGAAAGAGTGGTCCGTCGTCAACTGGCTGTCTTCCTCAATGCTGAGGAAGACCCAGAAGACGAACCCACAGTTTTTGCCCCCGAAGACGTGGCAAAAGTAATTAGGTACCTCCCCTCCAAAAAGGCGCCAGGACATGACAATGTCACCAACCAGTTGGTCAAAAACCTCCCACCCACGGCGATCGAACACCTAGCGAACGTCTTCAACGAGATTACTCGTACCCGCGAGTTCCCAGCTTGCTGGAAACACGCGGAAGTGGTCGCAATACACAAACCAGGGAAAGACCCTCTGTTCCCGCAGCACTACAGGCCGATTAGCCTCTTGCCAACTCTCAGCAAGATCTACGAGCGCCTCCTGCTAAGACCCATACAAGAACACATCACCAGAGAGCAAATTCTGCCGGATTTCCAATTCGGATTCCGGCAGAACCACTCTGCCCCACAACAGATCATGAGAGTGGTTGAAGCAGCCACAGAGGGCTTCAACCACAGAGGCTACTGCGGGATAGTGCTACTTGACGTAGCCAAGGCCTTTGACTCAGTATGGCATAGAGGGCTACTCTACAAGTTGTACACCCAAGGGTTCCCCGGGAGTATAGTTAAACAGATTAAAAGCTATCTCTCGAACAGAACTTTCTCTGTCAAAGTAGAAACGTCCACCTCCACCAGAAGGCGTATTCGTGCTGGGGTGCCACAGGGATCGGTCCTGGGGCCCGTTTTGTACAGTCTGTACACTACGGACACACCAACGGCCCCCCTGGTGCACACTGCACAGTACGCTGACGATACAGCCTTCTACACAAGAAACGCAAACAAGGACCTGGTCATCCGTAGGCTACAAAGGGTTTTAGATGACACAGGAACTTGGGCCCGTCGCTGGCGAATCACCATCAATTCTGAAAAGACGCAGGCGATGCTGTTCACCCGTAGGCTCGGAAGGCGCGAACCTCCTCAATGGCCCCCCCTCCACCTTCACCTAAACGGAACCCAACTCCCCTGGCGCAGAACCGCCAAGTACCTTGGCGTAACCTTGGACTCTCGTCTCACGTGGAAACCCCACATAGACGAGGTCCATAGGAAGGTCTGCGCCAGAATGTCCATCCTGTACCCAATCCTCAACTCATCCAGCTCCCTTTCCTGCTCAGTAGGAGTGAACGTGTACCAGGCCCTGATCCGGCCAGTCATGGAATACGCGTGTCCTGTCTGGGGATACGCGGCGAAGCAGCACCTGGACAAACTCCAGAGGCTGCAGAACTGCGCCCTCAGGAGGGCACTGCGTTTACCCCTTGGATTCCCTATCGACGATTTGCATGCCGCTGCGGAAATCCCACTACTGAGAGAGCATTTTCAAGACCTGGCAAGGGCCTTCTATGAAGGTACTTACAGGTCGGGAAACGCTCTCATCCACTCCCTAGGTCGGTATGACATGTCCCGCGATAAACACAATCGCCCCATGACGATCTTCGACGACTAAGTCGAAGAGAAAAATCCCAATACCCATTCCCAAATCCTACTCCTACCCAAAATGCTACAACTATCTCGCCAAACCTCAGGCAAGTACCAGACTCACACAGAACAAACATCACATCTCACAGACATCAAAAAAGTACAGAAATAATCACACACACAAGTACACAGGGGAGTAAAAGCCGAAAGGCTACAAACTCCCCCTCACACTTCCCCAAAGAGGGGAAAGTATTAGATGTAAGCAGCAGCAGCATCTCGACACTACGCTAAGACCTAACAGGCACCATCTTGCAGGCAGCGGAAGAAGCCACCCCTCCACAAAGGGATGGCCCACCGCCGCAAATACAGCTCCCGGAACACTTGCTAGCTCAAATTCGACATAAGAACAGAGTGGCAAAAGAGTGGAAGATCACCAGAAATCAGGCCACCAGGAGGCTGCTCAATCGTCTACAGAGAGAACTGAAGGTAGCACTCAATGAGCACAGAAACCAGCAATGGCAAAACCGCCTCGCAGCTCTCAAAGTAGACGATCATACACTTTGGCAAGCAACCAAACAATTCACAAAAAGACGCGCTAGGATGCCGCCACTGCACGGCGAGCGGGGACTGGTCTACAGCAACGCTGAGAAGGCCAACGCCCTCGCCGACTCCTTCGAGAAGCAGTTTCAAACGGCAGAACCCCAGGATGAAGAGCATGAAAAGGTAGTCAGTCGTCAACTGGCCGTCTTCCTCAATGCTGAGGAGGACCCAGAGGACGAACCCATACTTTTTGCCCCCGAGGACGTGGCAAGAGTAATCAGGTCCCTCCCTACAAAAAAGGCGCCAGGGCACGACAGTGTCACAAACCAGTTAGTCAAAAAACTCCCACCCACAGCGATCACACACCTGGCGAACGTCCTCAACGAGATTACTCGATCGCGTGTTTTCCCAGCTTGCTGGAAACATGCGGAAGTGGTCGCGATACACAAACCAGGGAAAGACCCTCTATTCCCGCAGCACTACAGGCCGATTAGCCTCTTGCCAACACTCAGCAAGATCTATGAGCGCCTCCTGCTAAAACCCATACAAGAACACATTACCAGAGAGCAAATTCTACCGGATTTCCAATTTGGATTCCGGCAGAACCACTCTGCCCCACAACAGGTCATGAGAATGGTTGAAGCAGCTACAGAGGGCTTCAACCACAGAGGCTACAGCGGGATAGTGCTACTAGACGTAGCCAAAGCCTTTGATTCAGTATGGCATAGAGGGCTACTCTACAAGTTGTACTCACAAGGGTTTCCAGGGAGCATAGTTCAGCTAATCAAGAGCTACCTCGCGAATAGGACTTTCTCTGTCAAAGTAGAAACTGCCACCTCCACCAGAAGGCGTATTCGTGCTGGGGTGCCACAGGGATCGGTCCTGGGGTCCGTATTGTACAGTTTGTACACTGCGGACACTCCAACGGCCCCCCTGGTGCACACCGCGCAGTACGCAGACGTCACAGCCTTCTACACGAGAAATGCGAACAAGGACCTGGTCATTCGTAGGCTACAAAGGGTTTTAGACGACACAGAAACCTGGGCCCGTCGCTGGCGCATCACCATCAATTCGGAGAAGACGCAGGCAATGCTGATTACCCGCAGGCTCGGAAGGCGCGAACCTCCTCAACGTCCCCCCCTCCACCTCCACCTAAATGGAACCCTCTTTGAGGGTACGAAGAAGCTGTGTGACGCTAAAGGATTTTGGGATTCAGTTTTCAAAGAGGCTGTAGAAATTCGGTTGAACAGCAACCTGATCAATCGAGACACTGGTTTTCAACTTAGTACAGCTTGGAATCCCGCAATAACTAAAATTAGAAGAGAACGCTCCGGCACGAAGACGGTAGCGGCCACAGACGTATTAGGAACCGGCAGGGACTCGACGCCCAGTCCGCGCCGCGAACCCTCCACCACTGGCGCGGCGGCCGATTCCGCAGGTACCTGATTGGTCGGCGCCCGGAATCAGTCACTGGTCCAGGAGCCTTTATAGGACCGCGCAACACAGCATCTCGACACTTCGCTTGAAGATGATGGGTACGAAACCCTTCGAAACGTTGCGAGAAGACGACGCCTTTACTCGGCTGATCACCAGAGAAGATTTCACGAGTGTGCTAACAGCTGGTAATATTGTTGTTTATTAAAACATAACCGGTTCTGCAGCCTAAGGCTGTGGCCTAAGTGAGCGACAGAAGCGAGCGACAGCGAGCGACTTCGGGATACGCGAGACTCTAGTGACAAGCAGCAGCATTGGGTGTCCTGTGTGCGAGCGTCCATGTCGCACTACAAGATGGCGGCTTAGAGCCAACCAGTTGTTTCTATAAAACAGCGTCCTTAACCTGTAGAATGCTGTAGCTGGAGAGTAAGGCTACAGAATTAGGTTTACTTAAGAAGCTAAAGCGAAACGGAATGCTGTGCATGAAATTTACAAAGGGAGGAGGAATATCCATGGAGAATTTCGTGAGTATCATGGACTACGAAGAATAGCAGACAAACTCTTCGAACACACGTGAATGAGGAGAGGAGCATTCTACTCTCTCATCAATAATTTGTATACGAATGTTTTTTTACATGATCAAGAACTTTTAACAGGCAGTAAATGCGGAGGAATGACTGACTATGATAAACAGAAAGATAAGCACACAGGCTGATGTCATTGACCAGTAGTTAGCTGTGATGTAGGGGTGCCATATACACGTCGTAATTACGTGTTAGGAAAAGGTCCTGGGTTCGATACCAGACTTGTTATATTTTTACTGACTCAGTTACGAGTCTGTATACTAAGTTTTATGTATACTGTTTACACTGCATCGCTAAGAATATTTTTAAGGTCTTTCCAAAGAACTTTATCTTCACACCTATCCCAGTATATCACACACATTTAATTCCTAATAAATTACAATGAACCATGAAATTTTACAGATATTTGATGTCCCGAACGTAATTCATCAGCAGTCAGTGTTAAGACTAAACGTTTCAATTACTTTAAATAATCTGTAAAAGTAAAGCTTCCAAAATTTTTTTGTTTAATGATTTGTCTAAAAGTATGAAATAAAAAATATTAGGGAAACGTTTGGTGCACCTCATTTTCTATTCATGATTTTGAGCATCATTCAGAGGCACGTAGAACGTTTCGCTGATCTACTTATTTATTTTACACAAATCATTTCATAAAATATTTGACTGATTTCTTCCATTTTTGAATTTCAAGTTTTATTCAGAAAGGATGATCTTACTGACTCCTCGTTTGCCTTCCTAACGTACTTGATTCGAAGCAAACCTTTTTGACCGTTAAATACCGCACCAATGTATCTTTTATGTGCAAAATACCTAGGTCTTGAACAGATGAAATTTTTGACACTTCATTTACTGCAGCTTTTCGTGAAAATTTTCAAGTTTTCCTAGGCTTATTAATTAAGTTTTAATTCATTACCCTGATTACTTTCAAGCAGTTAAATATTTTCATGCCAAACTAGACCTCATGCTGGTCACTTTGATACCCCGTTTACCTGTTCCTCTCCCTTTGTTTGGCTAAGAAAATTTGGACAAAACCTTATGGTGTAAGTTATAGGGAGTCTTGTTTTCGCTCCCCTCACGCGTTCACAAAAACGTATCAAGCGTTAAACATATGATAAAATAGTTCTTTCTGCGTGCAGTCATTTCCAAAATTCGTCATTTCGATATCTCGAACCTTTATGAGATACGACGATTTTTACGACCACTTGATTCCCGAAGTGCAGGAAAGGTTCGGACGCGCCGTGAGCGACCAGTCCGCGGATATGACAGCCAGTGTCTCAAGAGTGAAGAGAGACGTCATTCCGGTCTCAACTTTAAATACAATTTAGATATATTGGTTTCATTTTATACACAATAATGTATGGCCGTAAGTGAAATATACGGGAAGTCTGCACAATGTGATATTACCTCTGCAAATTCTTAAAAATTTCGTGCAGCCATGTACTCAATTTCGTGCAGCATAGTAACAATGACGAATAACGAAAATAGATTCTGACCTTTATCATTTATGGATATCAAGCTAAAGGTTGCGGAAGAATCAATTTTTTTTACCAAATAATTTTCTTAAAATCGGATGTTAAGTAATTCATAGCTGCCGTTGTATCCGCTCCACTGCTTTGCCAAGAAAACACGTTGCTGTCGCTCTGTGATGCACGTGCTGCAGTGACAGTATTCAAACACGTGTGAATTCAGTCATAGAAGGGTGGTGTTATGTTGGTGGTATCAGCCTCAGCCCCTGTTGGTATGGCGGTTGCTGCTACATCTGGTTGACCGAACGCTGTCGGATAGCTCTGTGGCTTCACATACTTTTACTGTAAATATCAAGACAAAGTTTTACGCCCGGTATCCCAAAATTCCTTTTATATATTTCTAGGAATTGTGATGGGACTTGAGGTATCATTATGCGATTCGACGAAATGTGAAAGGAAGAATTACTTAACACCAAACAAAGCTTTGTGGTTTTATTTAATGAGAGGTACGTATTAGCAGAACAACAGTGCATTAAGTCGTCATAAGGACAGTGCGACGTACAGCTCGGATGATGCTCTAGAGTGCCCACTCACAAAGTCGTGCCGCTGTTTCCACTGCCTTCTTTAGGATATCTTCCCGAACAGCATCTGCAGACAATTACAGTATTTTACTAAAATTGATCAGACACATAAGAAACACTTCGTACTTAAAACATACACAAGGCAGTGTTATAAAAACAGACACGCGCCAGAAAGTGATAGCCTCGTACCCAAACCGTTGCAACACTTTGAAATTACACTCCTATTGCGCACATTTTACGAAGGTTGGAACTTAAATAGTGCCAACTATTTATTCACAACCGATACAAAAGAGTTACATGTTTGCACCTGTTGCTGTCCTTCAGAGTAGTCACCAGCGTTGTGTAGAACCCGTTGCCAGCGATGTGGAAGGCGTAGTATACCGTTAGCAGAGCCTGCTCTGTTGATGGTGCGAATGGAGCGGTCTGCTGCCTGTCGAATCTCCCGAACAGTTCTGAACCGAATGCCACGAAGTGGTTCCTTCATCTTCGAAATCAAATCAAAGTCACAAGGGCTTAAGTCTGGGGAGTATGGTAGATGGTACAGTACTTCCCAGTCCTATCGACCGAACAGAGCAGCCACAGCTTGCGCTGTATGCGCCCGCGCATTGTCGTGCAAAATGATGGGTGGGTTGCGCAGAATGTGTCGCCGCTTCTTTCGCAAAGCTGGTCGCAGGTGATGCTCCAAAAACGAACAGTAATACTGTGCATTGACGGTCTGCCGTGGAGGATCGCAATGCGTTACGACAACACCATTACAGTCGTACACGAGAATCACCGTAACTTTAGACCGCTCTATTCGCACCATCAACAGAACAGGCTCTGCTAACGGTATACTACGCCTTCCACATCGCTGGCAACGGGTTCTACACAACGCTGGTGACTACTTTGAAGGACAGTAACAGGTGCAAACATGTAACTCTTTTCTATATTATAGTTGTATTAATATCACAGTCGTTTGTGAATGAAAGCACCAAATTTAATAGTCTGCGCAAATGTGAAGACTGCTATTCATTAGGTTTAACACCACACCGCGAGATTTGGAACACTAGCATTAAATAAATGTAACTGTTCACATGCAACTGCACTTCGACCGTGCGACGTACACAACATCCTCATACACACATCTAAGAGATGCACACAGATCTTTAACTTTTGGCTTATATAATACAATGGGCAACATTGTCCCAGGAATGGATATAATATGTTCATTCCCCCAGTCCCGTTCAAGGCTTTATGGAAGTTCCCTTTCGTTATGTGGCGATTGCCAGAACTGAAATATCATTCCAATATCCCCTCATTGGAAATCCCATTGTCCAAGTCAAAGCCTGCTGGCATACGAAGTGTTTAAGAAAAGTATTCTTCTTGTGTAGACCGGTGTGTTCATGTATTCCAGATGCCCAGTCAGAGTTTCAGCTCCGTACAGCCATCACGTGGGTTTTGAGAGCGCCATCAGTGGAGTTGTGTTTTTGTTGTGTGTTACGGAAACTGAACAGCTGGATTTAGAGCAACTACTTACCATCAAGTTTTGTGTTAAACTTGGATAATTCGTGAGCTGAAAAGTTCAAACACGCCTGAAGGGAACATTACTTTTGAAGAACACAAGGTTTTCGCTGGCGCAGATAATTTTCTTTTCAAAAACTAGCCGAAACATGTTCTTATGCGCGTTCTTATGAGATAAGACAGACGTTTAACAATAAGAATAATTGATGACCTGTTAAATAGTTTCACCGTACATCATATTTTGTCCGAAGTTTTGCACATGGTAAGGTTTGTGCCAAACGGTGCCAAAAACCTCCCAACTGAGCAGGAGAACAATCGATGAAATGAGTGCCTTGATCTTCTTGAGGCGACTGCCGATGACCACGACTGCATCAGCATTGCGACCACAGGTTAGGTTATGAACGATTTTTCAGTACGGTCCTGAGATAAAGCGGTATAATGAGGTGTGCCACAATGAGACATCCCTGCAACCAAAAAAAGATCGACTGAGCGAATCAAAGGTAAAAAAAAAATTCTGATTTTCTTTTTTGACAGTAGGTGTATTGTACATAAAGAATTTGTTCGTCCAGCGCAAATTGTCACCAAGTGCTTTACTAAGATGTGCTTGAAAGGCTCAGGAAAAGATCGAATCGAGTGAGGCCGGACATTGCAGACAAGTGAATGCTGCGTCATGACAACGCCCCATCCCACACGATTAGTTCCATCACGGAATTTCTTACCTCAGAAGGCATTCCTCTTGTTTCACAGTCCCCCTATTGACCTAATCTGAGTCCTTGTGACTCTTTTCTTTTCCAAAAGTTGACTCTGGAGAACATTCGAAAGAATGTGATAGACGTGGTAGAAGCCCCACCAGTTGAAGCTTCTCGGCGCTGCTGTGAAGACTGGGAGCAACGAGCAAGCGGGTGTATAGCTGCAGGCGGGAGCTACTTTGATGGGGACAGTATTGCTGTTTGAAAAAAAAAAAACACCTTGACAGATAAAAATCATTCTTTTTCATTTCTCACACACCTCGTATTTGATTGAAAAGAAAAGTTCTACAAGAACTAGCCTCGCCCGTCTTTATGGCAGTGTCATGCTCTACGGTTACAGCAGCCACTGTTAACATAGAGAAACCAAGAGGTGAAATCAGAACCACTAGCTGACCCAGTGGACATACAGTTTCAAAGCAGTTGCAGCTCCTATGAATATCGCACAGTACAAATCCCTCCTTAGAGATGACTATGTCAGACGCCCGGCCGAGAGACCTCTAATGGTCACACATTTGTATCAGGCCTGCTGTGAGAACGTTGTTGCTAATTCTGTGCGAATTCATAACTCAATGTGCCTGCTGTGCGAGAGAACTCCGAAGGGAGGCCTCTAAGCAGAGGGGCAGTCCCCCCACTCCAGCAGTGTATTAGAAGTAAACATCTTGAATGCTTGGTGAGCAGCAGTTTCCAGATACTTATTAAAAGACGTCCTCTATACACCGTGAGCTGCACTAGAAATGTCTTATTACCCAAAAACTGTTTCCGAGTTTATAACCCATCATATGTGGCATCTGATACAGAGGAACTAACAACCGAATGTACATCGATAGTAGTGGGACAACCTATGAGCCAAGACAAGCTGCATTGTTGCCAAATTTATTCAAAATGGCGGCGATGACGCCATCCAAGATGGCGGTATGTAGACTTGGCAACATCGCATGACATCATCCAAGACGGCGGCTTTTGGCCGGAAAATGGACCAATTGTGCTACATCCACTAACCTAACCTTCAGAAGAAAAAATGGCGTGAAGTTTGAATTCCAACAGGATAATGCATCGGGAAAATAGGCCAATTGTGCTACATCCACTAACCTAACCTTCAGAAGAAAAAATGGCACGAAGTTTGAATTCCAACAGGATAATGCATGCTAAAAACCATACTTGTCTTTATTACTATTGATTATCATTTATTAATATTCATTATCATTCATTGTAATTTATTATCATTCATTATAATTTATTATTATAGGCCGACCTCCACTAGAAAATTGCACCAAATTCAAATACCAACACTATATTCTCTCGAAAACTGTACTTCTATTAATTATCATCGTTTATTATTTATTCAAGATGTCCGATTTTCTCGGCGAGAAAGCCATTTTCCTTGCATCCATAACATAAATCTATCAGAAGTTCAAATCCCAACACAATAATTGATCACATGTACGAGCTTTCTCCATCACTTATCTTTTTCCACTGGTAGCCTATCATAATCGCGTCAGATAATAAACTGCACTTATAGTAATGTAAGTAACGTCCTTTGATTTTTCAGGGGGGAAGGGACTGAAGAATTTATTTCGAGCAGTACAGTCATCACTTGTTCTCCAACACAGTCAGCACACACATCTTGGATATCGCAGTGCAGTCACCACGACGTCCGTGTTCCAACTGGATTAGTTCAAATCCTCGCCACCCCCTGGCCAGCGCACGGAGACACTGCCGATGCCTGTCACGTGAGGCGGCCATCCGCACTGGACTGCTGGTACGCTGGGGGCGAGTCCAGCGATCACTCCCACGTTGTAAACATGTTTTCGCTGGACACGCTGGAACTTGCCGAGTTTGACATCACAGCGGTCCCTTGTCTGCTCACGACGTGTATTCGTCGCCTCCGCACGTTTCCCGCCAAAAATTGTTTGCCTCAGAGCCACATCTCACAATGGTCGGCTGTTCCCTACTACACTTTTTAAGCGCCATATTTGTTTTCCTGGGCACGTACAAACCTGTCGATGCCGACCACTCACCATCCACCACGTGTCCCTGTGCGAGCGAGAATGCAGTGTTACACTTTTGGCGGCAAAGTTTGCTCGACAGTGGAATCCGCCATAAATGTATAACAGAACGTTTGCACTGCACTAGAACGCTCGCTAATTGTCTCTCTCTCTTGCGTGTGTGGAATAAGTGTACAATCGCTGCGCCGCTGCCCCGCTTACGTCATACACCCTCTGTACACGCAACGGACCTAGTCTTCTGTAAATACCTAAGTACTTAAATCCATTTCGTTTTTAATCATATTAAATAATTCAATTTACAATTTCTTATACGTATGCAAAGGTGTTCAACTACCTATTTTCAATTACTTTTCGAGGACCAGACAGCCACCTCTTCCTAGGAACCAGTTTGAATTCTGGCAGTAAAGAAAGGTCACTTCTACTTTCTCTCCCAACCTTACAAAATTGTTGTAAATAAACGGCACTTGTACTAACCTCAGCAACCCGACTGCCACGTCCTCGTAGGAACCAGCGCCAAGTTTGAAATCTGCCAGTAAACAAAGCTCACTTGTGCTCCCGCCACCAACCTAAGTAAATTGTTGCAAACCAAGCTCATCACCACTAAACTAAGCCACCAGCACTCAACCTCTTTGTACACGTTTTTGGTAAAAGGACTCACCCTGCACTAGGCCCATCGATGGAGGACCCAATTTACTTTATTTAGGAATGGAGTATATGTATCACACCGACATGTTCCACACCATACAGACCTGCAAAACAATCCTACATAACTCATTTATAATGCTCTAGACACACGCTTGCTAATTGTAAACAGTTAAAAATAACTCATAGCCCAGCCTACAGACATGCGAACCGCTCGTAAATAATGCAAACCATTTGCGTCCAAATAGCCAAACAACTGCTAAGTTTCCGCAATAATTTCAGTGCCTAGGCTGATGGAAGGAGGAACGAGTGTACTTTATTTATTTGGGACATATCTTTTTGAAACTTTTACTTCTCATAGCTTTCGATATGTAAGGCTGACATAAGGCAGCTTCTGAACTCCAGTAGTGCACTACACCCTAACCTGCAGAAAAAATGGCGGGAATTTTGAATTTTGGCGGGAAAATAGACCAATTGGGCTACATTCAGTAACCTAAGCCTCCAGAAAAAATAGGCGGGAAGTTTCAACGCCAACAGGATAATGCATGCAAAACCGTACATGTCTTTATTATTATTCATTATTATTGATTATCATTTATTATCATTCATTATCATTTATTATTATTTATTATTATTGACCCTCCTCCACGAGAAAATTCACCCCAAATTCCAATACAGTAAGGGCTTCAATATCATACTTGTATTTATTATTATTCACTATCATTATTTATTATCATTTATTATTTATTATTAGTAATTATCATTTATTATTATTGGCGTACCTCCACTAACATAGAAAATCGCTCCATGTTCTAATTCACACTCCATAATCTCTGGAAAACCGTACTTCTATTTATTATTATTGCCATTTAGTATTATTTATTATCATTTGTTATTATTTATTATTATTTATTCAAGATAGTCGATTTTTGCGGCAAGAAAGCCAATTCCCTTACTTCCATAATATATACATCCCTCACAATTTCAAATTCAAACACGATAATCTGTCACATCTACGAAATAACAAAAAAAATAAAAATTAAAAAAAGCAGACCAACTGGGCCATGTGCACTAACCTAAGTCCACCTCATCCTACGAAGTTTGAATTTTTCGTTGTCACTTATTGTTTCACTCCTAAGGTATGAAAATCGCGTTAAATAATAATAAAGTGCACGTAAGTCACCTGTGAATTCGTGGGAAAAGGACTGAAGTCTTTACTTCAAACAGTACCGTCAGCACTTGTTCTCCAACAGAGTTAGTACACATTCAAGAGGTCGCAGTCCAGCTGCCACGAGGTCCCCAGTTTAACTGAATTAGTTCATATGGTCGCCGCCGATGCGCACCGCACCGCGCGCCACCGGCAAGCGAGCGGTCGCCTCACGTGACGGCCGTGTGATGCGCCAGTGCCCGCTGCCGGTCCAGCGGCCGCTCACGTCAGAGCCTACTGCCGCCGGCTGGCTTCGCAGGCCCGCGTTGATCCAGCGATGTAAACATGTTTTCGTGGACAGTGGAGTCCGCCCCCCCCCCCCCCCCGACCGACCAGTTCGCGCCAAAGCTGTTCGGTGGACAGGTTGGAATCTGCCGATGCAGCCTTCATAACGGTCGGTCGGTTGATCCAGCACCTGTTGAAAAAGGATGCCCTGCCGCACGTTTGGCGCCAAAGTTTGCTCGACAGTGGAATCTTCCATGACGTCACAAATGGTCCAGCACATACGCTCGCCACGATGTCCCGCTAAGTTAATTGACCAACCCACTCACATTATTCAATCCACATTCTGCACTTACCTAATCGAAGATCATCGCCAAAAAACACGCCCGTACACGTGAGCCTTCGTGCGCGTCAAGCTTGTACCTCTGCAAGTGAATGTAACAAAGTTCCCATGACTACTTAATTAAATTGATCAATTAATTAACCTCTCTGATGCGGAAAACTTCCACGTCCACCTAGACTGGGAATAAATTTCCACCAGTGCCACACCCCCCCCCCATCCCCCTGCACTTGGAATGAAATAGTTAAAATCCCTAGCGACTCCCACGGCCCCTTACCAACCCATGTTCGTCGGCTAACAGATACTAATGTGTACTGCCGTTTACTAACGTGCACCAACCTACATTAACGTATATCACATTTTTTCTATACAAATAAGACAAGTTTGAATTCTGAAGGTCAGTTCGTGTTTCGCTACCAACACAAGAAAATTGTGGCAAACGATGCCACTAACCTAAGTCACCTGTCATAATTCAAAATCGTCTGCTTTGCCTCTCTTACACACCACGAGCGCGAGACCGCCCCTTTTCACAGCCTGGACCTTTATACTCGCGTCGGACATACTCCTCTGTAAATGCTGTAGCTAAACTATGGCCTGAATACTGATGTACAATCCACACGGTCTAGGACATGGCCAGAGCACACCCCCAGTACCTAAGCCGAGAACATCGCTTGCCCCACCTGTAGTTAACGGCTGAAAGGCGGAGATATGCTGCAATCACATCCCTCGCGCTCTCGTAGCTACTTGCCTCAGCAATTCGATCTAACAAAACGTCCAAGTAGAAAAAATAATAACCAACTCGAACTCTCTCGTATTCTATATCGCCCCACAAATACTTAACGTACATTTTATTTAGGCATCGAGGATATCTATCACTTTCAAACAGAAAACACTCGCCCTTACGGACCTGGTGTCATGTTGCACTGCAAAGCAGTACACATAACTCTAAACATCGTCAGTACTCGTAATCTGTCCATATAATGCATAGCAAAATAACAGACGCGCGCAATCAACCTGTCCGACACTAAGTCACACGTCCGACAGCTCTCAATTCACTCTAAGGTCTCTTTTCGACCCCTCAAACATGACCTGATGACAGCCGCATTCACACCAAACACCTGAGAAACTTTTATCACCTGGACGCCGAACATGACTATCCAAGCCAGGCCGCGCGCGTCGTCTGTCACCGTCCCAGCTCAGTGCGGTCCAACACACATGTTAAGCCCGCATTCCATTGCTTGCCGGCCTATTTGCGACACATCTCCACCTTTCCGTCTGTTCTCAGAAGAGCCGAGAGCGAGTTCACACGCACATTCCAGTGCTGCCCTCCGCTTACAATCATACTATTTAAAAACCTCTCCAAAATTGTATAGTGCCCCCCCCCCCTCCCACCCAGAAATAGTTAACGCTCGCTTTCGTGTTTTCTCATCTTATTTGTAATTTCAAATTCTTACCCTAACAGAACTTGTTCACGAAATAATACTGAATGCGCTCCTAACCTCAGACCCTTCCAGCTCTCAACATACGCAAAAGTTCTCAACCCTCCTATATCCCAGAACAACCGATTAATCATTCTTATTCCTTTTTATCGAATTTACAGGCCTAATTTCCTAAGGACTCGTTATCGAAGTATCATCCTGCTTTTCTTTCTGCGGCTTTCTGTGCTTACTTTTACAGAGATCGCTAAATTACCTCCACAGCCCCCTCAGTTTACACACACACACACACACACACACACACACGGTCATCCTCTCTACTCATCCCATAACATAAGCAATACTAACTTTAAAATCCATTATATACAAACCCTACACAATGTAAGCCACAGTAACTTTACAATACGGACTATATGCCCCAGTGCTCTCCATTCCTAAGGAAGCGCTGTGAACCTGTTCTTTCTTTCGACACACGTGACTCTCAGCGGTAATCAGCCCTTCTACATCAACGGACAGAAGTCCCTCTCATAATTGGTCCGCAATTTCGGCTATCGCTTCCCCTCAACACAAATGCGTCACTTTCTCTTCTTCCTTGCCTTCTCTCCACACTCAGACTACAAGAACACACCAAAATTTTTCGAAGTACAGCAGCCTGTAAACCACTGAGTAACTAGAAACAAACAGACCAAAAAATGATATTCTCACTCTCGAATACCGAAGTCGTTGATGTCATTATACTTACAGTTAAATGTTACGATCGCGGTCTCAATTGGCTGGCATTCGACAATGAGCTAAGTATCGGAAATACACTCTCTTGACCCCTGTTACTCTAAATATCTCTACCGTCCTTACGACTTCCTCTCTACTCATCACATAACATAAACAATATTAACTTTAGAATACTATATATACAGGCGCTACACAATGTATACCACATTAACTTTACAATACAATATACACACATTTGACACAAAATGGTGTATTTATCCAGTATATCTCTACAGCATGCGAAAAAAATTTCCTATTCCTACAGTGTCTATATACCCCAATGCTCTCCAATCTTAGGAAAGCACCGTCAACCTGCTCCTTCTCTCTACAGACCCGACACTCCGAACTAATCTTCCCTCTTACATCAACCGACCTAAGTCACCCTCAGAACTCTTTTTACAAATTCGGTATCATCCCCTCCCTCAGCACAAACACCTTACTGTCTCTCCTTCCTTGTCTGTTCGCTTATCTACAACAACCTCAGACTCATAGACTGCAAGAACATGTGTACTTCCCCCATAATATTACACGATTTTAGCTGTGCTTCTCAATATCATGCACTAGGCTACACCCTACCGATCACTAGTTCATCATAATTCCCAAGATATAGACTTCAAATTAATTCTCTACAAACCCCGAACTTCATCAATGTACAGCATGCTGTAAACCACTGACTAACTAGAAACAAACATACACAAAATGGTATTTCCACTCTCGAATACCGCTCCCAGTCATGTAAGATATTCGACATCTTGGCTATAATTTACACGTCAACTAAGGTCTGTCCCAGGTCTAGAGAACAGACAAGCATGTATGCAACACACCACAATCGATCTTCACTCAACTAAATAAAGAAAACAAATGTGCATAAGTAGTCAACCGAACAATCTACACCCCATCGAATAACACTCCAACCCAAATCAATCATCTTCTCAAATTCTGAAGCGTGACTTAGTGTCGTACAGGTTGATTGCGCGCGTCTGTTGAGATATTTTGCTGTGCATTATGTGGACAGATTACGAGTACTGATGATGTTTGGAGTTATATGTAGCGCTTTATTTAGGAGCAGTTTGATATTGTGCACTGAAATTAGGAGCTGTTTGCGTGTCTGCCGACTGTGCAACATGACACCAGGTCTGTCAGGGCGAGTGTTTTCTGTTTGAAAGTGATAGATATCCTCGATGCCTAAATAAAATGTACGTTAAGTATTTGTGGGGCGATATAGAATACGAGAGAGTTCGAGTTGGTTATTATTTTTTCTACTTGGACGTTTTGTTAGATTGAATTACTGAGGCAAGTAGCTACGAGAGCGCGAGGGATGTGATTGCAGCATATCTCCGCCTCTCAGCGGTTAACTACAGGTGGGGCAAGCGATGTTCTCGGCTTAGGTACTGGGGGTGTGCTCTGGCCATGTCCTACACCATGTGGATTGAACATCAGTATTCGGGCCATAGTTTAGCTACAACATTTACAGAGGAGTATATCCGACGCGAGTATAAAGGTCCAGGCTGTGAAAAGGGGCGGTCTCGCGCTCGTGGTTTGTAAGAGAGGCAAAGCAGACGATTTTGAATTATGACAGGTGACTTAGGTTAGTGGCATCGTTTGCCACAATTTTCTTGTTTTGGTAGCGAAACACGAACCGACCATCAGAATTCAAACTTGTCTTATTTGTATAGAAAAAATGTGATATACGTTAATGTAGGTTGGTGCACGTTAGTAAACGGCAGTACACATTAGTACATGTTAGCCGACGCACATGGGTTGGTAAGGGGCCGTGGTGGTCGCTAGGGATTTTAACTATTTCATTCCAAATGCAGGGGGGGGGGGGGGGTGGCACTGGTGGAAATTTATTCCCAGTCTAGGTGGATGTGGAAGTTTTCCGCATCAGAGAGGTTAATTAATTGATCAATTTAATTAAGTAGTCATGGGAACTTTGTCACATTCACTTGCAGAGGTACTAAGCTTGACGCGCACGAAGGCTCACGTGTACGGGTGTGTGTTTTGGCGATGATCTTCGATTAGGTAAGTGCAGAATGTGGACTGAATAATGTGAGTGGGTTGGTCAATTAACTTAGCGGGACATCGTGGCGAGCGTATGTGCTGGACCACTTGTGACGTAATGGAAGATTCCACTGTCGAGCAAACTTTGGCGCCAAACGTGCGGCAGGGCATCCTTTTTCAACAGGTGCTGGATCAACCGACCAACCGTTATGAAGGCTGCATCGGGAGGTTCCAACCTGTCCACCGAACAGCTTTGGCGCCAACAGGTCGGTTGGGGGGGGGGGGGGCGGACTCCACTGTCCACGAAAACATGTTTACATCGCTGGACCAACACGGGCCTGCGAAGCCAGCCGGCGGCAGTAGGCTCTGACGTGAGCGGCCGCTGGACCGGCAGCGGGCACTGGCGCATCACACGGCCGTCACGTGAGGCGACCGCTAGCTTGCCGGTGGCGCGCGGTGCGGTGCGCATCGACGGCGACCATATGAACTAATTCAGTTGGACTGGGGACCTCGTGGCGGCTGGACTGGGACCTCTTGAATGTGTACTAACTCTGTTGGAGAACAAGTGCTGACGGTACTGTTTGAAGTAAAGACTTCAGTCCTTTTCCCACGAATTCACAGGTGACTTACGTGCACTTTATTATTATTTAACCTTAGGAGTGAAACAATAAGTCACAGCGAAAAATTCAAACTTCCATACTACTGTTCTCAAGAACATCGCCCCTGTATAAACCCTCTATATACTCCTTCCACCTTTCTGTTTTTCCTTCTTTGCTTAGAACTGGGTTACCATCTGAGCTCTGGATATTCTTTTCTTCAAAGGTCTCTTTAATTTTCCTGTAGACAGTATCTATCTCACCCCTGGTGAGATAAGCCTCTACATCCTTACATTTGTCCTGTAGCCATCCCTGTTTAGCCATTTTGCACTTCCTGTCGATCTCATTTTGGAGACGTTTGTGTTCCTTTTTACCTTCTTCACTTACTGCATTTTTGTATTTTCTCCTTTCATCAATTAAATTCAGTATCTCTTCTGTTACCCAAGGATTTCTACTAGCCCTCACATTTTTACCTACTTGATCCTCTGCTGCCTTCACTATTTCGTTCCTTAAAGCTACCCACTCTTCTTCTACTGTATTTCTTTCCCTCATCCCTGCCATTTGTTCCCTTACACTCTCCCTGAAGCTCTGTACAACCTCTGGTTTAGTCAGTTTATCCAGGTCCCATCTCCTTAAATTCCCACCTTTCTGCAATTTCTTCAGTTTTAATCTACAGTTCGTAACCAATAGATTGTGGTCAGAGTCCACATCTGCCCCTGGAAATGTCTTACAGTTTAAAATCTGATTCCTAAATCCCGTCTTACCATTATATAATCTATCTGAAACCTTTTAGTATCTCCAGGGTTCTTCCATGTATACAACCTTCTCTCATGATTCTTGAACCAAGTGTTAGCTATGATTAAGTTATGCTCTGTGCAAAATTCTACCAGGCAGCTTCCTCTTTCATTTCTTAATTCACCTACTACATTTCCTTCTCTTCCTTTTCCTAATGTCGAATTCCAGTCACCCATGACTATTAAATTTTCGTCTCCCTTCACTACCTGAATAATTTCTTTTATCTCATCATACATTTCATCAATTTCTTCATCATCTGCAGAGCTAGTTGGCATATAAACTTGTTCTACTGTAGTAGGTGTGGGCTTCGTGTCTATCTTGGCCACAATAATGCGTTCACTATGCTGTTTGTAGTAGCTTACCCACACTCCTATTTTTTTATTCATTATTAAACCTACTCCTACATTACCCCTATTTGATTTTGTATTTATAACCCTTTATTCAACTGACCAAAAGTCTTGTTCCTCCTGCCACCAAACTTCACTAATTCCCACTATATCTAACTTTAACCTATCCATTTCCCTTTTTAAATTTTCTAACCTACCTGCCTGATTAAGGGATCTGACATATCTCGCTCTGATCCATAGAATACCAGTTTCCCTTCTCTTGATGACGACATCCTCTTGAGTAATCCCCACCCGGAGATCCGAATGGGGGACTATTTTACCTCCAGAATATTTTACCTAAGAGGACGCAATCATCATTTAATCATACAGTAAAGCTGCATGCTCTCGGGAAAAATTACGGCTGTAGTTTGCCCTTGCTTTCAGCCGATCACAGTACCACACCAGCAAGGCTGTTTTGGTTAGTGTTACAGGGCCAGATCAGTCAATCATCCATACTGTTGCCCCTGCAACTACTGAAAAGGCTGCTGCCGCTCTTCAGGAACCACACGTTTGTCTGGCCTCTCAACAGATACCTCTCCGTTGTGGTTGCACCTACGGTACGGCTATCTGTATTGTTGAGGCATGCAAGCCATCCCACCAACGGCAAGGTCCATGGTTCATGGGGTGATATAAATGATAATCAATAATAATGAATAATAATAAAGACATGTACGATTTGCACGCATTATCCTGTTGGAGCTCAACTTCCCGCCTATTTTTGCTGGAGGCTTAGGTTAGTGAATGTAGCCCAATTGGTCTATTTTCCCGCCAAAATTCAAAATTCCCGGCATATTTTCTAAAGGTTAGGGTGTAGTGCACTACTGGAGTTCAGAAGCTGCCTTATGTCAGCCTTACATATCGAAAGCTATGAGAAGTAAAAGTTTCAAAAAGATATGTCCCAAATAAATAAAGTACACTCGTTCCTCCTTCCATCAGCCTATGCACCGAAATTATTGCGGAAACTTAGCAGTTGTTTGGCTATTTGGACGTAAATGTTCTGCATTATTTACGAGTGGTTGGCATGTCTGTAGGCTGGGCTATGAGTTATTTTTAACTGTTTACAATTAGCAAGCATGTGTCTAGAGCATTATACATGAGTTATGTAGGAGTGTTTTGCAGGTCTGTATGGTGTGGAACATGTCGGTGTGATACATATACTCCATTCCTAAATAAAGTAAATTGGGTCCTCCATCGATGGGCCTAGTGCAGGGTGAGTCCTTTTACCAAAAACGTGTACAAAGAGGTTGAGCGCTGGTGGCTTAGTTTAGTGGTGATGAGCTTGGTTTGCAACAATTTACTTAGGTTGGTGGCGGGAGCACAAGTGAGCTTTGTTTACTGGCAGATTTCAAACTTGGCGCTGGTTCCTACGAGGACGTGGCAGTCGGGTTGCTGAGGTTAGTACAAGTGCCGTTTATTTACAACAATTTTGTAAGGTTGGGAGAGAAAGTAGAAGTGACCTTTCTTTACTGCCAGAATTCAAACTGGTTCCTAGGAAGAGGTGGCTGTCTGGTCCTCGAAAAGTAATTGAAATTAGGTAGTTGAACACCTTTGCATACGTATAAGAAATTGTAAATTGAATTATTTAATATGACCAAAAACGAAATGGAATTAAGTACTTAGGTATTTACAGAAGACTAGGTCCGTCATGTGTATGGAGGATGTGTGACGTAAGCGGGGCAGCGGCGCAGCGATTGTACACTTATTCCACACACGCAAGAGAGAGAGACAATTAGCGAGCGTTCTAGTGCAGTGCAAACGTTCTGTTATACATTTATGGCGGATTCCACTGTCGAGCAAACTTTGCCGCCAAAAGTGTAGCACAGCGTTCTCGCTCGCACAGGGACACGTGGTGGATGGTGAGCAGTCGGCATCGACAGGTTTGAACGTGACCAGGACAACAACTTTGGTTCGAAAAGTCTAGCAGGGAACAGTTGACCATTGTGTGATTCAGCTCCAAGGGAAACATTTTTGGCGGGAAACGTGCGGAGGCGACGAATACACGTAGTGAGCGGACAAGGGACCCCTGTGACGTCAAAATCGGCAAGTTCCAGCGTGCAGTTTATTATTTGACACGATTATGATATGCTACCAGTGAAAAAAGATAAGTAACGGAGAGAGCTCGTATGTGTGATCAATTATGGCGTTGGGATTTGAACTTGTGATAGATATTTGTCATGGATGTAAGGAAAATGGCTTTCTCGCCGAGAAATATCGGGCATCTTGAATAAATAATAAATGGTAATTATTAATAGAAGTACAGTTTTCGAGAGAATATCGTGTTGGAATTTGAATTTGGCGCAATTTTCTAGTGGAGGTAGGCCTATAATAATAAATGATAATGAATGGTAATAAATGACAATGAATGTTAATAAATAATAATCAATAATAATAAAGACAAGTGCGGTTTTTGCATGCATTATCCTGTTGGAATTCAAACTTCCTGCCATTTTTTCTTCTGGAGGCTTAGGTTAGTGGACATAGCACAACTGGGCTATTTTCCCGCCAAACTTCCAAATTCCCGCCATTTTTTCTGAAGGTTAGGTTAGTGGACATAGCACAATTGGCCTATTTTCCCGCCAAAAGTCGCCATCTTAGATGACGTCATATGATGTTGTCAAGTCTACATACCGCCATCTTGGATGGCGTCATCGCTGCCATCTTGAATAAATTTGGCAACAATGCAGCGTGTCTTGGCACATAGGTTGTCCCACTACTATCGATTGCTACAAGATGATAACTGTACATATATTGCAGTAATATAAGTCTGCTTACATTATGCACACCTATAGCAATGACATGCTTGTCATTTAATACGATAAGATCTGAAATACGACATATAATATAGTACACAGTTTTTCATGTACGTTATGCTGTCAAATTTAAGCAGTGACAATTCTAGATAATGTTTGACATAACTGTCATATAGAGTAAACATGGAACTGACAGGAAATTTCTAAGAGCATATTTATATATGTCTGTGACATGATTTCGTATAATTATGAAATTTACAATTTTTGTCAGTTGTCATGTAAAGGTAGAATGTACAAAAGGCATGAGACAGCAGAATAATCTAACATATGTCGTCAAATTACACAGTTTTTTGGTGTAGACTAGGACTAAAAACCAAAATTATTTGGTAAAACACTGTTGAAATTTTGTAAATACATCTTCTTCTGTAACTCTATTTGTTCATTTATGTTGTTTGCTTGTTTTGTCAATACGTTTGTATATTTTAATTTCTTCTAGAATATCTAATAATCTGCCATTTTCTGCTTTCTGGAGAATGGCGATGTCTTTCTTAACATCATTAGCAGAATGCTTGTATTCTCTTAAAAATTTGTGTAATTTGACATCATATTTTGGGTCATTCTGCAGCCTTATTCCTTTTGTGTGTTCTACCTTTACATGCCAATTGTCGAAAATTGAAAATTATGTAACTACATGAGTGCATTTCACAGACATATGTAAATATGATCTTACAAATAACTAAAGACTGGTAATATGTGACATTTACGTCAAACATTATCAAGACTTGCCACTGCCTAAATTTGACAACTGTAGCGTGCATTACAAGCTGTGAACTACGTTATAGGACATATTTAAGGTCCTGTTGTATGTCACTGCTGTAGAAGAGCATAATGCAAGTAGACTTCTATTACTATTGTATATGCACATTTATCATTTTGTAGAAATCGATGCACATACAGTTGTGAGATGCCACTGATAACGGGTTATAAACAAGAAAACCGGTTAAAGCAAGTAAGGCGCTTCTAGTCCAACTGATGGAGTACAGATGATGCCGCGCGACTGCTACGGTCGCAGGTTCGAATCCTGCCTCGGGCATGGATGTGTGTGATGTCCTTAGGTTACTTAGGTTTAAGTAGTTCTAAGTTCTAGGGGACTGATGACCATAGATGTTAAGTCCCATAGTGCTCAGAGCCACAGATCATGTCCTTTAATAAACACCGGAAATGGTAACGGTCAGCCCAGTCCTACCGAACGCCATAAACGCGACAGTATCGCTATTATAGTTTTACGAAGAAAGGCAAGAAACACATCTCGCGAAGTTTGAGAACAGAGGCTATTGCTCATAAAAATGTATGCTTTTTGAACAGAAGGTCTCGGCGTCAGTCACACGGACGCCAAACCTGTGACGGTCGCCGACATAGAAGGTCGCATATTCGCATCTCGGCTCTTCGCAGCCCCGATCGGGAGGAAGACAGTTCAAAGCCGCATCTGCCCTTCCTGATTTAGGTAACCTGTGATTTTCCTAAATCGCTCCAGGTAATGATAGGGATGGTTCCTTTAAAAGGGCACGGCCGATTTCCTTTCCCATCTTTGACACAATTTGAACTTGTTCTCCATCTCTAATGACTTCGATGTCAACGAGACGTTGAACCCAATATTCCTTCTTTCCTCTTCGCAGTTAGCACTGGTACAAGCTTGACTTGTCGTAGAACTTGAATATCTTCAGATCTCTTTTCCTTTGATAGCTAAATCCAATACATAAATGTTTATTTGTGCGACATCCACAACTGTTCTGTAACATGTTAATGGTAAACAAACCCGCTCAGTCCCTCACGCGGCTCGCCACTCTTTGGTAGCTTCGTGCTTGCAGCGTTTTATCTCTTCCGCGCTGCATGTCTATGCTCTTGCTATTCTTTTTCCCCTCCCTAGGGGAGAACATGTCTATGATGTTATTTCGAATGTTCCGCATTGTCTGTCGCTGACCTAAGAACAGTCTCACCTATGTTTCTAGCTCCCTTTCCTTTCTTCGTTTCCCTTCTCCTCTCGTTCATCCGCTTCGGCGTTTGAGGTTCCTATTTTTCTTCTTCCTCCTTGTCCGCTCCTGAAGACCGGCCCTCGCCTCTGACGCAGAACAGGTGACTGGGTAACTCGTAATTCCCAGCCCTGTATCGACAGGTAGGGTTCCCACGTACCCCCTGGTACAGGCCAGGCACAGGGAAGGTGATTGCCTGAGCTGCAACCTTCACAGAATGCCGATCGGTCCGCCTCTCTGTCAGATTTTCGGGATGTGTGACCTGAGGTGTGAATAATCACCTAAGGTGGGCGCCACCCTTGTGAAGGAAGCTCCCAGTTGGAAGGAGCGCACCATTGGAGACGCTAGCAGTCATGGGGGATTTTCTCGGAATAAGTCAATCATCTTTCCAATCAACGTCTACGAAACGTAAACATAATGAGGCTAATGATTCGAACACCCTTCCCGCTGCATCACGGTTCCTCATGGTCACATACTGAAGATGGTCAGTCTTTAGCCACGGTAAATCCGTTTATTATTCAGAAAGGTGTTGATGCAACTGCTGGCCCTGTGAAATCCAGCTCTCGTTTACGGATTGGCACTCTGCTAATTTGAGACTGCTTTTGATTCTCAAGCACAACTTCTTGCTGCCTCGCTTGTCCACGGCTACCCTGCTCGTGTAGAGTCTCATAGAACTTTGAATTCTTCCCGTGGTGTAATTTACACCAGGCTCCACGACAGTCTAACTGAAGCCAAAATCTAGTCTTACCTCTCTGATCAGGGTGTCATTGCCATCCGTCGTGTAACGAGAAAGGTAGATTCCTCCTTAATGCCCACCTGCAATCTTTTCCTCACCTTTGATAGAGTGGTGCTGCTGTCTAAGATCAAAGCAGGCTAGGAAATTATCACAGTTAGGCCATACATTCTCAACCTGATACACTGCTACAAGTGTCAACGTTTCAACTGCACTCAAACGTCTTGTTGACACCCAGCCAAATGTGGAACCTGTGGTAGCAAATCAAATGAGAGTGATTATCTGCCTCCTTCTCCCCACTGTATCAACTGTGATGGCTGCCATGCCACCCACTCTCGGGATTGTCCCGTGTGTCCTGATGAGCGAGTTGTCCAAGAGATTCGGGTAAATAAGAAAGTGCCTCACCCAGTAGCTCGCAAATTACTGGCTAGTCGCAATCCCTGTGTTCTCCCGTCTGGCACCTATAGTTCTGTTCTTGTTACCACTCGCTCCATGAAGGACTTGGCCATGCAGACATCTAACATTCTGCGTGGTGTCTGTTTGTTCTATATCGTGTCTCCCTACCACTTTCGCGCAACGACGCTCTGAGCGTGTTTTTAGGGAATTCACTAGTTTGAAGCTGGGACCTGTTGCTGGTAAGGAGACGCCAGACCACACATGACATGTAGAGTTCAGAGGAGTTCAGTGGGACTAGCGATGATATAACCAAATACTTAATGATTTCAGCAACAGCTCCACTGCACTCCCTGTAAAAGAATCTTAATACTAACTAAATTTAGTGGAAGGGGTTCAAGGCTTTCCTATTTTTAGTTAGCTGGTAAAATAACGTCGAAAAAGAAGTTAAGTTTACCATTGGTAATTTTATTCTACTCACAAAACATTGTTTATAAATTGCACTATTGATAAAAGGATATCTTTTAATACAGGATGATAAAAACCAACTCCGTTCAACAAAAATGTGAACGAATATTCCCTGAGTGGGTTTCCAAGTTCTACAATGGATCGAAGGATGACCTATGCCATATCACATCTATAATCTAGGTTTAAATTAAGTTTCACAAAAGAGCAAACTATCAAAATGGTCTACAGTGACCCTCAATTATCTTTAATTACTTATCTAACTTGTCGTAAATTACAGTGACTGATGTGGCTTCTCAATAACTATATAACAGAAAAATCATCGCATTTCAGATTTTTACTTCAAGTGACAAATGTGAACACCATGAGCTTTAATTGACGATTGACACTAGTATTACGCAAAAAGGGGGTGTAACAGATGAGACTTCTGCAGTTCTGAGTGAAGCTTTATGCACTGTTATGCGGCATCGCGTGCGTTCATTACCTTGTCGGTGTTCGTCAGGTGGCGGCGGGCAGCACAGCTCTGCTCACCTCGCCGTCTCAGAAGCAACTCTCTCCTAACGTCTCCTTACTACAATTTACCGAAGTTGGTTAAAAAAAACTATGTAGCTGTGTTTTCATCTGACCAGTTAGGGTCTCAATGTTAACCTTAAGCTCCACCTACAAAAATTCTATCTATCCAATGAGAAACGTTATACTTTTCGTGGTGGGGCAATGTTTTTAAAATTTGCAATGTAACAGAGACGCGAAAAAGTCTCACGCTAAAACTTGCAGCTCGTGTGGTCCTATTAAGTGTTATTGTAAGATCTATACTGTTCTTCTGGAGGGCTCTAGCTTTTAACGTGGGCTGAGGGGTGGTCCTAGTGGTTAGCTGGCGAAGTGGGTGTCCGTCCCTTATCGTAGGGCCTTCTTGCTTAACACGGTTCTGCTCTCGGCTTCTGTTCTCGCTTCTCCCCTCGGAACTGCGTCTGTCTCACGGTGGGAAGGTATGACATGCATTTAGGCATTCTTGTGCTAGCCTGTGTTATTCCATTTGCTCACTCGTTACTCGTATTATTTTGATTAATTTAATGTCACAATTTATTTGGAGCTATGTGACATACTACTGGATTTGCTTATCATGTCAGGGTTTTCATGGAAGGTGTTGGATTTGCCTGACACCTTACGTATCACCACCCTTCAAACTTAATTTTTGCACTGAAGTTAGGCAATGATTGAATCGTGGTCTAAGTCAGTCAAAAATTATTCCGTTATCTAAATTTTGTTGTCTACTGTTCAGCCACGTTATTCTGTTCTATGCTAGTTTGTATTACTAATTTATATTTTTATATTCTTCCACATTATTATCAAAATATGTTTATATTGACAAGGGAAGAATATTTTTATTCTATTATAATTAGCATTTTTTAATTATTTTCTTTCTTTATTTAATTGTGATGTTTGTTTTTTAAGAAGTTTGCTATCAAAAGTGAGGAGTCTTTCACATCGATTTTCTTAGAAATATTGTTTTCATAAATGTAGTAATTAAGTAAAATCTATTCGTAACACATTTTCTAAATATCATGTACAAGTAAAATGTTTTTGTTTCTAGACACTCATTTCAACATTGTTACACTAACAAATAAGAATTATTTCCAAGAATTGCTTTGACAAAGAAATATACATACACAAGTATTGAGATATTATCCTAACAAATGGTACAAATGTTAAAAAAAGGGAAAACAACCAACAAGATAATTTTTTATTCTTTGTTTTTATAAGGAGAAAATTAGTAAATTATAGTTATTCTTTTATTTTTATGAGGAGAAAATAAGTGGCATATAGTTTTAGTGTTTATTATGCCTTACTTTTGTTTTTTTATATACTGTCCATTTCAGAACTAATGACTTATTTTTTATCGATAGTCTATTTTTTACTTAGTCCATAGTCAATGACTGTTATTTTGTAGTGTATTAGCTGTCTGGTGTGCTTAACTTATTTAGTTTTTCATACGTTTCTTTTGCACAATTCCTACATCACATAATTTGATTTCACGCATTCACACAATCCTATGAATGTTTAAGCATGAGGTTGGCGAATGTTTTTGCACAAAGGTGATGGACTTGAGCGAGATGGATGTGGCGAGATGGATGTGGGCAAGTATTTGATGTACAGCTTCGTTCGTTGTTCCTTGTTGGCTTTTGCAAGTGTGTGTTGCTGTTATGGAGGTCCCATAATGAAATTGAGCTGTGAGTGCAGAATCTCGTGGTTTACTGGCTTTGTATGCGTGAAAGTCATCGTTATGTGTCGCTGAAAGCGGTCGTTTTTCGTTTTAATACTTTGCAGACGACTAGTTTACAATAGGATAGGGATTTGGGAAGGTATGTCGTCTATTCTTCACCCATCTTCATTCTTGATCTCAATCTTGCGAATCTTCAACTTCTGCTCTTCCTGCTTTTTCTCTGCTTCTTACTTGCTTCTTGGTTCTTCTCCGGGCAGGATATGGAAATATTTATTGATAACTAGTCGCTTTGAAGTTCTCCTCTTAGTAACAGTTTGATAAATTGTTTGGGCATGTCATTTTTACTTTGTGGAAGTTTTCTTCAGTTTCGTGCATCAGCTTGCTGTTTAATAGCAGTAGTGTGACTTTTACACATATTTTTTTGCCAGTGGTGGCTTGCCCAAGCGGTCTTCTCGAATGGCTGTTTTTTGCTCGCTCTGCTGAGTGGGGGTGTTCTGAGACCCTTCTGGCATTTGGTGTCCTATCGTGTTTCTGCAGGGTTCTGCAACTGTGTGGTTCCGCGTTCTGTCCCAGCAGGATTCTGCTTAGCGGGCAGATTTATGTCCCACTTACAATACAAGGGCCTTCTGTTGGTCTCACTGTCCTTTCCTTTCTCTCGACGCTTCTGCCTTGTAGGAATTGTGTCTTGCTAATTATGTCCTTTTTTTTCTTGATACTTCTCTCGTTGCAACTAGTGGGTCATTGCATCTTGTCCTTGCTGGAGTTTTTACAATGGTTCTTACAAAAAGTTTTACTTATAATCTTCTAACATATGTCTAGTACCTACATTGTTTTACGCCTTCTTAAAAAGCATTACAAATTTCGGCGCCCTTTCCATGTTACAATTCTAAGATATTTTGAGTCTTAACTTCTACAAAAATCCTCAAATTCGTTTTTTTATTTTTTGTGCAGTGTTGTGGTGTATAGCATTTTAGTATTTCATGCTGTTAGACTATCTACACTTTATCCATTCACCTTTATGTATGGTACTATTGATGTTATTTTTGTTTTTGGTTTTATTGAAACTACTTTCTTTTTCCCACCTTCCTCTCTCTTCATTCTTCTTTCTCCTGACGATCTTATCTGCAACATAATCTTGAAATATTGTGCTGATTATTTACCAGTAATAAAATTAATCTTCATACTTGTACTGAAAGTATTTAATACTGCCAGTCTTAGGTAAAAATACCTCTGCTTTATCTCGTAAAATATCCTCTAATTCTCTTTTACTGTGTTCCGAAATACCTTGAACTTATTTCAATTTTTCGTCGATTTCTTTATGAACTTCTAACATGAGTTGAGGCGATTCCCCCTTTTGTGCATACCATTCTAATTCTTCATCCTCTTTATCTCGCGTCATTCTTAATTGTTTGTTTATAACTGGTACTTCTTCTAATTTTAGCTTTTGCTCAAAGAGAAGTGTGACATTCCCGAATGTTACGCTACCTTTTCCCATATCTATTATCGCTCGTCTCTCATTTAAAAAATCTGCACCTATAATGAAATCTACAGTTAGTTTAGGTATAATCACGAAGTTGGCTTCGATCTTTTGACCTTGACACGAAAGAGTTAACCTTGTTTGTCTCGTAACTTCCGCAGCATTGTTTCTAATAGGACCTCTTACTTTAATCTTAGGTGTTTTCAGAACTGGCAATTCCTCATTGGCATTACACTGCATGAATAAATTTTCTGAGATCGCAGTCAGTTTACTTCCGCTATCAATTACAATATTGACTGGGATATGCTTTACCATGGCCTTCACAATTGGTTGAATTTGAAAGGGTTGGTTCTGTTCTTCTTCTTCTTGCATCAACGAATTGTCCACTGAATCATACATGAGTCTTTTTAGGAATTTCCCTTGTTAATTCGAACTTTCTGTAGGATAAGCTTCGACTGCTACTTCTCTCTCTTTTATTTCCTCTTCTCTATTTCTTCCTTCATTTATGCTTTCTTCAACATCCTCTACTTTTTCCTCATCCTCGTCTATCTTCTCCTTCTTCATCGCTACTTCAACATAATCACATCTAAATGCTCTAGTTATCACTTCATAACTTCCTTCATTATATACGTTGGGTTGTGTGCCCACTCGTAACTTATTTTCAACTTCTGTCGACTGCGCATTATCCTCATTGAATTCGCTTTCCCTGGTTTCCATCTCAAATAGCTCTGCAATACTCATTACTTCGTCCTTTCCTCCTACATTCGTTGTGCATGCCTCTGGTAACTCATCTTCCTCGTCAGTATTCTCCCAATTAATTTCGTCCCAACACGATATTGTTATTTTCTTGTCTTCGTTTTCATCTGGTCCCTGCGGATTTGTTTCTTCTTTCTTCTCTTCTCGTGATAAGATTTTTACTTCTCTGTTCAAGGTGCTGCAATTGTCCTGGGTCGGTGCATCATTCTCTTTGGCATGGGCACTTAGCTGTCAATTCGAACGTTTATCGGGGTTTGGTGGTCTTACCTCCCCCTCTTCTATCTGTATTCTCTTTTCTTGTTCAGCTTGTTGATAGTGGTTTCTTTGTTGATAATTTGTCGGTCTATTGGTTCTCCAGTACCCGTTCCGGTTGTCGTTATTCCCTCTGTAATAGTTGTTGCCGTTCCTGGGGGAATTATAGTTATTGCCATATTCTCTTCTAAATCCATAACCGGTTCTTTGTTGAAATCTACTGTCGTTTCTTGGTGCGAAGTTATCACATGGTTCGTAATTATTGTTTCTTCGTACTGTGTCTTGTGGATTCCACTGCTTTTTGCTTTCGTTTTGACGTGCGATTCGTCTTTTTCTTGCGTCATCTTCCGAAAATATGAACTCTAGTTCCCTTAGAATACCTTTAAATTCTTCGACGTCATTGCCTCCGCGACCTACTAATGATAGCTGCTATTTCAATGGTAGCTTCATCGCGCATAATTTAATCAACTCTCCGTCACTGTATGGTACATAGTTCCATATGAAATTTGCGATCCTTCGTCACTTTTGTTTCTGATCATTTCTCCCGTCGTTCTTTCCGGTTGTGGTAGATCCATTGGGTACTGTCCACTGTAACTTTTGCCTACCCTTGCGTAGTATCGTTGGAGTGGTACGCAATAATTTTCTTCCATCGGTTGTGAACGTGTAGCTGAATGTATTGCACTGTACTCTTCGCGACCCGGCTTTCCATTGTCAGGTATTGATTCGGTAGCTTGTCTGGCTAACCTTACTGCTTCATTGCATGATCCAAACTGTCTTGAAACATACATTTGTGGTTCCGCATGTGTTTGTGATGACGTTTGTTCATCAAGAATTTCGAAACGTGTTTGTTGCTGTGCAGGCTGTCTGATTTCACGTATGTTACTTTCCGCCTGTGATTGGAATCGCAAATGCGTAATATCTTCGTTAATTGATTGTTTTTCCGGTGCTGTTACAGATACGGAGGTGGTTGCAGACTCTGTGCTTGTTCGATCCTGTTCACTACGCTCTTCAATGGTTTGCAACAATTCTGTTCGCAATTTCTGAAATTGTCGCTTCGTTTGCGCTTCTATTTTGACTATGCGGTTATCATATCTTTTCAGCGCTGCTTTTGTGATACGTTTGTGTAACACACTATTTTCAACAACTTCACGCGCTGTACCTGCTGCTTGTCTAGTAATTTCGTTTATCTGTTTCTCTAGTTTCTTGACTTCTCCCTGGGTGTTGTTACGTAATGTTTTGATCTCGTCCTGAATGTCACTACGCAATGTTTGTACGTCCGCTTGTACCTTGTCAATGTCTGTTCTCAATTGATTGTGACCTGTTATTAAGTTTCCTATCACTTCTCGAGATTCTTTTGCCTAGTCTTCAATACGACTTAGGTGTAACTGAATTTTTTTGTTTTGTTCTTTAATCTCACGCATTTGACTCGTGGTTTCTGCATTCTGAATTTGAATTTGGTTCGCTATGTCTTTATTTTGCCTTGTCGTGGTTTCCGTAATTTGTTGTAATAATTCTGCCAGATTGGTGGGTCCTATTGCGTTTTCTTCCGACTACGCTCTGTGTTTTCCCCCAGTGTTGGTTCGCAACCGATTGCATTGAACTGTGCTGTGACACGTTTCTGCTCGCATTCCTTGTACTCTGTGGTGAGGGAGCTCTGATTACTTGTACTATGGGTTCTATGTATTCAAGACGCAAGTTAAAATCCTCATCGACTGTCTCCCTACTTTCCTGCTCCTCTGTCGTATGCTGACTTATGTTTTCTATGCCTTGACGTACATTATCCACGTTATGGTGCGTTATATGTCCTATTTCTCGCGATACTGCATCGTCTGTTGTACTGTCCTCTATTCTCTGTCCATTCTCATGCTGGGTCTCTACCTCAATTCGGTCAAGGTCTCGATTTGCCATTGCTAACCTTTTCGAATCCCTTATTTTCTGTTTTAAAAGCAATTCACGCGCCCTACTTCAACATGCGCTCATACGATCTCAGGCGTTTCATAAACTTTTTGTTCACACGACTTGACAAACCATTCACTTACTTGTTGGGTCAGAGCCAACTTGTCAACGATGTATCCGCCACCTGTGCGCTTGCATAGGAGAGAAAACTTAATTCTAAGAATTTTTTAAATTCATAACTTAATTATGCTATTGTCTCCGCTAGAATGTCGCACTTCTTATTGAATGCTTTATTACTATCTATCGCTGCAGCTACTGTTTTCAACTATTTATGCCTTTCAAAATATTTTTTATTACGAAAATTTCTAACAGGATATTTTTCTGACCTAGTTAGGCATGTGGTCGACCTTCAATCATGGTATTTTACCATTCTGGCAGGGTCGCCATTCTCTAACATTCTGCATGGTGTCTGTTTGTTCTATATCATGTCTCCCTACCACTTTCGCGCAACGACGCTCTGAGCGTGTTTTTTAGGGAATTGACTAGTTCGAACCTGGGACCAGTTGCTGGTAAGGAGACGCCAGACCACACATGACATGTAGAGTTCAGAAGAGTTCAGTGAGACTAGCGATGATATAACCAAATACTTAATGATTTCAGCAACAGCTCCACTGCACTCCCTGTAAAAGAATCTTAATACTAACTAAATTTAGTGGAAGGGGTTCAAGGCTTTCCTATTTTTAGTTAGCTGGTAAAATAACGTCGAAAAAGCAGTTAAGTTTACCATTGGAAATTTTATTTTACTCACGAAACATTGTTTACAAATTGCACTATTGATAAAAGGAAATGTTTTAATAGAGGATGAAAAAACCAACTGGGTTCATCAAACATGTAAACGAATATTCCCTGAGTGGGTTTCCAAGTTCTACAATGGATCGAAGGATGACCTATGCCATACCACATCTATAATCTGGGTTTAAATTAAGTTTCACAAAAGAGCAAACTATCAAAATGGTCTACAGTGACCCTCAATTATCTTTAATTACTTATCTAACTTGTCGTAAATTACAGTGACTGATGTGGCTTCTCAATAACTATGTAACAGAAAAATCATCGCATTTCAGATTTTTACTTCAAGTGGCAAATGTGAACACCATGAGCTTTAACTGACGATCGACACTAGTATTACACAAAAAGGGGGTGTAACAGATGAGACTTCTGCAGTTCTGAGTGAAGCTTTATGCACTGTTATGCGGCATCGCGTGCGTTCATTACCTTGTCAGTGTTCGTCAGGGGGCGGCGGGCAGCACAGCTCCGCTCACCTCGCCGTCTCGGAAGCAACTCTCTCCTAACTTCTCCTTACTACAATTTACCGAAGTTGCTTTAAAAAACTATCTAGCTGTGTTTTCATCTGACCAATTAGGGTCTCAATGTTAACCTTAAGCTCCACCTACAAAAATTCTGTCTATCCAATGAGAAACGTTATACTTTTCGTGGTGGGGCAATGTTTCTAAAGTTTGCAACGTAACAGAGACGCGAAAAAGTCTCACGCTAAAACTTGCAGCTGGTGCGGTCCTTTTAGTGTTATTGTAAGGTCTATACTGTTCTTCTGGAGGGCTCTATCTTTTAACATGGGCTGGGGGGTGGTCCTGACGTAACAGAGACGCGAAAGAGTCTCACGCTAAAGCTTGTGGCTGGGGTGGTCATAGCGGTTAGCTGGCGACGTGGGTGTCCGTCCCTTATCGTAGGGCATTCTCGCTTAACACGGTTCTGCCCTCGGCTTCTGTTCTCGTTTCTCCCCTCGGAACTGCGTCTGTCTCACGGTGGGAAGGTATGACATGCATTTAGGCATTCTTGTGTCAGTCTGTGTTATTCCATTTGCTCACTCGTTACTCGTACTACTCTGGTTAATTTAATGTCACGATTTATTTGGAGCTATGTGACATACTACTGGATTTGCTTATCATGTCAGGGTTTTCATGGAAGGTGTTGGATTTGCCTGACACCTTACAGACATGCATCCTCAAATTCGGCTCTGAGGTTGTGAAATCACCCAGTGTCAAAGTCTAATCCCCCATCCCACAGTGCAACAAACCATCAAACTCTCTTTTCAAGGGACGAAGAAAGCAGGTACACAACCAGTAGGCAGGAAAGGACCAAAGGAGTACTCCCATGAAGACTTCCTCCATCCCTCCAGCCAAACAACACCCAAGTCTTCCTCTAAACGGAAAAGCTCGAAGAAGTCCACCAAAGGCAAATGGTCTTCTCCTTCGCCAACTCGAAGATCCTGTTCGACAGTGTAGCCATATGGTACCTTAGCCTGGCCTGCCTCTGTCTGGACGGTGTGCACCACCAACCGTTTTCCAGCGTTGGACTCCATGGAGCGACCACACAAGCAAGCCGATCATTCTGTGGACCCCATGGAGCAGGATACTCCTGCTTCTGTGCCCTGTAGTAGCGACTCAACACTGGCTGTCACTGGGCTGCCGCCGAGCTGACACCCCTACGTCCCTTCTTCCTCATGACTGTCCTGCAATCGAATGTTCGGGGCCTTCGGTCCCACAAACAGGATTTACAGCTGCTTTTAGCATCGCAGCATACCCTTGTACTCTGCCTTCAGGGCCGCGAGGGGAAGCCATGCTGTCTAGGGCACCTTGACATGGTTCACGGGGCTCCCCCCTGTTGGAGGTTCGAGTCCTCCCTTGGACATGGGTGTGTGTGTTGTCCTTAGCGTAATTTAGTTTAAGTTAGATTAAATAGTGTGTAAGCCTAGGGACAGATGGCCTCAGCTGTTTGGTCCCAGAGAAGATACCACAAATTTCCAATTTTTTATCTGCCTTCGCCGGTTCTAGGTGCTTCAGTCCGGAGCCGCGCTGCTACTATGGTCGAAGGTTCGAATCCTGCCTTGGGCATGGATGTGTGTGATGTCCTTAGGTTAGTTAGGTTTAAGTAGTTCTAAGTCTAGGGGACTAATGACCTCAGATGTTAAGTCCCATAGTACTCAGAGCCATTTGAACTATTTTTCTACCTTCAGGAAACGAAATTGCGTCCTCACGACCTCTTTGAGCTTTCACATTACTCATCTATTCGTTTTGACCTTTCCCCTGAAGTCGGCATTCCACCTCATGGGGGCGTCACGTTGCTCATACGGGATGACATTCATAGTCAACACATCTCCATGACTACTCATCTTCAAGCTGTGGCAGTTCGCATTTTCCTTCCGCACCAGACTTTTTCCCTCTGTACCATTTATGTCACTCTGTTCATTCAATGTCACCAGGGCAGACTTCCTTATTGGGGAGCTACATCCCCCATTTTTGCTACTCAGTGACTTTAATGCGCATCATCCCCTTTGGGGTTGTCCCAGGACCTGTCAGAGAGGTGCCCTCTTGGCTGACCTTCTTAAGTTTCAAGCTCTTCCCACTATCACCCTGCCTTCCTCCATCGGAAACGAGTTTAGGAGGCTCGGGCAATACCCTTCTTTTCTCTGAATCATGAGAGCTACAATGCCGTCTTTACTATGAGAGAGCTCGATCATGTTCTCATTTCATCCTGATCCTGCGCCCCAGGCCAGACGCCATCCACATTAAGATGGTGCAGCACCTATCTCTTAAGAGGAAGCACTTTCTGCTTAACACATACAACCGCATCTGGGCAGAGGGCACATTTCTTGGACGCTGGCGTGAAGCCACCGTCATGCCCACACCTAAGCCCGGTAAGGACAAAAATCCTCCTTCTAGCTACTGCCCCATCTCTCTTACCAGCTGTGTTTGCAAGGTGATGGGACTTATGATTCATGCCCGACTGCTATAATGGCTCGAGCCTCGCAATTTACTGACGAATGCACAGTGTGGATTTCGAGCACGGCGTTCTGCAGTTGACCATCTCGTTGCTTTGTCCACTCTTGTCATGAATGGTTTTTTGCGAAAATCCCAGACTGTGGCCGTGTTTTTCGATTTGGAGAAGGCCTGTGACACCTGCTAGAGAACTGGTATCCTCCGTACTCTTTACACGTGGGTCTACCGTGGTCGCCTGCCCTGCTTCCTGGGCATTTTTATGATGACTACAAGGTGAGTGTGGGTTCTGCCTTGTCAGACACCCTTATCCAGGAAAACGGTGTGACTCAGGGTTCCGTACTGAGTACTTTCCTCTTTGCTATCTCCATTAGCCCTATTATACCCTGTCTCCCAGCGGGCATCCCCAGCTCCCTTTTTGTTGAAGATTTTGCTTCTATTGCAGTTCTCCACGGACCTGTCTCACTGAGCAGCGTCTTGATCGTCTTTACTCCAGGAGCATCTCCAATGGCTTTCGTTTTTCCACTAGCAAAACCAGAGTATGGATTTCTGGTGACACAAGTGGTTTCTCCCACCTTCTTTACATCTTGGGCCTGTTGCCCTTCCGTTCATTGAAACTACGAAATTCCTGGGGCTCATGTTCGATAGGAAATCCTCTTGGGCCTCCGATGTATCTTACCTGGCAGCCCACTCTACATGGTTCCTCCATGTCCTATGTATCCTCTATGGTCCTTCCTGGGGTGCCAATCGAACCACCCTCCTCCGTTTGTACCAGTCCCTTGTCCATTCGAAACTCGACTATGGGTGCTTTGTTTATGCGTCTGCACGTCCATCCCTCTTACACTGTCTCAAAACTATCCACCATCGTGGCATCTGTTTGGTCACAGGCGCCTTTTACAGCAGCCTGGTTGAGAGTTTGTATGCTGAAGCTGCCTGTCCTAACGCCGTGATTTTCTCCTCTGCAGGTATGCATGCCGTTTGTCTGCCATGCATGGCCACCCATCCTATGTCTCCATCTTTGACGATTCCTTTGATCGTCAGCGCTCGTCCTTCTTCTCTGCTACCTCCTGGAGTCTGCTTTCGGCATTTGCTATGGCGGCTTAACTTCACACTACCTGCACCTTTTCGAGTGAGTGTGAACCCTTCACCACCTTAGCTTCGTGAAGCTGCCCATGTCAACCTTGGCCTCCATTCGCTTCCTAAGGACACTACTCCAGCCTCGGTCTATCGCCTTCAGTTTCACGACCTCCCCATGGAACTTCGCGATACTACCTTTGTATACACTGATGGCTCTCGGACTGATTGTGGGGTCGGGTGTGCCTTCGTCATTGTACCACGCGTGTCCTTCGATATCAGCTTCCGGCACACTCCTCAGTATTTACAGCCGAGCTCTTCGCCTTGCATCAGGTCACGGAGTACATCTGGCGACACAGCCTTTTCAATTGCCCTATGCTCAGACTCACCCAGTGCACTTCAAAGTCTATGTGCGCTGTTCACCGCCCATCCCTTAGTGCAGCGGGTCCAGGAAAACTGACAACTACTCACTCTTGGTCGAGCCAGTGTGATGTTTCTGTAGGTTCCTGGTCATGTCTGTCTGCCAGGAAATGAGGCTGCTGACGCTTCTGCCAAAGTCAGAGTCCTCGTACCTTTGCCCACGAGTACCTGTATTCCCTCCGATGATCTCTGTGTTGCTCACTGTCAGGAGCTGGTGCCCTGTGGCATCGCCAATGGTCCTCCCTTCACGGGAATAAGCTCTAGCTTATTAAGCCTCTCCCAGCGGCTTGGACGACCTCCTCTCGGCCTTCCCGCTGGGAGGAGGTTATTTTAACTCGGCTGCGTATTGGAAGCTTCCTTTTTAGCCATCGTCATTTGCTAAGTGGTGCTACCCCACCACTTTGTACACATTGCACTCAAGTTTTAACTGTCTGCCACTTACTGATGGAATGTCAATTTTTTACGCTTTTACGTTTCATTTTGGGTTTGTCGTCTGAGTTATTGGTCGTTTTAGCAAATGAGGCGTCGGCTGTCGACCGCGTCTTACTTTCTATGCGCCAAAGCAATATGGCGAAGGCCATTTAATATTTAGTTTTGGACATCCGTTTATGTATGGTGTCTTTTTTCTAGTCCTTTTTCCACGTGCCTGTTTTAGCTGTCTTCTGTTGTATCAGTTTGGACTGACATACAGTCGTTTTTTAACTCCTCTCTGTCTTCGTGTTCTACAGTTTTGACTTGGGGGCGTATGACCCCAGTTGTGTTTGCGCCCTACAGCAAAACAAGAACAGAAACCCGCTCAGTTGTAAAATTCTTTATTGAAAAAGCCTTGTACGATAGAAATCTCTGTACACTACCACGGCTTCGGGGACTTGGCCAAATTATGAGGTGTATATGAAAATCTGAAGTGTAACACAGTTCTAAAGTGCTCCATTAAGCTATTAAGAAATTAAAAAAATTAAAGGTTGAAATTTAGAAACTGAAAAAACAGATAAAATGACTGAACAGCAGCCTACCTAGTGGAAGTAGGATGTCATGTCCATGGTCTAACAACTAAAAGGAAAACATCTGCCGTAGGTGAACCATCAAATAACATCCCAAATTGCGGCTGCAAAGAACTCTAATGACACTCGCGGCCTAGGAAAGTTCCTCTCGTCCGAAAATTGCCATCAGGATTGCATAAAGTCTACAACAATAAAGCCTCCATACGACGTTAGGTCGAAGCCACGCGTTAAACCGAAGTTAAACGAAGTAAGGACCCTGCGCTGCAGAAAGCGCAAGTCAGCTTACTACCTAATATAACGAGCCACACGAAAACGCCTACATTCGACGCCAAAACACACCAAACTGTAATTCAGCGCCCCCATGTGACCCTCGCTGAGCAATAACGCTATGGGGCGAATTCGTCGGACGCAACGTGAGGGGGCGGAGGGCGCATAACACGGCGCAGGGACGTTGCTTAGTTTAACTTTGCTTTAGAGCCTGACTTTCACCTAATGTCCTATGATGCCGTTATTGTTACAGACAGTCTGCATTCCCGATGGCAATTTTCGGACAAGGGGAACTTTCCTAGGCATAGATGGAAATTTAGAGTTATCCGCAGACATAATTTGGGATGTTATTTGATCGTCCGTCTACGGTAAATGTTTGCTTATTAATTGTCAGAACATAGGTACATTGTACAGGCAAAAGCACTGGTGCATGTGCCTAATATCGTGTAGGGCCCTCGGAAGCACCGAGAAGTACAGCGGCAAGTCGTGGCACTGTCTCGATTAACTTCTGTGTTGGGCTGTCCATAAATCCGTAAGAGTACGTTGCAAGGCATCCCATATATGCTCAATAATGTTCATGTCTGGGGAGTTTGGTGGTCGGCGAAAGTGCTTAAACTCAGAAAAGTGTTTCTGGAGCCACTCTGTAGCAATTCTGGACGTGTGTGGTATCCCATTGTCCTAATGGAATTGCCTTAGTCCACCGGAATTTCACAGAGTCCGAGCGTTAACAAGGAAGTCAAATGCTATGCCAGTACCGACAGGAAACAAGGGGACACCACGAAAAGGTCATCCATGCGGGTGGGGGAACTAGACCTGGGGGTATGGAGTATTTTTAATATTTTGGAAGACGAATGCCAACCTCTAAGTAGCCACATAAAAGTTCGAGTTCCGACTCTTAAAAAGATCGATTTTTAAACAATTTTCTTCCGAAAAAAACTCCTGTTTTCCCCATATTTTATTTCCTTTTTCTGAGAGATACGAGTTGGTGGCATGCCCCCCCCCCGCCCCACCCCCCAACGTTGCCCACAAGTGTGGGTGCCCATGCACCGTCAGAAATTGTCAAAGCATGAGCAAATAAGCTAAGTGCCTCAGAAGTAATCACAGTATACGAGACTGTAGACATGAGAAACAGGTATGCAGTATCGATTCAGTAACAACAACAAACAAATCCACATGGGATATATAGAAATGCGCTAAGAGTTACAAAAACTGACATGGGGAACAGGAATAATAGAAGAAATACAGCAGATACGAGTGACTTCCGTCGGAAGTGTTAGATAGACATACGGGCTATGAGACGCGGGGGCGAAACTTGCAGTTTACCAGGATGCAATAGTTTTTGCATACAGGCAGTACCAGTGGCATGTTACAAATGTAAGAGACCAAGGCAGCTAGCAAGGCACTGCACAGAGTTCACCAGGATTACACGGGGAGCAAACAGAACGTGAAACAGGCATAACCCATGCAGCGTGATGGCAATTGACTGTCAGAATAAACATGAATTTACTGAGTTACGCATCAACTCGCCGCGCCGTCGAGCGCTGCTGGATGGGCTATGGGTGTACTCAGAGAACGATGATTGGCCTCCCGGTCGAGATGCAGCAGGACCGTTACAGGTGAACTTCATGCGCGCTGCGTTAGCTCTTTACTCTCTCCCTCTCTCTCTCTCGATTTTACAGGAAAAACAAATCTGATTTTTACATTACGTATAGCTTCATATGTCAGCTTCATGGTGAAGCGCCTGTCATCTGGCTATTGGTCATAGTTAACTGTGATATTCGTATTCATGTAAGACGCTGAACAGAATTCGAAAAGGTTTGCAATGAAGTATATGAGTTGCTAGGATTTTGTGTTTGGCGCTTATTTACACCATAAGTTGTTGCAAATGAAATGTAGCCAAGATAATGAATTTTTCTTTAGACTTCAGAGAAAGTCTCTGACTCCAGTGTCGATGAAATGAAATTGATGTAGAACGTTAGTTTCCGACCGCACGCACGTGGGAATGAAAAATTCATAGTATACTTCACACCTCCTAAACCATCTGATGTATCGAAACGAGATTTTGGCAAAAGATAGCACACAATAAGGAGAGCATTTTACCATACAGTTGACGTAAGGACTATTCTTATCTACAATGATATAGCCGAAACCACAGTTTTTATTTATTATTTTTCTATCCAGTAGAGCAATTTTTTTTAAATTTCATTGATAGCTAGCGACGAGAGACTTTGCTAATATGGAAATAAACATGAAATTTCTATCCTTATGTTACCGCAAATCGACACAGCAAAGTTCTCCATAAGGTACTTACCTCTCTAATCGCCTATTGCTTGTTTAATAAGCCACTGTGTTTCAAGATTTTGCCGCAATAGCTGCTGGAGGGAGAGTTTGTGCAATCTCCCTCTCTGTTGTTCACATCTTTGGTCGTCTCATGAGCGTATATCAACACAGCATGTCGTGCTGTAGTTTAAGTGACATATTGTAATGAAAAAGTCTACCTTTCTAAAACCGAAAACCTTCTTCCTTCCTAATATGGTGTTTGTTGGTTTTTTGACTATGTGTGTGTGTATCGAGTTTTATTATTTAATTTTTTTTCTCTAAAATCTTCTCGGTATACAAGCCACTTCACGTTGAATTAAAACACTGGAGCTTCCAACTGCTGTCTCCGTCATCGTTATCAGGGGTTTTAATGCGTCACTGCTTGTACTGTCTTGGTGTTATGCCTGTAGATATAATGGCAACATCTGGAAGCTTCCCGAGAAGGCCGGAGTGACGCATGCCCGGAAGGCCAGTTGGACAGCTCCTTTCAGCTCAGTCCCGCCGCAGGGGCGAGTGACGTCACAGGGCGCGAGGGCTCGGCGCCACGTTTGAAACTGCCCCTCCCGCATCACTACAAGCGTCAAGCCTAAGTTTTTGTTTACACTCAACAAACGTAAACTGGCCAGCGACTACTTCGTTTATTGCAAGCTTTCCAAATATTCCCGGTGGTTTACTTTTTTGGTAAGTATCACAATAACTGTTGGCAATAACGCAAATTAAACCTGTTAGCTATGTCGAAAAATCATTTTTATTTATTTATTTATTTATTTTTTTATTTATTTTTTTTTTTTTGCCACATGTGTGAATCCCAAAACAGTTATTTTCAACTTGAAACCACCTGCACAGGCGCCACTAGCGTCGCTTCATCGACATGAAACAACTTATTTGAGGCACTTCGTATGACTTCAGGTTAGTGAGAACAGCTGTGCGCCACCTGGACACCTTCGCCACTCGTCCATTCGGTGCGCCACTCGTGGTCGCAAACTGAGGTGGCGCGGTCCACGAAGCAACGCGACGCGACCACGCCACTCCATCTCTATGTGAACCACTTCATTTGTTAACATGGAGGTGGTGCAAAACAGAACAGCGCCACGACCCCACCAGACGTCTGCGCCACGCGATTTCTGACTGAATTGGGTCTTACTTGCAGTCATATTCCAGTTGTCTGCCGAAATCCTTCTTGAACACTCTGGGCAAGAATATCAACATTCGACAATAGCCCTTGAGTAGAGTTTGTCCTTTACATGCGCCCAAAAATAAAAATCTAGTGGACTGAGTTCGGAGATCGAGCACACCAAGATGTTGCTGCCCCACGTTGTGAGCATTTGTTTGGGAAACTGGTTTAAAATTGTTCTTGCTTGCAGAGTAAAATGGAGCTGTGCCCCATCGTGTATGAACCACGCGTTATGACGTAAGTGTTGTAGAATGACTTCCAGCAAAACTTTCAAATATCCCGTTAAAATTTCACTGTATGATACGCCAGTCACTGCTGCTTGGCAAATGGAAAGTTCAATTAATGTGTCTGCAACTATGCCTGCCCATATGTTAATGCTAAACTGTCGTTGATATATTATTACAAAAAGTGCAAAAGGATCCTCGTCCGACCACAGACGAGTGTTGTGAAAATTTTGAACTACATACCTGGTAAACTTTGCTTCATGTGTGAATAGTATTGCACACGAAACGTGTTGGTCGTGATAACACACCCCCCAGTAGCCAAGTAGAAATAACTTTTCCGAGTCGAAAATCTGTTTCGGTAAGATCATGCATTCTCGGAAGATGGTGTGGGTAAAGAAGCTACTTCGATAACAGTTTCCAAACTGTCGCCTGACTCACATTCTCAGTTTCTGCTGCCGTTATTGTCCGCAATAGGCGGAAGTACTCGATCTTATAAATCAGGTGTTCTAATACTGTTTAGTCTTAGTCTGTGAAATGATCTATCCTCAAAAGAGCACGTCTCCACAGGACGTTCGCGTGTTCTTTGAAAGGTCTCATTGTTCGACAAATGTCTATCAGGAAATCCTCCTGACGAGGCCGTCAGCTTCAGTATATGCTTCCATAGAGTGCCTCAGACGGGATGGTACACATAGCTTCACCAAAATGAACACGGCCCTCACTACCGGAGCAGATGATACGTCCATCACAAAACTTTTAAAATCAAAAAATTCTAGTGGTTGTGATAAAATATCGACGAAGTTAACTTAAGAGAATGCTTCTGAATTGTTGAAATATAATGAAGTTAAGCCGTTGTTTAAGAAAGAAGAAAAATAAAATAACGTCAAATTTCCGTCCAATTGTCTTTTGCCCGCATGTTCAAAAATTTTAGAAAAGGTGATATACAGTCGGTTTCTTAGTCATTCGACAACAAATACAAGGTGTGTCAAGAGTCTCATCTGATTTTTAAAAAATTGTAAGTTTATGTTATGTGAAATATGTGCATGAACAACATATTGTTGGAAAGAGCAAATTCTCGAGTTTTACATGGTTCCCGCGAGGTAGCAGCAGTGTGCTCTCACTTCAGTACTGGTAAAAATGGTGTCGGGAAAACAGAAAGCATTTAATGTTCTACCGTTTTGCGCAGTGTGGGTCAGTAATAATGTTCAGGGTGCCCTTTGTACGAGGTATGGTGTGGATTCTCCTACAGCACAGAACATTAGACGATGACATAAACAATTTCGAGAAAGAGTTTGTTCGAGTGAGGGAAAATCGTTGGACCACCATGGTTTCACAAAAACTCCGCAATATTCCATTCGCCGTGCAGCTCGACAGCTCAACATGTCCCCGATGTCCATTTGGCGTGTGCTGCACCGACGTTTATACACGAGACGATACAAAATTCAGCTACTGGAAGGTCTTCATCAAGGTGACAAACAGCAACATGTGGAGTTCGAAAATTTCGTTCTTGGCAAGATGAAGAATGCCAGTTTTCTTCCACGCTTAGTGTTTAGTGACGAGGCAACATTCCGTTTAAATGGAAGGTGAACTGTCATAATGTGAGAATATGTGGTACGCAACAACCACATGAAGTTGTACAACATAAGAGGGAGTCTACGAAATTTAACGTGTTTTGTGCAGTTTCACAGGAAAAGATGTATGGACCATTTTTGTTTACAAGAAGCACATATCTCGATATGCTTGAGAACTTCCTTTTCCCAAAGCTCGAGACTGATTCGACTGACTTCATTTACCAACAGGATGGAGCTCCGCATACTGTCATCTGGAAATGCGGAAATTTTAAATGAAAGGATTACTGAATGACAGATTGGTTGCACTGGACCAAATGATTTAGCCTAGCATTACTGGCCTCCAAGGCTACCGGACCTGACTGTGTGTAATTATATCTTGTGGGGGTTTATAAAAGATTCTGATTATGTGCCTCCGTTACCAACAACAATGAATGAACTGATACATTGCATAACAGCAGCTGTGGAAACTGTAACTCAAGACATAGTCGATGCTATGTGGGTACAATCTGAATACTGCATTAACATATGCTGTGCATCTCAAGGGAGGCATACTGGACACCGACGAAAAGGTATGAAGAAACACTTTTGAGTTTCTCGTTCATCAAAAAACAAAATTTATTGTATATGTTCATTAGTTTCAGAAAAATGGACCTGCCAGATTGGATGATTTGTTTTGATACATCATGCATATTGCCCAAGCCTCAGTTCGGATTCGAAAGGCTTCTGACATTGAGAAGGCTATCTACACATACAGTGAAAATGTATTTGGTTCTTAAGACAATACATTACAGGCTATTGTTATATTTTGTGATCTGTCTTAGACACTTGACTGTTAAATCACAATATCCTTTTAAGTAAAGTAGAATAGTACAGTGCAACAGAAATGGTGCAAAATAATTTAATTCCTATATCTCTGACAGGAAACAAAGGATGTAAGAAGGACAGAGACATGCATAAAGCTATGACGCATCATCCAACTGAAAGGTAATTACGTGTTGCGTCCCACAAGGTTCCGTCTTAAAACACTTGCTTCTTCTTGTGTATATCAATCACCTTTTATCAGCAACATTACCAGATGCCAAGTTTGTTTTGTTTGCAGATGACACAAACATTGCAATACATACCGAATCAAGTTTAGTCTTAGAAATATTGTTTAAAGAAACATTCGTGAACGAAAATAAATGGTCTCTAGCCAATTTTTTGTCACAAAGCTTTGAATAAACAAAATAATAAAGAAACATGCAATTCAGAACTTGTAAGAGGTTTCCCAGCAGTATATGGCTGAAATGTGATTACACAGATAGAAGTGGACAGCATTAAATTATAGGAATTACAGCTTGATGATAAATTCAGCTGGGAGTAACACACCACAAACTGCTGAAGCGCCTAAACAAATCACTATTTACAATTCGAATGTTGGAAGACATGGGAGACATAAAAATGAAAAAGTTTACATACTCATACTATGCTTACCTTTATTCCATAATGTGTGTGGTATTACTTTCTAGGATATCTCATCAAGCCAACGTTTCATGGAGACAAAAGCGTGTACAGAGGCCTGTTTAGGAAAGTGGGAACATTAACTATAGCTACCAAATACACTTATTGCTTAATAAAATTTGTCATTAAAATATATCTGCTTTTCAAACCAAAACTTAATTCACGGAATCAGTACTACAAGTAAGAATGAACTTCACAAATAATTAAAGTCATTTACTTTGGTCCAAAATGGTATCCATCATTCAGGAATACACATTTTCAATAACTTTCTAACAGCCATTTAAATTTTAACTACCAATCGGATTCAGGTTCAGAGAAGACTAAAGGATTTACTGGTGGCCAACTCCTACTCCATTGATGAATTTCTTAGCAGATACAACTGATGTGTGTTCGTGTGTGTGTGTGTGTGTGTGTGTGTGTGTGTGTGTGTGTGTGTGTGTGTGTGTGTGTGTGTGTGTGTGTGTATGTGTGTGTGTGTGTTAGTAACAAAATCAAATAATGTGAATATTAATACAATATCATCTCTCTACAACTTTAATGCAATAATGCGATCATTGTAAATAAATGTTGAAAAACGGTTTTTCTGTTAGGATTTATTACTTCATAAATGAACATTTTTTGACTCACTGCACATCCATGACGATCACTTCAGGTAGGATCTGTGGGAGGTACATAAGCATATTTGTTTTTAATTGTAAATATTGTAACATTCATTTAAAAGGGAAACTTTAAGATTACTTTGAAAGAATGTATGAACTGTGGAATGGATACAAAACTCGAACTGTCATGTTGCGTGTTGTAAGTTCAAGTGGTGTGCTCACTCTGTGATATTTTTTGCAAAACTTTACACGAAATGATTGGGCAGTGCAGCTCCCAATACCAATAAAGAAGAGCAATCACTGCAAAAACCCTTTACCCCCTTATGCATTGAATCATCTGGGCCTGTTCAAAACTGGTTCCTGTACACATAACAACTAAATTAAATTGTCCTACTTATAAAGCAGCAATGGAGTAGCGTGATATATTCTGGTCTCTCATGAAGAACAAAATATGCTAGCTACAGGCTCAGCAGTGTGCAATGCTGCCATTAATACTTGAAATGCACATGAAATGATTTTGGCTGATAAATGAGAACACTAAGAAAACCCAACTTCTTCAAAACAATATATGACCTGGAGAGGGAAGCGGTACTGATTATGATGAATTACAACACTGAAATTTTTCTGCAAAATTATATTGCAAGTTAAGTTTGGCTTTTCAAAAACATCTGACAAGTGCAGTTACATTACTCCCAATCGATTCACAAACAATGAGATTTAAATAGCAAGTAATATCTAACTTCGCTAATTTAACATAAATGTACATAATCAAATTACATATATCTATGTTAACAAATCTCAGCAACATTACAATAGTGAAATATGTAACTGGCCTTTTTATCAAATCATTTTATGTATATTCTGTGGTTATTCAACAATTACAACTTATCAGCCAACTCATCTGTACCAACATGCTGTCAAAAATAAAAATAATAATTATTTAACATCTTTACCTTGGTTGCATGAAGAGTTCTGTTTCCATGATCAACAATATCTACATACCTACATTAATCTAGCACTTCGTGGCTTCACACAGCGCACCACAAAGACTGCCTACTCCATCATTTTTCCCTAACAGACAGCTACCTACAACTGTGATGCAAGCACTCTCTTACTCCAACTCCAGCAGTATCTCTGGGTCTGCGATATAAAGCATATCAAAGACATACATCATTTATAAAAATCTCATTTGGGTGCCACATACAAATGTGCCCCAGTATACTTTTTTCACAACTCTTCAGCAGGGTTTAGTAATATTTGACACATGTGACTTACAACAAATATGTGGAAAATTTACCTAACTGTATATCATCATAAAACTAAAAAGAATTGATAGTGCTCAGGTGCACTAGTATAAATCATAATCTGGTTATATTATGAGTAAATTGTCTCATAAACAAGGTTGATGACAAGTAAATTATGTAAAGAAAAATCAGTATACAAACCTAAATGTTAGGATAATGGTATAAGATTGAGCAAGAGAAAGGAGGAGACATGGCTGAAGAATATGAGCATGTTGAAGTGACTCCATCATAGGGTCCATTTCTTTTTGTTTTGTGCTGGTTCAACAACTTAGTGGTGACCCATGCGTATTGCATTCAGTGTACCAATACATTAGAATTTCATATTTTTTCCTCAATCATGTGCAGAGATACATGAGGCAACAGATTGCCAACAACTGTAGTTGGTGATTACCTTGAGATCAGTAACGTGATGACCAGCATCATCACTGCTCTTTGCAGTAGAGACTCTTCTGAGATCCAAACAACATATAATGTCTCTTGTGTTGAAGTATGAATATCAATAGTTAATTGCTCCAATACAATGAACAGAGTTAGGAGACTAGATAATGCAAGGTACAAAAAAGCAGCAAATGTAAGATAGTGGAACGTGGCCATTTCTACCTATGTCAAGATCAAGTAATTTATCTGATCAGAAAAAGGTCAGCATACTAATGAAATTACAGACTGGATAATGCAACAATGCTTTACATCAGAGTGAATAGGCAAAATTGAAAGTGGATTCTGACTAAGATCACATCAATAAGTGGGGCATCAGGCTGCCAATTAGAGATAGAATAGCCAGACAGAAAACATTACTGGTTCATAAATTATACTGTATCTCTCAGTGGCCTGGTATATGCAATATTGTGATATAAATACTTAATAAATTCTAAGAATTGATTGGCACCAATTGTCCTTGTACTTGGAATATATGAACATCTTAATATCTAAAACAAGGGAAGAGAAAATATTAATCAGAGACTCCCAGTGGCCTTTCTACATACATAAATGCTGATCTTAATGGCCATAAGATGATTGGGGCTGTAAGTGGTTTAGCACATGAAATACATGCAAATCTTAATATCTATAACAATCATAGAGGAAATATCACTCAGGGGCTCCAAGGGGCCTTTCTACACGAAGCAGTTGCTGACATTAATAATTAAAAGTGACAAAAATCTTCGATGAGGCTCACAGTGGCCTGGTTTTACCTGAAGTAAGTGCTGATCTTAACAGCAAATATGTGACAGAAAACATGTTTGTGGCTCCAGGTGTCCTAGTTTTACACAGCATAAATATCAAAGCTGAGAAAGTACCATAAAATGAAATTAGCTATAATTTTATATGGCACTCAGAGGCTTATGAATAATTCCTAACGAGAATACATAGCTCGACGTGGCTTTTACAAAACCAAAGTGCATAAATAACGGTAGTATATAAAACTATGGCTCTGTATGACCTGTATGAGTACATATTAGGCAAATAGAATCATAGAGTCAAGTATGGTATCATGTGAGTAAGGACACAATATTTATGGGTTGTGTACCACCCTCACAGCTTAATAAAATTATGTGTTAAATTACCTATATCTCTAACAATGTGCATATCTACAGGGAAGGATATGGGAATGATTGATAAGGGCAGTTCATTTTATCTTCAAAGAAAATTATTAACAGTCTATCATCATTCTTCTTGAGTCAAGAACTGCTATGGCCATAGCAGAGAAGAATTGTGATTATAGTATACGCAAGCATAATCACAGGAGTACTAAGTGCAACATAGTTTTAGATAAATGTAACACATCACAGTAAATAATGAGATAAACATGCAAAGATATGAATGAATTACAGAAATAGTGGAACTTGTGTATGTGATTAGTAACCTGAAAAGAAAGCAGTCATGAATGCTAACATAAGGAGGTAGTATCATATGAAATCTCATAAGGAATGGTGAAAAAAATGTTTTCCAGGTGTAAAGCTGCTGTGACAGTCTTCCCCAAACACCTACAGTCATTTGGCACAAGGTAAGACAGATTTTCCTGGAAACGACACAAAATACATCTAATACATATTAGCATCATATACTATCATTATAGAAAATCGTAAATATATCAATATAATCATTATTACTGGAGTGCAGCTCAGGGCATGAACACTCATTAAACATCAATATTCCATCATTATTCCAAAAATTTGGTGCAGCACATGGCATGAGCACTCAGTAAATATTCTAACATTACTCTTACACCCAACACAAAATGCAGAAAAAAATATACTTTATCCTAAATCTTTATAGGCAGTCTGCCTAATATACCTAGTACACCAACAGGAAAATCTTTATAAAAGCCTGTGAGGAAACAGTGTGAGAAGTGTCAGTGGTGTTTAGTAATCCATATAAGCTGTTTATGTCAAACTTTCTATGTACTGCAGTTCCTGCTTATGAGTATTATGGCTCGTTTGGGTACAACGAGAATTCGGTACATTGGTTCTATAAAATACATAAGATGGAGGAGTATATGTAATGGACATGAGTTATAGGGTACATTGATTTCTTAAATCTACATCGGTGAAAGCAAATAAACCATTGGCATCATTAAGTACAAGAGGTACATCAAATTAGAGCACAAGACTGGGTATAAATGGAACATGGCAATATTATAAAGTACAAAGAGTGAATAACCTAACAAAGATTGTAATAATAATTCATCAGACGATAGCATAAATGTCAGCAGTAATACTATGTTACCTAGGGTGTGCAATAATGGCAAAGTGGAGTAGCATAATATCACAAAATTGCACATTTCGTGGTATCAGTAAAGACAAATAACAGCACAAATAAATCAACATAAGATATACAGAGGCTATGTACAAAAGGGGCACAAAACTCCGCCACAGCTTGTCCCAAGCCAGGTTGAAAAAGAAGGATGGGGAGGAGTAACACCTCATTAAAAAACCTTGGTTTACGAGGCTTGGGTAGTAGTACCTCGTGAAGGCCCCTTGCCAGGAAACGGTGAAGACCTCAACGGCAGTGAAGGCGGCGATGAAGATCATCAGAATGGCGGAACTGGCGGAAGAGGCACGCTTTTGTATAAGAGCCCCAGACTGTAGCGTCTGTTCAAACAGTGGGAGGCTGCAAAAGGCGTCTATCCCACATGTTAGTGGTAGCCTCACTTATAATTCTAAGCTAAATGCTTGAATTTTTATCATCGAAAGGTTCAACTAACTTACCCCGAACCAAACTTTAACCTAAGATGTGATGGTAAATTTCAAAAGGAAAACTACTCCAGGAAGTAACCAATCTTCCATCGTTATTCATTGTGGTGCAACTAGGCCTTTGGATTCTGGAGAGCCTAGAACATCATTTAAGAAAGAGTCAGAGCTTCCTAGTACTTCTTCAAAGATACGACACAAGAAAAAACATCTACTGGGGACACCGAACATCAACACACTTATGAAAGTTGGAAAACTAAAACACCTAACAGACACTCTCAATCAACACAACATATTTATATTAGCACTTCACGAAACAAGGTATCTGGATGAAAATGCCTTTGAGTCAGGTGGATACAGGATCTACAATGGAAAACCAGCCATTAAAAATTCCAATGATACGAGTATATTAGGGACCTCATTTGTGGTCAAACAGCAGCATATGGACTCAATAACTAATTTTAGCTCCCCATCAGGGCGAATTTGATTTCTGACGTTCAAGTCAGGCAATAAACGTTACACTATTATAAATGCACATGCACCTATCAACCAACATAACATAACAAATGTTGACAAAGTGGAAGATTTTTGGGAAAAGCTAGAACACGACACATTCATATTTTCAAAAGATCATATAAAAATTTTAGTGGATGACTTTAATGCAAGAGTTAACAAAGAAATAAAATTTAAATCAGTAGTTGGAGATTTTCCAGCACATGCAAGAACCAACAGAAATGAGGAAAGTCTCATTTAATCTAAAACTAATGTCGACATGTTTCAGGATACTTGCAAGAAAGAAAAAAACGTGGGTATCACCTAATCCAAATCAAGGTGAATATCAGTTGGACCATGTGGCAATAACGACTCGCAGCTACAAGGAAATCTTGGATGTCAGAGTGAGGAAGGCCCTAAACATAGACCATTATCTGACTGAAATAAAGACCATGTTCCAACCAAACAAACCTAAACCAGAACCAAGAAGATTTGAAAGAGTAAACACTAAATTTCTCATGCAGAATCAGGACAAATTCAGTGATATATTAAACACAAGAAAAATGGATGATTGGGAAGAAATTAAAGAAACAATTCTAGAGTCAGTTAAAGAAATGGGACAACCACGAAGAATACCAAAACACAGATGGTGGAACGAGCTGTGTGATGAAGCAATTGACAATCGACTAAAGGCATAAAAAAACATGGAACAGTAATAAGAAACACGAATACTGGGAAGAGTGTAAAGAAGAAAGGAAAAAGACAGCAAAAATCATCAGATCAGTGAAAAGAAAGTATGACAAAGACAGATCAGAAGAAATGGATTCCGACTTTAAAAGGAACAACACTACAGATTTCTATAAGACTTTCAGAGAAGTTTTAACAGGATTCCAGTCACCAAGTTTACATTTTAAAGATAATAATAGAAAAATTGTTTTAAGGAATATAGAGAACTGCCAAATTTTAGCTGAATACTTTGAAAATCTATTAAATTGTGAAGAGCCTAATGACAGATTACAATTTCAAAAGCCACAACATGAAAATCCACCTTCTTAACCACCTACAGTAGAAGAAATAGAATAAATTATCAAAGCATTGGAGAATAACAAAGCACCAGGTGAGGATGGGATAGTAGCAGAAATGTGGAAACTAGGGGGCTTATCCGCATGGCAGAAAATTCACAAAGTAATTAAAGACATTTGGACAAAAGGAATCATACTCAGTGACTGGAAACAACCATGGATCCATCCTCTCCATAAAAAAGAAGATAAAACAGACACCAACAACAACAGGGGCATATCCTTGTTACCAGCGACATACAAAATACTTTCTAAAGCACTTTTAAATAGAATAGAGGAACAAGCAGGACCTAATATAGGAGACTATCAAGCAGGATTTAGAAAAGGTAGATCATGTGCAGAACAGATTCTTAATTTAAAAACAATCTTGAGAGTGAGAGCTATACAAAGTAAAAATACAGTAGTTTCGTAGACTTCAAGAAGCCCTACGACGCAGTTGACAGACAAACACTATTACAGACACTTTATGAATCGGTGATAGATGAAAACGCAAGAACACCTGTTGAACAAACGCTCACACATACAACATCAAGAATTAAGTTTCAAGGCGAAATTTCTGAACCATTCAAAATTGAAACGGGAGTTCGACAAGGAGACAGAGTGTCCCCAATTCTCTTTAACTTGGTTTTAGATAAAAGAGTAAAAAAATTGGAAAGCACATTAAAAAACAGAGGCACAAAGGGTATAAGCACGGGCCACGGAAAGAACAAATTTGAAGTGAAATGTTTAGCCCTTGCGGATAATATGGTATTGATAATTGCAAACCGAACAGACGCAACAGTTATGCTTGATCTGTTACACAAGATTGCTGAAAAGACTGGGCTAAAAATACCCTATGAAAAAACTGAGAATATAGAACACAAACATAACACAGAAAAGTTTATGAAAACAAAGTATGGAAAAATTAAAAGAGGGGATAGATTCAAATAGCTGGGGGAGTGGATTCAAGCCAATGGACTGGATAACACAACAAATAAAGAAAGAATACAAAAGTTAGAATTTGCATATAAATTAACACAAAGCTACTACAATAAGAAATCAATATCCATACAAGCGAAGATTAAACATTATAATTCAGTCATTAGGACACAAGCAACGTATGGATCAGAGTGCCTAACACTGAATATGAAAGGCGAATTAAGAGAACTAGAAAAAAGAGGGAGAAAAATACTAAGAAAAATTCTAGGTACTGAGAAAAACAGGGAAAATAGGTGAATTAAAAGGAGAAATGAAGACTTCTACAAAAATACCGAAAAGATCACAGATACAATGAGGAAGAGACGGCTAAAATTTTATGGACATTAAAAAAATGGAAGAAACAATGATTACAAAGAGAATTTTTAATTACGTTAGTAAGCTGAAAAAAACCTGTAGGATGGATAGATGCAGTAAAGGAAGACGCCAACAAAATAAGTGTTACAGAAGAAATAGTATGTTACCGGAATCACTTCAGGCTACTGATAGAAAACGCGAACTATGAAGAAGATGAGCCAAAACCTCGACCCAAGAGAGTGTGGACAGATGAGCAGAGACGAGTAGTTGGTGAGAAAATGAGGAAGTACTGGGAAGAACGGAAGAAAAAGAAACACTATAAGTCTTAAGTTGTATGCGGTCCATAGCTGGCCAAATTCCTAAACAAAAAAATGGGACACAAATTCTTATTATATAAAAAATATGTTTTGAGTTCAGTGGTCAGACCACCCAAGAGATGTGACTCGGTGGGCACACGTCAAAATAAATAATGGTGACTCTTCCAGTCGTTGTTTTCATGCACAAACGTATGAAAATAGAAAAATGCAAGGCCTATACTTTTGGTAAGAGAACCGACCTGCAAGATTCTCCCTGCCAGGCACGTCACCACTTAATGAAATGATGAACTGTCGAGGACTCGTGAAAACGAGGCACCAATAAAATTTGTATAAGCATAGGAAATGTGTCAAGTAAATGTTCTGGTTTGTTTTATAGGTATGTGGACTCGCATGTATAACTAAAATAAGCATAAGTTATTTACTGGTAATGTAAGTAACGACTTCTGCCAAGACTAATGAGAAATTTCATAGTATCTGAAACATAACAAAAAAATTTTATACATAGCTGAAAAAGTGTTAAAAGTATATACATTAATAACAGTAGTATAATGTCTTCAGAGTGCGAGAAGTTGAACTGAAGAAATAATTTATGTCGTCAAGATTGGTGCATATCTGTGAAGTATATAAAGCAGCTGGTTACATAAATTTCGTAGAATCAATGCCGTAGAACTTTGTTTTCAAATGGTGACTGCTGAAACAAGCATGCTTATAATTTGTTCATAATTGCAGCCGTATTCTGGGAGCTAAAACTTAGCTTATTGGTATTTCAGTAATTTCTCATTATTGCTATAGGACGAAAACTGAAATTTACTACATATTCAGGTGTTGCGACAAAAGACGTAAAAATTTTTTGACAAATTCAGTGTATCAGTTTCAAAATAGTGTGTAACGCCGCAGTCCGGAAAAGCAAAATCGTATAAAAAGTAATTTGTGTGATGGCAGAATATGCTACGTTGTAGTTACGTAGCGCTATGTAATTGACCCGTCTCTGTGTTTGGCTTGGGAGAATATTTTTGGAATGAACGTAGATGTGATTAGCTTTGGAAATCGATGTTCTCAAATAAATATACTAGACAGTGTATTGGTGGGGTTACTGAACTCTGGCTATTCTACTGTTAACTGATTTCTTGCTAATGACTTTGCGATTAATTCCATAGGATCTATGCACTGTTGTTAAATCAGATGGTCATCGCGAGTAATAGGAGGTAGCTTTGACTGGAACTGTTTTTGGCATTATCTTGACTAGCCGCCTCTTTAGACAGAACTGATGGATCGTTGTTGTTGTTGTTGCCTTTAGTCCTGAGACTGGTTTGATGTAGCTCTCCATGCTACTCTATCCTGTGCAAGTTTCTTCATCTCCCCGTACTTACTGCAACCTACATCCTTCTGAATCTGCTTAGTGTATTCATCTCTTGGTCTTCCTCTACGATTTTTACCCTCCACGCTGCCCTCCAACGCTAAATTTGTGATCCCTTGATGCCTCAAAACATGTCCTACCAACCGATCCCTTCTTCTTGTCAAGCTGTGCCACAAACTCCTTTTCTCCCCAATTCTATTCAGTACCTCCTCATTAGTTATGTGATCTACCCATCCAATCTTCAGCATTCTTCTGTAGCACCACATTTCGAAAGCTTCTATGCTCTTCTTGTCCAAATGTTTCACCTCCATACATGGCTACACTCCATACAAATACTTTCAGAAACGACTTCCTGACACTTAAATCTATACTCGATGTTAACAAATATCTCTTCTTCAGAAACGCTTTCCTTGCCATTACCAGTCTGCATTTTATATCCTCTCTACTTCGACCATCGTCAGTTATTTTGCTCCCCAAATAGCAAAACTCCTTTACCACTTCAAGTGTCTCATTTCCTAATCTAATACCCTCAGCATCACACGACTTAATTCGACTACATTCCATTATCCTGGTTTTGCTTCTGTTGATGTTCATCTTATATCCTCCTTTCAAGACACTGTCCATTCCGTTCAACTGTTCTTCTAGGTCCATTGCTGTCTCTGACAGAATTACAATGTCATCGGCGAACCTCAAAGTTTTTATTTCTTCTCCGTGGACTTTAATACCTACTCCGAATTTTTCTTTTGTTTCCCTTACTGCTTGCTCAATATACAGATTGAATAACATCGGGGACAGGCTACAACCATGACTCACCCCCTTCCCAACCGCTGCTTCCCTTTCATGCCCCTTGACTCTTATAACTGCCATCTGGTTTCTGTACAAATTGTAAATAGCCTTTCGCTCCCTGTATTTTACCCCTGCCACCTTTAGAATTTCAAAGAGAGTATTCCACTTAACATTGTCAAAAGCTTTCTCTAAGTATACAAATTCTAGAAACGTAGGTTTGCCTTTCCTTAATCTTTCTTCTAAGATAAGTCGTAAGGTCAGTATTGCCTCACGTGTTCGAATATTTCTACGCAATCCAAACTGATGTTCCCCGAGGTCGCCTTCTACCAGTTTTTCCATTCGTCTATAAAGAATTCGTTTTAGTATTTTGCAGCTGTGACTTATTAAACTTATAGTTCGGTAATTTTCACATCTGCCAACACCTGTTTTCTTTGGGATTGGAATTATTATATTCTTCTTGAAGTCTGAGGGTATTTCGCCTGTCTCATACATGTTGCTCACCAGATGGTAGAGTTTTGTCAGGACTGGCTCTCCCAAGGCCGTCAGTAGTTCTAATGGAATGTTGTCTACTCCCGGGGCCTTGTTTCGACTCAGATCTTTCAGTGCTCTGTCAAACTCTTAATGCAGTATCGTATCTCCCATTTCATCTCCATCTAAATCCTCTTCCATTTCCATAATATTGTCCTCAAGTACATCGCCCTTGTATAGACCCTCTATATACTCCTTTCACTTTTCTGCTTTCCCTTCTTTGCTTAGAACTGGGTTTCCACCTGAGCTCTTGATATTCATACAAGTGGTTCTCCAAAGGTCTCTTTAATTTTCCTGTAGGCAGTATCTATCTTACCCCTAGTGAGATAAGCCCATACATCCTTACATTTGTCCTCTAGCCATCCCTGCTTAGCCATTTTGCACTTCCTGTCGATATCATTTTTGAGACGTTTGTATGCCTTTTTGCCTGCTTCATTTACTGCGTTTTTATATAACCTCCTTTCATCAATTAAATTCAATATTTCTTCTGTTACCCAAGGATTTCTACTAGCCCTCGTCTTTTTACCTACTTGTTCCTCTGCTGCCTTCACTATTTCAACCCTCAGATCTACCCATTCTTCTTCTACTGTATTTCTTTCCCCTATTCCTGTCAATTGTTTCCTTATGCTCTCCCTGAAACTCTGTACAACCTCTGGTTCTTTCAGTTTAGCCATGTCCCATTTCCTTAAATTCCCACCTTCTTGCAGTTTCTTCTGATTGATCATAGACAGTAAAATCCTGTCATTTGCATACAATGTTGCTTGACAATGATGGTCAACTGTGTCAGAAGATAACTTTTTTATGAAAGCTGCTGTCGAGTGAAGTTCTATGACGCAATCAGAGTGATCACGCTGTTCGTTAGAATTAGAAGTGGGCTGTTGAAATAAATTCGATATGTCGTGGCCATCATTCTTGCAAGCTGTGGCGTCAGATTGGGCTGGCTTCTCGTCGATAATAAAATTCTGTTTGCTCAAAATATCATCTGTATGCGTTCTGGTATTCTGAATGTGACTTCCAGGAAGTTGCTGTGTTTTACTTTCTGTAGTAATCGACATCGTCTTCTTGAAGATGTTAGTGTTGGGTTCTGACTGTAGGTTGTCATGATTATACATAGCTGCTCTGAAAGAGATAAACGGAATGGTGATACATTGCGTGGTTTTAGAGGAAACCGTAACAACAGTAAAGCGAACAGGAGTGTTGTTAGAAAAACTTTGCTTCTCAGAATGTCAGTGGGCTGTGAGGGGTACACATAGTTTGCTTTTTGGCAGTACTTGTTGCACAATTCAAAGATTCAGTGTGAGGGAAATCGTCTTGTTCTTCAAAAAATTTATCATTGTGACGCAGTGACCATCTGAAATTTCTGGTACGCGTCACGGAGCGAAACAAATTCTGTTCTGTGTTGAGACAGAAAGTGGTGTCCGATGTTTGATTATTCGCATAATTGATCTGAGTGAAATAAAAGTTATTTGTTGAGGACTGATTTTGCTTTATGAATGTGGTCTGCAAATCGATCGCTGGGGAATAGCATTTATCAACACAAAGGTTGACTGAAGCAGACGTGTTTGCACACGATGAAGCGGAAAGCTGTGGTGTGAACGGAACGTTTGCATGACAAAAGGCGGCATTGTGTGTACCATTTTTGTGTTGATAGAAAATTTCTTTCCTGTTAGTGTCATCATGCTTAATAACCCTTTCAGACCTGGCGCCCAATATATTGGACACTGATATTTATACACATTTTATAACAACAAACGATTTCATCACCATTGAAACCCAGTTGCTTGCTTACTGGATATCTCTCGCGTTACGTTCCATGCATCTTGCTACCCTCTTTGCTGGAACTGTGTACTACATCGAAAAACAATCAAGATGGCGGACCCGTTGTGAAATGCTCCAGGTAAGTCATATTTACGTGTTAAATACTGTAATATACACATTTTCTGGTGCTCAAACAAATATATTGGGTAAGAGCCATCTGTAGAGATTGCGTTTAACGTAAGAGATGTGAGATTATGAACGTATATGAGCTATTATGACACGAAATTACGTCGTCGAAAATTATGGACATCAGGATTCGATGGTAATATTTTTTTCCTCATAAGCTGCAGTGAAGGCATTGATATAATGGTTGTTTTCAACCTACTACTGTCTTATAACGTTCTTTCAATTAATGCTGCGTTTCTCTTTGGATTCATAGCATAATATATTAGCTAATAAATTATTTTATCTGTGGTATCCAGTAGTTAGCTTTGTATTTTATGACTTTTCATCTGTAACATACATGTAATAGTGAACCAGACAGAATATGACTATCTCACTAGGAAAGAAGAAATAAAGTACAGACGTCACCCGGGGTCACCTCCTCCTATTCATTTTGAGAATCAGTGTTATACTGATCAAGAAATTGAAGAAGAACCTGTCTCTTACTTTATGAAATACGTTACTGAACAAGAATGGGAAATGTTTTCGAGAAACACAAATATATATGCATTACAGTCTGGTTCTACAAATTTCAAACCAACTAACCCAGATGAAATAAAAGCTCTCATTAGCCTGCATATAGCGATAGGAAACTTGAAATTTCCTTGAGTGAAACTTTAATGGGACAAGTTACTTGGAATAGGTTTATTCTTAGATTCTATGACTAGAGATAGGTTTTTCCAGTTGCGAAATGCTCTGCATATTGTCAACAATTTGGAACGCCCTGTAAACTTAAGTGACAAATTGTATAAAGTTCGATCTTTGTACAATGCCTTGAGAAGAAGATGTTTAGAGCTCTCCCTTGAAGAATCTTTATGTATTGATGGTTCCATTCAAAGGTCAGCTTTCAATCAAGCAGTATGTGAAAGACAAGCCGTGTCCTTGGGGAATTAAAATATTTGTTTTGGCTGGAAGATCTGGTGTTGCTTATGACTTCCTAACATATCAGGGTAGTCCAGAACAAGAAACTATTCGGTTTAGGTGTGTCTGTTGTTCTCCATTTGTGTGACAGAATAAAAGTGAGGGACACAAGCTATATTTTGACAATCACTTTTCTTCTTATCATCTTCTTCAAGTACTATAACACAGAAAATTTTTGCTGCTGGTACAGTTCGTGTAAACAGGTTTTTTTTCTTCTATGTTGATAAATGACAAAGATATCAGAAAAAAGGAGAGAGGATTTTCTGACCTGGTTGTCAGTAGAGACCATAATGTAGTCCTGACAAAGTGTCTTGATAACAGAACTGTGGTATTGGGTTCAAATTTTGTTCGAATAAGTAAAGAAGACACTTCTGAACGATGAGACAAAATTTCAAGATCATATGTAAAAATCAGGCGGCCTGAAGTTCTTAAATTGCACAATGAATCAATGGGTGGAGTAGACTTGTTTGATCAGTTGACTGGACTGTACAGAATCTTTATTACATCCAGAAAATGGACTCTAAGAATGCTGATGAATGCTGTTGATTTTGCTTTGGTCAACAGCTGGTTGGAATATCGAAAACACTGTTCAGCGAAAAAAATTCGAGACGAAAAGTACTTGACTTACTGTATTTTCGACTGAGTGTAGCTGAATGTCTTGTGAGAGCAGGGACAAACAGAGAGAAAAAGAGGTGGGCCAAGCTGGAAAAGAGACCCAACAGAAAAGATCCAGAGCAGAGAGACGACCTCAATCAAAAGTACAATACGAAGGTATTAACCATCTACCAGTGGTAGATCTACGAAAAGATGGAGATAGATGCAAAAACACACCATGTCGAGAGAAATCAAAAATAATCCATTCAAAATGTGATGTTCACCTTTGCCCAAAAAAAGATGCAAATTGCTTTGTGGCCTTTCATACAAAAAGGGTGTAAAGAAAACTATCTTCTGTAAGTATTCAACTTATTAACTGTTCTGTAAATCGTAATTCCAGTAGTTAAAATTATTAATATAATGTATAGATTCCTGTATTTTGTAAAAAAATTTCCACTATTGAAAAGATTTTGCACAATAAAATTGCTGTATACTTTGTAACTACTGACTTCTTATTTCACATTACCAGCACCTCTGAGACCCAATGTCCAATGTATTGGATATTTCATTTTTTAAACCAAGTATGACATACTGAAATTTTGCTCGAATATGCAATAAATAGGTCCATATAGACACGATAAAGTGAAAAAAATTTCTATTTTTAAAATAATTCAGGACTGAAGGGGATAAGGGCGCTTGATAAGTTCACTATTAACTGTTTCAGACTGCATGTGTGGCTCAACAGAGCGGTCATGTGCGTCACTCCATAAATTTCTGACGTGGAAAACTTAGCTTTGTTATCAGATTCAGTAGGCACAATTGGTTCATTATTGTTTTCAGAGATCATCAAACTGCTGTTGCTGACCGTAGCGTTGGAGGAAAAACTGACATTTCATGTTGTTTAACAGAGATCATGGTTAATTTCTCAGTAAAATGTTGCTCTGTATTGTACATAGAATTTTCAATAGAATGTGGGGTTTGCGACGTGGGAACGTCTGTAACAGAATCTATACAGGCGTCACCATTAACTTTTGAGACATGCATCTAACCAAGTGTCTTGTTGATCCATTCTGTCATTAACTGATTGGATTTCATCTATAAGCTTTTTATAGGTTTCACTACATTGATGTCTTAAAGCATTAATGTCAGCTCTCACAAGTTTGGTACCATCTGCGCATTGCCTGGCTATGGCTCCAATTTTATCGCAAAGACCTTTTCCACTGGCCTTAATGTGTATATCTACCTGTTTGAAACAGTTATCAGTCGTTTCTGTATACGATTTAAGCTCGTCACATATGATGGAAAATTGTTCATTGAACTGAGTGGTAGTGTGAATTCGTATTTCTGGTATTTCTTGTCATATGATGGTGGCACCATACACAATCATTAACCTGGCTCCAGGTAGGTAGGGTGCCCTTCCCTATTCCTCCACTGGGGTAAGTCCTGCCTGGCGTGTCCACGTCGCGGGGGTGGGCATCCTACACTTAAGTAGGCTGGAATGCTAGGATGGCTGAGTTCAGGCGGGGACCCAATCCCGTGGGGTATAACACGGAACCCATGCCCAGGGTTACGGGTGAAGACCTTAATGGCAGCCATGGCAGAAAAGGAAGACTTCGGAACGGCGTAGCTGGCAGATGAGGCAACCCTCCTTTCTGGGGATTAAATGAGAAGGGAACCACTGCCTTGTGGTGGAGGAGAAACTCCAAAGGCTAAGGGAGACAACCCCAACAGAAAATCCTTCCTTGCGTTAGCCCTAGCAAGCCAGTAGGAAAGTCTTCATATATTGCTTTCAAAACACAGACGAGCCTCGGAACGAACCACTCAGGATTTGACCCCACTGGTTCTTCAAGTATTGGTGCAAATGATGGGAGACCTGATGATATTCATCAGTACAAGAAGATGAAACCAACTGGACTAAAAAATAACCTAAATATTGGCACCCTTAATGTATTAACCCTCAATGGAAAAATGGAAGAAATGACAGATGTATTAACAGAGAGGAAGTTGGATATATTGGGATTAAGCGAAACAAAGTGGAAGGGAAAAGGTGAGAAGAATTTGAGAGGAGGAGGAAAACTGTACTGGAATGGGAATAACAGGTATGGAAGAAATGGTGTGGCAGTGATGGTGAATAAGAATGTACAAAGCTGTATTGAAAATGTGAGATGTATATCAGACAGGATCATAATCTTAAACCTGAGATTCCAAAAAGAAACACTAAAAGTAATCCAAATTTATGCACCTCAAGTGGGATGTAGCGAAGAAGAGAAGATGGACTTTGAAAATGTGTTAGAAAACCATATAGAGAGTGCTAATATAGTGATGGGAGATTTTAATGCACAGGTAGGCAAAGACAGAAAGGGATTTGAGCAAGTATTGGGATGTTTTGGATATGGAGGCAGAAATGAAGAAAGGGAAAGACTCCTGGATTTGTGCCAGAGGAATGGAATGAAAATAGCAAACAGCCGGTTTATGAAGAGAGAAAGTCATGTTATCACCAGATACAGTTGGGATGGAAGAACGAAGAGTGTAGTTGATTATATTCTAGTAGATAGGGAATGGGGAGAGAAAGTAACAAATGTGAAGGTAATTCCAAGTGTGAGTGCAGATAGAGACCATAGGTTACTGGTGGGACAATGGAAAATGAATCAGTGTATGAAAAATAGAAAACAGAAGAAAGTGATGAGGATACGGGATTGGAAATTGAAGGAGAGTAATGTGCTGAGAAGTACAGAGAATTAATAACACAAAAATTTCCAAAAGAAGTTTTCTGTGACGTAGAAAAAGAATGGAGTTTATTCAAAGACACTTTAGTCGAAGCAGCACAAAAAGTATGTGGCAGAACATCTGGAAAGCAAAAAATAAGACAGACAAGTTGGTGGGATGATACCACAATCCAAGCAGTTAGAAGAAAAAATGGAGCATGGAGAAAATGGTGGAAAACTAAAAATGACGAAGACCATAAAAGATACATAGAGGAAAGGAAGAAGTGCAAAGAAATAGTGGAAACATCAAAGAAAAAGGCATGGGAAGAGTTTACAAAAAAACTTGAAGAAGATTGAAAAGCAATAAGAAAATGTTCTATAAAATTAAGAAAAATAAGGCTTCTGAAGTACCAGTAAAGACGGAAACAGAGGACGGTACCATTATTGAAGATCCAGGGAATATAAAAGATCTCTGGAAATAACATTTTAAGAAGCTGTTAAACGCTGAGGAGCAGGTACATGAGGAAACAACAAATAATGAAGAAATTGAGAGAAGTTGGGAAGCAGAATTAGGACAAATTACACGGGAAGAAATGGAAAAAGCTGTGAAGAAGATGAATGGGGGGAAGCCCCAGGGCCTGATGAAGTATCAGTGGACATGATAAGAGCAGCAGGTCCAGTGGGAATGCAGTGGCTGTATAGAGTACTATCAAGCGTGTGGAGAAATAGTAAAATACCTGACGACTGGAGAACAGGAGACATTGTTTCCATCTTCAAGAAAGGCAATAAAAGACTTTGTAAAAACTACAGAGGAATAACCCTCACGAGCCATACAGCCAAAATTTTTGAAATAATTTTACTAAATCGAATAAGTGAAAAGATAGAAAAGGAGCTGAGTGAAGAACAGCATGGGTTTAGGAAAGGGAGGAGCACGATCGACCTGATATTTTCTATCCGTAAACTGATGGAAAAAAGTTGGGAGTATAACAAGGGGGTGATAATGGATTTTATAGACAGAGAAAAGGCATATGATTCAGTTAACAGGGAGAGACTCTGGGACGAACTGAAGAAGATAGATATAGAAGATGGATACATTAATGTTATAAAGACAATGTACAGAAGCCACAATTGTAGAATTAGAACACCATTGGGGAACTCTGAATACTTCGAAATAAGACAAGGACTTAAGCAAGGAAGTATTCTATCTACTGCGCTTTTTAATGTTGTGATGGAGGGAATGAATAGGGCAGTTAAAGATATAGTAAAAGAAAAAAACAAAAAGATGATTTTTGCAGATGATATGGGAATATGGGGTGATAAAGAGGTAGATGTGCAGTTACAGCTTCATGGGTGGAAGGAAATAATGAAAAGGTATGGATTAAAAATAAATAAAGATAAGAGTAAAGTAATGGTATTTGGAAGGGAGAAAGGAATCAACGTAAATATTACCTTGAATGGAGAACCCCTCAAAGTGGTAGAAAGTTTCACTTATTTAGGGAGTGAAATATCAAGGGATGGAAGAATAACTAACGAAATTAATAGGAGGTTACAGAAGGGAGGCTATTTCTACCAAACAATAAAACATCTGATTTGGAATAATGAAGTTTCAGAAAGAGCAAAACTCCTTATGTATAAGAATTATCACATCCCTATTGTCACCTATGGTGGAGAAACATGGACAATGACAGAAAGGGACTGGAGCAGACTGCAAGCAGGGGAAATGAAATTTCTCAGAGCAGTTAAGGGAAAAACAAGAATGGACAGAGTAAGGAATGTAGAGATTAGAAAGGACCTCAAACAAAAAAGTATGAGAGAAGAAATTGAAAGAAAGAGATTAAGATGGTACGGGCATGTTAAGAGGATGCATGGGCAGAGACTCCACAAAATTATGGAAGAACTAAAGATGGATGGGAAAAGACCTAGAGGGCGCCCAAGAACACGGTGGAAAATGGGAGTGAGAATATCTGTTGAAAAGAGAGGTGTGACCTGGCAGCAAGTGGAGGAAGAAAAGTGGTGGGAGGACCGAGCCAAATGGAGAGGACTCATCAGCACCCAGACCCAGCAGTAGCTGGAGCAGGATTCGTATATAGATGATGATAAAGCGTTCATCATTCTTAGTAAACCTTTCATTAAACTAAGTAAACTGTTTGAGAACGATTAGCATGAAATTTTGAAGCGTCGCTTCCGTATTCTTTTTAAGTGATGCGTCTGGGGTCACTTGTGTTTTATGGCGTGGAGACATCATCTACAACATGGACGTCTCGTTTGTTGCATTATCTGCACAATTACCGTTAATGAAATCTGACGGATTTTTAAGAACAGACTGAGCACTTTTCACTATTTTTCCTCTGACATACCATTGGCAATCTGATTAATTGTGTGAAAATTTGATAAATCACTGACCTCATTCGGTAAATAATCAAATTCTGAATTGTGCCCATCCGCCATGTCCAGAGCAGTGGCGTCCGGAATACCAGAATCCAGCATCAAATTAGTGGGTGAAATTATAGTGTCACGAAACTGTAAATTATATTTGGAAAAGGAATTAATGTTTTCTGTAGTGCTTTGCAACTGTTGCAACACAGAGTTGTCACTATGATTCTCCACATTGTTGCCCATAATCGGAAAACTGTCCATCTCGACAACTTTAATTGTCAGATTATGCGCCGGAACTATGACACTTTTGAGTGGCATCGTATAAAATACAGGGTGCAAATCGAAAGAGAAAAATATTGAATAATACAATCAGTGGAAAACAAGGCGGGGCATAAGAAGGCCGATGAACTGTGAAAAAATTTTGTACAAGTTAGTAAATTGCGTTGCGTCAAAAAATATCTAACTGTTATTATTGCTACAGAGTGGTTGAGAGAACAGAATATATATATCTGACTATTTTAATGTCAAAGATTTCTCAAGGCGAACGACTGGCAGATCTGTCACCACTAGCTTCCTTTAAAAAACTGATGTAATAAACTTTAAGATTACGTTGAATGAATGTCTGATATGTGGAATGAATACTGAACTCGAATTGTCATGTAGCGTGTTGTAAGTGCAAGTGGTGTGCTTGCTCTGTGTTATTGTCAACAAAACTTTACACGATATTGATTGGGCAATGGAGCTCACAATGCCAATAAATAACTACCACTGCAAAAAAAAAAAAACCTTCAGCGCCTTACGCACTGAATCATCTGGGTCTGTTCAAAACTGGTCCCTATACACATAACAAATAAATTAAATTGTCTTACCTACAAAGCAGCAACGGAGAAACGCGATATATTCTGGTCTCTCATGATGAACAAAATATTCTAGCTACATGCTCAGCAGTGTGCAATATCGGCCATAATATTGAAAATCCGCATGAAATTCTTCTGGCTGATAAAGGAGACATTAAGAAAATCCGACTTCCTTAAAAAATATATGACCTGGACAGGTAGGTGGTACTGATTAAGGTGAATTACTAACACTGAGTTTTTGTTAGAAGCAAAATTATATTGCTAGTTTGGCTTTTCAAAAACATCTGACAATTGAAGTTACATTACGCACAATTGATTCACAAACAATGAGATTTAAACAGCAAGTATCATCTAACTTCACTAATCCAACATAAATGCAGATCATCAAATTACATATATCTCTGTTAATAAATCTTAGCAACATTAAAAAAGTGAAATATCTGATTGGCCTTTTCATCAAGTCACTCTACATATATTCTGGGGTTATTCATCAATTACAACTTATCCGACGACTCATCTATACTAACACACTGGCAAAAACACAAATAATAATTATTTAACAGCTTTACCTTGGTTGCATGATTACTTCTGCTTCCATGTTCAACAATCCTGACATACCTTCATTAATCTTACACTTGGTGGCTTCACACAGTGAACCACAAAGCCTGCCTACGCCATGGTCTTTCTCTCACAGACAGCTACCTACAACTGTGCCCCAAGCGCTCTCTTACTCCAACACTAGCAGTATCTTTGGGTCTGCGATATAAAGCCTATCAAAGACATACATCGTTTACAAAAATTGCCTTCGGGTGCCACACACAAATATGCCCAAGTATACTTCTTTCAATATTTGTTGTGTGTTCTTGTTCTTCTTACATGTTCTATATCCTGCAGGACCTCCTCAGTATGGAGGAATCGGAACAAAAAGTGCACCTAATCTAATGTAAATACAAACATCTGGCTTCAGGTACTTTGCAGTTTGCAAGACATCAGGTACATGTATACCATGAAACTTCCTGGCAGACTAAAACTGTGTGCTGGACCGAAACTCGAACTCGGGACCTTTGCCTTTTGCGGGTAAGTGCTCTACCAACTGAGCTACCCAAGCACCACACACGACCCATCCTCACAGCTTTACTTCTACCAGTACCTCGTCTCTTACCTTCCAAACTTAACAGAAGCTCTCCTGCGAACCATGCAGAACTAGCACTCCTGAAACAAAGGATATTGTGAAGACATGGCTTAGCCACAGCCTAGGGGATGTTTCCAGAATGAGATTTTCACTTTGCAGCAGAGCGTGCGGTGATGTGAAACTTCCTGAAAGATTAAAACTGTTTCTTGTACCGAGACTCTGAACTCGGGACCTTTGCTTTTCGCGGGCAAGTGCTCTACCAACTGAGCTACCCAAGCACGACTCACACCCCCTCCTCACAGCTTTACTTCTGCCAGTACCTCGTCTCCTACCTTTTCGGTCCGGCACACAGTTTTAATCTGCCAGGAAGCTTCATATCAGCCTACACTCCGCTGCAGAGTGAAAATCTCATTCTGGAAACACGTATACCATGTTCAGATTAGAATATATTTTAGCCAGAAATTTACAGGAGAGACTCGTCCAGTAAAAATACTACCAAGCAGGCGTCACACCTGTGACAAGAAGTCAGACACAATAATTCGCTGTGTAGCTGAGGTCACTAACACATGTCCAGTGACGCCCCTCTAGGAAATAAACATTGAACACTAGTCCAATAAGAACTGTAGAGTAAACTTCCACTACTGACTGTATTCCTGAAACTAAAACTATCTGTGTACACACTGTACTTTGTACGTCGAGAGAATAATATGTCTGGCAGCTGGCAGCGCAGTTGCCAGATTCGAATCGGACGGTCAGCGAGCTATCGCCGGGCGGAGCGGGTTGCCAGATTTTCCCTTCCCATCCCACCCTTTGGCCCGCGCAACACCCGGCTCCTTCGGAACGTGACAATGCCGCGTCGTTCATTGCAGCATTCCAGTAGGGGCAGCATTCTGCTGTTCGATGTGTTCCTTGATGGAATATTTTTTCACATGCGCTACCAGTGTTTGTCACCTTACACAACACACACACAAATATTTCCTTTAACTATGTTGCAGCCATTTGACTGCAACAGTTTTTATTTTATTGTTATACAGTTCAGATTTCGCTGTATTTCATACCAGTCTGATATCTTTTGACATATAAATAAGTTACTGTACTTGAAACTGGTCTCTGGCCGAATTCCGGATGTATAACAATAAAATAAAAATTATTACCTTCAAACGGCGGTAACATCATAAAAAAATTACCATGACTATGATTAAAGCCAAAATAGAAATTACACACAGCCAGATTTTCAATATTAAGAAGGTAAAGCAAATCGCACAGATGTTACATGTAAAATATAGGCTAAAGACGTTAACTCTACTTTTCGTGTGGGAGAACGGAAATCCCAAGACCATCGTCATCTGATGGGTCATCTCTCGTCACTATCACTTAGTCTTCGGTATCTTCGCTGCTGCTGTCCTCATCGTCCGATAAAGGAATTACAATATCATGAACGGAGTCTCCTCTTACACCTTCTTCGATGTTTCACGTTGTAATCTCTTTTCACACTTGGTTCACGACGTTCTTCTAATTTTCTGGCGTTATTCATGTGACAGCCCCATTTACCAGCCTCTCTGTGCAAAATTTGTGGTAAGATCTTATGGAACCAAACTGCAGAGGTCATCTGTGCCTAAGCCTACACACTACTTAATCTAACTTAAACTAACTTACACTATGGACAACACACACACTGATGCCCGAGGGAGGACTCGAACCTACGACGGGGGGAGCCGCACGGACCGTGACAAGGCACTTCAGACCGCGCGGCGCCTCTCTGTGTCTCGCAACGTGGAAGTTCTGTTTCGCTCCGCAACATCTGCTTTTCCTTGAGCACAGATGAGTTGAGTTGCGTTGTAATGGCCGTGGTACGGTGGAGCACGTGTAACTTCGTGGCTGTGGTTCTCTGCTGATGTACCAATCACATTATGAGTCTTCTGTGGCTTGCATTGTTACACTAATACCAGAAGTTCTGCTTTCTGCATATTCTGTTCAAAGTCTATTTCATTATCTTTCAACCGGCTGACTATTTCGCCTCTCCTTGTAGCAGCCGTTAGTACCTTATTTAATTGTACAGAATGGTACAGCGCATTGTCCATTACAAAAACACTACCAGAACTGACGTTTGGTAGCCAACGAGTAACGACCCAGTCTTTGAATGTATCTGCATTCATCTCCTCGTGGTAGTCGACAGCTGTTTTTGACTGAAACATCATCACAGCACCAGACACAAAACTGTTCATAGAGCCAGAATGAAATACAGTTAGTCGCTCTCCCTTACCAGATGGCGCATAGTCCCATGGCGCGTGTCGTCTGTCCATGCGACGGAACGTACATGACACACGTTGACCCATGTTTCGACAAGCCATATTACATTTTCCGGGTTCACTGCTAGCAACTTGCGCAGGAAACGACATCTCCATGCTACAGTGTCTCCGCATTCCATTAATATCTTCCGACCTGAGAACTTTTTCCAACGTATGACAACTTTTTTCAAAACAACGGAGAGACTTATCGTTCTGGCTGTGAACAAACCACCATCCGACAGTGATGCCATCAACATTTTAAGTGTTGGATACTGCTTCCTGCTGTAGTACGCGTATATGTGTTGCCTGATAGCACTTTCGTCGAAGTTGTCTGCTTCAGTCACACTACAGTCTCTTCCTTGAATTTCCAGGCCTCACAGTAACAGGATTCGTGGCTGAATTGGCAGCCTCTTTATCATTTGTGACTCTCTTCACTGTAGCTGTATAGATGTTCAATGCTTCTGCCACTCAGTCAACCACTTTATTCACTGATATCAAAGGCCCACCATTGTCCCATTCCCTTTCAAAATAAACACACAATCAGTACATAAATTCGTGTACTTGGGATTTCAGCGTAGCTCCTGTCCCAAAAGCCCTCTTCTCTGCACTACAGGCACCCATTTTCCATTTATACACACTTATACACACTTTTCCACTTATACACACGGCAAGAAACTCACAGAAGTAGCGGAATGCATAAGTGTACACACACCTGAACGTAGCATGTGGCACAACTGACTGGAAGCAGCGATCGCGCAAAACTATGGCAACACTGGGGCATTGCCACAGTAATGTAAACAAAAGCTCAGAATCTGATTGGCCGTCGTCAATGCGCGAGGGATGTGCGCCAAGGCTGCATCACGTGTCAGGACTCTTCTCTAGCCGTATGGAGAATAGTACCATGCAAACTAACACAAATGTAAGAAGGTATTGTCTAAACACTTCCAAAAGAAACAAAATTTGAAAACAAAAGCAATAGAACCGACGCTTCATATTAGTTAACACTCTGTACACTAAGAAAGTTTACTTTATGTGATATCCCAAAAAGATCGCTGAATCACGCTAAAGTTGGCAACACACACTAGTACCACAGACACTAGCGATGTGTTACTTCTTGCTACAATCCGCAACGACGAATAGGAGAGGTTAAAAAGACACACACATTTGTCTCAGCACAACAGTGCCCTCGCATGGAGGTCAATATAGGACCAAGCATGGAAGCTCTCTGCCCAGTTAGTGACCTCAGCTGATGCAGTCAACATCATCGAATAGGAGCAGTGTTAGTCAAGTCTGAGATGGACATGTGCTTTTTATATGTTGAATATTGCACTTTAAGAGAAGAGTTTGTTAATTAGTACATAAAGTGATACTTTAAAAGTCAATGACAGCCCTAAATTTTCAAGTACTCCTGCGGCAAATGATTGTATCAAGTTCTACATCTACATGGATACTCTGCAAATCACGTTCAACTGCCTGGTAGAGTTACGTAAATCTTTTTATCGTTCATGTAACGAAGTGAACTAACATTTTATGTGTTGCAGTTAAGATAAGCCGTCTCCCAGAGCCATCAAAGAACCCACAGTTATGGCTGGACGATTGTAGTTTCAAGTGGTCATAACACTTGAGATAACACACAGCAGTGGTATGATAGCGAGTAAGGGATAGCTGCATAATAATGAAACATATTTCTCCCTCTTTCTGAGTTACTACATACTTAGTCTTTTGACAAACTAAATGGGAAAATGAGATTCTCAAAATGGAAGCCAAACATTATTGTCGAGTTTCAGATCTCAGTAGATAATGTGTGCAGTCACAGATGTTTGAAGAACGTAACGTTAACGGTTTACAGAACGAAATTTCTTTGAAAGAATTGGTAAGCCAGACATCACTTTATGCTAAGGAGAGACTGTGCTAGTGTGATGTTTCCTGCAGCACTAGTCTGGACAAAGCAGAAAATTTGTATGCTTTTACAAGACGTCGCGCCCAGACGAAAATTGCTGTTTGGAAGCGAATATAGAAGACCCACGAAAGATGCTGCCGTCCTAGAAGGGCGTCGACCTCCCAGGAGGAAACGTTAAGAAAATACTATAATTAAGTTTTGAAAATGCAGTGCAGTTCATTTAAAGTTCTATGAGAGTTCAGATAAAATTGTGATTCTTCGAATAACTCCGCTAACAGCTGGTAATACTGTTGTTTATTAAAACATAACCGGTTCTGCAGCCTGCTGTAGCTGGAGAGTAAGGCTACAGAATTGGAATTACGTAAGAAGCTAAAGCGAAACGGAATGCTGTGCATGAAATTTACAAAGGGAGGAATCTCCATGGAGAATTTCGTAAGTATCATGGACTACGAAGAATACCAGACAAATTCTTCGAACACACGTGAATGAGCAGAGGAGCATTCGACTATCTCATCAATAATTTGAATACGAATGTTTTTTTACATGATCAAGAACTATTAACAGCCAGTAAATGCGGAGGAATGACTGGCTATGATAAATAGAAAGATAAGCACACAGACTGATGTCATTGACCACTAGTTAGCTGTGGTGTAGGGATGACGTATACACGTCGTAATTACTGGTTACTAAAAGGTTCTGGGTTCGATACCAGACTTCTTATATTTTTACTGACTCAGTTACGAGTCTGTATACTATGTTTTATGTATACTGTTTACACTGCATCGCTAAGAATATTTTTAAGGTCTTGCCAAAGAACTCTATCTTCACGCCTATCCCAGTATATCACACACATTTAATTCCTAATAAATTACAATGAACCATGAAATTTTACAGACATTTGATGCTGCGAACGCAATTCATCAGCAGTGTTAAGACTAAACATTTCAATTACTCTAAATAGTCTGTAAAAGTGAAGCTTCCAAATTTTTTTAAAAGAACATCAAACGTTTTGTTTAATGATTTGTCTAAAAGTATGAAATAAAAAATATTAGGGAAACGTTTGGTGCACCTCATTTTCTATTCATGATTTTGAGCATCATTCAGAGGCACGTAGAACGTTTCTCTGATCTACTTATTTATTTTACGCAAATCATTTCATAAAATATTTGACTGATTTCTTCCATTTATGAATTTAAAGTTTTATTCAGAAAGGATGATCTTACTGACTCCTCGTTTGCCTTCCTAACGTACTTGATTCGAAGCAAGACTTTTTGACATTTAAATACCGCACCAATGTATCTTTTATGTGCAAAATACCTAGGTCTTGAACAGAAGAAATTTTTGACACTTCATTTACAGCACCTTTTCGTGAAATTTTTCAATTTTTCTTTGGCTTATTAATTAAGTTTTCATTCATTACCCTGATTACTTTCAAGCAGTTAAATGTTTTCATGCCAAACTAGATCTCTTGCTGGACACTTTGATACCCCGTTCACCTGTTTCTCTCCCTTTGTTTGGCTAAGAAAATTTGGACAAAACCTCATGGTCTAAGTTATAGGGAGTCTTGTTTTCGCTCCCCACACACGCTCACAAAAACGTATCAAGTGTTAAACATATGATAAAATAGTTCTTTCTGCGTGCTGTTATTTCCAAAATTCGTCGTTTCCATACCTTGAACCTTCTATGCGATACGACGATTTTTACGACCACTTGATTCCCGAAGTTGGTTGGTTGGTTGTTTGAGGTTAAAGGGACCAAACAGCAAGGTCATCAGTCCCTTGTTGCAAATAGACTCCATTCTGCTAACGGGATATCTCAGTATAGTCAGAAAAATAAAACAGAAAAAGGGGAAACGTAAAAGGGCAGTCACGTTGTCATTAGTAAAAACAAATGAAGGAAGTTGGCAAGAGAACGGACCCAACACTATGCTGAAGCAGCATAGGCAAGACCACCTGTGTCTTAAAAGGTACAACTGCTATAATGCAGAAAGTACGGATGGGAATAGAAAAACTAACCAAGCCTTAAAAAGAAGGGGAAAAACAGAGTAAAAGGGAAAGAAAAGAGGATTCCGGTCAGGGAGGTGAATCGGGAATCTCTGAACACTGCCTACAGTGGGAGACACCCAAACACTCACCGCCCCGCCCCAACACCAGAGGGAGATTAAAAACTTTAAAACTGAGAATAAAAACCACTCTCCCGGAGGAAACCTAGAACCAGAGAGACCATCCGGGAATCGTCAGCCAACATCAAAGGTAAAGTGTGGGGGAGTCTGTACTTAGCACGCAGAGCCAAAAGAAGGGGGCATTCAACCAAAATGTGGGCCACTGACTGGAAGGCTCCACAACCACATAGCGGGGGTGGCTCATCACGCAAAAGGAAACCATGGGTCAGCCTGGTATGGCCAATGCGGAGACGACACAGTGTGGTCGAGTCCTTGCGGGAGAGGCTAAAGGAAGAACGCCATGGGCCTGGATTCACCTTAATGGCACGAAGTTTATTAGACAGTGGAGTAGCCTCCCAAGAATTGGCCCATGACTGTGCAAAGTGGGATTTGATGTGAAGCCGTAAATCCGCTGCAGGAGGGGTTACAGAAAACGGGGGGTAAGTAACTGCTCCCCCAGCCAAACGATCAGCGAGCTCATTACCCGGGATACCCACATGGCCCGGGACCCATAGGAAATCAATGGAACAAGCAGCACGGTGAAGATCAGCGAGATGGTCATGGATGGCAGAGACCAAGGGATGGCGCGAAAAACACCGGTCAATAGCAACAAGGCCACTCAACGAGTCCGTACATAACAAAACGCGGTTGTGTTGGGATTGTTTAATAAAGGTAAGGGCCCGGGAAATTGCCATCAATTCCGCAGTAAACACCCCACATGAGGGTGGCAGTAGATGATTTTCCGTTCCAACAAAGGACGTGAAGGCATACCCAACATGATCAGCAGATTTAGAGCCATCTGTGTAAAAAACAACAGCATCCCGAAACTCCCATAAAATTTGGCGGAAAAAGGAACGGAACACCACCGGGGGGATGGAATCTTTCGGACCGCGGCGGAGAGATTCCCGAAGTGCAGGAAAGTTCGGACGCGACGCGAGCAACCCGTCTGCGGATATAACAATCAATATCTCAAGAATGAAAAGAGATATCATTCCTGTATCAACTTTAAATACAATTTAGATATATTGGTTTCATTTCATACACAATAATGTATGGCCGTAAGTGAACTATATGGAAAGTCTACATAATGTGATATATTACCTCTGCAAATTCTTAAAAATTTCGTGCAGCCATGTACTCAAGTTCACGCAGCACAGTAATAGTGAAGAATAACGAAAATAAATTCTGACCTTTGTCATTTATGGATATCAAGCTATAGGTCGCGGAAGAATCAAATTTTTTCACCAAATAGTTTTCTTAAAATCGGATGTTGAGTAATTCATAGCCGCCATTGTATCCACTCCACTGCTTTGCCAAGAAAACACGTGGCTGTCTCTCTGCGTTGCACATGCTGCAGTGACAAGATTCAAACACGTTTGAATTCAAACGTCGCCAGTTGCAGCGGCAGACAGGCAGCGACACAGATGTCTCTCACGTAGGACACTTCTGTAACTACACCTGCGGTTGTGTTTTGTCGCCTGAAGCTGCTGCGTGCTGTCGCTCACTTCTGTCGCTCAAGTAGGACACGATCTAAAGCTACATCTCAGGTACAACCTACACGGTAAAACACAGCGTCACCACATTTTGTGAATATTAAAACTACTAAAGGAACGTCTAAAATATACCCACAAAGTTGATAGATTCTAGGCGTATCAATTGCTCCTAGTCAAAATTTACTTTTCAAGGAATGTAATCAACACTACAGCGAGCTTAAAGTAAAGACATGCTCCATTCTTTAAAGTTTGTCTACATCGAAACAGAAAAAAAATTTATAGTGAGGGGATGCTAAATTTTTTAAAAAGGGGCCGAATTGGCGATAAATTCTTGTCACTGCTAACATGATTAGTTGCGACATTATGCAAATTACTACATCTACAGTATTGTGTGGCACTGTCTTACCAGTGGGACAGCAGTACACAAGAAAATCGTCCTTCCCATAGCGGATCAGAGGCAGATTTTATAACACTTAGACCAGCCGAGCAGCCGCGCAGACAAAGAAAAACTTTTTTTTTTTTTTTTTTTTTTTTTTTTTTGCAGAGTACTGAATCTGGGTGCAATATCCAAAAAATGGCATATACATCAGATCTAGAAACACTATTCTAATGTATTCTGCATTTTTAGTTCTAGGCAAAAGAAACAGGCACAAGGGAAAAGCTGTGGTAAATAGATAAATTGAAGCGGGTGTATACTGCATTATAATCAATGCTTCCCCTAAGAAATATATAGGCATGCGCGTGTTCTTTACCTTACGCACTCCATAGTATTAACGATCTTCTCTGAACAGTAAATTTTGACTAGGAGCGATGGGTATGCCTAGGATATTTTAGTTGTGCGTATATTTTAGACATTCTTTTAGTAATTTTAATATCCAGAATATGTGGTCACGTTGTACTTTGCGTTTTACCATGTAGGTTGCACTTGACGATGCAGATTTAGGCCGCAGTACCTATTGTATTTTATTAAACAACAGTTTTACGAGCTTTAGGGGAGTCTTCCTAACATCATGCCTTTCAACAGCGGCGGTTACCCAGAATATAAAACAGTTTCCGATAAAATTATATTGTCAATCAACAGTGGTTCTTCTGTATATTTCATCAGAAGACTATATCACAAGTCGTAATATGTGAAGAAATTGTTCAAGTTGTGATTCGAAATGGACGCCAGGAAACTACACGCGGTGGCGACAACTAGAGCAGATCTAAATACGTGCGTACAAAAAGTGAGCCTAAAATAGATACAGTCTTATAAAGGCAAAAATTCTGACAGACGAAACATTACACTACGTTGTGCTGTTGTTAACAAACCGGCCTTCTATTTCGGATGGTGAAAGCTCAAACTGCCATTTCAATTTTGTTTTTCTACGGTTTCCGTAAATTACCTCAGACAAATGCCGGGATGGTTTCTGCAACAGGAACATGCTATACTACCTGCCCCAACTAGTACTGTATGTAAGTGAGTGTAAAATAAGTACGAGTTACGTATTTTATCTACATGTGTAAAGCCATGACATGCCCAACATTTTTTTTTAATTTTGAAAGTTGCCTGTTAACCGGCACTTTTAATAATTAAAAAGTTTTGCTATCAATAACACATGAACTGATGTTTGCTAACTTTTTGCAAAGACTTTCTTTCACCAGTACCAATATACAGTTTAGTCTTTGTGTCATCCGTGAACTTGAAGCTGGTTATAAGGTCGCGTCCTCGTAATTCAATCCGAGATATTATGAATTCAGTTTCGTCGCTCTCTCCTCCAACTTAGGCCATTTTACGTTTTGCTGGAACTGCTGTGTACAAACGTAAATCTGTGTTACCACCGAAGTTCTCGACTTATATTCCAAGTGCAGGTTAAAAATCAAGTGTCTCATGTCCATTGTTTGCCTGATTTGAAACCAGCATACATCACTTATCTGCGTTTGATGTTACTCGTTACTCTTTTCCTAAGTTATTTATTTAATATTTATGCATACTTCTAGGGTACCTTTGTCTGGTGCCATAATCTGCGCCCATGTCTTCTTGTACAGTTTTTGTGGATATAAAATGAAAATAAATTAATCCTCACATAGTGATAAGCGCTGACAATACCCTGTTATTCGCACGAAAATCTTCAGGTGCGAAGTAAATTTTGTCGTAGGCTGCTGAGTGTAGAGCAGCTATTACTGATCCTTCACAGTGTGCATGTGTTCAAGTTTCGTGTACACTGACGGGAAAAAATCATAACATCAAAAAAAAAATTAATGTAGAGTAATGTACGCGCGAGCTAAACCGCTACAAATTTGAAATGTTGGTAAATTTATAACCGGTGTAACTGTCAAAATGTTGAATGTGAGCATGGAATCTTGCATGCATTGCATTGCATTGCACAGTTGCCGGATGTCAGTTCGTGGGATGAAATTGCATGTCTGTTGCACTGGTGAATCATACAGGAACGGTGTAACGTTGTTGCTTTAATTTGTGGTGTAAGCGGTGCTCATGTTCAAGAACATAAAAGTGGGTTAAAAGCTGTGAGCTATCTGAGGAAGTTAACCTTGCATTACTGTGCAACTGTTTCACCTGGAATTCAGTCTAGCTTATCAAATTCGCAACCAGACTAACATTAATTATAATTTTTTAATCATCATACGACAACCGGTGATATATTTATATATAAAAAGAGAATTTAAATAAAGGAAATAAATCATTTTATATTTGGAAATTTATTTTAACATTGATCATTGAAATTTCAGCATATCAAGCTTGTTTCATAACTAAACTGGTGCCTTATTTAGGATTGTGAAAATGTGAGTTTGTAATCTTACAGAACACATCAAATATGGAGCCAAGATTGGGAGACTGCATACAACACTGCATTCATAAAATAACATACGAAGAACGTTGAAACATATGCAAGAGGAAATTAGCCACAACCAACCGATTCAATTTTCACCCAAAGAAGTTACGTTCATAGCACAATCCTGTCCATCATGTAATTACCACACACTGGTATACTAGATTCATACTAACTCTCTGTGAAATCTTCCCGAAAAGAATAGCTGAGGGCTACTTTGATGATTACACCACATGCTTCACGTGGTCAACTTGGTTTACACAAACAGTGTAACTCCACAATAATTTTGATAATTAAAATAAATTAGATCGAAAAGCATATCGCCTTACTATTAACCTGATGGGTCAAACAATTGTATAAGCACGTGGTACTGGTCTCACAAAGTACACCCCACGTAGGTTGAACATAAAGAAAAGTTGCTATATTGAAAAATATTGTCAAGATGAGACGTTATAATCTCACGCACATTCGCATCTAAGATTGATGATCTTAGTTAGAGTTACTGACAACACGTGGTTCCACTTTACTCACAAAGTAGTGACAAAGCAACTACCGGAACATATTCTGAACTTCACACTCGAATTACACTGTGTTGCAATTTAAGATAACATTAGATATTTTAGAGCTAAACCTGAACTAAAGGTGATTAAATTTTCAGTTAGGCTGATCTTGAGAAATCCATTGTCCTACAGACTTAGCAGACACGCGCTTAGCCGGAGATCTTACCACTTCAGACGCTCGCTACGGACAGACTGACCTGCTGGGCTCCTACCGAGCGTACTTCAGAAATACAAACGGAAGGGACCAGAGAGGCAGCTCCCTATACCAACATGACAAGGGACAGACAGGACCATACTAAAAATAGAAACATCTCTGCTTTTAGAAAGTGTAGCTACCTGTTCCGACGTTGGTCCTACTGTTCTCTAGCAGACAGGCTTGTCTGCTACCATCAAGCATGCAACTAGAAATACATTTGCTCATACATCCTCTCACACAGAAGGGAAGGGAGATGACAGTATCTTATCATATACAGTATATAAAAGAAAGCGGATGTAGGTTCCGTATGAGACTGTGTGACATGAATTACATATAAACTGTGTTTTAAAGTGTAGTAGTGTGACTGATCATTCTTGTTTATGTGTAAAAGTAACACGTTTCACTGCTCAGTCTCCTCCCAGATAGTCAGAAACACCACAGTAAATTTAGAAGAAGAATTTATGCCGTAAATGACAACAGATTTAAGAAATTAACATGAAAGGGATCCAACAGAGACCTTTCAACGGTTTATGCTGTTTGTGGATGTCACTGGAGTTGTCATCCGATGATGTCACCTAAGCTCGATTGGAGGCAGATACGGTGATCGAGCATGCCAAGGCAACATTTTGACATGCTGCAGAGCTTGTTGTGTTAGACAGCGGTATGTAGCCGAGAGTTATCCTCTTGGAAAACACCCCTTGGAATGCTCTTCATGAATGGCTGCAGAACAGGTCGAATCATCAGACTGACGCACAAACTTGCTAGCAGGGTGTCTGGACTAACCACGAGGGTGGTCCTGCTGTCACAAAAAATCGCACCCCACCCCTTAACTCAAGGTGTAGGTTCAGCGTGTCTAGGACGCAGACAGGTTTGGTTGCAGGTCCTCAGCTGGTCCCCTGACCAACGCATGGCCATCACTGGCACCGAGGAAGAACTAGCTTTCATCAGGAAACAAAACAGGCCTTCACCCTGCACTCCAATGAGCTCTCGTTTGGCACCCTGAAGTCGCAGACAGCGGTGGTTTGGCATCCGCGGAATGTACGTCATGGCCTAATACACAACCTCGTTCAAACTCAGTGAAGTGCTGATAATAACGTCTTTGTCACCTCAAAGGCATTTTTGACTAACATGAACTCCCCACGTCCAGTCTCGAAGGTAAGTAACGCTTACGACAGTTACAGTGTGTATTTAAAGTAAACTTACTAGCGCCAGTCATATGCGACTGCCGCGGAATTTGAATAGACATCATCATTCATATGTAGAAACACGCCTACCAACATTCGGTTACGTCGCACGACTCCTTAGTATTGCGATTTCCCTTCCGTCAGTGTAATAACGTCCACAGAGCATTGCACTAATGTGCTCAGAACTCCGAGACAGACATACATATTCCTTCGAAACGTGTCGCCATTAAAATAATTTGGAGACGTATATTCAGCAACTAGTCATTTATCTAAGTATTGTAATTATAAACGGAAAACACGATTCCCACTGCTCAGTGCAAACTACAATCTGGCCTTTGTTGGACTCTAGTAATTTCTATAGGATCTTGCGAATGATTTTCACAACATTCGACATTAAGTTATACAAGTGAAGCATGATATTGAGCATTTGCTCTATTTAATTTAAATGTGAACTGCTCAGTTGGTTTCTCATTCATTTTCGAAGTCAGCATTACAAAATTGACCATTCAGTCAAGAATTGGTTTTTAACAAGGTAAAATTTCACTACGGCTTAAAGATACGATTCGCATAGTAGTTAAATATCTACAAACAGTAGCCACCTGTAAAGTGAACCACGGATGATAGAAACCACTATGAACGTAATCATAGAAGGGTGCTGTTAAGTTGGTGGTATCAGCCTCTGCCCCTGTTGGTATGGCGGTTGCTGCTACATCTGGTTGACCGAACGCTGTTGGATAGCTGTGTGGCTTCACATAGTTTTATCGTAAATATCAAGACAAAGTTTTACGACCGGTATCCCACAATTCCTTTTATATATTTCTAGGAATTTTGATGGGACTTGAGGTATCATTATGCGATTCGATGAAATGTGAAAGGAAGAATTATTTAACACCAAACAAAGTTTGCAGTTTTATTTAATGAGAGGTACGTATTAGCAGAACAACAGCACATTAAGTCGTCATAAGGACAGTGCGACGTACAGCTCGGATGATGCTCTAGAGTGCCCACTCATAAAGTCGTGCCGCTGTTTCCACTGCCTTCTTTAGGACATCTCGCGAACAGCATCTGCAGACAATTACAGTATTTTACTAAAATTGACCAGACACGTAAGAAACACGTCGTACTTAAAACATACACAACGCAGTGTTATGAAAACAGACACGCGCCAGAAAGTGATAGGCTCGTACCCAAACCGTTGCAACACTTTGAAATTACACTGCTAATGCGCACATTTTACGAAGGTTGGAACTTAAATAGTTGCAACTATTTATTCACAACCGATACAAAAGAGTTTGTAACGGAACTGAAATGATGGTGGGCTGACAGTAATTTGGAGCCCGCGCGTCGGAAACGGGCGCGCTGGTGTGAGACTGCCAGGGAGTGGACCCTGATGCCATCTATTGGCGAAACTGGGAATTAGCGCTACCTGTCAGACAATGCACTAAGCTCTCGGAGTCACATGTATTCTTTTTCTTGGTAATTATAAGTTATTACTGTATAATTTAATGTTGTAAAGCGCTAGTAGTAAATCATTATGACTGGTATGAACTCCAGGGTAATAAATATAAATATTCTTAAATACTAAATGATTTCGGTAAAAAGGTGGTAGGGGAACGCCCCCACTCTTGGTGATAGGAGCGTAGCTAGGGGTAGCTGGAGACACAGGGACTGAACAATGGAATGGCCTGGGGAGTGTTGACGTGATCGGACATGCGTAACTGTGCTCACGCAAAAGTGATTGTGCAACAGCGAAGAGGCGAATATCGTCGCCGTTTGTGGAGTAGAATGCGACAAATGATTATCGAAGCCGCCTCCATGCCACTGGGGCTGATTGTAAGAGTTCCTGCGCCCAGATTTTATGGCGGACGTGCAGCAGCTTATACGAGTGCTACAGCTCGTAGTTCCAGCCGCCATTGAGGGCAAGAGGCGTGAAGAGCTGCGTTAGCCACATGCATCTCACCACCAGCACCGACACGTCTACCCAAGGCAAGACTGCTTGCAATTGTTAAGTCGAACTTTGTATACATGTAAAAGGAGAATACCAGTTTTCTTTTATGCAAGTGCAGAGGACAGAATATAGTAATGAGTAAAATTACGACACATGTTGTTAATTGTAAAGTGTAGTAACCTCAAACGTAGTATAGTGAAATCAGACTGAGGCCACCATCGCCTCTTTCATTTACAATTCTTTTGGTTGTAGAATACTTTAGCGTATAAGAATGTTGAAAAGAGCAATGGTCACACCAGAATGAGTCGCCTATTTAAAGTTACTTAAATTTTTCTGAGTAACCTTTCAAGTAAAGTCACTTAACTAATTCTATATCAATTGTCCAAAGAGTAATATCCAAAATCATTAAATAAGTTGAAGCATAGAATTTTGTTAACCTGAGTTGCATAAATTGTCTTGGTAGTAATTACCAAGCCAACTCACAGAAATTGAGAGAGTATTTTCTTTGTAGAATCACCTAGAATGATCAGAAATAGTAATATTCAGAATTAAGTTTAAATTCAACTCAAGCCGTTTCACTTTGAAACGAGCCAAAAAAAAAGTACTTCCCAGTCCTATCGACCGAACAGAGCAGCCACAGCTTGCGCTGTATGCGCCCGCGCATTGTCGTGCAAAATGATGGGTGGGTTGCGCAGAATGTGTCGCCGCTTCTTTCGCAAAGCTGGTCGCAGGTGATGCTCCAAAAACGAACAGTAATACTGTGCATTGACGGTCTGCCGTGGAGGATCGCAATGCGTTACGACAACACCATTACAGTCGTACACGAGAAGCACCGTAACTTTAGACCGCTCCATTCGCACCATCAACAGAACAGGCTCTGTTAACGGTATACTACGCCTTCCACATCGCTGGCAACGGGTTCTACACAACGCTAGTGACTACTTTGAAGGACAGCAGCAGGTGCAATCATGTAACTCTTTTCTATATTACAGTTGTATTAATATCACAGTCGTTTGTGAATGAAAGCACCAAATTTAATAGTCTGCGCAAATGTGAAGACTGCTATTCATTAGGTTTAACACCACACCGCGAGATTTGGAACACTAGCATTAAATAAATGTAACTGTTCACATGCAACTGCACTTCGACCGTGCGACATACACAACATCCTCATACACACATCTAAGAGATGCACACAGATCTTTAACTTTTGGCTTATGTAATACAATGGACAACATTGTCCCAGGAATGGATGGGATATGTTGATTTCCCCAGTCCCGTTCAAGGCTTTATGGAGGTTCCCTTTGGTTATGTGGCGATTGCCAGAACTGGAATATCATTCCAATTTCCCCTCATTGGAAATCCCATTGTCCAAGTCAAAGCCTGCTGGCATACGAAGTGTTTAAGAAAAGTATTTTTCTTGTGTAGACAGGTGTGTTCATGTATTCTAGATGCCCAGTCAGAGTTTCAGCTCCGTACAACCATCACGTGGGTTTAGAGAGCGCCATCAGTGGAGTTGTGTTTTTGTTGTGTGTTACGGAAATTGAACAGCGGGATTTAGAGCAACTATATACCATCAAGTTTTGTGTTAAACTTGGATAATTCGTGAGTTGAAAAGTTCAAACAGGCCTGGAGGGAACATTACTTTTGAAGAACACAAGGTTTTCGTTGGTGCAAGTAATTTTCTTTTCAAAAACTGGCCGAAACATGTTCTTATGCGCGTTCTTATCAGATCAAGCAGACGTTTAACAATAAGAATGACCTGTTAAATACTTTCACCGTACATCACATGGTAAGGTTTGTGCCAAAACGGTGCCAAAAACCTCCCAACTGAGCAGGAGAACAATCGATGAAACGAGTGCCTTGATCTTCTTGAGGCGACTGCCAATGACCACGACTGTTTCAGTAGTGCGACCACAGGCTAGAATATGAACGATTTTTCAGTACGGTCCTGAGACAAAGCAGTACAACGAGGTGGTCCACACTGAGACATCCCTTCAACCGAAAAAAAGATCGAGTGAGCGAATCAAAGGTAAAAAAAATACTGTTTTTCTTTTTTGGCAGTAGGTGTATTGTACATAAAGAATTTGTTCGTCCAGCACAGACTGTGAACCATGTGCCTTACTAAGATGTACTTGAAAGTAGGCCAATAATAATAAATGAAAGTAACTAATAATAAATAATAAATGATAAAAAATAATGATAATGAATAATAATAAAGACAAGTATGATTTTGAAGCCATTACTGTATTGGAATTTGGGGTGAATTTTCTTGTGGAGGTGGGCCAAAAATAATAAATAATAATTCATGATAATGAATGATAATAAATGATAATCAATAATAATGAATAATAATAAAGACATGTACAGTTTTGCATACATTGTGCTGTTGAAGTTCAAACTTCCCGCATATTTTTTCTGAAGGCTTAGGTTAGTGAATGTAGCCCAATTGGTCTATTTTCCCGCCAAAATTCAAAATTCCCGCCATTTTTTCTGCAGGTTAGGGTGTAGTGCACTACTGGAGTTCAGAAACTGCCTTATGTCAGCCTTACATATCGAAACCTTTTAGAAGTAAAAGTTTCAAAAAGATATGTCCCAAATAAATAAAGTACACTCGTTCCTCCTTCCATCAGCCTAGGCACTGAAATTATTGTGGAAAATTAGCAGTTGTTTGGCTATTTGTACGTAAATGTGTTGCATTATTTACGAGCGGCTCGCATGTCTGTAGGCTGGGCTATGAGTTATTTTTAACAGTTTACAATTAGCAGGCATGTGTCTAGAGCATTATAAATGAGTTATGTAGGAGTGTTTTGCCGGTCTGTATGGTGTGGAACATGTTGGTGTGATACATATACTCCATTCCTAAATAAAGTAAATTGGGTCCTCCATCCATGGGCCTAGTGCAGGGTGAGTCCTTTTACCCAAAACGTGTACAAAGAGGTTGAGTGCTGGTGGCTTAGTTTAGCGGTGATGAGCTTGGTTTGCAACAATTTACTTAGGTTGGTGGCGGGAGCACAAGTGAGCTTTGTTTACTGGCAGATTTCAAACTTGGCGCTGGTTCCTACGAGGACGTGGCAGTCGGGTTGCTGAGGTTAGTACATTTGCCCTTTATTTACAACAATTTTGTTAGGTTGGGAGAGAAAGCAGAAGTGACATTTCTTTACTGCCAGAATTCAAATTCTGCGCTGGTTCCTAGGAAGAGGTGGCTGCCTGGTCCTCGAAAAGTAGTTGAAATTAGGTAGTTGAACGCCTTTGCATACGTATATGAAATTGTAAATTGAATTATTTAATATGATTAAAAACGAAATGGGATTAAGTACTTAGGTATTTTCAGAAGACTAGGTCCATCGTGTGTATGGAGGATGTGTGACGTAAGCGGGGCAGCGGCGTAGCGATTGTACACTTATTCCACACACGCAAGAGAGAGTCAATCGCGAGCGTTCTAGTGCGGTGCAAACATGCTGTTATACATTTATGGCGGATTCCACTGTCGAGCAAACTTTGCCGCCAAAAGTGTAGCACAGCGTTCTCGCTCGCACAGGGACACGTGGTGGATGGTGAGCAGTCGGCATCGACAGGTTTGAACGTGACCAGGACAACAACTTTGGTTCGAAAAGTGTAGCAGGGAACAGCTGACCATTGTGTGATTCAGCTCCAAGGGAAACATTTTTGGCGGGAAACGTGCGGAGGCGACGAATACACGCGTTGAGCGGACAAGGGACCGCTGTGACGTCAAACTCGGTAAGTTCCAGCGTTTACGACGTGGGAGCGATCGCTGGGCTCGCCCCCAGCGCGAATGGCCGACCGCCTCACGTGACAGGCGTAGGCAGTGTCCCTGCACGCTGGCCAGGGGGTGGCGAGGATTTGAACTAATTCAGTTGGAGCGCGGACGTAGTGGTGACTGCACTGCGATATCAAAGATGTGTGTGCTGACTGTGTTGGAGAACAAGTGATGACCGTACTGCTTGAAATAAAGTCTTCAGTCCCTTCCCCCCTGCAAAATCAAAGGACGTGACTTACGTTACTATAAGTGCAGTTTACTATTTGACGCGATTATGATAGGCTACCAGTGAAAAAAGATAAGTGATGGAGAAAGCTCGTTCATATGATCAATTATGGTGTTGGGATTTGAACTTGTGATAGATTTTTGTTATGGATGTAAGGAAAATGGCTTTCTCGCCGAGAAAATCGGACATCTTGAATTAATAATAAATGATAATCATAAATAGAAGTACACTTTTCGAGAAATATCATGTTGGAATTTGAATTTGGCGCAATTTTCTGGTGGAGATAGGTCTATAATAATAAATGACAATGAATGATAATAAATGACAATGAATGATAATGAATGTTGTTGTTGTGGTCAATTGGGCTATTTTCCCACCATAATTCCCGCCATTTTTTCTGAAGGTTAGGTTAGTGGACGTAGCACAATTGGCCTATTTTCCCGCCAAAACCCACCATCGTAGATGACGTCATGCGATGTTGCCAAGTCTACATACCGCCATCTTGGATGGCGTCATCGATGCCATCTTGAATAAATTTGGCAACAATGCAGCGTGTCTTGGCACATAGGTTGTCCCACTACTATCGATTGCTACAAAATGATAACTGTACATATAATGCAGTAATATAAGTCTGCTTACATTATGCACTCCTATAGCAATGACATGCTTGTCATTTAATACGATAAGATCTGAAATATGACATACAATATAGTACACAGTTTTAATGTATGTTATGCTGTCAAATTTAAGCAGGTAAAATTCTTGTTAATGTTTGACAAAACTGTCATATAGAGTAAACATGGAACTGACAGGAAATTTCTAAGAGCATATTTATATATGTCTGTGACATGATTTCATGTAATTATGAAATTTACAATTTTTGTCAGTTGGCATGTAAAGGTAGAATGTACAAAAGGCACGAGACTCCAGAATAATCTAACATATGTCGTCAAATTACACAATTTTTACGTGTAGGTGTGGACTAAAAACCAAAATTATTTGGTAAATACACCTTATTCTGTAACTCTATTTGTTCATTTATGTTGTTTGCTGGTTTTGTCAATACGTTTGTATATTTTAATTTCTTCTAGAATATCTAATAATCTGCCATTTTCTGCTTTCTGGAGAATGGCGATGTCTTTCTTAACATCATTAGCAGAATGCTTGTATTCTCTTAAAAATTTGTGTAATTTGACATCATATTTTGGGTCATTCTGCAGCCTTATTCCTTTTGTGTGTTCTACCTTTACATGCCAATTGTCGAAAATTGAAAATTATGTAATTACATGAGTGCATTTCACAGACATATGTAAATATGATCTTACAAATAACTAAAGACTGGTAATATGTGACATTTACGTCAAACATTATCAAGACTTGCCACTGCCTAAATTTGACAACTGTAGCGTGCATTACAAGCTGTGAACTACGTTATAGGACATATTTAAGGTCCTGTTGTATGTCACTGCTGTAGAAGAGCATAATGCAAGTAGACTTCTATTACTATTGTATATGCACATTTATCATTTTGTAGAAATCGATGCACATACAGTTGTGAGATGCCACTGATAACGGGTTATAAACAAGAAAACCGGTTAAAGCAAGTAAGGCGCTTCTAGTCCAACTGATGGAGTACAGATGATGCCGCGCGACTGCTACGGTCGCAGGTTCGAATCCTGCCTTGGGCATGGATGTGTGTGATGTCCTTAGGTTACTTAGGTTTAAGTAGTTCTAAGTTCTAGGGGACTGATGACCATAGATGTTAAGTCCCATAGTGCTCAGAGCCACAGATCATGTCCTTTAATAAACACCGGAAATGGTAACGGTCAGCCCAGTCCTACCGAACGCCATAAACGCGACAGTATCGCTATTATAGTTTTACGAAGAAAGGCAAGAAACACATCTCGCGAAGTTTCAGAACAGAGGCTATTGCTCATAAAAATGTATGCTTTTTGAACAGAAGGTCTCGGCGTCAGTCACACGGACGCCAACCCTGTGACGGTCGGTCGCCGACATAGAAGGTCGCATATTCGCATCTCGGCTCTTCGCAGCCCCGATCGGGAGGAAGACAGTTCAAAGCCGCATCTGCCCTTCCTGATTTAGGTAACCTGTGATTTTCCTAAATCGCTCCAGGTAATGACCGGGATGGTTCCTTTAAAAGGGCACGGCCGATTTCCTTTCCCATCTTTGACACAATCTGAACTTGTTCTCCATCTCTAATGACTTCGATGTCAACGAGACGTTGAACCCAATATTCCTTCTTTCCTCTTCGCAGTTAGCACTGGTACAAGCTTGACTTGTCGTAGAACTTGAATATCTTCAGATCTCTTTTCCTTTGATAGCTGAATCCAATACATAAATTTTTATTTGTGCGACATCCACAACTGTTCTGTAACATGTTCATGGTAAACAAACCCGCTCAGTCCCTCACGCGGCTCGCCACTCTTTGGTAGCTTCGTGCTTGCAGCGTTTTATCTCTTCCGCGCTGCATGTCTATGCTCTTGCTATTCTTTTTCCCCTCCCTAGGGGAGAACATGTCTATGATGTTATTTCGAATGTTCCGCATTGTCTGTCGCTGACCTAAGAACAGTCTCACCTATGTTTCTAGCTCCCTTTCCTTTCTTCGTTTCCCTTCTCCTCTCGTTCCGCGGCTTCGGCGTTTGAGGTTCCTATTTTTCTTCTTCCTCCTTGTCCGCTCCTGAAGACCGGCCCACGCCTCTGACGCAGAACAGGTGACTGGGTAACTCGTAATTCCCAGCCCTGTGTCGACAGGTAGGGTTCGCACGTACCCCCTGGTACAGGCCAGGCACAGGGAAGGTGATTGCCTGAGCTGCAACCTTCACAGAATGCCGATCGGTCCGCCTCTCTGTCAGATGTTCGGGATGTGTGACCTGAGGTGTGCACAATCACCTACGGTGGGTGCCTCCCTTGTGAAGGAAGCTCCCAGTTGGAAGGAGCGCACCATTGGAGACGCTAGCAGCCATGGGGGATTTTCTCGGAATAAGTCAATCATCTTCCCAATCAACGTCTACGAAACGTAAACATAATGAGGCTAATGATTCTTACACCCATCCCGCTGCATCACGGTTCCTCATGGTCTCACCTACTGAAGACGGTCAGTCTTTAGTCACGGTAAATCCGTTTATTATTCAGAAAGGTGTTGATGCAATTGCTGGCCCTGTGAAACCCTGCTCTCGTTTATGGAATGGCACTTTGCTTTTGGAGACTGCTTTTGGTTCTCAAGCACAACAACTTCTTGTTGCCTCGCTTGTCCACGGCTACCCTGTTCATGTAGAGGCCCATACAACTTTGAATTGTTCCCGTGGTGTAATTTACACCAGGCTGCGCGACAGTCTAACTGAAGCCAAAATCCAATCTTACCTCTCTGATCAGGGTGTCATTGGCATCCGTCGTGTAACGAGAAAGGTAGATTCCTCCTTAATGCCCACCTGCAATCTTTTCCTCACCTTTGATAGAGTGGTGCTGCTGTCTAACATCAAAGCAGGCTAGGAAATTATCACAGTTAGGCCATACATTCTCAACCTGATACACTGCTACCAGTGTCAACGTTTCAACTGCACTCGAATGTCTTGTTGACACCCAGACAAATGTGGAACCTGTGGTAGGAATGCACATGACACCGATTATCTGCCTCCTTCTCCCCACTGTATCAACTGTGATGGCGGCCATGCCACCCCCTCTCGGGATAATCCCGTGTGTCCTGATGAGCGAGTTGTCCAAGAGATTAGGGTAAATAAAAATGTGCCTTACCCAGTAGCTCGCAAATTACTGGCTAGTCGCAATGCCTGTGTTCTGGCACCTATAGTTCTGTTCTTGTTACCCCTCGCTCCATGAAGGACGTGGCCACGCTGACATGCGACCTCAAATTCGGCTCTGAGGTTGTGAAATCACCTAGTGTCAAGGTAGAATCGCCATCCCCCGTCCCACAGTGCAACAAACCATCAAACTGTCGCCTCAAGGGACAAAGCCACCAGCTACACAATCAGTAGGCAGGAAAGGACCAAAGTAGTACTCCCGTCAAGACTTCCTCCATCCCTCCAGCCAAACAACACCCGTCTTCCTCTAAACGGAAAAGCTCGAACAAGTCTACAAAAGGCAAACGGTCTTCTCCTTCGCCAACTTGAAGATCCTGTTCGACAGTGTAGCCACATGGTACCTTTGTCTGGCTGGCCTCTGTCTGGACGGTGCGCACCACCAACCGTTTTTCAGGTTGGAATCCATGGACTGGCCACACAAGCAAGCCGATGCTTCTGTGGACCCCATGGAGCAGGATCCTCCTGCTTCTGTGCCCTGTAGTAGCGACTCAACACTGGCTGTCACTGGGCGGCCGCCGAGTTGACACCCCTACGTCTCTACTTCCTCATGACTGTCCTCCAATGGAATGTTCGCGTCCATCGGTCCCACAAACAGGATTTACAGCTGCTTTTAGCATCGCAGCATACCCTTGTACTCTGCCCTCAGGGCCGCGAGGGGAAGCCATGATGTCTAAGGCAACTTGCATGGTTCACAGGGCTCCCCCCTGTCGGAGCTTCAAGTCCTCCCTTGGACATGGGTGTGTGTGTTGTCCTTAGCGTAATTTAGTTTAAGTTAGATTAAATAGTGTGTAAGCCTAGGGACAGATGGCCTCAGCTGTTTGGTCCCAGAGAAGATACCACAAATTTCCAATTTTTTTTCTGCCTTCGTCGGTTCTAGGTGCTTCAGTCCGGAGCCGCGCTGCTGCTGTGGTCGAAGGTTCGAATCCTGCCTTGGGCATGGATGTGTGTGATGTCCTTAGGTTAGTTAGGTTTAAGTAGTTCTAAGTCTAGGGGACTAATGACCTCAGATGTTAAGTCCCATAGTACTCAGAGCCATTTGAACCATTTTTCTGCCTTCAGGAAACGAAATTGCGTCCTCACGACCTCTTTGAGCTTTCACATTACTCATCTATTCGTTTTGACCTTTCCCCTAAGGTCGGCATTCCATCTCATGAGGGCGTCACGTTGCTCATATGGGATGACATTCATAGTCAACACATCTCCATGACTACTCATCTTCAAGCTGTGGCAATTCGCACTTTCCTTCCGCACCCGACTTTTTCCCTCTGTACCATTTATGTCACTCCGTTCATTCAATGTCACCAGGGCAGACTTCCTTATTGGGGAGCTACCTCCCCCATTTTTGCTACTCAGTGACTTTAATGCGCATCATCCCCTTTGGGGTTGTCCCAGGACCTGTCAGAGAGGTGCCCTCTTGGCTGACCTTCTTAAGTTTCAAGCTCTTCCCACTATCACCCTGCCTTCCTCCGTCGGAAACGAGTGGAGGAGGCTCGGGCAATTCCCCTTCTCGTCTCTGAATCATGAGTGCTACAATGCCGCCTTTACTATGAGAGAGCTTGATCATGTTCTCATTTCATCCCGATCCTGTGCCCCAGGCCAGACGCTATCCACATTCAGATGGTGCAGCAGCTATCTCTTAAGGGAAAGCACTTTCTGCTTAACACATACAACCGCATCTGGGCAGAGGACACATTTCTTGGACGCTGGCGTGAAGCCACCATCATGCCCATACCTAAGCCCGGTAAGGACAAAAACTCTCCTTCTAGCTACTGTCCCATCATTTTTACCAGCTGTGTTTGCAAGGTGATGGGACTTATGATTCATGCCCGACTGGTATAATAGCTTGAACCTCGCAATTTACTGACGAATGCACAGTGTGGATTTCGAGCATGGTGTTCTGCAGTTGACCATCTCGTTACTTTGTCCACTCATGTCATCAATGGTTTTCTGCGAAAATCCCAGACTGTGGCCGTGTTTTCCGATTTGGAGAAGGCCTGTGACACCTGCTGGAGAACTGGTATCCTCCGTACTCTTTACACATGGGTCTTCCATGGTCGCCTGCCCTGCTTGCTGGGGATTTTTATAATTGCTTCAAGGTGAGTGTGGGTTCTGCCGTGTCGGACACCCTTATCCAGGAAAACGGTGTGCCTCAGGGTTCTGTACTGAGTACTTTCCTCTTTGCTATCGCCATTAACCCTATCATGGCCTGTCTCCCACTGGGCATCTCCAGCTCCCTTTTTGTTGAATATTTTGCTTCTATTGCAGTTCTCCACGGACCTGTCTCACTGAGCAGCGTCTTGATCGTCTTTACTTCAAGAGCATCTCCAATGGATTTCGCTTTTCCACTAGTAAAACCGGTGTATGAATTTCTGGTGACACAAGTGGTTTCTCCCACCATCCTTACATTTTGGGCCTGTTGCCCTTCCATTCATTGAAACTACGAAATTCCTGGGGCTCATGTTCGATAGGAAACTCTCTTGGGCCTTCGATGAATCTTACCTGGCAGCCCACTCTACGTGGTTCCTCATTGTCCTATGTATCCTCTATGGTCCTTCCTAGGGTGCCAATCGAACCACCCTCTTCCGTTTGTACCCATCCCTTGTCCATTCGAAACTCGACTATGGGTGCTTTGTTTATGCGTCTGCACATCCATCCCTCTTACACTGTCTCATAACTATCCACCATCGTGGCATCCGTTTGGTCACAGGCGCCTTTTACAGCAGCCCGGTTGAGAGTCTGTATGCTGAAGCTGCTGAAGTACCCCTGTCCTAACGCCGTGATTTTCTCCTCTGCAGGTATGCATGCCGTTTGTCTGCCATGCATGGCCACCCATCCTATGTCTCCATCTTCGACGATTTCTTTGATCGTCAGCGCCCATCCTTCTTCTCTGTTACCTCCTGGAGTCTACTTTCGGCATTTGCTATGGCGGCTTAACTTCACACTACCTGCACCTTTTCGAGTGGGTGTGAACCCTTCACCACCTTAGCTTCGTGAAGCTGCCCATGTTAACCTTGGCCTCCATTCGCTTCCTAAGGACACTACTCCAGCCTCGGTCTATCGCCTTCAGTTTCACGACCTCCCCATGGAACTTCGCGATACTACCTTTGTATACACTGATGGCTCTCGGACTGATTGTGGGGTCGGGTGTGCCTTCGTCATTGTACCACGCGTGTCCTTCGATATCAGCTTCCGGCACACTCCTCAGTATTTACAGCCGAGCTCTTCGCCTTGCATCAGGTCACGGAGTACATCCGGCGACACAGCCTTTTCAATTGCCCTATGCTCAGACTCACCCAGTGCCCTTCAAAGTCTATGTGCGCTGTTCACCGCCCATCCCTTAGTGCAGCGGGTCCAGGAAAACTGACAACTACTCACTCTTGGTCGAGCCAGTGTGATGTTTCTGTAGGTTCCTGGTCATGTCTGTCTGCCAGGAAATGAGGCTGCTGATGCTTCTGCCAAAGCCAGAGTCCTCGTACCTTTGCCCACGAGTACCTGTATTCCATCCGATGATCTCTGTGTTGCTCACTGTCAGGAGCTGGTGCCCTGTGGCATCGCCAATGGTCCTCCCTTCACGGGAATAAGCTCTAGCTTATTAAGCCTCTCCCAGCGGCTTGGACGACCTCCTCTCGGCCTTCCCGCTGGGAGGAGGTTATTTTAACTCGACTGCGTATTGGAAGCTTCCTTTTTAGCCATCGTCATTTGCTAAGTGGTGCTACTCCACCACTTTGTACACATTGCACTCAAGTTTTAACTGTCTGCCACTTACTGATGGAATGTCAATTTTTTACGCTTTTACGTTTCATTTTGGGTTTGTCGTCTGAGTTATTGGTCGTTTTAGCAAATGAGGCGTCGGCTGTCGACCGCGTCTTACTTTCTATGCGCCAAAGCAATATGGCGAAGGCCATTTAATATTTAGTTTTGGACATCCGTTTATGTATGGTGTCTTTTTTCTAGCCCTTTTCCCACGTGCCTGTTTTAGCTGTCTTCTGTTGTATCAGTTTGGACTGACATACAGTCGTTTTTTAACTCCTCTCTGTCTTCGTGTTCTACAGTTTTGACTTGGGGGCGTATGACCCCAGTTGTGTTTGCGCCCTACAGCAAAACAAGAACAGAAACCCGCTCAGTTGTAAAATTATTTATTGAAAAAGCCTTGTACGATAGAAGTCTCTGTACACTACCACGGCTTCAGGGACTTGGCCAAATTATGAGGTGTATATGAAAATCTGAAGTGTAACACAGCTCTAAAGTGCTCCATTAAGCTATTAAGAAATTAAAAAAATTAAAGGTTGAAATTTAGAAACTGAAAAAACAGATAAAATGACTGAACAGCAGCCTACCTAGTGGAAGTAGGATGTCATGTCCATGGTCTAACAACTAAAAGGAAAACATCTGCCGTAGGTGAACCATCAAATAACATCCCAAATTGCGGCTGCAAAGAACTCTAATGACACTCGCGGCCTAGGAAAGTTCCTCTCGTCCGAAAATTGCCATCGGGATTGCATAAAGTCTACAACAATAAAGCCTCCATACGACGTTAGGTCGAAGCCACGCGTTAAACCGAAGTTAAACGAAGTAAGGACCCTGCGCTGCAGAAAGCGCAAGTCAGCTTACTACCTAATATAACGAGCCACACGAAAACGCCTACATTCGACGCCAAAACACACCAAACTGTAATTCAGCGCCCCCATGTGACCCTCGCTGAGCAATAACGCTATGGGGCGAATTCGTCGGACGCAACGTGAGGGGGCGGAGGGCGCATAACACGGCGCAGGGACGTTGCTTAATTTAACTTTGCTTTAGAGCCTGACTTTCGCCTAATGTCCTATGATGCCGTTATTGTTACAGACAGTCTGCATTCCCGGTGGCAATTTTCGGACAAGGGGAACTTTCCTAGGCATAGATGGAAATTTAGAGTTATCCGCAGACACAATTTGGGATGTTATTTGGTCGTCCGTCTACGGTAAATGTTTGCTTATTAATTGTCAGAACATAGGTACATTGTACAGGCAAAGGAACTGGTGCATGTGCCTAATATCGTGTAGGGCCCTCGGAAGCACCGAGAAGTACAGCGGCAAGTCGTGGCACTGTCTCGATTAACTTCTGTGTTGGGCTGTCCATAAATCCGTAAGAGTACGTTGCAAGGCATCCCATATATGCTCAATAATGTTCATGTCTGGGGAGTTTGGTGGTCAGCGAAAGTGCTTAAACTCAGAAAAGTGTTTCTGGAGCCACTCTGTAGCAATTCTGGACGTGTGTGGTATCCCATTGTCCTACTGGAATTGCCTAGGTCCACTGGAATGCACAATGCCCATAAATGGATGCAGGTGATCAGACAGGATTGTCATGTATGTGTCACTCTAACTTCACACGTCCCATACTATTACAGAGTCTCCACCAGGTTGAACAGCCCCCTGCTGACACGCAGGGTCCATGGATTCAAGAGGTTGTCTCCATAACAGTACACGTCCATCCACTGGATACAATTTGAAACGAGACTTGTCCGACCAGGGCACATGTTCTCAGACATCAACAATCCAATGTCTGTGTTGACGGGCCCAGGCGAGGCGTAAACTTTGTCGTGCAGTCGTCAAGGGTACAGGAGTGGGCCTTTGGCTCCGAAAGCCCAAGTCGATGATCTTTCGTTGAATGGTCCGCACGCTGACACTTGTTGATGGCCCGGCATTGAAATCTGTAGCAGTTTTGGGAAGGGTTGGACTTCTGTCACGTTGAACGATTCTCTTCCGTCGTCTACGTCTGCTACATCTACATGGTTACTCTGCAATTCACACTTAAGTACCTGGCAGAGGGTTCATCGAATCATTTTCATACTGCTTCTCTACCATTCCACTCTCGAATGGCGCGTGGGAAAAAGGAACACGTAAACCGTTCTCTTATTTTATTATGATGATCATTTCTCCCTACGTATGTGGGTGTCAACAATATATTTTCACATTCGGAACAGAAAGTTTATGATTGAAATTTCGTAAATAGATCTAGCCGTCAAGAAAACCGCCTTTGTTTCAGTGACTGCCACTCCAACTCGCGTGCCATATCAGTGACACTCTCACCCCTACTGCGTGATAACACGAAACGGGCTGCCCTTCTTTGCACTTTTTCGATGTCCTCCGTCAATCTCACCTGGTAAGGATCCCACAACGCGCAGCAGCATTCCATCAGAGGACGGAAATAGTAATGTAGGCTGTTTCTTTAGTGGGTTTGTCACATCTTCTAGGTGTTTTGCCAACGAAGCGCAGTCTTTCTTTCGCTCTCCCCACAATATTATCTATGTGTTCTTTCCAATTTAAGTTGCTCGTACTTGTAATTCCTAGGTATTTAGTCGAATTGACAGCCATAAGATTTGTGCGATTTATCGTATATCCAAAATTTATCGGATTTCTTTTAGTACCCATGTGGATGACCTCGCACTTTTCTTTGTTTAGTGCCAATTTCCACTTTTCACACCATACAGAACTTCTCTCTAGATAATTTTGTAATTGGAATTGATCGTTTGATGATTTTAAGGGATGGTAAATTGCAGCGTCATCTGCAAACAATCGAAGGGGGCTGCTCAGATTATCACCCAGATCATTTATGTAAATCAGGAACAGCAGGGGCCTATGACACTACCTTGTGGAATGCCAGATATCACTTCTATTCTACTCGATGGTTTACCGTCTATCACTACGAACTATGACCTCTCTGAGAGGAAATCACGAATCCAGTTACGCAACTGAGACGATACTCCATATGCACGCAATCTGGTTAATAGTCGCTTGTGAGGAACGGCGTCAAAAGCCTCCTGGAAATCTAGGAATATGGAATGGATCTGAGATCCCCTGTCGTCAGCACTCATTACTTCATGGGAATAAAGAGCTAGCTGTGTTGCACAAGAATGATATTTTCTGAATCCGTGTTGGTTATGTATCAATACGTCATTTTCTTCAAGGTGATTCATAATGTTTGAGTACAGTATATGCTCCAAAATCCTACTGCAAATTGAGGTCAGTGATATGGGTCTGTAATTCAGTGGGTTACTCCTATTTCCTTTCTTGAATATTGGTGCGACCTGTGCTACTTTCCAGTCTTTAGGAACAGACCTTTCGTCAAGTGAGCGGTTGTATGTGATTGCTAAGAAAGGCGCTATTGTGTCTGCATACTCTGAAAGGAACCTGATTGATATACCATCTGGACCGGAAGACTTGCCTTTCTTAAGTGATTTGAGTTGTTTCGCAACACCTAAGATATCTACTTTTATGTCACTCATTCGAACAGCTGTTCTGGCTTCCAATTCTGGAATATTTACTTCGTCTTCTTTAGTGAAGGATCTTTTTACGGTCGCAGCGATGTTGTAGCTTTGATGTTTTACCGGATTCCGGATACTCACGGTACACTCGTGAAATGGTCGTGCGGGAAAATCCCTGCTTCATCGCTACCTCTGAGATGCTGTGTCCCATCGCCCGTGTGCCGACTATAACAACACGTTCAAACTCGCTTAAATCTTGATAACCTGCAATTGTAGCAGTAGTAACCGATCTAACAACCGCGCCAGACACTTGTTGTCTTATATAGGCGTTGCCGACCGCAGAGCCTGTTCTGCCTGTTTACATATCTCTGCATTTCAATAAGCATGCCTATACCAGTTTCTTTGGCGCTTCAGTGTATAACGTCCTGTTACTTGTAGGTAATCTTTTGCTCAATAATTTTATCTATTTTTATGTTTCTAAAAGCTGATCTTCAATTTTTTTTAAATTTTTTGTTTGCGTCATGGAGTAGGCTACAACTATTGTTTTACTCCAGATTTTAGAATAACTTGATGATGGGACTATGAACCCGAAACCGTGTTAGTGTATAGCGACTTCAAGACTTCGGTCCATAAACAGTTTTACAACTGCGGCGGATTTCTTTACCACGTACATAACTCAGTGCAGATGCCCCTGCCATCCGCCTCTCGATACTTCCAGCGGGCATCACTGGTTCCTACAGGATGCGGCGCGGGAATTTCCTCACTTCAAACGCGCAGCTGTCACTCATTGTTGTGTGAGGTTGAGCGAATTCGAAAGGACGGAACCTAACTCTTTTTTTTCAAAGCTTAGTTTAGTAGCTATCATCAAGTGGAGGAAAGAGGAACGCAAGTTCGACTTGCCGACTTAGTTTTCCAGTAGTCGTTCGGTCATCTCAACGCAGCGTTCATTCAGGAAACCGATGAATACTGCCCCTGCAGGTCGTGTTGGTGATCGAAAATCGACAGTTACGTGGGTGGACACTTTCATGGACACTAGTAGTGTGCCGAAAAAGAAACCAGGATCTTCAAGGACCGCCAGGAAACAAGAAAATCGTACCATCAAGGGATAAAGACTCTGCCTATAAAGTGAGTTTCACAGAGTCCGAGCTTTAACAAGGAAGTCAAATGCTATGCCAGTACCTACAGGAAACAAGGGGACACCACGAAAAGGTCATCCATGCGGGTGGGGGCACTAGACCTGGGGGTATGGAGTAGTTTTAATATTTTGGAAGACGAATGCCAACTTCTAAGTAGCCACATAAAAGTTCGAGTTCCGACTCTTAAAAAGATCGATTTTTAAACAAAACTCCTGTTTTTCCCATATTTTATTTCCTTTTTCTGAGAGATAGGGGGGGCATGCCCCCCCAACCCCAGTTAGTTCTAAGTTCTAGGGGACTGATGACCTCAGATGTTAAGTCCCATAGTGCTTAGAGCCATTTGAATTTTTGGATGACACTACAGTAACGGTGTTACGCTTAATCTCTTCGCAAGGCTTTTATTATTTCTAAGGATCAAAAAATGATTTCTTAACACTTGCAGTTTTATTGGTCGTGTTTATTTAACTGTCTCAATTTTTATTGTATGTAAATAAATTTTAAGAATTTACTAACATTTTTTGGCGAATTAAAAATGTTTCTGAGACCTCCACGATCCGAGATAACATTTTTTTTCTTTAAAGTCTAGTGGACGCAATTAACATTTTACAGCGATGCTCTGGATGGAAGTTAATACTAAATATTTATATTTTTCAAGGAAAAATACTAGGATATGCTTCATTTAGTTTTAGTGTTATTAACTGAGTAATGAAATGAAGCGTGCAAGTGTGGAGCGCCTGAGATGGAGAGGGCGGCGGATTTCAGTCTATAATAAGTTTATCAATATAGGTTCAAATGGCTCTGAGCACTATGGGACTCAACATCTTAGGTCATAAGTCCCCTAGAACTTAGAACTAGTTAAACCTAACTAACCTAAGGACATCACACACACCCATGCCCGAGGCAGGATTCGAACCTGCGACCGTAGCAGCCTCGCGGTTCCGGACTGCAGCGCCAGAACCGCACGGCCACCGCGGCCGGCTATCAATATAGGACACGTGTATAACGTAGTTTCCATTGTAATGATTTTATACATATTTCATATACTTGTATTATTGAATATTTGTGTAAATCAATAAAATTCTTTAAACTTGTCTTGACATGTTCCAATTATGTAACGCAACATTTTTGTATCAGAAATAATGAAGTAATGAAATAAGTGTTACAGAAACCAATAGCGAGTATAACGTAACCATCTTTAATTAAGTATAACGTTCGAAGTGTTTCATAATAAATGTTACTGTAGCAATACAAAATGATTAAAATTATTATAAACGTAAATAAAATGTAAAGTAAAAAAAAATTAATATTTTCGGAGCTATTTTGCTTCTAAGGCAAAAGTGACTGTTAACTTGTCCAAGTACTCCAGAGTAAGTGCAAAAGGATTTTTGTACGTGGTCCGGAAGCCGAAGTATCAAACACTGTGCGAGCGCAGGCCGCTCAGAATCAACTGTCAGGGCGAGCGATGGCCGCTTCCCACACACTCGGCCGCCCGCTACAGCTGGACCACCCCGTGCTTTCACGCGTCGCTTTATTACTCAGTTAGTGTCACTAAAAATCAGTGAAACGAATCGGATTCTTTCTCAGAAATATAAGTATTCAGTATTAACCTCCGTCAAGCACATCGCTGTAAAATGTTAAATGCGTCCTCAAGATGTTGAAGAAAAAAAAAAAAACTATCTCGGCTCCTGAAGGTTGTAGACTTCTTTATATTCGTGAAAAAAGTCAGTAATTTCTTTCTTTAAAAGTTGATTTTTTGGACTTGTTTAATGCCACCACGAGTTCCTCTCCAGTACCAACCTCTTTATCTCAGAGTAGCACTTGCAACCTACGTCCTCAATTACTTTCTGGATGTATTCCAATCTCTGTCTTTCTCTACAGTTTTTGCCTTCTACAGCTCACTCTAGTACCATGGAAGTCGCTTCCTGATATCGTAACAGGTATGCTGCCTTCCTGTGCCTTCTCCTTGTTACTGTTCTCCACATATTCGTTTCCTCTCCGTTTCTGCACAGATCCTCCTCATTCCTTACCTTACCTAAAGTACAAACATTCTTCTATAGCACCACATCCCACATGCTTCGATTCTCTTCTGTTACAGTTTTCCCGCAGTTCATGTTTCACTACTGTACAATGCTGTGCTCAAACGAGCATTCTTAGAAATTTCGTCTTCAAATTAAGGAATATGTTTGATAACAGTAGATTCCTCTTGGCCAGCAATGCCCTTTTTGCCAGCGCTAGTCTGTTTTTTATGTCCTCCTTGCTCCGTCGTTTGGTGTACTGAGATACCACACAAGAAGGTTTTGCGACAGTTGGTACCAGAAGTACCGTCGACGGCAGTCCGCAGCAGGAACGTCGCTGTGCCCAAACTAATCACACTGCCCGCGAGGACCACGCCTCCTGGAGCAGCGGCGCCACTAGGAAGAGAGACGCGCGCTTAAGTTGCCGTGCACAAGCACAAGTTGTCAGAGTCTGTCACGTAGGAGACCTGACAGTGTTTACTTGCGAGTACGCGCTCGTCGTTCGTTACGGTCACGAGTTTTGCTCAGCGTTGCTTAGCAGTAGTGTCTGAGCCGACGTTAATTTTTCGTTCGCTTTCTAAGGCACCGTTTTTTCTTTCTTTTCGTACGTGCCTCTTTCTACCGGGGATTTATAGGCGTCAGGCGTTAGTATATTCTGACTGCCAGTGCCCTGGCTACGTTAGTCGGGCCGTGGCAAACCATGAATAGGGCCAAGGACAGGAATCCGCGGCTCGGCGACTCCTCCGCCGTTCCGGCAAGCCGCCGGAGGCGCCGCTACGGACAACACCCAGCGGACCGAGGACCGAGCGCATCGGGCCTCCCGCCATAAGTCACCGGTAACTACTCACAGTGACACCGATTCACGTGAACCAGTCCACAGCCTCGCGTGACGGACCGATCTTCCTCTTCGTCATCCGACGACTCCTATGGCCGCCTGGTGATAAACGTCTCACCCAGTGACAGTCAAGCCCTGTTGGTCCCCAACATTGATACAACCGACCACCACATGGAAGCTCCGTCGGTTGCTGCTTCTTTTACATCACCTCGTCCGCCAAATGGGCCTCGTGAGGACTCTTACCCTGTGGGTCCCCACCTCCCACCCCCTTGTGGTCCAAAATCTAAACGGTTTTCCGCTAGTGCCCATCGCAGCGGCCGTGACTGGGATTCAGATGGCTCCACACCTTGAGCAGCCGCACCTGTTGGTGCCATGTTCCAGGACATGGGTCCCCCCCCCCCCCCGACTCCTTCTCATAAACCACTGCTACAAGAAGGAGAAGATCTCTCCTGTTGTGGTTTACAGTCCCACAAACTACATTAAAGTGAACACGGAACTCCAACGCCTTATTGCAGGCCAACTGCAGCCAGTTCACCAGAAAGTCCAAGTCAAAAGTCCCTGACAGAAAGTCCTTAACTTTGTGAAGTCGAGGGCTATGGACTACTACACTCATCAGGCTTCTGGCGACAGAAAAACAGAATTCGTCATCAGAAACCATCCCTGCGAAGTTATAGAAACTTACGTCAGGGTTGAATTATTCCATCTCAGGTTTCAGGACCCTTCGGTCCACCAATACAACAAGAGGGATCCTGAGACCCAGAAGGTAATCCCTATGCCCGCCCCTTATTAGGAGAGAGGACGTCGAATACCTTCAGCAAATCTGCTATCTCCTGTGTGCCAAGGTGTGTATTGAATCATATGGAGGCCATAGTGCCCCCTCCATCTGCCGTACATGTCGGTGTTTGTGACACACCACAATTACTGCTCACTGCCTTTTCGATGAGTCGAGTGTGCCAGCTCGCATCTGTCAGAGGGCTGCAAACTCCTTACCTTGGAAAAACCCACATGTGCAAACTGTTCAGGCACCACTCACGACCCACACCATTTGATTTCCAGGAGGGGTTTCTCTGTATACCAGAAGGCTGAGAAGGCTTGACACCCTGAAAGAAGGAAACCAGGGACTAATTGGTCACCCCTGCCTTCTTGGACCGCGCCCATTTCTCCATCTGTGACACAGGAACCCCCTCTAACTCAAAGCCCTACAACCACATTCGCTGCTGCAGTTCAGTATACTTCTGCTCATCTGCGTCCTGTGACGAATACCAATGCCTGCCAAACAGACAGACTGTCTGCAGCCTCCCACCCCCACCTGTTGAAGTGCCATAGGCCTCTATTGTGGCACCTTCTACACACGTAACCATGCCCAACCCTGCCCACTGATGAGTCAAGCAGCCCACCCAAAATATTCCCCCAGTGATGGATACAGATGCTTCTTTCTGGGATGACATGAGAGAGATCTTCCAGGTCATCTCTCTCTTCGCACAGCCCCACATCAGGGCTATCATTCGTGAAACAGGTCAAAAGATCCATCTGTTGGACTGGCAGATTTTGTTATGATGGTCAATCACCCACTGCACAACCATCAACCCACTCGGGATCTAGTTGTCTGTATTTTTTATACTAATGGCATTCAACATATGAAGACTGAACTGAACACCTTCCTCTACGACCACCATGTGAACATTTTACTTGTCTCAGAAACGCATCTGAAACCTGCCAACGATTTTCGACTCCACAACATGGTTTGCTATCGCACTGACCGACTCCATCGACGAGGTCACGGCACAGCAGTGTTCCTACATAGGACTCTCGTTCATAATCACGAGTCTCTCCAACCACTAGAACATATAGAGGCTAAGGCGGTCACTATTTCTACCCGTCTTGGGTGCTATTACATTCACTGCGGCGTATTTCTGCCCTAACCTACCGCTTTTTGAAACAGACTTCTGTACATTGACATCATTTGACAAACTATTGTTGGGACAGATATCAATGCCAAGCATCCAACTTGGCATTCTCACATTGCTAATGCCAAGGGTAGACACCTCCTCGAACTGGAAGATCCTCCAGCACTTTTGGTCTATGGGCCCTGTAAGGTGTTAGGCAAATCCAACACCTTCCACGAAAACCCTGGCATGATAAGCAAATCCAGTAGTATGTCACATAGCTCCGAATAAATCGTGACATTAAATTAACCAAAGTGATACGAGTAACGAGTGAGCAAGTGGAATACCACAGACTAACACAAGAAGGCCGAAATGCATGTCATACCTTCCCACTGTGAGACAGATGCAGTTCCGAAGGGAGAAACGAGAACAGAAGCCGAGAGCAGAATCGTGTTAAGCTGAAGGCCCTACGATAAGAGACGGACACCCACGTTGCCAGCTAACCGCTAGGACCACCCCCCAGCCGATGTTAAAATCTAGAGCCCTCCAGAAGAACAGTATAGATCTTTTGATAACACTAAAAGGACCACACCAGCTGCAAGTTTTAGCGTGAGACTTTTTCGCGTCTCTGTTACGTCAGGACCACCCCCCAGCCCATGATAAAACATAGAGCCCTCCAGAAGAACAGTATAGATCTTACGATAACACTAAAAGGACCACACCAGCTGCAAGTTTTAGCGTGAGACTTTTACGCGTTTCTGTTATGTTGCAAACTTTAAAAAACATTGCCCCACCACGAAAAGTTCAACGTTTCTCATTGGATAGACAGAATATTTGTAGGCGGAGCTTAAGGTTAACATTGAAACCCTGACTGGTCAGATGAAAACACAGCCAGATAGGTTTTTAAGCCAACTTCGGTAAATTGTAGTAAGGAGAAGTTAGGAGAGAGTTGCTTCCGAGACGGCGAGATGAGTGGAGCTGTGCTGCCCGCCGCTCCCTGACGAACACCGACAAGGTAATGAACGCACGCGATGCCGCATAACAGCGCATAAAGCTTCTCTCAGAACTGCAGAAGTCTCATCTGTTACACCCCCTTTCTGCGTAATACTAGAGTCGATCGTCAATTAAAGCTCATGGTGTTCATATTTGCCACTTGAAGTAAAAATCTGAAACGCGATGATTTTTCTGTTATAAAGTTATTGAGAAGCCACATCAGCCACTGTAATTTACGACAAGTTAGATAAGTAATTAAAGATAATTGAGGGTCACTGTAGACCATTTTGATAGTTTTCTCTTTTGTGAAACTTAATTTAAACCTAGATTATAAATGTGATATGGCATAGGTCATCCTTCGATCCATTGTAGAATTGGAAACCCATTCAGGGAATATTCGTTCACATTTTTGTTGAACGCAGTTGGTTTTTACCATCCTGTATTAAAAGATTTCCTTTTATCAATAGTGCAATTTATAAACAATGTTTTGTGAGTAAAATAAAATTTCCAATGGTAAACTTAATTGTTTTTTCGACGTTATTTTACCAGCTAACTAAAAATAGGAAAGCCTTGAACCCCTTCCACTAAATTTAGTTAGTATTAAGAGTCTTTTACAGGGAGTGCAGTGGAGCTGACGCTGAAATCATTGAGTATTTGGTTATATCATCGCTAGTCTCACTGAACTCTTGTTAACACTACATGTCATGTGTGGTCTGGCGTCTCCTTACCAGCAACAGGTCCCAGGTTCAAACTAGTCAATTCCCTAAGAAACACGCTCAGAGCGTCGTTGTGCGAAAGTGGTAGGGAGACACGATATAGAACAAACAGACACCACGCAGAATGTTAGATGCCAAGGGCAGACACCTCCTTGAACTGGAAGATCCTCCAGCACTTTTGGTCAATGGGCCCCCATAATCCCACCCATATACCAGTTCATTCCAACTGCCAGCTGGACTTTCTGAACTGGCCTCTGACCCAGCCATCACTGACTGGGACAAATTTTTCAGGATCCTCAAAAATACCACCTGGCAAAATCTCAATCTGACAACATCTACCAATCTGGTTAACACTGGTAACCACGAAAATCCAGAAGGCAAGGAAGGCCTCTACTTCCATTGTCCCAAGGTCTTTAACCCCACTGAATTACTTGCTCCTCCTCCTGTGAAAACCAAAAATCCGGAAGAACCGCTACTGCAGGTGGTGGAAGCAGTTTCGTGTCCCTCAGGATAAGTGTCATATGAGGAGTTTCCAATGTGAATTCTACTACCACCTCGCTTATTGTAAAACAGAACAATGGGAGGACGAGATGACTGCCTTGGTTTGCACTGAGGACCAACCACGCTATCCACACAGTAGATGGCTTAACTGAAGATGATCTCCAAGTGGTAGAAACTCTGGCTGATGCCTCTGGGGCTCAGAACCAATTGCACTTCCTGGACCTTACACTCGATGAACTCCAGGATGGACGCCATATTGTGGAGGCCCTGGCAGAAGTCTAGTGGATCCTCCAGTAGAAGTGTGGGCAGTCAGCTCGAGGTTTGAATGGCATCTTAAACGAACACCTCCGTCGGCTCCTGTATAAGCCATTGGCTTTGTTTACCAGCATCCTGAACTGCTGTCTCACAGCCGTCCTTCCCCCCCCCCCTCCCCCCCCCCCCCCCCACAGCAGAAGCCGGTCAAACTGATTGCCATCCCAAGCCCGCAAAAGATCCTAGGGTGCATTCTAACAACAAACAAATTAGCCTTCTGAATACCATGGTAATGGTCCTAGAATCTTTCATCCTCCACCACATTTCCCAGCCTCTGGCAGCGGCTGAGACAATCCGTCCGCAAAAATTCGAATTCGCTTCCCACCTGCTAGCATCTCCAAGTTCCTAAGATAACGGAACATGTCAGCAAGAGCTTTAACCGCACCATGTCGATGGCAGTGGTTTTCCTGGATCTGCAAAACGCGCATGACAAGATATGGCAGGATAATCTTGTGCCCAAAATGCTGATACAGAAGACCACACCAGTCATCTATATCAAGATCGTAGATGATTTTCTCCACGACAGAACCTTCTTCGTTACTCAGCAAGGAAAACGCTCGAGCTTATGTCACATGTCCCTGGGTACCCATCAAGGCTCTGTGTTCTCTCCCATCCTGATTAACATTTATGTTAATGATATGCCAGTCATCCCACACTGCAACCTGGCCCAGTACTCCGATGATACGGCGCTTTACACGACCGATCCCAACACAGACCAGCTCATCACTCGTCTCAAAAAGTAGATGGATGTGACTGTCACCTGGTGTCGTTCAGATAAGATTTCCCTTAATGCCACCAAGACTACGGCAGTCTATTTCACCAAACAGAGCCCTATAACCTTACACAACATCACTATTAGAGGCGTCCAGGTCCCATACCAGGTATCTATGTGATTCGATGGTTACAAAGCTGCTCTTCCATCGCCATAGAGAATACAACACCTAAAAAGGACAGAAGCTGATAAAAGCTATGTACACACTCTTCAACAGCAGGAAAGTGAACTTAGACACCAAGTTCAGATTACTGGTCGATTGTTCACCCTTCCCCCACCTATGGCTCCTCCATTGTGGGCCACGATGGTGCTTCCCGGATGCCGACCCTCCAGAACCTGCAGAATAAAGTGCTTTGGTTGAGCCTGCATGCCCCTCCCCTCACGACGGTTGTCACCCTCCATGAGGAAACAAACGTGGTAACTCTAAAGACGTCCATTCGAGATAAGACAAGGCAACTCTGTGATAAAGTAGATGCGCTGCACGACATGTTCACTGGCTTAAACCACATTGGCAGCACGACTCCCCGGCACTGGCACCGCCACCCTGTTCCTCTTACCATCCTCGAGGAATCTGGACCATGGCTAACGATAGCTCTGTTACGGCCACTGATAAAGTGGCTACGACCAGTGACGCCCATATTACGACCGCCGATTTCAGTACCATGTAGTTGTGTTCCTTGTTGCCTGCTGCCTTAAATTCCATCGTCGGAGAGTGGTACAGGGCTTCAAATTCCACCACCACACCTTAAACGTACACTCCAATGACGTCACTGGAATGATGTTATTGTAGACATAAAAATTTTACCCTTACACCAAGATAGTGAGACCGAGATCAATCGGTGACGCTGTACCCTAACGTACCACAAAAAATGTTGTCAGTTGCAAGATGTAAATCAGTCCGAGCCTTCCTAGGGAGTTCCTACAGACCGTTTGTCGTGGTTTCAGTCTTTGAGTCGTCGAGTTAGATAGAAATCGTGGCCAATAGACAGACAGTGGTTAGCCTTCAGCAGAAACAGAACAGTGAACAGAATTACCGTGTATGGACAGAGGCCGCCTACCTTGAGTTTTAACTGAGTACTGTTAGTTTGGAACTGTTCTTCGAGCAATACCTCAGTGCAGAAGATGTCTTCTGCGGACCTGAGTTCAAAATACATTATTTAGTTTGTGTTCATGGAGCTGTAGTCAACGCAGGGCAGATTGGCTAAACTTGCATTCTACAACTGCTGTAACCAGCGTTACCAAAGTTGAGTGATAAATTTTGCTATTTACTGTTGTGGGATACTGAGTGTGTGCTGCCCTTGAACCCACACATCCGCCTTTCTAAGACCCCTTTATTACTCTTTTTCAACAGCAGCGAGATTTTCATGGAAGTAGAACCCCTGAGTTCACAACACGTCCGTCATAGGTTATTTTTCTACCAAAGTAACAGAATTCCTTAACTTCATCTAAAACTTATTTTCATAAAATAAAAAGTGAGATAGTTAGCACAAAAAACAACTGACCAAAGTGCCAGTTCTTTGAAGCCATTTTTTGATCCTTACAATTAATAAAATCGTAAAAGTTCTTTAACAGCATGGTAGCACAACTCTTCGCCAAAAAATTGAGTCTAAATCGGTTACTGTAGGGGCAGCTATCGAGAGCGCGTTTGTCTCAAAAATCTATGTATCTCGAAGAATAATTAATATATTCTGATTTCTCAAACAAGTATTTTTTTGACTTACCAAGGGCTATATTTACAGTAAATAGCAACTATGGAAACATGATTGTTAATGCGTTGTACAGAACTCGATTTTTAGGGTTTTTTCAGTTATTTAAGAAAAACCTGTTTTTGGATTTTTGCTGATTTGTTTGGCCATGTTTGCCACCTTGGTTTGAGTTTAACGAAAAATAAACTACGTCTAAATTTTAATTTCCTATATGCTTATATTTTTTGTTTTCAGGCAATTATTTTGGCAAGTTTAAGATTAGACCGTCACAGAAGGCTTCGTCTATTACTGTTTCGTTCAACAATGCCTAGGCGCTACCGCTCATGCACCTTTATGTGAAACAGTTGTTCAGGTTTCGTGTGAAATAGTCAAATGCAGTCGAGTCACACCACAAGTATATGAACAGTTTGCAGATTTGGATAAGATAAGAGGTTCGAAGGTTTTGGTCACACAGTAAAGGAAACAGTCACTGACTAATCGCTTTATTTACGGCAACTGTGCGAAATTAGGATAGGATTTTTAGGTTTTTATAAAATGGATTTTAACGTCTTATTTTCTTGGAATACCCCATATTAGGTTGAAACAAATTATCTCCCCGTTTTTGGGATCTTTTAATCAAAAGTACAATGAACGCTAATTTTAACATAGAAAATGTTGCTATAGTTTTATTTCTTTGTAGAAAATAAACGATTAAATACTTCCTACAAGGGCACTCGAAAAAATGCATAAAAAATTGAGATAATTGAGATATTTACGCGTGCTACAATTATTTTTTGTTTGTAACATTTTAATAAAAAGTGTTTCTCACAGTAGTTTCATTGAAAGTTTTTGTGTGTCACTCACACAGAAGTACATTGGAATCATGTATCTACAGGGTGTGGCTAAATTCCCTTTACAGACTTTGAGGACAGCTTCCTTACAACTCCTCCCCCCCCCCCCCCCCCCCACCCCCACGTAATAGCGGACACTTTCTTCATATCCGGGATTCGTCAGACGTATATTCCTTAATTTAGTGACGCATATTATTCCCTCTGGACCAGGTATTTCCTCCAGATACATCTCCATCTCGGAGATTACATTTACTGTTTGGGTGCGGACGCTAGGCATTGAACTGCAGCAGATAGATGTTGCAAGTGAGCTCTTAAATATGTCAAGGATGCAACATTATTAATGTTCTTAAAGGCAGTCTAGGGTTTTTTAGTGAAAGCTGATTCACTAGAGTCGGATGTGTCTAGTACCTCTTTGACTTTTTGGTAGTATTCTGCATAATATAAATCAGCCAGGTCCACAAATGTGTAAGTATTGGTTCAGGTGGAAGGAAGATGTTTGGAGCTATTTCCGTAAACAACTGAATGCGGAGAGGAGCTCTAAGAAATACTTTCTTGTCACAGAAAATGACACCACCGCCGCCCCACACGGAACCCAGTGTTCGTGTGCGGTTGGGCCCCCAGTGGACTCTCCCCCTCCTCCCCAGGAACGTCTCATACCAGACGAGTGTAACCCTAAATGTTTGCGTGGTGAAGTAATGGTGGTGTGCATGTACATGGAAACGGTGTTTGTGCAGCAATCGCCGACACAGAATAATTGAGACGGGGTAAGGGGAACCAGCCCACATTCGCCGAGGCAGATGGGAAACCGGCTTAAAAACCATCGACAGGCTTGCATGCACACCGAACCTAGACACTAATCTGCCGGGTGTATTCGTGCTGGGAACCGGCACACCTTGCTGCTCGGGAAGCAGCGCGCTAGAGCGCGCGGCTAGCTGGGTGGGCCACTTCAGACTTTCTGACTTCCTCTGCCAGATGGCACAGGCCTTGGCAATGCGGGTGCCGTGGATCGTACTGACATGTAATTATTTCAGTGTTGCTCCCACTTTTAACATATAGCCAGCACAGCAGCACGAGTCGCCCCTGGAAAGTCCTCTTTAGACCCTTTTAGGCCTTTTTGTACCATTTAACCCCTTTCGGGCTCTATAATGTTAAAATATATAAATCCGAGCCCTAGTAATTAAGCACAAGTCATATCGTCAATCTTACTCTTGGTTAGTAGCATCCGTTGGCGGGCTACAGTATTATTTAAGCAGTTATTAAAGCTACCTCGAACCGTTTTAGCATAATTGGTTGGACTGGAAAAAAACGGTACAGCAATAAGAAACTCTAGTGTGAAAGTGGAACTAAATTTATCTGTTAATATGAGTATGAGTCTAGCCATTGTTAGAAAGTGAGTTCAATGAACGAAGTGAAAGGTACGAGTTACTATCCTTTTCACTTACAACGGAAGAGCTTTAAATTTCCTAAAGAAAAGAGATTCGTTTTCGTTGTAGGCATTACGATCAGCCAGTTCTCTTTCTGTTTATCATTCCCTACGCATCTCCGAAATTATACTGTGAACGGAAAATATCTTGTGGCACCAGAGGAAATTCTTATGCTGAGGTGCATACATAAACGTCAGCATTTCAGTGGTATAATAAACGAGAAGTGTTAAAATGATTTGTGTAACAGTGACACGCGTGTCTTTTAATCATGAACGTGTTAAAAGTCTTTCACACCCAACTGCGAATGTAGAGTTCAGCGTACTACGAATGTGAGAACCAGAGGACCTATACCACGTTGTGATCTTCGGTCAGCAACAAAAACACGCACTGGGGATTCCACTTTGTCGGTTGCTGAACTTGGAATATGAGAAACCTCCTTCTGTCTACCACAGACGTCTGTGTCAAACTACTACTGATCGCTCTTACTGCAGAGAGTGGGTGACTGAATCGCGAAAAAAGAAACCTTTTTTGGCCTGTCTACTTACACGTACGAGGTGCAACATGAAGAGTTGTAATGAGTGAGTTTGCTCGGCAGGATCGGTGGGCTATTTGTGTAAGAAAGAGAGTGCTCTCAGGATGGTGATTTTGTGTTACATGTGGCAAACCATAATGGTAACTGTGAAGTACGTGAGAAGACTTTATGATTGTCAAATAAATGTCAAATAATTAAACATCAGAAATTGTTAGTACAAAGTGTACTGAGACAAGTCACGTATTTGCACGCATTGGTTTCCTTACAGAAAGTACACTGATCAGAGAGAACATTATGACCACCTACCTAATAGCTCGTATTTCCACCTTCGGCACGGATAACAGAGTTGACACGTCATGACATGGAAGCAATGAGGCCTTGGTAGGTTGCTGGAGGGAGTTGGTACCGCATCTACACACACAAGTCACCTAATTCCCGCAAATTGCAGGGAGGGGTCGCTGAGCTCTGACGCCACGTTCAATCACGTGCTAGATATGCTCCATCAGGTTAAGATTTGGCGAGTTGGGGCCAGCAGCACATCAACCGGAAATCGCCGCTGTGTTCCTCCTGTGTTCCTCCAACCACTCCATCACACTACTAGCCTTGTGACATGGAGCATTATAGCCCTGAAAAGTGCCACTACCGTCAGGGAACATGATCGTCGTGAAGGGGTGTGCGCGGTCTGCAACCAGTGTACGGTATCCCAGGTCATCATGGCGCCTTTCACGAGCTCCACTAAACGCACGGATGCAGACGTGAATGTTCCGCAGAGAATAGTGGAGTGGCTGGCGGCTTGTTTCTGTCCTGCAATACAGGTGTCAAAAAGCTGTTCTCCTGGAAGACGACATATTCGTGCATTCCCATCGACATAATGAAGATGGTATCTGGATTCATCAGATCATGAATCGCTCTGCCATTGCTCAGAAGTCCAGTGCCAATGCTCACGTGCCCATTTCATAGGTAGTTGACGACGTCGTGTTGTTATCATTGTCACATGAATGAATCATCGGCTACTGAGGCCCATCGTTAGGAGTGTTGTGTGGACTGTGGGTTCTACACAATTGTACTCAACCCAACATTAATGTCCGACGTTGGGCCCGCCACAGTTCACCGCCTGTCCTGGTTTACCAGACCGCCCAGCCTAGGACATCCAACATCTGTAGTGAGGGGTGACCTCCTAATTCGACGACGTCTGGACATGGTTTCACCTTGGTTTCGCCATGTGTTGAAGACATTCACCACACCTATAATGCTAGTGTCAGGTCTCTGGGCAGACAATCTGCCATTGGTCAAACTCAGATACATTGCGTGCATTCTCAGTTGTATACATGGACAGCACACCCACTGATACTACATACACCGTGCATGTGTCTCACTAGGAATCATTCCTCGCCAGGTGACGCTACTATTACCGCCTGGAGGGTGTTTATATCGATAGTAGGTCTGTGGTCATGATTTTCTGGCTGATCTGTGTAGTCAATTTCCCATTACACATAGCGTTGTCATCATAGTGCTAGTACACACACTCTAGCCCAATTTGCGAAAATTGGGGTTTAAGTGTCCACTTAGTACTATAGACAATTTGTATCAGGCCATTTGTAGAACACTTTAGTGAACGTGACAAAAGTTATAAGAAAAATATAATTCAATAGAAAACTTTCAGACTTCAGTACTTACATATTATCTACACTTTGGTATCATTGAGCACAAAAAGTTGATACCATCAGAACCACATCTGCAGACGTTACAACCAAGAATAAACGTTGATCCTGGGGTACAGTTGGTCCCTGTAGGTACAAAACAAAAATAACATCATAAAGGGAAATCGATCCACGGAATATGGCTGGCATTGCCAGTTACCAGCAAAGAGAGCAGTTGCAGTATGTGATAAAAACCCTGAGTTGGCTGATGCCAGCACAAAATATGGAAGACTAAAATATTTCCTGATGGGAGCTTGTTGGAGAATTTGTCAACTATCACAATAGATGTATCAAGGAATTTTGACGTCAACCTGAGACACTATAAGTAAGTAATCTAATGTCCCAAGTTGCTGTCAAGCTGTCTGCTCCGTATATACGCTCACCAGACAAGGTTTTAGTGATGTCTCCCCCCTTAAAAGAACACACAGGTCACTTTGAATAATGTAGATGTGTAATGCTTCTACCATGTAGTCGTGTGACTACTCCACCCTTCATGTAAGTGGTGGCAGTGAAGTCCTTGCACTATGTGCCAGTGAGTTGTAAGGAGACAGTGCCTATTATGGGTCGACATGCAGACGTGTAGACGTCACAGAATGCCAGGCAGTAGATTTCGTTGCTTTGTTGATTGGGGCTGGGGGCAGAGAGGTCATCCGTCCCACAATCGCAGGTAGCTGAAACTAAGGGAGAAAGAATACCAACAACATAGTCCTGTCGATAGGGCAAACAAAGAGGCAGAAGGAACATTCGGAGGGCAGGAAGACTAAAAAACACTAGGCGGGGAAAGATGTGGAGGGACGACAGCAGGGGATTTCCCAGGAGCGCTACACGTTATGGCAGAGGATGGTAGATTCCACCAGGAGAGATGGAAGTAAGAGTGTACATGGGGGGCATTCCCTCAATTGCACGAAGTTTGTTAGACACGAGGATGGTCACCAAGAGTTGGCCTATGACTGAGCAAAACGGAATTTGATGTGAAGCCACAAATCCACCGACATAGGAGTTAAGGAGAATGGGGTTGGGGGGTAGATTGCTGCTGCCCCTAGCCAGATGACTGGCTAGTTCATTACCTGGGATACCCACATGGCCAGGAGCCCAAAGGAAATCAGCCACATAAACAGCATGGCCAAAATCAGCGAATAGGTTGTGGATGGCAGAGACAAAGGGGTCTCGGTTAAAACAGTGGGTAATAGCCTGATGTCCACTATTCGAAACCATACATAATAAAACTTGAGCGAGGGAGAACAATTTAATAAATCAGAGGGACCAGCAAATGGCAATAGGTTTTGCAGTAAGCATACTACACGTGGCAGGCAAGAAATAGTGTTCCATTCCAGCCGAAGACATGAAGGCATATCCCACAAGATCAGCAGATTTAGAGCCACCGTCGTAAAAAGCGGTGGCATCCTGAAACCCCTGTAAGAGCAGGCAGAATCAACCACAGAGCACCAATAGAGTAATGGAGGCTTTTGGACCCTTGGACAGATCCATCCTAATCCAGGAAGGAGAAACTAATGAAGTGTGTGTGTGTGTGTGTGTGTGTGTGTGTGTGTGTGTGTGTGTGTGTGTGTGGTGGGGATGGGGGTGGGGGTGTTCAAGAGAGGACATGTGAAACACAACAAGGAATGGAAGATGGAATCATGGTGGAAAGAAGCGAGGTGGAACCTAACCAGAAAACCCACCCAAGTGGGGCAGTGATGTCCCAAAACCACGAAAAGAATTGAATAGTAGGATTGAGCTACGAAGAGCTGATACCGAGAATTTAGCAAACCAGGAACTGTGACTGCTCAACTGAAAAGGTGAAGCGATCCTTGGGTCAGCAAGAAGACTGTCGTCAGGGCTAGTGTGAAACAGACTGTTAGCGAAATGGATACCACAATGATGGACTGGGTACAAGAGGAGCATTATGTAAGGGACTGCTGAGCCATAAACCTGAACAGCATAGTCCAGATGAGACTGAACTGAGGCCTGATAAAGGCGGAGAAGAGTTGAACGATCCACAGGAAAAATGTATGATTAAGGAAACAGCTAACCTTCAAAAGACTGATGTGGGGTCGTCAAGTAAGCTTTTGGTCAAAAACAAGACCCAAGAAACAGAACTGAGGGATCATGGTCAGGCGTTGGATGTTGAGGTTGAGCTATGGATCAAGATCTACCATTGCACAGCGACAGACATGCGACATGCGATTTAAGTGTAGAAAAGTGAGGACTGTGTAAGAGAGTTCACACAGGAGTGGGCTGGATGGAACCCAGGGGCTTTCATCCCACAGAGGGCACTCAGTGGGAACTAGCCCAGATACAGAAACCGTCCACATACACAGCAGGGGTGAATGACAGTCCGATGGAGGCCACAAGTCCATTAACAGTAGTGACGAAAAGGACACGTAACACAGAATCCTATGGAACGCCATTCTTCTGAGTCCACAGGGATTGGGAATGGTGCCAACCAAAACTCATAACAACCTGGGATGGAAGACAGCCACTGGAAACTTGGAGAGGTAGAATATATCCCACACTCATGACGATGGGACAGAAGAACGTAAGGAGAAGACAAAGTATTCTCAACATACGCACTTACTATGTTTCATTAAGTAACAGGTTTCGTGACGAAGGTACTTAAAGGTATTAACACTGGCTGAGGTTGGGTGCCACTTAAGGTCTTGAAAATCTCGCCGGCGAATACAGATTATTATGGAAGTGACCATGCACCACCACAGGACCTGCAGGTGATGAAAGACGCCCGTCGAGGGGAGAGGGGGTTGCTGAAGGGGGTCTTTTAGGGCTGTGGGAGCAGGTGGCCTGTCAGAAGGGAGATCGATATTACAAATTATCACTGCAGTGATCGTCAGTGAACCCGACTGTAACTTGCTTAGGGAGTCCTCTTTGCCAAACTTGTCTTTAATATTTCCCACGAAAAAATAACGATTTAAAAGCTGTGAAAGTATTGCTGTCAGTCCTTGCATTGATGAGGTAGCAGGCAAAGGGTTTCACCCCAAGCCAGTAAGCCTGGCACTCCTCCCAAGGTGTAGCCAGGGAAGGGAAGGCTGCTGGATCGTAATAAGAAGCATTAAAGGGTCCATTCCTAACTTAAGACATGGCCATAGAAGAACGGCCAGTTGTATGAGCTTAATACATTTCATACACAAAGTGTCCCTATGATACCACCCACTCCGAGCAGGGGCTCTCCCCATGGGCGCCGCCAGGCCACAGCAATGGCTGTCTGGCATGGCACCGTTGCCGTGAGTTCTGGTGCTGCAAAATGACACGCAACCACTCCTAGACATACACCGGAAGATAGCAGCTCAGGTATCAGTAGCGTAATCCCTGTGTTGTCACTGGGCTCTATCAAAAGGGTACATAACGACCTCACCACATGGACTGGCTACTGGGCTGGCTGTACAGCAATGAAGGACAATGGATCCGAGCAAAAAGATTGAAGAGGCGGTAAGGTCACACCCTGAAGACGCTAATTAAGATGGCCTTTGAAACACCCCCGTTTAAATTCTTTATTGGGTTTTATGTAATTTATCGAAGCCGCCAAACAGTTAATTATTATGATTATATGACCGTGTGCTTAATGGATGAAAGGCTATCGGCTTTCTGCTGTGGTTTCGGGGGCATTTCAACCGAGTGCGGCTGTTTTGCAACTGAATAGTGGAATTATTATTAAGGACCATAAAGGTTGCGATATACAAACTGCATATTTTCTACTAACACACAAATTCTGAGGCAGTTGCTACCTTCGCCTTACACATCTAATTACGGTTATATTTCTTATTGGTTGCTGATTTTCAGGTACTTCGTCACACGCAATGATGATGGTTAACATCCACAACAACCCTCAATGCAATCCATGGTTGTTGCTGGCCGACGCGGTTGACGCGAAACACGTAATTCGGCACTTGCCACTTTTGGTTTCATATTACTCGCGAATCGGTATCGATGAGGGTCCACCCCACGACGATCAAGGGGACGCGTTCATCTGTCACACTTCGGTGAATTTACTCGACCACCATTCTTGGCCGTCTCTCCAGCACTACTTCTCACTCGACACTCTCCCCTCCCAGTACTACTTCGCACTCGACACTAGTCTCACTGCCTCCTGCAGCGCTTGACAATCGACTCGTGTCTCCTATCGACCTGGGCGTCGGATACTAGCGTCTAAGTTCGTGGGATCACGGATCCCTTGCACCTTCCCCAGTTGCCTCGCACTCTGGGGACAAAATGTAGAAGGGGAAGTCAAACCCCGAAGAGGATTAGGCCGGCCGAAGTGGCCGTACGGTTAAAGGCGCTGCAGTCTGGAACCGCAAGACCGCTACGGTCGCAGGTTCGAATCCTGCCTCGGGCATGGATGTTTGTGATGTCCTTAGGTTAGTTAGGTTTAAGTAGTTCTAAGTTCTAGGGGACTAATGACCTCAGCAGTTGAGTCCCATAGTGCTCAGAGCCATTTGAACCATTTTTTGAAGAGGATTAAAACCGCTGACAAGGAAAGGTGAGAATGAAAAACAAGAGGAACAACATTGTAAGGGAGAGCAGAAACCAGGGGGGCAGCACGGTCGGTGTAAGCAAGGACACAGAGAGAGGAAAGGGAAGGAGCAGAGGGGAATGCTGAATGACAGGGAGGAAGGGCTCAGGGGAAGGGAATGCAGGCCAGAAAAGAAGAAAAGGCAGCAGGAGCTTGGGGCCTCATGTACGCCACATAAAAACTCATGGAAGAGCCATGAGTCCCCTGGGGAAGAGGAGGTATTTGTGCTGGACTTGCCGATGACCACATTTCTGATCTATCCCCTTTTGTAGGTGTCAAACGCGTTTTCAAGGAATTGTATACCACTCGCAGCCATGTAATATGATATGAACAATGGTCACTAAAAATCCTAACCAACAGTGGCTGTGGACGACTGATGCGATATGGAAATGCAGTTGGTTTCAAACAAGACTGGAGTTGTCGCTGTAAGTGAATTCAGGCCCGTCTCAAACAGTTCCTTAACGGGCACTGGAAAGCAAACTGCATGCAGTGGTTATTTGGAGTTCGATACTTCTCAAAGGACGCTTTCTCGCTTTCTCATAGTGGCACATAAAGACAGTTTCCAAAAGAAAGACAGAAGAGAAAAGAAACATTATAACGGAAAGGATAACTGGAAAAACAGAAAACACAGCAAGCAGCGATTCACTTTCTTTGTCTATATGATAAAGCAGAGAAGAGAATAGCGATGCATTTTACAAGAGAACCACTCTAACTGCACAGAAACACACAGTTAAGAATAATTCGGGGTTTCTACGTTAAGTGTTTTGTTTATTGTTACAGATATTAAGTGAAATTTGCGGCAGCATTTCATCGACATCACTATCATAACCATACAAATGGAGTGCCCCAAGTGAGCCTGTGACGGGCGTGTACTATAAGCTGTTTCTGTAAAATATTGCGAGCTAGAAAGTTCGTCAATGAAGTCCTCACATGCTTACAACTGGTGTTCTCAATCCTTTCCATAACGCAATACCGCATATTGCCCTGACAGTGAGAGAAACGCTCGACAAAGATGGATGGGAACTATTTCCCCAGCCATCATACATTCATGATATGGACCTACTGGATTTTGATTTGTTTCCCAAAGTGTAGAAACGCCTCTGTGGAAAACATTTTGATACAACTGATGAAGTTTCCATTGAGGTGAACTGAGTAATCAGAGATACAATGAAGGTGCTCTACCCGAAATACATAAGTTACCAAAACTTTGGGAAGCTGTCGTAAACAAGAATGGAGATTGTATTGAAGAGCTGTGAAGGTATTTTGTAAAATAAACTATTTTCTTCAGTTCTATCTTAATTTGCGTGGAACATCCCTTTAAGATGCCTCACTTACCTCACCTCAATGCCTACTACCTGGTTTTTCCAAAATCTAAAAAGAAATATGGAGTTAGAAATATAGAGAACTTAAAAGTATATAAGAATCGAACGCATGAGTGAGTGACTGGTAAATATAATTTTTCGAATATAAGGAACTTCATAATTAGTGATGTAGAGCAGAAACGTAGTAGATAAAGTACTGTGCAAATAGCAAGTAAAAATTACAGTCAGTCTACCAGAAAATGAACTGTATGTGTACAATGACAAAGTTTTAATTATCACTTATTTTCAGTATCAAAAATTTGATGAGTTGATTAAAAGTAAATATGGACAGTATGTGTTTCAAACTGCAAAAAGCTGTTAAACGAAAATGTTAATTTATGGATTGTGTTTTGGATAGGACCTAAATAAGATTTATTGTATTTAGAATAATAGTGTGTCACCATTCCATTGTTTACTGATTTTACATGAGAACCATTTTGAATTAGTCAAACACGAAAGTCTTTTGTATTTCAGTTTCTTAGTATAGGACTGTGATGGTTATGAACGTTTCTTATGTATGAAATATTGTTTATTATAATTGAAAATACATGCACCTAAATGTAGAGAAAAAGATTGAACAGAATAATTTTCTATAATAATTACTTACATAAGTATTTACATATTTTTACTATTCTAAAATATGTTTATCTTATGTTATGTGGAAGAATTTTCATTAATACCTGTGTCTGTGCGTCATTTGCAAAAATATATAAAATATCTCCTTAAAAGTCTGATATAAAAACTAAAATTAAGGAAAATATCCTTAAAAATTATGATTTGTTTGTAAATTGAATGAGATTTTCACTCTGCAGCGGAGTGTGCGCTGATATGAAACTTCCTAGCAGATTAAAACTGTGTGCCCGACCGAGAATTCAGAATTTCATTCTGGAAACATCCCCCAGGCTGTGGCTAAGCCATGTCTCCGCAGTGTCCTTCTTTCGGGGGTGCTAGTTCTGCAAGGTTCGCAGGAGAGCTTCTGTAAAGTTTGGAAGGTAGGAGACGAGATACTGGCAGAAGTAAAGCTGTGAGGACCGACCGTGAGTCGTGCTTCGGTAGCTCAGATGGTAGAGCACTTGCCCGCGAAAGGCGAAGATCCCGAGTTCGAGTCTCAGTCGGGCACAAAGTTTTAATCTGCCCGGAAGTTTCCAGTACAACATGGTTTCGATGTTTGTGAGTTTAACTTCAAAACACTGCTTAAATGGTAACACTTCTACACAGTGTAACAAATACACATGTCACTGTGGTATTTCGTCTCATGTTAGTTTTGAGAACCGGTGATGAAATGAAGGGGCATGAGTAATGATACATATATTACCATGGATATAAGTTTTCCAGACTCAACTTTTGCTTTTTGCATTTCCAAGAAATGTCCATAGTGTAGGTAAACTGTTACAGTGCAGGTGCCAGTACGGCTATAAGGTATGTGCAAGCTCATTATGTCTAGCGGCAATGGTGAGAGTTAATGGAGTGCGACAGGACGAGATGATACTATATTATAATGTTAATTGTAATTAATTTAACGCATTCTTTGTTTTGTTTTACCTAATGTTTGTTAAAGATTAAGATGTTTAGTACTTAAATTATGTTGTATATAAAACTAACAGTTAAAACGTATTGTCGAAGTATATATGTAATTAACGAGAAAGTAACTGCTGCAGAGAAATAAATATTACGACACTTACGGGATTTATCGTTGTACAAAGATCTCGATATGATCTAGCCTTCTGATTGGAATGTCTAAGTCAGTCTTTGCTTGCCTTTTTGAAGAATTGTTTATGAGAGCGTTTTGAGCAGACAAGGAATAAACCTCAGATAAACTCTGTAAATGCTGCTTATGGAACTGAAAATTATTACGAGTTGTTCCCCATTGTGATGGAATATGTTGGCTCTATATCTGCCACTATTAAAAGACAGCTTTGCACTGATGGAACGGACGTCATAATGCAGCTTGTTAATGGTGGCTACCTATTTGTACGAAGGACCTAGCCACCTTACATCGATTATGGGCTGTTACATGCAGCCAAATCAGTAATTGATTATAGTTGTGTGAAATAATGTAGCTTCAACAACAGAGGCATATTAACTGCCCATTGAAGTAACTATAAAGATAAGTAATTCTTATTACTCGTATTGTGCAACCAGTGGACATATTCTCAGGAAGCCGTTATGCGAAATTAAGTTTCTGTTTCTATCAAGCCAATCTCTCTCTCTAGTATGGAGCTTTCATTTGCACAATTAGCTGCTAAGTCACTGCAACTAGTCTGACATGTTTCATTATGCGAGTAGTGAGTGCATCACAATCCAGTGTTCCATGTCGTTAAAGTTTTCTCATATTCAGCAGTTACAAAAGAAAGTTGGTACAATCTAGAGTTAATATGTTTTAAAATCGAGTAATACAACAGATCCATCTAAATAATAAATTGACTTTCAACCAATGCAACAGATCCGTTAAATAATAAACTAACTTCCAGTAGCACATGTGTCAAATGGCTGTTAAATATGCAACGAAACATATTCAAAAGGCAAAGTGCCTGAGTCACTATTAAGCAAAATAATTAATTACTGAAATTTGTTATTCTGGTACTGTTCATTCTGACGTGTTTAGTGCGTCAACCTGGTTTGTGAGTACAGATGCACGTAGTTTCAGACACTTCAGTTAACGTGTTCCACTTGTGTTTGTGTACCACCAGCAGGTACCTCGGAGTTAGGAAACAATGATCAGAGCAGATAGTCCTGCTCTCTTCATGTTCAAATTCTAATTAATTATTTCATGTGTGAAAGCTTGCCTGCACCATGTTGTAGTTAAGTGCTTTGTGTAATCGTAATTACAGAGCAGCTGAAACATGCAATCCTTGCAGTTTCACAGTCTGGTGCCTCAGGGCCAAATAGAGGTTGCTCCTGCTGCATTTCAATGAGTTTTGTATCCGTAATCATTTGACTGTCAGGATGCCGTGTTCCATGTACTTAAATGCGGAATCCCACTCTGTGCTCAGTCGAAATTCACTATTCGCGTTAATTTGTTGTGTAGGCTAATACCTTGCGCCTCAAATGACACCCGAGTTCCAGGACCCTCGGCGTGGACTATCTGAAGACGTAGATTACCGTATAGGCGTGTTGTTTACTAAGACTATGCTTAGATACGATCGATAGCCACACGCGTTAGTTCAGTATCAATTTATAGCCTGAATTACCGTTTTCGCTTGCGAGAGCGCAACATTGTAAATAACATCGTTGGCTAGTAAGCGTTCGGTGGTTTTTAACACGCTTGTGTATTCCGTGACATTGCTAATGATAGTGGATTTGACTACGGAAGGACGTATTTTCAGAGGAGATGTACTTCTATTGTTAAAAAAGAAACGACAGCCGCCATTGCTGCGATGTATAAGAAAATATTAGTTTTTGTCAGTATACGGTCTTGTAAGAAGATGAATATAATAGCTGAGCACTGAGAAGAACGTTTTATGAAATAATAATTGTTATCTTAAGAGGTAAAATTTTTCTCATTTTTGAAGTGAATATTATGCTCATCTTTCCTCTAATAGTAATTATGATACAAAGTGCATGCAATCAGAAGGGTTAGGATTTTGAATGCTAGTACTATGCGATCCCTGTTAATATCACGGTCTTTTGGAATGAACAAATTCTCTTTTATGAAAAGCGAAAATTTGTGGACTTGCCCTACCGACACAGACCATCATAGTTGTTCAGAATCGTATCCGTCTGACTTGCTCTTCAACAATAGCGTCAAGAATTTTTGAGAGCTACATTACGGCGCAGATCTTGAAAAGCTGTTTCTTATGCTGGCTGCTAAGAAGAACTTTAACCTTGATTGCGCTCGATTGCACTCCGAAGACGCCACGCATTACTGAAATATTAATAATTTACTATTTTTCAGCCAAGAAGGCAGTAACCAAGATCCACAGCACGAAATACTTTATTTATGATGAAAAGGTCACTTTCAATTTTCAAACTAAAAAGTAACACCAAAGGACAGATTTATTTAAATCATTTAATACTAGGAAGGAAAGAGGACCTGGTAAGAGTAGAGAACAGTAGTTACAATTAATTTTGCAGCTAAGAGTTTCGAGGCTGCCTACCTATTTGTTCTTTGTGCTCTTATCAGGAATACTTAATAATTTTTCTAGCGGCCAAGGGAGGGTCATTAGATAGTCTGTAAGGTGCGTTTCATTTGCGTTTCGTTGTAACCGTTTCTGCAGAAATTTCCTACGATGCTATGGTATAGCTGGCAAGCTCTTGTAACAGATGAACCTGGCTCTTTGTACTACGATGTTTAGAACTGAGATGTGCTGCACTGGGCAGTGGCTACTCCGGACATTAAGCTGTAGGTCCACGTGCATCTTCTTGCTGTAGATCAGGCCTGGCCAAACAGCGCTCCGCGAGAGCGACCATTCCATCCGCGCTCTTGGCTCTCTCTCCATGCGCATCGGCGACTGCGGCTGAGTAAGGAGGAGGAGGAAAATGGAATTTTCAACCGGACACTGTCAGACCAAAGGAATCGCCTTGTCACAAACCAAGTGGTTTGCTAGCGCTACTATTTGTGTAAAATTAGATGTATATTCTGCTTCAGGAATGCTAAGCCATTTGTATAACTTATCCCAACAAGAGAAACTGAAGACATCACATCATTCAACGCTGAATTGGAATTGGTTTATGTTTTATACAGTTTGAAAGCCACGAAGGTCGATTGATACGCCATCGCTGTTCAATGAGTTGGAAAAACACGTCTTATTGGAACTTCATTACAACACCAGCCATGAAGACAATATCATGTACTTCTCTTCTGACGAACGACTAACAATGATGGGTGAACTGAAAGCGGCCAATACGGAAATTTAGTGGTAATTAGAATGTTGACCAAATCTTTTTTGGTCAACATCACCAAGTATCTGAATTCATCAAGTGTGTTAACGCAAGGGAAGAATTACTTGGCAACAGGAAGGGGGGACAGCACTGATGCTATCAAACAAAAATTAACTCTGTGGAAAAATCAGCTTCAGGTTCATGACATTGACATGGAACATTTTGCGTAACTCAAGGCACTTATTTATGAAGGACACATTATTGACTATGTTTCCATAACTAAAGCATTTTGTCATGAGTTCTCAAAGCAATTCTAAGACATTGCACGACTGAAGACGCATTTCCGTTTATTTGTCAGACTGTTCTCGCTTTTCAGTGCTAATGGGCCTCATTACGTCCAGCTTGAGCTGATATCTCAACAAGCTGTTTGAGTAATCCAGGTATGTACATGACTTCTGCAGAATGTTACCTCAAGAACTATATGATCTTCACTGCACAGACAGGGCACTAGAATTATTTCAGTTTTCGGTTCAACACACGTGTGCTAACTTTTTTTTCTCTTATGAAATTGACAGAGTGCCACAAACGCTTGGGTTTAACATTTTAATCTCAGTAATTCCATGTGTCTGATTGTATCACGAACCATACTCCAATATATATTACACGTTCTAAAATCTATGTGTGTATAAATTCATAAACATTGCAACTTAATATTAAATACCTGTATGTAAATATTTTTGTAGTTCTGCTCAATGTGTTAGCTCTATCTGATACACTCATACTTATACAATGAAGTAAGAAAAGTTATTGCTTTAGCAGAAAGAAGAAACGCTGAAGATAAAAACCTGTGATAACATCCTGCTTATAAAAGAATGCTACAACTTTCGTCTTTTTACAGCTACTTCACTGTGTTGCAAGAACGTCTTTCTAAGATTAATGTATGTGTAACCTTTGGCGTATTGTTGTCTAACTCGCACACATGCTCGGATAAGAGCAGTTGGGGGGGGGGGGGGGGCGTGGGTGGGGGTGGGGTGCCAGAGCGTTGAGCAGACTCGCTTGCACTTATAGAGTGCAAGTACACTCCAGGAGTGCAAATTCGGCCAGGCCCGCTGTCGACTGAATGTAATAATGTGACATCCGGATTTCTCTTGATCAACATGCCCAAGGAGGATACGCTTGTGTTCCCTTCCATCTCTGGTGTATGGTACGCCACTGAGAGGATATAGGAGCTCCTATAGGTTTTCTCTCACATGTGGCCACTTCACAAAGGGACAGCGTACTTCACCTCAGTACAGCATGAGATTCCGCAGTTGCAAAAATGTGACAGGAGTGCTCCGTTCTGGAGGCAGCGACTTCGGCTAACAGCTTGGACAGACAGCAGGATTAGAGACCTGCAACAGGGGGTTACCCCACCAGCGGCTGTGCCGCGTTCCCCCACCACCAGCGAGGCACCCTCTTCTGCAGGTGCGTGATTGGCCTGCCTGAAGAAGTGCTCAGTGATTACATCGGGTATACAGAAACACAGAACACGGAATCCCGTGAAGATTACATGTACGAAACTTACTGAAATGTTGCGACGAGATGGCGACAGCACTCGGTTCATCAACTTAGAGGATTTTATTATTGGAATACTCTAAGAAAGTCTCTAAGCACATTCACAATTTATTCAGTCCCCTTGTTAATTATATCTGGGATGCAATCTCTTGAAACCGATTAATATTTTCATTTTACTGCTCTGTTTTACGATTCACAAGACCCATTAGTATCAAAGACGACCAAGGTGACAGAAGAGGTAATGGGTATCATAAATGATTGTTTTTCAGTTTCTGTAAATTAACATGAGAGATTTCAATCGAAATCGGATATTTACAGTTTGAAAAATATTACGAAATTATTGCATGGTACAATAAATTTTATCCCTCAAATGGACTAAATGCGAATAAGTGCTACAACTGTATCTTCCCTCAAAAGTGAAACACAGCAAAGAACAAGTTTGACTCACTTTGCAGTCCACTAACTTTGACCCGACCATAGTGAATACAAAACTGAGAACGTATACTATCAACGAAACTGAAATAAACCACCTGTCTATGCCCCCCTGAGGGTTTGGGGGTTAGAATAGGCCCGCAGTATTACTGCCTGTCGTAAGAGGCGACCACAAGGAGTCTCAAACTTTTCGGCCGTATGTGATGGTCCCCTGTTGGGTTTGACCTCCATCTCTCAAAATTTTCCCGAAGAGCGTGCCGATTGGGGAAGGGGGCCTTACTTGGTGCATTGTGTCCATCTAGCGATCAGACCTTTCGCCAGCTTCTTTGTCGTTGCATTGCAGTCCTGCCCGCTCTCCATCTCAGGGGCATGGATACGTTCCTGCATGCACTTTCCACCTTGCGCTGTGCAGTGCCACTTTCTGCACTGATGGCGACCATGGACCACATGCCACCTAACATCCAGCATGGTAGCCAGTCCGTTGTGGTGGGGCCGCAATGTACCCTGTTGGTTGTAGCCCCCTGACAACACAGGGATCGCTCTACTGATGCCTGCGCCGTTAACTCCCCACGTATGCCAAGGAGTAGATGCCCGTCTCCCTGGGGCATCAGGACTTCCGGCAATGGACATCCTCCCAGGTAGCTATTGCTGCGGCTGGGTGGCGTCCGTGTGGAGGGCTCTTTGTCGGAGTAGGTGGCATCAGGGCGGATGACCCGCAATGAAGCGTGGTACATCATCTCTCGCTGGCGGCCAGCCGCCAGCAGTCTCTAAGCGTTCTCAGGCTCAATTTAATGCTCAGAAGTACGATGCGAAAACGTTCCTCTCTCTGGCCACGCCGTGGGAGGAGCGTAAGTCTCAGGATGGAGGTAACGGTTATTCGCCCCGATTCTTAGTTTGCATGAGAGCTGATGGGGAGTCTTTTCTATCCACAAAGCTCAGTTCTTCGTCGAGCATTTAGAGGACAAGTTTGGGGAGGTGGAGGGCTTGTCCAAAATGCGCTCTGGGTCAGTACTGATACAAACGGCATCATCCACCCAGTCACGCAGGTTACTTGCTTGTGACAAGTTACCATTACACCACATAAGAGTTCAAATATGGTCCATGGTGTTATTTTCCATAGGGACCTACTTTTGCAGTCTGATGACGAGCTGCGCGCCAACTTAGAGCGTAAAGGTGTTCATTTCGTCCGGCGTGTTCATTGGGGTCCGAAGGACGATCAGGTTGCTACCGGTGCCTTCATCTTGGCCTTCGAGGGTGATACATTACCGGAGAAGGTCAAGGTGATGGTCTATCATTGTGACGTCAAGCCCTATATCCCTCCCCCGATGCGGTGCTTTAAGTGCTGGAAGTTCGGCCATATTTCTTCCCGCTGCACTTCCAGCCTCACATGTCGCGATTGCGGACGCACATCACATCCCAATACTCCATGTGCCCCGCCTCCCATCTGTGTCAACTGCGGAGAGCATCATTCACCTTGCTCGCCTAACTGCAAAGTCTTTCAGAAAGAGCGCAAAATCATGGAATATAAGACCCTGGACCGGCTGACCTATACTGAGGCCAAAAGGAAATATGACAGACTCCATCCTGTGAGACTGACATCTTCTTACGCAGCTGCTACAACAACTGTGGTAGCCCCATCAGTTTCGAGACTTCCAGCCAGCTCGATGAGCAGTACGACACCTCCTGCCCCCTTGCCCGTGGGGGGCTCTACCCAACCGGTTGCTCCTGCACCACCTACCTCAGGAGCAACATCCTCCCACCCATCGGGGACGTCCGTCCCCGCTTCTCAGCTGGAGAAGCGTCTAACTTCTTCGGCTACTCTCGCCCGTAAGGGTTCCCTTGGGTCCCTCCCTTCCCAGGTTTCCACCAGCGGGAAGGATGATGGCCGACAGTGGCATAAGTCCCCACCAGCGGCCGGGCGTAGGGCTTCAAGATCCTCCTCCGTCCCGGAGATTGGTGAAGCCTACCCAGCCGGTGAAACCCAAGGTTCAGCGAGAGAAGTCCAAGAGAAAGACCTCTAAGGCCAAAGACCTTGTGGTGGCACCGACCCCACCGCACACTTCGAGCTCTGCGTCTGAGGATGAAGTCGAGATTCTGGCATCTGCTGAGGACCTTGATCTCGCCGGTCCCTCAGACACCATGGATGTCACTCGCACGGGTACTGAATTGGTGGCAGTGAGTGAACAAGCGGCGTAAATTGCCTTCCCAGTCCCTTCACGCCTTTCTCAGCCATGGAAAATATCATCCTCCAGTGGAACTACAGTGGTTTCTTTCACCATCTAGCTGAGCTCCGACAACTTATCAGCCTTCACCCTTTCTTCTGCATTGCTCTTCTGGAAACTTGGTTTCCAGCAATGCGAACCCCCGCCCTCCGTGGCTATCGGGGTTATTATAAGAACCAGGCAGCTTATGAAAGGGTGTCTGGTGGCGTCTGCCTCTATGTCCTTCACACTCTGCACAGCGAGTCTGTCCCTCTACAAACACCTTTAGAGGCTGTCTCTGTTCGGGTGTGGACGCCACAGGCTGTTACCGTCTGCAGTCTTTACCTTCCACCGGATGGTGATGTCTCGCAGCATGTCCTGGCTGCGCTGATAGCCCAATTGCCGCCACCTGGGGGTCAGTGGCAACAGGTCGAAGCGCCACCGTTGAGCATTTATTGTCGCAGCTCGATCTCTCGATTTTAAATGATGGTGCCTTCACACACTTCAGTGTGGCGCATGGCACATACTCCGCCATTGACCTTTCGATCTGTAGCCCTAGCCTCTTATCGTTGGTCCAATGGAGTGTGCATGACGACTTGTGTGGTAGTGACCACTTTCCGATCTTTCTGTCACTACCACAGCGTCATTCTTCTGGGCGCCCTAGCAGATGGGCTATGAATAAGGCTGACTGGGACTTGTTCTCCTCCACTGCCGCTATTGAGCCTCTCTCTAGTGATGACACTGATGCGGTGGTTCAATCGGTCACCACCGGCATCGTTACTGCCGCCGAATCTGCCATTCCCCGTTCCTCTGGGTCCCCTCGGCGGCGGACTGTGCCTTGGTGGTCGCCTGAGGTCGCTGCAGCGATTAAAGATCGCCGGCGGGCGCTACAGCGTCACAAGCGACATCCCTGCATTGAACACCTCATCACCTTCAAACGCCTGCGTGCGCGGGCCCTCCGCCTTATCCGCCAAAGCAAGTAGGAGTGCTGGGAGCGGTATGTGTCCACCATTGGCCTCCATGTCTGTCCACCGCAGGTCTGGGTCAAGATCCGACGCCTCTATGGCTATCGGACCCCTGTCAGCGTCCCTGCGCTCTCACTGAATGGAGCAGTTTGTACAGACTCCGATAAATTGCCAACAGGTTGGCAGAGCATTTTGCTCTTGGTTCCGCTTCTTCCAATTACCCACTGGCCTTCCGCTCCATTAAAGAGCGGATGGAACGTCGGAGCCTTTCGTTTCGCACCCATCACCCAGAATCTTACAATGGTCCATTCAGTGAGTGGGAATTTCGCAGTGCCTAGCCTCTTGCCCTGATACCGCTCCTGGGCCAGATGGCATCCACTGTCAGATGCTGAAACACCTTTCAGTGGACTGCCAGCGACGCCTCCTCGACCTTTACAACCGTCTTTGGGTCGAGGGGGAGTTTCCTTCGCAATGGCGGGAAAGCATTGTCATCCCCGTTTTGAAACCTGGAAAGAACCCTCTGGAGGTGGACAGCTACCGTCCCATTAGCCTCACCAACGTTCATTGCAAGTTGCTTGAACGGATGGTGAGCCAGCGCTTGAATTGGCTACTGGAGTCTCGGGGCCTTCTGGCTCCGTCTCAGGGTGGGTTCCATAAAGGCCGCTCCGCCACCGACAATCTGGTGAGCCTGGAGTCGGCCATCCGTACTGCCTTTGCCCGCCGTCAGCACCTGGTCGCTGTCTTTTTTCGACGTGCGGAAGGCGTACGATACGACATGGCGTCATCACATCCTTTCTACGCCTCATGGATGGGGTCTTCGGGGCCCTCTGCCGATTTTTATCCGCAATTTTCTGTCGTATCGTGCCTTCCGCGTGCAAGTCGCGGCCTCATCAAGTTCCTCCCACGTCCAGGAGAATGGTGTGCCACAGGCTTCTGTTTTAAGTGTCTCCCTGTTTTTAATAGCCATTAACGGGCTCGCTGCGGCCGTGGGAAATTCTGTCTCCGCTTCCCTGTATGTTGACGACTTCTGCCTTTACTATAGCTCTATTGGCATTGCAGCTGCTGAACGTCAGCTACAGGGTGCAATCCGCAAGGCGCAGTCTTGGGCTGTAGCGCGTGGTTTTCAGTTTTCGGCTACCAAGACCCGCGTTATGCATTTCTGCCGGCGCCGACCGGTCCATCCTGCGCCGCGGCTTTATCTTGCCGGCGAACTTCTTGCTGTGGTGGAGACCCACAGGTTTTTGGGTGTACTTTTTGATGCCCGGTTGACTTGGCTGCCTCATATTCGGCAGCTTAAACAGGCGTGTTGGCGGCATCTCAATGCTCTGCGATGCTTGAGCCACACCAGCTGGGGCGCCGACCGATCTACCTTGTTACGGCTCTACCAGGCGTTAATCCAGTCCCGTCTGGATTATGGGAGCCTGGCTTATGGCTCCGCTTCCCCATCTGCGTTGCGGGTACTGGATCCAATACTACACAGCGGGATACGACTTGCCACTGGTGCCTTTCGGACCAGCCCTGTGGACAGCGTACTAGTGGAGGCAGGTGTCCCTCACCTGCGGTTACGGCGCCAACGTTTGCTGGCCGCTTATGCTGCCCATGTTTTTAGCTTGCCTGGGCATCCAAACTATCGTCTCCTGTTCCCGCAATCGGCCGTCCATCTGCCAGAACGTCGGCCCCGGTCTGGTTGTACGATCGCGGTCCTCGTCAAAGAGCTTCTCTCCGGGCTTAGGGTTTTCACTGTTCCACCTCCTTTCCGGGCCACTTTGCGTACACCCCCATGCTGTGTTCCTCGCCCTTGCCTTCGGCTCGACTTGGCACAGGGCCTGAAGGACTCAGTCCCTCCAGAGGCCTTCCGCCGCCGCTTTTATTCCATCCTGGCCACGTATCAGGGCTCTGGCATTGTTTACACTGACGGTTCGATGGTTGCTGGTCGTGTCGGATGTGCGCTCACTCTAGGGGACCATTCCGAACAACGTTCCTTGCAGGATGGCTGCAGCGTTTACACTGCTGAGCTGGTTGCCATCTTTCGTGCCCTAGAGTACATCCGCTCCTGCTCAGGTGAGTCCTTCGTTATCTGTAGCGATTCCCTGAGCGGTTTACGAGCTCTCGACCAGTGATTCCCTCGTTCTCGTCTGGTGATGGCTATCCATGAGTCCCTCCATACTCTTGCCCGTTGCAGCCACTCTGTGGTCTTTGTGTGGACCCCCGGTCAAGTCGGTATCCCAGGCAATGAACATGTTGACCGCCTGGCCAAACAGGCCACCAGTGAACCCACTCTAGATATTGGCCTTCCGGAGACTGATTTGAGGGCGGTCTTACGCCGCCAAGTTATCTCGCTCTGGGACGCTGAATGGCGCGGTCTGACCACCCGTAACAAACTCCGTGCCGTCAAGGAGACGACGACTGTGTGGCACTCCTCCTTGCGCATCTCTCGCAAGGAGTCTGTCGTCCCATGCCGACTGCGCATTGGGCACACACGGATGACCGGGCACACACGGATGACCGGGCACACACGGATGACCCACGGCCACCTATTGCGACGTGAGGGCCCTCCTTTATGTCGCTGCGGCTCCGTTTTGACAGTGGTCCACATTTTATTGGACTGTCCACTTTTAGCTGTGCTCAGGCAGTCGTTCGCACTGCCTGACACGCTCCCTGCCCTTTTAACAGATGACTCTGCTATGGCTGACTTAGTTTTATGTTTTATTCGGGCAGGGGTTTTTATCATTTAATCTGAGTGTTTCTGTTTTATTTTATTGTTTTGTGTTGATTCTGGCCTTGGGGCCTACGATTTTAAACTGATTTTTTAATGTGTTTCTAAGTGGTTGGCTTCTCCTTTTTTAATTCTATGGTCGGCCGACCACCGTCACACTCTGTGTGATTTTAGTTCGTTTTGTCTTGTCTTTGTCTAAGTTTCTCTTGTTCTGTATCGTCTGTGATCTATTCTGTTAATCGTTTTTATTCTCTGTGGGTATCCTTAGTATTTGGAAAAAGCGACCGATGACCGTAGCAGTCTGGTCCCTTTAATCCCACAAACCAACCAACCACCTGTCTATGAATGAAATTATAGTGTAGAAGCAAAATTTGGAAAAAGATTCTGGATTTTCCGACTATACACGCCCAGAGACAAACTTTCTTGTACCTAATGAACATTGGTCTCACCTAGCTCATTTAATATGAAATAGGACCAGACTGATCAATAGCACAAGAAAATTACCCAAAGTTTTAAAAATCATAAAGACCTAGTTACGAATACCACAAACACAGTTTCCTTTCATAGGTACATATTGTTTTGTATTTTATGTCGTTGACTTCTAAGTTTACTTTCATAATGTTTATATAGATTTTGTATTTATGTCTTGTAAAAGAATGTTTTGGGAGTAACAAAATTTTTTTCAGCTCTTCATAATGTTCTTATTTTTCCCTTACATTTTAGTAACTGGATCATTCTTACAGAGTTTCCACGTTACAGTGAATAGATTGTAAATGTGGTTCCATATAATTTTCATTACCGTAGGGTACCTTTGGACTGTATTCACATTAATAGCGTTTTATAAAGTATTCATGAATATATTTCTTCAAACCTTAAGTTACTTATTTCAGGATATCATGTTTATTATAAACACTTTTCATCGTTACATTGTGCATGGAATTTCATTAATCGATTTTTATGGCTAAGTTTTACAAATAATACCTGAATGGCTAGTACTAAATCGGTGATCCCTTGATGCCTCTGAAACTGTCTGAAGAGCTGATCAGCTGTACCACAAATTTCTCTTCTCCACAACTCTATTCATTACCTCCTTATTAGTTACATGATCTACGCATCACATCTTCAGCATTCCTCTGTAGCACCACATTTCAAAATCTTCTATTCTCTTCTTGTCTAAATGGTTTATCGTCCATGTTTCACTTCCATGCATGGTTACACTCCATAAAAATACTTTCAGAAAGGACTTCCTAACACTTCGATCTATACTAGATGTTAACAAATTTCTCTTCTTCGGGAAAGCTTTCCCTCCCGTTGCCAGTCTACATTTTATACCCCCCCCCCCCCCCCCCCTGCTTCGACCATTATCTGTTACTTTTATTTCCAAATAAAAAACTCATCTACTACTTTAAGTGTCTCATTTCTTAATGTAATTCCCTCACTATCCCCTGATTTAATTCGACTACATTCCAGTATCCTCGTTTTGCTTTTGTTGATGTTCATCTTATATGTTCCTTTCAAAACACTGTCCATTCAGTTCAACTGCTCCTCCAAGTCCGTTGATGTCTCTGACAGAATTACAATGTCATCGGCAAATCTCAATGATTTTATTTTTTTCTCCCTCGACTTTAATTCCTTTTGAAAGTTTTCCTTTTTTTTCGTTGCAGCTTGCTCAATATACAGATCGAATAACATTGGTTATAGGCTACAACCCTGTCTCACTCCCTTCTCAACCACTGCTTCCCTTTCATACCCCTCGACTCTTATAACTGCCACCTGGTTTTTGTACAAATTGTAAATGGCCTTTCCCTCCCTGTATTTTACTCCTGCCACCTATAGAATTTGAATGAGGGTATTCCAGTAAACATCGTCAAAATCCTTCTCTAGGTCTACAGTTGCTATAAACGTAGGTTTGCCTTTCCTTAACTTCTCTTCTATGGGACGGCTTGGGGTCAGTATTGCCTCGTGTTTTCCAACATTTCTATGGAATTCAAACTGATCTTCCATGAGGTCTTCTTCTACCAGTTTTTCCAATTGGTTTTAAAAAATTCGTGTTAGTATTTTGCAGCTGTGACTTATTAAACTGATAATTCGGTAAGTTTCACACCTGTCAGCACCTGCTTTCCTTGGAATTGGAATTATCATATTCTTCTTGAAGTCTGAGCGTATACCGCCTGTCTCATACATCTTGTTCACCAGACGGAAGAGCTCTCTGAAGGCTATCAGTAGTCCTAACGGAATATTGTCCACTCCCGGGGCCTTGTTTAGACTTAAATGTTTCAATGCTTTGTGAAATTCTTCACGTAGCGTCATATCTCCCTTCTTACCTTCTTCTACGTCGTCTTCCATTTTCATGATATTGACCTCAAGTACATCTACCTTGTATAGATCCTCTATATTCTCCTACCGCCTTTCTGCTTTCCCTACTTTGCTTGGGACTGGTTTCCCATTTGAGCTCTGAGTATTCAAACAGGTGGTTCTCTTTTCTCCAAATGTCTCTTTAATTTTCCTGTAGGCAGCATCTATCTTACCCCTAGTGATATATGCTTCTACATCTTTATATTTGTCCTCTAGCCATTCCTGCTTAGCCATTTTGAAGTTCCTAATTTTTTAGATGTTTGTGTTCCCTTTCGTCCGTTTCATTTATTGCATTTTTATGTTTTCTCCTTTCATCGATTAAATTAAATACCTCTTGTGTGACCCAAGAATTTCTACTAGCTCTCGCCCTTTTACCTAATTGATCCCATGCTGCCTTCACTATTTCATCTCTTAAATCTACCCATTCTTCTTATAATGTATTCCTTTCCCCTTGTTCTAGTCATTTGTTCCCTAAAGCTCTCTCTAAAACTCTCTACATCTCTGGTTCTGACTGGTTATTTGTGTCCCATCTCTGGTTCTGACTGGTTATTTGTGTCCCATCTCTTTCAATTACTGTCCTTTTGTGGTTTCTTCAGCTTTAATGTGTAGTTTATAATCAGTAATTTGTGGTCAGAGTCCACATCTGTCCGTGGGAACGTCTTACAATTTAAAAGGTGTTTCCGAAATCTCTGTTTTGCCATTATATAGTCAGTCTGAAGCCTTCCGGTGTCTCCAGGCCTCTTCCACGTATAGAGCCTTCTTTTATGATTGTTAAATCAAGTGTTGGCTATGATTAAATTATGCCCTGTACAAAGTAGTAGCTTCCTCTTCCATTCCTTTTCCCCTGTCTGTATTCACCTACTGCTTTCCCTTCTATTCTTTTTCAGTCCATATTCACCTATTACTTTCCATTCTCTTCCATTTCCTACACTTTAATTCCAGTCTCCCATGACTATTAAATTTTCGTCTCTCTTAAATTTTCAATAACTTATTTTATCTCATCATACATTTCCTCAATCTCCTCATCTGCATAGCTAGTTGGCATATAAACTTGTACTACTGTGGTGGGTGTGGGCTTTGCGTATGTATTGGCTACAATAATGCCTTCACTACGCTATTCACAGTAGCTTATCCGTGTTCTATTTTCTTAATACATTGTTAAATCCACTCCTGCATTACCACTCTTTAATTTTAAATTTATAAGTCCGTATTCACCTGGCCAGAAGTCATGCTCCTATTGGCAGGGAACTAAACTAATTCCCACTATATCTAACTTCAGCCTCCCTTTTAAAATTTTCTAACCTATCTGCCCTATTAAGTGTTTTACCCAAGATGATGCCATCATCATTTAATCACACAGTAGAGTTGCATGCCCTTTGGAAAAAGTACGGCTGTAGTTTCCCATTGCTTTCAGCCATTGGCAGTACCAACACAGCAAGGCCATTTGGTTGATGCCACAAGCCCAAGAAGTCAATCATCCAGACTGTTGCCCCTGCAACTACTGAAAAGGCTGCTGCCCCTCTTCAGGAACCACACGTTTGTCTGGCCTCTCAACAGATACCCCTCCGTTATGGTTACACCTACAGTACGGCTATCTCTATCGCTGAGGCACGCAAGCCTCCCCACCAACGGCTAGGTCCAATGTTCATGAGTGGGGGGGGAGGGGGGGGGAGGAAGTTGGCAGTATATCGTACGATAAAAGAGCAGCTGAGTTTCACGTCAGTGATCCTTTCTGAAACCGTCCTGATTCGTGAACAGAAACCATTCCTTCTCAGGAAATGTATCATATTCGATCTGAGAATATGTTCAAGAATTTTACATAAACCGATGTTCAGGATATTCATCTGCGTAATTCTGCAGGCCCTTTGTTTCACCTTTCTTACGAGTATGTACAGAAGCCATCTACACTTCTTTCTTGTCGCTTGGGAGCTTTTGCTGGCCACATTATCATTGCTTGAAATGAAACCAGAAGCAGAATGACTTTCTAATCAAGATGATATTTCATTGTTCATAATTCATGATGAAGAAAACAATACTCAGTTACTTTCACATAGAAATATTGAAATTTTCTCATGCGAGACTGTGCGTACAAATTCCTCTAAAGAGGTGATGCTCAGTTATCTCCACGAAAGAAAAAAACTGCATTTATTTTTAAAAATAGTAACTGTCGTTTTGTGACACTTTTTTCCGTTAACTGGGCCCGGATTTTATTAGTAATGTAACATTAATAATTATTGCACTAACATCGTACTAAGGAATAGCAATAATGACCAGAGGTTTTCGACAACATTGGAGAAGTTGTGATCAGCAAGAACCATATATGGTCTGTCATGTTCAACTGTATTAGATTCAGAATACATATTTTTCCTTTTCCATATTGTATTAATGACAGATAAAGTTCTTGGTACTCTCTTATAGGAAAATAATTTGTACATAAGTTTTAGAAAAACTATACCATGAACAAGTAAATAAGGTGTAATTAAAACTATGATATAAACATAATTTCTTCTTTTTTAATATTTTCCATTTAATAGAGATTTGTAGTTAAAAACCTACTCTTATTGCCTATGTGAATTCCAAATATTCAGATTAACATTTACCCACCTGTCCTGTAAGATGCATCTGATCTACTCTCTTCTGCCGTTACTCCTGAAATAAACAATAAAAATAACGCAATTAAACTCAAGTCTTTTGCTGTGTGATTCACTGCAAATCGCGCGGTTCCAGACTGTAGCGCCTAGAACCACTCTGCCAATCCGGCCGCCTTGCCCACAGGGATCGCCCGACATGGGTCCCAATGAAAATTTGTGGGACACATTGGAGAGGTCAGTTCGTGCACAAAATCCTGCACCGATAAAACTTTTGCAATTACCGACGGCTATAGAGGTGGCACGGCCCAGCTTTTCTGCACGGGACTTGCAACGACTTACTGAGTCCATGCCTCACGAGTTGCTGCATTATTCCGGGAGAAAGGAGGACCGGCACGATGTTAGGAGGAGTCCCATGACTTTTGTCACTTGAGTGTACGTGGGAAAGAAGATGTATGTGCGCGCTGACCACCAAGCGCTAATGTTCCTAGCATCAGTAAGATTCACGAGCAACTGCGTCATGTGTTGGGCAATACTGATTCCAAATACGACCTCTAGATCCGACTCTTAAAATCTAAACAGGCCAAGTAGTTGATTGGCTGGGCTATGATGTGGGTGTTTGTGGCACTGACGGCACACTGGGATCAGGCATTCATACAGAATTATTAAAGGAAGACATTAGTGGAAAAAGACGTACAGCCAAACCTAACAAGAATAAAAGGCTTTCAGGCGCTCAATTAAGAGACTCATATGCCTCACGTGGAAAGTGAAGGACAGTGGGTGGAATGGTTGGCTACCAGAGTAGTTCATCCTAGCAATACCAATATATTTTCCGTAACGTGTACTACCAAAGGGAGAGTTAATTAATTGTTAACGTTTCCTAACAAACCACTTTTTAAACAGTTGCTGATGTTTAAATAAGGTCCAGAATCTTAAAATGTCTCTTAGAACAGTCTTCACAGTCCCCCGTTCCGTAGCCAAGGGGCAATACTTTATGACGACCACAAAAAAATTAAAGAGGTACAAATTTCATTGTCACTGAGTTTTGTAAGAAGAGTCTTCAACGTGAAAATATGAATATGACATCGGTGCGAAAAGTCACATCCACTACTAACACTTAAATTTTTGTGTTGAGTTTCACTGAAATATTTAAGTCAATTATAGAATCTGGTAAAATAATAACAATTTTTCTCAAAATTTTTAAGTATGGTGCACACGAGTAGATATTTTGAATAGGTGGGCATAAAATTCCCTGCGCTCCCTTGGTAATGTGAGGGTTAATAGAAGACGTGATAAGAATGTACCATAATCATCTTGGCCACGGCTAGACCAAAAAATTGAACAGAACTGTTGATGTGGTACTGCAGGGCAAGCACTACTGAAAGGAACTGCAGCAATCATAAAGAGCTGTGACACGTGACAGAGGGCAAAGCGCGAGAACACTCGAGCTCAAGGTGAGGTTCAGGTTATAAAACCACCCACACTGACTATCTTCTGTGTGTGGATTTCTGTTGAGCGCTACTCAAAGGGCAATTTGGGAGACAATACATCCATGTTTTGGTGGATGTGTCCCTAAACGTATGCATCTGAATGCAACAAACAGTACCATGACGAATCTCCAGTTTCCGTAACAATGGTACATATCAGAAAGCCAGAAGCCAAAAAATTGTAGTAATTATCCACTGGGTCAGGATTTTTAGTGGGCGTGCTGTGTGAGCGTCTGAGGTGGTGACGCAACGGGTGCAGGAAGGCGAACTCGGGAGCTGGTGTGGGTTGCTGTCGGATTCCCTAAAGTGTTAGTTGAACAGCTTTGTCTGGAAACACATTTATTACTTGCGATTTTATGGTGTGGACAGTCTTCAGCAGCAAGGTGGGAGGCGCAGTGAATCACTCACTCTAGTGTGAAGAGGAATGTTCGCTGCAACTGTCAGTTGGCTTTGTCCACTGTGCAGGTCAGAAGTGGGATAAAGCCTGCATGAGGACAGTTTCTTACGATGGGTTGCCTACATCAGGGGCAAGCATACATACAGAGGCAAAACTTATTGTTCTGATCCGTGTCAGCCCTCAACATATGTTCTCTTATGATTGAGAGATCCTTAACATATCGGTATACCACATTTTATATCAAACTGATATCAAGTTAATTAATTAATTACCCCCACCCCTCCCCTCCATGATCATCTCACCCTACCCCTCAAGAAAACTCCAACCCCCCACACCCCCTCGCCAACAGAGTAATAATATCAGGCTTGAGTTATTCGCATAGTCCCCTCACAGTCTATCAATTATCAAACTGATATCAAATTAATTATACAAAATAATTAAAATGATCAACTAATTACCCCCATCCACTGATGAGGACTTAGGTTTTCCCCATCCGGTACGTGCATCACTTCCTCCAAGACTCCTCTCCCCATTCACCTCTGGAAATGATGGGACATTGAAATTTTGGCAGAAAATTCAAAAAGTGGCGAGAAATTAAAATTTATTGTAGGAAATATCAAATATTGTGTGCTCACCTAGAGGGTTGGAGACCGACTTATATACTTTATAATGTCACTTCGAGAGGACGCTGTTGTTCACCCCTCCCCACCAACACCCCACCCCTCCCCCCATTACTGCACCCCCACACCCTCCTGCTCCACTTGTGAGGGAGCTTCAGTCTATGCAGAGCTGCCTGAGAGGACAGATGTAAGTCTTTATTTTCAATGCAATACAGTATATTGTTTATTTAAACAATTTGAGCTGCGATTGATTGAACACTAGGCAGTGGCTCCATCCAGTTTCGTCAATAACTGCTGGATGTGGAGTGGATATTTTCGCTATTAGTCTAGCATTGGGCAGTTGCCCTATTCCATCTAGCCAGTAGACCTACGTGTTAGTACGGGTTGATAATAATAGCAGAGCAGCAAGCTATCACTGAAATACAGTGGAGTAGCCTCCTGCCGGTCTACAAGTGCGTACCTGCTGGTGTGGAGAGGATATTTTCGCTTAGTGCAGCACTAGAGTGTTGCTCCAGCCGGTCTAGCCAATAGCCCTATATGGAAAGGATGGATAATAATGGAAGGACGGCAAGCTATCACTGAAGTACGTGGGAGTAGCCTCCTGCTGATCTACAAGTGAAAAGCTGCTGCTGAGGAAAATAAGGATGGGTAATAATAATATTAGAACAGTGACTAACTGGCCCACTGTGTCTGTATTTCCTTTCCTTTTTTTCCTTTATTGCAATTTCAACCCACTGCCTCATGTGGGAGGGGGTGCGCTGGGAGCTTCCCTCTGATGCCGCTTTACAGCCGAGAGATTTTAAAAAGTACAAGAAGATATAATGTGAAAGAAATATATAAAACAAGAAAAATGTAAATGGGAGACATTGTCACAAGTGAAAACCACAGAGAGCATAAAGGAAAACCTCACTGGATGAAGTTGTTTTAGAAACACTGGCGGCACTTATAAAAAAATGAAAACGTAGATCACAGCATTAAAACCCACAAAGTAGGAAAATAATTTAAAACACTGTACTTGTAGCAGGACATTTAAAGAAATCAAGGAGCACTACACAAGCTAAACTGGAAAGAACTGACAAAGGAGGGGAGGGAAGAAGGAGGGAGAAGAATAGGGAGATGAGGAGGTAAAAAAGGTGGCAAGGGCGAATTGGCGTGCTACCTACAGCAAGCACGGGAAGTAAGTCAAACAGTTGGCTGCCAGCAGTGACTGAGGCAACAACTTTGTAGAGCAGGAGAAGCTTTGCCTGCAAATTCGAACAAAAATGCCTCAGATGAAGACTGCAAGCGGCTTATGGCATTCCTATAAGTTGTTGGGATACTGTATGTAAAATTGAACGATGCCAAGAAGAGAAATTGAGCCCATACAGCAAGATACTTGCAGGCTGTACTGTGGGTAGAGTAGCAGTCATGACTGTTCGCCACACCCAATCCTACAGCCATCAGATCAATTTTTTTTTACTTTTGTACAGAGTGAATCATTAATTTAAACTGTGTTTTAATAATCATTCTTGAATTTTGAAGAAACTGGTTCCCCCTTTTATTTCATCCTAATCATACACCTATATAGGGTTCCTTCCTTGTGTTTGATTAATTCGAGTATCCTGTGTTACAGATTTGTGAAGTGCAAAGTCAATATAAAGAGGCGCCATTTAAATTGTTTTTGTCTTTTTTTAACAATTGCAAAGGTAAAGGTTTGCTTAAGTAAAATTCAATCAGAGTGTGTCCAAGTTAATAGAATCTGTTAAATGACTATACAGACTTAGTTCAAAGAACGATAGCTTTTGAAAGTAAATTCCAGTAAGAAATAGGTTTTCTTGAAGTGCTCACTACAAAAAGTGTGTGCTTTAGTATCTAAGTATTTTAGTATTTAAGTTTGTTGATTATATAAAATACTTTTCTAAAGGTCCCCCCTGGCCAAACTTTTTTTTGGTTTCCTTGAAGTTATCTACCGGACCGTTTCTCTTTTAAAAATGTAGTGTATAAGGGTGCAGCCAAACATTGTGTAAGTGGAGTAATATTTATTTGAAGAACGAAATTAAACAGTGGCAAGAAAGTAGGTAAAATTCATACTCCTGCGTTTCCAATACTTCACTGTTTCATTGCCAAGATAGACTGGCGACCATTAGTACGTGTCTTAAACCACTAACTGAACTTGGAACTGAGTTGTCCTAGCTTCAATATAATACTGTTTATAATGAATTTCGTTCTAACCAGCCGCTGGGTAAGATCTTAGGAAACGAATTGAATAATCTGATTTACTTATCCATTAGACACAACATACGGTCAAATCCTGTAAAAAGGGTAAATCTGTTGATTAGCTTTTCCTATTAACAGGACTATCCTCTCATAGCGTACTTTATTTGGAAACTAAACTAAATTTAGTAACAGAGTTATACATGGCAACGTAGAGACAACATTTCCTTTTCTTTATGTAAAGGCACACTAAATTGCAATAGTAGTGGAAGGGTTATACATCTACATCTACGTCTACATCTACATCTACATCTACATGGATACTCTGCAAATCACATTTAAGTGCCTGGCAGAGGGTTCATCGAACCACCTTCACAATTCTCTATTATTCCAATCTCGCATAGCGCGGAAAGAATGAACACCTGTATCTTTCCGTACGCGCTCTGATTCCCCATATTTTATCTTGGTGATCGTTCCTTCCTATGTAGGTCGGTGTCAACAAAATATTTTCGCATTCGGAGGAGAAAATTGGTGATTGGAATTTCGTGAGAAGATTCCGTCGCAACGAAACACGCCTTTCTTTCAATGATTTCCTGCCCAAATTCTGTATCATTTCTGTGACACTGTCTCCCATATTTCGCGATAATACAAAACGTGCTGCCCTTCTTTGAACTTTTTCGATGTACTCCGTCAGTCCTATCTGGTAAGGATCCCACACCGCGCAGCAGTATTCTAAAAGAGGACGCACAAGCGTAGTGTAGGCAGTCTCCTTAGTAGGTCTGTTACGTTTTCTAAGTGTCCTGCCAATAAAACGCAGGCTTTCTTTAGCCTTCACCACAACATTTTCTGTTCTTTCCAATTTAAGTTGTTTGTAATTGTAGTACCCAAGTATTTAGCGGAATTTACGGCTTTTAGATTAGACTGATTTATCGTGTAACCGAAGTTTAACGAGTTCCTTTTAACACTCATGTGGATAACCTCACACTTTTCGTTATTTAGGGTCAAGTGTCACTTTTCGCACCATTCAGATATTTTTTCTACATCGTTTTGCAGTTTGTTTTGATCTTCTGATCACTTTATTAGTCGATAAACGACAGCGTCATCTGCAAACAACCGAAGACGGTTGCTCAGATTGTCTCCCAAATCGTTTATACAGATAAGGAACAGCAAAGGTCCTATAACACCACCTTGGGGGAACGCCTGAAATCACTTCTGTTTTACTCGATGACTTTCCGTCAATTACTACGAACTGTGACCTCTCTGACAGGAAATGGCAAATCCAGTCACATAACTGAGACGATATTCCATAAGCATGCAATTTCAATACGAGCCGCTTGTGTGGTACAGCATCAAAAGCCTTCCGGAAATCCAGGAATACGGAATTGATCTGAAATCCCTTGTCAATAAGACTCAGCACTTCATGTGAATAAAGAGCTAGTTGTGTTCCACAGGAACGATGTTTTCTAAACCCATGTTGACTGTGTGTAAATAGACCGTTTCCATCGAGATAATTCATAATGTTCGAGCATAATATATGTTCTAAAATCCTACTGCATATCGATGTTAACGATATGGGCCTGTAATTTAGTGGATTACCTCTACTACCTTTCTTGAATATTGGTGTGACCTGAGCAACTTTCCAATCTTTGGGTACGGATCCTTCGTCGAGCCAACGGTTGTATATGATTGTTAAGTATGGAGCTAATGCATCAGCATACTCGGAAAGGAACCTAATTGGTGTACAGTCTGGACCAGAAGACTTGCTTTTATTAAGTCGTTTAAGTTGCTTCACTGCTCCGAGGATATTTACTTCCACGTTACTCATGTTGGCAGCTGTTCTCGATTAGAATCCTGGAATATTTACTTCGTCTTCTTTTGTGAAGGCATTTCGGAGGGCTGTGTTTAGTAACTCTGCTTTGGCATTACTGTCTTCAATAGTATGTCCATTGTTATCGCGCAGAGAAGGCATTGATTGTGTCTTGCCACTAACATACTTCACATACGACCAGAATCTCTTTGGATTTTCTGTCAGGTTTCCAGACAAAGTTTCGTTGTGGAAACTGTTATAGGCGTCTCGCATTGAACTCCGCGCTAAATTCCGAGCTTCTGAAAAGGATCGCCAATCTTGGGGATTTTGAGTCTGTTTAAATTTGGCATGTTTGTTTCGTTCTTTCTGCAACAGTGTTCTCACCCGTTTTGTGTATGAAGGAGGATCAGCTCCGTCGTTTGTTAGTTTATTTGGCATAAATCTCTCAATCGCTGCCGGTACTATTTCTCTGAATTTAAGCCACATCTGGTCTACACATATATTATTAATTTGGAATGAGTGGAGATTGTCTCTCATGAAGGAGTCAAGTGAATTTTTATCTTCTTTTCTGAATAGGTATATTTTTCGCTTATTTTTCGAGGATTTGGTGATTACAATATTCAATCTCGCTACGACAACCCTGTGCCCACTAATCCCTATATCGGTTTTGATGTTCCTTATTAAGTGAGGATTATTTGTTGCTAAGAGGTGAAGTTTGTTTTTACAACCGTTAACTGTTCGCTTTGGCCCATGAACTAACTGCTCGAAATAATTTTCAGAGAATGCGTTTAGCACAATTTCGGATGACATTTTATGCGTACCTCCGGAATTAAACATGTATTTTCGCCGACATATCGAGGGTAAATTAAAGTCACCTCCAACTACTATCCTATGAGCCGGGTACATGTTTCAAACTGGAAGCTAGGACAGTGGTGTCAGTATGTTCATGGACCTTGGCAAAGATGGTGTTGTCAATGCGGGGATCGTCAGGTATGGAGAAGACGAAGAGAGATAGGATGCAAAATGATTAGCCTTACTGAGGTTATCACGAAAGGGGTGGTTGTCATATAGGAGTGGGTAATGTGGGGCAACGTTGCTGCCAGTGGGGCGACGTAAGATGGACCAGTACTTGGAGGAGTTGATAGGGAGAGTGGTGTTGAGGCATTCACAAGTGTGACGCCATTTCCGGCGTTTCTTTGCTGTCAGTCGCTGCAGATGAGTCTCTGAAATTGTTCGTGACAGAGGAGTGCATCACGAGTGTGTAGGTGGGAACAGTAGAGCGGATGGGTCTCACAGAGAAGGTGTATGGTCCTTCGGGGTGGGGGGGGGGGGGGAGGGGAGGGCGATGTTGATGGATCGCTTTGACAGGAATGTTGGCTGCCACAGTACCAGACTGGATCTTCTGGAGGATGGATGAAGTGTGGGTGATGCCACCAGTATGTTGGAAGGTGAGGGGGTGAATTCTGACCTAGGTGGCAATGAAGTCCTGGTAAGCATTCCAGTCGGCACAGGGGTAACTGTGAATAACTTTGGGCAGGGGGTGATGGAGGGCGAGGGGTGAGGGAGATGATAAGGAGGGCTGCGAGGTGATCAATGATAATGAGATCGAGGACTTCGGCGGTATGTGACCAAGGAGGTTCAAGGAGGCGAGGACGACATCAGAGGTGGTGTTACATCAGGATTTGTGTGCTGGAGGAGGAGGAGAAGAAGGTCACCTTGGATAAAGTCAACAGAGGTATGTGGGGTCATGGGGAAGCATGTTAAGGCATGCAGTAGTCACATAGGTGGAGGAGGTGCAATCAGTAGGTGCCAGGACGTAGTATGGGATGAGAGTAGCGGGAAGAACATAGATGGTGGTGCAGATTATAGTCAGGGTGAGAAGAAAGACTATGAGAATAAAGTGTTCAGTAAAGCCATGAAGCAGGGGGTTGTGGTCAGTCAGGGATATGCTTCAGGTGGCCAATAGCAACCCCATCTCACGCTAATGGTCAGGGGTTGTTGGTACTATATAGAACAAAGGAGAGGTGCAGACAGTGTGGTAAGGTTAAAGAAAGGTTTCATTGAGGATGAAGGTGTCTACATGATGGTGGGACCAGGTATGAATGAAGAGGGACTTCATAGCAAGGAAGGGGAGCATGTTTTAGTTAATGATACTGTACTGCTGTCGTGTAGTGAAGGAGGATGAGGGAGGGAAATGAGAGTGACGAGGGTTTGAGGTGAGTGAAGATAAGGCATGCTTGGTTTTGGGAGAAGGTGTCATAATTGTTAAGATGAAAGATGCAATGGGTGGCAAGGGAAATATTCTGGAGGGTGTGTGCCTGCTGGAATGGGTGGACGGTCTAGAAGACCATGGTGAGGAAATAGATGTCTTCAGCAGTAATGGTGGGCAGAGAGAATTGTCAGAGTGGATTGGCTAGTTTAAGGACAGGCAGGGACGGTGAGTTCGAGTATGGTGGAAGAGGATTTATCTTTACATTTCTAGAAGTTCGTGGGGTGAGCTTCATAGCAGACATTGCAAGAAGGAGGGGAGGTGAGGTTGTCTTCATTGCAGTGAGGGCAGGTGGGCAGATTTCTGTCGACAGAGGTGAGATGGTTATTGTAGATATTGTAGACAAGACGCTTATGGCAGTGGTAGGTTTGGGGATAGGATTGGGACACGTCAGATTTACGGCAGTGGTCGTATATGAGGGTTCCCTCGGCTAGGAGAAGGTAAACGGAGGAGGCGGAGTCAGTAAGGTCGCTCATAAGGAAGGTATGGCTGGAATCGTTGTAGATGCGATGTATGGAGAGCCAGCAGGGGCGTTGGGGATGTACTTTCTGATCTCAAGGATGAGGGAGCAGGCTTCAAAGAACTTTGGGTCAGGGCAAGAGAGGAAGAAGATGTACACAGCAGGAGATTTGGAGGGGGGACAAGGAGTAGTGGGCATGGGGTTAGAATGGTTGGGATGGAATGGGCCTTTTCAATGGAGGTGGCAGGAGCAGGGTCCACAATGGGACGGTTGGTGGGCTTTCTGGTGAGGGTGAGATGGAAAGGAAGTCGAGGGATGGGCTTGACAGTGCTGACCCTGGAGATTGGTGGCGCTATGAGGTAGTTGTCGCAGTGAATCACTGGGTGTGGTGACGTTGGATTGGGCAGGGGACGCATGAGTTGGCAGGGTGAGTGGTGGAGGAGAAGGTGGTCAGGGAGAGATGGAGTGATGAAGGATAGGCAGATGAAGACGACAAACACAGACACAAGGATGGCGATGGCGACAGTGACGAGGCATCAGACTCGTAGATCACTTCACAGGGCAGCCCTGGCAAATGAATAGACGATGGTGGATAACTGCCCCTTTTTTCTTTCTTTATTGAATTTCAATTCTGGTGTCTCAGGCAGGCTGGCATCAGCATAGGTGCTGCTCTTCAGCCAAGAGACAGAAAGTACATGACAGGAAGACATTTAAAACAACATAAAGGAGAAAATATGGCTAACCGGAGATATAAGAAGGGCGAACAGAATGGAAGAGAACATACAAAAGGGGATGACTGTTGTTGTTGTTGTGGTCTTCAGTCCTGAGACTGGTTTGATGCAGCTCTCCATGCTACTCTATCCTGTGCAAGCTTTTACATCACCCAGTACCTACTGCAACCTACGTCATTCTGAATCTGCCTAGTGTATTCATCTCTTGGTCTCCCTCTACGATTTTTACCCTCCACGCTGCCCTCCAATACTAAATTGGTGATCCCTTGATGCCTCAGAACATGTCCTACCAACCGATCCCTTCTTCTGGTCAAGTTGTGCCACAAACTCCTCTTCTCCCCAATTCTATTCAATACTTCCTCATTAGTTATGTGATCTACCCATCTAACCTTCAGCATTCTTCTGTAGCACCACATTTCGAAAGCTTCTGTTCTCTTCTTGTCCAAACTATTTATCGTCCATGTTTCACTTCCATACATGGCTACACTCCATACGAATACTTTCAGAAATGACTTCCTGACACTTAAATCAATACTGGATGTTAACAAATTTCTCTTCTTCAGAAACGCTTTCCTTGCTATTGCCAGCCTACATTTTATATCCTCTCTACTTCGACCATCATCAGTTATTTTGCTCCCCAAATAGCAAAACTCCTTTACTAGTTTAAGTGCCTCATTTCCTAATCTAATTCCCTCAGCATCACCTGACTTAATTAGACTACATTCCATTATCCTTGTTTTGCTTTTGTTGATGTTCATCTTATATCCTCCTTTCAAGACACTGTCCATTCCATTCAACTGCTCTTCCAAGTCCTTTGCTGTCTCTGACAGAATTACAATGTCATCGGCGAACCTCAAAGTTTTTATTTCTTCTCCGTGGACTTTAATACCTACTCCGAATTTTTCTTTTGTTTCCTTTACTGCTTGCTCAATATACAGATTGAACAACATCGGGGAGAGGCTACAACCCTGTCTTACTCCCTTCCCAACCACTGCTTCCCTTTCATGTCCCTCGACTCTTATAACTGCCATCTGGTTTCTGTACAAATTGTAAATAGCCTTTCGCTCCCTGTATTTTACCCCTGCCACCTTTAGAATTTGAAAGAGAGTATTCCAGTCAACATTGTCAAAAGCTTTTTCTAAGTCTACAAATGCTAGAAACGTAGGTTTGCCTTTCCTTAATCTTTCTTCTAAGATAAGTCGTAAGGTCAGAATTGCCTCACGTGTTCCAGTGTTTCTACGGAATTCAAACTGATCTTCCCCGAGATTGGCTTCTACTAGTTTTTCCATTCGTCTGTAAAGAATTCGTGTTAGTATTTTGCAGCTGTGACTTATTAAACTGATAGTTCGGTAATTTTCACACCTGTCAACACCTGCTTTCTTTGGGATTGGAATTATTATATTCTTCTTGAAGTCTGAGGGTATTTCGCCTGTCTCATACATGTTGCTCACCAGATGGTAGAGTTTTGTCAGGACTGGCTCTCCCAAGGCCGTCAGTAGTTCCAATGGAATGTTGTCTGCTCCGGGGACCTTGTTTCGACTCAGGTCTTTGAGTGCTCTGTCAAACTCTTCACGCAGTATCACATCTCCCATTTCATCTTCATCTACATCCTCTTCCATTTCCATAATATTGTCCTCAAGTACATCGCCCTTGTATAGGCCCTCTGACTGTAAAAATCTGAAAAAGTTGTGCACACAGAAAACCACACACTGTGACGATTAAAAGAACACAAGGCAAAGCACAGCTGGAGTGTAAAAGTTGCAATGGCCGTGTATCATAGAACAATCACGAACAGCAACGCTATGTACAAGTCCAGCACATGAATAAAATCACAGCACTTGATGTCACTGTAGAACAGCACAGAATACAACAGTGATGTGGCACACTGATGACAAAGAACAAACTGGGAGGATCTGCCAGGGGTACAGATGTGAGGGAGAAGGGAAGAAAAGGGGGAATGGGCAGTGGTAGAGGGAGGGAGAGAAAGGGGGAAGGGGGGGGTGCGATGGAGCGATCTGGGGAGGGAAGGACAGGAAACGGAAACAGCTGAGGATTGGTGCAGAGATTCAGGGGGGGAAGGGGGGAAAACCGCTCTGGGGGAAGAAGGAGAGAGGATGAGGGGTGACATTGGGAGGGGGCCAAGGCCAGGCTACAGTTGGCAGGAAGAGGAGGCATCATGGTGAAGTTCATCACCTGGGAAGGGGAGATGCTGGAAATTGCCCTGATGGAGGGTGTGGAGGTGGAGAGAGGGGGCATACAGCGATAGATGCACAGAAATGTGTGGGGAATGGAGACAAAGGAGGACGCCAGGAGGTGGAGGGGATCAAGGCTATGAGCAGTTTAAAGGAAGTGAATATGTTGGAGGAAAAGGAGGAGGTGGGTGAAGGGGATGAGGTCATACAGGAGCCATGTATGGGACAGAAGGCGGATAGACGAAGGCAAGGTGGAGCACATGGTGTTCTAGGGTGTGGAGGGCCTTATAAAAGCTTGTGCGGACTACACTTTTCTTTTTTTCCCTTTATTGTAATTCACACTCATGCCACAATGGGCAGGGGTGGGCTGGCAGTGGCAAAGTTCGCCACTCTGAAGCCTAGTGACTTTACAAAAAATATAAAAAAAGGGGAATGCATACAAAAAAAGGGTGAGGAAAGGGGGATATGTAAATACAGTAAATAGAGATAATGGAAGTTAAAATATACACTAGCATAGGGACATACACTGGGGAGGGGGGGCAGTTAAAAAAGCCTACATTAAGTTAAAGAACCCAGCTGGCAATTTGGGGGCACTTAAAATACACTTTAGTCACACACATGTAAAAAGTTGGCCACAGTATAAAAACACCACTGTAAATGACAGAGCACACACAAAGAATAAAAACCACAGGTAGGGGCCTGCTGAGGGACAGTAGGCCTGAGAGGGAGGAAAAATAGGGAGGAAGGTGCAGGGGGGCTCGGGGGAAAAAGGGAGGCAGGGGGCACACCAAGAGGTAAGAGATGGGTGGGGTGGGAGATGAAGAGGGAAGACAAGGCAGGAGGGAACTCAGAATCACATAATGGGGCATGGGAAAGGGAGGTGGGTGTAGGAGGGAGGAAAACTGCTCAGGGGGAGAGGAGGAGAGAGGGAGCCCTGAGGAATTCGTCGAAGGGGTAGATTTCAGGGCAAAGCTCATCATATGGGAGGGTAGGTGCTGGAACTTGGGTTGGGAAAGGAGACGGAGGGTGTGGAAATGGAAACTGTGTGGGACACAATGGTAAAGGTGCGGCAACAGGCTGGGTCTGGAGAGGAAGAGGGATACTAGGTGATGGGGGGGATTGAGTTGGTGGACGACATACAGGGTGCAGATGTGTTTAAGGAAAAGAAGAATGTGGGGAAAAGGGGGTGAGATCATAGAGAATGTGTGTGAGGAACAGAAGACAGATATGGAAGGCGAGGTGGAGTGTATGGTATTCTAGGACTTGGTGGTGGGTTTTATATAATCTGGGAGAGGTGGAAATCAAAGTAACGCTGGCATAACAAAGGATCAGAAGGATCACAGATTTATAGGTGTGAAGGATGGTAGAAGGCTGAAGTCCACATGTCCAGCCAGACAGGAGTTTAAGGAGGTAGGGTCTATTGTGGGCTTTGTGTGAGACTGTAAGGAGATGGGGACTCCAGGCGAGGTGACAGTGAAGTGTGAGGCCAAGGTATTTCAGGGTGGGACTGAGGTGAATATGACTATTAGAAATGTTTAGGTAGAAATCTTGAACACAGAAGGAACTGGTGGTGCGTCCTATGATGATTGGCTTGGTCTTGGAGGGGTTGCAACAAGTGGTGAACTGGTGAATGTGGGTTTTGGGTACGTTGGGACCATTGAAGGGTAGGATAATGGGCCAGGAAGGCGGTGGAGCTGGTGGGGGAGGTTTGGGCATATTGACAGTATACAGGAGATAGAGGAGAGGGGAAAAGATGGACCCTTGGGGCATGCCAGCAGTGGGACAGAAAGTAAGGGAGTTGGATTAGTGGGTGTGACATAAAAGGGACGAAAAAAGCAAGGAGATGTACGAAACCGATCGGGAGAGCATAGGTTTGGAGTTTGCAGAAGATGCCGGGATGCCAGATATGGTCGTAGGCGTTCTGGAAGTCGAGGGAAACGAAGATAGCAGAGTGATGGGAGTCAAGTTGGAGGGAAAGAAGATTGGTAAGGTTAAGGAGGGCGAGAAGCCACACTGGGTAAGGGGGAGGAGGTGGTGCTCATTAAGATGGTGATGAATATGTAGGGAGAGGATGGACTTCTTACCAAACTTGGAGGTGAGGCAGATAGGACGATAGAAAATGATGTGAGGGGGATTTGTTGGCTTTAGGGAACAGAAATACATGGGAAGTCTTGCACAGGACAGGGTAAAACCAGTGGAGAGAAATTGTGCAGGGTAGCAAGGGCAGCCAGGAAGGACAGGGGGGATTCCTTAAGGTCGCAGTGGGTGACACTGTTGTGACCAGGGGTGGTGTTGCATTTGGAGCAGAGGACGAGTGTGATGTTGTGTATGGTGATGGGAGTGTTTATGTCTGAGGGGGTAACTAATCCAAGTACCAGAAACTAAGGGTGAGTGGCACTACAGGCTATCAGTGCATTCAAGGACAGTGGGGAGGAGGGAGTAATCAAAATGGAGATCGTCAGGAATGGAGGAAACCTCAGAGCAGTGCGAAGCAAAATGGTTAGCCTTACTGAGGTTGTCAGGAAAGGTGGGGTTGTCGTGGAGAACAGGATAATGCGGGGCTGGATGGCTACTAGTAAGGCGGTGGAAGGCAGACCACTACTTGGAGGAGTTGACAGGGAGGGCGGAGTTGAGGCATGTACATGTTTGGCACCAGTCCCAGCGTTACTTTGCTGCGAGGATGTTCTGGACGTGTTGTTGTAATTGCAGCTGACGGAGGAGTGTATCCCGTTCACAGGTGGGGAGGAAGGATTAGTAGAGCCTGCGGGACTAACAAAGAATGAGGACAGACTGTGGAGGAAGAATGGAGCGGTGATGGTGGATGAGTTTGGTAGGAATGGTGGCCTCTACATCGTCAGTGATGGTCGTCTGGAGGAAGGAAGAGGCATGGGTGACGTCATCGGAATGGTGAAAGGAGTGGCTTTCGACCTGTGAGGCAATGGATTCCCAGTAGGTGTCCCAGTCGGCGTGGCAGTAGTCGAGGATGCACTTCGGAGGGGCAGAAGATAGGGAGGCTCAAGGGGGTCTTGGGTGGACGAGATGGTGAGAAGGATGGGGAGATGTTCACTGTCAATGGGATCGAGGACGTCCGTGGCGATACGATGCCGGATATAACAGATATTAAGCCAATTAGAGCAGATTTTTTTTTAATGATGCGAGAATACTTACAGAAAATATGTGCTATGCCGTATTGTTACAGTATTTTCCCCACAAGTAACAACACTTAAGTGATATGAAAACGCGTGTGCAGATTTCTTCTGCCTTCAAAAATAATTCGTATAAAAGCGAAAAAATCTACATTTCGCGTGAGAACAACATGGTCAACAACATTCATGTCTCAAAATGAGTAAAGTGGACTTTTATACAGGTGTGTGTGTGGGGGGGGGGGGGGAGGAGGGGGGATGGTCAATGTGGCGGTGGAATTCGTTCGAACTGCTGTATACATCCAAGCCGCAGCTGTTTGTCTTGCAATGTGCAGCAGCTGGCAGCATGAATACTCGGCCAGCAGGACGTCACAGATTAGCTTGATCTGTGCTGTGCGCAAGTCCATAGCTGGTCCTCTCTTCAGGTACACAATACACATTGTAAATGAATGAGCACCACATTTGTGAAATATATTGTATAATATATTCCCCATGTTTCTGTTGGCTAAGATGCGACTTGCGTCTTATTAATAGGTATGTTTCAATCCCAGATGATGTTTCTACAGGAGTCCTGTTTACAGGGGCAGAATTTTATGGGTCAGTGGCATGAGACGTTTGAAACTCCTCCTTCTACATGGAAGAATTTATAGTTTGGGCTACCTTCAGAACATACCGATTGGAAGAAGTATCAGTGGCCCTGCCCTGTGCTGTCTCTTCACCTCCATCGACATCGCCGCTGCACGTTGCTGCTGTTTGCTGCCACCCACTACTTCGTGGAGAGCTGCTGCTTGCCTACCTCCGCTGCCTGCCACCATCGCCATCGCAATCGCAATCGCCACCGCTGTCACTGTCATGTCGCTGACCCTCGTTGCTGTCACTGCCACTACCGTCCCTGCAGCTGGCCTTCTTCACTGTCGCTGTCATCGCCTATCATGTGTCAGCATCCTAGTGCTGTTTCTCCCTCTCCATCTTCTTCTGCTGTTTTGTCTTCTTGTTCATCATTTCTCTTCCTACCTTGGCGACACCCATCGCTGGAAGACTCATCTCCCTTTCATCACTGATACCCCAAGCACCACCATCATATACACCCCCTCTTCCCCTGTCATCAGCATCAATTCATGGAGTTTCTCCTCTGGCCCTGCTCCACACATCCAGCCTCCCACTCCCACCTCCACCATCTGTCCTAAGGCGTTCCCCCTTGCCTACAACCACCACACCTTTTTCACCCTCCCAGTTCACAGCCTGTCAGATCACAGTAGCACTGCAGAAGCATTACTGCCACTACCTCATTTTGTCACCACTGCAGCCTGAGAAGGGCCTGCCTCCCATGACATCCCATTCCAACCTGCCCTCACTCTTCCTCCCAGGCCTCCCTCACCACAAAACACCCTAAATGGCCCAGTGTCAACCGCACCTGCCCCCACCAACATCAACCTCCATTCTTTCTTACCCCTCATCGATACCACCCCTGTTCCCACATCCCAAACCACCCTCCATGCACACCTCCCAACTCATCCCCCACAAAGACACCATCCTCATAAAATCCCACAATCCCTCCCTCCATACTGACTTACTCGGAAAGGTCTCCCATGCTAACTTCACACCCTTCCTTAACCCTTCATCTCCCCACCAGCTCCAACCCCCTTGCCATCCTCCAACCATCACCATTGTGATGATTAAGCTCAGCCCTGTGGTCACAGAGGTGTTGGTGGAACTGAACGCCCACCCTGCCACATTAATAATGACTCTGCACCCACCTTTCTCATCAGTGTCTTCACAGAATCGACCACATATTTACACAGGGAAATCTCATCTATAACCGCTGCCACCCTGTCGACCATCACTGCTTCCTTCCCCAGTCCCAGCAGTGCCTAAAGTTCCTGGTTTACAATAATCACCTCTCCTCTGAAAGTAGAAATCCTCCCACCTGCCCCCACTGTAAAGCTTCTTACTTCTGTAAACAATGTCCCACCTTTGCCTCCCCTTATTCATAGAATACCTGTTATGAAGCCCACCCAACCTATTTCTATAAATGAAAAGCAAAACTCCCTCCCACCAAATCCAAGCTTACGATCCATATTGGTACCATTGATCAGCCTCTCCACCCCAACAATTCTCTCTGCCTGCCCCTCCCCCTCAGCTGAAAACCATCCGTTTCCTTGCAGTAGTGCTTCAGAACATTAACCACTTCCAATGCCCACACACCCACCAGCACATCTTCCTACCTGCCTGCTCCATTTTTTACCTTAACATGCACGCCACCTACTCCTACAATCAAGCACACTTTGTCTTTACCCACCTCGACACCTTCGCCTAAGCCACTCTCTTCCCCCCTCCTTCCACTTCCATCGTGGTACAATCACGGTATCATCTCCTTTACCAAACATCCGCTCCTTCCCTGCAAACAAGCCTCTATTCACACGTACCATGTCCCCACACCAGCTTGACACCTTCATCCTCAATGAAACCTTCCTCCAACCTCTCCTATGCCCTTCGCCATACCGATAGTCCACTCCTCTTAGTGCGAGTTGGGGTCACTATTGGCCACCTTAAGCATATCCCTGTCTGGCCACAGCCACTGCTCAATGAACCTATGGAACACCTTATCCTCAGCAGCTATTCCCCACCTGCTCCATCACCTGTGCCACCATCTATGTCCGTCCCGCTGTTCTCCATTCTCTGTGGCTTTCTCTGCCATATTGATCGCACCTTCTCCACCTATGTGATTGCTGCAGACCTCATCATCCATAGCTGAAACCCTGCCACACTTTTGCAGTTGCATCAGGTCCCTTTCACCACCCAAGATGGCCTCGTACACATCCCTCAGCCTGATAGTAACACCACCACCTATGTCGTCCTCGTTTCCCCCAACCTCCTTGGGTGTAGCACTGTGGAAGTCCTAAAGCCCATTGACAGTGACCACTTTCCAGTCCTTCTCAACATCTCCTTTGCTCCTCGCCCTCCTTAAGCTCCCCAGCCTGTTGTCCCTTCCAAGGTCGTTCACTATTACCGCCGTGCTGACTGGAATACCTAACAGGGATCCATCGACACCCAGTTCAGAGGTAATCCCCTCACCTTCCAACATCCTGATAACATCACTCACACCTCGCGCTTCCTCCAGAAGATCACCTCTGCCACTGCAGAGGTCCACCTTGCCTTTAAACCTACTCACCCCCACCATTCTATCCTTCCTCCACAGGCCATACTAGTCTATGAATCCTGCAGGCCCTACTGTTCCTTCTTCCACACTTGTGACTGGGACACACTCCTCTGCTACTGGTAACTACAAAGACATATTTTAAACCTTGTGACAGTAAAGAAACGCCAGGACTGGGGCCAAACATGCACACAACTCAAAGCTATCCTCCCTGTCAGCTCCCCCAAGTACTGCACTGCCAACCAACACCTAACTGGTAGCCACTGACTCTCAATTGCCCACTCTCCCATGACAACCGTCCCTTCCCTGACAACCTTAGTGAGACTAACCATTTTGCTTCCCACCACTCTGAAGTCTTCTCCATACATGATTACTCCCTCTTCCCCACCGTCCTTGATCACACTTGCTCCTGGCTTCCAGTACTCAGGCCCATTACCACCCTCAGAATTAAACACCCTTATAACAGCACACAACATTAAACTCATCTTCCGCTCCAAGTGCAACACCACCCCTGATCACAATTGCCTAGTGACAACTCAAGGAATTTCCTCTCTTCTTCCTGGCCACCCTTGCCACACGATTCTCTCCACGAGATTTTGCCCTGAACTGTAGAAGACTTCCACACCAGATTGTTCCTTAAACCCAACAAACCCCCTCCTGACACCTCCTCCTATCATCCCATATGCCTCACATCTGTGTTCTATTGTCTGAATGCATCCTTTCATGCTGTATCCATCACCACCTACCCGAACAACACTTCCTCCCTCTTACCCAGTGTGGTTCTGGGACTCCCTCCTCCACTGATGACGAGCTCCTTAACCTTACCCTCCTCTTCTCTCTCCAGCTTAACTCCCATCGCTCTGCTGTTTTTGTTTCCCTCGACTTCTAGAATGCCTATGAACATGTATGGTATTCTGGGCTCCTTTTCAAGCTCCAGACCTATGCCCTTCCTATCCGCTTCATCCATCTCATTGCATCCTTCCTCTCCCACCATCCTTCCTACGTCACCATCCATAATACCAATTCCCATACCTTCTACCCTCCACAGACATGCCCCAAGGCTCCATCCTTTCCCCTCTCTACCTCCTGTGCACCGCTGATATGCACAAACCACACCCACCCATCCATCTCCTTCAACATGCTGATGACACCGCCTTCCTTGCCCTCTGTTCCCCTTCAACGGTCCCAGCGCACCCTTCAAACTCATTTATGCCAGTCTGTCACTTGATGTAACCAGTGGCTCCTTTGGATCAGTCCTTCAAAAACAGAGGCAATCTTTATATGTTGTACCACCCCTTCCTTCCATGATTTCTACCTAACCGTCTATGACCATCATATCCAACTTACTCTCACTTTGAAATGTCTGGACCTCACCCTCGACTGTCACCTCACCTGAACTCCCCAACTCCTTTCCATCAACTGTAGAGTCCACAATGGACTCTATCTTGTGAAACTCCTGTCCAGCCAGACATGCAGATTCCACCCTTCCACTATCCTTCATACCTAAAAACCCTTGATCCATCCCACCCTTTGCTATGCCAGCGTCACCAGGATCTCTGTCCCTCCTAAATTTTATAAGGCCCTCCAAATCCTTGAACACCACGATTTCCACCTCACCTTCTATATCTGACTCCCAATCCCCATGAGGATCCTTTATGACCTCAATCCTTTCCCACATCTCCTCCATTTCCTTGGACATTTCCTATCCCAATGAAACTTTCAGCGTCTCTCCAACCCAGATAATGAGCTTCACCCCATTATTTAACTTCCAGCTCTGGCTCTACTTCTCCTTCCCTCCTTCCTAGGATCCCTGTTCTTTCCCACCCCCTTACTGTTTCTTCCCTCCTACCCCCCTGACTTCTCACTTCTCTTTTCCCACTCTTTGCGCTCCTTCCTGGACTGCTGCCTTCCCCACCCTCCCTGTCTCCTGACCCTTGGTGTGCTACCAGCTCCCGCCTTCTGCCCTTTCCTGCCATACCCGCCTCAAATGAACCCCTTTTCTCTCCATCCTTTTCCAGTCCTTTCTGGATTCTCCCCCTTTGCTGGAACGATTTGAAGTGGAATGATCATATAAAATTAATTGTTGGTAAGGTGGGTGCCAGGTTGAGATTCATTCGGAGAGTCCTTAGAAAATGTAGTCCATCAACAAAGGAGGTGGCTTACAAAACACTCGTTCGACCTAGACCTGAGTATTGCTCATCAGTGTGGGATCTGTACCAGGTCGGGTTGACAGAGGAGATAGAGAAGATCCAAAGAAGAGCGGCGCGTTTCGTCACAGGGTTATTTGGTAAGCGTGATAGCGTTATGGAGATGTTTAGCAAACTCAAGTGGCAGACTCTGCAAGAGAGGCGCTCTGCATCGCGGTGTAGCTTACTGTCCAGGCTTCGAGAGGGTGCGTTTCTGGATGAGGTATCGAATATATTGCTTCCCCCTACTTATCCCTCCCGAGGAGATTACGAGTGTAAAATCAGAGAGATTCGTGCGGGCACGGAGGCTTTCCGGCAGTCGTTCTTCCCGCGAACCATATGTGACTGGAACAGGAAAGGGAGGTAATGACAATGCCACGTAAAGTGCCCTCCGCCACACACTGTTGGGTGGCTTGCGGAGTATAAATGAAAAAGTAGATGTAGATGTGCTTCCAAGATTAATCTAGTTTACTCTCCGTCGTATTTTTGTGCCCGCCGTATGTGTTAGTTACGTGTATTGTGTTTCAAATGTCGTCGCCAGGTGTGACTTTTAATACTGTGGACACCGTTTTTTATCGTGTTCTCTGTGCCGCCGGTGTTCCTGTGCCACATCTTAGTCATATGTGACTTTATTTATATGTGGACTTTATGCAGAAGAACCTCGTTGAACTCCTCCTTTTTGTATATTTACCTCCAATTGTTTCCCCTTATCATGTGATAAATTCTTCTGTTAACCCCTAATTATCTGTTTATATCATTCTCCTATGTCGTTTACACTGTCTCTTGCGTGAAGAGCGATGGATTGTTCCGATACCAGGCCACCCCTTCCCACATGAGGCAGAGGTATGAAATTATAACAAAGGAAAAAAACGTGTAGTAGGACAGTGGGTGCTGTTCTAATATTATTATTAGCCATCCTTATGATCCTCCCAGTAGCAGCTATTCATTTGTAAATCGGCAGGAGATTACTCCCCTGTACTTCAGTGATAGCTTTCTGTCCTATCAGTGTTCCCATCCGTCCCATATACAGCTATTGGCTAGACTGGCTCGAGCAACTCTCTAGTGCTAGACTAAAAGCGAAAATATCCACTATACATCTAGCAGTTCTTGTTGAAATTTGATGGAGCTGCTGTCTAGTGTTCACTCAATGGCAAATGAAATTGTTTAAAGACACAATGTACTGCATTGCACACAAAATAGAGACTTATGTCTGTCCTCATGTGAACCTCAGCGCACGCTGGAGCTCCCTCACAAGTGGAGGAGGTGGAGGAGGAGGAGGAAGGGAAGTAGTGGGGGAGAAATGGTAGGGGTGTTTATGGATGTGGACGTGGACATAGAGGTGGACATGGACAACATGACCCTCTGATGGTAATATTATGAAGTTGGTCAGCTGGTCACCAAACCTTAATGTGAACATGCAAAATTTGATCTTCCCATATATTTGAATTATATATATTTGAATTTACCGTGAAAATTTCACTTTCCCACTAGGGGTGTAGAGGGAGGGGCAGTCGGGGAAGGGACCCACGTGCCTGCTGGGGAAAAACCGTGGTGCCATCGTGGACGTGCTTGGATCAAGGAACAGTCGGAATTGTAGTTGTAAATTGTTGTAGTTGTGCTGGGAAGTCCCTGAGCTTCAAGCGCTAATAGAAAGCACAGAGGCTGAAATCGTTATAGGTACAGAAAGCTGGCTAAAGCCTGAAATAAGTTCTGCAGAAATTTTTACGAAGTCTCAGACAGTGTTCAGGAAAGATAGATTAGGCAGAATTGGTGGTGGAGTGTTTGTGTCTGTCAGTAGTAGTTTATCTTGTAGTGAAGTCGAAGTAGATACTCATTGCGAATTGGTATGGGTGGAGGTTATACTTAACAGCCGAACTAAGTTAATAATTGGCTCCTTCTACCGACCCCCAGACTCCGATGATATAGTTGCTGAACAGTTCAGAGAAAACATGAGTCTCGTAACAAATAAATACCCCACTCATACGGTTATAGTTGGTGGGGACTTCAACCTTCCCTCGATATGTTGGCAAAAATACTTGTTCAAAACCAGTGGTAGGCAGGAAACAACTTCCGAGATTGTCCTAAATGCTTTCTCCGAAAATTATTTCGAGCAGTTGGTCCACGAACCCACGCGAATTGTAAATGGTTACGAAAACACACTTGACCTCTTAGCCACAAACAATCCAGAGCTAATAGAGAACATCATGACTGATACAGGGATTAGTGATCACAAGGTCGTTGTAGCTAGGATCAATACCGTTTCTTCCAAATCCACCAGAAACAAATGCAAAAAATTTTATTTAAAAAAGCGGATAAAGTGTCACTAGAAGTCTTCCTAAGAGACAATCTCCATTCCTTCCGAACTGACTATGCAAATGTAGACGAGATGTGGCTCAAATTCAAAGGTATTGTAGCAACAGCAATTGAGAGATTCATACCTCATAAATTGGTAAGAGATGGAACTGATCCCCCATGGTACACAAAAAAGGTCCAAACGCTGTTGCAGAGGCAACGGAAAAAGCATGCGAAGTTCAGAAGAACGCGAAATCCCAAGATTGGCAAAAATTTACAGAAGCGCGAAATTTCAAATGGTTCAAATGGCTCTGAGCACTATGGGACTTAGCATCTCAGGTCCTCAGTCCCCTAGAACTTAGAACTACTTAAACCTAACTAACCTAAGGACATCATACACATCCATGCCCGAGGCAGAATTCGAACCTGCGACCGTAGCGGTCGCGCGGTTCCAGACTGAAGCGCCTAGAACCGCTCGGCCACCAACGGCCGGCGCGCGAAATTTGGCACGGACTTCAATGCGAGATGCCTTTAATATGTTCCACAAAGAAACATTGTCTCGAAATTTGGTACAAAATCAGAAGAAGTTCTGGTCGTATGTAAAGTACACAAGCGGCAAGACGCAGTCAATACCTTCGCCGGTGGTACGGTTACCGACGACTGTGCCGCTAAAGCGGAGTTATTGAACGCAGTTTCCCGAAATTCCTTCACCAGGGAAGACGAATGGAATATTCCAGAATTTGAAACACGAATAGCTGCTAGCATGAATTTCTTAGAAGTAGATACCTTAGGGGTTGCGAAGCAACACAAATCGCTTGATACGGGCAAGTCTTCAGGTCCAGATTGTATACCGATTAGGTTCCTTTCAGATTACGCTGATACAACAGCTCCCTACTTAGCAATCATATACCACCGCTCGCTCACCGATAGATCTGTACCTACAGATTAGAAAATTGCGCAGGTCGCACCAGTGTTTAAGAAGGGTAGTAGGAGTAATCCATCGAACTACAGACCTATATCATTGACGTCGGTTTGGAGTAGGGTTTGGAGCATATATTGTATTCAACCATTATGACTCACCTCGAAGGGAACGATCTGTTGATACGTAATCAGCATGGTTTCAGAAAACATCATTCTTGTGCAACGCAGCTAGCTCTTTCTTCGCACGAAGTAATGGCCGCTATCGACAGGGGATCTCAAATTGATTCCGTATTTCTGGATTTCCGTAAAGCTTTTGACACCGTTCCTCACAAGCGACTTCTAATCAAGCTGCGGCTCTATGGGGTATCGTCTCAGTTGTGCGACTGGGCTCGTGATTTCCTGTCAGGAAGGTCGCAGTTCGTAGTAATAGACTGCAAATCATCGAGTAAAATTAAAGTGATATCAGGTGTTACCCAGGGAAGTGTCCTGGGTCCTCTGCTGTTCCTGATCTATATAAATGACCTGGGTGACAATCTGAGCAGTTCTCTTAGGTTGTTGGCAGATGATACTGTAATTTACCATCTAGTAAGGTCATCCGAAGACCAGTATCAGTTGCAAAGCGATTTAGAAAAGATTGCTGTATGGTGTGGCAGGTGGCAGTTGACGCTAAATAACGAAAAGTGTGAGGTGATCCAAATGAGTTCCAAAAGAAATCCGTTGGAATTCGATTACTCTATAAATAGTACAATTCTCAAGGCTGTCAATGCAACTAAGTACCTGGGTGCTAAAATTACGAACAACTTCAGTTGGAAAGATCACATAGATAATATTGTGGGAAAGGCGAGCCAAAGGTTGCGTTTCATTGGCAGGACACTTAGAAGATGCAACAAGTCCACTAAAGAGACAGCTTACACTACACTCGTTCGTCCTCTGTTATAATATTGCTGCGCGGTATGGGATCCTTACCAGATGGGATTGACGGAGGACATCGAAAGGGTGCAAGAAAGGGCAGTTCGTTTTGTATTATCACGTAATAGGGGAGAGAGTGTGGCAGATATGATACGCGAGTTGGGATGGAAGTCATTAAAGCAAAGACGTTTTTCGTCGCGGTGAGATCTATTTACGAAATTTCAGTCACCAACTTTCTCTTCCGAATTCGAAAATATTTTGTTGATCCCAACCTACATAGGTAGGAATGATGATCAAAATAAAATAAGAGAAATCAGAGCTCGAACAGAAAGATTTAGGCGTTCGTTTTTCCCGCGCGCTGTTCGGAAGTGGAATGGTAGAGAGATAGTATGATTGTGGTTCGATGAACCCTCTGCCAAGCACTTAAATGTGAATTGCAGAGTAATCATGTAGATGTAGATGGAGTGGGAGTAATTAATTGATCAATTTAATTAATTTGCATAATTAATTTGTTATCAATTTTCTAACTGATGGAGTGGGAGGGAGCTACTCGAATAACGCAGTCCTGAAAGTGTATTTGTATTGGCGAGGGTGAGTGGAGAGGGTGGGAGATTTCCTGAGGGGTGGAGGGGTGGAGTAGCAGGATTAATTAATTAATTTGATATCAATTATATATATAGTGGCATATATCAATAGGTCAATCAAGAGAGAACAATAGGTTAATTGCTGACATGGAACAGAACAGTAGGTTCGCCCCGCCAGCCGGTGTGGCCGTGCGGTTATAGGCCCTTCAGTCTGGAACCGCGTGACCGCTACGGTCGCAGGTTCGAATCCTGCTTCGGGCATGGATGTGTTTGATGTCCTTAGGTTAGTTAGGTTTAATTAGTTCTAAGTTCTAGGCGACTGATGACCTCCGAAGTTAAGTCGCATAGTGCTCAGAGCCATTTTTGAGGTTCGCCCCTGTATGTATACTTGCTCCTGATGTAGGCTATCAACACTAATAAATTGCCCTAGTGTCGGCTTTATCCCACTACTGTCAGAACCCAACAGTGATGTCATGCATGTAGTTGGAACAGGAGTCTGTAGGCACAAACCTCTTGTTGCTTACCAGGAACTTGTTTGGCCAATCTCAGCAGCCTCAACATGGATGTACGGTTAAGTGAGTGCCAACAGCTTATCACAGATGGTGGGGCTGGCCACAGGTGCTTATGGGACTAGCCTCATACCCAGTCTCTATCCTGAGGTTGAGAAATCGCCATTCACAAACCGGCAGCAGCTCCTCACAGTGCATCAGGCATGTGAGTTCCTTGAAGCTTAGAGTTCACCTGCACACTTCACTGTTGCTCATTTGCCTCTGGAATGCGTTTTCTCCAATCGTTCACGAACAGCAAAGATGTTTTAGATCTGAATGAAGTGTGCGCCTGAGTCACTTGGTTTGAAGCATATACTACCCAAAATCCAGGGTTTTAACCACCTGTCATCCTGTTTTCTGCATAACCCCAGAGTAATTTCTGATTTAGTGGAGTACAGGAGAGATTGGACTCCTGCATATGTTTTTAATACATTATTTTATGACATTTTAACTGAGCTCCACAACTCTACAGCTGTCTTTATGGGTGGAGCGAAACAGAGGGTCTCCGTTTGGTGCTCTATTTTTCCTTATCGTGTCCTCAAGATTTGACTGCCTTGAGATTTTACTGACTCCAATGCAGAATTATATGCGATATTGTCGGCACTGGAGCAATGAGATATGCTTCCATTGCTAAACTCCTTTTCTGTCCCGATTCCCTGAGTGCCCTTCACTGTACCAAGCAGCTAAAGTACTACAGAATATCCAGGATGTCGTCTTCCAACAGCAATGGCTGGGGAAACAGATGGCTTTCTGTAGGTACCAGGCTGCATGGGTATCGCAGAGAAAGAAAGGTTGGACGTAGCAGCTGAGGAGGAGTGTCATGATCTCCAGTTGGTTCAGTGTGCCATCCCCCTGCACACTACCACTTCCCTGTTGAGGTACAGAACCATGCAATGATGGACAGACGAGTGACTGCAGAACATGACAGATAATAAGCTGCCTGTAGTAAAGTCCACAATGCGGCTATTGCGTACCTCCTTTCATGGGATGAGGTCGTCCTTACTTTCATAGGCTACAGTCCTCCGATGCATGGCTTGTTGCTCCGATGGGAAACTCTGCAGTGGTGTACAGTATCTGTGCGTCACATTTTACTAGACTGTATTTTATTTTCAGACCAGAGGGCAGCGGCAGATTTGCCAGCAGAGCTACCCTCGATTTTAAGTGACATTCAAATTAATGTGCTTACAGTTTTAAGCTTTTGTGATATGTCCGACTTCTTTCGATAAATTTTAGTGAGATGTTCTTAATGTGTCGAGAGGGTGCCTTGCTGACCCTTTTTTTGTAAGTGATCATCCAGTCATATTACCCTATGCTGTTGTTTTCACTCTTCTGTGGTTTTGGTTCTGTTTTCATCCCAGGTATAACATTTTTCACTACTTCTTCTTTGTTTTACAGAGTGTGAGATGGGGTGACTGTGTTAGTGTGAGTGAGGAGGGAATGACTCTGGAGTCATTGTGTGTATCAATGCGAATGATGTAGGATTGAGTGAATAAGTGAATATTATTTTATAGGTGTACTTCTCCTGGTGTGGCAACATTTTTAGACAATTTACCCACATTCGTTTCCTTATTATTTATAAGGGCACTGATATTGTCGCTACTGAGTGCCCATAAGCCCCAAACACACACAAACACACACACTCACACACGATTGGTGGGTGTCATGAAAGTGAAAGCCCAGGACCCAAATCAGCAACACAATGTACAGCAAGGGAGGTGGTACTTATGTACCTGATTCACCAGATTGAGTGCAATAGTCTGCATTCACAAGCTACATCCCGTGACCACGCTAAGTCTCAGGCTCGTCTGCATCAGAAGTTAGTCTGCAGTGGCAGCTTGCAGCGGCTATGTCCACTAAAACAGGCTGACTGCAGTCTCAGAGGCGAGGTCTTCACTCTGGCAGAAGACAGCATATCATACTCGCCAACCAATTTATAAATTAACAAGTGGGACTAACATTCTATCAGAATCAGATACGCAGTCGTGATGACCAGACACTGCGATTGAGGCTTCTGAAATAGGGGATTTAAGGTGGACATAATGATATCGCAGACAGCGATGCACTCATTTGCCCTCATTATCTGGAGGTGCCAGGGGACTTGTCCCCAAATTGGTGGTAGCTGTGTGACAGGTTGCATTGCCCTGGTAGACGCCGTTGTGCTGATAAAAAACAAACTGCATGTGGGGGTGGACACGGTCCTGTTTGGTGTTGAGATCAACTGAGAAATACCATAAAAACATTCTCCAGACCATAATGCTCCCTTCCCAGCCTGGACGCTTCCAATAGTCCTTGCAGACTGTTTTTTCCAGTCCAACGGAGCACAGAACGTGCATCGTCTCAATAGGCCACGTGTCGCTACTCGTCGAACGACCAGCTGCGGCACTGCAGTGCAGACTGTAGCCTTCGTCGCCAATGAACAGCAGTCAGCGTGGGTGTATGACCACCTGCTGCAGGGGCCCATATGCAGCAACGTTCGCTGAATGGTCGTCGAGGAGGCAAAGTTGACAGCCGCTTGGCTCATCTCTGAACAGTTGAACGTCTATTTACCTATACACATCTCAGCAGCCATCGTTGATCACTGTCATCTATGGACCATGGTGTAACACAGTTTCGTAGGGCCTGTCTGCCATGCGTGGTATACTTTAACCATGGTGGAATGTGAACATTTTAAAGACTTAGTCGTTAAGGAAATGCTTCAGTCCTTGCTCCAAAACCCAATGATCATTCCCTTTTGGACGACAAATAAATCGCTCCATTTCCGAATTACGAAAACGATTGCACTGCTTTCCGCGTCCCCGTCCCGCCACCTGACTCGTCTTTTACTTTCCATTGATAGTACTACCACAGACGGCTGCCAATATGTACACAGAAAGAATAAAGGAGTAGAATTTTAATAACGTTTGTTTCATTTCAAAAGCCTTAAGAGTTTCCACATAAAATTTCGGGGTCTTTACTTTTTAACGTGCCCTTATATTATGAGTTTATCTACTGAAACTGTATATTTTGGAAGCAGCAAAATTATGTTCAGGTCTTATAATGTTACCATATTTTTCTTGCATTTTAGTGACTGTATCATTCCTTTTGATTATCTATATTATAATGAGTCGATTTTGAATGTCCTTTCACATAAATTCCTTAGTCATATGTCGTTTTTTCACTACACTCATATTTATAGTATTCCCTAAATGTTAAAGTGTACATTTCTTGCAAACTTAGTGTTATTCTGCAGTGAACACCTAGTGTGTTGTGGGGCGATCACTCTGTTGTATAAATAATTCAGAAGCCAAGATCGCTTAAACACTGTTTATTAGATGACCGGTTTCAACATACTAAAGGTGACACTTATTTATCTCTTTGTATCATATTGATTATAAACTCTTTCCATTGTTACTTTGGGTATAGATTGTTTTTAATCCATTTTCATGATAATGTTTTACAAGTAATAACCTAAAACTCTTCATCCTCGTTTTAGTTGTAAAGAAGCATACTGCAAGACTGACGACTTTCATTTAGTTGTTTCTGGTCTTGATACACGGAGGGATGATCTTCAGACTTGATGGTCACCTAGAGTCAAAACCAGCCTATCAGACTGTACTGCTAACTGCATGTACATGGACTCAGTAATAACTCCTTTTAACTAAACATGTCATGCAGGTGACAGTACAAAATGAAGACCTCCTCTTCATGTTGCCTGTACTCATATTTGATAATTTTGTGACCAGGATGCTCTTTAATTGTTGACAATTCATGATTAAGAAAACAGGAATCTGAAGTTTTGACATAAACATGTTTAAATTTTTTCATTTAAGCCTGTGCAACACAAATTTCCACATAAAAAGATGAGGCTCTGTTTTCTGTGGGAAATACGCTTCATTTATTTTAAAAAATATTAACTATTGGGTTTTGACATTTTTTTCAATCAGCTGGTGCAGGATCATGTTAGTAACAGAAAATAAATTGTATTAGCTTCCTATTAAGAACTCGCAATAAATCCCCAAGTATTTTTTGACAATATTGGATTGTGACTGAAAGGAACCATCATCTGCTGAGTCATGTATGAGGCATAGGAAATAATTTAGTGGTATATTGATGCTGTATTAATTGGAGGGAAAGTTTCTGATAATCTCTAATAGGAAGAGATATTTACACATGAATTAAAAAGGAACTATAATATGAGGAATATTTAAATAAGATTTAAATTAAAAATTCTTATGCAACCAAATTTACTACTGATTATTAATTTTTCACTTGATACATGTAAATAGCTGAATAAAAATTAGAATTATTGCTTAAGTGAGAGCCAAATACTAAGATTGATGTGTACATACGTCTCATATTAGATTCAGGTGATTGAAACATTTCTTGGTGTACACCTGAAACAAAGAAGAAATGCAAATTAGGAATCTCATGTCTTTCGTTCAGCGCTACACTGCAAAAATGCAAGACATTGTGTGGTGATTTCTATAAAGTCGCATGTGTAATCGCAATTCTATAACATCTGCTGTAACAAGTACAAGTGGAATTGTCCATAAAATTCTGAAACTCTTTTAGAAGTTTTTTAACACAGTTTTCTTGAAAATAATTCATTTGAAAGTCATGAAGTATTTGTGAAGCAATCTATTGTTCCCAGTTTCATTGGAAGAGAAATTCAATCGTTTTAGAACCTCTACACACCTCAATCATAAGACCACTACCTGTCAAAGGCATATGTCATGATTACAATAATATTACAGGTCAGCACAATGTTTTAATTTATCTGGATGTATTATAGTTCCTCGATGTTTGCTAACTCCTAGATAAAACAGTTAAAGAGAAGAAATAGTGCCATGTATTAAAATTCTCTAATATCTAAATCACAATTACTTGGTATACTTTACCAATTGCTCTTCATGTCACTATGAGATTGATTAAATTTCAGCTCATTACAATCTTTCTCCCATTAATCTGGATGCACACCTGTTCCCAGTTGACATCACTTCCATTAAGACGTCATCACTATACCGCAAATAAAAATCATCAGTGACGTCTTGCACTGGATCGCAGCAGATGTCGTCACTTATCTTCTTTTGTTTCCTTTACAAAATCCAATCTCGAGGCCATGATCTCGCATCAACATTGCGCAATACGTGGTGCCATACACAGTGAATCTGAGTTACTCTAGAAACGTCAGCACTTGTTGGCCGGTATGTAGATACGTCTTCCTTCCCAAATGCAATATCTGAATCGCTTTGTGGCAGCCATTTCGCACAGCACCTCTAATTTCGTTATGAAATACTACGTCTCCCTAGCTTGTAGTTTTCTGCTGTTTGTTGCTACTATTTGAAAATCCCTTTCCCGATCAACCTATTGCAAACATGCCCCAACCCTTACAGTGATTGGGTGTGCCACATGCACACAGTCCTGAAATGCTTCCTTGGCCTTATTAAATGACCCCCCCGGCCCCCTTGCTCTTCACCCCTTGTACACTTACTCCCTGCTTGAGCAGCTCGCACAGAGAACCCAATAAATGTCCGTAATTTAGAATATGTCCTTGGCAAAAGGAACATAATCCTAAAAGCTGGGAACTTCCCGTCGTCTCGACGGTTTTTACTTGTTAAAAATTTAGTGACCTTTTCATTCGCTAGACAGATTCTCTTTGTGAGACTTCAAGTCCGTTTAATTTAATATGGGTTACGTATAGCTTGGCGTTATTTGGTCTCAATGTGACCCCAAGTGCAGCAATAACTTCCAAGACCTTGTGAGCGTAGGCTTTCGCGTCCGTTTTCAGTATTAATAAAATTGTTCAGCACGTCACCACACAGTGAATACATTGGATTCTCCAAAGTTTCGGGCAATGGTGCAAATGGCCTTCCTCGGGCTGTTGTGGTGACTACTGAACGAGAAAAACTTGATTTCTTATTTACAAGTGGAAGAAGCCGTTTTCGTAATCTGATAGCGTATTGGAGATGAGCGGGAAGACATCGTTTACTGGTGTTTACTTTATTTCTTCTCATTCGTGGAAATAGAAATCTTTCATTTGTGTTTACGTATTTAATTGTTATTGTTGGAAACAGGCGAACGACAAACAGGTGGCAGTTGCAACGTAACGCTGTTTATATGCTTCCTGGTACCGGCAGAGCCATGCCAGTTCTCTGTGTGAGTACCACAGCTGTGGCCTCCTGCACGCCAATGTCGATTCCTTTGAGAACGCTGTCGTCTCGTAGATCTGCTACTGCAGACAGCCAATTCCTTGCGAATCTGTGCCCGTCTTCTTTAGTTACGTTGAAGGATGGCTTAATTTCTATCGCCTCTCTAATCTTCTTCCTCAAGGTAAGTGGCTGTTTCGTCAGTACGCGGTTCGTCGAAATATTATCGGTTTGCCGCGCTCATACTGATGTGCCACCACCGCTGACTTGGTCTGCTGTCTCAGATGGTTGATGTATCTTTCATGTTCAGATATCCTTTTGCTACTCGGTCGTCGCGTATCGGCTACACATGCTAGTCCACAAATGATTCAAATGGCTCTGAGCACTATGGGACTTAACATCTGTGGTCATCAGTCCCCTAGAACATCACACACATCCATGCCCGAGGCAGGATTCGAACCTGCGACCGTAGCGGCCACGCGGTTCCAGACTGAAGCGCCTTTAACCGCACGGCCACACCGGCCGGCGAAACAAAATAAGCTAAGTGACTGGCTCTGCTGTGAACAGGTAAAGAGCGGTGTTGACCAGTGCTTGCAGCTTAGGAATGACGTATTACTGGCAATGATGACACACTAGGACCAGGTATGCTTTACAAAATTGTAATGGAAGGGAGATTGTAATGGCACAAAAGCTACAGTTAAATAGAGCCAGAGTAAAGGACTTGATTCAGAACGAAGTAGGGGAGAGGATCCATGGACACGAAATATCTTCTTAATATACACAATTAAGAGAGGTACCTGTTTAAAGTAAAATGTGAACGATAGAATGTGGAGGTTTGGCTACCAGAAGTGTTAGTAAAGGACGTGATAAGAATGGAACGTTATTACCTTTGCCACGTCCGCCCCTGGTAGCTGAGTGGTCAGCGCGATGGAACGTCGTACCTAACGGCCCGGGTTCGATTCCCGTCTGTGTCGGAGATTTTCTCCGCTCAGGGACTGGGCGTTGTGTTGTCCTTATCATCATCATTTCATCCCCATCGACACCCAAGTCGCCGAAGTGGCGTCAACTCAAAAGACTTGCACCAGGCGAACGGTCTACCCGACGGGAGGCCCTAGCCACACGGCATTTCGTCTTTACCACAGCAGTACGGAAACAGCTTACAGAACTGTTGGTCTGGAAGGAAGTGCAAGCCACTACGGAGGAGAATAACAACAACAATAACGTGTTGTCATGAGAGTAATTCCACAAAACACTACTCCAAATTGTGGCGACCTTCGGGCTACAAAACCATGTGCATCAAATGAACGAGTTGCTCTGCCTGGATTTCTATCGACCGCTACCAAAAGGGGGATTTCGGAGACAATACGCCCTTGCTTTGGTGGATGTGTTCACTAAATTAGTGCGTCCATATGCAACTAACTTTAGCTCAATGACGCAGTGTCTCTGGATCTTAATTAACAGCACATACCTGAATGCAGGAAGCCGAAACGTATTCTCTCAGGTCGCGCCACAGTATTCACTTTGCTGCAGTGGAAGAGCAGATTGCCAAAGAATGGAATACACGTTTCATTCTCATCGATTCGTAACCGTTAACAGATTATGATTCAAATATCTATGCACCAATTGGGCGTATACTTTAGTATATTAGTATCAGACACTCAGAATGGGTTAAATTTCTTCCTGAAATCGAGAGGTATGTCAATGCAGTGGTACAGGACAGCCAATATCTACTTCGAAAAAGAAAAACTCGAACTGATGTTTAAAATATTCCAAAAGGAAAATGAAAAATGAAGGAGAGAATTTGGTGGAGAGAAAAGGTGCGAAAGTCCATAATAGAAAACTCTGACAGAAAAGCAGTGTAACGTTCATTTTCAATAAAATCTTTTGGATACTTATTAAAATTATTGTGCTGTATATAGAATACTTTGAATGACGTCAAGTGCATACCAATATTTAAACTGCCAGATCTCTAAAGCAGCATAAAGCAGCAACGGTGGACGCGATATATTCTGGTCTCTCATTATATATAAATATATGTATATGTATATATGCTACATTCAGACTCAGCGGTGTGAAATGCTGGCCGTAATACTTTGAAATGCTAATGAAATTCTTTGGCTGATAAATGAAAAAATCCAACGTCTTTGAAAAACGTATGACCTGGACAAAGAGGCAGTACTGATTGCGGTGAATTACTAACAGATTTTTTAAAATGAAAATATATAGCAAGTTAAGTTACATTGGTCAGAATAATATATCATATTTAGTGATTGATTCAGAAACAATGAGATTTATACAGCAAGTATTATCCAACCTCATTAAACCATCATAAATGCAGATCATCAAAGTACATATAGCTCTGTTAACAAATCTTAGAAACATTACAAAAGTGATACATGTAACTAGCCTTTTCATCAATCAGTTTATGGAAGTTCTGAGGTTACTCAACAACTACAAATTATCAGCCAATTTATCTATACTACCGCACTGGCAAAACGAAAATCGTAACTATTTAACATCTTTACCTTGCTTGCTCGAAGACTTCAGCTTGCATGTTCTCGTAATTCCTTTATTAATGTAGCAGTTGGTGGCTTCACAGAGCACACCACAAAAACTACTTACGTTATCGTCTTTCGCCCACAGACAGCTTCCTCCAACACGAAGTCTCTGGCGAGAAGTAGAATTTTTGGCTCTGCGGTCGTGCACAGTGAGCGATTCGCATTATAAAGCCTATCAGAGGCATGCATCGTTCATAAAATCATAGTTCCATTTTGGTTTGCATTAATAATATTGTCACATTGGGGTGCAACATGCAAGAGTACCCCAGTAGGCTCGTTTCAGAAGAAAGAGCAGGGGAAGAGCAGAATATTTTCACCGCGGGGGATAGGGTCCTCAGCGACTCTGATAAAGCATTTGATGCATGAGAAAAAAATAGCAACGTTTTTCTAATTGGGCATTCTACACTGGAATGCGGCAGCGATGTTATTGCTAGTGATGGTTTGTAAGTTAATGGTGTGAATATTATCTGTCTCCATTAACAAAGTATAGAGACCAATGAGGTTCGTACGTCCAGGATTGCTGATTAAAAAGAGACCAAATAGTGTAAAGCGCAAGCCTGTGGAACGTACAATGTGAAATGGTAAAAACGTAAAGTGAAAAACAAAATAGTGTAAACGACATTGTATGCGAAAGAGAGAGTTTTATGGATTGAAAACAACAAAAGAATTGTTAGTTGTATCTCGAGCTCCTCTTCCAAGCCGTGAAGGCCCAAGGGCTGTCTACCGGTCGCCGTGTCGTCTTTTGCCTTGGCCGTTTTGCAGACTTCTCAGACCGTGGAGACGCTATTACTCTATCTAGTTGGTCCTCAATTGGAATTCTGAAGCAGAGTACACCCCATACCACGACTCCCACAGAGGAAAAATCCTTGGTAGTAGTGGGAACCGAAGCCGGATCCTCCATCTGTGTTGGCCACTCAACTTCTGCTTACAAACAATAAGATGCAACATACTGTAGTTGAAGAAACAATATCGTGAGTACTGTGGAACTGATTCTGTGTCGCTTCACTGCGCAAAAACAAAAGTGCAGATAGCCACCCACAGCTGTATATGCTTATTACACATCTCTCAGTGTTCGAAAGCTGTTTCTACTGATGACTCCAGTTAAATGAAATGGACAGCGTTTCAGAAGACGATCTTTTTTTAGTCGCTTGAAAGTAGATACCAAATAGAAGATATGTTTCTGAAAGTCTTTAATAGCTGACGCCCACGTCAGCGATTGTCTATCCATAGTCTGTCTTTCTGAAGTTCGCTACCATCTTCTGATATGTTGTATTCCAATATGTTACAGGTATGTGGAATTTACATCTTTTATACGTTACTTGAATTCTACCGAATCCTTTCAGCTGGGAACAGGTGTGCATCCAGATTAATGGGAGAAAGATTGTAACGGCACAAGAATTACAACCAAATATAACAAGAGTATACGAATTATGGCCTTAATGTATACAATTAAGAGAGAAGCCTGCTTCAAGAGGAGTGTGAACAATAGAAAGTGTGAGACCTGGCTACCAGAGGTGTTAGTAGATGTGATAAGAACGTAACATTTTCATCTTGGCTATAGCGGTATCGACAGATTGTACAGACTGTTGATATGGAACTGAAGGGCCACCAGCTCGGATGTCAATTCCGTCCCAGTGACCGCATCCATGATATCAACGACCAATTACAATAGTATTGTACCAGCTTGCATCAGCACAGGATTCAACTGTTTGTGACACCCTTCCAAACCGAATCAGTGCACGCATCCAGGCCAGAGTGGCTTCAATGTGATACAGGTAAGTAGACCCTTAGCGCCAAGCTATTTGTACATTTAGTTCGATTTTGTAATCACTGAAATAACATCAGTTTTATTTCCAACCCATAAACTGTCATTTCCAATATCCTCCAGTTCTGGGTGCTTCAGTATTTCTGTTAGGCAGCGTATCTACATTAGGGTCACACATTTATTTGACTTCTTCTTTGCCGTGCATGCCCCCCCCCCCCCCCCCCACCTCCAAGAGACTAAACTGCAAGTAATTTGGGGCTTAGCAGAATAAGGGTATGGGATGTCCATAGGCATCCAGATTTTAAAAATATGACGTAATGTTATGGCACAGAATTGTAAGGGGTTGAAAAATAGAAAATTTTACTGAAACTCATTCAGCTTGCTACAGCAGTTAATAGCCTGTTTGGCGAATATGGCAGAATAATAAGGACACAGGCGGTCGTTACGAACTGAGCATCGCATTGTAGCCTCCCGTTAGCTCCATTTAAATACTCGAGCTCTCTAGGTCTCAAGGAGTTGGTCATTGGGATGGCGTTCACAGTGACAGCACTCGATTACATGATTACGATCCTGAAGCGAATCTATGTCCTAGATACTCCAGAACAGTCTACGAAACAGCCGAACGTGTACCTGAGATGACGGTCTTTGCCTGATGAACTTCATACTGCTCGCCTCCTACCATATCTGATGGAGAAACTGACTGACTGCCGACAATACCACATAGCGACATGCTGCCAGCAGGAAACCGGCAGCAGGGCCTCGTGGGGTCCATCTTCCTGCTCAACACTTTGGCGCCTCCGGGTGCTGAAACCTACCTGGCCGGTAGGAAGGAGATCGACCGACCACACAGCTTCCGACAACACCGCATCGTGAATGGGTCATCAAGGGTCAAAAAGAATTCAGAGTCGGATCGAGCACGCTCCAGCAGGTAGTAGCAGACTATTCATGCTGGACCACATCCGCGGCGGCAGCGTGAGGTTACCCACTGTTCGCCTAGGTCTGCAGACGAGAAGCTGACTCGGCAGCCACCGGCGGGAATCCACCTTGCAACTGAATGAGGCGTTGGCTACAAGACTGGTGTGGAACAAGACGACTGTAAATATGGCTAATAAATAATTGAATTTTGATAATGTTTTACTAGCGTCAGTGACGCTTCACATGTCATCATCATCATCAGTTATCTGCTATATTAGCAGGTGCTTTGCCTCTCGATTTTCGGCGATCCATTGCTTCCTTCTTAAGGCTGCTGTATGTTGTACCGTCCATCATGTCATCCAGTATCTGGAATCTCTTCCTTCCTCGCTTCCTTTTCCCTTCTACATAACCTTCTAAAACTGTTTTTATCAGTCCGTCATTCTTTCTTAATATATGCCCAATCCAATTCCTTTTTCTTCTCTTTATTACATCTAGTAACCGTATTTTCTCTCCCACTCTTCTCAGTACCTCTTCATTTTTTACTCTGTCCATCCAACTTATTCTTTCCATCTTCTTCCATGTCCAGATCTCAAAAGCCTCCAGCCTTTCTCTGTCTTTTTTCCTCATAGTCCATGTTTCAGCGCCATATAGAAGAACACTCCATACAAGACATTTTATGAGTCTCTTTCTGAGTTCTCTGCCCAGACCGCTGCAGAAGATTCTCCTTTTCTTATAAAACGCCTATTTTGCCATTGCTATCCTTGTTTTAATTTCTGTGGTGCACTTCCAGTCGGTGTCTATCCTGCTTCCAAGATACTTAAAATTTTGCACCTGTTCTAGTGTTTCTCCATTCAGTACAATTTTTATTTCCTTCACATGTACCCAACCGCTATCCTGAGCCATGCAGAGGTGCCTCCGTTTGGGCACTCTGTAATACCTTATTAGTATCTTATTTAAGAGTGAACAGTGACAGTTTAAATCACAGTTATTTTCATTCTGTTGCGGGATGTTCTCAATTTTGATTATCATGACGATCATGTGCTAAAAATTAACTTATGCAGACCACATGCATTGCTAGTTCTTGGAACCATTGGATTCTACCAAAAGACAACCATTATGAACTGGAGTCATCATCACTAAAAGAAAAGAAGTCCTATAGAAAGTAAAAATTGCAGAAACTCAAAAACTTTTCTGTAGATCTCACTTGTTTTTTTATTTTAAAAACGTTGTTCATTAGCAGCTGATTAACCAATAACTTTATTACTTAACATGGTTGTTAATATAGTTCAATTAATGTTAATAATACAATCTATGATGTCTTGGATAACTGTACTTTGGGATGATGTCCTTGTTGTCTGCGAGAGGCCACGGATCAGAACGTCTTAATTAATGACATCAATCGCGTCATCAGCTGCCCTCACAGCAGCTATCTTGAATGATGTCAATCGCGTCACAGTGCAACGTCTTGGATAGGTACTTTGGGGTGATGTCCTTGTTGTCTGCGAGAGGCAGTAGTTCAGAGCGTCTTAAAGTCAGTGTAGAACCTGACAAAGACCTCAAAGTCGTGGCAGAAAAACAAATGTTTGGCAGCGTATTAGAGTAGAAAAAAAATAATGTTTCAAACAACGAGACAGGGTCACAGGCAGCGTCTCTTGGTGCTTACAGTATTGTCTGTGGGGTATACGATCATCCTCCAACAGTACAGGTGATGGAACTTTAAACTGGTCTGTACAGTTTTCATTCTGTTGGGGGAGGTTCTCAATTTTGATTATCATGGCGATCATGTGCTCGTTGCCTACATGCATACGGTATTTGCTTTCGATATGCGGGAGGAGGGAGATAAGGTAAAAGTCTTACCTAGCTATCTATTGGATGAAGTTAGTTGAGCTCGTATAGGGCGTAATTTTTCTCTGATGGATGGTACAGAATAACAAAGATAGCGTGTTGGGGAGATAGATGTCAATGGACATGGATCTGTAGTATTTGTATGAAGTTTGGAGAAGCATCACAATGCAGTAGCAAAATCCACGTCCTTCCCCCGGTTTCATACTGTCTTTCATACTACTTCAAGTTGCAGGAGCAGGCCTCATTTCCGTCGAATGGTCGAAACACAGTTCTGTCGCAGTAACTCAGCTTCGCCTGTTTCTGCACGGATTACAGGAGGTGGTAGATATAGTTTCCTCTGACCCCTACTCAGTTTCGACATACACTAGAACGATCACGTGGGCAAAGGTGCAGGGATGGTAGCGTAGAGTCTGAGGAGGCATTTGCAGGAATCATAGGGGCTACCCAAAACGACGCTGTAATTTTGCTGTAACAGATAGATTCGAGAAAGGCGGATCGTTTGGAGATATGAGAGAGTCTGAAATATGGTTGAGTAGTGGTTGTAATCATTAAAGGACTCATTGCAGGTATGTGCTCGAATGGAATGACTAGATTCCAAATTCCAGATAGGATTTCTAGCGGATAGCGTGGCATTAGAGGTCTGAAAAGCTTGTGTACATTTCTTACACCCTCAATCATCACACCATCTACTAATGTTTGTGATCCTTCTCAACCCACCATTGCCATAGCCCAGTGGATATATGACCGACCCTCTGACATTGCATTGAGACAGAATGTGTTATAAATACTATAGAATTATCTAGCTGGGGCGATGTGAGAGAGTCACAAATCCGCTTACATACCACGTTCCTTAGCCGAATCACTTTGAAAATGCGGTAATTTTATCACGCTGTTGCATCGTGGGCTACGTGTTGGTCTAATGATGCACATTCTTACAATCACCGTCTCGGTATTTGTCCGGAACAACCACCTCATTCAGATGTAATTTCGTACCTCGATTTATAAAGCCAGTATAGCTTTTAACATGGATACTTGTATGCACCTGTAGAACCAAGACCGCTTTTGACAGTAACATACAGTAGTTGCTGCGATCGGGTTTTTTTAACATCTGGCCGATTACATCTTACTTTCTAAGACACAGTGGTAGCACTCGCAAGAAAGAACCTATGAGACATGCCCACCCATCACTGATTTTCGGTCAGTATTATTTTCCATCGTGTGGATTCATTTATTGGTCAAGTATTATACTTAGTAGTAGGGAATGTGTCATGTGTTCACCTTGAGCATCAGGCTTATAATGTACTTGTTTGTGTTCCGACATGTGCAAAACTGAATGACTATGTCCAGTTGTAAGGAAGGTATGGATTTGACGTCGAGTACTGTGATAGCAAAGGGAAGAGTATGTCAAGTCATAAGAATGGTATATATATTTCTATTCCCAGAGCCACAGCCGTCAACAGGGTGTATTTCTGATGCTTCACTCATTGTCGAATGTCGTTCAACTGAGACACCAATCGCAACATTTAGCTATAAGTACATGGATAAAATATATACATGACCGGTTTCCTAGGGTGACGATTCTACGTGTGCATGCTTGGCGTGCTGGGCGCGCAGTGCTGGTGACCCGTGTGGGGACGATTCACGTTTCCCGTTAACGGTAGGAGCCCTCCAAATGGAGAGACCAGTTGGAGTGCAGGAATGCAGACGTCTTAACCAGATTGTCCCCTAGACGACAGAATAGCGAACTAATACTTTTATGAGTTGGATAGCTTTCGTGATCGCGTATAAATTTGACTAGATTCAATATGGACATGTGTTTGCACTGGGCCATCATTCCCTCCCATGGGAATTGTTTGGTTGACTGCTACTTCACATTTCACATCTTTATTTAGTTGAGAGAACATCGATTGTCTTGTGTGCATCTAGCATGTAGATGACATGTGTGCCGGTTCTCTAGACATGACAAACACCTTATTTGACCTTGTAAATATAGGGATGATATGGAATCTGCTAGATCAGTGACATCGGTATTCGAGAGTGGAAATATTAGTGCCCTCTATTTGTATCGAGTTCTCGCGTAAAGGTCCCCGCAGGCGGAATAAGTGCTAAAGTCTTGTGTTTGTAGAGAAATAATTTCCAGTTTATAACTTCGGAATTGTGTTCCACGAGTGATCTTTTCAAAATGCGAATGTTGGCGGTTCAAATGCGCTGCCGAATAGCACTGAGGAACATGTTTCAGACACCAGTGCATTGTTATTACAATTAATGCAACAAATGGGACAAAAGCTTCAAAAGTTAGACACAATGGAACAAAATCTTCAAAAGTTAGACACAATGGAACAAAATCAGAGACAAACACAGCAACACCTTCAAAAGTTAGACTCAATGGAACAAACGCTTGACCAACGCGTGAAAGTTTAACTGCTGAGTTACTTAAAATCGAATCGAAATGTCAAAAAGTCTGTAATGACGTAAAACACAAATTTGTGAGCATTTTCAACCTATTTTTTCGCGTCATGAAAATGCATTACAGAATCACGAAGCAGCCATAAAAGAACTGCAAACTATTGTTCATGAAAATCACGACACGTTGTAAGCTAAAATTGACTCAGTTGCATCTACCGATTCGGTTACGCAACTTGCAAAAACTCATGAAAACTTAAAGGACACAGGAGATACGATTTCAACACAAATGGACAGTCTGAAACTTGGTTCAGAAAAACACACTGAGGAAATCAGTTCACTATCGGGGAAAGTAGCCGAACTTTCGGATCAGTTCACTAACTTATCTACAAAGGTGGATGATGATCTGAATGACACAAGACCTGTAGCCTTCACTGACACAGAAGAGTATGAACAAATTAAGAAATTCAAACAAAATCAGAATCAAATTAATACGCAACACAAAAGAGAAATCCGGGAAGTACAAGATCAGTTGGCACAAGTAATTCAAGAATTACATATTTCAGAGGACACTCGCGCTACAACACGGGAAGAGGGACTCAGAAATACGGAAAAGCCACAAAATAATAACACAGGGCATTTCGGAAAATATGAATAAAATTGGCAAGGTGCACCGAATTTTGAGATGGAACCGCCGACACGACGTAACAATGACCGACATGCGACTCGCCGACGTGATGATTTTGACTAGAAGCTGTTCATTACTACACGTAAATTCAAAACATTTCAGAATTCCGGCAACGACATTCATCCACAAGCGTGGCTTCATCAATTCTCTCATTGTTTTCCTCCCAACTGGTCATTAGAACACAGATTAGAATTTATGTGTGGCTATTTAGAGAATTAGCCAGCTGTAAGAATGCCATCGGTCATTCACGACTGTCACAGTGAAGAATGTTATCATGCCTTCCTCTCAGCATATTGGTCTCAAGCTACACAAGACCGAGTAAAACATAGCATCATAATGATGAAACATTTCGAACAGTCTGAATTTTCCAGTCTTGTCAAATATTTCGAAGACATGTTACATAATAATCAGTATGTTTCAAACCGATACAGCCCCTCAGAACTAACAGTTAAGTCCCATAGTGCTCAGAGCCATTTGAGCCTCAGAACTGATCCGCATTTGCTTAATCAAATTGCCTGACCATTTACTACATATTATTTTGGCAGGACGTTGCAAAGACGACATTGAAGCTTTTCAGAGACAACAGTAGTAATAGTTACAGAGAAAGATCGCATTTCCGTAGTAATGAATACGACAGAGACAATCATAGAAACAGACAATATGACAACCAGAACTATTATTATCACGGGAGACAGAATAACTTCAGACGCAATGGTCCATCGTGCAGTGATAATTCAGGGAGAAATTCTCTACCACATGATCGACAAAAAAGAAACTATGGAATCTACCGACATGACGACAGACCATATGATCGTAACGACAGACTTGAATTGCATCAGAACTGGCGGGATTCAAACAGGGCAGGGCCCTCTCGACAAGGTGAATTTGTAGAAGTTAGGTCTCCTAATCCCAAAACCGGCGCGCGCCAACAAAGAAACAGACAGTGACTCACACCGCAGGCAGCCACGTGCGCCGGCTCGGCTTGAGAAAAATAACATAAGCTAACATTGAGAAAAATTCTAGTATTCCTCACCGACATATACCACATGATAATTGCGATGAAACTGAAACTCTGCGTACTAGGAAGAGTAAAGGTTTACACAATTTTCACACGTAAAACCGTTTATTGAAAGATAATCTGCTTTTTAACTTAGTCTTTGCTATAAAATTTTTCACTTCACGTTACTAGTGCTCTTTGTCACTCTTTTAACATGCAACTTTTAACATGCACTGTTAACACGCAACTATGTTTTAAAGTTAACTATCCAGTCAAGAATCTAGGGAACTTATTTAGACAAGTAATTACATATGCATTGTTATAGTAAACAGAGGACACAGCGTTACTGTGAGTATACATTCTTGCTTGTTAGTTGCACGATTACGCAACGACTATAAGGCTCACATACTTAGAACATATACTGCTAATGAGATTTTAATGCAACATTTTGGTTTACTTGAAAAGACATTCTTTATTTGAAGTACTTTCTGTGAGATTAAAGATGACTTAGTATTTGGTTTCTTTGTCAGCTACACGATTATATCACGACGCTACTAATGTGTGACACAATTTACATTGTTGCTTTTGTGGTGTATCTGTTTTATATCTGCACAGTTTTTCTGAATTCTTCTGGAGAGGAAAACATGTTTTGGTAGTAACTTTTGTGGTATAGCACAACAATACGTTACAGTACAGTACTTACTTCATCACGGCAACAAGCGTAACAACTACGATATCTATACGCATAGCAATTCACTTTGTTTATTATGAGGTAAGTACATTGACTTCTACAGAACTTTGCCTACGGATGACGATAATTACGACACTTGGCACATTTTTTACCCGTAAGTAATGACAGAGATTGTCTTACAACAAGACGCACAGTTTAGCGCTACAGTACAAGTATTTGAGTGATTGATTTTGCACTTAAAACATTTATGTTTAAAGATTTTTGAATTACAGTGATACAAAGGTTTTCCGGGATACATTTCATTCCATTGCTGTAATCTGTAACACCTGAGAGTATAATTACATTAATCCTCAGGGGGATACACACTTACTTTGTGTACCATGTGTTTGGCAAGCACAAGGAGCCCTAGCTAATATGGTATTTGCTTATACAACTTTACACATCGGTACCATATTCCTCTAACACAGAATAACACAGCTATCTGATTATTTAACAGAGAATCAAACATTTTTCTTACTACATCAGTGACATGTTTACGTAATTACACAGTTGGATAACTTCACACTTATGAAATTGTATTTTGTCTGTACTTTGTAAACTGTTCATATATTTTTCGGCACCATTGTGATACTATGAGAGCTTTGAATGTCGTATTTGGTATGGGATCATGATTTTTAAAGTACATTTGAGGTAGATGACACTATTGAACTAAGCAGAGAATTTTTCTTAGGTCCTGAAATTACTGAAAGAAGCTGCAACGATTTTGAGATGTGATTGGTCTGTTATGATGTTATTATTACGGTGATGATGTGTATTATGCTGTTGAGGTATGTTTATGATCAATAAGATGATGCTACAGTATATCAGGAATGTGATTACGCGTTTATGTGTATATGAATAAAGAGTAGTGGTCAGGGACTCTGATTTGTGGAAGAGGATGTTGGAAACCAAGGATTGTACTTTAACAATTATGAAATGTGTGAACATGTGCGAATGTATCACAATGCCACTATTTTTTGGACTCTGTTATATTGATAGGATTTTGTTTCTACACATTTGTAATGCAAATTCTCGACCTGTGAAATTTTTGTTATGAGACTGTCACTGTAGCACCAACTGCCGTCGTAAATATTTCGGTAAGAAAGCTAAGTGACCTTGACGCAATGTGCTGTAGGCACCAAGCTATGTGACAGTCGCCTGGAAAAAAAAAGCCATGCCTTTCAGAGGCACAATCAAAAAAGGAGAGGCCATTATCCTCGCTATTGACATTTCTTTGTAGAAAGCATCACAAATACGACATTCTCAAACTTGAAAACATATGCTTACACTGTGGAGCTCTTAATTTGTGGTATTTACTAAAATGCCTAATGAAATCATGAGAAACATTTTACATCTATTGTCTTTCTAGTTGAGAGATTGCTCATTTTGTTTAATATCTAGTTTCTAGCTGCACTGCAGCATTGGTTAAAATAAAATTTAATAGATATGCTAATATAGTTATTTTATGCCTACGGATCCAGTAAATAATAATTTTATGATATACTTCCAAGAAAACAAGGGAACTAAATAGACATTTCCCTTCCCTTCTCTGCCTCGTGATGACTGGGTGTTGTGTGCTGTCCTTAGGTTAGTTGGGTTTCAGTAGTTCTAAGTTCTAAGGGACTGATGACCATAGATGTTAAGTCCCATAGTGCTCAGAGCCAACCCTTCCCAGGAATTGCATAAATAATTTTTTTACAATTTGGTAACTTGTCAGCTGGAGTAAGTTCTCGTGATGCATCACTCCAGTGTTAAGATGTTACATAGGTATTAAACATGGCCATTTTTACTGTAATATTTTTTTCTAATTGAGCTTTGTAATGTTTAGGTATAAGTTATTGTGTTTGCTTCTGCTGCTTGCCAGGCATAGTGCTATTAAATTTCACTTTGTATTACTCTGTTAAGCCAGTTTTACTACTGATTTATTTTTCTTTTTGCTGCACATTGGCTCATATTAGTGATAATGTTGCATTTCCTTTGCTAATTTATGTATATTGCTGCTTGCTTTGCCAATTTGCATTTTTTTGTCATTGCTATTTGTGTTAATTGTTTTGTGCTGCTGCATTGCCTTGTCCCTTAGTTTATCATCTGAGCTCAGTAGATTTAAGTTAGCTTAAGAGGGAGTAGGCTATATAAGAAAATGAGTTGTGATGAATTGGAAGTAATGCATTGACAAGGTATAAAAAAAAGTGAAATAATAGGAAACATCTATGAAATGAAGTTTTGGGTTGGACTGCAGTACCAAATGTCACACTGAAAACAAACCCTGTCCTCTCCTTTTGTGTCATTCCACTATGTGTCATTGTACCTGGTGTATTTGTGTTCTTCCTGTCTTTATGTGTTTATCTGAAACACTTACGTTGTAGGATTTTTCTAATACTCAGCTACATTCACTATGATGAGGAATAGTGTTATCCACAAATATAATTTGTATTTATTATCTTTTATTTACTTTGTAAAGATGTTTAGACATTATTTGTTCTGTTTTGTTTTTATGCTCAAGTGTGAAGTTGATGTCTTTTGTAAAGATCAGTGTTGATCAGAATAGGTAAAGAGCGAAATGTCTGAGTACGTTCAGTTTTGCTCAGCTGTTTCAAAATCAATAATGTAAGGGGTTTACCAGCACAGTAATTCAGAAACTTTTCTAAGGGACGTTTCAGAGGTAATAGTTTTATGCCAAATGAAAGTGCAGTAGAATATGGAAAAGGGATACCCAGGAAATACCATTAATAATACGAATAACGGGCGAAAAAAATTGGCCATAGGAGTGCGTTACTGCAGCGTACATTCAATGTAGCGCGACTCCGATGCTGGTATATGAGCAACGACATGCACGCAGGGTATTAGTGTGAATTAGTGTCTATCCGACGTACCTGCGGTAAATGCGGAAACGTGATTTACGGCGACATTATTACGAAATGCATCCAGACAGATCCAAAGGGCTTTTATTCTTTTTTTGGCTGCCTAAGGGCAAACACCGGCAGACATCCGTTGTAAAATGAAGGATGTGTATGGGGCAGCATGTCTCTCGAAAACCACTGCAACAGTGGGTGCCGCTGCTTCATGATAACGCACGTCCCCACATCGCAAATGTTGTAACGCAAGAGTTACGCTGGCTCAAGTGGGACACACTCCGGCACCCGCCCTTTAGCCCCGATCGCTCCTCATGCGATTATTACGCCTTCGATTCCCCCAAAAAAGGTCGAAGATTCCTGTGCAGCAGGCAGCTGCGGACTTCTTCACGCAGCAGGACAAAATGTTTTACATAAGGGCTCTCCTAAACATGGTATGCCGGTGGGATGATTGCCTTAATTCTCACGGCGGTTTTGCCTGATACGGACAACGATCCTGGGCTGTACGGCCTCCGAATGGAGACAGATCGCCCTTTATGTATCAGATGTGAAATATTGGAAAGCACAAGCACAAGATGAAGGTACAGACGATGTATGTTACGAAACGAATGAAGTTCGCTACTAGGTGTTCCCAGATTCGGATGAAACCCAGCGATATTGAAGTAACTGGTTACAGCGACACTCCATCAGAAGTTACAACGATATCCAACTGCCTTTTTTTTTTTTTTTTTTTTTTAGGAAGAAAGGAATGCAGACGGGGATGGCAAACAAATACCTGCAAGGGATCCTACATTGGTACCAGCTTTTGGAGGCAGAAACAGGAGGACTACTGTGCAAGTTAGTATTGATTAGATTTGACATCGCCGATCGCTATACATGATGGTCAGAAACAGTCTGAAAAAACTTGTAATGGCTTTGCAGGCAAGCTATGCTTAAAATAACTGTTAGGAAAAAATTCGGTGCATTGCGCCGTTTCTGATTTATATAACATTGAAGTTAGCCAATCCGGTCAATGCACGCACATTTTGAAGCACATACACACGATGAAATGCGGTAATGCACAGATGTCTGTGGACCCATGAGTTACAGTTGTTCAGATGCTCGCTACCAGTTAAAAAGTGCCTTTTTCGGATGTTATAATTTTAAGCCTGTGGTGCATGAATTTCACTGCAGTGGACAACTTTTAATGGTCAATTCTCTGGAATTTCCAATCAGTCATGAGGCTGAAAATGCATGCAGGACTCAACACCAGTAGGGAGTGCCCACTGCAGTGAACTGTGTGCATTTGCAGCCTCAGGACTGATCGAAAATGCCAAAGAAGCGACCATTAACAGCTGTCCACTGTAGTGGACGCAATGCGCCACAGGGTTAAGCTAGTTGAACAAGGGCTACGTGTGTTTGGTCCGAGGAAACCAAACGAGGAAAGAAAATCAAGGCAGTGTATGATGTTACTTCCATCAATCAGGACTTTAATTTGCTGATATTAAATTTATAACAATTCCTGTAGCAAGGGTCTTTTGATGGATTTTGTATCATTTATGTTTTACTAACAATGAAACAGTTACCTGTTTACTCTGTGTAGTCGCCACTAAAATGCAAAGTGTCTACTGGACGTCGAAAACAAACATTTTTCTTACACCAGGCACGCCAGATAAACGTAAATTTAATGCTTTCAAGCGCTTTCCAGCCATCATTCGTTTTATTTAGTCACAACTGGAATGGAGTAAGAATTGGCAGTGTGCTTTGTTCTGCATATTGTGCTGCGTACCAGGCGTACTTGAGTAAATTCGTTGAATGTAGTGATGCAAGCTGAAACGCTGAAATGACTGAAGTTTAACAGCACCGTTCCGCTGACAAACCTCGAATGAGAAGAGTTATCAGAACTTATATTGTGCAAAAATCTTCTGAAAATTGCTTTACGCTGAAGAAATCACACCACTAGTACTGGGTGTAATCCGAATTATGTTAGTCTTTTCGTCGTCCTCCTAAGGACAGAAACATAGTTATATCCAGGCCAAGGATCCAACAAAACCAATTGATTATTTTCTGCAAATGGTAAGATGATACTTCAAATGTAACACTAAAAATGATTCCCATTTTTCCAGATTTTGCTACGTCAATTAAAAGATATTTGTAAGTAAACAATCCTCTTTTAATGTTTGGTAGTATTTTGCCTTGAATTTACTGGACACAGATGTGAAGCTGTAGAAACAGTAATATTCTGGTACTTATCACTGGCATTGTGGTATGTGCATGTCTCATAGCATTCACTGACAAAACCAAGTGACTCCGTATTTTTTTCGTATGAAGTAATAAAAGTGTGGTTTGCAACCAGTTCTTGCACAAAATCTGACTGACTAGGTGCTGTTAGCAACTATGTACAACGAAACCACAAAGAAAATTCAGTTTTATTTCTTTTGTTAACACATGACTTAGGTCATAATGTTAACCGACCTCTTAGCTTGTTTTGGGTTAATTCGTTTTTAACCATTTTGTGAAATCAATAGATAATCAAAACGGACCGCAAATTCGTTAGACGATATGTCTTGTTGTGTGTAAAGTAAGAGTTGACATTGAGCAATATAGAGTTTGAGATCCTCGACACCAGTACAAAGTGAATTCCGTTGAAATTCTTTTATACACTGCTGGAAAAGAAATTAGTACACATTTTTATAGGCTCGATATATTGCTGCAACAGTGCATATGGCATACACGAAATGATTACATTTATACACTGAAGCGCAAAAGAAACTGGTATAGGCATGCGTATTCAAATACAGAGATATGTAGGCAGGCAGAATTCGGCGCTGCGGTCGGCAACGCCTAAGTAAGACAACAAGTATCTAGCGCAGTTGTTAGATCGGTTACTGCTGCTACAATGGCAGGTTATCAACATTTAAGTAGGTTTGACCGAGGTGTTATAGTCAGCGCACGAGCGATGAGAGACAGCTTCTCCGAGGCAGATCAGAAATCCGGTAAAACATCAAATCTCCGACATCGCTGCGGACGGAGAAAGATCCTGCAAGAACGGGACCAACAACGGTTGAAGAGAATCGTCCAACGTGACAGAAATGCAAGCCTTCCGCAAACTGCTGCGGATTACAATGCTGGGCCGTCAACAAGTGTCAGCGTGCGAACAATTCAACCAAACATCAGGGATTGGGCTTTCGGAGCCGAATGCCCACTCGTGTGCCCTTCATGACAGCAGGACACAAATCTTTACACCTCGCCTAGGCCCGTCAATCCCGACACTGGACTGTTAATGACTGGAAACAAGTTGCCTGGACGGACGAGTCTTGTTTCATTTTGTATCGAGCGGATGGACGTGTATGGGTATGGGAACAACATCGTGAATCCATGGACACTGCATGTCAGCAGGGGACTGTTCAAGCTGGTGGAGACGCGTGCAGTTGGAGTGATATGGGACCTCTGATACGTCTAGATACGACTCTGACAGGTGACATGTACTTAAGCACCCTGTCTGATCACCTGAATCCATTCATGTCCATTGTGAATTCCGACAGACTTGGGCAATTCCAGAAGGACAGAACGACACCCCACATATCCACAATTGCTACAGAGTGGCTCCAGGAACTCTCTTCTGAGTTTAAACACTTCCGCTGGTCACCATACTCCCCAGACATGAACATGATTGAGCATAAGTGTTCTGGCTTGCAACGTGCTGTAGGGAAAAGATCTCCACCCCTTCGTACTCGTAAGGATTTATGGACAGCTCTGCCGAATTCACGGTGTCATTTCCTTCCAGCACTACTTCACATATTTGACGAGGCCATGCCACGTCGTGTTGCAGGGCCCTTTACGATATTAGGAAGGTGTACCACTTTTTTTGGATCTTCAGTTTAGATCAAGAGCACAAGCCGTTCTGAAGAACCGGGTATTGAGCCACGCTGAATCGTCCATGTTGTTGTAGCTTCCACTGGCTACAATGCAGGCGGTGTCTGTGGCGTCCAGACGATTGTACGGATAGCGGACCTGGGAAATGTTAGGCCATGCCTGCTCGACCTGTTCATGAAGTTCTATAAGAACTGTTGGTTGGTGAGCCTCACAAATCACTTCTCATCCCATTACACACCACACGTGCTCGACTGGAGACAAGTCCAGAGATAGAGCTGGCCAGGGAAGTTGCTACGTTTCTTTCCGGGCACGTTGAATTTCACGGGCAATGTGTGGGAGAGGATTACCCTGCAGGAGCAACACATCACCTTCCCGTTTCAAGAACGCCAAAAGAACTGGCCTAACAACATTCTGCTGGTTAGCGTCCCTTCCAGAACCGCCAACGGTGAACAGGTGCTGCAGCTTATCTTACCTCAGACCGTAAGGACGGAGTTGGGGCCAAGGTACTCTACGCACTGTACGAGACAGCGCTCACCCGGTCTTCCTTGTACGCGCATACGACCTTCCCCTGCGTGCACGCAGAATCTGCTTTCATCGCTGAACAGCGCCATTCCATCTTCCAAGTCATGCTCTGACAACACCAGTCGAGCTGGGCATGTCGATGCTGCGACATGAGCGGAAGGCGGGCTGGAGGTGTGGTGTCCGTAGTCCCACTGCTATTAACCAGTTCGCCGCAGTTCATGTGGACACGTCTGGTCCCATACGCCCTTTTATCTGTATTGTGGTAGCTGTATGATCTACCACTGCTGGCCTTTCAGTTCGATGATCCTGGAGGGCTCTGTGCTGCGAGGATGTCCACAACGTGGTCTAAGAGTGCGAGAATGTTCACATGACCACTGATTGCAACATCGTTGCGCAATCGACGCAGCACATCCAACATATTTAGAATTTCTCTGGAATGACCATCCCGCCACTCGGAAGGCCACAATGTTACCCCTTTGAAACTCGCTTACTAGGCTTCAGGAAGCACAAGTCCGTCTCTGTGGCATGATTGCCTGCTTGCTTCACACAACTGCACCGCACTGAGCCTGTAAGTAGGCTGTTTATGTTTTCTTATTGGTAACGTTACGTAGCGCTCTGTATGAAAATCACTGGCTGTGCTGTGTGCAGTCTGTGGCTAGTTTGCATTGTTGTCTGCCATTGTAGTGTTGGGCAGCTAGATGCGAACAGCGCGTAGCGTTGCGCAGTTGGAGGTGAGCCGCCAGCAGTGGTGGACGTGGGGAGAGAAATGGCGGAGTTTTGAAATTTGTAAGACTGGATGTCATGAACTGCTATATATATTATGACTTTTGAACACTATTAAGGTAAATACATTGTTTGTTCTCTATCAAAATCTTTCATTTGCTAACTATGCCTATCAGTAGTTAGTGCCTTCAGTAGTTAGAATCTTTTATTTAACTGGCAGTAGTGGCGCTCGCTGTATTGCAGTACTTCGAGTAACGAAGATTTTCGTGAGGTAAGTGATTTGTGAAAAGTATAGGTTAATGTTAGTCAGGGCCATTCTTTTGTAGGGGTTATTGAAAGTCAGATTGCGTTGCGCTAAAAAATATTGTGTGTCAGTTTAAGCACAGTCTTGTATAAATAGTTCAAAAGGGGACGTTTCATAAGCCTTCTTGCTGCGGCGATTCCACACTGAAGGGTAGAAACAGATGGTGCTCTGGTAGCAATGTCACTCCGCTGTCTGTTCACGTAAGACGTTGAAACCGTTAGCAGTACATCTACTACCCCCCCAGGTAGCATAATCCGTCGTCGGATCAAAATTGACGTCCTCTTTTCAGGTGTATAAATATTTTCCGCTACTGTATTACGAACGATTCAAGTTTGGGGGTGGTCGATTGAGCTACACATCTGTTGATTAGAACCAGAACATCTTAAATTGAAATGACTGTATAGAAAATTTTATAGTGAAGGCGAAAAAAAAATTGCGTTTGATTAACAGAAGACTTACAAACAACTGACACTACGCTTTTCCTAATCTTCTGCAGTACTGCTGTGTAGTATTTCATCATTAACGGGTGAAACTGATAAAAGATGTCAAAAAATTTCAAAGAAGAGCAGTTCGTTTTGCTTTACCACGAAATACGGGTTAGCGTACGACGGATATGTTAAGGGAGTTGGAAAGGCAATCATTCAAACAAAGGCGTTTTTCATTACTAGAAAATATTTCCATGCTATTTCGTCAACAACTTTATCCTCCGAATGACAAGGTAATTTGTCATGTCGAATTTAAATGGGAAGAATAGATCGTCGCGAAAATAAATCACGGCATACGTCTACATCTACTTGGATATTCTGCAAATCATATTTAAGTGCCTGGCAGAGGGTTCATCGAACCACCTTCACAATTCTCTATCACTCCAAACTCGTATAGCACGCGGAAAGAACGAACACCTATATATTTCCTTACGAGCTCTGATTTCCCTTATTTTATCGTGATGATCGTGATGTAGGTCAGTGTCAACAAAATATTTTCGCATTCGGAGGAGAAAGTTGGTGATTGGAATTTCGTGAGAAGATTCCGTCGGAAGGGAAAACGCCTTTCTTTTAATGATGACCAGCCCAAATCCTGTATGATTTCAGAGAGACTCTTTCCCATATTTCGCGATAGTACATAACGTGCTGCCCTTCTTGTAACTTTTTCGAAAAATTGGAAATTTGTGGTAAGGTCTTATGGGACCATACTGCTGAGGTCATCGGTCCCTAAACTTACACACTACTTAATGTAACTTAAACTAACTGACGCTAAGGACGACACACACACACCCATGCCCGAGGGAGGACTCGAACCTCCGACGGGGGGAGCCACAAGAACCGTAGCAAGGCGCCTGAGACCGCACGGCTACCCCGCGCGGCGAACTTTTTCGATGTACTCCGTCAGTCCTATCTTGTAAGGATCCCACATCGCGCATCAGTATTCTAAAAGAGGACGGACAAGCGTAGTGTAGGCAGTCTCCTTAGTAGGTCTGTTACTTTTTTGAGTGTCCTGCCAATAAAATGTAGTCTTTGGTTAGCCTTCCCCAAAATATTTTGTGTGTGTTCTTTCCACTTTATGTTGCTCGTAATTGTAATTACTAGGTATTTAGTTGAATTTATGGCCTTTGTATTTGACTGATTTATCGTGTAAACGAAATTTAACGGATTCCTTTCAGAACTCATGAGAATGACCTCAAACTTTTCGTTATTGAGGGTCAACTGCCAACATTTTCGGACCATTCAGATATCTTTTGTAAACCGTTTTGCAATTTGTTTTGATCTTCTGTTGACGACATCGTCATCTGCAAACAACCTAAGACGGCTGCTCAGATTGTCTCCCAAATCGTTTATATGGATAAGGAACAGCAAAGGGCCTATAACAATATCTTGGGGAACGCCAGAAATGGTTTTACTCGATGATTTTCCGTCAGTTACTATAAACTGTGACTTCTCTGACAGGAAGTTACAAATCCAGTCACGTAACTGAGACGATGATCCATAATCACGCATATTCACTATAAGCCGCTTGTGTGGTACAGTGTCAAAAGCCTTCTGGAAATCCAGATTTAGTTGTTCATCTTTTCTATGTACTAATCGAGAGTATAATGCTAGAGGTGCTGTTTGAAAGTGCCGTCTTTACCCTCTCACATTCACCCAATTATGAAGTTCAAGGTAATTCTGTAGATGGAAACGTTGATTACAACCAGAGAGAGAAAAAAATTGAACACTGGTAGGGTGGTAGGCCTTTAGTTCTCGATTTGACGTCCGTCAGTGCAGGTGCAGACTGGACAGCAGTACCCACCTCCTTCGTTCCTCGTGGGATCTGTCAGCGCAGTCCCCCACAAGACGCTGATCAGGAGAGCCGCGAACTGCATACTGTGGTCGCTGCTGCTGCTGCTGCTGCTGCCCGAGTGGCAGCCGCCTCCGGCTTAAGTACTCGTCTCAGCCTCCCTACCGGCCACCGAGACGCGGGCGCCGGAGGCACCTGGGTTGATGCCGTACTCTGTTTTAGTGCACTCATTACAACAGCAAGTTACCTTACCTTACTGGCAGTTTTAGGAAGACTTAAATGACCTTACGTGCTCATTTACTTATTTACTAGCTTAGCGCCCGCTGTTTCTCTCGTGTTTGGGTAGTAATTACACCAAATATAATTTTATAAATATACATAACGTCCGCTGAATAATTAATATATTAACGAGCCATTTATTCTTATACTGAATTCTGACAAAGATAATTTGTCGTAGTGATGGTTAATAAGGTTTCTATGATTTAGTTCGCAAACTGCAACGCCTTTTATAATTTTCACGATAATTAAGGCTTCTAACGCATGGTAACAAAATTCTGATCAAAACATAATTCTGATCAAAAAGAGATTCTGGAAATTGGAGTCCAAGGTTCTTTTCGTGATATTTCCATATAAACTTCCATCCCCCACCACATATTTCTTTATATCTAACCGAGAAGTGAAATACCAGTTCTCACAGACTTATATACACTCCTGGAAATCGAAAAAAGAACACATTGGCACCGGTGTGTCAGACCCACCATACTTGCTCCGGACACTGCGAGAGGGCTGTACAAGCAATGATCACACGCACGGCACAGCGGACACACCAGGAACCGCGGTGTTGGCCGTCGAATGGCGCTAGCTGCGCATCATTTGTGCACCGCCGCCGTCAGTGTCAACCAGTTTGCCGTGGCATACGGAGCTCCATCGCAGTCTTTTAACACTGGTAGCATGCCGCGACAGCGTGGACGTGAACCGTATGTGCAGTTGACGGACTTTGAGCGAGGGCGTATAGTGGGCATGCGGGAGGCCGGATGGATGTACCGCCGAATTGCTCAACACGTGGGGCGTGAGGTCTCCACAGTACATCGATGTTGTCGCCAGTGGTCGGCGGAAGGTGCACGTGCCCGTCGACCTGGGACCGGACCGCAGCGAAGCACGGATGCACGCCAAGACCGTAGGATCCTACGCAGTGCCGTAGGGGACCGCACCGCCACTTTCCAGCAAATTAGGGACACTGTTGCTCCTGGGGTATCGGCGAGGACCATTCGCAACCGTCTCCATGAAGCTGGGCTACGGTCCCACACACCGTTAGGCCGTCTTCCGCTCACGCCCCAACATCGTGCAGCCCGCCTCCAGTGGTGTCGCGACAGGCGTGAATGGAGGGACGAATGGAGTCGTGTCGTCTTCAGCGATGAGAGTCGCTTCTGCCTTGGTGCCAATGATGGTCGTATGCGTGTTTGGCGCCGTGCAGGTGAGCGCCACAATCAGGACTGCATACGACCGAGGCACACAGGGCCAACACCCAGCATCATGGTGTGGAGAGCGATCTCCTACACTGGCCGTACACCACTGGTGATCGTCGAGGGGACACTGAATAGTGCACGGTACATCCAAACCGTCATCGAACCCATCGTTCTACCATTCCTAGACCGGCAAGGGAACTTGCTGTTCCAACAGGACAATGCACGTCCGCATGTATCCCGTGCCACCCAACGTGCTCTAGAAGGTGTAAGTCAACTACCCTGGCCAGCAAGATCTCCGGATCTGTCCCCCGTTGAGCATGTTTGGGACTGGATGAAGCGTCGTCTCACGCGGTCTGCACGTCCAGCACGAACGCTGGTCCAACTGAGGCGCCAGGTGGAAATGGCATGGCAAGTCGTTCCACAGGACTACATCCAGCATCTCTACGATCGTCTCCATGGGAGAATAGCAGCCTGCATTGCTGCGAAAGGTGGATATACACTGTACTAGTGCCGACATTGTGCATGCTCTGTTGCCTGTGTCTATGTGCCTGTGGTTCTGTCAGTGTGATCATGTGATGTATCTGACCCCAGGAATGTGTCAATAAAGTTTCCCCGTCCTGGGACAATGAATTCACGGTGTTCTTATTTCAATTTCCAGGAGTGTATATAAGAAAAAAGCTAACGTAATATTTCCTTAAAATTTCCTTAAAATTTTTCATCCCTTATTTCACTCCCCTTCCAAAAGCATTGAAACAAGTATTTCGTTTCTTCTTAGTGAGAAAACAGATACCAATTTTCGTAGCTCTAGTTACAAAATTGTCTTAATAGCTGAGTATTTTGAAAAAATATTTCAACCTCTGAGGGGTGAAATTTCAAAAACTGCCTTCATAAACGACGTCTACAGTGTAAGATCCCACACCTTCTGCAAATTTCAAGCTTCTGTCCTTTGTGTTTGCGTTGGGTGATGATCAATCAGTGAGTTCGTCAGTCGGAACATTGCCTTCTATATTGTATATAGAAATCAGAGCCTTCACGACCATATCGGAACACGTGGTATTTGGCCAGTACTTCGAGCCATAGCTGGTAACGATTAAGCGACATACAGGAAATATCGACAATGTATGCGACTGATATCGATATTTATGCCTTTCCATCTACATCACTACTCTTCAAACCTGTGTGAAGATCAAGGCCGAGCTTACTTCCCACTGTACCATTCAACAGGGTTTCTTCCGGTTCCACTGTTCGAAACGCGTATTCAGTGCGACAAGAATGGTTCCTGAAGCACCTCTGTACACATCATACTTAGTCTCAACTAGTCTACTTGGTCCCTACTGGGGCGATACATGGGGGTTTACAGTACGTTCCTAAATTCCTCACTTCAGGATTGTTCTCTAAACTTTTGCAAATAGTTGTGCATGTATCTTTAACTATCTCCCAGTTCAGGATTTCAGCATTTCAGGGACTCTCTCCCTTGCGTCAAAAACCCTTCACTGCCCTCCTTTGTCTAAGTTCAGTGTTTTCTTTTAGTCCCATCTGGCATGACCCCACACGTTAGAACAGTAATCTAGGACGGGACATACGAGTGTTTTACAAGAACTGTCTTTGTAGACTTGACCCAGACCAGTGAACCCGAAGTATGCCACTTGCTTTAAGTTCGTCTGAGCTATATGCTCATTTCCGTTCGAGTCCTCCCTTGAGCATGGGCGTGTGTGATGTTCTTAGCGTAAGTTAGTTTAAGTTGGATTAACTAATGGGTAAGGTTTGGGACCGATGACCTCAGCAGTTTGGTCCCGCAAGACCTTACCATAAATTTGGAGATTTTCTCATTTCCATTTCATATCGTTACAAATTTTCACATTTAGATTATTTCTATGTGTTGACTGATTTGTGACTTACTGATATTGCACTCATGGGATTCTATATCCGTCCGTTTCGTAAACTGCACAATTTTATTACACCTCCAATTCTCTATATTAACAATACGGATACATTTCCAAGATGTCCCATCGCTCGTGCACCGACTATAACTTTCTAACTCACTTAAATCTTGTAACCTGCCACTGTAGCAGCAGTAACCAATATAACAACTGCACCAGATATTATATACCATTATATGCTTATATAATTTTATATACTTATACACTATATACTTATATACATCTTGAGTTTGCATGTCGATCAGACCAACTTGGCAAGGACTATTCATTTCTGAATGGAGTATAGGTTTCGAAACATGCCCCCTTTTCTTAATGCTCCTTTTCCGCTGACAAGTTTCACACATAGACAGATAAATGTTTGTCATCTCCACTGTTATGGTTCAACGTTTAATCTGTCCCGACCTCCATGACCAACGGCCTGATGAGCTGCTTCAGTAATGTCGAAAATTTCTTCGACACATAAGTAGTACTTTACAGGCTCTTTTCTTGTCACTAACCTCCTGGCCCCTCAAATATTAATAACCTTGAATCGATTTAATCTTCTGTACTGCTTCTGTGTCTTTTTCTCAGCTGACTGTGCTTCTTCAATTTAGTCCAGTAATTTATCGTAAGATTCTTTTGTCATAACATTGTAGTGGTCTTCTCTTTTGTCTTTTGTCTTTTCTCTTTTCTTAAATCTATACTCGATGTTAACAATCAATCTGTAACATCCTTCTCACAAATTCTTCTTTCCATCGTCTTTCTTGATTTAGATCTGCCATGAGAAATTCGTACAAGCTGATCTGCACCTGCTTAACCCCTCGACCGTGTTGTTTGTCGTGGCGAAAAGCGCCCAGTGGCGGCTACTGTCGGCCGCTGCAGAGCTGCTCAGGCGGGAGGTCTTGGCGCCTCTAGCGCTTATTGTAGCGGTGCGTATTTCACACGCTTATGTGCGATTGTTGTGGGGGCATGTGATTATCTAACAACTGAATACCTAACAATTCGAAGGTTTTCACAGCAACAACGCCGCTGCAGAATTAAAAATTATTTATTATTAATTTTTATATAATGAGGAAGGGTTCTAGGGGTAGATCTAAAGGAAACATAGTTTCTTGAAGACTATTTATTGGAAATGACTCTTTGTATGGTATAGCGCAAAGCATGTTGTTGTTGTTGTTGTTGTTGTTGTGGTCTTCAGTCCTGAGACTCGTTTGATGTAGCTCTCCATGCTACCCTATCCTGTGCAAGCTTCTTCATCTCCCAGTACTTCCTGCAACCCACATCCTTCTGAATCTGCTTAATGTATTCATCTCTTGGTCTCCCTCTACGATTTTTACCCTCCACGCTGCCCTAAAATGCTAAATTTGTGATCCCCTTGATGCCTCTGAACATGTCCTACCAACCGGTCCCTTCTTCTTGTCAAGTTGTGCCACAATCTCCCCTTCTCCCCAATTCTTTTCAATACTTCTTTATTAGTTATGTGATCTACCCATCCAATCTTCAGCATTCTTCTGTAGCACCACATTTCGAAAGCTTCATTGCTCGTCTTGTCCAAATGTTTCACCTCCATACATGGCTACACTCCATACAAATACTTTCAGAAACGACTTCCTGACACTTAAATCTATACTCGATGTTAACAAATATCTCTTCTTCAGAAACGCTTTCCTTGCCATTACCAGTCTGCATTTTATATCCTCTCTACTTCGACCATCGTCAGTTATTTTGCTCCCCAAATAGCAAAACTCCTTTACCACTTTAAGTGTCTCATTTCCTAATCTAATTCCCTCAGCATCACCCGACTTAATTTGACTACATTCCATTATCCTCGTTTTGCTTCTGTTGATGTTCATCTTATATCCTTTCAAGACACTGTCCATTCCGTTCAACTGCTCTTCCAGGTCCATTGCTGTCTCTGACAGAATTACAATGTCATCGGCGAACCTCAAAGTTTTTATTTCTTCTCCGTGGACTTTAATACCTACTCCGAATTTTTCTTTTGTTTCCTTTACTGCTTGCTCAATATACAGATTGAATAACATCGGGGACAGGCTACAACCCTGTCTCACCCCCTTCCCAACTGCTGCTTCCCTTTCATGCCCCTTGACTCTTATAGCTGTCATCTGGTTTCTGTACAAATTGTAAATAGCCTTTCGCTCCCTGTATTTTACCCCTGCCACCTTTAGAATTTCAAAGAGGGTATTCCACTCAACATTGTCAAAAGCTTTCTCTAAGATTACAAATTCTAGAAACGTAGGTTTGCCTTTCCTTAATCTTTCTTCTAAGATAAGTCGTAAGGTCAGTATTGCCTCACGTGTTCGAATATTTCTACGCAATCCAAACTGATCTTCCCCGAGGTCGGCTTCTACCAGTTTTTCCATTCGCCTATAAAGAATTCGTTTTAGTATTTTGCAGCTGTGACTTATTAAACTTATAGTTCGGTAATTTTCACACCTGTCAACACCGGTTTTCTTTGGGATTGGAATTATTATATTCTTCTTGAAGTCTGAGGGTATTTCGCCTGTCTCATACATCGTGCTCACCAGATGGTAGAGTTTTGTCAGGACTGGCTCTCCCAAGGCCGTCAGTAGTTCTAATGGAATGTTGTCTACTCCCGGGGCCTTGTTTCGACTCATGTCTTTCAGTGCTCTGTCAAACTCTTCACGCAGTATCGTATGTCCCATTTCATCTCCATCTACATCCTCTTCCATTTCCATAATATTGTCCTCAAGTACATCGCCCTTGTATACACCCTCTATATACTCCTTCCACCTTTCTGCTTTCCCTTCTTTGCTTAGAACTGGGTTTCCACCTGAGCTCTTGATATTCATACAAGTTGTACTGCAAAGGTCTCTTTAATTTTCCTGTAGGCAGTATCTATCTTACCCCTAGTGAGATAAGCCTATACATCCTTATATTTGTCCTCTAGCCATCCCTGCTTAGCTATTTTGCACTTCCTGTCGGTCTCATTTTTGAAACATTTGTATTCCTTTTTGCCTGCTTCATTTACTGCATTTTTATGTTTTCTCCTTTCATCAATTAAATTCAATATTTCTTCTGTTACCCAAGGATTTCTACTAGCCCCCGTCTTTTTACCTACTTGATCCTCTGCTGCCTTCACTATTTCTTGCTTCAAAGCTACCCATTCTTCTACTACTGTATGTCTTTCCCCCATTCCTGTCAATTGTTTCCCTATGCTCTCCCTGAAACTCTGTACAACCTCTGGTTCTTTCAGTTTAGCCAGGTCCCATTTCCTTAAATTCCCACCTTTTTGCAGTTTCTTCTGATTGATCATTTATAAAATCTATTTGATACCTTCTAGTATCTCCAGGATTCTTCCATGTATACAACCTTCTTTCATGATTCTTGAACCAAGCTCAAAGCATGTATTGCACACAATCCAACATCGCACTCTTCACAATACACACGCGTTTCTCTTCTTATGTTTTTCCCGTTGTCATCCAGTTTGCAGCAACACTCACCATTTTCGTGTCGGCATGTAGAATGAAGAATAAAGTATATAGACAATACTTAACTTTGGATTTACAACGAGTTGCCTCAAACGATGGGCGACAAGCAAATAATCAGTGTCCATCAATATGTACAACGTCGATGTAAGCCATTGATATAGTGTCCATCTACCACTGTGCGGACGAGGCTGGTAGGAGCGGCGCTTACAGTCTCTTCTTGTAGAGGCCGTTCCTGTCGTGGTGGCGTCCTCGGCAGCATGTTATTCGCTGACGTCGTCTCGCAGCCTTCTTTGCTCTTGTGTTCTTCACCTTCGTCCAGTGCTCGTTGTTACGCCGGAATATTCCTCCTCCTCCCCCCCCCCCCCCCCGCCCCCTACCAAAGCGACGGACGATCGTCGTGTAGGGAGTGTGACCACTGCGGGGGAGGCAGGAGTGGGGGCGGATCGCCGGACCGAAAGCTGTGGCTGCAGGGGAGGTCAAGCTTCCGGCCCTACCCCGCCATCTGGCCTTCGCTCTGGCGGAAACGTCCCCTAGAAAGCGACCAGAAGGGCACACGTGCACCTCCTGTTGCCATGAACCAGATGAAGAAGACGGCGACTGCTGCGGTGTGGGCCAGTCCAGTTCCATCGGTAGGACGAGAGGGGGCGGAGGAGGCGAAGGCTCCATCTCCATGGGGTCGCCCACAGTGTCACCTGGATCCGTGAATCTGGGGGAGAGACACTGAAAGATTATCGTGCACATGACAGAGGCGAAGCTGATTGCGATGTCGGCGATGCAAGCCATCTGGACCTGAAATAAGATACATGCAATCGCCAAGTCGATGGACGATCTCGCCTCGCGCCCACCGTCTGCGGCCGCTAAAAACCCTGTAAAAGACAATACCAGGCGGCACGAAGCGATACTTGCGGCCTTCATTCGGCACCGGATGCTGAGGAGGATGGAGTAGTGTCCGATGGCGGCGACAGTGAAGCAATTGCGCCGGTGGTGGTCCATCTCGTGGGTGAGAACGATAGGAGGGAAGAAACAGTTGCACTACTTGATCCCTGGTGTGTGCAGCGAGAAGTTTGGCCATATGCTTCTTGAAGGTTCGGACAAAACGTTCCGATTCGACGTTTGACTGCGTATGGAACGGTGCGCTAGTTAGGTGCTGTATGCCATTGCGGTGACAAAATCTGTCACATTCATTTGAAGTGAGCTGAAGCCTACTGTCTGATACTATTGCTTCAGGTAAACCTTAGAGGCAAAAAATAGAGGACAGCACCTGAATTGTGCTACGTGACGTTGTCGAGTTCATTGGCACAGCAAAGGGAAACTTGCTATAAGAGTCAACCACAATCAACCAGCGAGTGTTCCAAAAAGGTCCTACAAAGTTTATGTACACACATTGCCATGATGATTGCGACTTAGGCCAAGCAGAGAATTTTTGTGGCGGAGCGGAATGATATTCCGCACATGTCTGACATTGTCCCGTCATCTGTTCTATTTGGGTGTCCATACCTTGCCAAGTACAGTTCGACGCGCTAACTGTTTCGTACGAACAATCCCCCAGTGTCCTTGGTGAAGTAACTAAAACAGTTCTTTTTGCAAAGCTTTAGGTATCAACACACGTGACTGCAAGGAACGAGGCCAAGATGTGCGAATGAATTGTAGCAAAATGTTCATATGCGAATAAGCTTCCGAGGCCTGTGCAATTTTCCTGTAGTTCAGCGGGAAAGATCGAAGCAATCCACAATCCTGAGCATCGATGTGACAATAAGATACGGCAGAAACGTCGAAGTCTTTATCAGGGCCAACTGCAAAACGTGAAAGGGCATCTGCATTGCCATGTTGAGCCGTCGGACGATACAGAATGTCGTACAGGTATCGAGACAACGACAAAGCCCGTCTTTGCAATTTTTGGGTAGTTCGTACAGGAATCGGTTCGTTGGATAAAATAAGGACTGCAAAGGCCTGTGATCCGCTACTAAGCAGTTCTGCGATAGAAATAGTGGTGGAATTTGGTGACACCATACACCACAGTCAAAGCCTCTTTTTCAATTTGTGAACTGTTACACTGAGCGTTGGACAACACTTTTGATGCGAAAGAAATAGGCCAGTCATTATCACCAATGGTGCACCGACGCTGTAAGAGGAAGCGTCAACTTGCAACACAAGAGGTTTATCAGAATCAAAGTGAACTAAGGATCGATCACTGAGTATTGCATCTTTGCATATATTTCAAGATATCTATATCTTTCGAGATATCTATTTATTTCGAGATATAGATTTTGAGAGATATCGATTTATTTCGAGATGTCTATTTATTTCAAGATTTGGAAATAATTTGAGATACCGGTATATCTCGGGATATCGATATATTTCGAGATTTCGATATATTTCGAGATATGGATATATTTCGAGATACAGATATCTTACGAGATATCGATATATTTCGAGATACAGATATATCTCGAAACATAGTTACATGTCGAGATATCGATATATTTCGAGATATAGATATATTTCTGGATATCGATATATTTCTGGACATCACTATATTTCGAGATATCGATAGATTTCGAGACATCGAAATATTTCGAGATTTCGATATATTTTAGGATATAGGTACATTTCGAGATACAGATATTTTTCGAGATATCGATATATTACGAGATACCGATGTATTTCGAGATACAGATATATTTCAAAACATCGTTATATTTCGAGATATCGATGTATATCGAGATACAGATACATTTCGAAATATCGATTCTTTTGAGATATCGATACATACCGAAATATCGACTTACTTCGAGATAAAGGTCCATTTCGAGATACAGATTTATTTCGAGATATCGATATATTTCGAGATACAGATACATTTATGGATGTCGATACATTTCGAGATATCTAAATGTTTCGAGATATCGATTTCTTCAAGATTTCTATTTTTTCGAGATACAGATATATTTCGAGATATAGATATTCGTCGAGATATCGATATATTTCGGGATATCGATTTATTTGGGATATCGATTTATATCGGTGTATCTATATATTTCGAGATGTCAATACATTTCGAGATGTCAATACATTTCGAGATATTGATATATTTCGAGATATCGATATATTTCGTGATCTCGACATATTTCGAGATATATAGATATATTTCGAGATGCTGATATATTGCGAGACGTCGATATCCTTCGAGATAATGATATACTTTGAGAAATTGACATATTTTGAGATATCGATCAATTTTGAGATATCGATAAATTTCGAGGAAACGATATAATTCGAGATATTACAATTCGTGACAGATCGTCAGGCGCGACTGCAGACGTCCGCAGCGTTTATGCAGCGAGCGTCTTGGCTACGGAAGCTCTGACGCCCACGAGAATAACTGGAGGTAGAGAGCCCAGCACGGCTCGTTTGAAGGACATTTTCAACTAGTGTTGCCAGAGGTGTCTCTTTTTAGAGATACAACGACTCGCCGCACGTAAGCTTTAAGCGGAAAGCCGAATGCTAACATTTCGAAATACACTATCCTATCAGTAAGTGTACAGGCACCTATTAGTGGACATTAATATGCAGTGTGTCCACCCTTTGTCTCTATGGCGGCTTGAACTCTGTGCGGGACACTAAGTAAGGTGCCTGCCGACAATTTACGCACCACACACGGAGATAGTATCTACGTGTTTGTCTTTGTACATGCCAGGCAATATATTGCTCAGCAAGATTGCCATGCCTTTCACCAATTTTGAATTTTTTTTAAACCAGGTCGCGGTTTTGACGATGTAACGAACCAACTGAACTGAGTTTGGTACGATATTCGTCAGGATCCGTTATTGACTTATCAATTTGTGAAGCTCTTTCTCTTGAATTAATCATCCATTTTTTCTGCAACTGTAATCATTCATTTGCCCCTACACGTACATCACGTGTATCAATTTCCATCGCACTGGGGTAATTCCTCCGGGATACGTTTAATGTCCTTAGTGTGTAAATATATTTGGAGCATGTCATTCAAAAACGTTTGAAACGAAATAGAGGGGAACGGGTTGTTGTTAGGAGAACATAATGTATTAGACTCGCGGATCATGTGGTGTTATTGGCAGAGAGTGAAAGAAGTATGACTGAAATGTTAAAAGAATTAAACAAGACACGTGAGTAAATTGGAATGAGAAATAATAAGAAAAAGGCAAAATGTCCAGTGATAAGTGCAAGAAAAGTAAGAACAACTATAATGTTAGGCAGGAAGATACAGAACAATTTAGTGTTTTTAGATAACTGCGACACGCTATTATGGACGACATCGGAAGAAATAAGGGGGTGAAAACACGTATAGCAATTGCCAACGAGACGTTTCATAACAGGAGGCTTTTATGTGGGTGCGTAGATAGGGGATAAAATAGGCAGGCACAGTAAGAAATGAGGTGGTGTTAAGTGGGAGAACAGAGAGAAATTTTAAAGGTAGCAGGATGAGGAAACATAATTGGCATGGACACTAAATGAGAAGAGATTGTTTATTGATGGTATGGAGGAAATAGTGAATGAAAGAAGAAGGAAAAGAAGAAGAAGACGACGCAGAACATACTAGATGGTGGATAGCGTAAGGACAGTAAATAGTTGTGAGAAAACAAGAGGGTAACAAATGATGGGACTGCATGGAGAGGCACATGTGAAGACTTGCCCTAAGGCATAACACACATGAGGGTGGTGGTGGTGGTGGTGGTGGTGGTGGTGGTGGTGGTGGTGGTGGTGGTGACGACGACGACGACGACGACGACGACGACGACGACGATGAAGAGGAGACTTATTTAGGACATTTTCCAAGACGCCCATTTTCTTGTAATCCAATTTAAACAAAAAATAGGCAGCATATTATCTGTACTCTACAAACGACTGTGAACTGCATGGCAGATGGAACTTGCCATTATACCAGTTATTAGGACTTATTCCCACTCCACTGACGCATGGAGCGTGCGAATTGTGACTGCTTAAAAGCCTCTGTGCGTGCTGTGCTTAGTCTAATCTGGTCTTCACGCTTCCTACACTTACGATACGTAGGCGGTTTCAGTATATTCCTACATTCATCATGTAACGTCGGTTCTAGAAACTTTCTAAGTAGGCCTCCTCGCGATACTTTGCTCTTCCACGGGATAGTCTGTGTCTATCATCAACTGTCCGTTAGTTCAGTTCTTTGAACACCTTCGTGATATTCTCCTATGGGTCAAACAAACCTGTGAGCATTTTTTGCTGCCCTTCTCTGTATAAGTTCAATATCCCCTGTTCGTCCTATCTGGTACTGATTGCAATTCCCCAGTATTGTACCAATGAACCGCACGCGCTTTACCTACAAATATGCTTATATGATCGTTCCATTTCATACCCCTACAAATTTATACACTCAAGTATTTACACGAGTTAACAAATTCCAGCTGCAGCGCACTGAAGCTGTAGTCATAGGACTACGTAGTCTCATTTTGTGAAATGGTGATTTTGTTGATACCGTCACTGTAGAATATTTGACTATGCTAACAGAGCCTCAACCTCACCTCTGCTTGCACGGCTTCGAACTATAAACGTCCTCGAATGTGTTCCGTAAGTTTTGGAGACAGATGAAAATCGGATGGGACCAAGTCGGGGCTGTGTGGAGGTCAATCGATGGCAGTGAACGAACTGCATCGGAGTGCTGCAGACGTCGCAGCGCTAGGCTGTAGTTTGGCGTTGTAATGCTGACCAACTCTTCGAATTCGTGCTTTCAGTTTTCTGAGCTGTTTCTCACGCACCGACATCACACACCGCTATGTTACACGGTTCAAATCGGATCCCTCTAGCAGCAGAGGGCTGCAGATATGTAGAATAAAGATGTAGAATGTTACTAACGTTGTTTAACCGGAAAGCTCAAGAGTTTTCAAAAAAAAAAACATTTCAAGTAATTACTTCTCAGCACGCCCTCGTGTTATATGCACAAAACTAAGAAACTGTTTCCGAGCAAAGTATGCTATCCATTTAATTGAACATCTTTATAACGTACATCAGTAGTAAACCTTATGGTGATGGTGAAATTTAGGATTTATATTTACATTGAAAAACGATTAATCTGTGGCCAATACACAATTAAAATGGCAGTAGCCAGGTGGATATTAACTGCAATACCGCCCACATTGCCGCGGTAAGTGGAAGAATTTGTTTTCCGACACATGTCGCCATGTAACAGTCGCTCATGGCGATACATTAAAGAGTTCTCTGTCTCCACGTCAGAGAGCCAGTACCCGGCATCACTCTAACGAAATAAAGACGCAATTTCTGTGTGCCGCATTTGAAGGTGAGTCTGTAAAGGCTACAAAACTAGTTAATGGAATTAAAAATATTTCGAAGAGTGAGTTGTTGCAGTTTTCCATTTTTATATTCAATACACTAGTCACAGGCTCTAGATCCTCAGTGGATATGCTTAATCGGTTGTGATTCTATTTGAATTGTTGAGCTCGTGATGTGTCCCTCCGAGATTAATTTTGCCTGGGCTTTAAGCGACTCACCGGTCAGCATTTACAGAGCTGTCAACTACATATCGCATATTATTAGGCTCAGTTTGGACCGCAGCTAAGGGAAGCGAACGCAGATCGAACGTGCATTCGCAGTCATTCCCTCTATTGACTACCATTCGCCTATATTCAACATTTAAGGATTCCTCCGAAAATATTTCAAGTAAACTTTCTCTGGATATTTTACGTTTGTTTCGAAGCGCCTGCCAGTTCAATTTCATCAGAAACTCTGTGACACTCTCCAACGGGTCAAACAAACCTGTGACCATTCGTGCTGCCCTTCTTTGTATACATTCAGTATCGCCTGGCAGTCGTATCTGATTATGATCCAAGAATCTCGAGCAATATTGGGGGATGGGTCACATGAGTGATTTCTAGGCAATTTCTTTTGTACACATATTGTGTTTTCCTAGAATTCCACCAACGAATGGCAGCCTGCCACCGTCTTTCCCTAAGACTGCGACTATGTGGCGGTTCCATTTCAAATCTCTAGAAATTTTTACACCCAGGTATTCGTGTGGGTTGAGCGATTGAGAATTTGACTCGCTGACACTATACCCGTAGGATAAGGTTATTTCGTTTTGTGAACCGAACAATTTTACATTTCGGGAACATTTGAATCAAGTTGTCATCCTTTGCACTACAGTGATATCAGAGCGTGGCTTCTTTCAGATAGTACTTCATTACAGACAACTGCATAATTTGCGGAAAGTGTGAAGTTTCAAATAGACCGCGTAACCACCACCCCCTTCTCCCCTCCAAATTGCTATCTGAAGACTGGAAGTCCCATATGTAAACCACCTTCAGAAGTTCGTTCACTTTCCGTATCAGTTAATGTGTTAAATACTTGACCTGCAAATGTGTTGCGAATAGAGTGAGTAGTAAAGAAGTAATAAATTCAAAATTCATGCCTAATGCTGACGCCTTACTGCATGAACAGCTAAAATGTAGGAGCGATAAAAGTCTTTTTTCCTTTCATCATTCTGTCAGGGATATCAGCGGGAAAAAAAAGTTTCGGAAATTTTCGAAATTGTGTGAAGTTTGTTGGAAGTCGCCAAGTGCTGCCATTTACAAATGCACGGTTAATATAATCTGGATAATTTTCGCGCCGTGAAATTATGCTGTCTGAGACGTGTACGCAGTTTCTAACTTTTAACGCCCGACTTCTTGCGTTAAACCTATGCCTTTAAATGATGGATGGAAGGAGGATTGTATTTAATGTGCTATCGATGTTGAGGTCATCAGAGACGCAGCAGGAAATGGCACTGCGTCAAGGAAGGGTAAAAGAAGTCCGCCGTGCCCTTTTAAAGGAATCATCCCGACATTTACATGGAGTGATTTAGGAAAATTACGGAAAACATAAATCAGGGTGGCCGGACGCGGATTTAAACCGTCGTCCTCCCAAATGGGAGTCTCGTAGCTAGCGTTTCTGCTCTGGAACATGGGATTCCGGGTTCGATTCCCGGCCGGGTTCAGGACTTTCTCCGCCCGGGGACTAGGTGTGTGTGTTGTCCTTATCATTTCGTCATCATTCGTGAAGGTGACGAGATTGGACTGTGTAAAGGTTAGGGCTTTGAACAGGCGCTGATAACCGCGCAGTTGAGAGCCCAGCAAACCAATCATCATCATCATCATCATCATCATCATCATCATCATCATCATCATACAGTGTACTAACCACTGCGCCAGCTCGCTCGGTATACATTTAAATGAGTAAATTATGTCAGCATTTTTAGTATTTACATTGACTTCATTCTTCATAAATGAAAGCATGAACTACGAGCAGACAAAGGAATTGGGATAACGAATGAGAAATATCTGATTGTGCTTCTGTTTGTAGATGACATGATTCAAGTGAATGAAATGACCTTCAAAGATCTGCATACTACCTGAACGAAATATGCAACGAATGCAACTTTAAAATTTCTAGTAATAAAACGAAAATAAGTGCACTTCGAGGAAAATATTCAGTCAGATTAAAACTAGTTTTGGATAATCCTGCTTTAGAACAGGTCTCTTAATCTTTCATTTAGGCTACGCTGTAAGATCTGATTTTTATTCTGATACTGAAAATAAATTACACAAATTCTAAGCTGTCTGTGGCACCATTATCAGAACATTGGGCAATAAAGTACAAAAAGAGATTGTCCCGAAATTCTATAATGTGGTCGCGGTTCCTGTGTTATGCTATGAAAGCGAAAACATGGTTAAAACAAAAAAAATTCAGACGGCAGTGATGAGGTTCCTAAGAAATTCGAAGGGCTGCAGAGCAAGAAATGATTAGGAATGAAGATACTAGAGAAAAATGAGAAAAATTAAGTATTTTCAACAGAAACTAAAAAATTCGAAAATATCGTGAAGACTGGTGAGAATGCTAAGTCCCAGACTTCCCCAAAATATTCTGAACTACAAGCGGAATGAGAGACATGATATTGAAAGGCCTCGGACGTGGGAGCAATTTCGTTTGAGAGACTATCCCGCGTGGCGACTACTGAAATACATCATAGAATTCTTAAGTTATACACCAAAATAAGTAAGTTTTAATGTAGTTCACGTTCACTGATGTAAAAAAAAAAACATTTCTTGCTTTCTAAAGTGGGCTATGTTCTTTCTCAGGGTTCAAACTGTCTCCATGCCAAATTTGAACAATATCTTGTAAGTGGTTTAGTCTCGAAAACGAAACAGACTGTGTTACAAAGAAGAAAAACAACTGAGAGAAAGAAGCGGAGTCACTTTCTGCAGGACGCGCCCGTCATTTTGCAGGACAATATTCGGCACGCTTGGTGCAAGTCGTGATTCATTTGTTCGCTATGTGGGGCTGGAAAGAGCCGCACCACACACCCCGGACTTATACCCTCGCGATCTCAGCTTGATTCCTAATGTGAAGGACGAACTCTGGGGTATTCGGTTCGGAGCTGTTATGGAGATTCGTCGGACAATAGACCGCTCCATTCGAACTACCTATACAACTTGCGTAGCTACGGGTATCTTGCTCTTTCGACATCACTGGCGACGGCCTATATACGAGAGCTGCTCAAACAATATCCGATCTCTAGTAATTGTTGAAATCAACAATGGTATCAGGGCGTGCGTGCGCTCATGTTTTCAGGCATACATAGCACACATACCTGATTTTCTCCACTACTTCGGAACACTTGGAAGTGGTACACGTCGGATTTAGTAATGTCAGCAAAATGACGTCATTGCATGACATTTGGCTTCAAGCCCAGCGATTCTCAAGTTGAAACCATCATGTGATTCAGGACGAAGTAATGGGTAATACACGGCTAAAGGAGTGGTACAACCGTTTCAAAGGCGGCCACTAATCAATGAAGACAGAAGCCAGTTAATGTACGCCCTCAACATCCGCATATCAGGTCGTTACTGACCCCGAAAGATCCCTAATGAAGCAGAATAGACGAATCACAACCAGAGAAGTTGCAGTCTAATCTAAAAGCCGTAAATTCAACTAAATACCTAGGTATTACAATCACGAACAAGTTAAACTGGAAGGAACACATCGAAAATGTTGTGGAGAAGGCTAACCAAAGACTGCGTTTTATTGGCAAGACACTTAGAAAATGTAACAGACCTACAAAGGAGACTGCCTACACTACGCCTGTCCGTCCTCTTTTAGAATAGTGCTGGGAGATGTGGGATCCTTACCAGATTGGACTGACGGAGTACATCGAAAAAGTTCAAAGAAAGGCACCACGTTTTCTATTATCTCGAAATATGGGAGAGAGTGTCACAGAAATGATACAGGATTTGGGCTGGACATCATTAAAAGAAAAGCGTTTTTCGTTGCGACGGAATCTTCTCACGAAATTCCAATCACCAACTTTTTCCTCCGAATGCGCAAATATTTTGTTCACACCGATCTACGTAGGGTGGTACGATCACCACGATAAAATAATGGAAATCAGAGCTTACGGAAAGATACAGGTGCTCATTCTTTCCGGGTGCTATACGAGATTGGAATAAGAGAGACTTGTGAAGGTGGTTCGATGAACCATCTGCCAGGCACTTAAATGTGATTTGCAGAGTATCCATGTAGATGTAAGTATAGGTGTTCACATTATTTTTCCCATCCCCTGTATGTGCATATCGCTTCCCACGATCTTTGTTACCTCAATGTCGATATCTGCACCATTTTCGAAATATGTAAGCTTACTTATATTATCTGTAATGTTAATATACAACATGAAAGGTAAGGCTCCCAACACACTTCCCTGTGGCACACGTGGCTACTTTTACACATACAGATGAACCTCCATTCAAGATGAGATGCTGTGTCCTCCCTACAAAAATATTTTACTGGCCGTACTTTATACGATACAGGCAAATGGTCAACTACAATTGCTGTTAACTGTGCGGTAACTTCTAGCGTATCAGAAGCGGTTTAGGAAAATTGTTTCAAATGAGTATACGCACTCGTATTTCGGCAGGTGCACAGTTTTGCCTTTCAATTTTTGCACGTTTCCCAGATACCTTTTCGAAAATGTCGAGCAAAACAAATCGAAATGTTTATTACATCATGTAACAATGAAGAAGCAAATGCGGGTTTGTTCGCAAACCCGAAGCAACATCTGGTGCAAGAGTCATGGGTTTTAATAAAGTAGCTGTCGATAGTTTTTCTTTTCGTTGCTAACAAATGTAACTGGCAAACACATACTAATGCCTTCTCAAATATCTAATTGTGATGGAATAGGCGTTTCGGTTAATCCTAAAAACCAATCGAAGATCGCAGCTTGCAAGGGGAAACGTCAAGTAGGATCGTTAACATCTGCAGAAAGGGGCGAAACAGTAACCAGCCTCATTATTACGTCAGCAAGCGGAGCTTACATGCCTCAAACTTATTTTTCCACGAAAGAAGAAGCAGAAAAAAATTTAGTTAGGACTGGCAGAAGGAGGTTGCGCTGAGGTCCACAGCACCACATGGATGGCCACAGAATCATTCTTTGTATGGTTTCGAAAATTTGTGGAATTTTCTAAGGCATAAAAGGACTTTTCAGTTCTCCTTATATTAGATGGCCACTCAGCACATACGACATACACTGACGTTATGAACTACGCGAGGGAGAGTTGCGTTTCGTTGCTATCTTTATCACCACATTGCTCTCACAGACTTCAGCCGCTTGATGTTTCTTTTATGAAGCCTTTAAGCCTTCGTTATAGTGATAAGCTTCGAAAATGGCTACGAAGCCATGCAGGGAAAGTCGTAACCATCTTTCAAATTTCAACGCTTTTTGGTTCAGCTTTCGTCTAAAATGCAACAATGAAAACCGCTATTAAATGTTTCGAAGCTAATTGAATACGGCCCACGGACCCATCCTTATTCACCGATGCAGACTTCCTTCCGGCAGACATATTTGACATCGGACAAAATAGGTCGTCAGATAAAGAGATTATCATATCTGAACAATTGGAATTGCCTCCACCTAGCACACCAGCTAAAAAAGACGACGCCAACGGGCTGGATAATCAAGCGGACGAGGTTTCAGCGAATTGTAACAATGAACTGCCGCCTAAGAAAGACAAAGTTATTGAGGCTAATTGTTCTAATCCTTGATGCTCTTGGATGACAACTGACAACACGACCCCCTCATTTCATATTTCACCTGAAATTCTGATGCCCTTGCCAAAAGTTAACAAAAGCAAGAAAAGAGCGAAATGGAAGAGGGGGGAAGACTGTTGTTTTAACTGATTCGCCATACAAAAAAGGAGTTAGAAGCCATTATTAAGGAAAAATAGAAAAAGAACTTTGCCAAAGAAGAAAGGGCAAAGAAAAACTATTTGCAAAAGAGAATAAGATTATGAAAAAAAAGAAAGAAAGGGCCTGAAGATAAATGGAAAAAAGGACAGAATACAATACTAATGAGAGTGATTATGAGAAAAGTTCCGACTGTGAATGTTTATATTGTGGTGGGTTTTATTCAAAATCAGTTGAAGGTTGGGTCGCTTGTTCCACGTGTAAAAAATGGACACACGATTCCCGTGCAGGAATAGATAGCGAAGATGATGAGTTTTCCTCGTGTGTGAATTTTGTAAACAGCCTTAAGAAAAGGATACAATACATGAAAACTGTAGTTTGACATTAATATTCACTTTAAACTAAATAAATACTGAGCAAGCCAATATTTTCTGCATTTCCGATAATTTTATACGGTTTTATAATCACTTGTACTTACCACCCCATTCTGCCGCGTGCACAGGGCAGAATGGGACAATGACATACATTTCTGTTTTTGAGTGAAAAATATTGTTGTTTTATTTTATGGCAATGTTATTGTATTTTTGTGATTAATACATCATAAGGTGTTCATATAAAAATTGGTAACTCTCTTATTTATCACTTTTGTACATTTAATCAAAGTTTTCAATTTTGTACCCCATTCTACCCCAGGTTCCCGTATGTGTTGGATAAGAAAGATAAAAATACAATCGCTACTCGTTTCTTTAACGACAATTTAAGCTGTGCTCTCGGGTTCCTCCCATCGTTCATCACGATATATTACGAAAAAAATCATAGTTAACGATCATTATAAATTGCTCTAGAAACGAAGGCAATCACAGTTAACATTTAATAAGGCGACTGGTATCCTTCGAAACGCTAACTAATGATCGTCATGCTAAACGTCATGGGTCAAAGCCGACGAGTGGAGTCGAAATACGCCCTTTGCCCACGATCGCTACTTTCTGTCAAGTTGTGCCATTAATTTCTCTGCTCCCTAATCTGTTTTCGTATCTCCCCATCAGCTATTCGATATTGTTGGAATTATGTAATACATTATATCGGATATGAGAAAGTTCCAGAACATCGTTCTAGAATAAGTTATATCGAGTATGTTCGAGAACTATCGATTGTGGTGACAGCTATGTTTGTGTATATATGCGTGAGTGATGAGGCGCAATAGATAGTCTTCGTGTGTCTTTTGTAAAGTGAACATATGTATATTTTAATAAAGTATGTTATAAGTAAAAGTGTGAACGTGATTCAAAACATGGTAGCAGAGTGTGGTTATTGAAAAGAAAAGTAGAAGTTAAATATTATATTGTGGCCGTCGCGTGTTATTCAGAAAGTTCGACATGGCTGATATAACTATTCCTGTATTTGATGGCGAGGACTATGGGAACTGGAAGCAGCGGATAATCATGTACCTAAAAATGAAGAAATGCCATACAGTGACTACGAGGGCAAAAGTGAGCTCAGACAACGAAACATGGGATGAAGAGGACTTGAAGGCTATCAATTATATTTATGGTGCAATCACAAATAAGCAACTAGAATTCGTGAGTGACAGAGAAAGTGCTTTCGAGATCATGAAGAAATTTGATGAATTATATTCGAAAGAGTCTACAGCCCTTCAAATATTATGCAGAAACAAATTGGATAAATTGAGGTTAAGTGATTACAGTGATACGGGGACTTTTTCAGTGCATTTGAAAAAACTGTAAATGAGCTGAAATCTGCAGGCGCTAAAGTAACGGAAAAGGAGAAGTTAAATTATATGCTGCGAACGTTACCAGAGTCAATGAGCTATATTGGGGACTTAGTGGACGTCTTGAAGGAAGAGGACCAGACAGTTGAATACGTTAAAAGTAAGATTCAATTATTGAATGCAAAAACTGGAAATGAAGAGGTAAAATCAAATGCATTTCACACAGAAAGAGAATTGAATTCAAGGAATCAGGAGCAAGTATGTTATCGATGCGGCAAAGCAGGTCACTTCAAACGTGATTGTAACCAGGGAAGAACAAGTAACAGAGGCACATGGCATCGTGGAGTACATTTTAAAAGTAGCGACAGAGGTAATGGAAATATGCAGCGTGGAGGCTATAGCAATGTACAGCGTGGAAATTACGGCAACATGCAGCGTGGAGGTTATGGCAGCAGGCAACGTGGTCGAGGAGAGCAGCATGGTTTCAGCGGCGGTCGGCATCACAGCAAGCAAGGTTACCATCAGAGTGATCATGGTATGAGTAGTTTTATAACAGAGGTTAAGTCTATGATAGGTCAAAATAGAACAGTAGAGTCAAGTAACAACAATCAAATTCAAATCAATTGGTTATTAGACAGTGGCTGTACTGATCATGTTATTAATAATGAGGAATATTTTTCTAAGAGTATAACTTTAAAACAACCTATAAATGTAAAAATTGCTGATGGAAAAATTTTGCAAGCTACTAAAGTTGGTAATGTAATTAGTAATTTTCCTGTCTATGATCAAATGGTTCCAATTAATATGCGAGATGTTTTCTTTGTAAAAGACATAGACAAAAACTTGATCAGTTATGCCAAAAATTACAGATAATCACAAAATTGTATCGGTAGGGAATAAGGCTAAAATTTTTGATAAAGCTAATGGATTGATTGCGATTGCATGGAAAGAGAGTCGGTTGTATAAAATGAGTAGTACTATTAATAAAGGAGAAGTTAATGTTAATGTTATGAGTAAAGACAATAATATGACAACAAAGAAAAAATGGCACTGCATTTTGGGACATGTTAATTTTAATTATCTAAATACTTTATGTAAACATCAATTGTTAGATGGGGTTCCTTCAGAACTAGAATCAGAATTTATGAAATGTAAAATCTGTATCGAAAACAAAATGCATAACGTTCCTTTTAAAAATAATAGAACAAAGCAAAAGAAATCTTAGAAATTGTTCACACAGATCTAAATGCGCCTCACTCAACTACTGGAATGCAGGGGAAAGATATTTTCTTTCTTTCATTGATGATTACAGTAAGGCAGCTCGTGTTTACACCATAAAATCTAAAGATCAAGTATACAATTGTTTTGTAGAGTATATTAATGAAGTTGAGGATCTCACTGGGAAAACTGTTAAAAAGATAAGATGTGACAATGGGAAGGAATATTTAAATGAAAATGTCTATGAATTTGTGAGACAAAAAGGAATTGTATTGAATGCTTGTCCACCTTATGTGCATGAGCTTAATGGTACTGCTGAAAGGTATAACAGATCCATCATGGACATGTCTCGGTGTCTGCTAGCCGAAGCGCGAGTAGACACGAGATTTTGGTCTGAAGTGGTTTGTGCAGCAGCGTACCTCAAAAACAGAACTTTAGCTAACACCATTGAAAAGAAAACTCCTTATGAGATATTACTGGGGAAAAGACCTAATGTTAATCATTTGAAGTTGTATGGGAGTAGAGTTTTTGTAAGAGTACCTGAGCAACTGAGGAAGTCGAAATGGGATAGGAAAGCCGATTTGGGGGTTTTAATGGGTTATTGTGAAGTAGGCTACAGAGTGCTAATAAACAATAAGATAGTTGTTGCTCGACATGTGGACATTGTTGATAGTGGTGTTAAATGTATTGGGTTTAAAGATTATGATTCAGTAAGTGAATATTCTAGTGATTCTGAACACGAAAGTATAGAAAATGAAACTGAACTAATAGAAAAACAGAAGGAAATTGCGAGAAATGAAAAGCTTTCTGATAATCATGAACCAGAGATAGTACTTGAGTTGAGGAGATCATCTAGAGAAAGAAAATCAAAAATATTAAATGATTATGTTTACTGCAATTTTATTTATGTAAACTTTTGCAGTGCAAATAGTCCGGAAAGCTTTGAGGAGGCGATTAACAGCGCTGAATCAAATTATTGGGAAAAAGCGATGAATAAGGAAATTGATTGTTTGAACAAAAACAAAACATGGGAATTAGTAGATAAACCAGTTGATAAAGAAGCCATTGATGTAAAGTGGGTTTTCACAAAGAAATCAGAAAGTGTTTACAAAGCAAGATTAGTTGTCAGGGGGTTTCAACAAAAAGAAGTCTTTGAGGATATTAATTCTCCAGTAACCAATATGCAAACATTAAAGATTTTGTTGTCATACTGTTGTCAAGAAGGTTTGGTTGTAGAACAAATGGATGTAGAGACTGCGTTTCTAAATTGTAAAGTTTTATCTGAAGTTTATGTAAAGCAGCCAAGAGGATATGATGATGGTACAGATAGAGTCTGTAAATTGTATAAAGCAATGTATGGTTTGCGAGAAAGCTCACGAGCTTGGTACAATTGTCTTGACGAGTTTTTAAGAAGTTTAGGTTTAAAAAGGATTAAATATGATTATTGTTTTTATGTATTGCGAGATGGAGATGTCTTGATTTATTTGATTATTTTTGTCGACGATTTGCTCATTTGCTGTGTGAGAAAAGAAAAAATTGTTAAGATTAAGAACTTATTGTCAAAACGATTTAATATGAAAGATTTAGGTGAGGTAAGAAGATATCTTGGCATTGATATTAATTATGATTGTGAAACAAGAGTTATGAGTTTGAGTCAAGAAAAATATATTGATTCGTTAGCTGCGAAATATAAAATTGAAGATTCGATCTTGTACAAAACTCCAATGGAAGTAAATTTAAAGTTAGAACCAGCGTATGAAGATTGTAATGACGTTAGATATAGAAACTTGATAGGTGCACTCTTGTACGTAAGTTCGGGTACTAGACCAGATATTAGCTATAGTGTGAATTACTTGAGCAGATTCCAAAGTTGTTACAGTAGTACTCATTTTAAATATGCTTTGAGAATTTTGAAATATTTATATTTAACTAAAGATTTGAAATTAAACTATTGTAGGAATGAAAGTGCTGAGATATTAGATTGTTTTGTGGATTCAGATTGGGCAGGTGATAGTGTCGATAGAAAGTCAACTTCTGGTTATGTAATTAGATTATTTGGTAATGTTGTATTTTGGAAGTTAAGAAAACAAGCGAGTGTTACAAAGGCTTCAACTTTGGCAGAATATGTAGCATTGTCTGAAGCTGTAAGCGAGGTGAAACTTGTACATGATATTTTAGACATTTTTGATGTTAAATTTGATAAACTTATTGTCATATATGAAGATAATTCAGGAGCATTAAATATAGCGAAGTCTGGTAATTTTACAAAGAATTCAAAATACATAGAAGTGCATTACCATTTTGTGAATGAGTATTATTTACAGGGACTCATTGATATTGTTAAAGTAGATTCAAATGAAAATGTTGCAGATATATTCACAAAGTCGTTACGTAAAGAAAAATTCATTAAAATAAGGAATATGTCTAACATCACGATACAAATGTTAGGAGGTATGTTGGAATTATGTAATACATTTATATCGGATATGAGAAAGTTCCAGAACATCGTTCTAGAATAAGTTATATCGAGTAGGTTCGAGAAGTATCGATTGTGGTGACAGCTATGTTTGTGTATATATGCATGAGTGATGAGGCGCAATAGATAGTCTTCGTGTGTCTTTTGTAAAGTGAACATATGTATATTTTAATAAATTATTTTATAAGTAAAAGTGTGAACGTGATTCAAAACAGATATAAACTTTTTTAGCATTCTTCTACACCACCACATTTCGAAAGTTTCTAGCCATCTCCTGTTTGGAGAACTAGGCATATTAACTATTGATTCGCAATATATTTATTCCGAAGGGCAGAAGGTACCTCGAAAACAATGAAAATATTTTTTTCATTGGTGATTGTACCAGTTTGATTTACACTTAGTGCGAATATAAAAGCATTTTAGTCCAAATCCTTATATGAAGGTCCTAAATGTCGGTTTAAATGGCAGCTTGCTATGTAAGACATGCCCACTTGTTTCTTTGTGACAGCTCTTCTTTGAGATGATAAGCCTAGGGACATTTTTTCCCGTTGCTTTGAGCTTTCACCTATTGAATACATTTTTTCTTGTCTCGTAGTGAGTTGTTTGCTACAGTAATAACGTATCATGGGTGTTTTTCGTTTCTGAACAAAACAAATGCGAAGATCTACCCACAAAGTTTTCGAGAGAAGTTCTAGAAGACTTGCAAGAAATAAAATAGTGAGTATCATGAAACAAATGTTTTGTTTTTGTACGGCATGCGTACTATTGGAAAGGAACGAAAAATTTACGAGAGATGTAAAAAATTTAAAAAAAACTTTACAGTGCGCTGCTTGCAATAAACAGGAGAGAAATCTATGACACATGCAGTGAAAGAAACTATGAATTTAAATGAGTGCATGTACGTCGCTAAGTGCAATACAACTTTATATTTTCCGTAACTTTTCTAACTAAATGTACCTTTCCTCTCAAACCATTTATCCTAGAACCATGGAATTCTAATGGTCAGTTGTCTTACTGGAGGGCATGAAGAGTCGACGGGCATGAAAGGGAAGCAGTGGTTGGGAAGGGAGTGAGACAGGGTTGTAGTCTATCCCCGATGTTATTCAATCTGTTTATTGAGCAAGCAGTAAAGGAAACAAAAGAAAAATTCGGAGTAGGAATTAAAATCCATGGAGAAGCTTTATTATAAAGAACACTGTTGCCGTTTTATTTTTGAAATTTGCCCATAAAACTTGTCTTTCTAAATTTTTCCAAAAATTTCACCATAAATATATTATTCATGAAAATTAGTCAGCTTGTAGGAAAATAGTGGAAATGCATGTAAGAAATGTTTTATGTTTTACCGTTAATATAACACAGCTAGAGATAAGGGACGTGGAAATAGATCAATTTAACATGGTGGAGATAGAAGATACCTTCTCCCTTGAAATTTGTCTTTAAAAACAAATGAATATTTTCAAATCAACAGCTCATTTCAAGCAGTCATTACTAGAAACATGTACAATCTCCACAAAATTTTGGAAGTTAATTACTTTGGTGCAAGAAAGTCTCCATCATTCAGGAAAACGAATTTTCAATAACTTGGCAGGAGCCATAAAAAGCTTTACTACTGACAAATTTCAGTTTAAGAGGAGCCTAAAGGATTTATTAAACCATCTCCTCCGACACTATTGATGAATTGAATTTTTTTAGTAGAACTAGGGCGCACGCGATTGTGAGTGAGTGAGTGAGTGAGTGAGAGAGAGAGAGAGAGAGAGAGAGAGAGAGAGAGAGAGAGAGAGAGAGAGAGAGAGAGAGAGAGAGAGAGGCGGGGGGGGGGGGGGTGTCAAGTAATGCGAGTACAATCACAAGTATGTCTAAATTTTCGTTCCTCATTCCATGTCCATGATCAGTCTACTTGCGATCTGTGGAAGGTAAATTAGCATATTAGTTTGCCACTGAGTATCTCCTCATTATGGATCAATTGCAACGGAAAGTACATATAATCTAATCTGACCCTCTTGTCTGTCCCATTTCTGTTGAAGGTTACACATCAGACAGATGCCTTCATATTTTTGTTGTTGTAGTCTTCAGTCCAGAGACTGGTTTGATGCAGCTTTCCATGCTACTGTATCATGCGCAAGCTTCATCTCCCAATGCCCACTGCAACCTACATCCTTATGAATCTGCTTAGTGTATTCATCTCCTGGTCTCCTTCCTCGATTTTTACCCTCCACGTTGCCCTCCAATATTAAATTGATGCCTCATAACGTGTCCTAGCAACCGACCCCTTCTTCTAGTCAAGTTGTGCCACAAACTCCTCTTCTCCCCAATACTATTCAATACCTCATCATTAGTTATGTGATCTATCCATCTGATCTTCAGCATTCTTCTGTAGCACCATATTTCTAAAGCCTCTATTCTCTTCTTTATCGTCCATGATTCACTTCCATACATGGCTACAGTCCATACAAATACTCGCATAAAAGACTTCCTGATACCTAAAGCTATACTTGATGTTAACAAATTTTTCTTCTTCAGAAACATTTTCCTTGCCATTGCCAGCCTACAATTTATATCCTCTCTACTTCGACCATCATCAGTTATTTTGCTCCCCAAATAGCAAAACTCATTTACTACTTCAAGTGTCTCATTTCCTAATCTAATTCCCGCAGCACCACCTGACTTAATTCGACTACATTCCATTATCCTCGTTTTGCTTTTATTGATGCTCATATCATCCTTTCAGGACACTCCATTATGTTCAGCTGCTCTTCCAGGTCCTTTGCTGTCTCTGACAGAATTATAATGTCATCGCCGAACCTCAAGGTTTTAATTTCTTCTTCATTGATTTAAATTCCTACTCCGAATTTTTCTTTTGTTTCCTTTACTGCCTGCTCAATAAACAGATTGAATAGCATCGGGGATAGACTACAACCCTGTCTCACTACCTTCCCAACCACTGCTTCCCTTTCATGCCCCTCGACTTGTATAATTTCTGTACAAATTGTAAATAGCCTTTCGCTCCCTGTATTTTACCCCTGCCACCTTCAGAATTTGAAAGAGTATTCCAGTCAACAATGTCAAAAGCCTTCTCTAAGTCTACAAATGCTAGAAACGTAGTTGTGCGTTTCCTTAATCTAGCTTTTAAGAGAAGTCGTAGAGTCAGTATTGCCTCATGTGTTCCAGTATTTCTACGGTATCCAAACTGGTGTTCCCCAAGGTCGGCTTCTACCAGTTTCTCCATTCGTCTGTAAACAATTGGCGTTAGTATTTTGCACCTGTGACTTACTAAACAAATAGTTCGGTAATTTTCACATCTGTCAACACCTGCTTTCTTTGAGATTGGAATTATTATATCCTTCTTGAAGTCTGACGGTATTTCGCCTGTCTCATACATCTTGCTCATCAGATGGTAGAGTTTTGTCAGGGCTGGCTCTAGCACAGGTGTCAGTAGTTATAATGGAATGTTGTCTACTCCCAGGGACTTGTTTCGGCTTAGGTCTTTCAGTGCTCTGTCAAACTCTTCAAGCAGTATATCATCTCTCATTTCATCTTCATCTACATCCTCTTCCATTTCCATTATACTGTCCTCAAGTACACTGCCCTTGTATAGATCCTCTATATACTCCTTCCACCTTTCTGCTTTACCTTCTTTGCTTATAGCAGGGTTTCCATCTGAGCTCTTGATATGCATACAAGTGGATCTCTTTTCTCCAAAGGTTTTTTATTTATTTACTGTTCCGTGGGACCAAATTAAGGAGAAATCTCCATGGTAATGGAACGAGTCAATATATGAAATTATAACACGATAGTAGAAACAGATAAAATGAAATATAAATACATAATCAGGCGACAAGTCATAAGTATAAATAAAGAAAATCAACAATGTAACACTGGAATTAGCTTAGTTCTTTAGCTCTTCCAGGAGCTCCTCGACAGAATAGAAAGAGTGAGCCATGAGGAAACTCTTCAGTTTAGACTTAAAAGATTTTGGGCTCTTGCTAAGATTTTTGAATTCTTGTGGTAGCTTATTGAAAATAGATGCAGCAGAATACTGCACTCCTTTCTGCACAAGAGTCAAGGAAGTGCATTCCACATACAGATTTGATTTCTGCCTAGTATTAACTGAGTGAAAGCTGCTACCTGTTGGGAATCGCCTAATATTGCTAACAACAAACGACATTAAAGAAAATATATGCTGTGTGGGCAATGTCAGAAATCCCAGGCTATTGAATAGGGGCTGACAAGAGGTTCTCGAACTTAAACTACATATAGCTCGAACAGCCCGTTTTTGAGCCAAAAATACCCTTTTTGAATCAGAAGAATTACCCCAAAAAATAATACCATATGACATACACGTATGAAAATATACAAAGTAGACTATTTTTCGTGTTGAACTGTCACTTATTGCAGATACTGTTCTAATGGTAAATAAAGCAGCATTTAGTTTCAGAACGAGATCCTGGACATGGACTTTCCACAACAGATTACTATCTATCCGAACGCCTAGGAACTTGGACTGTTCCGTCTCGCTTATATTATGCCCATTCTGTCTGATCAAAATATCGGTCGTTGTTGAATTGTGATTTAGAAACTGTAAAAACTGTGTCTTACTGTGATTTAGCATCAAATTGTTTTCCACAAGCCACGAACTTATTTCATGAACTACATTATTTGATACTGTTTCAATATTACACACAAGATCCTTCACTGCCAAACTGGTGTCATCAGCAAACAGAAATATTTTTGAATCACCTGTAATACAGAAGGCATATCATTTATATAAATAAGAAACAGCAGTGGCCCCAGCACCGACCCTTGGGGAATGCCCCACTTAACAGAGCCCCACTGCGACTGAACATCACTACCACTCTCAATATTGTGGAGAATTACCTTCTGCTTTCTGTTCTTAAAGTAAGAGGAAAACCAATTCTATGCTACTCCCCTTACTCCATAACGGTCCAACTTCTGCAGTAATATTTTGTGCTCAACACAGTCAAAAGCTTTCGTTAAACCAAAGAAAACACCCAGCGTTCGCAACCTTTTATTTAATCCGTCCAAAACCTCACAGAGAAAAGAGAATATAGCATTTTCAGTTGTTAAATCATTTCTTAAACCAAACTGTTGTAGTGGGGCTTTAAATTTCGCCGCGCTACACTCGTTCCCTCAGATAAAAAATATCCCGTCGCAGCGGTATGAGCGCTCGACGGCAGAGAAAATACTAAAATGGTAACACTTTTTTTCGTTTTCTATCCGGTTTTTGTTCGTCTCTTGATAGCGGTAGCTTAAGGCAGGCGTGATCGGATGCTGACGTAAAAACTTAATGGCTAATCTTGATCTGATTGTAATGTGTAGACATTGTGGAAGTTATTAAGAAATTCGGTGAATGGAAGTAGCAAAGTGAATTAAATTGCATACAGTATCAAGATGATTTTAATTGGTATAAATTAGTGATCCCTGGACTATAACAAGATTTCGGAGCAGATTTTTTCACGCTGAAATGAAGGAGATTTTTGAAGACGTGGACGCCGCCCGAAAGAAGATAAGTTAATCTGGTAAAGAATGATCTCTCGTCTACGCCACTTCCCCCTGTCAGTTACATTCGGTTATTCTCTGTTTCTTTTCAATAACTTTTGTAGTGAAAATTTGTTTAACTTTTGCTCAAAAACGCCACAAGGACCACCCCAACAATAGCTTTTTCGAATAACAAAGTCCGATAGCTTTTCTGTAATACAAAGTCCGATCTGCATTTCTTTCATTCTTTCCCTTTTTCAAGGTCTTTTTTCTCCCATTTTTTTTTATTAACCAATACAACTGGCTCCCGCGTCAGGACGCAATTTTCGGATGTGTCGTTTTTGAGCAAATTTGAAACTTTAATTTGTATTTTTTCCCAACAGAGAATATCAAAAAATCCTGAACTTTAAAGGGTAACTAAAACATCAACTTTATTGTACCTAAGCGAATGATTATACAACAATATTGTAAAGAATTTTTGTAACTAATTCAATCTGTTTTTCTTTGCATGGCATATGTTGATGCAAAACTGTTATTTTGAGGACTTTTGGTGATTATCCGATGGAGATGTATTAAGAAAATCCATATTTTGACGAATACGATTTACGCAGAAGTGTTTGACCAGCCGATGCAGGACAGAAAATTTAATGGTGAGTCACACAATTATGTTTCATTCAAGCATTCAATAGCCAACTGCAGAATCCATTTTTCCCTTTCCGCACATCCTGTAGTTTTCTTCTAGATTTTTCCAAAATTATCTATCTCTATTGTAGTTTGTGGTAATTATAGTATTGTTGTAGCATATGAAGATCGTGAATTTTACCGCCAAACAGTCATTTGTTACGAAAAATTTTGTCCGCCCTGCTGCAGCTTTCTCAATCATTGTTTGCAATAGAGCAATCATTTACATTGACGAGAAAATTTTTCAACCTAAATTTGAGTCAAATTTTTATTAATCAGACTTATATTATTCCCTTTTTGACTTACGATTATACATTCTATTACAATGGAACGCGGTAAGGTAGAGATAGTTTCGGCAGATGAGTTAAGTGAAGTAGATTCATCTTTCAACCAACAAGAAAGTCCGCGTTTCCCTCCATGGACGAGTTCACAGATCAATGCAATGATTTTGCCTCAAACTCGCAACATTTGTGATAATACACAGATGGCGACTTTAAATGACGAAATGTGGAATGGACGCGAGACTAGACCGTCAGCGCCATTGTTAACATCAATGTCAGAACCGAATATGAGACAAATTCAGCAATGTGACACAAATCGAAAACAAGAAACTGACAAACTGGACCGACTATTCGAGTTATTTGCAGACATGAAACGAGACGTTAGTCAGAAAATTGACGCGAAACTGGACGCACTTGGTCAGGACTTTAAACAAAGGCTAGATAAAAGCGACGAAAAATTTTCCGTATTAAATCGTACTATGACCGAAAATTTTGAACGAACGACAAAACAGATCACAGAATTAAATAACACCACTCAACAGCTCAGCCAGCGATTTGAGACATTGTCCGATCGAGTAAATAAACAGGAAGAAACTTTGGTTACATTCACACATGAAACAAAAAGCAATATCACCCGATTTGAGAATCAGTTAACTCAAATAGTTAATGTGCAGCAGGAAGTGAACACTCGTGTGGAAGAGTTAGCTCAGGCTCAAACTTCAGCTAGCTCCACCCAAGAAAAGCTGACTGAAGAAGTGGGAAATATTACCCAACAGCTCACAAAGGTAGTTCTTGAACAAACCCACCTCAAAGAAAAGATAGAAAAATTAGAAGATCGAGCGGACCTCGCGTCACTAAACAACGACACCAACATGGCCGAAAGAATTGTACATGAATGTAAATTGTGTGACGACTACCTGGACAAAAAACTTGAAACAATTACACAGGACATACTTTCAAAAACAAAGACACATGTTAAAGACGAGACAAAACACATACAAGACGAAGTGACAAAATTACGAGACAATGTTGTACCGTGTTTGGCGATAGGAGCAAACGCATCGTCAGGAAACGACAAAACAGCTAAAACCATGGCTAATGACACAGACAGAACACCACCTATTGTGGAATCACCTATTTCAAATCAAAATTACAATGTGCCGCTTTCTTTTCCACCGAACGAGCAATATTACGTTACCACACCTAGAGTAGCAAGTGACCTAAATCATATCAATACAGTTACGCCAACCGGCATGGCCGAAGACACGTTTGTAAGACATGGGTATTTCCAGACATTTTCCAATGAGGACAAGCACAAAGTCCACCCTATTGTGTTTATTAGATCATTTGACGGTGTTTTTCCACGTAGTTGGTCAGAAGTCGATAAAATCAGATACGTCACCAATCTCATGAGAGGACGAGCAGCTAAGTGGGGTGCCGCTATGAAGCGGCGGTGCCTTAGGTTGGAACAGTTCGAACAAGCCTTCTTGGACGAATTCTGGTCCGAGAATGAGCAACAGAGTCTAAGGAGAGAAGTGTGCAACCCCGAGACCTATGACCCTAAAAAAGAGACATTAAGACAATACTTTGAGAGGTACCTAGACAAGACGCTGTACTGGTCCAAACCAGCCGACTTGCCAGCGATAATTGACACTTTAAAGAGCCACTTACCCTTTCCATACCGAGACAGATTAATAGGAGTACCGGTGAATGACGTTAAGACTTTCTTAAACTTCTTAGATCAAATGGACGTAGTTTACAGAGGCGATTCACGCCATTCAAATTTTACGCATGTTAGTAAACAAAATCAGTACCCACCCCAAAGGAACCGTAGTGACGGTGGTTGGTGGAACCATCCGTCCGCGCCGCGACACAATACGATGCCTGCGCGCGAAACATATTCAAATGGAAACGTGTATGACAGTAGGAACAACCGCAGAAATTCGTGGAATAATAATAATAATAATAATAATAATAACAATAATTGTCACCCATATCAAAATGGTAACTACAAGCAAAATGAAAATTACAGACAGTACAACGACGACAACAACAACAGGAGACGTGAGAATAACCGGTACAACCCGGGCTACTTTGACAGGAACATGACATATAACAGACATAATTACCACCAAAACAATAACAATCCCAACAATCACCGACAGAATATGTGGAACACACAACATTCACGCATGACAAACCATAACCCTCCACGGAAACCGCCTCCGTTCCCCAGTACAGTTATGCACTCCCCGCCACGAAGTAGCAATAACAATTGCGGCGCGCCATCAGCTGACGCGTGGGCGCCAACCGGCCGGAATGTAAACATAGTGGAGCTGGTCAATGAACCCGACCAAACACAGCAGACGAAGGAAAACAGTCGACGACCGAGCTAAGCGCTCGTGCTTCGGTCGTGAGGTGGTGTAAGAGCGCAACGGCTGAGACGATTTGTTTCTTGGTTCCAAGATGGCCGCCGAGTAAGTGACGCCAGAAACCATTTCCAGAAAGTTAAGTGATTTAGACAGGAATATAATTTAGTTTAACGCCGACAACAAATTAAATACGTGCATTAGCGTATCGTTTAGTCTTGCCGTTAAAGGTTTGACTTTTCTTTGCGTATTTTTTCAGAAAACACGAAAAGATCGTAACTTCGCGAAGTCGCGCTTAGGCTTAAATTTTGTAAACGTGTTTGTTTCTTGTTTCACGGTAATTTAACTAGTTTCTCGGTAACAAATAAGTAAACTACCGTAAATAGCGTATGACTTCATTGTTTTAATACAGATTTCAGAAAAACAACGTAACTTTATATCAGAAACTTGCCTATATACATTTGTTTATAGGCCTAATTCTCGTAACGTTTTTGGAGAATCAAAGTTAAAGTATCTCGTTTAATTGTCCTTTTTTTCGTTCCATCGAGTGAAATATATAATAAATAGCGTATACCTTCGTTGTTTTAATACAGATCTCAGAAAAACAGCGGAATTTTAAATCAGAAACTTGCTTATATACATTTGTGAATAGGCTTAATTCTTGTAACGTCTTTTTTGATTTTCGGTAATTTAATTGATTTATTCTAGCTAAAGTATTATTTTTGCCATGAGTGAGAAGTGCCTGACTTGCCGTAGAATTGTTAGTTCCGGGGTTTGGTGTGATGGATGCAGTAGTTTTTTTCACTGGGGGGACTGCAGTGGCGTGGGTGTTGGGAAAGTGGATCAGGCTCATCAGTGGTTATGTAGGATTTGCAGCACAGATAGGAAGATAGTGGAACAGGAGGGGAAAATTGCTGCCCTTCAGGCTGAGCTAGATCAGGCTAGGGAAGATCTGGACAGGTTAAGGAGGGAGAAGGGCAAAGAGAGGTGGGAAGTGGCAACAGGTAGCAGAAGGAATAGGCCTAGAACTAAGTCTGACAGTTTTGTGGTGAATGTCAAAAATAAGTTTGACCTGTTGCTTCAGTTAGAAACTGATGAGCCTCAAGCAGAGGTAGGTGTAGACAGGACACAACAAACTTTCAATAGGAAATTGAAAAAGAATGTAGGAAAGTCATCGAAAAGGAAGAAAGTTTTGTTGTTAGGCAGTTCTCATGCCAGAGGTGTAGGCCAACTTCTGCAGGAGGAATTAGGACCAGAATACCAGGTCACAAATTTTTTCAAACCAAGTGCTAGTCTGGATCAGGTGACAGAGGATTTAGGTTCACTCTGTAAAGGATTTACCAGGGAAGACACCGTGGTTATTGTGGGAGGGCCAGGGAACAGCATCGACAGAGATCCTGGGTACAGTATAGAGTGTGACCTGGTAAAGATTGCGTCAGCATCGAGACACACCAATGTTGAATTTGTATCTGTCCTGAGACGCCATGACCGGCCTCATTTGAACTCTTCTGTTGGGAGAGTTAATTTGGAGTTGGAACGGCTGCTTGGATCGGGTGCGGGGGCTCATATTGGTGTGGTTCCTGTTGATTATCTTAGTAGGTGGGACTATACCAGGCACGGCCTACATCTCAACAGGAAAGGGAAGGGGAAACTGGTTGGGGTAATAGCAGGAAATTTAAGGGGGGGAGGCACTGCCATGAATGGTAAAATACCAGTGGTTACAGGTGTTGGAGCAGCACCTTTTTTAGGATAGGTAAGACAGAAAGATGTCAAGTTCTACGAGAGGTCAGGATTGAAACAAATCTTCAGTTTAGGAAAGAAATTAAACAGCACAATTCTAGCACATTGGATAACCAATCACAGCTATCAATTATAAATTTTCACCAATCGCCAGAAATTTTATCTCCACCAAGTTGTATCTCAGTCCTAGGTAATTCCATTGATGAATTAAAGTCACCCAACCCAGTTGACATAATCTGCCTCTCTGAACACCATGTGACCACTGGTATAGGAACTAGGCCTAAGCACAATGAGAAACTCAGACAGGAGAGTACTGCAAATGTTAGAATAAGGGAAGGTTCTCATAAAAGTATAATTAAAAATAATGTAAGTATATTTCATCAAAATATTGGGAGTTTAAAGAATAAAGTAGATGAGCTTCTGGTTTGTTTAGAAGATTTAGAAGCTGAGAATGAAATAGATATACTATGCCTGTCTGAGCATCACATTGTTACTGATATGGATAAGGTAAATGTAAGTGGTTATAAGCTCTCTGCACATGTAATGAGAGAAAATATGGAGAAAGGAGGAGTTGCCATATATGTCAAAAGTTATCATTGTGCAAAAAGTATAGAAACAAAAAAGTTTTGTGTAGAGAAACATATAGAAGCATGTGCCTGTGAGCTTAAATTAAATAAAGGCACATTTATAATTGTAACTGTATATAGGTCCCCATCAGGAAATTTTCATCTATTTCTGAAAAATTTGGACTCCTTGTTGTGCTATCTGTCAGACAGGGGGAAGCAAATTATTATTTGTGGGGACTTCAATGTAGATTCTCTGAAAGAGGGTAATAGGAAAAATGACCTTGAAGTATTACTCGGTTCTTTCAATTTGACACCCGTTATTGATTTTCCTACTCGGGTGGTAAAGGATAGCAGCTCACTGATAGATAACTTCTTTATAGACCAAGATAAGTTTAACCAGATAAATGCTCAGCCTGTTGAGAATGGTCTTTCTGATCATGGTGCACAGCTAGTTACAATATATGACATAGCTCCATTCAGCAATACTAAACAGTCCTCCAAAGTAGTACGTTCAGTCAACGATTTAACAATTGCAAATTTCAGGGAAAGCCTACAGCAGTTAGACTGGGATGAGGTGTACCGTGAACCTGATGCCAATTTAAAATATAATTTATTTCATGACATTTTTGTAAATGCATTTGAAAACTGCTTCCCCAAGAAAATAGTTAAATATACTCGTAAGAAACCTTGTAACAAACCATGGCTTGCTAAGGGTATAAAAATATCTTGTAACCAGAAAAGGGAAATGTATCTGACAGCAAGAAAGAGTAGTGATCCAGAAACTATCAAAAATTATAAAAACTACTGTGTTATATTAAGAAAAGTTATTAAAAAATCCAGGAGTATGTGTATCATGTCTGAAATCAGCAACTCTGATAATAAAATTAAAACAATTTGGAATATTATTAAAAGAGAAACAGGTCAACCAAGAGCAGAGGAAGACAGTATTACCATCAAATTGAATGAAAACTTTACGAACAAAAAGTCAGAAGTTGAAAATATTTTTAATAATCATTTTCTAAATGTTGTGGATATAGTAGGATCCAGGTGTTCATTAGAAGATGCTAGGCTGTTAATGGAAGAGGCCATACCTATGCAATTTGATACAATTGAAATCTCACCCACTTCTCCCTCTGAAATTAGGAAAATAATAAACTTGCTTAAAAGCAAAAACTCACATGGAATTGATGGCATTTCCAGCAAAATACTAAAAGCTTGTTCTCAACAGATAAGTAAGATTCTCAGCCACCTGTGTAATAGCTCTCTGGAACAGGGCATTTTCCCTGATAGACTGAAATATGCTATTGTTATACCTTTGCATAAAAAGGGGGATAGATCTGATGTCAACAATTACCGTCCAATCTCCCTTCTAACAGCTTTATCCAAAATTTTTGAGAAAGTAATGTATTCAAGAGTAGCTTCACATATCTGTAAAAATGAAGTACTAACAAAATGTCAGTTTGGTTTCCAGAAAGGTTTTTCAACAGAAAATGCCATATATGCTTTCACCAGTCAAATTTTGAATGATCTGAATAACCGAACACCTCCCATTGGGATTTTTTGTGATCTCTCAAAGGCTTTTGATTGTGTAAATCATGAAATTCTGCTAGACAAGCTCAAGTATTGTGGCATGAGTGGGACAGTGCACAAATGGTTTAATTTGTACCTAACTGGAAGATTGCAGAAAGTTGAAATAAGTAGTTCTCGTAACATGCAAAGATCAGCACATTCCTCAAACTGGGGAACTATCAAGAATGGGGTTCCACAAGGGTCAGTCTTGGGTCCTTTGTTGTTCTTATTATATATTAATGACTTGCCATTCTATATTCATGAAGAGGCAAAGTTAGTTCTCTTTGCTGATGATACAAGTATAGTAATCACACCTGAGAAACAAGAATTAACTGATGAAATTGTCAATACTGTCTTTCAGAAAATTACTAAGTGGTTCCTTGTAAACGGACTCTCACTGAATTTTGATAAGACACAGTACATACAGTTCCGTACAGTGAATGGTATGACGCCATTAATAAATATAGACCTTAATCAGAAGCATATAGCTAAGGTAGAATATTCCAAATTTTTAGGTATGTCCATTGATGAGAGATTAAATTGGAAGAAACACATTGATGATCTGCTGAAACGTTTGAGTTCAGCTACTTATGCAATAAGGGTCATTGCAAATTTTGGTGATAAACATCTTAGTAAATTAGCTTACTACGCCTATTTTCACTCATTGCTTTCATATGGCATTATATTTTGGGGTAATTCATCACTGAGGAATAAAGTATTCATTGCACAGAAGCGTGTAATCAGAATATTAGCTGGAGTCCACCCAAGATCATCCTGCAGACATTTATTTAAGGATCTAGGGATATTCACAGTAGCTTCTCAGTATATATACTCTCTTATGAAATTTGTTATTAACAACCAATCCCAATTCAAAAGTAATAGCAGTGTGCATAACTACAATACTAGGAGAAAGGACGATCTTCACCATTCAAGATTAAATCTAACTTTGGCACAGAAAGGGGTGAATTATACTGGCACTAAAGTCTTTGGTCACTTACCAAATAGTATCAAAAGTCTGACAGATAACCAACAAGTATTTAAGAAGAAATTAAAAGAATTTCTGAATGACAACTCCTTCTACTCCATAGAGGAATTTTTAGATATAAATTAAGAAAAAAAAATATTAAAAAAATAAAAAAAAAAAATAAAAAACACAAAAAAAATAAAGTTGTTATATTAACTTAAGTATGTTGTTAAATTAACCTAATTATATCATGTATTGGAAAATTCGACTCGTTCCACATCATTACGAAATATCGTATTCATGATCCATGGAACTAGTATTAATCTAATCTAATCTAATCAGGTACAACGACAAAATGACAGCAGAACAGGAATTAACAAACCTATCAGGTTGATGACCTTATTCTTTTGCGTTCACATCCCAAGTCTACAAAGTTAAAACAACTGAACAGAAAATGGCAGCTATTATATTCAGGTCCTTTCAGAATAGCAAGCATACCTCACCCAGGTTGTTACTCCCTAGAATACCCGTTATCTCACAAGCCGAGGGGGCTGCATCCCCACAGACATTTGAAACCCTTTGTGCACTAAAACAACATAATATAATGATAACTAACTTGAACATGAGCAAGTTGCTGTGAAAACGAGATCGTAAATATTTGTATTGAATACACGGACATGAAGTTATACAGCCTAAGAACACAAACGTTAATTTATGGAAATTATATACTGCAGTTACACTTGTACACATAATTATGAAGAGAATGTAAACTCAGGTGAGTACACTTACTGAATGAGAAAGTATATTCATATAGGAATGAGATCTATGCAGGTTACATTGGTTGTTAATTGTAAATTATAAGGTGAATCAACAACTAGTTAGTTATTTCAAGGCACTATAATGAGAGGAAATAATAGCTATTGACATCAGTAATGACATAGGTATGTAGCAGAATGAATGAGGATGTAAGAATGAATGATCAGTATGAATGAGTTAATATTTAAGCTAATATAAGAAGGTAAGTTACTGTGAAGTAGTTGATGGAGACAGATTATTTGAGGAAAATATTAATGGAGTTTTATGAGAATTGAAGTGCCAAATGGCCCCATGTATGTGATATATTAATGTTTGATGAGGAATATGTTTAATGTATAAGGATCTATATATTATGATGAATATGTGAGTAAGGAATGAGGGAGAATGTTTTGGTAATATTGTGCTACATAGAGAAGTGAGTAAACAGTCAACATCTTTAAGATTATACAAGAATTTCAGTTTGAAAGAAAACATTTGTGATGAGTTAGAACACGTGAGTACAAGACGTTAAAAGTGAATCTATTTACAGTGCCCTTGAAAATGAACAAATGTAAGAAAAGCAGAGTGAACATAATGGTGATTACAGCTGTTGAAAGAAGTGTAATAAGAATGTAACTTGGAAACACATTAGCTTTAATTTATTTCAGAAGTGTAACTTAGTAACCTTTCGTTAAGTTTTGTTAAGCCATTGTGTGGAAGAAAACATTTATAGTTCGTGTTCAGACAGGAGAATGATATTTTAAGGAACTTAAGTTGAAATATAGTTTTTACACAGCCCTCATGTGAATGCATTTGTATAAAAAAACTTTTTACGAAAGTGAAATTTAGTGCCATGTTAGCCTTTATTCTACTTACACATGACAGAAAACCCTGAGGAAGCAAAAGATAGGAGAGTTATTAAGGCTGTTTTGCGACTCGTACAACACCTCCACTTAAGCGAACAGATGACAAAATTACATCTATGTTGAAGACAACATTTGACTTTTCAGGCTATGCAAGGTAAGTGCAAAGGAGCAGTGACCACCCGTGCAACCGACGTCGAGCAACGGACAGTGAGAAAGAGACATTTTACTGTCAATTATAATAATATGTTCTCTATTTATGATTTACAGATAGAAATGATATATATATACCACATACATGATGTTTAACCTTCACTAAAGTAGAAGAAAGTTCATGGTTGAACTCTTGAGAGGAAATTTGATATGTTATCATATAATACACATTATGAGAGAGACAATCTCTGAGATACATTTTCCATTTGTATAGACGGTATCCACAAGAAGTTGAGATATTGAGGATGTACTGAGCAGATATGTGATTTACTCATGCAAGGATTTGTTAAGGTATCATACACTTAGTCATATGAACAGTCAGAACACAAACAGAGAATCTGTCATGATGTTACACTGCACAGACGTGACGTAAGGACACTTACATTTACCCATGATTTGGTAAATTGTAAGCACCCCCTTTCACACACCCCTTGAAGGTGATGCAAACATTATAACATATTGTGTACTCTTTTTATGTATTAGCAGTAGGATTTGGCAGTTTTTAGGTAGTGAATAGTTTCTTCCAGTCTATCTTTCTTTCTTTCTCCACTATCCTACCACCTACTGCAGCTGGGTATTGTTTGTTTATGGAATGTAAGAATATAATGTGTGACAGTAAACTTTCAGGTATGAATAAAAAAGACATGAAGAAAACTGAGTATGGCATTACAAGCCTGGTCAACCACTAGCCAAGATATGGAATAAAAAAAAAAAAAAAAAGAGAAATAATAAATGAAGGAAAGCCCGTGCTTTAAACATTAAGTCTTATATCCCTTGGCACGTCAAAACCTTAATAAAGAAAATCAAAATGACCATAAACCCCAATAAAAGAAAGCCAATGGGACTTAGTATAATTTTTTTTTAGTGTAAATATTTCACGTGTATATTCTTGTAAATTTATATGTATTTGTATATGTGTTAAAATGTTGCATATTGTCAACATATTTTGAAACGTGACCACGAAATGTAAGCTTTCATAATTAACGATGTAAACATGCTTGGACAAAGTGAACTGTTAAAATGTAAATGTGGCAAAAAGTGTTGGAAACTGTGTTAAACAGTGAACGTTATAAACGACGAATTTTGTGTTGTTTGTGAAACTTTTGGTGCATAAACCAAATAACTGTTTGTAAATCGATATAAACTGCAATTTACTTCGAGGATAATGAGGATTTCCACACTGCAGATGAACGTTTGTTGGCAAGTGTAAACAATGTGGTGAAACACCTACCTTTGCGAACATCGACGCCGTTGTTCCTGGCCGGCCTTCAGATGCTTGGAGACAATAAACTCAGCACCTGTCGTAGGCGATGTGGAGGCTAAAAACTACATCGACCAAATATGCCCCGGGAACAATAGTCATGAAAACGCACAAGGACCTGGAGTGTTGTGTCGTAACAGAAGACATGGACGTTGCTTCAGATCACACACACGCTCAATCTTATGGTGTCACCGAACTTAACACGCCATTTATGCTGGAATAACAACTTGTAATGAACACTATGTGAGAGCGAATACTGTTGAAGACTGTCATAACACAGCGATTTTGAAACTGCCGCACGCGAAATTCAGTGTTGCTACTGCGCATGCACAAAGACTACGTGCTGCCAGAGATGAATTGGGAAACCAACGCTGGAAGCGCACAACATTAACTGCGCTGGTGAGCAGCTTGCTCAAACACACACTATGTAAACATATATATATTAATTGTCTAAAAAGGATCAAAACTGTAACAAGTGTATGTAGTATATAGATTTAGAAACCAAGTATTGGCAAAGATAATCCTCTAAGTATGCACGTGGCGTTTCCTGGGAAAATATGTATAATAGACATTTAGGTATATCTATTCTATTGTTTGCTAGCCTGCCACGCTAATTGTTTTAGCGTGACAGTCGAGGGGGCGATGTAGCGGGGCTTTAAATTTCGCCGCGCTACATCGCCCCCTCGACTGTCACGCTAAAACATTTAGCGTGGCAGGCTAGCAAACAATAGAATAGACATTTAGGTATATCTATTCTATTGTTTGCTAGCCTGCCACGCTAAATGTTTTAGCGTGACAGTCGAGGGGGCGATGTAGCGGGGCTTTAAATTTCGACGCGCTACACTCGTTCCCTCAGATAAAAAATATCCCGTCGCAGCGGTATGAGCGCTCGACGGCAGAGAAAATACTAAAATGGTAACACTTTTTTTCGTTTTCTATCCATTTTTTGTTCGTCTCTTGATAGCGGTAGCTTAAGGCAGGCGTGATCGGATACTGACGTAAAAACTTAATGGCTAATCTTGATCTGATTGTAATGTGTAGACATTGTGGAAGTTATTAAGAAATTCGGTGGATGGAAGTAGCAAAGTGAATTAAATTGCATACAGTATCAAGATGATTTTAATTGGTATAAATTAGTGATCCCTGGACTATAACAAGATTTCGGAGCAGATTTTTTCACGCTGAAATGAAGGAGATTTTTGAAGACGTGGACGCCGCCCGAAAGAAGATAAGTTAATCTGGTAAAGGATGATCTCTCGTCTACGCCACTTCCCCCTGGCAGTTACATTCGGTTATTCTCTGTTTCTTTTCAATAACTTTTGTAGTGAAAATTTGTTTAACTTTTGCTCAAAAACGCCACAAGGACCACCCCAACAATAGCTTTTTCGAATAACGAAGTCCGATAGCTTTTCTGTAATACAAAGTCCGATTTGCATTTCTTTCATTCTTTCCCTTTTTCACGGTCTCTCTTCTCCCATTTTTTTTATTAATCAATACACTGTACATTTGACAGCAAATTATGTGAATTGAAATGCTCCAGTAACCTTGTATATACAACCTTCTCGATAACTTTAGCAAACACCGATGGCATGGAAATAGCTCTAAAGTTGTCAACACTATCCCTGTCTCCCTTTTTATAAAGTGGCTTCACTAGAGAGTACTTTAATCGGTCAGGAAACCGACCACTACTAAAGGAAAAGTTACAGATATGGCTAAGTATTGGGCTAACATACACAGAACAATACTTCAGTATTCTGCTAGATACCCCGTCATATCCATGAGAGTTCTTGGTCTTTAGTGATTTACTTATTAAGTCAATCTCCCTCTTGTCAGTATCATGGAGGAACATTTCAGGTAACAGTCTCGAAACACTTTTTTCTAAGACCGCTATATGATTCCCTGTTGGGGCTAGGTTTCTGTTTATTTCACCTGCTATATATATGCGACTTGTCAGTAACACGAACATTCACACTATGCACTGATTCTATATCCTCGACCTCTCTCTGCAGACCAGCCACTTCCTTTACGACTGACCATATGGTTTTAATTTTATCCTGAGACTTAGCTATTCTATTTGCATACCACTTACTTTTTGCCTTCCTAATAACATTTTTAAGCACCTTACATTACTGTTTGTAATGGGCTGCTGCATTTAGATTTTGACTGTTTCTAACGTTTTGATATAATTGCCACTTTGTTCTATAAGATATTCTTATCCCTATAGACAGCAACCCAGGCTGCCTGTTTGTGCTAGTACCCTGTTTTGAACATTCCAACGGAAAGCAACTTTCAAAGAGAACGAGAAAAGTCTTTAGAAAAGCACTATATTTACCGTCTACTGTATCAGTGCTATAAACATCTTGCCACTCTTGTTCCTTGATAAGGTTTACAAAGGTCTCTGCAGCAACTGGATCAGCTTTCCTACACAGTTGATAACTAGATTTAACATGTGTTGCAGCACAAAAATCTTTTAGAGTTATAATTTGTGCATCATGACCTGAAAGGCCATTCACCTTTTTGCTAACAGAATGCCCTTCTAGTAATGACGAATGAACAAAAATATTGTCTATGGTTGTTCTACTGTTCCCTTGCACTCTCGTTGGAAAGAACAAGGTTTGCATAAGATTCTATGAATTAAGGAGGCTACCAGCATCCGTTTCCTTGCAGAATCATTTATACAATTAATATTGAAGTCACCACATATAACTAACTTTTTGTATTTCCTATAAAGTGAACCGCCTCTGACTTTAGCAAAATGTTGTGAAATCGGCGTCTGGGGATCTATAAATAACAACAATCAGAAGTTTAGCTCCATTAAATTTAACCACACCTACACAACATTCAAACACCTTTTCAGTGAAGTACTTTGAAACATCAATTGACTCTAATGGGATGCCGTTTTCCACATACATGGCTACTCCCCCACACCGCAAACAGCTCCTAGAGAAGCTGCCAGCCAACCTGTATCCTGGTAAAGGAAGCCTCTGAATTACGTCCTTATTTAAGAAGTGTTCAGATATACCAATAATTTCTGAGTCAACATCTATAAGCAGTTCACTAACTTTATCTCAAATCCTTGTACATTTTGATGAAATATACTAATTCCCTCATTACTCGGATGCCTAAGCTTTGTCAAAAGTGGTTCTTTTGTTAGAGAGAATTCCCTTAACCAGGAATACCTATCAGCTGACTTCAATCTAAAAAAAGTGCAGCTCTAACACCCACTATTGCAGGAATTTTCCCGTGAGTGCTCCCACCACCCCCACCTATGCTGTCACTTTAATTTTCCTGTAGGCAGTATCTACCTTATCCCTAGTGATATGCGCCTCTACATCCTTACATTTGTCCTCTAGCCATCCATGCTTAGCCATTTGCACTTCCTGTCGATCTCATTTTTGAGACGTTTGTATTTCTTTTTGCCTGCTTCATTTACTGCATTTTTGTAATTTCTCCTTTCATCAATTAAAGTCAATATATCTTCTGTTACCCAAGGATTTCTACTAGCGCTCATCTTTTTACCTACTTGATCCTCTGCTGCCTTCACTATTTCATGCCTCAAAGTTACCCATTCTTCTTCTACTGTATTACTTTCCCCCATTCCTCTCAATCGTTCCCTAATGCTCTTCCTGAAACACTCTAGAACTTCTGATTCTGTCAGTTCAACCAGGTCCCATCTCCTTAAATTCCCACATTTTTCCAGTTTCTTCAGTTTTAATCTACAGTTCATAACCAATAGATTGTGGTCAGAGTCCACATTATCCCCTGGAAATGTCTTACAATTTAATACCTGGTTCCTAAATCTCTGTCTTACCATTATATAATCTATCTAAAATCTTGCAGTATCTCCAGGTCTCTTCCACGATTACAATCTTCTTTCATGATTCTTGGACCAAGTGTTAGCTATGATTAAGTTATGCTCTGGACAAAAACCTACCAGGCGGCTTCCTCTCATTTCTTACCCGCATTCCATATGCACCTACTACGCTTCCTTTTCTTCCTTTTTCTACTATCGAATTCCAGTCACCCATTACTAGTAAATTTTCATCTCCCTTCACTATCTGAATAATTTCTTTCATCTTATCACACATTTCATCAATTTCTTCGTCATCTGCGGACTACTTGTACTACTGTGGTGGACTTGGGCTTCGTGTCTATCTTGGCGACAATAACGCGTTCACTATGCTGCTTGTAGTAGCTAACCCGCAATCCTATTTTTCTTATTCATCATTAGACATACTCATGCGTTAGCTTCATATTAGACTTCCTAATACTTATATCTATATTCGATGCTAACAATGACGCCGGTGGATAGACTACCATGAAATAACTGACCGTCGAGAAAGTCACGAATATAACCGACAAGCTAATGGGCCCTTCGCAGGAAAAGGTTTTTCGCCGCAAAAAGCGGAAAACTGGAATCCATCAAATGAGTAAAAAATATATATTCACTGACAATAAATTAGTATACGTGCACAACGTACACCACAGTAGTCTGAGATTTCTCTATTACGTAATAGTTTTTGTCTTTGTATCTTGCAGCTTTAGTTATTTTTAATTAAAAGAGATTTTAAAAGGACCGAAAGAACATTTTGGACTACGCTACAGATCGTTCTGTTAGCACAGTCTTGACTTCGTAATCACTTTCTTTGACTTCGGCAACTCTCAACCAAAATCTCCAACCTAACCGAGACAATGCGCTACGATACAGCCGAGATCATGACAAGAGAATGGGCTACATTACACTTGAAGTAATTTTATATAGATAAGGATCTCCATGATCTGTGTACGTCTAATATAAAAGATCTCCGAACCACTCTCCTCAAATAGATCGCAATCTTCACTTGACCCTTAATTGTTACTATTTCAGAATTAAAAACCGAATTCAAAGAAAACCTGGCTTCAGTCACAAAACTAGAAAAATAAAAATAATAAAAGTGAGAACGTGAAACAGGTTAGCAATAACCATAAACAGGAGATTCTACAGGAAATAAAAGTGAGAAAGGAAATTATTAATATTATCGACCGTTTAGGAACTGTAGGCTACGAAAAGGATGAAATCATTTGTCGAGTAATTGGTGGAAGAGTTAGTGTGTTTTAAGATTAAATCCAAACAAGAATTAGATAAAAATATATCGAAGCTAGGCCTATATTACGAAAAATTGCTAAATCTCGAGACAAATTGTGTCCTGTATTAGATGAAGAGTTTGTGCCCGTAGTACGGATAAAACAGTATCTGCAGCATCAACAGAAACTTCGGACATGTGTTTCATATTTCATCCAAGCCTGTGGGCTATAAATACTTAAACAAAATACCACTATAGGGAAATTACCTACGAAGAAGTTCTTGGTAAAGAAACACAGGATACAAATACGTGTGTAGGCTTAATATGCACTACAACTGTGTTTAAAAATCGCTATACTAGCTTTGGACTAACGACGAGCGAATATCAATATAACCTGTACAGCCTGTACGCTTTCCAAAGCTGTTATCCATGAAAAAGCTAAACGGCGTATCGTGAACAAAATACAACTGAACACCGAAACAATGAAATTAGCTGACAATGGGCACTGACTTTAGTCAATGGGCACTGTTGAAAATTTGTGCCAGACTAGGATTAGCACCCGAGTCCCCTGGTTACTAGGGAGAGGCAATGATCACTGTGTCCGAATTACGCAGTGGGCAACCTAATTGCACCAACTGCCCGAGCATGCCGTTCATCAGATCCAAATTCTCAATTTCTCCATAGACTGCTAATGCAGTGCTCCTTGAACGTTATCCTCCTCGCCTTAATTATACAGTATATGGAAAAAAAAAACCAGACACCGAATATATACAAACATGGCCTTACGAACATTGCAGACACACGTCGCACTTCAAAGAATTGACCGTTGCATTGTTTACTATAGACCACGAATCAAGTAACGTAAAAAAATGCTCTGCGTCTATTGAGATCATGATTCAGAGTTAAAAAAAACTCTAATAAGTCGCCTACATATTACAGTTGCTGCCGAAAGAGGAGAACCACTATTTTCCCACAAACGGAAATATAGTTAAAATTACGCTTCTATTTCTGCTAATTTCGGCGCTTACTAAAAATTGTACTGAAAGTTACACAGTGGACTCTCCCCTGCCCCCACCAGAAACGTAGTTTTCGTGGCTGTTGTGCGACTTTTGTACACAGCTAGAGAAAATGTGTTAAATATGGCGCAGACGGAAACACTAGGCTACGCTACAGGGCAATCTGCTCGCACAACGTTTACTCGGCATTCATAATCGTTGGCATAAACAACTCTCAATCAAATTACCTCCTTACAACCTAACTTAGATCTCGGGCTACACTACCCATCGGCCTGTCATCACAACCAAAATTTCATTCAGGAGGGGGGATTTCCTGTATCTCTCTCTAGGCAAAACTGTCAGTTATTGTAGATTGATTGTCAGTCTCAACTATAAGATTTACTAATGATAAACACTTTCGAGACGGCTCATAATTTTAGAATAGTTCTCTTCGTCTTACTTGGCATAAATTGTTCGCTGGCGTCCCTACCGCTAGCTCCCTCAGTGTCTGCTTCTGCCATCGCACCACGCCAGTCTGTTGTTGTCTTAGCAGACCGAACGCACCGCACATCCGACACCTTCGGAACCACTCAATGGCCAGTTAGCAACTGAGCCGAGCACTGTTTACATCGTGGAAGGAAAACTATGCAAAGATGTACACTCAAATGGCACGACTGAGTAGCACACAAACACAGTAATATCTGTGGAATGTCCATCGACACGCATGGAACGAAATTCTTCTCGCGAACGTACAATGTCTCCGAAAAAAATCTCGTGACTATATTCCGGCATTACGACCTGGTTCTCATTCAAATGAGCAAAAAATGGTACATTTGGAATTTTTTTTTGAGACAATGAAAATACATTCGAAGGATCTGTTTGGGAATTGCGAGTGATCATACTATGAGCTTTATTTTAGATTTTCAGTAAAAAAAATGGCGCCCGTAATTATGATTTGATCAAGGGCCTGCAAGTCTGAAGTACGCAGAGTGCGTGCAGTGTGGCCCCTCAGATGTTACCTGAAATCAAAAATGGATAACATCAGTTGATACTACATTATTTCTCTGAAATTAAAAATGGATAACATCAGTCGATATTACATAAAATTTATGGGAGCGCATACCGAACCGCAATTAAACAACCTTAAATTTAACGATACAGTGCTAATTCGAACTTTGAGTTCGATTTTTGGGGGTTTTTTCACTCCTTATGCCCACACAAAAATTAGTTAATATTAACAAATGTCATATTATAGCCATAAGCTCCTAAGGAAAATGTTTACTTTTCGGGGTCCGAGGTAGAAGTTAAGAGGTTGAATCACTTTTAGTTTATGCTGCATGCCGTTCTGAGAAAAAAACGTTTCTCGAAATAAAAAAAGTGTTCAAAGTTTAGGGAAAACTTTTAGTTATATTATTACTTCGATTTGCATGAACTGAGTGTTACATATATATTTTTAATGTCGCTGAACAGGAAGCTGAAGTCAGATTTTCAATATTCAAAACGGCTAATCCAATACGGAGGGCACAGGATTATGTTTTGACCAATTTTTACCAAAAATGCGTTTTCGTTATTTACGTTTAGTCTGCAATTCAAGGAGTGCTTATGAGCCCTACCTCTAGCTCGAATTGTTCCTACAAAGCAATTCCCTGTTCTTCTTGGCAGGAAAGGCCGATCTGTGTAACTTGGATATGCAGCACTCGTTATTCGTCAGTATTTTCGACGAGTGTGTTTGCATGCATTCTGTAGTATGAATCGTTTTGAGCACGTGCGACACAGGACGAGTTTTCATCTACATCTACACGGATACTCTGCAAATCACATTTAAGTGCCTGGCAGAAGGTTCATCGAATTACCTTCAGAATTGATAATTAATTGAAACCCTCAGATGCCGACAGGTTTTGTTGATACAACCTCGATTGGGACAGCTGAAAATGTGTGCCCCGACCGGGACTCGAACCCGGGATCTCCTGCTTACATGGCAGACGCTCTATCCATCTGAACCACCGAGGACACAGGTAAACAGCGCGACTGCAGGGACTTAACCCTTGCACGCTTCCCGTGAGACCCACATTCCCAACTGTCCATAATCTACATACGTAATGTACGTAATAGGTATTTGCCCATCCACTCATTACTCGGGCACACTAAGGTGACGATTCCCGTAAGAGTTCGGGCAATCTTTGCGCATTCGCACAGACGAAGGTCAATGGCTGGGTGGCCTTTAACTACATATATGAAGATAGTAACTGTTCTCGAAGGAACAGATACCACTGATTACCGTGCAGCTTCTCTAGAATGAATGATAATTAATTGAAACCCTCAGCTGCCGACAGGTGTTGATATACCTCGATGGGGACAGCTGAAAATGTGTTCCCCGAGGTACATCAACACCTGTCGGCAGCTGAGCGTTTCAATTAATTATCATTTATTCTAGAGAAGCTGCACGGTCATCAGTGGTACCTGTTCTTTCGAGAACAGTTACTATCTTCATATACCTTCACAATTCTCTATTATTCCAATCTTGTATAGCGCGCAGAAAGAGCGAACACCTATATCTTTCCGTACGAGCTCTGACTTCCATTATTTTATCGAGGTGATCGTTTCTTCCCATGTAGGTCGGTGTCAACAAAATATTTTCGCATTCGGAGGAGAAAGTTGGTGATTGGAATTTCGTCGCAAAGAAAAACGCCTTTGTTTTAATGATACCCATCCCAAATCCTCTATCATTTCAGTGACACTCTCTCCCATATTTGGCGATATAACGTGCTGCCCTTCTTTGAACTCCGACAGTCCTATCTGGTAAGGATCCCACACCGCGCAACAATATTCTAAAAGCGGACGGACAAGCGTAGTGTAGGCCTTCTTCCTGAGCAAGCGTTTCCGACTCAAGAGTGCCCCATGTCAACCGTCCGTCTGTGGTAAGCTCCTGTGGGACCAAACTGCTGAGGTCATCAGTCCCTAGCCGGCCGGTGTGACCGTGCGGTTCTAGGCGCTTCAGTCTGGAACCGTGTGACCGCTACGGTCGCAGGTTCGAATGTTGCCTCAGGTATGGATGTGTGTGGTGTCCTTATGTTAGTTAGGTTTAAGCAGTTCTAAGTTCTAGGGGACTGATGACCTCAGAAGTTAAGTCCCATAGTGCTCAGAGCCATTTGAACCATCAGTCTCTAAACATTCTGCGTGGTGTCTGCTTATTTATATCGTGTCTCCCTACCACTTTCGCGCAACGACGCTCTGAGCATGTTTTTTAGGGAATTGACTAGTTTCAACCTGGGACCTGTTGCTGGTAAGGAGACGCCAGACCACACATGACATGTAGAATTCAGAAGAGTTCAGTGAGACTAGCGATGATATAACCAAATACTTAATGATTTCAGCGTCAGCTCCACTGCACTCCCTGTAAAAGAATCTTAATACTAACTAAATTTAGTGGAAGGGGTTCAAGGCTTTCCTATTTTTAGTTGGCTGGTAAAATAACGTCGAAAAAGCAGTTAAGTTTACCATTGGAAATTTTATTCTAATCACAAAACATTGTTTATAAATTGCACTATTGATAAAAGGAGATGTTTTAATACAGGATGGTAAAAACCAACAAAAATGTGAACGAATATTCCCTGAATGGGTTTCCAAGTTCTACAATGGATCGAAGGATGACCTATGCCATATCACATCTATAATGTAGGTTTAAATTAAGTTTCACAAGAGAGAAAACTATCAAAATGGTCTACAGTGACCCTCAATTATCTTTAATTACTTATCTAACTTGTCGTAAATTACAGTGGCTGATGTGGCTTCTCAATAACTATATAACAGAAATACATCGCGTTTCAGATTTTTACTTCAAGTGGCAAATGTGAACACCATGAGCTTTAATTGACGATCGACACTAGTATTACGCAAAAAAGGGATGTAATAGATGAGACTTCTGCAGTTCTGAGTGAAGCTTTATGCGCTGTTATGCGGCATCGCGTGCGTTCATTACATTGTCGGTGTTCGTGAGGGGGCGGCGGGCAGCACAGCTCCGCTCACCTCGCTGTCTCGGAAGCAACTCTCCCCTAACTTCTCCTTACTGCAATTTACCGAAGTTGGTTTAAAAAAAAACTATCTGGCTGTGTTTTCATCTTACCAATCAGGGTCTCAATGTTAACCTTAAGCTCCGCCTACAAAAATTCTGTCTATCCAATGAGAAACATTATACTTTTCGTGGTGGGGCAATGTTTTTAAAGTTTGCAACGTAACAGACGCGAAAAAGTCTCACGCTAAAACTTGCAGCTGGTGTGGTCCTTTTAGCGTTATCGTAAGATCTATACTGTTTTTCTGGAGGGCTCTATCTTTTAACATGGGCTGGGGGTTGGTCCTAATGTAACAGAGACACGAAAAAGTCTCACGCTAAAACTTGTGGGTGGTGTGATCGTAGCAGTTAGCTGGCGACGTGGGTGTCCGTACGTCCCTTGTCGTAGGGCCTTCCAGCTTAATACGGTTCTGCTCTCGGCTTCTGTTCTCGTTTCTCCCCTCGGAACTGCGTCTGTCTCATGGTGGGAAGGTATGACATGCATTTAGGCATTCTTGTGTTAGTCTGTGATATTCCATTTGCTCACTCGTTACTCGTATTACATTGGTTAATTTAATGTCACGATTTATTCGGAGCTATGTGACATACTACTGGATTTGCTTATCATGTCAGGGTTTTCATGGAAGGTGTTGGATTTGCCTGACACCTTACAAGTCCCTATGCTTACACACTACTTACAGTGACGTATGCTAAGGACAACACACACACACACACACACACACACACACACACACACACACACAACCATGCCCGAAGGAGGACTCGAACCTCCAACGGGGGGAGCTGCGTGAACCGTGACAAGGCGTTTGAGACAGCGCGGCTACCCCGGGCGGCTCATGGCAGCCGTGACACTGCTTCAAGCAATGGGCTGTAGAAACTTTTGTAACGCAAGGATTAAAAAAACCTTTCCGTTCCAAGAGTCTAGACAAGTACACCCTTAAAGAAATGCAATTACAAAGAAATTGAATTTTTGAACATTTTCAATCAGAACCTGTCCGTAAGGAACACCGTTGATCAAATGTCACAAGGATTATGTACTCAGGTTTCACATGTGGGTTAACAGTTTCTAATCAACATATGGAAAGAGCAGGGCGTAAAACTTTGAAGCGTTAAATTTCAAGGGCCGTTCTCTTGTTTGCAAATTGTTTCACAGCGGAAATTTCTCTCGTTTTTTCTTTTTGCTATAGGAAAAGGAAGATAGCAATGGGAGGAGGGGGGGCGAGAGGGGAGGGGGAGGAATCTTGCGTCTCCCACCTTGGAATCTTCAATACATAATTTTTATTCATTACGAGCTTCTCAGCCACTTGTAGAAATGATTTCCCTTGATTCTGCAAAACTTTCCCTTTAGCCAATCGTAGAAACTATAGGATTTGGTTCCTGCTGCATGACATGTCTCAGAACTTAAACTGACCAACTCATTTGCATAAAGAGCTAGCTTATCATCCGCTTCTTTACTTGCGTAGACTGTATGGTCTGCAAAGAATTTTTTTTCTTTAATCGTTTTTTATGTCTTTTGTAAATTGCAACACTTTCTTAACTTTTCACGCTAATTAACGCCATTGAAGCATGGTCTTTTACTGAATGTTCTTATGACCAAAAAGCAATGCCGATAGCTGCAGTCCAAGGTTTATGTTAATCAAGCCGTTTGTAGTCTTGTGGTGATATCTCCGTAGAATCTTTCATTCCCTAACGCATATTTCTTTATATCTAATTGAGAAGTGAAATACCAGTTTTCATAGATGCAGACTTAAAATATTTTAATATAATGCAATAAATATTTCATTAAAATTTTTCATCCCCTTAGGATTGAAGTTCCAAAACCAGTGCAACATAGAAAAATTCTGACAGAGGAGCCAAATACGAATTCTGAGATATATTTAGTAATGCTTTCACAATGAAACATTTTCAGAAACATCTCACACTTTTTAGGGGTTGAATTTTCAAAAACAATTAAACATGTATTCTTCTATTTAGAACTGAGGAGCCAAATTCAAATCTTCATCGATTTAGTTCTAAAAATGCTTTCATAGTGAAATATTTCATAAAACTTTTCGTTCCCTATTTCACTCTATTGGTGAGTTAAATTTCCAAAAACAACGAAACACTTTTTTTTTTTACATCCAACCGAGAATTCAAATCCAATTTTCATAGATGCAGCTTTAAAAATGCTTTAGTAGTTCTTTAATAATGATTTATTTTCAAAAAACCTTCAGTAATTATTTTATTCCCCTAATGGAAGAATTTCGGAAAATGCATAAAACCTGTTTTTTTTTGTTTCTGACAAAGAAACCAAATGTCGTTTTTCGTAGTTTTGTAGTTCTAGCTTCAATAGGGACATATTTTAAAAAACCCTTTCAACCCATATTTCACCCCCTTAGGAGTGGAATTTCGAACAATCTCTTCTTGAATGATGCTTACAGCGTAAGATTTACACCTTCATCAAATTTCAAGTTCGTATACTTTGCAGGTTGGGCTGGAAGGCGATGAGTCAGTGAATATGTGTGCCCTTATTGCACCTCATGGGAGGTTGTAGTTCCAAAAACAGTGAAACACGTATTTTTCAATAACACAATTTTCATAGATTTAGCTTTAAAAATTCTTTCACACTGAATTATTTTCATAAAACATTTCATCCTATATTCCGCCCCTTTAATGGGTTGAATGTATCAAAAACAGAGAGACATTTTTTTTTACTTCAACCGAAAAGCCAAATTCAGGTTTCGATATATTTAGCTTTAAAAATGCTTTCATAATTAAATATTTCATGAAACATTTCATCCTCTATGAAATGAGTTATGGTAGTGACACACCAAAATCACAATAGTAATCTGTTGTAGTTGCTACATATTTTGTTACAATCGAAAGCATTATAAAATCACAATCACAATAATACAGGAGACTGCCTTATAAGGCCAGATCAGTTGGAAAAATAATAAATAAATTTCTTTACATGGAACAAGACCCGTAAAACTTGAAATTTGGATATGACTAGGCAAATATACTTAGTTAGCTTTACTTAAATAGTACAAATGTCCATAGAATTCCCAGCAGAACTCTCATTACTTCCAATCAGCTGAGAAACAGATTAAGCGTAAGAACACAGATTTTTTAACGTTTGGCTAGCCAACATTCCTAAACAAAACTATATACAAATGACTAAAACAATTAAGGAGGTGCTTTAATTTTGACCAAACCGATCTTCAAACTTGCTTACTCAGTTGATTAATCAACAATATTCTTAGAATGATTACAACTGGAACATGATCATATGACAATACCCCTAAAATGAGGTTGCTTCAAAATTTCGTGTGAATTGGCGATAGACATGAGCAGACAAAGGATTCAGATCAATACGAGAGATCCACGAGACAGGGAATGACATAGAAATATACTCAACTTTGAAATGCAACTGAATTTCGGATGCTATAATCCTCCACCAGAAAGATGGAATCACGCAAAAGTGACAACATAACCCAAGAAGTAAAGGAGAGGACATGGCCTTAAATATCTCTCTGCCCCCGTGGTGCTCTGCTTCCAGTATGCACGCGTCGACCGCTGCCAATTATCTCTAACACAACAGACATCAACGGCAGACAATATTCTGAGATATAAACTACACAACTTTATCTGGAGAACAGGTGAGCAGTACAACTGAACTGAAACAAATGAGCCTCCGCGAGTTTTTTGGCCAGTGCCAGAACTTAATCTTTGATTAATAAGTTCGCTAAAAATCATGCCGAAGTTAAGATGACAAGATTTATCTCCGGGTTCGGCATATTAGGGGCAGTGACAATGAAGTGGCCGACGCTCTCTGCCGTATGTTCGCGGGAAAGTCTGGGGAAGGCAAGGGCCACGTGGAGACGGATCTTGGGGTGAATTTCCTTCTCTCCGAGACACCCGATTTCTTCTGCGACTTAGCTGACAAACAGGATGAGGACCCTAGGTGGGGACCAATTCGGCAGCAGTTGGCGGATGGCGAGGTCGTTACTGGCTATTGCCTCCGTGGGGGCCTCTTGTGTAAAGGGGGAGACAGCCATGGTGAAGTCAAGGTCTGTATTCCACAGGAACTAGTTAGCATGGTACTCGTGATTCGGCGGTCGGGGGTCATTTGGGGTTCTACAAGACCTACACCCAGAAGAGGAAGGCGTCCTACCCCAGTGGAAGTTAGTGACGAGGTCGCCATTGCTGCACTGACTACGCAGCATGTGCCCCGTGTAGAGCTCGTGCAGTGACACGATAATCATCCATCCCGTGGTCAACACCACAGATATTCTGCGATTTACTTTACTCTGATACCCGTACAACATCCAGACAGTGCAGCAAGTGAAACCTCACTATGTGAAGCAACATTATGAATTCGCTCTTCGGTTTCTAGCGCGGATCGAAGTTGGTGACTTATAGCTGGGTAATATTCTGTACAGTGAAGAGGCTGATTTTACACTACAGGGTGCAGTGAATAGACAGACCTGCCGAATTTGGGATACTGTTAAATCGCGTGTTGTGCATGAAGAGCCGTTGCACTGACCCTATGTGATGGTGTGAGGTGGATTCACAAGCATCTTTATTCTCCATCCGTTCTTCTATGAAGACAATTCACCATAAAGACCTGTCAGGTGTACTGTGACGTCTGCACGTTATCGAGACCTCTCTGTACAGCATGTGATTCAGCTTTGGACTTTATGTTATGTACACGACCAGTAACGCTCTTGTCCTTGTGCTTCCTCTGCACTTGGATTTCTGAAGATGGAAGTAACTCCAAAACGTGTCATGCATACTTTGCATTTGATCTGGTGACCTCGCTATTTGGTCCTCTCTTCCCAAATCGACCAATCATACTTTGCAACAACCAATAAAGTCATTCTTCACCTGCTGTGTGGGATTTTATGCTATCTGATCAGCATACCTAAGCATATTAATAGAACTAGTATCGCCTGTGGTCAAAATTCGACCACTTGCGTCAATGAATCTCATATGCGATGGACAGTGTCATGTATCTTAAAGTGAAATTTTAGCTGCAGAACTGATCCCTGGCAAATGCTGCGTTGTAGCTACGTGTGTCTATGAAACAGTTCTTTAATTTCTCTTTAACTATTCAAGCATTTAAAGGGAGTCTTTGATACACTACGTTGACAAATTAATTTTACCCTTATGACAACACAATGTGAATGCCATTGTATCGTATAATGTCATCTCAGACGCGAAATGATTTGCAATACAATATCTGCGTTGTAAATTCATCAAAGCGCAATTACAGTTCTCAAAATTATTTGTAATTATGTTCCATGCACATTTAATTGTATCTTTTAGAACGACAATAGAATTATCGTTATGACATCTGCATTATTACTATTACTTTCTCTACGCAAAAATTGTGTGTCTCTAGCTCTTCGTCTTTCAGCCCGACCCGTTAATGTTCTTTTTTGAGGCATAGCCTAAAACAAGTACAGTTTCGTTACAATGCAGGACGTCGTAGCTACTCAAAATGCAGATACTGAAAATTAGGAACACACTACATTTGGTGGTGACAGCGGAAAATAAACACAGAGTTAGTTCCGTTTTCTCTTTGACCAAAGTAAGTGAAACAACGACGTTAATAAACAACGTTTGTTGTCCCCTACAGCTTCGTTACTACGTTTCGTTTTCCACTTTTCCTTGTAATATCAGTAATATATGGTACTGAATAATTAATTAAGCAATTAATTTTTAAAAGTTTGTTACTTTTGAAGAAAAATTATTAAGTGCTAAGTACTCATCAAATTTTTAGATTGTCATTTATGAATTCTTCTACTGAATAGCAACATTTTGCACTAGTTTCTCATATAAGGTTTTTCAGTGTTTTAAATTTATGCTGAGCAATTCGCATCCTTTAACTTCATTATAAATTTTCATGGAGTTTGAGCACACAGTTTTAAATGATCGGTGGGGACAAAATTATTTTGATTTCTGGTGTTGCAATCATGTTGAAAATGATTTGCTACAAATAAATCAGGGGTACTGTGTACAAAGATAATCAGCTCATATGTACAGTGAGGGAACACTTAATATGCTAAGAATTGTTAGGAGTGGTTGGCATGATTTTCTTCGCCCTACATTGTTCGTATTTGTAATGATGGTTTTCTGAAGTTTTAGTATTAGACACACATTGTTTGAGTTAACACAAAATAAAATTCCATACCTTACTACCAACCCAAAGTAGCTGTGATATATTACTTTTCTTGGGCCTATACTGGTATCATTTTACAATATCTTCATTGCAAATGCTAGGCTATTTAATTTATTTGGAAGATACTGTATATGTGATGACCATTATAGATTTTTATCTAGTTGCATTCCTAGGAATTTCATATAGTTAGCTTCCTGCAAATCCTGGTTTCTGTGACTGTCCTAGATATAATATAAATTTGCTTCTTTGATTTAAACTCCATTAACTCATTCTTTTTCATGTTTAATTTTAACAAATTTAAATCAAACCAGGTATCTAATTTTGTTAAAGTATTTAATACAGATTGTGGAATTTGGTCAGTACTGTTACTTTCAATTTAATTTCAAATTTAATGGAAATGTTAATTGGCAAATATTGAAGCATTGTTTTAATAAATCAAATATCAAATATGAAATAAAAATGAAATACTTCGTTTTACGGTCCTGTGCCTCTGTTGGCAGAAATGTGTCTAGCTCCAACTACAGCCCTGTGTTCAGAGTTTAATTCCTGTCATGCAGCTGTAATCATATTGGACATGTTTTTAACAAGAATCACCCCAGTACAAATCACCAAAACATAGCTTCAGGTGGCAAAATACAAAGTACTGCTGATGGATAAACTTAAAAGAATAGAAAACTATTACAAGTGTGGGGAACATATGAATTCCTTCATTAGAGATGGAAGTGGCATTAGTTTGGGAAGGCTGGAAAGGAGTGGCAGCTTGCTCAAACCCACCTATTGTAACCGTGATAGGAGGCAGAGATGAAAGATGTTGGAGAAAGTAGGAAGTCAAAGGTAGGCACTACAGCAGCATCATATTCAAGGGAAAGTGTGACAATCCAACACTACTACTAACTCTACTCACTCTTTTACCTGCTTTCTCGCTAACCTTTGTTTCATCTTTTTCTCAACAGCTAGGTCGTTCACAACCTGGCCTCAGACACTGCCCTCACTTGAACTTTGTCCACCCTATCTAACTGCCCTCCTAAAGAAAGAATACAGAAGTTCTGGAAGTGTGTGGTATCTTCTTCTTCTTCTTCTTCTTCTTCTTTCTCTTCTTCTTCCTCTTCAAGTGCTTCTATCAGTGATACTCAGAATTTCACCATCAGGAAGTAAGTGCAAGGGTGGATCAAATATATATCGGAATTTTTGTTTTGTGTGCCTTTTTGTAAATGGAGAGTAGTGCGATCTCTCCTCGTTGTTGCTTTGGTTTCCAATGCCTGTTCTCCACAGCTAGATTGACTGAAGAAACAGTAACGTCAGAGCGAAAGGTAGTGTCCTCTGTTGCACAACACATTATAATAAAGTTTGTCACAATAAATGTTGTAAAACTGTTCAACTTTTTGGAAAGACTTGCAGCACATTTCAGAGACAACACCCTGAGAAAGACTCAAGAGTATGCATGGCACAAACATTTGTATCAGGACAAGAAGCAATTGAGAAGGCAGCTCACCAACTTCGCACAAGGACTAGCATGACATAACATCCACACTGTTAGCCAGCTTACTGAAGGCAACCACTGAATAACAGTTGCTCAAATTGCTACGGGACCAAACAAAACATCATGACAATGCTTGACCGAACACAGCTGCCCAAACTCAACAAAAAAATCAGAAACTTTTGTGGACCACAGTAGAACATGCTCTCTACAGTCTGGATTTAACGCCCCACATGTTTCATTTGTTTGGACCACTAAAAAAAGCAGTTTGCACACATTTGACAATAATGGTGCTGTCAAAGCTTTCATGGACAACTGGCTGCTGCCACAGCCACATTCATTTTACAGAAACAGATCAAGACACTGTCTAACCACAGGGAAAATTGTGTTTCCAAGTTAGTTGACCTCACAGAAAAGTAATTTTGTGTGTATGAATTTTTCTAAAGCTTAAATAAACTTAAGAAAATTCTGGTTTATATTTAATTAACTCTCTTACTGAGCACCCTGTCACATATATATTTTCTATGACATATGGAACTGAAGAAATTAGTAAGAGAATTCTAGTGAACTACAAATATATACAAGCTGTAAAATATGATTGGGTAACATGAAATGTATCAATTTTGATGCATCAAGAAAACCTACACATCACAGCTTCATTCTCTTAATCCTGCTATGAGCAAGTTAACAGTTACTTTCATGATACCAATCGCAACTTGCGAAGATCACTTGTGTCTAGGAACAACTAAGGATGAACAGAGATATGGAAAGGAGAGAGGTTAGGGTTCAACAACCCATACACAATGAGATCTACAGTCTGGGAAAAATAAATCTGGCACAGAAAATAATCATAGTAAGACTGATGTCGGATTACAGTTTTTATGCACTAGAGTACCTGTTTGGTACCATTTTGCCACTAAGTTTTGCATTGAACACTTTGCTGGAGATTTTACCAAAATACTTCCAGACAATCTCTTACACTAACATAATGACACACGCAAGTACTAAACACAGCATGAGGGACAGACACTTGCAGACATGTACTAACAATCGATTGGTGCATCAAAATCACGGTTTCCAGCTTTTTTTATGATGAGCAGCCCCCTGTTTATTAACAACAGTCAGTTCCATGTCAAGTCTTACAAATATTTGCTGTTGCCTTGAAGAAATCATCAATGCATACCTACAGCAAGACAGCCAAATGAGATCTGAAACTCCATCCGTTTCCTTAAGGGGCACAAGACAATTTTTAAAAAATCTCATTTGAAGACTAGATGCTTTCCAAGCATTCTTAAATACGAGACATTTATGTTTTATCCACAAATTTGTTGGCAGCTACCTGCATAGCGTAAGCAGACTATAATCATGATGATTTTTTGAATCTCACTACAAGTATAACATTCATTCTTACTTTTCTGAATTTCTCATTAATTAACTAACAGAAATGATAGTTACCAAATAATATGGACTCAAATTTGTTAATAAAAATTTATCTATTTATTTTTAATTACTATCTGCATGAAAATCCAAGTACTCACAAATTAAATTTTGCTACACAAATGTGAAACATCAGTTGGAAAAAACAAAGCATTATTTGAATCTAGAGGTTTATTTATTTCCTCAAGCCAGAAGCCATACAAAATTCTACCATATTATGTGATACCACTAAAACCACAATTTACATGGTTTACATAATCAACTACATGATCTTGGCCCAGAACTGGGCCACAGCAACTGCACTGCCTTCAGTCATCATCAGCTATCCATCACTACACGACTGCACAACTCAGGGCAGCATAAGCAGTGGCACAGGTGATCCATTCTTTGTTGTCCTCCACATTTTACAGAGCCATTCCACTGGAAAATTTCCATTTGACAAGATTGTCCCTGGATTTACCAACACCCGATCTTAGCATCTTTAGTCATCTTGGCTGATCAATCTAAAGTACTTCCAGATGGTAGAAACGCAGAAAGTTTACCCACCTTTGAAGGGTGTCGCATCTACCTGCCCACAGTTGTTCTCTGCCAGTGCATAGAGACATATATATAGTGTGGACGTTTAAGTAAAGAAACTACTTCTGGAGTTCACCCTGTATCTTGGTGGTTTATGGCCATGGAGCATATAATTTTTTTTATCATTTAACAAAAAGTATTTTGCATTTGTCATTTTCACACTAACACTAATTAAATATAAAAAGTTTGCCATTAGGTGGCGACAATGGTAAGTAGCGGACGAAAGAAACAGGTTGCAGACGTCAGGCAGTTAGCTTGGACCTCAGTCAACAAAGCCTCATTCAAACATTAGTCGCTTTTTGTCTGCATCGTAAAGTTGTTTTTGATTGAAGATGTCAGTTTATGAGCCTAATTCTCGTCATTTGCAGGTGGTGTTACGATTGTGCTTCAATATGAAGGAAACACAAGCTGAGCCTCATCGAATGCTCTCAAGTACATATGGTAAGGACGCTATTAGTGAAAGAACGTGTCCTGAGTGCTTTCAACACCTCAAGAACGGTGATTTTATCGTCGTAGATCGGCATAGGGGTGGGAGAGAGAATGTTTTCGAAGATGCAGAATTGGAGACATTGCCGAGTGAAGACTAGCGTCAAACTCAAGAAGAATTGGCACGATTAGTGGGGGAGGGGGGGGGGTGACACAGAAAGCCATTTCAAAACATCTCAAGGCTATGGGCATCATTCAGAAAGAAGGAACTTGGGTCCTGCGTGAGCTGAAACCAAGAGACGTTGAACGGCATTTGTGTGTTTGTGAGCAGTCGCTTCAGAGACAAAAACGGAAGGGATTTCTGCATCGCATTGTGACCGGGTACAAAAAATGCGTTATTTACGATAACCCTAAATGCAAAAAATCATGTGAATATCCCGGCTTCCATGTAGATGGCCAAACCGAATATTCGCAACTCCAAAATCACACTCTGCATTTGTTGGGACCAGCTCAGCGTTGTGTAGTATGAGGTGTTAAAACCAAGTGAAACCATCACAGGTGCTCGTTATCGAATGCAATTAATGTGCCTGAGCAGAGCATTAAAAGACAAACTGCCGCAATACATGGAGAGGGACGATAAAGTGATTTTGCAGCACGACAACGCTTCACCCCTCGTTTCAAAGGAGGTCAAAAACTTGGAAATGTTAGAATGGGAAGTCCTACCCACCCGCCGTATTCTCCAGACATTGCTCCCTCTGACTATCACCTGTTAGGTCATGTGTAACCAATTTGTTTCATTAAAGCATCAAATATTGGGGGAAAAAAGGCAGAAGCAAAGTTTTACACTTCGTATGATTCGATATTTGTTAATTTCCATTTCCTTTTTTCAATAAATATGATATTTAAAAAACAGGATGCCGAGATCTGAACCAATCTTTCAATGATTTTGCACCTAAATTATACATGCTTTATACTTGTTAGTGCCCAGAAATCATCTTATTTTTGATAGGACATTTAAATTTTTTTATATGTCTTATTGCTTTACGAAACTCCTGTCCTGGCACTGACCTTCAAATCTTACAAGTCTGCCAAAAATTGAAGATGACCAGTCCTTAACATCCCATTGTAAAGACATCTTCAAATTTGAAGCTTCTATTCTGAAGCTTCTATTTTGAAGAAAATCTCTGCACTCTCTTTGCTCTTTTGCAAGCACTGCACGCTGAGTACAGGACCCTCTTCCATAACTATCATTGTCGATCTACAACTAGCAACAATACAGGCTGCAAATGACAAAATACATTGACCTAAGCAATTTTGTGAAAGGGCAGATCATTAGGGTCCAGCGACTCTGATTGAGTACCTCTGAAATGGTGAAGCTGGGTAGCCATTAGTATTGTGTGAGCATTTATGGAAAGTGGTTGACGGACAGTGAAACAACAATTAGACAACATGGTGTTAGATGTCCCTGCTGCATCACAGAATGTGTAGGTCAGAGGTTTGCCCAATTTGTAAATCAGGGTAGGTGCAATCTGTGGCAGAACTGATGACAGTAGAAGACTGGTGCAAGCTGCAGTGTTTCGGAGCACACCATTCAGTGGGGACATTCACATGGACTTACAGGGCAACTATGGTAGTAATCAAAGGTTCCCTGACAAAAAAAAGGTTCAAATGGCTCTGAGCACTATGGGACTCAACATCTTAGGTCATAAGTCCCCTAGAACTTAGAACTACTTAAACCTAACTAACCTAAGGACATCACACACAACCATGCCCGAGGCAGGATTCGAACCTGCGACCGTAGCAGTCCCGCGGTTCCGGACTGCAGCGCCAGAACCGCTAGACCACCGCGGCCGGCGTTCCCTGACAGCTGAGAACATTATTGTGCACCTCCAGCATGTCTTCGCACTTCGTGGTCTCATCTAGCAGAATAACTGACGGTGTCACAAAACTAGAACAGTGCTACATTCGTTTTAGGAGCACAATAGTGAATTTACATTCATGTCTCGGCACCAAATTTGCCTGATGTGAACCCATAGGAACACGTGGGGGCACTTTTTGTCACCTTTCTTGGCTTATCTTGGGTCATGCAAAGTCTAAATTTTGAAGAAGAGAGCAGACATCGTACACCTTGCAATGCTTTAGTCTCTCCCACTGAAAATAGGTATTTTAGTCACACTAGCAACAAGTAAACAACATACATTTCTGCTCTGAATTTTACTACTGTCTGATCCATTAGCTACACTTAGTGATACTCTAAAGATAATTTTTGTGTTCTTTAAACAACCTTTCTTGTGGTTCTGACATACCAGTTCCTTCTGACAAACTGATGAGCCCTTCATATTACCATACTACTGAAAATAATTCCAGATCATCTCCTGTATATTTTCAAGTTACCAGACTTCAGCGATTACTTAACAAGGCTTCAGGTCACACTATCAGATCCCTTTTGCCTAATTACATACATTACATTAAACTGGATATGTTGTTACCTACTAGTTACCCTATCAAGCATTTACAGGGTGGCTTCCTACATTCATAAAAAAAAGTCTTTTCTGAACACGACTATGTCATTTCAGATAATACTCTCAAGCTTTTAATAGTGTGTCTACCACTTGTCTTCAGGGATAAAATGAGTGTCACGGTTGGTTCTGTATTCTGCTTCTTACACGGGCAAGCCAGCATGGTCTGAAACCTACCACAGGAGAGTGTCGCAGAACTAAATGGTGTCACATGCTGAGGGACACCAACACCACATTTGAAACTGCCAGTTCCGCCTCCCTGTAAGTGTCAGTCATTCCCTCCTGTTACCCATCTATAAACAAAGTGTCATCTTGCCCCCCACTCTGGAATTTTCTAGATTCTGCTGATCTTCCTATATAAGCAGGATAGTGTGCCAGTCCCAAGTAAGTAATTTTATTGCTGAATATGATGGCAGAGAACTGTTAAAAGCTCAACAATTTTATTCAAAATGATGGAACTTGAATATTGACAAGTTTTTGTTTAATTTTTCTATCAACACCTCCCCTCCCCAACACACACACACACACACACACACACACACACACACACACACACACACACACACACACACACACATTAATGACAAACTGCAAGAAGGTACCTGATGAGTAAAAGCTATAGAAAGGACACTGTCATGTTATCTTTCTGCTCTAAAAGCAGAAACACTCTTCCAAAACACTTCCCAATATCTACTGCTCGCAATCTTTTCAATTTTATTTTATTTTTAGGTCAATTTGACCTAGTACTGAGCGTCTATTTAAATATTTCTTGTGAATGTTTCCCAAATTAATCCATTTATTGAAGCGCATCAATGTATCATCTGACCACATTCTGTATATCTTGTGTGATGTCAACTATTTTTGCTTTTCCCCCACAAGCAAACCAATTTGTTCTGTAAAGCTGTCTTACTGGTGCCTTTTTATACATTCTACTTTTTTAACCAGAAGCTGAGATAACTGAGTATGGATAAACTCAAAAGTTTATTCCTTAACGAAACAATTAATTGGCATTTTTGTTTCATTTACGATGCACCACACAGCATTCAATGCCATAAATATGAGGGGAATTCAATATGTAATGCAACAAACATTTCTTTCTCCACAAATTTTGGTCGAGATATGCGCAATTTGTTGTGGGAAATTGTGGAATATTGCCACTTCTGCCACCATAGCTCATCAAGTTTGATACGTGGCAGTACTGTGTGTATTCTTCACGATGGTGTCTGTAACAGAGGAGTATTCCGAGCAGGGAGCTGTCACTGCGTTTCTTTTGGCAGGATGTCTACAGAGACCTGTTAGTGAACAAAAGCACGGTGAGTCATTGGGCAGGCATTTGTCACCATCGCAACAAGGTTAAGCAAACCTATCTAATCTCTCACGTGCCAGCAGCTGCGCACAGCTAGGACTCCTACAATCTTGGAACTTGCACTCTCAGTCGAGGTGGGTGACTGTTCACTATCAAAACACTTCACTGCTCAACTGGACATCTGTTGATAGTGATGTCACAGTCATCCACTAGATGGGTTACTCAAAGATGTGTGCCCACTGGATTCCACACCAGCTAACAGAAGACCATAAAGAGCAAGGAAGGACCATCTGTGGAGAACTGCTTGCGTGTTACGAGGCTGATGACAATTTTTTGTCAAACATCATGACAGGCGATGAAACATGGGTTAGTCACTCTAAACCGGAAACAAAACTGCAATCCACAGAGTCGTCCCACGCCACTTCTCTGAGGAAAAAGATCAAAGCCGTACACCCGGCCATTAAAGTCACAGCGACAATGTTCTGGAATTCTGAAGGGATTATTCTGTTTCATGTCCTCCCTTGCGGTGCAATAATTAACTGAAATTTATTGCGCTACACTCAGGAAATTGAAGAAACGACTTCTGGGTGTTCATCGCCACAAAAATGCAAACAAAATTCTCCTTCTCCATGACAATCCAAGACCTAAAACAAGCCTATATCCAAGAGGAGCTGCTCACGAAACTGCATTGGACTATTGTTCCTTATACAGTCTACTGACAATCTCACACATTCCGACTTCAATCTGTTTGGCTCAATGCGGCTTGCACTCCGCAGGAAGTATGTGGAAGATGGTGCAGTTATTGGTGCAACAGGATATTCACTCTGATGTCAACAAGCAGAGTGGTACACGCAGGCATACAGGCCCTCCCAGTAAACTGGCATAAGCCCATCGCATTGCCCATAGATTATTTTGAGAAACATGGTTTTACAGAGAAACATGTTTTTACAACCAAGAGGATGGGAAACAATATGGTTACTGGCATCTTAAATAAGAAAGTTGCTTCCAGGAAAAATTTTGTTGCATTACTTATTGAATGCCCCTCATATTTCCAGTACAGTAACACTTTTTTTAAGTAAATAAAAACTTTTCTTTAACTATTGTACATAGCACAATCATTAAATCTTAGCATGAAATACACTGGCTGTGAAAGTAAGTTTTAATTGTGTGGTAAAAATTGAACTGCTGTCTTTAAACATTTTTGTTGTTTAAATGTTCAGTGTATTTTTCTTCTTATTTTCTTGCATGTACGAGTACGTGTTAGCAGTGTGTGAAGAAGGGCAATGGAAAACAACATTGTAAAACTTTATACATATTTTTGAAGACTTCCACAAGGGCTGGATTGGGTTGGAAGGGGGCAAGTGAAGACTAGGTTAGTCGAACACTTTTTTATTCAGAACGCACATTTGAAGAAAAGAAATGTGAGTAGGGATCTTGGCTAGAATCAGACAGCCACTGCTTTGAAATTGCAGTAATATTTCACTAATGGTGTATGGAGCATTTGTTAAGTGCATCTAAGGAAATTATTTAGCCATCACAGTCTGTACACTGAAACCTTAGCAGGGTTTTCCCTTTAATGTAGTAAAGTTGTGTCACAATCATGGCTGAATAGGAAATACAGATAACTGCTGATCATTAGAATGTACCACTCGCTCTCTTTAAATGTGTTTCTGTACTGTGTTACAATCAACATTGTGTTCCGAACTTATTTTGTGTGTAAGTGTTGTTAATACGAAACCACTGGTCGTTAACCCGACCCCAACAATTATGATCTGTTAACTGAATGCATCATGTGCCGATGTACGACATTCAATGCTCATACAACAGCCATGTGCAATTATTAATCTGATGTGGCACTAAAATCATCATCGCACTGCCATGGTATAGTATTAATAATGGCTGCTTGAAACGGGTAAGGTTTTATTGTACATGGGAGTGGCAACTCATTAAATAGTGAAGGTGCAAATGAGCAATGTAGATATGCAGATTGCTTTAAATGAAAGTGTCTAAATTATGGTTTGAAGTTTCCTTTCCAAGTTACATCAGAAAATTCTCTTCAGTGTTGACCAACCCTAGAATCACAGTGCCATTCTACAGCATCACATCTCCAGTTTATTAGTACACATTGTAACTGCATCTTTTACACGTGTTTGAACAAACAATAAGCTAATAAGTATCACAATAAATTCTGCATCAGTAAGCAGTATGTGCATTATTATTGAAACAGCTGTGAGCCCTAATGCAAATGTTTTGTGCATTATATACTCATAGTTATGGGTGTAGTCGAATTAAGTCGAGTGATGCTGAGGGAATTAGATTAGGAAATGAGACACTTAAAGTAGTAAAGGAGTTTTGCTATTTGAGGAGCAAAATAACTGATGATGGTCGAAGTAGAGAGGATATAAAATGGAGACTGGCAATGGCAAGGAACGTTTCTGAAGAAGAGAAATTTGTTAACATCGAGTATAGATTTAAGTGTCAGAAAGTCATTTCTGAAAGTATTTGTATGGAGTGTAGCCATGTATGGAAGTGAAACATGGATGATAAATAGTTTGGACAAGAGGAGAATAGAAGCTTTCGAAAAGTGGTGCTACAGAAGAATGCTGAAGATTAGATGGGTAGATCACATAACTAATGAGGAAGTATTGAATAGGATTGGGGAGAAGAGACGTTCGTGGCACAAATTGACCAGAAGAAGGGATCGGTTGGTAGGACATGTTCTGAGGCATCAGGAGATCACCAATTTAGTATTGGAGGGCAGCGTGGAGGGTAAAAATCGTATAGGGAGACCAAGAGATGATTACACTAAGCAGATTCAGAAGGATGTAGGTTGCACAGGATAGAGTAGCATGGAGAGCTGCATCAAACCAGTCTCAGGACTGAAAACCACAACAACAACAGTTATGGGTACTAATTAACAGTGTTACTAGGCACATATCATCCTTGTATTTGACTTCACGACAATGCATGCTGATAGCCAACATACAAATCTTGCTTTTTTGATTAATTTTCATGGTACTTAATGTTTTCATCTGTTTAGGGTTGTATGTATTTTATGTACACGAAGATACGTGTGTATTATGGAGCTACTGAGTGCACTTAGGCTCCCATACTGTGTAACACACTATTAACAAGTTGTCAGCTTTTTTTCATGTTCCATGTTACCTCATTAATTATTTACAGTGTAGGCATATACTAACTGCTCAACAATTATTCAAGATTGTCATGTTTTGTATTCTACATGCCAAATTCTCACAGAACCAATAAATGTGTGTTCTGTTCGAGCTAATGATGGTGGCGGCTGAGTGTGCATAAAGTGTGCTTGCTTGTGTCAGTGTGTGCATTTTCTTTGATGAAAAAGGCTTTCGCCGACAGCTGCATGTGTAACAGTAACCTCATTGGTCTTTATGTTGTGCCTGTCTGCAACTCAATGGATCATCTTTACGTTGAGTAGCAATCTATCCTATCTGTTGTATAGTTCTTATTACAAAATGGAGTTTCTAGTGTTTAGTTATCATATATACGATGTCCCAGGAGGAATGGTCATTTGTCAATGATCTATCAGGAATGATCATTTGAAGACCAAGAGTCTGGTAAACAATTCTTCTATGTATTGTAATAAATGTGCAGAGTCTTCTTGTTTAAGTTTATTCCACAATGCTTAAAACTTGTGGCAAAAATTGAACATGATTTTATCCAGATTTTAGCTGTGTGTGTGTATGTGTGCGTGCGTGTGTGTGTGTGTGTGAAAAAGGCACGAAAACATTACGTTGTAATTCTCACTATTGTGAACAATGTTGTGCACAATGAAGACGCACATAAATCAATGCTTGTAACAATCTATGGGCACAATTATCTCGTAAATTTTACTATCAATATTTTTCAAATCACACACTAAGAAAAGTTCATGAGGAAAACATTATCTGACACTTAAAGTAAATCACATAATCAGGACCTCACGAGTGATTCCAAAGACTCAGAAGAACTCCGAACAGCATATGCAGTACACCAAGAATGATTGAAATTTTCATCTTTTAAAAGTTCATGAAGCTGATTTTATTTTCAGCCAGCTGAAATGGAAGGAAAGTATGTATGTATATTTAGATTTACCTCATACACAGACCAATGATTTTTCCTCTTACTATTAATAGAAGGTAATCTAGCTATTCATACAGCAGAATCATTCTGCAATCAGCATCAAACGCTGGTTCTCGACGTTGTTTCAATAGTGTTCTCCAGAAACAATGTCATCTTCCCTTCAGCGATTCCCATTTGAATCTGTAATCGACGTAATGCCAGATCGTCACAGTGGTCACTTTTCTCTCTGAAACGGTTACATTTATCGTCTGCAAGCCCTCGTCGCGTGCTGCGGTATGCAGAGACACTTCAAGCAGCTCAGTAGAAGACAGTAGAAGCATCTAAGTTGATGCAATCGGCCAGTAAGAAGAACTACAGTTCAAGTTTTAGTTATCGATTACTGAATTATTTGCCGGTTTGGTGCCTTGGACATGACCGAAGACCTAAAGATTTTGCATGAACCGAGGACTGGCAGCCACGTAACACGAGAAAAGGCGAAAAGTGTTAATGTGTAGTAAAACCTAAGAAAATACTCCCGTTTTCGTCATTTACTATCGAATCGACGTTATTGCCAGTTCGTCACATAGGTCACTTTTCTCTCTGAAACGGTTACATTTATCGTCTGCAAACCCTTGTCGTGTGCTGCGGTATGCGGAGACACTTCAAGCAGCACAGTAGAACACAGTAGAAGCATCAAAATTGATGCAATTTGCCAGTAAGAAGAGCTATGTTTCATATTTAGTTATCGATTATTGAATTATTGGCCGGTTTGGTGCCTTGGACATGACCGAGGACCTTACGATTTTGAATGAACCGAGGACTGGCAGCCACGTAACACGAGAAAATGTGAAAAGTGTTAATATGTAGTAAAAACCTAAGAATATCTCCCGTTTCCGTCATTAACTATCTAATCGACGTAATGCCATTTCGTCACATAGGTCGCTTTTCTCTCTGAAACGGTTACATTTATCGACTGCAAGCCCTTGTCGCGTGCTGCGGTATCCGGACATATCTCAAGCAGCACAGTAGAACACGGTGGAAGCATCTAAGTTGATGCAATCGGCCAGTAAGGAGAGCTACATTTCAAGTTTTAGTTATCGATTATTGAATTATTGGCCGGTTTGGTGCCATGGACAAGACCGAGGACCTTAAGATTTTGCATGAACCGAGGACTGGCAGCCACGTAACACGAGAATATGTGCAAAGTGTCAAAATGTAGTAAAAACCTAAGAAAATCTCCCGTTTCCGTCATTCACTATCGAATCGACGTAATGCCAGTTCGTCACATTGGTCGCTTTTCTCTCTGAAACGGTTACATTTATTGTCTGCAACCCCTTGTCGCGTACTGCGGTATCAGAGACACTTCAAGCAGCACAGTAGAACACAGAAGAAGCATGTTCGTTGATGCAATCGGCCAGTAAGATGAGCTACATTTCAAGTGTTTGCTATCCATTATTGAGTTATTGGCCGGTTTGGTGCCTTAAACATGATCAATGACCTTAAGATTTTGCATGAACCGAGGACTGGCCGCCCCGTAACACGAGGAAATGTGAAAAGTGTTAATATCTAGTAATAACCTAAGAAAATCTCCCCTTTCCGTCATTTATTATCGAATCTACGTAATGCCAGTTCGTCACATTTGTCGCTTTTCTCTCTGAAACGGTGACATTTACCGTCTGCAAGCCCTTGTCGCGTGCTGCGGTAGGCGGAGACACTTCAAGCAGCACAGTAGAACACAGTAGAGGCATCTAAGTTGATGCACTCGGCCAGTAAGATGAGCTACATATCAAACTTTAGTAATCGATTACTGAATTATTTGCCGGTTTGGTGCCTTGGACGTCACCGAGGACCTTAAGACTTTGCATGAACCGAGGACTGGCAACCACGTAACACGAGAAAATGTGCAAAGTGTCAATATGTAGTAAAAACCTAAGAAAATTTCCCGTTTCCGTCATTCACTATCGAAACGACGTAATCCCAGTTCGTCACATCCGTCGCTTTTCTCTCAGAAACGGTTACATTTATCGTCTGCAATACCTTGCGTGTTGCGGTATGCGAGAGACACTTCAAGCAGCACGGGAGAACACAGTAGAAGCATGTAAGTTGATGCAATCGGCCAGCAAGAAGAACTACATACCAAGTTTTAGTTACCGATTATTGAATTATTGGCCTATTTGGTGCCTTCGACATGACCGAGGACCTTAAGATTTTGCATGAACCGAGGACTGGCTGCCATGTAACACGAGAAAATGTGAAAAGTGTTAATATGTAGTAAAAACCTAAGAAAATCTCCCGTTTCCGTCACTTACTATCGAAACGACGTAATGCCAGTTCGTCACATTGGTAGCTTTTCTCTCTGAAACGGTGACATTTATCGTCTGCAAGCCCTTGTCGCGTGCTGCGGTAGGCGGAGACACTTCAAGCAGCACAGTAGAACACAGTAGAAGCATCTAAGTTGATGCACTCGGCCAGTAAGATGAGCTACATATCAAACTTTAGTAATCGATTACTGAATTATTGGCCTTTTTGGTGCCTTGGACATGACCGAGGACCTATAGATTTTGCATGAACCGAGGACTGGTAGCCACGTAGCACGAGAAAATGTGAAAAGTGTTAATATGTAGTAAAAACCTAAGAATATCTCCCGTTTGCGTCATTTACTATCGAAACGACGTAATGCCAGTTCGTCACATTCGTAGCTTTTCTCTCTGAAACGGTGACATTTACCGTCTGCAAGCCCTTGTCGCGTGCTGCGGTAGGCGGAGACACTTCAAGCAGCACAGGTGAACACAGTAGAAGCATTTAAGTTGATGCAATCGGCCAGCAAGAAGAACTACATTTCAAGTTTTAGTTACCGATTATTGAATTATGGGCCTGTTTGTTGCCTTCGACATGACCGAGGACCTTAAGATTTTGCATGAACCGAGGACTGGCTGCTACGTAACACGAGAAAATGTGAAAAGTGTTAATATGTAGTAAAAACCTAAGAAAATCTCCCGTTTCCGTCATTAACTATCGAAACGACGTAATGCCATTTCGTCACATAGGTCGCTTTTCTCTCTGAAACGGTTACATTTATCGTTTGCAAGCCCTTGTCGCGTGCTGCGGTATCCGGACATATCTCAAGCAGCACAGTAGAACACGGTAGAAGCATCTAAGTTGATGCAATCGGCCAGTAAGGAGAGCTACATTTCAAGTTTTAGTTATCGATTATTGAATTATTGGCCGGTTTGGTGCCATGGACAAGACCGAGGACCTTAAGATTTTGCATGAACCGAGGACTGGCAGCCACGTTACACGAGAATATGTGCAAAGTGTCAATATGTAGTAATAACCTAAGAAAATCTCCCGTTTCCGTCATTTACTATCGAATCTACGTAATGCCAGTTCGTCACATTGGTCGCTTTTCTCTCTGAAACGGTAACATTAATTAACGGCAACCCCTTGTCGCGTACTGCAGTATCAGAGACACTTCGAGCAGCACAGTAGAACATAGAAGAAGCATGTAAGTTGATGCAATCGGCCAGTAAGATGAGCTACATATCAAACTTTAGTAATCGATTACTGAATTATTTGCCGGTTTGGTGCCTTGGACATGACCGAGGACCTTAAGATTTTGCATGAACCGAGGACTGGCAGCCACGTAACACGAGAATATGTGCAAAGTGTCAATATGTTGTAAAAACCTAAGAAACTCTCCCGTTTCCGTCATTTACTATCGAAAAGACGTAATGCCAGTTCGTCACATTGGTCGCTTTTCTCTCTGAAACGGTAACATTTATTAACGGCAACCCCTTGTCGCGTACTGCGGTATCAGAGACACTTCGAGGAGCACAGTAGAACACAGAAGAAGCATGTAAGTTGATGCAATCGGCCAGTAAGATGAGCTACATATCAAACTTTAGTAATCGATTACTGAATTATTTGCCGGTTTGGTGCCTTGGACATGACCGAGGACCTAAAGATTTTGCATGAACCGAGGACTGGCAGCCACGTAACACGAGAAAAGGCGAAAAGTGTTAATGTGTAGTAAAACCTAAGAAAATACTCCCGTTTTCGTCATTTACTATCGAATCGACGTTATTGCCAGTTCGTCACATTGGTCGCTTTTCTCTCTGAAACGGTAACATTTATTGTCTGCAACCCCTTGTCGCGTACTGCGGTATCAGAGACACTTCAAGCAGCACAGTAGAACACAGAAGAAGCATGTTCGTTGATGCAATCGGCCAGTAAGATGAGCTACATTTCAAGTGTTTGCTATCCATTATTGAGTTATTGGCCGGTTTGGTGCCTTAAACATGATCAATGACCTTAAGATTTTGCATGAACCGAGGACTGGCCGCCCCGTAACACGAGGAAATGTGAAAAGTGTTAATATCTAGTAATAACCTAAGAAAATCTCCCCTTTCCGTCATTTATTATCGAATCTACGTAATGCCAGTTCGTCACATTTGTCACTTTTCTCTCTGAAACGGTGACATTTACCGTCTGCAAGCCCTTGTCGCGTGCTGCGGTAGGCGGAGACACTTCAAGCAGCACAGTAGAACACAGTAGAGGCATCTAAGTTGATGCACTCGGCCAGTAAGATGAGCTACATATCAAACTTTAGTAATCGATTACTGAATTATTTGTCGGTTTGGTGCCTTGGACGTCACCGAGGACCTTAAGACTTTGCATGAACCGAGGACTGGCAACCACGTAACACGAGGAAATGTGCAAAGTGTCAATATGTAGTAAAAACCTAAGAAAATTTCCCGTTTCCGTCATTCACTATCGAAACGACGTAATCCCAGTTCGTCACATCCGTCGCTTTTCTCTCAGAAACGGTTACATTTATCGTCTGCAATACCTTGCGTGTTGCGGTATGCGAGAGACACTTCAAGCAGCACGGGAGAACACAGTATAAGCATGTAAGTTGATGCAATCGGCCAGCAAGAAGAACTACATACCAAGTTTTAGTTACCGATTATTGAATTATTGGCCTATTTGGTGCCTTCGACATGACCGAGGACCTTAAGATTTTGCATGAACCGAGGACTGGCTGCCATGTAACACGAGAAAATGTGAAAAGTGTTAATATGTAGTAAAAACCTAAGAAAATCTCCCGTTTCCGTCACTTACTATCGAAACGACGTAATGCCAGTTCGTCACATTGGTAGCTTTTCTCTCTGAAACGGTGACATTTATCGTCTGCAAGCCCTTGTCGCGTGCTGCGGTAGGCGGAGACACTTCAAGCAGCACAGTAGAACACAGTAGAAGCATCTAAGTTGATGCACTCGGCCAGTAAGATGAGCTACATATCAAACTTTAGTAATCGATTACTGAATTATTGGCCTTTTTGGTGCCTTGGACATGACCGAGGACCTATAGATTTTGCATGAACCGAGGACTGGTAGCCACGTAGTACGAGAAAATGTGAAAAGTGTTAATATGTAGTAAAAACCTAAGAATATCTCCCGTTTCCGTCATTTACTATCGAAACGACGTAATGCCAGTTCGTCACATTCGTAGCTTTTCTCTCTGAAACGGTGACATTTACCGTCTGCAAGCCCTTGTCGCGTGCTGCGGTAGGCGGAGACACTTCAAGCAGCACAGGTGAACACAGTAGAAGCATTTAAGTTGATGCAATCGGCCAGTAAGGAGAGCTACATTTCAAGTTTTAGTTATCGATTATTGAATTATTGGCCGGTTTGGTGCTATGGACAAGACCGAGGACCTTAAGATTTTGCATGAACCGAGGACTGGCAGCCACGTTACACGAGAATATGTGCAAAGTGTCAATATGTAGTAATAACCTAAGAAAATCTCCCGTTTCCGTCATTTACTATCGAATCTACGTAATGCCAGTTCGTCACATTGGTCGCTTTTCTCTCTGAAACGGTAACATTAATTAACGGCAACCCCTTGTCGCGTACTGCAGTATCAGAGACACTTCGAGCAGCACAGTAGAACATAGAAGAAGCATGTAAGTTGATGCAATCGGCCAGTAAGATGAGCTACATATCAAACTTTAGTAATCGATTACTGAATTATTTGCCGGTTTGGTGCCTTGGACATGACCGAGGACCTTAAGATTTTGCATGAACCGAGGACTGGCAGCCACGTAACACGAGAATATGTGCAAAGTGTCAATATGTTGTAAAAACCTAAGAAACTCTCCCGTTTCCGTCATTTACTATCGAAAAGACGTAATGCCAGTTCGTCACATTGGTCGCTTTTCTCTCTGAAACGGTAACATTTATTAACGGCAACCCCTTGTCGCGTACTGCGGTATCAGAGACACTTCGAGGAGCACAGTAGAACACAGAAGAAGCATGTAAGTTGATGCAATCGGCCAGTAAGATGAGCTACATATCAAACTTTAGTAATCGATTACTGAATTATTTGCCGGTTTGGTGCCTTGGACATGACCGAGGACCTAAAGATTTTGCATGAACCGAGGACTGGCAGCCACGTAACACGAGAAAATGTGAAAAGTGTTAATATGTAGTAAAAACCTAAGAATATCTCCCGTTTCCGTCATTAACTATCGAATCGACGTAATGCCAATTCGTCACATAGGTCGCTTTTCTCTCTGAAACGGTTAAATTTATCGTCTGCAAGCCCTTGTCGCGTGCTGCGGTATCCGGACATATCTCAAGCAGCACAGTAGAACACGGTAGAAGCATCTAAGTTGATGCAATCGGCCAGTAAGGAGAGCTACATTTCAAGTTTTAGTTATCGATTATTGAATTATCTACATCTACATCTATACTCCGCGAGCCACCTTACGGTGTGTGGCGGAGGGTACTTATTGTACCACTATCTGATCCCCCCTTCCCTGTTCCATTAACGAATTGTGCGTGGGAAGAACGACTGCTTGTAAGTCTCCGTATTTGCTCTAATTTCTCGGATCTTTTCGTTGTGATCATTACGCGAGATATATGTGGGCGGTAGTAATATGTTGCCCATCTCTTCCCGGAATGTGCTCTCTCGTAATTTCGATAATAAACCTCTCCGTATTGCGTAACGCCTTTCTTGAAGTGTCCGCCACTGGAGCTTGTTCAGCATCTCCGTAACGCTCTCGCGCTGACTAAATGTCCCCATGACGAATCGCGCTGCTTTTCGCTGGATCATGTCTATCTCTTCTATTAATCCAACCTGGTAAGGGTCCCATACTGATGAGCAATACTCAAGAATCGGACGAACAAGCGTTTTGTAAGCTACTTCTTTCGTCGATGAGTCACATTTTCTTAGAATTCTTCCTATGAATCTCAACCTGGCGCCTGCTTTTCCCACTATTTGTTTTATGTGATCATTCCACTTCAGATCGCTCCGGATAGTAACTGCTAAGTATTTTACGGTCGTTACCGCTTCCAATGATTTACCACCTATGGCATAATCGTACTGGAATGGATTTCTGCCCCTATGTATGCGCATTATATTACATTTATCTACGTTTAGGGAAAGCTGCCAGCTGTCGCACCATGCATTAATCCTCTGCAGGTCCTCCTGGAGTACGTACGAGTCTTCTGATGTTGCTACTTTCTTGTAGACAACCGTGTCATCTGCAAATAGCCTCACGGAGCTACCGATGTTGTCAACTAAGTCATTTATGTATATTGTAAACAATAAAGGTCCTATCACGCTTCCCTGCGGTACTCCCGAAATTACCTCTACATCTGCAGATTTTGAACCGTTAAGAATGACATGCTGTGTTCTTTCTTCTAGGAAATCCTGAATCCAATCACAAACCTGGTCCGATATTCCGTAAGCTCGTATTTTTTTTTCACTAAACGTAAGTGCGGAACCGTATCAAATGCCTTCCTGAAGTCCAGGAATACGGCATCAATCTGCTCGCCAGTGTCTACGGCACTGTGAATTTCTTGGGCAAATAGGGCGAGCTGAGTTTCACATGATCTCTGTTTGCGGAATCCATGTTGGTTATGATGAAGGAGATTTGTATTATCTAAGAACGTCATAATACGAGAACACAAAACATGTTCCATTATTCTACAACAGATTGACGTAAGCGAAATAGGCCTATAATTATTCGCATCTGATTTATGACCCTTCTTGAAAATGGGAACGACCTGCGCTTTCTTCCAGTCGCTAGGTACTTTACGTTCTTCCAGCGATCTACGATAAATTGCTGATAGAAAGGGGGCAAGTTCTTTAGCATAATCACTGTAGAATCTTAAGGGTATCTCGTCTGGTCCGGATGCTTTTCCGCTACTAAGTGATAGCAGTTGTTTTTCAATTCCGATATCGTTTATTTCAATATTTTCCATTTTGGCGTCCGTGCGACGGCTGAAGTCAGGGACCGTGTTACGATTTTCCGCAGTGAAACAGTTTCGGAACACTGAATTCAGTATTTCTGCCTTTCTTCGGTCGTCCTCTGTTTCGGTGCCATCGTGGTCAACGAGTGACTGAATAGGGGATTTAGATCCGCTTACCGATTTTACATATGACCAAAACTTTTTAGGGTTCTTGTTTAGATTGTTTGCCAATGTTTTATGTTCGAACTCGTTGAATGCTTCTCTCATTGCTCTCTTTACGCTCTTTTTCGCTTCGTTCAGCTTTTCCTTATCAGCTATGATTCGACTACTCTTAAACCTATGATGAAGCTTTCTTTGTTTCCGTAGTACCTTTCGTACATGATTGTTATACCACGGTGGATCTTTCCCCTCGCTTTGGACCTTAGTCGGTACGAACTTATCTAAGGCGTACTGGACGATGTTTCTGAATTTTTTCCATTTTTGTTCCACATCCTCTTCCTCAGAAATGAACGTTTGATGGTGGTCACTCAGATATTCTGCGATTTGTGCCCTATCACTCTTGTTAAGCAAAAATATTTTCCTTCCTTTCTTGGCATTTCTTATTACACTTGTAGTCATTGATGCAACCACTGACTTATGATCACTGATACCCTCTTCTACATTCACGGAGTCGAAAAGTTCCGGTCTATTTGTTGCTATGAGGTCTAAAACGTTAGCTTCACGAGTTGGTTCTCTAACTATCTGCTCGAAGTAATTCTCGGACAAGGCAGTCAGGATAATGTCACAAGAGTCTCTGACCATGGCTCCAGTTCTGATTGTGTGACTATCCCATTCTATACCTGGTAGATTGAAGTCTCCCCCTATTACAATAGTATGATCACGAAACTTCTTCACGACGTTCTGCAGGTTCTCTCTGAGGCGCTCAACTACTACAGTTGCTGATGCAGGTGGTCTATAGAAGCATCCGACTATCATATCTGACCCACCTTTGATACTTAACTTAACCCAGATTATTTCACATTCGCATTCGCTAATAACTTCACTGGATATTATTGAATTCTTTACTGCTATAAATACTCCTCCACCATTGGCGTTTATCCTATCCTTGCGGTATATATTCCATTCTGTGTCTAGGATTTCGTTACTGTTCACTTCCGGTTTTAACCAACTTTCCGTTCCTAATACTATATGCGCACTATTTCCTTCAATAAGAGATACTAATTCAGGAACCTTGCCCTGGATACTCCTGCAGTTTACCAATATTACGTTAACTTTTCCTGTTTTTGGTCTCTGAGGATGGACGTTCTTTATCAACGATGATAATGTCCTCTCTGGTAAGCCGTCAGGTATTTTATCGTTTCACCCAAGGGGGGGTCCCTCTAACCTAAAAAACCCCCGTGTGCACGCCACACGTACTCTGCTACCCTAGTAGCTGCTTCCGGTGTGTAATGCACGCCTGACCTGTCTAGGGGGGCCCTACAGTTCTACACCCAGTAACGGAGGTCGATGAATTTGCAACCATTATAGTCGCAGAGTCGTCTGAGCCTCTGGTTTAGACCCTCCACACGGCTCCAAACCAGAGGACCGCGATCGACTCTGGGCACTATGCTGCAGATATTAAGCTCAGCTTGCACTCCGCGTGCGATGCTGGTTGTCTTCACCAAATCAGCCAGCCGCCGGAAGGAACCAAGGATGGCCTCAGAACCCAAGCGGCAGGCGTCATTCGTTCCGACATGTGCTACTATCTGCAGCCGGTCACACCCAGTGCGTTCAATAGCTGCCGGAAGGGCCTCCTCCACATTACGGACGAGACCCCCCGGCAAGCACACCGAGTGCACACTGGCATTCTTCCCCGACCTACCCGCTATTTTCCTGAGGGGCTCCATAACCCGCCTAACGTTGGAGCTCCCTATAACTAATAGGCCCGCCCTCTGTGACTGTCGGGACATTGCCGGAGAATCGGCCACTGGCCCAACAGGCGAGGCATCCTGTGGTGGTTCGGAAACGATGTCATCACCACTAGGAAGCACCCCGTACCTGTTGGAAAGGGGTAAGGCAGCTGCCACGCGGCCAGATCCCACCTTCGCCTTTCGGCCAGGCACGCGCGAGCCCACCACTGTCCGCCATTCACCCTGGAGTGATGGCTGACCGGTAAGATGCTCACTGCCGGAAGACGCAGCGACATCAGGGGTTCCATGTGATTCCAAGGCCACCGAAGTAGGCATAGGTCTCACCACAGTTGCCCCAACGCCACTACGAGCCGACACCTGCGCCTCGAGCTCGATGAGCCTAACAGACAAAGCCTCCACCTGCCCCCGAAGAGTGGCCAATTCTCCTTGCGTCCGCTCACAACAACCACAGTCCCTACACATGACTATGTTTACCCTACTCTATACGGTGACAAATTCCCAAGATAATCTTCTGATGAGCTACACTGATAATCAAGAAACACTCACTGAAATACGAGACGCGAAAACTACGCTAGGTTTTCCCAAAAAAACTATTTAAAAGCTAAGCGCAGCAAATAAGTACAAAAACGATTTATACAAACAGTACTCGCTGCTGCTGGTGCTCTCGCTCTGGCTGTTTGGTGCCACGGACAAGACCGAGGACCTTAAGATTTTGCATGAACCGAGGACTGGCTGCCATGTAACACGAGAAAATAAAAGTGTTAATATGTAGTAAAAACCTAAGAAAATCTCCCGTTTCCGTCATTTACTATCGAAACGACGTACTGCCACTTCGTCACATTGGTAGCTTTTCTCTCTGAAACGGTGACATTTACCGTCTGCAAGCCCTTGTCGCGTGCTGCGGTATCCGGACATATCTCAAGCAGCACAGCAGAAAACGGTAGAACCATCTAAGTTGATGCATTCGGCCAGTAAGATGAGCTACATATCAAACTTTAGTAATCGATTAGTGAATTAGTTGCCGGTTTGGTGCCTTGGACATGACCGAGGACCTAAAGATTTTGCATGAACCGAGGACTGGCAGCCACGTAACACGACAAAATGTGAAATGTGTTAATATGTAGTAAAAACCTAAGAATATCTCCCGTTTCCGTCATTTACTATCGAATCTACGTAATGCCAGTTCGTCACATTGGTCGCTTTTCTCTCTGAAACGGTAACATTTATTGTCTGCAACCACTTGTCGCGTACTGCGGTATCAGAGACACTTCGAGCAGCACAGTAGAACACAGAAGAAGCATGTAAGTTGATGCAATCGGCCAGTAATATGAGCTACATTTCAAGTGTTTGCTATCGATTATTGAATTATTGGCCGGTTTGGTGCCTTGGACAAGATCGAGGACCTTAAGATTTTGCATGAACCGAGGACTGGCAACCACGTAACACGAGAATATGTGCAAAGTGTCAATATGTAGTAAAAACCTAAGAAAATCTCCCGTTTCCATCATTCACTATCGAAACGACGTAATGCCAGTTCGTCACATTCGTCGCTTTTCTCTCAGAAACGGTTACATTTATCGTCTGCAATACCTTGCGTGCTGCGGTATGCAGAGACACTTCAAGCAGCACAGGAGAACACAGTAGAAGCATGTAAGTTGATGCAATCGGCCAGCAAGAAGAACTACATACCAAGTTTTAGTTACCGATTATTGAATTATTGGCCTGTTTGGTGCCTTCGACATGACCGAGGGCCTTAAGATTTTGCATGAACCGTGGACTGGCAGCCATGTAACACGAGAAAATGTGAAAAGTGTTAATATGTAGTAAAAACCTAGGAAAATCTCCCGTTTCCGTCATTTAATATCGAAACGACGTAATGCCAGTTCGTCACATTGGTAGCTTTTCTCTCTGAAACGGTGACATTTATCGTCTGCAAGCCCTTGTCGCGTGCTGCGGTAGGCGGAGACACTTCAAGCAGCTCAGTAGAACACAGTAGAAGCATCTAAGTTGATGCACTCGGCCAGTAAGATGAGCTACATATCAAACTTTAGTAATCGATTACTGAATTATTTGCCTTTTTGGTGCCTTGGACATGACCGAGGACCTATAGATTTTGCATGAACCGAGGACTGGCAGCCACGTAACACGAGAAGATGTGAAAAGTGTTAATATGTAGTAAAAACCTAAGAATATCTCCCGTTTCCGTCATTAACGATCGAATCGACGTAATGCCATTTCGTCACGTAGGTCGCTTTTCTCTCTGAAACGGTTACATTTATCGTCTGCAAGCCCTTGTCGCTTGCTGCGGTATCCGGACATATCTCAAGCAGCACAGTAGAACACGGTAGAAGCATCTAAGTTGATGCAATCGGCCAGTAAGGACAGCTACATTTCTAGTTTTAATTATCGATTATTGAATTATTGGCCGGTTTGGTGCTATGGACAAGACCGAGGACCTTAAGATTTTGCATGAACCGAGGACTGGATGCCATGTAACACGAGAAAATGTGACAAGTGTTAATATGTAGTAAAAACCTAAGAAAATATCCCGTTTCCGTCATTTCCTATCGAAACGACGTAATGCCAGTTCGTCACATTGGTAGCTTTTCTCTCTGAAACGGTGACATTTACCGTCTCCAAGCCCTTGTCGCGTGCTGCGGTAGGCGGAGACACTTCAAGCAGCTCAGTAGAACACAGTAGAAGCATCTAAGTTGATGCCCTCGGCCAGTAAGATGAGCTACATATCAAACTTTAGTAATCGATTACTGAATTATTTGCCAGTTTGGTGCCTTGGACATGACCGAGGACCAATAGATTTTGCATGAACCGAGGACTGGCAGCCACGTAACACGAGAAAATGTGAAAAGTGTTAATATGTAGTAAAAACCTAAGAATACCACCCGTTTCCGTCATTAACTATCGAATCGACGTAATGCCATTTCGTCACGTAGGTCGCTTTTCTCTCTAAAACGGTTACATTTATCGTCTGCAAGCCCTTGTCGCGTGCTGCGGTATCCGGACATATCTCAAGCAGCACAGTAGAACACGGTAGAAGCATCTAAGTTGATGCAATCGGCCAGTAAGGAGAGCTACATTTCTAGTTTTAATTATCGATTATTGAATTATTGGCCGGTTTGGTGACATAGATAAGACCGAGGACCTTAAGATTTTGCATGAACCGAGGACTGGCTGCCACGTAACACGAGAAAATGTGAAAAGTGTTAATATGTAGTAAAAACCTAAGAATATCTCCCGTTTCCGTCATTTACTATCGAAACGACGTACTGCAAGTTCGTCACATTGGTAGCTTTTCTCTCTGAAACGGTGACATTTACCGCTTGCAAGCCCTTTTCGCGTGCTGCGGTAGGCGGAAACACTTCAAGCAGCACAGTAGAACACAGTAGAAGCATTTAAGTTGATGCACTCGGCCAGTAAGATGAGCTACATATCAAAGTTTAGTAATCGATTCCTGAATAATTTGCCGGTTTGGTGCCTTGGACATGACCGAGGACCTAAAGATTTTGCATGAACCGAGGACTGGCAGCCACGTAACACGAGAAAATGTGAAAAGTGTTAATATGTAGTAAAAACCTAAGAATATCTCCCGTTTCCGTCATTAACGATCGAATCGACGTAATGCCATTTCGTCACATTGGTCGCTTTTCTCTCTTAAACGGTAACATTTGTTGTCGGCAACGCCTTGTCGCGTTCTGCGGTATCAGAGACACTTCAAGCAGCACAGTAGAACACAGAAGAAGCATGTAAATTGATGCAATCGGCCAGTAAGATGAGCTACATTTCAAGTGTTTGATATCGATTATTGAGTTATTGGCCGGTTTGGTCCCTTTGACATGAACGAGGACCTTAACATTTTCATGAACCGAGGACTGGCAGCCACGTAACACGAGAATATGTGCAAAGTGTCAATATGTTGTAAAAACCTAAGAAAATCTCCCGTTTCCGTCATTCACTATCGAATCGACGTAATGCCAGTTTGTCCCATTCCTCGTTTTTCTCTCAGAATCGGTTACACTTATCGTCTGCAAGACCTCCGTGCTGCGGTATGCGTGGAGACTTCAAGCAGCACAGTAGAATACAGTAGAAGCATAAAAGTTGATGCAATCGGCCAGCAAGAAGAACTACATACCAAGTTTTAGTTACCGATTATTGAATTATTGGCCTGTTTGGTGCCTTCGACATGACCGAGGGCCTTAAGATTTTGCATGAACCGAGGACTGGCTGCCATGTAACACGAGAAAATGTGAAAAGTGTTAATATGTAGTAAAAACCTAGGAAAATCTTCCGTTTCCGTCATTTCCTATCGAAACGACGTAATGCCAGTTCGTCACATTGGTAGCTTTTCTCTCTGAAACGGTGACATTTATCGTCTGCAAGCCCTTGTCGTGTGCTGCGGTAGGCGGAGACACTTCAAGCAGCTCAGTAGAACACAGTAGAAGCATCTAAGTTGATGCACTCGGCCAGTAAGATGAGCTACATATCAAACTTTAGTAATCGATTACTGAATTATTTGCCTTTTTGGTGCCTTGGACATGACCGAGGACCTATAGATTTTGCATGAACCGAGGACTGGCAGCCACGTAACACGAGAAAATGTGAAAAGTGTTAATATGTAGTAAAAACCTAAGAATATCTCCCGTTTCCGTCATTAACGATCGAATCGACGTAATGCCATTTCGTCACGTAGGTCGCTTTTCTCTCTGAAACGGTTACATTTATCGTCTGCAAGCCCTTGTTGCTTGCTGCGGTATCCGGACATATCTCAAGCAGCACAGTAGAACACGGTAGAAGCATCTAAGTTGATGCAATCGGCCAGTAAGGAGAGCTACATTTCTAGTTTTAATTATCGATTATTGAATTATTGGCCGGTTTGGTGCCATGGACAAGACCGAGGACCTTAAGATTTTGCATGAACCGAGGACTGGCTGCCATGTAACAGGAGAAAATGTCAAAAGTGTTAATATGTAGTAAAAACCTAAGAAAATCTCCCGTTTCCGTCATTTACTATCGAAACGACGTAATGCCAGTTCGTCACATTGGTAGCTTTTCTCTCTGAAACGGTGACATTTACCGTCTGCAAGCCCTTGTCGCGTGCTGCGGTAGGCGGAGACACTTCAAGCAGCACAGTCGAACACAGTAGAAGCATCTAAGTTGATGCACTCGGCCAGTAAGATGAGCTACATATCAAACTTTAGTAATCGATTCCTGAATTATTTGCCGGTTTGGTGCCTTGGACATGACCGAGGACCTAAAGATTTTGCATGAACCGAGGACTGGCAACCACGTAACACGAGAAAATGTGCAAAGTGTCAATATGTAGCAATAACCTAAGAAAATCTCCCGTTTCCGTCATTTACTATCGAATCTACGTAATGCCAGTACGTCACATTGGTCGCTTTTCTCTCTGAAACGGTAACATTTATTGTCGGCAACGCCTTGTCGCGTACTGGTGTATCAGAGACACTTCAAGCAGCACAGTAGAACACAGAAGAAGCATGTAAGTTGATGCAATCGGCCAGTAAGATGAGCTACATTTCAAATGTTTGCTATCGATTATTGAGTTACTGGCCGGTTTGGTCCCTTTGACATGAACGAGGACCTTAAGATTTTGCATGAACCGAGGACTGGCAGCCACGTAACACGAGAATATGTGCAAAGTGTCAATATGTTGTAAAAACCTAAGAAAATCTCCCGTTTCCGTCATTCACTATCGAATCGACGTAATGCCAGTTCGTCCCATTCCTCGTTTTTCTCTCAGAAACGGTTACACTTATCGTCTGCAAGACCTCCGTGCTGCGGTATGCGTGGAGACTTCAAGCAGCACAGGAGAACACAGTAGAAGCATAAAAGTTGATGCAATCGGCCAGCAGGAAGAACTACATTTCAAGTTTTAGTTACCGATTATTGAATTATTGGCCTGTTTGTTGCCTTCGATATGACCGAGAACCTTAATATTTTGCATGAACCGAGGACTGGTTGCCACGTAACACGAGAAAATGTCAAAAAAGTTAATATGTAGTAAAAACCTAAGAAAATCTCCCGTTTCCGTCATTCACTATCGAATCGACGTAATGCCAGTTCGTCCCATTCCTCGTTTTTCTCTCAGAAACGGTTACACTTATCGTCTGCAAGACCTCCGTGCTGCGGTATGCGTAGAGACTTCAAGCAGCACAGGAGAACACAGTAGAAGCATAAAAGTTGATGCAATCGGCCAGCAGGAAGAACTACATTTCAAGTTTTAGTTACCGATTATTGAATTATTGGCCTGTTTGTTGCCTTCGATATGACCGAGAACCTTAATATTTTGCATGAACCGAGGACTGGTTGCCACGTAACACGAGAAAATGTCAAAAAAGTTAATATGTAGTAAAAACCTAAGATAATCTCCCGTTTCCGTCATTTACTATCGAAACGACGTAATGCCAGTTCGTCACATTGGTAGCTTTTCTCTCTGAAACGGTGACATTTACCGTCTGCAAGCCCTTGTCGCGTGCTGCGGTAGGCGGAGACACTTCAAGCAGCACAGTAGAACACAGTAGAAGCATCTAAGTTGATGCACTCGGCCAGTAAGATGAGCTACATATCAAACTTTAGTAATCGATTACTGAATTATTTGCCGGTTTGGTGCCTTGGACATGACCGAGGACCTAAAGATTTTGCATGAACCGAGGACTGGCAGCCACGTAACACGAGAAAATGTGAAAAGTGTTAATATGTAGTAAAAACCTAAGAATATCTCCCGTTTCCGTCATTAACTATCGAATCGACGTAATGCCAATTCGTCACATAGGTCGCTTTTCTCTCCGAAACGGTTACATTTATCGTCTGCACGCCCTTGTCGCGTGCTGCGGTATCCGGACATATCTCAAGCAGCACAGTAGAACTCGGTAGAAGCATCTAAGTTGATGCAATCGGCCAGTAAGGAGAGCTACATTTCAAGTTTTAGTTATCGATTATTGAATTATTGGCCGGTTTGGTGCCACGGACAAGACCGAGGACCTTAAGATTTTGCATGAACCCAGGACTGGCTGCCATGTAACACGAGAAAATGTCAAAAGTGTTAATATGTAGTAAAAACCTAAGAAAATCTCCCGTTTCCGTCATTTACTATCGAAACGACGTAATGCCAGTTCGTCACATTGGTAGCTTTTCTCTCTGAAACGGTGACATTTACCGTCTGCAAGCCCTTGTCGCGTGCTGCGGTAGGCGGAGACACTTCAAGCAGCACAGCAGAACACAGTAAAAGCATCTAAGTTGATGCACTCGGCCAGTAAGATGAGCTACATATCAAACTTTAGTAATCGATTACTGAATTATTTGCCGGTTTGGTGCCTTGGACAAAACCAAGGACCTAAAGATTTTGCATGAACCGAGGACTGGCAGCCACGTAACACGAGAAAATGTGAAAAGTGTTAATATGTAGTAAAAACCTAAAAATATCTCATGTTTCCGTCATTAACTATCGAATCGACGTAATGCCAATTCGTCACATTGCTCGCTTTTCTCTCTGAAACGGTTACATTTATCGTCTGCACGCCCTTGTCGCGTGCTGCGGTATCCGGACATATCTCAAGCAGCACAGTAGAACTCGGTAGAAGCATCTAAGTTGATGCAATCGGCCAGTAAGGAGAGCTACATTTCAAGTTTTAGTTATCGATTAATGAATTATTGGCCGGTTTGGTGCCACGGACAAGGCCGAGGACCTTAAGATTTTGCATGAACCGAGGATTGGCTGCCATGTAACACGAGAAAATGTCAAAAGTGTTAATATGTAGTAAAAACTTAAGAAAATCTCCCGTTTCCGTCATTTACTATCGAAACGACGTACTGCCACTTCGTCACATTGGTCGCTTTTCTCTCTGAAACGGTGACATTTATCGTCTGCAAGCCCTTGTCACGTGCTGCGGTATCCGGACATATCTCAAGCAGCACAGTAGAAAACGGTAAAAGCTTCTAAGTTGATGCATTCGGCCAGTAAGATGAGCTACATATCAAACTTTAGTAATCGATTACTGAATTATTTGCCGGTTTGGTGCCTTGGACATGACCGAGGACCTAAAGATTTTGCATGAACTGAGGACTGGCAGCCACGTAACACGAGAAAATGTGAAAAGTGTTAATATGTAGTAAAAACTTAAGAATATCTCCAGTTTCCGTCATTAACTATCGAATCGACGTAATGCCAATTCGTCACAAAGGTCGCTTTTCTCTCTGAAACGGTTACATTTATCGTCTGCACGCCCTTGTCGCGTGCTGCGGTATCCGGACATATCTCAAGCAGCACAGTAGAACTCGGTAGAAGCATCTAAGTTGATGCAATCGGCCAGTAAGGAGAGCTACATTTCAAGTTTTAGTTATCGATTATTGAATTATTGGCCGGTTTGGTGCCACGGACAAGACCGAGGACCTTAAGATTTTGTATGAACCGAGGACTGGCTGCCATGTAACACGAGAAAATGTGAAAAGTGTTAATATTTAGTAAAAACTTAACAAAATCTCCCGTTTCCGTCATTTACTATCGAAACGACGTACTGCCACTTCGTCACAGTGGTCACTTTTCTCTCTGAAACGGTTACATTTATCGTCTGCAAACCCTTGTCGCGTGCTGCGGTATGCGGACACACTTCAAGCAGCACAGTAGAACACAGTAGAAGCATCTAAGTTGATGCAATAGGCCAGTAAAAAGAGCTACATTTCAAGTTTTAGTTATCGAATAATGAATTATTGGCCGGTTTGGTGCCTTGAACAAGATCGAGGACCTTAAGGTTTTGCATGAACCGAGGACTGGCAGCCACGTAACACGAGAAAATGTGAAAAGTGTTAATATGTACTAAAAACGTAAGAAATTCTCCCGTTTCCGTCATTTACTATCGAATCTACGTAATGCCAGTTCGTCACATTGGTCGCTTTTCTCTCTGATATGGTAACATTTATTGTCTGCAACCCCTTGTCGCGTACTGCGGTATCAGAGACACTCAAGCAGTACAGTAGAACACAGAAGAAGCATGTAAGTTGATGCAATCCGCCAGTAAGATGAGCTACATTTCAAATGTTTGCTATCGATTATTGAATTATTAGCCGGTTTGGTGCCGTGGACATGATTGAGGACCTTAAGATTTTGCATGAACCAAGGACTGGCTGCAATGTAACACGAGAAAATGTGAAAAGTGTTAATATGTAGTAAAAACCTAAGAAAATCTGCCGTTACCGTCATTTACTATCGAATCGACGTAATGCCAGATCGTCACAGTGGTCACTTTTCTCTCTGAAACGGTTACATTTATCGTCTGCAAACCCTTGTCGCGTGCTGCGGTATGCGGACACACATCAAGCAGCACAGTAGAACACAGTAGAAGCATCTACGTTGATGCAATAGGCCAGTAAAAAGAGGTACATTTCAAGTTTTAGTTATCGATTATTGAATTATTGGCCGGTTTGGTTACTTGGACATAACCGACGAGTATAAGATTTTGAATGAACCGAGGACTGGCAGCCACGGAACACAACAAAATTGTGAAAAGTGTTAATATGTAGTAAAAACCTATGAAAATACTCCCGTTTCCGTTATTTCATATCGAATCGACATAATGACTTTTCGTGACATTGGTCGCTTTTCTCTCTGAAACGGTTACATTTATCGTCAGCAAGCCCTTGTCGAATGCTGCGGTATGCGAAGACACTTCAGCCAGCACAGTAGAACACAGTAGAAGCATCTAAATTGATGCAAGCGGCCAGTAAGAAGAGCTATATTTCAAATTTCAGTTATCGACTATTTAGTTATTTGCCGGTTTGGTGCCTTGGACATGACCGAGGACGTTAAGATTTTGCATTAACCGATGACTGGCAGCCATGTAACACAAGAAAATGTGAAAAGTGTTAATATGTAGTAAAAACCCAAGTATATCTCCCGTTTCCGTCATTTACTATAGAAACGACGTAATGCCAGTTCGTCACATTGGTAGCTTTTCTCTCTGAAACGGTAACATTTACCGTCTGCAAGCCCTTGTCGCGTGCTGCGGTATGCGGAGACACTTCAAGCAGCAGAGTAGAACACAGTAGAAGCATCTGAGTTGATGCAAACGGCCAGTAAGAGGAGCTATATTTCAAATTTTAGTTATCGACTATTGAATTATTTGCCGGTTTGGTGCCTTGGACATGACCGAGGACGTTAAGATTTTGCAGTAACCGAGGACTGGCACCCATGTAACACGAGAAAATGTGAAAAGTGCTAATATGTAGTAAAAACCTAAGAAAATCTCCCGTTTCCGTCATTCACTATCGAAACGACGTAATGCCATTTCGTCACATTGGTCACTTTTCTCTCTGAAACGGTTAAATTTATCGTCTGCAAGCGGTTGTTGCGTGCTGCAGTATCCGGACATATCTCAAGCAGCACAGTAGAACACGGTAGAAGCATCTAAGTTGATGCATTCGGCCAGTAAGATGAGCTACATATCAAACTTTAGTAATCGATTACTGAATTATTTGCCGGTTTGGCACCTTCGACATGACCGAGGACCTTAAGATTTTGCATGAACCGAGGACTGGCTGCCACGTAACACGAGAAAATGTGAAAAGTGTTAATATGTAGTAAAAACCTAAGAAAATCTCCCGTTTCCGTCATTTACTATCGAAACGACGTACTGCCACTTCGTCTCATTGGTAGCTTTTCTCTCTGAAACGGTGACATTTACCGCCTGCAAGCCCTTGTCGCGTGCTGCGGTAGGCGGAGACATTTCAAGCAGCACAGTAGAACACAGTAGAAGCATCTAAGTTGATGCACTCGGCCAGTAAGATGAGCTACATATCAAACTTTAGTAATCGATTACTGAATTATTTGCCGGTATGGTGCCTTGGACGTCACCAAAGACCTTAAGACTTTGCATGAACCGAGGACTGGTTGCCACGTAACACGAGAAAATGTCAAAAAAGTTAATATGTAGTAAAAACCTAAGAATATCTCCCGTTTCCGTCATTAACTATCGACCGACGTAATGCCATTTCGTCACATAGGTCGCTTTTCTCTCTGAGACGGTGACATTTACCGTCTGCAAGCCCTTGTCGCGTGCTGCGGTATCCGGACATATCTCAAGCAGCACAGTAGAACACGGTAGAAGCATCTAAGTTGATGCTATCGGCCAGTAAGATGAGCTACATTTAAAGTGTTTGCTATCGATTATTGAATTATTGGCCGGTTTGGTGCCTTGGACATGATCGAGGACCTTAAGATTTTTCATGAACCAAGGACTGGCTGCAATGTAACACGAGAAAATGTGAAAAGTGTTAATATGTAGTAAAAACCTAAGAATATCTCCCGCTTCCGTCATTAACTATCGAATCGACGTAATGCCAGATCGTCACAGTGGTCACTTTTCTCTCTGAAACGGTTACATTTATCGTCTGCAAACCCTTGTCGCGTGCTGCGGTATGCGGACACACTTCAAGCAGCACAGTAGAACACAGTAGAAGCATCTAAGTTGATGCAATAGGCCAGGAAAAAGAGCTACATTTCAAGTTTTAGTTATCGAATAATGAATTATTGGCCGGTTTGGTTACTTGGACATGACCAAGGACCTTAAGATTTTGAATGAACCGTGGACTGGCAGCCACGTAACACGAGAAAATGTGAAAAGTGTTATTATGTACTAAAAACGTAAGAAATTCTCCCGTTTCCGTCATTAACTATCGAATCGACATAATGACTGTTCGTGACATTGGTCGCTTTTTTCTCTGGAACGGTTACATTTATCGCCTGCAAGCCCTTGTCGCATGCTGCGGTATGCGAAGACACTTCAAGCAGCACAGTAGAACACAGTAGAAGCATCTAAATTGATGCAATCGGCCAGTAAGGAGAGCTACATTACAGGCTTCAGTTATCGATTAATGATTTTTTGACCGGTTTCCTGCCTCGGACATAACCGAGGACCTTAAGATTTAGCATGAAAAGAGGACTGGCAGCCACGTAACACGAGAAAATGTGAAAAGTGTTAATATGTAGTAAATACCTAAGGAAATCTCCCGTTTCCGTCATTCACTATCGAAACGACGTAATGCCAGTTCGTCACATTGGTAGCTTTTCTCTCTGAAACGGTGACATTTACCGTCTGCAAGCCCTTGTCGCGTGCTGCGGTATGCGGAGACACTTCAAGCAGCACAGTAGAAGACAGTAGAAGCGTCTAAGTTGATGCAATCGGCCAGCAAGGAGAGCTACATTTCAAGTTTTAGTTATCGATTATTGAATTATTGGCCTGTTTGGTGCCTTGGACATGACCGAGGACCTTAAGATTTTGCATGAACCGAGAACGGGCAGCCACGTAACACCAGAATATGTGCAAAGTGTCAATATGTAGTAATAACCTAAGAAAATCTCCCGTTTCCGTCATTTACTATCGATTCGTCGTAATGCCAGTTCGTCACATGGGTCGCTTTTCTCTCGTAAACGGTTACATATATCGTTTGCAAGCCCTTGTCGCATGCTGCGGTATTCGGAGACACTTCATGCAGCACAGTAGAATACAGTAGAAGCATCTAAATTGATGCAATCGGCCAGTTAGAAGAGCTACATTTCAAGTTTTAGTTAACGTTTATTGGATAATTGATGGTTCAGTGGCTTGGACATGACCGAGGACCTTAATATTTGGCATGAACCGAGGACTGGCAGTCACGTAGCACGAGAAAATTTGAAAAGTGTTAAAATGTAGAAAAACCTATGAAATTATCCCGTTACCGTCATTTACTATCGAATCGACGTAATGCCAGTTCGTCACATTAGTGGCTTTTGTCTCTGAAACGGTTACATTTATCGTCTGCAAGCCCTTTTCGCGTGCTGCGGTATGCGGAGACACTTCAACCAGCAGAGTAGAACACAGTAGAAGCATCTGAGGTGATGCAAACGGCCAGTAAGAAGATCTATATTTCAAATTTTAGTTATCGACTATTGAATTATTTGCCGGTTTGGTGCCTTGGACATGACCGAGGACCTTAAGATTTTGCATTAACCGAGGACTGGCAGCCTTGTAACACGAGAAAATGTGAAAAGTGTTAATATGTAGTTAAAACCTAAGAAAATCTCCCGTTTCCGTCATTTACTATCGATTCGTCGTAATGCCAGTTCGACACATGGGTCGCTTTTCTCTCGTAAACGGTTACATTTATCGTCTGCAAGCCCTTGTCGCGTGCTGCGGTCTGCGGAGGCACTTCAAGCAGCACAGTAGAACACAGTAGAAGCGTCTAAGTTGATGCAATCGGCCAGTAAGAAGAGCTACATTTCATGTTTTAGTTATAGATTATTGAATTATAGGCCGCTTTCGTGCCTTGGACATGACCGAGGACGTTAAGATATTGCATTAAAAGAGGACTGGCAGCCATGTAACACGAGAAAATGTGAAAAGTGTTAATATGTAGTAAAAACCTAAGAAAATTTCCCGTTTCCGTCATTAACTATCGAATCGACGTAATGCCAATTCGTCACATAGGTCGCTTTTCTCTCTGAAACGGTTACATTTATCGTCTGCACGCCCTTGTCGCGTGCTGCGGTATCCGGACATATCTCAAACAGCACAGCAGAACTCGGTAGAAGCATATAAGTTGATGCAATCGGCCAGTAAGGAGAGCTACATTTCAAGTTTTAGTTATCGATTATTGAATTATTGGCCGGTTTGGTGCCACGGACAAGACCGATGACCTTAAGATTTTGCATGAACCGAGGACTGGCTGCCATGTAACACGAGAGAATGTGAAAAGTGTTAATATTTAGTAAAAACTTAAGAAAATCTCCCGTTTCCGTCATTTACTATCGAAACGACGTACTGCCACTTCGTCACATTGGTCTCTTTTCTCTCTGAAACGGTGACATTTATCGTCTGCAAGCCCTTGTCACGTGCTGCGGTATCCGGACATATCTCAAGCAGCACAGTAGAAAACGGTAAAAGCTTCTAAGTTGATGCATTCGGCCAGTAAGATGAGCTACATATCAAACTTTAGTTATCGATTACTGAATTATTTGCCGTTTTGGTGCCTTGGACATGACCGAGGACCTAAAGATTTTGCATGAACCGAGGACTGGCAGCCACGTAACACGAGAAAATGTGAAAAGTGTTAATATGTAGTAAAAACCTAAGAATATCTCCCGTTTCCGTCAATAACTATCGAATCGACGTAATGCCAGATCGTCACAGTGGTCACTTTTCTCTCTGAAACGGTTACATTTATTGTCTGCAACCCCTTGTCGCGTACTGCGGTATCAGAGACACTTCGAGCAGCACAGTAGAACACAGAAGAAGCATGTAAGTTGTAAGTAGGCTGTTTATGTTTTCTTATTGGCAACGTTACGTAGCGCTCAATATGAAAATCACTGGCTGTGCTGTGTGCAGTCTGTGGCTGCTTTGCATTGTTGTAATACTCGCCATTGTAGTGTTGGGCAGCGGCAGCTGGATGTGAACAGCGCGTAGCGTTGCGCAGTTGGAGGTGAGCCTGTATGAAAATCACTGGCTGTGCTGTGTGCAGTCTGTGGCTAGTTTGCATTGTTGTCTGCCATTGTAGTGTTGGGCAGCGGCAGCTGGATGTGAACAGCGCGTAGCGTTGCGCAGTTGGAGGTGAGCCGCCAGCAGTGGTGGATGTGGGGAGAGAGATGGCGGAGTTTTGTAATTTTTCATGAACTGCTATATTTATATATGATGATATCAAGGTAAATACATTGTTTGTTCTCTATTAATACCTTTCATTTGCTAACTATCCCTATCAGTAGTTAGTGCCTTCCGTAGTTTGAATCTTTTATTTAGCTATCAGTAGTGGCGCTTGCTGTATTGCAGTAGCTTGAGCAGCGAAGATTTTTGTGAGGTAAGTGATTTGTGAAAGGTATAGTTTAATGTTAGTCAGGGCCATTCTTTTGTAGGGAATTTTGAAAGTCAGATTGCGTTGCGCTAACAAAATATTGTGTGTCAGGTTAAGGTCAGTCTTGTAAAATTGTTCAAAGGGGACGTTTCATATGTCGACCCTTAGCCTAGGATACATCACTGGAATCTTCTGATTTTTTCTTGTAGTTTGTGTAATTAGTGTAGATTTTGTTTATTGCTAGCGCGTAACTGTAGAGAGAATCTCCTTTGTAGTTGCAGTCTTTCATTGTTGTACAGTAAAACAGTTGTGGCATGCATGTAGATTTGCACCAAGTATTTCGCAGCTGCAATTAACTAGATATTATTTTCAGTGCTATTTTAATGTGTTCTCTTATTTTTGATCTTCAAATTGTGCTTTTCTGTGTTGTCATGTGAAATACTGTGACAATAATGGCGTGTGAAAAACGTAATACTAGGCTCCAAAGTAAACTGAGAAATGACAGTGAAAATGAAAGCAGTGTGTTAGCGCCACCGAGTAATGAATTAACTGATGTTCAAAGTAGTAATTTGGTAATTGTGCATAGGGAAATGGAGCGGGCGGCAAACAATGGCGTGGACAGTGAAATAATTAGTGAAGAGGGAAGCATTATCGATCGATCGGTCGGCAATAGCTCGCCTCAGGAAGCCGAAATGACACGACACGATCTCGCAAATACTGTAGATTCAGGTTTTGGATCCTCACCGTTTTCTCAAATAAGTCAAGACACATTTTCTGCTTGTCAAAATGTGAATGTTTCCGGTGTAAATTCACTGCCGAAAAGCACTGAGGAACATGTTTCAGACACCAATGCGTTGTTATTACAGTTAATACAACAAATGGGACAAACACAGCAAAAGCTTCAAAAGTTAGACACAATGGAACAAAATCAGAGACAAACACAGCAAAAGCTTCAAAAGTTAGACACAATGGAACAAAATCTTAAAAAGTTAGACTCATTGGAGCAAACTCTTGAACGAACACGTGAGGATTTAACTGCTGAGTTACATCATATTGAATCGAAATGTCAAAAAGTCTGTAATGACGTAAAAACACAAATTTGTGAGCATTTCCAACCTATTTTTTCGCGTCATGAAAATGCACTACAGAATCACGAAGCAGCCATAAAAGAACTGCAAACTATTGTTCATGAAAATCATGAGACCTTGCAAGCAAAATTTGACTCAGTTGAATCTACCGATACGGTTATGCAACTTGCAAAAACTCAGGAAAACTTAAAGGTCACAGTAGACACGATTTCAACACAAATGGACACTCTGAAACTTGGTTCAGAAAAACATAGAGAGGAAATGATTTCACTATCGGATAAAGTAGCCGAACTTTCAGATCAGTTCACTAACTTATCTACAAAGGTAGATGATGATCTGAATGACACAACACCTGTAGCCTTCACTGACACAGAAGAGTATGAACAAATTAGAAAATTCAAACAAAATCAAAATCAAATCAATACACAGTACAAAAGAGAAATCCTGGAAGTGCAAGATCAGTTGGCACAAGTAGTACAAGAATTACGTATTTCAGAGGACACTCGCGCCCCAATACGGGAAGAGGGACATACAAATACGGAACAGACACAAAATAACAACACAGGGCACTTCGGAAATTGTGAAAGAAGATGGCAAGGTACGCCGAATTTTGAGATGGAACCGCCGAAACGACGTAACAATGACTGACATGCGACTTGCCGACATGATGATTTTGACTATAAGCTGTTCATTACTACACATAAATTCAAAACATTTAAGAATTCTGGCAACGACATTCATCCACAAGCGTGGCTCCATGAATTCTCTCATTGTTTTCCTCCCAACTGGTCGTTGGAACACAGATTAGAATTTATGTGTGGCTACTTAGAGAATGAACCAGCTGTAAGAATGCGATCGGTCATTCACGATTGTCACAGTGAAGGAGAATTTTACCATGCCTTCCTCTCAGCATATTGGTCTCAAGCTACACAAGACCGTGTAAAACATGGTATCATAATGATGAAACATTTCGAACAATCTGAATTCTCCAGTCTTGTGAAATATTTTGAAGACATGTTGCACAAGAATCAGTACCTGTCAAACCCATACAGCCCCTCAGAACTCATCCGCATTTGCTTACTCAAATTGCCTGAACATTTACGACATATTATTTTAGCAGGACGTTGCAAAGACGACATTGAAGCTTTTCAGGGTCTGTTACAAGAATTGGAAATTGACACTGACAATCGGGGAACGCGGAAACAGGAGCACAACAATTACAGGTCACATCTGTCACAATTCCACGATGAAAGAGATAATAACTGGACACGACAAGGCTATTCTCACAACATATATCATGACCAAAACAGACACCACCCGTATGACAACCGTTGGCAGAGTAGTAATAATTACAGGGAAAGATCACCTCTCTGTGGTAATGACTATCACAGAGACAATCAGAGAAACAGACAATATGGGAACCAAAATAATTATTATTACGGGAGACAGAATAACTTTAGACGCAACGGTCCAGCGCGCAGTTACGATTCAGGGAGAAATTCTCCACCACTTAACCGACAAGAAAGAAACTATGTAAACTACCGACAAAACGACAGACGTGAATTTCATCAGAACTGGCGGGATTCTAACAGAGCTGGGCCCTCTCGGCAAGGTGAATTTGTAGAAGTTAGGTCTCCTAATCCCAATAACGACGCACGCCAACAAAGGAACAGACAATGACTCGCACCGCAGGCATACACGTGCGCTGGCTGGCTCCGAGAAAAATAACATTATATCTGGTACTGCCAATGAGATTTTAATGCAACATTTTGGTTCACTTGAAAATACATTCTGGATTTAAAGTACTTTCTGTGAAATACCAGATGAGACAGTGGTTAGTTTATGTGACAGCTACACGATTTTATCACGACGCTACTAATGAGTGACAATTTACAATGTTGCTTTTGCGGTGTTTCTGTTTATATCTGCACAGTTTTCTGAATTCTTCTAGGAAGAAAAACATGTTTTAGTAGTAACTTTTGTGGTATAGCTACAAAGAGACTGCCTTTTCCGTAGCACAACAATACGTTACAGCACAGTACTTTCCTCATCACGGCAATAAGCGTAATAACTAAGAGATTTATACGTAAAGCATTTCACTTTTGTGTATTATGAGGTAAGTACATTGTCTTCTGCAGAACGTAGCTTTCGGAGGACGATAACTACGACAGTTCCACAGAATTATCTTACAGCAAGACGCACATTTACCACTACAGGACACGCATTTGAGTGATTAATCTTATACTTAAAACACTTATTTTCAAAGATTTTTTAATTACAAAGAAAGTTTTCCATGATACATTTCATTCCATTGCTGTAATTTGTAACACCTGAGGGTATAATTACATTTATCCTCAGGGGGGTACACGCTTACTTTGTGTACCATGTGTGTGGCAACCACAAGGAACCCTAGCTAATATGGTATTTGCTTATACAACTTTACACATCGGTACCATATTTCTCTAACACACAAATTACACAGCTATCTGATCATTTAACTGAGAGATAAACATGTTTTTTATTACGTCAGTGACACATGTTTACGTAATTACACCGTTGGATAACTTCACACTTACGAAATTGTATTTTGTCTGTACTGTGTGAACTCTTCATATTTTTTCGGAACCATTGTGATACTATGAGAGCTTTGAATGATGTATTTGGTATGAGATCATGATTTTTAAAGTACGTTTGAGGCAGATGACACTTTTGACATGAGCAGAGAATTTTTTTAGGCTTAGAAATTATTGGAGGAAGTTACGACGATTTTGAGATTTGACTGAAGTGTTATGATGTTATTATTACGACGACGATGTGTATTATGTTGTTGAGGAATGTTTATTATGCTACGTATTTCTCATGATGAAATATTGAAGAAGTGTCGACGAATATGTATATGTATAATGAGGTAAGGAATACTGAGTAGTGTTTAGGGACTCTGATTTATGAAAAGGATGTTGGAAATCAAGAAACGTACTTTAAGAGTTATGAAATGTGTGTGTTTATTTGTGAATGTATTACAATGCAGACGAAAATTTTTTTGGACACTGTTATATTAATAGCATTTTGTTTCTACAGATTTGTAACGCAAATTCTTGACCTGTGAAATATTTTTATATGCGACTGTCACTGTAGCGGAATCTGCTGTCGTAAATATTTCCGTAAGAAAGTTAACGGACCACCTACACATAATGCGTCGTGGGCACCCAGCTGTGTCAGACGCCTGGAGAAAAAGCCATTAGCACGTGCCTTTCAGAGCACAGGAAGAAAAAAAAAAAGGGGCGCCATTAACCTCGCTTCTGACATTCCTTTGTAGAAAGCATCGCAAAAACGACACGGTCGAACTTGAAAACATATGATTTTTGTAATGCGTTGTGGGCACACAGCTGTGTCAAACACCTGGAGAACAAGCCATTAGCGTGTGCCTTTCATCGCTAATGCGACACCCTCGTTACTTGAAAACATATGATTACTCGCACTTTGTGCTAATTACTGAAATGCTTATGAATTGATGGGAAATATTCGTACATCTGCACACCTGATTATGATAAGTGTCTTTCTCCGAGAGTTGAGTGCTACTGACTTACGAAATGCCACATGACTATTGAATGATATTTTTATGCTTTGCTTTTCATAGTTGCTTATTTCATTTGACATCTGTTTTCCAGCTGTGTTGCAGCATTGCTTTTATAAAATAAAATGCATTTGCTAATGTGAACACTTTCTGTCAACAGATCTATTAAATAATTATTTTATGATCCACATTCTTTAAAAAAAAAGGAGTACTTGGAAAGGAAAGAACAATAAGAAGGAACTAGTAACTGCATTCATAATTTTCTTTTCAAGTACATGGTAATATTTCTTTTTACAATCAGTTGTTGTGGTGCACCACTTTAATTACTTAGACATTAAGATGTGATTATACATTTCCCTTATCTGCATTGTTATCTTTAGTGTACTATTTTTTCTGCTTGTGCTATGTCATGTTTAGATATAAGTTATTGCATTTGCTGTTGCTGTTTGCCAGGCATAGTGCTACTAAATTTCACATTACATTACTCTGTTAAGCCAGTTTTACAACTGATTTTTTTTTTTTTTGTTGCTGCTCATTGGCTCATATTAGTTGTAATTTTGCATTTTATCTGTTAATTTAGATTTACTGCTGCTTGCTTTGCACTCTGCATTTGTTTTGGTCATTGCTGTTTGTGTTACATGTTTTGTGCTGCTGCATTGCCTCGTCCCTTAGTTTAGCATCTGAGCTCAGTAGGTTTAAGTTAGCTTAAGAGGGGTAGACTATATAAGAAACTAACTATGATGAATTGGAAGAAATGCATTTAGACGCTATAAGAAAATGGTTTGGCCAAAAAAAAAAAAAAGTATTTTAGGTAGGATTTTCTTGGAAATAAATGATGAGGTAAGAAATGCATGAACATATAAATACAGAAAGCATGCTTAGATAGAATTTTTTTGGTGGAAACAAAGGATGAAATAAGAGGAAAGATATATGAAGTTTTGGGTTGGACTGCAGTACCACATGTTACACTGAAAACGAACCCTGTCCTTTCCCTTTTGTGTTATCCCACTATGTGTTTGTGTATCCTTGAGTATTTGTTTTCTTCCTGTCTCTGTGTAGTTTCATAGAATTTTTTCTTCTTTTAATATTAAGCTACATTCACTATGATGAGGAATACTGTTATCCTCGAATATAATTGGCATTAATAATATGTTATTTACTTTGTAAAGGTGTTAGACATTATTAATTCTGTTCTGTTCAATGCTCATGTGTGAAGTTGATGTTTCAAAAGTTATTGTGATCCTTTATGTATGTACTCATGTCATAATTCCTGTAACACTGACGTATATGTCTATTTCTATTCTTTTGTAACGCCTGTTTTACTACAAATGTTATCTGTATTATTATGTTCTTTAATGATGTATTTTGTACCTTTGTAATTGTATAATCATGTTGTAAATTTATAATTGTACAGACACCAGTTCTTCAAATTAAGTTACATTTCACTGCACACGTTTCTGTTGGTCATAGTATATGGACAATATGTGAGAAGTAGGGACTGTTCGTGTTTGCACGTGTGTTAATAATTCTGCAAGGGACTGGATAACAGCATTGCTGGTTCTAAGGACAATTCCAAAAACTTTGTGAGTGCACAAGTGGTGGTTTATGGACTTGCTATATTCTCCGCAAGACTCTTCGATGGTGAATGTGCACCTGCACAATCGCAACAGATGGCTGCTGGACATTATCTCTACAAGGACTACAGTGGGTCTGCATCTTTGATGGCCCACCAATACCATTATTTCTACTAGGACTACAGTGGGTCTACACCTTTGCTGACTCACCAGTACCATTATTTCTGCAAGGACTGCAGTGGGTCTGCGCCTCTGATGGCCCACTAATACCGTAATCTCTACCAGGACTGCAGTGGGACTACTCTGTGATGACCTACCTACCAATGTTCTTCAAAACGTCGAATGACTCTGCTGTGGGTTTGCTATGTTGTGGCCCATTATCTGTCAGCATGTCAAGAGTCAGCACTGTCTTTCCGTTGGAAGGACAACACTACTTCTTCAAGACTGCATGGAAATCCACTACTTCCGTGTGCATTTTCTTTTACTGCTCAGACTTTGAGAAAAACACTGCTATTCTACTGTTATGTACGATTAGGACTGTCTTTATGGACTGTGAGAAAATTTTAGCTTCTGACCAACATTGTATTAATAAGTGTGTGCATTTGATTTCTTTGTTATTGTAATTATGAAAAATTTTATCAAATCATTATTGGCCACTGCCCAAAAAAAAATTTGTAAAATTTTTTGTGGGGAGCATGGGGGCTATGTAAGTAGGCTGTTTATGTTTTCTTATTGGCAACGTTACGTAGCGCTCAATATGAAAATCACTGGCTGTGCTGTGTGCAGTCTGTGGCTGCTTTGCATTGTTGTAATACTCGCCATTGTAGTGTTGGGCAGCGGCAGCTGGATGTGAACAGCGCGTAGCGTTGCGCAGTTGGAGGTGAGCCACCAGCAGTGGTGGATGTGGGGAGAGAGATGGCGGAGTTTTGTAATTTTTCATGAACTGCTATATTTATATATGATGATATCAAGGTAAATACATTGTTTGTTCTTTATTAATATCTTTCATTTGCTAACTATGCCTATCAGTAGTTAGTGCATTCCATAGTTTGAATCTTTTATTTAGCTGGCAGTAGTGGCGCTTGCTGTATTGCAGTAGCTTGAGCAGCGGAGATTTTTGTGAGGTAAGTGATTTGTGAAAGGTATAGTTTAATGTTAGTCAGGGCCATTCTTTTGTAGGGAATTCTGAAAGTCAGATTGCGTTGCGCTAACAAAATATTGCGTGTCGGGTTAAGGTCAGTCTTGTAAAATTGTTCAAAGGGGACGTTTCAAAGTTGATGCAATCGGCCAGTAAGATGAGCTACATTTCAAGTGTTTGCTATCGATTATTGAATTATTGGCCGGTTTGGTGCCTTGGACATGATCGAGGACCTTAAGATTTTGCATGAACCGAGGACTGGCAGCCACGTAACACGAGAAAATGTGAAAAGTGTTAATATGTAGTAAAAACGTAAGAAATTATCCCGTTTCCGTCATTTACTATCGAATCTACGTAATGCCAGTTCGTCACATTGGTCGCTTTTCTCTCTGAAACGGTAACATTTATTGTCTGCAACCCCTTGTCGCGTACTGCGGTATCAGAGACACTTCGAGCAGCACAGTAGAACACAGAAGAAGCATGTAAGTTGATGCAATCCGCCAGTAAGATGAGCTACATTTCAAATGTTTGCTATCGATTATTGAATTATTGGCCGGTTTGGTGCCTTGGACATGATCGAGGACCTTAAGATTTTGCATGAACCAAGGACTGGCTGCCATGTAACACGAGAAAATGTGAAAAGTGTTAATATGTAGTAAAAACCTAAGAAAATCTGCCGTTACCGTCATTTACTATCGAATCGACGTAATGCCAGATCGTCACAGTGGTCACTTTTCTCTCTGAAACGGTTACATTTATCGTCTGCAAACCCTTGTCGCGTGCTGCGGTATGCGGACACACATCAAGCAGCACAGTAGAACACAGTAGAAGCATCTACGTTGATGCAATAGGCCAGTAAAAAGAGCTACATTTCAAGTTTTAGTTATCGATTATTGAATTATAGGCCGGTTTGGTTACTTGGACATGAAAGACGAGTATAAGATTTTGAATGAACCGAGGACTGGCAGCCACGGAACACAACAAAATTGTGAAAAGTGTTAATATGTAGTAAAAACCTATGAAACTACTCCCGTTTCCGTTATTTCATATCGAATCGACATAATGACTGTTCGTGACATTGGTCGCTTTTCTCTCTGAAACGGTTACATTTATCGTCTGCAAGCCCTTGTCGCATGCTGCGGTATGCGAAGACACTTCAGGCAGCACAGTAGAACACAGTAGAAGCATCTAAATTGATGCAATCGGCCAGTAAGGAGAGCTACATTACAGGCTTCAGTTTTCGATTAATGATTTTTTTGACCGGTTTGGTGCCTTGGACATGATCGAGGACCTTAAGATTTTGCATGAACCAAGGACTGGCTGCCACGTAACACGAGAAAATGTGAAAGGTGTTAATATGTAGTAAAAACCTAAGAAAATCTCCCGTTTCCGTCATTCACTATCGAAACGACGTAATGCCAGTTCGTCACATTCGTCGCTTTTCTCTCAGAATCGGTTACATTTATTGTCTGCAAGCCCTTGTCGCGTGCTGCGGTATGCGGAGACACTTCAAGCAGCAGTGTAGAACACAGTAGAAGCATCTGAGTTGATGCAAGCGGCCAGTAAGAAGAGCTATATTTCAAATTTCAGTTATCGACTATTTAGTTATTTGCCGGTTTGGTGTCTTGGACATGACCGAGGACGTTAAGATTTTGCATTAACCTAGGACTGGCACCCATGGAACACGAGAAAATGTGAAAAGTGTTAATATGTAGTAAAAACCTAAGAAAATCTCCCGTTTCCGTCATTCACTATCGAAACGACGTAATGCCAGTTCGTCACATTCGTCGCTTTTCTCTCAGAAACGGTTACATTTACCGTCTGCAAGCCGTTGTCGCGTGCTTCGGTCTGCGGAGACACTTCAAGCAGCACAGTAGAACACAGTAGAAGCATCTGAGTTGATGCAAACGGCCAGTAAGAAGAGCTATATTTCAAATTTTAGTTATCGACTATTGAATTATTTGCCGGTTTGGTGCCTTGGACATGACCGAGGACGTTAAGATATTGCATTAACCGAGGACTGGCACCCATGTAACACGAGAAAATGTGAAAAGTGCTAATATGTAGTAAAAACCTAAGAAAATCTCCCGTTTCAGTCATTCACTATCGAAACGACGTAATGCCATTTCGTCACATTGCTCGCTTTTCTCTCTGAAACGGTTAAATTTATCGTCTGGAAGCCCTTGTCGCGTGCTGCGGTATCCGGACATATCTCAAGCAGCACAGTAGAACACGGTAGAAGCATCTAAGTTGATGCAATCGGCCAGTAAGGAGAGCTACATTTCAAGGTTTCGTTATCGATTATTGAATTATTGGCCGGTTTGGTGCCATGGACAAGACCGAGGATCTTAAGATTTTCCATGAACCGAGGACTGGCTGCCATGTACCACGAGAAAATGTGAAAAGTGTTAATATGTAGTAAAAACCTAAGAATATCTCCCGCTTCCGTCATTAACTATCGAATCGACGTAATGCCAGTTCGTCACATTGGTCGCTTTTCTCTGTGAAACGGTAACATTTATTGTCTGCAACCCCTTGTCGCGTACTGCGGTATCAGAGACACTTCGAGCAGCACAGTAGAACACAGAAGAAGCATGTAAGTTGATGCTATCGGCCAGTAAGATGAGCTACATTTCAAGTGTTTGCTATCGATTATTGAATTATTGGCCGGTTTGGTGCCTTGGACATGATCGAGGACCTTAAGATTTTGCATGAACCGAGGACTGGCAGCCACGTAACACGAGAAAATATGAAAAGTGTTAATACGTAGTAAAAACGTAAGAAAATCTTCCGTTTCCGTCATTTACTATCGAATCTACGTAATGCCAGTTCGTCACATTGGTCGCTTTTCTCTCTGAAATGGTAACATTTATCGTCTACAACCCCTTGGCGCGTACTGCGGTATCAGAGACACATCAAGCAGCACAGTAGAACACAGAAGAAGCATGTAAGTTGATGCAATCGGCCAGTAAGATGAGCTACGTTTCTAAAGTTTGCTATCGATTATTGAATTATTGGCCGGTTTGGTGCCTTGGACATGATCGAGGACCTTAAGATTTTACATGAACCAAGGACTGGCTGCAATGTAAGACGAGAAAATACGAAAAGTATAATATGTAGTAAAAACCTAAGAATATCTCCCGCTTCCGTCATTAACTATCGAATCGACGTAATGCCAGATCGTCACAGTGGTCACTTTTCTCTCTGAAACGGTTACATTTATCGTCTGCAAACCCTTGTCGCGTGCTGCGGTATGCGGACACACTTCAAGCAGCACAGTAGAACACAGTAGAAGCATCTAAGTTGATGCAATAGGCCAGTAAAAAGAGCTACATTTCAAGTTTTAGTTATCGAATAATGAATTATTGGCCGGTTTGGTTACTTGGACATGACGAAGGACCTTAAGATTTTGAATGAACCGTGGACTGGCAGCCACGTAACACGAGAAAATGTGAAAAGTGTTATTATGTACTAAAAACGTAAGAAATTCTCCCGTTTCCGTCATTAACTATCGAATCGACATAATGACTGTTCGTGACATTGGTCGCTTTTCTCTCTGGTACGGTTACATTTATCGCCTGCAAGCCCTTGTCGCATGCTGCGGTATGCGAAGACACTTCAAGCAGCACAGTAGAACACAGTAGAAGCATCTAAATTGATGCAATCGGCCAGTAAGGAGAGCTACATTACAGGCTTCAGTTATCGATTAATGATTTTTTGACCGGTTTGCTGCCTTGGACATGACCGAGGACCTTAAGATTTTGCATGAAAAGAGGACTGGCAGCCACGTAACACGAGAAAATGTGAAAAGTGTTAATATGTAGTAAATACCTAAGGAAATCTCGCGTTTCCGTCATTCACTATCGAAACGACGTAATGCCAGTTCGTCACATTGGTAGCTTTTCCCTCTGAAACGGTGACATTTACCGTCTGCAAGCCCTTGTCGCGTGCTGCGGTATGCGGAGACACTTCAAGCAGCACAGTAGAACACAGTAGAAGCGTCTAAGTTGATGCAATCGGCCAGCAAGGAGAGCTACATTTCAAGTTTTAGTTATCGATTATTGAATTATTGGCCTGTTTGGTGCCTTGGACATGACCGAGGACCTTAAGATTTTGCATTAACCGAGGACTGGCAGCCATGTAACACGAGGAAATGTGTAAAGTGTTAATATGTAGTAAAAACCCAAGTATATCTCCCGTTTCCGTCATTTACTATCGAATCGACGTATAGTCAGTTCGTCACATTGGTCGCTTTTCTCTCTGGAACGATTACATTTATCGTCTGCAAGCCATTCTCGCGTGCTGCGGTATGCGGAGACACTTCAAGCAGCACAGTAGAAGACAGCAGAAGCAATTGAGTTGATGCAAACGGCCAGTAAGAAGAGCTATATATCAAGTTTTAGTTATCGATTATTGAATTATTTGCCGGTTTGGTGCCTTGGACATGACCGAGGACTTTAAGATTTTGCATGAACCGAGAACGGGCAGCCACGTAACACGAGAATATGTGCAAAGTGTCAATATGTAGTAATAACCTAAGAAAATCTCCCGTTTCCGTCATTTACTATCGATTCGTCGTAATGCCAGTTCGTCACATGGGTCGCTTTTCTCTCGTAAACGGTTACATATATCGTTTGCAAGCCCTTGTCGCATGCTGCGGTATTCGGAGACACTTCATGCAGCACAGTAGAATACAGTAGAAGCATCTAAATTGATGCAATCGACCAGTTAGAAGAGCTACATTTCAAGTTTTAGTTAACGATTATTGGATAATTGATGGTTCAGTGGCTTGGACATGACCGAGGACCTTAATATTTTGCATGAACCGAGGACTGGCAGTCACGTAGCACGAGAAAATTTGAAAAGTGTTAAAATGTAGAAAAACCTATGAAATTATCCCGTTACCGTCATTTACTATCGAATCGACGTAATTCCAGTTCGTCACATTAGTGGCTTTTGTCTCTGAAACGGTTACATTTATCGTCTGCAAGCCCTTTTCGCGTGCTGCGGTAGGCGGAGATACTTCAAGCAGCACAGTAGAACACAGTAGAAGCGTCTAAGTTGATGCAATCGGCCCGTAAGAAAAGCTACATTTCAAGTTTTAGTTATCGATTATTGAATTATAGGCCGGTTTGGTGCCTTGGACATGACCGAGGACGTTAAGATTTTGCATTAACCGAGGACTGGCAGCCATGTAACACGAGAAAATGTGAAAAGTGTGAAACGTCCCCTTTGTAGAATTATACACGACTGTGCTTATACTGACACACAATATTTTTAGCGCAACGCAATCTGACTTTCAAAAATCCCTACAAAAGAATGGCCCTGACTAACATTAAACTATACCTTTCACAAATCACTTACCTCACAAAAATCTTCGCTGCTCAAGCTACGGTAATACAGCGAGCGCCACTACTGTCAGCTAAATAAAAGATTCAAACTATGGAAGGCACTAACTACTCATAGGGATAGTTAGTAAATGAAAGATATTAATAGAGAACAAACAATGTATTTACCTTGATATCATCATGTATAAATATAGCAGTTCATGACAAATTACAAATCTCCGCCATCTCTCTCTCCACATCCACCACTGCTGGCAGCTCACGTCCAACTGCGCAACGCTACGCGCTGTTCACATCCAGCTGCCGCTGCCCAACACTACAATGGCGAGTATTACAACAATGCAAAGCAGGCACAGACTGCACACAGCACAGCCAGTGATTTTCATACAGAGGTGGCGTTACCAATAAAAAAACATAAACAGCCTACTTACATAGAGAAAACATAAACAGCCTACTTACATAGCCCCCATGCTCCCCACAAAAATTTTACAAATTTTTTTTTTGGGCAGTGGCCAATAATGATTTGATAAAATTTTTCATAATTACAGTAACAAAGAAATCAAATGCACACACTTATTGATATTATGTTGGTCAAAAGCTCAAATTTTCTCACAGTCCATAAAGACAGTCCTGATCATTCATTACAGTAAAATAGTGTTTTTCTCAAAGTCCGAGCAGTAGAAGAAAATGCACACGGAAGTAGTGGATTTCCATGCTGTCTTGAAGAAGTAGTGTTGTCCTTCCAACGGAAAGACAGTGCTGACTCTCGACATGCTGACAGGTAATGGGCCACAACAGAGTAAACCCACAGCAGAGTCAGTCGAAGTTTTGATGAATATTGGTAGGTAGGTCATCACAGAGCAGACCCACTGTAGTCCTGGTAGAGATTACGGTATTGGTGGGCCACCAGAGGTGCAGACCCACTGCAGTCCTTGTAGAAATAATGGTATTGATGGATCATCAAAGATGTAGACCTACTGTAGTCCTTGTAGAGAGAATGGTATTGGTGGGCCACCAGAGGTGCAGACCCACTGCTGTCGTTGTAGAGATAATGGTATTGATGGATCATCAAAGATGTAGACCCACTGTAGTCCTTGAAGAGATGGCCAGCAGCCATCTGTTGCGACTGTGCAGGTGCACAATCACCATCGAAGATTCTTGCGGAGAATATAGCAAGTCCATAACCACCACTTGTGCATTCACAAAGTTATTGGAATTGTCTTTAGAACCAGCAATGCTGTTATACAGTCCCTTGCTGAATTATTAACACACGTGCAAACACTAACAGTCCCTACTTCTCACATATTGTCCATATACTATGACCAACAGAAACGTGTGCAGTGAAACGTTACTTAATTTGAAGAAATGGTAACAATTACAATTTGGTAACATGAGAATACAATTACAAAGGTACAAAATACATCATTAAAGAACATAACAATACAGATAACATTTGTAGTAAAACAGGCGTTACAAAAGAATAGAAATAGACATATACATCAGTGGAATTATGACATGAGTACATACATAAAAGATCACAATAACCTTTGAAACGTCAACTTCACACATGAGCATTAAACAGAACAGATGTAATAATGTCTAACATCTTTACAAAGTAAATAACATACTATTAATGCCAATTATATTCGAGGATAACAGTATTCCTCATCATAGTGAATGTAGCTTAGTATTAGAAGAGAAAAAAGTTCTATGAAACAGTACACAGAGACAGGAAGAAAACAAATACACAAGGGTACACAAACATATAGTGGGATAACACCAATAGGAAAGGACAGGGTTCGTTTTCAGTGTAACATGTGGTACTGCAGTCCAACCCAAAACTTCATATATCTTTCCTCTTATTTCATCCTTTGTTTCCACCAAAAAAATTCTATCTAAGCATGCTTTCTGTATTTATATGTTCACACATTTCTTACCTCAAAATTTATTTCCAAGGAAATCCTACCTAAACCTGTTTTCTCAATGCATTTCTTCCACTTCATCGCAACTCATTCTCTTAGAGGCTACCCCCTCTTAAGCTAACTTAAATCTAGTGAGCTCAGATGCTAAACTAAGGGACGAGGCAATGCAGCATCACATAACAAATCAACACAAACAGCAATGCAAAAAATGCAAATTGGCAAAGCTAGCAGCATAAATGAGCAAAAGTCAAATTCAATAACACTATGCCTGGCAAACAGCAGCAACTTATACCTAAACATGACATAGCGCAAGCAGAAAAAATATTACACTAAAATGGCCATGTCTAATATCTATGTCACATCTTAACATTAGAGTGATGCATCACAATTTATTCTACAAAAGAAATTACCAAGTACTTGAAAAGAAAATTATGTGTTACTGTTACTAGTTCCATCTTATTGTTCTTTCCTTTCCAAGTGCTCCTTTTTTTAAAGAATGTGGATCATAAAATAATTATTTAATAGATCTGTTGACAGAAAGTGTTCACATTAGCAAATGCATTTCATTTTCTAAAAGCAATGCTGCAACACAGCTGAAAAACAGGTATCAAATAAAATAAGCAATTACACAAACCAAAGCATAAAAATATCATTCAATAGTCATGTGACATTTCATAAGTTAGTAGAAATTCTCTCAACTCTCGTAGAAAGACGCTTGTCGTAATCAGGTGTGCAGATGTACGAATATTTCCCATCAGTTCATAAGCATTTCAGTAATTAGCACAAAGTGCGAGTAATCATATGTTTTCAAGTAACGAGGGTGTCGCATTAGCGATGAAAGGCACACCCTAATGGCTTGTTCTCCAGGTGTTTGACACAGCTGTGTGCCCACAACGCATTACAAAAATCATATGTTTTCAAGTTCGACCGTGTCGTTTTTGCGATGCTTTCTACAAAGGAATGTCAGAAGCGAGGTTAATGGCGTCCCCTTTTTTTTCTACCTGTGCCGCTGAAAATGGCTCGCAATAATGGCTTTTTCTCCAGGCGTCTGACACAGCTGGGTGCCCGCGACGCATTACGTGCAGGTGGTCACTTAACTTTCTTACAGAAATATTTACCGTTACAGTGACAGTCTCACATAAAAATATTTCACAGGTCAAGAATTAGCGTTGCAAATCTGTAGAAACAAAATCCTATGAATATAACAGTGTCCAAAAAATGTTCAGTGGCATTGTGATACATTCACACATGATTCACACATGTCATAACTCTTAAAGTACGATTCTTGGTTTCCAACATCCTTTTTCACAAGTCAAGAGTCCCTACCCACTATTCATTACTCCTTATCTTATTACACATATACGTATCCATCGACACTCGTCAATATTTCGTCATTATAAATATGAAGCATAATCAAATAACTCATATAGCCTCAGCCTATTAATCGTAAACATACCTCAGCAGCATAATACACATCGTCGTCGTAAAAATAACATCATAACACCTCAGTCAAATCTCAAAATCGTCGTAGCTTCCTCCAATAATTAAAAAAATTCTCTGCTCATGTCAAAAGTGTCATCTGCCTCAAACGTACTTTAAAAATCATAATCCGTTTACCAAATACATCATTCAAAGCTCTCATAGTATCACAATGGTTCCGAAAAAATATGAACAGTTTACAAAGTACAGACAAAATACAGTTTCATAAGTGTGAAGTTATCCAACTGTGTAATTACGTAAACATCTGTCACTGATATAGTAAAAATAAATGTTTGTCTCTCTCAGTTAAATGATCAGATAGCTGTGTAAATTGTGTGTTAGAGAAATATGGTACCGATGTGTAAAGTTGTATAAGCAAATACCATATTAGCTAGGGTTCCTTGTGCTTGCCAAACACATGGTACACAAAGTAGGCGTGTACCCCCCTGAGGATTAATGTAATTATACCCTCAGGTGCTACAGATTATTGCAATGGAATGAAATGTATCACGGAAAAACTTTGTATCATTGTATTTCAAATATCTTTGAAAATAAATGTTTTTAGTACAAAATTGATCATTCAAATACGTGTCCTGTAGCGCTAAACATGCGTCTTGCTGTAAGATAATCTCTGTGGAAGTGTCGTAGTTATCGTCCCCCAAAGCTAAGTTCTGCAGAAGTCAATGTACTGACCTCATGATAAACAAAGTGAAATGCTTTGCGTATAGATATCATACTTATTACGCTTATTGCCGTGATGAAGAAAGTACTGTGCTGTAACGTATTGTTGTGCTACAGAAAAGGCTGTCTCCTTGTAGCTATACCATAAAAGTTACTACTAAAACATGTTTTACTTTCCAGAATAATACAGAAAAACTGTGCAGATATAAAACAGAAACACCGCAAAATCAACATTGTAAATTGTCACTCATTAGTAGCGTCGTGATAAAATCGTGTAGCTGTCACATAAACTAACTATTGTCTCATCTGGTATCTCACAGAAAGTACTTTAAATCCGGAATGTATTTTCAAGTAAACCAAAATGTTGCATTAAAATCTCATTAGCAGTACTGGTAAATGTTCTAATCGTGCAACTAACAAGCAAGAATGTACACACACAATTACACTGTCTCGTCTGTTCGCAATAACAATGCATTCGTAATTTCTGTTTAAATAAATTCTCTTGGTTCTTGGCTGGATATTTAACTTCAAACATTGTTGCAAGGTAACAGTTTCTAAAGCATACTAGTAACGTGAAGTGAAACGTTTTATGGCAAAGACAAAGTTAAAAAGCAGATTATCTCTCAGTAAGCGGTTTTACATGTGAAGTGTGGTGCAATCCTTTACTCTTCAAAGTACTCAGAATTTCAGCTTGAACGCAATTATCATGCAGTATACGTCAGTAAAGAATACTGGAATTTTTCACAAGGTTAGCGTCTATGTTAATTTTCTCTGAGCCAGCAGGCGCACGTGGGTGCCTGCGGCGCGAGTCATTGTCTGTCTCTTTGTTGGCGCGCGTTGTTATTGGGATTAGGAGACCTAACTTCTACGAATTCGCCTCCTCGAGAGGGCCCTCGCCATATGAAACGTCCCCTTTGTAGAATTATACACGACTGTGCTTATACTGACACACAATATTTTTAGCGCAACGCAATCTGACTTTCAAAAATCCCTACAAAAGAATGGCCCTGACTAACATTAAACTATACCTTTCACAAATCACTTACCTCACAAAAATCTTCGCTGCTCAAGCTACTGCAATACAGCGAGCGCCACTACTGCCAGCTAAATAAAAGATTCAAACTATGGAAGGCACTAACTACTGATAGGGATAGTTAGCAAATGGAAGATATTAATAGAGAACAAACAATGTATTTACCTTGATATCATCATATATAAATATAGCAGTTCATGACAAATTACAAATCTCCGCCATCTCTCTCTCCACATCCACCACTGCTGGCCGCTCACCTCCTACTGCGCAACGCTACGCGCTGTTCACATCCAGCTGCCGCTGCCCAACACTACAATGGCGAGTATTACAACAATGCAAAGCAGGCACAGACTGCACACAGCACAGCCAGTGATTTTCATACAGAGGTGGCGTTACCAATAAAAAAACCTAAACAGCCTACTTACATAGAGAAAACATAAACAGCCTACTTACAAGTGTTAATATGTAGTAAAAACCTAAGAAAATCTCCCGTTTCCGTCATTCACTATCGAAACGACGTAATGCCAGCTCGTCACATTCGTCGCTTTTCTCTCAGAAACGATTACATTTATCGTCTGCAAGCCCTTGTCGCGTGCTGCGGTCTGCGGAGGCACTTCAAGCAGCACAGTAGAACACAGTAGCAGCGTCTAAGTTGGTGCAATCAGACAGTAAGAAGAGCTACATTTCAAGTTTTAGTTATCGATTAATGAATTATAGGCCGGTTTGGTGCCTTTGACATGTCCGAGGACCTTAAGATTTTGCATTAACCGAGGACTGGCAGCCATGAAACACGATAAAATGTGAAAAGTGTTAATATGTAGTAAAAACCCAAGTATATCTCCCGTTTCCGTCATTCACTATCGAAACGACGTAATGCCAGTTCGTCACATTCGTCGCTTTTCTCTCAGAAACGATTACATTTATCGTCTGCAAGCCCTTGTCGCGTGCTGCGGTCTGCGGAGGCACTTCAAGCAGCACAGTAGAACACAGTAGAAGCGTCTAAGTTGATGCAATCGGCCAGTAAGAAGAGCTACATTTCAAGTTTTAGTTACAGATTATTGAATTATAGGCCGCTTTCGTGCCTTGGACATGACCGAGGACGTTAAGATATTTCATTAAAAGAGGACTGGCAGCCATGTAACACGAGAAAATGTGAAAAGTGTTAATATGTAGTAAAAACCTAAGAAAATTTCCCGTTTCCGTCATTCACTATCGAAATGACGTAATGCCAGTTCGTCACATTCGTCGCTTTTCTCTCAGAAACGGTTACATTTATCGTCTGCAAGCCCTTGTTACGTGCTGCCGTATGTGTAGACACTTCAAGCAGCACAGTAGAACACAGTAGAAGCATCTAAGTTGATGCAATCGGCCAGTCACAACAGCTACATCTCGGTTAGGTTATGTTAGGTTTGGTTAGGTTAGGTTAGGTCAGGTCAGGTCAGGTTAGGTTAGGTTAGGTTAAGTTAGGTCAGGTCAGGTTAGATTAGGTCAGGTCAGGTTAGGTCAGGTCAGGTCAGGGCAGGTTACGTTAGGTTAGATTAGGTTAGGTAAGGTTAGGACAGGTCAGGTAAGGTTAGGTTAGGTTAGTTCAGGTCAGGTTAGGTTAGGTTAGGTAAGGTTAGGTTAGGTTAGGACAGGTAAGGTCAGGTTAGGGTAGATTAGGTTAGGTTATGTCAGGTCAGGTCAGGTTAGGTTAGGTTAGGTTAGGTTGGGTTAGGTTAGGTTACCTTAGGTTGGGTCAGGTCAGGTTAGGTTAGGACAGGTTAGGTTCGGTTAGGTTAGGTTAGGTTGGGTTAGGTTGGGTTAGGTTGGGGTAGGTTAGGTTAGGTTAGGTTAAGGTTAGTTTAGGTTAAGGTTTAGTATTAGGTTAAGGTTAAGATAAAGTTTAAAATTAGGTTAAGGTTACAGTTGGGTTCGGTTAGGTTAGGTTATGTTAGGTTGGGTTAGGTTGGGTAAGGTTAGGTTTGGTTGGGTTAGGTTAGGTTGGGTTTGTTTATGTTAGGTTGGGTTGGGTTAGGTTGGGTCAGGATAGGTTAGGTTGGGTTAGGTTGGGTTAAGTTAGGTTGGGTTAGGTTAGGTTAGGTTGGGTTAGGTTAGTTTAGGTTAGGTTAGGTTAGGTTAGGTAAGGTTAGGATAGGAGAGGATAGGTTAGGTTAGATTGGGTTAGGTTACGTTGGATTAGGTTAGGTTAAGTTAGATTTGGTTGGGTTAGGTTGCGTTGGGTTGGGTTGGGTCGGGTTGGGTTGGTTTAGGTTAGGTTAGGTTAGGTTACGGTAGGTTAGGTTGTGTTAGATTGGGTTCGGTTGGGTTAGGTTATTTTAGGATAGGTTAGGTTAGGTTAGGTGGGGTTATGTTAGATTAGGTTAGGTTGGGTTGTGTTGGGTAGGGTTGAGTTGAATTGGGTTGGGTTGGGTTGGGTTTGGGTTGGGTTAGGTTGGGTTAAGTTGGGTAGGGTTAGGTTGGGTTAAGTTGGGTAGAGTTAGGTTGGGATGTTTAGGTTGGGTTAGGTTTCGTTAGGTTAGGTTAGGTTAGGTTAGGTTAGGTTAGGTTGGGTTAGGTTGGATTGGGTTGGGTTGGGTTGGGTTGGGTTGGGTTGGGTTGGGTTGAGTTGGGTTTGGTTGGGTTGGGTTGGGTTGGGTTTAGGTTAGGTTTAGGTTTGGTTGGGTTAGTGTTAGGTTAGTGTTAGGTGAGGTTAGGTTAGGTTAGTGTTAGGTTAGGTTAGGTTAGTGTTAGGTTAGGTTAGGTTTGGGTTAGGGTTAGGTTGTTGTTAGTTTAGTTTTAGGTTAGGTTAGTGTTAGGTTAGGTTAGTTTAGGTTAGGTTAGGTTAGGTTAGGTTAGGTAACGTTAGGTTAGGTTAGGTTAGCTTGGGTTAGGTATTAGTTTGGATTAGGTTAGGTTTTAGGTGAGGTTAGGTTTTAGGTTAGCGTTTAGGTTAGGTTTTAGGTTAGGTTAGGATTTAGGTTAGGTTTTACGTTAATTTAGGCTTTAGGTTAGGTTTTATGTTAGGTTTTAGGTTAGGTTTTAGGTTAGGATAGGTTAGGTTAGTTCAAATTAGGTTAGGTTAGGTTAAGTTAGGTTAGGTTGGGATAGGTAGGGTTAGGTTAGGTTGGGTTAGGTTGGGTTGGGTTGGGTTGGGTTGGGTTGGGTTAGGTTGGGTTAGGTTAGGTTATATTAGGTTAGGTTAGGATAGGTTAGGTGGGTCAGATTAAGTTAGTGTTGGGTTAGGTTGGGTTAGTGTTAGGTTAGGTTTGTTTAGGTTAGGTTATGTTAGTGTTAGGTTAGTGTTAGGTTAGGTTATGCTAGGTTAGTGTTAGGTTAGGTTAGTGTTAGGTTAGTGTTAGGTTAGGTTAGGTTAGTGATAGGATAGGTAATTGTTGGGTTAGGATAGTGTTAGGTTAGGTTGTGTTAGTGTTAGTGTTAGGTTAGTGTCAGGTTAGTGTTAGGTTAGGTTGGGTTAGGTTAGGTTACGTTAGGTTAAGTAAGGTTGGGTTGGGTTGGGTTCTGTTGGGTCGGTTTAGGTTGGGTTTGGTTGAGTTAGGTTGGGTTGGGTTGGGTTGGGTTGGGTTATGTTATTTTAGGTTAGGTTAGGTTAGGTTGGCTTAGGTTAAGTTAAATTAGGTTGGGTTAGGTTAGGTTGGGTTAGGTTAGGTTAGGTAAGGTTAGGTTAGTGTTAGGTTAGTGTTAGGTTAGGTTAGTGTTAGGTTAGGTTGATGTTAATTTAGGTTAGGTTGGGTTAGGTTAGGTTAGGTTAGGTTAGGTTGGGTTTGGTTAGGTTGGATTAGGTTAGGTTAAGTTGGGTTAGGTTAGGTTAGGTTAGTTTGGGTTAGGTTAGGTTAGGTTAGGTTATGGTGGGTTCAGTTAGGTTAGGTTAGGTTAGGTTAGGTTGGGTTAGGTTAGGTCAGGTTACGTTAGGTTAGGTTACGTTAGGATAGGTTGGGTTAGGTCAGGTCAGGTTAGGTTAGGTTAGGTTAGGTTCGGTTAGTTTGGGTTAGGTTATGTTAGTTTAGGTTAGGTTAGGTTGGGTTAGGTTAGGTTAGGTTAGGTTGGGTTAGGTTCGTTTAGGTTTGGTTAGGTTAGGTTAGTTTAGGATAGGTTGGGTTAGGTTAGGTTACGTTAGGTTGGGTTAGGTTAGGTTGGGTTAGGTTAGGTTGTTTTACGTTGGGTTAGGTTATGTTAGGTTAGGCTGGTTTAGGTTAGGTTAGCTTAGGTTAGGTTAGGTTAGGTTAGTGTTAAGTTAGTGTTAGGTTAGGTTAGTTTTAGGTTAGTGTTAGGTTAAGCTAGTGTTAAGCTAGTGTTATGTTAGGTTAGTGTTAGGTTATGTTATTGTTAGATTAGGGTTAGGTTAGGTTAGGTTAGATTACGTTAGGCTAGGTTAGGTCAGGTTAAGTTAAGTTGGGTTGGGTTAGTTTAGGTTAGGTTAGGTTGGGATTGGTTGGGTTTGGTTGGTTTAGGTTGTGTTGGGTTAGGTTAGGTTAGGTTAGGTCATGTTGGGTTAGGTTAGGTTAGGTTTGGGTTGGGGTGGGTTGGGTTGGGTTGGGTTAGGTTGGATTAGATTAGGTTGGGTTAGGGTTGGGTTAGATTAGGTTAGGTTACGTTAGGTTAAGTTGGGTTAGGTCGGGGTAGGTTGGGTTAGGTTGGGTTAGGTTGGGTTAGGTTAGGTTAGGTTATGTTGGGTTTGGTAAGGTTGGGTTGTGTTGGGTTGGGTTGGGTAGGGTTGGTTTGGCTTTGATTGGGTTGGGTTGGGTTTGGTAATTTTGGGTTAGGTTAGGTTAGGTTAGTTTGGGTTAGGTTAAGGTTAGTTTAGGTTAAGGTTTAGTTTTAGGTTAGGGTGAAGATAAAGCTTAAAATTAGGTTAAGGTTAAAGTTGGGTTAGGTTAGGTTAGGTTAGGATAGGTTGGGTTAGGTTGGGTATCGTTAGGTTAGGTTGGGTTAGGTTAGGTTGGGTTTGTTTAGGTTAGGTTGGGTTGGGTTAGATTGGGTCGGGATAGGTTAGGTTGGGTTAGGTTGGGTTAAGTTAGGTTGGGTTAGGTTAGGTTAGGTTGGGTTAGGTTAGGTTAGGGTAGGTTAGGTTAGGTTAGGGTAGGTAAGGTTAGGATAGGAGAGGATAGGTTAGGTTATGTTGGCTTAGGTTACATTGGGTTAGGTTAAGTTAAGTTACATTACGTTGGGTTGGGTTGGGTTGGGTTGGGTTTGGTTGGGTTGGTTTAGGTTAGGTTAGGTTGGGATGGGTTGGGTTGGGTTTGGTTGGGTTAGGTTGGGTTGGGTTAGGTTAGTTTAGGTTAGGTTAGGTTGGGTTAGGTTAGGTTAGGTTAGGTTAGCTTATGTTAGGTTACGTTAGGTTAGGTTGGGTTAGGTTGGGTTAGGTTAAGTTAGGTTAGGTTAGGTTAGGTTTGGTTGGGTTGGGATCGATTAGGTTGGGTTAGGTTGGGTTGGTTTAGGTTAGGTTAGGTTAGGTTAGTGTAGGTTAGGTTGGGTTAGATTGGGTTGGGTTGGGTTAGGTTAGGTTAGGATAGGTTAGGTTAGATTAGGTGGGGTTATGTTAGTTTAGGTTAGGTTGGGTTGGGTTGGGTAGGGTTGAGTTGTGTTGTGTTGGGTTTGGGTTGGTTTAGGTTGGGTAAAGTTGGGTAGGGTTAGGTTGGGATTTTTAGGTGGGGTTAGGTTACGTTAGGTTACGTTAGGTTAGGTTAGGTTAGGTTGGGTTAGGTTGGGTTCGGTTGGGTTGGGTTGGGTTGGGTTGGGTTGGGTTGAGTTGTGTTTGGTTGGGTTGGGTTGGGTTAGGTTTAGGTTTGGTTTATTTTAGGTTAGGTTTGATTAGTGGTATGTTAGTGGTAGGTTAGTGTTAGTTTAGGTTAGGTTAGGTCAGGTTAGGTTAGTGTTAGGTTTGTTTAAGGTTAGGTTAGGTTAGGTTAGGTTAGGTTAGGTTAGTGTTAGGTTAGGTTAGTGTTAGGTTAGGTTAGGTGAGGTTAGTGTTAGGTTAGGTTAGGTTTGGGTTGGGGTTAGTTTGTTGTTAGTTTAGTGTTAGGTTAGGTTAGGTTAGTGTTAGGTTATTTTAGGTTAGATTAGGTTAGGTTAGGTTAGGTTAGCTTAGTTTAGGTTAGGTTAGGTTAGCTTGGGTTAGGTATTAGGTTAGGTTAGGTTAGGTTTTAGGTTAGGTTTTAGATTAGGTTAGGTTTTCGGTTAGGGTTTAGGTCAGGTTTTAGGTTAGGTTAGGTTTTAGGTTAGGTTTTACGTTATATTAGTTTTCAGGTTAGGTTTTATGTTAGGTTTTAGGTTAGGTTTTAGGTCAGGATACGTTAGGTTAGTTTAAATTTGGTTAATTTAGGTTAAGTTAGGTTAGGTTGGGATAGGTAGGGTTAGGTTAGGTTGGGTTGTGTTGTGTTGGGTTGGGTTGGGTTAGGTTGAGTTAGGTTAGGTTATATTAGGTTTGGTTAGGTTAGGTTACGTGGGTTAGATTAGGTTAGTGTTGTGTTAGGTTGGGTTTGTGTTAGGTTAGGTTAGCTTAGGTTATGTTAGTGTTAGGTTAGTGTTAGGTTAGGTTATGTTAGGTTAGTGTTAGGTTAGGTTAGTGTTCGGTTAGTGTTAGGTTAGGTTAGGTTAGTGTTAGGATAGGTTAGTGTTAGGTTAGGATTGTGTTACGTTAGGTTGTGGTAGTGTTAGGTTAGGTTAGGTTAGGTTAGGTTGGGTTAGGTTAGGTTAGGTTGGGTTTGGTTAGTTTAGGTTGGGTTAGGTCAGGTGTGGTTAGGGATCGGTTGGGTTATGTTAGGTTACGTTAGGTTGGGTTAGGTTAGGTTGGGTTAGGTTAGGTTGGGTTCGGTTGGGTTAGGTTAGGTTGTTTTACGTTGGGTTAGGTTATGTTAGGTTAGGCTGGGTTAGGTTAGGTTAGGTTAGGTTAGGTTAGTGTTAGGTTAGTGATAGGTTTGGTTAGTTTTAGGTTAGTGTTAGGTTTGGCTAGTGTTAGGCTAGTGTTATGTTACGTTAGTGTTAGGTTAGTGTTAGGTTATGTTAGTGTTAGATTAGGGTTAGGTTAGGTTAGGTTACGTTAGGCTAGGTTAGGTCAGGTTAAGTTAGGTTGGGTTGGGTTAGTTTAGGTTAGGTTAGTTTGGGATGGGTTGGGTTGGGTTGGGTTAGGTTGGGTTGGGTTAGGTTAGGTTAGGTTAGGTTAGGTTAGGTTGGGTTAGGTTAGGTTAGGTTAGGTTAGGTTAGGTCAGGTTGGGTTAGGTTAGGTTAGGTTAGGTTGGGTTAGGTTATGTGTAGTAAGGTTAGGTTGGATGAGATTGGGTTAGGTTAGATTGGGTTAGGTTGGGTTAGGTTAGGTTGGGTTAGCTTGGGTTAGTGTTAGGTTAGGTTACTGTTAGGTTAGTGTTAAGTTAGTATTAGATTGGGTTAGTGTTAGGTTAGTGTCAGGTTAGGTTACGTTATGTTAGGTTAGGTTACATTAGGTTAGGTTAGGTTAGGTTAGGTAGGGTTGTGTTAGGTTAGGTTAGGTTAGCTTAGGTTGGGTTAGGTTAGGTTAGGTTAGGTTAGGTTGGGTTGGGTTGGGTTAGGTTAGGTTAGGTTAGGTTAGGTTAGGTTAGGTTAGGTTAGGCTGGGTTAGGTTAGGTTAGGTTAACTTAGGTTAGGTTAGGCTAGGTTAGGTGATGTTAGGTTCGATTAGGTTGAGTTGGGTGAGGTTAGGTAGGGTCAGGTTAGGTTAAGTTAGGTTAGGTTAGGTTAGCTTGGATTAGGTTTGGTTGGGTTAGGTAAGGTTAGGTTAGGTTAGGTTAGATTAGGTTAGGTTGGGTTAGGTTAGGTAGGGTCAGGTTAGGTTAAGTTAGGTTAGGTTAGGTTAGCTTGGGTTAAGTTAGGTTGGATTAGGTTAGGTTGGATTAGGTTAGGTTAGGTCAGGTCAGGTCAGGTCAGGTCAGGTTAGGTTAGGTCTGGTTAGCTCAGGTTAGGTTAGTCTAGGTTAGGTTGGGTTGGGTTGGGTTAGGTTAGGTTAGGTTGGGTTGGGTTAGGTTAAGTTATGTTAGCTTCGGTTAGTGTTAGGTTAGGTTAGTGTTAGGTTAGTGTTAGGTTAGCTGAGTTTTAGGTTAGGTTAGGTTAGGTTAGGTTAGGTTAGATCAGGTCAGGTCAGGTCAGGTCAGGTCAGGTCAGGTCAGGTCAGGTCAGGTCTGGTCAGGTCAGGTCAGGTCAGGTTAGGTTAGGTTAAGTTAGGTTGGGTCAGGTTAGGTTAGGTCATGTCAGGTCAGGTTGGGTCAGCTCAGGTTAGGTTAGGTCAAGTCAGGTCAGGTCAGGTCAGGTCATGTCAGGTTGGGTCAGGTCAAGTCAGATCAAGTCAGGTTAGGTCAGGTCAGGTCAGGTCAGGTTAGGTCAGGTTAGGTTAGATTAGGTTAGATTAGTTTGGGTTAGGTTAGGTTAGGTTGGGTTAGGTTAGTGTTAGGTTAGGTTAGGTTAGTGATAGGTTAGTGTTAGGTTAGTGTTAGGTTTGTGTTAAGTTATATTACGTTGGGTTAGGTTAGGTTGGGTTAGGTTGGGTTAGGTTAGGTTGGGTTACATTGGGTTAGGTTTAGGTTAGGTTTAGGTTAGGTTAGGTTTGATTAGTGGTATGTTAGTGGTAGGTTAGTGTTAGTTTAGGTTAGGTTAGGTTAGGTTAGGTTAGTGTTAGGTTAGTGTTAGGTTAGGTTAGGTTAGGTTAGGTTAGGTTAGTTTAGTGTTAGGTTAGGTTAGGCTAGGTTTGTGTTAGGTTAGGTTAGGTTTGGGTTGGGGTTAGGTTGTTGTTATTTTAGTGTTTGGTTAGGTTAGGTTTGTGTTAGGTTAGGTTAGGTTAGATTAGGTTAGGTTAGGGTAGGTTAGGTTAGGTTAGGTTAGGTTAGTTTAGGTTAGGTTAGGTCAGCTTGGGTTAGGTATTAGGTTAGGTTAGGTTAGGTTTTAGGTTAGGTTTTAGATTAGGTTAGGTTTTAGGTTAGGGTTTAGGTTAGGTTTTAGGTTAGGTTAGGTTTTAGGTTAGGTTTTACGTTATATTAGTTTTAGGTTAGGTTTTATGTTAGGTTTTAGGTTAGTATACGTTAGGTTAGTTTAAATTAAGTTAATTTAGGTTAAGTTAGGTTAGGTTGGGATAGGTAGGGTTAGGTTAGGTTGGGTTAGGTTGTGTTGTGTTGGGTTGGGTTGGGTTGGGTTAGGTTGAGTTAGGTTAGGTTATATTAGGTTTGGTTAGGTTAGGTTAGGTGGGTTAGATTAGGTTAGTGTTGGGTTAGGTTGGGTTTGTGTTAGGTTAGGTTAGGTTAGGTTAGGTTAGTGTTAGGTTGTGTTAGGTTAGTGTTAGGTTAGGTTATGTTAGGTTAGTGTTAGGTTAGGTTAGGTTAGTGTTAGGATAGGTTAGTGTTAGGTTAGGATTGTGTTACGTTAGGTTGTGTTAGTGTTAGGTTAGGTTAGCTTAGGTTAGGTTAGGTTGGGTTAGGTTAGGTTAGGTTGGGTTAGGTTAGTTTAGGTTGGGTTAGGTCAGGTGAGGTTAGGGATCGGTTGGGTTAAGTTAGGTTACGTTAGGTTGTGTTAGGTTAGGTTGGGTTAGGTTAGGTTGGGTTAGGTTAGGTTGGGTTAGGTTGGGTGAGGTTAGGTTGTTTTACGTTGGGTTAGGTTATGTTAGGTTAGGCTGGGTTAGGTTAGGTTAGGTTAATGTTAGGTTAGTGTTAGGTTTGGTTAGTTTTAGGTTAGTGTATGAAACGGCCCCTTTGAACAATTACAAATGACTGAGCTTAAACTGACACACAATATTATTTTAGCGCAACGCAATCTGACTTTAAAAATTCCCTACAAAAGTATGGCCCTGACTAACATTAAACTATACCTTTCACAAATCACTTACCTCACAAAAATCTTCGCTGCTCAAGCTACTGCAATACAGCGAGCGCCACTACTGCCAGCTTAATAAAAGATTCAAACTATGGAAGGCACTAACTATTGATAGGGATAGTTAGCAAATGAAAGATATTAATAGAGAACAAACAATGTATTTACCTTGATATCATCTTATATAAATATAGCAGTTCATGACAAATTTCAAAACTCCGCCATCTCTCTCCCCACATCCACCACTGCTGGCGGCTCACCTCCAACTGCGCAACGCTACGCGCTGTTCACAGCCAGCTGCCGAACACTACAATGGCGAGTATTACAACAATGCAAAGCAGCCACAGACTGCACACAGCACAGCCAGTGTGTTTCATACAGAGGTGGCGTTACCAATAACAAAAACCTAAACAGCCTACTTACATAGCCCCCATGCTCCCCACAAAAATTTTTACAAATTGGATTGGGCAGTGGCCAATACAGATTTGAAAAAAATTTTTCATAATTACAATAACAAAGAAATCAAATGCACACACTTATTGATACAATGTTGGTCAAAAGCTAAAAATTTCTCACAGTCCATAAAGACAGTCCACATTGTTCATCACAGTAAAAATGCAGAGTTTTTCTCAAAGTCTGAGCAGTTAAAGAAAATGCACATAGAAGTAGTGGATTTCCATGCAGTCTTGAAGAAGTAGTGTTGTTCTTCCAACGGAAAGACAGTGCTGACTCTTGACATGCAGACAGGTAATGGGCCACAACATAGCAAACCCACAGCAGAGTCATTCGACGATTTGAAGAATATTGGTAGGTAGGTCATCACAGAACAGGCCCATTGTAGTCCTGGTAGAGATTACGGTATTGGTGGGCCACCAGAGGTGCAGACCCACTGCAGGCCTTGTAGAAATAATGGTACTGGTGAGTCAGCAAAGGTGTAGACCCACTGTAGCCCTTGTAGAAATGGCCAGCAGCCATCTGTTGCGACTGTGCAGGTGCACAATCACCATCGAAGAGTCTTGCAGAGAATATAGCAAGTCCATAAACCACCACTTGTGCACTCACAAAGTGTTTGGAATTGTCCTTAGAACCAGCAATGCTGTTATCCAGTCCCTTGCTGAATTATTAACACACGTGCAAACACTATCAGTCCCTACTTCTCACATATTGTCCATGTACTACGACCAACAGAAACGTGTGCAGTGAAATGTTACTTAATTTGAAGAACTGGTAACAATTACAATTTGGTAACATAAAAATACAATAACAAAGGTACAAAATACATCATTAAAGAACATAATAATACAGATAACATTTGTAGTACAGGCTTTACAAAAGAATCGAAATAACATATATGTCAGTGTTCCAGGAATTATGACATGAGTACATACATAAAAGATCAGAATAACTTTCGAAACACCAACTTCACACATGAGAATTAACACAAAACAGAATAAATAATGTCTAAACATCTTTACAAAGTAAATAACATATTATTAATGCCAATTATATTCGAGGATAACAGTATTCCTCATCATAGTGAATGTAGCTTAATATTAAAAGAAAAAAAAAATTCTATGAAACTATACAGAGACAGGAAGAAAACAAATACACAAGGGTACACAAACACGTAGTGGGGTAACACCAATAGGAAAGGACAGGGTTCGTTTTCAGTGTAACATTTGGTACTGCGGTCCAACCCAAAACTTCATATATCTTTCCTCTTATTTCATCCTTTGTTTCCACCAAATAAATTCTATCTAAGCATGCTTTCTGTATTTATATGTTCACACATTTCTTACCTCAACATTTATTTCCAAGGAAATCCTACCTAAACCTGTTTTCTCAATGCATTTCTTCCAATTCATCGCAACTCATTCTCTTAGGGGCTACCCCCTCTTAAGCTAACTTAAATCTACTGAGCTCAGATGCTAAACTAAGGGACGAGGCAATGCAGCAGCACAAAATAAGTAACACAAACAGCAATGAACAAAAAATTGGAAAATTGCAAAGCAAGCTACAGTAAATCTAAATTACCAAGCAATGCAACATTACAACTAATATGAGCCAATGTGCAGCTACAAAAAAATAAATCTGGCTTAGCAGAGTAACACAAATTAAAGTTCAGTAGCACTATGCCTGGCAAACAGCAGCTTATATCTAAACATGACATAGCTCAAGCAGAAAAAATAGTACACTAAAGATAACAATGCAGATAAGGGAAATGTATAATCACATCTTAATGTCTAAGTAATTAAAGTGGTGCACCACAACAAGTTATTCTACCAAAAAGTTACCAATTACTTGAAAAGAAAATTATGAATGCAGTTCCTGTGAAGGTAAATGTCATTTTGTGCTCCCTCATTTTTTTTAAAAAATTATTATTTACTCGATCTGTAGACAGAAAATATTTATATTAGTACATCTATAAAATTTTATTTTAACCAATGCTGCAGTGCAGCTAGAAACTAGATATCAAATGAAATAAGCAACTATGTACAAAGCAAAGCATAAGAACATCGTTCAATAGTCATGTGGCATTTCATAAGTAGTAAAAAAATCTATCATCTAGAAAGACAGTAGTCATAGTCAGGTGTGTAGACAAACTATTTCTTGTCATTTCATTAGGCATTTCAGTAAATATCAGAAAGTACGATATGTTTCCAAGTAATCAGCGTGTCGGATTTGCGATGCTTTCTCTAAAGGAATGACAATGGCCAGGATAATGGCCTCCCTTTTTTTTCCTGTGCTCTGAAAGGCACGCGCTAATGGCTTTTTCTCCAGGCGTCTGACACAGCTGGGTGCCCACGACGCATTACGTGCAGGTGGTCACTTAATTTTCTTACGGAAATATTTACGACAACAGTTTCCGCTACAGTGGCAGTCTCATATAAAAATATTTCACAGGTCAAGAATTAGCGTTGCAAATCTGTAGAAAGAAAATCCTATAAATATAAGTGTCCAAATAAAATATTCGTCAGCATTGTGATACAGTCACGCATTTACGCACATTTCATAACTCTTAAAGTACGATTCTTTGTTTCCAACATACTTCTTATTCCTCATATACGGTAGCATCATCTTATTGATCATAAACATATCTCAACAGCATAGTACACATCGTCGTCGTAATAATAACATCATAACACCTCAGTCAAATCTCAAAAACGTCGTAGCTTTCTGTAATAATTTCAAAACCTAAAAAAAATTCTCTGCTCATTTCAATAGTCATCTACCTCAAACGTACTTTAAAAATCATGAATCCATACCAAATATATCATTAAAAGCTCTCATAGTATCACAATGATTCCGAAAAAATATGAACAGTTTACAAAGTACAGACAAAATACAGTTTCATAAGTGTGAAGTTACCCAACTGTGTATTGCGTAAACATGTGTCACTGACGTAGTAAAAAAAAATGTTTATCTCTCAGTTAAATGATCAGATAGCTGTGTAATTTGTGTGTTAGAGAAATATGGTACCGATGTGTAAAGTTGTATAAGCAAATACCATATTAGCTAGGGTTCCTTGTGCTTGCCAAACACATGGTAAATTAGGCGTGTACACCCCTGAGGATTAATGTAATTATACACTCAGGTGTTACAGATTACAGCAATGGAATGAAATGTATCACGGAAAACTTTCTTTGTAATTCAAAAATCTTTAAATATAAATGTTTTAAGTACAGCATTAATCACTGAAATGCGCGTCCTGTAGCGCTAAATGTGCGTTTTGTTGTAAGATAATCTCTGTGGAAGTGTCGTAGTTATCGTCCTCCGAAAGCTAAGTTCTGCAGAAGTCAATGTACTTACCTCATGATAAACAAAAGTGAAACGCTTTATGTACAGATATATTAGTTATTACGCTTATTGCCATAATGAGGAAAGTACTGTGCTGTAACGTATTGTTGTGCTACGGAAAAGGCAGTCTCATTGTAGCTATACCACAAAAGTTACTACTAAAACCTGTTTTACTTTCCAGAATAAAACAGAAAACTGTGCAGATATAAAACAGGAACACTGCAAAAGCAACATTGTAAATTGTCACTCATTAGTAGCGTCGTGATAAAATCGTGTAGCTGTCACATAAACTAACCACTGTGCCGTCTGGTGTATCACAGAAAGTACTTTAAACCCAGAATGTATTTTCAAGTAAACCAAAATGTTGCATTAAAATCTCATTAGCAGTACTGGTAAATGTTCTAAGTATGTGAGCCTTATAGTCGTTACGTAATCGTGCAACAAACAAGCAAGAATGTACACACACAATAACACTGTGACGTCTGTTCACTATAACAATGCATTCGTCATTTCTGTTTAAATAAGTTCTCTTGGTTCTTGATTGGATATTTAACTTCAAACATTGTTGTATGTTAACAGATTCTAAGTCTGACAAAGCATATTAGTAATGTGAAGCGAAAAATTTTATGACAAAGACTAAGTTAAAAAGCAGATTATCTTTCAATAAACGGTTTTACATGTGAAATGTGGTGTAAACCTTTACTCTTCCTAGTACGCAGAGTTTCAACTTCAACGCAATTATCATGTGGTATACGTCGGATTCTGTAAGGTCCATTGTAAACTAGAAAGAATTTGTGACTCAAGTGTTTCTTCTTATGTGACAATGAATGAGCTTTAATGAGAACTTTCTGACCAATATACAATTTCTTTGCATTTGCTTTACCGTGTAGTTTTCTTCTTTTGTCTGCTGCAGATTTTATATTTTTAAGAGCCAAATCAATTATGTCTTTGTGTCGAAGTTTACGTGTATTTGGGAAAGGTACAAGCTCTCTGATTCTGTTCGGTGGTTCTTCATTCTTTAGTACAAGAGTAGGTGGTAAAGCAGTGGAATCATGAGGCATTTCATTCAGCACATTTTGAAATAATTGTAGATATCTGTCCCAATGCTGATGCTTTCTGTGACAATAAAGTCTGCAAAGCTTATTGATTTCTTTCATAATCTGTTCAGACGGGTTGCAATGTGGTGAGTACAATGAAATAAAAACAGGTTTGATTTTATGGTTGCGAAGCATGCGTGACCAAACAGCAGATCTGAATTGCGGTCCGTTATCTGAAATGACTTTACTAACGTGTCCAACTTCACGTAAGAAATTTTTAACAAAGGCGTTGGATACAGACCGTCCAGTGGCTTTACGTAACGGAGTGAAAGGAACAAATTTTGAAGTAAGTTCAACAGCGACTAGAACGTACGAAAATCCATTGGATGCTCTGACAATCGGTCCCAAGAGATCAACAGCCGCAAATTCTTTTAATTTAGAAGGAATAATAGGAAACAACGGAGCACGATGTGAGACAGTAGATGGTTTCGCCTTTTGACAAAGTTTACAAATAGACAAGACTCTTCGAATTCTTTTTTCCATATTGTTAAAATAACAAGTCGTTCGAAGAATATGATAACATTTTCGTGGACCAAAATGTGCGTAGCTGAAATGAATGTACCAAATGAGCTTATTAACAAAATCGTCTGGAATGCAAAGTACCCATAGCTTGTCATCAACAGTGCAGCGTTTGAAGAGTATGTTGTTTCTAACCAGGTAATAATGCCGAATCTGAGTGTGTGTCTTTTCATGCCATTTACTTTTGATGTCTTTCCAAATCGGATCTTTATCTTGTTCATGAGCAATGTCTTTTAAAGATGTGGTGATGAAGTTTTCAAAGGCGACTTTCTGAATGTAAAGAATACTGAAATTTTTCTCGAGGTTGCCTTCTTTGTTACTTTTCTCAAGCCCAGCCGGTGCGCGTGACAGTGCGTCCGCAACAATGTTCTCCTTGCCGGGAATGTAGACTATTGTGAAGCGGAATTCTTGCAGAAACAATGCCCAACGTTTTAACCTGTCATGATTTAATTTTGAAGACATAAGAAATTGTAATGCACGATGATCACTGTATACTTTTACGTGCTTACCAGAAAGAAAGAAACGGAATTTGTTAAATGCCCAAACGATAGCTAAAGCTTCTAATTCAGTAACGGAATAATTTTTTTCAGATTTGGTTAGCACTCGGCTAGCGAAAGCAATGGTTTTCTGAATGGTAGTGTCATTTTCTATGGCTTCTTGAAATAAATGGGCACCAAGACCGACTTTAGAAGAATCCGTGCTAAGGCAGAAATCTTGTGACAGATCTGCATGAGCTAAGATTGGCGCGTGAAGTAACGCTTCTTTCAAAGAATTGAATTCCAATTGTGCTTGTTCGTCCCAGTTCCAAATAGTATTTTTTCCAGTGAGAGAACAAAGTTTTGGTGTAACAAGAATTTGCATATTCAGAAAACGACGGTAAAAATTTACGAGACCTAGAAAACTACGGACTTGTCTTTTTGTGGATGGAACTGGAATGGCTCTGATTGCTTCTAACTTTTCAGGATCCGGCTGAATGCCTTCAGAAGAAATAATATGTCCCAAAAACTTCACCTTTGTCCTACCGAATTCAGACTTTTCCAAGTTAACTGTAATTCCAGATTCTGCAAAAATACGTAACAAACTGGTTGAGGATGCGATTATGTAGTTCCCATGAAGCTTCTGCTATTAGAATATCGTCCACATATAAGGTGATGTGACGTTTTAAGAACTCAGGTAATATGGAATTTAGCCCGCGAATGAATGCTGCTGAAGAAATGTTCAAACCAAAGGGAAGTTTCCGAAACTGATAACAAACGCCGAAACAAAGGAAAGCTGTGTATTTTCTACATTCTGGATGAAGTTCGATCTGATAAAAGCTGGATCGGAGATCAATGGAAGACAACACTTTTACACCATTAAAATTTTGAAGAAGTTCTTCCAACGTTTGCGGCCTGTCTGTTTCAGGAATAATGATAGTATTGATTTGTCTCGAATCTAAAACAAGCCTGATCGATCCATTTTTCTTCTCAACAACATGTAATGGGTTGTTGTATGAGCTTACTGCAGGCTCAATAATGCCCTCATTAAGCATAGATTGTATTCCTGTTCTAACACGGTCCCTATAATGCGCCGGAATTACGTATGGTCTAACACAAAATTTAGTATGCTCACGAACACGAAATTGGTATTGAAATCCCTTGATTGTTCCTGTTTTGTGAGTAAAAACTGTGGAATGTGCTTGTAAAATCTCAAAAAGGTCCTGCCTATCAGTGTCATTACAATTCTCAATCGTTTGAATTTTATTCTGAATTAACTCATTAATTTCAAATATGCCGTCGATGTCATCCCTGCCAGTACTTGCAGAGTGATTGTTAGTGTCTAGTTCCGTAGAAAATTCCGAACTGTTGTCTAACAGAACGTAAAGCCGATTAATTTCCTCATCATGGTTTGAGAGCCAGTCTTCAAATTTCAAAGCTATTGACTTACCTTCTTTCTCTAAACTTATTTCAGCATCGTGAAAGTTTAAGATTGCTTTGAATTCATTCAAAAAGTCTACTCCCAATATAATTTCCGTCGACAATAATGGAACAATAAGAAAGTTCGTAGAGAAGCTGTGGCTTTGACAAAAGAATTCTAAGTTGGTTTGTTGGCGTACATCTACACTTTTTCCAAAGATTGCACCTTGTAATTTAATCTTACGTAACGGAAGTGTGGGGCAATCGTTCGATTTGTTGCATTTGCTAAAGTCTGTTTCACTAATTACTGAGATGGGACTGCCAGAGTCAAGTACTGCCGTAAATTTTACGTCATTTACAGTAATGTGAATCACAGGATATGCTATGTTGTTAAGTTTTACGTCGTGTTCCTGGAGTAAGACGTCCCTAATGTCTTCCATTTTTACGTAATTACTAGCTACAGCAGCTGCGTCGTTAGTTTCATACGTGCGTTTTGTGGCTGCCTGCGGTATGAGTCATTGCCTACTGTCTCTTTGTTGGCGCGCGTCGTTATTGGGATTTGGAGACCTAACTTCTACAAATTCACCGTGACGAGAGGGCCCTGCCCTGTTTAAATCCCGCCAGTTCTGATTCAATTCAGGTCTGTCGTTACGATCACATCGTCTGTCGTCATGTTGGTAGTTCCTGTAGTTTCTTTCTTGTCGGTTAAGTGGTGGAGGATTTCTCCCTGAATCGTAACTGCACGCTGGACCGTTGCGTCTAAAGTTATTCTGTCTCCCTTGATAGTATTTATTTTGGTTCCCATATTGTCTGTTTCTCTTATTGTCTCTGTGATAGTCATTACCACGGAGAGATGATCTTTCCCTGTAGTTATTAGTACTCTGCCAACGGTTGTCATACGGGTGGTGTCTGTTTTGGTCACGATTTGTGTTGTGAGAATAGACCAGTCGTGTCCGGTTATTGTTTCTTTCATCGCGGAATTGCGACGGATATGACCTGTAATCGTTGTGTTTCTGTTTCCGCGTTCCGCGATTGTCAGTGTCGTTTTCCAATTCTTGTAACAGACCCTGAAAAGCTTCAATGTCGTCTTTGCAACGTCCTGCTAAAATAATATGTCGTAAATGTTCAGGTAATTTGATTAAGCAAATGCGGATGAGTTCTGAGGGGCTGTATGGGTTTGAAGGATACTGATTCTTATGCAACATGTCTTCAAAATATTTCACAAGACTGGAAAATTCAGATTGTTCGAAATGTTTCATCATTATGATGCCATGTTTTACTCGGTCTTGTGTGGCTGGAGACTAATATGCTGAGAGGAAGGCATGGTAAAACTCTCCTTCACTGTGGCAATCGTGAATTACCGATCGCATTCTTACAGCTGGTTCATTCTCCAAGTAGCCACACATAAATTCTAATCTGTGTTCTAACGACCAGTTGGGAGGAAAACAATGAGAGAATTGATGGAGCCATGCTTGTGGATGAATGTCGTTGCCAGAATTCTTAAATGTTTTGAATTTACGTGTAGTAATGAACAGCTTATAGTCAAAATCATCATGTCGGCGAGTCGCATATCGGTCATTGTTAGGTCGTGTCGGCGGTTCCATCTCAAAATTCGGTGCACATTGCCAGTTTCTTTCATAACTTCCGAAATGCCCTGTGTTATTATTTTGCGGCTGTTCCGTATTTCTGTGTCCCTCTTCCCGTATTGGGGCGCGAGTATCCTCTGAAATACGTAATTCTTGAATTACCTGTGTCAGCTGATCTTGTACTTCCCGGATTTCTCTTTTGTACTGTGTATTGATTTGATTTTGATTCTGTTTGAATTTTCTAATTTGTTCATACTCTTCTGTGTCAGTGAAGGCTACAGGTCTTGTGTCACTCAGATCATCATCTACCTTTGTAGATAAGTTAGTGACCTGATCCGAAAGTTCGGCTACTTTCTCCGATAGTGAACACATTTCCTCAGTGTGTTTTTCTGAACCACGTTTCAGAGTGTCCATTTGTGTTGAAATCGAATCTACTGTGTCCTTTAAGTTTTCCTGAGTTATTGCAAGTTGCGTAACCGAATCGGTAGATGCAACTGAGTCAATTTTAGCCCACAAGGTCTCATGATTTTCATGAACAATGGCTTGCAGTTCTTTTATGGCTGCTTCGTGATTCTGTAATGCATTTTCATGCCGCGAAAAAATAGGTTGAAAATGCTCACAAATTTGTGTTTTTACGTCATTACAGACTTTTTGACATTTCGATTCAATGTGATGTAACTCAGCAGTTAAATCCTCACGTGTTCGTTCAAGAGTTTGCTCCAATGAGTCTAACTTTTTAAGATTTTGTTCCATTGTGTCTAACTTTTGCAGCTTTTGCTGTGTTTGTCTCTGATTTTGTTCCATTTGTTGCATTAGTTGTAATAACAATGCATTAGTGTCTGGAATCTGTTCCTCTACTCTTTTCGGCAGTGCATTTGCACCGGCAACATTCACATTTTGACAAGCTGAAAATGTGTCTTGACTTATTTGAGAGAACGGTGAGGACGCAAAACCTGAATCTACAGTATTTGTAAAATTGTGTCCTGTCATTTCGGATTCCTGAGGCGAGCTGTTGCCGACCGATCGATCGATAATGCTTCCCTGTTCACTACCTGTTTCACTGTCTACACCATTATTTACCGCCCGCTCCATTTCCCTATGCACAGTCACCAAATTACTACTTGGAACGTCTGTTCATTCACTACACAATGGTGCTGATAAGCCACACTCGTCGTCACTATTATTTCTCAGTTTACTTTGGAGCCTAGTGTTACGTTTTTCACACGCCATTATTGTCACAGTATTTCACACGACAACACAGAAGAACACAATTTGAAGAGCAAAAATAGGGGAACACATTAACATAGCACTGAAAATAATATCTAGTTAATTGCAGCTGCGAAATACTTGGTGCAAATCTACATGCATGCCACAACTGTTTTACTGTACAACAATGAAAGACTGCAACTACAAAGGAGATTTTCTCTACAATTACGCGTTAGCAATAAACAAAATCTACACTAATTACACAAACTACAAGAAAAAAAAATCGGAAGATTCCAGTGAGGTATCCTAGGCTAAGGGTCGACATATGAAACGTCCCCTTTGAACAATTACAAATGACTGAGCTTAAACTGACACACAATATTTTTTTAGCGCAACGCAATCTGACTTTCAAAATTCCCTACAAAAGAATGGCCCTGACTAACATTAAACTATACCTTTCACAAATCACTTACCTCACAAAAATCTTCGCTGCTCAAGCTACTGCAATACAGGGAGCGCCACTACTGACAGCTAAATAAAAGATTCAAACTATGGAAGGCACTAACTACTGATAGGGATAGTTAGCAAATGAAAGGTATTAATAGAGAACAAACAATGTATTTACCTTGATATTATGATATATAAATATAGCAGTTCATGACAAATTTCAAAAATCCGCCATCTCTCTCCCCACATCCACCACTGCTGGCGGCTCACCTCCAACTGCGCAACGCTACGCGCTGTTCACATCCAGCTGCCGCTGCCCAACACTACAATGGCGAGTATTACAACAATGCAAAGCAGCCACAGACTGCACACAGCACAGCCAGTGATTTTCATACAGAGGTGGCGTTACCAATAAAAAAAACCAAACAGCCTACTTACAAGTGTTAGGATAGCTTAGTTTTAGGTTAGGTTAGGTTAGGTTAGGTTAGGTTAGATCAGGTCAGGTCAGGTCAGGTCAGGTCAGGTCAGGTCAGGTCAGGTCAGGTCAGGTCAGGTCTGGTCAGGTCAGGTCAGGTCAGGTTAGGTTAGGTTAAGTTAGGTTGGGTCAGGTTAGGTTAGGTCATGTCAGGTCAGGTTGGGTCAGCTCAGGTTAGGTTAGGTCAAGTGAGGTCAGGTCAGGTCAGGTCAAGTCAGGTCGGGTCAGGTCAAGTCAGATCATGTCAGGTTAGGTCAGGTCAGGTCAGGTCAGGTCAGGTTAGGTCAGGTTAGGTTAGGTTAGGTTACATTAGTTTGGGTTAGGTTAGGTTAGGTTGGGTTAGGTTAGGTTAGGTTAGGATAGGTTGGGTTACTTTAAGTTAGGTTGCGATAGGTTAGGTTAGGTTAGGTTGGGTTAGGTTAGGTTAGGTTAGCTTGGGTTACTTTAAGTTAGGTTGGGATAGGTTAGGTTAGGTTAGGTTAGGTTAGGTTAGGTTAGTGTTAGGTTAAGGTTAGGTTAGGTTAGGTTAGTGATAGGTTAGTGTTAGGTTAGTGTTAGGTTAGTGTTAGGTTATATTACATTGGGTTAGGTTAGGTTGGGTTAGGTTGGGTTAGGTTAGGTTGGGTTACGTTGGGTTAGGTTAGGTTAGGTTAGGTCAGGTTAGGTTAGTGTTAGGTTAGGTTAATGTAAGGTTAGTGTTAGGTTAGGTTACTGTTAGGTTAGTGTTAGGTTAGGTTAGTGTTAGGTTAGGTTAGGTTAGGTTCAGTTAGGTTAGGTTAGGTTAGGTTAGGTTAGATTAGGTTAGGTTAGGTTAGGTCAGGTCAGGTCAGGTCAGGTCAGGTCAGCTCAGGTCAGGTTCTCTCATTTTAGGTTAGGTTAGGTTAGGTTAGTGTTAGGTTATGTTAGGTTAGGTTAGGTTACGTTAGGTTAGGTTCTGTTAGGTTATGTTGGGTTAGGTTCGGTTAGGTTGGGTTAGGTTACGTTAGGTTAGGTTAGGTCAGGTCAGGTCAGGTCAGGTCAGTTCAGGTCTGGTTAGCTCAGGTTAGGTTAGGTTTGGCTAAGTTAGGTTAGGTTAGGTTAGGTTAGGTTAAGTTTGTTGGGTTTGGTTGGGTAGGGTTGCGTTGGGTTAGGTTGGGTTGGGTTAGGTTAGGTTCGGTTAGGTTAGGTAGGGTCAGGTTAGGTTAAGTTAGGTTAGGTTAAGTTAGGTTAGGTTAGCTTGGGTTAGGTTAGGTTGGGTTAGGTTAGGTTAGGTCAGGTCAGGTCAGGTCAGGTTAGTTCCCATCAGGTCAGGTCAGGTCAGGTCAGGTCAGGTTAGGTTAGGTTAGGTTGGGTTGGGTCAGGTTAGGTTAGGTCATGTCAGGTCAGGTTGGGTCAGGTCAGGTTAGGTTAGGTCAGGTGAGGTCAGGTCAGGTCAGGTCAGGTCAGGTCAGGTCAGGTCAGGTCAGGTCAGGTTAGGTCAGGACAGGTCAGGTCAGGTTAGGTCAGGTTAGGTTAGGTTAGGTTAGATTAGTTTGGGTTAGGTTGGGTTAGGTTAGGTTAGGTTATGTTGGGTTAGGTTAGGTCAGGTTAGGATAGGTTAGATTAGGTTAGGTTAGGTTAGGTTAGGTTGGGTTAGTGTTAGGTTATTGTTAGGTTAGCTTAGGTTAGTGATAGGTTAGTGTTAGGTTAGTGTTAGGTTCGGTTAGGTTAGGTTCGGTTAGTTTGGGTTGGGTTAGGTTGGGTTAGGTTAGGTTGGGTTAGGTTTGGTTAGGTTAGGTTAGGTTAGATTAGGTTAGGTTAGGTTATGTTGGGTTAGGTTCGGTTAGGTTAGGTTGGGTTATGTTGGGTTAGGTTAGGTTAGGTTAGGTTAGTGTTAGGTTATGTTAGCGTTAGGTTAGTGTTAGGTTAGGTTAGTCTTAAGTTAGTGTTAGATTAGTTTAGTGTTAGGTTAGGTTTGGTTCGGTTCGGTTACATTAGGTTAGGTAAGGCTAGGTTAGGTTAGGTTAGGGTAGGTCTGGTCAGTTCAGGTCAGGTCAGGTTAGGTCAGGTTAGCTCAGGTTTTGTTAGGTTAGGTTAGGTTAGGTTACGTTACGTTAGGTTTAGTGTTAGTGTTAGGGTTAGTGTTAGTGTTTGGGTTAGTGTTAGGGTTAGGTTAGTCTTAGTGTTAGGTTAGTGTTAGTGATTGTGTTAGGTTAGGTTAGGTTAGGTTAGGTGAGGTTAGGTTAGGTAGGTTACGTTAGGTTAGGTTAGGTTAGGTTAGGTTAGATTAGGTTAGGTTAGGTTTAGTGTTAGTGTTAGTGTTAGGGTTAGTGTTAGGATTAGGTTAGTGTTAGTGTTAGGTTAGTGTTAGTGTTAGTGTTAGTGTTAGGTTAGGTTACGTTAGTGTTAGTGTTAGTGTTAGGTTAGTGTTAGTGTTAGGTTAGTGTTAGTGTTAGTGTTAGAGTTAGTGTTAGTGTTAGGTTAGGTTAGATTAGGTTTGGTTAGGTTAGGTTAGGTTAGGTTAGGTTAGGTTATTTTTAGTGTTAGGGAAGGGTTAGTGTTAGTGTTAGGTTAGTGTTAGTGTTAGGGTTAGGTTAGGTTAGGTTAGGTTAGGTAAGGTTAGGTAAGGCTAGGTTAGGTTAGGTTGGGTTGGTTTGGTTGGGTTAGGTTAGGTTAAGTTAGGTTAGGTAAGGTTAGGTTGGGTTGGGTTGTGGTAGGTTGGGTTGGGTTAGGTTAGGTTAGGTTAGGTTAGGTTGGGTTAGGTTGGGTTAGGTTGGGTTAGGTTAGGTTAGGTGTAAGTAGGCTGTTTAGGTTTTTTTATTGGTAACGCCACCTCTGTATGAAAATCACTGACTGTGCTGTGTGCAGTCTGTGGCTGCTTTGCATTGTTGTAATACTCGCCATTGTAGTGTTGGGCAGCGGCAGCTGGATGTGAACAGCGCGTAGCGTTGCGCAGTTGGAGGTGAGCCGCCAGCAGTGGTGGATGTGGGGAGAGAGATGGCGGAGTTTTGAAATTTGTCATGAACTGCTATATTTATATATCATAATATCAAGGTAAATACATTGTTTGTTCTCTATTAATATCTTTCATTTGCTAACCAACCCTATCAGTAGTTAGTGCCTTCCATAGTTTGAATCTTTTATTTAGCTGGCAGTAGTGGCGCTTGCTGTATTGCAGTAGCTTGAGCAGCGAAGATTTTTGTGAGGTAAGTGATTTGTGAAGATTTAATGTTAGTCAGGGCCATTCTTTTGTAGGGAATTTTGAAAGTCAGATTGCGTTGCGCTAACAAAATATTGTGTGTCAGGTTAAGCACAGTCTTGTATAAATTTTTCTAAGGGGACGTTTCATATGGCGACCCTGCCAGGATACCACACTGGAATCTTCTTATTTTTTTTTCTTGTAGTTTGTGTAATCAGTGTAGCCCTTGTTTATTGCTAGCGCGTAATTGTAGAGAAAATCTCCTATGTACTTGCAGTCTTTCATTGTTGTACAGTAAAACAGTTGTGGCATGCATGTAGATTTGCACCAAGTATTTCGCAGCTGCAATTAACTAGATATTTTTTCAGTGCTATGTTAATGTGTTCTCTTATTTTTGCTCTTCAAATTGTGCCTTTCTGTGTTATCGTGTGAAATATTGTGGCTATAATCGCAATTCCGCGTTGAAAGAAGTAATAACTTGACACGACAAGGCTATTCTCACAACACAAATCGTGACCAAAACAGACACCATCCGTATGACAACAGTTGGCAGAGTAGTAATAACTACAGGGAAAGATCATCTCTCCGTGGTAATGACTATCACAGAGACAATAAGAGAAACAGACAATATGGGAACCAAAATAAATACTATCAAGGGAGACAGAATAACTTTAGACGCAACCGACCAGCACGCAGTTACGATTCAGGGAGAAATTCTCCACCACGTGACGGACAAGGAAGAAACTACGGAATCTACCGACATGACGACAGACGATATATTTGTAACGACGGACCTGAATTGCATCAGAACTGGCGGGATTCAAACAGAGCAGGGCACTTTCGACAACGTGAATTTGTAGAAGTTAGGTCTCCTAATCCCAATAACGACGCGCGCCAACAAAGGGACAGACAATGACTCGCACCGCAGGCAGCCACTTGCGCCGGCTGGTTCAGAGAAAAATGACATAGACGCTAACCTTAAGAAAAATTCCAGTATTCTTTACCGACGTATACCGCATGATAATGGCATTTAAGTTCAAACTCTGAGTACTATGAAGAGTAAAGGTTACACCAGATTTCACACGTAAAACCGTTTATTGAAAGATAATCTGCTTTTTAACTTTGTCTTTGCCATAAAACTTTTCACATTTCTAGTATGCATTGTCAGACTTAGAAACTGTTAACATGCAACAATGTTTGAATCAAGAACCAAGAGAACTTATTTAAACAGAAATAACAAATGCATTGTTATAGTGAACAGACGTCACAGTGTTATTGTGTGTGTACATTCTTGCTTGTTAGTGGCACGATTATGGAACGACTATAAGGCTTACATACTTAGAACATTTACCAGTACTGCTAATGAGATGTTTAATGCAACATTTTGGTTTACTTGAAAATACATTCTGGATTTAAAGTACTTTCTGTGGAATTAATGATGACTTAGCATTTGGTTTCTTTGACAGATACACGATTATATCACGACGCTACTAATGAGTGACAATTTACAATGTTGCTTTTGCGGTGTATCTGTTTTATATCTGCACAGTTTTTCTGAGTTGTTCTGGAAAGCAAAACATGTTTTATTAGTAACTTTTATGGTATAGCTACAAGGAGACAGCCTTTTCCATAGCACAACAATACGTTACAGCTCAGTACTTTCATCATCACAACAATAAGCGTAATAACTAAGATATCTCTACGCAAAGCATTTCACTTTTGTTTATCATGAGGTAAGTACATTGGCTTCTGCAGAACTTAGCTTTCGGAGGAAAATAACTACGACACTTCCACTGAGATTATCTTACAACAAGATGCACATTTAGCGCTACAGCACACGCATTTCAGTGATTAATTTTGTACTTAAAACATTTATATTTAAAGATTTTTGAATTACAAAGAAAGTTTTCTGTGATAAATTTCATTCCATTGCTGTAATCTGTAACACCTGAGGGTATAATTACATTAATCCTCAGGGGGGTACAAGCTTACTTTGTGTACCATGTGTGTGGCAACCACAAGGAACCCTAGCTAATATGGTATTTGCTTATACAACTTTACGCATCGGTACCATATTTCTCTAACACAGAATTACACAGCTATCTGATCATTTAACTGAGAGATAAACATTTTTTTACTACATCAGTGACACATGTTTATGCAATACACAGTTGGGTAACTTCACACTTATGAAACTGTAATTTGTCTGTACTTTGTAAACTGTTCATATTTTTTCGGAACCATTGTGATACTATGAGAGCTTTGAATGATATATTTGGTAAGGGAGCATGATTTTAAAGTACGTTTGAGGTAGATGACACTATTGAAATGAGCAGAGAATTTTTTTTAGGTTTTGAAATTATTACAGAAAGCTACGACGTTTTTGAGATTTGACTGAGGTGTTATGATGTTATTATTACGACGATGATGTGTACTATGCTGTTGAGATATGTTTATGATCAATAAGATGATGCTACCGTATATGAGGAATAAGAAGTATGTTGGAAACCAAGAATCGTACTTTAAGAGTTATGAAATGTGCGTAAATGCGTGACTGTATCACAATGCTGACGAATATTTTATTTGGACACTGTTATATTCATAGGATTTTGTTTCTACACATTTGGAACGTAAATTCTCGACCTGTGAAATTTTTATGTGAGACTGTCACTGTAGCGGAAACTGCTGTCGTAAATATTTCCGTAAGAAAGTTAAGTGACCACCTGCACGTGCGTCGTCGGCACACCGCTGTGTCAGACACCTGGAGAACAAGCCATTAGGTTGTGCCTTTCCGGAAGCACAGATAGAAAAAGAAAGGGGGGGAGGCCATTATCCTCGCTATTGACATTTCCTTGTTGAAAGCATACTGTGGAGCTCGTAATTTATGATATTTACTGAAAAGCCTAATGAAATGACGAGAAATATCTTTACATCTGCACACCTGATTACGACAAGCGTCTTTCTACAAGAGTTGAGAGAATTTCTACTAACTTATGAAATGTCACATGACTATTGAATGATATTTTTATGTTTTGGTTTGCGTAATTGCTTATTTCATATGATACCTGTTTTCCAGCTGTGTTACAGCATTAGTTTTATAAAATAAACTTAGATGCATTTGCTAATGTGAACACTTTCTGTCAACAGATCTATTAAATGATAATTTTGTAATCCACATTCTTTAAAAAAAAAGGAGCACTTGGAAAGGAAAGAACAATAAGAAGGGACTAGTAACAGTAACTGCATACATAATATTCTTTTCAAGTACATGATAATAATTTTTTTACAATAAGTTGTTGTGGTGCACCACTTTAATTACTTAGACATTAAGATGTGATTATACATTTCCCTTATGTGCATTGTTATCTTTAGTGTACTATTTTTTCTGCTTGAGCTATGTCATGTTTAGGTATAATTTGCTGCTGTTTGCCAGGCATACTGTTATTGAATTTGACTTTACATTATTCTGTTAAGCCAGTTTTACTAATGATTTATTTTTATTGTTTGCTGAAGATTGCCTTAGATTAGTTGTAATATTACAATTGATTTGCTAATTTCTTAATGCTGCTTGCTTCGCAAATCTGCGTTTTTTTTCATTGCTGTTTATATTAATTGTTTTATGTGATGCTGCATTGCCTCGTCCCTTAGTTTAGCATCTGAGCTCAGTAGATTTAAGTTAGCTCAAGAGGGGGTAGCCTATAAGAGAATGAGTTGCGATGAATTTGAAGAAATGCACTGAGAGGCTATACGAGAAAAGTACAGAAAGCAGGTATAGATAGGACTTTTGGTAATAATGAAGAACGAAGGGAGATCTCCGAGAAGTAAAGAAAGTTTTGTTTGCAAAATACTGCAGTAAAACAAACCCTGTCCTTTCCTTGTATTATTCCGCTATATGTTTGTGTACCCTTGGGTATTTATGTTTTTCCTGTATTTATATGTTTATCTGATAAGACTTATATTGTAGAATTTTTCTAATACTAAGCTACATTCACTATGATGAGGAATACTGTTATCCTCAAATATAATTTGCATTAATAATATGTTATTTACCTTGTAAATATGCTTAGACATTATTTATTCTATTTTGTTTTAGTGCTCATGTGTAAAGTTGATGTTCCAAAAGTTATTCTGATATTTTATGTATGTACTCATGTCATAATTCCACTGATGTATATGTTAGTTCGATTCTTTTGTAAAGCCTGTACTACAAATGTTATCTGTATTGTTATGTTCTTTAATGATGTATTTTGTACCTTTGTAATTGTATTCTTATGTTATAAAATTGTAATTGACACCAGTGCATCAAATTAAGTAACTTGTAAGTTGCATTTCATTGCACACGTTTCAGTTGGTCATAGTATATGGACAATATGTGAGAAGTAGGGACTGTTAGTGTTTGCACGTGTGTTAATAATTCAGCAAGGGACTGGATAACAGCATTGCTGGTTCTAAGGACAATTTCAAAAACTTTGTGAGTGCACAAGTGGTGGTTTATGGACTTGCTATATTATCCGCAAGACTCTTCAATGGTGATTGTGCACCTGCACAGTCACAACAGATGGCTGCTGGCTATCTCTACAAGGACTACAGTGGGTCTACATCTTTGATGATCCATCAATATCATTATTTCTACAAGGACTGCAGTGGGTCTGCACCTCTGGTGGCCCACCAATACCGTAATCTCTACCAGGACTACAGTGGGTCTGCTCTGTGATGACCTACCTACCAATACTCTACAAAATTTCGACTGACTCTGCTGTGGGTTTGCTCTGTTGTGGCCCATTATCTGTATGCATGTCAAGAGTCAGCACTGTCTTTCCGTTGGAAGGACAACACTACTTCTTCAAGACTGCATGGAAATCCAATACATCTGTGTGCATTTTCTTTTACTGCTCAGACTTTGAGAAAATCTCTGCATTTTTACTGTGATGAACAATCTGGACTGTCTTTACGGACTGTGAGAAATTTTTAGCTTTTGACCAACATTGTATCAATAAGTGTGTGCATTTGATTTCTTTGTTATTGTAATTATGAAAAATTTTTTTCAAATCTGTATTGGCCACTGCCCAATCCTATTTGTAAAATTTTTTTTGGGGAGCATGGCGGCTATGTAAGGAGGCTGTTTAGGTTTTTTTATTGGTAACGCCACCTCTGTATGAAAATCACTTGCTGTGCTGTGTGCAGTCTGTGGCTGCTTTGCATTGTTGTAATACTCGCCATTGTAGTGTTGGGCAGCGGCAGCTGGATGTGAACAGAGCGTAGCGTTGTGCAGTTGGAGGTGACCCGCTAGCAGTGGCGGATGTGGGGAGAGAGATGGCGGAGTTTTGGAATTTATCATGAACTGCTATATTTATATATGATGATATCAAGGTAAATACATTGTTTGTTCTCTATTAATATCTTTCATTTGCTAACTATCCCTATCAGTAGTTAGTGCCTTCCATAGTTTGAATCTTTTATTTAGCTGGCAGTAGTGGCGCTTGCTGTATTGCAGTAGCTTGAGCAGCGAAGATTTTTGTGAGGTAAGTGATTTGTGAAAGGTATAGTTTAATGTTAGTCAGGGCCATTCTTTTGTAGGGAATTTTGAAAGTCAGATTGCGTTGCGCTAACAAAATATTGTGTGTCAGTTTAAGCACAGTCTTGTATAAATTTTTCTAAGGGGACGTTTCATAGGTTAGGTTAGGTTAGGTTAGGTTAGGTTAGATTAGGTTAGGTTAGGTTAGGTTAGGTTAGGTTAGGTTAGGTTTGGTTTGGTTTGGTTTGGTTTGGTTAGGTTAGGTTTAGTTAGGTTAGGTTAGGTTAGGTTAGGTTAGGTTAGGTTTGGTTAGGTTAGGTTAGGTTAGGTTAGGTTAGGTTAGGTTAGGTTAGGTTAGGTTAGGTTAGGTTAGGTTAGGTTGGGTTGGGTTGGGTGGGGTTGGGTTGGGTTGGGTTGGGTTGGGTTGGGTTAGGTTAGGTTAAATTAGGTTAGGTTAGGTCAGGTCTGGTCAGGTCAGGTCAGGTCAGGTCAGGTTAGGAAAGGATATCTCAGGTTAGGTTAGGTTAGGTTAGGTTAGGTTGGGTTAGGTTAGGTTGGGTTGGGTTGGGTTGGGTTGGGTAGGGTTGGGAGGGGTTGGGTTGGGTTGAGTTAGGTTAGGTTAGATTAGGTTAGGTTGTGTTAGGTTAGGTTAGGTTAGGTTGGGTCAGATTAGGTTAGGTTGGCTTAGGTTAGGTAGGGTCAGGTTAGGGTAAGTTAGGTTAGGTTAGGTTAGCTTGGGTTAGGTTAGGTTGGGTTAGGTTAGGTTGGGTTAGGTTAGGTTGGGTTAGGTTGGGTTAGGTTGGGTTAGGTTGGGTTAGGTTGGGTTAGGTTAGGTTAGGTTGGGTTAATTTAGGTTAGGTTAGGTTAGGTTGGGTTAGGTTAGGTTAGGTTAGGTTAGCTTAGGTTAGGTTAGGTTACGTTAGGTTAAGTTACGTTAGGTTAGGTTAGGTTAGGTTAGGTTAGGTTAGGTCAGGTTAGGTCAGGTTAGGTCAGGTCAGGTCAGGTTAAGTCAGGTCAGGTCAGGTCAGGTCAGGTTAGGTTAGGTTAGGTCAGGTCAGGTCAGGTTAGGTTAGGTTAGGTTAGGTTAGGTTAGGTTAGGTCAGGTGAGGTTAGGTTAGGTTAGGTTAGGTTAGGTTAGGATAGGTTAGGTTAGGTTAGGTTAGGTTAGGTTAGGTTAGGTTAGGTTAGTTTAGGTTAGGTTAGGTCAGGTTAGGTCAGGTTAGGATAGGTTAGCTTAGGTTAGGTTAGGTTAGGTTAGGGTAGGTTAGGTTAGGTTAGGTTAGGTTAGGTTAGGTTAGGTTAGGTTAGTTTAGGTTAGGTTCGTCAATGTGTGGGAGTGAGGGATGCAGTAAAGAAGGATTAGTGGATCGGAAATGAGATTGTCGTATCCCAAAAGAAAATCCTGTCGTTTCCATAGAAACGTTACTCGATTTTGAAGGAAATGTCTTAGAACACATAGTATTTCATAGCGACGCAATTTCCGTTTGAATTCGTCAATGAGTGGGAGTGAGGGAATGCAGAAAAGAAGGATTAGTGGATCGGAAATGAGATTGCCGTATCCCAAAAGAAAATCCTGTCGTTTCCATAGAAACGTTACTCGATTTAGAAGGAGAAGTCATAGAACACATAGTATTTCATAGCGACGCAATTTCCGTATGAATTCGTCAATGTGTGGGAGTGAGGGATGCAGTAAAGAAGGATTAGTGGATCAGAATTGAGATTGTCGTATCCCAAAAGAAAATCCTGTCGTTTCCATAGAAACGTTACTCGATTTAGAAGGAAATGCCTTAGAACACATAGTATTTCATAGCGACGCAATTTCCGTGCGAATTCGTCAATGTGTGGGAGTGAGGGGATGCAGTAAAGAAGGATTAGTGGATCGGAAATGAGATTGTCGTATCCCAAAAGAAAATCCTGTCGTTTCCATAAAAACGTTACTCGATTTAGAAGGAAATATCTTAGAACACATAGTATTTCATAGCGACGCAATTTCCGTGTGGATTCGTCAATGTGTGGGAGTGAGGGATGCAGTAAAAATGGATTAGTGGATCGGAAATGAGATTGTCGTATCCCAAAAGAAAATCATGTCGTTTCCATAGAAACGTTACTCGATTTAGAAGGAAATGTCTTAGATCACATAGTATTTCATTGCGACGCAATTTCCGTGTGAATTCGTCAATGTGTGGGAGTGAGGGATGCAGTAAAGAAGGATTAGTGGATCGGAAATGTGATTGTCGTATCCCAAAAGAAAATCCTGTCGTTTCCATAGAAACGTTAGTCGATTTAGAAGGAAATGTCTTAGAACACATAGTATCTCATAGCGACGCAATTTCCGTGTGAATTCGTCAATGTGTGGGAGTGAGGGATGCAGTAAACAAGGATTAGTGGATCGGAAATGTGATTGTCGTATCCCAAAAGAAAATTCTGTCGTTTCCATAGAAACGTTACTCGATTTAGAAGGAAATGTTTAGAACACATAGTATTTCATAGCGACGCAATTTCCGTGTGAATTTGTCAATGAGTGGGAGTGAGGGATGCAGTAAAGAAGGATTAGTGGATCGGAAATGAGATTGTCGTATCCCAAAAGAAAATCCTGTCGTTTCCATAGAAACGTTACTCGATTTTGAAGGAAATGTCTTAGAACACATAGTATTTCATAGCGACACAATTTCCGTGTGAATTCGTCAATGAGTGGGAGTGAGGGATGCAGTAAAGAAGGATTAGTGGATCGGAAATGAGATTGTCGTATCCCAAAAGAAAATCCTGTCGTTTCCATAGGAACGTTACTCGATTTAGAAGGAGAAGTCATAGAACACATAGTATTTCATAGCGACGCAATTTCCGTGTGAATTCGTCAATGCGTGGGAGTGTGGGATGCAGTAAAGAAGGATTAGTGGATCGGAAATAAGATTGTCGTATCGCAAAAGAAAATCCTGTCGTTTCCATAGAAACGTTACTCGATTTAGATGGAAATGTCTTAGAACACATAGTATTTCATAGAGACGCAATTTCCGTGTGAATTCGTCAGTGAGTGGGAGTGAGGGATGCAGTAAAGAAGGACTAGTGGATCGGAAATGAGATTATCGTATCCCAAAAGAAAATCCTGTCGTTTCCATAGTAACGTTACTCGATTTAGAAGGAGAAGTCATAGAACCCATAGTATTTCATAGCTACTCAATCTCTGTGTTAACTCGTCAATGTGAGGGAGCTAGGGATGCAATAAAGAAGGAATAGTGCATCGAGAAGGAGATACTCGTGTCGCAAAAGAAAAGCCAGTCGTTTCCATAGAAACGATACTCGATTTAGAAGGAGAAGTCATAGAACCCATAGTATTTCATTGCGACGCAATTGCTGTGTTAATTCGTCAATGTGTGGGAGTGAGGGATGCAGTAAAGAAGGATTAGTGGATCGGAAATGTGATTGTCTTATCCCAAAAGAAAATCCTGTCGTTTCCATAGAAACGTTACTCGACTTAGAAGGAAATGTCTTAGAACACATAGTATTTCATAGCGACGCAATTTCCGTGTGAATTCGTCAATATGTGGGAGTGAGGGATGCAGTAAAGAAGGATTAGTGGATCGAAAATGAGTATGTCGTATCCCAAAAGAGAATCCTGTCGTTTTCATAGAAACGTTACTCGATTTAGAAGGAAATTTCTTAGAACACATAGTATTACATAGCGACGCAATTTCCGTGTGAATTCGTCAATGTGTGGGATTGAGGGATGCAGTAAAGAAGGATTAGTGGATCGGAAATGAGATTGTCGTATCCCAAAAGAAAATTCTGTCATTTCCATAGAAACGTTACTCGATTTAGAAGGAAATGTCATGGAACCCATAGTATTTCATTGCGACGCAATTGCTGTGTTAATTCGTCAATGTGTGGGAGTGAGGGATGCAGTAAAGAAGGATTAGTGGATCGGAAATGAGATTGTCGTATCCCAAAAGAGAATCCTGTCGTTTCCATAGAAACGTTACTCGATTTAGAAGGAAATTTCTTGGAACACATAGAATTTCATAGCGACGCAATTTCCGTGTGTATTCCTCAATGTGTGGGAGTTAGGGATGCAGTAAAGAAGGATTAGTGGATCGGAAATGAGATTGTCGTATCCCAAAAGAAAATCCTGTCGTTTCCATAGAAACGTTACTCGATATAGAAGGAAATGTCTTAGAACACATTGTATTTCATAGCGACGCAATTTCCGTGTGAATTCGTCAATGTGTGGGAGTGAGGGATGCAGTAAAGAAGGATTAGTGGATCGGAAATGAGATTGTCGTATCCCAAAAGAAAATCCTGTCGTTTCCATAGAAACGTTACTCGATTTAGAAGGAAATGTCATAGAACCCATAGTATTTCATTGCGACGCAATTGCTGTGCTAATTCGTCAATGTATTGGAGTGAGGGATGCAGTAAAGAAGGATTAGTGGATCGGAAATGAGATTGTCGTATCCCAAAAGAAAATGCTGTCGTTTCCATAGGAACGTTACTCGATTTAGAAGGAGAAGTCATAGAACCCATAGTATTTCATAGCGACGCAATTTCCGTGTGAATTCGTCAATGTGTGGCAGTGAGGGATGCAGTAAAGGAGGAATAGTGGATTGGAAATGAGATTGTCGTATCCCAATAGAAAATCCTGTCGTTTCCATAGAAACGTTACTCGATATAGAAGGAAATGTCTTAGAACACATAGTATTTTATAGCGACGTAATTTTCGTGTGAATTCGTCTATGTCTGGGAGTGATGGATGCAGTAAAGGAGGATTAGTGGATCGGAAATGTGATTGTCGTATCCCAAAAGAAAATCCTGTCGTTTCCATAGAAACGTTACTCGATTTAGAAGGAATCGTCGTAGAACACATAGTATTTCATAGCAACCCAATTTCCGTGTGAATTAGTCAATGTGTGGGAGTGAGGGATGCAGTAAAGAAGGATTAGTGGATCGGAAATGAGATTGTCGAATCCCAAAAGAAAATCCTGTCGTTTCCATAGAAACGTTACTCGATTTAGGAGGAAATGTCTTAGAACACATAGTATTTCATAGCGACGCAATTTCCGTGTGAATTCGTCAATGTGTGGGAGTGAGGGATGCAGTAAACAAGGATTAGTGGATCAGAAATGAGATTGTCGTATCCCAAAAGAAAATCCTGTCGTTTCCATAGAAACGTTACTCGATTTAGAAGGAAATGTCTTACAACCCATAGTATTTCATAGCGACGCAATTTCCGTGTGAATTCGTCAATGTGTGGGAGTGAGGGACGCAGTAAAGAAGGATTAGTGGATCGGAAATGAGATTGTCGCATCCCAAAAGAAAATCCTGTCGTTTCCATAGAAACGTTTCTCGATTTACAAGGAAATGTCTTAGAACACATAGTATTTCATAGCGACGCAATTTCCGTGTGAATTCTTCAGTGTGTGGGAGTGAGGGATGCAGTAAAGTAGGATTAGTTTATCGGAAATAGGATTGTCGTATCCCAAAAGAAAATCCTGTCGTTTCCATAGAAACGTTACTCGATTTAGAAGGAAATGTCTTAGAACACATAGTATTTCATAGCGTCGCAATTTCCGTGTGAATTCGTCAATGAGTGGGAGTGAGGGATGCAGTAAAGAAGGATTAGTGGATCGGAAATGAGATTGTCGTATCCCAAAAAAAATCCTGTCGTTTCCATAGAAACGTTACTCGATTTAGAAGGAAATGTCTTAGAACACATAGTATTTCATAGCGACGTAATTTCCTTGTGAATTCGTCAATGTGTGGGAGTGAGGGATGCAGTAAAGAAGGATTAGTGGATCGGAAATATGATTGTCGTATCCCAAAGGAAAATCCTGTCGTTTCCATAGAAACGATACTCGATTTAGAAGGAAATGTCTTAGAACACATAGTATTTCATAGCGACGCAATTTCCGTGTGAATTCGTCAATGAGTGGGAGTAAGGGAATGCAATAAAGAAGGATTAGTGGATCGGAAATGAGATTGTCGTATCCCAAAAGAAAATCCTGTCGTTTCCACAGAAACATTACTCGATTTAGAAGGAGAAGTCATAGAACACATAGTATTTCATAGCAACCCAATTTCCGTGTGAATTCGTCAATGTTCGGGAGTGAGGGATGTAGTAAAGGAGGAATAGTTGATTGGAAATGAGATTGTCGTATCCCAATAGAAAATCCTGTCGTTTCCATAGAAACGTTACTCGATATAGAAGGAAATGTCTTAGAACACATAGTATTTTATAGCGACGCAATTTCCGTGTGAATTCGTCTATGTCTGGGAATGATGAATGCAGTAAAGGAGGATTAGTGGATCGGAAATTTGATTGTCGTACCCCAAAAGAAAATCCTTTCGTTTCCATAGAAACGTTACTCGATTTAGAAGGAATCGTCTTAGAACACATAGTATTTCATAGCAACCCAATTTCCGTGTGAATTCGTCAATGTGTGGGAGTGAGGGATGCAGTAAAGAAGGATTAGTGGATCGGAAATGAGATTGTCGTATCCCAAAACAAAATCCTGTCGTTTCCATAGAAACGTTACTCGATTTAGGGGGAAATGACTCAGAACACATAGTATTTGATAGCGACGCAATTTCCGTGTGAATTCGTCAATGTGTGGGAGTGAGGGATGCAGTAAAGAAGGATTAGTGGATCGGAAATGAGATTGTCGTATCCCAAAAGAAAATCCTTTCGTTTCCATAGAAACGTTACTCGATTTAGAAAGAAATGTCTTAGAACACATTGTATTTCATAGAGACGCAATTTCCGTGTGAATTCGTCAGTGAGTGGGAGTGGGGGATGCAGTAAAGAAGGATTAGTGGATCGGAAATGACATTGTCGTATCCCAAAAGAAAATCGTGTCGTTTCCATACAAACGTTACTCAATTTAGAAGGAGTAGTCATAGAACCCATAGTATTCCATAGCTACTCAATCTCTGTGTTAACTCGTCAATGTGAGGGAGCTAGGGATGCAATAAAGAAAGAATAGTGCATCGAGAAGGAGATACTCGTATCGCAAAAGAAAAGCCAGTCGTTTCCATAGAAACGATACTCGATTTAGAAGGAGAAGTCATAGAACCCATAGTATTTCATTGCGACGCAATTGCTGTGTTAAATCGTCAATGTGTGGGAGTTAGGGATGCAGTAAAGAAGAATTAGTGGATGGGAAATGAGGTTGTTGTATCCCAAAAGAATATCCTGTCGTTTCCATAGAAACGTTACTCGATTTAGAAGGAAATGTCTTAGAACACATTGTATTTCATAGCGACGCAATTTCCGAGTGAATTCGTCAATGTGTGGGAGTGAGGGATGCAGTAAAGAAGGATTAGTGGATCGGAAATGAGATTGTCGTATCCCAAAAGAAAATCCTGTCGTTTCCATAGAAACGTTACTCGATTTAGATGGAAATGTCATTTAACCCATAGTATTTCATTGCGACGCAATTGCTGTGCTAATTCGTCAATGTATTGGAGTGAGGGATGCAGTAAAGAAGGATTAGTGGATCGGAAATGAGATTGTCGTATCCCAAAAGAAAATGCTGTCGTTTCCATAGGAACGTTACTCGATTTAGAAGGAGAAGTCATAGAACCCATAGTATATCATAGCGACGCAATTTCCGTGTGAATTCGTCAATATGTGGGAGTGAGGGATGCAGTAAAGAAGGAATAGTGGATTGGAAATGAGATTGTCGTATCCCAATAGAAAATCCTGTCGTTTCCATAGAAACGTTACTCGATATAGAGGGAAATGTCTTAGAACTCATAGTATTTTATAGCGACGTAATTTCCGTGTGAATTCGTCTATGTCTGGGAGTGATGGATGCAGTAAAGGAGGATTAGTGGATCGGAAATGTGATTGTCGTATCCCAAAAGAAAATCCTGTCGTTTCCATAGAAACGTTACTCGATTTAGAAGGAATCGTCTTAGAACACATAGTATTTCATAGCAACCCAATTTCCGTGTGAATTCGTCAATGTGTGGGATTGAGGGATGCAGTAAAGAAGGATTAGTGGATCAGAAATGAGATTGTCGTATCCCAAAAGAAAATCCTGTCGTTTCCATAGAAACGTTACTCGATTTAGAAGGAGAAGTCATAGAACACATAGTATTTTGATAGCGACGCTATTTCCGTGTGAATTCCTCAATGTGTGCGAGTGAGGGATGCACTAAAGAAGGATTAGTGGATCGGAAATGAGATTGTCGTATCCCAAAAGAAAATCCTGTCGTTTCCATAGAAACGTTTCTCGATTTACAAGGAAATGTCTTAGAACACATAGTATTGCATAGCGACGCAATTTCCGTGTGAATTCTTCAGTGTGTGGGAGTGAGGGATGCAGTAAAGTAGGATTAGTTTATCGGAAATAGGATTGTCGTATCCCAAGAGAAAATCCTGTCGTTTCCATAGAAACGTTACTCGATTTAGAAGGAAATGTCTTAGAACACATAGTATTTCATAGCGTCGCAATTTCCGTGTGAATTCGTCAATGAGTGGGAGTGAGGGATGCAGTAAAAAAGGATTAGTGGATCAGAAATGAGATTGTCGTATCCCAAAAAAAATCTTGTCGTTTTCATAGAAACGTTACTCGATTTAGAAGGAAATGTCTTAGAACACATAGTATTTCATAGCGACGCAATTTCCGCGTGAATTCGTCAATGTGTGGGAGTGAGGGATGCAGTAAAGGAGGAATAGTGGATTGGAAATGAGATTGTCGTATCCCAATAGAAAATCCTGTCGTTTCCATAGAAACGTTACTCGATTTAGAAGGAAATGTCTTAGAACACATAGTATTTCATAGCGACGCAATTTCCGTGTGAATTCGTCAATGTGTGGGAGTGAGGGATGCAGTAAAGAAGGATTAGTGGATCGGAAATGATATTGTCGTATCCCAAAAGAAAATCCTGTTGTTTCCATAGAAACGTTACTCGATTTAGAAGGAAATGTCTTAGATCACATAGTATTTCATAGCGACGCAATTTCCGTGTGAATTCGTCAATGTGTGGGAGTAAGGGATGCAGTAAAGAAGGATTAGTGGATCGGAAATGTGATCGTCGTATCCCAAAAGAAAATCCTGTCGTTTCCATAGAAACGTTAGTCGATTTAGAAGGAAATGTCTTAGAACACATAGTATATCATAGCGACGCATTTTCCGTGTGAATTCGTCAATGTGTGGGAGTGAGGGATGCAGTAAAGAAGGATTAGTGGATCGGAAATGTGATTGTCGTATCCCAAAAGAAAATCCTGTCGTTTCCATAGAAACGTTACTCGATTTAGAAGGAAATGTTTAGAACACATAGTATTTCATAGAGACGAAATTTCCGTGTGAATTCGTCAGTGAGTGGGAGTGAGGGATGCAGTAAAGAAGGATTAGTGGATCGGAAATGAGATTGTCGTATCCCAAAAGAAAATCCTGTCGTTTCCATAGATACGTTACTCGATTTAGAAGGAGAAGTCATAGAACCCATAGTATTTCATAGGCACTCAATCTCTGTGTTAACTCGTCAATGTGAGGGAGCTAGGGCTGCAATAAAGCAGGAATAGTGCATCGAGAAGGAGATACTCGTATCGCAAAAGAAAATCCTGTCGTTTCCATAGAAACGTTACTCGATTTAGAAGGAAATGTCTTAGAACACATAGTATTTCATAGCGACGTAATTTCCTTGTGAATTCGTCAATGTGTGGGAGTGAGGGATGCAGTATAGAAGGATTAGTGGATCGGAAATGAGATTGTCGTAACCCAAAAGAAAATCCTGTCGTTTCCACAGAAACATTACTCGATTTAGAAGGAGAAGTCATAGAACACATAGTATTTCATAGCAACCCAATTTCCGTGTGAATTCGTCAATGTTTGGGAGTGAGGGATGCAGTAAAGGAGGAATAGTTGATTGGAAATGAGATTGTCGTATCCCAATAGAAAATCCTGTCGTTTCCATAGAAACGTTACTCGATATGGAAGGAAATGTCTTAGAACACATAGTATTTTATAGCGACGCAATTTCCGTGTGAATTCGTCTATGTCTGGGAGTGATGAATGCAGTAAAGGAGGATTAGTGGATCGGAAATGTGATTGTCCTATCCCAAAAGAAAATCCTGTCGTTTCCACAGAAACGTTACTCGATTTAGAAGGAATCGTCTTAGAACACATAGTATTTCATAGCAACCCAATTTCCGTGTGAATTCGTCAATGTGTGGGAGTGAGGGATGCAGTAAAGAAGGATTAGTGGATCGGAAATGAGATTGTCGTATCCCAAAAGCAAATCCTGTCGTTTCCATAGAAACGTTACTCGATTTAGGGGGAAATGACTCAGAACACATAGTATTTGATAGCGACGCAATTTCCGTGTGAATTCGTCAATGTGTGGGAGTGAGGGATGCAGTAAAGAAGGATTAGTGGATCGGAAATGAGATTGTCGTATCCCAAAAGAAAATCCTTTCGTTTCCATAGAAACGTTACTCGATTTAGAAGGAAATGTCTTAGAACACATAGTATTTCATAGAGACGCAATATCCGTGTGAATTCGTCAGTGAGTGGGAGTGGGGGATGCAGTAAAGAAGGATTAGTGGATCGGAAATGACATTGTCGTATCCCAAAAGAAAATCGTGTCGTTTCCATAGAAACGTTACTCAATTTAGAAGGAGTAGTCATAGAACCCATAGTATTCCATAGCTACTCAATCTCTGTGTTAACTCGTCAATGTGAGGGAGCTAGGGATGCAATAAAGAAGGAATAGTGCATCGAGAAGGAGATACTCGTATCGCAAAAGAAAAGCCAGTCGTTTCCATAGAAACGATACTCGATTTAGAAGGAGAAGTCATAGAACCCATAGTATTTCATTGCGACGCAATTGCTGTGTTAATTCGTCAATGTGTGGGAGTTAGGGATGCAGTAAAGAAGAATTAGTGGATGGGAAATGAGATTGTTGTATCCCAAAAGAAAATCCTGTCGTTTCCATAGAAACGTTACTCGATTTAGAAGGAAATGTCTTAGAACACATTGTATTTCATAGCGACGCAATTTCCGTGTGAATTCGTCAATGTGTGGGAGTGAGGGATGCAGTAAAGAAGGATTAGTGGATCGGAAATGAGATTGTCGTATCCCAAAAGAAAATCCTGTCGTTTCCATAGAAACGTTACTCGATTTCGGAGGAAATGTCTTAGAACACATAGTATTTCATAGCGACGCAATTTCCGAGTGAATTCGTCAATGTGTGGGAGTGAGGGATGCAGTAAAGAAGGATTAGTGGATCAGAAATGAGATTGTCGTATCCCAAAAGAAAATCCTGTCGTTTCCATAGAAACGTTACTCGATTTAGAAGGAGAAGTCATAGAACACATAGTATTTTGATAGCGACGCTATTTCCGTGTGAATTCCTCAATGTGTGCGAGTGAGGGATGCAGTAAAGAAGGATTAGTGGATCGGAAATGAGATTGTCGTATCCCAAAAGAAAATCCTGTCGTTTCCATAGAAACGTTTCTCGATTTACAAGGAAATGTCTTAGAACACATAGTATTACATAGCGACGCAATTTCCGTGTGAATTCTTCAGTGTGTGGGAGTGAGGGATGCAGTAAAGTAGGATTAGTTTATCGGAAATAGGATTGTCGTATCCCAAAAGAAAATCCTGTCGTTTCCATAGAAACGTTACTCGATTTAGAAGGAAATGTCTTAGAACACATAGTATTTCATAGCATCGCAATTTCCGTGTGAATTCGTCAATGAGTGGGAGTGAGGGATGCAGTAAAGAAGGATTAGTGGATCAGAAATGAGATTGTCGTATCCAAAAAAAAATCTTGTCGTTTTCATAGAAACGTTACTCGATTTAGAAGGAAGTGTCTTAGAACACATAGTATTTCATAGCGACGCAATTTCCGTGTGAATTCGTCAATGTGTGGGAGTGAGGGATGCAGTAAAGGAGGAATAGTGGATTGGAAATGAGATTGTCGTATCCCAATAGAAAATCCTGTCGTTTCCATAGAAACGTTACTCGATATAGAAGGAAATGTCTTAGAACACATAGTATTTTATAGCGACGCAATTTCCGTGTGAATTCGTCTATGTCTGGGAGTGAGGGATGCAGTAAAGGAGGATTAGTGGATCGGAAATGTGATTGTCGTATCCTAAAAGAAAATCCTGTCGTTTCCATAGAAACGTTACTCGATTTAGAAGGAATCGTCTTAGAACACATAGTATTTCATAGCAACCCAATTTCCGTGTGAGTTCGTCAATGTGTGGGAGTGAGGGATGCAGTAAAGAAGGATTAGTGGATCGGAAATGAGATTGTCGTATCCCAAAAGAAAATCCTGTCGTTTCCATAGAAACGTTACTCGATTTAGAAGGAAATGTCTTAGAACACATAGTATTTCATAGCGACGCAATTTCCGTGTGAATTCGTCAATGTGTGGGAGTGAGGGATGCAGTAAAGGAGGATTAGTGGATCAGAAATGAGATTGTCGTATCCCAAAAGAAAATCCTGTCGTTTCCATAGAAACGTTACTCGATTTAGAAGGAAATGTCTTAGAACCCATAATATTTCATAGCGACGCAATTTCCGTGTGAATTCGTCAATGTGTGGGAGTGAGGGATGCAGTAAAAAAGGATTAGTGGATCGGAAATGAGATTGCCGCATCCCAAAAGAAAATCCTGTCGTTTCCATAGAAACGTTTCTCGATTTAGAAGCAAATGTCTTAGAACACATAGTATTTTATAGCGACGCAATTTCCGTGTGAATTCGTCAATGTGTGGGAGTGAGGGATGCAGTAAAGAAGGATTAGTGGATCGGAAATGAGATTGTCGTATCCCAAAGAAAATCCTGTCGTTTCCATAGAAACGTTACTCGATTTAGTAGGAAATGTCTTAGAACATATAGTATTTCATAGCGACGCAATTTCCGTGTGAATTCGTCAATGTGTGGGAGTGAGGGATGCAGTAAAGAAGGATTAGTGGATAGGAAATGATATTGTTGTATCCCAAAAGAAAATCCTGTTGTTTCCATAGAAACGTTACTCGATTTAGAAGGAAATGTCTTAGATCACATAGTATTTCCTAGCGACGCTATTTCCGTGTGAATTCGTCAATGCGTGGGATTAAGGGATGCAGTAAAGAAGGATTAGTGGATCGGAAATGTGATCGTCGTATCCCAAAAGAAAATCATGTCGTTTCCATAGAAACGTTAGTCGATTTAGAAGGAAATGTCTTAGAACACATAGTATATCATAGCGACGCATTTTCCGTGTGAATTCGTCAATGTGTGGGAGTGAGGGATGCAGTAAAGAAGGATTAGCGGATCGGAAGTGTGATTGTCGTATCCCAAAAGAAAATCCTGTCGTTTCCATAGAAACGTTACTCGATTTAGAAGGAAATGTTTAGAACACATAGTATTTCATAGAGACGAAATTTCCGTGTGAATTCGTCAGTGAGTGGGAGTGAGGGATGCAGTAAAGAAGGATTAGCGGATCGGAAATGAGATTGTCGTATCCCAAAAGAAAATCCTGTCGTTTCCATAGATACGTTACTCGATTTAGAAGGAGAAGTCATAGAACCCATAGTATTTCATAGGCACTCAATCTCTGTGTTAACTCGTCAATGTGAGGGAGCTAGGGATGCAATAAAGAAGGAATAGTGCATCGAGAAGGAGATACTCGTATTGCAAAAGAGAAGCCAGTCGTTTCCATAGAAATGATACTCGATTTAGCAGGAGAAGTCATAGAACCCATAGTATTTCATTGCGACGCAATTGCTGTGTTAATTCGTCAGTGTGTGGGAGTGAGGGATGCAGTAAAGAGGGATTAGTGGATCGGAAATGTGATTGTCGTATCCCAAAAGAAAATCCTGTCGTTTCCATAGAAACGTTACTCGATTTAGAAAGAAACGTCTTAGAACACATTGTATTTCATAGCGACGCAATTTCCGTGTGAATTCGTCAATGTGTGGGAGTGAGGGATGCAGTAAAGAAGGATTAGTGGATCGGAAATGAGATTGTCGTATCCCAAAAGAAAATCCTGTCGTCTCCATAGAAACGTTACTCGATTTAGAAGGAAATGTCATAGAACCCATAGTATTTTATTGCGACGCAATTGCTGTGTTAATTCGTCAATGTATAGGAGTGAGGGATGCAGTAAAGAAGGATTAGTGGATCGGAAATCAGATTGTCGTATCCCAAAAGAAAATCCTGTCGTTTCCATAGGAACGTTACTCGATTTAGAAGGAGAAGCCATAGAACCCATAGTATTTCATAGCGACGCAATTTCCGTGTGAATTCGTCAATGAGTGGGAGTGAGGGATGCAGTAAAGGAGGTATGGTGTATTGGAAATGAGATTGTCGTATCCCAATAGAAAATTCTGTCGTTTCCATAGAAACGTTACTCGATTTAGAAGGAAATGTCTTAGAACACATAGTATTTTATAGCGACGCAATTTCCGTGTGATTTCGTCTATGTGTGGGAGGGAGGGATGCAGTAAAGGAGGATTAATGGATCGGAAATGAGATTGTCGTATCCCAAAAGAAAATCCTGTCGTTTCCATAGAAACGTTATTCGATTTAGAAGGAAATGTCTTAGAACACATAGTATTTCATAGCAACCCAATTTCCGTGTGAATTCGTCAATGTGTGGGATTGAGGGATGCAGTAAAGAAGGATTAGTGGATCGGAAATGAGATTGTCGTATCCCAAAAGAAAATCCTGTCGTTTCCATAGAAACGTTACTCGATTTAGAAGGAAATGTCTTAGAACACATAGTATTTCATAGCGACGCAATTTCCGTGTGAATTCGTCAATGTGTGGGAGTGAGGGATGCAGTAAAGGAGGATTAGTGGATCAGAAATGAGATTGTCGTATCCCAAAAGAAAATCCTGTCGTTTCCATAGAAACGTTACTCGATTTAGAAGGAAATGTCTTAGAACCCATAATATTTCATAGCGACGCAATTTCCGTGTGAATTCGTCAATGTGTGGGAGTGAGGGATGCAGTAAAAAAGGATTAGTGGATCGGAAATGAGATTGTCGTATCCCAAAAGAAAATCCTATCGTTTCCATAGAAACGTTACTCGATTTAGAAGGAAATGTCTTAGGACACATAGTATTTTGATAGCGACGCAATTTCCGTGTGAATTCGTCAATGTGTGGGAGTGAGGGATGCAGTAAAAAAGGTTTAGTGGATCGGAAATGAGATTGTCGTATCCCAAAAGAAAATCCTGTCGTTTCCACAGAAACGTTACTCGATTTAGAAAGAAATGTCTTAGAACACATAGTATTTCATAACGACGCAATTTCCTTGTGAATTCGTCAATGAGTGGGAGTGAGGGATGCAGTAATAAAGGATTAGTGGATTGGAAATGAGATTGTCGTATCCCAAAAGAAAATCCTGTCGTTTCCATAGAAACGTTACTCGATTTAGAAGGAAGTGTCTTAGAACACATAGTATTTCATAGAGACGCAATTTCCGTGTGAATTCGTCAATGTATGGGAGTGAGGGATGCAGTAAAGAAGGATTAGTGGATCGGAAATGTGATTGTCGTATTCCAAAAGAAAATCCTCTCGTTACCATAGAAACGTTACTGGATTTAGAAGGAGAAGTCATAGAACCCATAGTATTTCATAGCGACGCATTTTCCGTGTGGATTCGTCAATGTGTGGGAGTGAAGGATGCAGTAAAGAAGGATTAGTGGATCGGAAATGTGATTGTCGTTTCCCAAAAAAAATCCTGTCGTTTCCATAGAAACGTTACTCGATTTAGAAGGAAATCTCTTAGAACACATAGTATTTCATAGCGACGCAATTTCCGTGTGAATTCGTCAATGAGTGAGAGTGGGGGATGCAGTAATGAAGGATTAGTGGATCGGAAATGAGATTGTCGTATTCCAAAAGAAAATCCTGTCGTTTCCATGGAAACGTTACTCGATTTAGAAGGAAAAGTCATAGAACACACAGTATTTCATAGCGACGCAATTTCCGTGTGAATTCGTCAATGTGTGGGAGTGAGAGATGCAGTAAAGAAGGATTAGTGGATCGGGAATGAGATTGTCGCATCCCAAAAGAAAATCCTGTCGTTTCCATAGAAACGTTACTCGATTTAGTAGGTAATGTCTTAGAACACATAGTATTTCATAGCGTCGCAACTTCCGTGTGAATTCGTCAATGAGTGGGAGTGAGGGATGCAGTAAAGAAGGATTAGTGGATCAGAAATGAGATTGTCGTATCCGAAAAGAAAATCCTGTCGTTTCCATAGAAACGTTACTCGATTTAGAAGGAAATGTATTAGAACACATAGTATTTCATAGCGACGCAATTTCCGTGTGAATTCGTCAATGAGTGGGAGTGAGGGATGCAGTAAAGAAGGATTAGTGGATCGGAAATGAGATTGTCGTATCCCAAAAGAAAATCATGTCGTTTCCATAGAAACGTTACTTGATTTAAAAGGAGAAGCCATAGAACCCACAGTATTTCATAGTGACGCAATTTCCGTGTGAATTCGTCAATGTGTGGGAGTGAGGGATGCAGTAAAAATGAATTAGTGGATCGGAAATGAGATTGTCGTATCCCAAAAGAAAATCCTGTTGTTTCCATAGAAACGTTACTCGATTTAGAAGGAAATGTCTTAGAACACATAGTATTTCATAGCGACGCAATTTCCGTGTGAATTCGTCAATGAATGGGAGTGAGGGATGCAGTAATGAAGGATTAGTGGATCGGAAATGAGATTGTCGTATCCCAAAAGAAAATCCTGTCGTTTCCATAGAAACGTTACTCGATTTAGAAGGAGAAGTCATAGAACACATAGTATTTCATAGCGACGCAATTTCCGTGTGAATTCGTCAATGTGTGGGAGTGAGGGATGCAGTAAAGAAGGATTAGTGGATCGGAAATGAGATTGTCGTATCCCAAAAGAAAATCCTGTCGTTTCCATAGAAACGTTACTCGATTTAGAAGGTAATGTCTTAGAACACATAGTATTTCATAGCGACGCAATTTCCGTGTGAATTTGTCAATGAGTGGGAGTGAGGGATGCAGTAAAGAAGGATTAGTGGATCGGAAATGTGATTGTCGTATCCCAAAAGAAAATCCTGTCGTTTCCATAGAAACGTTACTCGATTTAGAAGGAAATGTCTTAGAACACATAGTATTTCATAGCGACGCACTTTCCGTGTGAATTCGTCAATGAGTGGGAGTGAGGGATGCAGTAAAGAAGGATTAGTGGATCGGAAATGTGATTGTCGTATCCCAAAAGAAAATCCTGTCGTTTCCATAGAAACGTTACTCGATTTAGAAGGAAATGTCTTAGAACACATAGTATTTCATAGAGACGCAATTTCCGTGTGAATTCGTCAATGTGTGGGAGTGAGGGATGCAGTAAAGAAGGATTAGTGGATCGGAAATGTGATTGTCGTATCCCAAAAGAAAATCCTGTCGTTTCCATAGAAACGTTACTCGATTTAGAAGGAAATGTCTTCGAACACATAGTATTTCATAGCGACGCTATTTCCGTGTGAATTCGTCAATGAGTGGGAGTGAGGTATGCAGTAAAGAAGGATTAGTGGATCGGAAATGTGATTGTCGTATCCCAAAAGAAAATCCTGTCGTTTCCATAGAAACGTTACTCGATTTAGAATTAAATGTCTTAAAACACATAGTATTTCATAGCGACGCAATTTCCGTGTGAATTCGTCAATGAGTGGGAGTGAGGGAATGCAGTAAAGAAGGATTAGTGGATCGGAAATGAGATTGTCGTATCCCAAAAGAAAATCCTGTCGTTTCCAGAGAAACGATACTCGATTTAGAAGGAGAAGTCATAGAACACATAGTATTTTTATAGCGACGCAATTTCCGTGTGAATTCGTCAATGTGTGGGAGTGAGGGATGCAGTAAAGAAGGATTAGTGGATCGGAAATGAGATTGTCGTATCCCAAAAGGAAATCCTGTCGTTTCCATAGAAACGTTACTCGATTTAGAAGGAAATGCCTTAGAACACATAGTATTTCATAGCGACACAATTTCCGTGTGAATTCGGCGATGAGTGGGAGTGAGTGATGCAGTAATAAAGGATTAGTGGATCGGAAATGAGATTGTCGTATCCCAAAAGAAAATCCTGTCGTTTCCATAGAAACGTTACTCCATTTAGAAGGAAATGTCTTAGAACACATAGTATTTCATAGCGACGCAATTTCCGTGTGAATTCGTCAATGTGTGGGAGTGAGGGCTGCAGTAAAGAAGGATTAGTGGATCGGAAATGAGATTGTCGTATCCCAAACGAAAATCCTATCGTTTCCATAGAAACGTTACTCGATTTAGAAGGAAATGTCTTAGGACACATAGTATTTTGATAGCGACGCAATTTCCGTGTGAATTCGTCAATGTGTGGGAGTGAGGGATGCAGTAAAAAAGGTTTAGTGGATCGGAAATGAGATTGTCGTATCCCAAAAGAAAATCCTGTCGTTTCCACAGAAACGTTACTCGATTTAGAAGGAAATGTCTTAGAACACATAGTCTTTCATAACGACGCAATTTCCGTGTGAATTCGTCAATGAGTGGGAGTGAGGGATGCAGTAATAAAGGATTAGTGGATTGGAAATGAGATTGTCGTATCCCAAAAGAAAATCCTGTCGTTTCCATAGAAACGTTACTCGATTTAGAAGGAAGTGTCTTAGAACACATAGTATTTCATAGAGACGCAATTTCCGTGTGAATTCGTCAATGTATGGGAGTGAGGGATGCAGTAAAGAAGGATTAGTGGATCGGAAATGTGATTGTCGTATTCCAAAAGAAAATCCTCTCGTTATCATAGAAACGTTACTCGATTTAGAAGGAGAAGTCATAGAACCCATAGTATTTCATAACGACGCAATTTCCGTGTGAATTCGTCAATGAGTGGGAGTGAGGGATGCAGTAAAGAAGGATTAGTTAATCGGAATTGAGATTGTCGAATCCCAAAAGAAAATCCTGTCGTTTCCATAGAAACGTTACTCGATTTAGAAGGAAATGTCTTAGAACACATAGTATTTCATAGCGACGCATTTTCCGTGTGGATTCGTCAATGTGTGGGAGTGAAGGATGCAGTAAAGAACGATTAGTGGATCGGAAATGTGATTGTCGTTTCCCAAAAAAAAATCCTGTCGTTTCCATAGAAACGTTACTCGATTTAGAAGGAAATGTCTTAGAACACATAGTATTTCATAGCGACGCAATTTCCGTGTGAATTCGTCAATGAGTGAGAGTGGGGGATGCAGTAATGAAGGATTAGTGGATCGGAAATGAGATTGTCGTATTCCAAAAGAAAATCCTGTCGTTTCCATGGAAACGTTACTCGATTTAGAAGGAAAAGTCATAGAACACATAGTATTTCATAGCGACGCAATTTCCGTGTGAATTCGTCAATGTGTGGGAGTGAGAGATGCAGTAAAGAAGGATTAGTGGATCGTAAATGAGATTGTCGTATCCCAAAAGAAAATCCTGTCGTTTCCATAGAAACGTTACTCGATTTAGTAGGTAATGTCTTAGAACACATAGTATTTCATAGCGTCGCAACTTCCGTGTGAATTCGTCAATGAGTGGGAGTGAGGGATGCAGTAAAGAAGGATTAGTGGATCAGAAATGAGATTGTCGTATCCGAAAAGAAAATCCTGTCGTTTCCATAGAAACGTTACTCGATTTAGAAGGAAATGTATTAGAACACATAGTATTTCATAGCGACGCAATTTCCGTGTGAATTCGTCAATGAGTGGGAGTGAGGGATGCAGTAAAGAAGGATTAGTGGATCGGAAATGAGATTGTCGTATCCCAAAAGAAAATCATGTCGTTTCCATAGAAACGTTACTTGATTTAAAAGGAGAAGCCATAGAACCCACAGTATTTCATAGCGACGCAATTTCCGTGTGAATTCGTCAATGTGTGCGAGTGAGGGATGCAGTAAAGAAGGATTAGTGGATCGGAAATGAGATTGTCGTATCCCAAAGGAAAATCCTGTCGTTTCCATAGAAACGTTTCTCGATTTACAAGGAAATGTCTTAGAACACATAGTATTACATAGCGACGCAATTTCCGTGTGAATTCTTCAGTGTGTGGGAGTGAGGGATGCAGTGAAGTAGGATTAGTTTATCGGAAATAGGATTGTCGTATCCCAAAAGAAAATCCTGTTGTTTCCATAGAAACGTTACTCGATTTAGAAGGAAATGTCTTAGAACACATAGTATTTCATAACGTCGCAATTTCCGTGTGAATTCGTCAATGAGTGGGAGTGAGGGATGCAGTAAAGAAGGATTAGTGGATCAGAAATGAGATTGTCGTATCCAAAAAAAAATCTTGTCGTTTTCATAGAAACGTTACTCGATTTAGAAGGAAGTGTCTTAGAACACATAGTATTTCATAGCGACGCAATTTCCGTGTGAATTCGTCAATGTGTGGGAGTGAGGGATGCAGTAAAGGAGGAATAGTGGATTGGAAATGAGATTGTCGTATCCCAATAGAAAATCCTGTCGTTTCCATAGAAACGTTACTCGATATAGAAGGAAATGTCTTAGAACACATAGTATTTTATAGCGACGCAATTTCCGTGTGAATTCGTCTATGTCTGGGAGTGAGGGGTGCAGTAAAGGAGGATTAGTGGATCGGAAATGTGATTGTCGTATCCTAAAAGAAAATCCTGTCGTTTCCATAGAAACGTTACTCGATTTAGAAGGAATCGTCTTAGAACACATAGTATTTCATAGCAACCCAATTTCCGTGTGAGTTCGTCAATGTGTGGGAGTGAGGGATGCAGTAAAGAAGGATTAGTGGATCGGAAATGAGATTGTCGTATCCCAAAAGAAAATCCTGTCGTTTCCATAGAAACGTTACTCGATTTAGAAGGAAATGTCTTAGAACACATAGTATTTCATAGCGACGCAATTTCCGTGTGAATTCGTCAATGTGTGGGAGTGAGGGATGCAGTAAAGGAGGATTAGTGGATCAGAAATGAGATTGTCGTATCCCAAAAGAAAATCCTGTCGTTTCCATAGAAACGTTACTCGATTTAGCAGGAAATGTCTTAGAACCCATAATATTTCATAGCGACGCAATTTCCGTGTGAATTCGTCAATGTGTGGGAGTGAGGGATGCAGTAAAAAAGGATTAGTGGATCGGAAATGAGATTGCCGCATCCCAAAAGAAAATTCTGTCGTTTCCATAGAAACGTTTCTCGATTTAGAAGCAAATGTCTTAGAACACATAGTATTTTATAGCGACGCAATTTCCGTGTGAATTCGTCAATGTGTGGGAGTGAGGGATGCAGTAAAGAAGGATTAGTGGATCGGAAATGAGATTGTCGTATCCCAAAAGAAAGTCCTGTCGTTTCCATAGAAACGTTACTCGATTTAGTAGGAAATGTCTTAGAACACATAGTATTTCATAGCGACGCAATTTCCGTGTGAATTCGTCAATGTGTGGGAGTGAGGGATGCAGTAAAGAAGGATTAGTGGATCGGAAATGATATTGTCGTATCCCAAAAGAAAATCATGTTGTTTCCATAGAAACGTTACTCGATTTAGAAGGAAATGTCTTAGATCACATAGTTTTTCATAGCGACGCAATTTCCGTGTGAATTCGTCAATGTGTGGGAGTAAGGGATGCAGTAAAGAAGGATTAGTGGATCGGAAATGTGATCGTCGTATCCCAAAAGAAAATCATGTCGTTTCCATAGAAACGTTACTCGATTTAGAAGGAAATGTCTTAGAACACATAGTATATCATAGCGACGCATTTTCCGTGTGAATTCGTCAATGTGTGGGAGTGAGGGATGCAGTAAAGAAGGATTAGTGGATCGGAAATGTGATTGTCGTATCCCAAAAGAAAATCCTGTCGTTTCCATAGAAACGTTACTCGATTTAGAAGGAAATGTTTAGAACACATAGTATTTCATAGAGACGAAATTTCCGTGTGAATTCGTCAGTGAGTGGGAGTGAGGGATGCAGTAAAGAAGGATTAGCGAATCGGAAATGAGATTGTCCTATCCCAAAAGAAAATCCTGTCGTTTCCATAGATACGTTACTCGATTTAGAAGGAGAAGTCATAGAACCCATAGTATTTCATAGGCACTCAATCTCTGAGTTAACTCGTCAATGTGAGGGAGCTAGGGATGCAATAAAGAAGGAATAGTGCATCGAGAAGGAGATACTCGTATCGCAAAAGAGAAGCCAGTCGTTTCCATAGAAATGATACTCGATTTAGCAGGAGAAGTCATAGAACCCATAGTATTTCATTGCGACGCAATTGCTGTGTTAATTCGTCAGTGTGTGGGAGTGAGGGATGCAGTAAAGAGGGATTAGTGGATCGGAAATGTGATTGTCGTATCCCAAAAGAAAATCCTGTCGTTTCCATAGAAACGTTACTCGATTTAGAAGGAAACGTCTTAGAACACATTGTATTTCATAGCGACGCAATTTCCGTATGAATTCGTCAATGTGTGGGAGTGAGGGATGCAGTAAAGAAGGATTAGTGGATCGGAAATGAGATTGTCGTATCCCAAAAGAAAATCCTGTCGTTTCCATAGAAACGTTACTCGATTTAGAAGGAAATGTCATAGAACCCATAGTATTTTATTGCGACGCAATTGCTGTGTTAATTCGTCAATGTATGGGAGTGAGGGATGCAGTAAAGAAGGATTAGTGGATCGGAAATGAGATTGTCGTATCCCAAAAGAAAATCCTGTCGTTTCCATAGGAACGTTACTCGATTTAGAAGGAGAAGTCATAGAACCCATAGTACTTCATAGCGACGCAAGTTCCGTGTGAATTCGTCAATGAGTGGGAGTGAGGGATGCAGTAAAGGAGGAATGGTGTATTGGAAATGAGATTGTCGTATCCCAATAGAAAATTCTGTCGTTTCCATAGAAACGTTACTCGATTTAGAAGGAAATGTCTTAGAACACATAGTATTTTATAGCGACGCAATTTCCGTGTGAATTCGTCTATGTGTGGGAGGGAGGGATGCAGTAAAGGAGGATTAATGGATCGGAAATGAGATTGTCGTATCCCAAAAGAAAATCCTGTCGTTTCCATAGAAACGTTATTCGATTTAGAAGGAAATGTCTTAGAACACATAGTATTTCATAGCAACCCAATTTCCGTGTGAATTCGTCAATGTGTGGGATTGAGGGATGCAGTAAAGAAGGATTAGTGGATCGGAAATGAGATTGTCGTATCCCAAAAGAAAATCCTGTCGTTTCCATAGAAACGTTACTCGATTTAGAAGGAAATGTCTTAGAACACATAGTATTTCATAGCGACGCAATTTCCGTGTGAATTCGTCAATGTGTGGGAGTGAGGGCTGCAGTAAAGAAGGATTAGTGGATCGGAAATGAGATTGTCGTATCCCAAAAGAAAATCCTATCGTTTCCATAGAAACGTTACTCGATTTAGAAGGAAATGTCTTGGGACACATAGTATTTTGATAGCGACGCAATTTCCGTGTGAATTCGTCAAAGTGTGGGAGTGAGGGATGCAGTAAAAAAGGTTTAGTGGATCGGAAATGAGATTGTCGTATCCCAAAAGAAAATCCTGTCGTTTCCACAGAAACGTTACTCGATTTAGAAGGAAATGTCTTAGTACACATAGTATTTCATAGCGACGCATTTTCCGTGTGGATTCGTCAATGTGTGGGAGTGAAGGATGCAGTAAAGAAGGATTAGTGGATCGGAAATGTGATTGTCGTTTCCCAAAAAAAAAATCCTGTCGTTTCCATAGAAACGTTACTCGATTTAGAAGGAAATGTCTTAGAACACATAGTATTTCATAGCGACGCAATTTCCGTGTGAATTCGTCAATGAGTGAGAGTGGGGGATGCAGTAATGAAGAATTAGTGGATCGGAAATGAGATTGTCGTATTCCAAAAGAAAATCCTGTCGTTTCCATGGAAACGTTACTCGATTTAGAAGAAAAAGTCATAGAACACACAGTATTTCATAGCGACGCAATTTCCGTGAGAATTCGTCAATGTGTGGGAGTGAGAGATGCAGTAAAGAAGGATTAGTGGATCGGAAATGAGATTGTCGTATCCCAAAAGAAAATCCTGTCGTTTCCATAGAAACGTTACTCGATTTAGTAGGTAATGTCTTAGAACACATAGTATTTCATAGCGTCGCAACTTCCGTGTGAATTCGTCAATGAGTGGGAGTGAGGGATGCAGTAAAGAAGGATTAGTGGATCAGAAATGAGAGTGTCGTATCCGAAAAGAAAATCCTGTCGTTTCCATAGAAACGTTACTCGATTTAGAAGGAAATGTATTAGAACACATAGTATTTCATAGCGAAGCAATTCCGGGGGGAATTCGTCAATGAGTGGGAGTGAGGGATGCAGTAAAGAAATATTAGTGGATCGGAAATGAGATTGTCGTATCCCAAAAGAAAATCATGTCGTTTCCATAGAAACGTTACTTGATTTAAAAGGAGAAGCCATAGAACCCACAGTATTTCATAGCGACGCAATTTCCGTGTGAATTCGTCAATGTGTGGGAGTGAGGGATGCAGTAAAAATGAATTAGTGGATCGGAAATGAGATTGTCGTATCCCAAAAGAAAATCCTGTTGTTTCCATAGAAACGTTACTCGATTTAGAAGGAAATGTCTTAGAACACATAGTATTTCATAGCGACGCAATTTCCGTGTGAATTCGTCAATGAATGGGAGTGAGGGTTGCAGTAATGAAGGATTAGTGGATCGGAAATGAGATTGTCGTATCCCAAAAGAAAATCCTGTCGTTTCCATAGAAACGTTACTCGATTTAGAAGGAAATGTCTTAGAACACATAGTATTTCATAGCGACGCAATTTCCGTGTGAATTCGTCAATGTGTGGGAGTGAGGGATGCAGTAAAGAAGGATTAGTGGATCGGAAATGAGATTGTCGTATCCCAAAAGAAAATCCTGTCGTTTCCATAGAAACGTTACTCGATTTAGAAGGTAATGTCTTAGAACACATAGTATTTCATAGCGACGCAATTTCCGTGTGAATTTGTCAATGAGTGGGAGTGAGGGATGCAGTAAAGAAGGATTAGTGGATCGGAAATGTGATTGTCGTATCCCAAAAGAAAATCCTGTCGTTTCCATAGAAACGTTACTCGATTTAGAAGGAAATGTCTTAGAACACATAGTATTTCATAGCGACGCACTTTCCGTGTGAATTCGTCAATGAGTGGGAGTGAGGGATGCAGTAAAGAAGGATTAGTGGATCGGAAATGTGATTGTCGTATCCCAAAAGAAAATCCTGTCGTTTCCATAGAAACGTTACTCGATTTAGAAGGAAATGTCTTAGAACACATAGTATTTCATAGAGACGCAATTTCCGTGTGAATTCGTCAATGTGTGGGAGTGAGGGATGCAGTAAAGAAGGATTAGTGGATCGGAAATGTGATTGTCGTATCCCAAAAGAAAATCCTGTCGTTTCCATAGAAACGTTACTCGAATTAGAAGGAAATGTCTTCGAACACATAGTATTTCATAGCGACGCTATTTCCGTGTGAATTCGTCAATGAGTGGGAGTGAGGTATGCAGTAAAGAAGGATTAGTGGATCGGAAATGTGATTGTCGTATCCCAAAAGAAAATCCTGTCGTTTCCATAGAAACGTTACTCGATTTAGAATTAAATGTCTTAAAACACATAGTATTTCATAGCGACGCAATTTCCGTGTGAATTCGTCAATGAGTGGGAGTGAGGGAATGCAGTAAAGAAGGATTAGTGGATCGGAAATGAGATTGTCGTATCCCAAAAGAAAATCCTGTCGTTTCCAGAGAAACGATACTCGATTTAGAAGGAGAAGTCATAGAACACATAGTATTTTTATAGCGACGCAATTTCCGTGTGAATTCGTCAATGTGTGGGAGTGAGGGATGCAGTAAAGAAGGCCTAGTGGATCGGAAATTAGATTGTCGTATCCCAAAAGGAAATCCTGTCGTTTCCATAGAAACGTTACTCGATTTAGAAGGAAATGCCTTAGAACACATAGTATTTCATAGCGACACAATTTCCGTGTGAATTCGGCGATGAGTGGGAGTGAGTGATGCAGTAATAAAGGATTAGTGGATCGGAAATGAGATTGTCGTATCCCAAAAGAAAATCCTGTCGTTTCTATAGAAACGTTACTCCATTTAGAAGGAAATGTCTTAGAACACATAGTATTTCATAGCGACGCAATTTCCGTGTGAATTCGTCAATGTGTGGGAGTGAGGGCTGCAGTAAAGAAGGATTAGTGGATCGGAAATGAGATTGTCGTATCCCAAAAGAAAATCCTATCGTTTCCATAGAAACGTTACTCGATTTAGAAGGAAATGTCTTAGGACACATAGTATTTTGATAGCGACGCAATTTCCGTGTGAATTCGTCAATGTGTGGGAGTGAGGGATGCAGTAAAAAAGGTTTAGTGGATCGGAAATGAGATTGTCGTATCCCAAAAGAAAATCCTGTCGTTTCCACAGAAACGTTACTCGATTTAGAAGGAAATGTCTTAGAACACATAGTATTTCATAACGACGCAATTTCCGTGTGAATTCGTCAATGAGTGGGAGTGAGGGATGCAGTAATAAAGGATTAGTGGATTGGAAATGAGATTGTCGTATCCCAAAAGAAAATCCTGTCGTTTCCATAGAAACGTTACTCGATTTAGAAGGAAGTGTCTTAGAACACATAGTATTTCATAGAGCCGCAATTTCCGTGTGATTTCGTCAATGTGTGGGAGTGAGAGATGCAGTAAAGAAGGATTAGTGGATCGGAAATGAGATTGTCGTATCCCAAAAGAAAATCCTGTCGTTTCCATAGAAACGTTACTCGATTTAGTAGGTAATGTCTTAGAATACATAGTAGTTCATAGCGTCGCAACTTCCGTGTGAATTCGTCAATGAGTGGGAGTGAGGGATGCAGTAAAGAAGGATTAGTGGATCAGAAATGAGATTGTCGTATCCGAAAAGAAAATCCTGTCGTTTCCATAGAAACGTTACTCGATTTAGAAGGAAATGTATTAGAACACATAGTATTTCATAGCGACGCAATTTCCGTGTGAATTCGTCAATGAGTGGGAGTGAGGGATGCAGTAAAGAAGGATTAGTGGATCGGAAATGAGATTGTCGTATCCCAAAAGAAAATCATGTCGTTTCCATAGAAACGTTACTTGATTTAAAAGGAGAAGCCATAGAACCCACAGTATTTCATAGCGACGCAATTTCCGTGTGAAATCGTCAATGTGTGGGAGTGAGGGATGCAGTAAAAATGAATTAGTGGATCGGAAATGAGATTGTCGTATCCCAAAAGAAAATCCTGTTGTTTCCATAGAAACGTTACTCGATTTAGAAGGAAATGTCTTAGAACACATAGTATTTCATAGCGACGCAATTTCCGTGTGAATTCGTCAATGAATGGGAGTGAGGGATGCAGTAATGAAGGATTAGTGGATCGGAAATGAGATTGTCGTATCCCAAAAGAAAATCCTGTCGTTTCCATAGAAACGTTACTCGATTTAGAAGGAGAAGTCATAGAACACATAGTATTTCATAGCGACGCAATTTCCGTGTGAATTCGTCAATGTGTGGGAGTGAGGGATGCAGTAAAGAAGGATTAGTGGATCGGAAATGAGATTGTCGTATCCCAAAAGAAAATCCTGTCGTTTCCATAGAAACGTTACTCGATTTAGAAGGTAATGTCTTAGAACACATAGTATTTCATAGCGACGCAATTTCCGTGTGAATTTGTCAATGAGTGGGAGTGAGGGATGCAGTAAAGAAGGATTAGTGGATCGGAAATGTGATTGTCGTATCCCAAAAGAAAATTCTGTCGTTTTCATAGCAACGTTACTCGATTTAGAAGGAAATGTCTTAGAACACATAGTATTTCATAGCGACGCACTTTCCGTGTGAATTCGTCAATGAGTGGGAGTGAGGGATGCAGTAAAGAAGGATTAGTGGATAGGAAATGTGATTGTCGTATCCCAAAAGAAAATCCTGTCGTTTCCATAGAAACGTTACTCGATTTAGAAGGAAATGTCTTAGAACACATAGTATTTCATAGAGACGCAATTTCCGTGTGAATTCGTCAATGTGTGGGAGTGAGGGATGCAGTAAAGAAGGATTAGTGGATCGGAAATGTGATTGTCGTATCCCAAAAGAAAATCCTGTCGTTTCCATAGAAACGTTACTCGATTTAGAAGGAAATGTCTTCGAACACATAGTATTTCATAGCGACGCTATTTCCGTGTGAATTCGTCAATGAGTGGGAGTGAGGTATGCAGTAAAGAAGGATTAGTGGATCGGAAATGTGATTGTCGTATCCCAAAAGAAAATCCTGTCGTTTCCATAGAAACGTTACTCGATTTAGAATTAAATGTCTTAAAACACATAGTATTTCATAGCGACGCAATTTCCGTGTGAATTCGTCAATGAGTGGGAGTGAGGGAATGCAGTAAAGAAGGATTAGTGGATCGGAAATGAGATTGTCGTATCCCAAAAGAAAATCCTGTCGTTTCCAGAGAAACGATACTCGATTTAGAAGGAGAAGTCATAGAACACATAGTATTTTTATAGCGACGCAATTTCCGTGTGAATTCGTCAATGTGTGGGAGTGAGGGATGCAGTAAAGAAGGATTAGTGGATCGGAAATGAGATTGTCGTATCCCAAAAGGAAATCCTGTCGTTTCCATAGAAACGTTACTCGATTTAGAAGGAAATGCCTTAGAACACATAGTATTTCATAGCGACACAATTTCCGTGTGAATTCGGCGATGAGTGGGAGTGAGTGATGCAGTAATAAAGGATTAGTGGATCGGAAATGAGATTGTCGTATCCCAAAAGAAAATCCTGTCGTTTCCATAGAAACGTTACTCCATTTAGAAGGAAATGTCTTAGAACACATAGTTTTCATAGCGACGCAATTTCCGTGTGAATTCGTCAATGTGTGGGAGTGAGGGCTGCAGTAAAGAAGGATTAGTGGATCGGAAATGAGATTGTCGTATCCCAAAAGAAAATCCTATCGTTTCCATAGAAACGTTACTCGATTTAGAAGGAAATGTCTTAGGACACATAGTATTTTGATAGCGACGCAATTTCCGTGTGAATTCGTCAATGTGTGGGAGTGAGGGATGCAGTAAAAAAGGTTTAGTGGATCGGAAATGAGATTGTCGTATCCCAAAAGAAAATCCTGTCGTTTCCACAGAAACGTTACTCGATTTAGAAGGAAATGTCTTAGAACACATAATATTTCATAACGACGCAATTTCCGTGTGAATTCGTCAATGAGTGGGAGTGAGGGATGCAGTAATAAAGGATTAGTGGATTGGAAATGAGATTGTCGTATCCCAAAAGAAAATCCTGTCGTTTCCATAGAAACGTTACTCGATTTAGAAGGAAGTGTCTTAGAACACATAGTATTTCATAGAGACGCAATTTCCGTGTGAATTCGTCAATGTATGGGAGTGAGGGATGCAGTAAAGAAGGATTAGTGGATCGGAAATGTGATTGTCGTATTCCAAAAGAAAATCCTCTCGTTACCATAGAAACGTTACTCGATTTAGAAGGAGAAGTCATAGAACCCATAGTATTTCATAGCGACGCAATTTCCGTGTGAATTCGTCAATGAGTGGGAGTGAGGGATGCAGTAAAGAAGGATTAGTTAATCGGAAATGAGATTGTCGTATCCCAAAAGAAAATCCTGTCGTTTCCATAGAAACGTTACTCGATTTAGAAGGAAATGTCTTAGAACACATAGTATTTCATAGCGACGCATTTTCCGTGTGGATTCGTCAATGTGTGGGAGTGAAGGATGCAGTAAAGAAGGATTAGTGGATCGGAAATGTGATTGTCGTTTCCCAAAAAAAAATCCTGTCGTTTCCATAGAAACGTTACTCGATTTAGAAGGAAATGTCTTAGAACACATAGTATTTCATAGCGACGCAATTTCCGTGTGAATTCGTCAATGAGTGAGAGTGGGGGATGCAGTAATGAAGGATTAGTGGATCGGAAATGAGATTGTCGTATTCCAAAAGAAAATCCTGTCGTTTCCATGGAAACGTTACTCGATTTAGAAGGAAAAGTCATAGAACACATAGTATTTCATAGCGACGCAATTTCCGTGTGAATTCGTCAATGTGTGGGAGTGAGAGATGCAGTAAAGAAGGATTAGTGGATCGGAAATGAGATTGTCGTATCCCAAAAGAAAATCCTGTCGTTTCCATAGAAACGTTACTCGATTTAGTAGGTAATGTCTTAGAACACATAGTATTTCATAGCGTCGCAACTTCCGTGTGAATTCGTCAATGAGTGGGAGTGAGGGATGCAGTAAAGAAGGATTAGTGGATCAGAAATGAGATTGTCGTAACCGAAAAGAAAATCCTGTCGTTTCCATAGAAACGTTACTCGATTTAGAAGGAAATGTATTAGAACACATAGTATTTCATAGCGACGCAATTTCCGTGTGAATTCGTCAATGAGTGGGAGTGAGGGATGCAGTAAAGAAGGATTAGTGGATCGGAAATGAGATTGTCGTATCCCAAAAGAAAATCATGTCGTTTCCATAGAAACGTTACTTGATTTAAAAGGAGAAGCCATAGAACCCACAGTATTTCATAGCGACGCAATTTCCGTGTGAATTCGTCAATGTGTGGGAGTGAGGGATGCAGTAAAAATGAATTAGTGGATCGGAAATGAGATTGTCGTATCCCAAAAGAAAATCCTGTTGTTTCCATAGAAACGTTACTCGATTTAGAAGGAAATGTCTTAGAACACATAGTATTTCATAGCGACGCAATTTCCGTGTGAATTCGTCAATGTGTGGGAGTGAGGGATGCAGTAAAGAAGGATTAGTGGATCGGAAATGAGATTGTCGTATCCCAAAAGAAAATCCTGTCGTTTCCATAGAAACGTTACTCGATTTAGAAGGTAATGTCTTAGAACACATAGTATTTCATAGCGACGCAATTTCCGTGTGAATTTGTCAATGAGTGGGAGTGAGGGATGCAGTAAAGAAGGATTAGTGGATCGGAAATGTGATTGTCGTATCCCAAAAGAAAATCCTGTCGTTTCCGTAGAAACGTTACTCGATTTAGAAGGAAATGTCTTAGAACACATAGTATTTCATAGCGACGCACTTTCCGTGTGAATTCGTCAATGAGTGGGAGTGAGGGATGCAGTAAAGAAGGATTAGTGGATCGGAAATGTGATTGTCGTATCCCAAAAGAAAATCCTGTCGTTTCCATAGAAACGTTACTCGATTTAGAAGGAAATGTCTTAGAACACATAGTATTTCATAGAGACGCAATTTCCGTGTGAATTCGTCAATGTGTGGGAGTAAGGGATGCAGTAAAGAAGGATTAGTGGATCGGAAATGTGATTGTCGTATCCCAAAAGAAAATCCTGTCGTTTCCATAGAAACGTTACTCGATTTAGAAGGAAATGTCTTCGAACACATAGTATTTCATAGCGACGCTATTTCCGTGTGAATTCGTCAATGAGTGGGAGTGAGGTATGCAGTAAAGAAGGATTAGTGGATCGGAAATGTGATTGTCGTATCCCAAAAGAAAATCCTGTCGTTTCCATAGAAACGTTACTCGATTTAGAATTAAATGTCTTAAAACACATAATATTTCATAGCGACGCAATTTCCGTGTGAATTCGTCAATGAGTGGGAGTGAGGGAATGCAGTAAAGAAGGATTAGTGGATCGGAAATGAGATTGTCGTATCCCAAAAGAAAATCCTGTCGTTTCCAGAGAAACGATACTCGATTTAGAAGGAGAAGTCATAGAACACATAGTATTTTTATAGCGATGCAATTTCCATGTGAATTCGTCAATGTGTGGGAGTGAGGGATGCAGTAAAGAAGGATTAGTGGATCGGAAATGAGATTGTCGTATCCCAAAAGGAAATCCTGTCGTATCCATAGAAACGTTACTCGATTTAGAAGGAAATGCCTTAGAACACATAGTATTTCATAGCGACACAATTTCCGTGTGAATTCGACGATGAGTGGGAGTGAGTGATGCAGTAAAGAAGGATTAGTGGATCGGGAATTAGATTGCCGTATCCCAAAAGAAAATCCTGTCGTTTCCATAGAAACGTTACTCGATTTAGAAGGAGAAGTCATAGAACCCATAGTATTTCACAGCGACGCAATTTCCGTGTGAATTCGTCAATGAGTGGGTTTGAGGGATGCAGTAATGAAGGATTAGTATATCGGAAATGAGATTGTCGTATCCCAAAAGAAAATCCTGTCGTTTCCATAGAAACGTTACTCGATTTAGAAGGAGAAGTCATAGAACACATAGTATTTCATAGCGACGCAATTTCCGTGTGAATTCGTCAATGTGTGGGAGTGAGAGATGCAGTAAAGAAGGATTAGAGGATCGGAAATGAGATTGTCGTATCCCAAAAGAAAATCCTGTCGTTTCCATAGAAACGTTACTCGATTTAGAAGGTAATGTCTTAGAACACATAGTATTTCATAGCATCGCAACTTCCGTGTGAATTCGTCAATGAGTGGGAGTGAGGGAAGCAGTAAAGAAGGAATAGTGGATGAGAAATGAGATTGTCGTATCCCAAAAGAAAATCCTGTCGCTTCCATAGAAACGTTACTCGATTTAGAGGAAAATGTATTAGAACACATAGTATTTCATAGCGACGCAATTTCCGTGTGAATTCGTCAATGAGTGGGAGTGAGGGATGCAGTAAGGAAGGATTAGTGGATCGGAAATGAGATTGTCGTATCCCAAAAGAAAATCCTGTCGTTTCCATAGAAACGTTACTCGATTTGGAAGGAGTAGTCATAGAACACATAGTATTTCATAGCGACGCAATTTCCGTGTGAATTCGTCAATGTGTGGGAGTGAGGGATGCAGTAAAAATGGATTAGTGGATCGGAAATGAGATTCTTGTATCCCAAAATAAAATCCTGTTGTTTCCATAGGAACGTTACTCGATTTAGAAGGAAATGTCTTAGAACACATAGTATTTCATAGCGACGCAATTTCCGTGTGAATTCGTCAATGAATGGGAGTGAGGGATGGAGTAATGAAGGATTAGTGGATCGGAAATGAGATTGTCGTATCCCAAAAGAAAATCCTGTCGTTTCCATAGAAACGTTACTCGATTTAGAAGGAGAAGTCATAGAACACATAGTATTTCATAGCGACGCAATTTCCGTGCGAATTCGTCAATGTGTGGGAGTGAGGGATGCAGTAAAGAAGGATTAGTGGATCGGAAATGAGATTGTCGTATCCCAAAAGAAAATCCTGTCGTTTCCATAGAAACGTTACTCGATTTAGAAGGAAATGTATTAGAACACATAGTATTTCATAGCGACGCAATTTCCGTGTGAATTCGTCAATGAGTGGGACTGAGGGATGCAGTAAAGAAGGATTAGTGGATCGGAAATGTGATTGTCGTATCCCAAAAGAAAATCCTGTCGTTTCCATAGAAACGTTACTCGATTTAGAATTATGTCTTAGAACACATAGTATTTCATAGCGACGCAATTTCCGTGTGAATTCGTCAATGAGTGGGGGTGAGGGACTGCAGTAAAGGAGGATTAGTGGATCGGAAATGAGATTGTCGTATCCCAAAAGAAAATCCTGTCGTTTCCAGAGAAACGACACTCGATTTAGAAGGAGAAGTCATAGAACACATAGTATTTTTATAGCGATGCAATTTCCGTGTGAATTCGTCAATGTGTGGGAGTGAGGGATGCAGTAAAGAAGGATTAGTGGATCGGAAATGAGATTGTCGTATCCCAAAAGAAAATCCTGTCGTTTCCATAGAAACGTTACTCGATTTAGAAGGTAATGTCTTAGAACACATAGTATTTCATAGCGTCGCAAGTTCCGTGTGAATTCGGCAATGAGTGGGAGTGAGGGATGCAGTAGAGAAGGATTAGTGGATTGGAAATGAAATTGTCGTATCCCAAAAGGAAATCCTGTCGTTTCCATAGAAACGTTACTCGACTTAGAAGGAAATGTATTAGAACACATAGTATTTCATAGCGACGCAATTTCCGTGTGAATTCGTCAATGAGTGGGAGTGAGGGATGCAGTAAAGAAGGATTAGGGGATCGGAAATGAGATTGTCGTATCCCAAAAGAAAATCCTTTCGTTTCCATAGAAACGTTACTCGATTTAGAAGGAAATGTCTTAGAACACATAGTATTTCATAGCGACGCAATTTCCGTGTGAATTCGTCAAAGAGTGGGAGTGAGGGATGCAGTAAAGAAGGATTAGTGGATCGGAAATGTGATTGTCGTATCCCAAAAGAAAATCCTGTCGTTGTATAGAAACGTTACTCGATTTAGAAGGAGAAGTCATAGAACCCATAGTATTTCATAGCGACGCAATTTCCGTGTGAATTCGTCAATGAGTGGGAGTGAGGGATGCAGTAAAGTAGGATTAGTTAATCGGAAATGAGATTGTCGTATCCCAAAAGAAAATCCTGTCGTTTCTATAGAATCGTTACTCGATTTAGAAGGAAAAGTCTTAGAACACATAGTATATCATAGCGACGCAATTTCCGTGTGAATTCGTCAATGAGTGGGAGTGAGGGATGCAGTAATAAAGGATTAGTGGATCGGAAATGAGATTGTCGTATCCCAAAAGAAAATCCTGTCGTTTTCATTGAAACGTTACTCCATTTAGAAGGAAATGTCTTAGAATACATAGTATTTCATAGCGACGCAATTTCCGTGTGAATTCGTCAATGTGTGGGAGTGAGGGATGCAGTAAAGAAGGATTAGTGGATCGGCAATGTGATTGTCGTATCCCAAAAGAAAATCCTGTCGTTTCCATAGAAACGTTACTCGATTTAGAAGGAGAAGTCATAGAACCCAGAGTATTTCATAGCGACGCAATTTCCGTGTGAATTCGTCAATGAGTGGGAGTGAGGTATGCAGTAAAGAAGGATTAGTTAATCGGAAATGAGATTGTCGTATCCCAAAAGAAAACCTGTCATTTCCATAGAAACGTTACTCGATTTAGAAGGAAATGTCTTAGAACACATAGTATATCATAGCGACGCAATTTCCGTGTGAATTCGTCAATGTGTGGGAGTGAGGGATGCAGTAAAGAAGGATTAGTGGATCGGAAATGTGATTGTCGTATCCCAAAAAAAAATCCTGTCGTTTCCATAGAAACGTTACTCGATTTAGAAGGAAACGTTTTAGAACACATACTATTTCATAGCGACGCGATTTCCGTGTGAGTTCGTCAATGAGTGAGAGTGAGGGATTCATTAATGAAGGATTAGTATATCGGAAATGAGATTGCCGTATCCCAAAAAAAAAAATCCTGTCGTTTCCATAGAAACGTTACTCGATTTAGAAGGAGAGGTCATAGAACACAAAGTATTTCATAGCGACGCAATTTCCGTGTGAATTCGTCAATGTGTGGGAGTGAGAGATGCAGTAAAGAAGGATTAGTGGATCGGAAATGAGATTGACGTATCCCAAAAGAAAATCCTGTCGTTTCCAGAGAAACGTTACTCGATTTAGAAGGTAATGTCTTAGAACACATAGTATGTCATAGCCTCGCAACTTCCGTTTGAATTCGTCAATGAGTGGGAGTGAGGGATGCAGTAAAGAAGGATTAGTGGATCGGAAATGAGATTGTCGTATCCCAAAAGAAAATCCTGTCGTTTCCATAGAAACGTTACTCGATTTAGAAGGAAATGTATTAGAACACATAGTATTTTATAGCGACGCAATTTCCGTGTGAATTCGTCAATGAGTGGGAGTGAGGGATGCAGTAAAGAAGGATTTGTGGATCGGAAATAAGATTGTCGTATCACAAAAGAAAATCCTGTCGTTTCCATAGAAACGTTACTCGATTCAGAAGGAAATATCTTAGAACACATAGTATTTCATAGCGACGCAATTTCCGTGTGAATTCGTCAATGTGTGGGAGTGAGGGATGCAGTAAAAATGGATTAGTGGATCGGAAATGAGATTGTCGTATCCCAAAAGAAAATCCTGTTGTTTCCATAGAAACGTTACTCGATTTAGAAGGAAATGTCTTAGAACACATAGTATTTCATAGCGACGCAATTTCCGTGTGAATTCGTCAATGAGTGGGAGTGAGGGATGCAGTAATGAAGGATTGGTGGATCGGAAATGAGATTGTCGTATCCCAAAGGAAAATCCTGTCGTTTCCATAGAAACGTTACTCGATTTAGAAGGAGAAGTCATGGAACACATAGTATTTCATAGCGACGCAATTTCCGTGTGAATTCGTCAATGTGTGGGAGTGAGGGATGCAGTAAAGAAGGATTAGTGGATCGGAAATGAGATTGTCGTATCCCAAAAGAAAATCCTGTCGTTTCCATAGAAACGTTACTCGATTTAGAAGATAATGTCTTAGAACACATAGTATTTCATAGCGACGCAATTTCCGTGTGAATTCGTCAACGAGTGGGAGTGAGGAATGCAGTAAAGAAGGATTAGTGGATCGGAAATGAGATTGTCGTATCGTAAAAGAAAATCCTGTCGTTTCCATAGAAACGTCACTCGATTTAGAAGGAAATCTCATAGAACCCATAGTATTTCATTGCGACGCAATTGCTGTGCTAATTCGTCAATGTATTGGAGTGAGGGATGCAGTAAAGAAGGATTAGTGGATCGGAAATGAGATTGTCGTATCCCAAAAGAAAATGCTGTCGTTTCCATAGGAACGTTACTCGATTTAGAAGGAGAAGTCATAGAACCCATAGTATCTCATAGCGACGCAATTTCCGTGTGAATTCGTCAATGAGTGGGAGTGAGGGATGCAGTAAAGGAGGAATAGTGGATTGGAAATGAGATTGTCGTATCCCAATAGAAAATCCTGTCGTTTCCATAGAAACGTTACTCGATTTAGAAGGAATCGTCTTAGAACACATAGTATTTCATAGCAACCCAATTTCCGTGTGAATTCGTCTATGTCTGGGAGTGATGGATGCAGTAAAGGAGGATTAGTGGATCGGAAATGTGATTGTCGTATCCCAAAAGAAAATCCTGTCGTTTCCATAGAAACGTTACTCGATTTAGAAGGAATCGTCTTAGAACACATAGTATTTCATAGCAACCCAATATCCGTGTGAATTCGTCAATGTGTGGGAGTGAGGGATGCAGTAAAGAAGGATTAGTGGATCGGAAATGAATTGTCGTATCCCAAAAGAAAATCCTGTCGTTTCCATAGAAACGTTACTCGATTTAGAAGGAGAAGTCATAGAACACATTGTATTTTGATAGCGACGCAATTTCCGTGTGAATTCCTCAATGTGTGCGAGTGAGGGATGCAGTAAAGAAGGATTAGTGGATCGGAAATGAGATTGTCGTATCCCAAAAGAAAATCCTGTCGTTTCCATAGAAACGTTACTCGATTTAGAAGGAGAATTCATAGAACACATAGTATTTCATAGCGACGCAATTTCCGTGTGAATTCGTCAATGTGTGGGAGTGAGGGATGCAGTAAAGAAGGATTAGTGGATCGGAAATGAGATTGTCGTATCCCAAAAGAAAATCCTGTCGTTTCCATAGAAACGTTACTCGATTTAGAAGATAATGTCTTAGAACACATAGTATTTCATAGCGACGCAATTTCCGTGTGAATTCGTCAACGAGTGGGAGTGAGGAATGCAGTAAAGAAGGATTAGTGGATCGGAAATGAGATTGTCGTATCGTAAAAGAAAATCCTGTCGTTTCCATAGAAACGTCACTCGATTTAGAAGGAAATGTCATAGAACCCATAGTATTTCATTGCGACGCAATTGCTGTGCTAATTCGTCAATGTATTGGAGTGAGAGATGCAGTAAAGAAGGATTAGTGGATCGGAAATGAGATTGTCGTATCCCAAAAGAAAATGCTGTCGTTTCCATAGGAACGTTATTCGATTTAGAAGGAGAAGTCATAGAACCCATAGTATTTCATAGCGACGCAATTTCCGTGTGAATTCGTCAATGTGTGGGAGTGAGGGATGCAGTAAAGGAGGAATAGTGGATTGGAAATGAGATTGTCGTATCCCAATAGAAAATCCTGTCGTTTCCATAGAAACGTTACTCGATATAGAGGGAAATGTCTAAGAACACATAGTATTTTATAGCGACGCAATTTCCGTGTGAATTCGTCTATGTCTGGGAGTGATGGATGCTGTAAAGGAGGATTAGTGGATCGGAAATGTGTTTGTCGTATCCCAAAAGAAAATCCTGTCGTTTCCATAGAAACGTTACTCGATTTAGAAGGAATCGTCTTAGAACACATAGTATTTCGTAGCAACCCAATTTACGTGTGAATTCGTCAATGTGTGGGAGTGAGGGATGCAGTAAAGAAGGATTAGTGGATCGGAAATGAGATTGTCGTATCCCAAAAGAAAATCCTGTCGTTTCCATAGAAACGTTACTCGATTTAGGAGGAAATGTCTTAGAACACGTAGTATTTCATAGCGACGCAATTTCCGTGTGAATTCGTCAATGTGTGGGAGTGAGGGATGCAGTAAAGAAGGATTAGTGGATCAGAAATGAGATTGTCGTATCCCAAAAGAAAATCATGTCGTTTCCATAGAAACGTTACTCGATTTAGAAGGAGAAGTCATAGAACACATAGTATTTTGATAGCGACGCAATTTCCGTGTGAATTCCTCAATGTGTGCGAGTGAGGGATGCAGTAAAGAAGGATTAGTGGATCGGAAATGAGATTGTCGTATCCCAAAAGAAAATCCTGTCGTTTCCATAGTAACGTCTCTCTATATACAAGGATATGTCTTAGAACACAAAGTATTTCATAGCGACGCACTTTTCCGTGTGAATTCTTCAGTGTGTGGGAGTGAGGGATGCAGTAAAGTAGGATTAGTTTATCGGAAATAGGACTGTAGTATCCCAAAAGAAAATCCTGTCGTTTCCATAGAAACGTTACTCGATTTAGAAGGAAATGTCTTAGAACACATAGTATTTCATAGCGTCGCAATTTCCGTGTGAATTCGTCAATGAGTGGGAGTGAGGGATGCAGTAAAGAAGGATTAGTGGATCAGAAATGAGATTGTCGTATCCCAAAAAAAATCCTGTTGTTTCCATAGAAACGTTACTCGATTTAGAAGGAAATGTCTTAGAACACATAGTATTTCCTAGCGACGTAATTTCCTTGTGAATTCGTCAATGTGTGGGAGTGAGGGCTGCAGTAATGAAAGATTAGTGGATCGGAAATATGATTATCGTATCCCAAAGGAAAATCCTGTCGTTTCCACAGAAACATTACTCGATTTAGAAGGAGAAGTCATAGAACACATAGTATTTTGATAGCGACGCAATTTCCGTGTGAATTCCTCAATGTGTGCGAGTGAGGGATGCAGTAAAGAATGATTAGTGGATCGGAAATGAGATTGTCGTATCCCAAAAGAAAATGCTGTCGTTTCCATAGGAACGTTACTCGATTTAGAAGGAGAAGTCATAGAACCCATAGTATTTCATAGCGACGCAATTTCCGTGTGAATTCGTTAATGTGTGGGGGTGAGGGATGCAGTAAAGAAGGATTAGTGGATCGGAAATGAGATTGTCGTATCCCAAAAGAAAATCCTGTCGTTTCCATAGAAACGTTACTCGATTTAGAAGGAAATGTCTTAGAACACATTGTATTTCATAGCGACACAATTTCCGTGTGAATTCGTCAATGTGTGGGAGTGAGGGATGCAGTAAAGAAGGATTAGTGGATCGAAAATGAGATTGTCGTATCCCAAAAGAAAATCCTGACGTTTCCATAGAAACGTTACTCGATTTAGAAGGAAATGTCATAGAACCCATAGTATTTCATTGCGACGCAATTGCTGTGCTAATTCGTCAATGTATGGGAGTGAGGGATGCAGTAAAGAAGGATTAGTGGAACGGAAATGAGATTGTCGTATCCCAAAGAAAATGCTGTCGTTTCCATAGGAACGTTACTCGATTTAGAAGGAGAACTCATAGAACCCATAGTATTTCATAGCGACGCAATTTCCGTGTGAATTCGTCAATGTGTGGGAGTGAGGGATGCAGTAAAGGAGGAATAGTGGATTGGAAATGAGATTGTCGTATCCCAATAGAAAATCCTGTCGTTTCCATAGAAACGTTACTCGATATAGAAGGAAATGTCTTAGAACACATAGTATTTTATAGCGACGCAATTTCCGTGTGAATTCGTCTATGTCTGGGAGTGAGGGATGCAGTAAAGGAGGATTAGTGGATCGGAAATGTGATTGTCGTATCCCAAAAGAAAATCCTGTCGTTTCCATAGAAACGTTACTCGATTTAGAAGGAATCGTCTTAGAACACATAGTATTTCATAGCAACCCAATTTCCGTGTGAATTCGTCAATGTGTGGGAGTGAGGGATGCAGTAAAGAAGCATTAGTGGATCGGAAATGAGATTGTCGTATCCCAAAAGAAAATCCTGTCGTTTCCATAGAAACATTACTCGATTTAGAAGGAAATGTCTTAGAACACATAGTATTTCATAGCGACGCAATTTCCGTGTGAATTCGTCAATGTGTGGGAGTGAGGGATGCAGTAAAGGAGGATTAGTGGATCAGAAATTAGATTGTCGTATCCCAAAAGAAAATCCTGTCGTTTCCATAGAAACGTTACTCGATTTAGAAGGAAATGTCTTAGAACCAATAGTATTTCATAGCGACGCAATTTCCGTGTGAATTCGTCAATGTGTGGGAGTGAGGGATGCAGTAAAGAAGGATTAGTGGATCGGAAATGATATTGTCGTATCCCAAAAGAAAATCCTGTCGTTTCCATAGTAACGTCTCTCGATTTACAAGGAAATGTCTTAGAACACAAAGTATTTCATAGCGACGCACTTTTCCGTGTGAATTCTTCAGTGTGTGGGAGTGAGGGATGCAGTAAAGTAGGATTAGTTTATCGGAAATAGGACTGTAGTATCCCAAAAGAAAATCCTGTCGTTTCCATAGAAACGTTACTCGATTTAGAAGGAAATGTCTTAGAACACATAGTATTTCATAGCGTCGCAATTTCCGTGTGAATTCGTCAATGAGTGGGAGTGAGGGATGCAGTAAAGAAGGATTAGTGGATCAGAAATGAGATTGTCGTATCCCAAAAAAAATCCTGTTGTTTCCATAGAAACGTTACTCGATTTAGAAGGAAATGTCTTAGAACACATAGTATTTCCTAGCGACGTAATTTCCTTGTGAATTCGTCAATGTGTGGGAGTGAGGGATGCAGTAATGAAGGATTAGTGGATCGGAAATATGATTATCGTATCCCAAAGGAATATCCTGTCGTTTCCATAGAAACGTTACTCGATTTAGAAGGAAATGTCTTAGAACACATAGTATTTCATAGCGACGCAATTTCCGTGTGAATTCGTCAATGAGTGGGAGTGAGGGAATGCAGTAAAGAAGGATTAGTGGATCGGAAATGAGATTGTCGTATCCCAAAAGAAAATCCTGTCGTTTCCACAGAAACATTACTCGATTTAGAAGGAGAAGTCATAGAACACATAGTATTTTGATAGCGACGCAATTTCCGTGTGAAGTCCTCAATGTGTGCGAGTGAGGGATGCCGTAAAGAATGATTAGTGGATCGGAAATGAGATTGTCGTATCCCAAAAGAAAATGCTGTCGTTTCCATAGGAACGTTACTCGATTTAGAAGGAGAAGTCATAGAACCCATAGTATTTCATAGCGACGCAATTTCCGTGTGAATTCGTTAATGTGTGGGGGTGAGGGATGCAGTAAAGAAGGATTAGTGGATCGGAAATGAGATTGTCCTATCCCAAAAGAAAATCCTGTCGTTTCCATAGAAACGTTACTCGATTTAGAAGGAAATGTCTTAGAACACATTGTATTTCATAGCGACACAATTTCCGTGTGAATTCGTCAATGTGTGGGAGTGAGGGATGCAGTAAAGAAGGATTAGTGGATCGAAAATGAGATTGTCGTATCCCAAAAGAAAATCCTGACGTTTCCATAGAAACGTTACTCGATTTAGAAGGAAATGTCATAGAACCCATAGTATTTCGTTGCGACGCAATTGCTGTGCTAATTCGTCAATGTATGGGAGTGAGGGATGCAGTAAAGAAGGATTAGTGGAACGGAAATGAGATTGTCGTATCCCAAAAGAAAATGCTGTCGTTTCCATAGGAACGTTACTCGATTTAGAAGGAGAACTCATAGAACCCATAGTATTTCATAGCGACGCAATTTCCGTGTGAATTCGTCAATGTGTGGGAGTGAGGGATGCAGTAAAGGAGGAATAGTGGATTGGAAATGAGATTGTCGTATCCCAATAGAAAATCCTGTCGTTTCCATAGAAACGTTACTCGATATAGAAGGAATTGTCTTAGAACACATAGTATTTTATAGCGACGCAATTTCCGTGTGAATTCGTCTATGTCTGGGAGTGAGGGATGCAGTAAAGGAGGATTAGTGGATCGGAAATGTGATTGTCGTATCCCAAAAGAAAATCCTGTCGTTTCCATAGAAACGTTACTCGATGTAGAAGGAATCGTCTTAGAACACATAGTATTTCATAGCAACCCATTTTCCGTGTGAATTCGTCAATGTGTGGGAGTGAGGGATGCAGTAAAGAAGCATTAGTGGATCGGAAATGAGATTGTCGTATCCCAAAAGAAAATACTGTCGTTTCCATAGAAACATTACTCGATTTAGAAGGAAATGTCTTAGAACACATAGTATTTCATAGCGACGCAATTTCCGTGTGAATTCGTCAATGTGTGGGAGTGAGGGATGCAGTAAAGGAGGATTAGTGGATCAGAAATGAGATTGTCGTATCCCAAAAGAAAATCCTGTCGTTTCCATAGAAACGTTACTCGATTTAGAAGGAAATGTCTTAGAACCAATAGTATTTCATAGCGACGCAATTTCCGTGTGAATTCGTCAATGTGTGGGAGTGAGGGATGCAGTAAAGAAGGATTAGTGGATCGGAAATGATATTGTCGTATCCCAAAAGAAAATCCTGTTGTTTCCATAGAAACGTTACTCGATTTAGAAGGAAATGTCTTAGATCACATAGTATTTCATAGCGACGCAATTTCCGTGTGAATTCGTCAATGTGTGGGTGTAAGGGATGCAGTAAAGAAGGATTAGTGGATCGGAAATGTGATCGTCGTATCCCAAAAGAAAATCCTGTCGTTTCCATAGAAACGTTAGTCGATTTAGAAGGAAATGTCTTAGAACACATAGTATATCATAGCGACGCAATTTCCGTGTGAATTCGTCAATGAGTGGGAGTGAGGGATGCAGTAAAGAAGGATTAGTGGATCGGAAATGTGATTGTCGTATCCCAAAAGAAAATCCTGTCGATTCCATAGAAACGTTACTCGATTTAGAAGGAAATGTTTAGAACACATAGTATTTCATAGAGACGAAATTTCCGTGTGAATTCGTCAGTGAGTGGGAGTGAGGGATGCAGTAAAGAAGGATTAGCGGATCGGAAATGAGATTGTCGTATCCCAAAAGAAAATCCTGTCGTTTCCATAGATACGTTACTCGATTTAGAAGGAGAAGTCATAGAACCCATAGTATTTCATAGGCACTCAATCTCTGTGTTAACTCGTCAATGAGAGGGAGCTAGGGATGCAATAAAGAAGGAATAGTGCATCGAGAAGGAGATACTCGTATCGCAAAAGAAAAGCCAGTCGTTTCCATACAAATGATACTCGATTTAGAAGGAGAAGTCATAGAACCCATAGTATTTCATTGCGACGCAATTGCTGTGTTAATTCGTCAGTGTGTGGGAGTGAGGGATGCAGTAAAGAGGGATTAGTGGATCGGAAATGTGATTGTCGTATCCCAAAAGAAAATCCTGTCGTTTCCATAGAAACGTTACTCGATTTTGAAGGAAATGTCCTAGAACACATAGTATTTCATAGCGACGCAATTTCCGTGTGAATTCCTCAATGTGTGGGAGTGAGGGATGCAGAAAGAAGGAAAAGTGGATCGGAAATAAGATTGTCGTATCCCAAAAGAGAATCCTGCCGTTTCCATAGAAACGTTACTCGATTTAGAAGGAAATGTCTTAGAACACATTGTATTTCATAGCGACGCAATTTCCGTGTGAATTCGTCAATGTGTGGGAGTGAGGGATGCAGTAAAGAAGGATTAGTGGATCGGAAATTAGATTGTCGTATCCCAAACGAAAATCCTGTCGTTTCCATAGAAACGTTACTCGATTTAGAAGGAAATGTCATAGAACCCATAGTATTTCATTGCGACGCAATTGCTGTGTTAATTCGTCAATGTATGGGAGTGAGGGATGCAGTAAAGAAGGATTAGTGGATCGGAAATGAGATTGTCGTATCCCAAAAGAAAATGCTGTCGTTTCCATAGGAACGTTACTCGATTTAGAAGGAGAAGTCATAGAACCCATAGTATTTCATAGCGACGCAATTTCCGTGTGAATTCGTCAATGAGTGGGAGTGAGGGATGCAGTAAAGGAGGAATGGTGTATTGGAAATGAGATTGTCGTATCCCAATAGAAAATTCTGTCGTTTCCATAGAAACGTTACTCGATTTAGAAGGAAATGTCTTAGAACACATAGTATTTTATAGCGACGCAATTTCCATGTGAATACGTCTATGTGTGGGAGTGAGGGATGCAGTAAAGAAGGATTAGTGGATCGGAAATGTGATTGTCGTATCCCAAAAGAAAATCCTGTCGTTTCCATACAAACGTTATTCGATTTAGAAGGAAATGTCTTAGAACACATAGTATTTTATAGCGACGCAATTTCCGTGTGAATTCGTCAATGTGTGGGAGTGAGGGATGCAGTAAAGAAGGATTAGTGGATCGGAAATGAGATTGTCGTATCCCAAAAGAAAATCCTGTCGTTTCCATAGAAACGTTACTCGATTTAGAAGGAAATGTCTTAGAACACATAGTATTTCATAGCGACGCAATTTCCGTGTGAATTCGTCAATTTGTGGGAGTGAGGGATGCAGTAAAGAAGGATTAGTGGATCGGAAATGATATTGTCGTATCCCAAAAGAAAATCCTGTTGTTTCCATAGAAACGTTACTCGATTTAGAAGGAAATGTCTTAGATCACATAGTATTTCATAGCGACGCAATTTCCGTGTGAATTCGTCAATGTGTGGGAGTAAGGGATGCAGTAAAGAAGGATTAGTGGATCGGAAATGTGATCGTTGTATCCCAAAAGAAAATTCTGTCGTTTCCATAGAAACGTTAGTCGATTTAGAAGGAAATGTCTTAGAACACATAGTATATCATAGCGACGCAATTTCCGTGTGAATTCGACAATGTGTGGGAGTGAGGGATGCAGTAAAGAAGGATTAGTGGATCGGAAATGTGATTGTCGTATCCCAGAAGAAAATCCTGTCGTTTCCATAGAAACGTTACTCGATTTAGAAGGAAATGTTTAGAACACATAGTATTTCACAGAGACGAAATTTCCGTGTGAATTCGTCAGTGAGTGGGAGTGAGGGATGCAGTAAAGAAGGATTAGCGGATCGGAAATGAGATTGTCGTATCCCAAAAGAAAATCCTGTCGTTTCCATAGATACGTTACTCGATTTAGAAGGAGAAGTCATAGAACCCATAGTATTTCATAGGCACTCAATCTCTGTGTTAACTCGTCAATGTGAGGGAGCTAGGGATGCAATAAAGAAGGAATAGTGCATCGAGAAGGAGATACTCGTATCGCAAAAGAAAAGCCAGTCGTTTCCATAGAAATGATACTCGATTTAGAAGGAGAAGTCATAGAACCCATAGTATTTCATTGCGACGCAATTGCTGTGTTAATTCGTCAGTGTGTGGGAGTGAGGGATGCAGTAAAGAGGGATTAGTGGATCGGAAATGTGATTGTCGTATCCCAAAAGAAAATCCTGTCGTTTCCATTGAAACGTTACTCGATTTTGAAGGAAATATCCTAGAACACATAGTATTTCATAGCGACGCAATTTCCGTGTGAATTCGTCAATGTGTGGGAGTGAGGGATGCAGAAGGAAGGAATAGTGGATCGGAAATAAGATTGTCGTATCCCAAAAGAGAATCCTGTCGTTTCCATAGAAACGTTACTCGATTTAGAAGGAAATTTCTTAGAACACATAGTATTTCATAGCGACGCAATTTCCGTGTGAATTCGTCAATGTGTGGGAGTGAGGGATGCAGTAAAGAAGGATTAGTGGATCGGAAATGAGATTGTCGTATCCCAAAAGAAAATCCTGTCGTTTCCATAGAAACGTTACTCGATTTAGAAGGAAATGTCTTAGAACACATTGTATTTCATAGCGACGCAATTTCCGTGTGAATTCGTCAATGTGTGGGAGTGAGGGATGCAGTAACGAAGGATTAGTGGATCGGAAATGAGATTGTCGTATCCCAAACGAAAATCCTGTCGTTTCCATAGAAACGTTACTCGATTTAGAAGGAAATGTCATAGAACCCATAGTATTTCATTGGGACGCAATTGCTGTGTTAATTCGTCAATGTATGGGAGTGAGGGATGCAGTAAAGAAGGATTAGTGGATCGGAAATGAGATTGTCGTATCCCAAAAGAAAATGGTGTCGTTTCCATAGGAACGTTACTCGATTTAGAAGGAGAAGTCATAGAACCCATAGTATTTCATAGCGACGCAATTTCCGTGTGAATTCGTCAATAAGTGGGAGCGAGGGATGCAGTAAAGGAGGAATGGTGTATTGGAAAACAGATTGTCGTATCCCAAAAGAAAATCCTGTCGTTTCCATAGAAACGTTACTCGATTTAGAAGGAAATGTCTTAGAACACATAGTATTTCATAGCGACGCAATTTCCGTGTGAATTCGTCAATGTGTGGGAGTGAGGGATGCAGTAATGAAGTATTAGTGGATCAGAAATGAGATTGTCGTATCCCAAAAGAAAATCCTGTCGTTTCCATAGAAACGTTACTCGATTTAGAAGGAAATGTCTTAGAACCCATAGTATTTCATAGCGACGCAATTTCCGTGTGAATTCGTCGATGTGTGGGAGTGAGGGATGCAGTAAAGAAGGATTAGTGGATCGGAAATGAGATTGTCGCATCCCAAAAGAAAATCCTGTCGTTTCCATAGAATCGTTTCCCGATTTACAAGGAAATGTCTTAGAACACATAGTATTTCATAGCGACGCAATTTCCGTGTGAATGCTTCAATGTGTGGGAGTGAGGGATGCAGTAAAGAAGGATTAGTTTATCGGAAATAGGATTGTCATATCCCAAAAGAAAATCCTGCCGTTTCCATAGAAACGTTACTCGATTTAGAAGGATATGTCTTAGAACACATAGTTTTTCATAGCGTCGCAATTTCCGTGTGAATTAGTCAATGAGTGGGAGTGAGGGATGCAGTAAAGAAGGATTAGTGGATCGGAAATGAGATTGTCGTATCCCAAAAGAAAATCCTGTCGTTTCCACAGAAACGTTACTCGAATTAGAAGGAAATGTCTTAGAACACATAGTATTTCATAGCGACGCAATTTCCGTGTGAATTCGTCAATGAGTGGGAGTGAGGGATGCAGTAATAAAGGATTAGTGGATTGGAAATGAGATTGTCGTATCCCAAAAGAAAATCCTGTCGTTTCCATAGAAACGTTACTCGATTTAGAAGGAAGTGTCTTAGAACACATAGTATTTCATAGAGACGCAATTTCCGTGTGAATTCGTCAATGTGTGGGAGTGAGGGATGCAGTAAAGATGGATTAGTGGATCGGAAATGTGATTGTCGTATTCCAAAAGAAAATCCTTTCGTTTCCATAGAAACGTTACTCGATTTAGAAGGAGAAGTCATAGAACCCATAGTATTTCATAGCGACGCAATTTCCGTGTGAATTCGTCAATGAGTGGGAGTGAGGGATGCAGTAAAGAAGGATTAGTTAATCGGAAATGAGATTGTCGTATCCCAAAAGAAAATCCTGTCGTTTCCATAGAAACGTTACTCGATTTAGAAGGAAATGTCTTTGAACACATAGTATTTCATAGCGACGCATTTTCCGTGTGAATTCGTCAATGTGTGGGAGTGAGGGATGCAGTAAAGAAGGATTAGTGGATCGGAAAAGTGATTGTCGTATCCCAAAAAAAAATCCTGTCGTTTCCATAGAAACGTTACTCGATTTAGAAGGAAATGTCTTAGAACTCATAGTAATTCAAAGCGACGCAATTTCCGTGTGAATTCGTCAATGAGTGAGAGTGAGGGATGCAGTAATGAAGGATTAGTGGATCGGAAATGAGATTGTCGTATTCCAAAAGAAAATCCTGTCGTTTCCATGGAAACGTTACTCGATTTAGAAGGAAAAGTCATAGAACACATAGTATTTCATAGCGACGCAATTTCCGTGTGAATTCGTCAATGTGTGGAAGTGAGGGATGCAGTAAAAATGGATTAGTGGATCTGAAATGAGATTGTCGTATCCCAAAAGAAAATCCTGTTGTTTCCATAGAAACGTTACTCGATTTAGAAGGAAATGTCTTAGAACACATAGTATTTTATAGCGACGCAATTTCCGTGTGAATTCGTCAATGAATGGGAGTGAGGGATGCAGTAATGAAGGATTAGTGGATCGGAAATGAGATTGTCGTATCCCAAAAGAAAATCCTGTCGTTTCCATAGAAACGTTACTCGATTTAGAAGGAGAAGTCATAGAACACATAGTATTTCATAGCGACGCAATTTCCGTGTGAATTCGTCAATGTGTGGGAGTGAGGGATGCAGTAAAGAAGGATTAGTGGATCGGAAATGAGATTGTCGTATCCCAAAAGAAAATCTTGTCGTTTCCATAGAAACGTTACTCGATTTAGATGGTAATGTCTTAGAACACATAGTATTTCATAGCGACGCAATTTCCGTTTGAATTTGTCAATGAGTGGGAGTGAGGGATGCAGTAAAGAAGGATTAGTGGATCGGAAATGTGATTGTCGTATCCCAAAAGAAAATCCTGTCGTTTCCATAGAATCGTTATTCGATTTAGAAGGAAATGTCTTAGAACACATAGTATTTCATAGCGACGCAATTTCCGTGTGAATTCGTCAATGAGCTTGAGTGAGGGATGCAGTAAAGAAGGATTAGTGGATCGGAAATGTGATTGTCGTATCCCAAAAGAAAATCCTGTCGTTTCCATAGAAACGTTACTCAATTTAGAAGGAAATTTCTTAGAACACATATTATTTCATAGAGACGCAATTTCCGTGTGAATTCGTCAATGTGTGGGAGTGAGGGATGCAGTAAAGAAGGATCAGTGGATCGGAAATGTGATTGTCGTATCCCAAAAGAAAATCCTGTCGTTTCCATAGAAACGTTACTCGATTTAGAAGGAAATGTCTTAGAACACATAGTATTTCATAGCGACGCAATTTCCGTGTGAATTCGTCAATGAGTGGGAGTGAGGGATGCAGTAAAGAAGGATTAGTGGATCGGAAATGAGATTGTCGTATCCCAAAGGAAAATCCTGTCGTTTCCATAGAAACGTTACTCGATTTGGAAGGAGAAGTCATAGAACACATAGTATTTCATAGCGACGCAATTTCCGTGTGAATTCGTCAATGTGTGGGAGTGAGGGATGCAGTAAAAATGGATTAGTGGATCGGAAATGAGTTTGTCGTATCCCAAAAGAAAATCCTGTTGTTTCCATAGGAAGGTTACTCGATTTAGAAGGAAAAGTCTTAGAACACATAGTATTTCATAGCGACGCAATTTCCGTGTGAATTCGTCAATGAATGGGAGTGAGGGATGCAGTAATGAAGGATTAGTGGATCGGAAATGAGATTGTCGTATCCCAAAAGAAAATCCTGTCGTTTCCATAGAAACGTTACTCGATTTAGAAGGAGAAGTCATAGAACACATAGTATTTCATAGCGACTCAATTTCCGCGTGAATTCGTCAATGTGTGGGAGTGAGAGATGCAGTAAAGAAGGATTAGTGGATCGGAAAAGAGATTGTCGTATCCCAAAAGAAAATCCTGTCGTTTCCATAGAAACGTTACTCGATTTCGAAGGTAATGTCTTAGAACACATAGTATTTCATAGCGACGCAATTTCCGTGTGAATTCGTCAATGAGTGGGAGTGAGGGATGCAGTAAAAAAGGATTAGTGGATCGGAAATGTGATTGTCGTATCCCAAAAGAAAATCCTGTCGTTTCCATTGAAACGTTACTCGATTTAGAAGGAAATGTCTTAGAACACATAGTATTTCATAGAGACGCAATTTCCGTGTGAATTCGTCAATGTGTGGGAGTGAGGGATGCAGTAAAGAAGGATTAGTGGATCGGAAATCTGATTGTCGTATCCCAAAAGAAAATCCTGTCGTTTCCTTAGAAACGTTACTCGATTTAGAAGGAGAAGTCATAGAACCCATAGTATTTCATAGCGACGCAATTTCCGTGTGAATTCGTCAATGAGTGGGAGTGAGGGATGCAGTAAAGAAGGATTAGTTAATCGGAAATGAGATTGTCGTATCCCAAAAGAAAATCCTGTCGTTTCCATAGAAACGTTACTCGATTTAGAAGGAAATGTCTTAGAACACATAGTACTTCATAGCGACACATTTTCCGTGTGAATTCGTCAATGTGTGGGAGTGAGGGATGCAGTAAAGAAGGTTTAGTGGATCGGAAATGTGATTGTCGTATCCCAAAAAAAAATCCTGTCGTTTCCATAGAAACGTTACTCGATTTAGAAGGAAATGTCTTAGAACACATAGTATTTCATAGCGACGCAATTTCCGTGTGAATTCGTCAATGAGTGAGAGTGAGGGATGCAGTAATGAAGGATTAGTATATCGGAAATGAGATTGTCGGATCCCAAAAGAAAATCCTGTCGTTTCCATAGAAACGTTACTCGATTTAGAAGGAGAAGTCATAGAACACAAAGTATTTCATAGCGACGCAATTTCCGTGTAAATTCGTCAATGTGTGGGAGTGAGAGAAGCAGTAAAGAAGGATTAGTGGATCGGAAATGATATTGTCGTATCCCAAAAGAAAATCCTGTCGTTTCCATAGAAGCGTTACTCGATTTAGAAGGTAATGTCTTAGAACACATAGTATTTCATAGCGTCGCAACTTCCGTGTGAATTCGTCAATGAGTGGGAGTGAGGGATGCAGTAAAGAAGGATTAGTTGATCAGAAATGAGATTGTCGTATCCCAAAAGAAAATCCTGTCGTTTCCATAGAAACGTTACTCGATTTAGAAGGAAATGTATTAGAACACATAGTATTTCATAGTGACGCAATTTCCGTGTGAATTCGTCAATGAGTGGGAGTGAGGGATTCAGTAAAGAAGGATTAGTGGATCGGAAATGAGATTGTCGTATCCCAAAAGAAAATCCTGTCGTTTCCATAGAAACGTTACTCGATTAGGAAGGAGAAGTCATAGAACACATAGTATTTCATAGCGACGCAATTTCCGAGTGAATTCGTCAATGTGTGGGAGTGAGGGATGCAGTAAAAATGGATTAGTGGATCGGAAATGAGATTGTCGTATCCCAAAAGAAAATCCTGTTGTTTCCATAGAAACGTTTCTCGATTTAGAAGGAAATGTCTTAGAACACATAGTATATCATAGCGACGCAATTTCCGTGTGAACTCGTCAATGAATGGGAGTGAGGGATGCAGTAATGAAGGATTAGTGGATCGGAAATGAGATTGTCGTATCCCAAAAGAAAATCCTGTCGTTTCCATAGAAACGTTACTCGATTTAGAAGGAGAAGTCATAGAACACATAGTATTTCATAGCGACGCAATTTCCGTGTGAATTCGTCAATGTGTGGGAGTGAGGGATGCAGTAAAGAAGGATTAGTGGATCGGAAATGAGATTGTCGTATCCCAAAAGAAAATCCTGTCGTTTCCATAGATACGTTACTCGATTTAGAAGGTAATGTCTTAGAACACATAGTATTTCATTGCGACGCAATTTCCGTGTGAATTCGTCAATGAGTGGGAGTGAGGAATGCAGTAAAGAAGGATTAGTGGATCGGAAATGTGATTGTCGTATCCCAAAAGAAAATCCTGTCGTTTCCATAGAAACGTTACTCGATTTAGAAGGAAATGTATTAGAACACATAGTATTTCATAGCGACGCAATTTCCGTGTGAATTCGTCAATGAGTGGGAGTGAGGGATGCAGTAAAGAAGGATTAGTGGATCGGAAATGAGATTGTCGTATCCCAAAGGAAAATCCTGTCGTTTCCATAGAAACGTTACTCGATTTGGAAGGAGAAGTCATAGAACACATAGTATTTCATAGCGACGCAATTTCCGTGTGAATTCGTCAATGTGTGGGAGTGAGGGATGCAGTAAAAATGGATTAGTGGATCGGAAATGAGATTGTCGTATCCCAAAAGAAAATCCTGTTGTTTCCATAGAAACGTTACTCGATTTAGAAGGAAATGTCTTAGAACACATAGTATTTCATAGCGACGCAATTTCCGTGTGAATTCGTCAATGAATGGGAGTGAGGGATGCAGTAATGAAGGATTAGTGGATCGGAAATGAGATTGTCGTATCCCAAAAGAAAATCCTGTCGTTTCCATAGAAACGTTACTCGATTTAGAAGGAGAAGTCATAGAACACATAGTATTTCATAGCGACTCAATTTCCGAGTGAATTCGTCAATGTGTGGGAGTGAGAGATGCAGTAAAGAAGGATTAGTGGATCGGAAATGAGATTGTCGTATCCCAAAAGAAAATCCTGTCGTTTCCATAGAAACGTTACTCGACTTAGAAGGTAATGTCTTAGAACACATAGTATTTCATAGCGACGCAATTTCCGTGTGAATTCGTCAATGAGTGGGAGGGAGGGATGGAGTAAAAAAGGATTAGTGGATCGGAAATGTGATTGTCGTATCCCAAAAGAAAATCCTGTCGTTTCCATAGAAACGTTACTCGATTTAGAAGGAAATGTCTTAGAACACATAGTATTTCATAGAGACGCAATTTCCGTGTGAATTCGTCAATGTGTGGGAGTGAGGGATGCAGTAAAGAAGGATTAGTGGATCGGAAATCTGATTGTCGTATCCCAAAAGATAATCCTGTCGTTTCCATAGAAACGTTACTCGATTTAGAAGGAGAAGTCATAGAACCCATAGTATTTCATAGCGACGCAATTTCCGTGTGAATTCGTCAATGAGTGGGAGTGAGGGATGCAGTAAAGACGGATTAGTTAATCGGAAATGAGATTGTCGTATGCCAAAAGAAAATCCTGTCGTTTCCATAGAAACGTTACTCGATTTAGAAAGAAATGTCTTAGAACACATAGTATTTCATAGCGACACATTTTCCGTGTGAATTCGTCAATGTGTGGGAGTGAGGGATGCAGTTAAGAAGGATTAGTGGATCGGAAATGTGATTGTCGTATCCCAAAAAAATCCTGTCGTTTCCATAGAAACGTTACTCGATTTAGAAGGAAATGTCTTAGAACACATAGTATTTCATAGCGACGCAATTTCCGTGTGAATTCGTCAATGAGTGAGAGTGAGGGATGCAGTAATGAAGGATTAGTATATCGGAAATGAGATTGTCGGATCCCAAAAGAAAATCCTGTCGTTTCCATAGAAACGTTACTCGATTTTGAAGGAGAAGTCATAGAACACAAAGTATTTCATAGCGACGCAATTTCCGTGTGAATTCGTCAATGTGTGGGAGTGAGAGAAGCAGTAAAGAAGGATTAGTGGATCGGAAATGAGATTGTCGTATCCCAAAAGAAAATCTTGTCGTTTCCATAGAAGCGTTACTCGATTTAGAAGGTAATGCTTAGAACACATAGTATTTCATAGCGTCGCAACTTCCGTGTGAATTCGTCAATGAGTGGGAGTGAGGGATGCAGTAAAGAAGGATTAGTGGATCAGAAATGAGATTGTCGTATCCCAAAAGAAAATCCTGTCGTTTCCATAGAAACGTTACTCGATTTAGAAGGAAATGTCTTAGAACACATAGTATATCATAGCGACGCAATTTCCGTGTGAATTCGTCAATGTGTGGGAGTGAGAGAAGCAGTAAAGAAGGATTAGTGGATCGGAAATGAGATTGTCGTATCCCAAAAGAAAATCCTGTCGTTTCCATAGAAACGTTACTCGATTTGGAAGGAGAAGTCATAGAACACATAGTAATTCATAGCGACGCAATTTCCGTGTGAATTCGTCAATGTGTGGGAGTGAGGGATGCAGTAAAAATGGATTAGTGGATCGGAAATGAGATTCTCGTATCCCAAAAGAAAATCCTGTTGTTTCCATAGAAACGTTACTCGATTTAGAAGGAAATGTCTTAGAACACATAGTATATCATAGCGACGCAATTTCCGTGTGAATTCGTCAATGAATGGGAGTGAGGGATGCAGTAATGAAGGATTAGTGGCTCGGAAATGAGATTGTCGTATCCCAAAAGAAAATCCTGTCGTTTCCATAGAAACGTTACTCGATTTAGAAGGAGAAGCCATAGAACACATAGTATTTCATAGCGACGCAATTTCCGTGTGAATTCGTCAATGTGTGGGAGTGAGGGATGCAGTAAAGAAGGATTAGTGGATCGGAAATGAGATTGTCGTATCCCAAAAGAAAATCCTGTCGTTTCCATAGAAACGTTACTCGATTTAGAAGGTAATGTCTTAGAACACATAGTATGTCATTGCGACGCAATTTCCGTGTGAATTCGTCAATGAGTGGGAGTGAGGAATGCAGTAAAGAAGGATTAGTGGATCGGAAATGAGATTGTCGTATCCCAAATGAAAATCCTGTCGTTTCCATAGAAACGTTACTCGATTTAGAAGGAAATGTCTTAGAACACATAGTATTTCATAGCGACGCAATTTGCGTGTGAATTCGTCAATGAGTGGGAGTGAGGGATGCAGTAAAGAAGGATTAGTGGATCGGAAATGAGATTGTCGTATCCCAAAAGAAAACCCTGTCGTTTCCATAGAAACGTTACTCGATTTAGAAGGAAATGTCTTCGAACTCATAGTATTTCATAGCGACGCAATTTCCGTGTGAATTCGTCAATGAGTGGGAGTGAGGTATGCAGTAAAGAAGGATTAGTGGATCGGAAATGTGATTGTCGTATCCCAAAAGAAAATCCTGTCGTTTCCATAGAAATGTTACTCGATTTAGAATTAAATGTCTTAGAACACATAGTATTTCATAGCGACGCAATTTCCGTGTGAATTCGTCAATGAGTGGGAGTGAGGGAATGCAGTAAAGACGGATTAGTGGATCGGAAATGAGATTGTCGTATCCCAAAAGAAAATCCTGTCGTTTCCAGAGAAACGATACTAGATTTAGGAGGAGAAGTCATAGAACACATAGTATTTTTATAGGGACGCAATTTCCGTGTGAATTCGTCAATGTGTGGGAGTGAGGGATGCAGTAAAGAAGGATTAGTGGATCGGAAATGAGATTGTCGTATCCCAAAAGAAAATCCTGTCGTTTCCATAGAAACGTTACTTCATTTAGAAGGAAATGTCTTAGATCACATAGTATTTCATAGCGACACAATTTCCGTGTGAATTCGTCAATGTGTGGGAGTGAGGGATGCAGTAAAGACGGATTAGTGGATCGGAAATTAGATTGTCGTATCCCAAAAGAAAATCCTGTCGTTTCCATAGAAACGTTACTCGATCTAGAAGGAGAAGTCATAGAACCCATAGTATTTAATAGCGACGCAATTTCCGTGTGAATTCGTCAATGAGTGGGAGTGAGGGATGCAGTAAAGAAGGATTAGTTAATCGGAAATGAGATTGTCGTATCCCAAAAGAAAATCCTGTCGTTTCCATAGAAACGTTACTCGATTTAGAAGGAAATGTCTTAGAACACATAGTATTGCATAGCGACGCAATTTCCGTGTGAATTCGTCAATGTGTGGGAGTGAGGGATGCAGTAATGAAGGATTAGTGGATTGGAAATGAGACTGTCGTATCCCAAAAGAAAATCCTGTCGTTTCCATAGAAATGTTACTCGATTTAGAAGGAGAAGTCATAGAACCCATAGTATTTCATAGCGACGCAATTTCCGTGTGAATTCGTCAATGTGTGGGAGTGAGGGATGCAGTAAAGAAGGATTAGTGGATCGGAAATGTGATTGTCGTATCCCAAAAGAAAATCCTGTCGTTTCCATAGAAACGTTACTCGATTTAAAAGGAGAAGTCATAGAACCCATAGTATTTCATAGCGACGCAATTTCCGTGTGAATTCGTCAATGAGTGGGAGTGAGGGATACAGTAAAGAAGGATTAGTTAATCGGAAATGAGATTGTCGTATCCCAAAAGAAAATCCTGTCGTTTCCATAGAAACGTTACTCGATTTAGAAGGAAATGTCTTAGAACACATAGTATTTCATAGCGACGCATTTTCCGTGTGAATTCGTCAATGTGTGGGAGTGAGGGATGCAGTAAAGAAGGATTAGTGGATCGGACATGTGATTGTCGTATCCCAAAAAAAATCCTGTCGTTTCCATAGAAACGTTACTCGATTTAGAAGGAAATGTCTTAGAACACATAGTATTTCATAGCGACGCAATTTCCGTGTGAATTTGTCAATGAGTGAGAGTGAGTGATGCAGTAATGAAGGATTAGTATATCGGAAATGAGATTGTCGTATCCCAAAAGAAAATCTTGTCGTTTCCATAGAAACGTTACTCGATTTAGAAGGAGAAGTCATAGAACACATAGTATTTCATAGCGACGCAATTTCCGTGTGAATTCGTCAATGTGTGGGAGTGAGAGATGCAGTAAAGAAGGATTAGTGGATCGGAAATGAGATTGTCGTATCCCAAAAGAAAATCCTGTCGTTTCCATAGAAACGTTACTCGATTTAGAAGGTAATGTCTTAGAACACATAGTATTTCGTAGCGACGAAATTTCCGTTGAAATCGTCAATGAGTGGGAGTGAGGGATGCAGTAAAGAAGGATTAGTGGATCGGAAATGAGATTGTCGTATCCCAAAAGAAAATCCTGTCGCTTCCATAGAAACGTTACTCGATTTGGAAGGAGTAGTCATAGAACACATAGTGTTTCATAGCGACGCAATTTCCGTGTGAATTCGTCAATGTGTGGGAGTGAGGGATGCAGTATAAATGGATTAGTGGATCGGAAATGAGATTGTCGTATCCCAAAATAAAATCCTGTTGTTTCCATAGAAACGTTACTCGATTTAGAAGGAAATGTCTTAGAGCACATAGTATTTCATAGCGACGCAATTACCGTGTGAATTCGTCAATGAATGGGAGTGAGGGATGCAGTAATGAAGGATTAGTGGATCGGAAATGAGATTGTCGTATCCCAAAAGAAAATCCTGTCGTTTCCATAGAAACGTTACTCGATTTAGAAGGAAATGTCTTAGAACACATAGTATTGCATAGCGACGCAATTTCCGTGTGAATTCGTCAATGTGTGGGAGTGAGGGATGCAGTAATGAAGGATTAGTGGATCGGAAATGAGATAGTCGTATCCCAAAAGAAAATCCTGTCGTTTCCATAGAAACGTTACTCGATTTAGAAGTTAATGTCTTAGAACACATAGTATTTCATAGCGACGCAATTTCCGTGTGAATTCGTCAATGAGTGGGAGTGAGGAATGCAGTAAAGAAGGATTAGTGGATCGGAAATGAGATTGTCGTATCCCAAAAGAAAATCCTGTCGTTTCCATAGAAACGTTACTCGATTTAGAAGGAAATGTATTAGAACACATAGTATTTCATAGCGACGCAATTTCCGTGTGAATTCGTCAATGTGTGGGAGTGAGGGATGCAGTAAAGAAGGATTAGTGGATCGGAAATGAGATTGTCGTATCCCAAAAGAAAATACTGTCGTTTCCATTGGAACGTTACCCGATTTAGAAGGAAATGCCTTAGAACACATAGTATTTAATAGCGACACAATTTCCGTGTGAATTCGGCAATGAGTGGGAGTGAGTGATGCAGTAATAAAGGATTAGTGGATCGGAAATGAGATTGTCGTATCCCAAAAGAAAATCCTGTCGTTTCCATAGAAACGTTACTCGATTTAGAAGGAAATGTCTTAGAACACATAGTATTGCATAGCGACGCAATTTCCGTGTGAATTCGTCAATGTGTGGGAGTGAGGGATGCAGTAATGAAGGATTAGTGGATTGGAAATGAGACTGTCGTATCCCAAAAGAAAATCCTGTCGTTTCCATAGAAATGTTACTCGATTTAGAAGGAAATGTCTTAGAACACATAGTATTGCATAGCGACGCAATTTCCGTGTGAATTCGTCAATGTGTGGGAGTGAGAGATGCAGTAAAGAAGGATTAGTGGATCGGAAATGAGATAGTCGTATCCCAAAAGAAAATCCTGTCGTTTCCATAGAAACGTTACTCGATTTAGAAGTTAATGTCTTAGAACACATAGTATTTCATAGCGACGCAATTTCCGTGTGAATTCGTCAATGAGTGGGAGTGAGGAATGCAGTAAAGAAGGATTAGTGGATCGGAAATGAGATTGTCGTATCCCAAAAGAAAATCCTGTCGTTTCCATAGAAACGTTACTCGATTTAGAAGGAAATGTATTAGAACACATAGTATTTCATAGCGACGCAATTTCCGTGTGAATTCGTCAATGTGTGGGAGTGAGGGATGCAGTAAAGAAGGATTAGTGGATCGGAAATGAGATTGTCGTATCCCAAAAGAAAATACTGTCGTTTCCATTGGAACGTTACCCGATTTAGAAGGAAATGCCTTAGAACACATAGTATTTAATAGCGACACAATTTCCGTGTGAATTCGGCAATGAGTGGGAGTGAGTGATGCAGTAATAAAGGATTAGTGGATCGGAAATGAGATTGTCGTATCCCAAAAGAAAATCCTGTCGTTTCCATAGAAACGTTACTCGATTTAGAAGGAAATGTCTTAGAACACATAGTATTGCATAGCGACGCAATTTCCGTGTGAATTCGTCAATGTGTGGGAGTGAGGGATGCAGTAATGAAGGATTAGTGGATTGGAAATGAGACTGTCGTATCCCAAAAGAAAATCCTGTCGTTTCCATAGAAATGTTACTCGATTTAGAAGGAAATGTCTTAGAACACATAGTATTTCATAGAGACGCAATTTCCGTGTGAATTCGTCAATGTGTGGGAGTGAGGGATGCAGTAAAGAATGATTAGTGGATCGGAAATGAGATTGTCGTATCCCAAAAGAAAATCCTGTCGTTTCCATAGAAACGTTACTCGATTTAGAAGGAGAAGTCATAGAACCCGTAGTATTTCATAGCGACGCAATTTCCGTGTGAATTCGTCAATGAGTGGGAGTGAGGGATGCAGTAAAGAAGGATTAGTTAATCGGAAATGAGATTGTCGTATCCCAAAAGAAAATCCTGTCGTTTCCATAGAAACGTTACTCGATTTAGAAGGAAATGTCTTAGAACACATAGTATTTCATAGCGACGCATTTTCCGTGTGAATTCGTCAATGTGTGGGAGTGAGGGATGCAGTAAAGAAGGATTAGTGGATCGGACATGTGATTGTCGTATCCCAAAAAAAATCCTGTCGTTTCCATAGAAACGTTACTCGATTTAGAAGGAAATGTCTTAGAACACATAGTATTTCATAGCGACGCAATTTCCGTGTGAATTTGTCAATGAGTGAGAGTGAGTGATGCAGTAATGAAGGATTAGTATATCGGAAATGAGATTGTCGTATCCCAAAAGAAAATCTTGTCGTTTCCATAGAAACGTTACTCGATTTAGAAGGAGAAGTCATAGAACACATAGTATTTCATAGCGACGCAATTTCCGTGTGAATTCGTCAATGTGTGGGAGTGAGAGATGCAGTAAAGAAGGATTAGTGGATCGGAAATGAGATTGTCGTATCCCAAAAGAAAATCCTGTCGTTTCCATAGAAACGTTACTCGATTTAGAAGGTAATGTCTTAGAACACATAGTATTTCGTAGCGACGAAATTTCCGTTGAAATCGTCAATGAGTGGGAGTGAGGGATGCAGTAAAGAAGGATTAGTGGATCGGAAATGAGATTGTCGTATCCCAAAAGAAAATCCTGTCGCTTCCATAGAAACGTTACTCGATTTGGAAGGAGTAGTCATAGAACACATAGTGTTTCATAGCGACGCAATTTCCGTGTGAATTCGTCAATGTGTGGGAGTGAGGGATGCAGTATAAATGGATTAGTGGATCGGAAATGAGATTGTCGTATCCCAAAATAAAATCCTGTTGTTTCCATAGAAACGTTACTCGATTTAGAAGGAAATGTCTTAGAACACATAGTATTTCATAGCGACGCAATTACCGTGTGAATTCGTCAATGAATGGGAGTGAGGGATGCAGTAATGAAGGATTAGTGGATCGGAAATGAGATTGTCGTATCCCAAAAGAAAATCCTGTCGTTTCCATAGAAACGTTACACGATTTAGAAGGAGAAGTCATAGAACACATAGTATTTCATAGCGACGCAATTTCCGTGTGAATTCGTCAATGTGTGGGAGTGAGGGATGCAGTAAAGAAGGATTAGTGGATCGGAAATGAGATAGTCGTATCCCAAAAGAAAATCCTGTCGTTTCCATAGAAACGTTACTCGATTTAGAAGTTAATGTCTTAGAACACATAGTATTTCATAGCGACGCAATTTCCGTGTGAATTCGTCAATGAGTGGGAGTGAGGAATGCAGTAAAGAAGGATTAGTGGATCGGAAATGAGATTGTCGTATCCCAAAAGAAAATCCTGTCGTTTCCATAGAAACGTTACTCGATTTAGAAGGAAATGTATTAGAACACATAGTATTTCATAGCGACGCAATTTCCGTGTGAATTCGTCAATGTGTGGGAGTGAGGGATGCAGTAAAGAAGGATTAGTGGATCGGAAATGAGATTGTCGTATCCCAAAAGAAAATACTGTCGTTTCCATTGGAACGTTACCCGATTTAGAAGGAAATGCCTTAGAACACATAGTATTTAATAGCGACACAATTTCCGTGTGAATTCGGCAATGAGTGGGAGTGAGTGATGCAGTAATAAAGGATTAGTGGATCGGAAATGAGATTGTCGTATCCCAAAAGAAAATCCTGTCGTTTCCATAGAAACGTTACTCGATTTAGAAGGAAATGTCTTAGAACACATAGTATTGCATAGCGACGCAATTTCCGTGTGAATTCGTCAATGTGTGGGAGTGAGGGATGCAGTAATGAAGGATTAGTGGATTGGAAATGAGACTGTCGTATCCCAAAAGAAAATCCTGTCGTTTCCATAGAAATGTTACTCGATTTAGAAGGAAATGTCTTAGAACACATAGTATTTCATAGAGACGCAATTTCCGTGTGAATTCGTCAATGTGTGGGAGTGAGGGATGCAGTAAAGAATGATTAGTGGATCGGAAATGAGATTGTCGTATCCCAAAAGAAAATCCTGTCGTTTCCATAGAAACGTTACTCGATTTAGAAGGAGCAGTCATAGAACCCGTAGTATTTCATAGCGACGCAATTTCCGTGTGAATTAGTCAATGAGTGGGAGTGAGGGATGCAGTAAAGAAGGATTAGTTAATCGGAAATGAGATTGTCGTATCCCAAAAGAAAATCCTGTCGTTTCCATAGAAACGTTACTCGATTTAGAAGGAAATGTCTTAGAACACATAGTATTTCATAGCGACGCATTTTCCGTGTGAATTCGTCAATGTGTGGGAGTGAGGGATGCAGTAAAGAAGGATTAGTGGATCGGAAATGTGATTGTCGTATCCCAAAAAAAATCCTGTCGTTTCCATAGAAACGTTACTCGATTTAGAAGGAAATGTCTTAGAACACATAGTATTTCATAGCGACGCAATTTCCGTGTGAATTTGTCAATGAGTGAGAGTGAGGGATGCAGTAATGAAGGATTAGTATATCGGAAATGAGATTGTCGTATCCCAAAAGAAAATCTTGTCGTTTCCATAGAAACGTTACTCGATTTAGAAGGAGAAGTCATAGAACACATAGTATTTCATAGCGGCGCAATTTCCGTGTGAATTCGTCAATGTGTGGGAGTGAGAGATGCAGTAAAGAAGGATTAGTGGATCGGAAATGAGATTGTCGTATCCCAAAAGAAAATCCTGTCGTTTCCATAGAAATGTTACCCGATTTAGAAGGTAATGTCTTAGAACACATAGTATTTCATAGCGTCGCAACTTCCGTGTGAATTCGTCAATGAGTGGGAGTGAGGGATGCAGTAAAGAGGGATTAGTGGATGAGAAATGAGATTGTCGTATCCCAAAAGAAAATCCCGTCGTTTCCCTAGAAACGTTACTCGATTTAGAGGGAAATGTATTAGAACACATAGTATTTCATAGCGACGCAATTTCCGTTGAATTCGTCAATGAGTGGGAGTGAGGGATGCAGTAAAGAAGGATTAGTGGATCGGAAATGAGATTGTCGTATCCCAAAAGAAAATCCTGTCGTTTCCATAGAAACGTTACTCGATTTGGAAGGAGTAGTCATAGAACACATAGTGTTTCATAGCGACGCAATTTCCGTGTGAATTCGTCAATGTGTGGGAGTGAGGGATGCAGTAAAGAAGGATTAGTGGATCGGAAATGAGATTGTCGTATCCCAAAAGAAAATCCTGTCGTTTCCATAGAAACGTTACTCGATTTAGAAGTTAATGTCTTAGAACACATAGTATTTCATAGCGACGCAATATCCGTGTGAATTCGTCAATGAGTGGGAGTGAGGAATGCAGTAAAGAAGGATTAGTGGATCGGAAATGAGCTTGTCGTATCCCAAAAGAAAATCCTGTCGTTTCCATAGAAACGTTACTCGATTTAGAAGGAAATGTATTAGAACACATAGTATTTCATAGCGACGCAATTTCCGTGTGAATTCGTCAATGAGTGGGACTGAGGGATGCAGTAAAGATGGATTAGTGGATCGGAAATGTGATTGTCGTATCCCAAAAGAAAATCCTGTCGTTTCCATAGAAACGTTACTCGATTTAGAATTAAATGTCTTAGAACACATAGTATTTCATAGCGACGCAATTTCCGTGTGAATTGGTCAATGAGTGGGGGTGAGGGAATGCAGTAAAGGAGGATTAGTGGATCGGAAATGAGATTGTCGTATCCCAAAAGAAAATCCTGTCGTTTCCAGAGAAACGATACTCGATTTAGAAGGAGAAGTCATAGAACACATAGTATTTTTATAGCGACGCAATTTCCGTGTTAATTCGTCAATGTGTGGGAGTGAGGGATGCAGTAGAGAAGGATTAGTGGATCGGAAATGAGATTGTCGTATCCCAAAAAAAAATCCTGTCGTTTCCATAGAAACGTTACTCGATTTAGAAGGAAATGTCTTCGAACTCATAATATTTCATAGCGACGCAATTTCCGTGTGAATTCGTCAATGAGTGGGAGTGAGGTATGCAGTAAAGAAGGATTAGTGGATCGGAAATGTGATTGTCGTATCCCAAAAGAAAATCCTGTCGTTTCCATAGAAATGTTACTCGATTTAGAATTAAATGTCTTAGAACACATAGTATTTCATAGCGACGCAATTTCCGTGTGAATTCGTCAATGAGTGGGAGTGAGGGAATGCAGTAAAGAAGGATTAGTTAATCGGAAATGAGATTGTCGTATCCCAAAAGAAAATCCTGTCGTTTCCAGAGAAACGATACTAGATTTAGAAGGAGAAGTCATAGAACACATAGTATTTTTATAGGGACGCAATTTCCGTGTGAATTCGTCAATGTGTGGGAGTGAGGGATGCAGTAAAGAAGGATTACTGGATCGGAAATGAGATTGTCGTATCCCAAAAGGAAATACTGTCGTTTCCATAGGAACGATACTCGATTTAGAAGGAAATGCCTTAGAACACATAGTATTTCATAGCGACACAATTTCCGTGTGAATTCGGCAATGAGTGGGAGTGAGTGATGCAGTAATAAAGGATTAGTGGATCGGAAATGAGATTGTCGTATCCCAAAAGAAAATCCTGTCGTTTCCATAGAAACGTTACTCGATTTAGAAGGAAATGTCTTAGAACACATAGTATTTCATAGCGACACAATTTCCGTGTGAATTCGTCAATGTGTGAGAGTGAGGGATGCAGTAAAGAAGGATTAGTGGATCGGAAATTAGATTGTCGTATCCCAAAAGAAAATCCTGTCGTTTCCATAGAAACGTTACTCGATTTAGAAGGAGAAGTCATAGAACCCATAGTATTTAATAGCGACGCAATTTCCGTGTGAATTCGTCAATGAGTGGGAGTGAGGGATGCAGTAAAGAAGGATTAGTTAATCGGAAATGAGATTGTCGTATCCCAAAAGAAAATCCTGTCGTTTCCATAGAAACGTTACTCGATTTAGAAGGAAATGTCTTAGAACACATAGTATTTCATCGCGACGCAATTTCCGTGTGAGTTCGTCAATGAGTAAGAGTGAGGGATGCAGTAATGAAGGATTAGTATATCGGAAATGAGATTGTCGCATCCCAAAAAAAAATCCTGTCGTTTCCATAGAAACGTTACTCGATTTAGAAGGAAATGTCTTCGAACTCATAGTATTTCATAGCGACGCAATTTCCGTGTGAATTCGTCAATGAGTGGGAGTGAGGTATGCAGTAAAGAAGGATTAGTGGATCGGAAATGTGATTGTCGTATCCCAAAAGAAAATCCTGTCGTTTCCATAGAAATGTTACTCGATTTAGAATTAAATGTCTTAGAACACATAGTATTTCATAGCGACGCAATTTCCGTGTGAATTCGTCAATGAGTGGGAGTGAGGGAATGCAGTAAAGAAGGATTAGTTAATCGGAAATGAGATTGTCGTATCCCAAAAGAAAATCCTGTCGTTTCCAAAGAACGATACTAGATTTAGAAGGAGAAGTCATAGAACACATAGTATTTTTATAGGGACGCAATTTCCGTGTGAATTCGTCATTGTGTGGGAGTGAGGGATGCAGTAAAGAAGGATTAGTGGATCGGAAATGAGATTGTCGTATTCCAAAAGGAAATACTGTCGTTTCCATAGGAACGATACTCGATTTAGAAGGAAATGCCTTAGAACACATAGTATTTCATAGCGACACAATATCCGTGTGAATTCGGCAATGAGTGGGAGTGAGTGATGCAGTAATAAAGGATTAGTGGATTGGAAATGAGACTGTCGTATCCCAAAAGAAAATCCTGTCGTTTCCACAGAAATGTTACTCGATTTAGAAGGAAATGTCTTAGAACACATAGTATATCATAGAGGCGCAATTTCCGTGTGAATTCGTCAATGTGTGGGAGTGAGGGATGCAGTAAAGAAGGATTAGTGGATCGGAAATGTGATTGTCGTATCCCAAAAGAAAATCCTGTCGTTTCCATAGAAACGTTACTCGATTTAGAAGGAGAAGTCATAGAACCCATAGTATTTCATAGCGACGCAATTTCCGTGTGAATTCGTCAATGAGTGGGAGTGAGGGATGCAGTAAAGAAGGATTAGTTAATCGGAAATGAGATTGTCGTATCCCAAAAGAAAATCCTGTCGTTTCCATAGAAACGTTACTCGATTTAGAAGGAAATGTCTTAGAACACATAGTATTTCATAGCGACGCATTTTCCGTGTGAATTCGTCAATGTGTGGGAGTGAGGGATGCAGTAAAGAAGGATTAGTGGATCGGAAATGTGATTGTCGTATCCCAAAAGAAAATCCTGTCGTTTCCATAGAAACGTTACTCGATTTAGAATTAAATGTCTTAGAACACATAGTATTTCATAGCGACGCAATTTCCGTGTGAATTCGTCAATGAGTGGGACTGAGGGATGCAGTAAAGATGGATTAGTGGATCGGAAATGTGATTGTCGTATCCCAAAAGAAAATCCTGTCGTTTCCATAGAAACGTTACTCGATTTAGAATTAAATGTCTTAGAACACATAGTATTTCATAGCGACGCAATTTCCGTGTGAATTGGTCAATGTGTGGGGGTGAGGGAATGCAGTAAAGGAGGATTAGTGGATCGGAAATGAGATTGTCGTATCCCAAAAGAAAATCCTGTCGTTTCCAGAGAAACGATACTCGATTTAGAAGGAGAAGTCATAGAACACATAGTATTTTTATAGCGACGCAATTTCCGTGTTAATTCGTCAATATGTGGGAGTGAGGGATGCAGTAGAGAAGGATTAGTGGATCGGAAATGAGATTGTCGTATCCCAAAAAAAATCCTGTCGTTTCCATAGAAACGTTACTCGATTTAGAAGGAAATGTCTTAGAACACATAGTATTTCATAGCGACGCAATTTCCGTGTGAGTTCGTCAATGAGTAAGAGTGAGGGATGCAGTAATGAAGGATTAGTATATCGGAAATGAGATTGTCGCATCCCAAAAAAAAATCCTGTCGTTTCCATAGAAACGTTACTCGATTTAGAAGGAGAAGTCATAGAACACGTAGTATTTCATAGCGACGCAATTTCCGTGTGAATTCGTCAATGTGTGGGAGTGAGAGATGCAGTAAAGAAGGATTAGTGGATCGGAAATGAGATTGTCGTATCCCAAAAGAAAATCCTGTTGTTTCCATAGAAACGTTACTCGATTTAGAAGGAAATGTCTGAGAACACATAGTATATCATAGCGACGCAATTTCCGTGTGAATTCGTCAATGAATGGGAGTGAGGGATGCTGTAATGAAGGATTAGTGGATCGGAAATGAGATTGTCGTATCCCAAAAGAAAATCCTGTCGTTTCCATAGAAACGTTACTCGATTTAGAAGGAAATGTCTTCGAACTCATAGTATTTCATAGCGACGCAATTTCCGTGTGAATTCGTCAATGAGTGGGAGTGTGGTATGCAGTAAAGAAGGATTAGTGGATCGGAAATGTGATTGTCGTATCCCAAAAGAAAATCCTGTCGTTTCCATAGAAATGTTACTCGATTTAGAATTAAATGTCTTAGAACACATAGTATTTCATAGCGACGCAATTTCCGTGTGAATTCGTCAATGAGTGGGAGTGAGGGAATGCAGTAAAGAAGGATTAGTTAATCGGAAATGAGATTGTCGTATCCCAAAAGAAAATCCTGTCGTTTCCAGAGAAACGATACTAGATTTAGAAGGAGAAGTCATAGAACACATAGTATTTTTATAGGGACGCAATTTCCGTGTGAATTCGTCAATGTGTGGGAGTGAGGGATGCAGTAAAGAAGGATTAGTGGATCGGAAATGAGATTGTCGTATCCCAAAAGGAAATACTGTCGTTTCCATATGAACGATACTCGATTTAGAAGGAAATGCCTTAGAACACATAGTAATTCATAGCGACACAATTTCCGTGTGAATTCGGCAATGAGTGGGAGTGAGTGATGCAGTAATAAAGGATTAGTGGATCGGAAATGAGATTTTCGTATCCCAAAAGAAAATCCTGTCGTTTCCATAGAAACGTTACTCGATTTAGAAGGAAATGTCTTAGATCACATAGTATTTCATAGCGACACAATTTCCGTGTGAATTCGTCAATGTGTGGGAGTGAGGGATGCAGTAAAGAAGGATTAGTGGATCGGAAATTAGATTGTCGTATCCCAAAAGAAAATCCTGTCGTTTCCATAGAAACGTTACTCGATTTAGAAGGAGAAGTCATAGAACCCATAGTATTTAATAGCGACGCAATTTCCGTGTGAATTCGTCAATGAGTGGGAGTGAGGGATGCAGTAAAGAAGGATTAGTTAATCGGAAATGAGATTGTCGTATCCCAAAAGAAAATCCTGTCGTTTCCATAGAAACGTTACTCGATTTAGAAGGAAATGTCTTAGAACTCATAGTATTGCATAGCGACGCAATTTCCGTGTGAATTCGTCAATGTGTGGGAGTGAGGGATGCAGTAATGAAGGATTAGTGGATTGGAAATGAGACTGTCGTATCCCAAAAGAAAATCCTGTCGTTTCCACAGAAATGTTACTCGATTTAGTAGGAAATGTCTTAGAACACATAGGATATCATAGAGACGCAATTTCCGTGTGAATTCGTCAATGTGTGGGAGTGAGGGATGCAGTAAAGAAGGATTAGTGGATCGGAAATGTGATTGTCGTATCCCAAAAGAAAATCCTGTCGTTTCCATAGAAACGTTACTCGATTTAGAAGGAGAAGTCATAGAACCCATAGTATTTCATAGCGACGCAATTTCCGTGTGAATTCGTCAATGAGTGGGAGTGAGGGATGCAGTAAAGAAGGATTAGTTAATCGGAAATGAGATTGTCGTATCCCAAAAGAAAATCCTGTCGTTTCCATAGAAACGTTACTCGATTTAGAAGGAAATGTCTTAGAACACATAGTATTTCATAGCGACGCATTTTCCGTGTGAATTCGTCAATGTGTGGGAGTGAGGGATGCAGTAAAGAAGGATTAGTGGATCGGAAATGTGATTGTCGTATCCCAAAAAAAATCCTGTCGTTTCCATAGAAACGTTACTCGATTTAGAAGGAAATGTCTTAGAACACATAGTATTTCATAGCGACGCAATTTCCGTGTGAATTTGTCAATGAGTGAGAGTGAGGGATGCAGTAATGAAGGATTAGTATATCGGAAATGAGATTGTCGTATCCCAAAAGAAAATCTTGTCGTTTCCATAGAAATGTTACTCGATTTAGAAGGAGAAGTCATAGAACACATAGTATTTCATAGCGACGCAATTTCCGTGTGAATTCGTCAATGTGTGGGAGTGAGAGATGCAGTAAAGAAGGATTAATGGATCGGAAATGAGATTGTCGTATCCCAAAAGAAAATCCTGTCGTTTCCATAGAAACGTTACTCGATTTAGAAGGTAATGTCTTAGAACACATAGTATTTCATAGCGTCGCAACTTCCGTGTGAATTCGTCAATGAGTGGGAGTGAGGGATGCAGTAAAGAGGGATTAGTGGATGAGAAATGAGATTGTCGTATCCCAAAAGAAAATCCTGTCGTATCCATAGAAACGTTACTCGATTTAGAGGGAAATGTATTAGAACACATAGTATTTCATAGCGACGCAATTTCCGTTGAATTCGTCAATGAGTGGGAGTGAGGGATGCAGTAAAGAAGGATTAGTGGATCGGAAATGAGATTGTCGTATCCCAAAAGAAAATCCTGTCGTTTCCATAGAAACGTTACTCGATTTGGAAGGAGAAGTCATAGAACACATAGTGTTTCATAGCGACGCAATTTCCGTGTGAATTCGTCAATGTGTGGGAGTGAGGGATGCAGTAAAAATGGATTAGTGGATCGGAAATGAGATTGTCGTATCCCAAAATAAAATCCTGTTGTTTCCATAGGAACGTTACTCGATTTAGAAGGAAATGTCTTAGAACACATAGTATTTCATAGCGACGCAATTTCCGTGTGAATTCGTCAATGAATGGGAGTGAGGGATGCAGTAATGCAGGATTAGTGGATCGGAAATGAGATTGTCGTATCCCAAAAGAAAATCCTGTCGATTCCATAGAAACGTTACACGATTTAGAAGGAGAAGTCATAGAACACATAGTATTTCATAGCGACGCAATTTCCGTGTGAATTCGTCAATGTGTGGGAGTGAGGGATGCAGTAAAGAAGGATTAGTGGATCGGAAATGAGATTGTCGTATCCCAAAAGAAAATGCTGTCGTTTCCATAGAAACGTTACTCGATTTAGAAGTTAATGTCTTAGAACACATAGTATTTCATAGCGACGCAATATCCGTGTGAATTCGTCAATGAGTGGGAGTGAGGAATGCAGTAAAGAAGGATTAGTGGATCGGAAATGAGATTGTCGTATCCCAAAAGAAAATCCTGTCGTTTCCATAGAAACGTTACTCGATTTAGAAGGAAATGTATTAGAACACATAGTATTTCATAGCGACGCAATTTCCGTGAGAATTCGTCAATGAGTGGGACTGAGGGATGCAGTAAAGAAGGATTAGTGGATCGGAAATGTGATTGTCGTATCCCAAAAGAAAATCCTGTCGTTTCCATAGAAACGTTACTCGATTTAGAATTAAATGTCTTAGAACACATAGTATTTCATAGCGACGCAATTTCCGTGTGAATTGGTCAATGAGTGGGGGTGAGGGAATGCAGTAAAGGAGGATTAGTGGATCGGAAATGAGATTGTCGTATCCCAAAAGAAAATCCTGTTGTTTCCAGAGAAACGATACTCGATTTAGAAGGAGAAGTCATAGAACACATAGTATTTTTAAAGCGACGCAATTTCCGTGTTAATTCGTCAATGTGTGGGAGTGAGGGATGCAGTAGAGAAGGATTAGTGGATCGGAAATGAGATTGTCGTATCCCAAAAAAAAATCCTGTCGTTTCCATAGAAACGTTACTCGATTTAGAAGGAAATGTCTTAGAACACATAGTATTTCATAGCGACGCAATTTCCGTGTGAGTTCGTCAATGAGTAAGAGTGAGGGATGCAGTAATGAAGGATTAGTATATCGGAAATGAGATTGTCGCATCCCAAAAAAAAAATCCTGTCGTTTCCATAGAAACGTTACTCGATTTAGAAGGAGAAGTCATAGAACACATAGTATTTCATAGCGACGCAATTTCCGTGTGAATTCGTCAATGTGTGGGAGTGAGAGATGCAGTAAAGAAGGATTAGTGGATCGGAAATGAGATTGTCGTATCCCAAAAGAAAATCCTGTTGTTTCCATAGAAACGTTACTCGATTTAGAAGGAAATGTCTGAGAACACATAGTATATCATAGCGACGCAATTTCCGTGTGAATTCGTCAATGAATGGGAGTGAGGGATGCTGTAATGAAGGATTAGTGGATCGGAAATGAGATTGTCGTATCCCAAAAGAAAATCCTGTCGTTTCCATAGAAACGTTACTCGATTTAGAAGGAAATGTCTTTGAACTCATAGTATTTCATAGCGACGCAATTTCCGTGTGAATTCGTCAATGAGTGGGAGTGAGGTATGCAGTAAAGAAGGATTAGTGGATCGGAAATGTGATTGTCGTATCCCAAAAGAAAATCCTGTCGTTTCCATAGAAATGTTACTCGATTTAGAATTAAATGTCTTAGAACACATAGTATTTCATAGCGACGCAATTTCCGTGTGAATTCGTCAATGAGTGGGAGTGAGGGAATGCAGTAAAGAAGGATTAGTGGATCGGAAATGAGATTGTCGTATCCAAAAAGAAAATCCTGTCGTTTCCAGAGAAACGATACTAGATTTAGAAGGAGAAGTCATAGAACACATAGTATTTTTATAGGGACGCAATTTCCGTGTGAATTCGTCAATGTGTGGGAGTGAGGGATGCAGTAAAGAAGGATTAGTGGATCGGAAATGAGATTGTCGTATCCCAAAAGGAAATACTGTCGTTTCCATAGGAACGTTACTCGATTTAGAAGGAAATGCCTTAGAACACATAGTATTTCATAGCGACACAATTTCCGTGTGAATTCGGCAATGAGTGGGAGTGAGTGATGCAGTAATAAAGGATTAGTGGATCGGAAATGAGATTGTCGTATCCCAAAAGAAAATCCTGTCGTTTCCATAGAAACGTTACTCCATTTAGAAGGAAATGTCTTAGATCACATAGTATTTCATAGCGACACAATTTCCGTGTGAATTCGTCAATGTGTGGGAGTGAGGGATGCAGTAAAGAAGGATTAGTGGATCGGAAATTAGATTGTCGTATCCCAAAAGAAAATCCTGTCGTTTCCATAGAAACGTTACTCGATTTAGAAGGAGAAGTCATAGAACCCATAGTATTTAATAGCGACGCAATTTCCGTGTGAATTCGTCAATGAGTGGGAGTGAGGGATGCAGTAAAGAAGGATTAGTTAATCGGAAATGAGATTGTCGTATCCCAAAAGAAAATCCTGTCGTTTCCATAGAAACGTTACTCGATTTAGAAGGAAATGTCTTAGAACACATAGTATTGCATAGCGACGCAATTTCCGTGTGAATTCGTCAATGTGTGGGAGTGAGGGATGCAGTAATGAAGGATTAGTGGATTGGAAAAGAGACTGTCGTATCCCAAAAGAAAATCCTGTCGTTTCCACAGAAATGTTACTCGATTTAGAAGGAAATGTCTTAGAACACATAGTATTTCATAGAGACGCAATTTCCGTGTGAATTCGTCAATGTGTGGGAGTGAGGGATGCAGTAAAGAAGGATTAGTGGATCGGAAATGTGATTGTCGTATCCCAAAAGAAAATCCTGTCGTTTCCATAGAAACGTTACTCGATTTAGAAGGAGAAGTCATAGAACCCATAGTATTTCATAGCGACGCAATTTCCGTGTGAATTCGTCAATGAGTGAGAGTGAGGGATGCAGTAATGAAGGATTAGTATATCGGAAATGAGATTGTCGTATCCCAAAAGAAAATCTTGTCGTTTCCATAGAAATGTTACTCGATTTAGAAGGAGAAGTCATAGAACACATAGTATTTCATAGCGACGCAATTTCCGTGTGAATTCGTCATTGTGTGGGAGTGAGAGATGCAGTAAAGAAGGATTAGTGGATCGGAAATGAGATTGTCGTATCCCAAAAGAAAATCCTGTCGTTTCCATAGAAACGTTACTCGATTTAGAAGGTAATGTCTTACAACACATAGTATTTCATAGCGTCGCAACTTCCGTGTGAATTCGTCAATGAGTGGGAGTGAGGGATGCAGTAAAGAGGGATTAGTGGATGAGAAATGAGATTGTCGTATCCCAAAAGAAAATCCTGTCGCTTCCATGGAAACGTTACTCGATTTAGAGGGAAATGTATTAGAACACATAGTATTTCATAGCGACGCAATTTCCGTTGAATTCGTCAATGAGTGGGAGTGAGGGATGCAGTAAAGAAGGATTAGTGGATCGGAAATGAGATTGTCGTATCCCAAAAGAAAATCCTGTCGTTTCCATAGAAACGTTACTCGATTTGGAAGGAGTAGTCATAGAACACATAGTGTTTCATAGCGACGCAATTTCCGTGTGAATTCTTCAATGTGTGGGAGTGAGGGATGCAGTAAAAATGGATTAGTGGATCGGAAATGAGATTGTCGTATCCCAAAATAAAATCCTGTTGTTTCCATAGGAACGTTACTCGATTTAGAATTAAATGTCTTAGAACACATAGTATTTCATAGCGACGCAATTTCCGTGTGAATTCGTCAATGAATGGGAGTGAGGGATGCAGTAATGAAGGATTAGTGGATCGGAAATGAGATTGTCGTATCCCAAAAGAAAATCCTGTCGTTTCCATAGAAACGTTACACGATTTAGAAGGAGAAGTCATAGAACACATAGTATTTCATAGCGACGCAATTTCCGTGTGAATTCGTCAATGTGTGGGAGTGAGGGATGCAGTAAAGAAGGATTAGTGGATCGGAAATGAGATTGTCGTATCCCAAAAGAAAATCCTGTCGTTTCCATAGAAACGTTACTCGATTTAGAAGTTAATGTCTTAGAACACATAGTATTTCATAGCGACGCAATATCCGTGTGAATTCGTCAGTGAGTGGGAGTGAGGAATGCAGTAAAGAAGGATTAGTGGATCGGAAATGAGATTGTCGTATCCCAAAAGAAAATCCTGTCGTTTCCATAGAAACGTTACTCGATTTAGAAGGAAATGTATTAGAACACATAGTATTTCATAGCGACGCAATTTCCGTGTGAATTCGTCAATGAGTGGGTCTGAGGGATGCAGTAAAGAAGGATTAGTGGATCGTAAATGTGATTGTCGTATCCCAAAAGAAAATCCTGTCGTTTCCATAGAAACGTTACTCGATTTAGAATTAAATGTCTTAGAACACATAGTATTTCATAGCGACGCAATTTCCGTGTGAATTGGTCAATGAGTGGGGGTGAGGGAATGCAGTAAAGGAGGATTAGTGGATCGGAAATGAGATTGTCGTATCCCAAAAGAAAATCCTGTCGTTTCCAGAGAAACGATACTCGATTTAGAAGGAGAAGTCATAGAACACATAGTATTTTTATAGCGAAGCAATTTCCGTGGGAATTCGTCAATGTGTGGGAGTGAGGGATGCAGTAGAGAAGGATTAGTGGATCGGAAATGAGATTGTCGTATCCCAAAAGAAAATCCTGTCGTTTTCATTGAAACGTTACTCCATTTAGAGGGAAATGTCTTAGAATACATAGTATTTCATAGCGACGCAATTTCCGTGTGATTTCGTCAATGTGTGGGAGTGAGGGATGCAGTAAAGAAGGATTAGTGGATCGGCAATGTGATTGTCGTATCCCAAAAGAAAATCCTGTCGTATCCATAGAAACGTTACTCGATTTAGAAGGAAATGTCTTAGAACACATAGTATATCATAGCGACGCAATTTCCGTGTGAATTCGTCAATGTGTGGGAGTGAGGGATGCAGTAAAGAAGGATTAGTGGATCGGAAATGTGATTGTCGTATCCCAAAAAAAAATCCTGTCGTTTCCATAGAAACGTTACTCGATTTAGAAGGAAATGTTTTAGAACACATAGTATTTCATAGCGACGCAATTTCCGTGTGAGTTCGTCATTGGGTGAGAGTGAGGGATTCATTAATGAAGGATTAGTATATCGGAAATGAGATTGTCGTATCCCAAAAAAAAAAATCCTGTTGTTTCCATAGAAACGTTACTCGATTTAGAAGGAGAGGTCATAGAACACAAAGTATTTCATAGCGACGCAATTTCCGTGTGAATTCGTCAATGTGTGGGAGTGAGAGATGCAGTAAAGAAGGATTAGTTGATCGGAAATGAGATTGACGTATCCCAAAAGAAAATCCTGTCGTTTCCAGAGAAACGTTACTCGATTTAGAAGGTAATGTCTAAGAACACATAGTATGTCATAGCGTCGCAACTTCCGTTTGAATTCGTCAATGAGTGGGAGTGAGGGATGCAGTAAAGAAGGATTAGTGGATCGGAAATGAGATAGTCGTATCCCAAAAGAAAATCCTGTCGTTTCCATAGAAACGTTACTCGATTTAGAAGGAAATGTATTAGAACACATAGTATTTCATAGCGACGCAATTTCCGTGTGAATTCGTCAATGAGTGGGAGTGAGGGATGCAGTAATGAAGGATTAGTGGATCGGAAATGAGATTGTCGTATCACTAAAGAAAATCCTGTCGTTTCCATAGAAACGTTACTCGATTTGGAAGGAGAAGTCATAGAACACATAGTATTTCATAGCGACGCAATTTCCGTGTTAATTCGTCAATGTGTGGGAGTGAGGGATGCAGTAAAGAAGGATTAGTGGATCAAAAATGAGATTGTCGTATCCCTAAAGAAAATCCTGTCGTTTCCATAGAAACGTTACTCGATTCAGAAGGAAATATCTTTGAACACATAGTATTTCATAGCGACGCAATTTCCGTGTGAATTCGTCAATGTGTGGGAGTGAGGGATGCAGTAAAAATGGATTAGTGGATCGGAAATGAGATTGTCGTATCCCAAAAGTAAATGCTGTTGTTTCCATAGAAACGTTACTCGGTTTAGAAGGAAATGTCTTAGATCACATAGTATTTCATAGCGACGCAATTTCCGTGTGAATTCGTCAATGAGTGGGAGTGAGGGATGCAGTAATGAAGGATTGGTGGATCGGAAATGAGATTGTCGTATCCCAAAAGAAAATCCTGTCGTTTCCATAGAAACGTTACTCGATTTAGAAGGAGAAGTCATAGAACACATAGTATTTCATAGCGACGCAATTTCCGTGTGAATTCGTCAATGTGTGGGAGTGAGGGATGCAGTAAAGAAGGATTAGTGGATCGGAAATGAGATTGTCGTATCCCAAAAGAAAATCCTGTCGTTTCCATAGAAACGTTACTCGATTTAGAAGATAATGTCTTAGAACACATAGTATTTCATAGCGACGCAATTTCCGTTTGAATTTGTCAACGAGTGGGAGTGAGGAATGCAGTAAAGAAGGATTAGTGGATCGGAAATGAGATTGTCGTATCGCAAAAGAAAATCCTGTCGTTTCCATAGAAACGTCACTCGATTTAGAAGGAAATGTCTTAGAACACATAGTATTTCATAGCGACGCAATTTCCGTGTGAATTCGTCAATGAGTGGGAGTGAGGGATGCAGTAAAGAAGGATTAGTGGATCGGAAATGAGATTGTCGTATCCCAATAGAAAATCCTGTCGTTTCCATAGAAACGTTACTCGATTTAGAAGGAGAAGTCAGAGAACAAATACTATTTCATAGCGACGTAATTTCCGTGTGAATTTGGCAATGTGTGGGAGTGAGGGATGCCGTAAAGAAGGATTAGTGGATCGGAAATGAGATTGTCGTATCCCAAAAGAAAATCCTGTCGTATCCATAGAAACGTTACTCGATTTAGAAGGAAATGTCTTAGAACACATAGTATTTCATAGCGACGCTATTTCCATGTGAATTCGACAATGTGTGGGATTGAGGGATGCAGTAAAGAAGGATTAGTGGATCGGAAATGTGATTGTCGTATCCCAAAAGAAAATCCTGTCGTTTCCATAGAAACGTTACTCGATTTAGAAGGAAATGTCTTAGAACAAATAGTATTTCATAGCGACACAATTTCCGTGTGAATTCGTCAATGTGTGGGAGTGAAGGATGCAGTAAAGAACGATTAGTGGATCGGAAATGAGATTGTCGTTTCCCAAAAGAAAATCCTGTCGTTTCCATAGAAACGTTACTCGATTTAGAAGGAAATGTCTTAGAACACATACTATTTCATAGCGACGCAATTTCCGTGTGAATTCGTCAATGTGTGGAAGTGAGGGATGCAGTAAAGAAGGATTAGTGGATCGGAAATGTGATTGTCGTATCCCAAAAGAAAGTCCTGTCGTTTCCATAGAAACGTTACTCGATTTAGAAGGAGGAGTCATACAACCCATAGTATTTCATAGCGACGCAATTTCCGTGTGAATTCGTCAATGAGTGGGAGTGAGGGATGCAGTAAAGAAGGATTAGTTAATCGGAAATGAGACTGTCGTATCCCAAAAAAAAATCTTGTCGTTTCCATAGAAACGTTACTCGATTTAGAAGGAGAAGTCATAGAACTCATAGTATTTCATAGCGACGCAATTTTAGGGTGAATTCGTCAATGTGTGGGAGTGAGAGATGCAGTAAAGAAGGATTAGTGGATCGGAAATGAGATTGTCGTATCCCAAAATAAAATCCTGTCGTTTCCATAGAAACGTTACTCGATTTAGAAGGTAATGTCTTAGAACACATAGTATTTCATAGCGTCGCAACTTCCGTGTGAATTCGTCAATGAGTGGAAGTGAGGGATGCAGTAATGAAGGATTAGTGGATCGGAAATGAGATTGTCGTATCCCAAAAGAAAATCCTGTTGTTTCCATAGAAACGTTACTCGATTTAGAAGGAAATGTATAAGAACACATAGTATTTCATAGCGACGCAATTTCCGTGTGAATTCGTCAATGAGTGGAAGTGAGGGATGCAGTAAAGAAGGATTAGTGGATCGGAAATGAGATTGTTGTATCCCAAAAGAAAATCCTGTCGTTTCCATAGAAACTTTACTCGATTTGGAAGGAGAAGTCATAGAACACATAGTATTTCATAGCGACGCAATTTCCGTGTGAATTCGTCAATGTGTGGGAGTGAGGGATGCAGTAAAGAAGGATTAGTGGATCGGAAATGAGATTGTCGTATCCCAAAAGAAAATCCTGTCGTTACCATAGAAACGTTACTCGATTTAGAATGAAATGTCTTAGAACACATAGTATTCGAAGCGACGCAATTTCCGTGTGAATTCGTCAATGAGTGGGAGTGAGGGATGCAGTAATTAAGGATTAGTGGATCGGAAATGAGATTGTCGTATCCCAAAAGAAAATCCTGACGTTTCCATAGAAACGTTACTCGATTTAGAAGGAGAAGTCATAGAACACATAGTATTTCATAGCGACGCAATTTCCTTGTGAATTCGTCAATGTGTGGGAGTGAGGGATGCAGAGAAGAAGGATTAGTGGATCGGAAATGAGATTGTCATATCCCAAAAGAAAATTCTGTCGTTTCCATAGAAACGTTACTTGATTTAGAAGGTAATGTGTTAGGACACATAGTATTTCATAGCGACGCAATTTCCGTGTGAATTCGTCAATGAGTGGGAGTGATGAAAGCAGTAAAGAAGGATTAGTGGATCGGAAATGAGATTGTCGTATCCCAAAAGAAAATCCTGTCGTTTCCATAGAAACGTTACTCGATTTAGAAGGAAATGTCTTAGAACACATAGTATTTCATAGCTACGCAATTTCCGTGTGAATTCGTCAATGAGTGGGAGTGAGGGATGCAGTAAAGAAGGATTAGTGGATCGGAAATGAGATTGTCGTATCCCAAAAGAAAATCCTTTCGTTTCCATAGAAACAGTACTCGATTTAGAAGGAAATGTCTTAGAACACTTAGTATTTCATAGCGACGCAATTTCCGTGTGAATTCGTCAATGTGTGGGAGTGAGGGATGCAGTAAAGAAGGATTAGTGGATCGGAATTGAGATTGTCGTATTCCAAAAGATAATCCTGTTGTTTCCATAGAAACGTTACTCGATTTAGATGGAAATGTATTAGAACACATAGTATTTCATAGCAACGCAATTTCCGTGTGAATTCGTCAATGAGTGGGAGTGAGGGATGCTGTAAAGAAGGATTAGTGGATCGGAAATGAGATTGTCGTATCCCAAAAGAAAATCCTTTCGTTTCCATAGAAACGTTACTCGATTTGGAAGGAGAAGTCATAGAACACGTAGTATTTCATAGCGACGCAATTTCCGTGTGAATTCGTCAATGTGTGGGAGTGAGGGATGCAGTAAAGAAGGATTAGTGGATCGGAAATGAGATTGTCGTATCCCAAAAGAAAAACCTGTCGTTTCCATAGAAACGTTACTCGATTTAGAAGGAAATGTCTTAGAACACATAGTATTTCATAGCGACGCAATTTCCGTGTGAATTCGTCAATGTGTGGGAGTGAGGGATGCAGTAAAAATGGATTAGTGGATCGGAAATGAGATTGTCGTATCCCAAAAGATAATCCTGTTGTTTCCATTGAAACAGTACTCGATTTAGAAGGAAATGTCTTAGAACACATACTATTTCATAGCGACGCAATTTGCGTGTGAATTCGTCAGTGAGTGGGAGTGAGGGATGCAGTAATGAAGGATTAGTGGATCGGAAATGAGATTGTCGTATCCCAAAAGAAAATCCTGTCGTATCCATAGAAACGTTACTCGATTTAGAAGGAGAAGTCATAGAACACATAGTATTTCATAGCGACGCAATTTCCGTGTGAATTCTTCAATGTGTGGGAGTGAGGGATGCAGTAAAGAAGGATTAATGGATCGGAAATGAGATTGTCGTATCCCAAAAGAAAATCCTGTCATTTCCATAGAAACGTTACTTGATTTAGAAGGTAATGTCTTAGAACACATAGTATTTCATAGCGACGCAATTTCCGTGTGAATTCGTCAATGAGTGGGAGTGATGAAAGCAGTAAAGAAGGATTAGTGGATCGGAAATGATATTGTCGTATCCCAAAAGAAAATCCTGTCGTTTCCATAGAAACCTTACCCGATTTAGAAGGAAATGTCTTAGAACACATAGTATTTCATAGCTACGCAATTTCCGTGTGAATTCGTCAATGAGTGGGAGTGAGGGATGCAGTAAAGAAGGATTAGTGGATCGGAAATGAGATTGTCGTATCCCAAAAGAAAATCCTGTCGTTTCCATAGAAATGTTACTCGATTTAGAAGGAGAAGTCATAGAAGACATAGTATTTCATAGCGACGCAATTTCCGTGTGAATTCGTCAATGTGTGGGAGTGAGGGATGCAGTAAAGAAGGATTAGTGGATCGGAAATGTGATTGTCGTATCCCAAAAGAAAATCCTGTCGTTTCCATAGAAACGTTACTCGATTTAGAATTAAATGTCTTAGAACACATAGTATTTCATAGCGACGCAATTTCCGTGTGAATTCGTCAATGTGTGGGAGTGAGGGATGCAGTAAAGAAGGATTAGTGGATCGGAAATGAGATTGTCGTATCCCAAAAGATAATCCTGTCGTTTCCATAGAAACGTTACTCGATTTAGAAGGAAATGTCATAGAACACATAGTATTTCATAGCGACGAAATTTCCGTGTGAATTCGTCAAAGAGTGGGAGTGAGGGATGCAGTAATGAAGGATTAGTGGATCAGAAATGAGATTGTCGTATCCCAAAAGAAAATCCTGTCATTTCCATAGAAACGTTACTCTATTTAGAAGGAGAAGTCATAGAACACATAGTATTTCACAGCGACGCAATTTCCGTGTGAATTCGTCAGTGTGTGGGAGTGAGGGATGCAGTAAAGAAGGATTAGTGGATCGGAAATGAGATTGTCGTATCCCAAAGGAAAATCCTGTCGTTTACATAGAAACGTTACTCGATTTAGAAGGTAATGTCTTAGAACACATAGTATTTCATAGCGACGCAATTTCCGTGTGAATTCGTCAATGAGTGGGAGTGATGAATGCAGTAAGGAAGGATTAGTGGATCGGAAATGAGATTGTCGTATCCCAAAAAAAAATCCTGTCGTTTCCATAGAAACGTTACTCGATTTAGAAGGAAATGTATTAGAACACATAGTATTTCATAGCGACGCAATTTCCGTGTGAATTCGTCAATGAGTGGGAGTGAGGGATGCAGTCAAGAAGGATTAGTGGATCGGAAATGAGATTCTCGAATCCTAAAAGAAAATCCTGTCGTTTCCATAGAAACGTTACTCGATTTAGAAGGAAATGTCTTAGAACACATAGTATTCCATAGCGACGCAAATTCCGTGTGAATTCGTCAATGAGTGAGAGTGAGGGATGCAGTAAAGAAGGATTAGTGGATCGGAAATGAGATTGTCGTATCCCAAAAGAAAATCCTGTCGTTTCCATTGAAACGTTACTCGATTTCGAAGGTAATGTCTTAGAACACATAGTATTTCATAGCTACGCAATTTACGTGTGAATTCGTCAATGAGTGGGAGTGAAGCATGCAGTAAAGAAGGATTAGTGGATCGGAAATGAGATTGTCGTATCCCAAAAGAAAATCCTGTCGTTTCCATAGAAATGTTACTTGATTTAGAAGGAGAAGTCATAGAAGACATAGTATTTCATAGCGACGCAATTTCCGTGTGAATTCGTCCATGTGTGGGAGTGAGGGATGCAGTAAAGAAGGATTAGTGGATCGGAAATGAGATTGTCGTATCCCAAAAGAGAATCCTGTCGTTTCCATAGAAACGTTACTCGATTTAGAAGGGAATATCATAGAACACGTAGTATTACATAGAGACGCAATTTCCGTGTGAATTCGTCAATGAGTGGGAGTGAGGGATGCAGTAATGAAGGATTAGTGGATCGGAAATGAGATTGTCGTATCCCAAAAGAAAATCCAGTTGTTTCCGTAGAAACGTTACTCGATATAGAAGGAGAAGTCATAGAACACATAGTATTTCATAGCGACGCAATTTCCGTGTAAATTCTTCAATGTGTGGGAGTGAGGGCTGCAGTAAAGAAGGATTAGTGGATCGGAAATGAGATTGTCGTATCCCAAAAGAAAATCCTGTCGTTTCCATAGAAACGTTACTCGATTTAGAAGGTAATGTCTTAGAACACATAGTATTTCATAGCGACGCAATTTCCGTGCGAATTCGTCAATGAGTGGGAGAGATGAATGCAGAAAAGAAGGATTAGTGGATCGGAAATGAGATTGTCGTATCCCTAAAGAAAATCCTGTCGTTTCCATAGAAACGTTACTCGATTTAGAAGGAAATGTATTAGAACAAATAGTATTTCATAGCGACGCAATTTCCGTGTGAATTCGTCAATGAGTGGGAGTGAGGGATGCAGTAAAGAAGGATTAGTGGATCGGAAATGAGATTGTCGTATCCCAAAAGATAATCCTGTCGTTTCCATAGAAACGTTACTCGATTTAGAAGGAAATGTCTTAGAACACATAGTATTTAATAGCGACGCAATTTCCGTGTGAATTCGTCCATGTGTGGGAGTGAGGGATGCAGTAAAGAAGGATTAGTGGATCGGAAATGAGATTGTCGTATCCCAAAAGAGAATCCTGTCGTTTCCATGGAACGTTACTCGATTTAGAAGGAAATATCATAGAACACGTAGTATTACATAGGGACGCAATTTCCGTGTAAATTCTTCAATGTGTGGGAGTGAGGGCTGCAGTAAAGAAGGATTAGTGGATCGGAAATGAGATTGTCGTATCCCAAAAGAAAATCCTGTCGTTTCCATAGAAACGTTACTCGATTTAGAAGGTAATGTCTTAGAACACATAGTATTTCATAGCGACGCAATTTCCGTGCGAATTCGTTAATGAGTGGGAGAGATGAATGCAGAAAAGAAGGATTAGTGGATCGGAAATGAGATTGTCGTATCCCTAAAGAAAATCCTGTCGTTTCCATAGAAACGTTACTCGATTTAGAAGGAAATGTATTAGAACACATAGTATTTCATAGCGACGCAATTTCCGTGTGAATTCGTGAATGAGTGGGAGTGAGGGATGCAGTAAAAAAGGATTAGTGGATCGGAAATGAGATTGTCGTATCCCAAAAGATAATCCTGTCGTTTCCATAGAAACGTTACTCGATTTAGAAGGAAATGTCTTAGAACACATAGTATTTAATAGCGACGCAATTTCCGTGTGAATTCGTCCATGTGTGGGAGTGAGGGATGCAGTAAAGAAGGATTAGTGGATCGGGAATGAGATTGTCGTATCCCAAAAGAGAATCCTGTCGTTTCCATAGAAACGTTACTCGATTTAGAAGGAAATATCATAGAACACGTAGTATTACATAGGGACGCAATTTCCGTGTGAATTCGTCAATGAGTGGGAGTGAGGGATGCAGTAATGAAGGATTAGTGGATCGGAAATGAGATTGTCGTATCCCAAAAGAAAATCCTGTCGTTTCCATAGAAACGTTACTCGATTTAGAAGGAAATGTCTTAGAATACATAGTATTTCATAGCGACGCAATTTCCGTGTGAATTCGTCAAAGAGTGGGAGTGAGGGATGCAGTAATGAAGGATTAGTGGATCAGAAATGAGATTGTCGTATCCCAAAAGAAAATCCTGTCATTTCCATAGAAACGTTACTCGATTTAGAAGGAGAAGTCATAGAACACATAGTATTTCATAGCGACGCAATTTCCGTGTGAATTCGTCAGTGTGTGGGAGTGAGGGATGCAGTAAAGAAGGATTAGTGGATCGGAAATGAGATTGTCGTATCCCAAAGGAAAATCCTGTCGATTCCATAGAAACGTTACTCGATTTAGAAGGTAATGTCTTAGAACACATAGTATTTCATAGCGACGCAATTTCCGTGTGAATTCGTCAATGAGTGGGAGTGATGAATGCAGTAAGGAAGGATTAGTGGATCGGAAATGAGATTGTCGTATCCCAAAAGAAAATCCTGTCGTTTCCATAGAAACGTTACTCGATTTAGAAGGAAATGTATTAGAACACATGGTATTTCATAGCGACGCAATTTCCGTGTGAATTCGTCAATGAGTGGGAGTGAGGGATGTAGTCAAGAAGGATTAGTGGATCGGAAATGAGATTCTCGAATCCTAAAAGAAAATCCTGTCGTTTCCATAGAAACGTTACTCGATTTAGAAGGAAATGTCTTAGAACACATACTATTCCATAGCGACGCAAATTCCGTGTGAATTCGTCAATGAGTGAGAGTGAGGGATGCAGTAAAGAAGGATTAGTGGATCGGAAATGAGATTGTCGTATCCCAAAAGAAAATCCTGTCGTTTCCATTGAAACGTTACTCGATTTCGAAGGAAATGTCTTACAACACATAGTATTTCATAGCTACGCAATTTACGTGTGAATTCGTCAATGAGTGGGAGTGAGGCATGCAGTAAAGAAGGATTAGTGGATCGGAAATGAGATTGTCGTATCCCAAAAGAAAATCCTGTCGTTTCCATAGAAATGTTACTTGATTTAGAAGGAGAAGTCATAGAAGACATAGTATTTCATAGCGACGCAATTTCCGTGTGAATTCGTCCATGTGTGGGAGTGAGGCATGCAGTAAAGATGGATTAGTGGATCGGAAATGAGATTGTCGTATCCCAAAAGAGAATCCTGTCGTATCCATAGAAACGTTACTCGATTTAGAAGGGAATATCATAGAACATGTAGTATTACATAGAGACGCAATTTCCGTGTGAATTCGTCAATGAGTGGGAGTGAGGGATGCAGTAATGAAGGATTAGTGGATCGGAAATGAGATTGTCGTATCCCAAAAGAAAATCCTGTCGTTTCCATAGAAACGTTACTCGATATAGAAGGAGAAGTCATAGAACACATAGTATTTCATAGCGACGCAATTTCCGTGTAAATTCTTCAATGTGTGGGAGTGAGGGCTGCAGTAAAGAAGGATTAGTGGATCGGAAATGAGATTGTCGTATCCCAAAAGAAAATCCTGTCGTTTCCATAGAAACGTTACTCGATTTAGAAGGTAATGTCTTAGAACACATAGTATTTCATAGCGACGCAATTTCCGTGCGAATTCGTCAATGAGTGGGAGAGATGAATGCAGAAAAGAAGGATTAGTGGATCGGAAATGAGATTGTCGTATCCCTAAAGAAAATCCTGTCGTTTCCATAGAAACGTTACTCGATTTAGAAGGAAATGTATTAGAACACATAGTATTTCATAGCGACGCAATTTCCGTGTGAATTCGTGAATGAGTGGGAGTGAGGGATGCAGTAAAGAAGGATTAGTGGATCGGAAATGAGATTGTCGTATCCCAAAAGATAATCCTGTCGTTTCCATAGAAACGTTACTCGATTTAGAAGGAAATGTCTTAGAACACATAGTATTTAATAGCGACGCAATTTCCGTGTGAATTCGTCCATGTGTGGGAGTGAGGGATGCAGTAAAGAAGGATTAGTGGATCGGAAATGAGATTGTCGTATCCCAAAAGAGAATCCTGTCGTTTCCATAGAAACGTTACTCGATTTAGAAGGAAATATCATAGAACACGTAGTATTACATAGGGACGCAATTTCCGTGTAAATTCTTCAATGTGTGGGAGTGAGGGCTGCAGTAAAGAAGGATTAGTGGATCGGAAATGAGATTGTCGTATCCCAAAAGAAAATCCTGTCGTTTCCATAGAAACGTTACTCGATTTAGAAGGGAATATCATAGAACACGTAGTATTACATAGAGACGCAATTTCCGTGTGAATTCGTCAATGAGTGGGAGTGAGGGATGCAGTAATGAAGGATTAGTGGATCGGAAATGAGATTGTCGTATCCCAAAAGAAAATCCTGTCGTTTCCATAGAAACGTTACTCGATATAGAAGGAGAAGTCTTAGAACACATAGTATTTCATAGCGACGCAATTTCCGTGTAAATTCTTCAATGTGTGGGAGTGAGGGCTGCAGTAAAGAAGGATTAGTGGATCGGAAATGAGATTGTCGTATCCCAAATGAAAATCCTGTCGTTTCCATAGAAACGTTACTCGATTTAGAAGGTAATGTCTTAGAACACATAGTATATCATAGCGACGCTATTTCCGTGCGAATTCGTCAATGAGTGGGAGAGATGAATGCAGAAAAGAAGGATTAGTGGATCGGAAATGAGATTGTCGTATCCCTAAAGAAAATCCTGTCGTTTCCATAGAAACGTTACTCGATTTAGAAGGAAATGTATTAGAAAACATAGTATTTCATAGCGACGCAATTTCCGTGTGAATTCGTGAATGAGTGGGAGTGAGGGATGCAGTAAAGAAGGATTAGTGGATCGGAAATGAGATTGTCGTATCCCAAAAGATAATCCTGTCGTTTCCATAGAAACGTTACTCGATTTAGAAGGAAATGTCTTAGAACACATAGTATTTAATAGCGACGCAATTTCCGTGTGAATTCGTCCATGTGTGGGAGTGAGGGATGCAGTAAAGAAGGATTAGTGGATCGGAAATGAGATTGTCGTATCCCAAAAGAGAATCCTGTCGTTTCCATAGAAACGTTACTCGATTTAGAAGGAAATATCATAGAACACGTAGTATTACATAGGGACGCAATTTCCGTGTAAATTCTTCAATGTGTGGGAGTGAGGGCTGCAGTAAAGAAGGATTAGTGGATCGGTAATGAGATTGTCGTATCCCAAAAGAAAATCCTGTCGTTTCCATAGAAACGTTACTCGATTTAGAAGGTAATGTCTTAGAACACATAGTATTTCATAGCGACGCAATTTCCGTGCGAATTCGTCAATGAGTGGGAGAGATGAATGCAGAAAAGAAGGATTAGTGGATCGGAAATGAGATTGTCGTATCCCTAAAGAAAATCCTGTCGTTTCCATAGAAACGTTACTCGATTTAGAAGGAAATGTATTAGAACACATAGTATTTCATAGCGACGCAATTTCCGTGTGAATTCGTGAATGAGTGGGAGTGAGGGATGCAGTAAAGAAGGATTAGTGGATCGGAAATGAGATTGTCGTATCCCAAAAGATAATCCTGTCGTTTCCATAGAAACGTTACTCGATTTAGAAGGAAATGTCTTAGAACACATAGTATTTAATAGCGACGCAATTTCCGTGTGAATTCGTCCATGTGTGGGAGTGAGGGATGCAGTAAAGAAGGATTAGTGGATCGGAAATGAGATTGTCGTATCCCAAAAGAGAATCCTGTCGTTTCCATAGAAACGTTACTCGATTTAGAAGGAAATATCATAGAACACGTAGTATTACATAGGGACGCAATTTCCGTGTGAATTCGTCAATGAGTGGGAGTGAGGGATGCAGTAATGAAGGATTAGTGGATCGGAAATGAGATTGTCGTATCCCAAAAGAAAATCCTGTCGTTTCCATAGAAACGTTACTCGATATAGAAGGAGAAGTCATAGAACACATAGTATTTCATAGCGACGCAATTTCCGTGTGAATTCGTCAATGTGTGGGAGTGAGGGATGCAGTAAAGAAGGATTGGTGGATCGGAAATGAGATTGTCGTATCCCAAAAGAAAATCCTGTCGTTTCCATAGAAACGTTACTCGATTTAGAAGGAAATATCATAGAACACGTAGTATTACATAGAGACGCAATTTCCGTGTGAATTCGTCAATGAGTGGGAGTGAGGGATGCAGTAATGAAGGATTAGTGGATCGGAAATGAGATTGTCGTATCCCAAAAGAAAATCCTGTCGTTTCCATAGAAACGTTACTCGATTTAGAAGGAAATGTCTTAGAATACATAGTATTTCATAGCTACGCAATTTCCGTGTGAATTCGTCAATGAGTGGGAGTGAGGGATGCAGTAAAGAAGGATTAGTGGATCGGAAGTGAGATTGTCGTATCCCAAAAAAAATCCTGTCGTTTCCATAGAAACGTTACTCGATTTAGAAGGAGAAGTCATAGAAGACATAGTATTTCATAGGGACGCAATTTCCGTGTGAATTCGTCAATATGTGGGAGTGAGGGATGCACTAAAGAAGGATTAGTGGATCGGAAATGTGATTGTCGTATCCCAAAATAAAATACTGTCGTTTCCATAGAAACGTTACTCGATTTAGAAGGAAATGTCTTAGAACACATAGTATTTCATAGCGACGCAATTTCCGTGTGAATTCGTCAATGTGTGGGAGTGAGGGATGCAGTAAAAATGGATTAGTGGATCGGAAATGAGATTGTCGTATCCCAAAAGATAATCCTGTTGTTTCCATAGAAACAGTACTCGATTTAGAAGGAAATGTCTTAGAACACATAGTATTTCATAGCGACGCAATTTGCGTGTGAATTCGTCAAAGAGTGGGAGTGAGGGATGCAGTAATGAAGGATTAGTGGATCGGAAATGAGATTGTCGTATCCCAAAAGAAAATCCTGTCGTATCCATAGGAACGTTACTCGATTTAGAAGGAGAGGACATAGAACACATAGTATTTCATAGCGACGCAATTTCCGTGTGAATTCTTCAATGTGTGGGAGTGAGGGATGCAGTAAAGAAAGATTAATGGATCGGAAATGAGATTGTCGTATCCCAAAAGAAAATCCTGTCATTTCCATAGAAACGTTACTCGATTTAGAATTAAATGTCTTAGAACACATAGTATTTCATAGCGACGCAATTTCCGTGTGAATTCGTCAATGTGTGGGAGTGAGGGATGCAGTAAAGAAGGATTAGTGGATCGGAAATGAGATTGTCGTATCCCAAAAGATAATCCTGTCGTTTCCATAGAAACGTTACTCGATTTAGAAGGAAATGTCATAGAACACATAGTATTTCATAGCGACGCAATTTCCGTGTGAATTCGTCAAAGAGTGGGAGTGAGGGATGCAGTAATGAAGGATTAGTGGATCAGAAATGAGATTGTCGTATCCCAAAAGAAAATCCTGTCATTTCCATAGAAACGTTACTCGATTTAGAAGGAGAAGTCATAGAACACATAGTATTTCATAGCGACGCAATTTCCGTGTGAATTCGTCAGTGTGTGGGAGTGAGGGATGCAGTAAAGAAGGATTAGTGGATCGGAAATGAGATTGTCGTATCCCAAAGGAAAATCCTGTCGTTTCCATAGAAACGTTACTCGATTTAGAAGGTAATGTCTTAGAACACATAGTATTTCATAGCGACGCAATTTCCGTGTGAATTCGTCAATGAGTGGGAGTGATGAATGCAGTAAGGAAGGATTAGTGGATCGGAAATGAGATTGTCGTATCCCAAAAGAAAATCCTGTCGTTTCCATAGAAATGTTACATGATTTAGAAGGAGAAGTCATAGAAGACATAGTATTTCATAGCGACGCAATTTCCGTGTGAATTCGTCCATGTGTGGGAGTGAGGGATGCAGTAAAGAAGGATTAGTGGATCGGAAATGAGATTGTCGTATCCCAAAAGAGAATCCTGTCGTTTCCATAGAAACGTTACTCGATTTAGAAGGGAATATCATAGAACACGTAGTATTACATAGAGACGCAATTTCCGTGTGAATTCGTCAATGAGTGGGAGTGAGGGATGCAGTAATGAAGGATTAGTGGATCGGAAATGAGATTGTCGTATCCCAAAAGAAAATCCTGTCGTTTCCATAGAAACGTTACTCGATATAGAAGGAGAAGTCATAGAACACATAGTATTTCATAGCGACGCAATTTCCGTGTAAATTCTTCAATGTGTGGGAGTGAGGGCTGCAGTAAAGAAGGATTAGTGGATCGGAAATGAGATTGTCGTATCCCAAAAGAAAATCCTGTCGTTTCCATAGAAACGTTACTCGATTTAGAAGGTAATGTCTTAGAACACATAGTATTTCATAGCGACGCAATTTCCGTGCGAATTCGTCAATGAGTGGGAGAGATGAATGCAGAAAAGAAGGATTAGTGGATCGGAAATGAGATTGTCGTATCCCTAAAGAAAATCCTGTCGTTTCCATAGAAACGTTACTCGATTTAGAAGGAAATGTATTAGAACACATTGTATTTCATAGCGACGCAATTTCCGTGTGAATTCGTGAATGAGTGGGAGTGAGGGATGCAGTAAAGAAGGATTAGTGGATCGGAAATGAGATTGTCGTATCCCAAAAGATAATCCTGTCGTTTCCATAGAAACGTTACTCGATTTAGAAGGAAATGTCTTAGAACACATAGTATTTAATAGCGACGCAATTTCCGTGTGAATTCGTCCATGTGTGGGAGTGAGTGATGCAGTAAAGAAGGATTAGTGGATCGGAAATGAGATTGTCGTATCCCAAACGAGAATCCTGTCGTTTCCATAGAAACGTTACTGGATTTAGAAGGAAATATCATAGAACACGTAGTATTACATAGGGACGCAATTTCCGTGTAAATTCTTCAATGTGTGGGAGTGAGGGCTGCAGTAAAGAAGGATTAGTGGATCGGAAATGAGATTGTCGTATCCCAAAAGAAAATCCTGTCGTTTCCATAGAAACGTTACTCGATTTAGAAGGTAAAGTCTTAGAACACATAGTATTTCATAGCGACGCAATTTCCGTGCGAATTCGTCAATGAGTGGGAGAGATGAATGCAGAAAAGAAGGATTAGTGGATCGGAAATGAGATTGTCGTATCCCTAAAGAAAATCCTGTCGTTTCCATAGAAACGTTACTCGATTTAGAAGGAAATGTATTAGAACACATAGTATTTCATAGCGACGCAATTTCCGTGTGAATTCGTGAATGAGTGGGAGTGAGGGATGCAGTAAAGAAGGATTAGTGGATCGGAAATGAGATTGTCGTATCCCAAAAGATAATCCTGTCGTTTCCATAGAAACGTTACTCGATTTAGAAGGAAATGTCTTAGAACACATAGTATTTAATAGCGACGTAATTTCCGTGTGAATTCGTCCATGTGTGGGAGTGAGGGATGCAGTAAAGAAGGATTAGTGGATCGGAAATGAGATTGTCGTATCCCAAAAGAGAATCCTGTCGTTTCCATAGAAACGTTACTCGATTTAGAAGGAAATATCATAGAACACGTAGTATTACATAGGGACGCAATTTCCGTGTGAATTCGTCAATGAGTGGGAGTGAGGGATGCAGTAATGAAGGATTAGTGGATCGCAAATGAGATTGTCGTATCCCAAAAGAAAATCCTGTCGTTTCCATAGAAACGTTACTCGATATAGAAGGAGAAGTCATAGGACACATAGTATTTCATAGCGACGCAATTTCCGTGTGAATTCGTCAATGAGTGGGAGTGAGGGATGCAGTAATGAAGGATTAGTGGATCGGAAATGAGATTGTCGTATCCCAAAAGAAAATCCTGTCGTTTCCATAGAAACGTTACTCGATTTAGAAGGAAATGTCTTAGAATACATAGTATTTCATAGCTACGCAATTTCCGTGTGAATTCGTCAATGAGTGGGAGTGAGGGATGCAGTAAAGAAGGATTAGTGGATCGGAAATGAGATTGTCGTATCCCAAAAAAAATCCTGTCGTTTCCATAGAAACGTTACTCGATTTAGAAGGAGAAGTCATAGAAGACATAGTATTTCATAGCGACGCAATTTCGGTGTGAATTCGTCAATATGTGGGAGTGAGGGATGCAGTAAAGAAGGATTAGTGGATCGGAAATGTGATTGTCGTATCCCAAAATAAAATACTGTCGTTTCCATAGAAACGTTACTCGATTTAGAAGGAAATGTCTTAGAACACATAGTATTTCATAGCGACGCAATTTCCGTGTGAATTCGTCAATGTGTGGGAGTGAGGGATGCAGTAAAGAAGGATTAGTGGATCGAAAATGAGATTGTCGTATCCCTAAAGAGAAACCTGTCGTTTCCATACAAACGTTACTCGATTTAGAAGGAAATGTCATAGAACACGTAGTATTTCATAGCGACGCAATTTCCGTGTGAATTCGTCAAAGTGTGGGAGTGAGGGATGCAGTAAAGAAGGATTAGTGGATCGGAAATGAGATTGTCGTATCCCAAAAGAAAATCTTGTCGTTTCCACAGAAACGTTACTCGATTTAGAAGGAAATGTCTTAGAACATATAGTATTTCATAGCGACGCAATTTCCATGCGAATTCGACAATGTGTGGGAGTGAGGGATGCAGTAAACAAAGATTAGTGGATCGGAAATGAGATTGTCGTATCCCAAAAGAAAATCCTGTCGTTTCCATAGAAACGTTACTCGATTTAGAAGGAATTGTCTCAGAACACATAGTATTTCATAGCGACGCAATTTCCGTGTGAATTCGTCAATGTGTGGGAGTGAAGGATGCAGTAAAGAAGGATTAGTGGATCGGAAATGAGATTGTCGTATCCCAAAAGAAATTCCTGTCGTTTCCATAGAAACGTTACTCGATTTAGAAGGAAATGTCATAGAACCCATAGTATTTCATTGTGACGCAATTGCTTTGTTAATTCGTCAATGTGTGGGAGTGAGGGATGCACTAAAGAAGGATTAGTGGATCGGAAATGAGATTGTCGCATCCCAAAAGAAAATCCTGTGGTTTCCATAGAAATGTTACTCGATTTAGAAGGAGAAGTCATAGAACCCATAGTATTTCATAGCGACGCAATTTCCGTGTGAATTCGTCAATGTGTGGGAGTGAGGGATGCAGTAAAGAAGGATTAGTGGATTGGAAATGAGATTATCGTATCCCAAAAGAAAATCCTGTCGTTTCCATAGAAACGTTACTCGATTTAGAAGGAAATGTCTTAGAACACATAGTATTTCATAGCGTCGCAATTTCCGTCTGAATTCATCAATGAGTGGGAGTGAGGGATGCAGTAAAGAAGGATTAGTGGATCAGAAATGAGATTGTCGTATCCAAAAAAAATCCTGTCGTTTCCATAGAAACGTTACTCGAAATAGAAGGAAATGTCTTAGAACTCATAGTATTTCATAGCGACGCAATTTCCGTGTGAATTCGTCAATGTGTGGGAGTGAGGGATGCAGTAAAGAAGGATTAGTGGATCGGAAATGTGATTGTCGTATCCCAAAAGAAAATCTTGTCGTTTCCATAGAAACGTTAATCGATTTAGAACGAAATGTCTTAGAACACATAGTATTTCATAGCGACGCAATTTCCGTGTGAATTCGTCAGTGTGTGGGAGTGAGGGATGCAGTAAAGAAGGATTGGTGGATCGGAAATGAGATTGTCGTATCCCATAAGAAAATCCTGTCGTTTCCATAGAAACGTTACTCGATTTAGAAGGAAATGTCTTAGAATACATATTATTTCATAGCTACGCAATTTCCGTGTGAATTCGTCAATGAGTGGGAGTGAGGGATGCAGTAAAGAAGGATTAGTGGATCGGAAATGAGATTGTCGTATCCCAAAAAAAATCCTGCCGTTTCCATAGAAACGTTACTCGATTTAGAAGGAGAAGTCATAGAAGACATAGTATTTCATAGCGACGCAATTCCCGTGTGAATTCGTCAATATGTGGGAGTGAGGGATGCAGTAAAGAAGGATTAGTGGATCGGAAATGTGATTATCGTGTCCCAAAAGAAAATACTGTCGTTTCCATAGAAACGTTACTCGATTTCGAAGGAAATGTCTTAGAACACATAGTATTTCATAGCGACGCAATTGCCGTGTGAATTCGTCAATGTGTGGGAGTGAGGGATGCAGTAAAGAAGGATTAGTGGATCGGAAATGAGATTGTCGTATCCCTAAAGAGAAACCTGTCGTTTCCATTCAAACGTTACTCGATTTAGAAGGAAATGTCATAGAACACGTAGTATTTCATAGCGACGCAATTTCCGTGTGAATTCGTCAAAGTGTGGGAGTGAGGGATGCAGTAAAGAAGGATTAGTGGATCGGAAATGAGATTGTCGTATCCCAAAAGAAAATCTTGTCGTTTCCATAGAAACGTTACTTGATTTAGAAGGAAATGTCTTAGAACATGTAGTATTTCATAGCGACGCAATTTCCATGCGAATTCGACAATGTGTGGGAGTGAGGGATTCAGTAAACAAGGATTAGTGGATCGGAAATGTGATTGTCGTATCCCAAAAGAAAATCCTGTCGTTTCTATAGAAACGTTACTCGATTTAGAAGGAATTGTCTCAGAACACATAATATGTCATAGCGACGCAATTTCCGTGTGAATTCGTCAATGTGTGGGAGTGAAGGATGCAGTAAAGAAGGATTAGTGGATCGGAAATGAGATTGTCGTCTCCCAAAAGAAATTCCTGTCGTTTCCATAGAAACGTTACTCGATTTAGAAGGAAATGTCATAGAACCCATAGTATTTCATTGTGACGCAATTGCTTTGTTAATTCGTCAATGTGTGGGAGGGAGGGATGCAGTAAAGAAGGATTAGTGGATCGGAAATGAGATTGTCGTATCCCAAAAGAAAATCCTGTGGTTTCCATAGAAATGTTACTCGATTTAGAAGGAGAAGTCATAGAACCCATAGTATTTCATAGCGACGCAATTTCCGTGTGAATTCGTCAATGTGTGGGAGTGAGGGATGCAGTAAAGAAGGATTAGTGGATTGGAAATGAGATTGTCGTATCCCAAAAGAAAATCCTGTCGTTTCCATAGAAACGTTACTCGATTTAGAAGGAAATGTCTTAGAACACATAGTATTTCATAGCGTCGCAATTTCCGTCTGAATTCGTCAATGAGTGGGAGTGAGGGATGCAGTAAAGAAGGATTAGTGGATCAGAAATGAGATTGTCGTATCCAAAAAAAATCCTGTCGTTTCCATAGAAACGTCACTCGAAATAGAAGGAAATGTCTTAGAACTCATAGTATTTCATAGCGACGCAATTTCCGTGTGAATTCGTCAATGTGTGGGAGTGAGGGATGCAGTAAAGAAGGATTAGTGGATCGGAAATGTGATTGTCGTATCCCAAAAGAAAATCCTGTCGTTTCCATAGAAACGTTACTCGATTTAGAACGAAATGTCTTAGAACACATAGTATTTCATAGCGACGCAATTTCCGTGTGAATTCGTCAGTGTGTGGGAGTGAGGGATGCAGTAAAGAAGGATTAGTGGATCGGGAATGTGATTGTCGTATCCCAAAAGAAAATCCTGTCGTTTCCATAGAAACGTTACTCGATTTAGATGGAAATGTCTTAGAACGCATAGTATTCCTTAGCGACGCAATTTCCGTGTGAATTCGTCAATGTGTGGGAGTGAGGGATGCACTAAGGAAGGATTAGTGGATCGGAAATGTGATTGTCGTATCCCAAAAGAAAATACTGTCGTTTCCATAGAAACGTTACTCGATTTAGAAGGAAATGTCTTAGAACACTTAGTATTTGTTAGCGACGCACTTTCCGTGTGAATTCGTCAATGTGTGGGAGTGAGGGATGCAGTAAAGAAAGATTAGTGGATCTGCAATGTGATTGTCGTATCCCAAAAGAAAATCCTGTCGTTTCCATAGAAACGTTACTCGATTTAGAATTAAATGTCTTAGAACACATAGTATTTCATAGCGACGCAATTTCCGTGTGAATTCGTCAATGTGTGGGAGTGAGGGATGCAGTAAAGAAGGATTAGTGGATCGGAAATGTGATTGTCGTATCCCAAAAGAAAATCCTGTCGTTTCCATGGAAACGTTACTCAATTTAGTAGGAAATGTCTTACAACCCATAGTATTTCATAGCGACGCACTTTCCGTGTGAATTCGTCAATGTGTGGGAGTGAGGGATGCAGTAATGAGGGATTAGTGGATCGGAAATGAGATTGTCGTATCCCAAAAGAAAATCCTGTCGTATCCATAGAAACGTTACTCGATTTAGAAGGGAAAGTCATAGAACCTATAGTATTTCATAGCGACGCAATTTCCGTGTGAATTCGTCAATGAGTGGGGGTGAGGGATGCAGTAAAGAGGGATTAGTGGATCGGAAATGAGATTGTCGTATCCCAAAAGAAAATCTTGTCGTTTCCACAGAAACGTTACTCGATTTAGAAGGAAATGTCTTAGAACACGTAGTATTTCATAGCGACCCAATTTCCGTGTGAATTCGTCAATGAGTAGGAGTGAGGGATGCAGTAAAGAAGGATTAGTGGATCGGAAATGCGATTGTCGTATCCCAAAAGAAAATCCTGTTGTTTCCATAGAAACGTTACTCGATTTAGAAGGAGAAGTCATAGAAAACATAGTATTTCATAGCGACGCAATTTCCGTGTGAATTCGTCAATGTGTGGGAGTGAAGGATGCAGTAAAGATGTATTAGTGGATAGGAAATGAGATTGTCGTAACCCAAAAGAAAATCCTGTCGTTTCCATAGAAACGTTACTCGATTTAGAAGGAAATGTATTAGAACACATAGTATTTCATAGCGACGCAATTTCCATGTGAATTCGTCAGTGTGTGGGAGTGCGGGATGCAGTAAAGAAGGATTAGTGGATCGGAAATGAGATTGTCGTATCCCAAAAAAAATTCTGTCGTTTCCATAGAAACGTTACTCGATTTAGAAGGAGAAGTCATAGAACCCATAGTATTTCATAGCTACTCAATTTCTGTGTTAATTCTTCAATGTGAGGGAGCTAGGGATGCAATAAAGAAGGAATAGTTCATCGACAAGGAGATACTCGTGTCGCAAAAGAAAAGCCAGTCGTTTCCATAGAAACGATACTCGATTTAGAAGGAGAAGTCATAGAACCCATAGTATTTCATTGCGACGCTATTGCTGTGTTAATTCGACAAAGTGTGGGAGTGAGGGATGTGGTAAAGAAGGATTAGTGGATCGGAAATGTGATTCTCGTATCCCAAAAGAAAATCCTGTCGTTTCCATAGAAACGTTACTCGATTTAGAAGGAAATGCCTTAGAACACATAGTATTTCATAGCGACGCAATTTCCGTGTGAATTCGTCAATGTGTGGGAGTGAGGGTTGCAGTAAAGAAGGATCAGTGGATCGGAAATGAGATTGTCGTATCCCAAAAGAGGATCCTGTCGTTTCCATAGAAACGTTACTCGATTTAGAAGGAAATGTCATAGAACACGTAGTATTTCATAGCGACACAATTTCCGTGTGAATTCGTCAATGTGTGGGAGTGAGGGATGCAGTAAAGAAGGATTAATGGATCGGAAATGAGATTGTCGTATCCCAAAAGAAAATCCTGTCGTTTCCATGGAAACGTTTCTCGATTTAGAAGGAAATGCCTTAGAACACATAGTATTTGATAGCGACGCAATTTCCGTGTGAATTCGACAATGTGTGGGAGTGAGGGATGGAGTTAAGTAGGATTAGTGGATCGGAAATGTGATTGTCGTATCCCAAAAGAAAATCCTGTCGTTTCCATAGAAACGTTACACGAATTAGAAACAAATGTCTTAGAACACATATTATTTCATAGCGACGCAATTTCCGTGTGAATTCGTCATTGTGTGGGAGTGAAGGATGCAGTAAAGAAGGATTAGTGGATCGGAAATGAGATAGTCGTATCCCAAAAGAAAATCCTGTCGTTTCCATAGAAACGTCACTCGATTTAGACGGAAATGTCTTAGAACACATAATATTTCATAGCGACGAAATTTCTGTGTGAATTCGTCAATGTGTGGGAGTGAGGGATGCAGTTAAGAAGGATTAGTGGATCGGAAATGAAATTGTCGTATCCCAAAAGAAAATCCTGTCGTTTACATAGAAACGTTACTCGATTTAGAAGGAAATGTCATAGCACCTATAGTATTTCATTGCGACGCAATTGCTGTGTTAATTCGTCAATGTGTGGGAGTGAGGGATGCAGTAAAGAAGGATTAGTGCATCGGAAATGAGATAGTCGTATCCCAAAAGAAAATCCTGTCGTTTCCATAGGAACGCTACTCGATTTAGAAGGAGAAGTCATAGATCCCATAGTATTTCATAGCGACGCAATTTCCGAGTGAATTCGTCAATGTGTGGGAGTGAGGGATGCAGAAAAGAAGGATTAGTGGATCGGAAATGAGATTGCCGTATCCCAAAAGAAAATCCTGTCGTTTCCATAGAAACGTTACTCGATTTAGAAGGAAATTTCTTAGAACGCATAGTATTTCATAGCGACGCAATTTCCGTGTGAATTCGTCAATGTGTGGGAGTGAGGGATGCAGTAAAGAAGGATTAGTGGATCGGAAATGAGATTGTCGTATCCCAAAAGAAAATCCTGTCGTATCCATAGAAACGTTACTCGATTTAGAAGGAGAAGTCACAGAACCCATAGTATTTCATAGCGACGCAATTTCCGTGTGAATTCGTCAATGAGTGGGAGTGAGGGATGCAGTAAAGAAGGATTAGTGGATCGGAAATGCGATTGTCGTATCCCAAAAGAAAATCCTGTCGTTTGCATAGAAACGTTACTCGATTTAGAAGGAGAAGTCATAGAACACATAGTATTTCACAGCGACGCAATTTCCGTGTGAATTCGTCAATGTGTGGGAGTGAAGGATGCAGTAAAGAAGGATTAGTGGATAGGAAATGAGATTGTCGTATCCCAAAAGAAAATCCTGTCATTTCCATAGAAACGTTACTCGATTTAGAAGGAAATGTCTTAGAACACATAGTATTTCACAGCGACGCAATTTCCGTATTAATTAGTCAGTGAGTTGGAGTGAGGGATGCAGTAAAGAAGGATTAGTGGATCGGAAATGAGATTGTCGTATCCCAAAAGAAAATTCTGTCGCTTCCATAGAAACATTACTCGATTTAGAAGGAGAAGTCATAGAACCCATAGTATTTCATAGCTACTCAATTTCTGTGTTAACTCGTCAATGTGAGGGAGCTAGGGATGCAATAAAGAAGGAATAGTTCATCGAGAAGGAGATACTCGTATCGCAAAACAAAAGCCAGTCGTTTCCATAGAAACGATACTCGATTTAGATGGAGAAGTCATAGAACCCATAGTATTTCATTGCGACGCAATTGCTGTGTTAATTCGTCAATGTGTGGGAGTGAGGGATGCAGTAAAGAAGGATTAGTGGATCGGAAATGTGATTGTCGTATTCCAAAAGAAAATCCTGTCGTTTCCATACAAACGTTACTCGATTTAGAAGGAAATGTCTTAGAGCACATAGTATTTCATAGCGACGCAATTTCCGTGTGAATTCGTCAATGTGTGGGAGTGAGGGATGCAGTAAAGAAGGATTAGTGGATCGGAAATGAGATTGTCGTATCCCAAAAGAGGATCCTGTCGTTTCCATAGAAACGTTACTCGATTTAGAAGGATATGTCATAGAACACATAGTATTTCATAGCGACACAATTTCCGTGTGAATTCGTCAATGTGTGGGAGTGAGGGATGCAGTAAAGAAGGATTAGTGGATCGGAAATGTGATTGTCGTATCCCAAAAGATAATACTGTCGTTTCCATAGAAACGTTACTCGATTTAGAAGGAAATGTCTTAGAACACATAGTATTTGATAGCGACGCACTTTCCGTGTGAATTCGTCAATGTGTGGGAGTGAGGGATGCAGTAAAGAAAGATTAGTGGATCGGCAATGTGATTGTCGTATCCCTAAAGAAAATCCTTTCGTTTCCATAGAAACGTTACTCGATTTAGAAGGAAATGTCTTAGAACACATAGTATTTCATAGCGACGCAATTTCCGTGTGAATTCGTCAATGTGTGGGAGTGAGGGATGCAGTAAAGAAGGATTAGTGGATCGGAAATGCGATTGTCGTATCCCAAAAGAAAATCCTGTCGTTTCCATAGAAACGTTACTCGATTTAGAAGGAGAAGTCATAGAACACATAGTATTTCACAGCGACGCAATTTCCGTGTGAATTCGTCAATGTGTGGGAGTGAAGGATGCAGTAAAGAAGGATTAGTGGATAGGAAATGAGATTGTCGTATCCCAAAAGAAAATCTTGTCGTTTCCACAGAAACGTTACTCGATTTAGAAGGAAATGTCTTAGAACACGTAGTATTTCATAGCTACGCAATTTCCGTGTGAATTCGTCAATGAGTGGGAGTGAGGGATGCAGTAAAGAAGGATTAGTGGATCGGAAATGCGATTGTCGTATCCCAAAAGAAAATCCTGTCGTTTCCATAGAAACGTTACTCGATTTAGAAGGAGAAGTCATAGAACACATAGTATTTCACAGCGACGCAATTTCCGTGTGAATTCGTCAATGTGTGGGAGTGAAGGATGCAGTAAAGAAGGATTAGTGGATAGGAAATGAGATTGTCGTATCCCAAAAGAAAATCCTGTCGTTTCCATAGAAACGTTACTCGATTTAGAAGGAAATGTCTTAGAACACATAGTATTTCACAGCGACGCAATTTCCGTGTGAATTCGTCAATGTGTGGCAGTGAGGGATGCAGTAAAGAAGGATTAGTGGATCGGAAATGAGATTGTCGTATCCCAAAAGAGGATCCTGTCGTTTCCATAGAAACGTTACTCGATTTAGAAGGAAATGTCATAGAACACATAGTATTTCATAGCGACACAATTTCCGTGTGAATTCGTCAATGTGTGGGAGTGAGGGATGCAGTAAAGAAGGATTAGTGGATCGGAAATGAGATTGTCGTATCCCAAAAGAAAATCCTGTCGTTTCCATAGAAACGTTACTCGATTTAGAAGGAAATGTCTTAGAACACATAGTATTTGATAGTGACGCAATTTCCGTGTGAATTCGACAATGTGTGGAAGTGAGGGATGCAGTTAAGAAGGATTAGTGGATCGGAAATGTGATTGTCATATCCCAAAAGAAAATCCTGTCGTTTCCATAGAAATGTTACTCAATTTAGTAGGAAATGTCTTAGAACCCATAGTATTTCATAGCGACGCACTTTCCGTGTGAATTCGTCAATGTGTGGGAGTGAGGGATGCAGTAAAGAGGGATTAGTGGATCGGAAATTAGATTGTCGTATCCCAAAAGAAAATCCTGTCGTATCCATAGAAACGTTACTCGATTTAGAAGGAGAAGTCATAGAACCCATAGTATTTCATAGCGACGCAATTTCCGTGTCAATTCGTCAATGAGTGGGGGTGAGGGATGCAGTAAAGAAGGATTAATGGATCGGAAATGACATTGTCGTATCCCAAAAGAAAATCTTGTCGTTTCCACAGAAACGTTACTCGATTTAGAAGGAAATGTCTTAGAACACGTAGTATTTCATAGCGACGCAATTTCCGTGTGAATTCGTCAATGAGTGGGAGTGAGGGATGCAGTAAAGAAGGATTAGTGGATCGGAAATGCGATTGTCGTATCCCAAAAGAAAATCCTGTCGTTTGCATAGAAACGTTACTCGATTTAGAAGGAGAAGTCATAGAACACATAGTATTTCACAGCGACGCAATTTCCGTGTGAATTCGTCAATGTGTGGGAGTGAAGGATGCAGTAAAGAAGGATTAGTGGATAGGAAATGAGATTGTCGTATCCCAAAAGAAAATCCTGTCGTTTCCATAGAAACGTTACTCGATTTAGAAGGAAATGTCTTAGAACACATAGTATTTCACAGCGACGCAATTTCCGTATGAATTAGTCAGTGAGTGGGAGTGAGGGATGCAGTAAAGATGGATTAGTGGATCGGAAATGAGATTGTCGTATCCCAAAAGAAAATTCTGTCGCTTCCATAGAAACGTTACTCGATTTAGAAGGAGAAGTCAGAGAACCCATAGTATTTCATAGCTTCTCAATTTCTGTGTTAACTCGTCAATGTGAGGGAGCTAGGGATGCAATAAAGAAGGAATAGTTCATCGAGAAGGACATACTCGTATCGCAAAACAAAAGCCAGTCGTTTCCATAGAAACGATACTCGATTTAGATGGAGAAGTCATAGAACCCATAGTATTTCATTGCGACGCAATTGCTGTGTTAATTCGTCAATGTGTGGGAGTGAGGGATGCAGTAAAGAAGGATTAGTGGATCGGAAATGTGATTGTCGTATTCCAAAAGAAAATCCTGTCGTTTCCATACAAACGTTACTCGATTTAGAAGGAAATGTCTTAGAGCACATAGTATTTCATAGCGACGCAATTTCCGTGTGAATTCGTCAATGTGTGGGAGTGAGGGATGCAGTAAAGAAGGATTAGTGGATCGGAAATGAGATTGTCGTATCCCAAAAGAGGATCCTGTCGTTTCCATAGAAACGTTACTCGATTTAGAAGGATATGTCATAGAACACATAGTACTTCATAGCAACACAATTTCCGTGTGAATTCGTCAATGTGTGGGAGTGAGGGATGCAGTAAAGAAGGATTAGTGGATCGGAAATGAGATTGTCGTATCCCAAAAGAAAATCCTGTCGTTTCCATAGAAACGTTACTCGATTTAGAAGGAAATGTCTTAGAACACATAGTATTTGATAGCGACGCAATTTCCGTGTGAATTCGACAATGTGTGGGAGTGAGGGATGCAGTTAAGAAGGATTAGTGGATCGGAAATGTGATTGTCGTATCCCCAAAGAAAATCCTGTCGTTTCCATAGAAACGTTACACGATTTAGAAGGAAATGTCTTAGAACCCATAGTATTTCATAGCGCCGCAATTTCCGTGTCAATTCGTCATTGTGTGGGAGTGAAGGATGCAGTAAAGAAGGATTAGTGGATCGGAAATGAGATTGTCGTATCCCAAAAGAAAACTCTGTCGTTTCCATAGAAACGTTACTCGATTTAGAAGGAGAAGTCATAGAAGCCATAGTATTTCATAGCTTCTCAATTTCTGTGTTAATTCGTCAATGTGAGGGAGCTAGGGATGCAACAAAGAAGGAATATATCATCGAGAAGGAGATACTCGTGTCGCAAAAGAAAAGCCAGTCGTTTCCATAGAAACGATACTCGATTTAGAAGGAGAAGTCATAGAACCCATAGTATTTCATTGCGACGCAATTGCTGTGTTAATTCGTCAATGTGTGGGAGTGAGGGATGAGGTAAAGAAGGATTAGTGGATCGGAAATGTGATTGTCGTATCCCAAAAGAAAATCCCGTCGTTTCCATAGAAACGTTACCCGATTTAGAAAGAAATGTCTTAGAACACATAGTATTTCATAGCGACTCAATTTCCGTGTGAATTCGTCATTGTGTGGGAGTGAAGGATGCAGTAAAGAAGGATTAGTGGATCCTAAATGAGATTGTCGTATCCCAAAAGAAAATCCTATCGTTTCCATAGAAACGTCACTCGATTTAGAAGGAAATGACTTAGAACACATAGTATTTCATAGCGACGCAATTTCCGTGTGAATTCGTCAATGTGTGGGAGTGAGGGATGCAGTTAAGAAGGATTAGTGGATCGGAAATGAGATTGTCGTATCCCAAAAGAAAATCCTGTCGTTTCCATAGAAACGTTACTCGATTTAGAAGGAAATGTCATAGCACTTATAGTATTTCATTGCGACGCAATTGCTGTGTTAATTCGTCAATGTGTGGGAGTGAGGGATGCAGTAAAGAAGGATTAGTGGATCGGAAATGAGATAGTCGTATCCCAATAGAAAATCCTGTCGTTTCCATAGGAACGTTACTCGATTTAGAAGGAGAAGTCATAGATCCCATAGTATTTCATAGCGACGCAATTTCCGTGTGAATTCGTCAATGTGTGGGAGTGAGGAATACAATAAAGGAGGATTAGTGGATCGGAAATGAGATTGTCGTATCCCAAAAGAAAATCCTGTCGTTTCCATAGAAACGTTACTCGATTTAGAAGGAAATTTCTTAGAACGCATAGTATTTCATAGCGACGCAATTTCCGTGTGAATTCGTCAATGTGTGGGAGTGAGGGATGCAGTAAAGAAGGATCAGAGGATCGGAAATGAGATTGTCGTATCCCAAAAGAAAATCCTGTCGCTTCCATAGAAACGTTACTCGATTTAGAAGGAGAAGTCTTAGAACCCATAGTATTTCATAGCGGCGCAATTTCCGTGAGAATTCGTCAATGTGTGGGAGTGAGGGATGCAGTACAGAAGGATTAGTGGATCGGAAATGTGATTGTCGTATCCCAAATGAAAATCCTGTCGTTTCCATAGAAACGTTACTCGATTTAGAAGGAAACGTCTTAGAACAAATAGTATTTCACAGCGACGCAATTTCCGTGTGAATTCGTCAATGTGTGGGAGTGAAGCATGCAGTAAAGAAGGATTAGTGGATCGGAAATGAGATTGTCGTATCCCAAAAGAAAATTCTGTCGATTCCATAGAAACGTTACTCGATTTAGAAGGAGAAGTCATAGAACCCATAGTATTTCATAGCTACTCAATTTCTGTGTTAATTCGTCAATGTGAGGGAGCTAGGGATGCAATAAAGAAGGAATAGTTCATCGAGAACGAGATACTCGTAACGCAAAACAAAAGCCAGTCGTTTCCATAGAAACGATACTCGATTTAGAAGGAGAAGTCATAGAACCCATAGTATTTCATTGCGACGCAATTGCTGTGTTAATTCGTCAGTGTGTGGGATTGAGGGATGCAGTAAAGAAGGATTAGTGGATCGGAAATGTGATTGTCGTATCCCAAAAGAAAATCCTGTCGTTTCCATACAAACGTTAATCGATTTAGAAGGAAATGTCTTAGAGCACATAGTATTTCATAGCGACGCAATTTCCGTGTGAATTCGTCAATGTGTGGGAGTGAGGGATGCAGTAAAGAAGGATTAGTGGATCGGAAATGAGATTGTCGTATCCCAAAAGGAGATCCTGTCGTTTCCATAGAAACGTTACTCGATTTAGAAGGAAATGTCATAGAACACATAGTATTTCATAGCGACACAATTTCCGAGTGAATTCGTCAATGTGTGGGAGTGAGGGATGCAGTAAAGAAGGATTAGTGGATCGGAAATGAGATTGTCGTATCCCAAAAGAAAATCCTGTCGTTTCCATAGAAACGTTACTCGATTTAGAAGGAAATGTCTTAGAACACATAGTATTTGATAGCGACGCAATTTCCGTGTGAATTCGACAATGTGTGGGAGTGAGGGATGCAGTTAAGAAGGATTAGTGGATCGGAAAAGTGATTGTCGTATCCCAAAAGAAAATCCTGTCGTTTCCATAGAAACGTTACTCGATTTAGAAGGAAATGTCTTAGAACACATAGTATTTCATAGCGCCGCAATTTCCGTGTGAATTCGTCATTGTGTGGGAGTGAAGCATGCAGTAAAGAAGGATTAGTGGATCGGAAATGAGATTGTCGTATCCCAAAAGAAAATTCTGTCGATTCCATAGAAACGTTACTCGATTTAGAAGGAGAAGTCATAGAACCCATAGTATTTCATAGCTACTCAATTTCTGTGTTAATTCGTCAATGTGAGGGAGCTGGGGATGCAATAAAGAAGGAATAGTTCATCGAGAAGGAGATACTCGTGTCGCAAAAGAAAAGCCAGTCGTTTCCATAGAAACGATACTCGATTTAGAAGGAGAAGTCATAGAACCCATAGTATTTCATTGCGACGCAATTGCTGTGTTAATTCGTCAATGTGTGGGAGTGAGGGATGAGGTAAAGAAGGATTAGTGGATCGGAAAAGTGATTGTCGTATCCCAAAAGAAAATCCTGTCGTTTCCATAGAAACGTTACTCGATTTAGAAGGAAATGTCTTAGAACACATAGTATTTCATAGCGACGCAATTTCCGTGTGAATTGGTCAATGTGTGGGAGTGAGGGTTGCAGTAAAGAAGGATCAGTGGATCGGAAATGATATTGTCGTATCCCAAAAGAGGATCCCGTCGTTTCCATAGAAACGTTACTCGATTTAGAAGGAAATGTCATAGAACACATAGTATTTCATAGCGACACAATTTCCGTGTGAATTCGTCAATGTGTGGGAGTGAGGGAACAAGTAAAGAAGGATTAGTGGATCGGAAATGAGATTGTCGTATCCCAAAACAAAATCCTGTCGTTTCCATGGAAACGTTACTCGATTTAGAAGGAAGTGTCTTAGAACACATAGTATTTGATAGCGACGCAATTTCCGTGTGAATTCGGAAATGTGTGGGAGTGAGGGATGCAGTTAAGAAGGATTAGTGAATCGGAAATGTGATTGTCGTATCCCAAAAGAAAATCCTGTCGTTTCCATAGAAACGTTACTCGATTTAGAAGGAAATGTCTTAGAACACATTTGATAGCGACGCAATTTCCGTGTGAATTCGACAATGTGTGGGAGTGAGGGATGCAGTTTAGAAGGATTAGTGGATCGGAAATGTGATTGTCGTATCCCAAAAGAAAATCCTGTCGTTTCCATAGAAACGTTACACGATTTAGAAGGAAATGTCTTAGAACCCATAGTATTTCATAGCGCCGCAATTTCCGTGTCAATTCGTCATTGTGTGGGAGTGAAGGATGCAGTAAAGAAGGATTAGTGGATCGGAAATGAGATTGTCGTATCCCAAAAGAAAACTCTGTCGTTTCCATAGAAACGTTACTCGATTTAGAAGGAGAAGTCATAGAACCCATAGTATTTCATAGCTACTCAATTTCTGTGTTAATTCGTCAATGTGAGGGAGCTAGGGATGCAATAAAGAAGGAATATATCATCGAGAAGGAGATACTCGTGTCGCAAAAGAAAAGCCAGTCGTTTCCATAGAAACGATACTCGATTTAGAAGGAGAAGTCATAGAACCCATAGTATTTCATTGCGACGCAATTGCTGTGTTAATTCGTCAATGTGTGGGAGTGAGGGATGAGGTAAAGAAGGATTAGTGGATCGGAAATGTGATTGTCGTATCCCAAAAGAAAATCCTGTCGTTTCCATACAAACGTTAATCGATTTAGAAGGAAATGTCTTAGAGCACATAGTATTTCATAGCGACGCAATTTCCGTGTGAATTCGTCAATGTGTGGGAGTGAGGGATGCAGTAAAGAAGGATTAGTGGATCGGAAATGAGATTGTCGTATCCCAAAAGGAGATCCTGTCGTTTCCATAGAAACGTTACTCGATTTAGAAGGAAATGTCATAGAACACATAGTATTTCATAGCGACACAATTTCCGTGTGAAATCGTCAATGTGTGGGAGTGAGGGATGCAGTAAAGAAGGATTAGTGGATCGGAAAAGAGATTGTCGTATCCCAAAAGAAAATCCTGTCGTTTCCATAGAAACGTTACTCGATTTAGAAGGAAATGTCTTAGAACACATAGTATTTGATAGCGACGCAATTTCCGTGTGAATTCGACAATGTGTGGGAGTGAGGGATGCAGTTAAGAAGGATTAGTGGATCGGAAAAGTGATTGTCGTATCCCAAAAGAAAATCCTGTCGTTTCCATAGAAACGTTACTCGATTTAGAAGGAAATGTCTTAGAACACATAGTATTTCATAGCGCCGCAATTTCCGTGTGAATTCGTCATTGTGTGGGAGTGAAGCATGCAGTAAAGAAGGATTAGTGGATCGGAAATGAGATTGTCGTATCCCAAAAGAAAATTCTGTCGATTCCATAGAAACGTTACTCGATTTAGAAGGAGAAGTCATAGAACCCATAATATTTCATAGCTACTCAATTTCTGTGTTAAATCGTCAATGTGAGGGAGCTAGGGATGCAATAAAGAAGGAATAGTTCATCGAGAAGGAGATACTCGTGTCGCAAAAGAAAAGCCAGTCGTTTCCATAGAAACGATACTCGATTTAGAAGGAGAAGTCATAGAACCCATAGTATTTCATTGCGACGCAATTGCTGTGTTAATTCGTCAATGTGTGGGAGTGAGGGATGAGGTAAAGAAGGATTAGTGGATCGGAAAAGTGATTGTCGTATCCCAAAAGAAAATCCTGTCGTTTCCATAGAAACGTTACTCGATTTAGAAGGAAATGTCTTAGAACACATAGTATTTCATAGCGACGCAATTTCCGTGTGAATTGGTCAATGTGTGGGAGTGAGGGTTGCAGTAAAGAAGGATCAGTGGATCGGAAATGATATTGTCGTATCCCAAAAGAGGATCCCGTCGTTTCCATAGAAACGTTACTCGATTTAGAAGGAAATGTCATAGAACACATAGTATTTCATAGCGACACAATTTCCGTGTGAATTCGTCAATGTGTGGGAGTGAGGGAACAAGTAAAGAAGGATTAGTGGATCGGAAATGAGATTGTCGTATCCCAAAACAAAATCCTGTCGTTTCCATGGAAACGTTACTCGATTTAGAAGGAAGTGTCTTAGAACACATAGTATTTGATAGCGACGCAATTTCCGTGTGAATTCGGAAATGTGTGGGAGTGAGGGATGCAGTTAAGAAGGATTAGTGGATCGGAAATGTGATTGTCGTATCCCAAAAGAAAATCCTGTCGTTTCCATAGAAACGTTACTCGATTTAGAAGGAAATGTCTTAGAACACATTTGATAGCGACGCAATTTCCGTGTGAATTCGACAATGTGTGGGAGTGAGGGATGCAGTTTAGAAGGATTAGTGGATCGGAAATGTGATTGTCGTATCCCAAAAGAAAATCCTGTCGTTTCCATAGAAACGTTACACGATTTGGAAGGAAATGTCTTAGAACCCATAGTATTTCATAGCGCCGCAATTTCCGTGTCAATTCGTCATTGTGTGGGAGTGAAGGATGCAGTAAAGAAGGATTAGTGGATCGGAAATGAGATTGTCGTATCCCAAAAGAAAACTCTGTCGTTTCCATAGAAACGTTACTCGACTTAGAAGGAGAAGTCATAGAACCCATAGTATTTCATAGCTACTCAATTTCTGTGTTAATTCGTCAATGTGAGGGAGCTAGGGATGCAATAAAGAAGGAATATATCATCGAGAAGGAGATACTCGTGTCGCAAAAGAAAAGCCAGTCGTTTCCATAGAAACGATACTCGATTTAGAAGCAGAAGTCATAGAACCCATAGTATTTCATTGCGACGCAATTGCTGTGTTAATTCGTCAATGTGTGGGAGTGAGGGATGAGGTAAAGAAGGATTAGTGGATCGGAAATGTGATTGTCGTATCCCAAAAGAAAATCCTGTCGTTTCCATAGAAACGTTACTCGATTTAGAAAGAAATGTCTTAGAACACATAGTATTTCATAGCGACTCAATTTCCGTGTGAATTCGTCATTGTGTGGGAGTGAAGGATGCAGTAAAGAAGGATTAGTGGATCCTAAATGAGATTGTCGTATCCCAAAAGAAAATCCTGTCGGTTACATAGAAACGTCACTCGATTTAGAAGGAAATGTCTTAGAACACATAGTATTTCATAGCGACGCAATTTCCGTGTGAATTCGTCAATGTGTGGGAGTGAGGGATGCAGTTAAGACGGATTAGTGGATCGGAAATGAGATTGTCGTATCCCAAAAGAAAATCCTGTCGTTTCCATAGAAACGTTACTCGATTTAGAAGGAAATGTCATAGCACTTATAGTATTTCATTGCAACGCAATTGCTGTGTTAATTCGTCAATGTGTGGGAGTGAGGGATGCAGTAAAGAAGGATTAGTGGATCGGAAATGAGATAGTCGTATCCCAATAGAAAATCCTGTCGTTTCCATAGGAACGTTACTCGATTTAGAAGGAGAAGTCATAGATCCCATAGTATTTCATAGCGACGGAATTTCCGTGTGAATTCGTCAATGTGTGGGAGTGAGGAATACAGTAAAGAAGGATTAGTGGATCGGAAATGAGATTGTCGTATCCCAAAAGAAAGTCCTGTCGCTTCCATAGAAACGTTACTCGATTTAGAAGGAAATTTCTTAGAACGCATATTATTTCATAGCGACGCAATTTCCGTGTGAATTCGTCAATGTGTGGGAGTGAGGGATGCAGTAAAGAAGGATTAGTGGATCGGAAATGAGATAGTCGTATCCCAATAGAAAATCCTGTCGTTTCCATAGGAACGTTACTCGATTTAGAAGAAGAAGTCATAGAACCCATAGTATTTCATTGCGACGCAATTGCTGTGTTAATTCGTCAATGTGTGGGAGTGAGGGATGCAGTAAAGAAGGATTAGTGGATCGGAAATGTGATTGTCGTATCCCAAAAGAAAATCCTGTCGTTTCCATACAAACGTTACTCGATTTAGAAGGAAATGTCTTAGAGCACATAGTATTTCATAGCGACGCAATTTCCGTGTGAATTCGTCAATGTGTGGGAGTGAGGGATGCAGTAAAGAAGGATTAGTGGATCGGAAATGAGATTGTCGTATCCCAAAAGGAGATCCTGTCGTTTCCATAGAAACGTTACTCGATTTAGAAGCAAATGTCATAGAACACATGGTATTTCATAGCGACACAATTTCCGTGTGAATTCGTCAATGTGTGGGAGTGAGGGATGCAGTAAAGAAGGATTAGTGGATCGGAAATGAGATTGTCGTATCCCAAAAGAAAATCCTGTCGTTTCCATAGAAACGTTACTCGATTTAGAAGGAAATGTCTTAGAACACATAGTATTTGATAGCGACGCAATTTCCGTGTGAATTCGACAATGTGTGGGAGTGAGGGATGCAGTTAAGAAGGATTAGTGGATCGGAAAAGTGATTGTCGTATCCCAAAAGAAAATCCTGTCGTTTCCATAGAAACGTTACTCGATTTAGAAGGAAATGTCTTAGAACACATAGTATTTCATAGCGCCGCAATTTCCGTGTGAATTCGTCATTGTGTGGGAGTGAAGCATGCAGTAAAGAAGGATTAGTGGATCGGAAATGAGATTGTCGTATCCCAAAAGAAAATTCTGTCGATTCCATAGAAACGTTACTCGATTTAGAAGGAGAAGTCATAGAACCCATAGTATTTCATAGCTACTCAATTTCTGTGTTAATTCGTCAATGTGAGGGAGCTAGGGATGCAATAAAGAAGGAATAGTTCATCGAGAAGGAGATACTCGTGTCGCAAAAGAAAAGCCAGTCGTTTCCATAGAAACGATACTCGATTTAGAAGGAGAAGTCATAGAACCCATAGTATTTCATTGCGACGCAATTGCTGTGTTAATTCGTCAATGTGTGGGAGTGAGGGATGAGGTAAAGAAGGATTAGTGGATCGGAAAAGTGATTGTCGTATCCCAAAAGAAAATCCTGTCGTTTCCATAGAAACGTTACTCGATTTAGAAGGAAATGTCTTAGAACACATAGTATTTCATAGCGACGCAATTTCCGTGTGAATTCGTCAATGTGTGGGAGTGAGGGATGCAGTAAAGAAGGATCAGTGGATCGGAAATGATATTGTCGTATCCCAAAAGAGGATCCCGTCGTTTCCATAGAAACATTACTCGAGTTAGACGGAAATGTCATAGAACACATAGTATTTCATAGCGACACAATTTCCGTGTGAATTCGTCAATGTGTCGGAGTGAGGGATGCAGTAAAGAAGGATTAGTGGATCGGAAATGAGATTGTCGTATCCCAAAAGAAAATCCTGTCGTTTCCATGGAAACGTTACTCGATTTAGAAGGAAGTGTCTTAGAACACATAGTATTTGATAGCGATGCAATTTCCGTGTGAATTCGGAAATGTGTGGGAGTGAGGGATGCAGTTAAGAAGGATTAGTGGATCGGAAATGTGATTGTCGTATCCCAAAAGAAAATCCTGTCGTTTCCATAGAAACGTTACTCGATTTAGAAGCAAATGTCGTAGAACACATAGTATTTCATAGCGACGCAGTTTCCGTGTGAATTCGTCATTGTGTGGGAGTGAAGGATGCAGTAGAGAAGGATTAGTGGATCGGAAATGAGATTGTCGTATCCCAAAAGAAAATCCTGTCGTTTCCATAGAAACGTCACTCGATTTAGAAGGAAATGTCTTTAGAACACATAGTATTTCATAGCGACGCAATTTCCGTGTGAATTCGTCAATGTGTGGGAGTGAGGGATGCAGTTAAGAAGGATTAGTGGATCGGAAATGAGATTGTCGTATCCCAAAAGAAAATTCTGTCGATTCCATAGAAATGTTACTCGATTTAGAAGGAGAAGTCATAAAACCCATAGTATTTCATAGCTACTCAATTTCTGTGTTAATTCGTCAATGTGAGGGAGCTAGAGATGCAATAAAGAAGGAATAGTTCATCGAGAAGGAGATACTCGTGTCGCAAAAGAAAAGCCAGTCGTTTCCATAGAAACGATACTCGATTTAGAAGGAGAAGTCATAGAACCCATAGCATTTCATTGCGACGCAATTGCTGTGTTAATTCGTCAATGTGTGGGAGTGAGGGATGAGGTAAAGAAGGATTAGTGGATCGGAAAAGTGATTGTCGTATCCCAAAAGAAAATCCTGTCGTTTCTATAGAAACGTTACTCGATTTAGAAGGAAATGTCTTAGAACACATAGTATTTCATAGCGACGCAATTTCCTTGTGAATTCGTCAATGTGTGGGAGTGAGGGTTGCAGTAAAGAAGGATCAGTGGATCGGAAATGATATTGTCGTATCCCAAAAGAGGATCCCGTCGTTTCCATAGAAACGTTACTCGATTTAGAAGGAAATGTCATTGAACACACAGTATTTCATAGCGACACAATTTCCGTGTGAATTCGTCAATGTGTGGGAGTGAGGGATGCAGTAAAGAAGGATTAGTGGATCGGAAATGAGATTGTCGTATCCCAAAAGAAAATCCTCTCGTTTCCATGGAAACGTTACTCGATTTAGAAGGAAGTGTCTTAGAACACATAGTATTTGATAGCGACGCAATTTCCGTGTGAATTCGGAAATGTGTGGGAGTGAGGGATGCAGTTAAGAAGGATTAGTGGATCGGAAATGAGATTGCCGTACCCCAAAAGAAAATCCTGTCGTTTCCATAGAAACGTTACTCGATTTAGAAGGAAATTTCTTAGAACCCATAGTATTTCATAGCGGCGCAATTTCCGTGAGAATTCGTCAATGTGTGGGAGTGAGGGATGCAGTACAGAAGGATTAGTGGATCGGAAATGTGATTGTCGTATCCCAAAAGAAAATCCTGTCGTTTTCATAGAAACGTTACGCGATTTAGAAGGAAACGTCTTAGAACGCATAGTATTTCATAGCGACGCAATTTCCGTGTGAATTCGTCAATGTGTGGGAGTGAGGGATGCAGTAAAGAAGGATTAGTGGATCGGAAATGAGATTGTCGTATTCCAAAAGAAAATCCTGTCGTTTCCATAGAAACGTTACTCGATTTAGAAGGAAATGTCTTAGAACATATAGTATTGCATAGCGACGCAATTTCCGTGTGAATTCTTCAATGTGTGGGAGTGAGGGATGCAGTAAAGAAGGATTAGTTTCTCGGAAATAGGATTGTCGTATCCCAAAAGGAAATCCTGTCGTTTCCATAGAAACACTACTCGATTTAGAAGGAAATGTCTTAGAACACATAGTATTTCATAGCGTCGCAATTTCCGTCTGAATTCGTCAATGAGTGGGAGTGAGCGATGCAGTAAAGAAGGATTAGTGGATCAGAAATGAGATTGTCGTATACAAAAAAAATCCTGTCGTTTCCATAGAATCGTTACTCGATTTAGAAGGAAATGTCTTAAAACACATAGTATTTCATAGCGACGCAATTTCCGTGTGAATTCGTCAATGTGTGGGAGTGAGGGATGCAGTAAAGAAGGATTAGTGGATCGGAAATGTGATTGTCGTATCCCAAAAGAAAATCCTGTCGTTTCCATAGAAACGTTACTCGATTTAGAGGGAAATGTCTTAGAACACATAGTATTTCATAGCGACGCAATTTCCGTGTGAATTCGTCAATGTGTGGGAGTAAGGGATGCAGTAAAGAAGGATTAGTGGATCGGAAATGTGATTGTCGTATCCCAAAAGAAAATCCTGTCGTTTCCATAGAAACGTTACTCGAATCAGAAGGAAATGTCTTAGAACACATAGTAATTGATAGCGACGCACTTTCCGTGTGAATTGGTCAATGTGTGGGAGTGAGGGATGCAGTAAAGAAAGATTAGTGGATCGGCAATGTGATTGTCGTATCCCAAAAGAAAATCCTGTCGTTTCCATAGAAACGTTACTCGATTTAGAAGGAAATGTCTTAGAACACATAGTATTTCATAGCGACGCAATTTCCGTGTGAATTCGTCAATGTGTGGGAGTGAGGGATGCAGTAAAGAAGGATTAGTGGATCGGAAATGTGATTGTCGTATCCCAAAAGAAAATCCTGTCGTTTCCATAGAAACGTTACTCGATTTAGAAGGAAATGTCTTAGAACACATAGTATTTCATAGCGACGCAATTTACGTGTGAATTCGTCAATGTGTGGGAGTGAGGGATGCAGTAAAGAAGGATTAGTGGATCGGAAATGTGATTGTCGTATCCCAAAAGAAAATCCTGTCGTTTCCATAGAAACGTTACTCGATTTAGAAGGAAATGTCTTAGAACGCATAGTATTTCATAGCGACGCAATTTCGTGTGAATTCGTCAATGTGTGGGAGTAAGAGATGCAGTAAAGAAGGATTAGTGGATCGGAAATGTGATTGTCGTATCCCAAAAGAAAATACTGTCGTTTCCATAGAAACGTTACTCGAATTAGAAACAAATGTCTTAGAACACATAGTATTTGATAGCGACGCACTTTCCGTGTGAATTGGTCAATTTGTGGGAGTGAGGGATGCAGTAAAGAAGGATTAGTGGATCAGCAATGTGATTGTCGTATCCCAAAAGAAAATCCTGTCGTTTCCATAGAAACGTTACTCGATTTAGAAGGAAATGTCTTAGAACACATAGTATTTCATAGCGACGCAATTTCCGTGTGAATTCGTCAATGTGTGGGAGTGAGGGATGCATTAAAGAAGGATTAGTGGATCGGAAATGTGATTGTCGTATCCCAAAAGAAAATCCTGTCGTTTCCATAGAAATGTTATTCAATTTAGTAGGAAATGTCTTAGAACCCATAGTATTTCATAGCGACGCACTTTCCGTGTGAATTCGTCAATGTGTGGGAGTGAGGGATGCAGTAAAGAGGGATTAGTGGATCGGAAATGAGATTGTCGTATCCCAAAAGAAAATCCTGTCGTTTCCATAGAAACGTTACTCGAATTAGAAACAAATGTCTTAGAACACATAGTATTTGATAGCGACGCACTTTCCGTGTGAATTGGTCAATGTGTGGGAGTGAGGGATGCAGTTAAGAAGGATTAGTGGATCGGAAATGAGTTTGCCGTATCCCAAAAGAAAATACTGTCGTTTCCATAGAAACGTTACTCGATTTAGAAGGAGAAGTCATAGAACCCATAGTATTTCATAGCTACTCAATTTCTGTGTTAATTCGTCAATGTGAGGGAGCTAGGGATGCAATAAAGAAGGAATAGTTCATCGAGAAGGAGATACTCGTATCGCAAAACAAAAGCCAGTCGTTTCCATAGAAACGATACTCGATTTAGAAGGAGAAGTCATAGAACCCATAGTATTTCATTGCGACGCAATTGCTGTGTTAATTCGTCAATGAGTGGGAGTGAGGGATGCAGTAAAGAAGGATTAGTGGATCGGAAATGTGATTGTCGTATCCCAAAAGAAAATCCTGTCGTTTCCATAGAAACGTTACTCGATTTAGAAGGAAATGTCTTAGAGCACATAGTATTTCATAGCGACGCAATTTCCGTGTGAATTCGTCAATGTGTGGGAGTGAGGGATGCAGTAAAGAAGGATTAGTGGATCGGAAATGAGATTGTCGTATCCCAAAAGAGGATCCTGTCGTTTCCATAGAAACGTTACTCGATTTAGAAGGAAATGTCATAGAACACATAGTATTTCATAGCGACACAATTTACGTGTGAATTCGTCAATGTGTGGGAGTGAGGGATGCAGTAAAGAAGGCTTAGTGGATCGGAAATGAGATTGTCGTATCCCAAAAGAAAATCCTGTCGTTTCCATAGAAACGTTACTCGATTTAGAAGGAAATGTCTTAGAACACGTAGTATTTCATAGCGACGCATTTTCCGTGTGAATTCGTCATTGTGTGGGAGTGAAGGATGCAGTAAAGAAGGATTAGTGGATCGGAAATGAGATTGTCGTATCCCAAAAGAAAATCCTGTCGTTGCCATTGAAACGTCACACGATTTAGAAGGAAGTGTCTTAGAACACATAGTATTTCATAGCGACGCAATTTCCGTGTGAATTCGTCAATGTGTGGGAGTGAGGGATGCAGTAAAGAAGGATTAGTGGATCGGAAATGAGATTGTCGTATCCCAAAAGAAAATCCTGTCGTTTCCATAGAAACGTTACTCGATTTAGAAGGAAATGTCATAGCACCTATAGATTTCACTGCGACGCAATTGCTGTGTTAATTCGTCAATGTATGGGAGTGAGGGATGCAGTAAAGAAGGATTAGTGGATCGGAAATGAGATAGTCGTATCCCAAAAGAAAATCCTGTCGTTTCCATAGGAACGTTACTCGATTTAGAAGGAGAAGTCATAGATCCCATAGTATTTCATAGCGACGCATATTTCCGTGTGAATTCGTCAATGTGTGGGAGTGAGGGATCCAGTAAAGAAGGATTAGTGGATCGGAAATGAGATTATCGTATCCCAAAAGAAAATCCTGTCGCTTCCATAGAAACGTTACTCGATTTAGAAGGAGAAGTCATAGAACCCATAGTATTTCATAGCGGCGCAATTTCCGTGAGAATTCGTCAATGTGTGGGAGTGAGGGGTGCAGTACAGAAGGATTAGTGGATCGGAAATGTGATTGTCGTATCCCAAAAGAAAATCCTGTCGTTTTCATAGAAACGTTACTCGATTTAGAAGCAAATGTCTTAGAACACATAGTATTTCATAGCGACGGAATTTCCGTGTGAATTCGCCAATGTGTGGGAGTGAGGGATGCAATAAAGAAGGATTAGTGGATCGGAAATGTGATTGTCGTATCCCAAAAGAAAATCCTGTCGTTTCCATAGAAACGTTACTCGATTTAGAAGGAAATGTCATAGAACGCAAAGTATTTCATAGCGACGCAATTTCCGTGTGAATTCGTCAATGTGTGGGAGTGAGGGATGCAGTAAAGAAGGATTAGTGGATCGGAAATGAGATTGGCGTATTCCAAAAGAAAAGCCTGTCGTTTCCATAGAAACGTTACTCGATTTAGAAGGAAATGTCTTACAACATATAGTATTTCATAGCGACGCAATTTCCGTGTGAATTAGTCAATGAGTGGGAGTGAGGGATGCAGTAAAGAAGGATTAGTGTGATCGGAAATGTGATTGTCGTATCCCAAAAGAGAATCCTGTCGTTTCCATAGAAACGTTACTCGATTTAGAAGGAAATGTCTTAGAACACATAGTATTTGATATCGACGCAATTTCCGTGTGAATTCGACAATGTGTGGGAGTGAGGGATGCAGTTAAGAAGGATTAGTGGATCGGAAATGTGATTGTCGTATCCCAAATGAAAATCCTGTCGTTTCCATAGAAACGTTACTCGATTTAGAAGGAAATGTCTTAGAACAATAGTATTTCATAGCGACGCAATTTCCGTGTGAATTCGTCAATGTGTGGGAGTGAGGGATGCAGTAAAGAAGGATTAGTGGATCGGAATAGAGATTGTCGTATCCCAAAAGAAAATTCTGTCGCTTCCATAGAAACGTTACTCGATTTAGAAGGAGAGGTCATAGAACCCATAGTATTTCATAGCTACTCAATTTCTGTGTTAATTCGTCAATGTGAGGGTGCTAGGGATGCAATAAATAAGGAATAGTTCATCGAGAAGGAGATACTCGTAACGCAAAACAAAAGCCAGATTTAGAAGGAGAAGTCATAGAACCCATTGTATTTCATAGCGACGCAATTGCTGTGTTAATTCGTCAATGTGTAGGAGTGAGGGATGCAGTAAAGAAGGATTAGTGGATCGGAAATGTGATTGTCGTATTCCAAAAGAAAATCCTGTCGTTACCATACAAACGTTACTCGATTTAGAAGGAAATCTCTTAGAGCACATAGTATTTCATAGCGACGCAATTTCCGTGTGAATTCCTCAATGTGTGGGAGTGAGGGATGCAGTAAAGAAGGATTAGTGGATCGGAAATGAGATTGTCGTATCCCAAAAGGAGATCCTGTCGTTTCCATAGAAACGTTACTCGATTTAGAAGGAAATGTCATAGAACACATAGTATTTCATAGCGACACAATTTCCGTGTGAATTCGTCAATGTGTGGGAGTGAGAGATGCAGTAAAGAAGGATTAGTGGATCGGAAATGAGATTGTCGTATCCCAAAAGAAAATCCTGTCGTTTCCATAGAAACGTTACTCGATTTAGAAGGAAATGTCTTAGAACACATAGTATTTGATAGCGACGCAATTTACGTGTGAATTTGACAATGTGTGGGAGTGAGGGATGCAGTTAAGATGGATTAGTGGATCGGAAATGTGATTGTCGTATCCCAAAAGAAAATCCTGTCGTTTCCATAGAAACGTTACTCGATTTAGAAGGAAATGTCTTAGAACACATAGTATTTCATAGCGCCGCAATTTCCGTGTGAATTCGTCATTGTGTGGGAGTGAAACATGCAGTAAAGAAAGATTAGTGGATCGGAAATGAGATTGTCGTATCTCAAAAGAAAATTCTGTCGATTCCATAGAAACGTTACTCGATTTAGAAGGAGATATCATAGAACCCATAGTATTTCATAGCTACTCAATTTCTGTGTTAATTCGTCAATGTGAGGGAGCTAGGGATGCAATAAAGAAGGAATAGTTCATCGAGAAGGAGATACTCGTGTCGCAAAAGAAAAGCCAGTCGTTTCCATAGAAACGTTACTCGATTTAGAAGGAAATGTCTTAGAACGCATAGTATTTCATAGTGACGCAATTTCCGTATGAATTCGTCAATGTGTGGGAGTAAGGGATGCAGTAAAGAAGGATTAGTGGATCGGAAATGTGATTGTCGTATCCCAAAAGAAAATACTGTCGTTTCCATAGAAACGTTACTCGATTTAGAAGGAAATGTCTTAGAACAAATAGTATTTGATAGCAACGCCCTTTCCGTGTGAATTCGTCAATGTGTGGGAGTGAGGGATGCAGTAAAGAAAGATTAGTGGATCGGCAATGTGATTGTCGTATCCCAAAAGAAAATCCTGTCGTTTCCATAGAAACGTTATTCGATTTAGAAGGAAATGTCTTAGAACACATAGTATTTCATAACGACGCAATTTCCGTGTGAATTCGTCAATGTGTGGGAGTGAGGGATGCAGTAAAGAAGGATTAGTGGATCGGAAATGTGATTGTCGTATCCCAAAAGAAAATCCTGTCGTTTCCATAGAAATGTTACTCGATTTAGTAGGAAATGTCTTAGAACCCATAGTATTTCATAGCGACGCACTTTCCGTGTGAATTCGTCAATGTGTGGGAGTGAGGGATGCAGTAAAGAGGGATTAGTGGATCGGAAATGAGATTGTCGTATCCCAAAAGAAAATCCTGTCGTTTCCATAGAAACGTTACTCGATTTAGAAGGAGAAGTCATAGAACCCATAGCATTTCATAGCGACGTAATTTCCGTGTGAATTCGTCAATGAGTGGGGGTGAGGGATGCAGTAAAGAAGGATTAGTGGATCGGAAATGAGATTGTCGTATCCCAAAAGAAAATCTGGTCGTTTCCACAGAAACGTTACTCGATTTAGAAGGAAATGTCTTAGAACACGTAGTATTTCATAGCGACGCAATTTCCGTGTGAATTCGTCAATGAGTGGGAGTGAGGGATGCAGTAAAGAAGGATTAGTGGATCGGAAATGCGATTGTCATATCCCAAAAGAAAATCCTGTCGTTTCCATAGAAACGTTACTCGATTTAGAAGGAGAAGTCATAGAACACATAGTATTTCATAGCGACGCAATTTCCGTGTGAATTCGTCAATGTGTGGGAGTGAAGGATGCAGTACAGAAGGATTAGTGGATCGGAAATGTGATTGTCGTATCCCAAAAGAAAATCCTGTCGTTTCCATAGAAACGTTACTCGATTTAGAAGGAAACGTCTTAGAACGCGTAGTATTTCATAACGACGCAATTTCCGTGTGAATTCGTCAATGTGTGGGAGTCAGGGATGCAGTAAAGAAGGATTAGTGGATCGGAAATGAGATTGTCGTATCCCAAAAGAAAATTCTGTCGCTTCCATAGAAACGTTACTCGATTTAGAAGGAGAGGTCATAGAACCCATAGTATTTCATAGCTACTCAATTTCTGTGTTAATTCGTCAATGTGAGGGAGCTAGGGATGCAATAAATAAGAAATAGTTCATCGAGAAGGAGATACTCGTAACGCAAAACAAAAGCCAGTCGTTTCCATAGAAACGATACTCGATTTAGAAGGAGAAGTCATAGAACCCATAGTATTTCATTGCGACGCAATTGCTGTGTTAATTCGTCAATGTGTGGGAGTGAGGGATGCAGTAAAGAAGGATTAGTGGATCGGAAATGTGATTGTCGTATTCCAAAAGAAAATCCTGTCGTTTCCATACAAACGTTACTCGATTTAGAAGGAAATGTCTTAGAGCACATAGTATTTCATAGCGACGCAATTTCCGTGTGAATTCTTCAATGTGTGGGAGTGAGGGATGCAGTAAAGATGGATTAGTGGATCGGAAATGAGATTGTCGTATCCCAAAAGGAGATCCTGTCGTTTCCATAGAAAAGTTACTCGATTTAGAAGGAAATGTCATAGAACACATAGTATTTCATAGCGACACAATTTCCGTGTGAATTCGTCAATGTGTGGGAGTGAGAGATGCAGTAAAGAAGGATTAGTGGATCGGAAATGAGATTGTCGTATCCCAAAAGAAAATCCTGTCGTTTCCATAGAAACGTTACTCGATTTAGAAGGAAATGTCTTAGAACACATAGTATTTGATAGCGACGCAATTTCCGTGTGAATTCGACAATGTGTGGGAGTGAGGGATGCAGTTAAGATGGATTAGTGGATCGGAAATGTGATTGTCGTATCCCAAAAGAAAATCCTGTCGTTTCCATAGAAACGTTACTCGATTTAGAAGGAAATGTCTTAGAACACATAGTATTTCATAGCGCCGCAATTTCCGTGTGAATTCGTCATTGTGTGGGAGTGAAGCATGCAGTAAAGGAAGATTAGTGGATCGGAAATGAGATTGTCGTATCCCAAAAGAAAATTCTATCGATTCCATAGAAACGTTACTCGATTTAGAAGGAGAAGTCATAGAACCCATAGTATTTCATAGCTACTCAATTTCTGTGTTAATTCGTCAATGTGAGGGAGCTAGGGATGCAATAAAGAAGGAATAGTTCATCGAGAAGGAGATACTCGTGTCGCAAAAGAAAAGCCAGTCGTTTCCATAGAAACGTTACTCGATTTAGAAGGAAATGCCTTAGAACGCATAGTATTTCATAGTGACGCAATTTCCGTGTGAATTCGTCAATGTGTGGGAGTAAGGGATGCAGTAAAGAAGGATTAGTGGATCGGAAATGTGATTGTCGTATCCCAAAAGAAAATACTGTCGTTTCCATAGAAACGTTACTCGATTTAGAAGGATATGTCTTAGAACAAATAGTATTTGATAGCGACGCCCTTTCCGTGTGAATTCGTCAATGTGTGGGAGTGAGGGATGCAGTAAAGAAAGATTAGTGGATCGGCAATGTGATTGTCGTATCCCAAAAGAAAATCCTGTCGTTTCCATAGAAACGTTACTCGATTTAGAAGGAAATGTCTTAGAACACGTAGTATTTCATAGCGACGCAATTTCCGTGTGAATTCGTCAATGTGTGGGAGTGAGGGATGCAGTAGAGAAGGATTAGTGGATCGGAAATGTGATTGTCGTATCCCAAAAGAAAATCCTGTCGTTTCCATAGAAATGTTACTCAATTTAGTAGGAAATATCTTAGAACCCATAGTATTTCATAGCGACGCACTTTCCGTGTGAATTCGTCAATGTGTGGGAGTGAGGGATGCAGTAAAGAGGGATTAGTGGATCGGAAATGAGATTGTCGTATCCCAAAAGAAAATCCTGTCGTATCCATAGAAACGTTACCCGATTTAGAAGGAGAAGTCATAGAAGCCATAGCATTTCATAGCGACGCAATTTCCGTGTGAATTCGTCAATGAGTGGGGGTGAGGGATGCAGTAAAGAAGGATTAGTGGATCGGAAATGAGATTGTCGTATCCCAAAAGAAAATCTGGTCATTTCCACAGAAACGATACTCGATTTAGAAGGAAATGTCTTAGAACACGTAGTATTTCATTGCGACGCAATTTCCGTGTGATTTCGTCAATGAGTGGGAGTGAGGGATGCAGTAAAGAAGGATTAGTGGATCGGAAATGCGATTGTCATATCCCAAAAGAAAATCCTGTCGTTTCCATAGAAACGTTACTCGATTTAGAAGGAGAAGTCATAGAACACATAGTATTTCATAGCGACGCAATTTCCGTGTGAATTCGTCAATGTGTGGGAGTGAAGGATGCAGTAAGGAAGGATTAGTGGATAGGAAATGAGATTGTCGTATCCCAAAAGAAAATCCTGTCGTTTCCATAGAAACGTTACTCGATTTAGAAGGAAATGTCTTAGAACACATAGTATTTCACAGCGACGCAATTTCCGTGTGAATTCGTCAGTGAGTGGGAGTGAGAGATGCAGTAAAGTAGGATTAGTGGATTGGAAATGAGATTGTCGTATCCCAAAAGAAAATCCTGTCGTTTCCATAGAAACGTTACTCGATTTAGAAGGAAATGTCTTAGAACACATAGTATTTGATAGCGACGCAATTTCCGTGTGAATTCGACAATGTGTGGGAGTGAGGGATGCAGTTAAGAAGGATTAGTGGATCGGAAATGTGATTGTCGTATCCCAAAAGATAATCCTGTCGTTTCCATAGAAACGTTACTCGATTTAGAAGGAAATGTCTTAGAACACATAGTATTTCATAGCGCCGCAATTTCCGTGTGAATTCGTCATTGTGTGGGAGTGAAGCATGCAGTAAAGAAAGATTAGTGGATCGGAAATGAGATTGTCGTATCCCAAAAGAAAATTCTGTCGATTCCATAGAAACGTTACTCGATTTAGAAGGAGAAGTCATCGAACCCATAGTATTTCATAGCTACTCAATTTCTGTGTTAATTCGTCAATGTGAGGGAGCTAGGGATGAAATAAAGACGGAATAGTTCATCGAGAAGGAGATACTAGTGTCGCAAAAGAAAAGCCAGTCGTTTCCATAGAAACGTTACTCGATTTAGAAGGAAATGTCTTAGAACGCATAGTATTTCATAGTGACGCAATTTCCGTGTGAATTCGTCAATGTGTGGGACTAAGGGATGCAGTAAAGAAGGATTAGTGGATCGGAAATGGGATTGTCGTATCCCAAAAGAAAATACTGTCGTTTCCATAGAAACGTTACTCGATTTAGAAGGAAATGTCTTAGAACACATAGTATTTGATAGCGACGCACTTTCCGTGTGAATTCGTCAATGTGTGGGAGTGAGGGATGCAGTAAAGAAAGATTAGTGGATCGGCAATGTGATTGTTGTATCCCAAAAGAAAATCCTGTCGTTTCCATAGAAACGTTACTCGATTTAGAAGGAAATGTCTTAGAACACATAGTATCTCATAGCGACGCAATTTCCGTGTGAATTCGTCAATGTGTGGGAGTGAGGGATGCAGTAAAGAAGGATTAGTGGATCGGAAATGTGATTGTCGTATCCCAAAAGAAAATCCTGTCGTTTCCATAGAAATGTTACTCAATTTAGTAGGAAATGTCTTAGAACCCATAGTATTTCATAGCGACGCACTTTCCGTGTGAATTCGTCAATGTGTGGGAGTGAGGGATGCAGTAAAGAGGGATTAGTGGATCGGAAATGAGATTGTCGTATCCCAAAAAAAATCCTGTCGTATCCATAGAAACGTTACTCGATTTAGAAGGAGAAGTCATAGAACCCATAGTATTTCATAGCGACGCAATTTCCGTGTGAATTCGTCAATGAGTGGGGGTGAGGGATGCAGTAAAGAAGGATTAGTGGATCGGAAATGAGATTGTCGTATCCCAAAAGAAAATCTTGTCGTTTCCACAGAAACGTTACTCGATTTAGAAGGAAATGTCTTAGAACACATAGTATTTCATAGTGACGCAATTTCCGTGTGAATTCGTCAATGTGTGGGAGTGAAGGATGCAGTAAATAAGGATTAGTGGATAGGAAATGAGATTGTCGTATCCACAAAAGAAAATCCTTTCGTTTCCATAGAAACGTTACTCGATTTAGAAGGAAACGTCTTAGAACACATAGTATTTCACAGCGACGCAATTTTCGTGTGAATTCGTCAGTGAGTGGGAGTGCGGGATGCAGTAAAGAAGGATTAGTGGATCGGAAATGAGATTGTCGTATCCCAAAAGAAAATTCTGTCGCTTCCACAGAAACGTTACTCGATTTAGAAGGAGAAGTCATAGAACCTATAGTATTTCATAGCTACTCAATTTCTGTGTTAATTCGTCAATGTGAGGGAGCTAGGGATGCAATAAAGAAGGAATAGTTCATCGAGAAGGAGATACTCGTATCGCAAAACAAAAGCCAGTCGTTTCCATAGAAACGATACTCGATTTAGAAGGAGAAGTCATAGAACCCATAGTATTTCACAGCGACGCAATTGCTGTGTTAATTCGTAAATGTGTGGGAGTGAGGGATGCAGTAAAGAAGGATTAGTGTATCGGAAATGTGATTGTCGTATCCCAAAAGAAAATTATGTCGTTTCCATACGAACGTTACTCGATTTAGAAGGAAATGTCTTAGACCACATAGTATTTCATAGCGACGCAATTTCCGTGTGAATTCGTCAATGTGTGGGAGTGAGGGATGCAGTAAAGAAAGATTAGTGGATCGGAAATGAGATTGTCGTATCCCAAAAGAGGATCCTGTCGTTTTCATAGAAACGTTACTCGATTTAGAGGGAAATGTCATAGAACACATAGTATTTCATAGCGACACAATTTCCGTGTGAATTCGTCAATGTGTGGGAGTGAGGGATGTAGTAAAGAAGGATTAGTGGATCGGAAATGAGATTGTCGTATCCCAAAAGAAAATTCTGTCGTTTCCATAGAAACGTTACTCGATTTAGAAGGAAATGTCATAGCACCTATAGTATTTCACTGCGACGCAATTGCTGTGTTAATTCGTCAATGTGTGGATGTGAGGGATGCAGTAAAGAAGGATTAGTGGATCGGAAATGAGATAGTCGTATCCCAAAAGAAAATCCTGTCGCTTCCATAGGAACGTTACTCGATTTAGAAGGAGAAGTCATAGATCCCATAGTATTTCATAGCGACGCATATTTCCGTGTGAATTCGTCAATGTGTGGGAGTGAGGGATGCAGTAAAGAAGGATTAGTGGATCGGAAATGAGATTATCGTATCCCAAAAGAAAATCATGTCGCTTCCATAGAAACGTTACTCGATTTAGAAGGAGAAGTCATAGAACCCATAGTATTTCATAGCGGCGCAATTTCCGTGAGAATTCGTCAATGTGTGTGAGTGAGGGATGCAGTACAGAAGGATTAGTGTATCGGAAATGTGATTGTCGTATCCCAAAAGAAAATCCTGTCGTTTCCATAGAAACGTTACTCGATTTAGAAGCAAATGTCTTAGAACACATAGTATTTCATATCGACGGAATTTCCGTGTGAATTCGCCAATGTGTGGGAGTGAGAGATGCAATAAAGAAGGATAAGTGGATCGGAAATGAGATTGTCGTATTCCAAAAGAAAATCCTGTCGTTTTCATAGAAACGTTACTCGATTTAGAAGGAAATGTCTTAGAACGCATAGTATTTCATAGCGACGCAATTTCCGTGTGAATTCGTCAATGTGTGGGAGTGAGGGATGAAGTAAGGAAGGATTAGTGGATCGGAAATGAGATTGTCGTATCCCAAATGAAAATCCTGTCGCTTCCATAGAAACGTTACTCAATTTAGAAGGAGAAGTCTTAGAACCCATAGTATTTCATTGCGGCGCAATTTCCGTGTGAATTCGTCAATGTGTGGGAGTGAGGGATGCAGTAAAGAAGGATTAGTGAATCGGAAATGAGATTGGCGTATTCCAAAAGAAAATCCTGTCGTTTCCATAGAAACGTTACTCGATTTAGAAGGAAATGTCTTAGAACATATAGTATTTCATAGCGACGCAATTTCCGTGTGAATTAGTCAATGAGTGGGAGTGAGGGATGCAGTAAAGAAGGATTAGTGGATCGGAAATGTGATTGTCGTATCCCAAAAGAGAATCCTGTCGTTTCCATAGAAACGGTACTCGATTTAGAAGGAAATGTCTTAGAACACATAGTATTTGATATCGACGCAATTTCCGTGTGAATTCGACAATGTGTGGGAGTGAGGGATGCAGTTAAGAAGGATTAGTGAATCGGAAATGTGATTGTCGTATCCCAAAAGAAAATCCTGTCGTTTCCATAGAAACGTTACTCGATTTAGAAGGAAATGTCATAGCACATATAGTGTTTCATTGCGACGCAATTGCTGTGTTAATTCGTCAATGTGTGGGAGTGAGGGATGCAGTAAAGAAGGATTAGTGGATCGGAAATGAGATAGTCGTATTCCAAAAGAAAATCCTGTCGTTTCCATAGGAACGTTACTCGATTTAGAAGGAGAAGTCATAGATCCCATAGTATTTCATAGCGACGCAATTTCCGTGTGAATTCGTCAATGTGTGGGAGTGAGGGATGCAGTAAAGAAGGATTAGTGGATCGGAAATGAGATTGTCGTATCCCAAAAGATAATCCTGTCGCTGCCATAGAAAAGTTACTCGATTTAGAAGGAGAAGTCTTAGAACCCATAGTATTTCATAGCGGCGCAATTTCCGTGAGAATTCGTCAATGTGTGGGAGTGAGGGATGCAGTACAGAAGGATTAGTGGATCGGAAATGTGATTGTCGTATCCCAAAAGAAAATCCTGTCGTTTCCATAGAAACGTTACTCGATTTAGAAGGAAATGACTTAGAACACATAGAATTTCATATCGACGGAATTTCCGTGTGAATTCGCCAATGTGTGGGAGTGAGGGATGCAATAAAGAAGGATAAGTGGATCGGAAATGAGATTGTCGTATTCCAAAAGAAAATCCTGTCGTTTTCATAGAAACGTTACTCGATTTAGAAGGAAATGTCTTAGAACGCATAGTATTTCATAGCGACGCAATTTCCGTGTGAATTCGTCAATGTGTGGGAGTGAGGGATGCAGTAAGGAAAAATTAGTGGATCGGAAATGAGATTGTCGTATCCCAAATGAAAATCCTGTCGCTTCCATAGAAACGTTACTCAATTTAGAAGGAGAAGTCTTAGACCCCATAGTATTTCATAGCGGCGCAATTTCCGTGTGAATTCGTCAATGTGTGGGAGTGAGGGATGCAGTACAGATGGATTAGTGGATCGGAAATGTGATTGTCGTATCCCAAAAGAAAATCCTGTCGTTTCCATAGAAACGTTACTCGATTTAGAAGCAAATGTCTTAGAACACATAGTATTTCATAGCGACGGAATTTCCGTGTGAATTCGCCAATGTGTGGGAGTGTGGGATGCAATAAAGAAGGATTAGTGGATCGGAATTGAGATTGTCGTATCCCAAAAGAAAATCCTGTCGTTTCCATAGAAACGTTACTCGATTTAGAAGGAAATGTCTTACAACGCAAAGTATTTCATAGCGACGCAATTTCCGTGTGAATTCGTCAATGTGTGGGAGGGAGGGATGCAGAAAAGGAGGATTAGTGGATCGGAAATGAGATTGGCGTATTCCAAAAGAAAATCCTGTCGTTTCCATTGAAACGTCACTTGATTTAGAAGGAAATGTCTTAGAACATATAGTATTTCATAGCGACGCAATTTCCGAGTGAATTCTTCAATGTGTGGGAGTGAGGGATGCAGTAAAGAAGGATTAGTTTCTCGGAAATAGGATTGTCGTATCCCAAAAGAAAAACCTGTCATTTCCATAGAAACGTTACTCGATTTAGAAGGAAATGTCTTAGAACACATAGTATTTCATAGCGACGCAATTTCCGTGTGAATTCGTCAATGACTGGGAGTGAGGGATGCAGTAAAGAAGGATTAGTGGATCGGCAATGTGATTGTCGTATCCCAAAGGAAAATCCTGTCGTTTCCATAGATACGTTACTCGATTCAGAAGGAAATGTCTTAGAACACATAGTATTTCATAGCGACGCAATTTCCGTGTGAATTCGTCAATGTGTGGGAGTGAGGGATGCAGTAAAGAAGGATTAGTGGATCGGAAATGTGATGTCGTATCCCAAAATAAAATCCTGTTGTTTCCATGGAAACGTTACTCGATTTAGTAGGAAATGTCTTAGAACCCATAGTATTTCATAGCGACGCACTTTCCATGTGAATTCGTCAATGTGTGGGAGTTAGGGATGCAGTAAAGAGGGATTAGTGGATCGGAAATGAAATTGTCGTATCCCAAAAGAAAATACTGTCGTATCCATAGAAACGTTACTCGATTTAGAAGGAGAAGTCATAGAACCCATAGTATTTCATAGCGACGCAATTTCCGTGTGAATTTGTCAATGAGTGGGAGTGAGGGATGCAGGAAAGAAGGATTAGTGGATCGGAAGTGAGATTGTCGTATCCCAAAAGAAAATCCTGTCGTTTCCATAGAAACGTTACTCGATTTAGAAGGAAATGTCTTAGAACACATAGTATTTCATAGCGACGCAATTTCCGTGTGAATTCGTCAATGTGTGGGAGTGAGGGATGCAGTAAAGAAGGATTAGTGGATCGGAAATGTGATTGTCGTATCCCAAAAGAAAATCCTGTCGTTAGTCGTTTTAGAAGGAAATGTCTTAGAACACATAGTATTTCATAGCAACACAATTTCCGTGTGAATTCGTCAATGTGTGGGAGTGAGGGATGCAGTAAAGAAGGATTAGTGGATCGGAAATGTGATTGTCGTATCCCAAAAGAAAATCCTGTTGTTTCCATTGAAACGTTACTCGATTTAGAAGGAAATGTCTTATAACCCATAGTATTTCATAGCGACGCAATTTCCGTGTGAATTCGTCGATGTGTGGGAGTGAGGGATGCAGTAAAGAAGGATTAGTGGATCAGAAATGTGATTGTGCGTATCCCAAAAGAAAATCCTGACTTCCCATAGAAACGTTGCTCGAATTAGAAGGAAATGTCTTAGAACACACAGTATTTCATAGCGACGATATTTCCGTGTGAATTCCTCAATGTGTGGGAGTGAGGAATGCAGTAAAGAAGGATTAGTGGATCGGCAATGTGATTGTCGTATCCCAAAGGAAAATCCTGTCGTTTCCATAGATACGTTACTCGATTCAGAAGGAAATGTCTTAGAACACATAGTATTTCATAGCGACGCAATTTCCGTGTGAATTCGTCAATGTGTGGGAGTGAGGGATGCAGTAAAGAAGGATTAGTGGATCGGAAATGTGATGTCGTATCCCAAAATAAAATCCTGTTGTTTCCATGGAAACGTTACTCGATTTAGTAGGAAATGTCTTAGAACCCATAGTATTTCATAGCGACGCACTTTCCATGTGAATTCGTCAATGTGTGGGAGTTAGGGATGCAGTAAAGAGGGATTAGTGGATCGGAAATGAAATTGTCGTATCCCAAAAGAAAATACTGTCGTATCCATAGAAACGTTACTCGATTTAGAAGGAGAAGTCATAGAACCCATAGTATTTCATAGCGACGCAATTTCCGTGTGAATTCGTCAATGAGTGGGAGTGAGGGATGCAGTAAAGAAGGATTAGTGGATCGGAAATGAGATTGTCGTATCCCAAAAGAAAATCCTGTCGTTTCCATAGAAACATTACTCGATTTAGAAGGAAATGTCTTAGAACACATAGTATTTCATAGCGACGCAATTTCCGTGTGAATTCGTCAATGTGTGGGAGTGAGGGATGCAGTAAAGAAGGATTAGTGGATCGGAAATGTGATTGTCGTATCCCAAAAGAAAATCCTGTCGTTTCCATAGAAACGTTAGTCGTTTTAGAAGGAAATGTCTTAGAACACATAGTATTTCATAGCAACACAATTTCCGTGTGAATTCGTCAATGTGTGGGAGTGAGGGATGCAGTAAAGAAGGATTAGTGGATCGGAAATGTGATTGTCGTATCCCAAAAGAAAATCCTGTTGTTTCCATTGAAACGTTACTCGATTTAGAAGGAAATGTCTTATAACCCAAAGTATTTCATAGCGACGCAATTTCCGTGTGAATTCGTCGATGTGTGGGAGTGAGGGATGCAGTGAAGAAGGATTAGTGGATCAGAAATGTGATTGTGCGTATCCCAAAAGAAAATCCTGACTTTCCATAGAAACGTTACTCGAATTAGAAGGAAATGTCTTAGAACACACAGTATTTCATAGCGACGATATTTCCGTGTGAATTCCTCAATGTGTGGGAGTGAGGGATGCAGTAAAGAAGGATTAGTGGATCGGAAATGTGATTGTCGTATCCCAAAAGAAAATCCTGTCGCTTCCATAGAAACGTTACTCGATTTAGAAGGAGAAGTCATAGAACACATAGTATTTTATAGCGACGCAATTGCTGTGTTAATTCGTCAATGTGTGGGAGTGAGGGATGCAGTAAAGAAGGATTAGTGGATCGGAAATGTGATTGTCGTATCCCAAAAGAAAATTCTATCGTTTCCATAGAAACATTACTCGATTTAGAAGGAAATGTCTTAGAGCACATAGTATTTCATAGCAACGCAATTTCCGTGTGAATTCGTCAATGTGTGGGAGTGAGGGATGCAGTAAAGAAGGATTAGTGGATCGGAAATGTGATTGTCGTATCCCAAAAGAAAATCCTGTCGTTTTCATAGAAACGTTACTCGATTTCGAAGGAAATGTCTTAGAACACACAGTATTTCATAGCGACGCAATTTCCGTGTGAATTCGTCAATGTGTGGGAGTGAGGGATGCAGTAAAGAAGGATTAGTGGATCGGAAATGAGATTGTCGTAGTCCCAAAATAAAATCCTGTCGCTTCCATAGAAACGTTACTCGATTTAGAAGGAGAAGTCTTAGAACCCATAGTACTTCATAGCGGCGCAATTTCCGTGAGAATTCGTCAATGTGTGGGAGTGAGGGATGCAGTACAGAAGGATTAGTGGATCGGAAATGTGATTGTCGTATCCCAAAAGAAAATCCTGTCGTTTCCATAGAAACGTGACTCGATTTAGAAGGAAACGTCTTAGAACGCATAGTATTTCATAGCGACGCAATTTCCGTGTGAATTCGTCAATGTGTGGGAGTGAAGGATGCAGTAAAGAAGGAATAGTGGATCGGAAATGAGATTGTCGTATTCCAAAAGAAAATCCTGTCGTTTCCATAGAAACGTTACTCGATTTAGAAGGAAATGTCTTAGAACATATAGTATTTCATAGCGACGCAATTTCCGTGTGAATTCTTCAATGAGTGGGAGTGAGGGATGCAGTAAAGAAGGATTAGTTTCTCGGAAATAGGATTGTCGTATCCCAAAAGGAAATCCTGTCGTTTCCATAGAATCGTTACTCGATTTAGAAGGAAATGTCTTAGAACACATAGTATTTCATAGCGTCGCAATTTCCGTCTGAATTCGTCAATGAGTGGGCGTGAGGGATGCAGTAAAGAAGGATTAGTGGATCAGAAATGAGATTGTCGTATACAAAAAAAATCCTGTCGTTTCCATAGAAACGTTACTCGAATTAGAAGGAAATGTCTTAGAACACATAGTATTTCATAGCGACGCAATTTCCGTGTGAATTCGTCAATGTGTGGGAGTGAGGGATGCAGTAAAGAAGGATTAGTGGATCGGAAATGTGATTGTCGTATCCCAAAAGAAAATCCTGTCCTTTCCATAGAAACGTTACTCGATTTAGAAGGAAATGTCTTAGAACGCATAGTATTTCATAGCGACGCAATTTCCGTGTGAATTCGTCAATGTGTGGGAGTAAGGGATGCAGTAAAGAAGGATTAGTGGATCGGAAATGTGATTGTCGTATCCCAAAAGAAAATACTGTCGTTTCCATAGACACGTTACTCGATTTAGAAGAAAATGTCTTAGAACGCATAGTATTTCATAGCGACGCAATTTCCGTGTGAATTCGTCAATGTGTGGGAGTAAGGGATGCAGTAAAGAAGTTTTAGTGGATCGGAAATGTGATTGTCGTATCCCAAAATAAAATACTGTCGTTTCCATAGAAACGTTACTCGATTTAGAAGGAAATGTCCTAGAACAAATAGTATTTGATAGCGACGCACTTTCCGTGTGAATTTGTCAATGTGTGGGAGTGAGGGATGCAGTAAAGAAAGATTAGTGGATTGGCAATGTGATTGTCGTATCCCAAAAGAAAATCCTGTCGTTTCCATAGAAACGTTACTCGATTTAGAAGGAAATGTCTTAGAACACATAGTATTTCATAGCGACGCAATTTCCGTGTGAATTCGTCAATGAGTGGGGGTGAGGGATGCAGTAAAGAAGGATTAATTGATCGGAAATGAGATTGTCGAATCCCAAAAGAAAATCTTTTCCTTTCCACAGAAACGTTACTCGTTTTAGAAGGAAATGTCTTAGAACACGTAGTATTTCATAGCGACGCAATTTCCGTGTGAATTCGTCAATGAGTGGGAGTGAGGGATGCAGCAAAGAAGGATTAGTGGATCGGAAATGCGATTGTCATATCCCAAAAGAAAATCCTGTCGTTTCCATAGAAACGTTACTCGATTTAGAAGGAGAAGTCATAGAACACAAAGTATTTCACAGCGACGCAATTGCTGTGTTAATTCGTCAATGTGTGGGAGTGAGGGATGCAGTAAAGAAGAATTAGTGTATCGGAAGTGTGATTGTCGTATCCCAAAAGAAAATCATGTCGTTTCCATACAAACGTTACTCGATTTAGAAGGAAATGTCTTAGAGCACATAGTATTTCATAGCGACGCAATTTCCGTGTGAATTCGTCAATGTGTGGGAGTGAGTGATGCAGTAAAGAAGGATTAGTGGATCGGAAATGGATTGTCGTATCCCAAAAGAGGATCCTGTCGTTTTCATAGAAACGTTACTCGATTTAGAAGGAAATGTCATAGAACACATAGTATTTCATAGCGACACAATTTCCGTGTGAATTCGTCAATGTGTGGGAGTGAGGGATGCAGTAAAGAAGGATTAGTGGATCGGAAATGATGTTGTCGTATCCCAAAAGAAAATCCTGTCGTTTCCATAGAAACGTTACTCGATTTAGAAGGAAATGTCTTAGAACACATAGTATTTGATAGCGACGCAATTTCCGTGTGAATTCGACAATGTGTGGGAGTGAGGGATGCAGTTAAGAAGGATTAGTGGATCGGAAATGTGATTGTCGTATCCCAAAAGAAAATCCTGTCGTTTCCATAGAAACGTTACTCGATTTAGAAGGAAATGTCTTAGAACACATAGTATTTCATAGCGACGCAATTTCCGTGTGAATTCGTCATTGTGTGGGAGTGAAGGATGCAGTAAAGAAGGATTAGTGGATCGGAAATGAGATTGTCGTATCCCAAAAGAAAATCCTGTCGTTTCCATAGAAACGTTACTCGATTTAGAAGCAAATGTCTTAGAACACATAGTATTTCATAGCGACGGAATTTCCGTGTGAATTCGCCAATGTGTGGGAGTGAGGGATGCAATAAAGAAGGATTAGTGGATCGGAATTGAGATTGTCGTATCCCAAAAGAAAATCCTGTCGTTTCCATAGAAACGTTACTCGATTTAGAAGGAAATGTCTTACAACGCAAAGTATTTCATAGCGACGCAATTTCCGTGTGAATTCGTCAATGTGTGGGAGTGAGGGATGCAGAAAAGAAGGATTAGTGGATCGGAAATGAGATTGGCGTATTCCAAAAGAAAATCCTGTCATTTCCAATGAAACGTTACTCGATTTAGAAGGAAATGTCTTAGAACATATAGTATTTCATAGCGACGCAATTTCCGTGTGAATTCTTCAATGTGTGGGAGTGAGGGATGCAGTAAAGAAGGATTAGTTTCTCGGAAATAGGATTGTCGTTTCCCAAATGAAAAACCTGTCGTTTCCATAGAAACGTTACTCGATTTAGAAGGAAATGTCTTAGAACACATAGTATTTCATAGCGTCGCAATTTCCGTGTGAATTCGTCAATGAGTGGGAGTGAGGGATGCAATAAAGAAGGATTAGTGGATCAGAAATAAGAATGTCGTATCCCAAAAAAAATCCTGTCGTTTCCACAGAAACCTTACTCGATTTAGAAGGAAATGTCTTAGAACACATAGTATTTCATAGCGACGCAATTTCCGTGTGAATTCGTCAATATGTGGTAGTGAGGGATGCAGTAAAGAAGGATTAGTGGATCGGAAATGAGATTGTCGTATCCCAAAAGAAAAACCTGTCGTTTCCATAGAAACGTTACTCGATTTAGAAGGAAATGTCTTAGAACACATAGTATTTCACATCGACGCGATTTCCGTGTGAATTCGTCAATGTGTGGGAGTGAGGGATGCAGTAAAGAAGGATTAGTGGATCGGAAATGTGATTGTCGTATCCCAAAAGAAAATCCTGTAGTTTCCATAGAAACGTTACTCGATTTAGAAGGAAATGTCTTAGAACACATTGTATTTCATAGCGACGCAATTTCCGTGTGAATTCGTCAATGTGTGGGAGTGAGGGATGCAGTAAAGAAGGATTAGTGGATCGGAAATGTGATTGTCGTATCCCAAAAGAAAATCCTGTCGTTTCCATAGTAACGTTACTCGTTTTAGAAGGAAATGTCTTAGAACACATAGTATTTCATAGCAACACAATTTCCGTGTGAATTCGTCAATGTGTGGGAGTGAGGGATGCAGTAAAGAAGGATTAGTGGATCGGAAATGTGATTGTCGTATCCCAAAAGAAAATCCTGTTGTTTCCATTGAAACGTTACTCGATTTAGAAGGAAATGTCTTAGAACACATAGTATTTCATAGCGACGCCATTTCCGTGTGAATTCGTCAATGTGTGGGAGTGAGGGATGCAGTAAAGAAGGATTAGCGGATCGGAAATGTGATTGTCGTATCCCAAAAGAAAATCCTGACTTTCCATAGAAACGTTACTCGATTTAGAAGGAAATGTCTTAGAACACACAGTATTTCATAGCGACGCTATTTCCGTGTGAATTCGTCAATGTGTGGGAGTGAGGGATGCAGTAAAGTAGGATTAGTGGATCGGAAATGTGACTGTCGTATCCCAAAAGAAAATCCTGTCGCTTCCATAGAAACGTTACTCGATTTAGAAGGAGAAGTCATAGAACACATAGTACTTCATAGCGACGCAATTGCTGTGTTAATTCGTCAATGTGTGGGAGTGAGGGATGCAGTAAAGAAGGATTAGTGGATCGGAAATGTGATTGTCGTATCCCAAAAGAAAATTCTGTCGTTTCCATAGAAACATTACTCGATTTAGAAGGAAATGTCTTAGAGCACATAGTATTTCATAGCGACGCAATTTCCGTGTGAATTCGTCACTGTGTGGGAGTGAGGGATGCAGTAAAGAAGGATTAGTGGATCGGAAATGTGATTGTCGTATCCCAAAAGAAAATCCTTTCGTTTTCATAGAAACGTTACTCGATTTGGAAGGAAATGTCTTAGAACACACAGTATTTCATAGCGACGCAATTTCCGTGTGAATTCGTCAATGTGTGGGAGTGAGGGATGCAGTAAAGAAGGATTAGTGGATCGGAAATGAGATTGTCGTATCCCGAAAGAAAATCCTGTCGTTTCCATAGAAACGTTACTCGATTTTGAAGGAGAAGTCATAGATCCCATAGTATGTCATAGCGACGCAATTTCCGTGTGAATTCGTCAGTGAGTGGGAGTGAGGCATGCAGTAAAGAAGGATTAGTGGATCGGAAATGAGATTGTCGTATCTCAAAAGAAAATTCTGTCGTTTCCATAGAAACGTTACTCGATTTAGAAGGAAATGTCTTAGAACACATAGTATTTCATAGCGACGCAATTTCCGTGAGAATTCGTCAATGTGTGGGAGTGAGGGATGCAGTAAAGAAGGATTAGTGGATCGGAAATGAGATTGTTGTATCCCAAAAGAAAATCCTTTCGTTTCCATAGAAACGTTACTCGATTTAGAAGGAAATGTCTTAGAACACATTGTAATTCATAGCGACGCAATTTCCGTGTGAATTCGTCAATGTGTGGGAGTGAGGGATGCAGTAAAGAAGGATTAGTGGATCGGAAATGTGATTGTCGTATCCCAAAAGAAAATCCTGTCGTTTCCATAGTAACGTTACTCGTTTTAGAAGGAAATGTCTTAGAACACATAGTATTTCATAGCAACACAATTTCCGTGTGAATTCGTCAATGTGTCGGAGTGAGGGATGCAGTAAAGAAGGATTAGTGGATCGGAAATGTGATTGTCGTATCCCAAAAGAAAATCCTGTTGTTTCCATTGAAACGTTACTCGATTAAGAAGGAAATGTCTTAGAACACATAGTATTTCATAGCGACGCAATTTCCGTGTGAATTCGTCAATGTGTGGGAGTGAGGGATGCAGTAAAGAAGGATTAGCGGATCGGAAATGTGATTGTCGTATCCCAAAAGAAAATCCTGACTTTCCATAGAAACGTTACTCGATTTAGAAGGAAATGTCTTAGAACACACAGTATTTCATAGCGACGCTATTTCCGTGTGAATTCGTCAATGTGTGGGAGTGAGGGATGCAGTAAAGCAGGATTAGTGGATCGGAAATGTGATTGTCGTATCCCAAAAGAAAATTCTGTCGCTTCCATAGAAACTTTACTCGATTTAGAAGGATAAGTCATAGAACTCATAGTACTTCATAGCGACGCAATTGCTGTGTTAATTCGTCAATGTGTGGGAGTGAGGGTAGCAGTAAAGAAGGATTAGTGGATCGGAAATGTGATTGTGCGTATCCCAAAAGAAAATTCTGTCCTTTCCATAGAAACATTACTCGATTTAGAAGGAAATGTCTTAGAGCACATAGTATTTCATAGCGACGCAATTTCCGTGTGAATTCGTCAATGTGTGGGAGTGAGGGATGCAGTAAAAAAGGATTAGTGGATCGGAAATGTGATTGTCGTATCCCAAAAGAAAATCCTTTCGTTTTCATAGAAACGTTACTCGATTTAGAAGGAAATGTCTTAGAACACACAGTATTTCATAGCGACGCAATTTCCGTGTGAATTCGTCAATGTGTGGGAGTGAGGGATGCAGTAAAGAAGGATTAGTGGATCGGAAATGAGATTGTCGTATCCCGAAAGAAAATCCTGTCGTTTCCATAGAAACGTTACTCGATTTTGAAGGAGAAGTCATAGAACCCATAGTATGTCATAGCGACGCAATTTCCGTGTGAATTCGTCAATGAGTGGGAGTGAGGCATGCAGTAAAGAAGGATTAGTGGATCGGAAATGAGATTGTCGTATCTCAAAAGAAAATTCTGTCGTTTCCATAGAAACGTTACTCGATTTAGAAGGAAATGTCTTAGAACACATAGTATTTCATAGCGACGCAATTTCCGTGAGAATTCGTCAATGTGTGGGAGTGAGGGATGCAGTAAAGAAGGATTAGTGGATCGGAAATGAGATTGTTGTATCCCAAAAGAAAATCCTTTCGTTTCCATAGAAACGTTACTCGATTTAGAAGGAAATGTCTTAGAACACATAGTATTTCATAGCGACGCAATTTCCGTGTGAATTCGTCAATGAGTGGGAGTGAGGGAAGCAGTAAAGAAGGATTAGTGGATCGGAAATGAGATTGTCGTATCCCAAAAGAAAATCCCGTCATTCCATAGAAACATTACTCGATTTAGAGGAAATGTCTTAGAGCACATAGTATGTCATAGCGACGCAATTTCCGTGTGAATTCGTCAATGTGTGGGAGTGAGGGATGCAGTAAAGAAGGATTAGTGGATCGGAAATATGATTGTCGTATCCCTAAAGAAAATCCTGTCGTTTCCATAGAAACGTTACTCGATTTAGAAGGAAATGTCTTAGAACACACAGTATTTCATAGCGACGCTATTTCCGTGTGAATTCGTCAATGCGTGGGAGTGAGGGATGTAGTGAAGAAGGATTAGTGGATCGCAAATGTGATTGTCGTATCCCAAAAGAAAATCCTGTCGCTTCCATAGAAACGTTACTCGATTTAGAAGGAAATGTCTTAGAACACATAGTATTTCATAGCGACGCAATTTCCGTGTGAATTAGTCAATGAGTGGGAGTGAGGGATGCAGTAAAGAAGGATTAGTGGGTCGGAAATGAGATTGTCGTATCCCGAAAGAAAATCCTGTCGTTTCCATAGAAACGTTACTCGATTTTGAAGGAGAAGTCATAGATCTCATAGTATGTCATAGCGACGCAATTTCCGTGTGAATTCGTCAATGAGTGGGAGTGAGGCATGCAGTAAAGAAGGATTAGTGGATCGGAAATGAGATTGTCGTATCCCAATAGAAAATCCTGTCGTTTCCATAGAAACGTTACTCGACTTAGAAGGAAATGTCTTAGAACACATAGTATTTCATAGCGACGCAATTTCCGTGTGAATTCGTCAATGAGTGGGAGTGAGGGATGCAGTAAAGAAGGATTAGTGGATCGGAAATGAGATTGTCGTATCCCAAAAGAAAATCCTGTCGTTTCCACAGAAACTTTACTCGATTTTGAAGGAAATGTCTTTGAACACATAGTATTTCATAGCGAAGCAATTTCCGTGTGAATTCGTCAATGTGTGGGAGTGAGGGACGCAGTAAAGAGGGATTAGTGGATCGCAAATGTGATTGTCGTATCCCAAAAGAAAATCCTGTCGTTTCCATAGAAACGTACTCGATTTAGAAGGAAATGTCTTAGAACACATAGTATTTCATAGCGACGCAATTTCCGTGTGAATTCGTCAATGTGTGGGAGTGAGGGATGCAGTAAAGAAGGATTAGTGGATCGGAAATGTGATTGTCGTATCCCAAAAGAAAATCCTTTCGTTTTCATAGAAACGTTACTCGATTTAGAAGGAAATGTCTTATAACACACAGTATTTCATAGCGACGCAATTTCCGTGTGAATTCGTCAATGTGTGGGAGTGAGGGATGCAGTAAAGAAGGATTAGTGGGTCGGAAATGAGATTGTCGTATCCCGAAAGAAAATCCTGTCGTTTCCATAGAAACGTTACTCGATTTTGAAGGAGAAGTCATAGATCTCATAGTATGTCATAGCGACGCAATTTCCGTGTGAATTCGTCAATGAGTGGGAGTGAGGCATGCAGTAAAGAAGGATTAGTGGATCGGAAATGAGATTGTCGTATCTCAAAAGAAAATTCTGTCGTTTCCATAGAAACGTTACTTGATTTAGAAGGAAATGTCTTAGAACACATAGTATTTCATAGCGACGCAATTTCCGTGAGAATTCGTCAATGTGTGGGAGTGAGGGATGCAGTAAAGAAGGATTAGTGGATCGGAAATGACATTGTTGTATCCCAAAAGAAAATCCTTTAGTTTCCATAGAAACGTTACTCGATTTAGAAGGAAATGTCTTAGAACACATTGTATTTCATAGCGACGCAATTTCCGTGTGAATTCGTCAATGTGTGGGAGTAAGGGATGCAGTAAAGAAGGATTAGTGGATCGGAAATGTGATTGTCGTATCCCAAAAGAAAATCCTGTCGTTTCCATAGTAACGTTACTCGTTTTAGAAGGAAATGTCTTAGAACACATAGTATTTCATAGCAACACAATTTCCGTGTGAATTCGTCAATGTGTGGGAGTGAGGGATGCAGTAAAGAAGGATTAGTGGATCGGAAATGTGATTGTCGTATCCCGAAAGAAAATCCTGTTGTTTCCATTGAAACGTTACTCGATTTAGAAGGACATGTCTTAGAACACATAGTATTTCATAGCGACACAATTTCCGTGTGAATTCGTCAATGTGTGGGAGTGAGGGATGAAGTAAAGAAGGATTAGCGGATCGGAAATGTGATTGTCGTATCCCAAAAGAAAATCCTGACTTTCCATAGAAACGTTACTCGATTTAGAAGGAAATGTCTTAGAACACACAGTATTTCATAGCGACGCTATTTCCATGTGAATTCGTCAATGTGTGGGAGTGAGGGATGCAGTAAAGAAGGATTAGTGGATCGGAAATGTGATTGTCGTATCCAAAAAGAAAATCCTGTCGCTTCCATAGAAACGTTACTCGATTTAGAAGGAGAAGTCATAGAACACATAGTACTTCATAGCGACGCAATTGCTGTGATAATTCGTCAATGTGTGGGAGTGAGGGATGCAGTAAAGAAGGATTAGTGGATCGGAAATGTGATTGTCGTATCCCAAAAGAAAATTCTGTCGTTTCCATAGAAACATTACTCGATTTAGAAGGAAATGTCTTAGAGCACATAGTATTTCATAGCGACGCAATTTCCGTGTGAATTCGTCAATGTGTGGGAGTGAGGGATGCAGTAAAGAAGGATTAGTGGATCGGAAATGTGATTGTCGTATCCCAAAAGAAAATCCTTTCGTTTTCATAGAAACGTTACTCGATTTAGAAGGAAATGTCTTAGAACACACAGTATTTCATAGCGACGCAATTTCCGTGTGAATTCGTCAATGTGTGGGAGTGAGGGATGCAGTAAAGAAGGATTAGTGGATCGGAAATGAGATTGTCGTATCCCGAAAGAAAATCCTGTCGTTTCCATAGAAACGTTACTCGATTTTGAAGGAGAAGTCTAGAACCCATAGTATGTCATAGCGACGCAATTTCCGTGTGAATTCGTCAATGAGTGGGAGTGAGGCATGCAGTAAAGAAGGATTAGTGGATCGGAAATGAGATTGTCGTATCTCAAAAGAAAATTCTGTCGTTTCCATAGAAACGTTACTTGATTTAGAAGGAAATGTCTTAGAACACATAGTATTTCATAGCGACGCAATTTCCGTGAGAATTCGTCAATGTGTGGGAGTGAGGGATGCAGTAAAGAAGGATTAGTGGATCGGAAATGACATTGTTGTATCCCAAAAGAAAATCCTTTAGTTTCCATAGAAACGTTACTCGATTTAGAAGGAAATGTCTTAGAACACATTGTATTTCATAGCGACGCAATTTCCGTGTGAATTCGTCAATGTGTGGGAGTGAGGGATGCAGTAAAGAAGGATTAGTGGATCGGAAATGTGATTGTCGTATCCCGAAAGAAAATCCTGTTGTTTCCATTGAAACGTTACTCGATTTAGAAGGACATGTCTTAGAACACATAGTATTTCATAGCGACGCAATTTCCGTGTGAATTCGTCAATGTGTGGGAGTGAGGGATGCAGTAAAGAAGGATTAGCGGATCGGAAATGTGATTGTCGTATCCCAAAAGAAAATCCTGACTTTCCATAGAAACGTTACTCGATTTAGAAGGAAATGTCTTAGAACACACAGTATTTCATAGCGACGCTATTTCCATGTGAATTCGTCAATGTGTGGGAGTGAGGGATGCAGTAAAGAAGGATTAGTGGATCGGAAATGTGATTGTCGTATCCAAAAAGAAAATCCTGTCGCTTCCATAGAAACGTTACTCGATTTAGAAGGAGAAGTCATAGAACACATAGTACTTCATAGCGACGCAATTGCTGTGATAATTCGTCAATGTGTGGGAGTGAGGGATGCAGTAAAGAAGGATTAGTGGATCGGAAATGTGATTGTCGTATCCCAAAAGAAAATTCTGTCGTTTCCATAGAAACATTACTCGATTTAGAAGGAAATGTCTTAGAGCACATAGTATTTCATAGCGACGCAATTTCCGTGTGAATTCGTCAATGTGTGGGAGTGAGGGATGCAGTAAAGAAGGATTAGTGGATCGGAAATGTGATTGTCGTATCCCAAAAGAAAATCCTTTCGTTTTCATAGAAACGTTACTCGATTTAGAAGGAAATGTCTTAGAACACACAGTATTTCATAGCGACGCAATTTCCGTGTGAATTCGTCAATGTGTGGGAGTGAGGGACGCAGTAAAGAAGGATTAGTGGATCGGAAATGAGATTGTCGTATCCCGAAAGAAAATCCTGTCGTTTCCATAGAAACGTTACTCGATTTTGAAGGAGAAGTCTAGAACCCATAGTATGTCATAGCGACGCAATTTCCGTGTGAATTCGTCAATGAGTGGGAGTGAGGGATGCAGTAAAGAAGGATTAGTGGATCGGAAATGAGATTGTCGTATCCCAAAAGAAAATCCTCTCGTTTCCATAGAAACGTTACTCGATTTAGAAGGAAATGTCTTAGAACACATAGTATTTCATAGCGACGCAATTTCCGAGTGAATTCGTCAATGAGTGGGAGTGAGGGATGCAGTAAAGAAGGATTAGTGGATCGGAAATGAGATTGTCGTATCCCAAAAGAATATCCTGTCGTTTCCATAGAAACGTTACTCGATTTAGAAGGAAATGTCTTTGATCACATAGTATTTCATAGCGAAGCAATTTCCGTGTGAATTCGTCAATGTGTGGGAGTGAGGGACGCAGTAAAGAGGGATTAGTGGATCGCAAATGTGATTGTCGTATCCCAAAAGAAAATCCTGTCGTTTCCATAGAAACGTTACTCGATTTAGAAGGAAATGTCTTAGAACACATAGTATTTCATAGCGACGCTATTTCCGTGTGAATTCGTCAATGTGTGGGAGTGAGGGATGCAGTAAAGAAGGATTAGTGGATCGCAAATGAGATTGTCGTATCCCAAAAGAAAATCCTGTCGTTTCCATAGAAACGATACTCGATTTAGAAGGAAATGTCTTAGAACCCATAGTATTTCATAGCGACGCAATTTCCGTGTGAATTCGTCAATGTGTGGGAGTGAGGGATGCAGTAAAGAAGGATTAGTGGATCGGAAATGAGATTGTCGTATCCCAAAAGAAAATCCTGTCGTTTCCATAGAAACGTTATTCGATTTAGAAGGAGAAGTCATAGAACCCATAGTATTTCATAGTGACGCAATTTCCGTGTGAATTCGTCAATGAGTGGGAGTGAGGGATGCAGTAAAGAAGGATTAGTGGATCGGAAATGAGATTGGCGTATTCCAAAAGAAAATCCTGTCGTTTCCATAGAAACGTTACTCGATTTAGAAGGAAATGTCTTATAACATATAGTATTTCGTAGCGACGCAATTTCTGTGTGAATTAGTCAATGAGTGGGAGTGAGGGAACAAGTAAAGAAGGATTAGTGGATCGGAAATGAGATTGTCGTATCCCAAAAGAAAATCCTGTCGTTTCCATAGATACGTTACTCGATTTAGAAGGAAATGTCTTAGAACACATAGTATTTCATAGCGACGCAATTTCCGTGTGAATTCGTCAATGACTGGGAGTGAGGGATGCAGTAAAGAAGGATTAGTGGATCGGAAATGAGATTGTCGTATCCCAAAAGAAAATCCTGTCGTTTCCACAGAGACGTTACTCGATTTAGAAGGAAATGTCTTTGAACACATAGTATTTCATAGCGAAGCAATTTCCGTGTGAATTCGTCAATGTGTGGGAGTGAGGGATGCAGTAAAGAAGGATTAGTAGATCGCAAATGTGATTGTCGTATCCCAAAAGAAAATCCTGTCGTTTCCATAGAAACGTTACTCGATTTAGAAGGAAATGTCTTAGAACACATAGTATTTCATAGCGACGCAATTTCCGTGTGAATTCGTCAATGTATGGGAGTGAGGGATGCAGTAAAGAAGGACTAGTGGATCGCAAATAACATTGTCGTATCCCAAAAGAAAATCCTGTCGTTTCCATAGAAACGATACTCGATTTAGAAGGAAATGTCTTAGAACCCATAGTATTTCATAGCGACGCAATTTCCGTGTGAATTCCTCAATGTGTGGGAGTGAGGGATGCAGTAAAGAAGGATTAGTGGATCGGAAATGAGATTGTCGTATCCCAAAAGAAAATCCTGTCGTTTCCATAGAAACGTTACTCGATTTAGAAGGAGAAGTCATAGAACCCATAGTATTTCATAGTGACGCAATTTCCGTGTGAATTCGTCAATGAGTGGGAGTGAGGGATGCAGTAAAGAAGGATTAGTGGATCGGAAATGAGATTGGCGTATTCCAAAAGAAAATCCTGTCGTTTCCATAGAAACGTTACTCGATTTAGAAGGAAATGTCTTAGAACATATAGTATTTCGTAGCGACGCAATTTCCGTGTGAATTAGTCAATGAGTGGGAGTGAGGGATGCAGTAAAGAAGGATTAGTGGATCGGAAATGTGATTGTCGTATCCCAAAAGAAAATCCTGTCGTTTCCATAGAAACGTTACTCGATTTAGAAGGAGAAGTCATAGAACACATAGTATTTCATAGCGACGCAATTGCTGTGTTAGTTCGTCAATGTGTGGGAGTGAGGGTTGCAGTAAAGAAGGATTAGTGGATCGGAAATGTGATTGTCGTATCCCAAAAGAAAATTCTGTCGTCTCCGTAGAAACGTTACTCGATTTAGAAGGAAATGTCTTAGAACGCATAGTATCTCATAGCGTCGCAATTTCCGTGTGAATTCGTCAATGTGTGGGAGTGAGGGATGCAGTAAAGAAGGATTAGTGGATCGCAAATGAGATTGTCGTATCCCAAAAGAAAATCCTGTCGCTTCCATAGAAACGTTACTCGATTTAGAAGGAGAAGTCTTAGAACCCATAGTATTTCATAGCGGCGCAATTTCCGTGTGAATTCGTCAATGTGTGGGAGTGAGGGATGCAGTACAGAAGGATTAGTGGATCGGAAATGTGATTGTCGAATCCCAAAAAAAAATCCTGTCGTTTCCATAGAAACGTTACTCGATTTAGAAGCAAATGTCTTAGAACACATAGTATTTCATAGCGACGGAATTTCCGTGTGAATTCGCCAATGTGTGGGAGTGAGGGATGCAGTAAAGAAGGATTAGTGGATCGGAAATGAGATTGTCGTATCCCAAAAGAAAATCCTGTTGCTTCCATAGAAACGTTACTCGATTTAGAAGGAGAAGTCTTAGAACCCATAGTATTTCATAGCGACGGAATTTCCGTGTGAATTCGCCAATGTGTGGGAGTGAGGGATGCAGTAAAGAAGGATTAGTGGATCGGAATTGAGATTGTCGTATCCCAAAAGAAAATCCAGTCGTTTCCATGGAAACGTTACTCGATTTAGAAGGAAATGTCTTACAACGCAAAGTATTTCATAGCGACGCAATTTCCGTGTGAATTCGTCAATGTGTGGGAGTGAGGGATGCAGAAAGGAAGGATTAGTGGATCGGAAATGAGATTGGCGTATTCCAAAAGAAAATCCTGTCGTTTCCATAGATACGTTACTCGATTTAGAAGGAAATGTCTTAGAACATATAGTATTTCATAGCGACGCAATTTCCGTGTGAATTCCTCAATGTGTGGGAGTGAGGGATGCAGTAAAGAAGGATTAGTTTCTCGGAAATAGGATTGTCGTATCCCAAAAGAAAATCCTGTCGTTTCCATAGAATCGTTACTCGATTTAGAAGGAAATGTCTTAGAACACATAGTATTTCATAGCGTCGCAATTTCCGTGTGAATTCGTCAATGAGTGGGAGTAGGGGATGCAGTAAAGAAGGATTAGTGGATCAGAAATGACATTGTCGTATCCCAAAAAAAATCCTGTCGTTTCCACAGAAACGTTACTCGATTTAGAAGGAAATGTCTTAGAACACATAGTATTTCATAGCGACGCAATTTCCGTGTGAATTCGTCAATATGTGGTACTGAGGGATGCAGTAAAGAAGGATTAGTGGATCGGAAATGAGATTGTCGTATCCCAAAAGAAAATCCTGTCGTTTCCATAGAAACGTTACTCGATTTAGAAGGAAATGTCTTAGAACACATAGTATTTCATAGCGACGCATTTTCCGTGAGAATTCGTCAATGTGTGGGAGTGAGGGATGCAGTAAAGAAGGATTAGTGGATCGGAAATGTGATTGTCGTATCCCAAAAGAAAATCCTGTCGTTTCCATAGAAACGTTACTCGTTTTAGAAGGAAATGTCTTAGAACACATAGTATTTCATAGCAACGCAATATCCGTGTGAATTCGTCAATGTGTGGGAGTGAGGGATGCAGTAAAGAAGGATTAGTGGATCGGAAATGTGATTGTCGTATCCCAAAAGAAAATCCTGTCGTTTCCATTGAAACGTTACTCGATTTAGAAGGAAATGTCTTAGAACACATAGTATTTCATAGCGACGCAATTTCCGTGTGAATTCATCAATGTGTGGGAGTGAGGGATGCAGTAAAGAAGGATTAGTGGATCGGAAATGTGATTGTCGTATCCCAAAAGAAAATCCTGTCCTTTACATAGAAACGTTACTCGATTTAGAAGGAAATGTCTTAGAACACACAGTATTTCATAGCGACGCTATTTCCGTGTGAATTCGTCAATGTGTGGGAGTGAGGGATGCAGTAAAGAAGGATTAGTGGATCGGAAATGTGATTGTCGTATCCCAAAAGAAAATCCTGTCGCTTCCTTAGAAACGATACTCGATTTAGAAGGATAAGTCATGGAACACATAGTATTTCATAGCGACGAAATTGCTGTGTTAATTCGTCAATGTGTGGGAGTGAGGGATGCGGTAAAGAAGGATTAGTGGATCGGAAATGTGATTGTCGTATCCCAAAAGAAAATTCTGTCGTTTCCATAGAAACGTTACTCGATTTAGAAGGAAATGTCTTAGATCACATAGTATTTCATAGCGACGCAATTTCCGTGTGAATTCGTCAATGTGTGGGAGTGAGGGATGCAGTAAAAAAGTATTAGTGGATGGGTAATGAGATTGTCGTATCCCAAATGAAAATCCTGTCGTTTCCATAGAAACGTTACTCGATTTAGAAGGAAATGTCTTAGAACACATAGTATTTCATAGCGACGCAATTTCCGTGTGAATTCGTCAATGTGTGGGAGTGAGGGATGCAGTAAAGAAGGATTAGTGGATCGGAAATGATATTGTCGTATCCCGAAAGAAAATCCTGTCGTTTCCATAGAAACGTTACTCGATTTAGAAGGAGAAGTCATAGAACCCATAGTATTTCATAGCGTCGCAATTTCCGTGTGAATTCGTCAATGAGTGGGAGTGAGGCATGCAGTAAAGAAGGATTAGTGGATCGGAAATGAGATTGTCGTATCCAAAAAGAAAATCCTGTCGTTTCCATAGAAACATTACTCGATTTAGAAGGGAATGTCTTAGAACACATAGTATTTCATAGCGACGCAATATCCGTGTGAATTCGTCAATGTGTGGGAGTGAGGGATGCAGTAAAGAAGGATTAGTGGATCGGAAATGAGATTGTCGTATCCCAAAAGAAAATCCTTTCGTTTCCATAGAAACGTTACTCGATTTAGAAGGAAATGTCTTAGAACACATAGTATTTCATAGCGACGCAATTTCCGTGTGAATTCGTCAATGAGTGGGAGTGAGGTATGCAGTAAAGAAGGATTAGTGGATCGGAAATGAGATTGTCGTATCCCAAAAGAAAATCGTGTCGTTTCCATAGAAACGTTACTCGATTTAGAAGAAAATGTCTTAGAGCACATAGTATTTCATAGCGACGCATTTTCCGTGTGAATTCGTCAATGTGTGGGAGTGAGGGATGCAGTAAAGAAGGATTAGTGGATCGGAAATGTGATTGTCGTATCCCAAAAGAAAATCCTGTCGTTTCCATAGAATCGTTACTCGATTTAGAAGGAAATGTCTTAGAACACATAGTATTTCATAGCGACGCAATTTCCCTGTGAATTCGTCAATGTGTGGGAGTGAGGGATGCAGTAAAGAAGGATTAGTGGATCGGAAATGTGATTGTCGTATCCCAAAAGAAAATCCTGTCGTTTCCATAGAAACGTTACTCGATGTAGAAGGAAATGTCATAGAACACATAGTATTTCATAGCGACGCAATTTCCGTGTGAATTCGTCAATGTGTGGGAGTGAGGGATGCAGTAAAGAAGGATTAGTGGATCGGGAATGTGATTGTCGTATCCCAAAAGAAAATCCTGTCGTTTCCATAGAAACGTTACTCGATTCAGAAGGAAATGTCTTAGAACACATAGTCTTTCATTACGACGCAATTTCCGTGTGAATTCGTCAATGTGTGGGAGTGAGGGATTCAGTAAAGAAGGATTAGTGGATCGGAAATGTGATGTCGTATCCCAAAAGAAAATCCTGTTGTTTCCATAGATACGTTACTCGATTTAGAAGCAAATGTCTTAGAACACATAGTATTTCATAGCGACGGAATTTCCGTGTGAATTCGCCAATGTGTGGGAGTGAGGGATGCAGTAAAGAAGGATTAGTGGATCGGAAATGAGATTGTCGTATCCCAAAAGAAAATCCTGTTGCTTCCATAGAAACGTTACTCGATTTAGAAGGAGAAGTCTTAGAACCCATAGTATTTCATAGCGACGGAATTTCCGTGTGAATTCGCCAATGTGTGGGAGTGAGGGATGCAATAAAGAAGGATTAGTGGATCGGAATTGAGATTGTCGTATCCCAAAAGAAAATCCAGTCGTTTCCATGGAAACGTTACTCGATTTAGAAGGAAATGTCTTACAACGCAAAGTATTTCATAGCGACGCAATTTCCGTGTGAATTCGTCAATGTGTGGGAGTGAGGGATGCAGAAAAGAAGGATTAGTGGATCGGAAATGAGATTGGCGTATTCCAAAAGAAAATCCTGTCGTTTCCATAGATACGTTACTCGATTTAGAAGGAAATGTCTTAGAACATATAGTATTTCATAGCGACGCAATTTCCGTGTGAATTCCTCAATGTGTGGGAGTGAGGGATGCAGTAAAGAAGGATTAGTTTCTCGGAAATAGGATTGTCGTATCCCAAAAGAAAATCCTGTCGTTTCCATAGAATCGTTACTCGATTTAGAAGGAAATGTCTTAGAACACATAGTATTTCATAGCGTCGCAATTTCCGTGTGAATTCGTCAATGAGTGGGAGTGGGGGATGCAGTAAAGAAGGATTAGTGAATCAGAAATGACATTGTCGTATCCCAAATGAAAATCCTGTCGTTTCCATAGAAACGTTACTCGATTTAGAAGGTGAAGTCATGGAACACATAGTATTTCATAGCGACGAAATTGCTGTGTTAATTCGTCAATGTGTGGGAGTGAGGGATGCGGTAAAGAAGGATTAGTGGATCGGAAATGTGATTGTCGTATCCCAAAAGAAAATTCTGTCGTTTCCATAGAAACGTTACTCGATTTAGATGGAAATGTCTTAGATCACATAGTATTTCATAGCGACGCAATTTCCGTGTGAATTCGTCAATGTGTGGGAGTGAGGGATGCAGTAAAAAAGTATTAGTGGATGGGAAATGAGATTGTCGTATCCCAAATGAAAATCCTGTCGTTTCCATAGAAACGTTACTCGATTTAGAAGGAAATGTCTTAGAACACATAGTATTTCATAGCGACGCAATTTCCGTGTGAATTCGTCAATGTGTGGGAGTGAGGGATGCAGTAAAGAAGGATTAGTGGATCGGAAATGAGATTGTCGTATCCCGAAAGAAAATCCTGTCGTTTCCATAGAAACGTTACTCGATTTAGAAGGAGAAGTCATAGAACCCATAGTATTTCATAGCGTCGCAATTTCCGTGTGAATTCGTCAATGAGTGGGAGTGAGGCATGCAGTAAAGAAGGATTAGTGGATCGGAAATGAGATTGTCGTATCCAAAAAGAAAATCCTGTCGTTTCCATAGAAACATTACTCGATTTAGAAGGAAATGTCTTAGAACACATAGTATTTCATAGCGACGCAATATCCGTGTGAATTCGTCAATGTGTGGGAGTGAGGGATGCAGTAAAGAAGGATTAGTGGATCGGAAATGAGATTGTCGTATCCCAAAAGAAAATCCTTTCGTTTCCATAGAAACGTTACTCGATTTAGAAGGAAATGTCTTAGAACACATAGTATTTCATAGCGACGCAATTTCCGTGTGAATTCGTCAATGAGTGGGAGTGAGGTATGCAGTAAAGAAGGATTAGTGGATCGGAAATGAGATTGTCGTATCCCAAAAGAAAATCCTGTCGTTTCCATAGAAACGTTACTCGATTTAGAAGGAAATGTCTTAGAGCACATAGTATTTCATAGCGACGCAATTTCCGTGTGAATTCGTCAATGTGTGGGAGTGAGTGATGCAGTAAAGAAGGATTAGTGGATCGGAAATGTGATTGTCGTATCCCAAAAGAAAATCCTGTCGTTTCCATAGAATCGTTACTCGATTTAGAAGGAAATGTCTTAGAACACATAGTATTTCATAGCGACGCAATTTCCGTGTGAATTCGTCAATGTGTGGGAGTGAGGGATGCAGTAAAGAAGGATTAGTGGATCGGAAATGAGATGGTCGTATCCCGAAAGAATATCTTGTCGTTTCCATAGAAACGTTACTCGATTTAGAAGGAGAAGTCATAGAACCCATAGTATTTCATAGCGACGCAATTTCCGTGTGAATTCGTCAATGTGTGGGAGTGAGTGATGCAGTAAAGAAGGATTAGTGTATCGGAAATGAGATTGTCGTATCCCAAAAGAAAATCCTTTCGTTTCCATAGAAACGTTACTCGATTTAGTACGAAATGTCTTAGAACACATAGTATTTCATAGCGACGCAATTTCCGTGTGAATTCGTCTATGTGTGGGAGTGAGGGATGCAGTAAAGAAGGATTAGTGGATCGGAAATGAGATTGTCGTATCCCAAAAGAAAATCCTGTCGTTTCCATAGAAACGTTACTCGATTTAGAAGGAAATGTCTTTGAACACATAGTATTTCATAGCGACGCAATTTCCCTGTGAATTCGTCAATGTGTGGGAGTGAGGGATGCAGTAAAGAAGGATTAGTGGATCGGAAATGTGATTGTCGTATCCCAAAAGAAAATCCTGTCGTTTCCATAGAAACGTTACTCGATGTAGAAGGAAATGTCATAGAACACATAGTATTTCATAGCGACGCAATTTCCGTGTGAATTCGCCAATGTGTGGGAGTGAGGGATGCAGTAAAGAAGGATTAGTGGATCGGAAATGTGATTGTCGTATCCCAAAAGAAAATCCTGTCGTTTCCATTGAAACGTTACTCGATTTAGAAGGAAATGTCTTAGAACACATAGTATTTCATAGCGACGCAATTTCCGTGTGAATTCATCAATGTGTGGGAGTGAGGGATGCAGTAAAGAAGGATTAGTGTATCGGAAATGTGATTGTCGTATCCCAAAAGAAAATCCTGTCCTTTACATAGAAACGTTACTCGATTTAGAAGGAAATGTCTTAGAACACACAGTATTTCATAGCGACGCTATTTCCGTGTGAATTCGTCAATGTGTGGGAGTGAGGGATGCAGTAAAGAAGGATTAGTGGATCGGAAATGTGATTGTCGTATCCCAAAAGAAAATCCTGTCGCTTCCTTAGAAACGATACTCGATTTAGAAGGATAAGTCATGGAACACATAGTATTTCATAGCGACGAAATCTCTGTGTTAATTCGTCAATGTGTGGGAGTGAGGGATGCGGTAAAGAAGGATTAGTGGATCGGAAATGTGATTGTCGTATCCCAAAAGAAAATTCTGTCGTTTCCATAGAAACGTTACTCGATTTAGAAGGAAATGTCTTAGATCACATAGTATTTCATAGCGACGCAATTTCCGTGTGAATTCGTCAATGTGTGGGAGTGAGGGATGCAGTAAAAAAGTATTAGTGGATGGGAAATGAGATTGTCATATCCCAAATGAAAATCCTGTCGTTTCCATAGAAACGTTACTCGATTTAGAAGGAAATGTCTTAGAACACATAGTATTTCATAGCGACGCAATTTCCGTGTGAATTCGTCAATGTGTGGGAGTGAGGGATGCAGTAAAGAAGGATTAGTGGATCGGAAATGAGATTGTCGTATCCCGAAAGAAAATCCTGTCGTTTCCATAGAAACGTTACTCGATTTAGAAGGAGAAGTCATAGAACCCATAGTATTTCATAGCGTCGCAATTTCCGTGTGAATTCGTCAATGAGTGGGAGTGAGGCATGCAGTAAAGAAGGATTAGTGGATCGGAAATGAGATTGTCGTATCCAAAAAGAAAATCCTGTCGTTTCCATAGAAACATTACTCGATTTAGAAGGAAATGTCTTAGAACACATAGTATTTCATAGCGACGCAATATCCGTGTGAATTCGTCAATGTGTGGGAGTGAGGGATGCAGTAAAGAAGGATTAGTGGATCGGAAATGAGATTGTCGTATCCCAAAAGAAAATCCTTTCGTTTCCATAGAAACGTTACTCGATTTAGAAGGAAATGTCTTAGAACACATAGTATTTCATAGCGACGCAATTTCCGTGTGAATTCGTCAATGAGTGGGAGTGAGGTATGCAGTAAAGAAGGATTAGTGGATCGGAAATGAGATTGTCGTATCCCAAAAGAAAATCCTTTCGTTTCCATAGAAACGTTACTCGATTTAGAAGGAAATGTCTTAGAGCACATAGTATTTCATAGCGACGCAATTTCCGTGTGAATTCGTCAATGTGTGGGAGTGAGGGATGCAGTAAAGAAGGATTAGTGGATCGGAAATGTGATTGTCGTATCCCAAAAGAAAATCCTGTCGTTTCCATAGAATCGTTACTCGATTTAGAAGGAAATGTCTTAGAACACATAGTATTTCATAGCGACGCAATTTCCGTGTGAATTCGTCAATGTGTGGGAGTGAGGGATGCAGTAAAGAAGGATTAGTGGATCGGAAATGAGATTGTCGTATCCCGAAAGAATATCTTGTCGTTTCCATAGAAACGTTACTCGATTTAGAAGGAGTAGTCATAGAACCCATAGTATTTCATAGCGACGCAATTTCCGTGTGAATTCGTCAATGTGTGGGAGTGAGTGATGCAGTAAAGAAGGATTAGTGTATCGGAAATGAGATTGTCGTATCCCAAAAGAAAATCCTTTCGTTTCCATAGAAACGTTACTCGATTTAGTACGAAATGTCTTAGAACACATAGTATTTCATAGCGACGCAATTTCCGTGTGAATTCGTCTATGTGTGGGAGTGAGGGATGCAGTAAAGAAGGATTAGTGGATCGGAAATGAGATTGTCGTATCCCAAAAGAAAATCCTGTCGTTTCCATAGAAACGTTACTCGATTTAGAAGGAAATGTCTTTGAACACATAGTATTTCATAGCGACGCAATTTCCCTGTGAATTCGTCAATGTGTGGGAATGAGGGATGCAGTAAAGAAGGATTAGTGGATCGGAAATGTGATTGTCGTATCCCAAAAGAAAATCCTGTCGTTTCCATAGAAACGTTACTCGATTCAGAAGGAAATGTCTTAGAACACATAGTCTTTCATTACGACGCAATTTCCGTGTGAATTCGTCAATGTGTGGGAGTGAGGGATTCAGTAAAGAAGGATTAGTGGATCGGAAATGTGATGTCGTATCCCAAAAGAAAATCCTGTTGTTTCCATAGATACGTTACTCGATTCAGTAGGAAATGTCTTAGAACCGATAGTATTTCATAGCGACGCACTTTCCGTGTGAATTCGTCAATGTGTGGGAGTGAGAGATGCAGTAAAGAGGGATTAGTGGATCGGAAATGAGATTGTCGTATCCCAAAAGAAAATCTTGTCGTATACATAGAAACGTTACTCGATTTAGAAGGAGAAGTCATAGAACCCATAGTATTTCATAGCGGCGCAATTTCCGTGTGCATTTGTCAATGAGTGGGAGTGAGGGATGCAGTAAAGAAGGATTAGTGGATCGGAAATGAGATTGTCGTATCCCAAAAGAAAATCCTGTCGTTTCCATAGAAACGTTACTCGATTTACAAGGAAATGTCTTAGAACACATAGTATTTCATATCGACGCAATTTCCGTGTGAATTCGTCAATGTGTGGGAGTGAGGGATGCAGTAAAGACGGATTAGTGGATCGGAAATGTGATTGTCTTAACCCAAAAGAAAATCCTGTCGTTTCCAAAGAAACGTTACTCGTTTTAGAAGGAAATGTCTTAGAACACATAGTATTTCATAGCAACGCAATTTCCGTGTGAATTCCTCAATGTGTGGGAGTGAGGGATGCAGTAAATAAGGATTAGTGGATCGGAAATGTGATTGTCGTATCCCAAAACAAAATCCTGTCGTTTCCATTGAAATGTTACTCGATTTAGTAGAAATGTCTTAGAACACATTGAATTTCATAGCGACGCAATTTCCGTGTGAATTCGTCAATGTGTGGGAATGAGGGATGCAGTAAAGAAGGATTAGAGGATCGGAAATGTGATTGTCGTATCCCAAAAGAAAATCCTGTCGTTTCCATAGAAACGTTACTCGATTTAGAAGAAAATGTCTTAGAACGAATAGTATTTCATAGCGACGCAATTTCCGTTAGAATTCGTCAATGGGTGGGAGTCAGGGATGCAGTAAAGAAGGATTAGTGGATCGGAAATGAGATTGTCGTATCCCAAAAGAAAATCCTGTCCTTTCCATAGAAACGTTACTCGATTTAGAAGGAAATGTCTTAGAACACACAGTATTTCATAGGGACGCTATTTCCGTGTGAATTCGTCAATGTGTGGAAGTGAGAGATGCAGTAAAGAAGGATTAGTGGATCGGAAATGAGTTTGTCGTATCCCAAAAGAAAATCCTGTCGTTTCCATAGAAATGTTACTCGATTTAGAAGGAAATGTCTTAGAACGCACAGTATTTCATAGCGACGCAATTTCCGTGTGAATTCGTCAATGTGTGGGAGTGAGGGATGCAGTAAAGAAGGATTAGTGGATCGGAAATGAGATTGTCGTATCCCATAAGAAAATCCTTTCGTTTCCATAGAAACGGTACTCGATTTAGAAGGAAATGTCTTAGAACACATAGTATTTCATAGCGACGCAATTTCCGTGTGAATTCGTCAATGAGTGGGAGTGAGGGATGCAGTAAAGAAGGATTAGTGGATCGGAATTGAGATTGTCGTATCCCAAAAGAAAATCCTGTCGTTTCCATAGAAACGTTACTCGATTTAGAAGGAAATGTCTTTGAACACATAGTATTTCATAGCAACGCAATTTCCGTTTGAATTCGTCAATGTGTGGGAGTGAGCGGTGCAGTAAAGATGGATTAGTGGATCGGAAATGTGATTGTCGTATCCCAAAAGAAAATCCTGTCGTTTCCATAGAACCGTTACTCGATTTAGAAGGAAATGTCTTAGAACACATAGTATTTCATAGCGACGCAATTTCCGTGTGAATTCGTCAATGTGTGAGAGTGAGGGATGCAGTAAAGAAGGATTAGTGGATCGGAAATGAGATTGTCGTATCCCAAAAGAAAATCCTGTCGTTTCCATAGAAACGATACTCGATTTAGAAGGAAATGTCTTAGAACCCATAGTATTTCATAGCGAGGCAATTTCCGTGTGAATTCGTCATTGTGTGGGAGTGAGGGATGCAGTAAAGAAGGATTAGTGGATCGGAAATGAGATTGTCGTATCCCAAAAGAAAATCCTGTCGTTTCCATAGAAACGTTACTCGATTTAGAAGGAGAAGTCATAGAACTCATAGTATTTCATAGTGACGCAATTTCCGTGTGAATTCGTCAATGAGTGGGAGTGAGGGATGCAGTAAAGAAGGATTAGTGGATCGGAAATGAGATTGTCGTATCCCAAAAGAAAATCCTGTCGTTTCCATAGAAACGTTACTCGATTTAGAAGGAAATGTCTTAGAACACATAGTATTTCATAGCGACGCAATTTCCGATTGAATTCGTCAATTTGTGGGAGTGAGGGATTCAGTAAAGAAGGATTAGTGGATCGGAAATGAGATTGTCGTATCCCAAAAGAAAATCCTTTCGTTTCCATAGAAACGTTACACGATTTAGAAGGAAATGTCTTAGAACACGTAGTATTTCATAGCGACGCATTTTCCGTGTGAATTCGTCAATGAGTGGGAGTGAGGGATGCAGTACAGAAGGATTAGTGGATCGGAAATGAGATTTTCGTATCCCAAAAGAAAATCCTGTCGATTCCATAGAAACGTTACTCGATTTAGAAGGAAATGTCTTAGAACACATAGTATTTCATAGCGACGCAATTTCCGTGTGAATTCGTCAATGAGTGGGAGTGAGGGATGCAGTAAAGAAGGATTAGTGGATCGGAAATGTGATTGTCGTATCCCAAAAGAAAATCCTGTCGTTTCCATAGAAACGTTACTCGATTTAGAAGGAGAAGTCGTAGAACCCATAGTATTTCATAGCGACGCAATTTCCGTGTGAATTCGTCAATGAGTGGGAGAGAGGGATGCAGTAAAGAAATATTAGTGGATCGGAAATGACATTGTCGTATCCCAAAAGAAAATCCTGTCGTTACCATAGAAACGTTACTCGATTTAGAAGGAGAAGTCATAGAACCCATAGTTTTTCATAGCGACGCAATTTCCGTGTGAATTCGTCAATGTGTGGGGGTGAGGGATGCAGTAAAGAAGGATTAGTGGATCGGAAATGTGATTGTCGTATCCCAAAAGAAAATCCTGTCGTTTCCATAGAAACGTTACTCGATTTAGAAGGAGAAGTCATAGAACCCATAGTATTTCATAGCGACGCAATGTCCGTGTGAATTCGTCATTGCGTGGGAGTGAGGGATGCAGTAAAGAAGGATTAGTGGATCGGAAATGTGATTGTCGTATCCCCAAAGAAAATCCTGTCGTTTCCCTAGAAACGTTACTCGATTTAGAAGGAGAAGTCATAGAACACATAGTATTTCATAGCGACGCAATTTCCGTGTGAATTCGTCAATGTGTGGTAGTGAGGGATGCAGTATAGAAGGATTAGGGATCGGAAATGTGATTGTCGTATCCCAAAAGAAAATCCTGTCGTTTCCATAGAAACGTTACTCGATTTAGAAGGAAATGTCTTAGAACACATAGTATTTCATAGCGCCGCAATTTCCGTGTGAATTCGTCAATGTGTGGGAGGGAGGGATGCAGTAAAGAAGGATTAGTGGATCGGAAATGTGATTGTCGTATCCCAAAAGAAAATCCTGTCGTTTCCATAGAAACGTTACTCGTTTTAGAAGGAAATGTCTTAGAACACATAGTATTTCATAGCAACGCAATTTCCGTGTGAATTCGTCAATGAGTGGGAGTGAGGGATGCAGTAAAGAAGGATTAGTGGATCGGAAATGAGACTGTCGTATCCCAAAAGAAAATCCTGTCGTTTCCATAGAAACGTTACTCGATTTAGAAGGAAATGTCTTAGAACACATAGTATTTCATAGCGACGCAATTTCCGTGTGAATTCGTCGATGAGTGGGAGTGAGGGATGCAGTAAAGAAGGATTAGAGGATCGGAAATGAGATTGTCGTATCCCAAAAGAAAATCCTGTCGTTTCCATAGAAACGTTACTCGATGTAGAAGGAGAAGTCATAGAACCCATAGTATTTCATAGCAACGCAATTTCCGTGTGAATTCGTCAATGTGTGGGAGTGAGAGATGCAGTAAAGAAGGATTAGTGGTTCGGAAATGAGATAGTCGTATCCCAAAACAAAATCCTGTCGTTTCCATAGAAACGTTACTCGATTTAGAAGGATATGTCTTAGAACACATAGTATTTCATAGCGACGCATTTTCCGTGTAACTTCGTCAATGAGTGGGAGTGGGGGATGGAGTAAAGAAGGATTAGTGGATCGGAAATGAGATTGTCGTATCCCAAAAGAAAGTACTGTCGTTTCCATAGAAACGTTACTCGATTTAGAAGGAAATGTCTTAGAACCCATAGTATTTCATAGCGACGCAATTTCGGTGTGAATTCGTCAGTGTGTGGGAGTGAGGGATGCAGTAAAGAAGGATTAGTTGATCCGTAATGTGATTGTCGTATCCCAAAAGAAAATCCTTTCGTTTCCATAGAAACGTTACTCGATTTAGAAGGAGAAGTCGTAGAACCCATAGTATTTCATAGCGACTCAATTTCTGTGTTAATTCGTCAGTGTGTGGGAGCTAGGGATGCAATAAAGAAGGAATAGTGCATCGAGAAGGGGATACTCGTATCGCAAAAGAAAAGCCAGTCGTTTCCATAGAAACGATACTCGATTTAGAAGGAGAAGTCATAGAACCCATAGTATTTGATAGCGACGCAATTTCCGTGTGAATTCGTCAATGTGTGGGAGTGAGGGATGCAGTAAAGATGGATTAGTGGATCGGAAATGTGATTGTCGTATCCCAAAAGAAAATCCTGTCGTTTCCATAGAAACGTTACTCGATTTAGAAGGAAATGTCTTAGAACACATAGTATTTCATAGCGACGCAATTTCCGTGTGAATTCGTCAATGAGTGGGAGAGAGGTATGCAGTAAAGAAGGATTAGTGGATCGGAAATGAGATTGTCGTATCCCGAAAGAATATCTTGTCGTTTCCATAGAAACGTTACTCGATTTAGAAGGAGAAGTCATAGAACCCATAGTATTTCATAGCGACGCAATTTCCGTGTGAATTCGTCAATGTGTGGGAGTGAGTGATGCAGTAAAGAAGGATTAGTGTATCGGAAATGAGATTGTCGTATCCCAAAAGAAAATCCTTTCGTTTCCATAGAAACGTTACTCGATTTAGTACGAAATGTCTTAGAACACATAGTATTTCATAGCGACGCAATTTCCGTGTGAATTCGTCTATGTGTGGGAGTGAGGGATGCAGTAAAGAAGGATTAGTGGATCGGAAATGAGATTGTCGTATCCCAAAAGAAAATCCTGTCGTTTCCATAGAAACGTTACTCGATTTAGAAGGAAATGTCTTTGAACACATAGTATTTCATAGCGACGCAATTTCCCTGTGAATTCGTCAATGTGTGGGAGTGAGGGATGCAGTAAAGAAGGATTAGTGGATCGGAAATGTGATTGTCGTATCCCAAAAGAAAATCCTGTCGTTTCCATAGAAACGTTACTCGATGTAGAAGGAAATGTCATAGAACACATAGTATTTCATAGCGACGCAATTTCCGTGTGAATTCGTCAATGTGTGGGAGTGAGGGATGCAGTAAAGAAGGATTAGTGGATCGGAAATGTGATTGTCGTATCCCAAAAGAAAATCCTGTCGTTTCCATTGAAACGTTACTCGATTTAGAAGGAAATGTCTTAGAACACATAGTATTTCATAGCGACGCAATTTCCGTGTGAATTCATCAATGTGTGGGAGTGAGGGATGCAGTAAAGAAGGATTAGTGGATCGGAAATGTGATTGTCGTATCCCAAAAGAAAATCCTGTCCTTTACATAGAAACGTTACTCGATTTAGAAGGAAATGTCTTAGAACACACAGTATTTCATAGCGACGCTATTTCCGTGTGAATTCGTCAATGTGTGGGAGTGAGGGATGCAGTAAAGAAGGATTAGTGGATCGGAAATGTGATTGTCGTATCCCAAAAGAAAATCCTGTCGCTTCCTTAGAAACGATACTCGATTTAGAAGGATAAGTCATGGAACACATAGTATTTCATAGCGACGAAATTGCTGTGTTAATTCGTCAATGTGTGGGAGTGAGGGATGCGGTAAAGAAGGATTAGTGGATCGGAAATGTGATTGTCGTATCCCAAAAGAAAATTCTGTCGTTTCCATAGAAACGTTACTCGATTTAGAAGGAAATGTCTTAGATCACATAGTATTTCATAGCGACGCAATTTCCGTGTGAATTCGTCAATGTGTGGGAGTGAGGGATGCAGTAAAAAAGTATTAGTGGATGGGAAATGAGATTGTCATATCCCAAATGAAAATCCTGTCGTTTCCATAGAAACGTTACTCGATTTAGAAGGAAATGTCTTAGAACACATAGTATTTCATAGCGACGCAATTTCCGTGTGAATTCGTCAATGTGTGGGAGTGAGGGATGCAGTAAAGAAGGATTAGTGGATCGGAAATGAGATTGTCGTATCCCGAAAGAAAATCCTGTCGTTTCCATAGAAACGTTACTCGATTTAGAAGGAGAAGTCATAGAACCCATAGTATTTCATAGCGTCGCAATTTCCGTGTGAATTCGTCAATGAGTGGGAGTGAGGCATGCAGTAAAGAAGGATTAGTGGATCGGAAATGTGATTGTCGTATCCAAAAAGAAAATCCTGTCGTTTCCATAGAAACATTACTCGATTTAGAAGGAAATGTCTTAGAACACATAGTATTTCATAGCGACGCAATATCCGTGTGAATTCGTCAATGTGTGGGAGTGAGGGATGCAGTAAAGAAGGATTAGTGGATCGGAAATGAGATTGTCGTATCCCAAAAGAAAATCCTTTCGTTTCCATAGAAACGTTACTCGATTTAGAAGGAAATGTCTTAGAACACATAGTATTTCATAGCGACGCAATTTCCGTGTGAATTCGTCAATGAGTGGGAGTGAGGTATGCAGTAAAGAAGGATTAGTGGATCGGAAATGAGATTGTCGTATCCCAAAAGAAAATCCTTTCGTTTCCATAGAAACGTTACTCGATTTAGAAGGAAATGTCTTAGAGCACATAGTATTTCATAGCGACGCAATTTCCGTGTGAATTCGTCAATGTGTGGGAGTGAGGGATGCAGTAAAGAAGGATTAGTGGATCGGAAATGTGATTGTCGTATCCCATAAGAAAATCCTGTCGTTTCCATAGAATCGTTACTCGATTTAGAAGGAAATGTCTTAGAACACATAGTATTTCATAGCGACGCAATTTCCGTGTGAATTCGTCAATGTGTGGGAGTGAGGGATGCAGTAAAGAAGGATTAGTGGATCGGAAATGAGATTGTCGTATCCCGAAAGAATATCTTGTCGTTTCCATAGAAACGTTACTCGATTTAGAAGGAGTAGTCATAGAACCCATAGTATTTCATAGCGACGCAATTTCCGTGTGAATTCGTCAATGTGTGGGAGTGAGTGATGCAGTAAAGAAGGATTAGTGTATCGGAAATGAGATTGTCGTATCCCAAAAGAAAATCCTTTCGTTTCCATAGAAACGTTACTCGATTTAGTACGAAATGTCTTAGAACACATAGTATTTCATAGCGACGCAATTTCCGTGTGAATTCGTCTATGTGTGGGAGTGAGGGATGCAGTAAAGAAGGATTAGTGGATCGGAAATGAGATTGTCGTATCCCAAAAGAAAATCCTGTCGTTTCCATAGAAACGTTACTCGATTTAGAAAGAAATGTCTTTGAACACATAGTATTTCATAGCGACGCAATTTCCCTGTGAATTCGTCAATGTGTGGGAGTGAGGGATGCAGTAAAGAAGGATTAGTGGATCGGAAATGTGATTGTCGTATCCCAAAAGAAAATCCTGTCGTTTCCATAGAAACGTTTCTCGATTCAGAAGGAAATGTCTTAGAACACATAGTCTTTCATTACGACGCAATTTCCGTGTGAATTCGTCAATGTGTGGGAGTGAGGGATTCAGTAAAGAAGGATTAGTGGATCGGAAATGTGATGTCGTATCCCAAAAGAAAATCCTGTTGTTTCCATAGATACGTTACTCGATTTAGTAGGAAATGTCTTAGAACCGATAGTATTTCATAGCGACGCACTTTCCATGTGAATTCGTCAATGTGTGGGAGTGAGAGATGCAGTAAAGAGGGATTAGTGGATCGGAAATGAGATTGTCGTATCCCAAAAGAAAATCTTGTCGTATACATAGAAGCGTTACTCGATTTAGAAGGAGAAGTCATAGAACCCATAGTATTTCATAGCGACGCAATTTCCGTGTGAATTCGTCAATGAGTGGGAGTGAGGGATGCAGTAAAGAAGGATTAGTGGATCGGAAATGAGATTGTCGTATCCCAAAAGAAAATCCTGTCGTTTCCATAGAAACGTTACTCGATTTACAAGGAAATGTCTTAGAACACATAGTATTTCATATCGACGCAATTTCCGTGTGAATTCGTCAATGTGTGGGAGTGAGGGATGCAGTAAAGACGGATTAGTGGATCGGAAATGTGATTGTCTTAACCCAAAAGAAAATCCTGTCGTTTCCAAAGAAACGTTACTCGTTTTAGAAGGAAATGTCTTAGAACACATAGTATTTCATAGCAACGCAATTTCCGTGTGAATTCCTCAATGTGTGGGAGTGAGGGATGCAGTAAATAAGGATTAGTGGATCGGAAATGTGATTGTCGTATCCCAAAACAAAATCCTGTCGTTTCCATTGAAATGTTACTCGATTTAGTAGAAATGTCTTAGAACACATTGACTTTCACAGCGACGCAATTTCCGTGTGAATTCGTCAATGTGTGGGAATGAGGGATGCAGTAAAGAAGGATTAGAGGATCGGAAATGTGATTGTCGTATCCCAAAAGAAAATCCTGTCGTTTCCATAGAAACGTTACTCGATTTAGAAGAAAATGTCTTAGAACGAATAGTATTTCATAGCGACGCAATTTCCGTTAGAATTCGTCAATGGGTGGGAGTCAGGGATGCAGTAAAGAAGGATTAGTGGATCGGAAATGAGATTGTCGTATCCCAAAAGAAAATCCTGTCCTTTCCATAGAAACGTTACTCGATTTAGAAGGAAATGTCTTAGAACACACAGTATTTCATAGGGACGCTATTTCCGTGTGAATTCGTCAATGTGTGGAAGTGAGAGATGCAGTAAAGAAGGATTAGTGGATCGGAAATGAGTTTGTCGTATCCCAAAAGAGAATCCTGTCGTTTCCATAGAAATGTTACTCGATTTAGAAGGAAATGTCTTAGAACGCACAGTATTTCATAGCGACGCAATTTCCGTGTGAATTCGTCAATGTGTGGGAGTGAGGGATGCAGTAAAGAAGGATTAGTGGATCGGAAATGAGATTGTCGTATCCCATAAGAAAATCCTTTCGTTTCCATAGAAACGGTACTCGATTTAGAAGGAAATGTCTTAGAACACATAGTATTTCATAGCGACGCAATTTCCGTGTGAATTCGTCAATGAGTGGGAGTGAGGGATGCAGTAAAGAAGGATTAGTGGATCGGAATTGAGATTGTCGTATCCCAAAAGAAAATCCTGTCGTTTCCATAGAAACGTTACTCGATTTAGAAGGAAATGTCTTTGAACACATAGTATTTCATAGCAACGCAATTTCCGTTTGAATTCGTCAATGTGTGGGAGTGAGGGATGCAGTAAAGAAGGATTAGTGGATCGGAAATGTGATTGTCGTATCCCAAAAGAAAATCCTGTCGTTTCCATAGAAACGTTACTCGATTTAGAAGGAAATGTCTTAGAACACATAGTATTTCATAGCGACGCAATTTCCGTGTGAATTCGTCAATGTGTGAGAGTGAGGGATGCAGTAAAGAAGGATTAGTGGATCGGAAATGAGATTGTCGTATCCCAAAAGAAAATCCTGTCGTTTCCATAGAAACGATACTCGATTTAGAAGGAAATGTCTTAGAACCCATAGTATTTCATAGCGAGGCAATTTCCGTGTGAATTCGTCATTGTGTGGGAGTGAGGGATGCAGTAAAGAAGGATTAGTGGATCGGAAATGAGATTGTCGTATCCCAAAAGAAAATCCTGTCGTTTCCATAGAAACGTTACTCGATTTAGAAGGAGAAGTCATAGAACTCATAGTATTTCATAGTGACGCAATTTCCGTGTGAATTCGTCAATGAGTGGGAGTGAGGGATGCAGTAAAGAAGGATTAGTGGATCGGAAATGAGATTGTCGTATCCCAAAAGAAAATCCTGTCGTTTCCATAGAAACGTTACTCGATTTAGAAGGAAATGTCTTAGAACACATAGTATTTCATAGCGACGCAATTTCCGATTGAATTCGTCAATTTGTGGGAGTGAGGGATTCAGTAAAGAAGGATTAGTGGATCGGAAATGAGATTGTCGTATCCCAAAAGAAAATCCTTTCGTTTCCATAGAAACGTTACACGATTTAGAAGGAAATGTCTTAGAACACGTAGTATTTCATAGCGACGCATTTTCCGTGTGAATTCGTCAATGAGTGGGAGTGAGGGATGCAGTACAGAAGGATTAGTGGATCGGAAATGAGATTTTCGTATCCCAAAAGAAAATCCTGTCGATTCCATAGAAACGTTACTCGATTTAGAAGGAAATGTCTTAGAACACATAGTATTTCATAGCGACGCAATTTCCGTGTGAATTCGTCAATGAGTGGGAGAGAGGGATGCAGTAAAGAAATATTAGTGGATCGGAAATGACATTGTCGTATCCCAAAAGAAAATCCTGTCGTTACCATAGAAACGTTACTCGATTTAGAAGGAGAAGTCATAGAACCCATAGTTTTTCATAGCGACGCAATTTCCGTGTGAATTCGTCAATGTGTGGGGGTGAGGGATGCAGTAAAGAAGGATTAGTGGTTCGGAAATGTGATTGTCGTATCCCAAAAGAAAATCCTGTCGTTTCCATAGAAACGTTACTCGATTTAGAAGGAGAAGTCATAGAACCCATAGTATTTCATAGCGACGCAATGTCCGTGTGAATTCGTCATTGCGTGGGAGTGAGGGATGCAGTAAAGAAGGATTAGTGGATCGGAAATGTGATTGTCGTATCCCCAAAGAAAATCCTGTCGTTTCCCTAGAAACGTTACTCGATTTAGAAGGAGAAGTCATAGAACACATAGTATTTCATAGCGACGCAATTTCCGTGTGAATTCGTCAATGTGTGGTAGTGAGGGATGCAGTATAGAAGGATTAGGGATCGGAAATGTGATTGTCGTATCCCAAAAGAAAATCCTGTCGTTTCCATAGAAACGTTACTCGATTTAGAAGGAAATGTCTTAGAACACATAGTATTTCATAGCGCCGCAATTTCCGTGTGAATTCGTCAATGTGTGGGAGGGAGGGATGCAGTAAAGAAGGATTAGTGGATCGGAAATGTGATTGTCGTATCCCAAAAGAAAATCCTGTCGTTTCCATAGAAACGTTACTCGTTTTAGAAGGAAATGTCTTAGAACACATAGTATTTCATAGCAACGCAATTTCCGTGTGAATTCGTCAATGAGTGGGAGTGAGGGATGCAGTAAAGAAGGATTAGTGGATCGGAAATGAGACTGTCGTATCCCAAAAGAAAATCCTGTCGTTTCCATAGAAACGTTACTCGATTTAGAAGGAAATGTCTTCGAACACATAGTATTTCATAGCGACGCAATTTCCGTGTGAATTCGTCGATGAGTGGGAGTGAGGGATGCAGTAAAGAAGGATTAGAGGATCGGAAATGAGATTGTCGTATCCCAAAAGAAAATCCTGTCGTTTCCATAGAAACGTTACTCGATGTAGAAGGAGAAGTCATAGAACCCATAGTATTTCATAGCAACGCAATTTCCGTGTGAATTCGTCAATGTGTGGGAGTGAGAGATGCAGTAAAGAAGGATTAGTGGTTCGGAAATGAGATAGTCGTATCCCAAAACAAAATCCTGTCGTTTCCATAGAAACGTTACTCGATTTAGAAGGAAATGTCTTAGAACACATAGTATTTCATAGCGACGCATTTTCCGTGTAACTTCGTCAATGAGTGGGAGTGGGGGATGGAGTAAAGAAGGATTAGTGGATCGGAAATGAGATTGTCGTATCCCAAAAGAAAGTACTGTCGTTTCCATAGAAACGTTACTCGATTTAGAAGGAAATGTCTTAGAACCCATAGTATTTCATAGCGACGCAATTTCGGTGTGAATTCGTCAGTGTGTGGGAGTGAGGGATGCAGTAAAGAAGGATTAGTTGATCCGTAATGTGATTGTCGTATCCCAAAAGAAAATCCTTTCGTTTCCATAGAAACGTTACTCGATTTAGAAGGAGAAGTCGTAGAACCCATAGTATTTCATAGCGACTCAATTTCTGTGTTAATTCGTCAGTGTGTGGGATCTAGGGATGCAATAAAGAAGGAATAGTGCATCGAGAAGGGGATACTCGTATCGCAAAAGAAAAGCCAGTCGTTTCCATAGAAACGATACTCGATTTAGAAGGAGAAGTCATAGAACCCATAGTATTTGATAGCGACGCAATTTCCGTGTGAATTCGTCAATGTGTGGGAGTGAGGGATGCAGTAAAGATGGATTAGTGGATCGGAAATGTGATTGTCGTATCCCAAAAGAAAATCCTGTCGTTTCCGTAGAAACGTTACTCGATTTAGAAGGAAATGTCTTAGACCACATAGTATTTCATAGCGACGCAATTTCCGTGTGAATTCGTCAATGAGTGGGAGAGAGGTATGCAGTAAAGAAGGATTAGTGGATCGGAAATGAGATTGTCGTATCCCAAAAGAAAATCCTGTCGTTTCCATAGAAACGTCACTCGATTTAGAAGGAAATGTCTTAGAACACATAGTATTTCATAGCGACGCAATTTCCGTGTGAATTCGTCAATGAGTGGGAGTGAGGGATGCAGTTAAGAAAGATTAGTGGATCGGAAATGAGATTGTCTTATCCCAAATGAAAATCCTGTCGTTTCCATATAAACGTTACTCGATTTAGAAGGAGAAGTCATAGAACCCATAGTATTTCATAGCGACGCAATTTCCTTGTGAATTCGTCAATGAGTGGGAGTGAGGGATGCAGTAAAGAAGGATTAGTGGATCGGAAATGAGATTGTCGTATCCCAAAAGAAAATCCTGTCGTTTCCATAGAAACGTTACTCGATTTAGAAGGAAATGTCTTAGAACACACAGTATTTCATAGCGACGCAATTTCCGTGTGAATTCGTCATTGTGTGGGAGTGAGGGATGCAGGAAAGAAGGATTAGTGGATCGGAAATGAGAATGTCGTATCCCAAAAGAAAATCCTTTCGTTTCCATAGAAACGGTACACGATTTAGAAGGAAATGTCTTAGAACACATAGTATTTCATAGCGACGCAATTTCCGTGGGAATTCGTCAATGAGTGGGAGTGAGGGATGCAGTAAAAGGGATTAGTGGATGGGAAATGAGATTGTCGTATCCCAAAAGAAAATCCTGTCGTTTCCATAGAAACGTTACTCGATTTAGAAGGAAATGTCTTTGAACACATAGTATTTCATAGCGACGCAATTTCCGTGTGAATTCGTCAATGTGTGGGAGTGAGGGATGCAGTAAAGAAGGATTAGTGGATCGGAAATGTGATGTCGTATCCCAAAAGAAAATCCTGTCGTTCCATAGAAACGTTACTCGATTTAGAAGGATATGTCTTAGAACACATAGTACTTCATAGCGACGCAATTTCCGTGTGAATTCGTCAATGTGTGGGAGTGAGGGATGCAGTAAAGAAGGATTAGTGGATCGGAAATGAGATTGTCTTATCCCAAAAGAAAATCCTGTCGTTTCCATAGAAACGTTACTCGATTTAGAAGGAAATGTCTTAGAACACATAGTATTTCATAGCGCCGCAATTTCCGTGTGAATTCGTCAATGTGTGGGAGGGAGGGATGCAGTAAAGGAGGATTAGTGGATCGGAAATGTGATTGTCGTATCCCAAAAGAAAATCCTGTCGTTTCCATAGAAACGTTACTCGTTTTAGAAGGAAATGTCTTAGAACACATAGTATTTCATAGCAACGCAATTTCCGTGTGAATTCGTCAACGAGTGGGAGTGAGGGATGCAGTAAAGGAGGATTAGTGGATCGGAAATGTGATTGTCGTATCCCAAAAGAAAATCCTGTCGTTTCCATAGAAACGTTACTCGATTTAGAAGGAAATGTCTTAGAACACATAGTATTTCATAGCGACGCAATTTCCGATTGAATTCGTCAATGTGTGGGAGTGAGGGATGCAGTAAAGAAGGATTAGTGGATCGGAAATGAGATTGTCGTATCCCAAAAGAAAATCCTTTCGTTTCCATAGAAACGTTACACGATTTAGAAGGAAATGTCTTAGAACACATAGTATTTCATAGCGACGCAATTTCCGTGTGAATTCGTCAATGAGTGGGAGTGAGGGATGCAGTACAGAAGGATTAGTGGATCGGAAATGAGATTGTCGTATCCCAAAAGAAAATCCTGTCCTTTCCATAGAAACGTTACTCGATTTAGAAGGAAATGTCTTAGAACACATAGTATTTCATAGCGACGCAATTTCCGTGAGAATTCGTCAATGAGTGGGAGTGAGGGATGCAGTAAAGAAGGATTAGTGGATCGGAAATGTGATTGTTGTATCCCAAAAAAAAATCCAGTCGCTTCCATAGAAACGTTACTCGATTTAGAAGGAGAAGTCGTAGAACCCATAGTATTTCATAGCGACTCAATTTCTGTGTTAATTCGTCAATGTGAGGGAGCTAGGGATGCAATAAGGAAGGAATAGTGCATCGAGAAGGGGAGACTCGTATCGCAAAAGAAAAGCCAGTCGTTTCCATAGAAACGATACTCGATTTAGAAGGAGAAGTCATAGAACCCATAGTATTTGATAGCGACGCAATTTCCGTGTGAATTCGTCAATGTGTGGGAGTGAGGGATGCAGTAAAGATGGATTAGTGGATCGGAAATGTGATTGTCGTATCCCAAAATAAAATCCTGTCGTTTCCATAGAAACGTTACTCGATTTAGAAGGAAATGTCTTAGAACACATAGTATTTCATAGCGACGCAATCTCCGTGTGAATTCGTCAATGAGTGGGAGAGAGGGATGCAGTAACGAAGGATTAGTGGATCGGAAATGAGATTGTCGTATCCCAAAAGAAAATCCTGTCGTTTCCATAGAAACGTTACTCGATTTAGAAGGAGAAGTCATAGAACCCATAGTATTTCATACCGACGCAATTTCGGTGTGAATTCGTCAATGTGTGGGGTTGAGGGACGCAGTAAAGAAGGATTAGTGGATCGGAAATGAGATTGTCGTATCCCAAAAGAAAATCCTGTCGTTTCCATAGAAACGTTACTCGATTTAGAAGGCGAAGTCATAGAACCCATAGTATTTCATAGCGACGCAAAGTCCGTGTGAATTCGTCAATGCGTGGGAGTCAGGGATGCAGTAAAGAAGGATTAGTGGATCGGAAATGTGATTGTCGTATCCCCAAAGAAAATACTGTCGTTTCCCTAGAAACGTTACTCGATTTAGAAGGAGAAGTCATAGAACACATAGTATTTCATAGCGACGCAATTTCCGTGTGAATTCGTCAATGTGTGGTAGTGAGGGATGCAGTAAAGAAGGATTAGGGATCGGAAATGTGATTGTCGTATCCCAAAAGAAAATCCTGTCGTTTCCATAGAAACGTTACTCGATTTAGAAGGAAATGGCTTAGAACACATAGTATTTCATAGCGACGCAATTTCCGTGTGAATTCGTCAATGTGTGGGAGTGAGGGATGCAGTAAAGAAGGATTAGTGGATCGGAAATGAGATGGTCGTATCCCAAAAGAAAATCCAGTAGTTTCCATAGAAACGTTACTCGATTTAGAAGGAAATGTCTTAGAACACATAGTATTTCATAGCAACGCAATTTCCGTGTGAATTCGTCAATGTGTAGGAGTGAGGGATGCAGTAAAGAAGGATTAGTGGATCGGAAATGAGATTGTCGTATCCCAAAAGAAAATCCTGTCGTTTCCATAGAAACGTTACTCGATTTAGAAGGAAATGTCTTAGAACACAAAGTATTTCATAGCGACGCAATTTCCGTGTAACTTCGTCAATGAGTGGGAGTGGGGGATGCAGTAAAGAAGGATTAGTGGATCGGAAATGAGATTGTCGTATCCCAAAAGAAAGTACTGTCGTTTCCATAGAAACGTTGCTCGATTTAGAAGGAAATGTCTTAGAACCCATAGTATTTCATAGCGACGCAATTTCCGTGTGAATTCGTCAGTGTGTGGGAGTGAGGGATGCAGTAAAGAAGGATTAGTTGATCGGTAATGTGATTGTCGTATCCCAAAAGAAAATCCTGTCGTTTCCATAGAAACGTTACTCGATTTAGAAGGAAATGTCTTAGAACACATAGTATTTCATAGCGGCGCAATTTCCGTGTGAATTTGTCAATGAGTGGGAGTGAGGGATGCAGTAAAGAAGGATTAGTGGATGGGAAATGAGATTGTCGTATCCCAAAAGAAAATCCTGTCGTTTCCTTAGAAACGTTACTCGATTTAGAAGGAAATGTCTTAGATCACATAGCATCTCATATCGACGCAATTTCCATGTGAATTCGTCAATGTGCGGGAGTGAGGGATGCAGTAAAGAAGGATTACTGGATCGGAAATGTGATTGTCGTATCCATAAAGAAAATCCTGTCGTTTCCATAGAAACGTTACTCGATTTAGAAGGAAATGTCTTAGAACACATAGTATTTCATAGCAACGCAATTTCCGTGTGAATTCGTCAATGTGTAGGAGTGAGGAATGCAGTAAAGAAGGATTAGTGGACCGGAAATGAGATTGTCGTATCCCAAAAGAAAATCCTGTCGTTTCCATAGAAACGTTACTCGATTTAGAAGGAAATGTCTTAGAACACAAAGTATTTCATATCGACGCAATTTCCGAGTGAATTCGTCAATGAGTGGGAGTGAGGGATGCAGTATAGAAGGATTAGTGGATCGGAAATGTGATTGTCGTATCCCAAAAGAAAATCCTGTCGTTTCCATTGATACGTTACTCGATTTAGAAGGAGAAGTCGTAGAACCCATAGTATTTCATAGCGACTCAATTTCTGTGTTAATTCGTCAGTGTGTGGGAGCTAAGGATGCAATAAAGAAGGAATAGTGCATCGAGAAGGGGATACTCGTATCGCAAAAGAAAAGCCAGTCGTTTCCATAGAAACGATACTCGATTTAGAAGGAGAAGTCATAGAACCCATAGTATTTCATAGCGACGCAATTTCCGTGTGAATTCGTCAATGTGTGGGAGTGAGGGATGCAGTAAAGAAGGATTAGTGGATCGGAAATGAGATTGTCGTATCCCAAAAGAAAATCCTGTCGTTTCCACATACACGTCACTCGATTTAGAAGGAAATGTCTTAGATCACATAGTAATTCATAGCGACGCAATTTCCGTGTGAATTTGTCAATGAGTGGGAGTGAGGGATGCAGTTAAGAAAGATTAGTGGATCGGAAATGAGATTGTCGTATACCAAAAGAAAATCCTGTCGTTTCCATAGAAACGTTACTCGATTTAAAAGGAGAAGTCATAGAACCCATAGTATTTCATAGCGACGCAATTTCCTTGTGAATTCGTCAATGAGTGGGAGTGAGGGATGCAGTAAAGAAGGATTAGTGGATCGGAAATGAGATTGTCGTATCCCAAAAGAAAATCCTGTCGTGTCCATAGAAACGTTACTCGATTTAGAAGCAGAAGTCATAGAACCCATAGTATTTCATTGCGACGCAATTTCCGTGTGAATTCGTCAATGTGTGGGAGTGAGGGATGCAGTAAAGGAGGATTAGTGGATCGGAAATGAGATTGTCGTATCCCAAAAGAAAATCCTGTCGATTCCATAGAAACGTTACTCGATTTAGAAGGAGAAGTCATAGAACCCATAGTATTTCATAGCGACGCTTGGTCCGTGTGAATTCGTCAATGCGTGGGAGTGAGGGATGCAGTAAAGAAGGATTAGTGGATCGGAAATGAGATTGTCGTATCCCAAAATAAAGTCCTGTCGTTTCCATAGAAACGTTGCTCGATTTAGAAGGAAATGTCTTAGAACCCATAGTATTTCATAGCGTCGCAATTTCCGTGTGAATTCGTCAGTGTGTGGGAGTGAGGCATTCAGTAAAGAAGGATTAGTTGATCGGATATGTGATTGTCGTATCCCAAAAGAAAATCCTGTCGTTTCCATAGAAACGTTACTCGATTTAGAAGGAAAGGCCTTAGAACCCATAGTATTTCATAGCGACGCAATTTCCGTGTGAATTCGTCGGTGTCTGGGAGTGAGGGATGCAGTAAAGAAGGATTAGTTGATCGGAAATGAGATTGTCGTATCCCAAAAGAAAATCCTGTCGTTTCCATAGAAACGTTACTCGATTTAGAAGGAAATGTCTTAGAACACATAGTATTTCATAGCGGCGCAATTTCCGTGTGAATTCGTCAATGAGTGGGAGTGAGGGATGCAGTAAAAAGGATTAGTGGATGGGAAATGACATTGTCGTATCCCAAAAGAAAATCCTGTCTTTCCATAGAAACGTTACTCGATTTAGAAGGAAATGTCTCAGAACACATAGTATTTCATATCGACGCAATTTCCGTGTGAATTCGTCAATGTGTGGGAGTGAGGGATGCAGTGAAGAAGGATTAGTGGATCGGAAATGTGATTGTCATATCCCAAAAGAAAATCCTGTCGTTTCCATAGAAACGTTACTCGATTTAGAAGGAGAAGTCATAGAACTCATAGTAATTCATAGCGACACAATTTCTGTGTTAATTCGTCAATGTGAGGGAGCTAGGGATGCAATAAAGAAGGAATAGTGCATCGAGAAGGTGATACTCGTATCGCAAAAGAAAAGCCAGTCGTTTCCATAGAAACAATACTCGATTTAGAAGGAGAAGTCATAGAACCCATAGTATTTCATAGCGACGCAATATCCGTGTGAATTCGTCAATGTCTGGGAGTGAGGGATGCAGTAAGGATGGATTAGTGGATCGGAAATGAGATTGTCGTATCCCAAAAGAAAATCCTGTCGTTTCCATTGAAACGTCACTCGATGTAGAAGGAAATGTCTTAGAACACATATTATTTCATAGCGACGCAATTTCCGTGAGAATTCGTCAATGAGTAGGAGTGAGGGATGCACTAAAGAAAGATTAGTGGATCGAAAATGAGATTGTCGTTTCCCAAAAGAAAATCCTGTCGTTTCCATAGAAACGTTACTCGATTTAGATGGAGAAGTCATAGAACCCATAGTATTTCATAGCGAATCAATTTCCGAGAGAATTCGTCAATGAGTGGGAGTGAGGGATGCAGTAAAGAAGGATTAGTGGATCAGAAATGAGATCGTCGTATCCCAAAAGAAAATCTTTTCGTTTCCATAGAAACGTTACTCGATTTAGAAGGAGAAGTCATAGAACACGTAGTATTTCATAGCGACGCAATTTCCGTGTGAATTCGTCAATGTGTGGGAGTGAGGGATGCAGTAAAGAAGGATTAGTGGGTCGGAAATGTGATTGTCGTATCCCAAAAGAAAATCCTGTCGTTTCCATAGAAACGTCACTCGATTTAGAAGGAGAAGTTATAGAACCCATAGTATTTCATAGCAACGCAATTTCCGTGTGAATTCGTCAATGTGTGGGAGTGAGGGATGCAGTAAAGAAGGATTAGTGGATCGGAAATGTGATTGTCGTATCCCAAAAGAAAATCCTGTCGTTTCCATAGAAACGTTACTCGATTTAGAAGAAAATGTCTTAGAACGAATAGTATTCCAGAGCGACGCAATTTCCGTTAGAATTCGTCAGTGAGTGGGAGTGAGGGATGCAGTAAAGAAGGATTAGTGGATCGGAAATGAGATTGTCGTATCCCAAAAGAAAATCCTCTCATTTCCATAGAAACGTTGCTCGATTTAGAAGGAAATGTCTTAGAACCCATAGTATTTCATAGCGACGCAAATTCCGTGTGAATTCGTCAGTGTGTGGGAGTGAGGCATTCAGTAAAGAAGGAAATGGTGGATCGGAAATGTGATTCTCGTATCCCAAAAGAAAATCCTGTCGTTTCCATAGAAACGTTACTCGATTTAGAAGGAAATGTCTTAGAACACATAGTACTTCATAGCGACGCAATTTCCGTGTGAATTCGTCGATGAGTGGGAGTGAGGGATGAAGTAAAGAAGGATTAGTGGATAGGAAATGAGATTGTCGTATCCCAAAAGAAAATCCTGTCGTTTCCATAGGAAGGATTAGTTGATCGGAAATGTGATTGTCGTATCCCAAAAGAAAATCCTGTCGTTTCTATAGATACGTTACTCGATTTAGAAGGAAATGTCTTAGAACACATAGTATTTCATAGCGACGCAATTTCCGTGTGAAATCGTCAATGAGTGGGAGTGAGGGATGCAGTAAAGAAGGATTAGTGGATCGGAAATGAGATTGTCGTATCCCCAAAGAATATCCTGTCGTTTCCATAGAAACGTTACTCGATTTAGAAGGAAATGTCTTAGAACACATAGTATTTCATAGCGACGCAATTTCCGTGTGAATTCGTCAATGAGTGGGAGTGAGGGATGCAGTAAAGAAGGAATAGTGGATCGGAAATGAGATTGTCGTATCCCAAAAGATAATCCTGTCGTTTCCATAGAAACGTTACTCAATTTAGAAGGAAATGTCTTAGAACACATAGTATTTCATATCGACGCAATTTCCGTGTGAATTCGTCAAAGTGTGGGAGTGAGGGATGCAGTAAAGAAGGATTAGTGGATCGGAAATGTGATTGTCGTATCCCAAAAGAAAATCTTGTCGTTTCCATAGAAACGTTATTCGATTTAGAAGGAAATGTCTTAGAACACATAGTATTTCATAGCGACGCAATTTCCGTGTGAATTCGTCAATGAGTGGGAGTGAGGGATGCAGTAAAGAAGGATTAGTGGATCGGAAATGAGATTGTCGTATCCCAAAAGAAAATCCTGTCGTTTCCATAGAAACGTTACTCGATTTAAAAGGAGAAGTCATAGAACCCATAGTATTTCATAGCGACGCAAATTCCGTGTGTATTCGTCAATGTGTGGGAGTGAGGGATGCAGTAAAGATGGATTAGTGGATCGCAAATGTGAATGTCGTATCCCAAAAGAAAATCCTGTCGTTTCCATAGAAACGTTACTCGATTTAGAAGGAAATGCCTTAGAACACGTAGAATTTCATAGCGACGCAATTTCCGTGTGAACTCGTCAATGAGCAAGAAAGAGGGATGCAGTAAAGAAGGATTAGTGGATCGGAAATGAGATTGTCGTATCCCAAAAGAAATTCCTGTCGTTTACATAGAAACGTTACTCGATTTAGATGGAAATGTCTTAGAACACATAGTATTTCATAGCGACGCAATTTCCGTGTGAAATCGTCAATGAGTGGGAGTGAGGGATGCAGTAAAGAAGGATTAGTGGATCGGAAATGAGATTGTCGTATCCCCAAAGAATATCCTGTCGTTTCCATAGAAACGTTACTCGATTTAGAAGGAAATGTCTTAGAACACATAGTATTTCATAGCGACGCAATTTCCGTGTGAATTCGTCAATGAGTGGGAGTGAGGGATGCAGTAAAGAAGGAATAGTGGATCGGAAATGAGATTGTCGTATCCCAAAAGATAATCCTGTCGTTTCCATAGAAACGTTACTCAATTTAGAAGGAAATGTCTTAGAACACATAGTATTTCATATCGACGCAATTTCCGTGTGAATTCGTCAAAGTGTGGGAGTGAGGGATGCAGTAAAGAAGGATTAGTGGATCGGAAATGTGATTGTCGTATCCCAAAAGAAAATCTTGTCGTTTCCATAGAAACGTTATTCGATTTAGAAGGAAATGTCTTAGAACACATAGTATTTCATAGCGACGCAATTTCCGTGTGAATTCGTCAATGAGTGGTAGTGAGGGATGCAGTAAAGAATGATTAGTGGATCGGAAATGAGATTGTCGTATCCCAAAAGAAAATCCTGTCGTTTCCATAGAAACGTTACTCGATTTAGAAGGAGAAGTCATAGAACCCATAGTATTTCATAGCGACGCAATTTCCGAGAGAATTCTTCAATGAGTGGGAGTGAGGGATGCAGTAAAGAAGGATTAGTGGATCAGAAATGAGATCGTCGCATCCCAAAAGAAAATCATGTCGCTTCCATAGAAACGTTACTCGATTTAGAAGGAGAAGTCATAGAACACGTAGTATTTCATAGCGACGCAATTTCCGTGTGAATACGTCAATGTGTGGGAGTGAGGGATGCAGTAAAGAAGGATTAGTGGATAGGAAATGTGATTGTCGTATCCCAAAAGAAAATCCTGTCGTTTCCATAGAAACGTCACTCGATTTAGAAGGAGAAGTCATAGAACCCATAGTATTTCATAGCAACGCAATTTCCGTGTGAATTCGTCAATGTGTGGGAGTGAGGGATGCAGTAAAGAAGGATTAGTGGATTGGAAATGTGATTGTCGTATCCCAAAAGAAAATCCTGTCGTTTCCATAGAAACGTTACTCGATTTAGAAGAAAATGTCTTAGAACGAATAGTATTTCATAGCGACGCAATTTCCGTTCGAATTCGTCAATGGGTGGGAGTGAGGGATGCAGTAAAGAAGGATTAGTGGATCGGAAATGAGATTGTCGTATCCCAAAAGAAAATCCTGTCGTTTCCATAGAAACGTTGCTCGATTTAGAAGGAAATGTCTTAGAAGCCATAGTATTTCATAGCGACGCAATTTCCGTGTGAATTCGTCAGTGTGTGGGAGTGAGGCATTGTGTAAAGAAGGATTAGTTGATCGGAAATGTGATTGTCGTATCCCAAAAGAAAATCCTGTCGTTTCCATAGAAACGTTACTCGATTTAGAAGGAAATGTCTTAGAACACATAGTATTTCATATCGACGCAATTTCCGTGTGAATTCGTCAATGTGTGGGAGTGAGGAATGCAGTAAAGAAGGATTAGTGGATCGGAAATGTGATTGTCGTATCCCAAAAGAAAATCCTGTCGTTTCCATAGAAACGTTACTCGATTTAGAAGGAAATGTCTTAGAACACATAGTATTTCATAGCAACGCAATTTCCGTGTGAATTCGTGAATGAGTGGGATTGAGGGTTGCATTAAAGAAGGATCAGTGGATCGGAAATGAGATTGTCGTATCCCAAAAGAAAATCCTGTCATTTCCATAGAAACGTTACTCGATTTAGAAGGAAGTGCCTTAGAACACGTAGAATTTCATAGCGACGCAATTTCCGTGTGAATTCGTCAATGAGCAAGAAAGAGGGATGCAGTAAAGAAGGATTAGTGGATCGGAAATGAGATTGTCGTATCCCAAAAGAAATTCCTGTCGTTTCCATAGAAACGTTACTCGATTTAGATGGAAATGTCTTAGAACACATAGTATTTCATAGCGACGCAATTTCCGTGTGAATTCGTCAATGAGTGGGAGTGAGGGATGCAGTAAAGAAGGATTAGTGGATCGGAAATGAGATTGTCGTATCCCAAAACAAAATCCTGTCGTTTCCATAGAAACGTCACTCGATTTAGAAGGAAATGTCTTAGAACACATAGTATTTCATAGCGACGCAATTTCCGTGTGAATTCGTCAATGAGTGGTAGTGAGGGATGCAGTAAAGAATGATTAGTGGATCGGAAATGAGATTGTCGTATCCCAAAAGAAAATCCTGTCGTTTCCATAGAAACGTTACTCGATTTAGAAGGAGAAGTCATAGAACCCATAGTATTTCATAGCGACGCAATTTCCGAGAGAATTCGTCAATGAGTGGGAGTGAGGGATGCAGTAAAGAAGGTTTAGTGGATCAGAAATGAGATCGTCGTATCCCAAAAGAAAATCTTGTCGCTTCCATAGAAACGTTACTCGATTTAGAAGGAGAAGTCATAGAACACGTAGTATTTCATAGCGACGCAATTTCCGTGTGAATTCGTCAATGTGTGGGAGTGAGGGATGCAGTAAAGAAGGATTAGTGGATCGGAAATGTGATTGTCGTATCCCAAAAGAAAATCCTGTCGTTTCCATAGAAACGTTACTCGATTTAGAAGAAAATGTCTTAGAACGAATAGTATTTCATAGCGACGCAATTTCCGTTAGAATTCGTCAATGGGTGGGAGTGAGGGATGCAGTAAAGAAGGATTAGTGGATCGGAAATGAGATTGTCGTATCCCAAAAGAAAATCCTGTCGTTTCCATAGAAACGTTGCTCGATTTAGAAGGAAATGTCTTAGAACCCATAGTATTTCATAGCGACGCAATTTCCGTGTGAATTCGTCAGTGTGTGGGAGTGAGGCATTGTGTAAAGAAGGATTAGTTGATCGGAAATGTGATTGTCGTATCCCAAAAGAAAATCCTGTCGTTTCCATAGAAACGTTACTCGATTTAGAAGGAAATGTCTTAGAACACATAGTATTTCATATCGACGCAATTTCCGTGTGAATTCGTCAATGTGTGGGAGTGAGGAATGCAGTAAAGAAGGATTAGTGGATCGGAAATGTGATTGTCGTATCCCAAAAGAAAATCCTGTCGTTTCCATAGAAACGTTACTCGATTTAGAAGGAAATGTCTTAGAACACATAGTATTTCATAGCAACGCAATTTCCGTGTGAATTCGTGAATGAGTGGGATTGAGGGTTGCATTAAAGAAGGATCAGTGGATCGGAAATGAGATTGTCGTATCCCAAAAGAAAATCCTGTCATTTCCATAGAAACGTTACTCGATTTAGAAGGAAATGCCTTAGAACACGTAGAATTTCATAGCGACGCAATTTCCGTGTGAATTCGTCAATGAGCAAGAAAGAGGGATGCAGTAAAGAAGGATTAGTGGATCGGAAATGAGATTGTCGTATCCCAAAAGAAATTCCTGTCGTTTCCATAGAAACGTTACTCGATTTAGATGGAAATGTCTTAGAACACATAGTATTTCATAGCGACGCAATTTCCGTGTGAATTCGTCAATGAGTGGGAGTGAGGGATGCAGTAAAGAAGGATTAGTGGATCGGAAATGAGATTGTCGTATCCCAAAACAAAATCCTGTCGTTTCCATAGAAACGTCACTCGATTTAGAAGGAAATGTCTTAGAACACATAGTATTTCATAGCGACGCAATTTCCGTGTGAATTCGTCAATGAGTGGTAGTGAGGGATGCAGTAAAGAATGATTAGTGGATCGGAAATGAGATTGTCGTATCCCAAAAGAAAATCCTGTCGTTTCCATAGAAACGTTACTCGATTTAGAAGGAGAAGTCATAGAACCCATAGTATTTCATAGCGACGCAATTTCCGAGAGAATTCGTCAATGAGTGGGAGTGAGGGATGCAGTAAAGAAGGTTTAGTGGATCAGAAATGAGATCGTCGTATCCCAAAAGAAAATCTTGTCGCTTCCATAGAAACGTTACTCGATTTAGAAGGAGAAGTCATAGAACACGTAGTATTTCATAGCGACGCAATTTCCGTGTGAATTCGTCAATGTGTGGGAGTGAGGGATGCAGTAAAGAAGGATTAGTGGATCGGAAATGTGATTGTCGTATCCCAAAAGAAAATCCTGTCGTTTCCATAGAAACGTCACTCGATTTAGAAGGAGAAGTCATAGAACCCATAGTATTTCATAGCAACGCAATTTCCGTGTGAATTCGTCAATGTGTGGGAGTGAGGGATGCAGTAAAGAAGGATTAGTGGATTGGAAATGTGATTGTCGTATCCCAAAAGAAAATCCTGTCGTTTCCATAGAAACGTTACTCGATTTAGAAGAAAATGTCTTAGAACGAATAGTATTTCATCGCGACGCAATTTCCGTTAGAATTCGTCAATGGGTGGGAGTGAGGGATGCAGTAAAGAAGGATTAGTGGATCGGAAATGAGATTGTCGTATCCCAAAAGAAAATCCTGTCGTTTCCATAGAAACGTTGCTCGATTTAGAAGGAAATGTCTTAGAACCCATAGTATTTCATAGCGACGCAATTTCCGTGTGAATTCGTCAGTGTGTGGGAGTGAGGCATTGAGTAAAGAAGGATTCGTTGATCGGAAATGTGATTGTCGTATCCCAAAAGAAAATCCTGTCGTTTCCATAGAAACGTAACTCGATTTAGAAGGAAATGTCTTAGAACACATAGTATTTCATATCGACGCAATTTCCGTTTGAATTCGTCAATGTGTGGGAGTGAGGAATGCAGTAAAGAAGGATTAGTGGATCGGAAATGTGATTGTCGTATCCCAAAAGAAAATCCTGTCGTTTCCATAGAAACGTTACTCGATTTAGAAGGAAATGTCTTAGAACACATAGTATTTCATAGCAACGCAATTTCCGTGTGAATTCGTGAATGAGTGGGATTGAGGGTTGCATTAAAGAAGGATCGGTGGATTGGAAATGAGATTGTCGTATCCCAAAAGAAAATCCTGTCATTTCCATAGAAACGTCACTCGATTTAGAAGGAAATGTCTTAGAACAAATAGTATTTCATAGCGACGCAATTTCCGTGTGAATTCGTCAATGAGTAGGAGTGAGGGATGCACTAAAGAAAGATTAGTGGATCGGAAATGAGATTGTCGTATCCCAAAAGAAAATCCTGTCGTTTCCATAGAAACGTTACTCGATTTAGAAGGAGAAGTCATAGAACCCATAGTATTTCATAGCGACGCAATTTCCGAGAGAATTCGTCAATGAGTGGGAGTGAGGGATGCAGTAAAGAAGGATTAGTGGATCAGAAATGAGTTCGTCGTATCCCAAAAGAAAATCTTGTCGTTTCCATAGAAACGTTACTCGATTTAGAAGGAGAAGTCATAGAACACGTAGGATTTCATAGCGACGCAATTTCCGTGTGAATTCGTCAATGTGTGGGAGTGAGGGATGCAGTAAAGAAGGATTACTGGATCGGAAATGTGATTGTCGTATCCCAAAAGAAAATCCTGTCGTTTCCATAGAAACGTCACTCGATTTAGAAGGAGAAGTCATAGAACCCATAGTATTTCATAGCAACGCAATTTCCGTGTGAATTCGTCAATGTGTGGGAGTGAGGGATGCAGTAAAGAAGGATTAGTGGATCGGAAATGTGATTGTCGTATCCCAAAAGAAATTCCTGTCGTTTCCATAGAAACGTTACTCGATTTAGAAGGAAATGTCTTAGAACACATAGTATTTCATATCGACGCAATTTCCGTGTGAATTCGTCAATGTGTGGGAGTGAGGAATGCAGTAAAGAAGGATTAGTGGATCGGAAATGTGATTGCCGTATCCCAAAAGAAAATCCCGTCGTTTCCATAGAAACGTTACTCGATTTAGAAGGAAATGTCTTAGAACACATAGTATTTCATAGCAACGCAATTTCTGTGTGAATTCGTCAATGAGTGGGAGTGAGGGATGCATTAAAGAAGGATCAGTGGTCGGAAATGAGATTGTCGTATCCCTAAAGAAAATCCTGTCGTTTCCATAGATAAGTTACTCGATTTAGAAGGAGAAGTCATAGAACCCATAGTATTTCATAGCGACACAATTTCTGCGTCAATTCGTCAATGTGAGGGAGCTAGGGATGCAATAAAGAAGGAATAGTATATCGAGAAGGTGATACTCGTATCGCAAAAGAAAAGCCAGTCGTTTCCTTAGAAACAATACTCGATTTAGAAGGAGAAGTCATAGAACACATAGTATTTCATAGCGACGCAATTTCCGTGTGAATTCGTCAATGTGTGGGAGTGAGGGATGCAGTAAGGATGGATTAGTGGATCGGAAATGTGATTGTCGTATCCCAAAAGAAATTCTTGTCGTTTCCATAGAAACGTTACTCGATTTAGAAGGAAATGTCTTAGAACACATAGTATTTCATAGCGACGCAATTTCCGTGTGAATTCGTCAATGAGTGGGAGTGAGGGATGCAGTAAAGAAGGATTAGTGGATCGGAAATGAGATTGTCGTATCCCCAAAGAATATCCTGTCGTTTCCATAGAAACGTTACTCGATTTAGAAGGAAATGTCTTAGAACACATAGTATTTCATAGCGACGCAATTTCCGTGTGAATTCGTCAATGAGTGGGAGTGAGGGATGCAGTAAAGAAGGATTAGTGGATCGGAAATGGGATTGTCGTACCCCCAAAAGATAATCCTGTCGTTTCCATAGAAACGTTACTCAATTTAGAAGGAAATGTCTTAGAACACATAGTATTTCATATCGACGCAATTTCCGTGTGAATTCGTCAAAGTGTGGGAGTGAGGTATGCAGTAAAGAAGGATTAGTGGATCGGAAATGTGATTGTCGTATCCCAAAAGAAAATCTTGTCGTTTCCATAGAAACGTTATTCGATTTAGAAGGAAATGTCTTAGAACACATAGTATTTCATAGCGACGCAATTTCCGTGTGAATTCGTCAATGAGTGGGAGTGAGGGATGCAGTAAAGAAGGATTAGTGGATAGGAAATGAGATTGTCGTATCCCAAAAGAAAATCCTGTCGTTTCCATAGAAACGTTACTCGATTTAAAAGGAGAAGTCATAGAACCCATAGTATTTCATAGCGACTCAATTTCTGTGTTAATTCGTCAACGTGAGGGAGCTAGGGATGCAATAAAGAAGGAATAGTGCATCGAGAAGTAGATACTCGTATCGCAAAAGAAAAGCCAGTCGTTTCCATAGAAACGATACTCGATTTAGAAGGAGAAGTCATAGAACCCATAGTATTTCATAGCGACGCAAATTCCGTGTGTATTCGTCAATGTGTGGGAGTGAGGGATGCAGTAAAGAGGATTAGTGGATCGGAAATGTGAATGTCGTATCCCAAAAGAAAATCCTGTCGTTTCCATAGAAACGTTACTCGATTTAGAAGGAAATGCCTTAGAACACGTAGAATTTCATAGCGACGCAATTTCCGTGGGAATTCGTCAATGAGCAAGAAAGAGGGATGCAGTAAAGAAGGATTATTGGATCGGAAATGAGATTGTCGTATCCCAAAAGAAATTCCTGTCGTTTCCATAGAAACGTTACTCGATTTAGATGGAAATGTCTTAGAACACATAGTATTTCATAGCGACGCAATTTCCGTGTGAATTCGTCAATGAGTGGGAGTGAGGGATGCAGTAAAGAAGGATTAGTGGATCGGAAATGAGATTGTCGTATTCAAAATGAAAATCCTGTCGTTTCCATAGAAACGTCACTCGATTTAGAAGGAAATGTCTTAGAACTCATAGTATTTCATAGCGACGCAATTTCCGTGTGAATTCGTCAATGAGTGGTAGTGAGGGATGCAGTAAAGAATGATTAGTGGATCGGAAATGAGATTGTCGTATCCCAAAAGAAAATCCTGTCGTTTCCATAGAAACGTTACTCGATTTAGAAGGAGAAGTCATAGAACCCATAGTATTTCATAGCGACGCAAATTCCGAGAGAATTCGTCAATGAGTGGGAGTGAGGGATGCAGTAAAGAAGGATTAGTGGATCAGAAATGAGATCGTCGTATCCCAAAAGAAAATCTTGTCGCTTCCATAGAAACGTTACTCGATTTAGAAGGAGAAGTCATAGAACACGTAGTATTTCATAGCGACGCAATTTCCGTGTGAATTCGTCAATGTGTGGGAGTGAGGGATGCAGTAAAGAAGGATTAGTGGATCGGAAATGTGATTGTCGTATCCCAAAAGAAAATCCTGTCGTTTCCATAGAAACGTCACTCGATTTAGAAGGAGAAGTCATAGAACCCATAGTATTTCATAGCAACGCAATTTCCGTGTGAATTCGTGAATGTGTGGGAGTGAGGGATGCAGTAAAGAAGGATTAGTGGATTGGAAATGTGATTGTCGTATCCCAAAAGAAAATCCTGTCGTTTCCATAGAAACGTTACTCGATTTAGAAGAAAATGTCTTAGAACGAATAGTATTTCATAGCGACGCAATTTCCGTTAGAATTCGTCAATGGGTGGGAGTGATGGAAGCAGTAAAGAAGGATTAGTGGATCGGAAATGAGATTGTCGTATCCCAAAAGAAAATCCTGTCGTTTCCATAGAAACGTTGCTCGATTTAGAAGGAAATGTCTTAGAACCCATAGTATTTCATAGCGACGCAATTTCCGTGTGAATTCGTCAGTGTGTGGGAGTGAGGCATTGAGTAAAGAAGGATTAGTTGATCGGAAATGTGATTGTCGTATCCCAAAAGAAAATCCTGTCGTTTCCATAGAAACGTTACTCGATTTAGAAGGAAATGTCTTAGAACACATAGTATTTCATATCGACGCAATTTCCGTGTGAATTCGTCAATGTGTGGGAGTGAGGAATGCAGTAAAGAAGGATTAGTGGATCGGAAATGTGATTGTCGTATCCCAAAAGAAAATCCTGTCGTTTCCATAGAAACGTTACTCGATTTAGAAGGAAATGTCTTAGAACACATAGTATTTCATAGCAACGCAATTTCCGTGTGAATTCGTGAATGAGTGGGATTGAGGGTTGCATTAAAGAAGGATCAGTGGATCGGAAATGAGATTGTCGTATCCCAAAAGAAAATCCTGTCATTTCCATAGAAACGTCACTCGATTTAGAAGGAAATGTCTTAGAACAAATAGTATTTCATAGCGACGCAATTTCCGTGTGAATTCGTCAATGAGTAGGAGTGAGGGATGCACTAAAGAAAGATTAGTGGATCGGAAATGAGATTGTCGTATCCCAAAAGAAAATCCTGTCGTTTCCATAGAAACGTTACTCGATTTAGAAGGAGAAGTCATAGAACCCATAGTATTTCATAGCGACGCAATTTCCGAGAGAATTCGTCAATGAGTGGGAGTGAGGGATTCAGTAAAGAAGGATTAGTGGATCAGAAATGAGTTCGTCGTATCCCAAAAGAAAATCTTGTCGTTTCCATAGAAACGTTACTCGATTTAGAAGGAGAAGTCATAGAACACGTAGTATTTCATAGCGCCTAAATTTCCGTGTGAATTCGTCAATGTGTGGGAGTGAGGGATGCAGTAAAGAAGGATTAGTGGATCGGAAATGTGATTGTCGTATCCCAAAAGAAAATCCTGTCGTTTCCATAGAAACGTCACTCGATTTAGAAGGAGAAGTCATAGAACCCATAGTATTTCATAGCAACGCAATTTCCGTGTGAATTCGTCAATGTGTGGGAGTGAGGGATGCAGTAAAGAAGGATTAGTGGATCGGAAAAGTGATTGTCGTATCCCAAAAGAAAATCCTGTCGTTTCCATAGAAACGTTACTCGATTTAGAAGAAAATGTCTTAGAACGAATAGTATTTCATAGCGACGCAATTTCCGTTAGAATTCGTCAATGAGTGGGAGTGAGGGATGCAGTAAAGAAGGATTAGTGGATCGGATATAAGATTGTCGTATCCCTAAAGAAAATCCTGTCGTTTCCATAGAAACGTTACTCGATTTAGAAGGAGAAGTCATAGAACCCATAGTATTTCATAGCGACGCAATTTCCGAGAGAATTCGTCAATGAGTGGGAGTGAGGGATGCAGTAAAGAAGGATTAGTGGATCAGAAATGAGATCGTCGTATCCCAAAAGAAAATCTTGTCGCTTCCATTGAAACGTTACTCGATTTAGAAGGAGAAGTCATAGAACACGTAGTATTTCATAGCGACGCAATTTCCGTGTGAATTCGTCAATGTGTGGGAGTGAGGGATGCAGTAAGGATGGATTAGTGGATCGGAAATGTGATTGTCGTATCCCAAAAGAAATTCTTGTCGTTTCCATAGAAACGTTACTCGATTTAGAAGGAAATGTCTTAGAACACATAGTATTTCATAGCGACGCAATTTCCGTGTGAATTCGTCAATGAGTGGGAGTGAGGGATGCAGTAAAGATGGATTAGTGGATCGGAAATAAGATTGTCGTATCCCCAAAGAATATCCTGTCGTTTCCATAGGAAGGATTAGTTGATCGGAAATGTGATTGTCGTATCCCAAAAGAAAATCCTGTCGTTTCCATAGATACGTTACTCGATTTAGAAGGAAATGTCTTAGAACACATAGTATTTCATAGCGACGCAATTTCCGTGTGAATTCGTCAATGAGTGGGAGTGAGGGATGCAGTAAAGAAGGATTAGTGGATCGGAAATGAGATTGTCGTATCCCCAAAGAATATCCTGTCGTTTCCATAGAAACGTTACTCGATTTAGAAGGAAATGTCTTAGAACACATAGTATTTCATAGCGACGCAATTTCCGTGTGAATTCGTCAATGAGTGGGAGTGAGGGATGCAGTAAAGAAGGATTAGTGGATCGGAAATGAGATTGTCGTATCCCAAAAGATAATCCTGTCGTTTCCATAAAAACGTTACTCAATTTAGAAGGAAATGTCTTAGAACACATAGTATTTCATATCGACGCAATTTCCGTGTGAATTCGTCAAAGTGTGGGATTGAGGGATGCAGTAAAGAAGGATTAGTGGATCGGAAATGTGATTGTCGTATCCCAAAAGAAAATCTTGTCGTTTCCATAGAAACGTTATTCGATTTAGAAGGAAATGTCTTAGAACACATAGTATTTCATAGCGACGCAATTTCCGTGTGAATTCGTCAATGAGTGGGAGTGAGGGATGCAGTAAAGAAGGATTAGTGGATCGGAAATGAGATTGTCGTATCCCAAATGAAAATCCTGTCGTTTCCATAGAAACGTTACTCGATTTAAAAGGAGAAGTCATAGAACCCATAGTATTTCATAGCGACTCAATTTCTGTGTTAATTCGTCAACGTGAGGGAGCTAGGGATGCAATAAAGAAGGAATAGTGCATCGAGAAGTAGATACTCGTATCGCAAAAGAAAAGCCAGTCGTTTCCATAGAAACGATACTCGATTTAGAAGGAGAAGTCATAGAACCCATAGTATTTCATAGCGACGCAAATTACGTGTGTATTCGTCAATGTGTGGGAGTGAGGGATGCAGTAAAGATGGATTAGTGGATCGGAAATGTGAATGTCGTATCCCAAAAGAAAATCCTGTCGTTTCCATAGAAACGTTACTCGATTTAGAAGGAAATGCCTTAGAACACGTAGAATTTCATAGCGACGCAATTTCCGTGTGAATTCGTCAATGAGCAAGAAAGAGGGATGCAGTAAAGAAGGATTAGTGGATCGGAAATGAGATTGTCGTATCCCAAAAGAAATTCCTGTCGTTTCCATAGAAACGTTACTCGATTTAGATGGAAATGTCTTAGAACACATAGTATTTCATAGCGACGCAATTTCCGTGTGAATTCGTCAATGAGTGGGAGTGAGGGATGCAGTAAAGAAGGATTAGTGGATCGGAAATGAGATTGTCGTATCCCAAAAGAAAATCCTGTCGTTTCCATAGAAACGTCACTCGATTTAGAAGGAAATGTCTTAGAACACATAGTATTTCATAGCGACGCAATTTCCGTGTGAATTCGTCAATGAGAGGTAGTGAGGGATGCAGTAAAGAATGATTAGTGGATCGGAAATGAGATTGTCGTATCCCAAAAGAAAATCCTGTCGTTTCCATAGAAACGTTACTCGATTTAGAAGGAGAAGTCATAGAACCCATAGTATTTCATAGCGACGCAATTTCCGAGAGAATTCGTCAATGAGTGGGAGTGAGGGATGCAGTAAAGAAGGATTAGTGGATCAGAAATGAGATCGTCGTATCCCAAAAGAAAATCTTGTCGCTTCCATTGAAACGTTACTCGATTTAGAAGGAGAAGTCATAGAACACGTAGTATTTCATAGCGACGCAATTTCCGTGTGAATTCGTCATTGTGTGGGAGTGAGGGATGCAGTAAAGAAGGATTAGTGGATCGGAGATGTGATTGTCGTATCCCAAAAGAAAATCCTGTCGTTTCCATAGAAACGTCACTCGATTTAGAAGGAGAAGTCATAGAACCCATAGTATTTCATAGCAACGCAATTTCCGGGTGAATTCGTCAATGTGTGGGAGTGAGGGATGCAGTAAAGAAGGATTAGTGGATTGGAAATGTGATTGTCGTATCCCAAAAGAAAATCCTGTCGTTTCCATAGAAACGTTACTCGATTTAGAAGGAAATGTCTTAGAACACATAGTATTTCATATCGACGCAATTTCCGTGTGAATTCGTCATTGTGTGGGAGTGAGGAATGCAGTAAAGAAGGATTAGTGGATCGGAAATGTGATTGTCGTATCCCAAAAGAAAATCCTGTCGTTTCCATAGAAACGTTACTCGATTTAGAAGGAAATGTCTTAGAACACATAGTATTTCATAGCAACGCAATTTCCGTGTGAATTCGTGAATGAGTGGGATTGAGGGTTGCATTAAAGAAGGATCAGTGGATCGGAAATGAGATTGTCGTATCCCAAAAGAAAATCCTGTCATTTCCATAGAAACGTCACTCGATTTAGAAGGAAATGTCTTAGAACAAATAGTATTTCATAGCGACGCAATTTCCGAGAGAATTCGTCAATGAGTGGGAGTGAGGGATGCAGTAAAAAAGGATTAGTGGATCAGAAATGAGTTCGTCGTATCCCAAAAGAAAATCTTGTCGTTTCCATAGAAACGTTACTCGATTTAGAAGGAGAAGTCATAGAACACGTAGTATTTCATAGCGACGCAATTTCCGTGTGAATTCGTCAATGTGTGGGAGTGAGGGATGCAGTAAAGAAGGATTAGTGGATCGGAAATGTGATTGTCGTATCCCAAAAGAAAATCCTGTCGTTTCCATAGAAACGTTACTGGATTTGGAAGAAAATGTCTTAGAACGAATAGTATTTCATAGCGACGCAATTTCCGTTAGAATTCGTCAATGAGTGGGAGTGAGGGATGCAGTAAAGAAGGATTAGTGGATCGGATATGAGATTGTCGTATCCCAAAAGAAAATCCTGTCGTTAGCATAGAAACGTTGCTCGATTTAGAAGGAAATGTCTTAGAACCCATAGTATTTCATAGCGACGCAATTTCCGCGTGAATTCGTCAGTGTGTGGGAGTGAGGCATTCAGTAAAGAAGGATTAGTTGATCGAGTGATTGTCGTATCCCAAAAGAAAATCCTGTCGTTTCCATAGAAACGTTACTCGATTTAGAAGGAAATGTCTTAGAACACATAGTATTTCATATCGACGCAATTTCCGTGTGAATTCGTCAATGTGTGGGAGTGAGGAATGCAGTAAAGAAGGATTAGTGGATCGGAAATGTGATTGTCGTATCCCAAAAGAAAATCCAGTCGTTTCCATAGAAACGTTACTCGATTTAGAAGGAAATGTCTTAGAACACATAGTATTTCATAGCAACGCAATTTCCGTGTGAATTCGTCAATGAGTGGGAGTGAGGGATGCATTAAAGAAGGATCAGTGGTCGGAAATGAGATTGTCGTATCCCTAAAGAAAATCCTGTCGTTTCCATAGAAACGTTACTCGATTTAGAAGGAGAAGTCATAGAACCCATAGTATTTCATAGCGACACAATTTCTGCGTTAATTCGTCAATGTGAGGGAGCTAGGGATGCAATAAAGAAGGAATAGTGTATCGAGAAGGTGATACTCGTATCGCAAAAGAAAAGCCAGTCGTTTCCATAGAAACAATACTCGATTTAGAAGGAGAAGTCATAGAACCCATAGTATTTCATAGCGACGCAATTTCCGTGTGAATTCGTCAATGTGTGGGAGTGAGGGATGCAGTAAGGATGGATTAGTGGATCGGAAATGTGATTGTCGTATCCCAAAAGAAGTTCCTGTCGTTTCCATAGAAACGTTACTCGATTTAGAAGGAAATGTCTTAGAACACATAGAATTTCATAGCAACGCAATTTCCGTGTGAAATCGTCAATGAGTGGGACAGAGGGATGCAGTAAAGAAGGGTTAGTGGATCGGAAATGAGATTGTCGTATCCCAAAAGAAAATCCTGTCGTTACCATAGAAACGTTGCTCGATTTGGAAGGAAATGTCTTAGAACCCATAGTATTTCATAGCGACGCAATTTCCGCGTGAATTCGTCAGTGTGTGGGAGTGAGGCATTCAGTAAAGAAGGATTAGTTGATCGAGTGATTGTCGTATCCCAAAAGAAAATCCTGTCGTTTCCATAGAAACGTTACTCGATTTAGAAGGAAATGTCTTAGAACACATAGTATTTCATAGCAACGCAATTTCCGCGTGAATTCGTAAATGAGTGGGAGTGAGGGATGCATTAAAGAAGGATCAGTGGTCGGAAATGAGATTGTCGTATCCCAAAAGAAAATCCTGTCGTTTCCATAGAAACGTTACTCGATTTAGAAGGAGAAGTCATAGAACCCATAGTATTTCATAGCGACACAATTTCTGCGTTAATTCGTCAATGTGAGGGAGCTAGGGATGCAATAAAGAAGGAATAGTGTATCGAGAAGGTGATACCCGTATCACAAAAGAAAAGCCAGTCGTTTCCATAGAAACAATACTCGATTTAGAAGGAGAAGTCATAGAACACGTAGTATTTCATAGCGACGCAATTTCCGTGTGAATTCGTCAATGTGTGGGAGTGAGGGATGCAGTAAAGAAGGATTAGTGGATCGGAAATGTGATTGTCGTATCCCAAAAGAAAATCCTGTCGTTTCCATAGAAACGTTACTGGATTTAGAAGAAAATGTCTTAGAACGAATAGTATTTCATAGCGACGCAATTTCCGTTAGAATTCGTCAATGAGTGGGAGTGAGGGATGCAGTAAAGAAGGATTAGTGGATCGGATATGAGATTGTCGTATCCCAAAAGAAAATCCTGTCGTTACCATAGAAACGTTGCTCGATTTAGAAGGAAATGTCTTAGAACCCATAGTATTTCATAGCGACGCAATTTCCGCGTGAATTCGTCAGTGTGTGGGAGTGAGGCATTCAGTAAAGAAGGATTAGTTGATCGAGTGATTGTCGTATCCCAAAAGAAAATCCTGTCGTTTCCATAGAAACGTTACTCGATTTAGAAGGAAATGTCTTAGAACACATAGTATTTCATATCGACGCAATTTCCGTGTGAATTCGTCAATGTGTGGGAGTGAGGAATGCAGTAAAGAAGGATTAGTGGATCGGAAATGTGATTGTCGTATCCCAAAAGAAAATCCAGTCGTTTCCATAGAAACGTTACTCGATTTAGAAGGAAATGTCTTAGAACACATAGTATTTCATAGCAACGCAATTTCCGTGTGAATTCGTCAATGAGTGGGAGTGAGGGATGCATTAAAGAAGGATCAGTGGTCGGAAATGAGATTGTCGTATCCCTAAAGAAAATCCTGTCGTTTCCATAGAAACGTTACTCGATTTAGAAGGAGAAGTCATAGAACCCATAGTATTTCATAGCGACACAATTTCTGCGTTAATTCGTCAATGTGAGGGAGCTAGGGATGCAATAAAGAAGGAATAGTGTATCGAGTAGGTGATACTCGTATCGCAAAAGAAAAGCCAGTCGTTTCCATAGAAACAATACTCGATTTAGAAGGAGAAGTCATAGAACCCATAGTATTTCATAGCGACGCAATTTCCGTGTGAATTCGTCAATGTGTGGGAGTGAGTGATGCAGTAAGGATGGATTAGTGGATCGGAAATGTGATTGTCGTATCCCAAAAGAAATTCCTGTCGTTTCCATAGAAACGTTACTCGATTTAGAAGGAAATGTCTTAGAACACATAGAATTTCATAGCAACGCAATTTCCGTGTGAAATCGTCAATGAGTGGGACAGAGGGATGCAGTAAAGAAGGGTTAGTGGATCGGAAATGAGATTGTCGTATCCCAAAAGAAAATCCTGTCGTTACCATAGAAACGTTGCTCGATTTAGAAGGAAATGTCTTAGAACCCATAGTATTTCATAGCGACGCAATTTCCGCGTGAATTCGTCAGTGTGTGGGAGTGAGGCATTCAGTAAAGAAGGATTAGTTGATCGAGTGATTGTCGTATCCCAAAAGAAAATCCTGTCGTTTCCATAGAAACGTTACTCGATTTAGAAGGAAATGTCTTAGAACACATAGTATTTCATAGCAACGCAATTTCCGCGTGAATTCGTCAATGAGTGGGAGTGAGGGATGCATTAAAGAAGGATCAGTGGTCGGAAATGAGATTGTCGTATCCCAAAAGAAAATCCTGTCGTTTCCATAGAAACGTTACTCGATTTAGAAGGAGAAGTCATAGAACCCATAGTATTTCATAGCGACACAATTTCTGCGTTAATTCGTCAATGTGAGGGAGCTAGGGATGCAATAAAGAAGGAATAGTGTATCGAGAAGGTGATACCCGTATCACAAAAGAAAAGCCAGTCGTTTCCATAGAAACAATACTCGATTTAGAAGGAGAAGTCATAGAACCCATAGTATATCATAGCGACGCAATTTCCCTGTGAATTCGTCAATGTGTGGGAGTGAGGGATGCAGTAAGGTTGGATTAGTGGATCGGAAATGTGATTGTCGTATCCCAAAAGAAATTCCTGTCGTTTCCATAGAAACGTTACTCGATTTAGAAGGAAATGTCTTAGAACACATAGAATTTCATAGCAACGCAATTTCCGTGTGAAATCGTCAATGAGTGGGACAGAGGGATGCAGTAAAGAAGGGTTAGTGGATCGGAAATGAGATTGTCGTATCCCAAAAGAAAATCCTGTCTTTGCCATAGAAACTTTACTCCATTTAGATGGAAATGTCTTTGAACACATAGTATTTCATAGCGACGCAATTTCCGTGTGAATTCGTCAATGAGAGGGAGTGAGGGATGCAGTAAAGAAGGATTAGTGGTTCGGAAATGAGATTGTCGTATCCCAAAAGAAAATCCTGTCATTTCCATAGAAACGTCACTCGATTTAGAAGGAAATGTCTTAGAACACATAGTATTTCATAGCAACGCAATTTCCGTGTGAATTCGTCAATGAGTGGGAGTGAGGGATGCATTAAAGTAGGATCAGTGGTCGGAAATGAGATTGTCGTATCCCTAAAGAAAATCCTGTCGTTTCCATAGAAACGTTACTCGATTTAGAAAGAGAAGTCATAGAACACGTAGAATTTCATAGCGACGCAACTTCCGTGTGAATTCGTCAATGTGTGGGAGTGAGGGATGCAGTAAAGAAGGATTAGTGGATCGGAAATGAGATTGTCGTATCCCCAAAGAATATCCTGTCGTTTCCATAGGAAGGATTAGTTGATCGGAAATGTGATTGTCGTATCCCAAAAGAAAATCCTGTCGTTTCCATAGATACGTTACTCGATTTAGAAGGAAATGTCTTAGAACACATAGTATTTCATAGCGACGCAATTTCCGTGTGAATTCGTCAATGAGTGGGAGTGAGGGATGCAGTAAAGAAGGATTAGTGGATCGGAAATGAGATTGTCGTATCCCCAAATAATATCCTGTCGTTTCCATAGAAACGTTACTCGATTTAGAAGGAAATGTCTTAGAACACATAGTATTTCATAGCGACGCTATTTCCGTGTGAATTCGTCAATGAGTGGGAGTGTGGGATGCAGTAAAGAAGGATTAGTGGATCGGAAATGAGATTGTCGTATCCCAAAAGATAATCCTGTCGTTTCCATAGAAACGTTACTCAATTTAGAAGGAAATGTCTTAGAACACATAGTATTTCATATCGACGCAATTTCCGTGTGAATTCGTCAAAGTGTGGGAGTGAGGGATGCAGTAAAGAAGGATTAGTGGATCGGAAATGTGATTGTCGTATCCCAAAAGAAAATCTTGTCGTTTCCATAGAAACGTTATTCGATTTAGAAGGAAATGTCTTAGAACACATAGTATTTCATAGCGACGCAATTTCCGTGTGAATTCGTCAATGAGTGGGAGTGAGGGATGCAGTAAAGAAGGATTAGTGGATCGGAAATGAGATTGTCGTATCCCAAAAGAAAATCCTGTTGTTTCCATAGAAACGTTACTCGATTTAAAAGGAGAAGTCATAGAACCCATAGTATTTCATAGCGACTCAATTTCTGTGTTAATTCGTCAACGTGAGGGAGCTAGGGATGCAATAAAGAAGGAATAGTTCATCGAGAAGTAGATACTCGTATCGCAAAAGAAAAGCCAGTCGTTTCCATAGAAACGATACTCGATTTAGAAGGAGAAGTCATAGAACCCATAGTATTTCATAGCGACGCAAATTCCGTGTGTAGTCGTCAATGTGTTGGAGTGAGGGATGCAGTAAAGATGGATTAGTGGATCGGAAATGTGAATGTCGTATCCCAAAAGAAAATCCTGTCGTTTCCATAGAAACGTTACTCGATTTAGAAGGAAATGCCTTAGAACACGTAGAATTTCATAGCGACGCAATTTCCGTGTGAATTCGTCAATGAGCAAGAAAGAGGGATGCAGTAAAGAAGGATTAGTGGATCGGAAATGAGATTGTCGTATCCCAAAAGAAATTCCTGTCGTTTCCATAGAAACGTTACTCGATTTAGATGGAAATGTCTTAGAACGAATAGTATTTCATAGCGACGCAATTTCCGTTAGAGTTCGTCAATGGGTGGGAGTGAGGGATGCAGTAAAGAAGGATTAGTGGATCGGAAATGAGATTGTCGTATCCCAAAAGAAAATCCTGTCGTTTCCATAGAAACGTTGCTCGATTTAGAAGGAAATGTCTTAGAACCCATAGTATTTCATAGCGACGCAATTTCCGTGTGAATTCGTCAGTGTGTGGGAGTGAGGCATTGAGTAAAGAAGGATTAGTTGATCGGAAATGTGATTGTCGTATCCCAAAAGAAAATCCTGTCGTTTCCATAGAAACGTTACTCGATTTAGAAGGAAATGTCTTAGAACACATAGTATTTCATATCGACGCAATTTCCGTGTGAATTCGTCAATGTGTGGGAGTGAGGAATGCAGTAAAGAAGGATTAGTGGATCGGAAATGTGATTGTCGTATCCCAAAAGAAAATCCTGTCGTTTCCATAGAAACGTTACTCGATTTAGAAGGAAATGTCTTAGAACAAATAGTATTTCATAGCGACGCAATTTCCGTGTGAATTCGTCAATGAGTAGGAGTGAGGGATGCACTAAAGAAAGATTAGTGGATCGGAAATGAGATTGTCGTATCCCAAAAGAAAATCCTGTCGTTTCCATAGAAACGTTACTCGATTTAGAAGGAGAAGTCATAGAACCCATAGTATTTCATAGCGACGCAATTTCCGAGAGAATTCGTCAATGAGTGGGAGTGAGGGATGCAGTAAAGAAGGATTAGTGGATCAGAAATGAGTTCGTCGTATCCCAAAAGAAAATCTTGTCGTTTCCATAGAAACGTTACTCGATTTAGAAGGAGAAGTCATAGAACACGTAGTATTTCATAGCGACGCAATTTCCGTGTGAATTCGTCAATGTGGGGGAGTGAGGGATGCAGTAAAGAAGGATTAGTGGATCGGATATGAGATTGTCGTATCCCAAAAGAAAATCCTGTCGTTACCATAGAAACGTTGTTCGATTTAGAAGGAAATGTCTTAGAACCCATAGTATTTCATAGCGACGCAATTTCCGCGTGAATTCGTCAGTGTGTGGGAGTGAGGCATTCAGTATAGAAGGATTAGTTGATCGAGTGATTGTCGTATCCCAAAAGAAAATCCTGTCGTTTCCATAGAAACGTTACTCGATTTAGAAGGAAATGTCTTAGAACACATAGTATTTCATATCGACGCAATTTCCGTGTGAATTCGTCAATGTGTGGGAGTGAGGAATGCAGTAAAGAAGGATTAGTGGATCGGAAATGTGATTGTCGTATCCCAAAAGAAAATCCTGTCTTTCCATAGAAACGTTACTCGATTTAGAAGGAAATGTCTTAGAACACATAGTATTTCATAGCAACGCTATTTCCGTGTGAATTCGTCAATGAGTGGGAGTGAGGGATGCATTAAAGAAGGATCAGTGGTCGGAAATGAGATTGTCGTATCCCTAAAGAAAATCCTGTCGTTTCCATAGAAACGTTACTCGATTTAGAAGGAGAAGTCATAGAACCCATAGTATTTCATAGCGACACAATTTCTGCGTTAATTCGTCAATGTGAGGGAGCTAGGGATGCAATAAAGAAGGAATAGTGTATCGAGAAGGTGATACTCGTATCGCAAAAGAAAAGCCAGTCGTTTCCATAGAAACAATACTCGATTTAGAAGGAGAAGTCATAGAACCCATAGTATTTCATAGCGACGCAATTTCCGTGTGAATTCGTCAATGTGTGGGAGTGAGGGATGCAGTAAGGATGGATTAGTGGATCGGAAATGTGATTGTCGTATCCCCAAAGAAATTCCTGTCGTTTCCATAGAAACGTTACTCGATTTAGAAGGAAATGACTTAGAACACATAGAATTTCATAGCAACGCAATTTCCGTGTGAAATCGTCAATGAGTGGGACAGAGGGATGCAGTAAAGAAGGGTTAGTGGATCGGAAATGAGTTTGTCGTATCCCAAAAGAAAATCCTGTCTATGCCATAGAAACTTTACACGATTTAGATGGAAATGTCTTTGAACACATAGTATTTCATAGCGACGCAATTTCCGTTTGAATTCGTCAATGAGAGGGAGTGAGAGATGCAGTAAAGAAGGATTAGTGGATCGGAAATGAGATTGTCGTATCCCAAAAGAAAATCCTGTCATTTCCATAGAAACGTCACTCGATTTAGAAGGAAATGTCTTAGAACACATAGTATTTCATAGCAACGCAATTTCCGTGTGAATTCGTCAATGAGTGGGAGTGAGGGATGCATTAAAGAAGGATCAGTGGTCGGAAATGAGATTGTCGTATCCCTAAAGAAAATCCTGTCGTTTCCATAGAAACGTTACTCGATTTAGAAAGAGAAGTCATAGAAGACGTAGTATTTCAAAGCGACGCAATTTCCGTGTGAATTCGTCAATGTGTGGGAGTGAGGGATGCAGTAAAGAAGCATTAGTGGATCGGAAATGTGATTGTCGTATCCCAAGAGAAAATCCTGTCGTTTCCATAGAAACGTCACTTGATTTAGAAGGAGAAGTCATAGAACCCATAGTATTTCATAGCAACGCAATTTCCGTGTGAATTCGTCAATGTGTGGGAGTGAGGGATGCAGTAAAGAAGGATTAGTGGATCGGAAATGTGATTGTCGTATCCCAAAAGAAAATCCTGTCGTTTCCATAGAAACGTTACTCGATTTAGAAGAAAATGTCTTAGAACGAATAGTATTTCATAGCGACGCAATTTCCGTTAGAATTCGTCAATGAGTGGGTGTGAGGGATGCAGTAAAGAAGGATTAGTGGTTCGGATATGAGATTGTCGTATCCCAAAAGAAAATCCTGTCGTTGCCATAGAAACGTTGCTCGATTTAGAAGGAAATATCTTAGAACCCATAGTATTTCATAGCGACGCAATTTCCGTGTGAATTCGTCAGTGTGTGGGAGTGAGGCATTGAGTAAAGAAGGATTAGTTGATCGGAAATGTGATTGTCGTATCCCAAAAGAAAATCCTGTCGTTTCCATAGAAACGTTACTCGATTTAGAAGGAAATGTCTTAGAACACATAGTATTTCATATCGACGCAATTTCCGTGTGAATTCGTCAATGTGTGGGAGTGAGGAATGCAGTAAAGAAGGATTAGTGGATCGGAAATGTGATTGTCGTATCCCAAAAGAAAATCCTGTCGTTTCCATAGAAACGTTACTCGATTTAGAAGGAAATGTCTTAGAACAAATAGTATTTCATAGCGACGCAATTTCCGTGTGAATTCGTCAATGAGTAGGAGTGAGGGATGCACTAAAGAAAGATTAGTGGATCGGAAATGAGATTGTCGTATCCCAAAAGAAAATCCTGTCGTTTCCATAGAAACGTTACTCGATTTAGAAGGAGAAGTCATAGAACCCATAGTATTTCATAGCGACGCAATTTCCGAGAGAATTCGTCAATGAGTGGGAGTGAGGGATGCAGTAAAGAAGGATTAGTGGATCAGAAATGAGTTCGTCGTATCCCAAAAGAAAATCTTGTCGTTTCCATAGAAACGTTACTCGATTTAGAAGGAGAAGTCATAGAACACGTAGTATTTCATAGCGACGCAATTTCCGTGTGAATTCGTCAATGTGTGGGAGTGAGGGATGCAGTAAAGAAGGATTAGTGGATCGGATATGAGATTGTCGTATCCCAAAAGAAAATCCTGTCGTTACCATAGAAACGTTGCTCGATTTAGAAGGAAATGTCTTAGAACCCATAGTATTTCATAGCGACGCAATTTCCGCGTGAATTCGTCAGTGTGTGGGAGTGAGGCATTCAGTATAGAAGGATTAGTTGATCGAGTGATTGTCGTATCCCAAAAGAAAATCCTGTCGTTTCCATAGAAACGTTACTCGATTTAGAAGAAAATGTCTTAGAACGAATAGTATTTCATAGCGACGCAATTTCCGTTAGAATTCGTCAATGAGTGGGAGTGAGGGATGCAGTAAAGAAGGATTAGTGGATCGGATATGAGATTGTCGTATCCCAAAAGAAAATCCTGTCGTTACCATAGAAACGTTGCTCGATTTAGAAGGAAATGTCTTAGAACCCATAGTATTTCATAGCGACGCAATTTCCGTGTGAATTCGTCAGTGTGTGGGAGTGAGGCATTGAGTAAAGAAGGATTAGTTGATCGGAAATGTGATTGTCGTATCCCAAAAGAAAATCCTGTCGTTTCCATAGAAACGTTACTCGATTTAGAAGGAAATGTCTTAGAACACATAGTATTTCATATCGACGCAATTTCCGTGTGAATTCGTCAATGTGTGGGAGTGAGGAATGCAGTAAAGAAGGATTAGTGGATCGGAAATGTGATTGTCGTATCCCAAAAGAAAATCCTGTCGTTTCCATAGAAACGTTACTCGATTTAGAAGGAAATGTCTTAGAACAAATAGTATATCATAGCGACGCAATTTCCGTGTGAATTCGTCAATGAGTAGGAGTGAGGGATGCACTAAAGAAAGATTAGTGGATCGGAAATGAGATTGTCGTATCCCAAAAGAAAATCCTGTCGTTTCCATAGAAACGTTACTCGATTTAGAAGGAGAAGTCATAGAACCCATAGTATTTCATAGCGACGCAATATCCGAGAGAATTCGTCAATGAGTGGGAGTGAGGGATGCAGTAAAGAAGGATTAGTGGATCAGAAATGAGTTCGTCGTATCCCAAAAGAAAATCTTGTCGTTTCCATAGAAACGTTACTCGATTTAGAAGGAGAAGTCATAGAACACGTAGTATTTCATAGCGACGCAATTTCCGTGTGAATTCGTCAATGTGTGGGAGTGAGGGATGCAGTAAAGAAGGATTAGTGGATCGGATATGAGATTGTCGTATCCCAAAAGAAAATCCTGTCGTTACCATAGAAACGTTGCTCGATTTAGAAGGAAATGTCTTAGAACCCATAGTATTTCATAGCGACGCAATTTCCGCGTGAATTCGTCAGTGTGTGGGAGTGAGGCATTCAGTATAGAAGGATTAGTTGATCGAGTGATTGTCGTATCCCAAAAGAAAATCCTGTCGTTTCCATAGAAACGTTACTCGATTTAGATGGAAATGTCTTAGAACACATAGTATTTCATATCGACGCAATTTCCGTGTGAATTCGTCAATGTGTGGGAGTGAGGAATGCAGTAAAGAAGGATTAGTGGATCGGAAATGTGATTGTCGTATCCCAAAAGAAAATCCTGTCGTTTCCATAGAAACGTTACTCGATTTAGAAGGAAATGTCTTAGAACACATAGTATTTCATAGCAACGCAATTTCCGTGTGAATTCGTCAATGAGTGGGAGTGAGGGATGCATTAAAGAAGGATCAGTGGTCGGAAATGAGATTGTCGTATCCCTAAAGAAAATCCTGTCGTTTCCATAGAAACGTTACTCGATTTAGAAGGAGAAGTCATAGAACCCATAGTATTTCATAGCGACACAATTTCTACGTTAATTCGTCATTGTGAGGGAGCTAGGGATGCAATAAAGAAGGAATAGTGTATCGAGAAGGTGATACTCGTATCGCAAAAGAAAAGCCAGTCGTTTCCATAGAAACAATACTCGATTTAGAAGGAGAAGTCATAGAACCCATAGTATTTCATAGCGACGCAATTTCCGTGTGAATTCGTCAATGTGTGGGAGTGAGGGATGCAGTAAGGATGGATTAGTGGATCGGAAATGTGATTGTCGTATCCCAAAAGAAATTCCTGTCGTTTCCATAGAAACGTCACTTGATTTAGAAGGAGAAGTCATAGAACCCATAGTATTTCATAGCAACGCAATTTCCGTGTGAATTCGTCAATGTGTGGGAGTGAGGGATGCAGTAAAGTAGGATTAGTGGATCGGAAATGTGATTGTCGTATCCCAAAAGAAAATCCTGTCGTTTCCATAGAAACGTTACTCGATTTAGAAGAAAATGTCTTAGAACGAATAGTATTTCATAGCGACGCAATTTCCGTTAGAATTCGTCAATGAGTGGGAGTGAGGGATGCAGTAAAGAAGGATTAGTGGATCGGATATGAGATTGTCGTATCCCAAAAGAAAATCCTGTCGTTACCATAGAAACGTTGCTCGATTTAGAAGGAAATGTCTTAGAACCCATAGTATTTCATAGCGACGCAATTTCCGTGTGAATTCGTCAGTGTGTGGGAGTGAGGCATTCAGTAAAGAAGGATTAGTTGATCGAGTGATTGTCGTATCCCAAAAGAAAATCCTGTCGTTTCCATAGAAACGTTACTCGATTTAGAAGGAAATGTCTTAGAACACATAGTATTTCATATCGACGCAATTTCCGTGTGAATTCGTCAATGTGTGGGAGTGAGGAATGCAGTAAAGAAGGATTAGTGGATCGGAAATGTGATTGTCGTATCCCAAAAGAAAATCCTGTCGTTTCCATAGAAACGTTACTCGATTTAGAAGGAAATGTCTTAGAACACATAGTATTTCATAGCAACGCAATTTCCGTGTGAATTCGTCAATGAGTGGGAGTGAGGGATGCATTAAAGAAGGATCAGTGGACGGAAATGAGATTGTCGTATCCCTAAAGAAAATCCTGTCGTTTCCATAGAAACGTTACTCGATTTAGAAGGAGAAGTCATAGAACCCATAGTATTTCATAGCGACACAATTTCTGTGTTAATTCGTCAATGTGAGGGAGCTAGGGATGCAATAAAGTAGGAATAGTGTATCGAGAAGGTGATACTCGTATCGCAAAAGAAAAGCCAGTCGTTTCCATAGAAACAATACTCGATTTAGAAGGAGAAGTCATAGAACCCATAGTATTTCATAGCCACGCAATTTCCGTGTGAATTCGTCAATGTGTGGGAGTGAGGGATGCAGTAAGGATGGATTAGTGGATCGGAAATGTGATTGTCGTATCCCAAAAGAAATTCCTGTCGTTTCCATAGAAACGTTACTCGATTTAGAAGGAAATGTCTTAGAACACATAGAATTTCATAGCAACGCAATTTCCGTGTGAAATCGTCAATGAGTGGGAGAGAGGGATGCAGTAAAGAAGGGTTAGTGGATCGGAAATGAGATTGTCGTATCCCAAAAGAAAATCCTGTCGTTTCCATAGAAACGTTACTCGATTTAGAAGGAGAAGTCATAGAACCCATAGTATTTCATAACGACGCAATTTCCGAGAGAATTCGTCAATGTGTGGGAGTGAGGGATGCTGTAAAGAAATATTAGTGGATCGGAAATGAGATTGTCGTATCCCAAAAGAAAATCCTGTCGTTTCCATAGAAACGTCACTCGATTTAGAAGGAGAAGTCATAGAACCCACAGTATTCCATAGCAACGCAATTTCCGTGCGAATTCGTCAATGTGTGGGAGTGAGGGATGCAGTAAAGAAGGATTACTGAATCGGAAATGTGATTGTCGTATCCCAAAAGAAAATCCTGTAGTTTCCATAGAAACGTTACTCGATTTAGAAGACAATGTCTTAGAACGAATAGTATTTCATAGCGACGCAATTTCCGTTAGAATTCGTCAATGAGTGGGAGTGAGGGATGCAGTAAAGAAGGATTAGTGGATCGGAAATGAGATTGTCGTATCCCAAAAGAAAATCCTGTCGTTTCCATAGAAACGTTGCTCGATTTAGAAGGAAATGTCTTAGAACCCATAGTATTTCATAGCGACGCAATTTCGTGTGAATTCGTCAGTGTGTGGGAGTGAGGCATTCAGTAAAGAAGGATTAGTTGATCGGAAATGTGATTTTCGTATCCCAAAAGAAAATCCTGTCGTTTCCATAGAAACGTTACTCGATTTAGAAGGAAATGTCTTAGAACACATAATATTTCATAGCGACGCAATTTCCGTGTGAATTCGACAATGAGTGGGAGTGAGGGATGCAGTAAAGAAGGATTAGTAGATCGGAAATGAGATTGTCGTATCCCAAAAGAAAATCCTGTCGTTTCCATAGAAATGTTACTCGATTTAGAAGGAAATGTCTTAGAACACATAGTATTTCATAGCGATGCAATTTCCGTGTGAATTCGTCAATGAGTGGGAGTGAGGGATGCAGTAAAGAAGGATTAGTGGATCGGAAATGAGATTGTCGTATCCGATAAGATAATCCTGTCGTTTCAATAGAAACGTTACTCGATTTAGAAGGAAATGTCTTAGAACACATAGTATTTCATATCGACGCAATTTCCGTGTGAATTCGTCAATGTGTGGGAGTGAGGGATGCAGTAAAGAAGGATTAGTGGATCGGAAATGTGATTGTCGTATCAAAAAAGAAAATCTTGTCGTTTCCATAGAAACGTTACTCGATTTAGAAGGAAATGTCTTAGAACACATAGTATTTCATAGCGACGCAATTTCCGTGTGAATTCGTCAATGAGTGGGAGTGAGGGACGCAGTAAAGAAGGATTAGTGGATCGGAAATGAGATTGTCGTATCCCAAAAGAAAATCCTGTCGTTTCCATAGAAACATTACTCGATTTAGAAGGAGAAGTCATAGAAACCATAGTATTTCATAGCGACGCAATTTCTGTGTTAATTCGTCAACGTGAGGGAGCTAGGGATGCAATAAAGAAGGAATAGTGCATCGAGAAGGAGATACTCGTATCGCAAAAGAAAAGCCAGTCGTTTCCATAGAAACGATACTTGATTTAGAAGGAGAAGTCATAGAACCCATAGTATTTCATAGCGACGCAAATTCCGTGTGAATTCGTCATTGTGAGGGAGTGAGGGATGCAGTAGAGATGGATTAGTAGATCGGAAATGTGAATGTCATATCCCAAAAGAAAATCCTGTCGTTTCCATTGAAACGTTACTTGATTTAGAAGGAAATGTCTTAGAACACATAGAATTTCATAGCGACGCAATTTCCGTGTGAATTCGTCAATGAGCGGGAAAGAGGGATGCAGTAAAGAAGGATTAGTGGATCGGAAATGAGATTGTCGTATCCCAAAAGAAATTCCTGTCGTTTCCATAGAAACGTTACTCGTTTTAGATGGAAATGTCTTAGAACACATAGTATTTCATAGCGACGCAATTTCCGTGTGAATTCGTCAATGAGTGGGAGTGAGGGATGCAGTAAAGAAGGATTAGTGGATCGGAAATGAGATTGTCGTATCCCAAAAGAAAATCCTGTCGTTTCCATAGAAACGTCACTCGATTTAGAAGGAAATGTCTTAGAACACATAGTATTTCATAGCGACGCAATTTCTGTGTGAATTCGTCAATGAGTGGGAGTGAGGGATGCAGTAAAGAAAAATTAGTGGATCGGAAATGAGATTGTCGCATCCCAAAAGAAAATCCTGTCGTTTCCGTAGAAACGTTACTCGATTGAGAAGAGGAAGTCATAGGACCCATAGTATTTCATAGCGACGCAATTTCCGTGTGAATTCGTCAATGAGTGGGAGTGAGGGATGCAGTAAAGAAGGATTAGTGGATCGGAAATGAGATTGTCGTATTCCAAAAGAAAATCTTGTCGTTTCCATAGAAACGTTACTCGATTTAGAAGGAGAAGTCATAGAACCCATAGTACAACATAGCGACGAAATTTCCGTGTGAATATGTCAATGTGTGGGAGTGAGGGATATAGTAAAGAAGGATTAGTGGATCGGAAATGAGGTTGTCGTATCCCAAAATTAAATCCTGTCGTTTCCATAGAAACGTTACTCGATTTAGAAGGAGAAGTCATAGAACACATAGTATTTCATAGCGACGCAATTTCCGTGTGAATTCGTCTATGTGTGGGAGTGAGGGATGCAGTAAAGAAGGATTAGTTGATCGGAAATGTGATTGTCCTATACCAAAAGAAAATCCTGTCATTTCCATAGAAACGTTACTCGATTTAGGAGGAAATGTCTTAGAACACATAGTATTTCATAGCGACGCAATTTCCGTGTGAATTCGTCAATGAGTGGGAGTGATGGATGCAGTAAAGAAGGATTAGTGGATCGGAAATGAGATTGTCGTATTCCAAAAGAAAATCCTGTAGTGTCCATAGAAACGTTACTCGATTTAGAAGGAAATGTCTTAGAACACATAGTATTTCATAGCGACGCAATTTCCGTGTGAATTCGTCAATGAGTGGGATTGAGGGATGCAGTAAAGAAGGATTAGTGGATCGGAAATGAGATTGTCGTATCCCAAAAGAAAATTCTGTCGTTTCCATAGAAACGTTGCTCGATTTAGATGGAAATGTCTTTAAACCCATAGTATTTCATAGAGACGCAATTTCCTTGTGATTTCTTCAGTGTGTGGGAGTGAGGGATGCAGTAAAGAAGGATTAGTTGATCGGAAATGTGATTGTCTTATCCCAAAAGAAAATCCTGTCGTTTCCATAGAAACGTTACTCGATTTGGAAGGAAATGTCTTATAACACATAGTATTACATAGCGACGCAATTTCCGTTAGAATTCGTCAATGAGTGGGAGTGAGGGATGCAGTAAAGAAGGATTAGTGGATCGGATATGAGATTGTCGTATCCCAAAAGAAAATCCTGTCGTTACCATAGAAACGTTGCTCGATTTAGAAGGAAATGTCTTAGAACCCATAGTATTTCATAGCGACGCAATTTCCGTGTGAATTCGTCAGTGTGTGGGAGTGAGGCATTCAGTAAAGAAGGATTAGTTGATCGAGTGATTGTCGTATCCCAAAAGAAAATCCTGTCGTTTCCATAGAAACGTTACTCGATTTAGAAGGAAATGTCTTAGAACACATAGTATTTCATATCGACGCAATTTCCGTGTGAATTCGTCAATGTGTGGGAGTGAGGAATGCAGTAAAGAAGGATTAGTGGATCGGAAATGTGATTGTCGTATCCCAAAAGAAAATCCTGTCGTTTCCATAGAAACGTTACTCGATTTAGAAGAAAATGACTTAGAACACATAGTATTTCATAGCAACGCAATTTCCGTGTGAATTCGTCAATGAGTGGGAGTGAGGGATGCATTAAAGAAGGATCAGTGGTCGGAAATGAGATTGTCGTATCCCTAAAGAAAATCCTGTCGTTTCCATAGAAACGTTACTCGATTTAGAAGGAGAAGTCATAGAACCCATAGTATTTCATAGCGACACAATTTCTGTGTTAATTCGTCAATGTGAGGGAGCTAGGGATGCAATAAAGTAGGAATAGTGTATCGAGAAGGTGATACTCGTATCGCAAAAGAAAAGCCAGTCGTTTCCATAGAAACAATACTCGATTTAGAAGGAGAAGTCATAGAACCCATAGTATTTCATAGCCACGCAATTTCCGTGTGAATTCGTCAATGTGTGGGAGTGAGGGATGCAGTAAGGATGGATTAGTGGATCGGAAATGTGATTGTCGTATCCCAAAAGAAATTCCTGTCGTTTCCATAGAAACGTTACTCGATTTAGAAGGAAATGTCTTAGAACACATAGAATTTCATAGCAACGCAATTTCCGTGTGAAATCGTCAATGAGTGGGAGAGAGGGATGCAGTAAAGAAGGGTTAGTGGATCGGAAATGAGATTGTCGTATCCCAAAAGAAAATCCTGTCGTTGCCATAGAAACGTTACTCGATTTAGATGGAAATGTCTTAGAACACATAGTATTTCATAGCGACGCAATTTCCGTGTGAATTCGTCAATGAGTAGGAGTGAGGGATGCACTAAAGAAAGATTAGTGGATCGGAAATGAGATTGTCGTATCCCAAAAGAAAATCCTGTCGTTTCCATAGAAACGTTACTCGATTTAGAAGGAGAAGTCATAGAACCCATAGTATTTCATAACGACGCAATTTCCGAGAGAATTCGTCAATGTGTGGGAGTGAGGGATGCAGTAAAGAAATATTAGTGGATCGGAAATGAGATTGTCGTATCCCAAAAGAAAATCCTGTCGTTTCCATAGAAACGTCACTCGATTTAGAAGGAGAAGTCATAGAACCCACAGTATTTCATAGCAACGCAATTTCCGTGCGAATTCGTCAATGTGTGGGAGTGAGGGATGCAGTAAAGAAGGATTAGTGAATCGGAAATGTGATTGTCGTATCCCAAAAGAAAATCCTGTAGTTTCCATAGAAACGTTACTCGATTTAGAAGACAATGTCTTAGAACGAATAGTATTTCATAGCGACGCAATTTCCGTTAGAATTCGTCAATGAGTGGGAGTGAGGGATGCAGTAAAGAAGGATTAGTGGATCGGAAATGAGATTGTCGTATCCCAAAAGAAAATCCTGTCGTTTCCATAGAAACGTTGCTCGATTTAGAAGGAAATGTCTTAGAACCCATAGTATTTCATAGCGACGCAATTTCGTGTGAATTCGTCAGTGTGTGGGAGTGAGGCATTCAGTAAAGAAGGATTAGTTGATCGGAAATGTCATTTTCGTATCCCAAAAGAAAATCCTGTCGTTTCCATAGAAACGTTACTCGATTTAGAAGGAAATGTCTTAGAACACATAATATTTCATAGCGACGCAATTTCCGTGTGAATTCGACAATGAGTGGGAGTGAGGGATGCAGTAAAGAAGGATTAGTGGATCGGAAATGAGATTGTCGTATCCCAAAAGAAAATCCTGTCGTTTCCATAGAAACGTTACTCGATTTAGAAGGAGAAGTCATAGAACCCATAGTATTTCATAGCGCCGCAATTTCCGTGTGAATTCGTCAATGTGTGGGAGTGAGGGATGCAGTAAAGAAGGATTAGTGGATCGGAAATGAGATTGTCGTATCCCAAAAGAAAATCCAGTCGTTTCCATAGAAACGTTACTCGATTTAGAAGGAGAAGTCATTGAACCCATAGTATCTCATAGCGGCGCAATTTCCGTGTGAATTCGTCAATGTGTGGGAGTGAGGGAAGCAGTAAAGAAGGATTAGTGGATCGTAAATGAGATTGTCGTATCCCAAAAGAAAATCCTGTCATTTCCATAGAAACGTTACTCGATTTAGAAGGAAATGTCTTAGAACACATAATATTTCATAGCGACGCAATTTCCGTGTGAATTCGACAATGAGTGGGAGTGAGGGATGCAGTAAAGAAGGATTAGTAGATCGGAAATGAGATTGTCGTATCCCAAAAGAAAATCCTGTCGTTTCCATAGAAATGTTACTCGATTTAGAAGGAAATGTCTTAGAACACATAGTATTTCATAGCGATGCAATTTCCGTGTGAATTCGTCAATGAGTGGGAGTGAGGGATGCAGTAAAGAAGGATTAGTGGATCGGAAATGAGATTGTCGTATCCGATAAGATAATCCTGTCGTTTCAATAGAAACGTTACTCGATTTAGAAGGAAATGTCTTAGAACACATAGTATTTCATATCGACGCAATTTCCGTGTGAATTCGTCAATGTGTGGGAGTGAGGGATGCAGTAAAGAAGGATTAGTGGATCGGAAATGTGATTGTCGTATCAAAAAAGAAAATCTTGTCGTTTCCATAGAAACGTTACTCGATTTAGAAGGAAATGTCTTAGAACACATAGTATTTCATAGCGACGCAATTTCCGTGTGAATTCGTCAATGAGTGGGAGTGAGGGACGCAGTAAAGAAGGATTAGTGGATCGGAAATGAGATTGTCGTATCCCAAAAGAAAATCCTGTCGTTTCCATAGAAACATTACTCGATTTAGAAGGAGAAGTCATAGAACCCATAGTATTTCATAGCGACGCAATTTCTGTGTTAATTCGTCAACGTGAGGGAGCTAGGGATGCAATAAAGAAGGAATAGTGCATCGAGAAGGAGATACTCGTATCGCAAAAGAAAAGCCAGTCGTTTCCATAGAAACGATACTCGATTTAGAAGGAGAAGTCATAGAACCCATAGTATTTCATAGCGACGCAAATTCCGTGTGAATTCGTCATTGTGTGGGAGTGAGGGATGCAGTAAAGATGGATTAGTGGATCGGAAATGTGAATGTCATATCCCAAAAGAAATTCCTGTCGTTTCCATAGAAACGTTACTCGTTTTAGATGGAAATGTCTTAGAACACATAGTATTTCATAGCGACGCAATTTCCGTGTGAATTCGTCAATGAGTGGGAGTGAGGGATGCAGTAAAGAAGGATTAGTGGATCGGAAATGAGATTGTCGTATCCCAAAAGAAAATCCTGTCGTTTCCATAGAAACGTCACTCGATTTAGAAGGAAATGTCTTAGAACACATAGTATTTCATAGCGACGCAATTTCTGTGTGAATTCGTCAATGAGTGGGAGTGAGGGATGCAGTAAAGAAAGATTAGTGGATCGGAAATGAGATTGTCGCATCCCAAAAGAAAATCCTGTCGTTTCCGTAGAAACGTTACTCGATTGAGAAGAGGAAGTCATAGGACCCATAGTATTTCATAGCGACGCAATTTCCGTGTGAATTCGTCAATGAGTGGGAGTGAGGGAAGCAGTAAAGAAGGATTAGTGGATCGGAAATGAGATTGTCGTATTCCAAAAGATAATCTTGTCGTTTCCATAGAAACGTTACTCGATTTAGAAGGAGAAGTCATAGAACCCATAGTACTTCATAGCGACGAAATTTCCGTGTGAATATGTCAATGTGTGGGAGTGAGGGATATAGTAAAGAAGGATTAGTGGATCGGAAATGAGTTTGTCGTATCCCAAAATTAAATCCTGTCGTTTCCATAGAAACGTTACTCGATTTAGAAGGAGAAGTCATAGAACACATAGTATTTCATAGCGACGCAATTTCCGTGTGAATTCGTCTATGTGTGGGAGTGAGGGATGCAGTAAAGAAGGATTAGTTGATCGGAAATGTGATTGTCCTATCCCAAAAGAAAATCCTGTCATTTCCATAGAAACGTTACTCGATTTAGAAGGAAATGTCTTAGAACACATAGTATTTCATAGCGACGCAATTTCCGTGTGAATTCGTCAATGAGTGGGAGTGATGGATGCAGTAAAGAAGGATTAGTGGATCGGAAATGAGATTGTCGTATTCCAAAAGAAAATCCTGTAGTGTCCATAGAAACGTTACTCGATTTAGAAGGAAATGTCTTAGAACACATAGTATTTCATAGCGACGCAATTTCCGTGTGAATTCGTCAATGAGTGGGATTGAGGGATGCAGTAAAGAAGGATTAGTGGATCGGAAATGAGATTGTCGTATCCCAAAAGAAAATTCTGTCGTTTCCATAGAAACGTTGCTCGATTTAGATGGAAATGTCTTTAAACCCATAGTATTTCATAGAGACGCAATTTCCTTGTGATTTCTTCAGTGTGTGGGAGTGAGGGATGCAGTAAAGAAGGATTAGTTGATCGGAAATGTGATTGTCTTATCCCAAAAGAAAATCCTGTCGTTTCCATAGAAACGTTACTCGATTTGGAAGGAAATGTCTTATAACACATAGTATTACATAGCGACGCAATTTCCGTGTGAATTCGTCAATGTGTGGGAGTGAGGGATGCAGTAAAGAAGGGTTAGTGGATCGGAAATGAGATTGTCGTATTCCAAAAGAAAATCTTGTCGTTTCCATAGAAACGTTACTCGATTTAGAAGTAGAAGTCATAGAACCCATAGTACTTCATAGCGACGAAATTTCCGTGTGAATTCGTCAATGTGTGGGAGTGAGGGATATAGTAAAGAAGGATTAGTGGATCGGAAATCAGATTGTCGTATCCCAAAAGAAAATCCTGTCGTTTCCATAGAAACGTTACTCGATTTAGAAGGAGTAGTCATAGAACCCATAGTATTTCATAGCGACGCAATTTCCTTTTGAATTCGTCAATGTGTGGGTGTGAGGGATGCAGTAAAGAGGGATTAGTGGATCGGAAATGAGTTTGTCGTATCCCAAAATTAAATCCTGTCGTTTCCATAGAAACGTTACTCGATTTAGAAGGAGAAGTCATAGAACACATAGTATTTCATAGCGACGCAATTTCCGTGTGAATTCGTCTATGTGTGGGAGTGAGGGATGCAGTAAAGAAGGATTAGTGGATCGGAAATGTGATTGTCGTATCCCAAAAGAAAATCTTGTCGTTTCCATAGAAACGTTACTCGATTTAGAAGGAAATGTCTTAGAACACATAGTATTTCATAGCGACGCAATTTCCGTGGGAATTCGTCAATGAGTGGGAGTGATGGATGCAGTAAAGAAGGATTAGTGGATCGGAAATGAGATTGTCGTATTCCAAAAGAAAATCCTGTAGTGTCCATAGAAACGTTACTCGATTTAGAAGGAAATGTCTTAGAACACATAGTATTTCATAGCGACGCAATTTCCGTGTGAATTCGTCAATGAGTGGGATTGAGGGGTGCAGTAAAGAAGGATTAGTGGATCGGAAATGAGATTGTCGTATCCCAAAAGAAAATTCTGTCGTTTCCATAGAAACGTTGCTCGATTTAGATGGAAATGTCATTAAACCCATAGTATTTCATAGAGACGCAATTTCCTTGTGATTTCTTCAGTGTGTGGGAGTGAGGGATGCAGTAAAGAAGGATTAGTTGATCGGAAATGTGATTGTCTTATCCCAAAAGAAAATCCTGTCGTTTCCATAGAAACAATACTCGATTTAGAAGGAAATGTCTCATAACACATAGTATTACATAGCGACGCAATTTCCGTGTGAATTCGTCAATGTGTGGGAGTGAGGGATGCAGTAAAGAAGGGTTAGTGGATCGGAAATGTGATTGTCGTATCCCAAGAGAAAGTCCTGTCGTTTCCATAGAAACGTTACTCGATTTAGAAGGAAATGTCTTAGAACACATAGTATTTCATAGCGACGCAATTTCCGTGTGAATTCGTCAATGAGTGGGAGTGAGGGATGCAGTAAAGAAGGATTAGTGGATCGGAAATGAGATTGTCGTATCCCAAAAGAAAATCCTGTCGTTTCCATAGAAACGTTACTCGATTTAGAAGGTGAAGTCATAGAACCCATAGTATTTCATAGTGACGCAATTTCCGTGTGAATTCGTCAATGTGTGGGAGTGAGGGATGCAGTAAAGAAGGTTTAGTTGATCGGAAATGAGATTGTCGTATCCCAAAAGAAAATCCTGTCGTTTCCATAGAAACGTTACTCGATTTAGAAGGAGTAGTCATAGAACCCATCGTATTTCATAGCGACGCAAATTCCTTTTGAATTCGTCAATGTGTGGGTGTGAGGGATGCAGTAAAGATGGATTAGTGGATCGGAAATGACATTGTCGTATCCCAAAATTAAATCCTGACGTTTCCATAGAAACGTTACTCGATTTAGAAGGAGAAGTCATAGAACACATAGTATTTCATAGCGACGCAATTTCAGTGTGAATTCGTCTATGTGTGGGAGTGAGGGATGCAGTAAAGAAGGATTAGTGGTTCGGAAATGTGATTGTCGTATCCCAAAAGAAAATCCTTTCGTTTCCATAGAAACGTTACTCGATTTAGAAGGAAATGTCTTAGAACACATAGTATTTCATAGCGACGCAATTTCCGTGTGAATTCGTCAATGAGTGGGAGTGATGAATGCAGTAAAGAAGGATTAGTGGATCGGAAATGAGATTGTCGTATCCCAAAAGAAAATCCTGTCGTTTCCATAGAAACGTTACTCGATTTAGAAGGAAATGTCTTAGAACACATAGTATTTCATAGAGACGCAATTTCCGTGTGAATTCGTCAACGAGTGGGAGTGAGGGATGCAGTAAAGAAGGATTAGAGGATCGAAAATGAGACTGTCGTATACCAAAAGAAAATCCAGTCGTTTCGACAGAAACGTTACTCGATTTAGAAGGAGAATTCATAGAACCCATAGTATTTCATACCAACGCAATTTCCGTGTGAATTCGTCAATGTGTGGGAGTGAGGGATGCAGTAAAGAAGGATTAGTGGATCGGAAATGTGATTGTCGTATCCCAAAAGAAAATCCAGTCGTTTCCATAGAAACGTTACTCGATTTAGAAGGAAATGTCTTAGAGCACATAGTATTTCATAGCGACGCAATTTCCGTGTGAATTCGTCAATGAGTGGGAGTGACGGATGCAGAAAAGAAGCATTAGTGGATCGGAAATGAGATTGTCGTATCCCAAAAGAAAATCCTGTCGTTTCCATAGAAACGTTACTCGATTTAGAAGGAAATGTCTTAGAACACATAGTATTTCATAGCGACGCAATTTCCGTGTGAAATCGTCAATGAGTGGCAGTGAGGGATGCAGTAAAGGAAGATTAGAGGATCGGAAATGAGATTGTCGGATCCCAAAAGAAAATCCTGTCGTTTCCATAGAAACGTTACTCGATTTAGAAGGAGAAGTCATAGAACACATAGTATTTCATAGCGACGCAATTGCTGTGTTAATTCGTCAATGTGTGGGAGTGAGGGATGCAGTAAAGAAGGATTAGCGGATCGGAAATGAGATTGTCGAATCCCAAAAGAAAATCCTGTCGTTTCCATAGAAACGTTACTCGATTTAGAAGGAGAAGTCTTAGAACACATAGTATATCATAGCGACGCAATTTCCGTGTGAATTCGTCAATGTGTGGGAGTGAGGGATGCAGTAAAGAAGGTTTAGTGGATCGGAAATGAGATTGTCGTATCCCAAAAGAAAATCCGGTCGTTTCCATAGAAACGTTACTCGATTTAGGAGGAAATGTCTTAGAACACATAGTATTTCATAGCGACCCAATTTCCGTCTGAATTCGTCAATGAGTGGGAGTGAGGGATGCAGTAAAGAAGGATTAGTGGATCGGAAATGAGACTGACGTATCCCAAAAGAAAATCCTGTCGTTTCCATAGAAACGTTACTCGATTTAGAAGGAGTAGTCTTAGAAAACATAGTATTTCATAGCGACGCAATTTCCGTGTGAATTCGTCAATGTGTGGGAGTGAGGGATGCAGTAAAGAAGGATTAGTGGATCGGAAATGAGGTTGTCGTATCCCAAAAGAAAATCCGGTCGTTTCCATAGAAACGTTACTCGATTTAGAAGGAAATGTCTTAGAGCACATAGTATTTCATAGCGACGCAATTTCCGTGTGAATTCGTCAATGAGTGGGAGTGACGGATGCAGAAAAGAAGCATTAGTGGATCGGAAATGAGATTGTCGTATCCCAAAAGAAAATCCTGTCGTTTCCATAGAAACGTTACTCGATTTAGAAGGAAATGTCTTAGAACACATTGTATTTCATAGCGACGCAATTTCCGTGTGAAATCGTCAATGAGTGGGAGTGAGGGATGCAGTAAAGGAAGATTAGTGGATCGGAAATGAGATTGTCGGATCCCAAAAGAAAATCCTGTCGTTTCCATAGAAACGTTACTCGATTTGGAAGGAAATGTCTTAGAACACATAGTATTTCATACCGACGCAATTTCCGTGTGAATTCGTCAATGAGTGGGAGTGAGGGATGCAGTAAAGAAGGATTAGTGGATCGGAAATGAGATTGTCGTATCCCAAAAGAACAACCTGTCGTTTCCATAGAAACGTTACTCGATTTAGGAGGAAATGTCTTAGAACACATAGTATTTCATAGCGACACAATTTCCGTGTGAATTCGTCAATGAGTGGGAGTGAGGGATGCAGTAAAGAAGGATTAGTGGATCGGAAATGAGACTGTCGTATCACAAAAGAAAATCCTGTCGTTTCCATAGATACGTTACTCGATTTAAAAGGAGAAGTCTTAGAACACATTGTATTTCATAGCGACGCAATTTCCGTGTGAATTCGTCAATGTGTGGGAGTGAGGGATGCAGTAAAGAAGGATTAGTGGATCGGAAATGGGATTGTTGTATCCCAAAAGTAAATCCGGTCGTTTCCATAGAAACGTTACTCGATTTAGAAGGAAATGTCTTAGAACACATAGTATTTCATAGCGACCCAATTTCCGTGTGAATTCGTCATGAGTGGGAGTGAGGGATGCAGTAATGAAGGATTAGTGGATCGGAAATGAGATTCTCGTATCCCAAAAGAAAATCCTGTCGTTTCCATAGAAACGTTACTCGATTTAAAGGGAAATGTCTTAGAACACATAGTATTTCATAGCGACCCAATTTCCGTGTGAATTCGTCAATGAGTGGGAGTGAGGGATGCAGTAAAGAAGGATTAGTGGATCGGAAATGAGATTCTCGTATCCCAAAAGAAAATCATGTCGTTTCCATAGAAACGTTACTCGATTAAAAGGGAAATGTCTTAGAACACATAGTATTTCTTAGCGACGCAATTTCCGTGTGAATTCGTCAATGAGTGGGAGTGAGGGATGCAGTAAAGAAGGATTAGTGGATCGGAAATGAGATTGTCGTATCCCAAAAGAAAATCCTGTCGTTTCCATAGAAACATTACTCGTTTTAGAAGGAGAAGTCATAGAACACATAGTATTTCATAGCGACGCCATTTCCGTGTAAATTCCTCAATGTGTGGGAGTGAGGGATGCAGTAAAGAAGGATTAGTGGATCGGAAATGAGATTGTCGTATCCCAAAAGAAAATCCTGTCGTTTCCATAGAAACGATACTTGATTTAGAAGGAAATGTCTTAGATCTCATAGTATTTCATAGCGACGCACTTTCCATGTGAATTCGTCAATGTGTGGGAGTGAGGGATGCAGTGAAGAAGGATTAGTGGATCGTAAAGGAGATTGTCGTACCCCAAAAGAAAATCCTGTCGTTTCCATAGAAACGTTACTCGATTTAGAAGGAAATGTCTTAGAACACATAGTATTTCATAGCGACGCAATTTCCGTGTGAATTCGTGAATGAGTGGGAGTGAGGGAACCAGTAAAGAAGGATTACTGGATCGGCAATGAGATTGTCGTATCCCAAAGAAAATCTGTCGTTTCCATAGAAGAGTTACTCGATTTTGAAGGAAATGTCTTAGAACACATAGTATTTCATAGCGACGCAATTTCCGTGTGAATTCGTCAATGTGTGGGAGTGAGGGATGCAGTAAAGTAGGATTGGTGGATCGGAAATGAGATTGTCGGATCCCAAAAGAAAATCCTGTCGTTTCCATAGAAACGTTACTCGATTTGGAAGGAAATGTCTTAGAACACATAGTATTTCATAGCGACGCAATTTCCGTGTGAATTCGTCAATGAGTGGGAGTGAGGGATGCAGTAAAGAAGGATTAGTGGATCGGAAATGAGATTGTCGTATCCCAAAAGAACATCCTGTCGTTTCCATAGAAACGTTACTCGATTTAGGAGGAAATGTCTTAGAACACATAGTATTTCATAGCGACACAATATCCGTGTGAATTCGTCAATGAGTGGGAGTGAGGGATGCAGTAAAGAAGGATTAGTGGATCGGAAATGAGACTGTCGTATCACAAAAGAAAATCCTGTCGTTTCCATAGATACGTTACTCGATTTAAAAGGAGAAGTCTTAGAACACATAGTATTTCATAGCGACGCAATTTCCGTGTGAATTCGTCAATGTGTGGGAGTGAGGGATGCAGTAAAGAAGGATTAGTGGATCGGAAATGAGATTGTCGTATCCCAAAAGAACATCCTGTCGTTTCCATAGAAACGTTACTCGATTTAGGAGGAAATGTCTTAGAACACATAGTATTTCATAGCGACACAATATCCGTGTGAATTCGTCAATGAGTGGGAGTGAGGGATGCAGTAAAGAAGGATTAGTGGATCGGAAATGAGATTGTCGTATCACAAAAGAACATCCTGTCGTTTCCATAGAAACGTTACTCGATTTAGGAGGAAATGTCTTAGAACACATAGTATTTCATAGCGACACAATATCCGTGTGAATTCGTCAATGAGTGGGAGTGAGGGATGCAGTAAAGAAGGATTACTGGATCGGCAATGAGATTGTCGTATCCCAAAGAAAATCTGTCGTTTCCATAGAAGAGTTACTCGATTTAGGAGGAAATGTCTTAGAACACATAGTATTTCATAGCGACACAATATCCGTGTGAATTCGTCAATGAGTGGGAGTGAGGGATGCAGTAAAGAAGGATTAGTGGATCGGAAATGAGACTGTCGTATCACAAAAGAACATCCTGTCGTTTCCATAGAAACGTTACTCGATTTAGGAGGAAATGTCTTAGAACACATAGTATTTCATAGCGACACAATATCCGTGTGAATTCGTCAATGAGTGGGAGTGAGGGATGCAGTAAAGAAGGATTACTGGATCGGCAATGAGATTGTCGTATCCCAAAGAAAATCTGTCGTTTCCATAGAAGAGTTACTCGATTTAGGAGGAAATGTCTTAGAACACATAGTATTTCATAGCGACACAATATCCGTGTGAATTCGTCAATGAGTGGGAGTGAGGGATGCAGTAAAGAAGGATTAGTGGATCGGAAATGAGATTGTCGTATCCCAAAAGAACATCCTGTCGTTTCCATAGAAACGTTACTCGATTTAGGAGGAAATGTCTTAGAACACATAGTATTTCATAGCGACACAATATCCGTGTGAATTCGTCAATGAGTGGGAGTGAGGGATGCAGTAAAGAAGGATTAGTGGATCGGAAATGAGACTGTCGTATCACAAAAGAAAATCCTGTCGTTTCCATAGATACGTTACTCGATTTAAAAGGAGAAGTCTTAGAACACATAGTATTTCATAGCGACGCAATTTCCGTGTGAATTCGTCAATGTGTGGGAGTGAGGGATGCAGTAAGGAAGGATTAGTGGATCGGAAATGAGATTGTTGTATCCCAAAAGTAAATCCGGTCGTTTCCATAGAAACGTTACTCGATTTAGAAGGAAATGTCTTAGAACACATAGTATTTCATAGCGACCCAATTACCGTGTGAATTCGTCAATGAGTGGGAGTGAGGGATGCAGTAATGAAGGATTAGTGGATCGGAAATGAGATTCTCGTATCCCAAAAGAAAATCCTGTCGTTTCCATAGAAACGTTACTCGATTTAAAGGGAAATGTCTTAGAACACATAGTATTTCATAGCGACCCAATTTCCGTGTGAATTCGTCAATGAGTGGGAGTGAGGGATGCAGTAAAGAAGGATTAGTGGATCGGAAATGAGATTCTCGTATCCCAAAAGAAAATCATGTCGTTTCCATAGAAACGTTACTCGATTAAAAGGGAAATGCCTTAGAACACATAGTATTTCTTAGCGACGCAATTTCCGTGTGAATTCGTCAATGAGTGGGAGTGAGGGATGCAGTAAAGAAGGATTAGTGGATCGGAAATGAGATTGTCGTATCCCAAAAGAAAATCCTGTCGTTTCCATAGAAACATTACTCGTTTTAGAAGGAGAAGTCATAGAACACATAGTATTTCATAGCGACGCCATTTCCGTGTAAATTCCTCAATGTGTGGGAGTGAGGGATGCAGTAAAGAAGGATTAGTGGATCGGAAATGAGATTGTCGTATCCCAAAAGAAAATGCTGTCGTTTCCATAGAAACGATACTTGATTTAGAAGGAAATGTCTTAGATCTCATAGTATTTCATAGCGACGCACTTTCCATGTGAATTCGTCAATGTGTGGGAGTGAGGGATGCAGTGAAGAAGGATTAGTGGATCGTAAAGGAGATTGTCGTACCCCAAAAGAAAATCCTTTCGTTTCCATAGAAACGTTACTCGATTTAGAAGGAAATGTCTTAGAACACATAGTATTTCATAGCGACGCAATTTCCGTGTGAATTCGTGAATGAGTGGGAGTGAGGGAATCAGTAAAGAAGGATTACTGGATCGGCAATGAGATTGTCGTATCCCAAAGAAAATCTGTCGTTTCCATAGAAGAGTTACTCGATTTTGAAGGAAATGTCTTAGAACACATAGTATTTCATAGCGACGCAATTTCCGTGTGAATTCGTCAATGTGTGGGAGTGAGGGATGCAGTAAAGTAGGATTAGTGGATCGGAAATGAGATTGTCGGATCCCAAAAGAAAATCCTGTCGTTTTGATAGAAACGTTACTCGATTTAGAAGGAAATGTCTTAGAACACATAGCATTTCATAGCGACGCAATTTCCGTGTGAATTCGTTAATGTGTGGGAGTGAGGGATGCAGTAAAGAAGGATTAGTGGATCGGAAATGAGATTGTCGTATCCCAAAAGAAAATCCTGTCGTTTCCATAGAAACGTAACTCGATTTAGAAGGAAATGTCTTAGAACACATAGTATTTCATAGCGACGCAATTTCCGTGTGAATTCGTCAATGTGTGGGAGTGAGGGATGCGGTAAAGAAGGATTAGTGGATCGGAAATGACATTGTCATATCCCAAAAGAAAATCCTGTCCTTTCCATAGAAACGTTACTCGATTTAGAAGGAGAAGTCATAGAACACATAGTATTTAATAGCGACGCAATTTCCGTTTGAATTCGTCGATGTGGGGGAGTGAGGGATGCAGTAAAGAAGGATTAGTGGATCGGAAGTGAGATTGTCGTATCCCAAAAGAAAATCCAGTCGTTTCCATAGAAACGTTTCTCGATTTAGAAGGAAATGTCTTAGAACACATAGTATTTCATAGCGACGCAATTTCCGTGTGAATTCGTCAATGTGTGGGAGTGAGGGATGCAGTGGATGCAGTAAAGAAGGATTAGTGGATCGGAAATGAGATTGTCGTATCCCAAAAGAGAATCCTGTCGTTTCCATAGAAACGTTACTCGATTTAGAAGGAAATGTCTTAGAACACATAGTATTTCATAGCGACGCAATTTCCGTGTGAATTCGTCAATGTGTGGGAGTGAGGGATGCAGTAAAGAAGGTTTAGTGGATCGGAAATGAGATTTGTCGTATCCCAAAAGAAAATCCTGTCGTTTCCATAGAAACGTTACTCGATTTTGAAGGAGAAGTCATAGAACACATAGTATTTCATAGCGACGCAATTTCCGTGTGAATTCGTCAATGTGTGGGAGTGAAGAATGCAGTAAAGAAGGATTACTGGATCGGAAAAGAGATTGTCGTTTCCCAAAAGAAAATCCGGTCGTTTCCATAGAAACGTTACTCGATTTAGTAGGAGAAGTCATAGAACCCATAGTATTTCATAGCGACGCAATTTCCGTATGAATTCGTCAATGAGTGTGAGTGAGGGATGCAGTAAAGAAGGATTAGTGGATCGGAAATGAGATTGTCGTATCCCAAAAGAAAATCCTGTCGTTTCCAGAGAAACGTTACTCGATTTAGAAGGAGAAGTCAAAGAACCCATGGTATTTCATAGCGACGCAATTTCCGTGTGAATTCGTCAATGTGTGGGAGTGAGGGATGCAGTAAAGAAGGATTAGTGGATCGGAAATGAGATTGTCGTATCCCAAAAGAAAATCCTGTCGTTTCCATAGAAACGTTACTCGATTTAGAAGGAGAAGTCATAGAACCCATAGTATTTCATAGCGCCGCAATTTCCGTGTGAATTCGTCAATGTGTGGGAGTGAGGGATGCAGTAAAGAAGGATTAGTGGATCGGAAATGAGATTGTCGTATCCCAAAAGAAAATCCTTTCGTTTCCATAGAAACGTTACTCGATGTAGAAGGAGAAGTCATAGAACCCATAGTATCTCATAGCGACGCAATTTCCGTGTGAATTCGTCAATGTGTGGGAGTGAGGGATGCAGTAAAGAAGGATTAGTGGATCGGAAATGAGATTCACGTATCCCAAAAGAAAATCATGTCGTTTCCATAGAAACGTTACTCGATTTAGAAGGAAATGTCTTAGAACACATAGTATTTCATAGCGACGGAATTTCCGTGTGAATTCGTGAATGAGTGGGAGTGATGGAAGCTGTAAAGAAGGGTTAGTGGATCGGCAATGAGATTGTCGTATCCCAAAAGAAAATCTGTCGTTTCCATAGAAGCGTTACTCGATTTAGAAGGAAATGTCTTAGAACACATAGTATATCACAGCGACTCAATTTCCGTGTGAATTCGTGAATGATGGGAGTGAGGGATGCAGTAAAGAAGGATTAGTGGATCGAAAATGAGATTGATGTATCCCAAAAGAAAATCCTGTCGGTTCCATAGAAACGTTACTCGATTTAGAAGGAGATATCATAGAACACATAGTATTTCATAGCAACGCAATTTCCGTGTGAATTCGTCAATATGTGGGAGTGAGGGATGCAGTAAAGAAGGATTAGTGGATGGAAAATGAGATTGTCGGATCCCAAAAGAAAATCCTGTCGTTTCCATAGAAACGTTACTCGATTTAGAATGAAATGTCTTAGAACACATAGTATTTCATAGCGACGCAATTTCTGTGTGAAGTTGTCAGTGTGTGGGAGTGAGGGATGCAGTAAAGAAGGATTAGTGGATCGGAATTGAGATTGTCGTATCCCAAAAGAAAATCCTATCGTTTCCATAGAAACGTTACTGGATTTAGAAGGAAATGGCTTAGAACACATAGTATTTCATAGCGACGCAATTTCCGTGTGAATTCGTCAATGTGTGGGAGTGAGGGATGCAGTAAAGTAGGTTTAGTGGATCGGAAATGAGATTGTCGTATCCCAAAAGAAAATCCTGTCGTTTCCATAGAAACGTTACTCGATTTAGAAGGAGAAGTCATAGAACACATAGTATTTCATAGCGACGCAATATCCGTGTGAATTCGTCAATGTGTGGGAGTGAGGGATGCGGTAAAGAAGGATTACTGGATCGGAAAAGAGATTGTCGTATCCAAAAAGAAAATCCTGTCGTTTCCATAGAAACGTTACTCGATTTAGTAGGAGAAGTCATAGAACCCATAGTATTTCATAGCGACGATATTTCCGTGTGAATATGTCAATGAGCGTGAGTGAGGGATGCAGTAAAGAAGGATTAGTGGATCGGAAATGAGATTGTCGTATCCCAAAAGAAAATCCTGTCGTTTCCAGAGAAACGTGACTCGATTTAGAAGGAGAAGTCAAAAAACCCATAGTATTTCATAACGACGCAATTTCCGTGTGAATTCGTCAATGTGTGGGAGTGAGGGATGCAGTAAAAAAGGATTAGTGGATCGGAAATGAGATTATCGTATCCCAAAAGAAAATCCTGTCGTTTCCATAGAAACGATACTCGATTTAGAAGGAGTAGTCATAGAACCCATAGTATTTCATAGCGCCGCAATTTCCGTGTGAATTCGTCAATGTGTGGGAGTGAGGGATGCAGTAAAAAAGGATTAGTGGATCTGAAATGAGATTGTCGTATCCCAAAAGAAAATCCAGTCGTTTCCATAGAAACGTTACTCGGTTTAGAAGGAGAAGTCATAGAACCCATAGTATCTCATAGCGGCGCAATTTCCGTGTGAATTCGTCAATGTGTGGGAGTGAGGGATGCAGTAAAGAAGGATTAGTGGATCGTAAATGAGATTGTCGTATCCCAAAAGAAAATCCTGTCATTTCCATAGAAACGTTACTCGATTTAGAAGGAAATGTCTTAGAACACATAGTATTTCATAGCGACGGAATTTCCGTGTGAATTCGTGAATGAGTGGGAGTGAGGGAAGCAGTAAAGAAGGATTAGTGGATCGGCAATGAGACTGTCGTATCCCAAAAGAAAAACTGTCGTTTCCATAGAAGCGTTACTCGATTTAGAAGGAAATGTCATAGAACACATAGTATTTCACAGCTACTCAATTTGCGTGTGAATTCGTCAATGAGTGGGAGTGAGGGATGCAGTAAAGAAGGATTAGTGGATCGGAAATGAGATTGTTGTATCCCAAAAGAAAATCCTGTCTTTCCATAGAAACGTTACTCGATTTAGAAGGAAATGTCTTAGAACACATAGTATTTCATAGCGAAGCAATTTCCGTGTGTATTCGTCAATGAGTGGGAGTGAGGGATGCAGTAAAGAAGGATTAGTGGATCGGAAATGAGATTGCCGTATCCCAAAAGAAAATCCTGTCGTTTCCATCGAAACGTTTCTCGATTTAGAAGGAAATGTCTTAGTACACATAGTATTTCATAGCGACGCAATTTCCGTGTGAATTCGTCAATGAGTGGGAGTGAGGGATGCAGTAAAGAAGGATCAGTGGATCGGAAATGAGACTGTCGTATCCCAAAAGAAAATCCTGTCGTTTCCATAGAAACGTTACTCGATTTAGAAGGAAATGTCTTAGAACACATAGTATTTCATAGCGACGCAATTTCCGTGTGAATTCGTCAATGAGTGGGAGTGAGGGATGCAGTAAAGAAGGATTAGTGGATCGGAAATGTGATTCTCGTATTCCAAAAGAAAGTCCTGTCGTTTCCATAGAAACGTTACTCGATTTAGAAGGAGAAGTCATAGAACCCACAGTATTTCATAGCGACGCAATTTCCGTGTGAATTCGTCAATGAGTGGGAGTGATGGATGCAGTAAAGAAGGATTAGTGGATCGGAAATGAGATTGCCGTATCCCAAAAGAAAATCCTGTCGTCTCCATCGAAACGTTACTCGATTTAGAAGGAGATGTCATAGAACACATAGTATTTCATAGCGACGCAATTTCCGTGTGAATTCGTCAATATGTGGGAGTGAGGGATGCAGTAAAGAAGGATTAGTGGATCGGAAATGAGATTGTCGGATCCCAAAAGAAAATCCTGTCGTTTCCATAGAAACGTTACTCGATTTAGAAGGAAATGTCTTAGAACACATAGTATTTCATAGCGACGCAATTTACGTGTGAATTCGTCAATGTGTGGTAGTGAGGGATGCAGTAAAGAAGGATTAGTGGATCGGAAATGAGATTGTCATATCCCAAAAGAAAATCCTGTCGTTTCCATAGAAACGTTACTCGATTTAGATGGAAATGTCTTAGGACACATAGTATTTCATAGCGACGCAATTTCCGTGTGAATTCGTCAATGTGTGGGAGTGAGGGATGCAGTAAAGAAGGATTAGTGGATCGGAAATGAGACTGTCATATCCCAAAAGAAAATCCTGTCGTTACCATAGAAACGTTACTCGATTTAGAAGGAAATGTCTTAGAACACATAGTATTTCATAGCGACGCAATTTCCGTGTGAATTCGTCAATGTGTGGGAGTGAGGGATGCAGTAAAGAAGGTTTAGTGGATCGGAAATGAGATTGTCGTATCCCAAAAGAAAATCCTGTCGTTTCTATACAAACGTTACTCGATTTAGTAGGAGAAGCCTTAGAACACATAGTATTTCATAGCGACGCAATTTCCGTGTGAATTCGTCAATGTGTGGGAGTGAGGGATGCAGTAAAGAAGGATTACTGGATCGGAAAAGAGATTGTCGTATACCAAAAGAAAATCCTGTCGTTTCCATAGAAACGTTACTCGATTTAGTAGGAGAAGGCATAGAACCCATAGTATTTCATAGCGACGCAATTTCCGTGTGAATATGTCAATGAGTGTGAGTGAGGGATGCAGTAAAGAAGGATTAGTGGATCGGAAATGAGATTGTCGTATCCCAAAAGAAAATCCTGTCGTTTCCAGAGAAACGTTACTCGATTTAGAAGGAGAAGTCAAAAAACCCATAGTATTTCATAGCGACGCAATTTCCGTGTGAATTCGTCAATGTGTGGGAGTGAGGGATGCAGTAAAGAAGGATTAGTGGATCGGAAATGAGATTGTCGTATCCCAAAAGAAAATCCTGTCGTTTCCATAGAAACGTTACTCGATTTAGAAGGAGAAGTCATAGAACCCATAGTATTTCATAGCGCCGCAATTTCCGTGTGAATTCGTCAATGTGTGGGAGTGAGGGATGCAGTAAAGAAGGATTAGTGGATCGGAAATGAGATTGTCGTATCCCAAAAGAAAATCCAGTCGTTTCCATAGAAACGTTACTCGATTTAGAAGGAGAAGTCATAGAACCCATAGTATCTCATAGCGGCGCAATTTCCGTGTGAATTCGTCAATGTGTGGGAGTGAGGGAAGCAGTAAAGAAGGATTAGTGGATCGTAAATGAGATTGTCGTATCCCAAAAGAAAATCCTGTCATTTCCATAGAAACGTTACTCGATTTAGAAGGAAATGTCTTAGAACACATAGTATTTCATAGCGACGGAATTTCCGTGTGAATTCGTGAATGAGTGGGAGTGAGGGAAGCAGTAAAGAAGGATTAGTGGATCGGCAATGAGACTGTCGTATCCCAAAAGAAAAACTGTCGTTTCCATAGAAGCGTTACTCGATTTAGAAGGAAATGTCATAGAACACATAGTATTTCACAGCTACTCAATTTGCGTGTGAATTCGTCAATGAGTGGGAGTGAGGGATGCAGTAAAGAAGGATTAGTGGATCGGAAATGAGATTGTTGTATCCCAAAAGAAAATCCTGTCTTTCCATAGAAACGTTACTCGATTTAGAAGGAAATGTCTTAGAACACATAGTATTTCATAGCGAAGCAATTTCCGTGTGTATTCGTCAATGAGTGGGAGTGAGGGATGCAGTAAAGAAGGATTAGTGGATCGGAAATGAGATTGCCGTATCCCAAAAGAAAATCCTGTCGTTTCCATCGAAACGTTTCTCGATTTAGAAGGAAATGTCTTAGTACACATAGTATTTCATAGCGACGCAATTTCCGTGTGAATTCGTCAATGAGTGGGAGTGAGGGATGCAGTAAAGAAGGATCAGTGGATCGGAAATGAGACTGTCGTATCCCAAAAGAAAATCCTGTCGTTTCCATAGAAACGTTACTCGATTTAGAAGGAAATGTCTTAGAACACATAGTATTTCATAGCGACGCAATTTCCGTGTGAATTCGTCAATGAGTGGGAGTGAGGGATGCAGTAAAGAAGGATTAGTGGATCGGAAATGTGATTCTCGTATTCCAAAAGAAAGTCCTGTCGTTTCCATAGAAACGTTACTCGATTTAGAAGGAAATGTCTTAGAACACATAGTATTTCATAGCGACGCAATTTACGTGTGAATTCGTCAATGTGTGGTAGTGAGGGATGCAGTAAAGAAGGATTAGTGGATCGGAAATGAGATTGTCATATCCCAAAAGAAAATCCTGTCGTTTCCATAGAAACGTTACTCGATTTAGATGGAAATGTCTTAGGACACATAGTATTTCATAGCGACGCAATTTCCGTGTGAATTCGTCAATGTGTGGGAGTGAGGGATGCAGTAAAGAAGGATTAGTGGATCGGAAATGAGATTGCCGTATCCCAAAAGAAAATCCTGTCGTCTCCATCGAAACGTTACTCGATTTAGAAGGAGATGTCATAGAACACATAGTATTTCATAGCGACGCAATTTCCGTGTGAATTCGTCAATATGTGGGAGTGAGGGATGCAGTAAAGAAGGATTAGTGGATCGGAAATGAGATTGTCGGATCCCAAAAGAAAATCCTGTCGTTTCCATAGAAACGTTACTCGATTTAGAAGGAAATGTCTTAGAACACATAGTATTTCATAGCGACGCAATTTACGTGTGAATTCGTCAATGTGTGGTAGTGAGGGATGCAGTAAAGAAGGATTAGTGGATCGGAAATGAGATTGTCATATCCCAAAAGAAAATCCTGTCGTTTCCATAGAAACGTTACTCGATTTAGATGGAAATGTCTTAGGACACATAGTATTTCATAGCGACGCAATTTCCGTGTGAATTCGTCAATGTGTGGGAGTGAGGGATGCAGTAAAGAAGGATTAGTGGATCGGAAATGAGACTGTCATATCCCAAAAGAAAATCCTGTCGTTACCATAGAAACGTTACTCGATTTAGAAGGAAATGTCTTAGAACACATAGTATTTCATAGCGACGCAATTTCCGTGTGAATTCGTCAATGTGTGGGAGTGAGGGATGCAGTAAAGAAGGTTTAGTGGATCGGAAATGAGATTGTCGTATCCCAAAAGAAAATCCTGTCGTTTCTATACAAACGTTACTCGATTTAGTAGGAGAAGCCTTAGAACACATAGTATTTCATAGCGACGCAATTTCCGTGTGAATTCGTCAATGTGTGGGAGTGAGGGATGCAGTAAAGAAGGATTACTGGATCGGAAAAGAGATTGTCGTATACCAAAAGAAAATCCTGTCGTTTCCATAGAAACGTTACTCGATTTAGTAGGAGAAGGCATAGAACCCATAGTATTTCATAGCGACGCAATTTCCGTGTGAATATGTCAATGAGTGTGAGTGAGGGATGCAGTAAAGAAGGATTAGTGGATCGGAAATGAGATTGTCGTATCCCAAAAGAAAATCCTGTCGTTTCCAGAGAAACGTTACTCGATTTAGAAGGAGAAGTCAAAAAACCCATAGTATTTCATAGCGACGCAATTTCCGTGTGAATTCGTCAATGTGTGGGAGTGAGGGATGCAGTAAAGAAGGATTAGTGGATCGGAAATGAGATTGTCGTATCCCAAAAGAAAATCCTGTCGTTTCCATAGAAACGTTACTCGATTTAGAAGGAGAAGTCATAGAACCCATAGTATTTCATAGCGCCGCAATTTCCGTGTGAATTCGTCAATGTGTGGGAGTGAGGGATGCAGTAAAGAAGGATTAGTGGATCGGAAATGAGATTGTCGTATCCCAAAAGAAAATCCAGTCGTTTCCATAGAAACGTTACTCGATTTAGAAGGAGAAGTCGTAGAACCCATAGTATCTCATAGCGACGCAATTTCCGTGTGAATTCGTGAATGAGTGGGAGTGAGGGAACCAGTAAAGAAGGATTACTGGATCGGCAATGAGATTGTCGTATCCCAAAAGAAAATCTGTCGTTTCCATAGAAGCGTTACTCGATTTTGAAGGAAATGTCTTAGAACACATAGTATTTCATAGCGACGCAATTTCCGTGTGAATTCGTCAATGTGTGGGAGTGAGGGATGCAGTAAAGAAGGATCAGTGGATCGGAAATGAGATTGTCGTATCCCAAAAGAAAATCCAGTCGTTTCCATAGAAACGTTACTCGATTTAGAAGGAGAAGTCATAGAACCCATAGTATCTCATAGCGACGCAATTTCCGTGTGAATTCGTCAATGTGTGGGAGTGAGGGATGCAGTAAAGAAGGATTAGTGGATCGTAAATGAGATTGTCGTATCCCAAAAGAAAATCCTGTCGTTTCCATAGAAACGTTACTCGATTTAGAAGGAAATGTCTTAGAACACATACACTCCTGGAAATTGAAATAAGAACACCGTGAATTCATTGTCCCAGGAAGGGGAAACTTTATTGACACATTCCTGGGGTCAGTTACATCACATGATCACACTGACAGAACCACAGGCACATAGACACATGCAACAGAGCATACACAATGTCGGCACTAGTACAGTGTATATCCACCTTTCGCAGCAATGCAGGCTGCTATTCTCCCATGGAGACGATCGTAGAGATGCTGGATGTAGTCCTGTGGAACGGCTTGCCATGCCATTTCCACCTGGCTCCTCAGTTGGACCAGCGTTCGTGCTGGACGTGCAGACCGCGTGAGATAACGCTTCATCCCGTCCCAAACATGCTCAATGGGGGACAGATCCGGAGATCTTGCTGGCCAGGGTAGTTGACTTATACCTTCTAGAGCACGTTGGGTGGCACGGGATACATGCGGACGTGCATTGTCCTGTTGGAACAGCAAGTTCCCTTGCCGGTCTAGGAATGGTAGAACGATGGGTTCGATGACGGTTTGGATGTACCGTGCACTATTCAGTGTCCCCTCGACGATCACCAGTGGTGTACGGCCAGTGTAGGAGATCGCTCCCCACACCATGGTGCCGGGTGTTGGCCCTGTGTGACTCGGTCGTATGCAGTCCTGATTGTGGCGCTCACCTGCACGGCGCCTAACACGCATACGACCGTCATTGGCACCAAGGCAGAAGCGACTCTCATCGCTGAAGACGACACGTCTCCATTCGTCCCTCCATTCACGCCTGTCGCGACACCACTGGAGGCGGGCTGCACGATGTTGCGGCGTGAGCGGAAGACGGCCAAACGGCGTGCGGGACTGTAGCCCAACTTCATGGAGACGGTTGCGAATGGTCCTCGCCGATACCCCAGGAGCAACAGTGTCCCTAATTTGCTGGGAAGTGGCGGTGCGGTCCCCTACGGCACTGCGTAGGATTCTACGGTCTTGGCGTGCATCCGTGTGTCGCTGCGGTCCGGTACCAGGTCGACGGGCACGTGCGCCTTTCGCCGACCACTGGCAACAACATCGATGTACTGTGGAGACCTCACGCCCCACGTGTTGAGCAATTCGGCGGTACGTCCACCCGGCCTCCCGCATGCCCACTATACGCCCTTGCTCAAAGTCCGTCAACTGCACATACGGTTCACGTCCACGCTGTCGCGGCATGCTACCAGTGTTAAAGACTACGATGGAGCTCCGTATGCCATGGAAAACTGGCTGACACTGACGGCGGCGGTGCACAAATGCTGCGCAGCTAGCGCCATTCGACGGCCAACACCGCGGTTCCTGGTGTGTCCGCTGTGCCGTGCGTGTGATGATTGCTTGTACAGCCCTCTCGCAGTGTCCGGAGCAAGTATGGTGGGTCTGACACACCGGTGTCAATGTGTTCTTTTTTCCATTTCCAGGAGTGTAGTATTTCATAGCGACGGAATTTCCGTGTGAATTCGTGAATGAGTGGGAGTGAGGGAAGCAGTAAAGAAGGATTAGTGGATCGGCAATGAGATTGTCGTATCCCAAAAGAAAATCTGTCGTTTCCATAGAAGCGTTACTCGATTTAGAAGGAAATGTCTTAGAACACATAGTATTTCACAGCTACTCAATTTCCGTGTGAATTCGTCAATAAGTGGGAGTGAGGGATGCAGTAAAGAAGGATTAGTGGATCGGAAATGAGATTGTTGTATCCCAAAAGAAAATCCTGTCCTTTCCATAGAAACGTTACTCGATTTAGAAGGAAATGTCTTAGAACACATAGTATTTCATAGCGACGCAATTTCCGTGTGAATTCGTCAATGAGTGGGAGTGAGGGATGCAGTAAAGAAGGATTAGTGGATCGGAAATGAGATTGCCGTATCCCAAAAGAAAATCCTGTCGTTTCCATCGAAACGTTACTCGATTTAGAAGGAGATGTCATAGAACACATAGTATTTCATAGCGACGCAATTTCCGTGTGAATTCGTCAATATGTGGGAGTGAGGGATGCAGTAAAGAAGGATTAGTGGATCGGAAATGAGATTGTCGGATCCCAAAAGAAAATCCTGTCGTTTCCATAGAAATGTTACTCGATTTAGAAGGAAATGTCTTAGAACACATAGTATTTCATAGCGACGCAATTTCCGTGTGAATTCGTCAATGTGTGGGAGTGAGGGATGCAGTAAAGAAGGATTAGTGGATCGGAATTGAGATTGTCGTATCCCAAAAGAAAATCCTGTCGTTTCCATAGAAACGTTACTGGATTTAGAAGGAAATGGCTTAGAACACATAGTATTTCATAGCGACGCAATTTCCGTGAGAATTCGTCAATGTGTGGGAGTGAAGGATGCAGTAAAGAAGGATTAGTGGATCGGAATTGAGATTGTCATATCCCAAAAGAAAATCCTGTCGTTTCCATAGAAACGTTACTCGATTTAGAAGAAGAAGTCATAGAACCCATAGTATTTCATAGCGACGCAATTTCCGTGTGAATTCGTCAATGTGTGGGAGTGAGGGATGCAGTAAAGAAGGATTAGTGGATCGGAAGTGAGACTGTCATATCCCAAAAGAAAATCCTGTCGTTTCCATAGAAACGTTACTCGATTTAGAAGGAAATGTCTTAGAACACATAGTATTTCATAGCGACGCAATTTCCGTGTGAATTCGTCAATGTGTGGGAGTGAGGGATGCAGTAAAGAAGGTTTAGTGGATCGGAAAAGAGATTGTCGTATCCCAAAAGACAATCCTGTCGTTTCCATAGAAACGTTACTCGATTTAGAAGGAGAAGTCATAGAACACATAGTATTTCATAGCGACGCAATTTCCGTGTGAATTCGTCAATGTGTGGGAGTGAGGGATGCAGTAAAGAAGGATTACTGGATCGGAAAAGAGATTGACGTATCCCAAAAGAAAATCCTGTCGTTTCCATAGAAACGGTACTCGATTTAGTAGCAGAAGTCATAGAACCCATAGTATTTCATAAGACGCAATTTCCGTGTGAATATGTCAATGAGTGTGAGTGAGGGATGCAGTAAAGAAGGATTAGTGGATCGGAAATGAGATTGTCGTATCCCAAAAGAAATTCCTGTCGTTTAAAGAGAAACGTTACTCGATTTAGAAGGAGAAGTCAAAAAACCCATAGTATTTCATAGCGACGCAATTTCCTTGTGAATTCGTCAATGTGTGGGAGTGAGGGATGCAGTAAAGAAGGATTAGTGGATCGGAAATGAGATTGTCGTATCCCAAAAGAAAATCCTGTCGTTTCCATAGAAACGTTACTCGATTTAGAAGCAGAAGTCATAGAACCCATAGTATATCATAGCGACGCAATTTCCGTGTGAATTCGCCAATGTGTGGGAGTGAGGGATGCAGTAAAGAAGGATTAGTGGATCGGAAATGAGATTGTCGTATCCCAAAAGAAAATCCAGTCGTTTCCATAGAAACGTTACTCGATTTAGAAGGAGAAGTCATAGAACCCATAGTATCTCATAGCGACGCAATTTCTGTGTGAATTCGTCAATGTGTGGGAGTGAGGGATGCAGTAAAGAAGGATTAGAGGATCGTAAATGAGATTGTCGTATCCCAAAAGAAAATCCTGTCGTTTCCATAGAAAAGTTACCCGATTTAGAAGGAAATGTCTTAGAACACATAGTATTTCATAGCGACGGAATTTCCGTGTGAATTCGTGAATGAGTGGGAGTGATGGAAGCAGTAAAGAAGGATTAGTGGATCGGCAATGAGATTGTCGTATCCCAAAAGAAAAACTGTCGTTTCCATAGAAGCGTTACTCGATTTAGAAGGAAATGTCTTAGAACACATAGTATTTCACAGCCACTCAATTTCCGTGTGAATTCGTCAATGAGTGGGAGTGAGGGATGCAGTAAAGAAGGATTAGTGGATCGGAAATGAGATTGTTGTATCCCAAAAGAAATTCCTGTCCTTTCCATAGAAACGTTACTCGATTTAGAAGGAAATGTCTTAGAACACATAGTATTTCATAGCGACGCAATTTCCGTGTGAATTCGTCAATGAGTGGGAGTGAGGGATGCAGTAAAGAAGGATTAGTGGATCGGAAATGAGATTGCCGTATCCCAAAAGAAAATCCTGTCGTTTCCATCGAAACGTTTCTCGATTTAGATGGAAATGCCTTAGGACACATAGTATTTCATAGCGACGCAATTTCCGTGTGAATTCGTCAATGTGTGGGAGTGAGGGATGCAGTAAAGAAGGATTAGTGGATCGGAAATGAGACTGTCATATCCCAAAAGAAAATCCTGTCGTTTCCATAGAAACGTTACTCGATTTAGAAGGAAATGTCTTAGAACACATAGTATTTCATAGCGACGCAATTTCCGTGTGAATTCGTAAATGTGTGGGAGTGAGGGATGCAGTAAAGAAGGTTTAGTGGATCGGAAAAGAGATTGTCGTATCCCAAAAGAAAATCCTGTCGTTTCCATAGAAACGTTACTCGATTTAGAAGGAGAAGTCATAGAACACATAGTATTTCATAGCGACGCTATTTCCGTGTGAATTCGTCAATGTGTGGGAGTGAGGGATGCAGTAAAGAAGGATTACTGGATCGGAAAAGAGATTGTCGTATCCCAAAAGAAAATCCTGTCGTTTCCATAGAAACGGTACTCGATTTAGTAGCAGAAGTCATAGAACCCATAGTATTTCATAGCGACACAATTTCCGTGTGAATATGTCAATGGGTGTGAGTGAGGGATGCAGTAAAGAAGGATTAGTGGATCGGAAATGAGATTGTCGTATCCCAAAAGAAATTCCAGTCGTTTCCAGAGAAACGTTACTCGATTTAGAAGGAGAAGTCAAAAAACCCATAGTATTTCATAGCGACGCAATTTCCGTGTGAATTCGTCAATGTGTGGGAGTGAGGGATGCAGTAAAGAAGGATCAGTGGATCGGAAATGAGATTGTCGTATCCCAAAAGAAAATCCTGTCGTTTCCATAGAAACGTTACTCGATTTAGAGGGAGAAGTCATAGAACCCATAGTATCTCATAGCGACGCAATTTCTGTGTGAATTCGTCAATGTGTGGGAGTGAGGGATGCAGTAAAGAAGGATTAGAGGATCGTAAATGAGATTGTCGTATCCCAAAAGAAAATCCTGTCGTTTCCATAGAAACGTTACCCGATTTAGAAGGAAATGTCTTAGAACACATAGTATTTCATAGCGACGGAATTTCCGTGTGAATTCGTGAATGAGTGGGAGTGAGGGAAGCAGTAAAGAAGGATTAGTGGATCGGCAATGAGATTGTCGTATCCCAAAAGAAAAACTGTCGTTTCCATAGAAGCGTTACTCGATTTAGAAGGAAATGTCATAGAACACATTGTATTTCACAGCCACTCAATTTCCGTGTGAATTCGTCAATGAGTGGGAGTGAGGGATGCAGTAAAGAAGGATTAGTGGATCGGAAATGAGATTGTTGTATCTCAAAAGAAATTCCTGTCCTTTCCATAGAAACGTTACTCGATTTAGAAGGAAATGTCTTAGAACACATAGTATTTCATAGCGACGCAATTTCCGTGTGAATTCGTCAATGAGTGTGAGTGAGGGATGCAGTAAAGAAGGATTAGTGGATCGGAAATGAGATTGTCGTATCCCAAAAGAAATTCCTGTCGTTTCCAGAGAAACGTTACTCGATTTAGAAGGAGAAGTCAAAAAACCCATAGTATTTCATAGCGACGCAATTTCCGTGTGAATTCGTCAATGTGTGGGAGTGAGGGATGCAGTAAAGAAGGATTAGTGGATCGGAAATGAGATTGTCGTATCCCAAAAGAAAATCCTGTCGTTTCCATAGAAACGTTACTCGATTTAGAAGGAGAAGTCATAGAACCCATAGTATTTCATAGCGCCGCAATTTCCGTGTGAATTCGCCAATGTGTGGGAGTGAGGGATGCAGTAAAGAAGGATTAGTGGATCGGAAATGAGATTGTCGTATCCCAAAAGAAAATCCTGTCGTTTCCATAGAAACGTTACTCGATTTAGAAGGAGAAGTCATAGAACCCATAGTATTTCATAGCGCCGCAATTTCCGTGTGAATTCGCCAATGTGTGGGAGTGAGGGATGCAGTAAAGAAGGATTAGTGGATCGGAAATGAGATTGTTGTATCTCAAAAGAAATTCCTGTCCTTTCCATAGAAACGTTACTCGATTTAGAAGGAAATGTCTTAGAACACATAGTATTTCATAGCGACGCAATTTCCGTGTGAATTCGTCAATGAGTGTGAGTGAGGGATGCAGTAAAGAAGGATTAGTGGATCGGAAATGAGATTGTCGTATCCCAAAAGAAATTCCTGTCGTTTCCAGAGAAACGTTACTCGATTTAGAAGGAGAAGTCAAAAAACCCATAGTATTTCATAGCGACGCAATTTCCGTGTGAATTCGTCAATGTGTGGGAGTGAGGGATGCAGTAAAGAAGGATTAGTGGATCGGAAATGAGATTGTCGTATCCCAAAAGAATATCCTGTCGTTTCCATAGAAACGTTACTCGATTTAGAAGGAATTGTCTTAGAACACATAGTATTTAATAGCGACGCAATTTCCGTGTGAATTCGTCAATGAGTGGGAGTGAGGGATGCAGTAAAGAAGGATTAGTGGATCGGAAATGGGATTGTCGTATCCCAAAAGAAAATCCTGTTGTTTCCATAGAAACGTTACTCGATTTAGAAGGAAATGTCTTAGAACACATAGTATTTCATAGCGACGCAATTTCCTTGTGAATTCGTCAATGTGTGGGAGTGAGGGATGCAGCAAAGAAGGATTAGTGGATCGGAAATGAGATTGTCGTATCCCAAAAGAAAATCCTGTCGTTTCCATAGAAACGTTACTCGTTTTAGAAGGAGAAGTCATAGAACACATAGTATTTCATAGCGACGCAATTACCGTGTGAATTCGTCAATGTGTGGGAGTGAGGGATGCAGTAAAGAAGGATTAGTGGATCGGAAAAGAGATTGTCGTATCCCAAAAGAATATCCTGTCGTTTCCATAGAACCGTTACTCGATTTATAAGGAGAAGTCATAGAACCCATAGTATTTCATAGCGACGCAATTTCCGTGTGAATTCGTCAATGAGTGGGAGTGATGGATGCAGTAAAGAAGGATTAGAGGATCGGAAATGTGATTGTCGTATCCCAAAAGAAAATCCTGTCGTTTCCATAGAAACGTTACTCGATTTAGAAGGAGAAGTCAAAGAACCCATAGTATTTCATTGCGACGCAATTTCCGTGTGAATTCGTCAATGTGTGGGAGTGAGGGATGCAGTAAAGAAGGATTAGTGGATCGGAAATGAGATTGTCGTATCCCAAAAGAAAATCCTGTCGTTTCCATAGAAACGTTACTCGATTTAGAAGGAGAAGTCATAGAACCCATAGTATTACATAGCGACGCAATTTCCGTGTGAATTCGTCAATGTGTGGGAGTGAGGGATGCAGTGAAGAAGGATTAGTAGATCGGAAATGAGATTGTCGTATCCCAAAAGAAAATCCTGTCGTTTCCATAGAAACGTTACTCGATTTAGAAGCAAATGTCTTAGAACACATAGTATTTCATAGCGACGCAATTACCGTGTGAATCCGTCAATGAGTGGGAGTGAGGGATGCAGTAAAGATGGTTTAGTGGATCGGAAATGAGATTGTCGTATCCCAAAAGAAAATTTGTCTTTTCCATAGAAACGTTACTCGATTTAGAAGGAGAAGCCATAGAACCCATAGTATTTCATAGCGACGCAATTTCCGTGTGAATTCGTCAATGTGTGGGAGTGAGGGATGCAGTAAAGAAGGATTAGTGGATCGGAAATGAGATTGTCGTATCCCAAAAGAAAATCCTGTCGTTTCCATAGAAACGTTACTCGATTTAGAAGGAGAAGTCATAGAACACATAGTATTTCATAGCGCCGCAATTTCCGTGTGAATTCGTAAATGTGTGGGAGTGAGGGATGCAGTAAAGAAGGATTAGTGGATCGGAAAAGAGATTGTCGTATCCCAAAAGAATATCCTGTCGTTACCATAGAAACGTTACTCGATTTAGAAGGAGAAGTCATAGAATCCATAGTATTTCATAGCGACGCAATTTCCGTGTGAATTCGTCAATGAGTGGGAGTGATGGATGCAGTAAAGAAGGATTAGTGGATCCGAAATGTGATTGTCGTATCCCAAAAGAAAATCTTGTCGTTTCCATAGAAACGTTACTCGATTTAGAAGGAGAAGTCAAAGAACCCATAGTATTTCATTGCGACGCAATTTCCGTGTGAATTCGTCGATGTGTGGGAGTGAGGGATGCAGTAAAGAAGGATTAGTGGATCGGAAATGAGATTGCCGTATCCCAAAAGAAAATCCTGTCGTTTCCATAGAAACGTTACTCGATTTAGAAGGAGAAGTCATAGAACCCATAGTATTTCATAGCGACGCAATTTCCGTGTGAATTCGTCAATGTGTGGGAGTGAGGGATGCAGTAAAGAAGGATTAGTGGATCGGAAATGAGATTGTCGTATCCCAAAGGAAAATCCTGTCGTTTCCATAGAAACGTTACACGATTTAGACGGAAATGTCTTAGAACACATAGTATTTCATAGCGACGCAATTTCCGTGTGAATTCGTCAATGTGTGGGAGTGAGGGATGCAGTAAAGAGGGATTAGTGGATCGGAAATGTGATTGTCGTATCCCAAAAGAAAATCCTGTCGTTTCCATAGAAACGTTACTCGATCTAGAAGGAAATGTCTTAGAACACATAGTATTTCATAGCGACGCAATTTCCGTGTGAATTCGTCAATGAGTGGGAGTGAGGGAAGCAGTAAAGGAGGATTAGTGGATCGGAAATGAGGTTGTCCTATCCCAAAAGAAAATCCTGTCGTTTCCATAGAAACGTTACTCGATTTAGAAGGAGAAGTCTTAGAACACATAGTATTTCGCAGCGTCGCAATTAGGTGTGAATTCGTCAATGAGTGAGAGTGAGGGATGCAGTAAAGAATTGTTAGTGGATCGGAAATGAGATTGTCGTATCACAAAAGAAAAGCCTGTCGTTTCCATATAAACGTTACTCGATTTAGATGGAGAAGTCATAGAACACATAGTAATTCATAGCGACGCAATTTCCGTGTGAATTCGTCAATTTGTGGGAGTGAGGGATGCAGTAAAGAAGGATTAGTGGATCGGAAACGAGATTGTCGTATCCCAAAAGAAAATCCTGTCGTTTCCATAGAAACATTACTCGATTTAGAAGGAGAAGTCATAGAACACATAGTATTTCATAGCGACGCAATTTCCGTGTGAATTCGTCAATGAGTGGGAGTGAGGGATGCAGTAAGGAAGGATTAGTGTATCGGAGATGAGATTGTCGTATTCCAAAAGAAAATCCTGTCGTTTCCATAGAAACGTTACTCGATTTTGAAGGAGAAGTCATAGAACCCATAGTATTTCATAGCGACGCAATTTCCGTGTGAATTCGTCAATGAGTGGGAGTGATGGATGCAGTACAGAAGGATTAGTGGATCGAAAATGTGATTGTCGTATCCCAAAAGAAAATCCTGTCGTTTCCATAGAAACGTTACTCGATTTAGAAGGAGAAGTCTTAGAACACATAGTATTTCATAGCGATGCAATTTCCGTGTGAATTCGTCAATGAGTGGGAGTGAGGGATGCAGTAAAGAAGGATTAGTGGATCGGAAATGAGTTTGTCGTATCCCAAAAGAAAATCCTGTCGTTTCCATAGAAACGTTACTCGATTTAGAAGGAGAAGTCATAGAACCCATAGTATTTCATTGCGACGCAATTTCCGTGTGAATTCGTCAATGAGTGGGAGTGATGGATGCAGTAAAGACGGATTAGTGGATCGGAAATGTGATTGTCGTATCCCAAAAGAAAATCTTGTCGTTTCCATAGAAACGTTACTCGATTTAGAAGGAGAAGTCAAAGAACCCATAGTATTTCATTGCGACGCAATTTCCGTGTGAATTCGTCGATGTGTGGGAGTGAGGGATGCAGTAAAGAAGGATTAGTGGATCGGAAATGAGATTGCCGTATCCCAAAAGAAATTCCTGTCGTTTCCATAGAAACGTTACTCGATTTAGAAGGAGAAGTCATAGAACCCATAGTATTTCATAGCGACGCAATTTCCGTGTGAATTCGTCAATGTGTGGGAGTGAGGGATGCAGTAAAGAAGGATTAGTGGATCGGAAATGAGATTGTCGTATCCCAAAGGAAAATCCTGTCGTTTCCATAGAAACGTTACACGATTTAGACGGAAATGTCTTAGAACACATAGTATTTCATAGCGACGCAATTTCCGTGTGAATTCGTCAATGTGTGGGAGTGAGGGATGCAGTAAAGAGGGATTAGTGGATCGGAAATGTGATTGTCGTATCCCAAAAGAAAATCCTGTCGTTTCCATAGAAACGTTACTCGATCTAGAAGGAAATGTCTTAGAACACATAGTATTTCATAGCGACGCAATTTCCGTGTGAATTCGTCAATGAGTGGGAGTGAGGGAAGCAGTAAAGGAGGATTAGTGGATCGGAAATGAGGTTGTCCTATCCCAAAAGAAAATCCTGTCGTTTCCATAGAAACGTTACTCGATTTAGAAGGAGAAGTCTTAGAACACATAGTATTTCGCAGCGTCGCAATTACGTGTGAATTCGTCAATGAGTGAGAGTGAGGGATGCAGTAAAGAATTGTTAGTGGATCGGAAATGAGATTGTCGTATCCCAAAAGAAAATACTGTCGTTTCCATAGAAACGTTACTCGATTTAGAAGGAGAAGTCATAGAACACATAGTATTTCATAGCGACGCAATTTCCGTGTGAATTCGTCAATTTGTGGGAGTGAGGGATGCAGTAAAGAAGGATTAGTGGATCGGAAACGAGATTGTCGTATCCCAAAAGAAAATCCTGTCGTTTCCATAGAAACATTACTCGATTTAGAAGGAGAAGTCATAGAACACATAGTATTTCATAGCGACGCAATTTCCGTGTGAATTCGTCAATGAGTGGGAGTGAGGGATGCAGTAAGGAAGGATTAGTGTATCGGAGATGAGATTGTCGTATTCCAAAAGAAAATCCTGTCGTTTCCATAGAAACGTTACTCGATTTTGAAGGAGAAGTCATAGAACCCATAGTATTTCATAGCGACGCAATTTCCGTGTGAATTCGTCAATGAGTGGGAGTGATGGATGCAGTACAGAAGGATTAGTGGATCGAAAATGTGATTGTCGTATCCCAAAAGAAAATCCTGTCGTTTCCATAGAAACGTTACTCGATTTAGAAGGAGAAGTCTTAGAACACATAGTATTTCATAGCGATGCAATTTCCGTGTGAATTCGTCAATGAGTGGGAGTGAGGGATGCAGTAAAGAAGGATTAGTGGATCGGAAATGAGTTTGTCGTATCCCAAAAGAAAATCCTGTCGTTTCCATAGAAACGTTACTCGATTTAGAAGGAGAAGTCATAGAACCCATAGTATTTCATTGCGACGCAATTTCCGTGTGAATTCGTCAATGAGTGGGAGTGATGGATGCAGTAAAGAAGGATTAGTGGATCGGAAATGTGATTGTCGTATCCCAAAAGAAAATCTTGTCGTTTCCATAGAAACGTTACTCGATTTAGAAGGAGAAGTCAAAGAACCCATAGTATTTCATTGCGACGCAATTTATGTGTGAATTCGTCGATGTGTGGGAGTGAGGGATGCAGTAAAGAAGGATTAGTGGATCGGAAATGAGATTGCCGTATCCCAAATGAAAATCCTGTCGTTTCCATAGAAGCGTTACTCGATTTAGAAGGAGAAGTCATAGAACCCATAGTATTTCATAGCGACGCAATTTCCGTGTGAATTCGTCAATGTGTGGGAGTGAGGGATGCAGTAAAGAAGGATTAGTGGATCGGAAATGAGATTGTCGTATCCCAAAGGAAAATCCTGTCGTTTCCATAGAAACGTTACACGATTTAGACGGAAATGTCTTAGAACACATAGTATTTCATAGCGACGCAATTTCCGTGTGAATTCGTCAATGTGTGGGAGTGAGGGATGCAGTAAAGAGGGATTAGTGGATCGGAAATGTGATTGTCGTATCCCAAAAGAAAATCCTGTCGTTTCCATAGAAACGTTACTCGATCTAGAAGGAAATGTCTTAGAACACATAGTATTTCATAGCGACGCAATTTCCGTGTGAATTCGTCAATGAGTGGGAGTGAGGGAAGCAGTAAAGGAGGATTAGTGGATCGGAAATGAGGTTGTCGTATCCCAAAAGAAAATCCTGTCGTTTCCATAGAAACGTTACTCGATTTAGAAGGAGAAGTCTTAGAACACATAGTATTTCGCAGCGTCGCAATTACGAGTGAATTCGTCAATGAGTGAGAGTGAGGGATGCAGTAAAGAAGGGTTAGTGGATCGGAAATGAGATTGTCGTATCCCAAAAGAAAATACTGTCGTTTCCATAGAAACGTTACTCGATTTAGAAGGAGAAGTCATAGAACACATAGTATTTCATAGCGACGCAATTTCCATGTGAATTCGTCAATTTGTGGGAGTGAGGGATGCAGTAAAGAAGGATTAGTGTATCGGAGATGAGATTGTCGTATTCCAAAAAAAAATCCTGTCGTTTCCATAGAAACGTTACTCGATTTTGAAGGAGAAGTCATAGAACCCATAGTATTTCATAGCGACGCAATTTCCGTGTGAATTCGTCAATGAGTGGGAGTGATGGATGCAGTACAGAAGGATTAGTGGATCGAAAATGTGATTGTCGTATCCCAAAAGAAAATCCTGTCGTTTCCATAGAAACGTAACTCGATTTAGAAGGAGAAGTCTTAGAACACATAGTATTTCATAGCGATGCAATTTCCGTGTGAATTCGTCAATGAGTGGGAGTGAGGGATGCAGTAAAGAAGGATTAGTGGATCGGAAATGAGTTTGTCGTATCCCAAAAGAAAATCCTGTCGTTTCCATAGAAACGTTACTCGATTTAGAAGGAGAAGTCATAGAACCCATAGTATTTCATTGCGACGCAATTTCCGTGTGAATTCGTCAATGAGTGGGAGTGATGGATGCAGTAAAGAAGGATTAGTGGATCCGAAATGTGATTGTCGTATCCCAAAAGAAAATCTTGTCGTTTCCATAGAAACGTTACTCGATTTAGAAGGAGAAGTCAAAGAACCCATAGTATTTCATTGCGACGCAATTTCCGTGTGAATTCGTCGATGTGTGGGAGTGAGGGATGCAGTAAAGAAGGATTAGTGGATCGGAAATGAGATTGCCGTATCCCAAAAGAAAATCCTGTCGTTTCCATAGAAACGTTACTCGATTTAGAAGGAGAAGTCATAGAACCCATAGTATTTCATAGCGACGCAATTTCCGTGTGAATTCGTCAATGTGTGGGAGTGAGGGATGCAGTAAAGAAGGATTAGTGGATCGGAAATGAGATTGTCGTATCCCAAAGGAAAATCCTGTCGTTTCCATAGAAACGTTACACGATTTAGACGGAAATGTCTTAGAACACATAGTATTTCATAGCGACGCAATTTCCGTGTGAATTCGTCAATGTGTGGGAGTGAGGGATGCAGTAAAGAGGGATTAGTGGATCGGAAATGTGATTGTCGTATCCCAAAAGAAAATCCTGTCGTTTCCATAGAAACGTTACTCGATCTAGAAGGAAATGTCTTAGAACACATAGTATTTCATAGCGACGCAATTTCCGTGTGAATTCGTCAATGAGTGGGAGTGAGGGAAGCAGTAAAGGAGGATTAGTGGATCGGAAATGAGGTTGTCCTATCCCAAAAGAAAATCCTGTCGTTTCCATAGAAACGTTACTCGATTTAGAAGGAGAAGTCTTAGAACACATAGTATTTCGCAGCGTCGCAATTAGGTGTGAATTCGTCAATGAGTGAGAGTGAGGGATGCAGTAAAGAATTGTTAGTGGATCGGAAATGAGATTGTCGTATCACAAAAGAAAAGCCTGTCGTTTCCATATAAACGTTACTCGATTTAGATGGAGAAGTCATAGAACACATAGTAATTCATAGCGACGCAATTTCCGTGTGAATTCGTCAATTTGTGGGAGTGAGGGATGCAGTAAAGAAGGATTAGTGGATCGGAAACGAGATTGTCGTATCCCAAAAGAAAATCCTGTCGTTTCCATAGAAACATTACTCGATTTAGAAGGAGAAGTCATAGAACACATAGTATTTCATAGCGACGCAATTTCCGTGTGAATTCGTCAATGAGTGGGAGTGAGGGATGCAGTAAAGAAGGATTAGTGGATCGGAAATGAGTTTGTCGTATCCCAAAAGAAAATCCTGTCGTTTCCATAGAAACGTTACTCGATTTAGAAGGAGAAGTCAAAGAACCCATAGTATTTCATTGCGACGCAATTTCCGTGTGAATTCGTCGATGTGTGGGAGTGAGGGATGCAGTAAAGAAGGATTAGTGGATCGGAAATGAGATTGCCGTATCCCAAAAGAAATTCCTGTCGTTTCCATAGAAACGTTACTCGATTTAGAAGGAGAAGTCATAGAACCCATAGTATTTCATAGCGACGCAATTTCCGTGTGAATTCGTCAATGTGTGGGAGTGAGGGATGCAGTAAAGAAGGATTAGTGGATCGGAAATGAGATTGTCGTATCCCAAAGGAAAATCCTGTCGTTTCCATAGAAACGTTACACGATTTAGACGGAAATGTCTTAGAACACATAGTATTTCATAGCGACGCAATTTCCGTGTGAATTCGTCAATGTGTGGGAGTGAGGGATGCAGTAAAGAGGGATTAGTGGATCGGAAATGTGATTGTCGTATCCCAAAAGAAAATCCTGTCGTTTCCATAGAAACGTTACTCGATCTAGAAGGAAATGTCTTAGAACACATAGTATTTCATAGCGACGCAATTTCCGTGTGAATTCGTCAATGAGTGGGAGTGAGGGAAGCAGTAAAGGAGGATTAGTGGATCGGAAATGAGGTTGTCCTATCCCAAAAGAAAATCCTGTCGTTTCCATAGAAACGTTACTCGATTTAGAAGGAGAAGTCTTAGAACACATAGTATTTCGCAGCGTCGCAATTACGTGTGAATTCGTCAATGAGTGAGAGTGAGGGATGCAGTAAAGAATTGTTAGTGGATCGGAAATGAGATTGTCGTATCCCAAAAGAAAATACTGTCGTTTCCATAGAAACGTTACTCGATTTAGAAGGAGAAGTCATAGAACACATAGTATTTCATAGCGACGCAATTTCCGTGTGAATTCGTCAATTTGTGGGAGTGAGGGATGCAGTAAAGAAGGATTAGTGGATCGGAAACGAGATTGTCGTATCCCAAAAGAAAATCCTGTCGTTTCCATAGAAACATTACTCGATTTAGAAGGAGAAGTCATAGAACACATAGTATTTCATAGCGACGCAATTTCCGTGTGAATTCGTCAATGAGTGGGAGTGAGGGATGCAGTAAGGAAGGATTAGTGTATCGGAGATGAGATTGTCGTATTCCAAAAGAAAATCCTGTCGTTTCCATAGAAACGTTACTCGATTTTGAAGGAGAAGTCATAGAACCCATAGTATTTCATAGCGACGCAATTTCCGTGTGAATTCGTCAATGAGTGGGAGTGATGGATGCAGTACAGAAGGATTAGTGGATCGAAAATGTGATTGTCGTATCCCAAAAGAAAATCCTGTCGTTTCCATAGAAACGTTACTCGATTTAGAAGGAGAAGTCTTAGAACACATAGTATTTCATAGCGATGCAATTTCCGTGTGAATTCGTCAATGAGTGGGAGTGAGGGATGCAGTAAAGAAGGATTAGTGGATCGGAAATGAGTTTGTCGTATCCCAAAAGAAAATCCTGTCGTTTCCATAGAAACGTTACTCGATTTAGAAGGAGAAGTCATAGAACCCATAGTATTTCATTGCGACGCAATTTCCGTGTGAATTCGTCAATGAGTGGGAGTGATGGATGCAGTAAAGAAGGATTAGTGGATCGGAAATGTGATTGTCGTATCCCAAAAGAAAATCTTGTCGTTTCCATAGAAACGTTACTCGATTTAGAAGGAGAAGTCAAAGAACCCATAGTATTTCATTGCGACGCAATTTATGTGTGAATTCGTCGATGTGTGGGAGTGAGGGATGCAGTAAAGAAGGATTAGTGGATCGGAAATGAGATTGCCGTATCCCAAATGAAAATCCTGTCGTTTCCATAGAAGCGTTACTCGATTTAGAAGGAGAAGTCATAGAACCCATAGTATTTCATAGCGACGCAATTTCCGTGTGAATTCGTCAATGTGTGGGAGTGAGGGATGCAGTAAAGAAGGATTAGTGGATCGGAAATGAGATTGTCGTATCCCAAAGGAAAATCCTGTCGTTTCCATAGAAACGTTACACGATTTAGACGGAAATGTCTTAGAACACATAGTATTTCATAGCGACGCAATTTCCGTGTGAATTCGTCAATGTGTGGGAGTGAGGGATGCAGTAAAGAGGGATTAGTGGATCGGAAATGAGTTTGTCGTATCCCAAAAGAAAATCCTGTCGTTTCCATAGAAACGTTACTCGATTTAGAAGGAGAAGTCTTAGAACACATAGTATTTCGCAGCGTCGCAATTAGGTGTGAATTCGTCAATGAGTGAGAGTGAGGGATGCAGTAAAGAATTGTTAGTGGATCGGAAATGAGATTGTCGTATCACAAAAGAAAAGCCTGTCGTTTCCATATAAACGTTACTCGATTTAGATGGAGAAGTCATAGAACACATAGTAATTCATAGCGACGCAATTTCCGTGTGAATTCGTCAATTTGTGGGAGTGAGGGATGCAGTAAAGAAGGATTAGTGGATCGGAAACGAGATTGTCGTATCCCAAAAGAAAATCCTGTCGTTTCCATAGAAACATTACTCGATTTAGAAGGAGAAGTCATAGAACACATAGTATTTCATAGCGACGCAATTTCCGTGTGAATTCGTCAATGAGTGGGAGTGAGGGATGCAGTAAAGAAGGATTAGTGGATCGGAAATGAGTTTGTCGTATCCCAAAAGAAAATCCTGTCGTTTCCATAGAAACGTTACTCGATTTAGAAGGAGAAGTCAAAGAACCCATAGTATTTCATTGCGACGCAATTTCCGTGTGAATTCGTCGATGTGTGGGAGTGAGGGATGCAGTAAAGAAGGATTAGTGGATCGGAAATGAGATTGCCGTATCCCAAAAGAAATTCCTGTCGTTTCCATAGAAACGTTACTCGATTTAGAAGGAGAAGTCATAGAACCCATAGTATTTCATAGCGACGCAATTTCCGTGTGAATTCGTCAATGTGTGGGAGTGAGGGATGCAGTAAAGAAGGATTAGTGGATCGGAAATGAGATTGTCGTATCCCAAAGGAAAATCCTGTCGTTTCCATAGAAACGTTACACGATTTAGACGGAAATGTCTTAGAACACATAGTATTTCATAGCGACGCAATTTCCGTGTGAATTCGTCAATGTGTGGGAGTGAGGGATGCAGTAAAGAGGGATTAGTGGATCGGAAATGTGATTGTCGTATCCCAAAAGAAAATCCTGTCGTTTCCATAGAAACGTTACTCGATCTAGAAGGAAATGTCTTAGAACACATAGTATTTCATAGCGACGCAATTTCCGTGTGAATTCGTCAATGAGTGGGAGTGAGGGAAGCAGTAAAGGAGGATTAGTGGATCGGAAATGAGGTTGTCCTATCCCAAAAGAAAATCCTGTCGTTTCCATAGAAACGTTACTCGATTTAGAAGGAGAAGTCTTAGAACACATAGTATTTCGCAGCGTCGCAATTACGTGTGAATTCGTCAATGAGTGAGAGTGAGGGATGCAGTAAAGAATTGTTAGTGGATCGGAAATGAGATTGTCGTATCCCAAAAGAAAATACTGTCGTTTCCATAGAAACGTTACTCGATTTAGAAGGAGAAGTCATAGAACACATAGTATTTCATAGCGACGCAATTTCCGTGTGAATTCGTCAATTTGTGGGAGTGAGGGATGCAGTAAAGAAGGATTAGTGGATCGGAAACGAGATTGTCGTATCCCAAAAGAAAATCCTGTCGTTTCCATAGAAACATTACTCGATTTAGAAGGAGAAGTCATAGAACACATAGTATTTCATAGCGACGCAATTTCCGTGTGAATTCGTCAATGAGTGGGAGTGAGGGATGCAGTAAGGAAGGATTAGTGTATCGGAGATGAGATTGTCGTATTCCAAAAGAAAATCCTGTCGTTTCCATAGAAACGTTACTCGATTTTGAAGGAGAAGTCATAGAACCCATAGTATTTCATAGCGACGCAATTTCCGTGTGAATTCGTCAATGAGTGGGAGTGATGGATGCAGTACAGAAGGATTAGTGGATCGAAAATGTGATTGTCGTATCCCAAAAGAAAATCCTGTCGTTTCCATAGAAACGTTACTCGATTTAGAAGGAGAAGTCTTAGAACACATAGTATTTCATAGCGATGCAATTTCCGTGTGAATTCGTCAATGAGTGGGAGTGAGGGATGCAGTAAAGAAGGATTAGTGGATCGGAAATGAGTTTGTCGTATCCCAAAAGAAAATCCTGTCGTTTCCATAGAAACGTTACTCGATTTAGAAGGAGAAGTCATAGAACCCATAGTATTTCATTGCGACGCAATTTCCGTGTGAATTCGTCAATGAGTGGGAGTGATGGATGCAGTAAAGAAGGATTAGTGGATCGGAAATGTGATTGTCGTATCCCAAAAGAAAATCTTGTCGTTTCCATAGAAACGTTACTCGATTTAGAAGGAGAAGTCAAAGAACCCATAGTATTTCATTGCGACGCAATTTATGTGTGAATTCGTCGATGTGTGGGAGTGAGGGATGCAGTAAAGAAGGATTAGTGGATCGGAAATGAGATTGCCGTATCCCAAATGAAAATCCTGTCGTTTCCATAGAAGCGTTACTCGATTTAGAAGGAGAAGTCATAGAACCCATAGTATTTCATAGCGACGCAATTTCCGTGTGAATTCGTCAATGTGTGGGAGTGAGGGATGCAGTAAAGAAGGATTAGTGGATCGGAAATGAGATTGTCGTATCCCAAAGGAAAATCCTGTCGTTTCCATAGAAACGTTACACGATTTAGACGGAAATGTCTTAGAACACATAGTATTTCATAGCGACGCAATTTCCGTGTGAATTCGTCAATGTGTGGGAGTGAGGGATGCAGTAAAGAGGGATTAGTGGATCGGAAATGTGATTGTCGTATCCCAAAAGAAAATCCTGTCGTTTCCATAGAAACGTTACTCGATCTAGAAGGAAATGTCTTAGAACACATAGTATTTCATAGCGACGCAATTTCCGTGTGAATTCGTCAATGAGTGGGAGTGAGGGAAGCAGTAAAGGAGGATTAGTGGATCGGAAATGAGGTTGTCGTATCCCAAAAGAAAATCCTGTCGTTTCCATAGAAACGTTACTCGATTTAGAAGGAGAAGTCTTAGAACACATAGTATTTCGCAGCGTCGCAATTACGAGTGAATTCGTCAATGAGTGAGAGTGAGGGATGCAGTAAAGAAGGGTTAGTGGATCGGAAATGAGATTGTCGTATCCCAAAAGAAAATACTGTCGTTTCCATAGAAACGTTACTCGATTTAGAAGGAGAAGTCATAGAACACATAGTATTTCATAGCGACGCAATTTCCATGTGAATTCGTCAATTTGTGGGAGTGAGGGATGCAGTAAAGAAGGATTAGTGTATCGGAGATGAGATTGTCGTATTCCAAAAGAAAATCCTGTCGTTTCCATAGAAACGTTACTCGATTTTGAAGGAGAAGTCATAGAACCCATAGTATTTCATAGCGACGCAATTTCCGTGTGAATTCGTCAATGAGTGGGAGTGATGGATGCAGTACAGAAGGATTAGTGGATCGAAAATGTGATTGTCGTATCCCAAAAGAAAATCCTGTCGTTTCCATAGAAACGTTACTCGATTTAGAAGGAGAAGTCTTAGAACACATAGTATTTCATAGCGATGCAATTTCCGAGTGAATTCGTCAATGAGTGGGAGTGAGGGATGCAGTAAAGAAGGATTAGTGGATCGGAAATGAGATTGTCGTATCCCAAAAGAAAATCCTGTCGTTTCCATAGAAACGTTACTCGTTTTAGAAAGAGAAGTCTTAGAACACATAGTATTTCATAGCAACGCAATTTCCGTGTGAATTCGTCAATGTGTGGGAGTGAGGGATGCAGTAAAGAAGGATTGGTGAATCGGAAATGAGATTGTCGTATCCCAAAAGAAAATCATGTCGTTTCCATAGAAACGTTACTTGATTTAGAAGGAGCAGCCATAGAACCCACAGTATTTCATAGCGACGCAATTTCCGTGTGAATTCGTCAATGAGTGGGAGTGAGGGATGCAGTAAAGAAGGATTAGTAGATCGGAAATGAGATTGCCGTATCCCAAAAGAAAATCCTGTCGTTTCCATAGAAACGTTACTCGATTTAGAAGGAGAAGTCTTAGAACACATAGTATTTCATACCGACGCAATTTCCGTTTGAATTCGTCAGTGAGTGGGAGTGAGGGATGCAGTAAAGAAGGATTAGTGGATCGGAAATGAGATTGTCGTATCCCAAAAGAAAATCTTGTCGTTTCCATAGAAACGTTACTCGATTTAGAAGGAGAAGTCAAAGAACCCATAGTATTTCATTGCGACGCAATTTCCGTGTGAATTCGTCGATGTGTGGGAGTGAGGGATGCAGTAAAGAAGGATTAGTGGATCGGAAATGAGATTGCCGTATCCCAAAAGAAATTCCTGTCGTTTCCATAGAAACGTTACTCGATTTAGAAGGAGAAGTCTTAGAACACATAGTATTTCATAGCGATGCAATTTCCGTGTGAATTCGTCAATGAGTGGGAGTGAGGGATGCAGTAAAGAAGGATTAGTGGATCGGAAATGAGTTTGTCGTATCCCAAAAGAAAATCCTGTCGTTTCCATAGAAACGTTACTCGATTTAGAAGGAGAAGTCATAGAACCCATAGTATTTCATTGCGACGCAATTTCCGTGTGAATTCGTCAATGAGTGGGAGTGATGGATGCAGTAAAGAAGGATTAGTGGATCGGAAATGTGATTGTCGTATCCCAAAAGAAAATCTTGTCGTTTCCATAGAAACGTTACTCGATTTAGAAGGAGAAGTCAAAGAACCCATAGTATTTCATTGCGACGCAATTTCCGTGTGAATTCGTCGATGTGTGGGAGTGAGGGATGCAGTAAAGAAGGATTAGTGGATCGGAAATGAGATTGCCGTATCCCAAAAGAAATTCCTGTCGTTTCCATAGAAACGTTACTCGATTTAGAAGGAGAAGTCATAGAACCCATAGTATTTCATAGCGACGCAATTTCCGTGTGAATTCGTCAATGTGTGGGAGTGAGGGATGCAGTAAAGAAGGATTAGTGGATCGGAAATGAGATTGTCGTATCCCAAAGGAAAATCCTGTCGTTTCCATAGAAACGTTACACGATTTAGACGGAAATGTCTTAGAACACATAGTATTTCATAGCGACGCAATTTCCGTGTGAATTCGTCAATGTGTGGGAGTGAGGGATGCAGTAAAGAGGGATTAGTGGATCGGAAATGTGATTGTCGTATCCCAAAAGAAAATCCTGTCGTTTCCATAGAAACGTTACTCGATCTAGAAGGAAATGTCTTAGAACACATAGTATTTCATAGCGACGCAATTTCCGTGTGAATTCGTCAATGAGTGGGATTGAGGGAAGCAGTAAAGGAGGATTAGTGGATCGGAAATGAGGTTGTCCTATCCCAAAAGAAAATCCTGTCGTTCCCATAGAAACGTTACTCGATTTAGAAGGAGAAGTCTTAGAACACATAGTATTTCGCAGCGTCGCAATTACGTGTGAATTCGTCAATGAGTGAGAGTGAGGGATGCAGTAAAGAATTGTTAGTGGATCGGAAATGAGATTGTCGTATCCCAAAAGAAAATACTGTCGTTTCCGTTGAAACGTTACTCGATTTAGAAGGAGAAGTCATAGAACACATAGTATTTCATAGCGACGCAATTTCCGTGTGAATTCGTCAATTTGTGGGAGTGAGGGATGCAGTAAAGAAGGATTAGTGGATCGGAAACGAGATTGTCGTATCCCAAAAGAAAATCCTGTCGTTTCCATAGAAACATTACTCGATTTAGAAGGAGAAGTCATAGAACACATAGTATTTCATAGCGACGCAATTTCCGTGTGAATTCGTCAATGAGTGGGAGTGAGGGATGCAGTAAGGAAGGATTAGTGTATCGGAGATGAGATTGTCGTATTCCAAAAGAAAATCCTGTCGTTTCCATAGAAACGTTACTCGATTTTGAAGGAGAAGTCATAGAACCCATAGTATTTCATAGCGACGCAATTTCCGTGTGAATTCGTCAATGAGTGGGAGTGATGGATGCAGTACAGAAGGATTAGTGGATCGAAAATGTGATTGTCGTATCCCAAAAGAAAATCCTGTCGTTTCCATAGAAACGTTACTCGATTTAGAAGGAGAAGTCTTAGAACACATAGTATTTCATAGCGATGCAATTTCCGTGTGAATTCGTCAATGAGTGGGAGTGAGGGATGCAGTAAAGAAGGATTAGTGGATCGGAAATGAGTTTGTCGTATCCCAAAAGAAAATCCTGTCGTTTCCATAGAAACGTTACTCGATTTAGAAGGAGAAGTCATAGAACCCATAGTATTTCATTGCGACGCAATTTCCGTGTGAATTCGTCAATGAGTGGGAGTGATGGATGCAGTAAAGAAGGATTAGTGGATCGGAAATGTGATTGTCGTATCCCAAAAGAAAATCTTGTCGTTTCCATAGAAACGTTACTCGATTTAGAAGGAGAAGTCAAAGAACCCATAGTATTTCATTGCGACGCAATTTATGTGAGAATTCGTCGATGTGTGGGAGTGAGGGATGCAGTAAAGAAGGATTAGTGGATCGGAAATGAGATTGCCGTATCCCAAAAGAAATTCCTGTCGTTTCCATAGAAACGTTACTCGATTTAGAAGGAGAAGTCATAGAACCCATAGTATTTCATAGCGACGCAATTTCCGTGTGAATTCGTCAATGTGTGGGAGTGAGGGATGCAGTAAACAGGGATTAGTGGATCGGAAATGTGATTGTCGTATCCCAAAAGAAAATCCTGTCGTTTCCATAGAAACGTTACTCGATCTAGAAGGAAATGTCTTAGAACACATAGTATTTCATAGCGACGCAATTTCCGTGTGAATTCGTCAATGAGTGGGAGTGAGGGAAGCAGTAAAGGAGGATTAGTGGATCGGAAATGAGGTTGTCGTATCCCAAAAGAAAATCCTGTCGTTTCCATAGAAACGTTACTCGATTTAGAAGGAGAAGTCTTAGAACACATAGTATTTCGCAGCGTCGCAATTACGTGTGAATTCGTCAATGAGTGAGAGTGAGGGATGCAGTAAAGAGGGGTTAGTGGATCGGAAATGAGATTGTCGTATCCCAAAAGAAAATACTGTCGTTTCCATAGAAACGTTACTCGATTTAGAAGGTGAAGTCATAGAACACATAGTATTTCATAGCGACGCAATTTCCGTGTGAATTCGTCAATTTGTGGGAGTGAGGGATGCAGTAAAGAAGGATTAGTGTATCGGAGATGAGATTGTCGTATTCCAAAAGAAAATCCTGTCGTTTCCATAGAAACGTTACTCGATTTTGAAGGAGAAGTCATAGAACCCATAGTATTTCATAGCGACGCAATTTCCGTGTGAATTCGTCAATGAGTGGGAGTGGTGGATGCAGTACAGAAGGATTAGTGGATCGAAAATGTGATTGTCGTATCCCAAAAGAAAATCCTGTCGTTTCCATAGAAACGTTACTCGATTTAGAAGGAGAAGTCTTAGAACACATAGTATTTCATAGCGATGCAATTTCCGAGTGAATTCGTCAATGAGTGGGAGTGAGGGATGCAGTAAAGAAGGATTAGTGGATCGGAAATGAGATTGTCGTATCCCAAAAGAAAATCCTGTCGTTTCCATAGAAACGTTATTCGTTTTAGAAAGAGAAGTCTTAGAACACATAGTATTTCATAGCAACGCAATTTCCGTGTGAATTCGTCAATGTGTGGGAGTGAGGGATGCAGTAAAGAAGGATTAGTGAATCGGAAATGAGATTGTCGTATCCCAAAAGAAAATCATGTCGTTTCCATAGAAACGTTACTTGATTTAGAAGGAGCAGCCATAGAACCCACAGTATTTCATAGCGACGCAATTTCCGTGTGAATTCGTCAATGAGTGGGAGTGAGGGATGCAGTAAAGAAGGATTAGTAGATCGGAAATGAGATTGCCGTATCCCAAAAGAAAATCCTGTCGTTTCCATAGAAACGTTACTCGATTTAGAAGGAGAAGTCTTAGAACACATAGTATTTCATACCGACGCAATTTCCGTTTGAATTCGTCAGTGAGTGGGAGTGAGGGATGCAGTAAAGAAGGATTAGTGGATCGGAAATGAGATTGTCGTATCCCAAAAGAAAATCCTGTCGTTTCCATAGAAACGTTACTCGATTTAGAAGGAGAAGTCTTAGAACACATAGTATTTCATAGCGACGCAATTTCCGTGTGAATTCGTCAATGTGTGGGAGTGAGGGATGCAGTAAAGAAGGATTAGTGGATCAGAAATGAGATTGTCGTATCCCAAAAGAAAATCCAGTCGTTTCCATAGAAACGTTAATCGATTTAGAAGGAGAAATCTTAGAACACATAGTATTTCATGGCGACGCAATTTCCGTGTGAATTCATCAATGAGTGGGAGTGAGGGATGCAGTAACGAAGGATTAGTGGATCGGAAATGAGATTGTCGTATCAAAAAAGAAAATCCTGTCGTTTCCATAGAAACGTTACTCGATTTAGAAGGAGAAGTCTTAGAACACATAGTATTTCATAGCGACGCAATTTCCGTGTGAATTCGTCAATGTGTGGGAGTGAGGGATGCAGTGAAGAAGGATTAGTGGATCGGAAATGTGATTGTCGTATCCCAAAACAAAATCCTGTCGTTTCCATAGAAACGTTACTCGATTTAGAAAGAGAAGTCTTAGAACACGTAGTATTTCATAGCGACGCAATTTCCGTGTGAATTCGTCAATGAGTGGGAGTGACGGACGCAGTAAAGAAGGATTAGTGGATCGGAAATGAGATTGTCGTATCCCAAAAGAAAATCCTGTCGTTTCCATAGAAATGTTACTCGATTTTGAAGGAGAAGTCATAGAACCCATAGTATTTCATAGCGACGCAATTTCCGTGTGAATTCGTCAATGAGTGGGAGTGAAGGATGCAGTACAGAAGGATTAGTGGATCGAAAATGTGATTGTCGTATCCCAAAAGAAAATCCTGTCGTTTCCACAGAAACGTTACTCGATTTAGAAGGAGAAGTCTTAGAACACATAGTATTTCATAGCGACGCTATTTCCGTGCGAATTCGTCAATGAGTGGGAGTGAGGGATGCAGTAAAGAAGGATTAGTGGATCGGAAATGAGATTGTCGTATCCCAAAAGAAAATCCTGTCGTTTCCATAGAAACGTTACTCGTTTTAGAAAGAGAAGTCTTAGAACACATAGTATTTCATAGCAACGCAATTTCCGTGTGAATTCGTCGATGTGTGGGAGTGAGGGATGCAGTAAAGAAGGATTAGTGAATCGGAAATGAGATTGTCGCATCCCAAAAGAAAATCATGTCGTTTCCATAGAAACGTTACTTGATTTAGAATGAGAAGCCATAGAACCCACAGTATTTCATAGCGACGCAATTTCCGTGTGAATTCGTCAATGTGTGGGAGTGAGGGATGCAGTAAAGAAGGATTAGTAGATCGGAAATGAGATTGCCGTATCCCAAAAGAAAATCCTGTTGTTTCCATAGAAACGTTACTCGATTTAGAAGGAGAAGTCTTAGAACACATAGTATTTCATAGCGACGCAATTTCCGTGTGAATTCGTCAATGAGTGGGAGTGAGGGATGCAGTAAAGAAGGATTAGTGGATCGGAAATGAGATTGTCGTATCCGAAAAGAAAATCCTGTCGTTTCCATAGAAACGTTACTCGATTTAGAAGAAGAAGTCTTAGAACCCATAGTATTTCATACCGACGCAATTTCGGTTTGAATTCGTCAGTGAGTGGGAGTGAGGGATGCAGTAAAGAAGGTTTAGTGGATCGGAAATGAGATTGTCGTATCCCAAAAGAAAATCCTGTCGTTTCCATAGAAACGTTACTCGATTTAGAAGGAGAAGTCTTAGAACACATAGTATTTCATAGCGACGCAATTTCCGTGTGAATTCGTCAATGTGTGGGAGTGAGGGATGCAGTAAAGAAGGATTAGTGGATCAGAAATGAGATTGTCGTATCCCAAAAGAAAATCCAGTCGTTTCCATAGAAACGTTACTCGATTTAGAAGGAGAAGTCTTAGAACACATAGTATTTCATAGCGACGCAATATCCGTTTGAATTCGGCAATGAGTGGGAGTGAGGTATGCAGTAAAGAGGGATTAGTGGATCGGAAATGAGATTGTCGTATCCCAAAAGAAAATCCTGCCGTTTCCATAGAAACGTTACTCGATTTAGAAGGAGAAGTCATAGAACACATAGTATTTCATAGCGACGCAATTTCCGTGTGAATTCGTCAATGTGTGGGAGTGAGGGATGCACTAAAGAAGGATTAGTGGATCGGAAAAGGGATTGTCGTATCCCAAAAGAAAATCCTGTCGTTTCCATAGAAACGTTACTCGATTTAGAAGGAGAAGTCATAGAACCCATAGTATTTCATAGCGACGCAATTTCCGTAAGAATTCGTCAATGAGTGGGAGTGAGGGATGCAGTAAAGAAGGATTAGTGGATCGGAAATGTGATTGTCGTATCCCAAAAGAAAATCTTGTCGTTTCCATAGAAACGTTACTCGATTTAGAAGGAGAAGTCAAAGAACCCATAGTATTTCATTGCGACGCAATTTCCGTGTGAATTCGTCGATGTGTGGGAGTGAGGGATGCAGTAAAGAAGGATTAGTGGATCGGAAATGAGATTGCCGTATCCCAAAAGAAAATCCTGTCGTTTCCATAGAAACGTTACTCGATTTAGAAGGAGAAGTCATAGAACCCATTGTATTTCATAGCGACGCAATTTCCGTGCGAATTCGTCAATGTGTGGGAGTGAGGGATGCAGTAAAGAAGGATTAGTGGATCGGAAATGAGATTGTCGTATCCCAAAGGAAAATCCTGTCGTTTCCATGGAAACGTTACTCGATTTAGAACGAAATGTCTTAGAACACATAGTACTTCATAGCGACGCAATTTCCGTGTGAATTCCTCAATGTGTGGGAGTGAGGGATGCAGTAAAGAGGGATTAGTGGATCGGAAATGTGATTGTCGTATCCTAAAAGAAAATCCTGTCGTTTCCATAGAAACGTTACTCGATCTAGAAGGAATTGTCTTAGAACACATAGTATTTCATAGCGACGCAATTTCCGTGTGAATTCGTCAATGAGTGGTAGTGAGGGAAGCAGTAAAGAAGGATTAGTGGATCGGAAATGAGGTTGTCGTATCCCAAAAGAAAATCCTGTCGTTTCCATAGAAACGTTACTCGATTTAGAAGGAGAAGTCTTAGAACACATAGTATTTCGCAGCGTCGCAATTTCGTGTGAATTCGTCAATGAGTGAGAGTGAGGGATGCAGTAAAGAAGGATTAGTGGATCGGAAATGAGATTGTCGTATCCCAAAAGAAAATACTGTCGTTTCCATAGAAACGTTACTCGATTTAGAAGGAGAAGTCATAGAACACATAGTATTTCATAGCGACGCAATTTCCGTGTGAATTCGTCAATTTGTGGGAGTGAGGGATGCAGTAAAGAAGGATTAGTGGATCGGAAACGAGATTGTCGTATCCCAAAAGAAAATCCTGTCGTTTCCATAGAAACATTACTCGATTTAGAAGGAGAAGTCATAGAACACATAGTATTTCATAGCGACGCAATTTCCGTGTGAATTCGTCAATGAGTGGGAGTGAGGGATGCAGTAAGGAAGGATTAGTGTATCGGAGCTGAGATTGTCGTATTCCAAAAGAAAATCCTGTCGTTTCCATAGAAACGTTACTCGATTTTGAAGGAGAAGTCATAGAACCCATAGTATTTCTTAGCGACACAATTTCCGTGTGAATTCGTCAATGAGTGGGAGTGATGGATGCAGTACAGAAGGATTAGTGGATCGAAAATGTGATTGTCGTATCCCAAAAGAAAATCCTGTCGTTTCCATAGAAACGTTACTCGATTTAGAAGGAGAAGTCTTAGAACACATAGTATTTCATAGCGACGCTATTTACGTGTGAATTCGTCAATGAGTGGGAGTGATGGATGCAGTAAAGAAGGATTAGTGGATCGGAAATGAGATTGTCGTATCCCAAAAGAAAATCATGTCGTTTCCATAGAAACGTTACTTGATTTAGAAGGAGAAGCCATAGAACCCACAGTATTTCATAGCGACGCAATTTCCATGTGAATTCGTCAATGAGTGGGAGTGAGGGATGCAGTAAAGAAGGATTAGTAGATCGGAAATGAGATTGCCGTATCCCAAAAGAAAATCCTGTCGTTTCCATAGAAACGTTACTCGATTTAGAAGGAGAAGTCTTAGAACACATAGTATTTCATACCGACGCAATTTCCGTTTGAATTCGTCAGTGAGTGGGAGTGAGGGATGCAGTAAAGAAGGATTAGTGGATCGGAAATGAGATTGTCGTATCCCAAAAGAAAATCCTGTCGTTTCCATAGAAACGTTACTCGATTTAGAAGGAGAAGTCTTAGAACACATAGTATTTCATAGCGACGCAATTTCCGTGTGAATTCGTCAATGTGTGGGAGTGAGGGATGCAGTAAAGAAGGACTGGTGGATCAGAAATGAGATTGTCGTATCCCAAAAGAAAATCTAGTCGTTTCCATAGAAACGTTACTCGATTTAGAAGGAGAAGTCTTAGAACACATAGTATTTCATGGCGACGCAATTTCCGTGTGAATTCGTCAATGAGTGGGAGTGTGGGATGCAGTAACGAAGGATTAGTGGATCGGAAATGAGATTGTCGTATCCCAAAAGAAAATCCTGTCGTTTCCATAGAAACGTTACTCGATTTAGAAGGAGAAGTCTTAGAACACATAGTATTTCATAGCGACGCAATTTCCGTGTGAATTCGTCAATGTGTGGGAGTGAGGGATGCAGTAAAGAAGGATTAGTGGATCGGAAATGAGATTGTCGTATCCCAAAAGAAAATCCTGTCGTTTCCATAGAAACGTTACACGATTTACAAGGAGAAGTCTTAGAACACATAGTATTTCATAGCGACGCAATTTCCGTGTGAATTCGTCAATGTGTGGGAGTGAGGGATGCAGTAAAGAAGGATTAGTGGATCGGAAATGGGATTGTCGTATCCCAAAAGAAAATCCTGTCGTTTCCATAGAAACGTTACTCGATTTAGAAGGAGAAAACATTGAACCCATAGCATTTCATAGCGACGCAATTTCCGTGTGAATTCGTCAATGTGTGGGAGTGAGGGATGCAGTAAAGAAGGATTAGTGGATCGGAAATGAGATTGTCGTATCCCAAAAGTAAATCCTGTCGTTTCCATAGAAACGTTACTCGATTTAGAAGGAGATGTCATAGAACACATAGTATCTCATAGCGACGCTATTTCCGTGTGAATTCGTCAATGAGTGGGAGTCATGGATGCAGTAAAGAAGGATTAGTGGATTGGAAATGTGATTGTCGTATCCCAAAAGAAAATCCAGTCGTTTCCATAGAAACGTTACTCGATTTAGAAGGAGAAGCCTTAGAACACATAGTATTTCATAGCGACGCTATTTCCGTGTGAATTCGTCAATGAGTGGGAGTGAGGGATGCAGTAAAGAAGGATTAGTGGATCGGAAATGAGATTGTCGTATCCCAAAACAAAATCCTGTCGTTTCCATAGAAACGTTACTCGATTTAGAAAGAGAAGTCTTAGAACACGTAGTATTTCATAGCGACGCAATTTCCGTGTGAATTCGTCAATGAGTGGGAGTGAGGGATGCAGTAACGAAGGATTAGTGGATCGGAAATGAGATTGTCGTATCCCAAAAGTAAATCCTGTCGTTTCCATAGAAACGTTACTCGATTTAGAAGGAGATGTCATAGAACACATAGTATCTCATAGCGACGAAATTTCCGTGTGAATTCGTCAATGAGTGGGAGTGAGGGATGCAGTAAAGAAGGATTAGTGGATCGGAAATGAGATTGTCGTATCCCAAAAGAAAATCCTGTCATTTCCATAGAAACGTTACTCGATTTAGAAGGAGAAGTCATAGAACCCATAGTATTTCATAGCGACGCTATTTCCGTGTGAATTCGTCAATGAGTGGGAGTGATGGATGCAGTAAAGAAGGATTAGTGGATTGGAAATGTGATTGTCGTATCCCAAAAGAAAATCCAGTCGTTTCCATAGAAACGTTACTCGATTTAGAAGGAGAAGTCTTAGAACACATAGTATTTCATAGCGACGCTATTTCCGGGTGTATTCGTCAATGAGTGGGAGTGAGGGATGCAGTAAAGAAGGATTAGTGGATCGGAAATGAGATTGTCGTAACCCAAAACAAAATCCTGTCGTTTCCATAGAAACGTTACTCGATTTAGAAAGAGAATTCTTAGAACACGTAGTATTTCATAGCGACGCAATTTCCGTGTGAATTCGTCAATGTGTGGGAGTGAGGGATGCAGTAACGAAGGATTAGTGGATCGGAAATGAGATTGTCGTATCCGAAAAGAAAATCCTGTCGTTTCCATAGAAACGTTACTCGATTTAGAAGGAAATGTCTTAGAAGACATAGTATTTCATAGCGACGCAATTTCCGTGTGAATTCGTCAATGTGTGGGAGTGAAGGATGCAGTGAAGAAGGATTAGTGGATCGGAAATGTGATTGTCGTATCCCAAAAGAAAATCCTGTCGTTTCCATAGATACGTTACTCGATTTAGAAGGAAATGTCTTAGAACACAAGGTATTTCATAGCGACGCAATTTCCGTATGAATTCGCCAATGTGTGGGAGTGAGGGATGCAGTAAAGAAGGATTAGTGGATCGGAAATGAGATTGTCGTATCCCAAAAGAAAATCCTGTCCTTTCCATAGAAACGTTACTCGATTTAGAAGGAGAAGTCTTAGAACACATACTATTTCATGGCGACGCAATTTCCGCGTGAATTCTTCAATGAGTGGGAGTGAGGGATGCAGTAAAGAAGGATTAGTGGATCGGAAATGAGATTGTCGTATCCCAAAAGAAAATCCTGTCGTTTCCATAGAAACGTTACTCGATTTAGAAGGAGAAGTCTTAGAACACATAGTATTTCATAGCGACGCAATTTCCGTGTGAATTCGTCAATGTGTGGGAGTGAGGAATGCAGTAAAGAAGGATTACTGGATCGGAAATGGGATTGTCGTATCCCAAAAGAAAATCCTGTCGTTTCCATAGAAACGTTACTCGATTTAGAAGGAGAAAACATTGAACTCATAGCATTTCATAGCGACGCATTTTCCGTGTGAATTCGTCAATGTGTGGGAGTGAGGGATGCAGTGAAGAAGGATTAGTGGATCGGAAATGAGATTGTCGTATCCCAAAAGAAAATCCTGTCGTTTCCATAGAAACGTTACTCGATTTAGAAGGAGAAGTCATAGAACACATAGTATCTCATAGCGACGCAATTTCCGTGTGAATTCGTCAATGAGTGGGAGTGAGGGATGCAGTAAAGAAGGATTAGTGGATCGGAAATGAGATTGTCGTATCCCAAAAGAAAATCCTGTCGTTTCCATAGAAACGTTACTCGATTTAGAAGGAGAAGTCATAGAACACATAGTATTTCATAGCGACGCTATTTCCGTGTGAATTCGTCAATGAGTGGGAGTGATGGATGCAGTAAAGAAGGATTAGTGGATTGGAAATGTGATTGTCGTATCCCAAAAGAAAATCCAGTCGTTTCCATAGAAACGTTACTCGATTTAGAAGGAGAGGTCTTAGAACACATAGTATTTCATAGCGACGTTATTTCCGTGTGAATTCGTCAATGAGTGGGAGTGAGGGATGCAGTAAAGAAGGATTAGTGGATCGGAAATGAGATTGTCGTATCCCAAAACAAAATCCTGTCGTTTCCATAGAAACGTTACTCGATTTCGAAAGAGAAGTCTTAGAACACGTAGTATTTCATAGCGACGCAATTTCCGTGTGAATTCGTCAATGAGTGGGAGTGAGGGATGCAGTAAAGAAGGATTAGTGGATCGGAAATGAGATTGTCGTATCCCAAAAGAAAATCCTGTCGTTTCCATAGAAACGTTACTCGATTTAGAAGGAAATGTCTTAGAACACATAGTATTTCATGGCGACGCTATTTCCGTGTGAATTCGTCAATGAGTGGGAGTGAGGGATGCAGTAAAGAAGGATTAGTGTATCGGAAATGAGATTGTCGTAACCCAAAACTAAATCCTGTCGTTTCCATAGATACGTTACTCGATTTAGAAGGAAATGTCTTAGAACACAAGGTATTTCATTGCGACGCAATTTCCGTATGAATTCGCCAATGTGTGGGAGTGAGGGATGCAGTAAAGAAGGATTAGTGGATCGGAAATGAGATTGTCGTATCCCAAAAGAAAATCATGTCGTTTCCATAGAAACGTTACTCGATTTAGAAGGAGAAGTCTTAGAACACATACTATTTCATAGCGACGCAATTTCCGTGTGAATTCGTCAATGTGTGGGAGTGAGGGATGCAGTAAAGAAGGATTAGTGAATCGGAAATGAGATTGTCGTATCCCAAAAGAAAATCATGTCGTTTCCATAGAAACGTTACTTGATTTAAAAGGAGAAGCCATAGAACCCACAGTATTTCATAGCGACGCAATTTCCGTGTGAATTCGTCAATGAGTGGGAGTGAGGATGCAGTAAAGAAGGATTAGTAGATCGGAAATGAGATTGCCGTATCCCAAAAGAAAATCCTGTCGTTTCCATAGAAACGTTACTCGATTTAGAAGGAGAAGTCTTAGAACAAATAGTATTTCATACCGACGCAATTTCCGTTTGAATTCGTCAGTGAGTGGGAGTGAGGGATGCAGTAAAGAAGGATTAGTGGATCGGAAATGAGATTGTCGTATCCCAAAAGAAAATCCTGTCGTTTCCATAGAAACGTTACTCGATTTAGAAGGAGAAGTCTTAGAACACATAGTATTTCATAGCGACGCAATTTCCGTGTGAATTCGTCAATGTGTGGGAGTGAGGGATGCAGTAAAGAAGGATTACTGGGTCGGAAATGGGATTGTCGTATTCCAAAAGAAAATCCTGCCGTTTCCATAGAAACGTTACTCGATTTAGAAGGAGAAAACATTGAACCCATAGCATTTCATAGCGACGCAATTTCCGTGTGAATTCGTCAATGTGTGGGAGTGAGGGATGCAGTAAAGAAGGATTAGTGGATCAGAAATGAGATTGTCGTATCCCAAAAGAAAATCCAGTCGTTTCCATAGAAACGTTACTCGATTTAGAAGGAGATGTCTTAGAACACATAGTATTTCATGGCGACGCAATTTCCGTGTGAATTCGTCAATGAGTGGGAGTGAGGGATGCAGTAACGAAGGATTAGTGGATCGGAAATGAGATTGTCGTATCCCAAAAGAACATCCTGTCGTTTCCATAGAAACGTTACTCGATTTAGAAGGAGAAGTCTTAGAACACATAGTATTTCAAAGCGACGCAATTTCCGTGTGAATTCGTCAATGTGTGGGAGTGAGGGATGCAGTAAAGAAGGATTACTGGGTCGGAAATGGGATTGTCGTATTCCAAAAGAAAATCCTGCCGTTTCCATAGAAACGTTACTCGATTTAGAAGGAGAAAACATTGAACCCATAGCATTTCATAGCGACGCAATTTCCGTGTGAATTCGTCAATGTGTGGGAGTGAGGGATGCAGTAAAGAAGGATTAGTGGATCAGAAATGAGATTGTCGTATCCCAAAAGAAAATCCAGTCGTTTCCATAGAAACGTTACTCGATTTAGAAGGAGATGTCTTAGAACACATAGTATTTCATGGCGACGCAATTTCCGTGTGAATTCGTCAATGTGTGGGAGTGAGGGATGCAGTAAAGAAGGATTAGTGGATCGGAAATGAGATTGTCGTATCCCAAAAGAACATCCTGTCGTTTCCATAGAAACGTTACTCGATTTAGAAGGAGAAGTCTTAGAACACATAGTATTTCAAAGCGACGCAATTTCCGTGTGAATTCGTCAATGTGTGGGAGTGAGGGATGCAGTAAAGAAGGATTAGTGGATCGGAAATGAGATTGTCGTATCCCAAAAGAAAATCCTGTCGTTTCCATAGAAACGTTACACGATTTACAAGGAGAAGTCTTAGAACACATAGTATTTCATAGCGACGCAATTTCCGTGTGAATTCGTCAATGTGTGGGAGTGAGGGATGCAGTAAAGAAGGACTAGTGGATCGGAAATGGGATTGTCGTATCCCAAAAGAAAATCCTGTCGTTTCCATAGAAACGTTACTCGATTTAGAAGGAGAAAACATTGAACCCATAGCATTTCATAGCGACCTAATTTCCGTGTGAATTCGTCAATGTGTGGGAGTGAGGGATGCAGTAAAGAAGGATTAGTGGATCGGAAATGAGATTGTCGTATCCCAAAAGTAAATCCTGTCGTTTCCATAGAAACGTTACTCGATTTAGAAGGAGATGTCATAGAACACATAGTATCTCATAGCGACGCAATTTCCGTGTGAATTCGTCAATGAGTGGGAGTGAGGGATGCAGTAAAGAAGGATTAGTGGATCGGAAATGAGATTGTCGTATCCCAAAAGAAAATCCTGTCGTTTCCATAGAAACGTTACTCGATTTAGAAGGAGAAGTCTTAGAACACATAGTATTTCAAAGCGACGCAATTTCCGTGTGAATTCGTCAATGTGTGGGAGTGAGGGATGCAGTAAAGAAGGATTAGTGGATCGGAAATGAGATTGTCGTATCCCAAAAGAAAATCCTGTCGTTTCCATAGAAACGTTACACGATTTACAAGGAGAAGTCTTAGAACACATAGTATTTCATAGCGACGCAATTTCCGTGTGAATTCGTCAATGTGTGGGAGTGAGGGATGCAGTAAAGAAGGACTAGTGGATCGGAAATGGGATTGTCGTATCCCAAAAGAAAATCCTGTCGTTTCCATAGAAACGTTACTCGATTTAGAAGGAGAAAACATTGAACCCATAGCATTTCATAGCGACCTAATTTCCGTGTGAATTCGTCAATGTGTGGGAGTGAGGGATGCAGTAAAGAAGGATTAGTGGATCGGAAATGAGATTGTCGTATCCCAAAAGAACATCCTGTCGTTTCCATAGAAACGTTACTCGATTTAGAAGGAGAAGTCTTAGAACACATAGTATTTCAAAGCGACGCAATTTCCGTGTGAATTCGTCAATGTGTGGGAGTGAGGGATGCAGTAAAGAAGGATTAGTGGATCGGAAATGAGATTGTCGTATCCCAAAAGAAAATCCTGTCGTTTCCATAGAAACGTTACACGATTTACAAGGAGAAGTCTTAGAACACATAGTATTTCATAGCGACGCAATTTCCGTGTGAATTCGTCAATGTGTGGGAGTGAGGGATGCAGTAAAGAAGGATTAGTGGATCGGAAATGAGATTGTCGTATCCCAAAAGAACATCCTGTCGTTTCCATAGAAACGTTACTCGATTTAGAAGGAGAAGTCTTAGAACACATAGTATTTCAAAGCGACGCAATTTCCGTGTGAATTCGTCAATGTGTGGGAGTGAGGGATGCAGTAAAGAAGGATTAGTGGATCGGAAATGAGATTGTCGTATCCCAAAAGTAAATCCTGTCGTTTCCATAGAAACGTTACTCGATTTAGAAGGAGATGTCATAGAACACATAGTATCTCATAGCGACGCAATTTCCGTGTGAATTCGTCAATGTGTGGGAGTGAGGGATGCAGTAAAGAAGGACTAGTGGATCGGAAATGGGATTGTCGTATCCCAAAAGAAAATCCTGTCGTTTCCATAGAAACGTTACTCGATTTAGAAGGAGAAAACATTGAACCCATAGCATTTCATAGCGACCTAATTTCCGTGTGAATTCGTCAATGTGTGGGAGTGAGGGATGCAGTAAAGAAGGATTAGTGGATCGGAAATGAGATTGTCGTATCCCAAAAGAAAATCCTGTCGTTTCCATAGAAACGTTACTCGATTTAGAAGGAGAAGTCTTAGAACACATAGTATTTCATAGCGACGCAATTTCCGTGTGAATTCGTCAATGTGTGGGAGTGAGGGATGCAGTAAAGAAGGATTAGTGGATCGGAAATGAGATTGTCGTATCCCAAAAGAAAATCCTGTCGTTTCCATAGAAACGTTACACGATTTACAAGGAGAAGTCTTAGAACACATAGTATTTCATAGCGACGCAATTTCCGTGTGAATTCGTCAATGTGTGGGAGTGAGGGATGCAGTAAAGAAGGACTAGTGGATCGGAAATGGGATTGTCGTATCCCAAAAGAAAATCCTGTCGTTTCCATAGAAACGTTACTCGATTTAGAAGGAGAAAACATTGAACCCATAGCATTTCATAGCGACCTAATTTCCGTGTGAATTCGTCAATGTGTGGGAGTGAGGGATGCAGTAAAGAAGGATTAGTGGATCGGAAATGAGATTGTCGTATCCCAAAAGTAAATCCTGTCGTTTCCATAGAAACGTTACACGATTTACAAGGAGAAGTCTTAGAACACATAGTATCTCATAGCGACGCAATTTCCGTGTGAATTCGTCAATGTGTGGGAGTGAGGGATGCAGTAAAGAAGGATTAGTGGATCGGAAATGAGATTGTCGTATCCCAAAAGTAAATCCTGTCGTTTCCATAGAAACGTTACTCGATTTAGAAGGAGATGTCATAGAACACATAGTATCTCATAGCGACGCAATTTCCGTGTGAATTCGTCAATGTGTGGGAGTGAGGGATGCAGTAAAGAAGGACTAGTGGATCGGAAATGGGATTGTCGTATCCCAAAAGAAAATCCTGTCGTTTCCATAGAAACGTTACTCGATTTAGAAGGAGAAAACATTGAACCCATAGCATTTCATAGCGACCTAATTTCCGTGTGAATTCGTCAATGTGTGGGAGTGAGGGATGCAGTAAAGAAGGATTAGTGGATCGGAAATGAGATTGTCGTATCCCAAAAGAAAATCCTGTCGTTTCCATAGAAACGTTACACGATTTACAAGGAGAAGTCTTAGAACACATAGTATTTCATAGCGACGCAATTTCCGTGTGAATTCGTCAATGTGTGGGAGTGAGGGATGCAGTAAAGAAGGATTAGTGGATCGGAAATGAGATTGTCGTATCCCAAAAGAAAATCCTGTCGTTTCCATAGAAACGTTACACGATTTACAAGGAGAAGTCTTAGAACACATAGTATTTCATAGCGACGCAATTTCCGTGTGAATTCGTCAATGTGTGGGAGTGAGGGATGCAGTAAAGAAGGACTAGTGGATCGGAAATGGGATTGTCGTATCCCAAAAGAAAATCCTGTCGTTTCCATAGAAACGTTACTCGATTTAGAAGGAGAAAACATTGAACCCATAGCATTTCATAGCGACCTAATTTCCGTGTGAATTCGTCAATGTGTGGGAGTGAGGGATGCAGTAAAGAAGGATTAGTGGATCGGAAATGAGATTGTCGTATCCCAAAAGAACATCCTGTCGTTTCCATAGAAACGTTACTCGATTTAGAAGGAGAAGTCTTAGAACACATAGTATTTCAAAGCGACGCAATTTCCGTGTGAATTCGTCAATGTGTGGGAGTGAGGGATGCAGTAAAGAAGGATTAGTGGATCGGAAATGAGATTGTCGTATCCCAAAAGAAAATCCTGTCGTTTCCATAGAAACGTTACACGATTTACAAGGAGAAGTCTTAGAACACATAGTATTTCATAGCGACGCAATTTCCGTGTGAATTCGTCAATGTGTGGGAGTGAGGGATGCAGTAAAGAAGGACTAGTGGATCGGAAATGGGATTGTCGTATCCCAAAAGAAAATCCTGTCATTTCCATAGAAACGTTACTCGATTTAGAAGGAGAAAACATTGAACCCATAGCATTTCATAGCGACCTAATTTCCGTGTGAATTCGTCAATGTGTGGGAGTGAGGGATGCAGTAAAGAAGGATTAGTGGATCGGAAATGAGATTGTCGTATCCCAAAAGAACATCCTGTCGTTTCCATAGAAACGTTACTCGATTTAGAAGGAGAAGTCTTAGAACACATAGTATTTCAAAGCGACGCAATTTCCGTGTGAATTCGTCAATGTGTGGGAGTGAGGGATGCAGTAAAGAAGGATTAGTGGATCGGAAATGAGATTGTCGTATCCCAAAAGTAAATCCTGTCGTTTCCATAGAAACGTTACTCGATTTAGAAGGAGATGTCATAGAACACATAGTATCTCATAGCGACGCAATTTCCGTGTGAATTCGTCAATGTGTGGGAGTGAGGGATGCAGTAAAGAAGGACTAGTGGATCGGAAATGGGATTGTCGTATCCCAAAAGAAAATCCTGTCGTTTCCATAGAAACGTTACACGATTTACAAGGAGAAGTCTTAGAACACATAGTATTTCAAAGCGACGCAATTTCCGTGTGAATTCGTCAATGTGTGGGAGTGAGGGATGCAGTAAAGAAGGATTAGTGGATCGGAAATGAGATTGTCGTATCCCAAAAGTAAATCCTGTCGTTTCCATAGAAACGTTACTCGATTTAGAAGGAGATGTCATAGAACACATAGTATCTCATAGCGACGCAATTTCCGTGTGAATTCGTCAATGTGTGGGAGTGAGGGATGCAGTAAAGAAGGACTAGTGGATCGGAAATGGGATTGTCGTATCCCAAAAGAAAATCCTGTCGTTTCCATAGAAACGTTACTCGATTTAGAAGGAGAAAACATTGAACCCATAGCATTTCATAGCGACCTAATTTCCGTGTGAATTCGTCAATGTGTGGGAGTGAGGGATGCAGTAAAGAAGGATTAGTGGATCGGAAATGAGATTGTCGTATCCCAAAAGTAAATCCTGTCGTTTCCATAGAAACGTTACTCGATTTAGAAGGAGATGTCATAGAACACATAGTATCTCATAGCGACGCAATTTCCGTGTGAATTCGTCAATGTGTGGGAGTGAGGGATGCAGTAAAGAAGGACTAGTGGATCGGAAATGGGATTGTCGTATCCCAAAAGAAAATCCTGTCATTTCCATAGAAACGTTACTCGATTTAGAAGGAGAAAACATTGAACCCATAGCATTTCATAGCGACCTAATTTCCGTGTGAATTCGTCAATGTGTGGGAGTGAGGGATGCAGTAAAGAAGGATTAGTGGATCGGAAATGAGATTGTCGTATCCCAAAAGAACATCCTGTCGTTTCCATAGAAACGTTACTCGATTTAGAAGGAGAAGTCTTAGAACACATAGTATTTCAAAGCGACGCAATTTCCGTGTGAATTCGTCAATGTGTGGGAGTGAGGGATGCAGTAAAGAAGGATTAGTGGATCGGAAATGAGATTGTCGTATCCCAAAAGAAAATCCTGTCGTTTCCATAGAAACGTTACACGATTTACAAGGAGAAGTCTTAGAACACATAGTATTTCATAGCGACGCAATTTCCGTGTGAATTCGTCAATGTGTGGGAGTGAGGGATGCAGTAAAGAAGGACTAGTGGATCGGAAATGGGATTGTCGTATCCCAAAAGAAAATCCTGTCGTTTCCATAGAAACGTTACTCGATTTAGAAGGAGAAAACATTGAACCCATAGCATTTCATAGCGACCTAATTTCCGTGTGAATTCGTCAATGTGTGGGAGTGAGGGATGCAGTAAAGAAGGATTAGTGGATCGGAAATGAGATTGTCGTATCCCAAAAGAACATCCTGTCGTTTCCATAGAAACGTTACTCGATTTAGAAGGAGAAGTCTTAGAACACATAGTATTTCAAAGCGACGCAATTTCCGTGTGAATTCGTCAATGTGTGGGAGTGAGGGATGCAGTAAAGAAGGATTAGTGGATCGGAAATGAGATTGTCGTATCCCAAAAGTAAATCCTGTCGTTTCCATAGAAACGTTACTCGATTTAGAAGGAGATGTCATAGAACACATGGTATCTCATAGCGACGCAATTTCCGTGTGAATTCGTCAATGTGTGGGAGTGAGGGATGCAGTAAAGAAGGATTAGTGGATCGGAAATGAGATTGTCGTATCCCAAAAGAACATCCTGTCGTTTCCATAGAAACGTTACTCGATTTAGAAGGAGAAGTCTTAGAACACATAGTATTTCAAAGCGACGCAATTTCCGTGTGAATTCGTCAATGTGTGGGAGTGAGGGATGCAGTAAAGAAGGATTAGTGGATCGGAAATGAGATTGTCGTATCCCAAAAGTAAATCCTGTCGTTTCCATAGAAACGTTACTCGATTTAGAAGGAGATGTCATAGAACACATAGTATCTCATAGCGACGCAATTTCCGTGTGAATTCGTCAATGTGTGGGAGTGAGGGATGCAGTAAAGAAGGACTAGTGGATCGGAAATGGGATTGTCGTATCCCAAAAGAAAATCCTGTCGTTTCCATAGAAACGTTACTCGATTTAGAAGGAGAAAACATTGAACCCATAGCATTTCATAGCGACCTAATTTCCGTGTGAATTCGTCAATGTGTGGGAGTGAGGGATGCAGTAAAGAAGGATTAGTGGATCGGAAATGAGATTGTCGTATCCCAAAAGAACATCCTGTCGTTTCCATAGAAACGTTACTCGATTTAGAAGGAGAAGTCTTAGAACACATAGTATTTCAAAGCGACGCAATTTCCGTGTGAATTCGTCAATGTGTGGGAGTGAGGGATGCAGTAAAGAAGGATTAGTGGATCGGAAATGAGATTGTCGTATCCCAAAAGAAAATCCTGTCGTTTCCATAGAAACGTTACACGATTTACAAGGAGAAGTCTTAGAACACATAGTATTTCATAGCGACGCAATTTCCGTGTGAATTCGTCAATGTGTGGGAGTGAGGGATGCAGTAAAGAAGGACTAGTGGATCGGAAATGGGATTGTCGTATCCCAAAAGAAAATCCTGTCGTTTCCATAGAAACGTTACTCGATTTAGAAGGAGAAAACATTGAACCCATAGCATTTCATAGCGACCTAATTTCCGTGTGAATTCGTCAATGTGTGGGAGTGAGGGATGCAGTAAAGAAGGATTAGTGGATCGGAAATGAGATTGTCGTATCCCAAAAGTAAATCCTGTCGTTTCCATAGAAACGTTACTCGATTTAGAAGGAGATGTCATAGAACACATAGTATCTCATAGCGACGCAATTTCCGTGTGAATTCGTCAATGAGTGGGAGTGAGGGATGCAGTAAAGAAGGATTAGTGGATCGGAAATGAGATTGTCGTATCCCAAAAGAAAATCCTGTCATTTCCATAGAAACGTTACTCGATTTAGAAGGAGAAGTCATAGAACCCATAGTATTTCATAGCGACGCTATTTCCGTGTGAATTCGTCAATGAGTGGGAATGATGGATGCAGTAAAGAAGGATTAGTGGATTGGAAATGTGATTGTCGTATCCCAAAAGAAAATCCAGTCGTTTCCATAGAAACGTTACTCGATTTAGAAGGAGAAGTCTTAGAACACATAGTATTTCATAGCGACGCTATTTCCGTGTGAATTCGTCAATGAGTGGGAGTGAGGGATGCAGTAAAGAAGGATTAGTGGATCGGAAATGAGATTGTCGTAACCCAAAACAAAATCCTGTCGTTTCCATAGAAACGTTACTCGATTTAGAAAGAGAATTCTTAGAACACGTAGTATTTCATAGCGACGCAATTTCCGTGTGAATTCGTCAATGTGTGGGAGTGAGGGATGCAGTAACGAAGGATTAGTGGATCGGAAATGAGATTGTCGTATCCCAAAAGAAAATCCTGTCGTTTCCATAGAAACGTTACTCGATTTAGAAGGAAATGTCTTAGAAGACATAGTATTTCATAGCGACGCAATTTCCGTGTGAATTCGTCAATTTGTGGGAGTGAGGGATGCAGTGAAGAAGGATTAGTGGATCGGAAATGTGATTGTCGTATCCCAAAAGAAAATCCTGTCGTTTCCATAGATACGTTACTCGATTTAGAAGGAAAAGTCTTAGAACACAAGGTATTTCATAGCGACGCAATTTCCGTATGAATTCGCCAATGTGTGGGAGTGAGGGATGCAGTAAAGAAGGATTAGTGGATCGGAAATGAAATTGTCGTATCCCAAAAGAAAATCATGTCCTTTCCATAGAAACGTTACTCGATTTAGAAGGAGAAGTCTTAGAACACATACTATTTCATGGCGACGCAATTTCCGTGTGAATTCTTCAATGAGTGATAGTGAGGGATGCAGTAAAGAAGGATTAGTGGATCGGAAATGAGATTGTCGTATCCCAAAAGAAAATCCTGTCGTTTCCATAGAAACGTTACTCGATTTAGAAGGAGAAGTCATAGAACACATAGTATCTCATAGCGACGCAATTTCCGTGTGAATTCGTCAATGAGTGGGAGTGAGGGATGCAGTAAAGAAGGATTAGTGGATCGGAAATGAGATTGTCGTATCCCAAAAGAAAATCCTGTCGTTTCCATAGAAACGTTACTCGATTTAGAAGGAGAAGTCATAGAACCCATAGTATTTCATAGCGACGCTATTTCCGTGTGAATTCGTCAATGAGTGGGAGTGATGGATGCAGTAAAGAAGGATTAGTGGATCGGAAATGAGATAGTCGTATCCCAAAAGAAAATCCTGTCGTTTCCATAGAAACGTTACTCGATTTAGAAGGAGATGTCATAGAACACATAGTATCTCATAGCGACGCAATTTCCGTGTGAATTCGTCAATGAGTGGGAGTGAGGGATGCAGTAAAGAAGGATTAGTGGATCGGAATTGAGATTGTCGTATCCCAAAAGAAAATCCTGTCGTTTCCATAGAAACGTTACTCGATTTAGAAGGAGAAAACATTGAACCCATAGCATTTCATAGCGACGCAATTTCCGTGTGAATTCGACAATGAGTGGGAGTGAGGGATGCAGTAAAGAAGGATTAGTGGATCGGAAATGAGATTGTCGTATCCCAAAAGAAAATCCTGTCGTTTCCATAGAAACGTTACTCGATTTAGAAGGAGATGTCATAGAACACATAGTATCTCATAGCGACGCAATTTCCGTGTGAATTCGTCAATGAGTGGGAGTGAGGGATGCAGTAAAGAAGGATTAGTGGATCGGAAATGAGATTGTCGTATCCCAAAAGAAAATCCTGTCGTTTCCATAGAAACGTTTCTCGATTTAGAAGGAGAAGTCATAGAACCCATAGTATTTCATAGCGACGCTATTTCCGTGTGAATTCGTCAATGAGTGGGAGTGATGGATGCAGTAAAGAAGGATTAGTGGATTGGAAATGTGATTGTCGTATCCCAAAAGAAAATCCTGTCGTTTCCATAGAAACGTTACTCGATTTAGAAGGAGAAGTCTTAGAACACATAGTATTTCATAGCGACGCTATTTCCGTGTGAATTCGTCAATGAGTGGGAGTGAGGGATGCAGTAAAGAAGGATTAGTGGATCGGAAATGAGATTGTCGTATCCCAAATCAAAATCCTGTCGTTTCCATAGAAACGTTACTCGATTTAGAAAGAGAAGTCTTACAACACGTAGTATTTCATAGCGACGCAATTTCCGTGTGAATTCGTCAATGAGTGGGAGTGAGGGATGCAGTAAAGAAGGATTAGTGGATCGGAAATGAGATTGTCGTATCCCAAAAGAAAATCCTGTCGTTTCCATAGAAACGTTACTCGATTTAGAAGGAAATGTCTTAGAACACATAGTATTTCATGGCGACGCTATTTCCGTGTGAATTCGTCAATGAGTGGGAGTGAGAGATGCAGTAAAGAAGGATTAGTGTATCGGAAATGAGATTGTCGTAACCCAAAACAAAATCCTGTCGTTTCCATAGATAAGTTACTCGATTTAGAAAGAGAATTCTTAGAACACGTAGTATTTCATAGCGACGCAATTTCCGTGTGAATTCGTCAATGTGTGGGAGTGAGGGATGCAGTAACGAAGGATTAGTGGATCGGAAATGAGATTGTCGTATCCCAAAAGAAAATCCTGTCGTTTCCATAGAAACGTTACTCGATTTAGAAGGAAATGTCTTAGAAGACATAGTATTTCATAGCGACGCAATTTCCGTGTGAAATCGTCAATGTGTGGGAGTGAGGGATGCAGTGAAGAAGGATTAGTGGATCGGAAATGTGATTGTCGTATCCCAAAAGAAAATCCTGTCGTTTCCATAGATACGTTACTCGATTTAGAAGGAAATGTCTTAGAACACAAGGTATTTCATTGCGACGCAATTTCCGTATGAATTCGCCAATGTGTGGGAGTGAGGGATGCAGTAAAGAAGGATTAGTGGATCGGAAATGAGATTGTCGTATCCCAAAAGAAAATCATGTCGTTTCCATAGAAACGTTACTCGATTTAGAAGGAGAAGTCTTAGAACACATACTATTTCATAGCGACGCAATTTCCGTGTGAATTCGTCAATGTGTGGGAGTGAGGGATGCAGTAAAGAAGGATTAGTGAATCGGAAATGAGATTGTCGTATCCCAAAAGAAAATCATGTCGTTTCCATAGAAACGTTACTTGATTTAAAAGGAGAAGCCATAGAACCCACAGTATTTCATAGCGACTCAATTTCCGTGTGAATTCGTCAATGAGTGGGAGTGAGGATGCAGTAAAGAAGGATTAGTAGATCGGAAATGAGATTGCCGTATCCCAAAAGAAAATCCTGTCGTTTCCATAGAAACGTTACTCGATTTAGAAGGAGAAGTCTTAGAACACATAGTATTTCATACCGACGCAATTTCCGTTTGAATTCGTCAGTGAGTGGGAGTGAGGGATGCAGTAAAGAAGGATTAGTGGATCGGAAATGAGATTGTCGTATCCCAAAAGAAAATCCTGTCGTTTCCATAGAAACGTTACTCGATTTAGAAGGAGAAGTCTTAGAACACATAGTATTTCATAGCGACGCAATTTCCGTGTGAATTCGTCAATGTGTGGGAGTGAGGGATGCAGTAAAGAAGGATTAGTGGATCAGAAATGAGATTGTCGTATCCCAAAAGAAAATCCAGTCGTTTCCATAGAAACGTTACTCGGTTTAGAAGGAGAAGTCTTAGAACACATAGTATTTCATGGCGACGCAATTTCCGTGTGAATTCGTCAATGAGTGGGAGTGAGGGATGCAGTAACGAAGGATTAGTGGATCGGAAATGAGATTGTCGTATCCCAAAAGAACATCCTGTCGTTTCCATAGAAACGTTACTCGATTTAGAAGGAGAAGTCTTAGAACACATAGTATTTCATAGCGACGCAATTTCCGTGTGAATTCGTCAATGTGTGGGAGTGAGGGATGCAGTAAAGAAGGATTAGTGGATCGGAAATGAGATTGTCGTATGCCAAAAGAAAATCCTGTCGTTTCCATAGAAACGTTACACGATTTACAAGGAGAAGTCTTAGAACACATAGTATTTCATAGCGACGCAATTTCCGTGTGAATTCGTCAATGTGTGGGAGTGAGGGATGCAGTAAAGAAGGATTACTGGATCGGAAATGGGATTGTCGTATCCCAAAAGAAAATCCTGTTGTTTCCATAGAAACGTTACTCGATTTAGAAGGAGAAAACATTGAACCCATAGTATTTCATAGCGACGCTATTTCCGTGTGAATTCGTCAATGAGTGGGAGTGAGGGATGCAGTAAAGAAGGATTAGTGGATCGGAAATGAGATTGTCGTATCCCAAATCAAAATCCTGTCGTTTCCATAGAAACGTTACTCGATTTAGAAAGAGAAGTCTTAGAACACGTAGTATTTCATAGCGACGCAATTTCCGTGTGAATTCGTCAATGAGTGGGAGTGAGGGATGCAGTAAAGAAGGATTAGTGGATCGGAAATGAGATTGTCGTATCCCAAAAGAAAATCCTGTCGTTTCCATAGAAACGTTACTCGATTTAGAAGGAAATGTCTTAGAACACATAGTATTTCATGGCGACGCTATTTCCGTGTGAATTCGTCAATGAGTGGGAGTGAGGGATGCAGTAAAGAAGGATTAGTGTATCGGAAATGAGATTGTCGTAACCCAAAACAAAATCCTGTCGTTTCCATAGATAAGTTACTCGATTTAGAAAGAGAATTCTTAGAACACGTAGTATTTCATAGCGACGCAATTTCCGTGTGAATTCGTCAATGTGTGGGAGTGAGGGATGCAGTAACGAAGGATTAGTGGATCGGAAATGAGATTGTCGTATCCCAAAAGAAAATCCTGTCGTTTCCATAGAAACGTTACTCGATTTAGAAGGAAATGTCTTAGAAGACATAGTATTTCATAGCGACGCAATTTCCGTGTGAAATCGTCAATGTGTGGGAGTGAGGGATGCAGTGAAGAAGGATTAGTGGATCGGAAATGTGATTGTCGTATCCCAAAAGAAAATCCTGTCGTTTCCATAGATACGTTACTCGATTTAGAAGGAAATGTCTTAGAACACAAGGTATTTCATTGCGACGCAATTTCCGTATGAATTCGCCAATGTGTGGGAGTGAGGGATGCAGTAAAGAAGGATTAGTGGATCGGAAATGAGATTGTCGTATCCCAAAAGAAAATCATGTCGTTTCCATAGAAACGTTACTCGATTTAGAAGGAGAAGTCTTAGAACACATACTATTTCATAGCGACGCAATTTCCGTGTGAATTCGTCAATGTGTGGGAGTGAGGGATGCAGTAAAGAAGGATTAGTGAATCGGAAATGAGATTGTCGTATCCCAAAAGAAAATCATGTCGTTTCCATAGAAACGTTACTTGATTTAAAAGGAGAAGCCATAGAACCCACAGTATTTCATAGCGACTCAATTTCCGTGTGAATTCGTCAATGAGTGGGAGTGAGGATGCAGTAAAGAAGGATTAGTAGATCGGAAATGAGATTGCCGTATCCCAAAAGAAAATCCTGTCGTTTCCATAGAAACGTTACTCGATTTAGAAGGAGAAGTCTTAGAACACATAGTATTTCATACCGACGCAATTTCCGTTTGAATTCGTCAGTGAGTGGGAGTGAGGGATGCAGTAAAGAAGGATTAGTGGATCGGAAATGAGATTGTCGTATCCCAAAAGAAAATCCTGTCGTTTCCATAGAAACGTTACTCGATTTAGAAGGAGAAGTCTTAGAACACATAGTATTTCATAGCGACGCAATTTCCGTGTGAATTCGTCAATGTGTGGGAGTGAGGGATGCAGTAAAGAAGGATTAGTGGATCAGAAATGAGATTGTCGTATCCCAAAAGAAAATCCAGTCGTTTCCATAGAAACGTTACTCGGTTTAGAAGGAGAAGTCTTAGAACACATAGTATTTCATGGCGACGCAATTTCCGTGTGAATTCGTCAATGAGTGGGAGTGAGGGATGCAGTAACGAAGGATTAGTGGATCGGAAATGAGATTGTCGTATGCCAAAAGAAAATCCTGTCGTTTCCATAGAAACGTTACACGATTTACAAGGAGAAGTCTTAGAACACATAGTATTTCATAGCGACGCAATTTCCGTGTGAATTCGTCAATGTGTGGGAGTGAGGGATGCAGTAAAGAAGGATTACTGGATCGGAAATGGGATTGTCGTATCCCAAAAGAAAATCCTGTTGTTTCCATAGAAACGTTACTCGATTTAGAAGGAGAAAACATTGAACCCATAGCATTTCATAGCGACGCATTTTCCGTGTGAATTCGTCAATGTGTGGGATTGAGGGATGCAGTAAAGAAGGATTAGTGGATCGGAAATGAGATTGTCGTATCCCAAAAGAAAATCATGTCGTTTCCATAGAAACGTTACTCGATTTAGAAGGAGAAGTCTTAGAACACATACTATTTCATAGCGACGCAATTTCCGTGTGAATTCGTCAATGTGTGGGAGTGAGGGATGCAGTAAAGAAGGATTAGTGGATCAGAAATGAGATTGTCGTATCCCAAAAGAAAATCCAGTCGTTTCCATAGAAACGTTACTCGGTTTAGAAGGAGAAGTCTTAGAACACATAGTATTTCATGGCGACGCAATTTCCGTGTGAATTCGTCAATGAGTGGGAGTGAGGGATGCAGTAAAGAAGGATTAGTGGATCGGAAATGAGATTGTCGTATCCCAAAAGAAAATCCTGTCGTTTCCATAGAAACGTTACTCGATTTAGAAGGAGAAGTCTTAGAACACATAGTATTTCATAGCGACGCAATTTCCGTGTGAATTCGTCAATGTGTGGGAGTGAGGGATGCAGTAAAGAAGGATTAGTGGATCGGAAATGAGATTGTCGTATGCCAAAAGAAAATCCTGTCGTTTCCATAGAAACGTTACACGATTTACAAGGAGAAGACTTAGAACACATAGTATTTCATAGCGACGCAATTTCCGTGTGAATTCGTCAATGTGTGGGAGTGAGGGATGCAGTAAAGAAGGATTACTGGATCGGAAATGGGATTGTCGTATCCCAAAAGAAAATCCTGTTGTTTCCATAGAAACGTTACTCGATTTAGAAGGAGAAAACATTGAACCCATAGCATTTCATAGCGACGCATTTTCCGTGTGAATTCGTCAATGTGTGGGATTGAGGGATGCAGTAAAGAAGGATTAGTGGATCGGAAATGAGATTGTCGTATCCCAAAAGAAAATCCTGTCGTTTCCATAGAAACGTTACTCGATTTAGAAGGAGAAGTCATAGAACACATAGTATCTCATAGCGACGCAATTTCCGTGTGAATTCGTCAATGAGTGGGTGTGAGGGATGCAGTAAAGAAGGATTAGTGGATCGGAAATGAGATTGTCGTATCCCAAAAGAAAATCCTGTCGTTTCCATAGAAACGTTACTCGATTTAGAAGGAGAAGTCATAGAACCCATAGTATTTCATAGCGACGCAATTTCCGTGTGAATTCGTCAATGTGTGGGAGTGAGGGATGCAGTGAAGAAGAATTAGTGGATCGGAAATGTGATTGTCGTATCCCAAAAGAAAATCCTGTCGTTTCCGTAGATACGTTACTCGATTTAGAAGGAAATGTCTTAGAACACAAGGTATTTCATAGCGACGCAATTTCCGTATGAATTCGTCAATGTGTGGGAGTGAGGGATGCAGTAAAGGAGGATTAGTGGATCGGAAATGAGATTGTCGTATCCCAAAAGAAATTCCTGTCGTTTCCATAGAAACGATACTCGATTTAGAAGGAGAAGTCTTAGAACACATAGTATTTCATAGCGACGCAATTTCCGTGTGAATTCGTCAATGTGTAGGAGTGACGGATGCAGTAAAGAAGTATTAGTGGATCGGAAATGAGATTGTCGTATCCCAAAAGAAAATCATGTCGTTTCCATAGAAACGTTACTCGATTTAGAAGGAGAAGTCAAAGAACCCATAGTATTTCATAGCGACGCAATTTCCGTGTGAATTCGTCGACGTGTGGGAGTGAGGGATGCAGTAAAGAAGGATTAGTGGATCGGAAATGAGATTGTCGTATCCCAAAAGAAAATCCTGTCGTTTCCAAAGAAACGTTACTCGATTTAGAAGGAGAAGTCATAGAACCCATAGTATTTCATAGCGACGCAATTTCCGTGTGAATTCGTCAATGTGTGGGAGTGAGGGATGCAGTAAAGAAGGATTAGTGGATCGGAAATGAGATTGTCGTATCCCAAAAGAAAATCCTGTCGTTTCCATAGAAACGTTACTCGATTTAGAAGGAAATGTCTTAGAACACATAGTATTTCATGGCGACGCAATTTCCGTGTGACTTCGTCAATGTGTTTGAGTGAGGGATGCAGTAAAGAAGGATTAGTGGATCGGAACAGAGATTGTCATATCCCAAAAAAAAATCCTGTCCTTTCCATAGAAACGTTACTCGATTTAGAAGGAGAAGTCATAGAACCCATAGTATTTCATAGCGTCGCAATTTCCATGTGAATTCGTCAATGAGTGGGAGTGAGGGATGCAGTAAAGAAGGATTAGTGGATCGGAAATGAGATTGTCGTATTCCAAAAGAAAATCCTGTCGTTTCCATAGAAACGTTACTCGATTCAGATGGAAATGTCTTAGAACACATAGTATTTCATAGCGACGCTTTTTCCGTGTGAATTCGTCAATGTGTGGGAGTGAGGGATGCAGTAAAGAGGGATTAGTGGATCGGAAATGTGATTGTCGTATCCCAAAAGAAAATCCTGTCGTTTCCATAGAAACGTTACTCGATCTAGAAGGAAATGTCTTAGAACACATAGTATTTCATAGCGACGCAATTTCCGTGTGAATTCGTAAATGAGTGGGAGTGAGGGAAGCAGTAAAGAAGGATTAGTGGATCGGAAATGAGGTTGTCGTATCCCAAAAGAAAATCCTGTCGTTTCCATAGAAACGTTACTCGATTTAGAAGGAGAAGTCTTAGAACACATAGTATTTCGCAGCGTCGCAATTTCGTGTGAATTCGTCAATGAGTGAGAGTGAGGGATGCAGTAAAGAAGGATTAGTGGATCGGAAATGAGATTGTCGTATCCCAAAAAAAAATACTGTCGTTTCCATAGAAACGTTACTCGATTTAGAAGGAGAAGTCATAGAACACATAGTATTTCATAGCGACGCAATTTCCGTGTGAATTCGTCAATTTGTGGGAGTGAGGGATGCAGTAAAGAAGGATTAGTGGATCGGAAACGAGATTGTCGTATCCCAAAAGAAAATCCTGTCGTTTCCATAGAAACATTACTCGATTTAGAGGGAGAAGTCATAGAACACGTAGTATTTCATAGCGACGCAATTTCCGTGTGAATTCGTCAATGAGTGGGAGTGAGGGATGCAGTAAAGAAGGATTAGTGGATCGGAAATGAGATTGTGGTATCTCAAAAGAAAATCCTGTCGTTTCCATAGAAACCTTACTCGTTTGAGAAAGAGAAGTCTTAGAACACATAGTATTTCATAGCAACGCAATTTCCGTGTGAATTCGTCAATGTGTGGGAGTGAGGGATGCAGTAAAGAAGGATTAGTGAATCGGAAATGTGATTGTCGTATCCCAAAAGAAAATCATGTCGTTTCCATAGAAACGTTACTTGATTCAGAAGGAGAAGCCATAGAACCCACAGTATTTCATAGCGACGCAATTTCCGTGTGAATTCGTCAATGAGTGGGAGTGAGGGATGCAGTAAAGAAGGATTAGTGGATCGGAAATGAGATTGTCGTATCCCAAAAGAAAATCCTGTCGTTTCCATGGAAACGTTACACGATTTACAAGGAGAAGTCTTATAACACATAGTATTTCATAGCGACGCAATTTCCGTGTGAATTCGTCAATGTGTGGGAGTGAGGGATGCAGTAAAGAAGGATTAGTGGATCGAAAATGAGATTGTCGTATCCCAAAAGAAAATCCTGTCGTTACCATAGAAACGTTACTCGATTTAGAAGGAGAAGTCATAGAACACATAGTATCTCATAGCGATGCAATTTCCGTGTGAATTCGTCAATGAGTGGGAGTGAGGGATGCAGTAACGAAGGATTAGTGGATCGGAAATGAGATTGTCGTATCCCAAAAGAACATCCTGTCGTTTCCATAGAAACGTTTCTCGATTTAGAAGGAGAAGTCATAGAACCCATAGTATTTCATAGCGACGCAATTTCCGTGTGAATTCGTCAATGAGTGGGAGTGATGGATGCAGTAAAGCAGGATTAGTGGATTGGAAATGTGATTGTCGTATCCCAAAAGAAAATCCAGTCGTTTCCATAGAAACGTTACTCGATTTAGAAGGAGAAGTCTTAGAACACATAGTATTTCATAGCGACGCTATTTCCGTGTGAATTCGTCAACGAGTGGGAGTGATGGATGCAGTAAAGAAGGATTAGTGAATTGGAAATGTGATTGTCGTATCCCAAAAAAAAATCCAGTCGTTTCCATAGAAACGTTACTCGATTTAGAAGGAGATGTCTTAGAACACATAGTATATCATAGCGACGCTATTTCCGTGGGAATTCGTCAATGAGTGGGAGTGAGGGATGCAGTAAAGAAGGATTAGTGGATCGGAAATGAGATTGTCGTATCCCAAAAGAAAATCCTGTCGTTTCCATAGAAACGTTACTCGATTTAAAAGGAAATGTCTTAGAACACATAGTATTTCATGGCGACGCTATTTCCGTGTGAATTCGTCAATGAGTGGGAGTGAGGGATGCAGTAAAGAAGGATTAGTGTATCGGAAATGAGATTGTCGTAACCCAAAACAAAATCCTGTCGTTTCCATAGAAACGTTACTCGATTTAGAAAGAGAATTCTTAGAACACGTAGTATTTCATAGAGACGCAATTTCCGTGTGAATTCGTCAATGTGTGGGAGTGAGGGATGCAGTAACGAAGGATTAGTGGATCGGAAATGAGATTGTCGTATCCCAAAAGAAAATCCTGTCGTTTCCATGGAAACGTTACTCGATTTAGAAGGAAATGTCTTAGAAGACATAGTATTTCATAGCGACGCAATTTCCGTGTGAAATCGTCAATGTGTGGGAGTGAGGGATGCAGTGAAGAAGGATTAGTGGATCGGAAATGTGATTGTCGTATCCCAAAAGAAAATCCTATCGTTTCCATAGATACGTTACTCGATTTAGAAGGAAATGTCTTAGAACACAAGGTATTTCATTGCGACGCAATTTCCGTATGAATTCGCCAATGTGTGGGAGTGAGGGATGCAGTAAAGAAGCATTAGTGGATCGGAAATGAGATTGTCGTATCCCAAAAGAAAATCATGTCGTTTCCATAGAAACGTTACTCGATTTAGAAGGAGAATTCTTAGAACAGATACTATTTCATAGCGACGCAATTTCCGTGTGAATTCGTCAATGTGTGGGAGTGAGGGATGCAGTAAAGAAGGATTAGTGAATCGGAAATGAGATTGACGTATCCCAAAAGAAAATCATGTCGTTTCCATAGAAACGTTACTTGATTTAAAAGGAGAAGCCATAGAACCCACAGTATTTCATAGCGACGCAATTTCCGTGTGAATTCGTCAATGAGTGGGAGTGAGGATGCAGTAAAGAAGGATTAGTAGATCGGAAATGAGATTGCCGTATCCCAAAAGAAAATCCTGTCGTTTCCATAGAAACGTTACTCGATTTAGAAGGAGAAGTCTTAGAACACATAGTATTTCATACCGACGCAATTTCCGTTTGAATTCGTCAGTGAGTGGGAGTGAGGGATGCAGTAAAGAAGGATTAGTGGATCGGAAATGAGATTGTCGTATCCCAAAAGAAAATCCTGTCGTTTCCATAGAAACGTTACTCGATTTAGAAGGAGAAGTCTTAGAACACATAGTATTTCATAGCGACGCAATTTCCGTGTGAATTCGTCAATGTGTGGGAATGAGGGATGCAGTAAAGAAGGATTACTGTGTCGGAAATGGGATTGTCGTATCCCAAAAGAAAATCCTGTCGTTTCCATAGAAACGTTACTCGATTTAGAAGGAGAAAACATTGAACCCATAGCATTTCATAGCGACGCAATTTCCGTGTGAATTCGTCAATGTGTGGGAGTGAGGGATGGAGTAAAGAAGGATTAGTGGATCAGAAATGAGATTGTCGTATCCCAAAAGAAAATCCAGTCGTTTCCATAGAAACGTTACTCGATTTAGAAGGAGAAGTCTTAGAACACATAGTATTTCATGGCGACGCAATTTCCGTGTGAATTCGTCAATGAGTGGGAGTGAGGGATGCAGTAACGAAGGATTAGTGGATCGGAAATGAGATTGTCGTATCCCAAAAGAACATCCTGTCGTTTCCATAGAAACGTTACTCGATTTAGAAGGAGAAGTCTTAGAACACATAGTATTTCATAGCGACGCAATTTCCGTGTGAATTCGTCAATGTGTGGGAGTGAGGGATGCAGTAAAGAAGGATTAGTGGATCGGAAATGAGATTGTCGTATCCCAAAAGAAAATCCTGTCGTTTCCATAGAAACGATACTCGATTTAGAAGGAGAAGTCTTAGAACACATAGTATTTCATAGCGACGCAATTTCCGTGTGAATTCGTCAATGTGTAGGAGTGAGGGATGCAGTAAAGAAGTTTTAGTGGATCGGAAATGAGATTGTCGTATCCCAAAAGAAAATCATGTCGTTTCCATAGAACCGTTACTCGATTTAGAAGGAGTAGTCAAAGAACCCATAGTATTTCATAGCTACGCAATTTCCGTGTGAATTCGTCGATGTGTGGGAGTGAGGGATGCAGTAAAGAAGGATTAGTGGATCGGAAATGAGATTGTCGTATCCCAAAAGAAAATCCTGACGTTTCCAAAGAAACGTTACTCGATTTAGAAGGAGAAGTCATAGAACCCATAGTATTTCATAGCGACGCAATTTCCGTGTGAATTCGTCAATGTGTGGGAGTGAGGGATGCAGTAAAGAAGGATTAGTGGATCGGAAATGAGATTGTCGTATCCCAAAAGAAAATCCTGTCGTTTCCATAGAAACGTTACTCGATTTAGAAGGAAATGTCTTAGAACACATAGTATTTCATGGCGACGCAATTTCCGTGTGACTTCGTCAATGTGTTTGAGTGAGGGATGCTGTAAAGAAGGATTAGTGGATCGGAAAAGAGATTGTCATATCCCAAAAAAAAAATCCTGTCCTTTCCATAGAAACGTTACTCGATTTAGAAGGAGAAGTCATAGAACCCATAGTATTTCATAGCGTCGCAATTTCCATGTGAATTCGTCAATGAGTGGGAGTGAGGGATGCAGTAAAGAAGGATTAGTGGATCGGAAATGAGATTGTCGTATCCCAAAAGAAAATCCTGTCGTTTCCATAGTAACGTTACTCGATTCAGAAGGAAATGTCTTAGAACACATAGTATTTCATAGCGACGCAATTTCCGTGTGAATTCGTCAATGTGTGGGAGTGAGGGATGCAGTAAAGAGGGATTAGTGGATCGGAAATGTGATTGTCGTATCCCAAAAGAAAATCCTGTCGTTTCCATAGAAACGTTACTCGATCTAGAAGGAAATGTCTTAGAACACATAGTATCTCATAGCGACGCAATTTCCGTGTGAATTCGTCAATGAGTGGGTGTGAGGGATGCAGTAAAGAAGGATTAGTGGATCGGAAATGAGATTGTCGTATCCCAAAAGAAAATCCTGTCGTTTCCATAGAAACGTTACTCGATTTAGAAGGAGAAGTCATAGAACCCATAGTATTTCATAGCGACGCAATTTCCGTGTGAATTCGTCAATGTGTGAGAGTGAGGGATGCAGTAAAGAAGGATTAGTGGATCGGAAATGAGATTGTCGTATCCCAAAAGAAAATCCTGTCGTTACCATAGAAACGTTACTCGATTTAGAAGGAGAAGTCATAGAACACATAGTATCTCATAGCGACGCAATTTCCGTGTGAATTCGTCTATGAGTGGGAGTGAGGGATGCAGTAAAGAAGGATTAGTGGATCGGAAATGAGATTGTCGTATCCCAAAAGAAAATCCTGTCGTTTCCATAGAAACGTTTCTCGATTTAGAAGGAGAAGTCATAGAACCCATAGTATTTCATAGCGACGCAATTTCCGTGTGAATTCGTCAATGAGTGGGAGTGATGGATGCAGTAAAGAAGGATTAGTGGATTGGAAATGTGATTGTCGTACCCAAAAGAAAATCCAGTCGTTTCCATAGAAACGTTACTCGATTTAGAAGGAGAAGTCTTAGAACACATAGTATTTCATAGCGACGCTATTTCCGTGTGAATTCGTCAATGAGTGGGAGTGATGGATGCAGTAAAGAAGGATTAGTGAATTGGAAATGTGATTGTCGTATCCCAAAAAAAAACCAGTCGTTTCCATAGAAACGTTACTCGATTTAGAAGGAGAAGTCTAGGAACACATAGTATTTCATAGCGACGCTATTTCCGTGTGAATTCGTCAATGAATGGGAGTGAGGGATGCAGTAAAGAAGGATTAGTGGATCGGAAATGAGATTGTCGTATCCCAAAAGAAAATCCTGTTGTTTCCATAGAAACGTTACTCGATTTAGAAGGAAATGTCTTAGAACACATAGTATTTCATGGCGACGCTATTTCCGTGTGAATTCGTCAATGAGTGGGAGTGAGGGATGCAGTAAAGAAGGATTAGTGTATCGGAAATGAGATTGTAGTAACCCAAAACAAAATCCTGTCGTTTCCATAGAAACGTTACTCGATTTAGAAAGAGAATTCTTAGAACACGTAGTATTTCATAGCGACGCAATTTCCGTGTGAATTCGTCAATGTGTGGGAGTGAGGGATGCAGTAACGAAGGATTAGTGGATCGGAAATGAGATTGTCGTATCCCAAAAGAAAATCCTGTCGTTTCCATAGAAACGTTACTCGATTTAGAAGGAAATGTCTTAGAACACATAGTATTTCATAGCGACGCAATTTCCGTGTGAAATCGTCAATGTGTGGGAGTGAGGGATGCAGTGAAGAAGGATTAGTGGAACGGAAATGTGATTGTCGTATCCCAAAAGAAAATCCTGTCGTTTCCATAGATACGTTACTCGATTTAGAAGGAAATGTCTTAGAACACAAGGTATTTCATTGCGACGCAATTTCCGTATGAATTCGCCAATGTGTGGGAGTGAGGGATGCAGTAAAGAAGGATTAGTGGATCGGAAATGAGATAGTCGTATCCCAAAAGAAAATCATGTCGTTTCCATAGAAACGTTACTCGATTTAGAAGGAGAAGTCTTAGAACACATACTATTTCATAGCGACGCAATTTCCGTGTTAATTCGTCAATGTGTGGGAGTGAGGGATGCAGTATAGAAGGATTAGTGAATCGGAAATGAGATTGTCGTATCCCAAAAGAAAATCATGTCGTTTCCATAGAAACGTTACTTGATTTAAAAGGAGAAGCCATAGAACCCACAGTATTTCATAGCGACGCAATTTCCGTGTGAATTCGTCAATGAGTGGGAGTGAGGATGCAGTAAAAAAGGATTAGTAGATCGGAACTGAGATTGCCGTATCCCAAAAGAAAATCCTGTCGTTTCCATAGAAACGTTACTCGATTTAGAAGGAGAAGTCTTAGAACACATAGTATTTCATACCGACGCAATTTCCGTTTGAATTCGTCAGTGAGTGGGAGTGAGGGATGCAGTAAAGAAGGATTAGTGGATCGGAAATGAGATTGTCGTATCCCAAAAGAAAATCCTGTCGTTTCCATAGAAACGTTACTCGATTTAGAAGGAGAAGTCTTAGAACACATAGTATTTCATAGCGACGCAATTTCCGTGTGAATTCGTCAATGTGTGGGAGTGAGGGATGCAGTAAAGAAGGATTACTGGGTCGGAAATGGGATTGTCGTATCCCAAAAGAAAATCCTGTCGTTTCCATAGAAACGTTACTCGATTTAGAAGGAGAAAACATTGAACCCATAGCATTTCATAGCGACGCAATTTCCGTGTGAATTCGTCAATGTGTGGGAGTGAGGGATGCAGTAAAGAAGGATTAGTGGATCAGAAATGAGATTGTCGTATCCCAAAAGAAAATCCAGTCGTTTCCATAGAAACGTTACTCGATTTAGAAGGAGAAGTCTTAGAACACATAGTATTTCATGGCGACGCAATTTCCGTGTGAATTCGTCAATGGGTGGGAGTGAGGGATGCAGTAACGAAGGATTTGTGGATCGGAAATGAGATTGTCGTATCCCAAAAGAAAATCCTGTCGTTTCCATAGAAACGTTACTCGATTTAGAAGGAGTAGTCTTAGAACACATAGTATTTCATAGCGACGCAATTTCCGTGTGAATTCGTCAATGTGTGGGAGTGAGGGATGCAGTAAAGAAGGATTAGTGGATCGGAAATGAGATTGTCGTATCCCAAAAGAAAATCCTGTCGTTTCCATAGAAACATTACACGATTTACAAGGAGAAGTCTTAGAACACATAGTATTTCATAGCGACGCAATTTCCGTGTTAATTCGTCAATGTGTGGGAGTGAGGGATGCAGTAAAGAAGGATTACTGGATCGGAAATGGGATTGTCGTATCCCAAAAGAAAATCCTGTTGTTTCCATAGAAACGTTACTCGATTTAGAAGGAGAAAACATTGAACCCATAGCATTTCATAGCGACGCATTTTCCGTGTGAATTCGTCAATGTGTGGGAGTGAGGGATGCAGTAAAGAAGGATTAGTGGATCGGAAATGAGATTGTCGTATCCCAAAAGAAAATCCTGTCGTTTCCATAGAAACGTTACTCGATTTAGAAGGAGAAGTCATAGAACACATAGTATCTCATAGCGACGCAATTTCCGTGTGAATTCGTCAATGAGTGTGTGTGAGGGATGCAGTAAAGAAGGATTAGTGGATCGGAAATGAGATTGTCGTATCCCAAAAGAAAATCCTGTCGTTTCCATAGAAACGTTACTCGATTTAGAAGGAGAAGTCATAGAACCCATAGTATTTCATAGCGACGCAATTTCCGTGTGAATTCGTCAAAGTGTGGGAGTGAGGGATGCAGTGAAGAAGAATTAGTGGATCGGAAATGTGATTGTCGTATCCCAAAAGAAAATCCTGTCGTTTCCGTAGATACGTTACTCGATTTAGAAGGAAATGTCTTAGAACACAAGGTATTTCATAGCGACGCAATTTCCGTATGAATTCGTCAATGTGTGGGAGTGAGGGATGCAGTAAAGAAGGATTAGTGGATCGGAAATGAGATTGTCGTATCCCAAAAGAAATTCCTGTCGTTTCCATAGAAACGATACTCGATTTAGAAGGAGAAGTCTTAGAACACATAGTATTTCATAGCGACGCAATTTCCGTGTGAATTCGTCAATGTGTAGGAGTGAGGGATGCAGTAAAGAAGTATTAGTGGATCGGAAATGAGATTGTCGTATCCCAAAAGAAAATCATGTCGTTTCCATAGAAACGTTACTCGATTTAGAAGGAGAAGTCAAAGAACCCATAGTATTTCATAGCGACGCAATTTCCGTGTTAATTCGTCGATGTGTGGGAGTGAGGGATGCAGTAAAGAAGGATTAGTGGATCGGAAATGAGATTGTCGTATCCCAAAAGAAAATCCTGACGTTTCCAAAGAAACGTTACTCGATTTAGAAGGAGAAGTCATAGAACCCATAGTATTTCATAGCGACGCAATTTCCGTGTGAATTCGTCAATGTGTGGGAGTGAGGGATGCAGTAAAGAAGGATTAGTGGATCGGAAATGAGATTGTCGTATCCCAAAAGAAAATCCTGTCGTTTCCATAGAAACGTTACTCGATTTAGAAGGAAATGTCTTAGAACACATAGTATTTCATGGCGACGCAATTTCCGTGTGACTTCGTCAATGTGTTTGAGTGAGGGATGCAGTAAAGAAGGATTAGTGGATCGGAAAAGAGATTGTCATATCCCAAAAAAAAAATCCTGTCCTTTCCATAGAAACGTTACTCGATTTAGAAGGAGAAGTCATAGAACCCATAGTATTTCATAGCGTCGCAATTTCCATGTGAATTCGTCAATGAGTGGGAGTGAGGGATGCAGTAAAGAAGGATTAGTGGATCGGAAATGAGATTGTCGTATCCCAAAAGAAAATCCTGTCGTTTCCATAGAAACGTTACTCGATTCAGAAGGAAATGTCTTAGAACACATAGTATTTCATAGCGACGCAATTTCCGTGTGAATTCGTCAATGTGTGGGAGTGAGGGATGCAGTAAAGAGTGATTAGTGGATCGGAAATGTGATTGTCGTATCCCAAAAGAAAATCCTGTCGTTTCCATAGAAACGTTACTCGATCTAGAAGGAAATGTCTTAGAACACATAGTATTTCATAGCGACGCAATTTCCGTGTGAATTCGTAAATGAGTGGGAGTGAGGGAAGCAGTAAAGAAGGATTAGTGGATCGGAAATGAGGTTGTCGTATCCCAAAAGAAAATCCTGTCGTTTCCATAGAAACGTTACTCGATTTAGAAGGAGAAGTCTTAGAACACATAGTATTTCGCAGCGTCGCAATTTCGTGTGAATTCGTCAATGAGTGAGAGTGAGGGATGCAGTAAAGAAGGATTAGTGGATCGGAAATGAGATTGTCGTATCCCAAAAAAAAAAAAATACTGTCGTTTCCATAGAAACGTTATTCGATTTAGAAGGAGAAGTCATAGAACACATAGTATTTCATAGCGACGCAATTTCCGTGTGAATTCGTCAATTTGTGGGAGTGAGGGATGCAGCAAAGAAGGATTTGTGGATCGGAAACGAGATTGTCGTATCCCAAAAGAAAATCCTGTCGTTTCCATAGAAACATTACTCGATTTAGAGGGAGAAGTCATAGAACACGTAGTATTTCATAGCGACGCAATTTCCGTGTGAATTCGTCAATGAGTGGGAGTGAGGGATGCAGTAAAGAAGGATTAGTGGATCGGAAATGAGATTGTGGTATCCCAAAAGAAAATCCTGTCGTTTCCATAGAAACGTTACTCGTTTTAGAAAGAGAAGTCTTAGAACACATAGTATTTCATAGCAACGCAATTTCCGTGTGAATTCGTCAATGTGTGGGAGTGAGGGATGCAGTAAAGAAGGATTAGTGAATCGGCAATGAGATTGTCGTATCCCAAAAGAAAATCATGTCGTTTCCATAGAAACGTTACTTGATTCAGAAGGAGAAGCCATAGAACCCACAGTATATCATAGCGACGCAATTTCCGTGTGAATTCGTCAATGAGTGGGAGTGAGGGATGCAGTAAAGAAGGATTAGTGGATCGGAAATGAGATTCTCGTATCCCAAAAGAAAATCCTGTCGTTTCCATAGAAACGTTACTCGAGTTAGAAGGAGAATTCATAGAACCCATAGTATTTCATAGCAACGCAATTTCCGTGTGAACTCGTCAATGTGTGGGAGTGAGGGATGCAGTAAAGAAGGATTAGTGGATCGGAAATGGGATTGTCGTATCCCAAAAGAAAATCCTGTCGTTTCCATAGAAACGTTACTCGATTTAGAAGGAGAAAACATTGAACCCATAGCATTTCATAGCGACGCAATTTCCGTGTGAATTCGTCAATGTGTGGGAGTGAGGGATGCAGTAAAGAAGGATTAGTGGATCGGAAATGAGATTGTCGTATCCCAAAAGAAAATCCTGTCGTTACCATAGAAACGTTACTCGATTTAGAAGGAGAAGTCATAGAACACATAGTATCTCATAGCGACGCAATTTCCGTGTGAATTCGTCAATGAGTGGGAGTGAGGGATGCAGTAAAGAAGGATTACTGGATCGGAAATGAGATTGTCGTATCCCAAAAGAAAATCCTGTCGTTTCCATAGAAACGTTTCTCGATTTAGAAGGAGAAGTCATAGAACCCATAGTATTTCATAGCGACGCAATTTCCGTGTGAATTCGTCAATGAGTGGGAGTGATGGATGCAGTAAAGAAGGATTAGTGGATTGGAAATGTGATTGTCGTATCCCAAAAGAAAATCCAGTCGTTTCCATAGAAACGTTACTCGATTTAGAAGGAGAAGTCTTAGAACACATAGTATTTCATAGCGACGCTATATCCGTGTGAATTCGTCAATGAGTGGGAGTGATGGATGCAGTAAAGAAGGATTAGTGAATTGGAAATGTGATTGTCGTATCCCAAGAAAAAATACAGTTGTTTCCATAGAAACGTTACTCGATTTAGACGGAGAAGTCTTAGAACACATAGTATTTCATAGCGACGCTATTTCCGTGTGAATTCGTCAATGAGTGGGAGTGAGGGATGCAGTAAAGAAGGATTAGTGGATCGGAAATGAGATTGTCGTATCCCAAAACAAAATCCTGTCGTTTCCATAGAAACGTTACTCGATTTAGAAAGAGAAGTCTTAGAACACGTAGTATTTCATAGCGACGGAATTTCCGTGTGAATTCGTCAATGAGTGGGAGTGAGGGATGCAGTAAAGGATTAGTGGATCGGAAATGAAATTGTCGTATCCCAAAAGAAAATCTTGTCGTTTCCATAGAAACGTTACTCGATTTAGAAGGAAATGTCTTAGAACACATAGTATTTCATGGCGACGCTATTTCCGTGTGAATTCGTCAATGAGTGGGAGTGAGGGATGCAGTAATGAAAGATTAGTGGATCGGAAATGAGATTGTCGTATCCCAAAACAAAATCCTGTCGTTTCCATAGAAACGTTACTCGATTTAGAAAGAGAAATCTTAGAACACGTAGTATTTCATAGCGACGCAATTTCCGTGTGAATTCGTCAATGTGTGGGAGTGAGGGATGCAGTAAAGAAGGATTAGTGGATCGGAAATGAGATTGTCGTATCCCAAAACAAAATCCTGTCGTTTCCATAGAAACGTTACTCGATTTAGAAGGAAATGTCTTAGAACACATAGTATTTCATAGCGACGCAATTTCCGTGTGAATTCGTCAATGTGTGGGAGTGAGGGATGCAGTGAAGAAGGATTAGTGGATCGGAAATGTGATTGTCGTATCCCAAAAGAAAATCCTGTCGGTTCCATAGATACGTTACTCGATTTAGAAGGAAATGTCTTAGAACACAAGGTATTTCATAGCGACGCAATTTCCGTGTGAATTCGTCAGTGTGTGGGAGTGAGGGATGCAGTAAAGAAGGATTAGTGGATCGGAAATGAGATTGTCGTATCCCAAAAGAAATTCCTGTCGTTTCCATAGAAACGTTACACGATTTACAAGGAGAAGTCTTAGAACACATAGTATTTCATAGCGACGCAATTTCCGTGTGAATTCGTCAATGTGTGGGAGTGAGGGATGCAGTAAAGAAGGATTACTGGATCGGAAATGGGATTGTTGTATCACAAAAGAAAATCCTGTTGTTTCCATAGAAACGTTACTCGATTTAGAAGGAGAAAACATTGAACCCATAGCATTTCATAGCGACGCATTTTCCGTGTGAATTCGTCAATGTGTGGGAGTGAGGGATGCAGTAAAGAAGGATTAGTGGATCGGAAATGAGATTGTCGTATCCCAAAAGAAAATCCTGTCGTTTCCATAGAAACGTTACTCGATTTAGAAGGAGAAGTCATAGAACACATAGTATCTCATAGCGACGCAATTTCCGTGTGAATTCGTCAATGAGTGGGTGTGAGGGATGCAGTAAAGAAGGATTAGTGGATCGGAAATGAGATTGTCGTATCCCAAAAGAAAATCCTGTCGTTTCCATAGAAACGTTACTCGATTTAGAAGGAGAAGTCATAGAACCCATAGTATTTCATAGCGACGCAATTTCCGTGTGAATTCGTCAATGTGTGGGAGTGAGGGATGCAGTGAAGAAGAATTAGTGGATCGGAAATTTGAATGTCGTATCCCAAAAGAAAATCCTGTCGTTTCCGTAGATACGTTACTCGATTTAGAAGGAAATGTCTTAGAACACAAGGTATTTCATAGCGACGCAATTTCCGTATGAATTCGTCAATGTGTGGGAGTGAGGGATGCAGTAAAGAAGGATTAGTGGATCGGAAATGAGATTGTCGTATCCCAAAAGAAATTCCTGTCGTTTCCATAGAAACGATACTCGATTTAGAAGGAGAAGTCTTAGAACACATAGTATTTCATAGCGACGCAATTTCCGTGTGAATTCGTCAATGTGTGGGAGTGAGGGATGCAGTAAAGAAGTATTAGTGGATCGGAAATGAGATTGTCGTATCCCAAAAGAAAATCATGTCGTTTCCATAGAAACGTTACTCGATTTAGAAGGAGAAGTCAAAGAACCCATAGTATTTCATAGCGACGCAATTTCCGTGTGAATTCGTCGATGTGTGGGAGTGAGGGATGCAGTAAAGAAGGATTAGTGGATCGGAAATGAGATTGTCGTATCCCAAAAGAAAATCCTGTCGTTTCCAAAGAAACGTTACTCGATTTAGAAGGAGAAGTCATAGAACCCATAGTATTTCATAGCGACGCAATTTCCGTGTGAATTCGTCAATGTGTGGGAGTGAGGGATGCAGTAAAGAAGGATTAGTGGATCGGAAATGAGATTGTCGTATCCCCAAAGAAAATCCTGTCGTTTCCATAGAAACGTTACTCGATTTAGAAGGAAATGTCTTAGAACACATAGTATTTCATGGCGACGCAATTTCCGTGTGACTTCGTCAATGTGTTTGAGTGAGGGATGCAGTAAAGAAGGATTAGTGGATCGGAAAAGAGATTGTCATATCCCAAAAAAAAATCCTGTCCTTTCCATAGAAACGTTACTCGATTTAGAAAGAGAAGTCATAGAACCCATAGTATTTCATAGCGTCGCAATTTCCATGTGAATTCGTCAATGAGTGGGAGTGAGGGATGCAGTAAAGAAGGATTAGTGGATCGGAAATGAGATTGTCGTATCCCAAAAGAAAATCCTGTCGTTTCCATAGAAACGTTACTCGATTCAGAAGGAAATGTCTTAGAACACATAGTATTTCATAGCGACGCAATTTCCGTGTGAATTCGTCAATGTGTGGGAGTGAGGGATGCAGTAAAGAGGGATTAGTGGATCGGAAATGTGATTGTCGTATCCCAAAAGAAAATCCTGTCGTTTCCATAGAAACGTTACTCGATCTAGAAGGAAATGTCTTAGAACACATAGTATTTCATAGCGACGCAATTTCCGTGTGAATTCGTAAATGAGTGGGAGTGAGGGAAGCAGTAAAGAAGGATTAGTGGATCGGAAATGAGGTTGTCGTATCCCAAAAGAAAATCCTGTCGTTTCCATAGAAACGTTACTCGATTTAGAAGGAGAAGTCTTAGAACACATAGTATTTCGCAGCGTCGCAATTTCGTGTGAATTCGTCAATGAGTGAGAGTGAGGGATGCAGTAAATGAGGATTAGTGGATCGGAAATGAGATTGTCGTATCCCAAAAAAAAATACTGTCGTTTCCATAGAAACGTTACTCGATTTAGAAGGAGAAGTCATAGAACACATAGTATTTCATAGCGACGCAATTTCCGTGTGAATTCGTCAATTTGTGGGAGTGAGGGATGCAGTAAAGAAGGATTAGTGGATCGGAAACGAGATTGTCGTATCCCAAAAGAAAATCCTGTCGTTTCCATAGAAACATTACTCGATTTAGAGGGAGAAGTCATAGAACACGTAGTATTTCATAGCGACGCAATTTCCGTGTGAATTCGTCAATGAGTGGGAGTGAGGGATGCAGTAAAGAAGGATTAGTGGATCGGAAATGAGATTGTGGTATCCCAAAAGAAAATCCTGTCGTTTCCATAGAAACGTTACTCGTTTTAGAAAGAGAAGTCTTAGAACACATAGTATTTCATAGCAACGCAATTTCCGTGTGAATTCGTCAATGTGTGGGAGTGAGGGATGCAGTAAAGAAGGATTAGTGAATCGGAAATGAGATTGTCGTATCCCAAAAGAAAAACATGTCGTTTCCATAGAAACGTTACTTGATTCAGAAGGAGAAGCCATAGAACCCACAGTATTTCATAGCGACGCAATTTCCGTGTGAATTCGTCAATGAGTGGGAGTGAGGGATGCAGTAAAGAAGGATTAGTGGATCGGAAATGAGATTGTCGTATCCCAAAAGAATATCCTGTCGTTTCCATGGAAACGTTACACGATTTACAAGGAGAAGTCTTATAACACATAGTATTTCATAGCGACGCAATTTCCGTGTGAATTCGTCAATGTGTGGGAGTGAGGGATGCAGTAAAGAAGGATTAGTGGATCGGAAATGGGATTGTCGTATCCAAAAAGAAAACCCTGTCGTTTCCATAGAAACGTTACTCGATTTAGAAGGAGAAAACATTGAACCCATAGCATTTCATAGCGACGCAATTTCCGTGTGAATTCGTCAATATGTGGGAGTGAGGGATGCAGTAAAGATGGATTAGTGGATCGGAAATGAGATTGTCGTATCCCAAAAGAAAATCCTGTCGTTACCATAGAAACGTTACTCGATTTAGAAGGAGAAGTCATAGAACACGTAGTTTCTCATAGCGACGCAATTTCCGTGTGAATTCGTCAATGAGTGGGAGTGAGGGATGCAGTAAAGAAGGATTAGTGGATCGGAAATGAGATTGTCGTATCCCAAAAGAAAATCCTGTCGTTTCCATAGAAACGTTTCTCGATTTAGAAGGAAAAGTCATAGAACCCATAGTATTTCATAGCGACGCAATTTCCGTGTGAATTCGTCAATGAGTGGGAGTGATGGATGCAGTAAAGAAGGATTAGTGGATTGGAAATGTGATTGTCGTATCCCAAAAGAAAATCCAGTCGTTTCCATAGAAACGTTACTCGATTTAGAAGGAGAAGTCTTAGAACACATAGTATTTCATAGCGACGCTATTTCCGTGTGAATTCGTCAATGAGTGGGAGTGAGGGATGCAGTAAAGAAGGATTAGTGGATCGGAAATGAGATTGTCGTATCCCAAAACAAAATCCTGTCGTTTCCATAGAAACGTTACTCGATTTAGAAAGAGAAGTCTTAGAACACGTAGTATTTCATAGCGACGGAATTTCCGTGTGAATTCGTCAATGAGTGGGAGTGAGGGATGCAGTAAAGAAGGATTAGTGGATCGGAAATGAGATTGTCGTATCCCAAAAGAAAATCTTGTCGTTTCCATAGAAACGTTACTCGATTTAGAAGGAAATGTCTTAGAACACATAGTATTTCATGGCGACGCTATTTCCGTGTGAATTCGTCAATGAGTGGGAGTGAGGGATGCAGTAAAGAAAGATTAGTGGATCGGAAATGAGATTGTCGTATCCCAAAACAAAATCCTGTCGTTTCCATAGAAACGTTACTCGATTTAGAAAGAGAAATCTTAGAACACGTAGTATTTCATAGCGACGCAATTTCCGTGTGAATTCGTCAATGTGTGGGAGTGAGGGATGCAGTAAAGAAGGATTAGTGGATCGGAAATGAGATTGTCGTATCCCAAAACAAAATCCTGTCGTTTCCATAGAAACGTTAATCGATTTAGAAGGAAATGTCTTAGAACACATAGTATTTCATAGCGACGCAATTTCCGTGTGAATTCGTCAATGTGTGGGAGTGAAGGATGCAGTGAAGAAGGATTAGTGGATCGGAAATGTGATTGTCGTATCCCAAAAGAAAATCCTGTCGTTTCCATAGATACGTTACTCGATTTAGAAGGAAATGTCTTAGAACACAAGGTATTTCATAGCGACGCAATTACCGTGTGAATTCGTCAATGCGTGGGAGTGAGGGATGCAGTAAAGAAGGATTAGTGGATCGGAAATGAGATTGTCGTATCCCAAAAGAAATTCCTGTCGTTTCCATAGAAACGTTACTCGATTTAGAAGGAGAAGTCTTAGAACACATAGTACTTCATAGCGACGCAATTTCCGTGTGAATTCGTCAATGTGTAGGAGTGAGGGATGCAGTAAAGAAGTGTTAGTGGATCGGAAATGAGATTGTCGTATCCCAAAAGAAAATTCTGTCGTTTCCATAGAAACGTTACTCGATTTAGAAGGAGAAGTCTTAGAACCCATAGTTTTTCATAGCGACGCAATTTCCGTGTGAATTCGTCATTGAGTGGGAGTGAGGGATGCAGTAAAGAAGGATTAGTGGATCGGAAATGAGATTGTCGTATCCCAAAAGAAAATCCTGTCGTTTCCATAGAAACGTTACTCGATTTAGAAGGAGAAGTCTTAGAACACATAGTATTTCATAGCGACGCAATATCCGTGTGAATTCGTCAATGTGTGGGAGTGAGGGATGCAGTAAAGAAGGATTAGTGGATCGGAAATGAGATTGTCGTATCCCAAAAGAAAATCCTGTCGTTTCCATAGAAACGTTACTCGATTTAGAAGGAGAAGTCTTAGAACACATAGTATTTCATAGCGACGCAATTTCCGTGTCAATTCGTCAATGAGTGGGAGTGAGGGATGCAGTAAAGAAGGATTAGTGGATCGGAAATGAGATTGTCGTATCCCAAAAGAATATAATGTCGTTTCCATAGAAACGTTACTCGATTTAGAAGGAGAAGTCTTAGAACACATAGTATTTCATAGCGACGCTATTTCCGTGTGAATTCGTCAATGAGTGGGAGTGAGGGATGCAGTAAAGAAGGATTAGTGGATCGGAAATGAGATTGTCGTATCCCAAAACAAAATCCTGCCGTTTCCATAGAAACGTTACTCGATTTAGAAAGAGAAGTCTTAGAACACGTAGTATTTCATAGCGACGCAATTTCCGTGTGAATTCGTCAATGAGTGGGAGTGAGGGATGCAGTAAAAAAGGATTAGTGGATCGGAAATGAGATTGTCGTATCCCAAAAGAAAATCTTGTCGTTTCCATAGAAACGTTACTCGATTTAGAAGGAAATGTCTCAGAACACATAGTATTTCATGGCGACGCTATTTCCGTGTGAATTCGTCAATGAGTGGGAGTGAGGGATGCAGTAAAGAAGGATTAGTGGATCGGAAATGAGATTGTCGTATCCCAAAACAAAATCCTGTCGTTTCCATAGAAACGTTACTCGATTTAGAAGGAAATGTCTTAGAACACAAGGTATTTCATAGCGACGCAATTTCCGTGTGAATTCGACAATGTGTGGGAGTGAGGGATGCAGTAAAGAAGGATTAGTGGATCGGAAATGAGATTGTCGTATCCCAAAAGATATTCCTGTCGTTTCCATAGAAACGTTACTCGATTTAGAAGGAGAAGTCTTAGAACACATAGTACTTCATAGCGACGCAATTTCCGTGTGAATTCGTCAATGTGTAGGAGTGAGGGATGCAGTAAAGAAGTATTAGTGCATCGGAAATGAGATTGTCGTATCCCAAAAGAAAATCCTGTCGTTTCCATAGAAACGTTACTCGATTTAGAAGGAGAAGTCTTAGAACACATAGTATTTCATAGCGACGCAATTTCCGTGTGAATTCGTCAATGTGTGGGAGTGAGGGATACAGTAAAGAAGGATTAGTGGATCGGAAATGAGATTGTCGTCTCCCAAAAGAAAATCCTGTCGTTTCCATAGAAACTTTACTCGATTTAGAAGGAGAAGTCTTAGAACACACAGTATTTCATAGCGACGCAATTTCCGTGTGAATTCGTCAATGTGTGGGAGTGAGGGATGCAGTAAAGAAGGATTAGTGGATCGGAAATGAGATTGTCGTATCCCAAAAGAAAATCCTGTCGTTTCCATAGAATTGTTATCGATTTAGAAGCAGAAGTAATAGAACCCATAGTTTTTCATAGCGACGCAATTTCCGTGTGAATTCGTCAATGAGTGGGAGTCAGGGATGCAGTAAAGAAGGATTAGTGGATAGGAAATGAGATTGTCGTATCCCAAAAGAAAATCCTGTCGTTTCCATAGAAACGTTACTCGATTTAGAAGGAAATGTCTTAGAACACATAGTATTTCATAGCGACGCAATTTCCGTGTGAATTCGTCAATGTGTGGGAGTGAGGGATGCAGTAAAGAAGGATTAGTGGATCGGAAATGAGATTGTCGTATCCCAAAAGAAAATCCTGTCGTTTCCATAGAAACGTTACTCGATTTAAAAGGAGAAGTCTTAGAACACATAGTATTTCATAGCGACGCAATTTCCGTGTCAATTCGTCAATGAGTGGGAGTGAGGGATGCAGTAAAGAAGGATTAGTGGATCGGAAATGAGATTGTCGTATCCCAAAAGAATATAATGTCGTTTCAATAGAAGCGTTACTCGATTTAGAAGGAGAAGTCTTAGAACACATAGTAATTCATAGCGACGCTATTTCCGTGTGAATTCGTCAATGAGTGGGAGTGAGGGATGCAGTAAAGAAGGATTAGTGGATCGGAAATGAGATTGTCGTATCCCAAAAGAAAATCCTGTCGTTTCCATAGAAACGTTACTCGATTTAGAAGGAGAAGTCTTAGAACACATAGTACTTCATAGCGACGCAATTTCCGTGTCAATTCGTCAAAGAGTAGGAGTGAGGGATGCAGTAAACAAGGATTAGTGGATCGGAAATGAGATTGTCGTGTGCCAAAAGAATATAATGTCGTTTCCATAGAAACGTTACTCGATTCAGAATGAAATGCCTTAGAACACAAGGTATTTCATAGCGACGCAATTTCCGTGTCAATTCGTCAAAGAGTAGGAGTGAGGGATGCAGTAAAGAAGGATTAGTGGATCGGAAATGAGATTGTCGTATCCCAAAAGAAATTCCTGTCGTTTCCATAGAAACGTACTCGATTTAGAAGGAGATGTCTTAGAACACATAGTATTTCATAGCGACGCAATTTCCGTGTGAATTCGTCAATGTGTGGGAGTGAGGGATGCAGTAAAGAAGTATTAGTGGATCGGAAATGAGATTGTCGTATCCCAAAAGAAAATCCTGTCGTTTCCATAGAAACGTTACTCGATTTAGAAGGAGAAGTCTTAGAACACATAGTATTTCATAGCGATGCAATTTCCGTGTGAATTCGTCAATGTGTGGGAGTGAGGGATGCAGTAAAGAAGGATTAGTGGATCGGAAATGAGATTGTCGTATCCCAAAAGAAAATCCTGTCGTTTCCATAGAAACGTTACTCGATTTAGAAGGAGAAGTCTTAGAACACACAGTATTTCATAGCGACGCAATTTCCGTGTGAATTCGTCAATGTGTGGGAGTGAGGGATGCAGTAAAGAAGGATTAGTGGATCGGAAATGAGATTGTCGTATCCCAAAAGAAAATCCTGTCGTTTCCATAGAAACGTTATCGATTTAGAAGCAGAAGTCATAGAACCCATAGTATTTCATAGCGACGCAATTTCCGTGTGAATTCGTCAATGAGTGGGAGTGAGGGATGCAGTAAAGACGGATTAGTGGATCGGAAATGAGATTGTCGTATCCCAAAAGAAAATCCTGTCGTTTCCATAGAAACGTTACTCGATTTAGAAGGAGAAGTCTTAGAACACATAGTATTTCATAGCAACGCAATTTCCGTGTGAATTCGTCAATGTGTGGGAGTGAGGGATGCAGTAAAGAAGGATTAGTAGATCGGAAATGACATTGTCGTATCCCAAAAGAAAATCCTGTCGTTTCCATAGAAACGTTAGTCGATTTAGAAGGAGAAGTCTTACAACACATAGTATTTCATAGCGATGCAATTTCCGTGTCAATTCGTCAATGAGTGGGAGTGAGGGATGCAGTAAAGAAGGATTAGTGGATCGGAAATGAGATTGTCGTATCCCAAAAGATTATAATGTCGTTTCCATAGAAACGTTACTCGATTTAGAAGGAGAAGTCTTAGAACACATAGTATTTCATAGCGACGCAATTTCCGTGTGAATTCGTCAATGAGTGGGAGTGAGGGATGCAGTAAAGAAGGATTAGTGGATCGGAAATGAGATTGTCGTATCCGAAAAGAAAATCCTGTCGTTTCCATAGAAACGTTACTCGATTTAGAAGAAGAAGTCTTAGAACCCATAGTATTTCATAGCGACGCAATTTCCGTGTGAATTCGTCAATGAGTGGGAGTGAGGGATTCAGTAAAGAAAGATTAGTGGATCGGAAATGAGATTGTCGTATCCCAAAAGAAAATCCTGTCGTTTCCATAGAAACGTTACTCGATTTAGAAGGAAATGTCTTAGAACACATAGCATTGCCTAGCGACGCAATTTCCGTGTGAATCAGTCAATATGTGGGAGTGAGGGATGCAGAATAGAAGTATTAGTGGATCGGAAATGAGATTGTCGTATCCCAAAAGAAAATCCTGTCGTTTCCATAGAAACGTTACTCGATTTAGAAGGAGAAGTCTTAGAACACATAGTATTTCATAGCGACGCAATTTCCGTGTCAATTCGTCAATGAGTGGGAGTGAGGGATGCAGTAAAGAAGGATTAGTGGATCGGAAATGAGATTGTCGTATCCCAAAAGATTATAATGTCGTTTCCATAGAAACGTTACTCGATTTAGAAGGAGAAGTCTTAGAACACATAGTATTTCATAGCGACGCAATTTCCGTGTGAATTCGTCAATGAGTGGGAGTGAGGGATGCAGTAAAGAAGGATTAGTGGATCGGAAATGAGATTGTCGTATCCGAAAAGAAAATCCTGTCGTTTCCATAGAAACGTTACTCGATTTAGAAGAAGAAGTCTTAGAACCCATAGTATTTCATAGCGACGCAATTTCCGTGTGAATTCGTCAATGAGTGGGAGTGAGGGATTCAGTAAAGAAAGATTAGTGGATCGGAAATGAGATTGTCGTATCCCAAAAGAAAATCCTGTCGTTTCCATAGAAACGTTACTCGATTTAGAAGGAAATGTCTTAGAACACATAGCATTGCCTAGCGACGCAATTTCCGTGTGAATCAGTCAATATGTGGGAGTGAGGGATGCAGAATAGAAGTATTAGTGGATCGGAAATGAGATTGTCGTATCCCAAAAGAAAATCCTGTCGTTTCCATAGAAACGTTACTCGATTTAGAAGGAGAAGTCTTAGAACACATAGTATTTCATAGCGACGCAATTTCCGTGTGAATTCGTCAATGTGTGGGAGTGAGGGATGCAGTAAAGAAGGATTAGTGGATCGGAAATGAGATTGTCGTATCCCAAAAGAAAATCCAGTCGTTTCGATAGAAACGTTACTCGATTTAGAAGGAGAAGTCTTAGAACACACAGTATTTCATAGCGACGCAATTTCCGTGTGAATTCGTCAATGTGTGGGAGTGAGGGATGCAGTAAAGAAGAATTAGTGGATCGGAAATGAGATTGTCGTATCCCAAAAGAAAATCCTGTCGTTTCCATAGAAACGTTATCGATTTAGAAGCAGAAGTCATAGAACCCATAGTATTTTATAGCGACGCAATTTCCGTGTGAATTCGTCAATGAGTGGGAGTGAGGGATGCAGTAAAGAAGGATTAGTGGATCGGAAATGAGATTGTCGTATCCCAAAAGAAAATCCTGTCGTTTCCATAGAAACGTTACTCGATTTAGAAGGAGAAGTCTTAGAACACATAGTATTTCATAGCAACGCAATTTCCGTGTGAATTCGTCAATGTGTGGGAGTGAGGAATGCAGTAAAGAAGGATTAGTGGATCGGAAATGAGATTCTCGTATCCCAAAAGAAAATCCTGTCGTTTCCATAGAAACGTTACTCGATTTAGAAGGAGAAGTCTTAGAACACATTGTATTTCATAGCGACGCAATTTCCGTGTCAATTCGTCAATGAGTGGGAGTGAGGGATGCAGTAAAGAAGGATTAGTGGATCGGAAATGAGATTGTCGTATCCCAAAAGAATATAATGTCGTTTCCATAGAAACGTTACTCGATTTAGAAGGAGAAGTCTTAGAACACATAGTATTTCATAGCGACGCAATTTCCGTGTGAATTCGTCAATGTGTGGGAGTGAGGGATGCAGTAAAGAAGGATTAGTGGATCGGAAATGAGATTGTCGTATCCCAAAAGAAAATCCTGTCGTTTCCATAGAAACGTTACTCGATTTAGAAGGAGAAGTCATAGAACCCATAGTAATTCATAGCGACGCAGTTTCCGTGTGAATTCGTCAATGAGTGGGAGTGAGGGATGCAGTAAAGAAGGATTAGTGGATCGGAAAAGAGATTGTCGTATCCCAAAAGAAAATCCTGTCGTTTCCATAGAAACGTTACTCGATGTAGAAGGAGAAGTCATAGAACCCATAGAATTTCATAGCGACGCAATTTCCGTGTGAATTCGTCAATGAGTGGGAGTGAGGGATGCAGTAAAGAAAGATTAGTGGATCGGAAATGAGATTGTCGTATCCCAAAAGAAAATCCTGTCGTTTCCATAGAAACGTTACTCGATTTAGAAGGAAATGTCTTAGAACACATAGCATTTCATAGCGACGCAATTTCCGTGTGAATTCGTCAATGAGTGGGAGTGAGGGATGCAGTAAAGAAGGATTAGTGGATCGGAAATGAGATTATCGTATCCCAAAAGAAAATCCTGTCGTTTCCATAGAAACGTTACTCGATTTAGAAGGAGAAGTCTTAGAACACATAGTATTTCATAGCGACGCAATTTCCGTGTGAATTCGTCAGTGAGTGGGAGTGAGGGATGCAGTAAAGAAGGATTAGTGGATCGGAAATGAGATTGTCATATCCCAAAAGAAAATCCTGTCGTTCCCATAGAAACGTTACTCGATTTATAAGGAGAAGTCTTAGAACACATAGTATTTCATAGCGATGCAATTTCCGTGTGAATTCGTCAATGAGTGGAAGTGAGGGATGCAGTAAAGAAGGATTAGTGGATCGGAAATGAGATTGTCGTATCCCAAAAGAAAATCCTTTCGTTTCCATAGGAACGTTACTCGATTTAGAAGGAGAAAACATTGAACCCATAGTATTTCATAGCGACGCAATTTCCGTGTGAATTCGTCAATGTGTGGGAGTGAGGGATGCAGTAAAGAAGGATTAGTGGATCGGAAATGAGATTGTCGTATCCCAAAAGAAAATCCTGTCGTTTCCATAGAAACGTTACTCGATTTAGAAGGAGAAGTCATAGAACACATAGTATCTCATAGCGACGCAATTTCCGTGTGAATTCGTCAATGAGTGGGAGTGAGGGATGCAGTAAAGAAGGATTAGTGGATCGGAAATGAGATTGTCGTATCCCAAAAGAAAATCCTGTCGTTTCCATAGAAACGTTACTCGATTTAGAAGGAGAAGTCATAGAACCCATAATATTTCATAGCGACGCTATTTCCGTGTGAATTCGTCAATGAGTGGGAGTGATGGATGCAGTAAAGAAGGATTAGTGGATTGGAAATGTGATTGTCGTATCCCAAAAGAAAATCCAGTCGTTTCCATAGAAACGTTACTCGATTTAGAAGGAGAAGTCTTAGAACACATAGTATTTCATAGCGACGCTATTTCCGTGTGAATTCAACAATGAGTGGGAGTGAGGGATGCAGCAATGAAGGATTAGTGGATCGGAAATGAGATTGTCGTATCCCAAAACAAAATCCTGTCTTTTCCATAGAAACGTTACTCGATTTAGAAAGAGAAGTCTTAGAACACATAGTATTTCATAGCGACGCAATTTCCGTGTGAATTCGTCAATGAGTGGGAGTGAGGGATGCAGTAAAGAAGGATTAGTGGATCGGAAATGAGATTGTCGTATCCCAAAAGAAAATCCTGTCGTTTCCATAGAAACGTTACTCGATTTAGAAGGAAATGTCTTAGAACACATAGTATTTCATAGCGACGCTATTTCCGTGTGAATTCGTCAATGAGTGGGAGTGAGGGATGCAGTAAAGAAGGATTAGTGGATCGGAAATGAGATTGTCGTATCCCAAAACAAAATCCTGTCGTTTCCATAGAAACGTTGCTCGATTTAGAAAGAGAAGTCTTAGAACCCATAGTATTTCATAGCGACGCAATTTCCGTGTGAATTCGTCAATGTGTGGGAGTGAGAGATGCAGTAAAGAAGGATTAGTGGATCGGAAATGAGATTGTCGTATCCCAAAAGAAAATCCTGTCGTTTCCATAGAGACGTTACTCGATTTAGAAGGAAATGTCTTAGAACACATATTATTTAATAGCGACGCAATTTCCGTGTGAATTCGTCAATGTGTGGGAGTGAGGGATGCAGTGAAGAAGGATTAGTGGATCGGAAATGTGATTGTCGTGTCCCAAAAGAAAATCCTGTCGTCTCCATAGATACGTTACTCGATTTAGAAGGAAATGTCTTAGAACACAAGGTATTTCATAGCGACGCAATTTCCGTGTGAATTCGTCAATGTGTGGGAGTGAGGGATGCAGTAGAGAAGGATTAGTGGATCGGAAATGAGATTGTCGTATCCCAAAAGAAATTCGTGTCGTTTCCATAGAAACGTTACTCGATTCAGAAGGAGAAGTCTTAGAACACATAGTATTTCATAGCGACGCAATTTCCGTTTGAATTCGTCAATGTGTAGGAGTGAGGGATGCAGTAAAGAAGTATTAGTGGATCGGAAATGAGATTGTCGTATCCCAAAAGAAAATCCTGTCGTTTCCATAGAAACGTTACTCGATTTAGAAGGAGAAGTCTTAGAACACATAGTATTTCATAGCGACGCAATTTCCGTGTGAATTCGTCAATGTGTGGGAGTGAGGGATGCAGTAAAGAAGGATTAGTGGATCGGAAATGAGATTGTCGTATCCCAAAAGAAAATCCTGTCGTTTCCATAGAAACGTTACTCGATTCAGAAGGAGAAGTCTTAGAACACACAGTATTTCATAGCGACGCAATTTCCGTGTGAATTCGTCAATGTGTGGGAGTGAGGGATGCAGTAAAGAAGGGTTAGTGGATCGGAAATGAGATTGTCGTATCCCAAAAGAAAATCCTGTCGTTTCCATAGAAACGTTACTCGATTTAGAAGCAGAAGTCATAGAACCCATAGTATTTCATAGCGACGCAATTTCCGTGTGAATTCGTCAATGAGTGGGAATGAGGGATGCAGTAAAGAAGGATTAGTGGATTGGAAATGAGATTGTCGTATCCCAAAAGAAAATCCTGTCGTTTCCATAGAAACGTTACTCGATTTAGAAGGAGAAGTCTTAGAACACATAGTATTTCATAGCGACGCAATTTCCGTGTGAATTCGTCAATGTGTGGGAGTGAGGGATGCAGTAAAGAAGGATTAGTGGATCGGAAATGAGATTGTCGTATCCCAAAAGAAAATCCTGTCGTTTCCATAGAAACGTTACTCGATTTAGAAGGAGAAGTCTTAGAACACATAGTATTTCATAGCGACGCAATTTCCGTGTCAATTCGTCAATGAGTAGGAGTGAGGGATGCAGTAAAGAAGTATTAGTGGATCGGAAATGAGATTGTCGTATCCCAAAAGAAAATCCTATCGTTTCCATAGAAACGTTACTCGATTTAGAAGGAGAAGTCTTAGAACACATAGTATTTCATAGCGACGCAATTTCCGTGTGAATTCGTCAGTGAGTGGGAGTGAGGGATGCAGTAAAGAAGGATTAGTGGATCGGAAATGAGATTGTCATATCCCAAAAGAAAATCCTGTCGTTCCCATAGAAACGTTACTCGATTTATAAGGAGAAGTCTTAGAACACATAGTATTTCATAGCGATGCAATTTCCGTGTGAATTCGTCAATGAGTGGAAGTGAGGGATGCAGTAAAGAAGGATTAGTGGATCGGAAATGAGATTGTCGTATCCCAAAAGAAAATCCTGTCGTTTCCATAGAAACGTTACTCGATTTAGAAGGAGAAAACATTGAACCCATAGTATTTCATAGCGACGCAATTTCCGTGTGAATTCGTCAATGTGTGGGAGTGAGGGATGCAGTAAAGAAGGATTAGTGGATCGGAAATGAGATTGTCGTATCCCAAAAGAAAATCCTGTCGTTTCCATAGAAACGTTACTCGATTTAGAAGGAGAAGTCATAGAACACATAGTATCTCATAGCGACGCAATTTCCGTGTGAATTCGTCAATGAGTGGGAGTGAGGGATGCAGTAAAGAAGGATTAGTGGATCGGAAATGAGATTGTCGTATCCCAAAAGAAAATCCTGTCGTTTCCATAGAAACGTTACTCGATTTAGAAGGAGAAGTCATAGAACCCATAATATTTCATAGCGACGCTATTTCCGTGTGAATTCGTCAATGAGTGGGAGTGATGGATGCAGTAAAGAAGGATTAGTGGATTGGAAATGTGATTGTCGTATCCCAAAAGAAAATCCAGTCGTTTCCATAGAAACGTTACTCGATTTAAAAGGAGAAGTCTTAGAACACATAGTATTTCATAGCGACGCTATTTCCGTGTGAATTCAACAATGAGTGGGAGTGAGGGATGCAGCAATGAAGGATTAGTGGATCGGAAATGAGATTGTCGTATCCCAAAACAAAATCCTGTCTTTTCCATAGAAACGTTACTCGATTTAGAAAGAGAAGTCTTAGAACACATAGTATTTCATAGCGACGCAATTTCCGTGTGAATTCGTCAATGAGTGGGAGTGAGGGATGCAGTAAAGAAGGATCAGTGGATCGGAAATGAGATTGTCGTATCCCAAAAGAAAATCCTGTCGTTTCCATAGAAACGTTACTCGATTTAGAAGGAAATATCTTAGAACACATAGTATTTCATAGCGACGCTATTTCCGTGTGAATTCGTCAATGAGTGGGAGTGAGGGATGCAGTAAAGAAGGATTAGTGGATCGGAAATGAGATTGTCGTATCCCAAAACAAAATCCTGTCGTTTCCATAGAAACGTTACTCGATTTAGAAAGAGAAGTCTTAGAACACGTAGTATTTCATAGCGACGCAATTTCCGTGTGAATTCGTCAATGTGTGGGAGTGAGAGATGCAGTAAAGAAGGATTAGTGGATCGGAAATGAGATTGTCGTATCCCAAAAGAAAATCCTGTCGTTTCCATAGAGACGTTACTCGATTTAGAAGGAAATGTCTTAGAACACATATTATTTAATAGCGACGCAATTTCCGTGTGAATTCGTCAATGTGTGGGAGTGAGGGATGCAGTGAAGAAGGATTAGTGGATCGGAAATGTGATTGTCGTGTCCCAAAAGAAAATCCTGTCGTCTCCATAGATACGTTACTCGATTTAGAAGGAAATGTCTTAGAACACAAGGTATTTCATAGCGACGCAATTTCCGTGTGAATTCGTCAATGTGTGGGAGTGAGGGATGCAGTAGAGAAGGATTAGTGGATCGGAAATGAGATTGTCGTATCCCAAAAGAAATTCGTGTCGTTTCCATAGAAACGTTACTCGATTCAGAAGGAGAAGTCTTAGAACACATAGTATTTCATAGCGACGCAATTTCCGTTTGAATTCGTCAATGTGTAGGAGTGAGGGATGCAGTAAAGAAGTATTAGTGGATCGGAAATGAGATTGTCGTATCCCAAAAGAAAATCCTGTCGTTTCCATAGAAACGTTACTCGATTTAGAAGGAGAAGTCTTAGAACACATAGTATTTCATAGCGACGCAATTTCCGTGTGAATTCGTCAATGTGTGGGAGTGAGGGATGCAGTAAAGAAGGATTAGTGGATCGGAAATGAGATTGTCGTATCCCAAAAGAAAATCCTGTCGTTTCCATAGAAACGTTACTCGATTCAGAAGGAGAAGTCTTAGAACACACAGTATTTCATAGCGACGCAATTTCCGTGTGAATTCGTCAATGTGTGGGAGTGAGGGATGCAGTAAAGAAGGGTTAGTGGATCGGAAATGAGATTGTCGTATCCCAAAAGAAAATCCTGTCGTTTCCATAGAAACGTTACTCGATTTAGAAGCAGAAGTCATAGAACCCATAGTATTTCATAGCGACGCAATTTCCGTGTGAATTCGTCAATGAGTGGGAATGAGGGATGCAGTAAAGAAGGATTAGTGGATTGGAAATGAGATTGTCGTATCCCAAAAGAAAATCCTGTCGTTTCCATAGAAACGTTACTCGATTTAGAAGGAGAAGTCTTAGAACACATAGTATTTCATAGCGACGCAATTTCCGTGTGAATTCGTCAATGTGTGGGAGTGAGGGATGCAGTAAAGAAGGATTAGTGGATCGGAAATGAGATTGTCGTATCCCAAAAGAAAATCCTGTCGTTTCCATAGAAACGTTACTCGATTTAGAAGGAGAAGTCTTAGAACACATAGTATTTCATAGCGACGCAATTTCCGTGTCAATTCGTCAATGAGTGGGAGTGAGGGATGCAGTAAAGAAGTATTAGTGGATCGGAAATGAGATTGTCGTATCCCAAAAGAAAATCCTGTCGTTTCCATAGAAACGTTACTCGATTTAGAAGGAGAAGTCTTAGAACACATAGTATTTCATAGCGACGCAATTTCCGTGTGAATTCGTCAGTGAGTGGGAGTGAGGGATGCAGTAAAGAAGGATTAGTGGATCGGAAATGAGATTGTCATATCCCAAAAGAAAATCCTGTCGTTCCCATAGAAACGTTACTCGATTTATAAGGAGAAGTCTTAGAACACATAGTATTTCATAGCGATGCAATTTCCGTGTGAATTCGTCAATGAGTGGAAGTGAGGGATGCAGTAAAGAAGGATTAGTGGATCGGAAATGAGATTGTCGTATCCCAAAAGAAAATCCTGTCGTTTCCATAGAAACGTTACTCGATTTAGAAGGAGAAAACATTGAACCCATAGTATTTCATAGCGACGCAATTTCCGTGTGAATTCGTCAATGTGTGGGAGTGAGGGATGCAGTAAAGAAGGATTAGTGGATCGGAAATGAGATTGTCGTATCCCAAAAGAAAATCCTGTCGTTTCCATAGAAACGTTACTCGATTTAGAAGGAGAAGTCATAGAACACATAGTATCTCATAGCGACGCAATTTCCGTGTGAATTCGTCAATGAGTGGGAGTGAGGGATGCAGTAAAGAAGGATTAGTGGATCGGAAATGAGATTGTCGTATCCCAAAAGAAAATCCTGTCGTTTCCATAGAAACGTTACTCGATTTAGAAGGAGAAGTCATAGAACCCATAATATTTCATAGCGACGCTATTTCCGTGTGAATTCGTCAATGAGTGGGAGTGATGGATGCAGTAAAGAAGGATTAGTGGATTGGAAATGTGATTGTCGTATCCCAAAAGAAAATCCAGTCGTTTCCATAGAAACGTTACTCGATTTAAAAGGAGAAGTCTTAGAACACATAGTATTTCATAGCGACGCTATTTCCGTGTGAATTCAACAATGAGTGGGAGTGAGGGATGCAGCAATGAAGGATTAGTGGATCGGAAATGAGATTGTCGTATCCCAAAACAAAATCCTGTCTTTTCCATAGAAACGTTACTCGATTTAGAAAGAGAAGTCTTAGAACACATAGTATTTCATAGCGACGCAATTTCCGTGTGAATTCGTCAATGAGTGGGAGTGAGGGATGCAGTAAAGAAGGATCAGTGGATCGGAAATGAGATTGTCGTATCCCAAAAGAAAATCCTGTCGTTTCCATAGAAACGTTACTCGATTTAGAAGGAAATATCTTAGAACACATAGTATTTCATAGCGACGCTATTTCCGTGTGAATTCGTCAATGAGTGGGAGTGAGGGATGCAGTAAATAAGGATTAGTGGATCGGAAATGAGATTGTCGTATCCCAAAACAAAATCCTGTCGTTTCCATAGAAACGTTACTCGATTTAGAAAGAGAAGTCTTAGAACACGTAGTATTTCATAGCGACGCAATTTCCGTGTGAATTCGTCAATGTGTGGGAGTGAGAGATGCAGTAAAGAAGGATTAGTGGATCGGAAATGAGATTGTCGTATCCCAAAAGAAAATCCTGTCGTTTCCATAGAGACGTTACTCGATTTAGAAGGAAATGTCTTAGAACACATATTATTTCATAGCGACGCAATTTCCGTGTGAATTCGTCAATGTGTGGGAGTGAGGGATGCAGTGAAGAAGGATTAGTGGATCGGAAATGTGATTGTCGTGTCCCAAAAGAAAATCCTGTCGTCTCCATAGATACGTTACTCGATTTAGAAGGAAATGTCTTAGAACACAAGGTATTTCATAGCGACGCAATTTCCGTGTGAATTCGTCAATGTGTGGGAGTGAGGGATGCAGTAGAGAAGGATTAGTGGATCGGAAATGAGATTGTCGTATCCCAAAAGAAATTCCTGTCGTTTCCATAGAAACGTTACTCGATTCAGAAGGAGAAGTCTTAGAACACATAGTATTTCATAGCGACGCAATTTCCGTTTGAATCAATGTGTAGGAGTGAGGGATGCAGTAAAGAAGTATTAGTGGATCGGAAATGAGATTGTCGTATCACAAAAGAAAATCCTGTCGTTTCCATAGAAACGTTACTCGATTTAGAAGGAGAAGTCTTAGAACACATAGTATTTCATAGCGACGCAATTTCCGTGTGAATTCGTCAATGTGTGGGAGTGAGGGATGCAGTAAAGAAGGATTAGTGGATCGGAAATGAGATTGTCGTATCCCAAAAGAAAATCCTGTCGTTTCCATAGAAACGTTACTCGATTTAGAAGGAGAAGTCTTAGAACACACAGTATTTCATAGCGACGCAATTTCCGTGTGAATTCGTCAATGTGTGGGAGTGAGGGATGCAGTAAAGAAGGGTTAGTGGATCGGAAATGAGATTGTCGTATCCCAAAAGAAAATCCTGTCGTTTCCATAGAAACGTTACTCGATTTAGAAGCAGAAGTCATAGAACCCATAGTATTTCATAGCGACGCAATTTCCGTGTGAATTCGTCAATGAGTGGGAATGAGGGATGCAGTAAAGAAGGATTAGTGGATTGGAAATGAGATTGTCGTATCCCAAAAGAAAATCCTGTCGTTTCCATAGAAACGTTACTCGATTTAGAAGGAGAAGTCTTAGAACACATAGTATTTCATAGCGACGCAATTTCCCTGTGAATTCGTCAATGTGTGGGAGTGAGGGATGCAGTAAAGAAGGATTAGTGGATCGGAAATGAGATTGTCGTATCCCAAAAGAAAATCCTGTCGTTTCCATAGAAACGTTACTCGATTTAGAAGGAGAAGTCTTAGAACACATAGTATTTCATAGCGACGCAATTTCCGTGTCAATTCGTCAATGAGTGGGAGTGAGGGATGCAGTAAAGAAGTATTAGTGGATCGGAAATGAGATTGTCGTATCCCAAAAGAAAATCATGTCGTTTCCATAGAAACGTTACTCGATTTAGAAGGAGAAGTCTTAGAACACATAGTATTTCGTAGCGACGCAATTTCCGTGTGAATTCGTCAATGAGTGGGAGTGAGGGATGCAGTAAAGAAGGATTAGTGGATCGGAAATGAGATTGTCGTATCCCAAAAGAAAATCCTGTCGTTTCCATAGAAACGTTACTCGATTTAGAAGAAGAAGTCTTAGAACACATAGTATTTCATAGCGACGCAATTTACGTGTGAATTCGTCAATGAGTAGGAGTGAGGGATCCAGTAAAGAAGGATTAGTGGATCGGAAATGAGATTGTCGTATCCCAAAAGAAAATCCTGTTGTTTCCATAGAAACGTTACTCGATTTAGAAGGAGAAGTCTTAGAACACATAGTATTTCATAGCGACGCAATTTCCGTGTGAATTCGTCAATGAGTGGGAGTGAGGGATGCAGTAAAGAAGGATTAGTGGATCGGAAATGAGATTGTCGTATCCCAAAAGAAAATCCTGTCGTTTCCATAGAAACGTTACACGATTTAGAAGGAGAAGTCTTAGAACACATAGTATTTCATAGCGACGCAATTTCCGTGTGAATTCGTCAATGTGTGGGAGTGAGGGATGCAGTAAAGAAGGATTAGTGGATCGGAAATGAAATTGTCGTATCCCAAAAGAAAATCCTGTCGTTTCCATAGAAACGTTACTCGATTTAGAAGGAGATGTCTTAGAACACATAGTATTTCATAGCGACACAACTTTCGTGTGAATTCGTCAATGACTGGGAGTGAGGGACGCAGTAAAGAAGGATTAGTGGATCGGAAATGAGATTGTCGTATCCCAGAAGGAAATCCTGTCGTTTCCATAGAAACGTTACTCGATTTAGAAGGAGAAGTCTTAGAACACATAGTATTTCATAGCGACGCAATTTCCGTGTGAATTCGTCAATGTGTGGGAGTGAGGGATGCAGTAAAGAAGGATTAGTGGATCGGAAATGAGCTTGTCGTATCCCAAAAGAAAATCCTGTCGTTTGCATATAAACGTTTCTCGATATAGAAGGAGAAGTCTTAGAACACATAGTATTTCATAGCGACGCAATTTCCGTGTGAATCCGTCAATATGTGGGAGTGAGGGATGCAGAATAGAAGGATTAGTGGATCGGAAATGTGATTGTCGTATCCCAAAAGAAAATCCTGTCGTTTCCATAGAAACGTTACTCGATTTATAAGGAGAAGTCTTAGAACACATAGTATTTCATAGCGACGCAATTTCCGTGTCAAGTCGTCAATGAGTGGAAGTGAGGGATGCAGTAAAGAAGGATTAGTGGATCGGAAATGAGATTGTCGTATCCCAAAAGAAAATCATGTCGTTTCCATAGAAACGTTACTCGAGTTAGAAGGAGAAGTCTTAGAACACATAGTATTTCATAGCGACGCAATTTCCGTGTGAATTCGTCTATGTGTGGGAGTGAGGGATGCAGTAAAGATGGATTAGTAGATCGAAAATGAGATTGTCGTATACCAAAAGAAAATCCTGTCGTTTCCATAGAAACGTTACTCGATTTAGAAGGAGAAGTCATAGAACCCATAGTATTTCATAGCGACGCAATTTCCGTGTGAATTCGTCAATGAGTGGGAGTGAGGGATACAGTAAAGAAGGATTAGTGGATCGGAAATGAGATTGTCGTATCCCAAAAGAAAATCCTGTCGTTTCCATAGAAACGTTACACGATTTAGAAGGAGAAGTCTTAGAACACATAGTATTTCATAGCGACGCAATTTCCGTGTGAATTCGTCAATGTGTGGGAGTGAGGGATGCAGTAAAGAAGGATTAGTGGATCGGAAATGAAATTGTCGTATCTCAAAAGAAAATCCTGTCGTTTCCATAGAAACGTTACTCGATTTAGAAGGAGATGTCTTAGAACACATAGTATTTCATAGCGACACAACTTTCGTGTGAATTCGTCAATGAGTGGGAGTGAGGGACGCAGTAAAGAAGGATTAGTGGATCGGAAATGAGATTGTAGTATCCCAGAAGGAAATCCTGTCGTTTCCATAGAAACGTTACTCGATTTAGAAGGAGAAGTCTTAGAACACATAGTATTTCATAGCGACGCAATTTCCGTGTGAATTCGTCAATGTGTGGGAGTGAGGGATGCAGTAAAGAAGGATTAGTGGATCGGAAATGAGCTTGTCGTATCCCAAAAGAAAATCCTGTCGTTTGCATATAAACGTTTCTCGATATAGAAGGAGAAGTCTTGGAACACATAGTATTTCATAGCGACGCAATTTCCGCGTGAATTCGTCAATGAGTGGGAGTGAGGGATGAGTAAAGAAAGATTAGTGGATCGGAAATGAGATTGTCGTATCCGAAAAGAAAGTCCTGTCGTTTCCATAGAAACGTTACGCGATTTAGAAGAAGAAGTCTTAGAACACATAGTATTTCGTAGCGACGCAATTTCCGTGTGAATGCGTCAATGTGAGGGAGTGAGGGATGCAGTAAAGAAGGATTAGTGGATCGGAAATGAGATTGTCGTATCCCAAAAGAAAATCCTGTCGTTCCGTAGAAACGTTACTCGATTTAGAAGGAGAAGTCTTAGAACACATAGTATTTCATAGCGACGCAATTTCCGTGTGAATTCGTCAATGTGTGGGAGTGAGGGATGCAGTAAAGAAGGATTAGTGGATCAGAAATGAGATTGTCGTATCCCAAAAGAAAATCCTGTCGTTTCCATAGAAACGTTACTCGATTTAGAAGGAGAGGTCTTAGAACACATAGTATTTCATAGCGACGCAATTTCCGTGTGAATTCGTCAATGAGTGGGAGTGAGGGATGCAGTAAAGAAGGATTAGTGAATCGGAAATGAGATTGTCGTATCCCAAAAGAAAATCCTGTCGTTTCCATAGAAACGTTACTCGATTTAGAAGGAGAAGTCTTAGAACACATAGTATTTCATAGCGAAGCAATTTCCGTGTGAATTCGTCAATGTGTGGGAGTGAGGGATGCAGTAAAGAAGGATTAGTGGATCGGAAATGTGATTGTCGTATCCCAAAAGAAAATCATGTCGTTTCCATAGAAACGTTACTCGAGTTAGAAGGAGATGTCTTAGAACACATAGTATTTCATAGCGACGCAATTTCCGTGTGAATTCGTCTATGTGTGGGAGTGAGGGATGCAGTAAAGAAGGATTAGTAGATCGAAAATGAGATTGCCGTATACCAAAAGAAAATCCTGTCGTTTCCATAGAAACGTTACTCGATTTAGAAGGAGAAATCATAGAACACATTGTATTTCATAGCGACGCAATTTCCGTGTGGATTCATCAAAAAAAATGGTTCTGAGCACTATGGGACTTAACATCTATGGTCATCAGTCCCCTAGAACTTAGAACTACTTAAACCTAACTAACCTAAGGACAGCACACAACACCCAGCCATCACGCGGCAGAGAAAATCCCTGACCCCGCCGGGAATCGAACCCGGGAACCCGGGCGTGGGAAGCGAGAACGCGACCGCACGACCACGAGATGCGGGCTGTGGATTCATCAGTGAGTGGGAGTGAGGGATGCAGTAAAGAAGGATTAGTGGATCGGACATGAGATTGCCGTATACCAAAAGAAAATCCTGCCGTTTCCATAGAAATGTTACTCGATTTAGAAGGAGATGTCTTAGAACACATAGTATTTCATAGCGACGCAATTTCCGTGTGAATTCGTCAATGAGTGGGAGTGAGGGACGCAATAAAGAAGGATTAGTGGATCGGAAATGAGATTGTCGTATCCCAGAAGGAAATACTGTCGTTTCCATAGAAACGTTACTCGATTTAGAAGGAGAAGTCTTAGAACACATAGTATTTCATAGCGACGCAATTTCCGTGTGAATTCGTCAATGTGTGGGAGTGAGGGATGCAGTGAAGAAGGATTAGTGGATCGGAAATGAGCTTGTCGTATCCCAAAAGAAAATCCTGTCGTTTGCATATAAACGTTTCTCGATATAGAAGGAGAAGTCTTGGAACACATAGTATTTCATAGCGACGCAATTTCCGCGTGAATTCGTCAATGAGTGGGAGTGAGGGATGAGAAAAGAAAGATTAGTGGATCGGAAATGAGATTGTCGTATCCGAAAAGAAAGTAGTGTCGTTTCCATAGAAACGTTACTCGATTTAGAAGGAGAAGTCATAGAACCCATAGTATTTCATGGCGACGCAATTTCCGTGTGAATTCGTCAATGTGTGGGAGTGAGGGATGCAGTAAAGAAGGATTAGTGGATCGGAAATGTGATTGTCGTATCCCAAAAGAAAATCATGTCGTTTCCATAAAAACGTTACTCGAGTTAGAAGGAGAAGTCTTAGAACACATAGTATTTCATAGCGACGCAATTTCCGTGTGAATTCGTCAATGAGTGGGAGTGAGGGATGCAGTAAAGAAGGATTAGTGGATCGGAAATGAGATTGTCGTATCCCAAAGGAAAATCCTGTCGTTTCCATAGAAACGTTACTCGATTTAGAAGGAGAAGTCTTAGAACACATAGTATTTCATAGCGACGCTATTTCCGTGTGAATTCGTCAATGTGTGTTAGTGAGGGATGCAGTAAAAAAGGATTAGTGGATCGGAAATGAGCTTGTCGTATCCCAAAAGAAAATCCTGTCGTTTGCATATAAACGTTTCTCGATATAGAAGGAGAAGTCTTAGAACACATAGTATTTCATAGCGACGCAATTTCCGCGTGAATTCGTCAATGAGTGGGAGTGAGGGATGAGTAAAGAAAGATTAGTGGATCGGAAATGAGATTGTCGTATCCGAAAAGAAAGTCCTGTCGTTTCCATAGAAACGTTACTCGATTTAGAAGAAGAAGTCTTAGAACACATAGTATTTTGTAGCGACGCAATTTCCGGGTGAATTCGTCTATGTGTGGGAGTGAGGGATGCAGTAAAGTAGGATTAGTGGATCGGAAATGAGATTGTCGTATCCCAAAAGAAAATCCTGTCGTTCCATAGAAACGTTACTCGATTTAGAAGAAGAAGTCTTAGAACACATAGTATTTCATAGCGACGCAATTTCCGTGTGAATTCGTCAATGTGTGGGAGTGAGGGATGCAGTAAAGAAGGATTAGTGGATCAGAAATGAGATTGTCGTATCCCAAAAGAAAATCCTGTCGTTTCCATAGAAACGTTACTCGATTTAGAAGGAGAAGTCTTAGAACACATAGTATTTCATAGCGACGCAATTTCCGCGTGAATTCGTCAATGAGTGGGAGTGAGGGATGAGTAAAGAAAGATTAGTGGATCGGAAATGAGATTGTCGTATCCGAAAAGAAAGTCCTGTCGTTTCCATAGAAACGTTACTCGATTTAGAAGAAGAAGTCCTAGAACACATAGTATTTCGTAGCGACGCAATTTCCGTGTGAATTCGTCAATGTGTGGGAGTGAGGGATGCAGTAAAGAAGGATTAGTGGATCGGAAATGAGATTGTCGTATCCCAAAAGAAAATCCTGTCGTTCCATAGAAACGTTACTCGATTTAGAAGGAGAAGTCTTAGAACACATAGTATTTCATAGCGACGCAATTTCCGTGTGAATTCGTCAATGTGTGGGAGTGAGGGATGCAGTAAAGAAGGATTAGTGGATCAGAAATGAGATTGTCGTATCCCAAAAGAAAATCCTGTCGTTTCCATAGAAACGTTACTCGATTTAGAAGGAGAGGTCTTAGAATACATAGTATTTCATGGCGACGCAATTTCCGTGTGAATTCGTCAATGTGTGGGAGTGAGGGATGCAGTAAAGAAGGATTAGTGGATCGGAAATGAGATTGTCGTATCCCAAAAGAAAATCCTGTCGTTCCATAGAAACGTTACTCGATTTAGAAGGAGAAGTCTTAGAACACATAGTATTTCATAGCGACGCAATTTCCGTGTGAATTCGTCAATGTGTGGGAGTGAGGGATGCAGTAAAGTAGGATTAGTGGATCAGAAATGAGATTGTCGTATCCCAAAAGAAAATCCTCTCGTTTCCATAGAAACGTTACTCGATTTAGAAGGAGAGGTCTTAGAATACATAGTATTTCATGGCGACGCAATTTCCGTGTGAATTCGTCAATGAGTGGGAGTGAGGGATGCAGTAAAGAAGGATTAGTGAATCGGAAATGAGATTGTCGTATCCCAAAAGAAAATCCTGTCGTTTCCATAGAAACATTACTCGATTTAGAAGGTGAAGTCTTAGAACACATAGTATTTCATAGCGACGCAATTTCCGTGTGAATTCGTCAATGTGTGGGAGTGAGGGATGCAGTAAAGAAGGATTAGTGGATCGGAAATGAGATTGTCGTATCCCAAAAGGAAATCCTGTCGTTTCCATAGAAACGTTACTCGATTTAGAAGGAGAAGTCATAGAACCCATAGTATTTCATAGCGACGGAATTTCCGTGTGAATTCGTCAATGTGTGGGAGTGAGGGTTGCAGTAAAGAAGGATTAGTGGATCGGAAATGAGATTGTCGTATCCCAAAAGAAAATCGTGTCGTTTCCATAGAAACGTTACTCGATTGAGAAGGAGAAGTCTTAGAGCACATAGTACTTCATAGCGACGCAATTTCCGTGTGAATTCGTCAATGAGTGGGAGTGTGGGATGCAGTAAAGAAGGATTAGTGGATCGGAAATGAGACTGTCGTATCCCAAAAGGAAATCCTGTCGTTTCCATAGAAACGATACTCGATTTAGAAGGAGAAGTCTTAGAACACATAGTATTTCATAGCGACGCAATTTCCGTATGAATTCGTCAATGAGTGGGAGTGAGGGATGCTGTAAAGAGGGATTAGTGGATCGAAAATGAGATTGTCGTATCCCAAAAGTGAATCCTGTCGTTTCCATAGAAACGTTACTCGATTTAGAAGGTGAAGTCTTAGAACACATAGTATTTCATAGCGACGCAATTTCCGTGTGAATTCGTCAATGAGTGGGAGTGAGGAATGCAGTAAAGAAGGATTAGTGGATCGGAAATGAGATTGTCGTATCCCAAAAGAAAATCCTGTCGTTTCCATAGAAACGTTACTCGATTTAGAAGGAGAAGTTTTAGAACACATAGTATTTCATAGCGACGCAATTTCCGTGTGAATTCGTCAATGTGTGGGAGTGAGGGATGCAGTAAAGAAGGATTAGTGGATCGGAAATGAGATTGTCGTATCCCAAAAGAAAATCCTGTCGTTTCCATAGAAACGTTACTCGATTTAGAAGGAAAAGTCATAGAACCCATAGTATTTCATAGCGACGCAGTTTCCGTGTGAATTCGTCAATGAGTTGGAGTGAGGGATGCAGTAAAGAAGGATTAGTGGATCGGAAATGAGATTGTCGTATCCCAAAAGAAAATCCTGTCGTTTCCATAGAAACGTTACTCGATTTAGAAGGAGATGTCTTAGAACACATAGTATTTCATAGCGACGCAATTTCCGTGTGAATTCGACAATGAGTGGGAGTGAGGGATGCAGTAAAGAAGGATTAGTGGATCGGAAATGAGATTGTCGTATCCCAAAAGAAAATCGTGTCGTTTCCATAAAAACGTTACTCGATTTAGAAGGAGAAGTCTTAGAACACATAGTATTTCATAGCGACGCAATTTCCGTGTGAATTCGTCAATGAGTGGGAGTGAGTGACGCAATAAAGAAGGATTAGTGGATCGGAAATGAGATTGTCGTATCCCAGAAGGAAATACTGTCGTTTCCATAGAAACGTTACTCGATTTAGAAGGAGAAGTCTTAGAACACATAGTATTTCATAGCGACGCAATTTCCGTGTGAATTCGTCAATGTGTGGGAGTGAGGGATGCAGTGAAGAAGGATTAGTGGATCGGAAATGAGCTTGTCGTATCCCAAAAGAAAATCCTGTCGTTTGCATATAAACGTTTCTCGATATAGAAGGAGAAGTCTTGGAACACATAGTATTTCATAGCGACGCAATTTCCGCGTGAATTCGTCAATGAGTGGGAGTGAGGGATGAGAAAAGAAAGATTAGTGGATCGGAAATGAGATTGTCGTATCCGAAAAGAAAGTAGTGTCGTTTCCATAGAAACGTTACTCGATTTAGAAGGAGAAGTCATAGAACCCATAGTATTTCATGGCGACGCAATTTCCGTGTGAATTCGTCAATGTGTGGGAGTGAGGGATGCAGTAAAGAAGGATTAGTGGATCGGAAATGTGATTGTCGTATCCCAAAAGAAAATCATGTCGTTTCCATAAAAACGTTACTCGAGTTAGAAGGAGAAGTCTTAGAACACATAGTATTTCATAGCGACGCAATTTCCGTGTGAATTCGTCAATGAGTGGGAGTGAGGGATGCAGTAAAGAAGGATTAGTGGATCGGAAATGAGATTGTCGTATCCCAAAGGAAAATCCTGTCGTTTCCATAGAAACGTTACTCGATTTAGAAGGAGAAGTCTTAGAACACATAGTATTTCATAGCGACGCTATTTCCGTGTGAATTCGTCAATGTGTGTTAGTGAGGGATGCAGTAAAGAAGGATTAGTGGATCGGAAATGAGCTTGTCGTATCCCAAAAGAAAATCCTGTCGTTTGCATATAAACGTTTCTCGATATAGAAGGAGAAGTCTTAGAACACATAGTATTTCATAGCGACGCAATTTCCGCGTGAATTCGTCAATGAGTGGGAGTGAGGGATGAGTAAAGAAAGATTAGTGGATCGGAAATGAGATTGTCGTATCCGAAAAGAAAGTCCTGTCGTTTCCATAGAAACGTTACTCGATTTAGAAGAAGAAGTCTTAGAACACATAGTATTTTGTAGCGACGCAATTTCCGGGTGAATTCGTCAATGTGTGGGAGTGAGGGATGCAGTAAAGTAGGATTAGTGGATCGGAAATGAGATTGTCGTATCCCAAAAGAAAATCCTGTCGTTCCATAGAAACGTTACTCGATTTAGAAGGAGAAGTCTTAGAACACATAGTATTTCATAGCGACGCAATTTCCGTGTGAATTCGTCAATGTGTGGGAGTGAGGGATGCAGTAAAGAAGGATTAGTGGATCAGAAATGAGATTGTCGTATCCCAAAAGAAAATCCTGTCGTTTCCATAGAAACGTTACTCGATTTAGAAGGAGAAGTCTTAGAACACATAGTATTTCATAGCGACGCAATTTCCGCGTGAATTCGTCAATGAGTGGGAGTGAGGGATGAGTAAAGAAAGATTAGTGGATCGGAAATGAGATTGTCGTATCCGAAAAGAAAGTCCTGTCGTTTCCATAGAAACGTTACTCGATTTAGAAGAAGAAGTCCTAGAACACATAGTATTTCGTAGCGACGCAATTTCCGTGTGAATTCGTCAATGTGTGGGAGTGAGGGATGCAGTAAAGAAGGATTAGTGGATCGGAAATGAGATTGTCGTATCCCAAAAGAAAATCCTGTCGTTCCATAGAAACGTTACTCGATTTAGAAGGAGAAGTCTTAGAACACATAGTATTTCATAGCGACGCAATTTCCGTGTGAATTCGTCAATGTGTGGGAGTGAGGGATGCAGTAAAGAAGGATTAGTGGATCAGAAATGAGATTGTCGTATCCCAAAAGAAAATCCTGTCGTTTCCATAGAAACGTTACTCGATTTAGAAGGAGAGGTCTTAGAATACATAGTATTTCATGGCGACGCAATTTCCGTGTGAATTCGTCAATGTGTGGGAGTGAGGGATGCAGTAAAGAAGGATTAGTGGATCGGAAATGAGATTGTCGTATCCCAAAAGAAAATCCTGTCGTTCCATAGAAACGTTACTCGATTTAGAAGGAGATGTCTTAGAACACATAGTATTTCATAGCGACGCAATTTCCGTGTGAATTCGACAATGAGTGGGAGTGAGGGATGCAGTAAAGAAGGATTAGTGGATCGGAAATGAGATTGTCGTATCCCAAAAGAAAATCGTGTCGTTTCCATAAAAACGTTACTCGATTTAGAAGGAGAAGTCTTAGAACACATAGTATTTCATAGCGACGCAATTTCCGTGTGAATTCGTCAATGAGTGGGAGTGAGGGACGCAATAAAGAAGGATTAGTGGATCGGAAATGAGATTGTCGTATCCCAGAAGGAAATACTGTCGTTTCCATAGAAACGTTACTCGATTTAGAAGGAGAAGTCTTAGAACACATAGTATTTCATAGCGACGCAATTTCCGTGTGTATTCGTCAATGTGTGGGAGTGAGGGATGCAGTGAAGAAGGATTAGTGGATCGGAAATGAGCTTGTCGTATCCCAAAAGAAAATCCTGTCGTTTGCATATAAACGTTTCTCGATATAGAAGGAGAAGTCTTGGAACACATAGTATTTCATAGCGACGCAATTTCCGCGTGAATTCGTCAATGAGTGGGAGTGAGGGATGAGAAAAGAAAGATTAGTGGATCGGAAATGAGATTGTCGTATCCGAAAAGAAAGTAGTGTCGTTTCCATAGAAACGTTACTCGATTTAGAAGGAGAAGTCATAGAACCCATAGTATTTCATGGCGACGCAATTTCCGTGTGAATTCGTCAATGTGTGGGAGTGAGGGATGCAGTAAAGAAGGATTAGTGGATCAGAAATGTGATTGTCGTATCCCAAAAGAAAATCATGTCGTTTCCATAAAAACGTTACTCGAGTTAGAAGGAGAAGTCTTAGAACACATAGTATTTCATAGCGACGCAATTTCCGTGTGAATTCGTCAATGAGTGGGAGTGAGGGATGCAGTAAAGAAGGATTAGTGGATCGGAAATGAGATTGTCGTATCCCAAAGGAAAATCCTGTCGTTTCCATAGAAACGTTACTCGATTTAGAAGGAGAAGTCTTAGAACACATAGTATTTCATAGCGACGCTATTTCCGTGTGAATTCGTCAATGTGTGTTAGTGAGGGATGCAGTAAAGAAGGATTAGTGGATCGGAAATGAGCTTGTCGTATCCCAAAAGAAAATCCTGTCGTTTGCATATAAACGTTTCTCGATATAGAAGGAGAAGTCTTAGAACACATAGTATTTCATAGCGACGCAATTTCCGCGTGAATTCGTCAATGAGTGGGAGTGAGGGATGAGTAAAGAAAGATTAGTGGATCGGAAATGAGATTGTCGTATCCGAAAAGAAAGTCCTGTCGTTTCCATAGAAACGTTACTCGATTTAGAAGAAGAAGTCTTAGAACACATAGTATTTTGTAGCGACGCAATTTCCGGGTGAATTCGTCAATGTGTGGGAGTGAGGGATGCAGTAAAGTAGGATTAGTGGATCGGAAATGAGATTGTCGTATCCCAAAAGAAAATCCTGTCGTTCCATAGAAACGTTACTCGATTTAGAAGGAGAAGTCTTAGAACACATAGTATTTCATACCGACGCAATTTCCGTGTGAATTCGTCAATGTGTGGGAGTGAGGGATGCAGTAAAGAAGGATTAGTGGATCAGAAATGAGATTGTCGTATCCCAAAAGAAAATCCTGTCGTTTCCATAGAAACGTTACTCGATTTAGAAGGAGAAGTCTTAGAACACATAGTATTTCATAGCGACGCAATTTCCGCGTGAATTCGTCAATGAGTGGGAGTGAGGGATGAGTAAAGAAAGATTAGTGGATCGGAAATGAGATTGTCGTATCCGAAAAGAAAGTCCTGTCGTTTCCATAGAAACGTTACTCGATTTAGAAGAAGAAGTCCTAGAACACATAGTATTTCGTAGCGACGCAATTTCCGTGTGAATTCGTCAATGTGTGGGAGTGAGGGATGCAGTAAAGAAGGATTAGTGGATCGGAAATGAGATTGTCGTATCCCAAAAGAAAATCCTGTCGTTCCATAGAAACGTTACTCGATTTAGAAGGAGAAGTCTTAGAACACATAGTATTTCATAGCGACGCAATTTCCGTGTGAATTCGTCAATGTGTGGGAGTGAGGGATGCAGTAAAGAAGGATTAGTGGATCAGAAATGAGATTGTCGTATCCCAAAAGAAAATCCTGTCGTTTCCATAGAAACGTTACTCGATTTAGAAGGAGAGGTCTTAGAATACATAGTATTTCATGGCGACGCAATTTCCGTGTGAATTCGTCAATGTGTGGGAGTGAGGGATGCAGTAAAGAAGGATTAGTGGATCGGAAATGAGATTGTCGTATCCCAAAAGAAAATCCTGTCGTTCCAAAGAAACGTTACTCGATTTAGAAGGAGAAGTCTTAGAACACATAGTATTTCATAGCGACGCAATTTCCGTGTGAATTCGTCAATGTGTGGGAGTGAGGGATGCAGTAAAGTAGGATTAGTGGATCAGAAATGAGATTGTCGTATCCCAAAAGGAAATCCTGTCGTTTCCATAGAAACGTTACTCGATTTAGAAGGAGAGGTCTTAGAATACATAGTATTTCATGGCGACGCAATTTCCGTGTGAATTCGTCAATGAGTGGGAGTGAGGGATGCAGTAAAGAAGGATTAGTGAATCGGAAATGAGATTGTCGTATCCCAAAAGAAAATCCTGTCGTTTCCATAGAAACATTACTCGATTTAGAAGGTGAAGTCTTAGAACACATAGTATTTCATAGCGACGCAATTTCCGTGTGAATTCGTCAATGTGTGGGAGTGAGGGATGCAGTAAAGAAGGATTAGTGGATCGGAAATGAGATTGTCGTATCCCAAAAGGAAATCCTGTCGTTTCCATAGAAACGTTACTCGATTTAGAAGGAGAAGTCATAGAACCCATAGTATTTCATAGCGACGCAATTTCCGTGTGAATTCGTCAATGTGTGGGAGTGAGGGTTGCAGTAAAGAAGGATTAGTGGATCGGAAATGAGATTGTCGTATCCCAAAAGAAAATCGTGTCGTTTCCATAGAAACGTTACTCGATTGAGAAGGAGAAGTCTTAGAGCACATAGTACTTCATAGCGACGCAATTTCCGTGTGAATTCGTCAATGAGTGGGAGTGTGGGATGCAGTAAAGAAGGATTAGTGGATCGGAAATGAGACTGTCGTATCCCAAAAGGAAATCCTGTCGTTTCCATAGAAACGATACTCGATTTAGAAGGAGAAGTCTTAGAACACATAGTATTTCATAGCGACGCAATTTCCGTGTGAATTCGTCAATGAGTGGGAGTGAGGGATGCCGTAAAGAACGATTAGTGGATCGGAAATGTGATTGTCGTATCCCAAAAGAAAATCCTGTCGGTTCCATAGAAACGTTACTCGATTTAGAAGGAAATGTCTTAGAACACATAGTATTTCATAGCGACGCAATTTCCATGTGAGTTCGTCAATGTGTGGGAGTGAGGGATGCAGTAAAAAAGGATTAGTGAATCAGAAATGAGATTGTCGTATCCCAAAAGAAAATCCAGTCGTTTCCATGGAAACGTTACTTGATTTAGAAGCAGAAGCCATAGAACCCACAGTATTTCATAGCGACGCAATTTCCGTGTGAATTCGTCAATGAGTGGGAGTGAGGGATGCAGTAAAGAAGGATTAGTGGATTGGAAATGAGATTGTCGTATCCCAAAAGAAAATCCTGTCGTTTCCATAGAAACGTTACTCGATTTAGAAGGAGAAGTCTTAGAACACATAGTATTTCATAGCGACGCAATTTCCGTGTGAATTTGTCAATGTGTGGGAGTGAGGGATGCAGTAAAGAAGGATTAGTGGATCGGAAATGAGATTGTCGTATCCCAAAAGAAAATCCTGTCGTTTCCATAGAAACGTTACTCGATTGAGAAGGAGAAGTCTTAGAACACATAGTACTTCATAGCGACGCAATTTCCGTGTGAATTCGTCAATGAGTGGGAGTGTGGGATGCAGTAAAGAAGGATTAGTGGATCGGAAATGAGACTGTCGTATCCCAAAAGGAAATCCTGTCGTTTCCATAGAAACGATACTCGATTTAGAAGGAGAAGTCTTAGAACACATAGTATTTCATAGCGACGCAATTTCCGTATGAATTCGTCAATGAGTGGGAGTGAGGGATGCTGTAAAGAGGGATTAGTGGATCGGAAATGAGATTGTCGTATCCCAAAAGAGAATCCTGTCGTTTCCAATGAAACGATACTCGATTTAGAAGGAGAAGTCTTAGAACACATAGTATTTCATAGCAACGCAATTTCCGTGTGAATTCGTCAATGTGTGGGAGTGAGGGATGCAGTAAAGAACGATTACTGGATCGGAAATGAGATTGTCTATCACAAAAGAAAATCCTGTCGTTTCCATAGAAACGTTACTCGATTTAGAAGGAGAAGTCATAGAACCCATAGTATTTCATAGCAACGCAATTTCCGTGTGAAATCGTCAATGAGTGGGAGTGAGGGATGCTGTAAAGAGGGATTAGTGGATCAGAAATGAGATTGTCGTATCCCAAAAGGAAATCCTGTCGTTTCCATAGAAACGTTACTCGATTTAGAAGGATAAGTCATAGAACCCATAGTATTTCATAGCGACGCCGTTTCCGTGTGAATTCGTCAATGAGCTGGAGTGAGGGATGCAGTAAAGAAGGATTAGTGGATCGGAAATGAGATTGTCGTATCCCAAAAGAAAATCCTGTCGTTTCCATAGAAACGTTACTCGATTTAGATGGAGAAGTCATAGAACCCATAGTATTTCATAGCGACGCAATTTCCGTGTGAATTCGTCAATGAGTGGGAGTGAGGGATGCCGTAAAGAAGGATTAGTGGATCGGAAATGTGATTGTCGTATCCCAAAAGAAAATCCTGTCGGTTCCATAGAAACGTTGCTCGATTTAGAAAGAAATGTCTTAGAACACATAGTAGTTCATACCGACGCAATTTACGTGTGAGTTCGTCAATGTGTGGGAGTGAGGGATGCAGTAAAAAAGGATTAGTGAATCAGAAATGAGATTGTCGTATCCCAAAAGAAAATCCAGTCGTTTCCATGGAAACGTTACTTGATTTAGAAGCAGAAGCCATAGAACCCACAGTATTTCATAGCGACGCAATTTCCGTTTGAATTCGTCAATGAGTGGGAGTGAGGGATGCAGTAAAGAAGGATTAGTGGATTGGAAATGATATTGTCGTATCCCAAAAGAAAATCCTGTCGTTTCCATAGAAACGTTACTCGATTGAGAAGGAGAAGTCTTAGATCACATAGTACTTCATAGCGACGCAATTTCCGTGTGAATTCGTCAATGAGTGGGAGTGAGGGATGCAGTAAAGAAGGATTAGTGGATCGGAAATGAGACTGTCGTATCCCAAAAGGAAATCCTGTCGTTTCCATAGAAACGTTACTCGATTTAGAAGGAGAAGTCTTAGAACACATAGTATTTCATAGCGACGCAATTTCCGTGTGAATTCGTCAATGAGTGGGAGTGAGGGATGCTGTAAAGAGGGATTAGTGGATCGGAAATGAGATTGTCGTATCCCAAAAGAGAATCCTGTCGTTTCCATAGAAACGTTACCCGATTTAGAAGGTGAAGTCTTAGAACACATAGTATTTCATAGCGACGCAATTTCCGGGTGAATTCGTCAATGAGTGGGAGTGAGGGATGCAGTAACGAAGGATTAGTGGATCGGAAATGAGATTGTCGTATCCCAAAAGAAAATCCTGTCGTTTCCATAGAAACGTTACTCGATTTAGAAGGAGAAGTTTTAGAACACATAGTGTTTCATAGCGACGCAATTTCCGTGTGAATTCGTCAATGTGTGGGAGTGAGGGATGCAGTAAAGAAGGATTAGTGGATCGGAAATGAGATTGTCGTATCCCAAAAGAAAATCCTGTCGTTTCCATAGAAACGTTACTCGATTTAGAAGGAAAAGTCATAGAACACATAGTATTTCATAGCGACGCAATTTCCGTGTGAATTCGTCAATGTGTGGGAGTGAGGGATGCAGTAAAGAAGGATTAGTGGATGGGAAACGAGATTGTCGTATCCCAAAAGAAAATCCTGTCGTTTCCATAGAAACGCTACTCGATTTAGTAGGAGATGTCTTAGAACACATAGTATTTCATAGCGACGCAATTTCCGTGTGAATTCGACAATGAGTTTGAGTGAGGGATGCAGTAAAGAAGGATTAGTGGATCGGAAATGAGATTGTCGTATCCCAAAAGGAAATCCTGTCGTGTCCATAGAAATGTTACTCGATTTAGAAGGAGAAGTCTTAAAACACGTAGTATTTCATAGCGGCGCAATTTCCGTGTGAATTCGTCAATGTGTGGGAGTGAGGGATGCAGTAAAGAAGGATTAGTGGATCGGAAATGAGATTGTCGTATCCCAAAAGAAAATCCTGTCGTTTCCATAGAAACGTTACTCGATATAGAAGGAGAAGTCTTAGAACACATAGTATTTCATAGCGACGCAATTTCCGCGTGAATTCGTCAATGAGTGGGAGTGAGGGATGAGTAAAGAAAGATTAGTGGATCGGAAATGAGATTGTCGTATCCGAAAAGAAAATCATGTCGTTTCCATAGAAACGTTACTCGATTTAGAAGGAGAAGTCTTAGAACACATAGTATTTCATAGCAACGCAATTTCCGTGTGAATTCGTCAATGTGTGGGAGTGAGGGATGCAGTAAAGAAGGATTAGTGGATCGGAAATGCGATTGTCGTATCCCAAAAGAAAATCCTGTCGTTTCCATAAAAACGTTACTCGATTTAGAAGAAGAAGCCTTAGAACACATAGTATTTCATAGCAACGCAATTTCCGTGTGAATTCGTCAATGTGTGGGAGTGAGGGATGCAGTAAAGAAGGATTAGTGGATCGGAAATGAGATTGTCGTATCCCAAAAGAAAATCCTGTCGTTTCCATAGAAACGTTACTCGATTTAGAAGGAGAAGTCATAGAACCCATAGTATTTCATAGCGACGCAATTTCCGTGTGAATTCGTTAATGAGTGGGAGTGAGGGATGCTGTAAAGAGGGACTAGTGGATCGGAAATGAGATTGTCGTATCCCAAAAGGAAATCCTGTCGTTTCCATAGAAACGTTACTCGATTTAGAAGGTGAAGTCTTAGAACACATAGTATTTCATAGCGACGCAATTTCCGTGTGAATTCGTCAATGAGTGGGAGTGAGGGATGCAGTAAAGAAGGATTAGTGGATCGGAAATGAGATTGTCGTATCCCAAAAGAAAATCCAGTCGTTTCCATGGAAACATTACTTGATTTAGAAGGAGAAGTCTTAGAACACATAGTATTTCATAGCGACGCAATTTCCGTGTGAATTCGTCAATGTGTGGGAGTGAGGGATGCAGTGAAGAAGGATTAGTGGATTGGAAATGAGATTGTCGTATCCCAAAAGAAAATCCTGTCGTTTCGATAGAAACGTTACTCGATTTAGAAGGAGAAGTCATAGAACCCATAGTATTTCATAGCGACGCAGTTTCCGTGTGAATTCGTCAATGAGCTGGAGTGAGGGATGCAGTAAAGAAGGATTAGTGGATCGGAAATGAGATTGTCGTATCCCAAAAGAAAATCCTGTCGTTTCCATAGAAACGTTACTCGATTTAGAAGGAGAAGTCATAGAACCCATAGTATTTCATAGCGACGCAATTTCCGTGTGAATTCGTCAATGAGTGGGAGTGAGGGATGCCGTAAAGAACGATTAGTGGATCGGAAATGTGATTGTCGTATCCCAAAAGAAAATCCTGTCGGTTCCATAGAAACGTTACTCGATTTAGAAGGAAATGTCTTAGAACACATAGTATTTCATAGCGACGCAATTTCCATGTGAGTTCGTCAATGTGTGGGAGTGAGGGATGCAGTAAAAAAGGATTAGTGAATCAGAAATGAGATTGTCGTATCCCAAAAGAAAATCCAGTCGTTTCCATGGAAACGTTACTTGATTTAGAAGCAGAAGCCATAGAACCCGCAGTATTTCATAGCGACGCAATTTCCGTGTGAATTCGTCAATGAGTGGGAGTGAGGGATGCAGTAAAGAAGGATTAGTGGATTGGAAATGAGATTGTCGTATCCCAAAAGAAAATCCTGTCGTTTCCATAGAAACGTTACTCGATTTAGAAGGAGAAGTCTTAGAACACATAGTATTTCATAGCGACGCAATTTCCGTGTGAATTTGTCAATGTGTGGGAGTGAGGGATGCAGTAAAGAAGGATTAGTGGATCGGAAATGAGATTGTCGTATCCCAAAAGAAAATCCTGTCGTTTCCATAGAAACGTTACTCGATTGAGAAGGAGAAGTCTTAGAACACATAGTACTTCATAGCGACGCAATTTCCGTGTGAATTCGTCAATGAGTGGGAGTGTGGGATGCAGTAAAGAAGGATTAGTGGATCGGAAATGAGACTGTCGTATCCCAAAAGGAAATCCTGTCGTTTCCATAGAAACGATACTCGATTTAGAAGGAGAAGTCTTAGAACACATAGTATTTCATAGCGACGCAATTTCCGTATGAATTCGTCAATGAGTGGGAGTGAGGGATGCTGTAAAGAGGGATTAGTGGATCGGAAATGAGATTGTCGTATCCCAAAAGAGAATCCTGTCGTTTCCAATGAAACGTTACTCGATTTAGAAGGTGAAGTCTTAGAACACATAGTATTTCATAGCGACGCAATTTCCGTGTGAATTCGTCAATGAGTGGGAGTGAGGAATGCAGTAAAGAAGGATTAGTGGATCGGAAATGAGATTGTCGTATCCCAAAAGAAAATCCTGTCGTTTCCATAGAAACGTTAATCGATTTAGAAGGAGAAGTTTTAGAACACATAGTATTTCATAGCGACGCAATTTCCGTGTGAATTCGTCAATGTGTGGGAGTGAGGGATGCAGTAAAGAAGGATTAGTGGATCGGAAATGAGATTGTCGTATCCCAAAAGAAAATCCTGTCGTTTCCATAGAAACGTTACTCGATTTAGAAGGTAAAGTCTTAGAACCCATAGTATTTCATAGCGACGCAGTTTCCGTGTGAATTCGTCAATGAGTTGGAGTGAGGGATGCAGTAAAGAAGGATTAGTGGATCGGAAATGAGATTGTCGTATCCCAAAAGAAAATCCTGTCGTTTCCATAGAAACGTTACTCGATTTAGAAGGAGATGTCTTAGAACACATAGTATTTCATAGCGACGCAATTTCCGTGTGAATTCGACAATGAGTGGGAGTGAGGGATGCAGTAAAGAAGGATTAGTGGATCGGAAATGAGATTGTCGTATCCCAAAAGGAAATCCTGTCGTTTCCATAGAAACGTTACTCGATTTAGAAGGAGAAGTCTTAGAACACGTAGTATTTCATAGCGACGCAATTTCCGTGTGAATTCGTCAATGTGTGGGAGTGAGGGATGCAGCAAAGAAGGATTAGTGGATCGGAAATGAGATTGTCGTATCCCAAAAGAAAATCCTGTCGTTTCCATAGAAACGTTACTCGATATAGAAGGAGAAGTCTTAGAACACATAGTATTTCATAGCGACGCAATTTCCGCGTGAATTCATCAATGAGTGGGAGTGAGGGATGAGTAAAGAAAGATTAGTGGATCGGAAATGAGATTGTCGTATCCGAAAAAAAAATCATGACGTTTCCATAGAAACGTTACTCGATTTAGAAGGAGAAGGCTTAGAACACATAGTATTTCATAGCAACGCAATTTCCGTGTGAATTCGTCAATGTGTGGGAGTGAGGGATGCAGTAAAGAACGATTACTGGATCGGAAATGAGATTGTCTATCCCACAAGAAAATCCTGTCGTTTCCATAGAAACGTTACTCGATTTAGAAGGAGAAGTCATAGAACCCATAGTATTTCATAGCAACGCAATTTCCGTGTGAAATCGTCAATGAGTGGGAGTGAGGGATGCTGTAAAGAGGGATTAGTGGATCAGAAATGAGATTGTCGTATCCCAAAAGGAAATCCTGTCGTTTCCATAGAAACGTTACTCGATTTAGATGGAGAAGTCATAGAACCCATAGTATTTCATAGCGACGCAATTTCCGTGTGAATTCGTCAATGTGTGGGAGTGAGGGATGCAGTAAAGAAGGATTAGTGGATCGAAAATGAGATTGTCGTATCCCAAAAGAAAATCCTGTCGTTTCCATAGAAACGCTACTCGATTTAGAAGAAGAAGCCTTACAACACATAGTATTTCATAGCAACGCAATTTCCGTGTGAATTCGTCAATGTGTGGGAGTGAGGGATGCAGTAAAGAACGATTACTGGATCGGAAATGAGATTGTCTATCCCAAAAGAAAATCCTGTCGTTTCCATAGAAACGTTACTCGATTTAGAAGGAGAAGTCATAGAACCCATAGTATTTCATAGCAACGCAATTTCCGTGTGAAATCGTCAATGAGTGGGAGTGAGGGATGCTGTAAAGAGGGATTAGTGGATCAGAAATGAGATTGTCGTATCCCAAAAGGAAATCCTGTCGTTTCCATAGAAACGTTACTCGATTTAGAAGGAGAAGTCATAGAACCCATAGTATTTCATAGCGACGCCGTTTCCGTGTGAATTCGTCAATGAGCTGGAGTGAGGGATGCAGTAAAGAAGGATTAGTGGATCGGAAATGAGATTGTCGTATCCCAAAAGAAAATCCTGTCGTTTCCATAGAAACGTTACTCGATTTAGATGGAGAAGTCATAGAACCCATAGTATTTCATAGCGACGCAATTTCCGTGTGAATTCGTCAATGAGTGGGAGTGAGGGATGCCGTAAAGAAGGATTAGTGGATCGGAAATGTGATTGTCGTATCCCAAAAGAAAATCCTGTCGGTTCCATAGAAACGTTACTCGATTTAGAAAGAAATGTCTTAGAACACATAGTAGTTCATACCGACGCAATTTACGTGTGAGTTCGTCAATGTGTGGGAGTGAGGGATGCAGTAAAAAAGGATTAGTGAATCAGAAATGAGATTGTCGTATCCCAAAAGAAAAGCCAGTCGTTTCCATGGAAACGTTACTTGATTTAGAAGCAGAAGCCATAGAACCCACAGTATTTCATAGCGACGCAATTTCCGTTTGAACTCGTCAATGAGTGGGAGTGAGGGATGCAGTAAAGAAGGATTAGTGGATTGGAAATGATATTGTCGTATCCCAAAAGAAATTCCTGTCGTTTCCATAGAAACGTTACTCGATTGAGAAGGAGAAGTCTTAGATCACATAGTACTTCATAGCGACGCAATTTCCGTGTGAATTCGTCAATGAGTGGGAGTGAGGGATGCAGTAAAGAAGGATTAGTGGATCGGAAATGAGACTGTCGTATCCCAAAAGGAAATCCTGTCGTTTCCATAGAAACGTTACTCGATTTAGAAGGAGAAGTCTTAGAACACATAGTATTTCATAGCGACGCAATTTCCGTGTGAATTCGTCAATGAGTGGGAGTGAGGGATGCTGTAAAGAGGGATTAGTGGATCGGAAATGAGATTGTCGTATCCCAAAAGAGAATCCTGTCGTTTCCATAGAAACGTTACTCGATTTAGAAGGTGAAGTCTTAGAACACATAGTATTTCATAGCGACGCAATTTCCGAGTGAATTCGTCAATGAGTGGGAGTGAGGGATGCAGTAACGAAGGATTAGTGGATCGGAAATGAGATTGTCGTATCCCAAAAGAAAATCCTGTCGTTTCCATAGAAACGTTACTCGATTTAGAAGGAGAAGTTTTAGAACACATAGTGTTTCATAGCGACGCAATTTCCGTGTGAATTCGTCAATGTGTGGGAGTGAGGGATGCAGTAAAGAAGGATTAGTGGATCGGAAATGAGATTGTCGTATCCCAAAAGAAAATCCTGTCGTTTCCATAGAAACGTTACTCGATTTAGAAGGAAAAGTCATAGAACACATAGTATTTCATAGCGACGCAATTTCCGTGTGAATTCGTCAATGTGTGGGAGTGAGGGATGCAGTAAAGAAGGATTAGTGGATGGGAAACGAGATTGTCGTATCCCAAAAGAAAATCCTGTCGTTTCCATAGAAACGCTACTCGATTTAGTAGGAGATGTCTTAGAACACATAGTAATTCATAGCGACGCAATTTCCGTGTGAATTCGACAATGAGTGGGAGTGAGGGATGCAGTAAAGAAGGATTAGTGGATCGGAAATGAGATTGTCGTATCCCAAAAGGAAATCCTGTCGTGTCCATAGAAACGTTACTCGATTTAGAAGGAGAAGTCTTAAAACACGTAGTATTTCATAGCGACGCAATTTCCGTGTGAATTCGTCAATGTGTGGGAGTGAGGGATGCAGTAAAGAAGGATTAGTGGATCGGAAATGAGATTGTCGTATCCCAAAAGAAAATCCTGTCGTTTCCATAGAAACGTTACTCGATATAGAAGGAGAAGTCTTAGAACACATAGTATTTCATAGCGACGCAATTTCCGCGTGAATTCGTCAATGAGTGGGAGTGAGGGATGAGTAAAGAAAGATTAGTGGATCGGAAATGAGATTGTCGTATCCGAAAAGAAAATCATGTCGTTTCCATAGAAACGTTACTCGATTTAGAAGGAGAAGTCTTAGAACACATAGTATTTCATAGCAACGCAATTTCCGTGTGAATTCGTCAATGTGTGGGAGTGAGGGATGCAGTAAAGAAGGATTAGTGGATCGGAAATGAGATTGTCGTATCCCAAAAGAAAATCCTGTCGTTCCATAGAAACGTTACTCGATTTAGAAGGAGAAATCTTAGAACACATAGTATTTCATAGCGACGCAATTTCCGTGTGAATTCGTCAATGTGTGGGAGTGAGGGATGCAGTAAAGAAGGATTAGTGGATCGGAAATGCGATTGTCGTATCCCAAAAGAAAATCCTGTCGTTTCCATAAAAACGTTACTCGATTTAGAAGAAGAAGCCTTAGAACACATAGTATTTCATAGCAACGCAATTTCCGTGTGAATTCGTCAATGTGTGGGAGTGAGGGATGCAGTAAAGAAGGATTAGTGGATCGGAAATGAGATTGTCGTATCCCAAAAGAAAATCCTGTCGTTTCCATAGAAACGTTACTCGATTTAGAAGGAGAAGTCATAGAACCCATAGTATTTCATAGCGACGCAATTTCCGTGTGAATTCGTCAATGAGTGGGAGTGAGGGAAGCAGTAAAGAAGGATTAGTGGATCGGAAATGAGATTGTCGTATCCCAAAAGAAAATCCTGTCGTTTCCATAGAAACGTTACTCGATTTAGAAGGAGAAGTCATAGAACCCATAGTATTTCATAGCGACGCAGTTTCCGTGTGAATTCGTCAATGAGCTGGAGTGAGGGATGCAGTAAAGAAGGATTAGTGGATCGGAAATGAGATTGTCGTATCCCAAAAGAAAATCCTGTCGTTTCCATAGAAACGTTACTCGATTTAGAAGGAGAAGTCATAGAACCCATAGTATTTCATAGCGACGCAATTTCCGTGTGAATTCGTCAATGAGTGGGAGTGAGGGATGCCGTAAAGAAGGATTAGTGGATCGGAAATGTGATTGTCGTATCCCAAAAGAAAATCCTGTCGGTTCCATAGAAACGTTACTCGATTTAGAAGGAAATGTCTTAGAACACATAGTATTTCATAGCGACGCAATTTCCGTGTGAGTTCGTCAATGTGTGGGAGTGAGGGATGCTGTAAAGAAGGATTAGTGGATTGGAAATGAGATTGTCGTATCCCAAAAGAAAATCCTGTCGTTTCCATAGAAACGTTACTCGATTTAGAAGGAGAAGTCTTAGAACACATAGTATTTCATAGCGACGCAATTTCCGTGTGAATTCGTCAATGAGTGGGAGTGAGGGATGCAATAAAGAAGGATTAGTGGATCGGAAATGAGATTGTCGTATCCCAAAAGAAAATCCTGTCGTTTCCATAGAAACGTTACTCGATTTAGAAGGAGAAGTCTTAGAACACATAGTATTTCATAGCGACGCAATTTCCGTGTGAATTGGTCAATGTGTGAGAGTGAGGGATGCAGTAAAGAAGGATTAGTGGATCGGAAATGAGATTGTCGTATCCCAAAAGAAAATCCTGTCGTTTCCATAGAAACTTTACTCGATTTAGAAGGAGATGTCTTAGAACACATTGTATTTCATAGCGACGCAATTTCCGTGTGAATTCGTCAATGAGTGGGATTGAGGGATGCAGTGAAGAAGGATTAGTGGATCGGAAATGTGATTGTCGTATCCCAAATGGAAATCCTGTCGTTCCCATAGAAACGTTACTCGATTTAGAAGGAGAAGTCTTAGAACACATAGTATTTCATAGCGACGCAATTTCCGTGTGAATTCGTCAATGTGTGGGAGTGAGGGATGCAGTAAAGGAGGATTAGTGGATGGATAATGAGATTGTCGTATCACAAAAGGAGGTCCTGTCGTTTCCATATCAACGTTACTCGATATAGAAGTAGAAGTCTTAGAACACATAGTATTTCATAGCGACGCAATTTCCGCGTGAATTCGTCAATGAGTGGGAGTGAGGGATGCAGTAGAGAAAGATTAGTGGATCGGAAATGAGACTGTCGTATCCGAAAAGAAAATCCTGTCGTTTCCATAGAAACGTTACTCGATTCTGAAGAAGAAGTCTTAGAACACATAGTATTTCATAGCGACGCAATTTCCGTGTGAATTCGTCAATGTGTGGGAGTGAGGGATGCAGTAAAGAAGGATTAGTGGATTGGAAATGACATTGTCGTATCCCAAAAGAAAATCCTGTCGTTTCCATAGAAACGTTACTCGATTTATGAGGAGAAGTCTTAGAACACATAGTATTTCATAGCGACGCAATTTCCGTGTGAATTCGCCAATGTGAGGGAGTGAGGGATGCAGAAAAGAAGGATTAGTGGATCGAAAATGAGATTGTCGTATCCCAAAACAAAATCCTGTCGTTTCCATAGAAACGTTACTCGATTTAGAAGGAGAAGTCATAGAACCCATAGTATTTCATAGCGACGCAATTTCCGTGTGAATTCGTCAATGTGTGGGAGTGAGGAATGCAGTAAAGAAGGATTAGTGGATCGGAAATGAGATTGTCGTATCCCAAAAGAAAATCCTGTCGTTTCCATAGAAACGTTACTCGATTTAGAAGGAGAAGTCTTAGAACACATAGTATTTCATAGCGACGCAATTTCCGTGTGAATTCATCAATGAGTAGGAGTGAGGGATGCAGTAAAGAAGGATTAGTGGATCGGAAATGAGATTGTCGTATCCCAAAAGAAAATCCTGTCGTTTCCATAGAAACGTTACTCGATATAGAAGGAGAAGTCTTAGAACACATAGTATTTCATAGCGACGCAATTTCCGTGTGAATTCGTCAATGTGTGGGAGTGAGGGATGCAGTGAAGAAAGATTAGTGGATCGGAAATGAGATTGTCGTATCCGAAAGGAAAATCCTGTCGTTTCCATAGAAACGTTACTCGATTTAGAAGAAGTCTTAGAACAGATAGTATTTCATAGCGACGCAATTTCCGTGTGAATTCGTCAATGTGTGGGAGTGAGGGATGCAGTTAAGGATTAGTGGATCGGAAATGAGATTGTCGTATCCCAAAAGAAAATCCTGTCGTTTCCATAGAAACGTTACTCGATTTAGAAGGAGAAGTCATAGAACCCATAGTATTTCATAGCGACGCAATTTCCGTGTGAATTCGTCAATGAGTGGGAGTGAGGGATGCAGTAAAGAAGGATTAGTGGATCGGAAATGAGATTGTCGTATCCCCAAAGAAAATCCTGTCGTTTCCATAGAAGTTACTCGATTTAGAAGGAACTGTCTTAGAACACATAGTATTTCATAGCGACGCAATTTCCGTGTGAATTCGTCAATGTGTGGGAGTGAGGGATGCAGTGAAGAAAGATTAGTGGATCGGAAATGAGATTGTCGTATCCCAAAAGAAAATCCTGTCGTTTCCATTGAAATGTTACTCGATTTAGAAGGAGAAGTCATAGAACCCATAGTATTTCATAGCGACGCAATTTCTATGTTAATTCGTCATTGTGAGGGAGCTAGGGATGATATAAAGAAGGAATAGTGCATCGAGAAGGAGTTACTCGTATCGCAAAAGAAAGGCCAGTCGTTTCCATAGAAACAATACTCGATTTAGAAGTAGAAGTCACAGAACACATAGTTTTTCATAGCGACGCAATTGCTGTGTTAATTCTTCAATGTGTGGGAGTGAGGGATGCAGTAAAGAAGGATTAGTGGATCGGAAATCTGATTGTCGTATCCCAAAAGGAAATCCTGTCGTTTCCATAGAAACGTTAATCGATTTAGAAGGAAATGTCTTAGAACACATAATATTTCATAGCGACGCAATTTCCGTGTGAATTCGTCAATGAGTGGGAGTGAGGGATGCAGTAAAGAAGGATTGGTGGATCGGAAATGAGATTGTCGTATCCCAAAAGAAAATCCTGTCGTTTCCATAGAAACGTTACTCGATTTAGAAGGAGAAGTCATAGAACCCATAGTATTTTACAGCGACGCAATATCTGTGTTAATTCGTCAATGTGAGGGAGATTGGGATGCAATAAAGAAGGAATAGTGCGTCGAGAAGGAGAAACTCGTATCGCAAATGAAAAGCCAGTCGTTTCCATAGAAACGTTACTCGATTTAGAAGGAGAAGTCTTAGAACACATAGTGTTTCATAGCGACGCAATTTCCGTGTGAATTCGTCAATTATTGGGAGTGAGGGATGCAGTAAAGAAAGATTAGTGGAGCGGAAATGAGATTGTCGTATCCCAAAAGAAAATCCTGTCGTTTCCATAGAAATGTTACTCGATTAAGAAGGAAATGTCATAGAACCCATAGTATTTCATAGCGACGCAATTTCCGTGTGAATTCGTCAATGAGTGGGAGTGAGGGATGCAGTAAAGAAGGATTAGTGGATCGGAAATGAGATTGTCGTATCCCAAAAGAAAATCCTGTCGTTTCCATAGAAATCTTACTCGATTGAGAAGGGAATGTCTTAGAACACATAGTATTTCATAGCGACGCAATTCCGTGTGAATTCGTCAATGTGTGGGAGTGAGGGATGCAGTAAAGTAGGATTAGTGGATCGGAAATGAGATTGTCGTATCCCAAAAGAAAATCCAGTCGTTTCCATAGAAACGTTACTCGATTTAGAAGGAGAAGTCATAGAACACATAGTATTTCATAGCGACGCAATTTCCGTGTGAATTCGTCAATGTGTGGGAGTGAGGGATGCAGTAAAGAAGGATTAGTGGATCGGAAATGAAATTGTCGTATCCCAAAAGAAAATCCTGTCGTTTCCATAGAAACGTTACTAGATTTAGAAGGAAATGTCTTAGAACACATAGTACTTCATAGCGACGCAATTTCCGAGTGAATTCGTCAATGAGTGGGAGTGAGGGATGCAGTAAAGGAGGATTAGTGGATCGGAAATGAGATTGTCGTATCCCAAAAGAAAATCCTGTCGTTTCCATAGAAACGTTACTCGATTTAGATGGAAATGTCTTAGAACACATAGTATTTCATAGCGACGCAATTTCCGTGTGAATTCGTCAATGTGTGGGAGTGAGGGATGCAGTAAAGAAGGATTAGTGGATCGGAAATGAGATTGTCGTATCCCAAAAGAAAATCCTGTCGTTTCCATAGAAACGTTACTCGATTTAGAAGGAAATTTCTTAGAACACATAGTATTTCATAGCGACGCAATTTCCGTGTGAGTTCGTCAATGAGTGGGAGTGAGGGATGCAGTAAAGAAGGATTAGTGGATCGGAAATGAGATTGTCGTATCCCAAAAGAAAATCCTGTCGTTTCCATAGAAACGTTACCCGATTTAAAAGGAGAAGTCATAGAACCCATAGTATTTCATAGCGACGCAATTTCCGTGTGAATTCGTCAATGAGTGGGAGTGTGGGATGCAGTAAAGAAGGATTAGTGGATCGGAAATGTGATTGTCGTATCCGAAAAGAAAATCCTGTCGTTTCCATAGAAACGTTACTCGATTTAGAAGGAAATGTCTTAGAACACATAGTATTTCATAGCGACGCAATTTCCGTGTGAATTCGTCAATGAGTGGGAGTGAGGGATGCAGTAAAGAAGGATTAGTGGATCGTAAATGAGATTGTCGTATCCCAAAAGAAAATCCTTTCGTTTCCATAGAAACGTTACTCGATTCAGGAGGAGAAGTCCTAGAACCCATAGAATTTCATAGCGACTCAATTTCTGTGTTAATTCGTCAATGTGAGGGAGCTAGGGATGCAATAAAGAAGGAATAGTGCATCGAGAAGGAGATACTCGTATCGCAAAAGAAAAGCCAGTCGTTTCCATAGAAACGATACTCGATTTAGAAGGAGAAGTCATAGAACCCATAGTATTTCATTGCGACGCAATTGCTGTGTTAATTCGTCAATGAGTGGGAGTGTGGGATGCAGTAAAGAAGGATTAGTGGATCGGAAATGTGATTGTCGTATCCCAAAAGAAAATCCTGTCGTTTCCATAGAAACGTTACTCGATTTAGAAGGAAATGTCTTAGAACACATAGTACTTCATAGCGACGCAATTTCCGTGTGAATTCGTCAATGAGTGGGAGTGAGGGATGTAGTAAAGAAGGATTAGTGGATCGGAAATGAGATTGTCGTATCCCAAAAGAAAATCCTGTCGTTTCCATAGAAACGTTACCCGATTTAGAAGGAGAAGTCATAGAACCCATAGTATTTCATAGCGACGCAATTTCCGTGTGAATTCGTCAATGAGGGGGAGTGAGGGATGCAGTAAAGAAGGATTAGTGGATCGGAAATGTAATTGTCGTATCCCAAAAGAAAATCCTGTCGTTTCCATAGAAACGTGACTCGATTTAGAAGGAAATGTCTTAGAACACATAGTACTTCATAGCGACGCAATTTCCGTGTGAATTCGTCAATGAGTGGGAGTGAGGGATGTAGTAAAGAAGGATTAGTGGATCGGAAATGAGATTGTCGTATCCCAAAAGAAAATCCTGTCGTTTCCATAGAAACGTTACCCGATTTAGAAGGAGAAGTCATAGAACCCATAGTATTTCATAGCGACGCAATTTCCGTGTGAATTCGTCAATGAGGGGGAGTGAGGGATGCAGTAAAGAAGGATTAGTGGATCGGAAATGTAATTGTCGTATCCCAAAAGAAAATCCTGTCGTTTCCATAGAAACGTGACTCGATTTAGAAGGAAATGTCTTAGAACACATAGTATTTCATAGCGATGCAATTTCCGTGTGAATTCGTCAATGTGTGGGAGTGAGGGATGCAGTAAAGAAGGATTAGTGGATCGGAAATGAGATTCTCGTATCCCAAATGAAAATCCTGTCGTTTCCATAGAAACGTTACTCGATTTAGAAGAAAATTTCTTAGAACACATTGTATTTCATAGCGACGCAATTGCTGTGTGAATTCGTCAATGAGTTTGAGTGAGGGATGCAGTAAAGAAGGATTAGTGGATCGGAAATGTGATTGTCGTATCCCAAAAGAAAATCCTGTCGTTTCCATAGAAACGTTACTCGATGTAGAAGGGAATGTCTTAGAACTCATAGTATTTCATAGCGACGCAATTTCCGTGTGAATTCGTCAATGAGTGGGAGTGAGGGATGCAGTAAACAACGATTAGTGGATCGGAAATGAAATTGTCGTATCCCAAAAGAAAATCCTGTCGTTTCCATAGAAACGTGACTCGATTTAGAAGGAAATGTCTTAGAACACATAGTATTTCATAGCGATGCAATTTCCGTGTGAATTCGTCAATGTGTGGGAGTGAGGGATGCAGTAAAGAAGGATTAGTGGATCGGAAATGAGATTGTCGTATCCCAAAAGAAAATCCTGTCGTTTCCATAGAAACGTTACTCGATTTAGAAGGAAATTTCTTAGAACACCTAGTATTTCATAGCGACGCAATTTCCGTGTGAATTCGTCAATGAGTGGGAGTGAGGGATGCAGTAAAGAAGGATTAGTGGATCGGAAATGAGATTGTCGTATCCCAAAAGAAAATCCTGTCGTTTCCATAGAAACGTTACCCGATTTAGAAGGAGAAGTCATAGAACCCATAGTATTTCATAGCGACGCAATTTCCGTGTGAATTCGTCAATGAGTGGGAGTGTGGGATGCAGTAAAGAAGGATTAGTGGATCGGAAATGTGATTGTCGTATCCCAAAAGAAAATCCTGTCGTTTCCATAGAAACGTTACTCGATTTAGAAGGAAATGTCTTAGAACACATAGTATTTCATAGTGACGCAATTTCCGTGTGAATTCGTCAATGAGTGGGAGTGAGGGATGCAGTAAAGAAGGATTAGTGGATCGTAAATGAGATTGTCGTATCCCAAAAGAAAATCCTTTCGTTTCCATAGAAACGTTACTCGATTCAGGAGGAGAAGTCCTAGAACACATAGTATTTCATAGCGACTCAATTTCTGTGTTAATTCGTCAATGTGAGGGAGCTAGGGATGCAATAAAGAAGGAATAGTGCATCGAGAAGGAGATACTCGTATCGCAAAAGAAAAGCCAGTCGTTTCCATAGAAACGATACTCGATTTAGGAGGAGAAGTCATAGAACCCATAGTATTTCATTGCGACGCAATTGCTGTGTTAATTCGTCAATGAGTGGGAGTGTGGGATGCAGTAAAGAAGGATTAGTGGATCGGAAATGTGATGGTCGTATCCCAAAAGAAAATCCTGTCGTTTCCATAGAAAGGTTACTCGATTTAGAAGGAAATGTCTTAGAACACATAGTACTTCACAGCGACGCAATTTCCGTGTGAATTCGTCAATGAGTGGGAGTGAGGGATGTAGTAAAGAAGGATTAGTGGATCGGAAATGAGATTGTCGTATCCCAAAAGAAAATCCTGTCGTTTCCATAGGAACGTTACTCGATTTAGAAAAAAATGTCTTAGAACACATAGTATTTCATAGCGACTCAATTTCCGTGTGAATTCGTCAATGTATGGGAGTGAGGGATGCAGTAAAGAAGGATTAGTGGATCGGAAATGAGATTGTCGTATCCCAAAAGAAAATCATGTCGTTTCCATAGAAACGTTACTCGATTTAGAAGGAAATGTCTTAGAACACATAGTACTTCATAGCGACGCAATTTCCGAGTGAATTCGTCAATGAGTGGGAGTGAGGGATGCAGTAAAGGAGGATTAGTGGATCGGAAATGAGATTGTCGTATCCCAAAAGAAAATCCTGTCGTATCCATAGGAACATTACTCAGTTTAGAAGGAAATGTATTAGAACACATAGTATTTTATAGCGACGCAATTTCCGTGTGAATTCGTCAATGAGTGGGAGTGAGGGATGCAGTAAAGAAGGATTAGTGGATCGGAAATGAGATTGTCGTATCCCAAAAGAAAATCCTGTCGTTTCCATAGAAACGTTACCCGATTTAGAAGGAGAAGTCATAGAACCCATAGTATTTCATAGCGACGCAATTTCCGAGTGAATTCGTCAATGAGTGGGAGTGAGGGATGCAGTAAAGAAGGATTAGTGGATCGGAAATGTAATTGTCGTATCCCAAAAGAAAATCCTGTCGTTTCCATAGAAACGTGACTCGATTTAGAAGGAAATGTCTTAGAACACATAGTATTTCATAGCGATGCAATTTCCGTGTGAATTCGTCAATGTGTGGGAGTGAGGGATGCAGTAAAGAAGGATTAGTGGATCGGAAATGAGATTGTCGTATCCCAAAAGAAAATCCTGTCGTCTCCATAGAAACGTTACTCGATTTAGAAGGAAATTTCTTAGAACACATTGTATTTCATCGCGACGCAATTTCTGTGTTAATTCGTCAATGTGAGGGAGCTAGGGATGCAATAAACAAGGAATAGTGCATCGAGAAGGAGATACTCTTATCGCAAAAGAAAAGCCAGTCGTTTCCATAGAAACGTTACTCGATTTAGAAGGAGAAGTCTTAGAACACATAGTATTTCATAGCGACGCAATTTAAGTGTGAATTCGTCAATGAGTGGGAGTGAGGGATGCATTAAAGACTGATTAGTGGATCGGAAATGAGATTGTCGTATCCCAAAGAAAATCCTGTCGCTTACATAGAAACGTTACTCGATTTCGAAGGAAATGTCTTAGAACACATAGTATTTCATAGCGACGCAATTTCCGTGTGAATTCGTCAATGAGTGGCAGTGAGCGTTGCAGTAAAGAAGGATTAGTGGATCGTAAATGAGATTGTCGTATCCCAAAAGAAAATCCTTTCGTTTCCATAGAAACGTTACTCGATTCAGGAGGAGAGGTCCTAGAACCCATAGTATTTCATAGCGACTCAATTTCTGTGTTAATTCGTCAATGTGAGGGAGCTAGGGATGCAATAAAGAAGGAATAGTGCATCGAGAAGGAGATACTCGTATCGCAAAAGAAAAGCCAGTTGTTTCCATAGAAACGATACTCGATTTAGAAGGAGAAGTCATAGAACCCATAGTATTTCATTGCGACGCAATTGCTGTGTTAATTCGTCAATGTGTGGGAGTGAGGGATGCAGTAAAGAAGGATTAGTGGATCGGAAATGTGATTGTCGTATCCCAAAAGAAAATTCTGTCGTTTCCATAGAAACGTTACTCGATTTAGAAGGAAATGTCTTAGAACACATAGTACTTCATAGCGACGCAATTTCCGAGTGAATTCGTCAATGAGTGGGAGTGAGGGATGCAGTAAAGAAGGATTAGTGGATCGGAAATGTGATTGTCGTATCCCAAAAGAAAATCCTGTCGTTTCCATAGGAACGTTACTCAATTTAGAAGGAAATGTCTTAGAACACATAGTATTTCATAGCGACGCAATTTCCGTGTGAATTCGTCAATGTATGGGAGTGAGGGATGCAGTAAAGAAGGATTAGTGGATCGGAAATGAGATTGTCGTATCCCAAAAGAAATTCCTGTCGTTTCCATAGAAACCTTACTCGATTTAGAAGGAAATGTCTTAGAACACAAAGTATTTCATAGCGACGCAATTTCCGTGTGAATTCGTCAATGAGTGGGAGTGAGGGATGCAGTAAAGAAGGATTAGTGGATCGGAAATGAGATTGTCGTATCCCAAAAGAAAATCCTGTCGTTTCCATAGGAACGTTACTCAATTTAGAAGGAAATGTCTTAGAACACATAGTATTTCATAGCGACGCAATTTCCGTGTGAATTCGTCAATGTGTGGGAGTGAGGGATGCAGTAAAGAAGGATTATTGGATCGGAAATGAGATTGTCGTATCCCAAAAGGAATTCCTGTCGTTTCCATAGAAACGTTACTCGATTTAGAAGGAAATGTCTTAGAACACATAGTATTTCATTGCAACGCAATTTCCGTGTGAATTCGTTAATTTGTGGGAGTGAGGGAAGCAGTAATGAAGGATTAGTGGATCGGAAATAAGATTGTCGTATCCCAAAAGAAAATCCTGTCGTTTCCAAAGAAACGTTATTCGATTTAGAAGGAAATGTCTTAGAACACATACTATTTCATAGCGAGGCAATTTCCGTGTGAATTCGTCAATGAGTGGGAGTGAGGGATGCAGTAAAGAAGGATTAGTGGATCGGAAATGTGATTGTCGTATCCCAAAAGGAAATCCTGTCGTTCCATAGAAACGTTACTCGATTTAGAAGGAAATGTCTTAGATCACATAGTATTTCATAGCGATGCAATTTCCGTGTGAATTCGTCAATGTGTGGTAGTGAGGGATGCAATAAAGAAGGAATAGTGCATCGAGAAGGAGATACTCGTATCGCAAAAAAAAAAAAGCCAGTCGTTTCCATAGAAACGATACTCGATTTAGAAGGAGAAGTCATAGAACCCATAGTATTTCATTGCGACGCAATTGCTGTGTTAATTCGTCAATGTGTGGGAGTGAGGGATGAAGTAAAGAAGGATTAGTAGATCGGAAATGTGATTGACGTATCCCAAAAGAAAATCCTGTCGTTTCCATAGAATCGTTACTCGATTTAGAAGCAAATGTCTTAGAACACATAGTACTTCATAGCGACGCAATTTCCGAGTGAATTCGTCAATGAGTGGGAGTGAGGGATGCAGTAAAGGAGGATTAGTGGATGGGAAATGACATTGTCGTATCCCAAAAGAAAATCCTGTCGTATCCATAGGAACATTACTCAGTTTAGAAGGAAATGTCTTAGAACACATAGTATTTCATAGCGACGCAATTTACGTGTGAATTCGTCAATGTGTGGGAGTGAGGGATGCAGTAAAGAAGGATTAGTGGATCGGAAATGCGATTGTCGTATCCCAAAAGAAAATTTTGTCGTTTCGATAGAAACGTTACTCCATTTAGAAGGAAATGTCTTAGAACACATAGTATTTCATAGCGACGCAATTTCCGTGTGAATTCGTCAATGAGTGGGAGTGAGGGATGCCGAAAAGAAGGATTAGTGGATCGGAAATAAGATTGTCGTATCCCAAAAGAAAATCCTGTCGTTTCCATAGAAACGTTACCCGAATTTGAAGGAGAAGTCATAGAACCCATAGTATTTCATAGCGACGCAATTTCCATGTGAATTCGTCAATGTGTGGGAGTGAAGGATGCAGTAAAGAAGGATTAGTGGATCGGAAATGTGATTGTCGTATCCCAAAAGAAAATCATGTCGTTTCCATAGAAACGTTACTCGATTTAGAAGGAAATGTCTTAGAACACATAGTACTTCATAGCGACGCAATTTCCGAGTGAATTCGTCAATGAGTGGGAGTGAGGGATGCAGTAAAGGAGGATTAGTGGATCGGAAATGAGATTGTCGTATCCCAAAAGAAAATCCTGTCGTATCCATAGGAACATTACTCAGTTTAGAAGGAAATGTATTAGAACACATAGTATTTCATAGCGACGCAATTTCCGTGTGAATTCGTCAATGAGTGGGAGTGAGGGATGCAGTAAAGAAGGATTAGTGGATCGGAAATGAGATTGTCGTATCCCAAAAGAAAATCCTGTCGTTTCCATAGAAACGTTACCCGATTTAGAAGGAGAAGTCATAGAACCCATAGTATTTCATAGCGACGCAATTTCCGTGTGAATTCGTCAATGAGTGGGAGTGAGGGATGCAGTAAAGAAGGATTAGTGGATCGGAAATGTAATTGTCGTATCCCAAAAGAAAATCCTGTCGTTTCCATAGAAACGTGACTCGATTTAGAAGGAAATGTCTTAGAACATATAGTATTTCATAGCGATGCAATTTCCGTGTGAATTCGTCAATGTGTGGGAGTGAGGGATGCAGTAAAGAAGGATTAGTGGATCGGAAATGAGATTGTCGTATCCCAAAAGAAAATCCTGTCGTCTCCATAGAAACGTTACTCGATTTAGAAGGAAATTTCTTAGAACACATTGTATTTCATCGCGACGCAATTTCTGTGTTAATTCGTCAATGTGAGGGAGCTAGGGATGCAATAAACAAGGAATAGTGCATCGAGAAGGAGATACTCGTATCGCAAAAGAAAAGCCAGTCGTTTCCATAGAAACGTTACTCGATTTAGAAGGAGAAGTCTTAGAACACATAGTATTTCATAGCGACGCAATTTAAGTGTGAATTCGTCAATGAGTGGGAGTGAGGGATGCATTAAAGACTGATTAGTGGATCGGAAATGTGATTGTCGTATCCCAAAGAAAATCCTGTCGCTTACATAGAAACGTTACTCGATTTCGAAGGAAATGTCTTAGAACACATAGTATTTCATAGCGACGCAATTTCCGTGTGAATTCGTCAATGAGTGGCAGTGAGGGATGCAGTAAAGAAGGATTAGTGGATCGTTTATGAGATTGTCGTATCCCAAAAGAAAATCCTTTCGTTTCCATAGAAACGTTACTCGATTCAGGAGGAGAGGTCCTAGAACCCATAGTATTTCATAGCGACTCAATTTCTGTGTTAATTCGTCAATGTGAGGGAGCTAGGGATGCAATAAAGAAGGAATAGTGCATCGAGAAGGAGATACTCGTATCGCAAAAGAAAAGCCAGTTGTTTCCATAGAAACGATACTCGATTTAGAAGGAGAAGTCATAGAACCCATAGTATTTCATTGCGACGCAATTGCTGTGTTAATTCGTCAATGTGTGGGAGTGAGGGATGCAGTAAAGAAGGATTAGTGGATCGGAAATGTAATTGTCGTATCCCAAAAGAAAATCCTGTCGTTTCCATAGAAACGTTACTCGATTTAGAAGGAAATGTCTTAGAACACATAGTACTTCATAGCGACGCAATTTCCGAGTGAATTCGTCAATGAGTGGGAGTGAGGGATGCGGTAAAGAAGGATTAGTGGATCGGAAATGTGATTGTCGTATCCCAAAAGAAAATCCTGTCGTTTCCATAGGAACGTTACTCAATTTAGAAGGAAATGTCTTAGAACACATAGTATTTCATAGCGACGCAATTTCCGTGTGAATTCGTCAATGTATGGGAGTGAGGGATGCAGTAAAGAAGGATTAGTGGATCGGAAATGAGATTGTCGTATCCCAAAAGAAATTCCTGTCGTTTCCATAGAAACCTTACTCGATTTAGAAGGAAATGTCTTAGAACACAAAGTATTTCATAGCGACGCAATTTCCGTGTGAATTCGTCAATGAGTGGGAGTGAGGGATGCAGTAAAGAAGGATTAGTGGATCGGAAATGAGATTGTCGTATCCCAAAAGAAAATCCTGTCGTTTCCATAGGAACGTTACTCAATTTAGAAGGAAATGTCTTAGAACACATAGTATTTCATAGCGACGCAATTTCCGTGTGAATTCGTCAATGTGTGGGAGTGAGGGATGCAGTAAAGATGGATTATTGGATCGGAAATGAGATTGTCGTATCCCAAAAGAAATTCCTGTCGTTTCCATAGAAACGTTACTCGATTTAGAAGGAAATGTCTTAGAACACATAGTATTTCATAGCAACGCAATTTCCGTGTGAATTCGTTAATTTGTGGGAGTGAGGGAAGCAGTAAAGAAGGATTAGTGGATCGGAAATAAGATTGTCGTATCCCAAAAGAAAATCCTGTCGTTTCCATAGAAACGTTATTCGATTTAGAAGGAAATGTCTTAGAACACATACTATTTCATAGCGAGGCAATTTCCGTGTGAATTCGTCAATGAGTGGGAGTGAGGGATGCAGTAAAGAAGGATTAGTTGATTGGAAATGTGATGGTCGTATCCCAAAAGGAAATCCTGTCGTTCCATAGAAACGTTACTCGATTTAGAAGGAAATGTCTTAGATCACATAGTATTTCATAGCGATGCAATTTCCGTGTGAATTCGTCAATGTGTGGTAGTGAGGGATGCAATAAAGAAGGAATAGTGCATCGAGAAAGAGATACTCGTATCGCAAAAAAAAAAAGCCAGTCGTTTCCATAGAAACGATACTCGATTTAGAAGGAGAAGTCATAGAACCCATAGTATTTCATTGCGACGCAATTGCTGTGTTATTTCGTCAATGTGTGGGAGTGAGGGATGAAGTAAAGAAGGATTAGTAGATCGGAAATGTGATTGACGTATCCCAAAAGAAAATCCTGTCGTTTCCATAGAATCGTTACTCGATTTAGAAGCAAATGTCTTAGAACACATAGTACTTCATAGCGACGCAATTTCCGAGTGAATTCGTCAATGAGTGGGAGTGAGGGATGCAGTAAAGGAGGATTAGTGGATGGGAAATGAGATTGTCGTATCCCAAAAGAAAATCCTGTCGTATCCATAGGAACATTACTCAGTTTAGAAGGAAATGTCTTAGAACACATAGTATTTCATAGCGACGCAATTTACGTGTGAATTCGTCAATGTGTGGGAGTGAGGGATGCAGTAAAGAAGGATTAGTGGATCGGAAATGCGATTGTCGTATCCCAAAAGAAAATTTTGTCGTTTCCATAGAAACGTTACTCCATTTAGAAGGAAATGTCTTAGAACACATAGTATTTCATAGCGTCGCAATTTCCGTGTGAATTCGTCAATGAGTGGGAGTGAGGGATGCCGTAAAGAAGGATTAGTGGATCGGAAATAAGATTGTCGTATCCCAAAAGAAAATCCTGTCGTTTCCATAGAAACGTTACCCGAATTAGAAGGAGAAGTCATAGAACCCATAGTATTTCATAGCGACGCAATTTCCATGTGAATTCGTCAATGTGTGGGAGTGAAGGATGCAGTAAAGAAGGATTAGTGGATCGGAAATGTGATTGTCGTATCCCAAAAGAAAATCCTGTCGTTTCCATAGAAACGATACTCGAATTAGAAGGAAATGTCTTAGAACACATAGTATTTCATAGCGACGCAATTTCCGTGTGAATTCGTTAATGTGTGGGAGTGAGGGATGCAGTAAAGAAGGATTAGTGGATCGGAAATGTGAGTGTCGTATCCCAAAAGAAAATCCTGACGTTTCCATAGAAACGTTACTCGATTTAGAAGGAAATGTCTTAGAACACATAGTATTTCATAGCGACGCAATTTCCGTGTGATTTCGTCAATGAGTTGGAGTGGGGGATGCAGTAAAGAAAGATTAGTGGATCGGAAATGAGATTGTCGTATCCAAAAGCAAATCCTGTCGTTTCCATAGAAACATTACTCGATTTAGAAGGAGAAGTCTTAGAACACATACTATTTCATAGCGACGCAATTTCCGTGTGAATTCGTCAATGAGTGGGAGTGAGGGATGCAGTAAAGAAGGATTAGTGGATCGGAAATGTGATTGTCGTATCCCAAAAGGAAATCCTGTCGTTTCCATAGAAACGTTACTCGATTTAGAAGGAAATGTCTTAGAACACATAGTATTTCATAGCGATGCAATTTCCGTGTGAATTCGTCAATGTGTGGGAGTGAGGGATGCAGTAAACAAGGATAAGTGGATCGGAAATGAGATTATCGTATCCCAAAAGAAAATACTGTCGTTTCCATAGAAACGTTACTCGATTTAGAAGGAAATGTCTTAGAACACATAGTATTTCATAGCGACGCAATTTCCTTTTGAATTCGTCAATGTATGGGAGTGAGGGAAGCAGTAAAGAAGGATTAGTGGATCGGAAATGAGATTGTCGTATCCCAAATGAAATTCCTGTCGTTTCCATAGAAACATTACTCGATTTAGAAGGAAATGTCTTAGAACACATAGTGTTTCATAGCGACGCAATTTCCGTGTGAATTCGTCAATGAGTGGGAGTGAGGGAAGCAGTAAAGAAGGATTAGTGGATCGGAAATAAGATTGTCGTATCCCAAAAGAAAATCCTGTCGTTTCCATAGAAACGTTACCCGATTTAGAAGGAGAAGTCATAGAACCCATAGTATTTCATAGCGACGCAATTTCCGTGTGAATTCGTCAATGTGTGGGAGTGAGGGATGCAGTAAAGAAGGATTAGTGGATCGGAAATGTGATTGTCGTATCCCAAAAGAAAATCCTTTCGTTTCCATAGAAACGTTACTCGATTTAGAAGGAAATGTCATAGAACACATAGTATTTCATAGCAACGCAATTTCCGTGTGAATTCGTTAATGTGTGGGAGTGAGGGATGCAGTAAAGAACTATTAGTGGATCGGAAATGTGATTGTCGTATCCCAAAAGAAAATCCTGTCGTTTCCATAGAAACGTTTTTGATTTAGAAGGAAATGTCTTAGAACACATAGTATTTCATAGCGACGCAATTTCCGTGTGAATTCGTCAATGAGTGGGAGTGAGGGATGCAGTAAAAAAGGATTAATGGATCGGAAATGAGATTATCGTATCCCAAAAGAAAATCCTATCGTTTCCATAGAAACGTTACTCGATTCAGAAGGAGAAGTCATAGAACCCATAGTATTTCATTGCGACGCAATTGCTGTGTTAATTCGTCAATGTGTGGGAGTGAGGGATGCAGTAATGAATGATTAGTGGATCGGAAATGTGATTGTCGTATCCCAAAAGAAAATCCTGACGTTTCCATAGAATCGTTACTCGATTTAGAAGCAAAAGTCTTAGAACACATAGTACTTCATAGCGACGCAATTTCCAAGTGAATTCGTCAATGAGTGGGAGTGAGGGATGCAGTAAAGCAAGATTAGTGGATCGGAAATGAGATTGTCGTATCCCAAAAGAAAATCCTGTGGTATCCATAGGAACATTACTCAGTTTAGAAGGAAATGTCTTAGAACACATAGTATTTCATAGCGACGCAATTTCCGTGTGAATTCGTCAATGCGTGGTAGTGAGGGATGCAGTAAAGTAGGATTAGTGGATCGGAAATGCGATTGTCGTATCCCAAAACAAAATCCTGTCGTTTCCATAGAAACGTTACTCGATTTAGAAGGAAATGTCTTAGAACACATAGTATTTCATAGCGACGCAATTTCCGTGTGAATTCGTCAATGAGTGGAAGTGAGGGATGCCGTAAAGAAGGATTAGAGGATCGGAAATAAGATTGTCGTATCCCAAAAGAAAATCCTGTCGTTTCCATAGAAACGTTACCCGAATTAGAAGGAGAAGTCATAGAACCCATAGTATTTCATAGCGACGCAATTTCCGTGTGAATTCGTCAATGTGTGGGAGTGAAGGATGCAGTAAAGAAGGATTAGTGGATCGGAAATGTGATTGTCGTATCCCAAAAGAAAATCCTGTCGTTTCCATAGAAACGTTACTCGAATTAGAAGGAAATGTCTTAGAACACATAGTATTTCATAGCGACGCAATTTCCGTGTGAATTCGTTAATGTGTGGGAGTGAGGGATGCAGTAAAAAAGGATTAGTGGATCGGAAATGTGATTGCCGTATCCCTAAAGAAAATTCTGTCGTTTCCATAGAAACGTTACTCGATTTAGAAGGAAATGTCTTAGAACACATAGTATTTCATAGCGACGCAATTTCCGTGTGAATTCGTCAATGAGTGGGAGTGAGGGATGTAGTAAAGAAGAATTAGTGGATCGGAAATGAGATTGTCGTATCCCAAAAGAAAATCCTGTCGTTTCCATAGAAACGTTACTCGATTTAGAAGGAGAAGTCATAGAACCCATAGTATTTCATAGCGACGCAATTTCCGTGTTAATTCGTCAATGAGTGGGAGTGAGGGATGCAGTAAAGAAGGATAAGTGGATCGGAAATGAGATTGTCGTATCCCAAAAGAAAATCCTTTCGATTCCATAGAAACGTTACTCGATTTAGAAAGAGAAGTCTTAGAACACATAGTATTTCACAGCGACGCAATTTCCGTGTGAATTCGTCAATGAGTGGGAGTGAGGGATGCAGTAATGAAGGATTAGTGGATCGGAAATGAGATTGTCGTATCCCAAAAGAAAATCCTGTCGTTTCCATAGAAACGTTACTCGATTTAGAAGGAGAAGTCATACAACACATAGTATTTCATAGCGACGCAATTTCCATGTGAATTCCTCAATGTCTGGGAGTGAGGGATGCAGTAAAGAAGGATTGGTGGATCGGAAATGAGATTGTCGTATCCCAAAAGAAAATCCTGTCTTTTTCCATAGAAACGTTACTCGATATAGAAGGAAATGTCTTAGAACACATAGTATTTCATAGCGACGAAATTTCCGTGTGAATTCGTCAATGAGTGGGAGTGAGGGATGCAGTAAAGAAGGATTAGTGGATCGGAAATGAGATTATCGTATCGCAAAAGAAAATCCTGTCGTTTCTATAGAAACGTTACCCGATTTAGAAGGAGAAGTCATAGAACCCATAGTATTTCATAGCGACGCAATTTCCGCGTGAATTCGTCAATGAGTGGGAGTGAGGGATGCTGTAAAGAGCGATTAGTGGATCGGAAATGAGATTGTCGTATCCCAAAAGGAAATCCTGTCGTTTCCATAGAAACGTTACTCGATTTGGAAGGTGAAGTCTTAGAACACATAGAATTTCATAGCGACGCAATTTCCGTGTGAATTCGTCAATGAGTGGGAGTGAGGGATGCAGTAAAGAAGGATTAGTGGATGGGAAATGAGATTGTCGTATCCCAAAAGAAAATCCTGTCGTTTCCATGGAAACGTTACTCGATTTAGAAGGAGAAGTCTTAGAACACATAGTATTTCATAGCGACGCAATTTCCGTGTGAATTCGCCAATGAGTGGGAGTGAGGGATGCAGTAAAGAAGGATTAGTGGATTGGAAATGAGATTGTCGTATCCCAAAAGAAAATCATGTCGTTTCCATAGAAACGTTACTCGATTTAGAAGGAGAAGTCTTAGAACACATAGTATTTCATAGCGACGCAATTTCCGTGTGAATTCGTCAATGTGTGGGAGTGAGGGATGCAGTAAAGAAGGATTAGTGGATCGATAATGAGATTGTCGTATCCCAAACGAAAATCCTGTCGTTTCCATAGAAACGTTACTCGATTTAGAAGGAGATGTCTTAGAACACATAGTATTTCATAGCGACGCAATTTCCGTGTGAATTCGTCAATGAGTGGGAGTGAGGGATGCAGTAAAGAAGGATTAGTGGATTGGAAATGAGATTGTCGTATCCCAAAAGAAAATCCTGTCGTTCCCATCGAAACGTTACTCGATTTAGAAGGGGAAGTCTTAGAACACATAGTATTTCATAGCGACGCAATTTCCGTGTGAATTCGTCAATGTGCGGGAGTGAGGGATGCAGTAAAGAAGGATTAGTGGATCGAAAATGAGATTGTCGTATCCCAAAAGAAAATCCTGTCGTTTCCATAGAAACGTTACTCGATTTAGAAGGAGAAGTCATAGAACCCATAGTATTTCATAGCGACGCAATTTCCGTGTGAATTCGTAAATGTGTGGGAGTGAGGAATTCAGTAAAGAAGGATTAGTGGATCGGAAATGAGATTGTCGTATACCAAAAGAAAATTCTGTCGTTTTCATAGAAACGTTACTCGATTTAAAAGGAGAAGTCTTAGAACACATAGTATTTCATAGCGATGCAATTTCCGTGTGAATTCGTCAATGAGTGGGAGTGAGGGATGCAGTAAAGAAGGATTAGTGGATCGGAAATGAGATTGTCGTATCCCAAAAGGAAATCCTGTCGTTTCCATAGAAACGTTACTCGATTTAGAAGGAGAAGTCTTAGAACACATAGTATTTCATAGCGACGCAATTTCCGTGTGAATTCGTTAATGTGTGGGAGTGAGGTATGCAGTAAAGAAGGATTAGTGGATCGAAAATGAGATTGTCGTATCCCAAAAGAAAATCCTGTCGTTTCCATAGAAACATTACTCGATTTAGAAGGAGAAGTCTTAGAACGCATACTATTTCATAGCGACGCAATTTCCGTGTGAATTCGTCAATGAGTGGGAGTGAGGGATGCAGTAAAGAAGTATTAGTGGATCGGAAATGTGATTGTCGTATCCCAAAAGGAAATCCTGTCGTTTCCATAGAAACGTTACTCGATTTAGAAGGAAATGTCTTAGAACACATAGTATTTCATTGCGATGCAATTTCCGTGTGAATTCGTCAATGTGTGGGAGTGAGGGATGCAGTAAACAAGGATAAGTGGATCGGAAATGAGATTATCGTATCCCAAAAGAAAATCCTGTCGTTTCCATAGAAACGTTACTCGATTTAGAAGGAAATGTCTTAGAACACATAGTATTTCATAGCGACGCAATTTCCGTGTGAATTCGTCAATGAGTGGGAGTGAGGGATGTAGTAAAGAAGAATTAGTGGATCGGAAATGAGATTGTCGTATCCCAAAAGAAAATCCTGTCGTTTCCATAGAAACGTTACTTGATTTAGAAGGAGAAGTCATAGAACCCATAGTATTTCATAGCGACGCAATTTCCGTGTTAATTCGTCAATGAGTGGGAGTGAGGGATGCAGTAAAGAAGGATAAGTGGATCGGAAATGAGATTGTCGTATCCCAAAAGAAAATCCTTTCGATTCCATAGAAACGTTACTCGATTTAGAAAGAGAAGTCTTAGAACACATAGTATTTCACAGCGACGCAATTTCCGTGTGAATTCGTCAATGAGTGGGAGTGAGGGATGCAGTAATGAAGGATTAGTGGATCGGAAATGAGATTGTCGTATCCCAAAAGAAAATCCTGTCGTTTCCATAGAAACGTTACTCGATTTAGAAGGAGAAGTCATACAACACATAGTATTTCATAGCGACGCAATTTCCATGTGAATTCCTCAATGTCTGGGAGTGAGGGATGCAGTAAAGAAGGATTGGTGGATCGGAAATGAGATTGTCGTATCCCAAAAGAAAATCCTGTCTTTTTCCATAGAAACGTTACTCGATATAGAAGGAAATGTCTTAGAACACATAGTATTTCATAGCGACGAAATTTCCGTGTGAATTCGTCAATGAGTGGGAGTGAGGGATGCAGTAAAGAAGGATTAGTGGATCGGAAATGAGATTATCGTATCGCAAAAGAAAATCCTGTCGTTTCCATAGAAACGTTACCCGATTTAGAAGGAGAAGTCATAGAACCCATAGTATTTCATAGCGACGCAATTTCCGCGTGAATTCGTCAATGAGTGGGAGTGAGGGATGCTGTAAAGAGCGATTAGTGGATCGGAAATGAGATTGTCGTATCCCAAAAGGAAATCCTGTCGTTTCCATAGAAACGTTACTCGATTTGGAAGGTGAAGTCTTAGAACACATAGAATTTCATAGCGACGCAATTTCCGTGTGAATTCGTCAATGAGTGGGAGTGAGGGATGCAGTAAAGAAGGATTAGTGGATGGGAAATGAGATTGTCGTATCCCAAAAGAAAATCCTGTCGTTTCCATGGAAACGTTACTCGATTTAGAAGGAGAAGTCTTAGAACACATAGTATTTCATAGCGACGCAATTTCCGTGTGAATTCGCCAATGAGTGGGAGTGAGGGATGCAGTAAAGAAGGATTAGTGGATTGGAAATGAGATTGTCGTATCCCAAAAGAAAATCATGTCGTTTCCATAGAAACGTTACTCGATTTAGAAGGAGAAGTCTTAGAACACATAGTATTTCATAGCGACGCAATTTCCGTGTGAATTCGTCAATGTGTGGGAGTGAGGGATGCAGTAAAGAAGGATTAGTGGATCGATAATGAGATTGTCGTATCCCAAACGAAAATCCTGTCGTTTCCATAGAAACGTTACTCGATTTAGAAGGAGATGTCTTAGAACACATAGTATTTCATAGCGACGCAATTTCCGTGTGAATTCGTCAATGAGTGGGAGTGAGGGATGCAGTAAAGAAGGATTAGTGGATTGGAAATGAGATTGTCGTATCCCAAAAGAAAATCCTGTCGTTCCCATCGAAACGTTACTCGATTTAGAAGGGGAAGTCTTAGAACACATAGTATTTCATAGCGACGCAATTTCCGTGTGAATTCGTCAATGTGCGGGAGTGAGGGATGCAGTAAAGAAGGATTAGTGGATCGAAAATGAGATTGTCGTATCCCAAAAGAAAATCCTGTCGTTTCCATAGAAACGTTACTCGATTTAGAAGGAGAAGTCATAGAACCCATAGTATTTCATAGCGACGCAATTTCCGTGTGAATTCGTAAATGTGTGGGAGTGAGGAATTCAGTAAAGAAGGATTAGTGGATCGGAAATGAGATTGTCGTATCCCAAAAGAAAATCCTGTTGTTTCCATAGAAACGTTACTCGATATAGAAGGAGAAGTCTTCGAACACATAGTATTTCATAGCGACGCAATTTCCGCGTGAATTCGTCATTGAGTGGGAGTGAGGGATGCAGTAAAGAAAGATTAGTGGATCGGAAATGAGATTGTCATATACGAAAAGAAAATCCTGTCTTTTCCATAGAAACGTTACTCGATTTAGAAGGAAATGTCTTAGAACACATAGTATTTCATAGCGACGCAATTTCCGTGTGAATTCGTCAATGTGTGGGAGTGAGGGATGCGGTTAAGAAGGATTAGTGGATCGGAAATGAGATTGTCGTATCCCAAAAGAAAATCCTGTCGTTTCCATAGAAACGTTACTCGATTTAGAAGGAGAAGTCATAGAACCCATAGTATTTCATAGCGACGCAATTTCCGTGCGAATTCGTCAATGAGTGGGAGTGAGGGATGCTGTAAAGAGCGATTAGTGGATCGGAAATGAGATTGTCGTATCCCAAAAGGAAATCCTGTCGTTTCCATAGAAACGTTACTCGATTTATAAGGTGAAGTCTTAGAACACATAGTATTTCATAGCGACGCAATTTCCGTGTGAATTCGTCAATGAGTGGGAGTGAGGGATGCAGTAAAGAAGGATTAGTGGATCGGAAATGAGATTGTCGTATCCCAAAAGAAAATCCTGTCGTTTCCATGGAAACGTTACTCGATTTAGAAGGAGAAGTCTTAGAACACTTAGTATTTCATAGCGACGCAATTTCCGTGTGAATTCGTCAATGAGTGGGAGTGAGGGATGCAATAAAGAAGGATTAGTGGATCGGAAATAAGATTGTCGTATCCCAAAAGAAAATCCTGTCGTTTGCATAGAAACGTTACTCGATTTAGAAGGAGAAGTCTTAGAACACATTGTATTTCATAGCGACGCAATTTCCGTGTGAATTCGTCAATGTGTGGGAGTGAGGGATGCAGTAAAGAAGGATTAGTGGATCGGAAATGAGATTGTCGTATCCCAAAAGAATATCCTGTCGTTTCCATAGAAACGTTACTCGATTTAGAAGGAGATGTCTTAGAACACATAGTATTTCATAGCGACGCAATTTCCGTGTGAATTCGTCAATGAGTGGGATTGAGGGATGCAGTGAAGAAGGATTAGTGGATCGGAAATGAGATTGTCGAATCCCAAAAGAAAATCCTTTCGTTTCCATAGAAACGTTATTCAATTTAGAAGGAAATGTCTTAGAACACATAGTATTTCATAGCGACGCAATTTCCGCGTGAATTCGTCAGTGAGTGGGAGTGAGGGATGCAGTAAAGAAAGATTAGTGGATCGGAAATGAGATTGTCGTATCCGAAAAGAAAATCCTGTCGTTTCCATAGAATCGTTACTCGATTCTGAAGAAGAAGTCTTAGAACACATAGTATTTCATAGCGACGCAATTTCCGTGTGAATTCGTCAATGTGTGAGAGTGAGGGATGCAGTAAAGAAGGATTAGTGGATTGGAAATGAGATTGTCGTATCCCAAAAGAAAATCCTGTCGTTTCCATAGAAACGTTACTCGATTTATGAGCTGAAGTCTTAGAACACATAGTATTTCATAGCGACGCAATTTCCGTGTGAATTCGTCAATGAGTGGGATTGAGGGATGCAGTGAAGAAGGATTAGTGGATCGGAAATGAGATTGTCGAATCCCAAAAGAAAATCCTGTCGTTTCCATAGAAACGTTATTCTATTTAGAAGGAAATGTCTTAGAACACATAGTATTTCATAGCGACGCAATTTCCGCGTGAATTCGTCAGTGAGTGGGAGTGAGGGATTCAGTAAAGAAAGATTAGTGGATCGGAAATGAGATTGTCGTATCCGAAAAGAAAATCCTGTCGTTTCCATAGAAACGTTACTCGATTCTGAAGAAGAAGTCTTAGAACACATAGTATTTCATAGCGACGCAATTTCCGTGTGAATTCGTCAATGTGTGGGAGTGAGGGATGCAGTAAAGAAGGATTAGTGGATTGGAAATGAGATTGTCGTATCCCAAAAGAAAATCCTGTCGTTTCCATAGAAGCGTTACTCGATTTATGAGCTGAAGTCTTAGAACACATAGTATTTCATAGCGACGCAATTTCCGTGTGAATTCGTCAATGAGTGGGAGTGAGGGATGAAGTAAAGAAGGATTAGTGTATCGGAAATGAGATTGTAGTATCCCAAAAGAAAATCCTGTCGTTCCCATCGAAACGTTACTCGATTTAGAAGGAGAAGTCTTAGAACATATAGTATTTCATAGCGACGCAATTTCCGTGTGAATTCGTCAATGTGTGGGAGTGAGGGATGCAGTAAAGAAGGATTAGTGGATCGAAAATGAGATTGTCGTATCCCAAAAGAAAATCCTGTCGTTTCCATAGAAACTTTACTCGATTTAGAAGGAGAAGTCATAGAACCCATAGTATTTCAAGGCGACGCAATTTCCGTGTGAATTCGTCAATGTGTGGGAGTGAGGAATGCAGTAAAGAAGGATTAGTGGATCGGAAATGAGATTGTCGTATTCCAAAAGAAAATCCTGTCGTTTCCATAGAAACGTTACTCGATTTAGAAGGAGAAGTCTTAGAACACATAGTATTTCATAGCGATGCAATTTCCGTGTGAATTCGTCAGTGAGTGGGAGTGAGGGATGCAGTAAAGAAGGATTAGTGGATCGGAAATGAGATTGTCGTGTCCCAAAAGGAAATCCTGTCGTTTCCATAGAAACGTTACTCGATTTAGAAGGAGAAGTCTTAGAACACATAGTATTTCATAGCGACGCAATTTCCGTGTGAATTCGTTAATGTGTGGGAGTGAGGTAAGCAGTAAAGAAGGATTAGTGGATCGGAAATGAGATTGTCGTATCCCAAAAGAAAATCCTGTCGTTTCCATAGAAACGTTACTCGATATAGAAGGAGAAGTCTTAGAACACATAGTATTTCATAGCGACGCAATTTCCGCGTGAATTCGTCATTGAGTGGGAGTGAGGGATGCAGTAAAGAAAGATTAGTGGATCTGAAATGAGATTGTCGTATCCGAAAAGAAAGTCCTGTCGTTTCCATAGAAACGTTACTCGATTTAGATGAAGAAGTCTTAGAACACATAGTATATCATAGCGACGCAATTTCCGTGTGAATTCGTCAATGTGTGGGAGTGAGGGATGCAGTTAAGAAGGATTAGTGGATCGGAAATGAGATTGTCGTATCCCAATAGAAAATCCTGTCGTTTCCATAGAAACGTTACCCGATTTAGAAGGAGACGTCATAGAACCCATAGTATTTCATAGCGACACAGTTTCTGTGTGAATTCGTCAATGAGTGGGAGTGAGGGATACAGTAAAGAAGGATTAGTGGATAGGAAATGAGATTGTCGTATCCCAAAAGGAAATCCTGTCGTTTCCATAGAAACGTTACTCGATTTAGAAGGAGAAAACATAGAACCCATAGTATTTCATAGCGACACAGTTTCTGTGTGAATTCGTCAATGAGTGGGAGTGAGGGATGCAGTAAAGAAGGATTAGTGGATAGGAAATGAGATTGTCGTATCCCAAAAGGAAATCCTGTCGTTTCCATAGAAACGTTACTCGATTTAGAAGGAGAAGTCATAGAACCCATAGTATTTCATAGCGACGCAATTTCCGTGCGAATTCGTCAATGAGTGGGAGTGAGGGATGCAGTAAAGAAGCATTAGTGGATCGGAAATGAGATTGTCGTATCCCAAAAGAAAATCCTGTCGTTTCCATAGAAGTTACTCGATTTAGAAGGAGAAGTCATAGAACCCATAGTATTTCATAGCGACACAGTTTCTGTGTGAATTCGTCAATGAGTGGGAGTGAGGGATGCAGTAAAGAAGGATTAGTGGATAGGAAATGAGATTGTCGTATCCCAAAAGGAAATCCTGTCGTTTCCATAGAAACGTTACTCGATTCAGAAGGAGATGTCTTAGAACACATAGTATTTCATAGCGACGCAATTTCCGTGTGAATTCGTCAATGAGTGGGATTGAGGGATGCAGTGAAGAAGGATTAGTGGATCGGAAATGAGATTGTCGAATCCCAAAAGAAAATCCTGTCGTTTCCATAGAAACGTTATTCAATTTAGAAGGAAATGTCTTAGAACACATAGTATTTCATAGCGACGCAATTTCCGCGTGAATTCGTCAATGAGTGGGAGTGAGGGATGCAGTAAAGAAAGATTAGTGGATCGGAAATGAGATTGTCGTATCCGAAAAGAAAATCCTGTCGTTTCCATAGAAACGTTACTCGATTCTGAAGAAGAAGTCTTAGAACACATAGTATTTCATAGCGACGCAATTTCCGTGTGAATTCGTTAATGTGTGGGAGTGAGGGATGCAGTAAAGAAGGATTAGTGGATTGGAAATGAGATTGTCGTATCCCAAAAGAAAATCCTGTCGTTTCCATAGAAACGTTACTCAATTTATGAGCTGAAGTCTTAGAACACATAGTATTTCATAGCGACGCAATTTCCGTGTGAATTCGTCAATGAGTGGGAGTGAGGGATGAAGTAAAGAAGGATTAGTGGATCGGAAATGAGATTGTCGTATCCCAAAAGAAAATCCTGTCGTTCCCATCGAAACGTTACTCGATTTAGAAGGAGAAGTCTTAGAACACATAGTATTTCATAGCGACGCAATTTCCGTGTGAATTCCTCAATGTGTGGGAGTGAGGAATGCAGTAAAGAAGGATTAGTGGATCAGAAATGAGATTGTCGTATCCCAAAAGAAAATCCTGTCGTTTCCATAGAAACGTTACTCGATTTAGAAGGAGAAGTCTTAGAACACATAGTATTTCATAGCGATGCAATTTCCGTGTGAATTCGTCAATGAGTGGGAGTGAGGGATGCAGTAAAGAAGGATTAGTGGATCGGAAATGAGATTGTCGTGTCCCAAAAGGAAATCCTGTCGTTTCCATTGAAACGTTACTCGATTTAGAAGGAGAAGTCTTACAACACATAGTATTTCATAGCGACGCAATTTCCGTGTGAATTCGTTAATGTGTGGGAGTGAGGTATGCAGTAAAGAAAAATTCGTGGATCGGAAATGAGATTGTCGTATCCCAAAAGAAAATCCTGTCGTTTCCATAGAAACGTTACTAGATATAGAAGGAGAAGTCTTAGAACACATAGTATTTCATAGCGACGCAATTTCCGCGTGAATTCGTCATTGAGTGGGAGTGAGGGATGCAGTAAAGAAAGATTAGTGGATCGGAAATGAGATTGTCGTATCCGAAAAGAAAATCCTGTCGTTTCCATAGAAACGTTACTCGATTTAGAAGAAGAAGTCTTAGAACACATAGTATTTCATAGCGACGCAATTTCCGTGTGAATTCGTCAATGTGTGGGAGTGAGAGATGCAGTTAAGTAGGATTATTGGATCTGAAATGAGATTGTCGTATCCCAAAAGAAAATCCTGTCGTTTCCATAGAAACGTTACTCGATTTAGAAGGAGAAGTCATAGAACCCATAGTATTTCATAGCGACACAGTTTCTGTGTGAATTCGTCAATGAGTGGGAGTGAGGGATGCAGTAAAGAAGGATTAGTGGATAGGAAATGAGATTGTCGTATTCCAAAAGGAAATCCTGTCGTTTCCATAGAAACGTTACTCGATTTAGAAGGAGAAGTCATAGAACCCATAGTATTTCATAGCGACGCAATTTCCGTGCGAATTCGTCAATGAGTGGGAGTGAGGGATGCAGTAAAGAAGGATTAGTGGATCGGAAATGAGATTGTCGTATCCCAAAGGAAAATCCTGTCGTTTCCATAGAAGTTACTCGATTTAGAAGGAGAAGTCATAGAACCCATAGTATTTCATAGCGACACAGTTTCTGTGTGAATTCGTCAATAAGTGGGAGTGAGGGATGCAGTAAAGAAGGATTAGTGGATGGGAAATGAGATTGTCGTATCCCAAAAGGAAATCCTGTCGTTTCCATAGAAACGTTACTCGATTTAGAAGGAGAAGTCATAGAACCCATAGTATTTCATAGCGACACAGTTTCTGTGTGAATTCGTCAATGAGTGGGAGTGAGGGATGCAGTAAAGAAGGATTAGAGGATAGGAAATGAGATTGTCGTATCCCAAAAGGAAATCCTGTCGTTTCCATAGAAACGTTACTCGATTTAGAAGGAGAAGTCATAGAACCCATAGTATTTCATAGCGACGCAATTTCCGTGCGAATTCCTCAATGAGTGGGAGTGAGTGATGCAGTAAAGAAGGATTAGTGGATCGGAAATGAGATTGTCGTATCCCAAAAGAAAATCCTGTCGTTTCCATAGAAGTTACTCGATTTAGAAGGAACTGTCTTAGAACACATAGTATTTCATAGCGACGCAATTTCCGTGTGAATTCGTCAATGAGTGGGAGTGAGGGATGCAGTAAAGAAGGATTAGTGGATCGGAAATGAGATTGTCGTATCCCAAAAGAAAATCCTGTCGTTTCCATAGAAACGTTACTCGATTTAGAAGGAGAAGTCATAGAACCCATAGTATTTCACCGCGACGCAATATCTGTGTTAATTCGTTAATGTGAGGGAGATTGGGATGCAATAAAGAAGGAATAGTGCGTCGAGAAGGAGATACTCGTATCGCAAGTGAAATGCCTGTCGTTTCCATAGAAACGTTACTCGATTTAGAAGGAGAAGTCTTAGAACACATAGTGTATCATAGCGACGCAATTTTTGTGTGAATTCGTCAATTGGTAGGAGTGAGGGATGCAGTAAAGAATGATTAGTGGATCGGAAATGAGATTGTCGTATCCCAAAAGAAAATCCTGTCGTTTCCATAGAAATGTTACTGGATTAAGAAGGAAATGTCTTAGAACACATAGTTTTTCATAGCGACGCAATTTCCGTGTGAATTCGTCAATGAGTGGGAGTGAGGGATGCAGCAAAGAAGGATTAGTGGATCAGAAATGAGATTGTCGTATCGCAAAAGATAATCCTTTCGTTTGCATAGAAACATTACTCGATTTAGAAGGAAATGTCATAGAACCCATAGTATTTCATAGCGACGCAATTTCCGTGTGAATTCGTCAATGAGTGGGAGTGAGGGATGCAGTAAAGAAGGATTAGTGGATCGGAAATGAGATTGTCGTATCCCAAAAGAAAATCCTGTCGTTTCCATAGAAATCTTACTCGATTTAGAAGGAAATGTCTTAGAACACATAGTATTTCATAGCGACGCAATTTCCGTGTGAATTCGTCAATGTGTGGGAGTGAGGGATGCAGTAAAGAAGGATTAGTGGATCGGAAATGAGATTGTCGTATCCCAAAAGAAAATCGTGTCGTTTCCATAGAAACGTTACTCGATTTAGAAGGAGAAGTCATAGAACACATAGTATTTCATAGCGACGCAATTTCCGTGTGAATTCGTCAATGTGTGGGAGTGAGGGATGCAGTAAAGAAGGATTAGTGGATCGGAAATGAGATTGTCGTATCCCAAAAGAAAATCCTGTCGTTTCCATAGAAACGTTACTAGATTTAGAAGGAAATGTCTTAGAACACATAGTATTTCATAGCGACGCTATTTGCGAGTGAATTCGTCAATGAGTGGGAGTGAGGGATGCAGTAAAGAAGGATTAGTGGAGCGAAAATGAGATTGTCGTATCCCAAAGAAAAATCCTGTCGTTTCCATAGAAACGTTACTCGATTTAGAAGGAAATGTCTTAGAACACATAGTATTTCATAGCGATGCAATTTCCGTGTGAATTCGTCAATGAGTGGGAGTGAGGGATGCAGTAAAGAAGGATTAGTGGATCGGAAATGAGATTGTCGTGTCCCAAAAGGAAATCCTGTCGTTTCCATAGAAACGTTACTCGATTTAGAAGGAGAAGTCTTACAACACATAGTATTTCATAGCGACGCAATTTCCGTGTGAATTCGTTAATGTGTGGGAGTGAGGTATGCAGTAAAGAAGGATTCGTGGATCGGAAATGAGATTGTCGTATCCGAAAAGAAAATCCTGTCGTTTCCATAGAAACGTTACTCGATATAGAAGGAGAAGTCTTAGAACACATAGTATTTCATAGCGACGCAATTTCCGCGTGAATTCGTCATTGAGTGGGAGTGAGGGATGCAGTAAAGAAAGATTAGTGGATCGGAAATGAGATTGTCGTATCCGAAAAGAAAATCCTGTCGTTTCCATAGAAACGTTACTCGATTTAGAAGAAGAAGTCTTAGAACACATAGTATTTCATAGCGACGCAATTTCCGTGTGAATTCGTCAATGTGTGGGAGTGAGAGATGCAGTCAAGAAGGATTAGTGGATCGGAAATGAGATTGTCGTATCCCAAAAGAAAATCCTGTCGTTTCCATAGAAACGTTACTCGATTTAGAAGGAGAAGTCATAGAACCCATAGTATTTCATAGCTACACAGTTTCTGTGTGAATTCGTCAATGAGTGGGAGTGAGGGATGCAGTAAAGAAGGATTAGTGGATAGGAAATGAGATTGTCGTATCCCAAAAGGAAATTCTGTCGTTTCCATAGAAACGTTACTCGATTTAGAAGGAGAAGTCATAGAACCCATAGTATTTCATAGCGACACAGTTTCTGTGTGAATTCGTCAATGAGTGGGAGTGAGGGATGCAGTAAAGAAGGATTAGTGGATAGGAAATGAGATTGTCGTATCCCAAAAGGAAATCCTGTCGTTTCCATAGAAACGTTACTCGATTTAGAAGGAGAAGTCATAGAACCCATAGTATTTCATAGCGACGCAATTTCCGTGCGAATTCGTCAATGAGTGGGAGTGAGGGATGCAGTAAAGAAGGATTAGTGGATCGGAAATGAGATTGTCGTATCCCAAAGGAAAATCCTGTTGTTTCCATAGAAGTTACTCGATTTAGAAGGAGAAGTCATAGAACCCATAGTATTTCATAGCGACACAGTTTCTGTGTGAATTCGTCAATAAGTGGGAGTGAGGGATGCAGTAAAGAAGGATTAGTGGATAGGAAATGAGATTGTCGTATCCCAAAAGGAAATCCTGTCGTTTCCATAGAAACGTTACTCGATTTAGAAGGAGAAGTCATAGAACCCATAGTATTTCATAGCGACACAGTTTCTGTGTGAATTCGTCAATGAGTGGGAGTGAGGGATGCAGTAAAGAAGGATTAGAGGATAGGAAATGAGATTGTCGTATCCCAAAAGGAAATCCTGTCGTTTCCATAGAAACGTTACTCGATTTAGAAGGAGAAGTCATAGAACCCATAGTATTTCATAGCGACGCAATTTCCGTGCGAATTTCTCAATGAGTGGGAGTGAGTGATGCAGTAAAGAAGGATTAGTGGATCGGAAATGAGATTGTCGTATCCCAAAAGAAAATCCTGTCGTTTCCATAGAAGTTACTCGATTTAGAAGGAACTGTCTTAGAACACATAGTATTTCATAGCGACGCAATTTCCGTGTGAATTCGTCAATGAGTGGGAGTGAGGGATGCTGTAAAGAAGGATTAGTGGATCGGAAATGAGATTGTCGTTATCGCAAAAGAAAATCCTGTCGTTTCCATAGAAACGTTACTCGATTTAGAAGCAGAAGTCATAGAACCCATAGTATTTCACCGCGACGCAATATCTGTGTTAATTCGTTAATGTGAGGGAGATTGGGATGCAATAAAGAAGGAATAGTGCGTCGAGAAGGAGATACTCGTATCGCAAGTGAAATGCCTGTCGTTTCCATAGAAACGTTACTCGATTTAGAAGGAGAAGTCTTAGAACACATAGTGTATCATAGCGACGCAATTTTTGTGTGAATTCGTCAATTGGTAGGAGTGAGGGATGCAGTAAAGAATGATTAGTGGATCGGAAATGAGATTGTCGTATCCCAAAAGAAAATCCTGTCGTTTCCATAGAAATGTTACTGGATTAAGAAGGAAATGTCTTAGAACACATAGTTTTTCATAGCGACGCAATTTCCGTGTGAATTCGTCAATGAGTGGGAGTGAGGGATGCAGCAAAGAAGGATTAGTGGATCAGAAATGAGATTGTCGTATCGCAAAAGAAAATCCTTTCGTTTGCATAGAAACATTACTCGATTTAGAAGGAAATGTCATAGAACCCATAGTATTTCATAGCGACGCAATTTCCGTGCGAATTCGTCAATGAGTGGGAGTGAGGGATGCAGTAAAGAAGGATTAGTGGATCGGAAATGAGATTGTCGTATCCCAAAAGAAAATCCTGTCGTTTCCATAGAAATCTTACTCGATTTAGAAGGAAATGTCCTAGAACACATAGTATTTCATAGCGACGCAATTTCCGTGTGAATTCGTCAATGTGTGGGAGTGAGGGATGCAGTAAAGAAGGATTAGTGGATCGGAAATGAGATTGTCGTATCCCAAAAGAAAATCCTGTCGTTTCCATAGAAACGTTACTCGATTTAGAAGGAGAAGTCATAGAACACATAGTATTTCATAGCGACGCAATTTGCGTGTGAATTCGTCAATGTGTGGGAGTGAGGGATGCAGTAATGAAGGATTAGTGGATCGGAAACGAGATTGTCGTATCGCAAAAGAAAATCCTGTCGTTTCCATAGAAACGTTACTAGATTTAGAAGGAAATGTCTTAGAACACATAGTATTTCATAGCGACGCAATTTGCGAGTGAATTCGTCAATGAGTGGGAGTGAGGGATGCAGTAAAGAAGGATTAGTGGATCGAAAATGAGATTGTCGTATCCCAAAAGAAAATCCTGTCGTTTCCATAGAAACGTTACTCGATTTAGAAGGAAATGTCTTAGAACACATAGTATTTCATAGCGATGCAATTTCCGTGTGAATTCGTCAATGAGTGGGAGTGAGGGATGCAGTAAAGAAGGATTAGTGGATCGGAAATGAGATTGTCGTGTCCCAAAAGGAAATCCTGTCGTTTCCATAGAAACGTTACTCGATTTAGAAGGAGAAGTCTTACAACACATAGTATTTCATAGCGACGCAATTTCCGTGTGAATTCGTTAATGTGTGGGAGTGAGGTATGCAGTAAAGAAGGATTCGTGGATCGGAAATGAGATTGTCGTATCCCAAAAGAAAATCCTGTCGTTTCCATAGAAACGTTACTCGATATAGAAGGAGAAGTCTTAGAACACATAGTATTTCATAGCGACGCAATTTCCGCGTGAATTCGTCATTGAGTGGGAGTGAGGGATGCAGTAAAGAAAGATTAGTGGATCGGAAATCAGATTCTCGTATCCGAAAAGAAAATCCTGTCGTTTCCATAGAAACGTTACTCGATTTAGAAGAAGAAGTCTTAGAACACATAGTATTTCATAGCGACGCAATTTCCGTGTGAATTCGTCAATGTGTGGGAGTGAGAGATGCAGTGAAGAAGGATTAGTGGATCGGAAATGAGATTGTCGTATCCCAAAAGAAAATCCTGTCGTTTCCATAGAAAGGTTACTCGATTTAGAAGGAGAAGTCATAGAACCCATAGTATTTCATAGCGACACAGTTTCTGTGTGAATTCGTCAATGAGTGGGAGTGAGGGATGCAGTAAAGAAGGATTAGTGGATAGGAAATGAGATTGTCGTATCCCAAAAGGAAATCCTGTCGTTTCCATAGAAACGTTACTCGATTTAGAAGGAGAAGTCATAGAACCCATAGTATTTCATAGCGACACAGTTTCTGTGTGAATTCGTCAATGAGTGGGAGTGAGGGATGCAGTAAAGAAGGATTAGTGGATAGGAAATGAGATTGTCGTATCCCAAAAGGAAATCCTGTCGTTTCCATAGAAACGTTACTCGATTTAGAAGGAGAAGTCATAGAACCCATAGTATTTCATAGCGACGCAATTTCCGTGCGAATTCGTCAATGAGTGGGAGTGAGGGATGCAGTAAAGAAGGATTAGTGGATCGGAAATGAGATTGTCGTATCCCAAAGGAAAATCCTGTCGTTTCCATAGAAGTTACTCGATTTAGAAGGAGAAGTCATAGAACCCATAGTATTTCATAGCGACACAGTTTCTGTGTGAATTCGTCAATAAGTGGGAGTGAGGGATGCAGTAAAGAAGGATTAGTGGATAGGAAATGAGATTGTCGTATCCCAAAAGGAAATCCTGTCGTTTCCATAGAAACGTTACTCGATTTAGAAGGAGAAGTCATAGAACCCATAGTATTTCATAGCGACACAGTTTCTGTGTGAATTCGTCAATGAGTGGGAGTGAGGGATGCAGTAAAGAAGGATTAGAGGATAGGAAATGAGATTGTCGTATCCCAAAAGGAAATCCTGTCGTTTCCATAGAAACGTTACTCGATTTAGAAGGAGAAGTCATAGAACCCATAGTATTTCATAGCGACGCAATTTCCGTGCGAATTCCTCAATGAGTGGGAGTGAGTGATGCAGTAAAGAAGGATTAGTGGATCGGAAATGAGATTGTCGTAACCCAAAAGAAAATCCTGTCGTTTCCATAGAAGTTACTCGATTTAGAAGGAACTGTCTTAGAACACATAGTATTTCATAGCGACGCAATTTCCGTGTGAATTCGTCAATGAGTGGGAGTGAGGGATGCTGTAAAGAAGGATTAGTGGATCGGAAATGAGATTGTCGTATCCCAAAAGAAAATCCTGTCGTTTCCATAGAAACGTTACTCGATTTAGAAGGAGAAGTCATAGAACCCATAGTATTTCACCGCGACGCAATATCTGTGATAATTCGTTAATGTGAGGGAGATTGGGATGCAATAAAGAAGGAATAGTGCGTCGAGAAGGAGATACTCGTATCGCAAGTGAAATGCCTGTCGTTTCCATAGAAACGTTACTCGATTTAGAAGGAGAAGTCTTAGAACACATAGTGTATCATAGCGACGCAATTTTTGTGTGAATTCGTCAATTGGTAGGAGTGAGGGATGCAGTAAAGAATGATTAGTTGATCGGAAATGAGATTGTCGTATCCCAAAAGAAAATCCTGTCGTTTCCATAGAAATGTTACTCGATTTAGAAGGAGAAGTCATAGAACCCATAGTATTTCATCGCGACGCAATTTCTGTGTTAATTCGTCAATGTGAGGGAGCTAGGGATGCAATAAACGAGGAATAGTGCATCGAGAAGGAGATACTCGTATCGCAAAAGAAAAGCCAGTCGTTTCCATAGAAACGTTACTCGATTTAGAAGGAGAAGTCTTAGAACACATAGTATTTCATAGCGACGCAATTTAAGTGTGAATTCGTCAATGATTGGGAGTGAGGGATGCAGCAAAGAAGGATTAGTGGATCAGAAATGAGATTGTCGTATCGCAAAAGAAAATCCTTTCGTTTGCATAGAAATATTACTCGATTTAGAAGGAAATGTCATAGAACCCATAGTATTTCATAGCGACGCAATTTCCGTGTGAAGTCGTCAATGAGTGGGAGTGAGGGATGCAGTAAAGAAGGATTAGTGGATCGGAAATGAGATTGTCGTATCCCAAAAGAAAATCCTGTCGTTTCCATAGAAATCTTACTCGCTTTAGAAGGAAATGTCTTAGAACACATAGTATTTCATAGCGACGCAATTTCCGTGTGAATTCGTCAATGTGTGGGAGTGAGGGATGCAGTAAAGAAGGATTAGTGGATCGGAAATGAGATTGTCGTATCCCAAAAGAAAATCCTGTCGTTTCCATAGAAACGTTACTCGATTTAGAAGGAGAAGTCATAGAACACATAGTATTTCATAGCGACGCAATTTCCGTGTGAATTCGTCAATGTGTGGGAGTGAGGGATGCAGTAAAGAAGGATTAGTGGATCGGAAATGAGATTGTCGTATCCCAAAAGAAAATCCTGTCGTTTCCATAGAAACGTTACTAGATTTAGAAGGAAATGTCTTAGAATACATAGTACTTCATAGCGACGCAATTTGCGAGTGAATTCGTCAATGAGTGGGAGTGAGGGATGCAGTAAAGAAGGATTAGTGGATCGAAAATGAGATTGTCGTATCCCAAAAGAAAATCCTGTCGTTTCCATAGAAACGTTACTCGATTTAGAAGGAAATGTCTTAGAACACATAGTATTTCATAGCGACGCAATTTCCGCGTGAATTCGTCAATGTGTGGGAGTGAGGGATGCAGTAAAGAAGGATTAGTGGATCGGAAATGAGATTGTCGTATCCCAAAAGAAAATCCTGTCGTTTCCATAGAAACGTTACTCGATTTAGAAGGAAATGTCTTAGAACACATAGTATTTCACAGCGACGCAATTTCCGTGTGAATTCGTCAACGAGTGGGAGTGAGGGATGCAGTAAAGAAGGATTAGTGTATCGGAAATGAGATTGTCGTATCCCAAAAGAAAATCCTGTCGTTTCCACAGAAACGTTACCCGATTTAGAAGCAGAAGTCATAGAACTCATAGTATTTCATAGCGACGCAATTTCCGTGTGAATTCGTCAATGAGTGGGAGTGAGGGATGCAGTAAAGAACGATTAGTGGATCGGAAATGAAATTGTCGTATCCCAAAAGAAAAGCCTGTCGTTTCCATAGAAACGTTACTCGATTTAGAAGGAGAAGTCATAGAACCCATAGTATTTCATCGCGACGCAATTTCTGTGTTAATTCGTCAATGTGAGGGAGCTAGGGATGCAATAAACAAGGAATAGTGCATCGAGAAGGAGATACTCGTATCGCAAAAGAAAAGCCAGTCGTTTCCATAGAAACGTTACTCGATTTAGAAGGAGAAGTCTTAGAACACATAGTATTTCATAGCGACGCAATTTAAGTGTGAATTCGTCAATGAGTGGGAGTGAGGGATGCATTAAAGACGGATTAGTGGATCGGAAATGTGATTGTCGTATCCCAAAGAAATTCCTGTCGCTTCCATAGAAACGTTACTCGATTTCGAAGGAAATGTCTTAGAACACATAGTATTTCATAGCGACGCAATTTCCGTGTGAATTCGTCAATGAGTGGGAGTGAGGGATGCAGTAAAGAAGGATTAGTGGATCATAAATGAGATTGTCGTATCACAAAAGAAAATCCATTCGTTTCCATAGAAACGTTACTCGATTCAGGAGGAGAAGTCCTAGAACCCATAGTATTTCATAGCGACTCAATTTCTGTGTTAATTCGTCAATGTGAGGGAGCTAGGGATGCAATAAAGAAGGAATAGTGCATCGAGAAGGAGATACTCGTATCGCAAAAGAAAAGCCAGTCGTTTCCATAGAAACGATACTCGATTTAGAAGGAGAAGTCATAGAACCCATAGTATTTCATTGCGACGCAATTGCTGTGTTAATTCGTCAATGAGTGGGAGTGAGGGATGCAGTAAAGAAGGATTAGTGGATCGGAAATGTGATTGTCGTATCCCAAAAGAAATTCCTCTCGTTTCCATAGAAACGTTACTCGATTTAGAAGGAAATGTCTTAGAACACATAGTATTTCATAGCGACGCAATTTCCGTGTGAATTCGTCAATGAGTGGGAGTGAGGGAAGCAGTAAAGAAGGATTAGTGGATCGGAAATAAGATTGTCGTATCCCAAAAGAAAATCCTGTCGTTTCCATAGAAACGTTACCCGATTTAGAAGGAGAAGTCATAGAACCCATAGTATTTCATAGCGACGCGATTTCCGTGTGAATTCGTCAATGTGTGGGAGTGAGGGATGCAGTAAAGAAGGATTAGTGGATCGGAAATGAGATTGTCGTATCCCAAAAGAAAATCCTTTTGTTTCCTTAGAAACGTTACTCGATTTAGAAGGAAATGTCATAGAACACATAGTATTTCATAGCGACGCAATTTCCGTGTGAATTCGTTAATGTGTGGGAGTGAGGGATGCAGTAAAGAACTATTAGTGGATCGGAAATGAGATTGTCGTATCCCAAAAGAAAATCCTGTCGTTTCCATAGAAACGTTATTCGATTTAGAAGGAAATGTCTTAGAACACATAGTATTTCATAGCGACGCAATTTCCGTGTGAATTCGTCAATGAGTGGGAGTGAGGGATGCAGTAAAGAAGGATTAGTGGATCGGAAATGAGATTATCGTATCCCAAAAGAAAATCCTCTCGTTTCCATAGAAACGTTACTCGATTCAGAAGGAGAAGTCCTAGAACCCATAGTATTTCATAGCGACTCAATTTCTGTGTTAATTCGTCAATGTGAGGGAGCTAGGGACGCAATAAAGAAGGAATAGTGCATCGAGAAGGAGATACTCGTATCGCAAAAAAAAAGCTAGTCGTTTCCATAGAAACGATACGTGATTTAGAAGGAGAAGTCATAGAACCCATAGTATTTCATTGCGACGCAATTGCTGCGTTAATTCGTCAATGTGTCGGAGTGAGGGATGCAGTAAAGAAGGATTAGTGGATCGGAAATGTGATTGTCGTATCCCAAAAGAAAATCCTGTCGTATCCATAGGAACATTACTCAGTTTAGAAGGAAATGTCTTAGAACACATAGTATTTCATAGCGACGCAATTTCCGTGTGAATTCGTGAATGTGTGGGAGTGAGGGATGCAGTAAAGAAGGATTAGTGGATCGGAAATGCGATTGTCGTATCCCAAAAGAAAATCCTGTCGTTTCCATAGAAACGTTACTCGATTTAGAAGGAAATGTCTTAGAACACATAGTATTTCATAGCGACGCAATTTTCGTGTGAATTCGTCAATGAGTGGGAGTGAGGGATGCCGTAAAGAAGGATTAGTGGATTGGAAATAAGATTGTCGTATCCCAAAAGAAAATCCTGTCGTTTCCATAGAAACGTTACCCGAATTAGAAGGAGAAGTCATAGAACCCATAGTATTTCATAGCGACGCAATTTCCGTGTGAATTCGTCAGTGTGTGGGAGTGAAGGATGCAGTAAAGAAGGATTAGTGGATCGGAAATGTGATTGTCGTATCCCAAAAGAAAAGCCTGTCGTTTCCATAGAAACGTTACTCGAATTAGAAGGAAATGCCTTAGAACACATAGTATTTCATAGCGACGCAATTTCCGTGTGAATTCGTCAATGAGTGGGAGTGGGGGATGCAGTAAAGATAGATTAGTGGATCGGAAATGAGATTGTCGTATCCCAAAAGAAAATCCTTTCGTTTCCATAGAAACATTACTCGATTTAGAAGGAGAAGACTTAGAACACATACTATTTCATAGCGACGCATTTTCCGTGTGAATTCGTCAATGAGTGGGTGTGAGGGATGCAGTAAAGAAGGATTAGTGGATCGGAAATGTGATTGTCGTATCCCAAAAGAAATCCTGTCGTTTCCATAGAAACGTTACTCGATTTAGAAGGAAATGTCTTAGAACACATAGTATTTCATAGCGATGCAATTTCCGTGTGAATTCGTCAATGTGTGGGAGTGAGGGATGCAGTAAACAAGGATAAGTGGATCGGAAATGAGATTATCGTATCCCAAAGGAAACTCATGTCGTTTCCATACAAACGTTACTCGATTTAGAAAGAGAAGTCAGAGAACACATAGTATTTCATAGCGGCGCAATTTCCGTGTGAATTCGTCAATGAGTGGGAGTTAGGGAAGCAGTAAAGAACGATTAGTGGATCGGAAATAAGATTGTCGTATCCCAAAAGAAAATCCTGTCGTTTCCATAGAAACGTTACCCGATTTAGAAGGAGAAGTAATAGAACCCATAGTATTTCATAGCGACGCGATTTCCGTGTGAATTCGTCAATGTGTGGGAGTGAGGGATGCAGTAAAGAAGGATTAGAGGATCGGAAATGTGATTGTCGTATCCCAAAAGAAAATCCTTTTGTTTCCATAGAAACGTTACTCGATTTAGAAGGAAATGACATAGAACACTTAGTATTTCATAGCGACGCAATTTCCGTGTGAATTCGTTAATGTGTGGGAGTGAGGGATGCAGTAAAGAACTATTAGTGGATCGGAAATGTGATTTTCGTATCCCAAAAGAAAATCCTTTTGTTTCCATAGAAACGTTACTCGATTTAGAAGGAAATGACATAGAACACATAGTATTTCATAGCGACGCAATTTCCGTGTGAATTCGTCAATGAGTGGGAGTGAGGGATGCAGTAAAGAAGGATTAGTGGATCGGAAATGAGATTATCGTATCCCAAAAGATAATCCTCTCGTTACCATAGAAACGTTACTCGATTCAGAAGGAGAAGTCCTAGAACCCATAGTATTTCATAGCGACTCAATTTCTGTGTTAATTCGTCAATGTGAGGGAGCTAGGGACGCAATAAAGAAGGAATAGTGCATCGAGAAGGAGATACTCGTATCGCAAATAAAAAGCTAGTCGTTTCCATAGAAACGATACGCGATTAAGAAGGAGAAATCACAGAACCCATAGTATTTCATTGCGACGCAATTGCTGCGTTAATTCGTCAATGTGTGGGAGTGAGGGATGCAGTAAAGAAGGATTAGTGGATCGGAAATGTGATTGTCGTATCCCAAAAGAAAATCCTGTCGTTTCCATATAATCGTTACTCGATTTAGAAGCAAATGTCTTAGAACACATAGTACTTCATAGCGACGCAATTTCCGAGTGAATTCGTCAATGAGTGGGAGTGAGGGATGCAGTAAAGGAGGATTAGCGGATCGGGAATGAGATTGTCGTATCCCAAAAGAAAATCCTGTCGTATCCATAGGAACATTACTCAGTTTAGAAGGAAATGTCTTAGAACACATAGTATTTCATAGCGACGCAATTTCCGTGTGAATTCGTCAATGTGTGGGAGTGAGGGATGCAGTAAAGAAGGATTAGTGGATCGGAAATGCGATTGTCGTATCCCAAAAGAAAATCCTGTCGTTTCCATAGAAACGTTACTCGATTTAGAAGGAAATGTCTTAGAACACATAGTATTTCATAGCGACGCAATTTCCGTGTGAATTCGTCAATGAGTGGGAGTGAGAGATGCCGTAAAGAAGGATTAGTGGATCGGAAATAAGATTGTCGTATCCCAAAAGAAAATCCTGTCGTTTCCATAGAAACGTTACCCGAATTAGAAGGAGAAGTCATAGAACCCATAGTATTTCATAGCGACGCAATTTCCGTGTGAATTCGTCAGTGTGTGGGAGTGAAGGATGCAGTAAAGAAGGATTAGTGGATCGGAAATGTGATTGTCGTATCCCAAATGAAAATCCTGTCGTTTCCATAGAAACGTTACTCGAATTAGAAGGAAATGTCTTAGAACACATAGTATTTCATAGCGACGCAATTTCCGTGTGAATTCGTCAATGAGTGGGAGTGGGGGATGCAGTAAAGATATATTAGTGGATCGGAAATGAGATGGTCGTATCCCAAAAGAAAATCCTTTCGTTTCCATAGAAACATTACTCGATTTAGAAGGAGAAGTCTTAGAACACATACTATTTCATAGCGACGCAATTTCCGTGTGAATTCGTCAATGAGTGGGTGTGAGGGATGCAGTAAAGAAGGATTAGTGGATCGGAAATGTGATTGTCGTATCCCAAAAGGAAATCCTGTCGTTTCCATAGAAACGTTACTCGATTTAGAAGGAAATGTCTTAGAACACATAGTATTTCATAGCGACGCAATTTTCGTGTGAATACGTCAATGAGTGGGAGTGAGGGATGCAGTAAAGAAGGATTAGTGGATCGGAAATGAGATTGCCGTATCCCAAAAGAAAATCCTGTCGTTTCCATCGAAACGTTACTCGATTTAGAAGGAGATGTCATAGAACACATAGTATTTCATAGCGACGCAATTTCCGTGTGAATTCGTCAATATGTGGGAGTGAGGGATGCAGTAAAGAAGGATTAGTGGATCGGAAATGAGATTGTCGTATCCCAAAAGAAAATCCTGTCGATTCAATAGAAACGTTACTCGATTTAGAAAGAGAAGTCTTAGAACACATAGTATTTCATAGCGATGCAATTTTCGTGTGAATTCGTCAATGAGTGGGAGTGAGGGATGCAGTAAAGAAGGATTAGTGGATCGGAAATGAGATTGTCGTATCCCAAAAGAAAATCCTGTCATTTCCATAGAAACGTTACTCGATTTAGAAGGAAATCTCTTAGAACACATAGTATTTCTAAGCGACGCAATTTCCGTGTGAATTCGTCAGTGAGTGGGAGTGAGGGATGCAGTAAAGAAGGATTAGTGGATCGGAAATGAGATTGTCGTATCCCAAAGGAAACTCCTGTCGTTTCCATAGAAACGTTACTCGATTTAGAAAGAGAAGTCAGAGAACACATAGTATTTCATAGCGACGCAATTTCCGTGTGAATTCGTCAATGAGTGGGAGTGAGGGATGCAGTAAAGAAGGATTAGTGGATCGGAAATGAGATTGTCGTATCCCAAAAGAAAATCCTGTCGTTTCCATAGAAAAGTTAGTCGATTTAGAAGGAGAAGTCATAGAACCCATAGTATTTCATAGCGACGCAATTTCCGTGTGAATTCGTCAATGAGTGGGAGTGAGGGATGCAATAAAGAAGGATTAGTGGATCGCAAATGAGATTGTCGTATCCCAAAAGAAAATCCAGTCGTTTCCATAGAAACGTTACTCGATGTAGAAGGAAATGTCTTAGAACACATAGTATTTCATAGCGACGCAATTTCCGTGTGAATTCGTCAATGTGTGGGGAGTGAGGGATGCAGTAAAGAAGGAGTAGTGGATCGGAAATGAGATTGTCGTACCCCAAAAGAAAATAGTGTCGTTTCCGTAGAAACGTTACTCGATTTAGAAGGAGAAGACATAGAACCCATAGTATTTCATAGCGACGCAATTTCCGTGTGAATTCGTCAATGAGTGGGAGTGAGGGATGGAGTAAAGAAGGATTAGTGGATCGGAAATGTGATTGTCGTATTCCAAAAGAAAATCCTGTCGTTTCCATAGAAACGTTACTCGATTTAGAAGGAAATGTCTTAGAACACATAGTTTTTCATAGCGACGCAATTTCCGTGTGAATTCGTCAATGAGTGGGAGTGAGGGATGCAGTAAAGAAGGATTAGTGGATCGGAAATGAGATTGTCGTATCCCAAAAGAAAATCCTGTCGTTTCCATAGAAACGTTACTCAATTTAGAAGGAGAAGTCATAGAACCCATAGTATTTCATAGCGACGCAATTTCCGTGTGAATACCTCAATGTCTGGGAGTGAGGGATGCAGTAAACAAGGATTGGTGGATCGGAAATGAGATTGTCGTATCCCAAAAGAAAATCCTGTCTTTTTCCATAGAAACGTTACTCGATTTAGAAGGAAATGTCTTAGAACACATAGTATTTCATAGCGACGTAATTTCCGTGTGAATTCGTCAATGAGTGGGATTGAGGGATGCAGTAAAGAAGGATTAGTGGATCGGAAATGAGATTATCGTATCCCAAAAGTAAATCCTGTCGTTTCCATAGAAACGTTACACGATTTAGAAGGAGAAGTCATAGAACCCATAGTATTTCATAGCGACGCAATTTCCGTGTGAATTCGTCAATGAGTGGGAGTGAGGGATGCAGTAAAGAAGGATTAGTGGATCCGAAATGTGATTGTCGTATCCCAAAATAAAATCCTGTCGTTTCCATAGAAACGTTACTCCATTTAGAAGGAAACGTCTTAGAACACATAGTATTTCATAGCGACGCAATTTCCGTGTGAATTCGTCAATGAGTGGAAGTGAGGGATGCAGTAAAGAAGGATTAGTGGATCGGAAATGAGACTGTCGTATCCCAAAAGAAAATCCTGTCGTTTCCATAGAAACGTTACTCGATTTACAAGGAAATGTCTCAGAACACATAGTATTTCATAGCGACGCAATTTCCGTGTGAATTCGTCAATGTGTGGGAGTGAGGGATGCAGTAAAGAAGGATTAGTGGATCGGAGATGAGATTGTCGTATCCCAAAAGAAAATCCTGTCGTTTCCATAGAAACGTTACTCGATTTAGAAGGAAATGTCTTAGAACACATAGTATTTCATAGCGACGCAATTTCCGTGTGAATTCGTCAATGTGTGGGAGTGAGGGATGCAGTGAAGAAGGATTAGTGGATCGGAAATGTGATTGTCGTATCCCAAAAGAAAATCCTGTCGTTTCCATAGAAACGTTACTCGATTTAGAAGGAAATGTCTTAGAACACATAGTATTTCATAGCGACGCTATTTCCGTGTGAATTCGTCAATGAGTGGGAGTGAGGGATGCAGTAAAGAAGGATTAGTGGATTGGAAATGAGATTGTCGAAATCCAAAAGGAAATCCTGTCGTTTCCATAGAAACGTTACTCGATTTAGAAGGAGAAGTCATACAACCCATAGTATTTCATAGCGACGCAATTTCCGTGTGAATTCGTCAATATGTGGGAGTGAGGGATGCAGTATAGAAGGATTAGTGGATCGGAAATGAGATTGTCGTAACGCAAAAGAAAATCCTGTCGTTTCCATAGAAACGTTACTGGATTTAGAAGGGGAAGTCATAGATCAAATAGTATTTCATAGCGACGCAGTTTCCGTGTGAATTCGTCAATGTGTGGGAGTGGGGGATGCAGTAAATAAGGATTAGTGGATCGGAAATGAGATTGTCGTATCCCAAAAGAAAATCCTGTCGTTTCCATAGAAACGTTACTCGATTTAGAAGGAAATGTCTTAGAACACATAGTATTTCATAGCGACGCAATTTCCATGTGAATTCGTCAATGTGTGGGAGTATGGGATGCAGTGAAGAAGGATTAGTGGTACGGAAATGAGATTGTCGTATCCCAAAAGAAAATCCTGTCGTTTCCATAGAAACGTTACTCGATTTAGAAGGAGAAATCTTAGCACACATTGTATTTCATAGCGACGCAATTTCCGTGTGAATTCGTCAATGAGTGGGAGTGAGGGATGCAGTAAAGAAGGATTAGTGGATCGGAAATGAGATTGTCATATCCCAAAAGAAAATCTTGTCGTGTCCATAGAAACGTTGCTCGATTTAGAAGGAGAAGTCATAGAACTCATAGTATTACATAGCGACGCAATTTCCGTGTGAATTCGTCAATGTGTGGGAGTGAGGGATGCAGTAAAGAAGGATTAGTGGATCGGAAATGTGATTGTCGTATCCCAAAATAAAATCCTGTCGTTTCCATAGAAACGTTACTCCATTTAGAAGGAAATGTCTTAGAACACATAGTAATTCATAGCGACGCTATTTCCGTGTGAGTTCGTCAATGAGTGGAAGTGAGGGATGCAGTAAAGAAGGATTAGTGGATCGGAAATGAGATTGTCGTATCCCAATAGAAAATCCTGTCGTTTCCATAGAAACGTTACTCGATTTACAAGGAAATGTCTCAGAACACCCAGTATTTCATAGCGACGCAATTTCCGTGTGAATTCGTCAAAGTGTGGGAGTGAGGGATGCAGTAATGAAGGATTAGTGGATCGGAAATGAGATTGTCGTATCCCAAAAGAAAATCCTGTCGTTTCCATAGAAACGTTACTCGATTTAGAAGGAAATGTCTTAGAACACATAGTATTTCATAGCGACGCAATTTCCGTGTGAATTCGTCAGTGTGTGGGAGTGAGGGATGCAGTAAAGAAGGATTAGTGGATCGGAAATGTGATTGTCGTATCCCAAAAGAAAATCCTGTCGTTTTCATAGAAACGTTACTCGATTTAGAAGGAAATGTCTTAGAACACATAGTATTTCATAGCGACGCTATTTCCGTGTGAATTCGTCAATGAGTGGGAGAGAGGGATGCAGTAAAGAAGGATTAGTGGATCGGAAATGAGATTGTCGAATCCCAAAAGAAAATCCTGTCGTTTCCATAGAAACGTTACTCGATTTAGAAGGAGAAGTCATACAACCCATAGTATTTCATAGCGACGCAATTTCCGTGTGAATTCGTCAATGTGTTGGAGTGAGGGATGCAGTATAGATGGATTAGTGGATCGGAAATGAGATTGTCGTATCCCAAAAGAAAATCCTGTCGATTCCATAGAAACGTTACTCGATTTAGAAGGAGAAGTCATACAACCCATAGTATTTCATAGCGACGCAATTTCCGTGTGAATTCGTCAAAGTGTGGGAGTATGGGATGCAGTGAAGAAGGATTAGTGGATCGGAAATGAGATTGTCGTATCCCAAAAGAAAATCCTGTCGTTTCCATAGAAACATTACTCGATTTAGAAGGAGAAGTCTTAGAACACATAGTATTTCATAGCGACGCAATTTCCGTGTGAATTCGTCAATGAGTGGGAGTGAGGGATGCAGTAAAGAAGGATTAGTGGATCGGAAATGAGATTGTCGAATCCCAAAAGAAAATCTTGTCGTTTCCATAGAAACGTTACTCGATTTAGAAGGAGAAGTCATAGAACTCATAGGATTACATAGCGACGCAATTTCCGTGTGAATTCGTCAATGAGTGGGAGTGAGGGATGCAGTAATGAAGGATTAGTGGATCGGAAATGTGATTGTCGTATCCCAAAAGAAAATCATGTCGTTTTCATAGAAACGTTACTTGATTTAGAAGGAAATGTCTTAGAACACATAGTATTTCATAGCGACGCAATTTCCGTGTGAATTCGTCAATGTGTGGGGAGTGAGGGATGCAGTAAAGAAGGAGTAGTGGATCGGAAATGAGATTGTCGTATCCCAAAAGAAAATAGTGTCGTTTCCGTAGAAACGTTACTCGATTTAGAAGGAGAAGACATAGAACCCATAGTATTTCATAGCGACGCAATTTCCGTGTGAATTCGTCAATGAGTGGGAGTGAGGGATGCAGTAAAGAAGGATTAGTGGATCCGAAATGTGATTGTCGTATCCCAAAATAAAATCCTGTCGTTTCCATAGAAACGTTACTCCATTTAGAAGGAAACGTCTTAGAACACATAGTATTTCATAGCGACGCAATTTCCGTGTGAATTCGTCAATGAGTGGAAGTGAGGGATGCAGTAAAGAAGGATTAGTGGATCGGAAATGAGACTGTCGTATCCCAAAAGAAAATCCTGTCGTTTCCATAGAAACGTTACTCGATTTACAAGGAAATGTCTCAGAACACATAGTATTTCATAGCGACGCAATTTCCGTGTGAATTCGTCAATGTGTGGGAGTGAGGGATGCAGTAAAGAAGGATTAGTGGATCGGAGATGAGATTGTCGTATCCCAAAAGAAAATCCTGTCGTTTCCATAGAAACGTTACTCGATTTAGAAGGAAATGTCTTAGAACACATAGTATTTCATAGCGACGCAATTTCCGTGTGAATTCGTCAATGTGTGGGAGTGAGGGATGCAGTAAAGAAGGATTAGTGGATCGGAAATGTGATTGTCGTATCCCAAAAGAAAATCCTGTCGTTTCCATAGAAACGTTACTCGATTTAGAAGGAAATGTCTTAGAACACATAGTATTTCATAGCGACGCTATTTCCGTGTGAATTCGTCAATGAGTGGGAGTGAGGAATGCAGTAAAGAAGGATTAGTGGATTGGAAATGAGATTGTCGAATCCCAAAAGGAAATCCTGTCGTTTCCATAGAAACGTTACTCGATTTAGAAGGAGAAGTCATACAACCCATAGTATTTCATAGCGACGCAATTTCCGTGTGAATTCGTCAATATGTGGGAGTGAGGGATGCAGTATAGAAGGATTAGTGGATCGGAAATGAGATTGTCGTAACGCAAAAGAAAATCCTGTCGTTTCCATAGAAACGTTACTGGATTTAGAAGGAGAAGTCATAGAACAAATAGTATTTCATAGCGACGCAGTTTCCGTGTGAATTCGTCAATGTGTGGGAGTGAGGGATGCAGTAAATAAGGATTAGTGGATCGGAAATGAGATTGTCGTATCCCAAAAGAAAATCCTGTCGTTTCCATAGAAACGTTACTCGATTTAGAAGGAAATGTCTTAGAACACATAGTATTTCATAGCGACGCAATTTCCATGTGAATTCGTCAATGTGTGGGAGTATGGGATGCAGTGAAGAAGGATTAGTGGTACGGTAATGAGATTGTCGTATCCCAAAAGAAAATCCTGTCGTTTCCATAGAAACGTTACTCGATTTAGAAGGAGAAATCTTGGAACACATTGTATTTCATAGCGACGCAATTTCCGTGTGAATTCGTCAATGAGTGGGAGTGAGGGATGCAGTAAAGAAGGATTAGTGGATCGGTAATGAGATTGTCGTATCCCAAAAGAAAATCTTGTCGTGTCCATAGAAACGTTGCTCGATTTAGAAGGAGAAGTCATAGAACTCATAGTATTACATAGCGACGCAATTTCCGGGTGAATTCGTCAATGTGTGGGAGTGAGGGATGCAGTAAAGAAGGATTAGTGGATCGGAAATGTGATTGTCGTATCCCAAAATAAAATCCTGTCGTTTCCATAGAAACGTTACTCCATTTAGAAGGAAATGTCTTAGAACACATAGTAATTCATAGCGACGCTATTTCCGTGTGAGTTCGTCAATGAGTGGAAGTGAGGGATGCAGTAATGAAGGATTAGTGGATCGGAAATGAGATTGTCGTATCCCAAAAGAAAATCCTGTCGTTTCCATAGAAACGTTACTCGATTTACAAGGAAATGTCTCAGAACACCCAGTATTTCATAGCGACGCAATTTCCGTGTGAATTCGTCAAAGTGTGGGAGTGAGGGATGCAGTAATGAAGGATTAGTGGATCGGAAATGAGATTGTCGTATCCCAAAAGAAAATCCTGTCGTTTCCATAGAAACGTTACTCGATTTAGAAGGAAATGTCTTAGAACACATAGTATTTCATAGCGACGCAATTTCCGTGTGAATTCGTCAGTGTGTGGGAGTGAGGGATGCAGTAAAGAAGGATTAGTGGATCGGAAATGTGATTGTCGTATCCCAAAAGAAAATCCTGTCGTTTTCATAGAAACGTTACTCGATTTAGAAGGAAATGTCTTAGAACACATAGTATTTCATAGCGACGCTATTTCCGTGTGAATTCGTCAATGAGTGGGAGAGAGGGATGCAGTATAGAAGGATTAGTGGATCGGAAATGAGATTGTCGAATCCCAAAAGAAAATCCTGTCGTTTCCATAGAAACGTTACTCGATTTAGAAGGAGAAGTCATACAACCCATAGTATTTCATAGCGACGCAATTTCCGTGTGAATTCGTCAATGTGTTGGAGTGAGGGATGCAGTATAGATGGATTAGTGGATCGGAAATGAGATTGTCGTATCGCAAAAGAAAATCCTGTCGATTCCATAGAAACGTTACTCGATTTAGGAGGAGAAGTCATACAACCCATAGTATTTCATAGCGACGCAATTTCCGTGTGAATTCGTCAATGTGTGGGAGTATGGGATGCAGTGAAGAAGGATTAGTGGATCGGAAATGAGATTGTCGTATCCCAAAAGATAATCCTGTCGTTTCCATAGAAATATTACTCCATTTAGAAGGAAATGTCTTAGAACACATAGTATTTCATAGCGACGCAATTTCCGTGTGAATTCGTCAGTGTGTGGGAGTGAGGGATGCAGTAAAGAAGGATTAGTGGATCGGAAATGTGATTGTCGTATCCCAAAAGAAAATCCTGTCGTTTTCATAGAAACGTTACTCGATTTAGAAGGAAATGTCTTAGAACACATAGTATTTCATAGCGACGCTATTTCCGTGTGAATTCGTCAATGAGTGGGAGAGAGGGATGCAGTATAGAAGGATTAGTGGATCGGAAATGAGATTGTCGAATCCCAAAAGAAAATCCTGTCGTTTCCATAGAAACGTTACTCGATTTAGAAGGAGAAGTCATAGAACCCATAGTATTTCATACCGATTCAATTTCTGTATTAATTCGTCAGTGTGAGGGAGCTAGGGATGCAATAAGGAAGGAATAGTGCATCGAGAAGGAGATGCTCGTATCGCAAAAGAAAAGCCAGCCGTTTCCATAGAAACAATACTCGATTTAGAAGGAGAAGTCATAGAACCCATAGTATTTCATTGCGACGCAATTTCCGTGTGAATTCGTCAAGAGTGGGAGTGAGAGATGCAGTAAAGAAGGATTAGTGGATCGGAAATGAGATTGTCGTATCCCAAAAGATAATCCTGTCGTTTCCATAGAAATATTACTCCATTTAGAAGGAAATGTCTTAGAACACATAGTATTTCATAGCGACGCAATTTCTGTGTGAATCCGTCAATGTGTGGGAGTGAGGGATGCAGTAAAGAAGGATTAGTGGATCGGAAATGTGATTGTCGTATCCCAAAAGAAAATCCCGTCGTTTCCATAGAAACGTTACTCGTTTTAGAAGGAAATGTCTTAGAACACATAGTATTTCATAGCGATGCAATTTCCGTGTGAATTCGTCAATGAGTGGGAGTGAGGGAAGCGGTAAAGAAGGATTAGTGGATCGGAAATGAGATTGTCGTATCCCAAAAGAAAATCCTGTCGTTTCAATAGAAACGTTCCTCGATTTAGAAGGAGAAGTCATAGAACCCATAGTATTTCATAGCGACGCAGTTTCCGTGTGAATTCGTCAATGAGTGGGAGTGAGGGATGCAGTAAAGAAGGATTAGTGGATCGGAAATGAGATTGTTGTATCCCAAAAGAAAATCTTGTCGTTTCCATAGAAACGTTACTCGATTTAGAAGGAAATGTCTTAGAACACATAGTATTTCATAGCGACGCAATTTCCGTGTGAATTCGTCAATGTGTGGGAGTGAGGGATGCAGTAAAGAAGGATTAGTGGATCGGAATTGAGATAGTCGTATCCCAAAAGAAAATCCTGTCGTTTCCATAGAAACGTTACTCGATTTAGAAGGAGAATTCATAGAAACCATAGTATTTCATAGCGACGCAATTTCCGTGTGAATTCGTTAATGAGTGGGTGTGAGGGATGCAGTAAAGAAGGATTAGTGGATCGAAAATGAGATTGTCGTATCCCAAAAGAAAATTCTGACGTTTCCATAGAAACGTTACTCGATTTCGAAGGAATTGTCTTAGAACTTATAGTATTTCATAGCGACGCAATTTCCGTGAGAATTCGTCAATGAGTGTGAGTGAGGGATGCAGTAAAGAAGGATTAGTGGATCGGAAATGAGATTGTCGTATCCCAAAAGAAAATCCTGTCGTTTCCATAGAAACGTTACTCGATTTAGAAGGAGAAGTCATAGAACCCATAGTACTTCATAGCGACGCAATTTCCGTGTGAATTCGTCAATGAGTGGGAGTGAGGGATGCAGTAAAGAAGGATTAGTGGATCGGAAATGAGATTGTCGTATTCCAAATGAAAATCCTGTCGTTTCCATAGAAACGTTACTCGATTTAGAAGGAAATGTCTTAGAACACATAGTATTTCATAGCGACGCAATTTCCGTGTGAATTCGTCAATGAGTGGGAGTGAGGGATGCAGTAAAGAAGGATTAGTGGATCGGAAATGAGAATGTCGTATCCCAAAAGAAAACCCTGTCGTTTGCATAGAAACGTTACTCGATTTAGAAGGAGAAGTCATAGAACCCATAGTATTTCATAGCGACTCAATTTCTGTATTAATTCGTCAATGTGAGGGAGCTAGGGATGCAATAAGGAAGGAATAGTGCATCGAGAAGGAGATGCTCGTATCGCAAAAGAAAAGCCAGCCGTTTCCATACAAACGATACACGATTTAGAAGGAGAAGTCATAGAACCCATAGTATTTCATTGCGACGCAATTGCTGTGTTAATTCGTCAATGTGTGGGAGTGCGGGATGCAGTAAAGAAGGATTAGTGGATCGGAAATGTGATTGTCGTATCCCAAAAGAAAATCCAGTCGTTTCCATAGAAACGTTACTCGATGTAGAAGGAAATGTCTTAGAACACATAGTATTTCATATCGACGCAATTTCCGTGTGAATTCGTCAATGAGTGGGAGTGAGGGATGCAGTAAAGAAGGATTAGTGGATCGGAAATGAGATTATCGTATCCCAAAAGAAAATCCTGTCGTTTCCATAGAAACGTTACCCGATTTAGAAGGAGAAGTCATAGAACCTATAGTATTTCATAGCGACGCAATTTCCGTGTGAATTCGTCAATGTGTGTGAGTGAGGGATGCAGTAAAGAAGGATTAGTGGATCGGAAATGTGATTGTCGTATCCCAAAATAAAATCCTGTCATTTCCATTGAAACGTTACTCCATTTAGAAGGAAATGTCTTAGAACACATAGTATTGGATAGCGACGCAATTTCCGTGTGAATTCGTCAATGAGTGGAAGTGAGGGATGCAGTAAAGAAGGATTAGTGGATCGGAAATGAGATTGTCGTATCCCAAAAGAAAATCGTGTCGTTTCCATAGAAACGTAACTCGATTTACAAGGAAATGTCTCAGAACACATAGTATTTCATAGCGACGCAATTTCCGTGTGAATTCGTCAATGTGTGGGAGTGAGGGATGCAGTAAAGAAGGATTACTGCTTCGGAAATGAGATTGTCGTATCCCAAAAGAAAATCCTGTCGTTTCCATAGAAACGTTACTCGATTTAGAAGGAAATGTCTTAGATCACATAGTATTTCATAGCGACGCAATTTTCGTGTGAATTCGTCAATGTGTGGGAGTGAGGGATGCAGTAAAGAAGGATTAGTGGATCGGAAATGTGATTGTCGTATCCCAAAAGAAAATCCTGTCCTTTCCATAGAAACGTTACTCGATGTAGAAGGAAATGTCTTAGAACGCATAGTATTTCATAGCGACGCAATTTCCGTGTGAATTCGTCAATGAGTGGGGTGTGAGGGATGCAGTAAAGAAGGATTAGTGGATCGGAAATGAGATTGTCGTATCTCAAAAGATAATCCTGTCGTTTCCATAGAAACGTTACTCGATTTTGAAGGAGAAGTCATAGATCCCATAGTATTTCATAGCGACGCAATTTCGGAGTGAATTCGTCACTGATTGGGAGTGAGGGATGCAGTAAAGAAGGATTAGTGGATCGGAAATGAGATTGTCGTATCCCAAAAGAAAATCTTGTCGTTTCCATAGAAACGTTACTCGATTTAGAAGGAAATGTCTTAGAACACATAGTATTTCATAGCGACGTAATTTCCGTGTGAATTCGTCAATGTGTGGGAGTGAGGGATACAGTAAAGAAGGATTAGTGGATCGGAAATGAGATAGTCGTATCCCAAAAGAAAATCCTGTCGTTTCCATAGAAACGTTACTCGATTTAGAAGGAGAATTCATAGAAACCATAGTATTTCTAGCGACGCAATTTCCGTGTGAATTCGTTAATGAGTGGGAGTGAGGGATGCAGTAAAGAAGGATTAGTGGATCGGAAATGAGATTGTCGTATCCCAAAAGAAAATCCTGTCGTTTCCATAGAAACGTAGTTCGATTTCGATGGAAATGTCTTAGAACACATAGTATTTCATAGCGACGCAACTTCCGTGTGAATTCGTCAATGAGTGGGAGTGAGGGATGCAGTAAAGAAGGATTAGTGGATCGGAAATGAGATTGTCGTATCCCAAATGAAAGTCCTGTCGTTTCCATAGAAACGTTACTCGATTTAGAAGGAAATGTCTTAGAACACATAGTATTTCATAGCGACGCAATTTCTGTATTAATTCGTCAATTTGAGGGAGCTAGGGATGCAGTAAGGAAGGAGTAGTGCATCGAGAAGGAGATGCTCGTATCGCAAAAGAAAAGCCAGCCGTTTCCATAGAAACGATACTCGATTTAGAAGGAGAAGTCATAGAACCCATAGTATTTCAATGCGACGCAATTGCTGTGTTAATTCGTCAATGTGTGGGAGTGAGGGATGCAGTAAAGAAGGATTAGTGGATCGGAAATGTGATTGTCGTATCCCAAAAGAAAATCCAGTCGTTTCCATGGAAACGTTACTAGATGTAGAAGGAAATGTCTTTGAACGCATAGTATTCATATCGACGCAATTTCCGTGTGAATTCGTCAATGTGTGGGGAGTGAGGGATGCAGTAAAGAAGGAGTAGTGGATCGGAAATGAGATTGTCGTATCCCAAAAGAAAATAGTGTCGTTTCCATAGAAACGTTATTCGATTTAGAAGGAGAAGTCATAGAACCCATAGTATTTCATAGCGACGCAATTTCTGTATTAATTCGTCAATTTGAGGGAGCTAGGGATGCAGTAAGGAAGGAGTAGTGCATCGAGAAGGAGATGCTTGTATCGCAAAAGAAAAGCCAGCCGTTTCCATAGAAACGATACTCGATTTAGAAGGAGAAGTCTTAGAACACATAGTATTTCATAGCGACGCTATTTCCGTGTGAATTCGTCAATGAGTGGGAGTGAGGGATGGAGTAATGAAGGATTAGTGGATCGGAAATGTGATTGTCGTATTCCAAAAGAAAATCCTGTCGTTTCCATAGAAACGTTACTCGATTTAGAAGGAAATGTCTTACAACACATAGTTTTTCATAGCGACGCAATTTCCGTGTGAATTCGTCAATGAGTGGGAGTGAGATATGCAGTAACGAAGGATTAGTGGATCGGAAATGAGATTATCGTATCCCAAAAGAAAATCCTGTCGTTTCCATAGAAACGTTACCCGATTTAGAAGGAGAAGTCATAGAACCTATAGTATTTCATAGCGACGCAATTTCCGTGTGAATTCGTCAATGTGTGTGAGTGAGGGATGCAGTAAAGAAGGATTAGTGGACCGGAAATGTGATTGTCGTATCCCAAAATAAAATCCTGTCATTTCCATAGAAACGTTACTCCATTAAGAAGGAAATGTCTTAGAACACATAGTATTTGATAGCGACGCAATTTCCGTGTGAATTCGTCAATGAGTGGAAGTGAGGGATGCAGTAAAGAAGGATTAGTGGATCGGAAATGAGATTGTCGTATCCCAAAAGAAAATCCTGTCGTTTCCATAGAAACGTTACTCGATTAAGAAGGAAATGTCTTAGATCACATAGTATTTCATAGCGACGCAATTTCCGTGTGAATTCGTCAATGTGTGGGAGTGAGGGATGCAGTAAAGAAGGATTAGTGGACCGGAAATGTGATTGTCGTATCTCAAAAGAAAATCCTGTCGTTTCCATAGAAACGTTACTCGATTTAGAAGGAAATGTCTTAGAACACATAGTATTTCATAGCGACGCAATTTCCGTGTGAATTCGTCAATGAGTGGGAGTGAGGGATGCAGTAAAGAAGGATTAGTGGATCGGAAATGAGATTGTCGAATCCCAAAAGAAAATCCTGTCATTTCCATAGAAACGTTACTCGATTTAGAAGGAGAAGTCGTACCACCCATAGTATTTCATAGCCACGCAATTTCCGTGTGAGTTCGTCAATGTGCGGGAGTGAGGGATGCAGTAAAGAAGGATTAGTGGATCGGAAATGAGATTGTCGTATCGCAAAAGAAAATCCTGTCGTTTCCATAGAAACGTTACTGCATTTAGAAGGGGAAGTCATAGAACAAATAGTATTTCATAACGACGCAATTTCCGTGTGAATTCGTCAATGTGTGGGAGTGAGGGATGCAGTATAGAAGGATTAGTGGATCGGAAATGAGATTGCCGTATCCCAAAAGAAAATCCTGTCGTTTCCATAGAAACGTTACTCGATTTAGAAGGAAATGTCTTAGAACACATAGTATTTCATAGCGACGCAATTTCCGTGTGAATTCGTCAATGTGTGGGAGTATGGGATGCAGTGAAGAAGGATTAGTGGATCGGAAATGAGATTGTCGTATCCCAAAAGAAAATCCTGCCGTTTCCATAGAAACGTTACTCGATTTAGAAGAAGAAGTCTTAGAACACATAGTATTTCATAGCGACGCAATTTCCGTGTGAATTCGTCAATGAGTGGGAGTGAGGGATGCAGTAAAGAAGGATTAGTGGATCGGAAATGAGATTGTCGAATCCCAAAAGAAAATCTTGTCCTCTCCATACAAACGTTACTCTTTTAGAAGGAGAAGTCATAGGACTCATAGTATTACATAGCGACGCCATTTCCGTGTGAATTCGTCAATGAGTGGGAGTGAGGGATGCAGTAAAGAAGGATTAGTGGATCGGAAATGAGAATGTCGTATCCCAAAAGAAAATCCAGTCCTTTCCATAGAAACGTTACTCGATTTAGAAGGAGAAGTCTTAGAACACATAGTATTTCATAGCGACGCAATTTCCGTGTGAATTCGTCAATGAGTGGGAGTGAGGGATGCAGTGAAGAAGGATTAGTGGATCCGAAATGTGATTGTCGTATCCCAAAAGAAAATCCTGTCGTTTTCATAGAAACGTTACGCGATTTAGAAGGAAATGTCTTAGAACACATAGTATTTCATAGCGACGCAATTTCCGTGTGAATTCGTCAATGAGTTGGAGTGAGGGATGCAGTAAAGAAGGATTAGTGGATCGGAAATGAGAATGTCGTATCCCAAAAGAAAATCCAGTCCTTTCCATAGAAACGTTACTCGATTTAGAAGGAGAAGTCATAGAACCCATAGTATTTCATAGCGACTCAATTTCTGTGTTAATTCGTCAATGTGAGGGAGCTAGGGAAGCAATAAAGAAGGAATAGTGCATCGAGAAGGAGATAGTCGTATCGCAAAAGAAAAGCCAGTTGTTTCCATAGAAACGATACTCGATTTAGAAGGAGAAGTCATAGAACACATAGTATTTCATTGCGACGCAATTGCTGTGTTTATTCGTCAATGTGTGGATGTGAGGGATGCAGTAAAGAAGGATTAGTGAATCGGAAATGTGATTGTCGTATACCAAAAGAAAATCCTCTCGTTTCCATAGAAACGTTACTCGATTTAGAAGGAGAAGTCATAGAACCCGTAGTATTTCATAGCGACGCAATTTCCGTGTGAATTCGTCAATGAGTGGGAGTGAGGGATGCAGTAAAGAAGGATTAGTGGATCGGAAATGTGATTGTCGTATCCCAAAAGAAAATCATGTCGTTTTCATAGAAACGTTACTCGATTTAGAAGGAAATGTCTTAGAACACATAGTATTTCATAGCGACGCAATTTCCGTGTGAATTCGTCAATGAGTGGGAGTGAGGGATGCAGTAAAGAAGGATTAGTGGATCGGAAATGAGATTGTCGTATCTCAAAAGAAAATCCTGTCGTTTCCATAGAAACGTTACTCGATTTAGAAGGAGAAGTCATAGAACCCATAGTATTTCATAGCGACTCAATTTCTGTATTTATTCGTCAATGTGAGGGAGCTAGGGATGCAATAAGGAAGGAATAGTGCATCGAGAAGGAGATGCTCGTATCGCAAAAGAAAAGCAAGCCGTTTCCATAGAAACGACACTCGATTTAGAAGGAGAAGTCATAGAACCCATAGTATTTCATTGCGACGCAATTGCTGTGTTAATTCGTCAATGTGTGGGAGTGAGGGATGCAGTAAAGAAGGATTAGTGGATCGGAAATGTGATTGTCGTGTCCCAAAAGAAAATCCAGTCGTTTCCATAGAAACGTTACTAGATGTAGAAGGAAATGTCTTAGAACACATAGTATTTCATAGCGACGCAATTTCCGTGTGAATTCGTCAATGTGTGGGGAGTGAGGGATGCAGTAAAGAAGGAGTAGTGGATCGGAAATGAGATTGTCGTATCCGAAAAGAAAATAGTGTCGTTTCCATAGAAACGTTACTCGATTTAGAAGGAGAAGTCATACAACCCATAGTATTTCATAGCGACGCAATTTCCGTGTGAATTCGTCAATGAGTGGGAGTGAGGGATGGAGTAAAGAAGGATTAGTGGATCGGAAATTAGATTGTCGTATCCCAAAAGAAAACCCTGTCGTTTGCATAGAAACGTTACTCGATTTAGAAGGAGAAGTCATAGAATCCATAGTATTTCATAGCGACTCAATCTCTGTATTAATTCGTCAATGTGAGGGAGCTAGGGATGCAATAAGGAAGGAATAGTGCATCGAGAAGGAGATGCTCGTATCGCAAAAGAAAAGCAAGCCGTTTCCATAGAAACGACACTCGATTTAGAAGGAGAAGTCATAGAACCCATAGTATTTCATTGCGACGCAATTGCTGTGTTAATTCGTCAATGTGTGGGAGTGAGGGATGCAGTAAAGAAGGATTAGTGGATCGGAAATGTGATTGTCGTATCCCAAAAGAAAATCCTGTCCTTTCCATAGAAACGTTACTCGATGTAGAAGGAAATGTCTTAGAACGCATAGTATTTCATAGCGACACAATTTCCGTGTGATTTCGTCAATGAATGGGAGTGAGGGATGCAGTAAAGAAGGATTAGTGGATCGGAAATGAGATTGTCGTATCCCAAAAGATAATCCTGTCGTTTCCATAGAAACGTTACTCGATTTAGAAGGAGAAGTCATAGAACCCATAGTATTTCATAGCGACGCAATATCCGAGTGAATTCGTCAATGAGTGGGAGTGAGGGATGCAGTAAAGAAGGATTAGTGGATCGGAAATGAGATTGTCGTATCCCAAAAGAAAATCTAATCGTTTCCATAGAAACGTTACTCGATTTAGGAGGAAATGTCTTAGAACACATAGTATTTCATAGCGACGCAATTTCCGTGTGAATTCGTCAATGTGTGGGAGTGAGGGATACAGTAAAGAAGGATTAGTGGATCGGAAATGAGATAGTCGTATCCCAAAAGAAAATCCTGTCGTTTTCATAGAAACGTTACTCGATTTAAAAGGAGAATTCACAGAAACCATAGTATTTCTAGCGACGCAATTTCCGTGTGAATTCGTGAATGAGTGGGAGTGAGGGATGCAGTAAAGAAGGATTAGTGGATCGGAAATGAGATTGTCGTATCCCAAAAAAAATCCTGTCGTTTCCATAGAAACGTAGTTCGATTTCAAAGGAAATGTCTTAGAACACATAGTATTTCATAGCGGCGCAATTTCCGCGTGAACTCGTCAATGAGTGGGAGTGAGGGATGCAGTAAAGAAGGAATAGTGGATCGGAAACGAGATTGTCGTATCCCAAATGAAAGTCCTGTCGTTTCCATAGAAACGTTACTCGATTTAGAAGGAAATGTCTTAGAACACATAGTATTTCATAGCGACGCAATTTCTGTATTAATTCGTCAATGTGAGGGAGCTAGGGATGCAATAAGGAAGGAGTAGTGCATCGAGAAGGAGATGCTCGTATCGCAAAAGAAAAGCCAGCCGTTTTCATAGAAACGATACTCGATTTAGAAGGAGAAGTCATAGAACCCATAGTATTTCATTGCGCCGCAATTGCTGTGTTAATTCGTCAATGTGTGGGAGTGAGGGATGCAGAAAAGAAGGATTAGTGGATCGGAAATGTGATTGTCGTATCCCAAAAGAAAATCCAGTCGTTTCCATAGAAACGTTACTTGATGTAGAAGGAAATGTCTTAGAACACATAGTATTTCATAGCGACGCAATTTCCGTGTGAATTCGTCAATGTGTGGGGAGTGAATGATGCAGTAAAGAAGGAGTAGTGGATCGGAAATGAGATTGTCGTATCCGAAAAGAAAATAGTGTCGTTTCCATAGAAACGTTACTCGATTTAGAAGGAGAAGTCATACAACCCATAGTATTTCATAGCGACGCAATTTCCGTGTGAATTCGTCAATGAGTGGGAGTGAGGGATGGAGTAAAGAAGGATTAGTGGATCGATAATGTGATTGTTTTATTCCAAAAGAAAATCCTGTCGTTTCCATAGAAACGTTACTCGATTTAGAAGGAAATGTCTTAGAACACATAGTTTTTCATAGCGACGCAATTTCCGTGTGAGTTCGTCAATGAGTGGGAGTGAGGGATGCAGTAAAGAAGGATTAGTCGATTGGAAATGAGATTGTCGTATCCCAAAAGAAAATCCTGTCGTTTCCATAGAAATGTTACGCGATTTACAAGGAGAAGTCATAGAACCCATAGTATTTCATTGCGACGCAATTGCTGTGTTAATTCGTCAATTTGTGGGAGTGAGGGATGCAGTAAAGAAGGATTAGTGGATCGGAAATGTGATTGTCGTATCCCAAAAGAAAATCCTGTCCTTTCCATAGAAACGTTACTCGATGTAGAAGGAAATGTCTTAGAACGCATAGTATTTCATAGCGACGCAATTTCCGTGTGAATTCGTCAATGAGTGGGAGTGAGGGATGCAGTAAAGAAGGATTAGTGGATCGGAAATGAGATTGTCGTATCCCAAAAGATAATCCTGTCGTTTCCATAGAAACGTTACTCGATTTAGAAGGAGAAGTCATAGAACCCATAGTATTTCATAGCGACGCAATTTCCGTGTGAATTCGTCAATGAGTGGGAGTGAGGGATGCAGTAAAGAAGGATTAGTGGATCGGAAATGAGATTGTCGTTACCCAAAAGAAAATCCTGTCGTTTCCATAGAAACTTTACGCGATTTAGAAGGAGAAGTCATACAACACATAGTATTTCATAGCGACGCAATTTCCGTGTGAATTCCTCAATGTCTGGGAGTGGGGGATGCAGTAAAGAAGGATTAGTGGATCGGAAATGAGATTGATGTATCAAAAAAAAATCCTGTCGTTTCCATAGAAACGCTACTGGATTTAGAAGGGGAAGTCATAGAACAAATAGTATTTCATAACGACACAATTTCCGTGTGAATTCGTCAATGTGTGGGAGTGAGGGATGCAGTATAGAAGGATTAGTAGATCGGAAATGAGATTGTCGTATCCCAAAAGAAAATCCTGTCGTTTCCATAGAAACGTTACTCGATTTAGAAGGAAATGTCTTAGAACACATAGTATTTCATAGCGACGCAATTTCCGTGTGAATTCGTCGATGTGTGGGAGTATGGGATGCAGTGAAGAAGGATTAGTGGATCGGAAATGAGATTGTCGTATCCCAAAAGAAAATCCTGTCGTCTCCATAGAAACGTTACTCGATTTAGAAGGCGAAGTCATAGAACTCATAGTATTACATAGCGACGCAATTTCCGTGTGAATTCGTCAATGAGTGGGAGTTAGGGATGCAGTAATGAAGGATTAGTGGATCGGAAATGTGATTGTCGTATCCCAAAAGAAAATCCTGTCGTTTTCATAGAAACGTTACTCGATTTAGAAGGGAATGTCTTAGAACACATAGTATTTCATAGCGACGCAATTTCCGTGTGAATTCGTCAATGAGTTGGAGTGAGGGATGCAGTAAAGAAGGATTAGTGGATCGGAAATGAGATTGTCGTATCCCAAAAGAAAATCCAGTCGTTTCCATAGAAACGTTACTCGATTTAGAAGGAGAAGTCATAGAACCCATAGTATTTCATAGCGACTCAATTTCTGTGTTAATTCGTCAATGTGAGGGAGCTAGGGAAGCAATAAAGAAGGAATAGTGCATCGAGAAGGAGATACTCGTATCGCAAAAGAAAAGCCAGTCGTTTTCATAGAAACGATACTCGATTTAGAAGGAGAAGTCATAGAACACATAGTATTTCATTGCGACGCAATTGCTGTGTTAATTCGTCAATGTGTGGAAGTGAGGGATGCAGTAAAGAAGGATTAGTGGATCGGAAATGTGATTGTCGTATCCCAAAAGATAACCCTGTCGTTTGCATAGAAACGTTACTCGATTTAGAAGGAGAAGTCGTAGAACCCATAGTATTTCATAGCGACTCAATTTCTGTATTAATTCGTCAATGTGAGGAAGCTAGGGATGCAATAAGGAAGGAATAGTGCATCGAGAAGGAGATGCTCGTATCGCAAAAGAAAAGCCAGCCGTTTCCATAGAAACGATACTCGATTTAGAAGGAGAAGTCATAGAACCCATAGTATTTCATTGTGACGCAATTGCTGTGTTAATTCGTCAATGTGTGGGAGTGAGGGATGCAGTAAAGAAAGATAAGTGGATCGGAAATGTGATTGTTGTATCCCAAAAGAAAATGCTGTCCTTTCCATAGAAACGTTACTCGATGTAGAAGGAAATGTCTTAGAACGCATAGTATTTCATAGCGACGCAATTTCCGTGTGAATTCGTCAATGAGTGGGAGTGAGGGATGCAGTAAAGAAGGATTAGTGGATCGGAAATGAGATTGTCGTATCCCAAAAGAAAATCCTGTCGTTTCCATAGAAACGTAACTCGATTTAGAAGGAAATGTCTTAGAACACATAGTATTTCATAGCGACGCAATTTCCGTGTGAATTCGTCAATGAGTGGGAGTGAGGGATGCAGTAATGAAGGATTAGTGGATCGGAAATGAGATTGTCGTAGCCCAAAAGAAAATCCTGTCGCTTCCATAGAAACGTTACTCGATTTAGAAGGAGAAGTCATAGAACCCATTGTATTTCATAGCGACTCAATTTCTGTATTAATTCGTCAATGTGAGGGAGCTAGGGATGCAATAAGGAAGGAATAATGCATCGAGAAGGAGATACTCGTATCGCAAAAGAAAAGCCAGCCGTTTCCATAGAAACGATACTCGATTTAGAAGGAGAAGTCATAGAACCCATAGTATTTCATTGTGACGCAATTGCTGTGTTAATTCGTCAATGTGTGGGAGTGAGGGATGCAGTAAAGAAAGATAAGTGGATCGGAAATGTGATTGTTGTATCCCAAAAGAAAATGCTGTCCTTTCCATAGAAACGTTACTCGATGTAGAAGGAAATGTCTTAGAACGCATAGTATTTCATAGCGACGCAATTTCCGTGTGAATTCGTCAATGAGTGGGAGTGAGGGATGCAGTAAAGAAGGATTAGTGGATCGGAAATGAGATTGTCGTATCCCAAAAGAAAATCCTGTCGTTTCCATAGAAACGTAACTCGATTTAGAAGGAAATGTCTTAGAACACATAGTATTTCATAGCGACGCAATTTCCGTGTGAATTCGTCAATGAGTGGGAGTGAGTGATGCAGTAATGAAGGATTAGTGGATCGGAAATGAGATTGTCGTAGCCCAAAAGAAAATCCTGTCGCTTCCATAGAAACGTTACTCGATTTAGAAGGAGAAGTCATAGAACCCATTGTATTTCATAGCGACTCAATTTCTGTATTAATTCGTCAATGTGAGGGAGCTAGGGATGCAATAAGGAAGGAATAATGCATCGAGAAGGAGATACTCGTATCGAAAAAGAAAAGCCAGCCGTTTCCATAGAAACGATACTCGATTTAGAAGGAGAAGTCATAGAAGCCATAGTATTTCATTGCGACGCAATTGCTGTGTTAATTCGTCAATGTGTGGGAGTGAGGGATGCAGTAAAGAAGGATTAGTGGATCGGAAATGTGATTGTCGAATCCCAAAAGAAAATCCTGTCCTTTCCATAGAAACGTTACTCGATGTAGAAGGAAATGTCTTAGAACGCATAGTATTTCGTAGCGCGCAATTTCCGTGTGAATTCGTCAATGAGTGGGAGTGAGGGATGCAGTAAAGAAGGAGTAGTGGATCGGAAATGAGATTGTCGTATCCGAAAAGAAAATAGTGTCGTTTCCATAGAAACGTTACTCGATTTAGAAGGAGAAGTCATACAACCCATAGTATTTCATAGCGACGCAATTTCCGTGTGAATTCGTCAATGAGTGGGAGTGAGGGATGGAGTAAAGAAGGATTAGTGGATCGGAAATGTGATTGTTTTATTCCAAAAGAAAATCCTGTCGTTTCCATAGAAACGTTACTCGATTTAGAAGGAAATGTCTTAGAACACATAGTTTTTCATAGCGACGCAATTTCCGTGTGAGTTCGTCAATGAGTGGGAGTGAGGGATGCAGTAAAGAAGGATTAGTGGATCGGAAATGAGATTGTCGTATCGAAAAAGAAAATCCTGTCGTTTCCATAGAAACGCTACTGGATTTAGAAGTGGAAGTCATACAACAAATAGTATTTCATAACGACACAATTTCCGTGTGAATTCGTCAATGTGTGGGAGTGAGGGATGCAGTATAGAAGGATTAGTGGATCGGAAATGAGATTGTCGTATCCCAAAAGAAAATCCTGTCGTTTCTATAGAAACGTTACTCGATTTAGAAGGAAATGTCTTAGAACACATAGTATTTCATAGCGACGCAATTTCCGTGTGAATTCGTCAATGTGTGGGAGTATGGGATGCAGTGAAGAAGGATTAGTGGATCGGAAATGAGATTGTCGTATCCCAAAAGAAAATCCTGTCGTCTCCATAGAAACGTTACTCGATTTAGAAGGAGAAGTCATAGAACTCATAGTATTACATAGCGACGCAATTTCCGTGTGAATTCGTCAATGAGTGGGAGTGAGGGATGCAGTAATGAAGGATTAGTGGATCGGAAATGTGATTGTCGTATCCCAAAAGAAAATCCTGTCGTTTTCATAGAAACGTTACTCGATTTAGAAGGAAATGTCTTAGAACACATAGTATTTCATAGCGACGCAATTTCCGTGTGAATTCGTCAATGAGTTGGAGTGAGGGATGCAGTAAAGAAGGATTAGTGGATCGGAAATGAGATTGTCGTATCCCAAAAGAAAATCCAGTCGTTTCCATAGAAACGTTACTCGATTTAGAAGGAGAAGTCATAGAACCCATAGTATTTCATAGCGACTCAATTTCTGTGTTAATTCGTCTATGTGAGGGAGCTAGGGAAGCAATAAAGAAGGAATAGTGCATCGAGAAGGAGATACTCGTATCGCAAAAGAAAAGCCAGTCGTTTTCATAGAAACGATATTCGATTTAGAAGGAGAAGTCATAGAACACATAGTATTTCATTGTGACGCAATTGCTGTGTTAATTCGTCAATGTGTGGGAGTGAGGGATGCAGTAAAGAAGGATAAGTGGATCGGAAATGTGATTGTCGTATCCCAAAAGAAAATCCTGTCCTTTCCATAGAAACGTTACTCGATGTAGAAGGAAATGTCTTAGAACGCATAGTATTTCATAGCGACGCAATTTCCGTGTGAATTCGTCAATGAGTGGGAGTGAGGGATGCAGTAAAGAAGGATTAGTGGATCGGAAATGAGATTGTCGTATCCCAAAAGAAAATCCTGTCGTTTCCATAGAAACGTAACTCGATTTAGAAGGAAATGTCTTAGAACACATAGTATTTCATAGCGACGCAATTTCCGTGTGAATTCGTCAATGAGTGGGAGTGAGGGATGCAGTAATGAAGGATTAGTGGATCGGAAATGAGATTGTCGTAGCCCAAAAGAAAATCCTGTCGCTTCCATAGAAACGTTACTCGATTTAGAAAGAGAAGTCATAGAACCCATAGTATTTCATAGCGACTCAATTTCTGTATTAATTCGTCAATGTGAGGGAGCTAGGGATGCAATAAGGAAGGAATAATGCATCGAGTTGGAGATACTCGTATTGCAAAAGAAAAGCCAGCCGTTTCCATAGAAACGATACTCGATTTAGAAGGAGAAGTCATAGAAGCCATAGTATTTCATTGCGACGCAATTGCTGTGTTAATTCGTCAATGTGTGGGAGTGAGGGATGCAGTAAAGAAGGATTAGTGGATCGGAAATGTGATTGTCGTAGCCCAAAAGAAAATCGTGTCGTTTCCATAGAAACGTTACTCGATGTAGAAGGAAATGTCTTAGAACGCATAGTATTTCGTAGCGACGCAATTTCCGTGTGAATTCGTCAATGAGTGGGAGTGAGGGATGCAGTAAAGAAGGATTAGTGGATCGGAAATGAGATTGTCGTATCCCAAAAGATAATCCTGTCGTTTCCATAGAAACGTTACTCGATTTAGAAGGAAATGTCTTAGAACACATAGTATTTCATAGCGACGCAATTTCCGTGTGAATTCGTCAATGAGTGGGAGTGAGGGATGCAGTAATGAAGGATTAGTGGATCGGAAATGAGATTGTCGTATCCCAAAAGAAAATCCAGTCGTTTCCATAGAAACGTTACTCGATTTAGAAGGAGAAGTCATAGAACACATAGTATTTCATAGCGACTCAATTTCTGTGTTAATTCGTCAATGTGAGGGAGCTAGGGAAGCAATAAAGAAGGAATAGTGCATCGAGAAGGAGATACTCGTATCGCAAAAGAAAAGCCAGTCGTTTTCATAGAAACGATACTCGATTTAGAAGGAGAAGTCATAGAACACATAGTATTTCATTGCGACGCAATTGCTGTGTTAATTCGTCAATGTGTGGAAGTGAGGGATGCAGTAAAGAAGGATTAATGGATCGAAATGTGATTGTCGTATCCCAAAAGAAAACCCTGTCGTTTGCATAGAAACGTTACTCGATTTAGAAGGAGAAGTCGTAGAACCCATAGTATTTCATAGCGACTCAATTTCTGTATTAATTCGTCAATGTGAGGGAGCTAGGGATGCAATAAGGAAGGAATAGTGCATCGAGAAGGAGATGCTCGTATTGCATAAGAAAAGCCAGCCGTTTCCATAGAAACGATACTCGATTTAGAAGGAGAAGTCATAGAACCCATAGTATTTCATTGTGACGCAATTGCTGTGTTAATTCGTTAATGTGTGGGAGTGAGGGATGCAGTAAAGAAGGATAAGTGGATCGGAAATGTGATTGTCGTATCCCAAAAGAAAATCCTGTCGTTTCCATAGAAACGTTACTCGATTTAGAAGGAAATGTCTTAGAACACATAGTATTTCATAGCGACGCATTTTCCGTGTGAATTCGTCAATGAGTGGGAGTGAGGGATGCAGTACAGAAGGATTAGTGGATCGGAAATGAGATTGTCGTATCCCAAAAGAAAATCCTGTCGTTTCCATAGAAACGTTACTCGATTTAGAAGGAGAAGTCATAGAACCCATAGTATCTCATAGCGACGCAATGTCCGTGTGAATTCGTCAATGAGTGGGAGTGAGGGATGCAGTAAAGAAGGATTAGTGGATCGGAAATGAGGTTGTCGTATCCCAAAAGAAAGCCCTGTCGTTTCCATAGAAACGATACTCGATTTAGAAGGTGAAGTCATAGAACCCATAGTATTTCATAGCGACGCAATTTCCGTGTGAATTCGTCAATGAGTGGGAGTGAGGGATGCAGTAAAGAAGGATTAGTGGATCGGAAATGAGATTGTCGTATCCCTAAAGAAAATCCTGACGTTTCCATTGAAACCTTACTCGATTTAGAAGGAGAAGTCATAGAACCCATAGTATTTCATAGCGACGCAATTTCCGTGTGAATTCGTCAATGAGTGATAGTGAGGGATGCAGTAAAGAAGGATTAGTGGATCGGAAATGAGATTGTCGTATCTCAAAAGAGAATCCTGTTGTTTGCATAGAAACGTTACTCGATTTAGAAGGAGAAGTCATAGAACCCATAGTATTTCATAGCGACTCAATTTCTGTGTTAATTCGTCAGTGTGAGGGAGCTTGGGATGGAATAAAGAAGGAATAGTGCATCGAGAAGGAGATACTCGAATCGCAAAAGAAAAGCCAGTCGTTTCCATAGAAACGATACTCGATTTAGAAGGAGTAGTCATAGAACCCATAGTATTTCATAGCGACGCAATTTCCGTGTTAATTCGTCAATGTGTGGGAGTGAGGTACACAGTAAAGAAGGATTAGTGGATCTTAAGTGAGATTGTGGTATCGCAAAAGAAAATCCTGTCGTTTCCATAGAAACGTTACTCGATTTGGTAGGAGAAGTTATAGAACCCATAGTATTTCATAGCGACGCAATTTCCGTGTGAATTCGTCAATGAGTGGGAGTGAGGGATGCAGTAAAGAAGGATTAGAGGATCGGAAATGAGATTGTCGTATCCCAAAAGAAAATCCTGTGATTCCATAGAAACGTTACTCGATTTAGAAGGAAATGTCTTAGAATGCATAGTATTTCATAGCGACGCAATTTCCGTGTGAATTCGTGAATAAGTGGGAGTGAGGGATGTAGTAAAGAAGGATTAGTGGATCGGAAATGAGATTGTCGTATCACATAAGAAAATCCTGTCGTTTCCATAGAAACGTTACTAGATTTAGAAGGAAATGTCTTAGAACAAATAGTATTTCATAGCGACGCAATTTCCGTGTGAATTCGTCAGTGAGTGGGAGTGAGGGATGGTGTAAAGAAGGATTAGTGGATCGGAAATGTGATTGTCATATCCCAAAAGAAAATCCTGACGTTTCCATAGAAACGTTACTCGATTTAGAAGGAGAAGTCATAGAAGCCATAGTATTTCATAGCGACGCAATTTCCGTGTGAATTCGTCAATGAGTGGGAGTGAGGGATGCAGTAAAGAAGGATTAGTGGATCGGAAATGAGATTGTCGTATCCCAAATGCAAATCCTGTCGTTTCCATATAAAACGTTACTCGATTTAGAAGGAAATGTCTTAGATCACTTAGTATTTCATAGCGACGCAATTTCCGTGTGAATTCGTCAATGAGTGGGAATGAGGGATGCAGTAAAGAAGGATTAGTGGATCAGAAATGAGATTGTCGTATCCCAAAAGAAAATCCTGTCGTTTCTATAGAAACGTTACTCGATTTAGATGGAGAAGTCATAGAACCCATAGTATTTCATAGCGACGCAATTTCCGTGTGAATTCGTCAATGAGTGGGAGTGAGGGATGCAGTAAAGAAGGATTAGTGGATCGGAAATGAGATTGTCGTATCCCAAAAGAAAATCCTGTCGTTTCCATAGAAACGTTACTCGATTTAGAAGGAAATGTCTTAGAACACATAGTATTTCATAGCGACGCAATTTCCGTGTGAATTCGTCAGTGTGTGGGAGTGAGGGATGCAGTAAAGAAAGATTAGTGGATCGGAAATGAGATTGTCGTATACCAAAAGAAAATCCTGTCGTTTCCATAGAAACGTTACTCGATTTAGAAGGAGAAGTCATAGAACATATAGTATTACATAGCGACGCAATTTCCGTGTGAATTCGTCAATGAGTGGGAGTGAGGGATGCAGTAAAGAAGGATGAGTGGTTCGGAAATGTGATTGTCGTATCCCAAAAGAAAATCCTGTCGTTTCCATAGAAACGTTACTCGAATTAGAAGGAAATTTCTTAGAACACATAGTATTTCATAGCGACGCAATTTCCGTGTGAATTCGTCACTGAGTGGGAGTGAGCGATGCAGTAAAGAAGGATTAGTGGATCGGAAATGAGATTGTCGTATCCCAAAAGAAAATCCTGTCGTTTCCATAGCAACGTTACTCGACTTAGTAGGAAATGTCATAGAACCCATAGTATTTCATAGCGACGCAATTTCCGTGTGAATTCGTCAATGAGTGGGAGTGAGGGATGCAGTAAAGAAGGGTTAGTGGATCGGAAATGAGATTGTCGTATCCCAAAAGAATATCCTGTCGTTTCCATAGAAACGTTACTCGATTTAGAAGGAAATGTCTTAGAACACATAGTATTTCATAGCGACGCAATTTCCGTGTGAATTCGTCAATGTGTGGGAGTGACGGATGCAGTAAAGAAGGATTAGTGGATCGGAAATGAGATTGTCGTATCCCTAAAGAAAATCCTTTCGTTTCCATTGAAACCTCACTCGAGTTAGAAGGAGAAGTCATAGAACCCATAGTATTTCATAGCGACGCAATTTCCGTGTTAATTCGTCAATGTGTGGGAGTGAGGTATGCAGTAAAGAAGGATTAGTGGATCGGAAGTGAGATTGTGGTATCCCAAAAGAAAATCCTGTCGTTTCCATAGAAACGTTACTTGATTTAGATGGAGAAGTCATGGAACCCATAGTATTTCATAGCGACGCAATTTCCGTGTGAATTCGTCAAAGAGTGGGAGTGAGGGATGCAGTAAAGAAGGATTAATGGATCGGAAATGAGATTGTCGTATCCCAAAAGAAGATCCTGTCGTTTCCATAGAAACGTTACTCGATTTGGAAGGAGAAGATATAGAACCCATAGTATTTCATAGCGACGCAATTTCCGTGTGAATTCGTCAATGAGTGGGAGTGAGGGATGCAGTAAAGAAGGATTAGAGGATCGGAAATGAGATTGTCGTATCCCAAAAGAAAATCCTGTCGTTTCCATAGAAATGTTACTCGATTTAGAAGGATAAGTCATAGCACCCATAGTATTTCATAGCGACGCAATGTCCGTGTTAATTCGTCAATGTGTGGGAGTGAGGTATGCAGTAAAGAAGGATTAGTGGATCGGAAGTGAGATTGTGGTATCCCAAAAGAAAATCCTGTCGTTTCCATAGAAACGTTACTCGATTTGGACGGAGAAGTTATAGAACCCATAGTATTTCATAGCGACGCAATTTCCGTGTGAATTCGTCAATGAGTGGGAGTGAGGGATGCAGTAAAGAAGGATTAGAGGATCGGAAATGAGATTGTCGTATCCCAAAAGAAAATCCTGTGATTCCATAGAAACGTTACTCGATTTAGAAGGAAATGTCTTAGAACACATAGTATTTCGTAGCTGCGCAATTTCCGTGTGAATTCGTCAATGAGTGGGAGTGAGGGATGCAGTAAAGAAGGATTAGTGGATCGGAAATGAGATTGTCGTATCCCAAAAGAAAATCCTGTCGTTTCCATTGAAATGTTACTCGATTGAGAAGGAGAAGTCATAGATCCCATAGTATTTCATAGCGACTCAATTTCTGTGTTAATTCGTCAATGTGAGGGAGCTAGGGATGCAATAAAGAAGGAATAGTGCATTGAGAAGGAGATACTCGTATCGCAAAAGAAAAGCCAGTCGTTTCCATAGAAACGATACTCGATTTAGAAGGAGAAGTCATAGAAGCCATAGTATTTCATTGCGACGCAATTGCTGTGCAAATTCGTCAATGTGTGGGAGTGAGGAATGCAGTAAAGAAGGATTAGTGGATCGGAAATGAGATTGTCGTATCCCAAAAGAAAATCCTGTCGTTTCCATAAGTCCGTTACTCGATTTAGAAGGAAATGTCTTAGAATGCGTAGTATTTCACTGCGACGCAATTTCCGTGTGAATTCGTCAATGAGTGGGAGTGAGGGATGTAGTAAAGAAGGATTAGTGGATCGGAAATGAGATTGTCGTATCACATAAGAAAATCCTGTCGTTTCCATAGAAACGTTACTCGATTTAGAAGGAAATGTCTTAGAACAAATAGTATTTCATAGCGACGCAATTTCCGTGTGAATTCGTCAATGAGTGGGAGTGAGGGATGCTGTAAAGAAGGATTAGTGGATCGGAAATGTGATTGTCATATCCCAAAAGAAAATCCTGTCGTTTCCATAGAAACGTTACTCGATTTAGAAGGAGAAGTCATAGAACCCATAGTATTTCATAGCGACGCAATTTCCGTGTGAATTCGTCAATGAGTGGGAGTGAGGGATGCAGTAAAGAAGGATTAGTGGATCGGAAATGAGATTGTCGTATCCCAAAAGAAAATCCTGTCGATTCCATAGAAACGTTACTCGATTTAGAAGGAAATGTCTTAGAACACATAGTATTTCATAGCGACGCAATTTCCGTGTGAATTAGTCAATGTGTGGGAGTGAGGGATGCAGTAAAGAAGGATTAGTGGATCGGAAATGAGATTGTCGTATCCCAAAAGAAAATCCTGTCGTTTCCATAGAAACGTTACTCGATTTAGAAGGAGAAGTCATAGAACCCATAGTATTTCATAGCGACGCAATTTCCGTGTGAATTCGTCAATGAGTGGGAGTGAGGGATGCAGTAAAGAAGGATTAGTGGATCGGAAATGAGATTGTCGAATCTCAAAAGAAAATCCTGTCGTTTCCATAGAAACGTTACTCGATTTAGAAGGAGAAGTCATAGAACCCATAGTATTTCATAGCGACGCAATTTCCGTGTGAATTCGTCAATGAGTGGGAGTGAGGGATGCAGTAAAGAAGGATTAGTGGATCGGAAATGAGATTGTCGTATCCCAAAAGAAAATCCTGTCGTTTCCACAGAAACGTTACTCGATTTAGAAGGAGAAGTCATAGAACCCATAGTATCTCATAGCGACGCAATGTCCGTGTGAATTCGTCAATGAGTGGGAGTGAGGGATGCAGTAAAGAAGGATTAGTGAATCGGAAATGAGATTGTCGATCCCAAAAGAAAATCCTGTCGTTTCCATAGAAACGTTACTCGATTTAGAAGAAGAAGTCATAGAACCCATAGTATTTCATAGCGACGCAATTTCCGTGTGAATTCGTCAATGTGTGGGAGTGAGGGATGCAGTAAAGAAGGATTAGTGGATCGGAAATGTGATTGTCGTATCCCAAAAGAAAATCCTGTCGTTTCCATAGAAACGTTACTCGATTTAGAAGGAGAAGTCTTAGAACACATAGTACTTCATAGCGACGCAATTTCCGTGTGAATTCGTCAATGTGTGGGAGTGAGGTATGCAGTAAAGAAGGATTAGTGGATCTTAAGTGAGATTGTGGTATCCCAAAAGAAAATCCTGTCGTTTCCATAGAAACGTTACTCGATTTTGTAGGAGAAGTTATAGAACCCATAGTATTTCATAGCGACGCAATTTCCGTGTGAATTCGTCAATGAGTGGGAGTGAGGGATGCAGTAAAGAAGGATTAGTGGATCGGAAATGAGATTGTCGTATCCCTAAAGAAAATCCTGGCGTTTCCATTGAAACCTTACTCAATTTAGAAGGAGAAGTCATAGAACCTATAGTATTACATAGCGACGCAATTTCCGTGTGAATTCGTCAATGAGTGATAGTGAGGGATGCAGTAAAGAAGGATTAGTGGATCGGAAATGAGATTGTCGTATCCCAAAAGAAAATTCTGTCGTTTGCATAGAAACGTTACTCGATTTAGAAGGAGAAGTCACAGAACCCATAGTATTTCATAGCGACCCAATTTCTGTGTTAATTCGTCAATGTGAGGGAGCTAGGGATGCAATAAAGAAGGAATAGTGCATCGAGAAGGAGATACTCGAATCGCAAAAGCAAAGCCAGTCGTTTCCATAGAAACGATACTCGATTTAGAAGGAGTAGTCATAGAACCCATAGTATTTCATAGCGATGCAATTTCCGTGTTAATTCGTCAATGTGTGGGAGTGAGGTATGCAGTAAAGAAGGATTAGTGGATCTTAAGTGAGATTGTGGTATCCCAAAAGAAAATCCTGTCGTTTCCATAGAAACGTTACTCGATTTTGTAGGAGAAGTTATAGAACCCATAGTATTTCATAGCGACGCAATTTCCGTGTGAATTCGTCAATGAGTGGGAGTGAGGGATGCAGTAAAGAAGGATTAGTGGATCGGAAATGAGATTGTCGTATCCCAAAAGCAAATCCTGTCGTTTCCATATAAAACGTTACTCGATTTAGAAGGAAATTCTTAGATCACATAGTATTTCATAGCGACGCAATTTCCGTGTGAATTCGTCAATGTGTGGGAGTGACGGATGCAGTAAAGAAGGATTAGTGGATCGGAAATGAGATTGTCGTATCCCAAAAGAAAATCCTGTCGTTCCATAGAAACGTTACTCGATTTAGAAGGAGAAGTCATAGAACCCATAGTATTTCATAGCGACGCAATTTCCGTGTGAATTCGTCAATGAGTGGGAGTGAGGGATGCAGTAAAGAAGGATTAGTGGATCGGAAATGAGATTGTCGTATCCCAAAAGAAAATCCTGTCGTTTCCATAGAAACGTTACTCGATGTAGAAGGAAATGTCTTAGAACACATAGTATTTCATAGCGACGCAATTTCCGTGTGAATTCGTCAATGTGTGGGAGTGAGGGATGCAGTAAAGAAGGATTAGTGGATCGGAAATGAGATTGTCGTATCCCAAAAGAAAATCCTGTCGTTTCCATAGAAACGTTACTCGATTTAGAAGGAGAAGTCATAGAAAATATAGTATTACATAGCGACGCAATTTCCGTGTGAATTCGTCAATGAGTGGGAGTGAGGGATGCAGTAAAGAAGGATTAGTGGATCGGAAATGTGATTGTCGTATCCCAAAAGAAAATCCTGTCGTTTCCATAGAAACGTTACTCGATTTAGAAGGAAATTTCTTAGAACACATAGTATTTCATAGCGACGCAATTTCCGTGTGAATTCGTCAATGAGTGGGTGTGAGGGATGCAGTAAAGAAGGATTAGTGGATCGGAAATGAGATTGTCGTATCCCAAAAGAAAATCCTGTCGATTCCATAGCAACGTTACTCGACTTAGTAGGAAATGTCATAGAACCCATAGTATTTCATAGCGACTCAATTTCTGTGTTAATTCGTCAATGTGAGGGAGCTAGGGATGCAATAAAGGAGGAATAGTGCATCGAGAAGGAGATACTCGAATCGCAAAAGAAAAGCCAGTCGTTTCCATAGAAACGATACTCGATTTAGAAGCAGAAGTCATAGAACCCATAGTATTTCATAGCGACGCAATTTCCGTGTTAATTCGTCAATGTGTGGGAGTGAGGTATGCAGTAAAGAAGGATTAGTGGATCGGAAGTGAGATTGTGGCATCCCAAAAGAAAATCCTGTCGTTTCCATAGAAACGTTACTTGATTTAGAAGGAGAAGTCATAGAACCCATAGTATTTCATAGCGACGCAATTTCCGTGTGAATTCGTCAAAGAGTGGGAGTGAGGGATGCAGTAAAGAAGGATTAATGGATCGGAAATGAGATTGTCGTATCCCAAAAGAAAATCCTGTCGTTTCCATAGAAACGTTACTCGATTTGGAAGGAGAAGATATAGAACCCATAGTATTTCATAGCGACTCAATTTCTGTGTTAATTCGTCAATGTGAGGGAGCTAGGGATGCAATAAAGAAGGAATAGTGCATCGAGAAGGAGATACTCGTATCGCAAAAGAAAAGCCAGTCGCTTCCATAGGATCGATACTCGATTTAGAAGGAGAAGTCATAGAAGCCATAGTATTTCATTGCGACGCAATTGCTGTGCAAATTCGTCAATGTGTGGGTGTGAGGGATGCAGTAAAGAAGGATTAGTGGATCGGAAATGAGATTGTCGTATCACATTAGAAAATCCTGTCGTTTCCATAGAAACGTTACTCGATTTAGAAGGAAATGTCTTAGAACAAATAGTATTTCATTGCGACGCAATTTCCGTATGAATTCGTCAATGAGTGGGAGTGAGGGATGCTGTAAAGAAGGATTAGTGGATCGGAAAGGTGATTGTCATATCCCAAAAGAAAATCCTGTCGTTTCCATAGATACGTTACTCGATTTAGAAGGAGAAGTCATAGAACCCATAGTATTTCATAGCGACGCAATTTCCGTGTGAATTCGTCAATGAGTGGGAGTGAGGGATGCAGTAAAGAAGGATTAGAGGATCGGAAATGAGATTGTCGAATCCCAAAAGAAAATCCTGTCGTTTCCATATAAAACGTTACTCGATTTAGAAGGAGAAGTCTTAGAACGCATAGTATTTCGTAGCGACGCAATTTCCGTGTGAATTCGTCAATGAGTGGGAGTGAGGGATGCAGTAAAGAAGGATTAGTGGATCGGAAATGAGATTGTCGTATCCCAAAAGAAAATCCTGTCGTTTCCATAGAAACGTTACTCGATTTAGAAGGAAATGTCTTAGAACACATAGTATTTCATAGCGACGCAATTTCCGTGTGAATTAGTCAATGGGTGGGAGTGAGGGATGCAGTAAAGAAGGATTAGTGGATCGGAAATGAGATTGTCGTATCCCAAAAGAAAATCCTGTCGTTTCCATAGAAACGTTACTCGATTTAGAAGGAGAAGTCATAGAACCCATAGTATTTCATAGCGACGCAATTTCCGTGTGAATTCGTCAATGAGTGGGAGTGAGGGATGCAGTAAAGAAGGATTAGTGGATCGGAAATGAGATTGTCGTATCTCAAAAGAAAATCCTGTCGTTTCCATATAAAACGTTACTCGATTTAGAAGGAGAAGTCTTAGAACACATAGTATTTCATAGCGACGCAATTTCCGTGTGAATTCGTCAATGAGTGGGAGTGAGGGATGCAGTAAAGAAGGATTAGTGGATCGGAAATGAGATTGTCGTATACCAAAAGAAAATCCTGTCGTTTAAACGGAAACGTTACTAGATTTAGAAGGAAATGTCATAGAACCCATAGTATTTCATAGCGACGCAATTTCCGTGTGAATTCGTCAATGAGTGGGAGTGAGGGATGCAGTAAAGAAGGATTAGTGGATCGGAAATGTGATTGTCGTATCCCAAAAGAAAATCGTGTCGTTTCCAAAGAAACGTTACTCGATTTAGAAGGAAATGTCTTAGGACACATAGTATTTCATAGCGACGCAATTTCCGTGTGAATTCGTCAATGAGTGGGAGTGAGGGATGCAGTAAAGAAGGGTTAGTGGATCGGAAATGAGATTGTCGTATCCCAAATGAAAATCCTGTCGTTTCCATAGAAACGTTACTCGATTTAGAAGGAAATGTCTTAGAACACATAGTATTTCATAGCGACGCAATTTCCGTGTGAATTCGTCAATGTGTGGGAGTGAGGGATGCAGTAAAGAAGGATTAGTGGATCGGAAATGAGATTGTCGTATCCCTAAAGAAAATCCTGACGTTTCCATTGAAACCTTACTCGATTTAGAAGGAGAACTCATAGAACCCATAGTATTTCATAGCGACGCAATTTCCGTGTGAATTCGTCAATGAGTGGGAGTGAGGGATGCAGTAAAGAAAGATTAGTGGATCGGAAATGAGATTGTCGTATCCCAAAAGAAAATCCTGTCGTTTCCATAGAAACGTTACTCGATTTGGAAGGAGAAGTTATAGAACCTGTAGTATTTCATAGCGACGCAATTTCCGTGTGAATTCGTCAATGAGTGGGAGTGAGGGATGCAGTAAAGAAGGATTAGAGGATCGGAAATGAGATTGTCGTATCCCAAAAGAAAATCCTGTGATTCCATAGAAACGTTACTCGATTTAGAAGGAAATGTCTTAGAACACATAGTATTTCATAGCGACGCTATTTCCGTGTGAATTCGTCAATGAGTGGGAGTGAGGGATGCAGTAAAGAAGGATTAGTGGATCGGAAATGAGATTGTCGTATCCCAAAAGAAAATCCTGTCGTTTCCATAGAAACGTTACTCGATTTAGAAGGACAAGTCATAGAACCCATAGTATTTCATAGCGACGCAATTTCCGTTTGAATTCGTCAAAGAGTGGGAGTGACGGATGATGTAAAGAAGGATTAGTGGATCGGAAATGAGATTGTCGTATCCCAAAAGAAAATCCTGTCGTTTCCATAGAAACGTTACTCGATTTAGAAGGAGAAGTCATAGAACCCATAGTATTTCATAGCGACGCAATTACCGTGGGAATTCGTCAATGAGTGGGAGTGAGGGATGCAGTAAAGAAGGATTAGTGGATCGGAAATGAGATTGTCGTATCCCACAAGAAAATCCTGTCGTTTCCATAGAAACGTTACTCGATTTAGAAGGAAATGTCATAGAACCCATAGTATTTCATAGCGACGCAATTTCCGTGTGAATTCGTCAATGAGTGGGAGTGAGGGATGCAGTAAAGAAGGATTAGTGGATCGGAAATGAGATTGTCGTATCCCAAAAAAAATCCTGTCGTTTCCATAGAAGCGTTACTCGATTTAGAAGGAAATGTCATAGAACCCATAGTATTTCATAGCGACGCAATTTCCGTGTGAATTCGTCAATGAGTGGGAGTGAGGGATGCTGTAAAGAAGGATTAGTGGATCGGAAATGTGATTGTCATATCCCAAAAGAAAATCCTGTCGTTTCCATAGTAACGTTACTCGATTTAGAAGGACAAGTCATAGAACCCATAGTATTTCATATCGACGCAATTTCCGTTCGAATTCGTCAATGTGTGGCAGTGACGGATGCAGTAAAGAAGGATTAGTGGATCGGAAATGAGTTTGTCGTATCCCAAAAGAAAATCCTGTCGTTTCCATAGAAACGTTACTCGATTTAGAAGGAGAAGTCATAGAACCCATAGTATTTCATAGCGACGCAATTTCCGTGTGAATTCGTCAATGAGTGGGAGTGAGGGATGCAGTAAAGAAGGATTAAAGGATCGGAAATGAGATTGTCGTATCCCACAAGAAAATCCTGTCGTTTCCATAGAAACGTTACTCGATTTTGAAGGAAATGTCATAGAACCCATAGGATTTCATAGCGACGCAATTTCCGTGTGGATTCGTCAATGAGTGGGAGTGAGGGTTGCAGTAAAGAAGGATTAGTGGATCGGAAATGAGATTGTCGTATCCCAAAAGAAAATCCTGTCGTTTCCATAGAAACGTTACTCAATTTAGAAGGAAATGTCTTAGAACACATAGTATTTCATAGCGACGCAATTTCCGTGTGAATTCGTCAATGTTTTGGAGTGAGGGATGCAGTAAAGAAGGATTAGTGGATCGGAAATGAGATTGTCGTATCCCTAAAGAAAATCCTGACGTTTCCATTGAAACCTTACTCGATTTAGAAGGAGAAGTCATAGAACCCATAGTATTTCATAGCGACGCAATTTCCGTGTGAATTCGTCAATGAGTGATAGTGAGGGATGCAGTAAAGAAGGATTAGTGGATCGGAAATGAGATTGTCGTATCCCAAAAGAAAATTCTGTCGTTTGCATAGAAACGTTACTCGATTTAGAAGGAGAAGTCACAGAACCCATAGTATTTCATAGCGACTCAATTTCTGTGTTAATTCGTCAATGTGAGGGAGCTAGGGATGCAATAAAGAAGGAATAGTGCATCGAGAAGGAGATACTCGAATCGCAAAAGAAAAGCCAGTCGTTTCCATAGAAACGATACTCGATTTAGAAGGAGTAGTCATAGAACCCATAGTATTTCATACCGATGCAATTTCCGTGTTAATTCGTCAATGTGTGGGAGTGAGGTATGCAGTAAAGAAGGATTAGTGGATCTTAAGTGAGATTGTGGTATCCCAAAAGAAAATTCTGTCGTTTCCATAGAAACGTTACTCGATTTGGTAGAAGAAGTTATAGAACCCATAGTATTTCATAGCGACGCAATTTCCGTGTGAATTCGTCAATGAGTGGGAGTGAGGGATGCAGTAAAGAAGGATTAGAGGATCGGAAATGAGATTGTCGTATCCCAAAAGAAAATCCTGTGATTCCATAGAAACGTTACTCGATTTAGAAGGAAATGTCTTAGAATGCATAGTATTTCATAGCGACGCAATTTCCGTGTGAATTCGTCAATGTGTGGGAGTGAGGGATGCAGTAAAGAAGGATTAGTGGATCGGAAATGAGGTTGTCGTATACCAAAAGAAAATCCTGTCGTTTCCATAGAAACGTTACTCGATTTAGAAGGAGAAGTCATAGAACATATAGTATTACATAGCGACGCAATTTCCGTGTGAATTCGTCAATGAGTGGGAGTGAGGGATGCAGTAAAGAAGGATTAGTGGATCGGAAATGTGATTGTCGTATCCCAAAAGAAAATCCTGTCGTTTCCATAGAAACGTTACTCGATTTAGAAGGAGAAGTCATAGAACCCATAGTATTTCATAGCGACGCAATTTCCGTGTGAATTCGTCAATGAGTGGGAGTGAGGGATGCAGTAAAGAAGGATTAGTGGATCGGAAATGAGATTGTCGTATCCCACAAGAAAATCCTGTCGTTTCCATATAAAACGTTACTCGATTTAGAAGGAGAAGTCTTAGAACACATAGTATTTCATAGCGACGCAATTTCCGTGTGAATTCGTCAATGAGTGGGAGTGAGGGATGCAGTAAAGAAGGATTAGTGGATCGGAAATGAGATTGTCGTATCCCAAAAGAAAATCCTGTCGTTTCCATAGAAACGTTACTCGATTTTGAAGGAAATGTCATAGAACCCATAGTATTTCATAGCGACGCAATTTCCGTGTGAATTCGTCAATGAGTGGGAGTGAGGGATGCAGTAAAGAAGGATTAGTGGATCGGAAATGAGATTGTCGTATCCCATAAGAAAATCCTGTCGTTTCCATAGAAATGTTACTCGATTGAGAAGGAGAAGTCATAGATCCCATAGTATTTCATAGCGACTCAATTTCTGTGTTAATTCGTCAATGTGTGGGAGCTAGGGATGCAATAAAGAAGGAATAGTGCATCGAGAAGGAGATACTCGTATCGCAAAAGAAAAGCCAGTCGATTCCATAGAAACGATACTCGATTTAGAAGGAGAAGTCATAGAAGCCATAGTATTTCATTGCGGCGCAATTGCTGTGCAAATTCGTCAATGTGTGGGAGTGAGGGATGCAGTAAAGAAGGATTAGTGGATCGGAAATGAGATTGTCGTATCCCAAAAGAAAATCCTGTCGTTTCCATAGGTCCGTTACTCGATTTAGAAGGAAATGTCTTAGAATGCGTAGTATTTCATTGCGACGCAATTTCCGTGTGAATTCGTCAATGAGTGGGAGTGAGGGATGTAGTAAAGAAGGATAAGTGGATCGGAAATGAGATTGTCGTATCACATAAGAAAGTCCTGTCGTTTCCATAGAAACGTTACTCGATTTAGAAGGAAATGTCTTAGAACAAATAGTATTACATAGCGACGCAATTTCCGTGTGAATTAGTCAATGTGTGGGAGTGAGGGATGCAGTAAAGAAGGATTAGTGGATCGGACATTAGATTGTCGTATCCCAAAAGAAAATCCTGTCGTTTCCATAGAAACGTTACTCGATTTAGAAGGAGAAGTCATAGAACCCATAGTATTTCATAGCGACGCAATTTCCGTGTGAATTCGTCAATGAGTGGGAGTGAGGGATGCAGTAAAGAAGGATTAGTGGATCGGAAATGAGATTGTCGTATCTCAAAAGAAAATCCTGTCGTTTCCATAGAAACGTTACTCGATTTAGAAGGAGAAGTCATAGAACCCATAGTATTTCATAGCGACGAAATTTCCGTGTGAATTCGTCAATGAGTGGGAGTGAGGGATGCAGTAAAGAAGGAATAGTGGATCGGAAATGAGATTGTCGTATCCCAAAAGAAAATCCTGTCGTTTCCATAGAAACGTTACTCGATTTAGAAGGAGAAGTCATAGAACCCATAGTATCTCATAGCGACGCAATGTCCGTGTGAATTCGTCAATGAGTGGGAGTGAGGGATGCAGTAAAGAAGGATTAGTGGATCGGAAATGAGATTGTCGTATCCCAAAAGAAAGCCCTGTCGTTTCCATAGAAACGTTACTCGATTTAGAAGGAAATGTCTTAGAACACATAGTATTTCATAACGACGCAATTTCCGTGTGAATTCGTCAATGAGTGGGAGTGAGGGTTGCAGTAAAGAAGGATTAGTAGATCGGAAATGAGATTGTCGTATCCCAAAAGAAAATCCTGTCGTTTCCATAGAAACGTTACTCAATTTAGAAGGAAATGTCTTAGAACACATAGTATTTCATAGCGACGCAATTTCCGTGTGAATTCGTCAATGTTTTGGGGTGAGGGATGCAGTAAAGAAGGATTAGTGGATCGGAAATGAGATTGTCGTATCCCTAAAGAAAATCCTGACGTTTCCATTGAAACCTTACTCGATTTAGAAGGAGAAGTCATAGAACCCATAGTATTTCATAGCGACGCAAATTCCGTGTGAATTCGTCAATGAGTGATAGTGAGGGATGCAGTAAAGAAGGATTAGTGGATCGGAAATGAGATTGTCGTATCCCAAAAGAAAATTCTGTCGTTTGCATAGAAACGTTACTCGATTTAGAAGGAGAAGTCACAGAACCCATAGTATTTCATAGCGACTCAATTTCTGTGTTAATTCGTCAATGTGAGGGAGCTAGGGATGCAATAAAGAAGGTATAGTGCATCGAGAAGGAGATACTCGAATCGCAAAAGAAAAGCCAGTCGTTTCCATAGAAACGATACTCGATTTAGAAGGAGTAGTCATGGAACCCATAGTATTTCATACCGATGCAATTTCCGTGTTAATTCGTCAATGTGTGGGAGTGAGGTATGCAGTAAAGAAGGATTAGTGGATCTTAAGTGAGATTGTGGTATCCCAAAAGAAAATTCTGTCGTTTCCATAGAAACGTTACTCGATTTGGTAGGAGAAGTTATAGAACCCATAGTATATCATAGCGACGCAATTTCCGTGTGAATTCGTCAATGAGTGGGAGTGAGGGATGCAGTAAAGAAGGATTAGAGGATCGGAAATGAGATTGTCGTATCCCAAAAGAAAATCCTGTGATTCCATAGAAACGTTACTCGATTTAGAAGGAAATGTCTTAGAATGCATAGTATTTCATAGCGACGCAATTTCCGTGTGAATTCGTCAATAAGTGGGAGTGAGGGATGTAGTAAAGAAGGATTAGTAGATCGGAAATGAGATTGTCGTATCACATAAGAAAATCCTGTCGTTTCCATAGAAACGTTACTCGATTTAGAAGGAAATGTCTTAGAACAAATAGTATTTCATAGCGCCGCAATTTCCGTGTGAATTCGTCAATGAGTGGGAGTCAGGGATGCTGTAAAGAAGGATTAGTGGATCGGAAATGTGATTGTCATATCCCAAAAGAAAATCCTGACGTTTCCATAGAAACGTTACTCGATTTAGAAGGAGAAGTCATAGAACCCATAATATTTCATAGCGACGCAATTTCCGTGTGAATTCTTCAATGAGTGGGAGTGAGGGATGCAGTAAAGAAGGATTAGTGGATCGGAAATGAGATTGTCGTATCCCAAAAGCAAATCCTGTCTTTTCCATATAAAACGTTACTCGATTTAGAAGGAAACGTCTTAGATCACATAGTGTTTCATAGCGACGCAATTTCCGTGTGAATTCGTCAATGTGTGGGAGTGAGGGATGCAGTAAAGAAGGATTAGTGGATCGGAAATGAGATTGTCGTATCCCAAAAGAAAATCCTGCGTTTCCATAGAAACGTTACTCGATTTAGAAGGAGAAGTCATAGAACCCATAGTATTTCATAGCGACGCAATTTCCATGTGAATTCGTCAATGAGTGGGAGTGAGGGATGCAGTAAAGAAGGATTAGTGGATCGGAAATGAGATTGTCGTATCCCAAAAGAAAATCCTGTCGTTTCCATAGAAACGTTACTCGATTTAGAAGGAAATGTCTTAGAACACATAGTATTTCATAGCGACGCAATTTCCGTGTGAATTCGTCAATGTGTGGGAGTGAGGGATGCAGTAAAGAAGGATTAGTGGATCGGAAATGAGATTGTCGTATACCAAAAGAAAATCCTGTCGTTTCCATAGAAACGTTACTCGATTTAGAAGGAGAAGTCATAGAACATATAGTATTACATAGCGACGCAATTTCCGTGTGAATTCGTCAATGAGTGGGAGTGAGGGATGCAGTAAAGAAGGATTAGTGGATCGGAAATGTGATTGTCGTATCCCAAAAGAAAATCCTGTCGTTTCCATAGAAACGTTACTCGATTTAGAAGGAAATTTCTTAGAACACATAGTATTTCACAGCGACGCAATTTCCGTGTAAATTCGTCACTGAGTGGGAGTGAGGGATGCAGTAAAGAAGGATTAGTGGATCGGAAATGAGATTGTCGTATCCCAAAAAGAAAATCCTGTCGTTTCCATAGCAACGTTACTCGACTTATTAGGAAATGTCATAGAACCCATAGTATTTCATAGCGACGCAATTTCCGTGTGAATTCGTCAATGAGTGGGAGTGAGGGATGCAGTAAAGAAGGGTTAGTGGATCGGAAATGAGATTGTCGTATCCCAAAAGAAAATCCTGTCGTTTCCATAGAAACGTTACTCGATTTAGAAGGAAATGTCTTAGAACACATAGTATTTCAAAGCGACGCAATTTCCGTGTGAATTCGTCAATGTGTGGGAGTGACGGATGCAGTAAAGAAGGATTAGTGGATCGGAAATGAGATTGTCGTATCCCTAAAGAAAATCCTGTCGTTCCCATTGAAACCTTACTCGATTTAGAAGGAGAAGTCATAGAACCCATAGTATTTCATAGCGACGCAATTTCCGTGTGAATTCGTCAATGAGTGGGAGTGAGGGATGCAGTAAAGAAGGATTAGTGGATCGGAAATGAGATTGTCGTATCCCATAAGAAAATCCTGTCGTTTCCATTGAAATGTTACTCGATTGAGAAGGAGAAGTCATAGATCCCATAGTATTTCATAGCGACTCAATTTCTGTGTTAATTCGTCAATGTGTGGGAGCTAGGGATGCAATAAAGAAGGAATAGTGCATCGAGAAGGAGATACTCGTATCGCAAAAGAAAAGCCAGTCGTTTCCATAGAAACGATACTCGATTTAGAAGGAGAAGTCATAGAAGCCATAGTATTTCATTGCAGCGCAATTGCTGTGCAAATTCGTCAATGTGTGGGAGTGAGGGATGCAGTAAAGAAGGATTAGTGGATCGGAAATGAGATTGTCGTATCCCAAAAGAAAATCCTGTCGTTTCCATAGGTCCGTTACTCGATTTAGAAGGAAATGTCTTAGAATGCGTAGTATTTCATTGCGACGCAATTTCCGTGTGAATTCGTCAATGAGTGGGAGTGAGGGATGTAGTAAAGAAGGATAAGTGGATCGGAAATGAGATTGTCGTATCACATAAGAAAATCCTGTCGTTTCCATAGAAACGTTACTCGATTTAGAAGGAAATGTCTTAGAACAAATAGTATTTCATAGCGACGCAATTTCCGTGTGAATTAGTCAATGTGTGGGAGTGAGGGATGCAGTAAAGAAGGATTAGTGGATCGGACATTAGATTGTCGTATCCCAAAAGAAAATCCTGTCGTTTCCATAGAAACGTTACTCGATTTAGAAGGAGAAGTCATAGAACCCATAGTATTTCATAGCGACGCAATTTCCGTGTGAATTCGTCAATGAGTGGGAGTGAGGGATGCAGTAAAGAAGGATTAGTGGATCGGAAATGAGATTGTCGTATCTCAAAAGAAAATCCTGTCGTTTCCATAGAAACGTTACTCGATTTAGAAGGAGAAGTCATAGAACCCATAGTATTTCATAGCGACGCAATTTCCGTGTGAATTCGTCAATGAGTGGGAGTGAGGGATGCAGTAAAGAAGGAATAGTGGATCGGAAATGAGATTGTCGTATCCCAAAAGAAAATCCTGTCGTTTCCATAGAAACGTTACTCGATTTAGAAGGAGAAGTCATAGAACCCATAGTATCTCATAGCGACGCAATGTCCGTGTGAATTCGTCAATGAGTGGGAGTGAGGGATGCAGTAAAGAAGGATTAGTGGATCGGAAATGAGATTGTCGTATCCCAAAAGAAAGCCCTGTCGTTTCCATAGAAACGTTACTCGATTTAGAAGGAAATGTCTTAGAACACATAGTATTTCATAGCGACGCAATTTCCGTGTGAATTCGTCAATGAGTGGGAGTGAGGGTTGCAGTAAAGAAGGATTAGTGGATCGGAAATGAGATTGTCGTATCCCAAAAGAAAATCCTGTCGTTTCCATAGAAACGTTACTCAATTTAGAAGGAAATGTCTTAGAACACATAGTATTTCATAGCGACGCAATTTCCGTGTGAATTCGTCAATGTTTTGGGGTGAGGGATGCAGTAAAGAAGGATTAGTGGATCGGAAATGAGATTGTCGTATCCCTAAAGAAAATCCTGACGTTTCCATTGAAACCTTACTCGATTTAGAAGGAGAAGTCATAGAACCCATAGTATTTCATAGCGACGCAATTTCCGTGTGAATTCGTCAATGAGTGATAGTGAGGGATGCAGTAAAGAAGGATTAGTGGATCGGAAATGAGATTGTCGTATCCCAAAAGAAAATTCTGTCGTTTGCATAGAAACGTTACTCGATTTAGAAGGAGAAGTCACAGAACCCATAGTATTTCATAGCGACTCAATTTCTGTGTTAATTCGTCAATGTGAGGGAGCTAGGGATGCAATAAAGAAGGAATAGTGCATCGAGAAGGAGATACTCGAATCGCAAAAGAAAAGCCAGTCGTTTCCATAGAAACGATACTCGATTTAGAAGGAGTAGTCATAGAACCCATAGTATTTCATACCGATGCAATTTCCGTGTTAATTCGTCAATGTGTGGGAGTGAGGTATGCAGTAAAGAAGGATTAGTGGATCTTAAGTGAGATTGTGGTATCCCAAAAGAAAATTCTGTCGTTTCCATAGAAACGTTACTCGATTTGGTAGGAGAAGTTATAGAACCCATAGTATTTCATAGCGACGCAATTTCCGTGTGAATTCGTCAATGAGTGGGAGTGAGGGATGCAGTAAAGAAGGATTAGAGGATCGGAAATGAGATTGTCGTATCCCAAAAGAAAATCCTGTGATTCCATAGAAACGTTACTCGATTTAGAAGGAAATGTCTTAGAATGCATAGTATTTCATAGCGACGCAATTTCCGTGTGAATTCGTCAATAAGTGGGAGTGAGGGATGTAGTAAAGAAGGATTAGTAGATCGGAAATGAGATTGTCGTATCACATAAGAAAATCCTGTCGTTTCCATAGAAACGTTACTCGATTTAGAAGGAAATGTCTTAGAACAAATAGTATTTCATAGCGCCGCAATTTCCGTGTGAATTCGTCAATGAGTGGGAGTCAGGGATGCTGTAAAGAAGGATTAGTGGATCGGAAATGTGATTGTCATATCCCAAAAGAAAATCCTGACGTTTCCATAGAAACGTTACTCGATTTAGAAGGAGAAGTCATAGAACCCATAATATTTCATAGCGACGCAATTTCCGTGTGAATTCTTCAATGAGTGGGAGTGAGGGATGCAGTAAAGAAGGATTAGTGGATCGGAAATGAGATTGTCGTATCCCAAAAGCAAATCCTGTCTTTTCCATATAAAACGTTACTCGATTTAGAAGGAAACGTCTTAGATCACATAGTGTTTCATAGCGACGCAATTTCCGTGTGAATTCGTCAATGTGTGGGAGTGAGGGATGCAGTAAAGAAGGATTAGTGGATCGGAAATGAGATTGTCGTATCCCAAAAGAAAACCCTGCGTTTCCATAGAAACGTTACTCGATTTAGAAGGAGAAGTCATAGAACCCATAGTATTTCATAGCGACGCAATTTCCATGTGAATTCGTCAATGAGTGGGAGTGAGGGATGCAGTAAAGAAGGATTAGTGGATCGGAAATGAGTTTGTCGTATCCCAAAAGAAAATCCTGTCGTTTCCATAGAAACGTTACTCGATTTAGAAGGAAATGTCTTAGAACACATAGTATTTCATAGCGACGCAATTTCCGTGTGAATTCGTCAATGTGTGGGAGTGAGGGATGCAGTAAAGAAGGATTAGTGGATCGGAAATGAGATTGTCGTATACCAAAAGAAAATCCTGTCGTTTCCATAGAAACGTTACTCGATTTAGAAGGAGAAGTCATAGAACATATAGTATTACATAGCGACGCAATTTCCGTGTGAATTCGTCAATGAGTGGGAGTGAGGGATGCAGTAAAGAAGGATTAGTGGATCGGAAATGTGATTGTCGTATCCCAAAAGAAAATCCTGTCGTTTCCATAGAAACGTTACTCGATTTAGAAGGAAATTTCTTAGAACACATAGTATTTCACAGCGACGCAATTTCCGTGTAAATTCGTCACTGAGTGGGAGTGAGGGATGCAGTAAAGAAGGATTAGTGGATCGGAAATGAGATTGTCGTATCCCAAAAAGAAAATCCTGTCGTTTCCATAGCAACGTTACTCGACTTATTAGGAAATGTCATAGAACCCATAGTATTTCATAGCGACGCAATTTCCGTGTGAATTCGTGAATGAGTGGGAGTGAGGGATGCAGTAAAGAAGGGTTAGTGGATCGGAAATGAGATTGTCGTATCCCAAAAGAAAATCCTGTCGTTTCCATAGAAACGTTACTCGATTTAGAAGGAAATGTCTTAGAACACATAGTATTTCAAAGCGACGCAATTTCCGTGTGAATTCGTCAATGTGTGGGAGTGACGGATGCAGTAAAGAAGGATTAGTGGATCGGAAATGAGATTGTCGTATCCCTAAAGAAAATCCTGTCGTTCCCATTGAAACCTTACTCGATTTAGAAGGAGAAGTCATAGAACCCATAGTATTTCATAGCGACGCAATTTCCGTGTGAATTCGTCAATGAGTGGGAGTGAGGGATGCAGTAAAGAAGGATTAGTGGATCGGAAATCAGATTGTCGTATCCCAAAAGAAAATCCTGTCGTTTGCATAGAAACGTTACTCGATTTAGAAGGAGAAGTCATAGAACCCATAGTATTTCATAGCGACTCAATTTCTGTGTTAATTCGTCAATGTGAGGGAGCTAGGGATGCAATAAAGGAGGAATAGTGCATCGAGAAGGAGATACTCGAATCGCAAAAGAAAAGCCAGTCGTTTCCATAGAAACGATACTCGATTTAGAAGGAGAAGTCATAGAACCCATAGTATTTCATAGCGACGCAATTTCCGTGTGAATTCGTCAATGAGTGGGAGTGAGGGATGCAGTAAAGAAGGATTAGTGGATCGGAAATGAGATTGTCGTATCCCAAAAGAAAATCCTATCGTTTCCATAGCAACGTTACTCGACTTAGTAGGAAATGTCATAGAACCCACAGTATTTCATAGCGACGCAATTTCCGTGTGAATTCGTCAATGAGTGGGAGTGAGGGATGCAGTAAAGAAGGATTAGTGGATCGGAAATGAGATTGTCGTATCCCAAAAGAAAATCCTGTCTTTTCCATAGAAACGTTACTCGACTTAGTAGGAAATGTCATAGAACCCATAGTATTTCATAGCGACGCAATTTCCGTGTGAATTCGTCAATGAGTGGGAGTGAGGGATGCAGTAAAGAAGGGTTAGTGGATCGGAAATGAGATTGTCGTATCCCAAAAGAAAATCCTGTTGTTTCCATAGAAACGTTACTCGATTTAGAAGGAAATGTCTTAGAACACATAGTATTTCATAGCGACGCAATTTCCGTGTGAATTCGTCAATGAGTGGGAGTGAGGGATGCAGTAAAGAAGGATTAGTGGATCGGAAATGAGATTGTCGTATGCCAAAGGAAAATCCTGTCGTTTCCATAGAAACGTTACTCGATTTAGAAGGAAATGTCTTAGAACACATAGTATTTCATAGCGACGCAATTTCCGTGTGAATTCGTCAATGTGTGGGAGTGAGAGATGCAGTAAAGAAGGATTAGCGTATCGGAAATGAGATTGTCGTATCCCAAAAGAAAATCCTGTCGTTTGCATAGAAACGTTACTCGATTTAGAAGGAGAAGTCATAGAACCCATAGTATTTCATAGCGACTCAATTTCTGTGTTAATTCGTCAATGTGAGGGAGCTAGGGATGCAATAAAGAAGGAATAGTGCATCGAGAAGGAGATACTCGAATCGCAAAAGAAAAGCCAGTCGTTTCCATAGAAACGATATTCGATTTAGAAGAAGAAGTCATAGCACCCATAGTATTTCATAGCGACGCAATTTCCGTGTTAATTCGTCAATGTGTGGGAGTGAGGTATGCAGTAAAGAAGGATTAGTGGTTCGGAAGTGAGATTGTGGTATCCCAAAAGAAAATCCTGTCGTTTCCATAGAAACGTTACTTGATTTAGAAGGAGAAGTCATTGAACCCATAGTATTTCATAGCGACGCAATTTCCGTGTGAATTCGTCAAAGAGTGGGAGTGAGGGATGCAGTAAAGAAGGATTAATGGATCGGAAATGAGAATGTCGTATCCCAAAAGAAAATCCTGTCGTTTCCATAGAAACGTTACTCGATTTGGAAGGAAAAGATATAGAACCCATAGTATTTCATAGCGACGCAATTTCCGTGTGAATTCCTCAATGAGTGGGAGTGAGGGATGCAGTAAAGAAGGATTAGAGGATCGGAAATGAGATTGTCGTATCCCAAAAAAAAATCCTGTCGTTTCCATACAAATGTTACTCGATTTGGAAGGAGAAGTCATAGCACCCATAGTATTTCATAGCGACGCAATTTCCGTGTTAATTCGTCAATGTGTGGGAGTGAGGTATGCAGTAAAGAAGGATTAGTGGATCGGAAGTGAGATTGTGGTATCCCAAAAGAAAATCCTGTCGTTTCCATAGAAACGTTACTCGATTTGGAAGGAGAAGTTATAGAACCCATAGTATTTCATAGCGACGCAACTTCCGTGTGAATTCGTCAATGAGTGGGAGTGAGGGATGCAGTAAAGAAGAATTAGAGGATCGGAAATGAGATTGTCCTATCCCAAAAGAAAATCCTGTGATTCCATAGAAACGTTACTCGATTTAGATGGAAATGTCTTAGAACACATAGTATTTCGTAGCTGCGCAATTTCCGTGTGAATTCGTCAATGAGTGCGAGTGAGGGATGCAGTAAAGAAGGATTAGTGGATCGGAAATGAGATTGTCGTATCCCAAAAGAAAATCCTGTCGTTTCCATAGAAATGTTACTCGATTGAGAAGGAGATGTCATAGATCCCATAGTATTTCATAGCGACTCAATTTCTGTGTTAATTCGTCAATGTTAGGGAGCTAGGGATGCAATAAAGAAGGAATAGTGCATCGAGAAGGAGATACTCGTATCGCAAAAGAAAAGCCAGTCGTTTCCATTGAAACGATACTCGATTTAGAAGGAGAAGTCATAGAAGCCATAGTATTTCATTGCGACGCAATTGCTGTGCAAATTCGTCAATGTGTGGGAGTGAGGGATGCAGTAAAGAAGGATTAGTGGATCGGAAATGAGATTGTCGTATCCCAAAAGAAAATCCTGTCGTTTCTATAGGAACGTTCCTCGATTTAGAAGGAAATGTCTTAGAATGCATAATATTTCATTGCGACGCAATTTCCGTGTGAATTCGTCAATGAGTGGGAGTGAGGGATGTAGTAAAGAAGGATTAATGAATCGGAAATGAGATTGTCGTATCACATAAGAAAATCCTGTCGTTTCCATAGAAACGTTACTTGATTTAGTTGGAAGTGTCTTAGAACAAATAGTATTTCATTGCGACGCAATTTCCGTGTGAATTCGTCAATGAGTGGGAGTGAGGGATGCTGTAAAGAAGGATTAGTGGATCGGAAATGTGATTGTCATATCCCAAAAGAAAATCCTGTCGTTTCCATAGAAACGTTACTCGATTTCGAAGGAGAAGTCATAGAACCCATAGTATTTCATAGCGACGCAATTTCCGTGTGAATTCGTCAATGAGTGGGAGTGAGGGATGCAGTAAAGAAGGATTAGTGGATCGGAAATGAGATTGTCGTATCCCAAAAGAAATTCCTGTCGTTTCCATATAAAACGTTACTCGATTTAGAAGGAGAAATCTTAGAACGCATAGTATTTCATAGCGACGCAATTTCCGTGTGAATTCGTCAATGAGTGGGAGTGAGGGATGCAGTAAAGAAGGATTAGTGGATCGGAAATGAGATTGTCGTATCCCAAAAGAAAATCCTGTCGTTTACATAGAAACGTTACTCGATTTAGAAGGAAATGTCTTAGAACACATAGTATTCCATAGCGACGCAATTTCCGTGTGAATTAGTCAATGTGTGGGAGTGAGGGATGCAGTAAAGAAGGATTAGTGCATCGGAAATGAGATTGTCGTATCCCAAAAGAAAATCCTGTCGTTTCCATAGAAACGTTACTCGATTTAGAAGGAGAAGTCATAGAACCCATAGTATTTCATAGCGACGCAATTTCCGTGTGAATTCGTCAATGAGTGGGAGTGAGGGATGCAGTAAAGAAGGATTAGTGGATCGGAAATGAGATTGTCGTATCTCAAAAGAAAATCCTGTCGTTTCCATATAAAACGTTACTCGATTTAGAAGGAGAAGTCTTAGAACACATAGTATTTCATAGCGACGCACTTTCCGTGTGAATTCGTCAATGAGTGGGAGTGAGGGATGCAGTAAAGAAGGATTAGTGGATCGGAAATGAGATTGTCGTATCCCAAAAGAAAATCCTGTCGATTCCATGGAAACGTTACTCGATTGAGAAGGAAATGTCATAGAACCCATAGTATTTCATAGCGACGCAATTTCCGTGTGAATTCGTCAATGAGTGGGAGTGAGGGATGCAGTAAAGAAGGATTAGTGGATCGGAAATGTGATTGTCGTATCCCAAAAGAAAATCGTGTCGTTTCCATAGAAACGTTACTCGATTTAGAAGGAAATGTCTTAGAACACATTGTATTTCATAGCGACGCAATTTCCGTGTGAATTCGTCAATGAGTGGGAGTGAGGGATGCAATAAAGAAGGGTTAGTGGATCGGAAATGAGATTGTCGTATCCCAAAAGAAAATCCTGTCGTTTCCATAGAAACTTTACTCGATTTAGAAGGAAATGTCTTAGAACACATAGTATTTCATAGCGACGCAATTTCCGTGTGAATTCGTCAATGTGTGGGAGTGAGGGATGCAGTAAAGAAGGATTAGTGGATCGGAAATGAGATTGTCGTATCCCAAAAGAAGATCCTGTCGTTTCCATAGAAACGTTACTCGATTTAGAAGGAAATGTCTTAGAACACATAGTATTCCATAGCGACGCAATTTCCGTGTGAATTAGTCAATGTGTGGGAGTGAGGGATGCAGTAAAGAACGATTAGTGCATCGGAAATGAGATTGTCGTATCCCAAAAGAAAATCCTGTCGTTTCCATAGGTCCGTTACTCGATTTAGAAGGAAATGTCTTAGAATGCGTAGTATTTCATTGCGACGCAATTTCCGTGTGAATTCGTCAATGAGTGGGAGTGAGGGATGCTGTAAAGAAGGATTAGTGGATCGGAAATGTGATTGTCATATCGCAAAAGAAAATCCTGTCGTTTCCATAGAAACGTTACTCGATTTAGAAGGAGAAGTCATAGAACCCATAGTATTTCATAGCTACGCAATTTCCGTGTGAATTCGTCAATGAGTGGGAGTGAGGGATGCAGTAAAGAAGGATTAGTGGATCGGAAATGAGATTGTCGTATCCCAAAAGAAAATCCTGTCGTTTCCATAGAAACGTTACTCGATTTAGAAGGAAATGTCTTAGAACACATAGTATTTCATAGCGACGCAATTTCCGTGTGAATTAGTCAATGTGTGGGAGTGAGGGATGCAGTAAAGAAGGATTAGTGGATCGGAAATGAGATTGTCGTATCCCAAAAGAAAATCCTGTCGTTTCCATAGAAACGTTACTCGATTTAGAAGGAGAAGTCATAGAACCCATAGTATTTCATAGCGACGCAATTTCCGTGTGAATTCGTCAATGAGTGGGAGTGAGGGATGCAGTAAAGAAGGATTAGTGGATCGGAAATGAGATTGTCGTATCTCAAAAGAAAATCCTGTCGTTTCCATAGAAACGTTACTCGATTTAGAAGGAGAAGTCATAGAACCCATAGTATTTCATAGCTCCGCAATTTCCGTGTGAATTCGTCAATGAGTGGGAGTGAGGGATGCTGTAAAGATGGATTAGTGGATCGGAAATGTGATTGTCATATCCCAAAAGAAAATCCTGTCGTTTCCATAGAAACGTTACTCGATTTAGAAGGACAAGTCATAGAACCCATAGTATTTCATAGCGACGCAATTTCCGTTTGAATTCGTCAATGTGTGGGAGTGACAGATGCAGTAAAGAAGGATTAGTGGATCGGAAATGAGATTGTCGTATCCCAAAAGAAAACCCTGTCGTTTCCATAGAAACGTTACTCGATTTAGAAGGAGAAGTCATAGAACCCATAGAATTTCATAGCGACGCAATTTCCGTGGGAATTCGTCAACGAGTGGGAGTGAGGGATGCAGTAAAGAAGGATTAGTGGATCGGAAATGTGATTGTCATATCCCAAAAGAAAATCCTGTCGTTTCCATAGAAACGTTACTCGATTTAGAAGGACAAGTCATAGAACCCATAGTATTTCATAGCGACGCAATTTCCGTTTGAATTCGTCAATGTGTGGGAGTGACGGATGCAGTAAAGAAGGATTAGTGGATCGGAAATGAGATTGTCGTATCCCAAAAGAAAATCCTGTCGTTTCCATAGAAACGTTACTCGATTTAGAAGGAGAAGTCATAGAACCCATAGTATTTCATAGCGACGCAATTTCCGTGTGAATTCGTCAATGAGTGGGAGTGAGGGATGCTGTAAAGAAGGATTAGTGGATCGGAAATGAGATTGTCGTATCCCACAAGAAAATCCTGTCGTTTCCATATAAAACGTTACTCGATTTAGAAGGAGAAGTCTTAGAACACATAGTATTTCATAGCGACGCAATTTCCGTGTGAATTCGTCAATGAGTGGGAGTGAGGGATGCAGTAAAGAAGGATTAGTGGATCGGAAATGAGATTGTCGTATCCCAAAAGAAAATCCTGTCGTTTCCATAGAAACGTTACTCGATTTAGAAGGAAATGTCATAGAACCCATAGTATTTCATAGCGACGCAATTTCCGTGTGAATTCCTCAATGAGTGGGAGTGAGGGATGCAGTAAAGAAGGATTAGTGGATCGGAAATGAGATTGTCGTATCCCAAAAGAAATTCCTGTCGTTTCCATATAAAACGTTACTCGATTTAGAAGGAGAAGTCTTAGAACACATAGTATTTCATAGCGACGCAATTTCCGTGTGAATTCGTCAATGAGTGGGAGTGAGGGATGCAGTAAAGAAGGATTAGTGGATCGGAAATGAGATTGTCGTATCCCAAAAGAAAATCCTGTCGTTTCCATAGAAACGTTACTCGATTTAGAAGGAAATGTCATAGAACCCATAGTATTTCATAGCGACGCAATTTCCGTGTGAATTCCTCAATGAGTGGGAGTGAGGGATGCAGTAAAGAAGGATTAGTGGATCGGAAATGAGATTGTCGTATCCCAAAAGAAATTCGTGTCGTTTCCATATAAAACGTTACTCGATTTAGAAAGAGAAGTCTTAGAACACACAGTATTTCATAGCGACGCAATTTCCGTGTGAATTCGTCAATGAGTGGGAGTGAGGGATGCAGTAAAGAAGGATTAGTGGATCGGAAATGAGATTGTCGTATCCCAAAAGAAAATCCTATCGTTTCCATAGCAACGTTACTCGACTTAGTAGGAAATGTCATAGAACCCACAGTATTTCATAGCGACGCAATTTCCGTGTGAATTCGTCAATGAGTGGGAGTGAGGGATGCAGTAAAGAAGGATTAGTGGATCGGAAATGAGATTGTCGTATCCCAAAAGAAAATCCTCTCTTTTCCATAGAAACGTTACTCGACTTAGTAGGAAATGTCATAGAACCCATAGTATTTCATAGCGACGCAATTTCCGTGTGAATTCGTCAATGAGTGGGAGTGAGGGATGCAGTAAAGAAGGGTTAGTGGATCGGAAATGAGATTGTCGTATCCCTAAAGAAAATCCTGTTGTTTCCATAGAAACGTTACTCGATTTAGAAGGAAATGTCTTAGAACACATAGTATTTCATAGCGACGCAATTTCCGTGTGAATTCGTCAATGAGTGGGAGTGAGGGATGCAGTAAAGAAGGATTAGTGGATCGGAAATGAGATTGTCGTATGCCAAAGGAAAATCCTGTCGTTTCCATAGAAACGTTACTCGATTTAGAAGGAAATGTCTTAGAACACATAGTATTTCATAGCGACGCAATTTCCGTGTGAATTCGTCAATGTGTGGGAGTGAGAGATGCAGTAAAGAAGGATTAGCGTATCGGAAATGAGATTGTCGTATCCCAAAAGAAAATCCTGTCGTTTGCATAGAAACGTTACTCGATTTAGAAGGAGAAGTCATAGAACCCATAGTATTTCATAGCGACTCAATTTCTGTGTTAATTCGTCAATGTGAGGGAGCTAGGGATGCAATAAAGAAGGAATAGTGCATCGAGAAGGAGATACTCGAATCGCAAAAGAAAAGCCAGTCGTTTCCATAGAAACGATATTCGATTTAGAAGAAGAAGTCATAGCACCCATAGTATTTCATAGCGACGCAATTTCCGTGTTAATTCGTCAATGTGTGGGAGTGAGGTATGCAGTAAAGAAGGATTAGTGGTTCGGAAGTGAGATTGTGGTATCCCAAAAGAAAATCCTGTCGTTTCCATAGAAACGTTACTTGATTTAGAAGGAGAAGTCATTGAACCCATAGTATTTCATAGCGACGCAATTTCCGTGTGAATTCGTCAAAGAGTGGGAGTGAGGGATGCAGTAAAGAAGGATTAATGGATCGGAAATGAGAATGTCGTATCCCAAAAGAAAATCCTGTCGTTTCCATAGAAACGTTACTCGATTTGGAAGGAAAAGATATAGAACCCATAGTATTTCATAGCGACGCAATTTCCGTGTGAATTCGTCAATGAGTGGGAGTGAGGGATGCAGTAAAGAAGGATTAGAGGATCGGAAATGAGATTGTCGTATCCCAAAAAAAAATCCTGTTGTTTCCATACAAATGTTACTCGATTTGGAAGGAGAAGTCATAGCACCCATAGTATTTCATAGCGACGCAATTTCCGTGTTAATTCGTCAATGTGTGGGAGTGAGGTATGCAGTAAAGAAGGATTAGTGGATCGGAAGTGAGATTGTGGTATCCCAAAAGAAAATCCTGTCGTTTCCATAGAAACGTTACTCGATTTGGAAGGAGAAGTTATAGAACCCATAGTATTTCATAGCGACGCAACTTCCGTGTGAATTCGTCAATGAGTGGGAGTGAGGGATGCAGTAAAGAAGAATTAGAGGATCGGAAATGAGATTGTCCTATCCCAAAAGAAAATCCTGTGATTCCATAGAAACGTTAGTCGATTTAGATGGAAATGTCTTAGAACACATAGTATTTCGTAGCTGCGCAATTTCCGTGTGAATTCGTCAATGAGTGCGAGTGAGGGATGCAGTAAAGAAGGATTAGTGGATCGGAAATGAGATTGTCGTATCCCAAAAGAAAATCCTGTCGTTTCCATAGAAATGTTACTCGATTGAGAAGGAGATGTCATAGATCCCATAGTATTTCATAGCGACTCAATTTCTGTGTTAATTCGTCAATGTTAGGGAGCTAGGGATGCAATAAAGAAGGAATAGTGCATCGAGAAGGAGATACTCGTATCGCAAAAGAAAAGCCAGTCGTTTCCATAGAAACGATACTCGATTTAGAAGGAGAAGTCATAGAAGCCATAGTATTTCATTGCGACGCAATTGCTGTGCAAATTCGTCAATGTGTGGGAGTGAGGGATGCAGTAAAGAAGGATTAGTGGATCGGAAATGAGATTGTCGTATCCCAAAAGAAAATCCTGCCGTTTCTATAGGAACGTTACTCGATTTAGAAGGAAATGTCTTAGAATGCATAATATTTCATTGCGACGCAATTTCCGTGTGAATTCGTCAATGAGTGGGAGTGAGGGATGTAGTAAAGAAGGATTAATGGATCGGAAATGAGATTGTCGTATCACATAAGAAAATCCTGTCGTTTCCATAGAAACGTTACTCGATTTAGAAGGAAGTGTCTTAGAACAAATAGTATTTCATTGCGACGCAATTTCCGTGTGAATTCGTCAATGAGTGGGAGTGAGGGATGCTGTAAAGAAGGATTAGTGGATCGGAAATGTGATTGTCATATCCCAAAAGAAAATCCTGTCGTTTCCATAGAAACGTTACTCGATTTCGAAGGAGAAGTCATAGAACCCATAGTATTTCATAGCGACGCAATTTCCGTGTGAATTCGTCAATGAGTGGGAGTGAGGGATGCAGTAAAGAAGGATTAGTGGATCGGAAATGAGATTGTCGTATCCCAAAAGAAATTCCTGTCGTTTCCATATAAAACGTTACTCGATTTAGAAGGAAATGTCTTAGAACACATAGTATTCCATAGCGACGCAATTTTCGTGTGAATTAGTCAATGTGTGGGAGTGAGGGATGCAGTAAAGAAGGATTAGTGCATCGGAAATGAGATTGTCGTATCCCAAAAGAAAATCCTGTCGTTTCCATAGAAACGTTACTCGATTTAGAAGGAGAAGTCATAGAACCCATAGTATTTCATAGCGACGCAATTTCCGTGTGAATTCGTCAATGAGTGGGAGTGAGGGATGCAGTAAAGAAGGATTAGTGGATCGGAAATGAGATTGTCGTATCTCAAAAGAAAATCCTGTCGTTTCCATATAAAACGTTACTCGATTTAGAAGGAGAAGTCTTAGAACACATAGTATTTCATAGCGACGCAATTTCCGTGTGAATTCGTCAATGAGTGGGAGTGAGGGATGCAGTAAAGAAGGATTAGTGGATCGGAAATGAGATTGTCGTATCCCAAAAGAAAATCCTGTCGATTCCATGGAAACGTTACTCGATTGAGAAGGAAATGTCATAGAACCCATAGTATTTCATAGCGACGCAATTTCCGTGTGAATTCGTCAATGAGTGGGAGTGAGGGATGCAGTAAAGAAGGATTAGTGGATCGGAAATGTGATTGTCGTATCCCAAAAGAAAATCGTGTCGTTTCCATAGAAACGTTACTCGATTTAGAAGGAAATGTCTTAGAACACATTGTATTTCATAGCGACGCAATTTCCGTGTGAATTCGTCAATGAGTGGGAGTGAGGGATGCAGTAAAGAAGGGTTAGTGGATCGGAAATGAGATTGTCGTATCCCAAAAGAAAATCCTGTCGTTTCCATAGAAACTTTACTCGATTTAGAAGGAAATGTCTTAGAACACATAGTATTTCATAGCGACGCAATTTCCGTGTGAATTCGTCAATGTGTGGGAGTGAGGGATGCAGTAAAGAAGGATTAGTGGATCGGAAATGAGATTGTCGTATCCCAAAAGAAAATCCTGTCGTTTCCATAGAAACGTTACTCGATTTAGAAGGAAATGTCTTAGAACACATAGTATTCCATAGCGACGCAATTTCCGTGTGAATTAGTCAATGTGTGGGAGTGAGGGATGCAGTAAAGAAGGATTAGTGCATCGGAAATGAGATTGTCGTATCCCAAAAGAAAATCCTGTCGTTTCCATAGGTCCGTTACTCGATTTAGAAGGAAATGTCTTAGAATGCGTAGTATTTCATTGCGACGCAATTTCCGTGTGAATTCGTCAATGAGTGGGAGTGAGGGATGCTGTAAAGAAGGATTAGTGGATCGGAAATGTGATTGTCATATCCCAAAAGAAAATCCTGTCGTTTCCATAGAAACGTTACTCGATTTAGAAGGAGAAGTCATAGAACCCATAGTATTTCATAGCTACGCAATTTCCGTGTGAATTCGTCAATGAGTGGGAGTGAGGGATGCAGTAAAGAAGGATTAGTGGATCGGAAATGAGATTGTCGTATCCCAAAAGAAAATCCTGTCGTTTCCATAGAAACGTTACTCGATTTAGAAGGAAATGTCTTAGAACACATAGTATTTCATAGCGACGCAATATCCGTGTGAATTAGTCAATGTGTGGGAGTGAGGGATGCAGTATAGAAGGATTAGTGGATCGGAAATGAGATTGTCGTATCCCAAAAGAAAATCCTGTCGTTTCCATAGAAACGTTACTCGATTTAGAAGGAGAAGTCATAGAACCCATAGTATTTCATAGCGACGCAATTTCCGTGTGAATTCGTCAATGAGTGGGAGTGAGGGATGCAGTAAAGAAGGATTAGTGGATCGGAAATGAGATTGTCGTATCTCAAAAGAAAATCCTGTCGTTTCCATAGAAACGTTACTCGATTTAGAAGGAGAAGTCATGGAACCCATAGTATTTCATAGCTCCGCAATTTCCGTGTGAATTCGTCAATGAGTGGGAGTGAGGGATGCTGTAAAGATGGATTAGTGGATCGGAAATGTGATTGTCATATCCCAAAAGAAAATCCTGTCGTTTCCATAGAAACGTTACTCGATTTAGAAGGACAAGTCATAGAACCCATAGTATTTCATAGCGACGCAATTTCCGTTTGAATTCGTCAATGTGTGGGAGTGACGGATGCAGTAAAGAAGGATTAGTGGATCGGAAATAAGATTGTCGTATCCCAAAAGAAAATCCTGTCGTTTCCATAGAAACGTTACTCGATTTAGAAGGAGAAGTCATAGAACCCATAGTATTTCATAGCGACGCAATTTCCGTGGGAATTCGTCAACGAGTGGGAGTGAGGGATGCAGTAAAGAAGGATTAGTGGATCGGAAATGTGATTGTCATATCCCAAAAGAAAATCCTGTCGTTTCCATAGAAACGTTACTCGATTTAGAAGGACAAGTCATAGAACCCATAGTATTTCATAGCGACGCAATTTCCGTTTGAATTCGTCAATGTGTGGGAGTGACGGATGCAGTAAAGAAGGATTAGTGGATCGGAAATGAGATTGTCGTATCCCAAAAGAAAATCCTGTCGTTTCCATAGAAACGTTACTCGATTTAGAAGGAGAAGTCATAGAACCCATAGTATTTCATAGCGACGCAATTTCCGTGTGAATTCGTCAATGAGTGGGAGTGAGGGATGCTGTAAAGAAGGATTAGTGGATCGGAAATGAGATTGTCGTATCCCACAAGAAAATCCTGTCGTTTCCATATAAAACGTTACTCGATTTAGAAGGAGAAGTCTTAGAACACATAGTATTTCATAGCGGCGCAATTTCCGTGTGAATTCGTCAATGAGTGGGAGTGAGGGATGCAGTAAAGAAGGATTAGTGGATCGGAAATGAGATTGTCGTATCCCAAAAGAAAATCCTGTCGTTTCCATAGAAACGTTACTCGATTTAGAAGGAAATGTCATAGAACCCATAGTATTTCATAGCGACGCAATTTCCGTGTGAATTCCTCAATGTGTGGGAGTGACGGATGCAGTAAAGAAGGATTAGTGGATCGGAAATGAGATTGTCGTATCCCAAAAGAAAATCCTGTCGTTTCCATAGAAACGTTACTCGATTTAGAAGGAGAAGTCATAGAACCCATAGTATTTCATAGCGACGCAATTTCCGTGTGAATTCGTCAATGAGTGGGAGTGAGGGATGCTGTAAAGAAGGATTAGTGGATCGGAAATGAGATTGTCGTATCCCACAAGAAAATCCTGTCGTTTCCATATAAAACGTTACTCGATTTAAAAGGAGAAGTCTTAGAACACATAGTATTTCATAGCGACGCAATTTCCGTGTGAATTCGTCAATGAGTGGGAGTGAGGGATGCAGTAAAGAAGGATTAGTGGATCGGAAATGAGATTGTCGTATCCCAAAAGAAAATCCTGTCGTTTCCATAGAAACGTTACTCGATTTAGAAGGAAATGTCATAGAACCCATAGTATTTCATAGCGACGCAATTTCCGTGTGAATTCCTCAATGAGTGGGAGTGAGGGATGCAGTAAAGAAGGATTAGTGGATCGGAAATGAGATTGTCGTATCCCAAAAGAAATTCCTGTCGTTTCCATATAAAACGTTACTCGATTTAGAAGGAGAAGTCTTAGAACACATAGTATTTCATAGCGACGCAATTTCCGTGTGAATTCGTCAATGAGCGGGAGTGAGGGATGCAGTAAAGAAGGATTAGAGGATCGGAAATGAGATTGTCGTATCCCAAAAGAAAATCCCGTCGTTTCCATAGAAACGTTACTCGATTTAGAAGGAGAAGTCTTAGAACACATAGTATTTCATAGCGACGCAATTTCCGTGTGAATTCGTCAATGAGTGGGAGTGAGGGATGCAGTAAAGAAGGATTAGAGGATCGGAAATGAGATTGTCGTATCCCAAAAGAAAATCCCGTCGTTTCCATAGAAACGTTACTCGATTTAGAAGGAAATGTCTTAGAACACATAGTATTTCATAGCGACGCAATTTCCGTGTGAATTCGTCAATGTGTGGGAGTGAGGGATGCAGTAAAGAAGGATTAGTGGGTGGGAAATGAGATTGTCGTATCCCAAAAGAAAATCCTGTCGTTTCCATAGAAACGTTACTCGATTTAGAAGGAGAAGTCATAGAACATATAGTATTTCATAGCGACTCAATTTCCGTGTGAATTCGTCAATGAGTGGGAGTGAGGGATGCAGTAAAGAAGGATTAGTGGATCGGAAATGTGATTGTCGTATCCCAAAAGAAAATCCTGTCGTTTCCATAGAAGCGTTACTCGATTTAGAAGGAAATTTCTTAGAACACATAGTATTTCATAGCGACGCAATTTCCGTGTGAATTCGTCAATGAGTAATAGTGAGGGATGCAGTAAAGAAGGATTAGTGGATCGGAAATGAGATTGTCGTATCTCAAAAGAAAATCCTGTTGTTTCCATAGCAACGTTACTCGACTTAGTAGGAAATCTCATAGAACCCATAGTATTTCATAGCGACGCAATTTCCGTGTGAATTCGTCAATGAGTGGGAGTGAGGGATGCAGTAAAGAAGGATTAGAGGATCGGAAATGAGATTGTCGTATCGCAAAAAAAATCCTGTCGTTTCCATAGAAACGTTACTCGATTTAGAAGGAAATGTCTTAGAACACATAGTATTTCATAGCGACGGAATTTCCGTGTGAATTCGTCATTGTGTGGGAGTGAGGGATGCAGTAAAGAAGGATTAGTGGATCGGAAATGAGATTGTCGTATCCCAAAAGAAAATCCTGACGTTTCCATAGAAACGTTACTCGATTTAGAAGGAGAGGTCATAGAACCCATAGTATTTCATAGCGACGCAATTTCCGTGAGAATTCGTCGATGAGTGGGAGTGAGGGATGCAGTAAAGAAGGATTAGAGGATCGGAAATGAGATTGTCGTATCCCAAAAGAAAATCCTGTGATTCCATAGAAACTTAACTCGATTTAAAAGGAAATGTCATAGAACACATAGTATTTCATAGCTGCGCAATTTCCGTGTGAATTCGTCAATGAGTGGGAGTGAGGGATGCAGTAAAGAAGGATTAGTGGATCGGAAATGAGATTGTCGTATCCCAAAAGAAAATCCTGTCGTTTCCATAGAAATGTTACTCGATTTAGAAGGAGAAGTCATAGATCCCATAGTATTTCATAGCGACTCAATTTCTGTGTTAATTCGTCAATGTGAGGGAGCTAGGGATGCAATAAAGAAGGAATAGTGCATCGAGAAGGAGAGACTCGTATCGCAAAAGAAAAGCCAGTCGTTTCCATAGAAACGATACTCGATTTAGAAGGAGAAGTCATAGAAGCCATAGTATTTCATTGCGACGCAATTGCTGTGCCAATTCGTCAATGTGTGGGAGTGAGGGATGCAGTAAAGAAGGATTAGAGGATCGGAAATGAGATTGTCGTATGCCAAAAGAAAATCCTGTCGTTTCCATAGAAACGTTACTCGATTTAGAAGGAAATGTCTTAGAATGCATAGTATTTCATAGCGACGCAATTTCCGTGTGAATTCGTCAATGAGTGTGAGTGGGGGATGTAGTAAAGAAGGATTAGTGGATCGGAAATGAGATTGTCGTATCACATAAGAAAATCCTGTCGTTTCCATAGAAACGTTACTCGATTTAGAAGGAAATGTCTTAGAACAAATAGTATTTCATAGCGACGCAATTTCCGTGTGAATTCGTCAATGAGCAGGAGTGAGGGATGCTGTAAAGAAGGATTAGTGGATCGGAAATGTGATTGTCATATCCCAAAAGAAAATCCTGTCGTTTACATAGAAACGTTACTCGATTTAGAAGGAGAAGTCATAGAACCCATAGTATTTCATAGCGACGCAATTTCCGTGTGAATTCGTCAATGAGTGGGAGTGAGGGATGCAGTAAAGAAGGATTAGTGGGATCGGAAATGAGATTGTCGTATCCCAAAAGAAAATCCTGTCGTTTCCATATAAAACGTTACTCGATTTAGAAGGAGAAGTCTTAGAACACATTGTATTTCATAGAGACGCAATTTCCGTGTGAATTCGTCAATGAGTGGGAGTGAGGGATGCAGTAACGAAGGATTAGTGGATCGGAAATGAGATTGTCGTATCCCAAAAGAAAATCCTGTCGTTCCCATAGAAACGTTACTCGATTTAGAACGAGAAGTAATAGATCCCATAGTATTTCATAGCGACGCAATTTTCGTGTGAATTCGTCAATGAGAGGGAGTGAGGGATGCAGTAAAGAAGGATTAGTGGATCGGAAATAAGATTGTCGTATCCCAAAAGAAAATCCTGTCGTTTCCATAGAAACGTTACTCGATTTAGAAGGAGAAGTCATAGAACATATAGTATTTCATAGCGACGCAATTTCCGTGTGAATTCGTCAATGAGTGGGAGTGAGGGATGCAGTAAAGACGGATTAGTGGATCGGAAATGTGATTGTCGTATCCCAAAAGAAAATCCTGTCGTTTCCATAGAAACGTTACTCGATTTAGAAGGAAATTTCTTACAACACATAGTATTTCATAGCGACGCAATTTCCGTGTGAATTCGTCAATGAGTGGGAGCGAGGGATGCAGTAAAGTAGGATTAGTGGATCGGAAATGAGATTGTCGTATCCCAAAAGAAAATCCTGTCGTTTCCATAGCAACGTTACTCGACTTAGTAGGAAATGTCATAGAACCCATAGTATTTCATAGCGACGCAATTTCCGTGTGAATTCGTCAATGTGTGGGAGTGAGGGATGCAGTAAAGAAGGGTTAGTGGATCGGAAATGAGATTGTCGTATCCCAAAAGAAAATCCTGTCGTTTCCATAGAAACGTTACGCGATTTAGAAGGAGAAGTCATAGAACATATAGTATTTCATAGCGACGCAATTTCCGTGTGAATTCGTCAATGAGTGGGAGTGAGGGATGCAGTAAAGAAGGATTAGTGGATCGGAAATGTGATTGTCGTATCCCAAAGAAAATCCTGTCGTTTCCATAGAAACGTTACTCGATTTAGAAGAAAATGTCTTAGAACACATAGTATTTCATAGCGACTCAATTTCTGTGTTAATTCGTCAATGTGAGGGAGCTAGGGATGCAATAAAGAAGGAATAGTGCATCGAGAAGGAGATACTCGTATCGCAAAAGAAAAGCCTGTCGTTTCCATAGAAACGATACTCGATTTAGAAGGAGAAGTCATAGAAGCCATAGTAATTCATTGCGACGCAATTGCTGTGCCAATTCGTCAATGTGTGGGAGTGAGGGATGCAGTAAAGAAGGATTAGTGGATCGGAAATGAGATTGTCATATGCCAAAAGAAAATCCTGTCGTTTCCATAGAAACGTTACTCGATTTAGAAGGAGAAGTCATAGAACCCATAGTATTTCATAGCGACCCAATTTCCGTGTGAATTCGTCAATGAGAGGGAGTGAGGGATGCAGTAAAGAAGGATTAGTGGATCGGAAATGAGATTGTCGTATCCCAAAAGAAAATCCTGTCGTTTCCATAGAAACGTTACTCGATTTAGAAGGAGAAGTCATAGAACATATAGTATTTCATAGCGACGCAATTTCCGTGTGAATTCGTCAATGAGTGGGAGTGAGGGATGCAGTAAAGAAGGATTAGTGGATCGGAAATGAGATTGTCGTATCCCAAAAGAAAATCCTGTCGTTTCCATAGAAACGTTACTCGATTTAGAAGGAAATTTCTTAGAACACGTAGTATTTCATAGCGACGCAATTTCCGTGTGAATTCGTCAATGAGTGGGAGCGAGGGATGCAGTAAAGAAGGATTAGTGGCTCGGAAATGAGATTGTCGTATCCCAAAGAAAATCCTGTCGTTTCCATAGAAACGTTACTCGATTTAGAAGGAAATGTCTTAGAACACATAGTATTTCATAGCGATGCAATTTCCGTGTGAAATCGTCTATGTGTGGGAGTGAGGGATGCAGTAAAGAAGGATTAGTGGATCGGAAATGAGATTGTCGTATCCCAAAAGAAAATCGTGTCGTTTCCATAAAAACGTTACTCGATTTAGAAGGAAATGTCTTAGAACACATAGTATTTCATAGCGACGCAATTTCCGTGTGAATTCGTCAATGTGTGGGAGTGAGGGATGCAGTAGAGAAGGATTAGTGGATCGGAAATGAGATTGTCGTATCCCTAAAGAAAATCCTGACGTTTCCATAGAAACGTTATTCGATTTAGAAGGCGAGGTCATAGAACCCATAGTATTTCATAGCGACGCAATTTCCGTGAGAATTCGTCGATGAGTGGGAGTGAGGGATGCAGTAAAGAAGGATTAGAGGATCGGAAATGAGATTGTCGTATCCCAAAAGAAAATCCTGTGATTCCATAGAAACTTTACTCGCTTTAGAAGGAAATGTCTTAGAACACATAGTATTTCATAGCTGCGCAATTTCCGTGTGAATTCGTCAATGAGTGGGAGTGAGGGATGCAGTAAAGAAGGATTAGTGGATCGGAAATGAGATTGTCGTATCCCAAAAGAAAATCCTGTCGTTTCCATAGAAATGTTACTCGATTTAGAAGGAGAAGTCATAGATCCCATAGTATTTCATAGCGACTCAATTTCTGTGTTAATTCGTCAATGTGAGGGAGCTAGGGATGCAATAAAGAAGGAATAGTGCATCGAGAAGGAGATTCTCGTATCGCAAAAGAAAAGCCAGTCGTTTCCATAGAAACGATACTCGATTTAGAAGGAGAAGTCATAGAAGCCATAGTAATTCATTGCGACGCAATTGCTATGCCAATTCGTCAATGTGTGGGAGTGAGGGATGCAGTAAAGAAGGATTAGTGGATCGGAAATGAGATTGTCGTATGCCAAAAGAAAATCCTGTCGTTTCCATAGAAACGTTACTCGATTTGGAAGGAAATGTCTTAGAATGCATAGTATTTCATAGCGACGCAATTTCCGTGTGAATTCGTCAATGAGTGGGAGTGAGGGATGTAGTAAAGAAGGATTAGTGGATCGGAAATGAGATTGTCGTATCCGAAAAGAAAATCCTGGTTCAAATGGTTCAAATGGCTCTGAGCACTATGGGACTTAACATCTATGGTCATCAGTCCCCTAGAACTTAGAACTACTTAAACCTAACTAACCTAAGGACAGCACACAACACCCAGCCATCACGAGGCAGAGAAAATCTCTGACCCCGCCGGGAATCGAACCCGGGAACCCGGGCATGGGAAGCGGGAATGCTACCGCACGACCACGAGATGCGGGCAGAAAATCCTGTCGTTTCCATATAAATCGTTACTCGATTTAGAAGGAGAAGTCTTAGAACACATAGTATTTCATAGCGACGCAATTTCCATGTGAATTCGTCAATTATTGGGAGTGAGGGATCCAGTAAAGAAGGATTAGTGGATCGGAAATGAGATTGTCGTATCCGAAAAGAAAATCCTGTCGTTTCCATATAAATCGTTACTCGATTTAGAAGGAGAAGTCTTAGAACACATAGTATTTCATAGCGGCGCAATTTCCGTGTGAATTCGTCAATGAGTGGGAGTGAGGGATGCAGTAACAAAGGATTAGTGGATCGGAAATGAGATTGTCGTATCCCAAAAGAAAATCCTGTCGTTTCCATAGAAACGTTACTCGATTTAGAAGGAGAAGTCATAGAACATATAGTATTTCATAGCGACGCAATTTCCGTGTGAATTCGTCAATGAGTGGGAGTGAGGGATGCAGTAAAGAAGGATTAGTGGATAGGAAATGTGATTGTCGTATCCCATAGAAAATCCTGTCGTTTCCATAGAAACGTTACTCGATTTAGAAGGAAATGTCTTAGAACACACAGTATTTCATAGCGATGCAATTTCCGTGTGAATTCGTCTATGTGTGGGAGTGAGGGATGCAGTAAAGAAGGATTAGTGGATCGGAAATGAGATTGTCGTATCCCAAAAGAAAATCCTGTCGTTTCCATAGAAACGTTACTCGATTTAGAAGGAAATGTCTTAGAACACATAGTATTTCATAGCGACGCAATTTCCGTGTGAATTCGTCAATGTGTGGGAGTGAGGGATGCAGTAAAGAAGGATTAGTGGATCGGAAATGAGATTGTCGTATCCCTAAAGAAAATATTGACGTTTCCATAGAAACGTTACTCGATTTAGAAGGAGAGGTCATGGAACCCATAGTATTTCATAGCGACGCAATTTCCGTGAGAATTCGGCGATGAGTGGGAGTGAGGGATGCAGTAAAGAAGGATTAGAGGATCGGAAATGAGATTGCCGTATCCCAAAAGAAAATCCTGTGATTCCATAGAAACTTTACTCGATTTAGAAGGAAATGTCATAGAACACATAGTATTTCATAGCTGCGCAATTTCCGTGTGAATTCGTCAATGTGTGGGAGTGAGGGATGCAGTAAAGAAGGATTAGTGGATCGGAAATGAGATTGTCGTATCCCAAAAGAAAATCCTGTCGTTTCCATAAAATGTTACTCGATTTAGAAGGAGAAGTCATAGATCCCATAGTATTTCATAGCGACTCAATTTCTGTGTTAATTCGTCAATGTGAAGGAGCTAGGGATGCAATGAAGAAGGAATAGTGCATCGAGAAGGAGATACTCGTATCGCAAAAGAAAAGCCAGTCGTTTCCATAGAAACGATACTCGATTTAGAAGGAGAAGTCATAGAAGCCATAGTATTTCATTGCGACGCAATTGCTGTGCCAATTCGTCAATGTGTGGGAGTGAGGGATGCAGTAAAGAAGGATTAGTGGATCGGAAATGAGATTGTCGTATGCCAAAAGAGAATCCTGTCGTTTCCATAGAAACGTTACTTGATTTGGAAGGAAATGTCTTAGAATGCATAGTATTTCATAGCGACGCAATTTCCGTGTGAATTCTTCAATGAGTGGGAGTGAGGGATGTAGTAAAGAAGGATTAGTGGATCGGAAATGAGATTGTCGTATCACATAAGAAAATCCTGTCATTTCCATAGAAACGTTACTCGATTTAGAAGGAAATGTCTTAGAACAAATAGTATTTCATAGCGACGAAATTTCCGTGTGAATTCGTCAATGAGCGTGAGTGATGGATGCTGTAAAGAAGGATTAGTGGATCGGAAATGTGATTGTCATATCCCAAAAGAAAATCCTGTCGTTTCCATAGAAACGTTACTCGATTTAGAAGGAGAAGTCATAGAACCCATAGTATTTCATAGCGACGCAATTTCCGTGTGAATTCGTCAATGAGTGGGAGTGAGGGATGCAGTAAAGAAGGATTAGTGGATCGGAAATGAGATTGTCGTATCCCAAAAGAAAATCCTGTCGTTTCCATATAAAACGTTACTCGATTTAGAAGGAGAAGTCTTAGAACACATAGTATTTCATAGCGACGCAATTTCCGTGTGAATTCGTCAATGAGTGGGAGCGAGGGATGCAGTAAAGAAGGATTAGTGGATCGGAAATGTGATTGTCGTATCCCAAAGAAAATCCTGTCGTTTCCATAGAAACGTTACTCGATTTAGAAGGAAATGTCTTAGAACACATAGTATTTCATAGCGATGCAATTTCCGTGTGAATTCGTCTATGTGTGGGAGTGAGGGATGCAGTAAAGAAGGATTAGTGGATTGGAAATGAGATTGTCGTATCCCAAAAGAAAATCCTGTCGTTTCCATAGAAACGTTACTCGATTTAGAAGGAAATGTCTTAGAACACATAGTATTTCATAGCGACGCAATTTCCGTGGAATTCGTCAATGTGTGGGAGTGAGGGATGCAGCAAAGAAGGATTAGTGGATCAGAAATGAGATTGTCGTATCCCAAAAGAAAATCCTGTCGTTTCCATAGCAACGTTACTCGACTTAGTAGGAAATGTCATAGAACCCATAGTATTTCATAGCGGCGCAATTTCCGTGTGAATTCGTCAATGAGTCGGAGTGAGGGATGCAGTAAAGAAGGATTATTGGATCGGTAATGAGATTGTCGTATCCCAAAAGAAAATCCTGTCGTTTCCATAGAAACGTTACTCGATTTAGAAGGAAATGTCTTAGAACACATAGTATTTCATAGGGACGCAATTTCCGTGTGAATTCATCAATGTGTGGGAGTGAGGGATGCAGTAAAGAAGGATTAGTGGATCGGAAATGAGATTGTCGTATCCCAAAAGAAAATCCTGTCGTTTCCACAGAAACGTTACTCGATTTAGAAGGAGAAGTCATAGAACCCATAGTATTTCATAGCGACGCAATTTCCGTGTGAATTCGTCAATGAGTGGGAGTGAGGGATGCAGTAAAGAAGGATTAGTGGATCGGAAATGAGATTGTCGTATCCCAAAAGAAAATCCTGTCGTTTCCATATAAAACGTTACTCGATTTAGAAGGAGAAGTCTTAGAACACATAGTATTTCATAGCGACGCAATTTCCGTGTGAATTCGTCAATGAGTGGGAGTGAGGGATGTAGTAAAGAAGGATTAGTGGATCGGAAATGAGATTGTCGTATCACATAAGAAAATCCTGTCGTTTCCATAGAAACGTTACTCGATTTAGAAGGAAATGTCTTAGAACAAATAGTATTTCATAGCGACGCAATTTCCGTGTGAATTCGTCAATGAGTGGGAGAGAGGGATGCTGTAAAGAAGGATTAGTGGATCGGAAATGTGATTGACGTATCCCAAAAGAAAATCCTGTCGTTTCCATAGAAATGTTACTCGATTTAGAAGGAGAAGTCATAGAACCCATAGTATTTCATAGCGACGCAATTTCTGTGTGAATTCGTCAATGAGCGGGAGTGAGGGATGCTGTAAAGAAGGATTAGTGGATCGGAAATGTGATTGTCATATCCCAAAAGAAAATCCGTTCGTTTCCATAGAAACGTTACTCGATTTAGAAGGAGAAGTCATAGAACCCATAGTATTTCATAGCGACGCAATTTCCTTGTGAATTCGTCAATGAGTGGGAGTGAGGGATGCAGTAAAGAAGGATTATTGGATCGGTAATGAGATTGTCGTATCCCAAAAGAAAATCCTGTCGTTTCCATAGAAACGTTACTCGATTTAGAAGGAAATTTCTTAGAACACATAGTATTTCATAGCGACGCAATTTCCGTGTGAATTCGTCAATGAGTGGGAGCGAGGGATGCAGTAAAGAAGGATTAGTGGATCGGAAATGAGATTGTCGTATCCCAAAAGAAAATCCTGTCGTTTCCATAGAAACGTTACTCGATTTAGAAGGAGTAGTCATAGAACCCATAGTATTTCATTGCGACGCAATTTCTGTGCTAATTCGTCAATGTTTGGGAGTGAGGGATGCAGTAAAGGAGGATTAGTGGATCGGAAATGAGGTTGTCGTATCCCAAAAGAAAATCCTGTCGTTTCCATAGAAACGTTACTCGATTTAGAAGGAACTGTCTTAGAACACATAGTATTTCATAGCGATGCAATTTCCGTGTGAATTCGTCTACGTGTGGGAGTGAGGGATGCAGTAAAGAAGGATTAGTGGATCGGAAATGAGATTGTCGTATCCCAAAAGAAAATCCTGTCGTTTCCATAGAAACGTTACTCGATTTCGAAGGAATTGTCTTAGAACACATAGTATTTCATAGCGACGCCATTTCCGTGTGAATTCGTCAATGTGTGGGAGTGACGGATGCAGTAAAGAAGGATTAGTGGATCGGAAATGAGATTGTCGTATCCCAAATGAAAATCCTGTCGTTTCCATATAAAACGTTACTCGATTTAGAAGGAGAAGTCTTAGAACACATAGTATTTCATAGCGACGCAATTTCCGTGTGAATTCGTCAAATAGTGGGAGTGAGGGATACAGTAACGAAGGATTAGTGGATCGGAAATGAGATTGTCGTATCCCAAAAGAAAATCCTGTTGTTTCCATAGAAACGTTACTCGATTTAGAAGGAGAAGTCATAGAACCCATAGTATTTCATAGCGACGCAATTTCCGTGTGAATTCGTCAATGAGAGGGAGTGAGGGATGCAGTAAAGAAGGATTAGTGGATCGGAAATGAGATTGTCGTATCCCAAAAGAAAATCCTGTCGTTTCCATAGAAACGTTACTCGATTTAGAAGGAGAAGTCATAGAACATATAGTATTTCATAGCGACGCAATTTCCGTGTGAATTCGTCAATGAGTGGGAGTGAGGGATGCAGGAAAGAAGGATTAGTGGATCGGAAATGTGATTGTCGTATCCCAAAAGAAAATCCTGTCGTTTCCATGGAAAAGTTACTCGATTTAGAAGGAAATTTCTTAGAACACATAGTATTTCATAGCGACGCAATTTCCGTGTGAATTCGTCAATGAGTGGGAGCGAGGGATGCAGTAAAGAAGGATTAGTGGATCGGAAATGAGATTGTCGTATCCCAAAAGAAAATCCTGTCGTTTCCATAGAAACGTTACTCGATTTAGAAGGAGAAGTCATAGAACACATAGTATTTCATAGCGACGCAATTTCCGTGTGAATTCGTCAATGAGTGGGAGTGAGGGATGCAGTAAAGAAGGATTAGTGGATCGGAAATGAGATTGTCGTATCCCAAAAGAAAATCCTGTCGTTTCCATAGAAACGTTAGTCGATTTAGAAGGAGAAGTCATAGAACCCATAGTATCTCATAGCGACGCAATTTCCGTGTGAATTCGTCAATGAGTGGGAGTGAGGGATGCAGTAAAGAAGGATTAGTGGATCGGAAATGAGATTGTCGTATCCCAAAAGAAAATCCTGTCGTTTCCATAGAAACGTTACTCGATTCAGAAGGAAATTTCTTAGAACACATAGTATTTCATAGCGACGCAATTTCCGTGTGAATTCGTCAATGTGTGGGAGTGAGGGATGCAGAAAAGAAGGATTAGTGGATCGGAAATGAGATTGTCGTATCCCAAAAGAAAATCATGTCATTTCCAAAGAAACGTTACTCGATTTAGAAGGAGAAGTCATAGAACATATAGTATTTCATAGCGACGCAATTTCCGTGTGAATTCGTCAATGAGTGGGAGTGATGGATGCAGTAAAGAAGGATTAGTGGATCGGAAATGAGATTGTCGTATCCCAAAAGAAAATCCTGTCGTTTCCATAGAAACGTTACTCGATTTAGAGGGAAATATCTTAGAACACATAGTATTTCATAGCAACGCAATTGCAGTGCTAATTTGTCAATGTGTGGGAGTGAGGGATGCAGTAAAGAAGGATTAGTGGATCGGAAATGAGATTGTCGTATCCCAAAAGGAAAACCTGTCGTTTCCATAGATACGTTACTCGAGGTAGAAGGAAATGTCTTAGACCCCATAGTATTTCGTAGCGACGCAATTTCCGTGTGAATTCGCTAATGAGAGGGAGTGAGGGATGCAGTAAAGAAGGATTAGTGGATCGGAAATGAGATTGTCGTATCCCAAAAGAAAATCCTGTCGTTTCCATAGAAACGTTACTCGACTTAGTAGGAAATGTCATAGAACCCATAGTATTTCATAGCGACGCAATTTCCGTGTGAATTCGCTAATGAGAGGGAGTGAGGGATGCAATAAAGAAGGAATAGTGCATCGAGAAGGAGAAACTCGAATCGCAAAAGAAAAGCCAATCGTTTCCATAGAAACGATACTCGATTTAGAAGGAGAAGTCATAGAACCCATAGTATTTCATTGCGACGCAATTGCAGTGCTAATTCGTCAATGTGTGGGAGTGAGGGATGCATTAAAGAAGGATTAGTGGATCGGAAATGAGATTGTCGTATCCCAAAAGAAAATCCTGTCGTTTCCATAGAAACGTTACTCGATTTAGAAGAAAATGTCTTAGAACACATAGTATTTCATAGCGACGCAATTTCCGTGCAAATTCGTCAATGAGTGGGAGTGAGGAATGCAGTAAAGAAGGATTAGTGGATCGGAAATGAGATTGTCGTATCCCAAAAGAAAATTCTGTCGTTTCCATAGAAACGTTACTCGATTTAGAAGGAGAAGTCATAGAACACATAGTATTTCATAGCGACGCAATTTCCGTGTGAATTCGTCAATGAGTGGGAGTGATGGATGCAGTAAAGAAGGATTAGTGGATCGGAAATGAGATTGTCGTATCCCAAAAGAAAATCCTGTCGTTTCCATAGAAACGTTACTCGATTTAGAAGGATATGTCTTAGAACACATAGTATTCCATAGCGACGCAATTTCCGTGTGAATTCGTCAATGTGTGGGAGTGAGGGATGCAGTAAAGAAGGATTAGTGGATCGGAATTGAGATTGTCGTATCCAAAAAGGAAATCCTGTCGTTTCCATAGATACGTTACTCGATTTAGAAGGAAATGTCTTAGAACCCATAGTATTTCATAGCGACGCAATTTCCGTGTGAATTCGCTAATGAGTGGGAGTGAGGGATGCAGTAAAGAAGGATTAGTGGATCGGAACTGAGATTGTCGTATCCCAAAAGAAAATCCTGTCGTTTCCATAGAAACGTTACTCGATTTAGAGGGAAATGTCTTAGAACACATTGTATTTCATAGCGACGCAATTTCCGTGTGAATTCGTCAATGTGTGGGAGTGAGGGATGCAGTAAAGAAGGATAAGTGCATCGGAAATGAGATTGTCGTACCCCTAAAGAAAATCCTGACGTTTCCATAGAAACGTTACTCGATTTAGAAGGAGAAGTCATAGAACCCATAGTATTTCATAGCGACTCAATTTCTGTGTTAATTCGTCAATGAGAGGGAGCTAGGGATGCAATAAAGAAGGAATAGTGCATCGAGAAGGAGAAACTCGAATCGCAAAAGAAAAGCCAGTCGTTTCCTTAGAAATGATACTCGATTTAGAAGGAGACGTCATAGAACCCATAGTATTTCATAGCGACGCAATTTCCATGTTAATTCGTCAATGTGTGGGAGTGAGGTATGCAGTAAAGAAGGATTAGTGGATCGGAAGTGAGATTGTCGTATCCCAAAAGAAAATCCTGGCGTTTCCATAGAAACGTTACTCGATTTGGAAGAAGAAGTTATAGAACCCATAGTATTTCATAGCGACGCAATTTCCGTGTGAATTCGTCAATGAGTGGGAGTGAGGGATGCAGTAAAGAAGGATTAGTGGATCGGAAATGAGATTGTCGTATCCCAAAAGAAAATCCTGTCGTTTCCATAGAAACTTTACTCGATTTAGGAGGAGAAGTCATAGATCCCATAGTATTTCATCGCGACTCAATTTCTGTGTTAATTCGTCAATGTGAGGGAGCTAGGGATGCAATAAAGAAGGAATAGTGCATCGAGAAGAAGATACTCGTATCGCAAAAGAAAAGCCAGTCGTTTCCATTGAACGATACTCGATTTAGAAGGAGAAGTCATAGAACCCATAGTATTTCATTGCGACGCAATTGCAGTGCTAATTCGTCAATGTGTGGGAGTGAGGGATGCATTAAAGAAGGATTAGTGGATCGGAAATGAGATGGTCGTGTCCCAGAAGAAAATCCTGTCGTTTCCATAGAAACGTTACTCGATTAGAAGGAAATGTCTTAGAACGCATAGTATTTCATAGCGACGCAATTTCCGTGTGAATTCGTCAATGAGTGGGAGTGAGGGATGTAGTAAAGAAGGATTAGTGGATCGGACATGAGATTGTCGTTTCACATAAGAAAATCCTGTCGTTTCCATAGAAACGTTACTCCATTTAGAAGGAAATGTCTTAGAACAAATAGTATTTCATAGCGACACAATTTCCGTGTGAATTCGTCAATGAGTGGGAGTGAGGGATGCTGTAAAGAAGGATTAGTGGATCGGAAATATGATTGTCGTATCCCAAAAAAAAATCCTGTCGTTTCCATAGAAACGTTACTCGATTTAGAAGGAGAAGTCATAGAACCCATAGTATTTCATAGCGACGCAATTTCCGTGTGAATTCGCCAATGAGTGGGAGTGAGGGATGAAGTAAAGACGGATTGGTGGGTCGGAAATGAGATTGTCGTATCCCAAAAGAAAATCCTGTCGTTTCCATAGAAACGTTACTCGATTTAGAAGGAGAAATCTTAGAACACATAGTTTTTCATAGCGACGCAATTTCCGTGTGAATTCGTCAATGAGTGGGAGTGAGGGATGCAGTAAAGAAGGATTAGTGGATCGGAAATGAGATTGTCGTATCCCAAAAGAAAATCATGTCGTTTCCATAGAAACGTTACTCGATTTAGAAGGAAATGTCTTAGAACACATAGTATTTCATAGCGACGCAATTTCCGTGTGAATTCGTCAATGTGTGGGAGTGAGGGATGCAGTAAAGAAGGATTAGTGGATCGGAAATGAGATTGTCGTATCCCAAAAGGAAATCCTGTCGTTTCCATAGATACGTCACTCGATTTAGAAGGAAATGTCTTAGAACCCATAGTATTTCATAGCGACGCAATTTCCGTGTGAATTCGTCAATGAGTGGGAGTGAGGGATGCAGTAAAGAAGGATTAGTGGATCGGAAATGAAATTGTCGTATCCCAAAAGAAAATCCTGTCGTTTCCATAGAATCGTTACTCGACTTAGTAGGAAATGTCATAGAACCCATAGTATTTCATAGCGACGCAATTTCCGTGTGAATTCGTCAATGAGTGGGAGTGAGGGATGCAGTAAAGAAGGATTAGTGGATCGGAAATGTGATTGTCATGTCCCAAAAGAAAATCCTGTCGTTTCCATAGAAACGTTACTCGATTTAGAAGGAAATTTCTTAGAACACATAGTATATCATAGCGACGCAATTTCCGTGTGAATTCGTCAATGAGTGGGAGTGAGGGATGCAGTAAAGAAGGATTAGTGGATCGGAAATGAGATTGTCGTATCCCAAAAGAAAATTCTGTCGTTTCCATAGAAACGTTACTCGATTTACAGGGAGAAGTCATAGAACCCATAGTATTTCATAGCGACGCAATTTCCGTGTGAATTCGTCAATGAGTGGGCGTGAGGGATGCAGTAAAGAAGGATTAGTGGATCGGAAATGAGATTGTCGTATCCCAAAAGAAAATCCTATCGTTTCGATAGAAACGTTACTCGATTTCGAAGGAAATGTCTTAGAACACATAGTATTTCATAGCGACGCAATTTCCGTGTGAATTCGTCAATGTGTGGGAGTGAGGGACCCAGTAAAGAAGGATTAGTGGATCGGAAATGAGATTGTCGTACCCCAAAAGAAAATCCTGTCGTTTCCATAGAAACGTTACTTGATTTAGAAGAAGTCATAGAACCCATAGTATTTCATAGCGACGCAATTTCCGTGTGAATTCGTCAATGAGTGGGGGTGAGGGACGCAGTAAAGAAGGATTAGTGGATCGGAAATGAGATTGTCGTATCCCAAAAGAAAATCCTGTCGTTTCCATAGAAACGTTACTCGATTTAGAAGGAAATTTCTTAGAACACATAGTATATCATAGCGACGCAATTTCCGTGTGAATTCGTCAATGTGTGGGAGTGAGGGATGCAGTAAAGAAGGATTAGTGGATCGGAAATGAGATTGTCGTATCCCAAAAGGAAATCCTGTCGTTTCCATAGATACGTCACTCGATTTAGAAGGAAATGTCTTAGAACCCATAGTATTTCATAGCGACGCAATTTCCGTGTGAATTCGTCAATGAGTGGGAGTGAGGGATGCAGTAAAGAAGGATTAGTGGATCGGAAATGAAATTGTCGTATCCCAAAAGAAAATCCTGTCGTTTCCATAGAATCGTTACTCGACTTAGTAGGAAATGTCATAGAACCCATAGTATTTCATAGCGACGCAATTTCCGTGTGAATTCGTCAATGAGTGGGAGTGAGGGATGCAGTAAAGAAGGATTAGTGGATCGGAAATGAGATTGTCGTATCCCAAAAGAAAATCCTGTCGTTTCCATAGAAACGTTACTCGATTTAGAAGGAAATGTCTTAGAACACATAGTATTTAATAGCGACGCAATTTCCGTGTGAATTCGTCAATGCGTGGGAGTGAGGGTTGCAGTAAAGAAGGATTAGTGGATCGGAAATTTGATTGTCGTATCCCTAAAGAAAATCCTGACGTTTCCATAGAAACGTTACTCGATTTAGAAGGAGAAGTTATAGAACCCATAGTATTTCATAGTGACGCAATTTCCGTGTGAATTCGTCAATGAGTGGGAGTGAGGGATGCAGTAAAGAAGGATTATTGGATCGGAAATGAGATTGTCGTATCCCAAAAGAAAATCCTGTCGTTTGCATAGAAACGTTACTCGATTTAGAAAGAGAAGTCATCGAACCCATAGTATTTCATAGCGACTCTATTTCTGTGTTAATTCGTGAATGTGAGGGAGCTAGGGATGCAATAAAGAAGGAATAGTGCATCGAGAAGGAGAAACTCGAATCGCAAAAGAAAAGCCAGTCGTTTCCATAGAAACGATACTCGATTTAGAAGGAGAAGACATAGAACCCATAGTATTTCATAGCGACGCAATTTCCGTGTGAATTCGTCAATGTGTGGGAGTGAGGGATGCAGTAAAGAAGGATTAGTGGATCGGAAGTGAGATTGTCGTATCCCAAAAGAAAATCCTGGCGTTTCCATAGAAACGTTACTCGATTTGGAAGGAGAAGTTATAGAACACATAGTATTTCATAGCGACGCAATTTCCGTGTGAATTCGTCAATGAGTGGGAGTGAGGGATGCAGTAAAGAAGGATTAGTGGATCGGAAATGAGATTGTCGTATCCCAAAAGAAAATCCTGTCGTTTCCATAGAAACGTTACTCGATTTAGAAGGAGAAATCTTAGAACACATAGTATTTCATAGCGAAGCAATTTCCGTGTGAATTCGTCAATGAGTGGGAGTGAGGGATGCAGTAAAGAAGGATTAGTGGATCGCAAATGAGATTGTCGTATCCCAAAAGAAAATCCTGTCGTTTCCATAGAAACGTTACTCGATTTAGAAGGAGAAGTCATAGAACCCATGGTATTCCATAGCGACGCAATTTCCGTGTGAATTCGTCAATGAGTGAGAGTGAGGGATGCAGTAAAGAAGGATTAGTGGATCGGAAATGAGATTGTCGTATCCCAAAAGAAAATCCTGTCGTTTCCATAGAAACGTTACTCGATTTAGAAGTAAATGTCTTAGAACAAATAGTATTTCATAGCGACGCAATTTCCGTGTGAATTCGTCAATGAGTGGGAGTGAGGGTTGCTGTAAAGAAGGATTAGTGGATCCGAAATATGATTGTCGTATCCCAAAAGAAAATCCTGTCGTTTCCATAGAAACGTTACTCGATTTAGAAGGAAATGTCTTAGAACAAATAGTATTTCATAGCGACGCAATTTCCGTGTGAATTCGTCAATGAGTGGGAGTGAGGCATGCTGTAAAGAAGGATTAGTGGATCGGAAATATGATTGTCGTATCCCAAAAGAAAATCCTGTCGTTTCCATAGAAACGTTACTCGATTTAGAAGGAAATGTCTTAGAACAAATAGTATTTCATAGCGACGCAATTTCAGTGTGAATTCGTCAATGAGTGGGCGTGAGGGATGCTGTAAAGAAGGATTAGTGGATCGGAAATATGATTGTCGTATCCCAAAAGAAAATCCTGTCGTTTCCATAGAAACGTTACTCGATTTAGAAGGAGAAGTCATAGAACCCATAGTATTTCATAGCGACGCAATTTCCGTGTGAATTCGCCAATGACGTGGGAGTGAGGGATGAAGTAAAGAAGGATTAGTGGATCGGAAATGAGATTGTCGTATTCCAAAAGAAAATCCTGTCGTTTCCATAGAAACGTTACTCGATTTAGAAGGAGAAATCTTAGAACACATAGTATTTCATAGCGACGCAATTTCCGTGCGAATTCGTCAATGAGTGGGAGTAAGGGATGCAGTAAAGAAGGATTAGTGGATCGGAAATGAGATTGTCGTATCTCAAAAGAAAATCCTGTCGTTTCCATAGAAACGTTACTCGATTTAGAAGGAGAAGTCATAGAACATATAGTATTTCATAGCGACGCAATTTCCGTGTGAATTCGACAATGAGTGGGAGTGAGGGATGCAGTAAAGAAGGATTAGTGGATCGGAAATGTGATTGTCGTGTCCCAAAAGAAATTCCCGTCGTTTCCATAGAAACGTTACTCGATTTAGAAGGAAATTTCTTAGAACACATAGTAATTCATAGCGTCGCAATTTCCGTGTTAATTCGTCAATGAGTGGGAGTGAGGGATGCAGTAAAGAAGGATTAGTGGATCGGAAATGAGATTGTCGTATCCCAAAAGAAAATCCTGTCGTTTCCATAGAAACGTTACTCGATTTAGAAGGAGAAGTCATAGAACCCAAAGTATTTCATAGCGACGTAATTTCCGTGTGATTTCGTCAATGAATGGGAGTGAGGGATGCAGTAAAGAAGGATTAGTGGATCGGAAATGAGATTGTCGTATTCCAAAAGAAAATCTTCTAGTTTCCATAGAAACGTTACTTGATTTAGAGGAAGTCATACAACCCATAGTATTTCATAGCGACGCAATTTCCGTGTGAATTCGTCAATGAGTGGGAGTGAGGGACACAGTAAAGAAGTGTTAGTGGATCGGAATTGAGATTGTCGTATCCCAAAAGAAAATCCTTTCGTTTCCATAGAAACGTTACTCGATTTAGAAGGAAATGTCTTGAAACACAAAGTATTTCATAGCGACGCAATTTCCGTGTAAATTCGTCAATGAGTGGGAGTGAGGGATGCAGTAAAGAAGGATTAGTGGATCGGAAATGAGATTGTCGTATCCCAAAAGAAAATTCTGTCGTTTCCACAGAAACGTTACTCGATTTAGAAGGAGAAGTCATAGAACCCATAGTATTTCATAGCGACGCAATTTCCGTGTGAATTCATCAATGATCGGGAGTGAGGGATGCACTCAAGAAGGATTAGTGGATCGGAAGTGAGATTGTCGTATCCCAAAAGAAAATCCCGTCGTTTCCATAGAAACGTTACTCGATTTCGAAGGAAATGTCTTAGAACACATAGTATTTCATAGCGACGCAATTTCCGTGTGAATTCGTCAATGTGTGGGAGTGAGGGACGCAGTAAAGAAGGATTAGTGGATCGGAAATGAGATTGTCGTATCCCAAAAGAAAATCCTTGTTTTTCCATAGAAACGTTACTTGATCTAGAAGAAGTCATAGAACCAGTAGTATTTCATAGCGACGCAATTTCCGTGTGAATTCGTCAATGAGTGGGAGTGAGGGACGCAGTAAAGAAGAATTAGTGGATCGGAAATGAGATTGTCGTATCCCAAAAGAATATCCTGTCGTTTCCATAGAAACGTTACTCGATTTAGAAGGAAATGTCTTAGAACACATAGTATTTCATAGCGACGCCATTTCCGTGTGAATTCGCCAATGAGTGGGAGTGAGGGATGCAGTAAAGAAGGATTAGTGGATCGGAAATGAGATTGTCGTATCCCAAAAGAAAATCCTGTCGTATCCATGGAAACATTACTCGGTGTAGATGGAAATGTCTTAGAACCCAAAGTATTTCATAGCGACGCAATTTCCGTGTGAATTCGTCAATGAGTGGGAGTGAGGGACGCAGTAAAGAAGGATTAGTGGATCGGAAATGAGATTGTCGTATCCCAAAAGAAAATCCTGTCGTTTCCATAGAAACGTTACTCGATTTAGAAGGAAATGTCTTAGAACCCATAGTATTTCATGTTGTTGTTGTTGTTGTGGTCTTCAGTCCTGAGACTGGTTTGATGCAGCTCTCCATGCTACTCTATCCTGTGCAAGCTTTTTCATCTCCCAGTACCTACTGCAACCTACATCCTTCTGAATCTGCTTGGTGTATTCATCTCTTGGTCTCCCTCTACGATTTTTACCCTCCACGCTGCCCTCCAATACTAAATTGGTGATCCCTTGATGCCTCAGAACATGTCCTACCAACCGATCCCTTCTTCTGGTCAAGTTGTGCCACAAACTTCTCTTCTCCCCAATCCTATTCAATACTTCCTCATTAGTTATGTGATCTACCCATCTAATCTTCAGCATTCTTCTGTAGCACCACATTTCGAAAGCTTCTATTCTCTTCTTGTCCAAACTATTTATCGTCCATGTTTCACTTCCATACATGGCTACACTCCATACGAATACTTTCAGAAATGACTTCCTGACACTTAAATCAATACTGGATGTTAACAAATTTCTCTTCTTCAGAAACGCTTTCCTTGCCATTGCCAGCCTACATTTTATATCCTCTCTACTTCGACCATCATCAGTTATTTTGCTCCCCAAATAGCAAAACTCCTTTACTACTTTAAGTGCCTCATTTCCTAATCTAATTCCCTCAGCATCACCCGACTTAATTAGACTACATTCCATTATCCTTGTTTTGCTTTTGTTGATGTTCATCTTATATCCTCCTTTCAAGACACTGTCCATTCCATTCAACTGCTCTTCCAAGTCCTTTGCTGTCTCTGACAGAATTACAATGTCATCGGCGAACCTCAAAGTTTTTATTTCTTCTCCATGGATTTTAATACCTACTCCGAATTTTTCTTTTGTTTCCTTTACTGCTTGCTCAATATACAGATTGAACAACATCGGGGAGAGGCTACAACCCTGTCTTACTCCCTTCCCAACCACTGCTTCCCTTTCATGTCCCTCGACTCTTATAACTGCCATCTGGTTTCTGTACAAATTGTAAATAGCCTTTCGCTCCCTGTATTTTACCCCTGCCACCTTTAGAATTTTAAAGAGAGTATTCCAGTCAACATTGTCAAAAGCTTTCTCTAAGTCTACAAATGCTAGAAACGTAGGTTTGCCTTTCCTTAATCTTTCTTCTAAGATAAGTCGTAAGGTCAGTATTGCCTCACGTGTTCCAGTGTTTCTACGGAATCCAAACTGATCTTCCCCGAGGTTGGCTTCTACTAGTTTTTCCATTCGTCTGTAAAGAATTCGTGTTAGTATTTTGCAGCTGTGACTTATTAAACTGATAGTTCGGTAATTTTCACATCTGTCAACACCTGCTTTCTTTGGGATTGGAATTATTATATTCTTCTTGAAGTCTGAGGGTATTTCGCCTGTTTCATACATCTTGCTCACCAGATGGTAGAGTTTTGTCAGGACTGGCTCCCCCACGGCCGTCAGTAGTTCCAATGGAATATTGTCTACTCCGGGGGCCTTGTTTCGACTCAGGTCTTTCAGTGCTCTGTCAAACTCTTCCCGCAGTATCATATCTCCCATTTCATCTTCATCTACATCCTCTTCCATTTCCATAGTATTGTCCTCAAGTACATCGCCCTTGTATAGACCCTCTATATACTCCTTCCACCTTTCTGCTTTCCCTTCTTTGCTTAGAACTGGGTTTCCATCTGAGCTCTTGATATTCATACAAGTCGTTCTCTTATCTCCAAAGGTCTCTTTAATTTTCCTATAGGCGGTATCTATCTTACCCCTAGTGAGATAGGCCTCTACATCCTTACATTTGTCCTCTAGCCATCCCTGCTTAGCCATTTTGCACTTCCTGTCGATCTCATTTTTGAGACGTTTGTATTCCTTTTTGCCTGTTTCACTTACTGCATTTTTATATTTTCTCCTTTCATCAAGTAAATTCAATATTTCTTCTGTTACCCAAGGATTTCTACTAGCCTTCGTCTTTTTACCTACTTGACCCTCTGCTGCCTTCACTACTTCATCCCTCAAAGCTACCCATTCTTCTTCTACTGTATTTATTTCCCCCATCCCTGTCAATTGCTCCCTTATGCTCTTCCTGAATCTCTGTACAACCTCTGGTTCTTTTAGTTTATCCAGGTCCCATCTCCTTAAATTCCCACCTTTTTGCAGTTTCTTCAGTTTTAATCTACAGGTCATAACCAATAGATTGTGGTCAGAGTCCACATCTGCCCCTGGAAATGTCTTACAATTTAAAACCTGGTTCCTAAATCTCTGTCTTACCATTATATAATCTATCTGATACCTTTTAGTATCTCCAGGGTTCTTCCATGTATACAACCTTCTTTCATGATTCTTAAACCAAGTGTTAGTTATGATTATGTTGTGCTCTGTGCAAAATTCGACCAGGCGGCTTCCTCTTTCATTTCTGTCCCCCAATCCATATTCACCTACTATGTTTCCTTCTCTCCCATTTCCTACACTCGAATTCCAGTCACCCATGACTATTAAATTTTCGTCTCCCTTCACAATCTGAATAATTTCTTTTATTTCATCATACATTTCTTCAATTTCTTCGTCATCTGCAGAGCTAGTTGGCATATAAACTTGTACTACTGTAGTAGGCGTGGGCTTCGTATCTATCTTGGCCACAATAATGCGTTCACTATGCTGTTTGTAGTAGCTTACCCGCATTCCTATTTTCCTATTCATTATTAAACCTACTCCTGCATTACCCCTATTTGATTTTGTGTTTATAACCCTGTAGTCACCTGACCAGAAGTCTTGTTCCTCCTGCCACCGAACTTCACTAATTCCCACTATATCTAACTTCAACCTATCCATTTCCCTTTTTAAATTTTCTAACCTACCTGCCCGATTAAGGGATCTGACATTCCACGCTCCGATCCGTAGAACGCCAGTTTTCTTTTTCCTGATAACGACATCCTCTTGAGTAGTCCCCGCCCGAAGATCCGAATGGGGGACTATTTTACCTCCGGAATATTTTACCCAAGAGGACGCCATCATCATGTAATCATACAGTAAAGCTGCATGCCCTCGGGAAAAATTACGGCTGTAGTTTCCCCTTGCTTTCAGCCGTTCGCAGTACCAGCACAGCAAGGCCGTTTTGGTTATTGTTACAAGGCCAGATCAGTCAATCATCCAGACTGTTGCCCTTGCAACTACTGAAAAGGCTGCTGCCCCTCTTCAGGAACCACACGTTTGTCTGGCCTCTCAACAGATACCCCTCCGTTGTGGTTGCACCTACGGTACGGCTATCTGTATCGCTGAGGCACGCAAGCCTCCCCACCAACGGCAAGGTCCATGGTTCATGGGGGGGGTATTTCATAGCGACGCCATTTCCGTGTGAATTCGTCAATGAGTCGGAGTGAGGGATGCAGTAAAGAAGGATTAGTGGATCGGAAATGAGATTGTCGTATCCCAAAAGAAAATCCTGTCGTTTCCATAGAAACGTTACTCGATTTAGGAGGAGAAGACATAGAACCCATAGTATTTCATAGCGACGTAATTTCCGTGTGAATTCGTCAATGAGTGGGAGTGAGGGATGCAGTAAAGAAGGATTAGTGGATCGGAAATGAGATTGTCGTATCGCAAAAGAAAATCCTGTCGTTTCCATAGAAACGTTACTCGATTTAGAAGGAGAATTCATCGAACCCACAGTATTTCATAGCGACGCAATTTCCGTGCGAATTCTTCAATGTGTGGTAGTGAGGGATGCAGTAAAGAAGGATTAGTGGATCGGAAATGAGACTGTCGTATCCCATAATAAAATCCTGTCGTTTCCATAGAAACGTTACTCGATTTAGAAGGAAATGTCTTAGAACACATAGTATTTAATAGCGACGCAATTTCCGTGTGAATTCGTCAATGAGTGGGATTGAGGGATGCAGTAAAGAAGGATTAGTGCATCGGAAATGAGATTGTCGTATCCAATAAGAAAATCCTGTCGTTTCCATAGAAACGTTACTCGATTTAGAAGAAAATGTCTTAGAACACATAATATTTCATAGCGACGCAATTTCCCTGTGAATTCGTCAATGAGTCGGAGTGAGGGATGCAGTAAAGAAGGATTAGTGGATTGGAAATGAGATTGTCGTATCAAAAAAGAAAATCCTGTCGTTTCCATAGAAACGTTACTCGATTTAGAAGGAAATGTCTTAGAACACATAGTATTTCATAGCGACGCAATTTCCGTGTGAATTCGTCAATGTGTGGGAGTGAGGGATGCAGTAAAGAAGGATTAGTGGATCGGAAATGAGATTGTCGTATCCCAAAAGAAAATCCTGTCGTTTCCATAGAAACGTTACTCGATTTAGAAGGAGAAGTCATAGATCCCATAGTATTTTATAGCGACTGAATTTCTGTGTTAATGCGTCAATGTGAGGGAGCTAGGGATGCAATAAAGAAGGAATAGTGCATCGAGAAGGAGATACTCGTATCGCAAAAGAAAAGCCAGTCGTTTCCATAGAAACGATACTCGATTTAGAAGGAGAAGTCATAGAACCCATAGTATTTCATTGCGACGCAATTACAGTGCTAATTCGTCAATGTGTGGGATTGAGGGATGTATTAAAGAAGGATTAGTGGATCGGAAATGAGATTGTCGTATCCCAAAAGAAAATCCTGTCGTCTCCATAGAAACGTTACTCGATTTATAAGGAAATGTCTTAGAACCCATAGTATTTCATAGCGACGCAATTTCCGTGTGAATTCGTCAATGAGTGGGAGTGAGGGATGTAGTAAAGAAGGATTAGTGGATCGGAAATGAGATTGTCGTATCACATAAGAAAATCCTGTCGTTTCCGTAGAAACGTTACTCGATTTAGAAGGAAATGTCTTAGAACAAATAGTATTTCATTGCGACGCAATTTCCGTGTGAATTCGTCAATGAGTGGGAGTGAGGGATGCTGTAAAGTAGGATTAGTGGATCGGAAATATGATTGTCGTATCCCAAAAGAAAATCCTGTCGTTTCCATAGAAACGTTGCTCGATTTAGAACGAGAAGTCATAGAACCCATAGTATTGCATAGCGACGCAATTTCCGTGTGAATTCGCCAATGAGTGGGAGTGAGGGATGAAGTAAAGAAGGATTAGTGGATCGGAAATGAGATTGTCGTATCCCAAAAGAAAATCCTGTCGTATCCATAGAAACGTTACTCGATTTAGAAGGAGAAATCTTAGAACACTTAGTATTTCATAGCGGCGCAATTTCCGTGTGAATTCGTCAATGAGTGGGAGTGAGGGATGCAGTAAAGAAGGATTAGTGGATCGGAAATGAGATTGTCGTATCCCAAAAGAAAATCCTGTCGCTTCCATAGAAACGTTACTCGATTTAGAAGGAGAAGTCATAGAACCCATGGTATTCCGTAGCGACGCAATTTCCGTGTGAATTCGTCAATGAGTGGGAGTGAGGGATGCAGCAAAGAAGGATTAGTGGATCGGAAATGAGATTGTCGTATCCCAAAAGAAAATCCTGTCGTTTCCATAGAAACGTTACTCGATTTAGAAGGAAATGTCTTAGAACACTTAGTATTTCATAGCGACGCAATTTCCGTGTGAATTTGTCAATTTGTGGGAGTGAGGGATGCAGTAAAGAAGGATTAGTGGATCGGAAATGAGATTGTCGTATCCCAAAAGAAAATCCTGTCGTTTCCATAGAAACGTTACTCGATTTAGAAGGAGAAGTCATAGAACAAGAGTATTTCATAGCTACGCAATTTCCGTGTGAATTCGTCAATGAGTGGGAGTGAGGGATGCAGTAAAGAAGGATTAGTGGATCGGAAATGTGATTGTCGTGTCCCAAAAGAAAATCCTGTCGTTTCCATAGAAACGTTACTCGATTTAGAAGGAAATTTCTTAGAACACATAGTATATCATAGCAACGCAATTTCCGTGTGAATTCATCAATGAGTGGGAGTGAGGGATGCAGTAAAGAAGGATTAGTGGATCGGAAATGAGATTGTCGTATCCCAAAAGAAAATCCTGTCGTTTCCATAGAAACGTTACTTGATTTAGAAGAAGTCATAGAACCCATAGTATTTCATAGCGACGCAATTTCCGTGTGAATTCGTCAATGAGTGGGAGTGAGGGACGCAGTAAAGAAGGATTAGTCGATCGGAAATGAGATTGTCGTATCCCAAAAGAAAATTCTTTCGTTTCCATAGAAACGTTAATCGATTTAGAAGGAAATGTCTTAGAACACATAGTATTTCATACCGACGCCATTTCCGTGTGAATTCGTCAATGAATGGGAGCGAGGGATTCAGTAATGAAAGATTAGTGGATCGGAAATGAGATTGTCGTATCCCAAAAAATATCCTGTCGTTTCCATAGAAACGTTACTCGTTTTAGAAGGAGAAGTCATAGAACCCATAGTATTTCATAGCGACGCAATTTCCTTGTGAATTCGTCAATGAGTGGGAGTGAGGGAAGCAGTAAAGAAGGATTAGTGGATCGGAAATGAGATTGTCGTATCCCAAAAGAAAATCCTGTCGTATCCATAGAAACATTACTCGATTTTGATGGAAATGTCTTAGAACACATAGTATTTCATAGCGACGCAATTTCCGTGTGAATTCGTCAATGTGTGGGAGTGAGGGATGCAGTAAAGAAGGATTAGTGGATCGGAAATGAGATTGTCGTTTCCCAAAAGAAAATCCTGTCGTTTCCATACAAACGTTACTCGATTTAGAGGGAGAAGTCATAGAACCCATAGTATTTCATAGCGACGCAATTTCCGTGTCAATTCGTCAATGAGTGGGAGTGAGGGATGCAGTAAAGAAGGATTAGTGGATCGGAAATGAGATTGACGTATCCCAAAAGAAAATCCTGTCGTTTCCATAGAAGCGTTGCTCGATTTAGAAGGAGAAGGCATAGAACCCATAGTGTTTCATAGCGACGTAATTTCCGTGTGAATTTGTCAATGAGTGGGAGTGAGGGATGCAGTAAAGAATGATTAGTTTATCGGAAATGAGACTGTCGTATCCCAAAAGAAAATCCTGTCGTTTCCATAGAAACGTTACTCGATTTAGAAGGAGAAGTCATAGAACCCATAGTATTTCATAGCGACGCATTTTCCGTGTGAATTCGTCAATGAGTGGGAGTGAGGGATGCAGTAAAGAAGGATTAGTGGATCGGAAATGAGATTGTAGTATCCCAAAAGAAAATCCTGTCGTTTCCATAGAAACGTTACTCGATTTAGAAGCAGAAGTCATAGAACCCATCGTATTTCATAGCGACGCAATTTCCGTGTGAATTCGTCAATGTGTGGTAGTGAGGGATCCAGTAAAGAAGGATTAGTGGATCGGAAGTGAGATTGTCGTATCCCATAAGAAAATCCTGTCGTTTCCATAGAAACGTTAATCGATTTAGAAGAAAATGTCTTGACACACATAGTATTTCATAGCGACGCAATTTCCGTGTAAATTCGTCAATGAGTGGGAGTGACGGATGCAGTAAAGAAGGATTAGTGGATCGGAAATGAGATTGTCGTATCCCAAAAGAAAACTCTGTCGTTTCCATAGAAACGTTACTCGATTTAGAAGGAGAAGTCATTGAACCCATAGTAATTCATAGCGACGCAATTCCCGTGTGAATTCATCAATGAGCGAGAGTGAGGGATGCAGTAAAGAAGGATTAGTGGATCGGAAATGAGATTGTCGTATCCCAAAAGAAAATCCTGTCGTTTCCATAGAAACGTAACTCGATTTAGAAGGAAATGTCTTAGAACACATAGTATTTCATAGCGACGCCATTTCCGTGTGAATTCGCCAATGAGTGGGAGCGAGGGATGCAATAAAGAAGGATTAGTGGATCGGAAATGAGATTGTCGTATCCCAAAAAAAATCCTGTCGTTTCCATAGAAACGTTACTCGATTTAGAAGGAGAAGTCATAGAACCCATAGTATTTCATAGCGACGCCATTTCCGTGTGAATTCGTCAATGAGTGGGAGTGAGGGATGCAGTAAAGAAGGATTAGTGGATCGGAAATGAGATTGTCGTATCCCAAAAGAAAATCCTGTCGTATCCATAGAAACATTACTCGATTTAGATGGAAATGTCTTAGAACACATAGTATTTCATAGCGACGCAATTTCCGTATGAATTCGTCAATGTGTGGGAGTGAGGGATGCAGTGAAGAAGGATTAGTGAGTCGGAAATGAGATTGTCGTATCCCAAAAGAAAATCCTGTCGTTTCCATAGAAACGTTACTCGATTTAGAAGGAGAAGTCATAGAACCCATAGTATTTCATAGCGACGCAACTTCCGTGTGAATTCGTCAATGAGTGGGAGTTAGGGATGCACTAAAGAAGGATTAGTGGATCAGAAATGAGATTGTCGTATCCCAAAAGAAAATCCATTCGTTTCCATAGAAACATTACTCGATTTAGAAGGAGAAGTCATAGAACCCATAGTATTTCATAGCGACGCAATTTCCGTGTGAATTCGTCAATGTGTGGTAGTGAGGGATGCAGTAAAGAAGGATTAGTGGATCGGAAATGTTATTGTCGTATCCCATAATAAAATCCTGTCGTTTCCATAGAAACGTTACTCGATTTAGAAGGAAATGTCTTAGGACACATAGTATTTCATAGCGACGCAATTTCCGTGTGAATTCGTCAATGTGTGGGATTGAGGGATGCAGTAAATAAGGATTAGTGCATCGGAAATGAGATTGTCGTATCCCATAAGAAAATCCTGTCGTTTCCATAGAAACGTTACTCGATTTAGAAGAAAATGTCTTAGAACACATATTATTTCATAGCGACGCAATTTCCGTGTAAATTCGTCAATGAGTGGGAGTGAGGGATGCAGTAAAGAAGGATTAGTGGATCGGAAATGAGATTGTCGTATCCCAAAAGAAAATTCTGTCGTTTCCATAGAAACGTTACTCGATTTAGAAGGAGAAGTCATAGAACCCATAGTATTTCATAGCGACGCAATTTCCGAGTGAATTCGTCAATGAGTGGGAGTGAGGGATGCAGTAAAGAAGGATTAGTGGATTGGAAATGAGATTGTCGTATCAAAAAAGAAAATCCTGTCGTTTCCATAGAAACGTTACTCGATTTAGAAGGAAATGTCTTAGAACACATAGTATTTCATAGCGACGCAATTTCCGTGTGAATTCGTCAATGTGTGGGAGTGAGGGATGCAGTAAAGAACGACTAGTGGATCGGAAATGAGATTGTCGTATCCCAAAAGAAAATCCTGTCGTTTCCATAGAAACGTTGCATGATTTAGAAGAAGTCATAGAACCCATAGTATTTCATAGCGACGCAAAATCCGTGTGAATTCGTCAATGAGTGGGAGTGAGGGACGCAGTAAAGAAAGATTAGTGGATCGGAAATGAGATTGTCGTATCCCAAAAGAAAATCCTTGTGTTTCCATAGAAACGCTACTCGATTTAGAAGGAAATGTCTTAGAACAAATAGAATTTCATAGCGACGCCATTTCCATGTGAATTCGTCAATGAGTGGGAGCGAGGGATGCAGTAAAGAAGGATTAGTGGATCGGAAATGAGATTGTCGTATCCCAAAAGAGAATCCTGTCGTTTCCGTAGAAACGTTACTCGAATTAAAGGAGAACTCATAGATCCCATAGTATTTCATAGCGACTCAATTTCTGTGTTAATTCGTCAATGTGAGGGAGCTAGGGATGCAATAAAGAAGGAATAGTGCATCGAGAAGGAGACACTCGTATCGCAAAAGAAAAGCCAGTTGTTTCCATAGAAACGATACTCGATTTAGAAGGAGTAGTCATAGAACCCATAGTATTTCATTGCGACGCAATTGCTGTGCTAATTCGTCAATGTGTGGGAGTGAGGGATGCAGTAAAGAAGGATTAGTGGATCGGAAATGAGATTGTCGTATCCCAAAAGAAAATCCTGTCGTATCCATAGAAACATTACTCGATTTAGATGGAAATGTCTTAGAACACATAGTATTTCATAGCGACGCAATTTCCGTATGAATTCGTCAATGTGTGGGAGTGAGGGATGCAGTGAAGAAGGATTAGTGAGTCGGAAATGAGATTGTCGTATCCCAAAAGAAAATCCTGTCGTTTCCATAGAAACGTTACTCGATTTAGAAGGAGAAGTCATAGAACCCATAGTATTTCATAGCGACGCAACTTCCGTGTGAATTCGTCAATGAGTGGGAGTTAGGGATGCAGTAAAGAAGGATTAGTGGATCAGAAATGAGATTGTCGTATCCCAAAAGAAAATCCTTTCGTTTCCATAGAAACATTACTCGATTTAGAAGGAGAAGTCATAGAACCCATAGTATTTCATAGCGACGCAATTTCCGTATGAATTCGTCAATGTGTGGGAGTGAGGGATGCAGTGAAGAAGGATTAGTGAGTCGGAAATGAGATTGTCGTATCCCAAAAGAAAATCCTGTCGTTTCCATAGAAACGTTACTCGATTTAGAAGGAGAAGTCATAGAACCCATAGTATTTCATAGCGACGCAACTTCCGTGTGAATTCGTCAATGAGTGGGAGTTAGGGATGCAGTAAAGAAGGATTAGTGGATCAGAAATGAGATTGTCGTATCCCAAAAGAAAATCCTTTCGTTTCCATAGAAACATTACTCGATTTAGAAGGAGAAGTCATAGAACCCATAGTATTTCATAGCGACGCAATTTCCGTGTGAATTCGTCAATGTGTGGTAGTGAGGGATGCAGTAAAGAAGGATTAGTGGATCGGAAATGTTATTGTCGTATCCCATAATAAAATCCTGTCGTTTCCATAGAAACGTTACTCGATTTAGAAGGAAATGTCTTAGGACACATAGTATTTCATAGCGACGCAATTTCCGTGTGAATTCGTCAATGTGTGGGATTGAGGGATGCAGTAAATAAGGATTAGTGCATCGGAAATGAGATTGTCGTATCCCATAAGAAAATCCTGTCGTTTCCATAGAAACGTTACTCGATTTAGAAGAAAATGTCTTAGAACACATATTATTTCATAGCGACGCAATTTCCGTGTAAATTCGTCAATGAGTGGGAGTGAGGGATGCAGTAAAGAAGGATTAGTGGATCGGAAATGAGATTGTCGTATCCCAAAAGAAAATTCTGTCGTTTCCATAGAAACGTTACTCGATTTAGAAGGAGAAGTCATAGAACCCATAGTATTTCATAGCGACGCAATTTCCGAGTGAATTCGTCAATGAGTGGGAGTGAGGGATGCAGTAAAGAAGGATTAGTGGATTGGAAATGAGATTGTCGTATCAAAAAAGAAAATCCTGTCGTTTCCATAGAAACGTTACTCGATTTAGAAGGAAATGTCTTAGAACACATAGTATTTCATAGCGACGCAATTTCCGTGTGAATTCGTCAATGTGTGGGAGTGAGGGATGCAGTAAAGAACGACTAGTGGATCGGAAATGAGATTGTCGTATCCCAAAAGAAAATCCTGTCGTTTCCATAGAAACGTTGCATGATTTAGAAGAAGTCATAGAACCCATAGTATTTCATAGCGACGCAAAATCCGTGTGAATTCGTCAATGAGTGGGAGTGAGGGACGCAGTAAAGAAGGATTAGTGGATCGGAAATGAGATTGTCGTATCCCAAAAGAAAATCCTTGTGTTTCCATAGAAACGCTACTCGATTTAGAAGGAAATGTCTTAGAACAAATAGAATTTCATAGCGACGCCATTTCCATGTGAATTCGTCAATGAGTGGGAGCGAGGGATGCAGTAAAGAAGGATTAGTGGATCGGAAATGAGATTGTCGTATCCCAAAAGAGAATCCTGTCGTTTCCGTAGAAACGTTACTCGAATTAAAGGAGAACTCATAGATCCCATAGTATTTCATAGCGACTCAATTTCTGTGTTAATTCGTCAATGTGAGGGAGCTAGGGATGCAATAAAGAAGGAATAGTGCATCGAGAAGGAGACACTCGTATCGCAAAAGAAAAGCCAGTTGTTTCCATAGAAACGATACTCGATTTAGAAGGAGTAGTCATAGAACCCATAGTATTTCATTGCGACGCAATTGCTGTGCTAATTCGTCAATGTGTGGGAGTGAGGGATGCAGTAAAGAAGGATTAGTGGATCGGAAATGAGATTGTCGTATCCCAAAACAAAATCCTGTCGTTTCCACAGAAACGTTACTCGATTTAGAAGGAAATGTCTTAGAACGCATAGTATTTCATAGCGACGCATTTTCCGTGTGAATTCGTCAATGAGTGGGAGTGAGGGATGTAGTAAAGAAGGATTAGTGGATCGGAAATGAGATTGTCGTATCACATAAGAAAATCCTGTCGTTTCCATTGAAACGTTACTCGATTTAGAAGGAAATGTCTTAGAACAAATAGTATTTCATAGCGACGCAATTTCCGTGTGAATTCGTCAATGAGTGGGAGTGAGGGATGCTGTAAAGAAGGATTAGTGGATCGGAAATGTGATTGTCGTATCCCAAAAGAAAATCCTGTCGTTTCCATAGAAACGTTACTCGATTTAGAAGGAGAAGTCATAGAACCCATAGTATTTCATAGCGACGCAATTTCCGTGTGAATTCGTCAATGAGTGGGAGTGAGGGATGCAGTAAAGAAGGATTAGTGGATCGGAAATGAGATTGTCGTATCCCAAAAGAAAATCCTGTCGTTTCCATAGAAACGTTACTCGATTTAGAAGGAGAAGTCTTAGAACACATAGTATTTCATAGCGACGCAATTTCCATGTGAATTCGTCAATGAGTGGGAGTGAGGGATGCAGTAAAGAAGGATTAGTGGATCGGAAATGAGATTGTCGTATCCCAAAAGAAAATCCTGTCGTTTCCATAGAAACGTTACTCGATTTAGAAGGAAATGTCTTAGAACACATAGTATTTCATAGCGACGCAATTTCCGTGTGAATTCGTCAATGTGTGGGAGTGAGGGATGCAGTAAAGAAGGATTAGTGGATCGGAAATGAGATTGTCGTATCCCAAAAGAAAATCCTATCGTTTCCATAGAAACGTTACTCGATTTAGAAGGAGAAGTCATAGAACCCATAGTATTTCATAGCGACGCAATTTCCGTGTGAATTCGTCAATGAGTGGGAGTGAGGGATGTAGTAAAGAAGGATTAGTGGATCGGAAATGAGATTGTCGTATCCCAAAAGAAAGTCCTGTCGTTTCCATAGAAACGTTACTCGATTTAGAAGGAAATGTCTTAGAACACATAGTATTTCATAGCGGCGCAATTTCCGTGTGAATTCGTCAATGTGTGGGAGTGAGGGATGCAGTAAAGAAGGTATAGTGGATCGGAAATGAGACTGTCGATACCCAAAAGAAAATCCTGTCGTTTCCATAGAAAGGTTACTTGATTTAGAAGAAGTCATAGAACCCATAGTATTTCATAGCGACGCAATTTCCGTGTGAATTCGTCGATGAGTGGGAGTGAGGGACGCAGTAAAGAAGGATTAGTGGATCGGAAATGAGATTGTCTTATCCCAAAAGAAAATCCTGTCGTATCCATAGAAACATTACTCGATTTAGATGGAAATGTCTTAGAACACATAGTATTTCATAGCGACGCAATTTCCGTGTGAATTCGTCAATGTGTGGGAGTGAGGGATGCAGTAAAGAAGGATTAGTGGATCGGAAATGAGATTGTCGTATCCCAAGTGAAAATCCTGTCGTTTCCATAGAAACGTTACTCGATTTAGAAGGAGAAGTCATAGAACCCATAGTATTTCATAGCGACCCAATTTCCGTGTGAATTCGTCAATGAGTGGGAGTGAGGGATGCAGTATAGAAGGATTAGTGGATCGGAAATGAGATTGTAGTATCGCAAAAGAAAATCCTGTCGTTTCCATAGAAACGTTACTCGATTTAGAAGGAGAAGTCATAGAACCCATAGTATTTCATAGCGACGCAATTTCCGTGTGAATTCGTCAATGAGTGGGAGTGAGGGATGCAGTAAAGAAGGATTAGTGGATCGGAAATGAGATTGTCGTATCCCAAAAGAAAATCCTGTCGTTTCCATAGAAACGTTGCTCGATTTAGAAGGAGAAGTCATGGAACCCATAGTATTTCATAGCGACGCAATTTCCGTGTGAATTCGTCAATGAGTGGGAGTGAGGGATGCAGTAAAGAAGGAATAGTGGATCGGAAATGAGATTGTCGTATCCCAAAAGAAAATCCTGTCGCTTCCATAGAAGCGTTACTCGATTTAGAAGGAGAAGTCATAGAACCCATAGTATTTCATAGCGACGCAATTTCCGTGTGAATTCGTCAATGTGTGGGAGTGAGGGATGCAGTAAAGAAGGATTAGTGGATCGGAAATGAGATTGTCGTATCCCAAAAGAAAATCCGTTCGTTTCCATAGAAACGTTACTCGATTTAGAAGGAAATGTCTTAGAACACATAGTATTTCATAGCGATTCAATTTCCGTGTGAATTCGTCAATGTGTGGGAGTGAGGGATGCAGTAAAGAAGGATTAGTGGATCGGAAATGAGATTGTCGTATCACAAAAGAAAATCCTGTCGTTTCCATAGAAACGTTACTTGATTTAGATGAAGTCATGGAACCCATAGTATTTCATAGCGACGCAATTTCTGTGTGAAATCGTCAATGAGTGGGAGTGAAAGACGCAGTAAAGAAGGATTAGTGGATCGGAAATGAGATTGTCGTATCCCAAAAGAAAATCCTGTCGTTTCCATAGAAACACTACTCGATTTAGAAGGAAATGCCTTAGAACACATAGTATTTCATAGCGACGCCATTTCCGCGTGAATTCGTCAATGAGTGGGAGCGAGGGATGCAGTAAAGAAGGATTAGTGGATCGGAAATGAGATTGTCGTATCGCAAAAGAAAAGCCAGTCGTTTTCATAGAAACGTTAATCGATTTAGAAGGAAATGGCTTAGAACACATAGTATTTCATAGCGACGCAATTTCCGTCTGAATTCGTCAATGAGTGGGAGTGAGGGATGCAGTAAAGAAGGATTAGTGGATCGGAAATGATATTGTCGTATCCGAAAAGAAAATCCTGTCTTTTCCATAGAAACGTTACTCGATTTAGAAGGAGAAGTGATAGAACCCATAGTATTTCATAGCGACGCAATTTCCGTGCGAATTCGTCAATGAGTGGGAGTGAGGGATGCAGTAAAGAAGGATTAGTGGATCGGAAATGAGATTGTCGTATCCCAAAAGAAAATCCTGTCGTTTCCATAGAAACGTTACTCGATTTAGAAGGAAATGTCTTAGAACACATAGTATTTCATAGCGACGCAATTTCCGTGTGAATTCGTCAATGTGTGGGAGTGAGGGATGCAGTAAAGAAGGATTAGTGGATCGGAAATGAGATTGTCGTATCCCATAAGAAAATCCTGTCGTTTCCATAGAAACGTTACTCGAGTTAGAAGGAGAATTCATAGAACCCATAGTATTTCATAGCAACACAATTTCCGTGTGAACTCGTCAATGAGTGGGAGTGAGGGATGCAGTAAAGAAGGATTAGTGGATCGGAAATGAGATTGTCGTATCCCATAAGAAAATCCTGTCGTTTCCATAGTAACATTACTCGATTTAGAAGGAAATGTCTAAGAACACATAGTATTTCATAGCGACGCAATTTCCGTGTGAATTCGTCAATGTGTGGGAGTGAGGGATGCAGTAAAGAAAAATTAGTGGATCGGAAATGTGATTGTCGTATCCCAAAAGAAAATCCTGTCGTTTCCATAGAAACGTTACTCGATTTAGAAGGAGAAGTCATAGAACCCATAGTATTTCATAGCGACGCAATTTCCGTGTGAATTCGTCAATGAGTGGGAGTGAGGGATGCAGTAAAGAAGGATTAGTGGATCGGAAATGAGATTGTCGTATCCCAAAAGAAAATCCTGTCGTTTCCATAGAAACGATACTCGATTTAGAAGGAGAAGTCTTAGAACACATAGTATTTCATAGCGACGCAATTTCCGTGTGAATTCGTCAATGAGCGGGAGTGAGGGATGCAGTAAAGAAGGATTAGTGGATCGGAAATGAGATTGTCGTATCCCAAAAGAAAATCCTGTCGTTTCCATAGAAACGTTACTCGATTTAGAAGGAAATGTCTTAGAACACATAGTATTTCATAGCGACGCAATTTCCGTGTGAATTCGTCAATGTGTGGGAGTGAGGGATGCAGTAAAGAAGGATTAGTGGATCGGAAATGAGATTGTCGTATCCCAAAAGAAAATCCTATCGTTTCCATAGAAACGTTACTCGATTTAGAAGGAGAAGTCATAGAACCCATAGTATTTCATAGCGACGCAATTTCCGTGTGAATTCGTCAATGAGTGGGAGTGAGGGATGTAGTAAAGAAGGATTAGTGGATCGGAAATGAGATTGTCGTATCCCAAAAGAAAGTCCTGTCGTTTCCATAGAAACGTTACTCGATTTAGAAGGAAATGTCTTAGAACACATAGTATTTCATAGCGACGCAATTTCCGTGTGAATTCGTCAATGTGTGGGAGTGAGGGATGCAGTAAAGAAGGTATAGTGGATCGGAAATGAGATTGTCGATACCCAAAAGAAAATCCTGTCGTTTCCATAGAAAGGTTACTTGATTTAGAAGAAGTCATAGAACCCATAGTATTTCATGGCGACGCAATTTCCGTGTGAATTCGTCGATGAGTGGGAGTGAGGGACGCAGTAAAGAAGGATTAGTGGATCGGAAATGAGATTGTCTTATCCCAAAAGAAAATCCTGTCGTATCCATAGAAACATTACTCGATTTAGATGGAAATGTCTTAGAACACATAGTATTTCATAGCGACGCAATTTCCGTGTGAATTCGTCAATGTGTGGGAGTGAGGGATGCAGTAAAGAAGGATTAGTGGATCGGAAATGAGATTGTCGTATCCCAAGTGAAAATCCTGTCGTTTCCATAGAAACGTTACTCGATTTAGAAGGAGAAGTCATAGAACCCATAGTATTTCATAGCGACCCAATTTCCGTGTGAATTCGTCAATGAGTGGGAGTGAGGGATGCAGTAAAGAAGGATTAGTGGATCGGAAATGAGATTGTCGTATCGCAAAAGAAAAGCCAGTCGTTTTCATAGAAACGTTAATCGATTTAGAAGGAAATGGCTTAGAACACATAGTATTTCATAGCGACGCAATTTCCGTCTGAATTCGTCAATGAGTGGGAGTGAGGGATGCAGTAAAGAAGGATTAGTGGATCGGAAATGATATTGTCGTATCCGAAAAGAAAATCCTGTCTTTTCCATAGAAACGTTACTCGATTTAGAAGGAGAAGTGATAGAACCCATCGTATTTCATAGCGACGCAATTTCCGTGCGAATTCGTCAATGAGTGGGAGTGAGGGATGCAGTAAAGAAGGATTAGTGGATCGGAAATGAGATTGTCGTATCCCAAAAGAAAATCCTGTCGTTTCCATAGAAACGTTACTCGATTTAGAAGGAAATGTCTTAGAACACATAGTATTTCATAGCGACGCAATTTCCGTGTGAATTCGTCAATGTGTGGGAGTGAGGGATGCAGTAAAGAAGGATTAGTGGATCGGAAATGAGATTGTCGTATCCCATAAGAAAATCCTGTCGTTTCCATAGAAACGTTACTCGAGTTAGAAGGAGAATTCATAGAACCCATAGTATTTCATAGCAACACAATTTCCGTGTGAACTCGTCAATGAGTGGGAGTGAGGGATGCAGTAAAGAAGGATTAGTGGATCGGAAATGAGATTGTCGTATCCCAAAAGAAAATCCTGTCGTTTCCATAGTAACATTACTCGATTTAGAAGGAAATGTCTAAGAACACATAGTATTTCATAGCGACGCAATTTCCGTGTGAATTCGTCAATGTGTGGGAGTGAGGGATGCAGTAAAAAAAATTAGTGGATCGGAAATGTGATTGTCGTATCCGAAAAGAAAATCCTGTCGTTTCCATACAAACGTTACTCGATTTAGAAGGAGAAGTCATAGAACCCATAGTATTTCATAGCGACGCAATATCCGTTTGAATTCGTCAATGAGTGGGAGTGAGGGATGCAGTAAAGAGGGATTAGTGGATCGGAAATGAGATTGTCGTATCCCAAAAGAAAATCCTGCCGTTTCCATAGAAACGTTACTCGATTTAGAAGGAGAAGTCATGGAACACATAATATTTCATAGCGCCGCAATTTCCGTGTGAATTCGTCAATCAGTGGGAGTGAGGGATGCTGTAAAGAAGGATTAGTGGATCGGAAATGAGATTGTCGTATCCCAAAAGAAAATCTTTTCGTTTCCATAGAATCGTTACTCGATTTTGAAGGAGAAGTCATAGAACCCATAGTATTTCATAGCGACGCTATTTCCGTGTGAATTCGTCAATGAGTGGGAGTGAGGGATGCAGTAAAGAAGGATTAGTGGATTGGAAATGATTTTGTCGTATCCCAAAAGAAAATCCTGTCGTATCCATAGAAACATTACTCGATTTAGATGGAAATGTCTTAGAACACATAGTATTTCATAGCGACGCAATTTCCGTGTGAATTCGTCAATGTGTGGGAGTGAGGGATGCAGTAAAGAAAAATTAGTGGATCGGAAATGTGATTGTCGTATCACAAAAGAAAATCCTGTCGTTTCGATAGAAACGTTACTCGATTTAGAAGGAGAAATCATAGAACCCATAGTATTTCATAGCGACGCAATATCCGTTTGAATTCGTCAATGAGTGGGAGTGAGGGATGCAGTAAAGAAGGATTAGTGGATCGGAAATGAGATTGTAGTATCCGAAAAGAAAATCCTGTCTTTTCCATAGAAACGTTACTCGATTTAGAAGGAGAAGTCATAGAACCCATAGTATTTCATAGCGACGCAATTTCCGTGTGAATTCGTCAATGAGTGGGAGTGAGGGACGCAGTAATGAAGGATTAGTCGATCGGAAATGAGATTGTCGTATCCCAAAAGAAAATTCTTTCGTTTCCATAGAAACGTTCATCGATTTAGAAGGAAATGTCTTAGAACACATAGTATTTCATACCGACGCCATTTCCGTGTGAATTCGTCAATGAATGGGAGCGAGGGATTCAGTAATGAAAGATTAGTGGATCGGAAATGAGATTGTCGTATCCCAAAAAAATCCTGTCGTTTCCATAGAAACGTTACTCGATTTAGAAGGAGAAGTCATAGAACCCATAGTATTTCATAGCGACGCAATTTCCTTGTGAATTCGTCAATGAGTGGGAGTGAGGGATGCAGTAAAGAAGGATTAGTGGATCGGAAATGAGATTGTCGTATCCCAAAAGAAAATCCTGTCGTATCCATAGAAACATTACTCGATTTTGATGGAAATGTCTTAGAACACATAGTATTTCATAGCGACGCAATTTCCGTGTGAATTCGTCAATGTGTGGGAGTGAGGGATGCAGTAAAGAAGGATTAGTGGATCGGAAATGAGATTGTCGTTTCCCAAAAAAAAATCCTGTCGTTTCCATACAAACGTTACTCGATTTAGAGGGAGAAGTCATAGAACCCATAGTATTTCATAGCGACGCAATTTCCGTGTGAATTCGTCAATGAGTGGGAGTGAGGGATGCAGTAAAGAAGGATTAGTGGATCGGAAATGAGATTGACGTATCCCAAAAGAAAATCCTGTCGTTTCCATAGAAGCGTTGCTCGATTTAGAAGGAGAAGGCATAGAACCCATAGTATTTCATAGCGACGTAATTTCCGTGTGAATTCGTCAATGAGTGGGAGTGAGGGATGCAGTAAAGAATGATTAGTGGATCAGAAATGAGACTGTCGTATCCCAAAAGAAAATCCTGTCGTTTCCATACAAACGTTACTCGATTTAGAAGGAGAAGTCATAGAACCCATAGTATTTCATAGCGACGCAATATCCGTTTGAATTCGTCAATGAGTGGGAGTGAGGGATGCAGTAAAGAGGGATTAGTGGATCGGAAATGAGATTGTCGTATCCCAAAAGAAAATCCTGCCGTTTCCATAGAAACGTTACTCGATTTAGAAGGAGAAGTCATGGAACACATAATATTTCATAGCGCCGCAATTTCCGTGTGAATTCGTCAATCAGTGGGAGTGAGGGATGCTGTAAAGAAGGATTAGTGGATCGGAAATGAGATTGTCGTATCCCAAAAGAAAATCTTTTCGTTTCCATAGAATCGTTACTCGATTTTGAAGGAGAAGTCATAGAACCCATAGTATTTCATAGCGACGCTATTTCCGTGTGAATTCGTCAATGAGTGGGAGTGAGGGATGCAGTAAAGAAGGATTAGTGGATTGGAAATGATTTTGTCGTATCCCAAAAGAAAATCCTGTCGTATCCATAGAAACATTACTCGATTTAGATGGAAATGTCTTAGAACACATAGTATTTCATAGCGACGCAATTTCCGTGTGAATTCGTCAATGTGTGGGAGTGAGGGATGCAGTAAAGAAAAATTAGTGGATCGGAAATGTGATTGTCGTATCCCAAAAGAAAATCCTGTCGTTTCGATAGAAACGTTACTCGATTTAGAAGGAGAAATCATAGAACCCATAGTATTTCATAGCGACGCAATATCCGTTTGAATTCGTCAATGAGTGGGAGTGAGGGATGCAGTAAAGAAGGATTAGTGGATCGGAAATGAGATTGTAGTATCCGAAAAGAAAATCCTGTCTTTTCCATAGAAACGTTACTCGATTTAGAAGGAGAAGTCATAGAACCCATAGTATTTCATAGCGACGCAATTTCCGTGTGAATTCGTCAATGAGTGGGAGTGAGGGACGCAGTAATGAAGGATTAGTCGATCGGAAATGAGATTGTCGTATCCCAAAAGAAAATTCTTTCGTTTCCATAGAAACGTTCATCGATTTAGAAGGAAATGTCTTAGAACACATAGTATTTCATACCGACGCCATTTCCGTGTGAATTCGTCAATGAATGGGAGCGAGGGATTCAGTAATGAAAGATTAGTGGATCGGAAATGAGATTGTCGTATCCCAAAAAAATCCTGTCGTTTCCATAGAAACGTTACTCGATTTAGAAGGAGAAGTCATAGAACCCATAGTATTTCATAGCGACGCAATTTCCTTGTGAATTCGTCAATGAGTGGGAGTGAGGGATGCAGTAAAGAAGGATTAGTGGATCGGAAATGAGATTGTCGTATCCCAAAAGAAAATCCTGTCGTATCCATAGAAACATTACTCGATTTTGATGGAAATGTCTTAGAACACATAGTATTTCATAGCGACGCAATTTCCGTGTGAATTCGTCAATGTGTGGGAGTGAGGGATGCAGTAAAGAAGGATTAGTGGATCGGAAATGAGATTGTCGTTTCCCAAAAAAAAATCCTGTCGTTTCCATACAAACGTTACTCGATTTAGAGGGAGAAGTCATAGAACCCATAGTATTTCATAGCGACGCAATTTCCGTGTGAATTCGTCAATGAGTGGGAGTGAGGGATGCAGTAAAGAAGGATTAGTGGATCGGAAATGAGATTGACGTATCCCAAAAGAAAATCCTGTCGTTTCCATAGAAGCGTTGCTCGATTTAGAAGGAGAAGGCATAGAACCCATAGTATTTCATAGCGACGTAATTTCCGTGTGAATTCGTCAATGAGTGGGAGTGAGGGATGCAGTAAAGAATGATTAGTGGATCAGAAATGAGACTGTCGTATCCCAAAAGAAAATCCTGTCGTTTCCATAGAAACGTTACTCGATTCAGAAGGAGAAGTCATAGAACCCATAGTATTTCATAGCGACGCATTTTCCGTGTGAATTCGTCAATGAGTGGGAGTGAGGGATGCAGTAAAGAAGGATTAGTGGATCGGAAATGAGATTGTAGTATCCCAAAAGAAAATCCTGTCGTTTCCATAGAAACGTTACTCGCTTTAGAAGGAGAAGTCATAGAACCCATAGTATTTCATAGCGACGCAATTTCCGTGTGAATTCGTCAATGTGTGGTAGTGAGGGATCCAGTAAAGAAGGTTTAGTGGATCGGAAGTGAGATTGTCGTATCCCATAAGAAAATCCTGTCGTTTCCATAGAAACGTTAATCGATTTAGAAGAAAATGTCTTGACACACATAGTATTTCATAGCGACGCAATTTCCGTGTAAATTCGTCAATGAGTGGGAGTGACGGATGCAGTAAAGAAGGATTAGTGGATCGGAAATGAGATTGTCGTATCCCAAAAGAAAACTCTGTCGTTTCCATAGAAACGTTACTCGATTTAGAAGGAGAAGTCATTGAACCCATAGTAATTCATAGCGACGCAATTCCCGTGTGAATTCATCAATGAGCGGGAGTGAGGGATGCAGTAAAGAAGGATTAGTGGATCGGAAATGAGATTGTCGTATCCCAAAAGAAAATCCTGTCGTTTCCATAGAAACGTAACTCGATTTAGAAGGAAATGTCTTAGAACACATAGTATTTCATAGCGACGCCATTTCCGTGTGAATTCGCCAATGAGTGGGAGCGAGGGATGCAATAAAGAAGGATTAGAGGATCGGAAATGAGATTGTCGTATCCCAAAAAAAATCCTGTCGTTTCCATAGAAACGTTACTCGATTTAGAAGGAGAAGTCATAGAACCCATAGTATTTCATAGCGACGCCATTTCCGTGTGAATTCGTCAATTAGTGGGAGTGAGTGATGCAGTAAAGAAGGATTAGTGGATCGGAAATGAGATTGTCGTATCCCAAAAGAAAATCCTGTCGTATCCATAGAAACATTACTCGATTTAGATGGAAATGTCTTAGAACACATAGTATTTCATAGCGACGCAATTTCCGTATGAATTCGTCAATGTGTGGGAGTGAGGGATGCAGTGAAGAAGGATTAGTGAGTCGGAAATGAGATTGTCGTATCCCAAAAGAAAATCCTGTCGTTTCCATAGAAACGTTACTCGATTTAGAAGGAGAAGTCATAGAACCCATAGTATTTCATAGCGACGCAACTTCCGTGTGAATTCGTCAATGAGTGGGAGTTAGGGATGCAGTAAAGAAGGATTAGTGGATCAGAAATGAGATTGTCGTATCCCAAAAGAAAATCCTGTCGTTTCCATAGAAACGTTACTCGATTTAGAAGGAGAAGTCATAGAACCCATAGTATTTCATAGCGACGCAATTTCCGTGTGAATTCGTCAATGTGTGGTAGTGAGGGATGCAGTAAAGAAGGATTAGTGGATCGGAAATGTTATTGTCGTATCCCATAATAAAATCCTGTCGTTTCCATAGAAACGTTACTCGATTTAGAAGGAAATGTCTTAGGACACATAGTATTTCATAGCGACGCAATTTCCGTGTGAATTCGTCAATGAGTGGGATTGAGGGATGCAGTAAAGAAGGATTAGTGCATCGGAAATGAGATTGTCGTATCCCATAAGAAAATCCTGGCCTTTCCATAGAAACGTTACTCGATTTAGAAGAAAATGTCTTAGAACACATAATATTTCATAGCGACGCAATTTCCGTGTAAATTCGTCAATGAGTGGGAGTGAGGGATGCAGTAAAGAAGGATTAGTGGATCGGATATGAGATTGTCGTATCCCAAAAGAAAATTCTGTCGTTTCCATAGAAACGTTACTCGATTTAGAAGGAGAAGTCATAGAACCCATAGTATTTCATAGCGACGCAATTTCCGAGTGAATTCGTCAATGAGTGGGAGTGAGGGATGCAGTAAAGAAGGATTAGTGGATTGGAAATGAGATTGTCGTATCAAAAAAGAAAATCCTGTCGTTTCCATAGAAACGTTACTCGATTTAGAAGGAAATGTCTTAGAACACATAGTATTTCATAGCGACGCAATTTCCGTGTGAATTCGTCAATGTGTGGGAATGAGGGATGCAGTAAAGAAGGATTAGTGGATCGGAAATGAGATTGTCGTATCCCAAAAGAAAATCCTGTCGTTTCCATAGAAACGTTGCATGATTTAGAAGAAGTCATAGAACCCATAGTATTTCATAGCGACGCAAAATCCGAGTGAATTCGTCAATGAGTGGGAGTGAGGGACGCAGTAAAGAAGGATTAGTGGATCGGAAATGAGATTGTCGTATCCCAAAAGAAAATCCTTGTGTTTCCATAGAAACGCTACTCGATTTAGAAGGAAATGTCTTAGAACAAATAGAATTTCATAGCGACGCCATTTCCATGTGAATTCGTCAATGAGTTGGAGCGAGGGATGCAGTAAAGAAGGATTAGTGGATTGGAAATGAGATTGTCGTATCAAAAAAGAAAAGCCAGTTGTTTCCATAGAAACGATACTCGATTTAGAAGGAGTAGTCATAGAACCCATAGTATTTCATTGCGACGCAATTGCTGTGCTAATTCGTCAATGTGTGGGAGTGAGGGATGCAGTAAAGAAGGATTAGTGGATCGGAAATGAGATTGTCGAATCCCAAAACAAAATCCTGTCGTTTCCACAGAAACGTTACTCGATTTAGAAGGAAATGTCTTAGAACGCATAGTATTTCATAGCGACGCATTTTCCGTGTGAATTCGTCAATGAGTGGGAGTGAGGGATGTAGTAAAGAAGGATTAGTGGATCGGAAATGAGATTGTCGTATCACATAAGAAAATCCTGTCGTTTCCATTGAAACGTTACTCGATTTAGAAGGAAATGTCTTAGAACAAATAGTATTTCATAGCGACGCAATTTCCGTGTGAATTCGTCAATGAGTGGGAGTGAGGGATGCTGTAAAGAAGGATTAGTGGATCGGAAATGTGATTCTCGTATCCCAAAAGAAAATCCTGTCGTTTCCATAGAAACGTTACTCGATTTAGAAGGAGAAGTCATAGAACCCATAGTATTTCATAGCGACGCAATTTCCGTGTGAATTCGTCAATGAGTGGGAGTGAGGGATGCAGTAAAGAAGGATTAGTGGATCGGAAATGAGATTGTCGTATCCCAAAAGAAAATCCTGTCGTTTCCATAGAAACGTTACTCGATTTAGAAGGAGAAGTCTTAGAACACATAGTATTTCATAGCGACGCAATTTCCGTGTGAATTCGTCAATGAGTGGGAGTGAGGGATGCAGTGAAGAAGGATTAGTGGATCGGAAATGAGATTGTCGTATCCCAAAAGAAAATCCTGTCGTTTCCATAGAAACGTTACTCGATTTAGAAGGAGAAGTCATAGAACCCATAGTATTTCATAGCGACGCAATTTCCGTGTGAATTCGTCAATGTGTGGGAGTGAGGGATGCAGTAAAGAAGGATTAGTGGATCGGAAATGAGATTGTCGTATCCCAAAAGAAAATCCTATCGTTTCCATAGAAACGTTACTCGATTTAGAAGGAGAAGTCATAGAACCCATAGTATTTCATAGCGACGCAATTTCCGTGTGAATTCGTCAATGAGTGGGAGTGAGGGATGTAGTAAAGAAGGATTAGTGGATCGGAAATGAGATTGTCGTATCCCAAAAGAAAGTCCTGTCGTTTCCATAGAAACGTTACTCGATTTAGAAGGAAATGTCTTAGAACACATAGTATTTCATAGCGACGCAATTTCCGTGTGAATTCGTCAATAAGTGGGCGTGAGGGATGCAGTAAAGAAGGTATAGTGGATCGGAAATGAGATTGTCGATACCCAAAAGAAAATCCTGTCGTTTCCATAGAAAGGTTACTTGATTTAGAAGAAGTCATAGAAATCATAGTATTTCATAGCGACGCAATTTCCGTGTGAATTCGTCGATCAGTGGGAGTGAGGGATGCAGTAAAGAAGGATTAGTGGATCGGAAATGAGATTGTCTTATCCCAAAAGAAAATCCTGTCGTATCCATAGAAACATTACTCGATTTAGATGGAAATGTCTTAGAACACATAGTATTTCATAGCGACGCAATTTCCGTGTGAATTCGTCAATGTGTGGGAGTGAGGGATGCAGTAAAGAAGGATTAGTGGATCGGAAATGAGATTGTCGTATCCCAAGTGAAAATCCTGTCGTTTCCATAGAAACGTTACTCGATTTAGAAGGAGAAGTCATAGAACCCATAGTATTTCATAGCGACGCAATTTCCGTGTGAATTCGTCAATGAGTGGGAGTGAGGGATGCAGTATAGAAGGATTAGTGGATCGGAAATGAGATTGTAGTATCGCAAAAGAAAATCCTGTCGTTTCCATAGAAACGTTACTCGATTTAAAAGGAGAAGTCATAGAACCCATAGTATTTCATAGCGACGCAATTTCCGTGTGAATTCGTCAATGAGTGGGAGTGAGGGATGCAGTAAAGAAGTATTAGTGGATCGGAAATGAGATTGTCGTATCCCAAAAGAAAATCCTGTCGTTTCCATAGAAACGTTACTCGATTTAGAAGGAGAAGTCATGGAACCCATAGTATTTCATAGCGACGCAATTTCCGTGTGAATTCATCAATGAGTGGAAGTGAGGGATGCAGTAAAGAAGGATTAGTGGATCGGAAATGAGATTGTCGTATCCCAAAAGAAAATCCTGTCGCTTCCATAGAAGCGTTACTCGATTTAGAAGGAGAAGTCATAGAACCCATAGTATTTCATAGCGACGCAATTTCCGTGTGAATTCGTCAATGTGTGGGAGTGAGGGATGCAGTAAAGAAGGATTAGTGGATCGGAAATGAGATTGTCGTATCCCAAAAGAAAATCCGTTCGTTTCCATAGAAACGTTACTCGATTTAGAAGGAAATGTCTTAGAACACATAGTATTTCATAGCGATGCAATTTCCGTGTGAATTCGTCAATGTGTGGGAGTGAGGGATGCAGTAAAGAAGGATTAGTGGATCGGAAATGTGATTGTCGTATCACAAAAGAAAATCCTGTCGTTTCCATAGAAACGTTACTTGATTTAGATGAAGTCATGGAACCCATAGTATTTCATAGCGACGCAATTTCTGTGTGAAAGCGTCAATGAGTGGGAGTGAAAGACGCAGTAAAGAAGGATTAGTGGATCGGAAATGAGATTGTCATATCCCAAAAGAAAATCCTGTCGTTTCCATAGAAACATTACTCGATTTAGAAGGAAATGCCTTAGAACACATAGTATTTCATAGCGATGCCATTTCCGCGTGAATTCGTCAATGAGTGGGAGCGAGGGATGCAGTAAAGAAGGATTAGTGGATCGGAAATGAGATTGTCGTATCGCAAAAGAAAAGCCAGTCGTTTTCATAGAAACGTTAATCGATTTAGAAGGAAATGGCTTAGAACACATAGTATTTCATAGCGACGCAATTTCCGTCTGAATTAGTCAATGAGTGGGAGTGAGGGATGCAGTAAAGAAGGATTAGTGGATCGGAAATGAGATTGTCGTATCCGAAAAGAAAATCCTGTCTTTTCCATAGAAACGTGACTCGATTTAGAAGGAGAAGTGATAGAACCCATAGTATTTCATAGCGACGCAATTTCCGTGCGAATTCGTCAATGAGTGGGAGTGAGGGATGCAGTAAAGAAGGATTAGTGGATCGGAAATGAGATTGTCGTATCCCATAAGAAAATCCTGTCGTTTCCATAGAAACGTTACTCGATTTAGAAGGAAATGTCTTAGAACACATAGTATTTCATAGCGACGCAATTTCCGTGTGATTTCGTCAATGTGTGGGAGTGAGAGATGCAGTAAAGAAGGATTAGTGTATCGGAAATGAGATTGTCGTATCCCATAAGAAAATCCTGTCGTTTCCATAGAAACGTTACTCGAGTTAGAAGGAGAATTCATAGAACCCATTGTATTTCATAGCAACACAATTTCCGTGTGAACTCGTCAATGAGTGGGAGTGAGGGATGCAGTAAAGAAGGATTAGTGGATCGGAAATGAGATTGTCGTATCCCAAAAGAAAATCCTGTCGTTTCCATAGTAACATTACTCGATTTAGAAGGAAATGTCTAAGAACACATTGTATTTCATAGCGACGCAATTTCCGTGTGAATTCGTCAATGTATGGGAGTGAGGGATGCAGTAAAGAAAAATTAGTGGATCGGAAATGTGATTGTCGTATCCCAAAAGAAAATCCTGTCGTTTCCATAGAAACGTTACTCGATTTAGAAGGAGAAGTCATTGAACCCATAGTATTTCATAGCGACGCATTATCCGTTTGAATTCGTCAATGAGTGGGAGTGAGGGATGCAGTAAAAAGGGATTAGTGGATCGGAAATGAGATTGTCGTATCCCAAAAGAACATCATGCCGTTTCCATAGAAACGTTACTCGATTTAGAAGGAGAAGTCATGGAACACATAATATTTCATAGCGCCGCAATTTCCGTGTGAATTCGTCAATCAGTGGGAGTGAGGGATGCTGTAAAGAAGGATTAGTGGATCGGAAATGAGATTGTCGTATCCCAAAAGAAAATCTTGTCGTTTCCATAGAAACGTTACTCGATTTTGAAGGAGAAGTCATAGAACCCATAGTATTTCATAGCGACGCTATTTCCGTGTGAATTCGTCAATGAGTGGGAGTGAAGGATGCAGTAAAGAAGGATTAGTGGATTGGAAATGATTTTGTCGTATCCCAAAAGAAAATCCTGTCGTATCCATAGAAACATTACTCGATTTAGATGGAAATGTCTTAGAACACATAGTATTTCATAGCGACGCAATTTCCGTGTGAATTCGTCAATGTGTTGAGTGAGGGATGCAGTAAAGAAAAATTAGTGGATCGGAAATGTGATTGTCGTATCCCAAAAGAAAATCCTGTCGTTTCGATAGAAACGTTACTCGATTTAGAAGGAGAAGTCATAGAACCCATAGTATTTCATAGCGACGCAATATCCGTTTGAATTCGTCAATGAGTGGGAGTGAGGGATGCAGTAAAGAAGGATTAGTGGATCGGAAATGAGATTGTAGTATCCGAAAAGAAAATCCTGTCTTTTCCATAGAAACGTTACTCGATTTAGAAGGAGAAGTGATAGAACCCATAGTATTTCATAGCGACGCAATTTCCGTGCGAATTCGTCAATGAGTGGGAGTGAGGGATGCAGTAAAGAAGGATTAGTGGATCGGAAATCAGATTGTCGTATCCCAAAAGAAAATCCTGTCGTTTCCATAGAAACGTTACTCGATTTAGGAGGAAATGTCTTAGAACACATAGTATTTCATAGCGACGCAATTTCCGTGTGAATTCGTCAATGTGTGGGAGTGAGGGATGCAGTAAAGAAATATTAGTGGATCGGAAATGAGATTGTCGTATCCCATAAGAAAATCCTGTCGTTTCCATAGAAACGTTACTCGAGTTAGAAGGAGAATTCATAGAACCCATAGTATTTCATAGCAACGCAATTTCCGTGTGAACTCGTCAATGAGTGGGAGTGAGGGATGCAGTAAAGAAGGATTAGTGGATCGGAAATGAGATTGTCGTATCCCAAAAGAAAATCCTGTCGTTTCCATAGTAACGTTACTCGATTTAGAAGGAAATGTCTAAGAACACATAGTATTTCATAGCGACGCAATTTCCGTGTGAATTCGTCAATGTGTGGGAGTGAGGGATGCAGTAAAGAAAAATTAGTGGATCGGAAATGTGATTGTCGTATCCCAAAAGAAAATCCTGTCGTTTCCATACAAACGTTACTCGATTTAGAAGGAGAAGTCATAGAACTCATAGTATTTCATAGCGACGCAATATCCGTTTGAATTCGTCAATGAGTGGGAGTGAGGGATGCAGTAAAGAGGGATTAGTGGATCGGAAATGAGATTGTCGTATCCCAAAAGAAAATCCTGCCGTTTCCATAGAAACGTTACTCGATTTAGAAGGAGAAGTCATGGAACACATAATATTTCATAGCGCCGCAATTTCCGTGTGAATTCGTCAATCAGTGGGAGTGAGGGATGCTGTAAAGAAGGATTAGTGGATCGGAAATGAGATTGTCGTATCCCAAAAGAAAATCTTGTCGTTTCCATAGAAACGTTACTCGATTTTGAAGGAGAAGTCATAGAACCCATAGTATTTCATAGCGACGCTATTTCCGTGTGAATTCGTCAATGAGTGGGAGTGAGGGATGCAGTAAAGAAGGATTAGTGGATTGGAAATGAGATTGTCGTATCCCAAAAGAAAATCCTGTCGTATCCATAGAAACATTACTCGATTTAGATGGAAATGTCTTAGAACACATAGTATTTCATAGCGACGCAATTTCCGTGTGAATTCGTCAATGAGTGGGAGTGAGGGATGCAGTAAAGAAGGATTAGTGGATCGGAAATGAGATTGTCGTATCCCAAAAGAAAATCCTGTCGTTTCCATAGAAACGTTACTCTATTTAGAAGGAGAAGTCATTGAACCCATAGTATTTCATAGCGACTCAATTTCTGTGTTAATTCGTCAATGTGAGGGAGCTAGGGATGCAATAAAGAAGGAATAGTGCATCGAGAAGGAAATACTCGTATCGCAAAAGAAAAGCCAGTCGTTTTCATAGAAACGTTATTCGATTTAGAAGGAAATGGCTTAGAACACATAGTATTTCATAGCGACGCAATTTCCGTCTGAATTCGTCAATGAGTGGGAGTGAGGGATGCAGTAAAGAAGTATTAGTGGATCGGAAATGAGATTGTCGTATCCCAAAAGAAAATCCTGTCGTATCCATAGAAACATTACTCGATTTAGATGGAAATGTCTTAGAACACATAGTATTTCATAGCGACGCAATTTACGTGTGAATTCGTCAATGAGTGGGAGTGAGGGATGCAGTAAAGAAGGACTAGTGGATCGGAAATGAGATTGTCGTATCCCAAAAGAAAATCCTGTCGTTTCCATAGAAACGTTACTCGATTTAGAAGGAGAAGTCATAGAACCCATAGTATTTCGTAGCGACACAATTTGCGTGTGAATTCGTCAATGAGTGGGAGTGAGGGATGCAGTAAAGAAGGATGTGTGGATCGGAAATGAGATTGTCGTATCCCAAAAGAAAATCTTGTCGTTTCCATAGAAACGTTACTCGATTTAGAAGGAGAAGTCATAGAACCCATGGTATTTCATAGCGACGCAATTTCCGTGTGAATTCGTCAATGTGTGGTAGTGAGGGATGCAGTAAAGAAGGATTAATAGATCGGAAATGTGATTGTCGTATCCCATAAGAAAATCCTGTCGTTTCCATAGAAACGTTACTCGATTTAGAAGGAAATGTCTTAGAACACATATTATTTCATAGCGACTCAATTTCCGTGTGAATTCGTCAATGAGTGGGAGTGAGGGATGCAGTAAAGAAGGATTAGTGGATCGGAAATGAGATTGTCGTATCCCAAAACAAAATCCTGTCTTTTCCATAGAAACGTTACTCGATCTTGAAGGAGAAGTGATAGAACCCATAGTATTTCATAGCGACGCAATTTCCGTGCGAATTCGTCAATGTGTGGGAGTGAGGGATGCAGTAAAGAAGGATTAGTGGATCGGAAATGAGATTGTCGTATCCCAAAAGAAAATCCTGTCGTTTCCATAGAAACGTTACTCGATTAAGAAGGAAATGTCTTAGAACACATAGTATTTCATAGCGACGCAATTTCCGTGTGAATTCGTCAATGTGTGGGAGTGAGGGATGCAGTAAAGAAGGATTAGTGGATCGGAAATGAGATTGTCGTATCCCAAAAGAAAATCCTGTCGTTTCCATAGAAACGTTACTCGATTTAGAAGGAGAAGTCATTGAACCCATAGTATTTCATAACGATTCAATTTCTGTGTTAATTCGTCAATGTGAGGGAGCTAGGGATGCAATAAAGAAGGAGCAGTGCATCGAGAAGGAAATACTCGTATCGCAAAAGAAAAGACAGTCGTTTTCATAGAAACGTTAATCGATTTAGAAGGAAATGGCTTAGAACACATAGTATTTCATAGCGACGCAATTTCCGTCTGAATTCGTCAAAGAGTGGGAGTGAGGGATGCAGTAAAGAAGGATTAGTGGATCGGAAATGAGATTGTCGTATCCCAAAAGAAAATCCTGTCGTATCCATAGAAACATTACTCGATTTAAATGGAAATGTCTTAGAACACATAGTATTTCATAGCGACGCAATTTCCGTGTGAATTCGTCAATGAGTGGGAATGAGGGATGCAGTAAAGAAGGATTAGTGGATCGGAAATGAGATTGTCGTATCCCAAAAGAAAATCCTGTCGTTTCCATAGAAACGTTACTCGATTTAGAAGGAGAAGTCATAGAACCCATGCTATTGCATAGCGACGCAATTTCCGTGTGAATTCGTCAATGTGTGGTAGTGAGGGATGCAGTAAAGAAGGATTAGTGGATCGGAAATGTGATTGTCGTATCCCATAAGAAAATCCTGTCGTTTCCGTAGAAACGTTACTCGATTTAAAGGGAAATGTCTTAGAACACATAGTATTTTATAGCGACTCAATTTCCGTGTGAATTCGTCAATGAGTGGGAGTGAGGGATGCAGTAAAGAAGGATTAGCTGATCGGAAATGAGATTGTCGTATCCCAAAAGAAAATCCTGTCTTTTCCATAGAAACGTTACTCGATTTAGAAGGAGAAGTGATAGAACCCATAGCATTTCATAGCGACGCAATTTCCGTGCGAATTCGTCAATGAGTGGGAGTGAGGGATGCAGTAAAGAAGGATTAGTGGATCGGAAATGAGATTGTCGTATCCCAAAAGAAAATCCTGTCGTTTCCATACAAACGTTACTCGATTAAGAAGGAAATGTCTTAGAACACATAGTATTTCATAGCGACGCAATTTCCGTGTGAATTCGTCAATGTGTGGAAGTGAGGGATGCAGTAAAGAAGAATTAGTGGATCGGAAATGAGATTGTCGTATCCCAAAAGAAAATCCTGTCGTTTCCATAGAAACGTTACTCGAGTTAGAAGGAGAATTCATAGAACCCATAGTATTTCATAGCAACGCAATTTCCGTGTGAACTCGTCAATGAGTGGGAGTGAGGGATGCAGTAAAGAAGAATTAGTGGATCGGAAATGAGATTGTCGTATCCCAAAAGAAAATCCTGTCGTTTCCATAGTAACGTTACTCGATTTAGAAGGAAATGTCTTAGAACACATAGTATTTCATAGCGACGCAATTTCCGTGTGAATTCGTCAATGTGTGGGAGTGAGGGATGCAGTAAAGAAGGATTAGTGGATCGGAAATGAGATTGTCGTATCCCAAAAGAAAATCCTGTCGTTTCCATAGAAACATTACTCGATTTAGAAGGAGAAGTCATAGAACCCATAGTATTTCATAGCGACGCAATATCCGTTTGAATTCGGCAATGAGTGGGAGTGAGGGATGCAGTAAAGAGGTATTAGTGGATCGGAAATGAGATTGTCGTATCCCAAAAGAAAATCCTGCCGTTTCCATAGAAACGTTACTCGATTTAGAAGGAGAAGTCATAGAACCCATAGTATTTCATAGCGCCGATATTTCCATGTGAATTCGTCAATGAGTGGGAGTGAGGGATGCTGTAAAGAAGGATTACTGGATCGGAAATGAGATTGTCGTAACCCAAAAGAAAATCTTGTCGTTTACATAGAAACGTTACTCGATTTTGAAAGAGAAGTCATAGAACCCATAGTATTTCATAGCGACGCAATTTCCGTGTGAATTCGTCAATGAGTGGGAGTGAGGGATGCAGTAAAGAAGGATTAGTGGATCGGTAATGAGATTGTCGTATCCCAAAAGAAAGTCCTGTCGTATCCATAGAAACATTACTCGATTTAGATGGAAATGTCTTAGAACACATAGTATTTCATAGCGACGCAATTTCCGTGTGAATTCGTCAATGAGTGGGAGTGAGGGATGCAGTAAAGAAGGATTAGTGGATCGGAAATGAGATTGTCGTATCCCAAAAGAAAATCCTGTCGTTTCCATAGAAACGTTACTCGATTTAGAAGGAGAAGTCATTGAACCCATAGTATTTCATAGCGACTCAATTTCTGTGTTAATTCGTCAATGTGTGGGAGCTAGGGATGCAATAAAGAAGGAATAGTGCATCGAGAAGGAAATACTCGTATCGCAAGAGAAAAGACAGTCGTTTTCATAGAAACGTTAATCGATTTAGAAGGAAATGGCTTAGAACACATAGTATTTCATAGCGACGCAATTTCCGTCTGAATTCGTCAAAGAGTGGGAGTGAGGGATGCAGTAAAGAAGGATTAGTGGATCGGAAATGAGATTGTCGTATCCCAAAAGAAAATCCTGTCATATCCATAGAAACATTACTCGATTTAAATGGAAATGTCTTAGAACACATAGTATTTCATAGCGACGCAATTTCCGTGTGAATTTGTCAATGAGTGGGAGTGAGGGATGCAGTAAAGAAGGATTAGCGGATCGGAAATGAGATTGTCGTATCCCAAAAGAAAATCCTGTCGTTTCCATAGAAACGTTACTCGATTTAGAAGGAGAAGTCATTGAACCCATGGTATTGCATAGCGACGCAATTTCCGTGTGAATTCGTCAATGTGTGGTAGTGAGGGATGCAGTAAAGAAGGATTAGTGGATCGGAAATGTGATTGTCGTATCCCATAAGAAAATCCTGTCGTTTCCATAGAAACGTTACTCGATTTAAACGGAAATGTCTTAGAACACATAGTATTTCATAGCGACTCAATTTCCGTGTGAATTCGTCAATGAGTGGGAGTGAGGGATGCAGTAAAGAAGGATTAGCTGATCGGAAATGAGATTGTCGTATCCCAAAAGAAAATCCTGACTTTTCCATAGAAACGTTACTCGATTTAGAAGGATAAGTGATAGAACCCATAGTATTTCATAGCGACGCAATTTCCGTGCGAATTCGTCAATGAGTGGGAGTGAGGGATGCAGTAAACAAGGATTAGTGGATCGGAAATGAGATTGTCGTATCCCAAAAGAAAATCCTGTCGTTTCCATACAAACGTTACTCGATTAAGAAGGAAATGTCTTAGAACACATAGTATTTCATAGCGACGCAATTTCCGTGTGAATTCGTCAATGTGTGGAAGTGAGGGATGCAGTAAAGAAGGATTAGTGGATCGGAAATGAGATTCTCGTATCCCAAAAGAAAATCCTGTCGTTTCCATAGAAACGTTACTCGAGTTAGAAGGAGAATTCATAGAACCCATAGTATTTCATAGCAACGCAATTTCCGTGTGAACTCGTCAATGAGTGGGAGTGAGGGATGCAGTAAAGAAGGATTAGTGGATCGGAAATGAGATTGTCGTATCCCAAAAGAAATTCCTGTCGTTTCCATAGTAACGTTACTCGATTTAGAAGGAAATGTCTTAGAACACATAGTATTTCATAGCGACGCAATTTCCGTGTGAATTCGTCAATGTGTGGGAATGAGGGATGCAGTAAAGAAGGATTAGTGGATCGGAAATGAGATTGTCGTATCCCAAAAGAAAATCCTGTCGTTTCCATAGAAACATTACTCGATTTAGAAGGAGAAGTCATAGAACCCATAGTATTTCATAGCGACACAATATCCGTTTGAATTCGGCAATGAGTGGGAGTGAGGGATGCAGTAAAGAAGGATTAGTGGATCGGAAATGAGATTGTCGTATCCCAAAAGAAAATCCTGTCGTATCCATAGAAACATTACTCGATTTAGATGGAAATGTCTTAGAACACATAGTATTTCATAGCGACGCAATTTCCGTGTGAATTCGTCAATGAGTGGGAGTGAGGGATGCAGTAAAGAAGGATTAGTGGATCGGAAATGAGATTGTCGTATCCGAAAAGAAAATCCTGTCTTTTCCATAGAAACGTTACTCGATTTAGAAGGAGAAGTGATAGAACCCATAGTATTTCATAGCGACGCAATTTCCGTGAGAATTCGTAAATGAGTGGGAGTGAAGGATGCAGTAAAGAAGGATTAGTGGATCGGAAATGAGATTGTCGTATCCCAAAAGAAAGTCCTGTCGTTTCCATAGAAACGTTACTCGATTTAGAAGGAAATGTCTTAGAACACATAGTATTTCATAGCGACGCAATTTCCGTGTGAATTCGTCAATGTGTGGGAGTGAGGGATGCAGTAAAGAAGGATTAGTGGATCGGACATGAGATTGTCGTATCCCATAAGAAAATCCTGTCGTTTCCATAGAAACGTTACTCGAGTTAGAAGGAGAATTCATAGAACCGATTTATTTCATAGCAACGCAATTTCCGTGTGAACTCGTCAATGAGTGGGAGTGAGGGATGCAGTAAAGAAGGATTAGTGGATCGGAAATGAGATTGTCGTATCCCAAAAGAAAATCCTGTCGTTTCCATAGTAACGTTACTCGATTTAGAAGGAAATGTCTAAGAACACATAGTATTTCATAGCGACGCAATTTCCGTGTGATTTCGTCAATGTGTGGGAGTGAGGGATGCAGTAAAGAAAAATTAGTGGATCGGAAATGTGATTGTCGTATCCCAAAAGAAAATCCTGTCGTTTCCATAGAAACGTTACTCGATTTAGAAGGAGAAGTCATAGAACCCATAGTATTTCATAGCGACGCAATATCCGTTTGAATTCGTCAATGAGTGGGAGTGAGGGATGCAGTAAAGAGGGATTAGTCGATCGGAAATGAGATTGTCGTATCCCAAAAGAAAATCCTGCCGTTTCCATAGAAACGTTACTCGATTTAGAAGGAGAAGTCATGGAACACATAATATTTCATAGCGCCGCAATTTCCGTGTGAATTCGTCAATCAGTGGGAGTGAGGGATGCTGTAAAGAAGGATTAGTGGATCGGAAATGAGATTGTCGTATCCCAAAAGAAAATCTTGTCGTTTCCATAGAAACGTTACTCGATTTTGAAGGAGAAGTCATAGAACCCATAGTATTTCATAGCGACGCTATTTCCGTGTGAATTCGTCAATGAGTGGGAGTGAGGGATGCAGTAAAGAAGGATTAGTGGATTGGAAATGAGATTGTCGTATCCCAAAAGAAAATCCTGTCGTATCCATAGAAACATTACTCGATTTAGATGGAAATGTCTTAGAACACAAAGTATTTCATAGCGACGCAATTTCCGTGTGAATTCGTCAATGAGTGGGAGTGAGGGATGCAGTAAAGAAGGATTAGTGGATCGGAAATGAGATTGTCGTATCCCAAAAGAAAATCCTGTCGTTTCCATAGAAACGTTACTCGATTTAGAAGGAGAAGTCATTGAACCCATAGTATTTCATAGCGACTCAATTTCTGTGTTAATTCGTCAATGTGAGGGAGCTAGGGATGCAATAAAGAAGGAATAGTGCATCGAGAAGGAAATACTCGTATCGCAAAAGATAAGACAGTCGTTTTCATAGAAACGTTAATCGATTTAGAAGGAAATGGCTTAGAACACATAGTATTTCATAGCGACGCAATTTCCGTCTGAATTCGTCAATGAGTGGGAGTGAGGGATGCAGTAAAGAAGGATTAGTGGATCGGAAATGAGATTGTCGTATCCCAAAAGAAAATCCTGTCGTATCCATAGAAACATTACTCGATTTAGATGGAAATGTCTTAGAACACATAGTATTTCATAGCGACGCAATTTCCGTGTGAATTCGTCAATAAGTGGGAGTGAGGGATGCAGTAAAGAAGGACTAGTGGATCGGAAATGAGATTGTTGTATCCCAAAAGAAAATCCTGTCGTTTCCATAGAAACGTTAATCGATTTAGAAGGAGAAGTCATAGAACCCATAGTATTTCGTAGCGACACAATTTGCGTGTGAATTCGTCAATGAGTGGGAGTGAGGGATGCAGTAAAGAAGGATTAGTGGATCGGAAATGAGATTGTCGTATCCCAAAAGAAAATCCTGTCGTTTCCATAGAAACGTTACTCGATTAAGAAGGAAATGTCTTAGAACACATAGTATTTCATAGCGACGCAATTTCCGTGTGAATTCGTCAATGTGTGGGAGTGAGGGATGCAGTAAAGAGGGATTAGTGGATCGGAAATGAGATTGTCGTATCCCAAAAGAAAATCCTGTCGTTTCCATAGAAACGTTACTCGATTTAGAAGGAGAAGTCATTGAACCCATAGTATTTCATAGCGACTCAATTTCTGTGTTAATTCGTCAATGTGAGGGAGCTAGGGATGCAATAAAGAAGGAATAGTGCATCGAGAAGGAAATACTCGTATCGCAAAAGAAAAGACTGTCGTTTTCATAGAAACGTTAATCGATTTAGAAGGAAATGGCTTAGAACACATAGTATTTCATAGCGACGCAATTTCCGTCTGAATTCGTCAAAGAATGGGAGTGAGGGATGCAGTAAAGAAGGATTAGAGGATCGGAAATGAGATTGTCGTATCCCAAAAGAAAATCCTGTCGTATCCATAGAAACATTACTCTATTTAAATGGAAATGTCTTAGAACACATAGTATTTCATAGCGACGCAATTTCCGTGTGAATTCGTCAATGAATGGGAGTGAGGGATGCAGTAAAGAAGGATTAGTGGATCGGAAATGAGATTGTCGTAACCCAAAAGAAAATCCTGTCGTTTCCATAGAAACGTTACTCGATTTAGAAGGAGAAGTCATAGAACCCATGGTATTGCATAGCGACGCAATTTCCGTGTGAATTCGTCAATGTGTGGTAGTGAGGGATGCAGTAAAGAAGGATTAGTGGATCGGAAATGTGATTGTCGTATCCCATAAGAAAATCCTGTCGTTTCCATAGAAACGTTACTCGATTTAAAAGGAAATGTCTTAGAACACATAGTATTTCATAGCGACTGAATTTCCGTGTGAATTCGTCAATGAGTGGGAGTGAGGGATGCAGTAAAGAAGGATTAGCTGATCGGAAATGAGATTGTCGTATCCCAAAAGAAAATCCTGTCTTTTCCATAGAAACGTTACTCGATTTAGAAGGAGAAGTGATAGAACCCATAGTATTTCATAGCGACGCAATTTCCGTGCGAATTCGTCAATGAGTGGGAGTGAGGGATGCAGTAAAGAAGGATTAGTGGATCGGAAATGAGATTGTCGTATCCCAAAAGAAAATCCTGTCGTTTCCATAGAAACGTTACTCGAGTTAGAAGGAGAATTCATAGAACCCATAGTATTTCATAGCAACGCAATTTCCGTGTGAACTCGTCAATGAGTGGGAGTGAGGGATGCAGTAAAGAAGGATTAGTGGATCGGAAATGAGATTGTCGTATCCCAAAAGAAAATCCTGTCGTTTCCATAGTAACGTTACTCGATTTAGAAGGAAATGTCTTAGAACACATAGTATTTCATAGCGACGCAATTTCCGTGTGAATTCGTCAATGTGTGGGAGTGAGGGATGCAGTAAAGTAGGATTAGTGGATCGGAAATGAGATTGTCGTATCCCAAAAGAAAATCCTGTCGTTTCCATAGAAACATTACTCGATTTAGAAGGAGAAGTCATAGAACCCATAATATTTCATAGCGACGCAATATCCGTTTGAAATCGGCAATGAGTGGGAGTGAGGGATGCAGTAAAGAGGGATTAGTGGATCGGAAATGAGATTGTCGTATCCCAAAAGAAAATCCTGCCGTTTCCATAGAAACGTTACTCGATTTAGAAGGAGAAGTCATAGAACCCATAGTATTTCATAGCGCCGCAATTTCCGTGTGAATTCGTCAATGAGTGGGAGTGAGGGATGCTGTAAAGAAGGATTACTGGATCGGAAATGAGATTGTCGTATCCCAAAAGAAAATCCTGTCGTTTCCATAGAAACGTTACTCGATTAAGAAGGAAATGTCTTAGAACACATAGTATTTCATAGCGACGCAATTTCCGTGTGAATTCGTCAATGTGTGGGAGTGAGGGATGCAGTAAAGAGGGATTAGTGGATCGGAAATGAGATTGTCGTATCCCAAAAGAAAATCCTGTCGTTTCCATAGAAACGTTACTCGATTTAGAAGGAGAAGTCATTGAACCCATAGTATTTCATAGCGACTCAATTTCTGTGTTAATTCGTCAATGTGAGGGAGCTAGGGATGCAATAAAGAAGGAATAGTGCATCGAGAAGGAAATACTCGTATCGCAAAAGAAAAGACAGTCGTTTTCATAGAAACGTTAATCGATTTAGAAGGAAATGGCTTAGAACACATAGTATTTCATAGCGACGCAATTTCCGTCTGAATTCGTCAAAGAATGGGAGTGAGGGATGCAGTAAAGAAGGATTAGAGGATCGGAAATGAGATTGTCGTATCCCAAAAGAAAATCCTGTCGTATCCATAGAAACATTACTCTATTTAAATGGAAATGTCTTAGAACACATAGTATTTCATAGCGACGCAATTTCCGTGTGAATTCGTCAATGAATGGGAGTGAGGGATGCAGTAAAGAAGGATTAGTGGATCGGAAATGAGATTGTCGTAACCCAAAAGAAAATCCTGTCGTTTCCATAGATACGTTACTCGATTTAGAAGGAGAAGTCATAGAACCCATGGTATTGCATAGCGACGCAATTTCCGTGTGAATTCGTCAATGTGTGGTAGTGAGGGATGCAGTAAAGAAGGATTAGTGGATCGGAAATGTGATTGTCGTATCCCATAAGAAAATCCTGTCGTTTCCATAGAAACGTTACTCGATTTAAACGGAAATGTCTTAGAACACATAGTATTTCATAGCGACAGAATTTCCGTGTGAATTCGTCAATGAGTGGGAGTGAGGGATGCAGTAAAGAAGGATTAGCTGATCGGAAATCAGATTGTCGTATCCCAAAAGAAAATCCTGTCTTTTCCATAGAAACGTTACTCGATTTAGAAGGAGAAGTGATAGAACCCATAGTATTTCATAGCGACGCAATTTCCGTGCGAATTCGTCAATGAGTGGGAGTGAGGGATGCAGTAAAGAAGGATTAGTGGATCGGAAATGAGATTGTCGTATCCCAAAAGAAAATCCTGTCGTTTCCATAGAAACGTTACTCGAGTTAGAAGGAGAATTCATAGAACCCATAGTATTTCATAGCAACGCAATTTCCGTGTGAACTCGTCAATGAGTGGGAGTGAGGGATGCAGTAAAGAAGGATTAGAGGATCGGAAATGAGATTGTCGTATCCCAAAAGAAAATCCTGTCATTTCCATAGTAACGTTACTCGATTTAGAAGGAAATGTCTTAGAACACATAGTATTTCATAGCGACGCAATTTCCGTGTGAATTCGTCAATGTGTGGGAGTGAGGGATGCAGTAAAGAAGGATTAGTGGATCGGAAATGAGATTGTCGTATCCCAAAAGAAAATCCTGTCGTTTCCATAGAAACATTACTCGATTTAGAAGGAGAAGTCATAGAACCCATAATATTTCATAGCGACGCAATATCCGTTTGAATTCGGCAATGAGTGGGAGTGAGGGATGCAGTAAAGAGGGATTAGTGGATCGGAAATGAGATTGTCGTATCCCAAAAGAAAATCCTGCCGTTTCCATAGAAACGTTACTCGATTTAGAAGGAGAAGTCATAGAACCCATAGTATTTCATAGCGCCGCAATTTCCGTGTGAATTCGTCAATGAGTGGGAGTGAGGGATGCTGTAAAGAAGGATTACTGGATCGGAAATGAGATTGTCGTATCCCAAAAGAAAATCTTGTCGTTTACATAGAAACGTTACACGATTTTGAAGGAGAAGTCATAGAACCCATAGTATTTCATAGCGACGCAATTTCCGTGTGAATTCGTCAATGAGTGGGAGTGAGGGATGCAGTAAAGAAGGATTAGTTGATCGGTAATGAGATTGTCGTATCCCAAAAGAAAATCCTGTCGTATCCATAGAAACATTACTCGATGTAGATGGAAATGTCTTAGAACACATAGTATTTCATAGCGACGCAATTTCCGTGTGAATTCGTCAATGAGTGGGAGTGAGGGATGCAGTAAAGAAGGATTAGTGGATCGGAAATGAGATTGTCGTATCCCAAAAGAAAATCCTGTCGTTTCCATAGAAACGTTACTCGATTTAGTAGGAGAAGTCATTGCACCCATAGTATTTCATAGCGACTCAATTTCTGTGTTAATTCGTCAATGTGAGGGAGCTAGGGATGCAATAAAGAAGGAATAGTGCATCGAGAAGGAAATACTCGTATCGCAAAAGAAAAGCCAGTCGTTTTCATAGAAATGTTAATCGATTTAGAAGGAAATGGCTTAGAACAAATAGTATTTCATAGCGACGCAATTTCCGTCCGAATTCGTCAATGAGTGGGAGTGAGGGATGCAGTAAAGAAGGATTAGTGGATCGGAAATGAGATTGTCGTATCCCAAAAGAAAATCCTGTCGTTTCCATAGAAACGTTACTCGATTAAGAAGGAAATGTCTTAGAACACACAGTATTTCATAGCGACGCAATTTCCGTGTGAATTCGTCAATGTGTGGGAGTGAGGGATGCAGTAAAGAAGGATTAGTGGATCGGAAATGAGATTGTCGTATCCCAAAAGAAAATCCTGTCGTTTCCATAGAAACGTTACTCGAGTTAGAAGGAGAATTCATAGAACCCATAGTATTTCATAGCAACGCAATTTCCGTGTGAACTCGTCAATGAGTGGGAGTGAAAGATGCAGTAAAGAAGGACTAGTGGATCGGAAGTGAGATTGTCGTATCCCAAAAGAAAATCCTGTCGTTTCCATAGAGACGTATCTCGATTTAGAAGGAAATGTCTTAGAACACATAGTATTTCATAGCGACGCAATTTCCGTGTGAATTCGTCAATGTGTGGGAGTGAGGAATGCAGTAAAGAAGGATTAGTGGATCGGAAATGAGATTGTCGTATCCCAAAAGAAAATCCTGTCGTTTCCATAGAAACGTTACTCGATTTAGAAGGAGAGGTCATAGAACCCATAGTATTTCATAGCGACGCAATTTCCGTTTGAATTCGTCAATGTGTGGGAGTGAGGGATGCAGTAAAGACGGATTAGTGGATCGGAAATGAGATTGTCGTATCCCAAAAGAAAATCCTGCCGTTTCCATAGAAACGTTACTCGATTTAGAAGGAGAAGTCATAGAACCCATAGTATTTCATAGCGCCGCAATTTCCGTGTGAATTCGTCAATGAGTGGGAGTGAGGGATGCTGTAAAGAAGGATTAGTGGATCGGAAATGAGATTGTCGTATCTCAAAAGAAAATCCTGTCGTTTCCATAGAAACCTTACTCGATTTTGAAGGAGAAGTGATAGAACCCATTGTATTTCATAGCGACGCAATTTCCGTGTGAATTCGTCAATGAGTGGGAGTGAGGGATGCAGTAAAGAAGGATTAGTGGATCGTAAATGAGATTGTCGTATCCCAAAAGAAAATCCTGTCGTATCCATAGAAACATTACTCGATTTAGATGGAAATGTCTTAGAACACATAGTATTTCATAGCGACGCAATTTCCGTGTGAATTCGTCAATGAGTGGGAGTGAGGGATGCAGTAAAGGAGGATTAGTGGATCGGAAATGAGACTGTCGTATCCCAAAAGAAAATCCTGTCGTTTCCATAGAACGTTACTCGATTTAGAAGGAGAAGTCATAGAACCAGTAGTATTTCATAGCGACGCAATTTCCGTGTAAATTCTTCAATGAGTGGGAGTGAGGGATGCAGTAAAGAAGGGTTAGTGGATCGGAAATGAGATTGTCGTATCCCAAAAGAAAATCCTGTAGTTTCCATAGAAACGTTACTCGATTTAGAAGGAAATGTCTTAGAACACATTGTATTTCATAGCGACGCAATTTCCGTGTGAATTCGTCAATGTGTGGGAGTGAGGGATGCAGTAAAGAAGGATTAGAGGATCGGAAATGAGATTGTCGTATCCCAAAAGAAAATCCTGTCGTTTCCATAGAAACGTTTCTCTATTTAGAAGGAGAAGTCATAGAACCCATAGTATTTCATAGCGACGCAATATCCGTGTGAATTTGTCAATGAGTGGGAGTGAGGGATGCAGTAAAGTAGGATTAGTGGATCGGAAATAAGATTGTCGTATCCCAAAAGAGAATCCTGTCGTTTCCATTGAAACGTTACTCGATTTAGAAGGAGAAGTCATAGAACCCATAGTATATCATAGCGACGCAATTTCCGGGTGAATTCGTCAATGTGTGGTAGTGAGGGATGCAGTAAAGAAGGTTTAGTGGATCGAAAGTGAGATTGTCGTATCCCATAAGAAAATCCTGTCGTTTCCATAGAAACGTTACTCGATTTAGAAGGAAATGTCTTAGAACACATAGTATTTCATAGCGACCCAATTTCCGTGTGATTTCAACAATGAGTGGGAGTGAGGGATGCAGTGAAGAAGGATTAGTGGATCGGAAATGAGACTGTCGTATCCCAAAAGAAAATCCTGTCGTTTCCATAGGAACGTTACTCGATTTAGAAGGAGAAGTCATAGAGCCCATAGTATTTCATAGCGACGCAATTTCCGTGTGAATTCGTCAATGAGTGGGAGTGAGGGATGCAGTAAAGAAGGATTAGTGGATCGGAAATGAGATTGTCGTATCCCAAAAGAAAATCCTGTCGTTTCCATAGAAACGTTACTCGATTTAGAAGGAAATGTCTTAGAACACATTGTATTTCATAGCGACGCAATTTCTGTGTGAATTCAACAATGAATGGGAGTGAGGGATGCAGTAAAGAAGGATTAGTGGATCTGAAATGAGATTGTCGTATCCCAAAAGAAAATCAAGTCGTTTCCATAGAAACGTTACTCGATTTAGAATGAAATGTCTTAGAACACATAGTATTTCATAGCGACGCAATTTCCGTGTGAATTCGTCAATGCGTGGGTGTGAGGGATGCAGTAAAGAAGGATTAGAGGATCGGAAATGAGATTGTCGTATCCCAAAAGAAAATCCTGTCGTTTCCATAGAAATGTTACTCGATTTAGAAGGAGAAGTCATAGAACCCATAGTATTTCATAGCGACGCAATTTCCGTGTGAATTCGTAAATAAGTGGGAGTGAGGGATGCAGTAAAGAGGGATTAGTGGATCGGAAGTGAGATTGTCGTATCCCAGAAGAAAATCCTGTCGTTTCCATAGAAACGTTACGCGATTTAGAAGGAGAAGTCTTAGAACACATAGTATTTCATAGCGACGCAATTTCCTTGTGAATTCCTCAATGAGTGGGAGTGAGGGATGCAGTAAAGAAGGATTTGTGGATCGGAAATGAGATTGTCGTGTCCCAAAAGAAAATCCTGTCGTTTCCATAGAAACGTTACTCGATTTAGAAGGAGAAGTCATAGAACCCATAGTATTTCATAGCGACGCAATTTCCGTGTGAATTCGTCAATGAGTGGGAGTGAGGGATGCAGTAAAGAAGAATTAGTGGATGGGAAATGAGATTGTCGTGTCCCAAAAGAAAATCCTGTCGTTTCCAGAGAAACGTTACTCGATTTAGAAGGAAATGTCTTAGAACACATAGTATTTCATAGCGACGCAATTTCCGTGTGAATTCGTCAATGTGTGGGAGTGAGGGATGCAGTAAAGAAGGATTAGTGGATCGGAAATGAGATTGTCGTATCCCAAAAGAAAATCCTGTCGTTTCCATAGAAACGTTACTCAATTTAGAAGGAAATGTCTTAGAACACATAGTATTTCATAGCGACGCAATCTCCATGTGAATTCGTCAATGTGTGGGAGTGAGGGATGCAGTAAAGAAGGATTAGTGGATCGGAAATGAGATTGTCGTATCCCAAAAGAAAATCCAGTCGTTTCCATAGAAACGTTACTCGATTTAGAAGGAAATGTCTTAGAACACATAGTATTTCATAGCGACGCAATTTCCGTGTGAATTCGTCAATGTGTGGGAGTGAGGGATGCAGTAAAGAAGGATTAGTGTATCGGAAATGAGATTGTCGTATCCCAAAAGAAAATCCTGTCGTTTCCATAGAAACGTTACTCGATTTAGAAAAAATGTCTTAGAACACATAGTATTTCATAGCGACGCAATTTCCGTGTGAATTCGTCAATGTGTGGTAGTGAGTGATGCAGTAAAGGAGGATTAGTGGATCGGAAATGTGATTGTCGTATCCCAAAAGAAAATCCTGTCGTTTCCATAGAAACGTTACTCGATTTAGAAGGAAATGTCTTAGAACACATTGTATTTCATAGCGACGCTATTTCCGTGTGAATTCAACAATGAATGGGAGTGAGGGATGCAGTAAAGAAGGATTAGTGGATCTGAAATGAGATTGTCGTATCCCAAAAGAAAATCAAGTCGTTTCCATAGAAACGTTACTCGATTTAGAATGAAATGTCTTAGAACACATAGTATTTCATAGCGACGCAATTTCCGTGTGAATTCGTCAATGCGTGGGTGTGAGGGATGCAGTAAAGAAGGATTAGAGGATCGGAAATGAGATTGTCGTATCCCAAAAGAAAATCCTGTCGTTTCCATAGAAATGTTACTCGATTTAGAAGGAGAAGTCATAGAACCCATAGTATTTCATAGCGACGCAATTTCCGTGTGAATTCGTAAATAAGTGGGAGTGAGGGATGCAGTAAAGAGGGATTAGTGGATCGGAAGTGAGATTGTCGTATCCCAGAAGAAAATCCTGTCGTTTCCATAGAAACGTTACGCGATTTAGAAGGAGAAGTCTTAGAACACATAGTATTTCATAGCGACGCAATTTCCTTGTGAATTCGTCAATGAGTGGGAGTGAGGGATGCAGTAAAGAAGGATTTGTGGATCGGAAATGAGATTGTCGTGTCCCAAAAGAAAATCCTGTCGTTTCCATAGAAACGTTACTCGATTTAGAAGGAGAAGTCATAGAACCCATAGTATTTCATAGCGACGCAATTTCCGTGTGAATTCGTCAATGAGTGGGAGTGAGGGATGCAGTAAAGAAGAATTAGTGGATGGGAAATGAGATTGTCGTGTCCCAAAAGAAAATCCTGTCGTTTCCAGAGAAACGTTACTCGATTTAGAAGGAAATGTCTTAGAACACATAGTATTTCATAGCGACGCAATTTCCGTGTGAATTCGTCAATGTGTGGGAGTGAGGGATGCAGTAAAGAAGGATTAGTGGATCGGAAATGAGATTGTCGTATCCCAAAAGAAAATCCTGTCGTTTCCATAGAAACGTTACTCAATTTAGAAGGAAATGTCTTAGAACACATAGTATTTCATAGCGACGCAATCTCCATGTGAATTCGTCAATGTGTGGGAGTGAGGGATGCAGTAAAGAAGGATTAGTGGATCGGAAATGAGATCGTCGTATCCCAAAAGAAAATCCAGTCGTTTCCATAGAAACGTTACTCGATTTAGAAGGAAATGTCTTAGAACACATAGTATTTCATAGCGACGCAATTTCCGTGTGAATTCGTCAATGTGTGGGAGTGAGGGATGCAGTAAAGAAGGATTAGTGTATCGGAAATGAGATTGTCGTATCCCAAAAGAAAATCCTGTCGTTTCCATAGAAACGTTACTCGATTTAGAAAAAATGTCTTAGAACACATAGTATTTCATAGCGACGCAATTTCCGTGTGAATTCGTCAATGTGTGGTAGTGAGTGATGCAGTAAAGGAGGATTAGTGGATCGGAAATGTGATTGTCGTATCCCATAAGAAAATCCTGTCGTTTCCATAGAAACGTTACTCGATTTAGAAGGAAATGTCTTAGAACACGTAGTATTTCATAGCGACGCAATTTCCGTGTGAATTCGTCAATGAGTGGGAGTGAGAGATGCAGTAAAGAAGGATTAGTGTATCGGAAATGAGATTGTCGTATCCCAAAAGAAAATCCTGTCGTTTCCATAGAAACGTTACTCGATTTAGAAGGAGAAGTCATAGAACCCATAGTATTTCATAGCGACCCAATTTCCGTGTGAATTCGTCAATGAGTGGGAGTGAGGAATGCAGTAAAGAAGGATTAGTGTATCGGAAATGAGATTGTCGTATCCCAAAAGAAAATCCGGTCGTTTCCATAGAAACGTTACTCGATTTAGAAGGAGAAGTCATAGAACCCATAGTATTTCATAGCGACGCAATTTCCGTGTGAATTCGTCAATGAGTGGGAGTGAGGGATGCAGTAAAGAAGGATTAGTGGATCGGAAATGAGATTGTCGTATCCCAAAAGAAAATCCTGTCGTTTCCATAGAAACGTTACTCGATTTAGAAAAAATGTCTTAGAACACATAGTATTTCATAGCGACGCAATTTCCGTGTGAATTCGTCAATGTGTGGTAGTGAGTGATGCAGTAAAGGAGGATTAGTGGATCGGAAATGTGATTGTCGTATCCCATAAGAAAATACTATCGTTTCCATAGAAACGTTACTCGATTTAGAAGGAAATGTCTTAGAACACATAGTATTTCATAGCGTCGCAATTTCCGTGTGAATTCGTCAATGAGTGGGAGTGAGGGATGCAGTAAAGAAGGATTTGTGGATCGGAAATGAGATTGTCGCATCCAAAAGAAAATCCTGTCGTTTCCATAGAAACCTTACTCGATTTAGAAGGAGAAGTCATAGAACCCATAGTATTTCATAGCGACCCAATTTCCGTGTGAATTCGTCAATGAGTGGGAGTGAGGGATGCAGTAAAGAAGGATTAGAGGATCGGAAATGAGATTGTCGTATCCCAAAAGAAAATCCTGTCGTTTCCATAGAAACGTTACTCGATTTAGAAGGAAATGTCTTAGAACACACTGTATTTCATAGCGACGCAATTTACGTGTGAATTCGTCAATGTGTGGGAGTGAGGGATGCAGTAAAGAAGGATTAGTGGATCTGAAATGAGATTGTCGTATCCCAAAAGAAAATCCTGTCGTTTCCATAGAAACGTTACTTGATTTAGAAGAAGTCATAGAACCCATAGTATTTCATAGCGACGTAATTTCCGTGTGAATTCGTCAATGAATGGGAGTGAGGGATATAGTAAAGAAGGATTAGTGGATCGGAAATGAGATCGTCGTATCCCAAAAGAAAATCCTGTCGTTTCCATAGAAACGTTACTCGATGTAGAAGGAAATGTCTTAGAACACATAGTATTTCATAGCGATGCAATTTCCGTGTGAATTCGTCAATTTGTGGGAGTGAGGGACGCAGTAAAGAAGGATTAGTGGATCGGAAATGAGATTGTCGTATCCCAAAAGAAAATCCTGTCGTTTCCATAGAAACGTTACTCGATTTAGAAGGAGAAGTCATAGAACCCATAGTATTTCATAGCGATGCAATTTCCGTGTGAATTCGTCAATGAGTGGGAGTGAGGGATGCAGTAAAGAAGGATTAGTTAATCGGAAATGAGATTGTCGTATCCCAAAAGAAAATCCTGTCGTATCCATAGAAACATTACTCGATTTAGATGGAAATGTCTTAGAACAAATAGTATTTCATAGCGACGCAATTTCCGTGTGAATTCGTAAATGAGTGGCAGTGAGGGATGCAGTAAAGAAGGATTAGTGGATCGGAAATGAGATTGTCGTATCCCAAAAGAAAATCCTGTCGTTTCCATAGAGATGTTACCCGATTTAGAAGGAGAAGTTATTGAACCCATAGTATTTCATAGCGACTCAATTTCTGTGTTAATTCGTCAATGTGAGGGAGCTAGGGAAGCAATAAAGAAGGGATAGTGCATCGAGAAGGAGGTACTCGTATCGCAAAAGAAAAGCCAGTCGTTTTCATAGAAACGTTAATCGATTTAGAAGGAAATGGCTTAGAACACATAGTATTTCATAGCGACGCAATTTCCGTGTGAATTCGTCAATGAGTGGGAGTGAGGGATGCAGTAAAGAAGGATTAGTGGATCGGAAATGAGATTGTCGTATACCAAAAGAAAATCCTGTCGTTTCCATAGAAACGTTATTCGATTTAGAAGGAGAAGTCATAGAACCCATAGTGTTTCATAGCGACGCAATTTCCGTGTGAATTCGTCAGTGAGTGGGAGTGAGGGATGCAGTAAAGAAGGATTAGTGGATCGGAAATGAGATTGTAGTATCCCAAAAGAAAATCCTGTCGTTTCCATAGAAACGTTACTCGATTTAGAAGGAGAAGTCATAGAACCCATAGTATTTCATGGCGACGCAATTTCCGTGTGAATTCGTCAATGTGTGGTAGTGAGGGAAGCAGTAAAGAAGGATTAGTGGAACGGAAATGTGATTGTCGTATCCCATAAGAAAATCCTGTCGTTTCCATAGAAACGTTACTCGATTTAGAAGGAAATGTCTTAGAACACATAGTATTTCATAGCGACGCAATTTCCGTGTGAATTCGTCAATGAGTGGGAGTGAGGGATGCAGTAAAGAAGGATTAGTGGATCGGAAATGAGATTGTCGTATTCCAAAAGAAAATCCTGTCGTTTCCATAGAAACGTTACTCGATTTAGGAGGAGAAGTCATAGAACCCATAGTATTTCATAGCGACGCAATTTCCGTGTGAATTCGTCAATGTGTGGGAGTGAGGGATGCAGTAAAGAAGGATTCATGGATCGGAAATGAGATTGTCGTATCCCAAAAGAAAGTCCTGTCGTTTCCATAGAAACGTTACTCGATTTAGAAGGAAATGTCTTAGAACACATAGTATTTCATAGCGACGCAATTTCCGTGTGAATTCGTCAATGTGTGGGAGTGATTGATGCAGTAAAGAAGGATTAGTGGATCGGAAATGAGATAGCCGCATCCCAAAAGAAAATCCTGTGGTTTCCATAGAAACGTTACTCAATTTAGAAGGAAATGTCTTAGAACACATAGTATTTCATAGCGACACAATTTCCGTGTGAATTCGTCAATGTGTGGGAGTGAGGGATGCAGTAACGAAGGATTAGTGGATCGGAAATGAGATTGTCGTATACCAAAAGAAAATCCTGTCGTTTCAATAGAAACGTTACTCGATTTAGAAGGAGAAGTCATAGAACCCATAGTATTTCATAGCGACGCAATTTCCGTGTGAATTCGTCAATGTGTGCGAGTGAGGGATGCAGTAAACAAGGATTAGTGGATCGGAAATGTGATTGTCGTATCCCATAAGAGAATCCTGTCGTTTCCATAGAAACGTTACTCAATTTTGAAGGAAATGTCTTAGAACACATAGTATTTCATAGCGACGCAATTTCCGTGTAAATTCGTCAATGAGTGTGAGTGAGGGATGCAGTAAAGAAGGATTAGTGCATCGGAAATGAGATTGTCGTATCCCAAAAGAAAATCCTGTCATTTCCATAGAAACGTTACTCGATTTAGAAGGAAATTTCTTAGAACCCATAGTATTTCATAGCGACGCAATTTCCGTGTGAATTCGTCAATGAGTGGGAGTGAGAGATGCAGTAAAGAAGGATTAGAGGATCGGAAATGAGATTGTCGTATCCCAAAAGAAAACCCTATCGTTTCCATAGAAACGTTACTCGATTTAGAAGGAAATGTCTTAGAACACATTGTATTTCATAGCGACGCAATTTCCGTGTGAATTTGTTAATGTGTGGGAGTGAGGGATGCAGTAAAGAAGGATTAGTGGATCTGAAATGAGATTGTCGTATCCCAAAAGAAAATCCTGTCGTTTCCATAGAAACGTTACTTGATTTAGAAGAAGTCATAGAACCCATAATATTTCATAGCGACGCAATTTCCGTGTGAATTCGTCAATGAGTGGGAGTGAGGGATGCAGTAAAGAAGGATTAGTGGATCGGAAATGAGATTGTCGTACCCTAAAGAAAATCCTCTCGTTTCCATAGAAACGTTACTCGATTTCGAAGGAAATGTCTTACAACACATAGTATTTCATAGCGACGAAATTTCCGTGTGAATTCGTCAATGAGTGGGAGTGAGGGATGCAGTAAAGAAGGATTAGTGGATCGGAAATGAGATTGTCTTACCCTAAAGAAAATCCTGTCGTTTCCATAGAAACGTTACTCGATTTCGAAGGAAATGTCTTAGAACACATAGTATTTCATAGCGACGAAATTTCCGTGTGAATTCGTCAATGAGTGGGAGTGATGGATGCAGTAAAGAAGGATTAGTGGATCGGAAATGAGATTGTCGAATCCCAAAAGAAAATTCTGTCGTTTCCATAGAAACGTTACTCGATTTAGAAGGAGAAGTCATAGAACCCATAGTATTTCATACCGACGCAATTTCTGTGTGAATTCGTCAATGAGTGGGAGTGAGGGATGCAGTAAAGAAGGATTAGTGGATCGGAAATGAGATTGTCGTATCCCAAAAGAAAATCCTGTCGTATCCATAGAAACGTAACTCGATTTAGAAGGAAATGTCTTAGAACACATAGTATTTCATAGCGACACAATTTCCGTGTGAATTCGTCAATGTGTGGAAGTGAGGGATGCACTAAAGAAGGATTAGTGGATCGGAAATGAGATTGTCGTATCCCAAAGGAAAATCCTGTCGTTTCCATAGAAACATTACTGGATTTAGAAGGAAATGTCTTAGAAGAAATAGTATTTCATAGCGACACAATTTCCGTGTGAATTCGTCAATGTGTGGGAGTGAGGGATGCACTAAAGAAGGATTAGTGGATCGGAAATGAGATTGTCGTAGCCCAAAAGAAAATCCTGTCGTTTCCATAGAAACGTTACATGATTTAGAAGGAGAAGTCATAGAACCCATAGTATTTCATAGCGACGCAATTTCCGTGTGAATTCGTCAATGAGTGGGAGTGAGGGATGCAGTAAAGAAGGATTAGAGGATCGGAAATGAGATTGTCGTATCCCAAAAGAAAATCCTGTCGTTTCCATAGAAACGTTACTCGATTTAGAAGGAAATGTCTTAGAACACATTGTATTTCATAGCGACGCAATTTCCGTGTGAATTCGTTAATGTGTGGGAGTGAGGGATGCAGTAAAGAAGGATTAGTGGATCTGAAATGAGATTGTCGTATCCCAAAAGAAAATCCTGTCGTTTCCATAGAAACGTTACTTGAATAAGAAGAAGTCATAGAACCCATAGTATTTCATGGCGACGCAATTTCCGTGTGAATTCGTCAATGAGTGGGAGTGAGGGATGCAGTAATAAAGGATTAGTGGATCGGAAATGAGATTGTCGTATTCCTAAAGAAAATCCTGTCGTTTCCATAGAAACGTTACTCGATTTAGAAGGAAATGTCTTAGAACACATAGTATTTCATAGCGACGCAATTTCCGTGTGAATTCGTCATTGTGTGGGAGTGAGGGATGCAGTAAAGAAGGATTAGTGGATCGGAAATGTGATTGTCGTATCCCAAAAGAAAATCCTGTCGTTTCCATAGAAACGTTACTCGATTTAGGAGAGGTCATAGAACATATAGTATTTCATAGCGACGCAATTTCCATGTGAATTCGTCAATGAGTGGGAGTGAGGGATGCAGTAATAAAGGATTAGTGGATCGGAAATGAGATTGTCGTATTCCTAAAGAAAATCCTGTCGTTTCCATAGAAACGTTACTCGATTTAGAAGGAAATGTCTTAGAACACATAGTATTTCATAGCGACGCAATTTCCGTGTGAATTCGTCATTGTGTGGGAGTGAGGGATGCACTAAAGAAGGATTAGTGGATCGGAAATGAGATTGTAGTACCCCAAAAGAAAATCCTGTCGTTTCCAAGGAAAAGTTACTCGATTTAGAAGGAGAAGTCATAGAACCCATAGTATTTCATAGCGAAGCAATTTCCGTGTGAATTCGTCAATGAGTGGGAGTGAGGGATGCAGTAAAGAAGGATTAGTGTATCAGAAATGAGATTGTCGTATCCCAAAAGAAAATCCTGTCGTTTCCATAGAAACGTTACTCGATTTAGAAGGAGAAGTCATAGAACCCATAGTATTTCATAGCGACGCAATTTCCGTGTGAATTCGTCAATGTGTGGGAGTGAGGGATGCAGTAAAGAAGGATTAGTGGATCGGAAATGTGATTGTCGTATCCCATAAGAAAATCCTGTCGTTTCCATAGAAACGTTACTCGATTTAGAAGGAAATTTCTTAGAACCCATAGTATTTCATAGCGACGCAATTTCCGTGTGAATTCGTCAATGAGTGGGAGTGAGGGATGCAGTAAAGAAGGATTAGAGGATCGGAAATGAGATTGTCGTATCCCAAAAGAAAATCCTGTCGTTTCCATAGAAACATTACTCGATTTAGAAGGAAATGTCTTAGAACACATTGTATTTCATAGCGACGCAATTTCCGTGTGAATTTGTCAATGTGTGGGAGTGAGGGATGCAGTAAAGATGAATTAGTGGATCTGAAATGAGATTGTCGTATCCCAAAAGAAAATCCTGTCGTTTCCATAGAAACGTTACTTGATTTAGAAGAAGTCATAGAACCCATAATATTTCATAGCGACGCAATTTCCGTGTGAATTCGTCAATGAGTGGGAGTGAGGGATGCAGTAAAGAAGGATTAGTGGATCGGAAATGAGATTGTCGTACCCTAAAGAAAATCCTGTCATTTCCATAGAAACGTTACTCGATTTCGAAGGAAATGTCTTAGAACACATAGTATTTCATAGCGACGAAATTTCCGTGTGAATTCGTCAATGAGTGGGAGTGAGGGATGCAGTAAAGAAGGATTAGTGGATCGGAAATGAGATTGTCGTATCCGAAAAGAAAATCCTGTCGTTTCCATAGAAACGTTACTCGATTTAGAAGGAGAAGTCATAGAACATATAGTATTTCATAGCGACGCAATTTCCGTGTGAATTCGTCAATGAGTGGGAGTGATGGATGCAGTAATGAAGGATTAGTGGATCGGAAATGAGATTGTCGTATTCCTAAAGAAAATCCTGTCGTTTCCATAGAAACGTTACTCGATTTAGAAGGAAATGTCTTAGAACACATAGTATTTCATAGCGACGCAATTTCCGTGTGAAATCGTCAATGTGTGGGAGTGAGGGATGCAGTAAAGAAGGATTAGTGGATCGGAAATGAGATTGTCGTATCCCAAAAGAAAATCCTGTCGTTTCCATAGAAACGTTACTCGATTTAGAAGGAGAAGTCATAGAACCCATAGTATTTCATAGCGACGCAATTTCCGTGTGAATTCGTCAATGAGTGGGAGTGAGGGATGCAGTAAAGAAGGATTAGTGGATCGGAAATGAGATTGTCGTATCCCAAAAGAAAATCCTGTCGTATCCATAGAAACGTAACTCGATTTAGAAGGAAATGTCTTAGAACACATAGTATTTCATAGCGACACAATTTCCGTGTGAATTCGTCAATGTGTGGGAGTGAGGGATGCACTAAAGACGGATTAGTGGATCGGAAATGAGATTGTCGTATCCCAAAACAAAATCCTGTCGTTTCCATAGAAACATTACTGGATTTAGAAGGAAATGTCTTAGAACACATAGTATTTCATAGCGACACAATTTCCGTGTGAATTCGTCAATGTGTGGGAGTGAGGGATGCACTAAAGAAGGATTAGTGGATCGGAAATGAGATTGTCGTAGCCCAAAAGAAAATCCTGTCGTTTCCATAGAAACGTTACATGATTTAGAAGGAGAAGTCATAGAACCCATAGTATTTCATAGCGACGCAATTTCCGTGTGAATTCGTCAATGAGTGGGAGTGAGGGATGCAGTAAAGAAGGATTAGAGGATCGGAAATGAGATTGTCGTATCCCAAAAGAAAATCCTGTCGTTTCCATAGAAACGTTACTCGATTTAGAAGGAAATGCCTTAGAACACATTGTATTTCATAGCGACGCAATTTCCGTGTGAATTCGTTAATGTGTGGGAGTGAGGGATGCACTAAAGAAGGATTAGTGGATCGGAAATGAGATTCTAGTACCCCAAAAGAAAATCCTGTCGTTTCCAAAGAAACGTTACTCGATTTAGAAGGAGAAGTCATAGAACCCATAGTATTTCATAGCGACGCAATTTCCGTGTGAATTCGTCAATGAGTGGGAGTGAGGGATGCAGTAAAGAAGGATTAGTGTATCGGAAATGAGATTGTCGTATCCCAAAAGAAAATCCTGTCGTTTCCATAGAAACGTTACTCGATTTAGAAGGAGAAGTCATAGAACCCATAGTATTTCATAGCGACGCAATTTCCGTGTGAATTCGTCAGTGAGTGGGAGTGAGGGATGCAGTAAAGAAGGATTAGTGGATCGGAAATGAGATTGTAGTATCCCAAAAGAAAATCCTGTCGTTTCCATAGAAACGTTACTCGATTTAGAAGGAGAAGTCATAGAACCCATAGTATTTCATAGCGACGCAATTTCCGTGTGAATTCGACAATGTGTGGTAGTGAGGGAAGCAGTAAAGAAGGATTAGTGGATCGGAAATGTGATTGTCGTATCCCATAAGAAAATCCTGTCGTTTCCATAGAAACGTTACTCGATTTAGAAGGAAATGTCTTAGAACACATAGTATTTCATAGCGACGCAATTTCCGTGTGAATTCGTCAATGAGTGGGAGTGAGGGATGCAGTAAAGAAGGATTAGTGGATCGGAAATGAGATTGTCGTATCCCAAAAGAATATCCTGTCGTTTCCATAGAAACGTTACTCGATTTAGGAGGAGAAGTCATACAACCCATAGTATTTCATAGCGACGCAATGTCCGTGTGAATTCGTCAATGTGTGGGAGTGAGGGATGCAGTAAAGAAGGATTAGTGGATCGGAAACGAGATTGTCGTATCCCAAAAGAATTCCTGTCGTTTCCATAGAAACGTTACTCGATTTAGAAGGAAATGTCTTAGAACACATAGTTTTTCATAGCGACGCAATTTCCGTGTGAATTCGTCAATGTGTGGGAGTGAGGGATGCAGTAAAGAAGGATTAGTGGATCGGAAATGAGATTGTCGTATACCAAAAGAAAATCCTGTCGTTTCAATAGAAACGTTACTCGATTTAGAAGGAGAAGTCATAGAACCCATAGTATTTCATAGCGACGCAATTTCCGTGTGAATTCGTCAATGTGTGGGAGTGAGGGATGCAGTAAAGAAGGATTAGTGGATCGGAAATGTGATTGTCGTATCCCATAAGAAAATCCTGTCGTTTCCATAGAAACGTTACTCGATTTGGAAGGAAATGTCTTAGAACACATAGTATTTCATAGCGACGCAGTTTCCGTGTAAATTCGTCAATGAGTGGGAGTGAGGGATGCAGTAAGGAGGGATTAGTGGATCGGAAATGAGATTGTCGTATCCCAAAAGAAAATCCTGCCGTTTCCATAGAAACGTTACTCGATTTAGAAGGAGAAGTCATAGAACCCATAGTATTTCATAGCGCCGCAATTTCCGTGTGAATTCGTCAATGAGTGGGAGTGAGGGATGCAGTAAAGGAGGATTAGTGGATAGGAAATGAGATTGTAGTATCCCAAAAGAAAATCCTGTCGTTTCCATAGAAACGTTACTCGATTTAGAAGGAAAAGTCATAGAACCCATAGTATTTCATAGCGACGATATTTCCGTGTGAATTCGTCAATGAGTGGGAGTGAGGGATGCAGTAAAGAAGGATTAGTGGATCGGAAATGAGATTGTCGTATGCCAAAAGAAAATCCTGTCGTTTCCATAGAAACGTTACTCGATTTAGGAGGAGAAGTCATAGAACCCATAGTATTTCATAACGACGCAATTTCCGTGTGAATTCGTCAATGTGTGGGAGTGAGGGATGCAGTAAAGAAGGATTAGTGGATCGGAAATGAGATTGTCGTATCCCAAAAGAAAATCCTGTCGTTTCCATAGAAACGTTACTCGATTTAGAAGGAAATGTCTTAGAACACATAGTATTTCATAGCAACGCAATTTCCGTGTGAATTCGTCAATGTGTGGGAGTGATTGATGCAGTAAAGAAGGATTAGTGGATCGGAAATGAGATAGTCGCATCCCAAAAGAAAATCCTGTCGTTTCCATAGAAACGTTACTCAATTTAGAGGTAAATGTCTTAGAACACATAGTATTTCATAGGGACGCAATTTCCGTGTGAATTCGTCAAAGTGTGGGAGTGAGGGATGCAGTAACGAAGGATTAGTGGATCGGAAATGAGATTATCGTATACCAAAAGAAAATCCTGTCGTTTCAATAGAAACGTTACTCGATTTAGAAGGAGAAGTCATAGAACCCATAGTATTTCATAGCGACGCAATTTCCGTGTGAATTCGTCAATGTGTGCGAGTGAGGGATGCAGTAAACAAGGATTAGTGGATCGGAAATGTGATTGTCGTATCCCATAAGAGAATCCTGTCGTTTCCATAGAAACGTTACTCGATTTAGAAGGAAATGTTTTAGAACACATAGTATTTCATAGCGACGCAATTTCCGTGTAAATTCGTCAATGAGTGGGAGTGAGGGATGCAGTAAAGAAGGATTAGTGGATCGGAAATGAGATTGTCGTATCCAAAAAGAAAATCCTGTCATTTCCATAGAAACGTTACTCGATTTAGAAGGAAATTTCTTAGAACCCATAGTATTTCATAGCGACGCAATTTCCGTGTGAATTTGTCAATGTGTGGGAGTGAGGGATGCAGTAAAGAAGGATTAGTGGATCTGAAATGAGATTGTCGTATCCCAAAAGAAAATCCTGTCGTTTCCATAGAAACGTTACTTGATTTATAAGAAGTCATAGAACCCATAATATTTCATAGCGATGCAATTTCCGTGTGAATTCGTCAATGTGTGGGAGTGAGGGATGCAGTGAAGAAGGATTAGTGGATCGGAAATGAGATTGTCGTACCCTAAAGAAAATCCTGTCGTTTCCATAGAAACGTTACTCGATTTCGAAGGAAATGTCTTAGAACACATAGTATTTCATAGCGACGAAATTTCCGTGTGAATTCGTCAATGAGTGGGAGTGAGGGATGCAGTAAAGAAGGATTAGTGGATCGGAAATGAGATTGTCGTACCCTAAAGAAAATCCTGTCGTTTCCATAGAAACGTTACTCGATTTCGAAGGAAATGTCTTAGAACACATAGTATTTCATAGCGACGGAATTTCCGTGTGAATTCGTCAATGAGTGGGAGTGAGGGATGCAGTAAAGAAGGATTAGTGGATCGGAAATGAGATTGTCGAATCCCAAAAGAAAATTCTGTCGTTTCCGTAGAAACGTTACTCGATTTAGAAGGAGAAATCATAGAGCCCATAGTATTTCATACCGACGCAATTTCCGTGTGAATTCGTCAATGAGTGGGAGTGAGGGATGCAGTAAAGAAGGATTAGTGGATCGGAAATGAGATTGTCGTATCCCAAAAGAAAATCCTGTCGTTTCCATAGAAACATTACTGGATTTAGAAGGAAATGTCTTAGAAGAAATAGTATTTCATAGCGACACAATTTCCGTGTGAATTCGTCAATGTGTGGGAGTGAGGGATGCACTAAAGAAGGATTAGTGGATCGGAAATGAGATTGTCGTAGCCCAAAAGAAAATCCTGTCGTTTCCATAGAAACGTTACATGATTTAGAAGGAGAAGTCATAGAACCCATAGTATTTCATAGCGACGCAATTTCCGTGTGAATTCGTCAATGAGTGGGAGTGAGGGATGCAGTAAAGAAGGATTAGAGGATCGGAAATGAGATTGTCGTATCCCAAAAGAAAATCCTGTCGTTTCCATAGAAACGTTACTCGATTTAGAAGGAAATGTCTTAGCACACATTGTATTTCATAGCGACGCAATTTCCGTGTGAATTCGTTAATGTGTGGGAGTGAGGGATGCAGTAAAGAAGGATTAGTGGATCTGAAATGAGATTGTCGTATCCCAAAAGAAAATCCTGTCGTTTCCATAGAAACGTTACTTGATTTAGAAGAAGTCATAGAACCCATAGTATTTCATAGCGACGCAATTTCCGTGTGAATTCGTCAATGAGTGGGAGTGAGGGATGCAGTAAAGAATGATTAGTAGATCGGAAATGAGATTGTCGTACCCTAAAGAAAATCCTGTCGTTTCCATAGAAACGTTACTCGATTTCGAAGGAAATGTCTCAGAACACATAGTATTTCATAGCGACGAAATTTCCGTGTGAATTCGTCGATGAGTGGGAGTGAGGGATGCAGTAAAGAAGGATTAGTGGATCGGAAATGTGATTGTCGTATCCCAAAAGAAAATCCTGTCGTTTCCATAGAAACGTTACTCGATTTAGAAGGAGAGGTCATAGAACATATAGTATTTCATAGCGACGCAATTTCCGTGTGAATTCGTCAATGAGTGGGAGTGAGGGATGCAGTAATAAAGGATTAGTGGATCGGAAATGAGATTGTCGTATTCCTAAAGAAAATCCTGTCGTTTCCATAGAAACGTTACTCGATTTAGAAGGAAATGTCTTAGAACACATAGTATTTCATAGCGACGCAATTTCCGTGTGAATTCGTCATTGTGTGGGAGTGAGGGATGCACTAAAGAAGGATTAGTGGATCGGAAATGAGATTGTTGTACCCCAAAAGAAAATCCTGTCGTTTCAAAAGAAAAGTTACTCGATTTAGAAGGAGAAGTCATAGAACCCATAGTATTTCATAGCGAAGCAATTTCCGTGTGAATTCGTCAATGAGTGGGAGTGAGGGATGCAGTAAAGAAGGATTAGTGTATCAGAAATGAGATTGTCGTATCCCAAAAGAAAATCCTGTCGTTTCCATAGAAACGTTACTCGATTTAGAAGGAAATGTCTTAGAACACATAGTATTTCATAGCGACGCAATTTCCGTGTGAAATCGTCAATGTGTGGGAGTGAGGGATGCAGTAAAGAAGGATTAGTGGATCGGAAATGAGATTGTCGAATCCCAAAAGAAAATCCTGTCGTTTCCATAGAAACGTTACTCGATTTAGAATTAGAAGTCATAGAACCCATAGTATTTCATAGCGACGCAATTTCCGTGTGAATTCGTCAATGAGTGGGAGTGAGGGATGCAGTAAAGAAGGATTAGTGGATCGGAAATGAGATTGTCGTATCCCAAAAGAAAATCCTGTCGTATCCATAGAAACGTAACTCGATTTAGAAGGAAATGTCTTAGAACACATAGTATTTCATAGCGACACAATTTCCGTGTGAATTCGTCAATGTGTGGGAGTGAGGGATGCACTAAAGAAGGATTAGTGGATCGGAAATGAGATTGTCGTATCCCAAAACAAAATCCTGTCGTTTCCATAGAAACATTACTGGATTTAGAAGGAAATGTCTTAGAACACATAGTATTTCATAGCGACACAATTTCCGTGTGAATTCGTCAATGAGTGGGAGTGAGGGATGCACTAAAGAAGGATTAGTGGATCGGAAATGAGATTGTCGTAGCCCAAAAGAAAATCCTGTCGTTTCCATAGAAACGTTACATGATTTAGAAGGAGAAGTCATAGAACCCATAGTATTTCATAGCGACGCAATTTCCGTGTGAATTCGTCAATGAGTGGGAGTGAGGGATGCTGTAAAGAAGGATTAGAGGATCGGAAATGAGATTGTCGTATCCCAAAAGAAAATCCTGTCGTTTCCATAGAAACGTTACTCGATTTAGAAGGAAATGTCTTAGAACACATTGTATTTCATAGCGACGCAATTTCCGTGTGAATTCGTTAATGTGTGGGAGTGAGGGATGCACTAAAGAAGGATTAGTGGATCGGAAATGAGATTGTAGTACCCCAAAAGAAAATCCTGTCGTTTCCAAAGAAACGTTACTCGATTTAGAAGGAGAAGTCATAGAACCCATAGTATTTCATAGCGACGCAATTTCCGTGTGAATTCGTCAATGAGTGGGAGCGAGGGATGCAGTAAAGAAGGATTAGTGTATTGGAAATGAGATTGTCGTATCCCAAAAGAAAATCCTGTCGTTTCCATAGAAACGTTACTCGATTTAGAAGGAGAAGTCATAGAACCCATAGTATTTCATAGCGACGCAATTTCCGTGTGAATTCGTCAGTGAGTGGGAGTGAGGGATGCAATAAAGAAGGATTAGTGGATCGGCAATCAGATTGTAGTATCCCAAAAGAAAATCCTGTCGTTTCCATAGAAACGTTACTCGATTTAGAAGGAGAAGTCATAGAACCCATAGTATTTCATAGCGACGCAATTTCCGTGTGAATTCGTCAATGTGTGGTAGTGAGGGAAGCAGTAAAGAAGGATTAGTGGATCGGAAATGTGATTGTCGTATCCCATAAGAAAATCCTGTCGTTTCCATAGAAACGTTACTCGATTTAGAAGGAAATGTCTCAGAACACATAGTATTTCATAGCGACGCAATTTCCGTGTGAATTCGTCAATGAGTGGGAGTGAGGGATGCAGTAAAGAAGGATTAGTGGATCGGAACTGAGATTGTCGTATCCCAAAAGAAAATCCTGTCGTTTCCATAGAAACGTTACTCGATTTAGGAGGAGAAGTCATACAACCCATAGTATTTCATAGCGACGCAATGTCCGTGTGAATTCGTCAATGTGTGGGAGTGAGGGATGCAATAAAGAAGGATTAGTGGATCGGAAATGAGATAGTCGCATCCCAAAAGAAAATCCTGTCGTTTCCATAGAAACGTTATTCAATTTAGAAGGAAATGTCTTAGAACACATAGTTTTTCATAGCGACGCAATTTCCGTGTGAATTCGTCAATGTGTGGGAGTGAGGGATGCAGTAAAGAAGGATTAGTGGATCGGAAATGAGATTGTCGTATCCCAAAAGAAAATCCTGTCGTTTCAATAGAAACGATACTCGATTTAGAAGGAGAAGTCATAGAACCCATAGTATTTCATAGCGACGCAATTTCCGTGTGAATTCGTCAATGTGTGGGAGTGAGGGATGCAGTAAAGAAGGATTAGTGGATCGGAAATGTGATTGTCGTATCCCATAAGAAAATCCTGTCGTTTCCATAGAAACGTTACTCGATTTAGAAGGAAATGTCTTAGAACACATAGTATTTCATAGCGACGCAATTTCCGTGTAAATTCGTCAATGAGTGGGAGTGAGGGATGCAGTAAGGAGGGATTAGTGGATCGGAAATGAGATTGTCGTATCCCAAGAGAAAATCCTGCCGTTTCCATGGAAACGTTACTCGATTTAGAAGGAGAAGTCATAGAACCCATAGTATTTCATAGCGCCGCAATTTCCGTGTGAATTCATCAATGAGTGGGAGTGAGGGATGCAGTAAAGGAGGATTAGTGGATAGGAAATGAGATTGTCGTATCCCAAAAGAAAATCCTGTCGTTTCCATAGAAACGTTACTCGATTTAGAAGGAAAAGTGATAGAACCCATAGTATTTCATAGCGACGCAATTTCCGTGTGAATTCGTCAATGAGTGGGAGTGAGGGATGCAGTAAAGAAGGATTAGTGGATCGGAAATGAGATTGTCGTATCCCAAAAGAAAATCCTGTCGTTTCCATAGAAACATTACTCGAATAAGATGGAAATGTCTTAGAACACATAGTATTTCATAGCGACGCAATTTCCGTGTGAATTCGTCAATGAGTGGGAGTGAGGGATGCAGTAAAGAAGGATTAGTGGATCGGAAATGAGATTGTCGTATCCCAAAAGAAAATCCTGTCGTTTCCACAGAAACGTTACTCGATTTAGAAGGAGAAGTCATTGAACCCATAGTATTTCATAGCGACTCAATTTCTGTGTTAATTCGTCAATGTGAGGGAGCTAGGGATGCAATAAAGAAGGAATAGTGCATCGAGAAGGAGGTACTCGTATCGCAAAAGAAAAGCCAGTCCTTTTCATAGAAACGTTAATCGATTTAGAAGGAAATCGCTTAGAACACATAGTATTTCATAGCGACGCAATTTCCGTCTGAATTCGTCAATGAGTATTAGTGAGGGATGCAGTAAAGAAGGATTAGTGGATCGAAAATGAGATTGTCGTATCCCAAAAGAAAATCCTGTCGTTTCCATTGAAACATTACTCGATTTAGAAGGAAATGTCTTAGAACACATAGTATTTCATGGCGACGCAATTTCCGTGTGAATTCGTCAATGTGTGGGAGTGAGGGATGCAGTAAAAAAGGATTAGTGGATCGGAAATGTGATTGTCGTACCCCAAAAGAAAATCCTGTAGTTTCCATAGAAACGTTACTCGACTTAGAAGGAAATGTCTTAGAACACATAGTATTTCATAGCGACGCAATTTCCGTGTGAATTCGTCAATGAGTTGGAGTGACGGATGCAGTAAAGAAGGATTAGTGGATCGGAAATGAGATTGTAGTACCCCAAAAGAAAATCCTGTCGTTTCCAAAGAAACGTTACTCGATTTAGAAGGAGAAGTCATAGAACCCATAGTATTTCATAGCGACGCAATTTCCGTGTGAATTCGTCAATGAGTGGGAGTGAGGGTTGCCGTAAAGATGGATTAGTGGATCGGAAGTGAGACTGTCGTATCCCAAAAGAAAATCCACTCGTTTACACAGAAACGTTACTCGATTTAGAAGGAAATGTCTTGGAACACATAGTATTTCATAGCGACGCAATTTCCGTGTGAATTCGTCAATGAGTGGGAGTGAGGGATGCAGTAAAGAAGGATTAGTGGAACAGAAATGAGATTGTCGTATCCCAAAAGAAAATCCTGTCGTTTAAATAGAAACGTTACTCGATTTAGAAGGAGAAGTCATAGAACCCATAGTATTTCATAGCGACGCAATTTCCGTGTGAATTCGTCAATGAGTGGGAGTGAGGGATGCAGTAAAGAAGGATTAGTGGATCCCAAAAGGAAAACCTGTCGTTTACACAGAAACGTTACTCGATTTAGAAGAAAATGTCTTAGAACACATAGTATTTCATAGCGACACAATTTCCGTGTGAATTCGTCAATGAGTGGGAGTGAGGGATGCAGTAAAGAAGGATTACTGGATCGGAAATGAGATTGTCGTATCCCAAAAGAAAATCGTGTCGTTTCCATAGAAACGCTACTCGATTTAGAAGGAGAAGTCATGGAACCCATAGTATTTTATAGCGACGCAATTTCCGTGTGAATTCGTCAAAGAGTGGGAGTGAGCGATGCAGTAAAGAAGGATTAGTGGATCGGAAATGAGATTGTCGTATCCCAAAAGAAAATCCTGTCGTTTCCATAGAAACGTTACTCGATTTAGAAGGAAATGTCTTAGAACACATAGTATTTCATAGCGACGCAATTTCCATGTGAATTCGTCAATGTGTGGGAGTGAGGGATGCAGTAAAGAAGGATTAGAGGATCGGAAATGAGATTGTCGTATCCCAAAAGAGAATCCTGTCGTTTCCATAGAAACGTTACTCGATTTAGAAGGAGAAGTCATAGAACCCATAGTATTTCATAGCGACGCTATTTCCGTGTGAATTCGTCAATGAGTGGGAGTGAGCGATACAGTAAAGAAGGATTAGTGGATCGGAAATGAGATTGTCGTATCCCAAAAGAAAATCCTTTCGTTTCCATAGCAACGTTACTCAATTTAGAAGGAGAAGTCCTTGAACACATAGTATTTCATAGCGACGCAATTTCCGTGTGAATTCGTCAATGAATGGGAGTGAGGGATGCAGTAAAGAAGGATTAGTGGATCGGAAATGAGATTGTCGTATCCCAAAAGAAAATCCTGTCGTTTCCATAGAAACGTTACTCGATTTAGAAGGAGGAGTCATAGAACCCATAGTATTTCATAGCGACGCAATTTCCGTGTGAATTCGTCAATGAGTGGGAGTGAGGGATGCAGTTAAGAAGGATTAGTGGATCGGAAATGAGATTGTCGTATCCCAAAAGAAAATCCTGTCGTTTCCATAGAAACGTTACTCTATTTAGTAGGAGAAGTCATAGAACCCATAGTATTTCATAGCGACGCAATTACCGTGTGAATTTCTCAATGAGTGGGAGTGAGGGATGCAGTAAAGAAGGATTATTGGATCGGAAATGAGATTGTCGTATCCCAAAAGAAAATCCAGTCGTTTACACAGAAACGTTACTCGATTTAGAAGGAAATGTCTTAGAACACATAGTATTTCATGGCGACGCAATTTCAGTGTGAATTCGTCAATGAGTGGGAGTGAGGGATGCAGTAAAGAAGGATTAGTGGATCGGAAATGAGATTATCGTATCCCAAAAGAAAATCCTGTCGTATCCATAGAAACATTACTCGAATAAGATGGAAATGTCTTAGAACACATAGTATTTCATAGCGACGCAATTTCCGTGTGAATTCGTCAATGAGTGGGAGTGAGGGATGCAGTAAGGAGGGATTAGTGGATCGGAAATGAGATTGTCGTATCCCAAGAGAAAATCCTGCCGTTTCCATGGAAACGTTACTCGATTTAGAAGGAGAAGTCATAGAACCCATAGTATTTCATAGCGCCGCAATTTCCGTGTGAATTCGTCAATGAGTGGGAGTGAGGGATGCAGTAAAGGAGGATTAGTGGATAGGAAATGAGATTGTCGTATCCCAAAAGAAAATCCTGTCGTTTCCATAGAAACGTTACTCGATTTAGAAGGAAAAGTCATAGAACCCATAGTATTTCATAGCGACGCAATTTCCGTGTGAATTCGTCAATGAGTGGGAGTGAGGGATGCAGTAAAGAAGGATTAGTGGATCGGAAATGAGATTGTCGTATCCCAAAAGAAAATCCTGTCGTTTCCATAGAAACATTACTCGAATAAGATGGAAATGTCTTAGAACACATAGTATTTCATAGCGACGCAATTTCCGTGTGAATTCGTCAATGAGTGGGAGTGAGGGATGCAGTAAAGAAGGATTAGTGGATCGGAAATGAGATTGTCGTATCCCAAAAGAAAATCCTGTCGTTTCCACAGAAACGTTACTCGATTTAGAAGGAGAAGTCATTGAACCCATAGTATTTCATAGCGACTCAATTTCTGTGTTAATTCGTCAATGTGAGGGAGCTAGGGATGCAATAAAGAAGGAATAGTGCATCGAGAAGGAGGTACTCGTATCGCAAAAGAAAAGCCAGTCCTTTCCATAGAAACGTTAATCGATTTAGAAGGAAATCGCTTAGAACACATAGTATTTCATAGCGACGCAATTTCCGTCTGAATTCGTCAATGAGTATTAGTGAGGGATGCAGTAAAGAAGGATTAGTGGATCGAAAATGAGATTGTCGTATCCCAAAAGAAAATCCTGTCGTTTCCATTGAAACATTACTCGATTTAGAAGGAAATGTCTTAGAACACATAGTATTTCATGGCGACGCAATTTCCGTGTGAATTCGTCAATGTGTGGGAGTGAGGGATGCAGTAAAAAAGGATTAGTGGATCGGAAATGTGATTGTCGTACCCCAAAAGAAAATCCTGTAGTTTCCATAGAAACGTTACTCGACTTAGAAGGAAATGTCTTAGAACACATAGTATTTCATAGCGACGCAATTTCCGTGTGAATTCGTCAATGAGTTGGAGTGACGGATGCAGTAAAGAAGGATTAGTGGATCGGAAATGAGATTGTAGTACCCCAAAAGAAAATCCTGTCGTTTCCAAAGAAACGTTACTCGATTTAGAAGGAGAAGTCATAGAACCCATAGTATTTCATAGCGACGCAATTTCCGTGTGAATTCGTCAATGAGTGGGAGTGAGGGTTGCCGTAAAGATGGATTAGTGGATCGGAAGTGAGACTGTCGTATCCCAAAAGAAAATCCAGTCGTTTACACAGAAACGTTACTCGATTTAGAAGGAAATGTCTTAGAACACATAGTATTTCATAGCGACGCAATTTCCGTGTGAATTCGTCAATGAGTGGGAGTGAGGGATGCAGTAAAGAAGGATTAGTGGAACAGAAATGAGATTGTCGTATCCCAAAAGAAAATCCTGTCGTTTAAATAGAAACGTTACTCGATTTAGAAGGAGAAGTCATAGAACCCATAGTATTTCATAGCGACGCAATTTCCGTGTGAATTCGTCAATGAGTGGGAGTGAGGGATGCAGTAAAGAAGGATTAGTGGATCCCAAAAGGAAAACCTGTCGTTTACACAGAAACGTTACTCGATTTAGAAGAAAATGTCTTAGAACACATAGTATTTCATAGCGACACAATTTCCGTGTGAATTCGTCAATGAGTGGGAGTGAGGGATGCAGTAAAGAAGGATTACTGGATCGGAAATGAGATTGTCGTATCCCAAAAGAAAATCGTGTCGTTTCCATAGAAACGCTACTCGATTTAGAAGGAGAAGTCATAGAACCCATAGTATTTTATAGCGACGCAATTTCCGTGTGAATTCGTCAAAGAGTGGGAGTGAGCGATGCAGTAAAGAAGGATTAGTGGACCGGAAATGAGATTGTCGTATCCCAAAAGAAAATCCTGTCGTTTCCATAGAAACGTTACTCGATTTAGAAGGAAATGTCTTAGAACACATAGTATTTCATAGCGATGCAATTTCCATGTGAATTCGTCAATGTGTGGGAGTGAGGGATGCAGTAAAGAAGGATTAGAGGATCGGAAATGAGATTGTCGTATCCCAAAAGAGAATCCTGTCGTTTCCATAGAAACGTTACTCGATTTAGAATTAGAAGTCATAGAACCCATAGTATTTCATAGCGACGCTATTTCCGTGTGAATTCGTCAATGAGTGGGAGTGAGCGATACAGTAAAGAAGGATTAGTGGATCGGAAATGAGATTGTCGTATCCCAAAAGAAAATCCTTTCGTTTCCATAGCAACGTTACTCAATTTAGAAGGAGAAGTCCTAGAACACATAGTATTTCATAGCGACGCAATTTCCGTGTGAATTCGTCAATGAGTGGGAGTGAGGGATGCAGTAAAGAAGGATTAGTGGATCGGAAATGAGATTGTCGTATCCCAAAAGAAAATCCTGTCGTTTCCATAGAAACGTTACTCGATTTAGAAGGAGGAGTCATAGAACCCATAGTATTTCATAGCGACGCAATTTCCGTGTGAATTCGTCAATGAGTGGTAGTGAGGGATGCAGTTAAGAAGGATTAGTGGATCGGAAATGAGATTGTCGTATCCCAAAAGAAAATCCTGTCGTTTCCATAGAAACGTTACTCTATTTAGTAGGAGAAGTCATAGAACCCATAGTATTTCATAGCGACGCAATTACCGTGTGAATTTCTCAATGAGTGGGAGTGAGGGATGCAGTAAAGAAGGATTATTGGATCGGAAATGAGATTGTCGTATCCCAAAAGAAAATCCAGTCGTTTACACAGAAACGTTACTCGATTTAGGAGGAAATGTCTTAGAACACATAGTATTTCATGGCGACGCAATTTCCGTGTGAATTCGTCAATGAGTGGGAGTGAGGGATGCAGTAAAGAAGGATTAGTGGATCGGAAATGAGATTATCGTATCCCAAAAGAAAATCCTGTCGTATCCATAGAAACATTACTCGAATAAGATGGAAATGTCTTAGAACACATAGTATTTCATAGCGACGCAATTTCCGTGTGAATTCGTCAATGAGTGGGAGTGAGGGATGCAGTAAGGAGGGATTAGTGGATCGGAAATGAGATTGTCGTATCCCAAGAGAAAATCCTGCCGTTTCCATAGAAACGTTACTCGATTTAGAAGGAGAAGTCATAGAACCCATAGTATTTCATAGCGCCGCAATTTCCGTGTGAATTCGTCAATGAGTGGGAGTGAGGGATGCAGTAAAGGAGGATTAGTGGATAGGAAATGAGATTGTCGTATCCCAAAAGAAAATCCTGTCGTTTCCATAGAAACGTTACTCGATTTAGAAGGAAAAGTCATAGAACCCATAGTATTTCATAGCGACGCAATTTCCGTGTGAATTCGTCAATGAGTGGGAGTGAGGGATGCAGTAAAGAAGGATTAGTGGATCGGAAATGAGATTGTCGTATCCCAAAAGAAAATCCTGTCGTATCCATAGAAACATTACTCGAATAAGATGGAAATGTCTTAGAACACATAGTATTTCATAGCGACGCAATTTCCGTGTGAATTCGTCAATGAGTGGGAGTGAGGGATGCAGTAAAGAAGGATTAGTGGATCGGAAATGAGATTGTCGTATCCCAAAAGAAAATCATGTCGTTTCCACAGAAACGTTACTCGATTTAGAAGGAGAAGTCATTGAACCCATAGTATTTCATAGCGACTCAATTTCTGTGTTAATTCGTCAATGTGAGGGAGCTAGGGATGCAATAAAGAAGGAATAGTGCATCGAGAAGGAGGTACTCGTATCGCAAAAGAAAAGCCAGTCCTTTTCATAGAAACGTTAATCGATTTAGAAGGAAATCGCTTAGAACACATAGTATTTCATAGCGACGCAATTTCCGTCTGAATTCGTCAATGAGTATTAGTGAGGGATGCAGTAAAGAAGGATTAGTGGATCGAAAATGAGATTGTCGTATCCCAAAAGAAAATCCTGTCGTTTCCATTGAAACATTACTCGATTTAGAAGGAAATGTCTTAGAACACATAGTATTTCATGGCGACGCAATTTCCGTGTTAATTCGTCAATGTGTGGGAGTGAGGGATGCAGTAAAAAAGGATTAGTGGATCGGAAATGTGATTGTCGTACCCCAAAAGAAAATCCTGTAGTTTCCATAGAAACGTTACTCGACTTAGAAGGAAATGTCTTAGAACACATAGTATTTCATAGCGACGCAATTTCCGTGTGAATTCGTCAATGAGTTGGAGTGACGGATGCAGTAAAGAAGGATTAGTGGATCGGAAATGAGATTGTAGTACCCCAAAAGAAAATCCTGTCGTTTCCAAAGAAACGTTACTCGATTTAGAAGGAGAAGTCATAGAACCCATAGTATTTCATAGCGACGCAATTTCCGTGTGAATTCGTCAATGAGTGGGAGTGAGGGTTGCCGTAAAGATGGATTAGTGGATCGGAAGTGAGACTGTCGTATCCCAAAAGAAAATCCAGTCGTTTACACAGAAACGTTACTCGATTTAGAAGGAAATGTCTTAGAACACATAGTATTTCATAGCGACGCAATTTCCGTGTGAATTCGTCAATGAGTGGGAGTGAGGGATGCAGTAAAGAAGGATTAGTGGAACAGAAATGAGATTGTCGTATCCCAAAAGAAAATCCTGTCGTTTAAATAGAAACGTTACTCGATTTAGAAGGAGAAGTCATAGAACCCATAGTATTTCATAGCGACGCAATTTCCGTGTGAATTCGTCAATGAGTGGGAGTGAGGGATGCAGTAAAGAAGGATTAGTGGATCCCAAAAGGAAAACCTGTCGTTTACACAGAAACGTTACTCGATTTAGAAGAAAATGTCTTAGAACACATAGTATTTCATAGCGACACAATTTCCGTGTGAATTCGTCAATGAGTGGGAGTGAGGGATGCAGTAAAGAAGGATTACTGGATCGGAAATGAGATTGTCGTATCCCAAAAGAAAATCGTGTCGTTTCCATAGAAACGCTACTCGATTTAGAAGGAGAAGTCATAGAACCCATAGTATTTTATAGCGACGCAATTTCCGTGTGAATTCGTCAAAGAGTGGGAGTGAGCGATGCAGTAAAGAAGGATTAGTGGATCGGAAATGAGATTGTCGTATCCCAAAAGAAAATCCTGTCGTTTCCATAGAAACGTTACTCGATTTAGAAGGAAATGTCTTAGAACACATAGTATTTCATAGCGACGCAATTTCCATGTGAATTCGTCAATGTGTGGGAGTGAGGGATGCAGTAAAGAAGGATTAGAGGATCGGAAATGAGATTGTCGTATCCCAAAAGAGAATCCTGTCGTTTCCATAGAAACGTTACTCGATTTAGAAGGAGAAGTCATAGAACCCATAGTATTTCATAGCGACGCAATTTCCGTGTGAATTCGTCAATGAGTGGGAGTGAGCGATACAGTAAAGAAGGATTAGTGGATCGGAAATGAGATTGTCGTATCCCAAAAGAAAATCCTTTCGTTTCCATAGCAACGTTACTCAATTTAGAAGGAGAAGTCCTAGAACACATAGTATTTCATAGCGACGCAATTTCCGTGTGAATTCGTCAATGAGTGGGAGTGAGGGATGCAGTAAAGAAGGATTAGTGGATCGGAAATGAGATTGTCGTATCCCAAAAGAAAATCCTGTCGTTTCCATAGAAACGTTACTCGATTTAGAAGGAGGAGTCATAGAACCCATAGTATTTCATAGCGACGCAATTTCCGTGTGAATTCGTCAATGAGTGGGAGTGAGGGATGCAGTTAAGAAGGATTAGTGGATCGGAAATGAGATTGTCGTATCCCAAAAGAAAATCCTGTCGTTTCCATAGAAACGTTACTCTATTTAGTAGGAGAAGTCATAGAACCCATAGTATTTCATAGCGACGCAATTACCGTGCGAATTTCTCAATGAGTGGGAGTGAGGGATGCAGTAAAGAAGGATTATTGGATCGGAAATGAGATTGTCGTATCCCAAAAGAAAATCCAGTCGTTTACACAGAAACGTTACTCGATTTAGAAGGAAATGTCTTAGAACACATAGTATTTCATGGCGACGCAATTTCCGTGTGAATTCGTCAATGAGTGGGAGTGAGGGATGCAGTAAAGAAGGATTAGTGGATCGGAAATGAGATTATCGTATCCCAAAAGAAAATCCTGTCGTATCCATAGAAACATTACTCGAATAAGATGGAAATGTCTTAGAACACATAGTATTTCATAGCGACGCAATTTCCGTGTGAATTCGTCAATGAGTGGGAGTGAGGGATGCAGTAAGGAGGGATTAGTGGATCGGAAATGAGATTGTCGTATCCCAAGAGAAAATCCTGCCGTTTCCATAGAAACGTTACTCGATTTAGAAGGAGAAGTCATAGAACCCATAGTATTTCATAGCGCCGCAATTTCCGTGTGAATTCGTCAATGAGTGGGAGTGAGGGATGCAGTAAAGGAGGATTAGTGGATAGGAAATGAGATTGTCGTATCCCAAAAGAAAATCCTGTCGTTTCCATAGAAACGTTACTCGATTTAGAAGGAAAAGTCATAGAACCCATAGTATTTCATAGCGACGCAATTTCCGTGTGAATTCGTCAATGAGTGGGAGTGAGGGATGCAGTAAAGAAGGATTAGTGGATCGGAAATGAGATTGTCGTATCCCAAAAGAAAATCCTGTCGTATCCATAGAAACATTACTCGAATAAGATGGAAATGTCTTAGAACACATAGTATTTCATAGCGACGCAATTTCCGTGTGAATTCGTCAATGAGTGGGAGTGAGGGATGCAGTAAAGAAGGATTAGTGGATCGGAAATGAGATTGTCGTATCCCAAAAGAAAATCCTGTCGTTTCCACAGAAACGTTACTCGATTTAGAAGGAGAAGTCATTGAACCCATAGTATTTCATAGCGACTCAATTTCTGTGTTAATTCGTCAATGTGAGGGAGCTAGGGATGCAATAAAGAAGGAATAGTGCATCGAGAAGGAGGTACTCGTATCGCAAAAGAAAAGCCAGTCGTTTTCATAGAAACGTTAATCGATTTAGAAGGAAATGTCTTAGAACACATAGTATTTCATAGCGACGCAATTTCCGTGTGAATTCGTCAATGTGTGGGAGTGAGGGATGCAGTAAAAAAGGATTAGTGGATCGGAAATGTGATTGTCGTATCCCAAAAGAAAATCCTGTAGTTTCCATAGAAACGTTACTCGACTTAGAAGGAAATGTCTTAGAACACATAGTATTTCATAGCGACGCAATTTCCGTGTGAATTCGTCAATGAGTTGGAGTGACGGATGCAGTAAAGAAGGATTAGTGGATCGGAAATGAGATTGTAGTACCCCAAAAGAAAATCCTGTCGTTTCCAAAGAAACGTTACTCGATTTAGAAGGAGAAGTCATAGAACCCATAGTATTTCATAGCGACGCAATTTCCGTGTGAATTCGTCAATGAGTGGGAGTGAGGGATGCAGTAAAGAAGGATTAGAGGATCGGAAATGAGATTGTCGTATCCCAAAAGAGAATCCTGTCGTTTCCATAGAAACGTTACTCGATTTATAAGGAGAAGTCATAGAACCCATAGTATTTCATAGCGACGCTATTTCCGTGTGAATTCGTCAATGAGTGGGAGTGAGCGATACAGTAAAGAAGGATTAGTGGATCGGAAATTAGATTGTCGTATCCCAAAAGAAAATCCTTTCGTTTCCATAGAAACGTTACTCAATTTAGAAGGAGAAGTCCTAGAACACATAGTATTTCATAGCGACGCAATTTCCGTGTGAATTCGTCAATGAGTGGGAGTGAGGGATGCAGTAAAGAAGGATTAGTGGATCGGAAATGAGATTGTCGTATCCCAAAAGAAAATCCTGTCGTTTCCATAGAAACGTTACTCGATTTAGAAGGAGGAGTCATAGAACCCATAGTATTTCATAGCGACGCAATTTCCGTGTGAATTCGTCAATGAGTGGGAGTGAGGGATGCAGTTAAGAAGGATTAGTGGATCGGAAATGAGATTGTCGTATCCCAAAAGAAAATCCTGTCGTTTCCATAGAAACGTTACTCTATTTAGTAGGAGAAGTCATAGAACCCATAGTATTTCATAGCGACGCAATTTCCGTGTGAATTTCTCAATGAGTGGGAGTGAGGGATGCAGTAAAGAAGGATTATTGGATCGGAAATGAGATTGTCGTATCCCAAAAGAAAATCCAGTCGTTTACACAGAAACGTTACTCGATTTAGAAGGAAATGTCTTAGAACACATAGTATTTCATGGCGACGCAATTTCCGTGTGAATTCGTCAATGAGTGGGAGTGAGGGATGCAGTAAAGAAGAATTAGTGGATCGGAAATGAGAGTATCGTATCCCAAAAGAAAATTCTGTCGTTTCCATGGAAACGTTATTCGATTTAGAAGGAGAAGTCATAGAACCCATAGTATTTCATAGCGACCCAATTTCCGTGTGAATTCGTCAATGAGTGGGAGTGAGGGATGCAGTAAAGAAGGAATAGTGGATCGGAAATTAGATTGCCGTATCCCAAAAGAAAATCCTGTCGTTTCCATAGAAACGTTAATCGATTTAGAAGGAGAAATCATAGAACCCATAGTATTTCATAGCGACGCAATTTCCGTTTGAATTCGTCAATGTGTGGTAGTGAGGGATGCAGTAAAGAAGGATTAGTGGATCGGAAATGTGATTGTCGTATCCCATAAGAAAATCCTGTCGTATCCATAGAAACGTTACTCGATTTAGAAGGAAATGTCTTAGAACACATAGTATTTCATAGCGACGCAATTTCCGTGTGAATTCGTCAATGAGTGGGAGTGAGGGATGCAGTAAAGAAGGATTAGTAGATCGGAAATGAGATTGTCGTATCCCAAAAGAAAATCCTGTCGTTTCCATAGAAACGTTACTCGATTTAGAAGGAGAAGTCATAGAACCCATAGTATTTCATAGCGACCCAATTTCCGTGTGAATTCGTCAATGAGTGGGAGTGAGGGATGCAGTAAAGAAGGATTAGTGGATCGGAAATGAGATTGTCGTATCCCAATAGAAAATCCTGTCGTTTCCATAGAAACGTTACTCGATTTAGAAGGAAATGTCTTAGAACACATAGTATTTCATAGCAACGCAATTTCCGTGTGAATTCGTCAATGTGTGGGAGTGAGGGATGCAGTAAAGAAGGATTAGTGGATCGGAAATGAGATTGTCGTATACCAAAAGAAAATCCTGTCGTTTCCATAGAAACGTTACTCGATTTAGAAGGAGAAGTCATAGAACCCATAGTATTTCATAGCGACGCAATTTCCGTGTGAATTCGTCAATGTGTGGGAGTGAGGGATGCAGTAAAGAAGGATTAGTGGATCGGAAATGAGATTGTCGTATCCCAAAAGAAAATCCTGTCGTTTCCACAGAAACGTTACTCTGTTTAGAAGGAAATGTCTTAGAACACATAGTATTTCATAGCGACGCAATTTCCGTGTGAATTCGTCATTGAGTGGGAGTGAGGGATGCAGTAAAGAAGGATTAGTGGATCGGAAATGAGATTGTCGTATCCCAAAAGAAAATCCTGTCGTTTGCATAGAAACGTTATTCGATTTAGAAGGAGAAGTCTTAGAACACATAGTATTTCATAGCGACGCAATTTCCGTGTGAATTCGTCAATGAGTGGGAGTGAGGGATGCAGTAAAGAAGGATTAGTGGATCGGAAATGAGATTGTCGTATCCCAAAAGAAAATCCTGTCGTTTCCATAGAAACGTTACTCGATTTAGAAGGAGAAGTCATAGAACCCATAGTATATCATAGCGACGCAATTTCCGTTTGTAATCGTCAATGTGTGGGAGTGAGGGACGCAGTAAAGAAGGATTAGTGGATCGGAAATGTGATTGTCGTATCCCAAAAGAAAATCCTGTCGTTTCCATAGAAACGTTACTCGATTTAGAAGGAAATGTCTTATAACAGATACTATTTCACAGCGACGCAATTTCCGTGTGAATTCGTCAATGTGTGGGAGTGAGGGATGCAGTAAAGAAGTATTAGTGGATCGGAAATGAGGTTGTCGTATCCCAAAAGAAAATCCTGTCGTTTCCATAGAAACGTTACTCAATTTAGAAGGAAATGTCTTAGAACACATTGAATTTCATAGCGACGCAATTTCCGTGTGAATTCCTCAATGTGTGGGAGTGAGAGATGCAGTAAAGAAGGATTAGTGGATCGGGAAAGGGATTGTCGTATCCCAAAAGAAAATCCTGTCGTTTCCATAGAAACGTTACTCGATTTAGAAGGAGAAGTCACAGAACCCATAGTATTTCATAGCGACGCAATTTCCGTTTGAATTCGTCAATGTGTGGTAATGTGGGATGCAGTAAAGAAGGATTAGTGGATCGGAAATGTGATTGTCGTATCCCATAAGAAAATCCTGTCGTATCCATAGAAACCTTACTCGATTTAGAAGGAAATGTCTTAGAACACATAGTATTTCATAGCAACGCAATTTCCGTGTGAATTCGTCAATGTGTGGGAGTGAGGGATGCAGTAAAGAAGGATTAGTGGATCGGAAATGAGATTGTCGTATACCAAAAGAAAATCCTGTCGTTTCCATAGAAACGTTACTCGATTTAGAAGGAGAAGTCATAGAACCCATAGTATTTCATAGCGCCGCAATTTCCGTGTGAATTCGTCAATGTGTTGGAGTGAGGGATGCAGTAAAGAAGGATTAGTGGATCGGAAATGAGATTGTCGTATCCCAAAAGAAAATCCTGTCGTTTCCACAGAAACGTTACTCTATTTAGAAAGAAATGTCTTAGAACACATAGTATTCCATAGCGACGCAATTTCCGTGTGAATTCGTCAATGAGTGGGAGTGAGGGATGCAGTAAAGAAGGATTAGTGGATCGGAAATGAGTTTGTCGTATCCCAAAAGAAAATCCTGTAGTTTCCATAGAAACGTTACTTGATTTAGAAGGAGAAGTCATAGAACCCATAGTATATCATAGCGACGCAATTTCCGTGTGAATTCGTCAATGTGTGGGAGTGAGGGATGCAGTAAAGAAGGATTAGTGGATCGGAAATGTGATTGTCGTATACCAAAAGAAAATCCTGTCGTTTCCATAGAAACGTTACTCGATTTAGAAGGAAATGTCTTAGAACACATACTATTTCACAGCGACGCAATTTCCGTGTGAATTCGTCAATGTGTGGGAGTGAGGGATGCAGTAAAGGAGGATTAGTGGATCGGAAATGAGATTGTCGTATCCCAAAAGGAAATCCTGTCGTTTACACAGAAACGTTACTCGATTTAGAAGAAAATGTCTTAGAACACATAGTATTTCATAGCGACGCAATTTCCGTGTGAATTCGTCTATGAGTGGGCGTGAGGGATGCAGTAAAGAAGGATTACTGGTTCGGAAATGAGATTGTCGTATCCCAAAAGAAAATCGTGTCATTTCCATAGAAACGTTACTCGATTTAGAAGGAGAAGTCATAGAACCCATAGTATTTTATAGCGACGCAATTTCCGTGTGAATTCGTCAAAGAGTGGGAGTGAGCGATGCAGTAAAGAAGGATTAGTGGATCGGAAATGAGATTGTCGTATCCCAAAAGAAAATCCTGTAGTTTCCATAGAAACGTTACTCGATTTAGAAGGAGAAGTCATAGAAGCCATAGTATTTCATAGCGCGCTATTTCCGTGTGAAATCGTCAATGAGTGGGAGTGAGGGATGCAGTAAAGAAGGATTAGTGGATCGGAAATGAGATTGTCGTATCCCAAAAGAAAATCCTGTCGTATCCATAGAAACGTTACTCGATTTAGAAGGAAATGTCTTAGAACACATAGTATTTCATAGCGACGCAATTTCCATGTGCATTCGTCAATGTGTGGGAGTGAGGGATGCAGTAAAGAAGGATTAGAGGATCGGAAATGAGATTGTCGTATCCCAAAAGAAAATCCTGTCGTTTCCATAGAAACGTTACTCGATTTAGAAGGAGAAGTCATAGAACCCATACTATTTCATAGCGACGCTATTTCCGTGTGAATTCGTCAATGAGTGGGAGTGAGGGATGCAGTAAAGAAGGATTAGTGGATCGGAAATGAGATTGTCGTATCCCAAAAGAAAATCCTGTCGTTTCCATAGAAACGTTACTCGATTTAGAAGGAGGAGTCATAGAACCCATAGTATTTCATAGCGACGCAATTTCCGTGTGAATTCGTCAATGAGTGGGAGTGAGGGATGCAGTTAAGAAGGATTAGTGGATCGGAAATGAGATTGTCGTATCCCAAAAGAAAATCCTGTCGTTTCCATAGAAACGTTACTCGATTTAGTAGGAGAAGTCATAGAACCCATAGTATTTCATAGCGACGCAATTTCCGTGTGAATTTGTCAATGAGTGGGAGTGAGGGATGCAGTAAAGAAGGATTATTGGATCGGAAATGAGATTGTCGTATCCCAAAAGAAAATCCAGTCGTTTACACAGAAACGTTACTCGATTTAGAAGGAAATGTCTTAGAACACATAGTATTTCATGGCGACGCAATTTCCGTGTGAATTCGTCAATGAGTGGGAGTGAGGGATGCAGTAAAGAAGGATTAGTGGATCGGAAATGAGATTGTCGTATTCCAAAAGAAAATCCTGTCGTTTCCATAGAAACGTTATTCGATTTAGAAGGAGAAGTCATAGAACCCATAGTATTTCATAGCGACGCAATTTCCGTGTGAATTCGTCAATGAGTGGGAGTGAGGGATGCAGTAAAGAAGGAATAGTGGATCGGAAATTAGATTGCCGTATCCCAAAAGAAAATCCTGTCGTTTCCATAGAAACGTTAATCGATTTAGAAGGAGAAATCATAGAACCCATAGTATTTCATAGCGACGCAATTTCCGTTTGAATTCGTCTATGTGTGGTAGTGAGGGATGCAGTAAAGAAGGATTAGTGGATCGGAAGTGTGATTGTCGTATCCCATAAGAAAATCCTGTCGTATCCATAGAAACGTTACTCGATTTAGAAGGAAATGTCTTAGAACACATAGTATTTCATAGCGACGCAATTTCCGTGTGAATTCGTCAATGAGTGGGAGTGAGGGATGCAGTAAAGAAGGATTAGTGGATCGGAAATGAGATTGTCGTATCCCAAAAGAAAATCCTGTCGTTTCCATAGAAACGTTACTCGATTTAGAAGGAGAAGACATAGAACCCATAGTATTTCATAGCGACCCAATTTCCGTGTGAATTCGTCAATGAGTGGGAGTGAGGGATGCAGTAAAGAAGGATTAGTGGATCGGAATGGGATTGTCGTATCCCAAAAGAAAATCCTGTCGTTTCCATAGAAACGGTACTCGATTTAGAAGGAAATGTATTAGAACACATAGTATTTTATAGCGACGATATTTCCGTGTGAATTCGTCAATGTGTGGGAGTGAGGGATGCAGTAAAGAAGGATTAGTGGATCGGAAGTGTGATTGTCGTATCCCATAAGAAAATCCTGTCGTATCCATAGAAACGTTACTCGATTTAGAAGGAAATGTCTTAGAACACATAGTATTTCATAGCGACGCAATTTCCGTGTGAATTCGTCAATGAGTGGGAGTGAGGGATGCAGTAAAGAAGGATTAGTGGATCGGAAATGAGATTGTCGTATCCCAAAAGAAAATCCTGTCGTTTCCATAGAAACGTTACTCGATTCAGAAGGAGAAGACATAGAACCCATAGTATTTCATAGCGACCCAATTTCCGTGTGAATTCGTCAATGAGTGGGAGTGAGGGATGCAGTAAAGAAGGATTAGTGGATCGGAATGGGATTGTCGTATCCCAAAAGAAAATCCTGTCGTTTCCATAGAAACGGTACTCGATTTAGAAGGAAATGTATTAGAACACATAGTATTTTATAGCGACGATATTTCCGTGTGAATTCGTCAATGTGTGGGAGTGAGGGATGCAGTAAAGAAGGATTAGTGGATCGGAAATGAGATTGTCGTATACCAAAAGAAAATCCTGTCGTTTCCATAGAAACGTTACTCGATTTAGAAGGAGAAGACATAGAACCCATAGTATTTCATAGCGACCCAATTTCCGTGTGAATTCGTCAATGAGTGGGAGTGAGGGATGCAGTAAAGAAGGATTAGTGGATCGGAATGGGATTGTCGTATCCCAAAAGAAAATCCTGTCGTTTCCATAGAAACGGTACTCGATTTAGAAGGAAATGTATTAGAACACATAGTATTTTATAGCGATGATATTTCCGTGTGAATTCGTCAATGTGTGGGAGTGAAGGATGCAGTAAAGAAGGATTAGTGGATCGGAAATGAGATTGTCGTATACCAAAAGAAAATCCTGTCGTTTCCATAGAAACGTTAATCGATTTAGAAGGAGAAATCATAGAACCCATAGTATTTCATAGCGACGCAATTTCCGTTTGAATTCGTCTATGTGTGGTAGTGAGGGATGCAGTAAAGAAGGATTAGTGGATCGGAAGTGTGATTGTCGTATCCCATAAGAAAATCCTGTCGTATCCATAGAAACGTTACTCGATTTAGAAGGAAATGTCTTAGAACACATAGTATTTCATAGCGACGCAATTTCCGTGTGAATTCGTCAATGAGTGGGAGTGAGGGATGCAGTAAAGGAGGATTAGTGGATCGGAAATGAGATTGTCGTATCCCAAAAGAAAATCCTGTCGTTTCCATAGAAACGTTACTCGATTTAGAAGGAGAAGACATAGAACCCATAGTATTTCATAGCGACCCAATTTCCGTGTGAATTCGTCAATGAGTGGGAGTGAGGGATGCAGTAAAGAAGGATTAGTGGATCGGAATGGGATTGTCGTATCCCAAAAGAAAATCCTGTCGTTTCCATAGAAACGGTACTCGATTTAGAAGGAAATGTATTAGAACACATAGTATTTTATAGCGACGATATTTCCGTGTGAATTCGTCAATGTGTGGGAGTGAGGGATGCAGTAAAGAAGGATTAGTGGATCGGAAATGAGATTGTCGTATACCAAAAGAAAATCCTGTCGTTTCCATAGAAACGTTACTCGATTTAGAAGGAGAAGTCATAGAACCCATAGTATTTCATAGCGACGCAATTTCCGTGTGAATTCGTCAATGTGTGGGAGTGAGGGATGCAGTAAAGAAGGATTAGTGGATCGGAAATGAGATTGTCGTATCCCAAAAGAAAATCCTGTCGTTTCCACAGACACGTTACTCGATTTAGAAGGAAATGTCTTAGAACACATACTATTTCACAGCGACGCAATTTCCGTGTGAATTCGTCAATGTGTGGGAGTGAGGGATGCAGTAAAGGAGGATAGTGGATCGGAAATGAGATTGTCGTATCCCAAAAGGAAATCCTGTCGTTTACACAGAAACGTTACTCGATTTAGAAGAAAATGTCTTAGAACACATAGTATTTCATAGCGACGCAATTTCCGTGTGAATTCGTCAATGAGTGGGAGTGAGGGATGCAGTAAAGAAGGATTACTGGATCGGAAATGAGATTGTCGTATACCAAAAGAAAATCGTGTCGTTTCCATAGAAACGTTACTCGATTTAGAAGGAGAAGTCATAGAACCCATACTATTTCATAGCGACGCTATTTCCGTGTGAATTCGTCAATGAGTGGGAGTGAGCGATACAGTAAAGAAGGATTAGTGGATCGGAAATGAGATTGTCGTATCCCAAAAGAAAATCCTGTCGTTTCCATAGAAACGTTACTCGATTTAGAAGGAGAAGTCTTAGGACACATAGTATTTCATAGCGACGCAATTTCCGTGTGAATTCGTCAATGAGTGGGAGTGAGGGATGCAGTAAAGAAGGATTAGTGGATCGGAAATGAGATTGTCGTATCCCAAAAGAAAATCCTGTCGTTTCCATAGAAACGTTACTCGATTTAGAAGGAGGAGTCATAGAACCCATAGTATTTTATAGCGACGCAATTTCCGTGTGAATTCGTCAATGAGTGGGAGTGAGGGATGCAGTTAAGAAGGATTAGTGGATCGGAAATGAGATTGTCGTATCCCAAAAGAAAATCCTGTCGTTTCCATAGAAACGTTACTCGATTTAGTAGGAGAAGTCATAGAACCCATAGTATTTCATAGCGACGCAATTTCCGTGTGAATTTGTCAATGAGTGGGAGTGAGGGATGCAGTAAAGAAGGATTATTGGATCGGAAATGAGATTGTCGTATCCCAAAAGAAAATCCAGTCGTTTACACAGAAACGTTACTCGATTTAGAAGGAAATGTCTTAGAACACATAGTATTTCATGGCGACGCAATTTCCGTGTGAATTCGTCAATGAGTGGGAGCGAGGGATGCAGTAAAGAAGGATTAGTGGATCGGAAATGAGATTGTCGTATCCCAAAAGAAAATCCTGTCGTTTCCATAGAGACGTTATTCGATTTAGAAGGAGAAGTCATAGAACCCATAGTATTTCATAGCGACGCAATTTCCGTGTGAATTCGTCAATGAGTGGGAGTGAGGGATGCAGTAAAGAAGGAATAGTGGATCGGAAATTAGATTGCCGTATCCCAAAAGAAAATCCTGTCGTTTCCATAGAAACGTTAATCGATTTAGAAGGAGAAATCATAGAACCCATAGTATTTCATAGCGACGCAATTTCCGTTTGAATTCGTCAATGTGTGGTAGTGAGGGATGCAGTAAAGAAGGATTAGTGGATCGGAAATGCGATTGTCGTATCCCATAAGAAAATCCTGTCGTATCCATAGAAACGATACTCGATTTAGAAGGAAATGCCTTAGAACACATAGTATTTCATAGCGACGCAATTTCCGTGTGAATTCGTCAATGAGTGGGAGTAAGGGATGCAGTAAAGAAGGATTAGTGGATCGGAATTGAGATTGTCGTATCCCAAAAGAAAATCCTGTCGTTTCCATAGAAACGTTACTCGATTTAGATGGAGAAGTCATAGAACCCATAGTATTTCATAGCGACCCAATTTCCGTGTGAATTCGTCAATGTGTTGGAGTGAGGGATGCAGTAAAGAAGGATTAGTGGATCGGAAATGAGATTGTCGCATCCCAAAAGAAAATCCTGTCGTTTCCACAGAAACGTTACTCTATTTAGAAGGAAATGTCTTAGAACACATAGTATTTCATAGCGACGCAATTACCGTGTGAATTCGTCAATGAGTGGGAGTGAGGGATGCAGTAAAGAAGGATTAGTGGATCGGAAATGAGATTGTCGTATCCCAAAAGAAAATCCTGTCGTTTCCATAGAAACGTTACTCGATTTAGAAGGAGAAGTCATAGAACACATAGTATTTCATAGCGACCCAATTTCCGTGTGAATTCGTCAATGAGTGGGAGTGAGGGATGCAGTAAAGAAGGATTAGTGGATCGGAATGGGATTGTCGTATCCCAAAAGAAAATCCTGTCGTTTCCATAGAAACGTTACTCGATTTAGAAGGAAATGTCTTAGAACACATACTATTTCACAGCGACGCAATTTCCGTGTGAATTCGTCAATGTGTGGGAGTGAGGGATGCAGTAAACGAGGATAGTGGATCGGAAATGAGATTGTCGTATCCCAAAAGGAAATCCTGTCGTTTACACAGAAACGTTACTCGATTTAGAAGAAAATGTCTTAGAACACATAGTATTTCATAGCGACGCAATTTCCGTGTGAATTCGTCAGTGAGTGGGAGTGAGGGATGCAGTAAAGAAGGATTACTGGATCGGAAATGAGATTGTCGTATACCAAAAGAAAATCGTGTCGTTTCCATAGAAACGTTACTCGATTTAGAAGGAGAAGTCATAGAACCCATAGTATTTTATAGCGACGCAATTTCCGTGTGAATTCGTCAAAGAGTGGGAGTGAGCGATGCAGTAAAGAAGGATTAGTGGATCGGAAATGAGATTGTCGTATCCCAAAAGAAAATCCTGTAGTTTCCATAGAAACGTTACTCGATTTAGAAGGAGAAGTCATAGAAGCCATAGTATTTCATAGCGCGCTATTTCCGTGTGAAATCGTCAATGAGTGGGAGTGAGGGATGCAGTAAAGAAGGATTAGTGGATCGGAAATGAGATTGTCGTATCCCAAAAGAAAATCCTGTCGTTTCCATAGAAACGTTACTCGATTTAGAAGGAAATGTCTTAGAACACATAGTATTTCATAGCGACGCAATTTCCATGTGAATTCGTCAATGTGTGGGAGTGAGCGATGCAGTAAAGAAGGATTAGAGGATCGGAAATGAGATTGTCGTATCCCAAAAGAAAATCCTGTCGTTTCCATAGAAACGTTACTCGATTTAGAAGGAGAAGTCATAGAACCCATACTATTTCATAGCGACGCTATTTCCGTGTGAATTCGTCAATGAGTGGGAGTGAGCGATACAGTAAAGAAGGATTAGTGGATCGGAAATGAGATTGTCGTATCCCAAAAGAAAATCCTGTCGTTTCCATAGAAACGTTACTCGATTTAGAAGGAGAAGTCTTAGAACACATAGTATTTCATAGCGACGCAATTTCCGTGTGAATTCGTCAATGAGTGGGAGTGAGGGATGCAGTAAAGAAGGATTAGTGGATCGGAAATGAGATTGTCGTATCCCAAAAGAAAATCCTGTCGTTTCCATAGAAACGTTACTCGATTTAGAAGGAGGAGTCATAGAACCCATAGTATTTCATAGCGACGCAATTTCCGTGTGAATTCGTCAATGAGTGGGAGTGAGGGATGCAGTAAAGAAGGATTACTGGATCGGAAATGAGATTGTCGTATACCAAAAGAAAATCGTGTCGTTTCCATAGAAACGTTACTCGATTTAGAAGGAGAAGTCATAGAACCCATAGTATATCATAGCGACGCAATTTCCGTGTGAATTCGTCAATGTGTGGGAGTGAGGGATGCAGTAAAGATGGATTAGTGGATCGGAATGGGATTGTCGTATCCCAAAAGAAAATCCTGTCGTTTCCATAGAAACGGTACTCGATTTAGAAGGAAATGTCTTAGAACACATAGTATTTTATAGCGACGATATTTCCGTGTGAATTCGTCAATGTGTGGGAGTGAGGGATGCAGTATAGAAGGATTAGTGGATCGGAAATGAGATTGTCGTATCCCAATAGAAAATCCTGTCGTTTCCATAGAAACGTTACTCGATTTAGAAGGAAATGTCTTAGAACACATAGTATTTCATAGCAACGCAATTTCCGTGTGAATTCGTCAATGTGTGGGAGTGAGGGATGCAGTAAAGAAGGATTAGTGGATCGGAAATGAGATTGTAGTATACCAAAAGAAAATCCTGTCGTTTCCATAGAAACGTTACTCGATTTAGAAGGAGAAGTCATAGAACCCATAGTATTTCATAGCGACGCAATTTCCGTGTGAATTCGTCAATGAGTGGGAGTGGGGGATGCAGTAAAGAAGGAATAGTGGATCGGAAATGAGATTGTCGTATCCCAAAAGAAAATCCTGTCGTTTCCATAGAAACGTTACTCGATTTAGAAGGAGAAGTCACAGAACCCATAGTATTTCATAGCGACGCAATTTCCGTTTGAATTCGTCAATGTGTGGTAATGTGGGATGCAGTAAAGAAGGATTAGTGGATCGGAAATGTGATTGTCGTATCCCATAAGAAAATCCTGTCGTATCCATAGAAACCTTACTCGATTTAGAAGGAAATGTCTTAGAACACATAGTATTTCATAGCAACGCAATTTCCGTGTGAATTCGTCAATGTGTGGGAGTGAGGGATGCAGTAAAGAAGGATTAGTGGATCGGAAATGAGATTGTCGTATACCAAAAGAAAATCCTGTCGTTTCCATAGAAACGTTACTCGATTTAGAAGGAGAAGTCATAGAACCCATAGTATTTCATAGCGCCGCAATTTCCGTGTGAATTCGTCAATGTGTTGGAGTGAGGGATGCAGTAAAGAAGGATTAGTGGATCGGAAATGAGATTGTCGTATCCCAAAAGAAAATCCTGTCGTTTCCACAGAAACGTTACTCTATTTAGAAGGAAATGTCTTAGAACACATAGTATTACATAGCGACGCAATTTCCGTGTGAATTCGTCAATGAGTGGGAGTGAGGGATGCAGTAAATAAGGATTAGTGGATCGGAAATGAGATTGTCGTATCCCAAAAGAAAATCCTGTAGTTTCCATAGAAACGTTACTCGATTTAGAAGGAGAAGTCATAGAACCCATAGTATATCATAGCGACCCAATTTCCGTGTGAATTCGTCAATGTGTGGGAGTGAGGGATGCAGTAAAGAAGGATTAGTGCATCGGAAATGTGATTGTCGTATACCAAAAGAAAATCCTGTCGTTTCCATAGAAACGTTACTCGATTTAGAAGGAAATGTCTTAGAACACATACTATTTCACAGCGACGCAATTTCCGTGTGAATTCGTCAATGTGTGGGAGTGAGGGATGCAGTAAAGGAGGATTAGTGGATCGGAAATGAGATTGTCGTATCCCAAAAGAAAATCGTGTCGTTTCCATAGAAACGTTACTCGATTTAGAAGGAGAAGTCATAGAACCCATAGTATTTTATAGCGACGCAATTTCCGTGTGAATTCGTCAAAGAGTGGGAGTGAGCGATGCAGTAAAGAAGGATTAGTGGATCGGAAATGAGATTGTCGTATCCCAAAACAAAATCCTATAGTTTCCATAGAAACGTTACTCGATTTAGAAGGAGAAGTCATAGAAGCCATAGTATTTCATAGCGCGCTATTTCCGTGTGAAATCGTCAATGAGTGGGAGTGAGGGATGCAGTAAAGAAGGATTAGTGGATCGGAATGGGATTGTCGTATCCCAAAAGAAAATCCTGTCGTTTCCATAGAAACGTTACTCGATTTAGAAGGAAATGTCTTAGAACACATACTATTTCACAGCGACGCAATTTCCGTGTGAATTCGTCAATGTGTGGGAGTGAGGGATGCAGTAAAGGAGGATAGTGGATCGGAAATGAGATTGTCGTATCCCAAAAGGAAATCCTGTCGTTTACACAGAAACGTTACTCGATTTAGAAGAAAATGTCTTAGAACACATAGTATTTCATAGCGACGCAATTTCCGTGTGAATTCGTCAATGAGTGGGAGTGAGGGATGCAGTAAAGAAGGATTACTGGATCGGAAATGAGATTGTCGTATACCAAAAGAAAATCGTGTCGTTTCCATAGAAACGTTACTCGATTTAGAAGGAGAAGTCATAGAACCCATAGTATTTTATAGCGCCGCAATTTCCGTGTGAATTCGTCAAAGAGTGGGAGTGAGCGATGCAGTAAAGAAGGATTAGTGGATCGGAAATGAGATTGTCGTATCCCAAAAGAAAATCCTGTAGTTTCCATAGAAACGTTACTCGATTTAGAAGGAGAAGTCATAGAAGCCATAGTATTTCATAGCGCGCTATTTCCGTGTGAAATCGTCAATGAGTGGGAGTGAGGGATGCAGTAAAGAAGGATTAGTGGATCGGAAATGAGATTGTCGTATCCCAAAAGAAAATCCTGTCGTTTCCATAGAAACGTTACTCGATTTAGAAGGAAATGTCTTAGAACACATAGTATTTCATAGCGACGCAATTTCCGTGTGAATTCGTCAATGAGTGGGAGTGAGGGATGCAGTAAAGAAGGATTAGTGGATCGGAAATGAGATTGTCGTATCCCAAAAGAAAATCCTGTCGTTTCCATAGAAACGTTACTCGATTTAGAAGGAGGGGTCATAGAACCCATAGTATTTCATAGCGACGCAATTTCCGTGTGAATTCGTCAATGAGTGGGAGTGAGGGATGCAGTAAAGAAGGATTAGTGGATCGGAATTGAGATTGTCGTATCCCAAAAGAAAATCCTGTCGTTTCCACAGAAACGTTACTCTATTTAGATGGAAATGTCTTAGAACACATAGTATTACATAGCGACGCAATTTCCGTGTGAATTCGTCAATGAGTGGGAGTGAGCGAAGCAGTAAAGAAGGATTAGTGGATCGGAAATGAGATTGTCGTATCCCAAAGAAAATCCTGTAGTTTCCATAGAAACGTTACTCGATTTAGAAGGAGAAGTCATAGAACCCATAGTATATCATAGCGACGCAATTTCCGTGTGAATTCGTCAATGTGTGGGAGTGAGGGATGAAGTAAAGATGGATTAGTGGATCGGAATGGGATTGTCGTATCCCAAAAGAAAATCCTGTCGTTTCCATAGAAACGGTACTCGATTTAGAAGGAAATGTCTTAGAACACATAGTATTTTATAGCGACGATATTTCCGTGTGAATTCGTCAATGTGTGGGAGTGAGGGATGCAGTAAAGAAGGATTAGTGGATCGGAAATGAGATTGTCGTATCCCAATAGAAAATCCTGTCGTTTCCATAGAAACGTTACTCGATTTAGAAGGAAATGTCTTAGAACACATAGTATTTCATAGCAACGCAATTTCCGTGTGAATTCGTCAATGTGTGGGAGTGAGGGATGCAGTAAAGAAGGATTAGTGGATCGGAAATGAGATTGTAGTATACCAAAAGAAAATCCTGTCGTTTCCATACAAACGTTACTCGATTTAGAAGGAGAAGTCATAGAACCCATAGTATTTCATAGCGACGCAATTTCCGTGTGAATTCGTCAATGAGTGGGAGTGAGGGATGCAGTAAAGAAGGAATAGTGGATCGGAAATGAGATTGTCGTATCCCAAAAGAAAATCCTGTCGTTTCCATAGAAACGTTACTCGATTTAGAAGGAGAAGTCACAGAACCCATAGTATTTCATAGCGACGCAATTTCCGTTTGAATTCGTCAATGTGTGGTAATGTGGGATGCAGTAAAGAAGGATTAGTGGATCGGAAATGTGATTGTCGTATCCCATAAGAAAATCCTGTCGTATCCATAGAAACCTTACTCGATTTAGAAGGAAATGTCTTAGAACACATAGTATTTCATAGCAACGCAATTTCCGTGTGAATTCGTCAATGTGTGGGAGTGAGGGATGCAGTAAAGAAGGATTAGTGGATCGGAAATGAGATTGTCGTATACCAAAAGAAAATCCTGTCGTTTCCATAGAAACGTTACTCGATTTAGAAGGAGAAGTCATGGAACCCATAGTATTTCATAGCGCCGCAATTTCCGTGTGAATTCGTCAATGTGTTGGAGTGAGGGATGCAGTAAAGAAGGATTAGTGGATCGGAAATGAGATTGTCGTATCCCAAAAGAAAATCCTGTCGTTTCCACAGAAACGTTACTCTATTTAGAAGGAAATGTCTTAGAACACATAGTATTACATAGCGACGCAATTTCCGTGTGAATTCGTCAATGAGTGGGAGTGAGGGATGCAGTAAATAAGGATTAGTGGATCGGAAATGAGATTGTCGTATCCCAAAAGAAAATCCTGTAGTTTCCATAGAAACGTTACTCGATTTAGAAGGAGAAGTCATAGAAGCCATAGTATATCATAGCGACCCAATTTCCGTGTGAATTCGTCAATGTGTGGGAGTGAGGGATGCAGTAAAGAAGGATTAGTGCATCGGAAATGTGATTGTCGTATACCAAAAGAAAATCCTGTCGTTTCCATAGAAACGTTACTCGATTTAGAAGGAAATGTCTTAGAACACATACTATTTCACAGCGACGCAATTTCCGTGTGAATTCGTCAATGTGTGGGAGTGAGGGATGCAGTAAAGGAGGATTAGTGGATCGGAAATGAGATTGTCGTATCCCAAAAGAAAATCGTGTCGTTTCCATAGAAACGTTACTCGATTTAGAAGGAGAAGTCATAGAACCCATAGTATTTTATAGCGACGCAATTTCCGTGTGAATTCGTCAAAGAGTGGGAGTGAGCGATGCAGTAAAGAAGGATTAGTGGATCGGAAATGAGATTGTCGTATCCCAAAAGAAAATCCTGTAGTTTCCATAGAAACGTTACTCGATTTAGAAGGAGAAGTCATAGAAGCCATAGTATTTCATAGCGCGCTATTTCAGTGTGAAATCGTCAATGAGTGGGAGTGAGGGATGCAGTAAAGAAGGATTAGTGGATCGGAATGGGATTGTCGTATCCCAAAAGAAAATCCTGTCGTTTCCATAGAAACGTTACTCGATTTAGAAGGAAATGTCTTAGAACACATACTATTTCACAGCGACGCAATTTCCGTGTGAATTCGTCAATGTGTGGGAGTGAGGGATGCAGTAAAGGAGGATAGTGGATCGGAAATGAGATTGTCGTATCCCAAAAGGAAATCCTGTCGTTTACACAGAAACGTTACTCGATTTAGAAGAAAATGTCTTAGAACACATAGTATTTCATAGCGACGCAATTTCCGTGTGAATTCGTCAATGAGTGGGAGTGAGGGATGCAGTAAAGAAGGATTACTGGATCGGAAATGAGATTGTCGTATACCAAAAGAAAATCGTGTCGTTTCCATAGAAACGTTACTCGATTTAGAAGGAGAAGTCATAGAACCCATAGTATTTTATAGCGCCGCAATTTCCGTGTGAATTCGTCAAAGAGTGGGAGTGAGCGATGCAGTAAAGAAGGATTAGTGGATCGGAAATGAGATTGTCGTATCCCAAAAGAAAATCCTGTTGTTTCCATAGAAACGTTACTCGATTTAGAAGGAGAAGTCATAGAAGCCATAGTATTTCATAGCGCGCTATTTCCGTGTGAAATCGTCAATGAGTGGGAGTGAGGGATGCAGTAAAGAAGGATTAGTGGATCGGAAATGAGATTGTCGTATCCCAAAAGAAAATCCTGTCGTTTCCATAGAAACGTTACTCGATTTAGAAGGAAATGTCTTAGAACACATAGTATTTCATAGCGACGCAATTTCCATGTGAATTCGTCAATGTGTGGGAGTGAGGGATGCAGTAAAGAAGGATTAGAGGATCGGAAATGAGATTGTCGTATCCCAAAAGAAAATCCTGTCGTTTCCATAGAAACGTTACTCGATTTAGAAGGAGAAGTCATAGAACCCATACTATTTCATAGCGACGCTATTTCCGTGTGAATTCGTCAATGAGTGGGAGTGAGCGATACAGTAAAGAAGGATTAGTGGATCGGAAATGAGATTGTCGTATCCCAAAAGAAAATCCTGTCGTTTCCATAGAAACGTTACTCTATTTAGAAGGAGAAGTCTTAGAACACATAGTATTTCATAGCGACGCAATTTCCGTGTGAATTCGTCAATGAGTGGGAGTGAGGGATGCAGTAAAGAAGGATTAGTGGATCGGAAATGAGATTGTCGTATCCCAAAAGAAAATCCTGTCGTTTCCGTAGAAACGTTACTCGATTTAGAAGGAGGGGTCATAGAACCCATAGTATATCATAGCGACGCAATTTCCGTGTGAATTCGTCAATGAGTGGGAGTGAGGGATGCAGTAAAGAAGGATTAGTGGATCGGAATTGAGATTGTCGTATCCCAAAAGAAAATCCTGTCGTTTCCACAGAAACGTTACTCTATTTAGATGGAAATGTCTTAGAACACATAGTATTACATAGCGACGCAATTTCCGTGTGAATTCGTCAATGAGTGGGAGTGAGCGAAGCAGTAAAGAAGGATTAGTGGATCGGAAATGAGATTGTCGTATCCCAAAAGAAAATCCTGTAGTTTCCATAGAAACGTTACTCGATTTAGAAGGAGAAGTCATAGAACCCATAGTATATCATAGCGACGCAATTTCCGTGTGAATTCGTCAATGTGTGGGAGTGAGGGATGAAGTAAAGATGGATTAGTGGATCGGAATGGGATTGTCGTATCCCAAAAGAAAATTCTGTCGTTTCCATAGAAACGGTACTCGATTTAGAAGGAAATGTCTTAGAACACATAGAATTTTATAGCGACGATATTTCCGTGTGAATTCGTCAATGTGTGGGAGTGAGGGATGCAGTAAAGAAGGATTAGTGGATCGGAAATGAGATTGTCGTACCCCAATAGAAAATCCTGTCGTTTCCATAGAAACGTTACTCGATTTAGAAGGAAATGTCTTAGAACACATAGTATTTCATAGCAACGCAATTTCCGTGTGAATTCGTCAATGTGTGGGAGTGAGGGATGCAGTAAAGAAGGATTAGTGGATCGGAAATGAGATTGTAGTATACCAAAAGAAAATCCTGTCGTTTCCATAGAAACGTTACTCGATTTAGAAGGAGAAGTCATAGAACCCATAGTATTTCATAGCGACGCAATTTCCGTGTGAATTCGTCAATGAGTGGGAGTGAGGGATGCAGTAAAGAAGGAATAGTGGATCGGAAATGAGATTGTCGTATCCCAAAAGAAAATCCTGTCGTTTCCATAGAAACGTTACTCGATTTAGAAGGAGAAGTCACAGAACCCATAGTATTTCATAGCGACGCAATTTCCGTTTGAATTCGTCAATGTGTGGTAATGTGGGATGCAGTAAAGAAGGATTAGTGGATCGGAAATGTGATTGTCGTATCCCATAAGAAAATCCTGTCGTATCCATAGAAACCTTACTCGATTTAGAAGGAAATGTCTTAGAACACATAGTATTTCATAGCAACGCAATTTCCGTGTGAATTCGTCAATGTGTGGGAGTGAGGGATGCAGTAAAGAAGGATTAGTGGATCGGAAATGAGATTGTCGTATACCAAAAGAAAATCCTGTCGTTTCCATAGAAACGTTACTCGATTTAGAAGGAGAAGTCATGGAACCCATAGTATTTCATAGCGCCGCAATTTCCGTGTGAATTCGTCAATGTGTTGGAGTGAGGGATGCAGTAAAGAAGGATTAGTGGATCGGAAATGAGATTGTCGTATCCCAAAAGAAAATCCTGTCGTTTCCACAGAAACGTTACTCTATTTAGAAGGAAATGTCTTAGAACACATAGTATTACATAGCGACGCAATTTCCGTGTGAATTCGTCAATGAGTGGGAGTGAGGGATGCAGTAAAGAAGGATTAGTGGATCGGAAATGAGATTGTCGTATCCCAAAAGAAAATCCTGTAGTTTCCATAGAAACGTTACTCGATTTAGAAGGAGAAGTCATAGAAGCCATAGTATATCATAGCGACCCAATTTCCGTGTGAATTCGTCAATGTGTGGGAGTGAGGGATGCAGTAAAGAAGGATTAGTGCATCGGAAATGTGATTGTCGTATACCAAAAGAAAATCCTGTCGTTTCCATAGAAACGTTACTCGATTTAGAAGGAAATGTCTTAGAACACATACTATTTCACAGCGACGCAATTTCCGTGTGAATTCGTCAATGTGTGGGAGGGAGGGATGCAGTAAAGGAGGATTAGTGGATCGGAAATGAGATTGTCGTATCCCAAAAGAAAATCGTGTCGTTTCCATAGAAACGTTACTCGATTTAGAAGGAGAAGTCATAGAACCCATAGTATTTTATAGCGACGCAATTTCCGTGTGAATTCGTCAAAGAGTGGGAGTGAGCGATGCAGTAAAGAAGGATTAGTGGATCGGAAATGAGATTGTCGTATCCCAAATGAAAATCCTGTAGTTTCCATAGAAACGTTACTCGATTTAGAAGGAGAAGTCATAGAAGCCATAGTATTTCATAGCGCGCTATTTCCGTGTGAAATCGTCAATGAGTGGGAGTGAGGGATGCAGTAAAAAAGGATTAGTGGATCGGAAATGAGATTGTCGTATCCCAAAAGAAAATCCTGTCGTTTCCATAGAAACGTTACTCGATTTAGAAGGAAATGTCTTAGAACACATAGTATTTCATAGCGACGCAATTTCCGTGTGAATTCGTCAATCAGTGGGAGTGAGGGATGCAGTAAAGAAGGATTAGTGGATCGGAAATGAGATTGTCGTATCCCAAAAGAAAATCCTGTCGTTTCCATAGAAACGTTACTTGATTTAGAAGGAGGAGTCATAGAACCCATAGTATTTCATAGCGACGCAATTTCCGTGTGAATTCGTCAATGAGTGGGAGTGAGGGATGCAGTTAAGAAGGATTAGTGGATCGGAAATGAGATTGTCGTATCCCAAAAGCAAATCCTGTCGTTTCCATAGAAACGTTACTCGATTTAGTAGGAGAAGTCATAGAACCCATAGTATTTCATAGCGACGCAATTTCCGTGTGAATTTGTCAATGAGTGGGAGTGAGGGATGCAGTAAAGAAGGATTATTGGATCGGAAATGAGATTGTCGTATCCCAAAAGAAAATCCAGTCGTTTACACAGAAACGTTACTCGATTTAGAAGGAAATGTCTTAGAACACATAGTATTTCATGGCGACGCAATTTCCGTGTGAATTCGTCAATGAGTGGGAGTGAGGGATGCAGTAAAGAAGGATTAGTGGATCGGAAATGAGATTGTCGTATCCCAAAAGAAAATCCTGTCGTTTCCATAGAAACGTTATTCGATTTAGAAGGAGAAGTCATAGAACCCATAGTATTTCATAGCGACGCAATTTCCGTGTGAATTCGTCAATGAGTGGGAGTGAGGGATGCAGTAAAGAAGGAATAGTGGATCGGAAATTAGATTGCCGTATCCCAAAAGAAAATCCTGTCGTTTCCATAGAAACGTTAATCGATTTAGAAGGAGAAATCATAGAACCCATTGTATTTCATAGCGACGCAATTTCCGTTTGAATTCGTCAATGTGTGGTAGTGAGGGATGCAGTAAAGAAGGATTAGTGGATCGGAAATGTGATTGTCGTATCCCATAAGAAAATCCTGTCGTATCCATAGAAACGTTACTCGATTTAGAAGGAAATGTCTTAGAACACATAGTATTTCATAGCGACGCAATTTCCGTGTGAATTCGTCAATGAGTAGGAGTGAGGGATGCAGTAAAGAAGGATTAGTGGATCGGAAATGAGATTGTCGTATCCCAAAAGAAAATCCTGTCGTTTCCATAGAAACGTTACTCGATTTAGAAGGAGAAGTCATAGAACCCATAGTATTTCATAGCGACCCAATTTCCGTGTGAATTCGTCAATGAGTGGGAGTGAGGGATGCAGTAAAGAAGGATTAGTGGATCGGAATGGGATTGTCGTATCCCAAAAGAAAATCCTGTCGTTTCCATAGAAACGGTACTCGATTTAGAAGGAAATGTATTAGAACACATAGTATTTTATAGCGACGATATTTCCGTGTGAATTCGTCAATGTGTGGGAGTGAGGGATGCAGTAAAGAAGGATTAGTGGATCGGAAATGAGATTGTCGTATACCAAAAGAAAATCCTGTCGTTTCCATAGAAACGTTACTCGATTTAGAAGGAGAAGTCATAGAACCCATAGTATTTCATAGCGCCGCAATTTCCGTGTGAATTCGTCAATGTGTGGGAGTGAGGGATGCAGTAAAGAAGGATTAGTGGATCGGAAATGAGATTGTCGTATCCCAAAAGAAAATCCTGTCGTTTCCACAGAAACGTTACTCTATTTAGAAGGAAATGTCTTAGAACACATAGTATTACATAGCGACGCAATTTCCGTGTGAATTCGTCAATGAGTGGGAGTGAGGGATGCAGTAAAGAAGGATTAGTGGATCGGAAATGAGATTGTCGTATCCCAAAAGAAAATCCTGTAGTTTCCATAGAAACGTTACTCGATTTAGAAGGAGAAGTCATAGAACCCATAGTATATCATAGCGACGCAATTTCCGTGTGAATTCGTCAATGTGTGGGAGTGAGGGATGCAGTAAAGAAGGATTAGTGGATCGGAAATGTGATTGTCGTATACCAAAAGAAAATCCTGTCGTTTCCATAGAAACGGTACTCGATTTAGAAGGAAATGTCTTAGAACACATACTATTTCACAGCGACGCAATTTCCGTGTGAATTCGTCAATGTGTGGGAGTGAGGGATGCAGTAAAGGAGGATTAGTGGATCGGAAATGAGATTGTCGTATCCCAAAAGGAAATCCTGTCGTTTACACAGAAACGTTACTCGATTTAGAAGAAAATGTCTTAGAACACATAGTATTTCATAGCGACGCAATTTCCGTGTGAATTCGTCAATGAGTGGGAGTGAGGGATGCAGTAAAGAAGGATAACTGGATCGGAAATGAGATTGTCGTATACCAAAAGAAAATCGTGTCGTTTCCATAGAAACGTTACTCGATTTAGAAGGAGAAGTCATAGAACCCATAGTATTTTATAGCGACGCAATTTCCGTGTGAATTCGTCAAAGAGTGGGAGTGAGCGATGCAGTAAAGAAGGATTAGTGGATCGGAAATGAGATTGTCGTATCCCAAAAGAAAATCCTGTAGTTTCCATAGAAACGTTACTCGATTTAGAAGGAGAAGTCATAGAAGCCATAGTATTTCATAGCGCGCTATTTCCGTGTGAAATCGTCAATGAGTGGGAGTGAGGGATGCAGTAAAGAAGGATTAGTGGATCGGAAATGAGATTGTCGTATCCCAAAAGAAAATCCTGTCGTTTCCATAGAAACGTTACTCGATTTAGAAGGAAATGTCTTAGAACACATAGTATTTCATAGCGACGCAATTTCCATGTGAATTCGTCAATGTGTGGGAGTGAGGGATGCAGTAAAGAAGGATTAGTGGATCGGAAATGAGATTGTCGTATCCCAAAAGAAAATCCTGTCGTTTCCATAGAAACGTTACTCGATTTAGAAGGAGAAGTCATAGAACCCATACTATTTCATAGCGACGCTATTTCCGTGTGAATTCGTCAATGAGTGGGAGTGAGCGATACAGTAAAGAAGGATTAGTGGATCGGAAATGAGATTGTCGTATCCCAAAAGAAAATCCTGTCGTTTCCATAGAAACGTTACTCGATTTAGAAGGAGAAGTCTTAGAACACATAGTATTTCATAGCGACGCAATTTCCGTGTGAATTCGTCAATGAGTGGGAGTGAGGGATGCAGTAAAGAAGGATTAGTGGATCGGAAATGAGATTGTCGTATCCCAAAAGAAAATCCTGTCGTTTCCATAGAAACGTTACTCGATTTAGAAGGAGGAGTCATAGAACCCATAGTATTTCATAGCGACGCAATTTCCGTGTGAATTCGTCAATGAGTGGGAGTGAGGGATGCAGTTAAGAAGGATTAGTGGATCGGAATTGAGATTGCCGTATCCCAAAAGAAAATCCTGTCGTTTCCATAGAAACGTTATTCGATTTAGAAGGAGAAGTCATAGAACCCATAGTATTTCATAGCGACGCAATTTCCGTGTGAATTCGTCAATGAGTGGGAGTGAGGGATGCAGTAAGGAAGGAATAGTGGATCGGAAATTAGATTGCCGTATCCCAAAAGAAAATCCTGTCGTTTCCATAGAAACGTTAATCGATTTAGAAGGAGAAATCATAGAACCCATGGTATTTCATAGCGACGCAATTTCCGTTTGAATTCGTCAATGTGTGGTAGTGAGGGACGCAGTAAAGAAGGATTAGTGGATCGGATATGTGATTGTCGTATCCCATAAGAAAATCCTGTCGTATCCATAGAAACGTTACTCGATTTAGAAGGAAATGTCTTAGAACACATAGTATTTCATAGCGACGCAATTTCCGTGTGAATTCGTCAATGAGTGGGAGTGAGGGATGCAGTAAAGAAGGATTAGTGGATCGGAAATGAGATTGTCGTATACCAAAAGAAAATCCTGTCGTTTCCATAGAAACGTTACTCGATTTAGATGGAGAAGTCATAGAACCCATAGTATTTCATAGCGACCCAATTTCCGTGTGAATTCGTCAATGAGTGGGAGTGAGGGATGCAGTAAAGAAGGATTAGTGGATCGGAATGGGATTGTCGTATCCCAAAAGAAAATCCTGTCGTTTCCATAGAAACGGTACTCGATTTAGAAGGAAATGTCTTAGAACACATAGTATTTTATAGCGACGATATTTCCGTGTGAATTCGTCAATATGTGGGAGTGAGGGATGCAGTAAAGAAGGATTAGTGGATCGGAAATGAGATTGTCGTATCCCAATAGAAAATCCTGTCGTTTCCATAGAAACGTTACTCGATTTAGAAGGAAATGTCTTAGAACACATAGTATTTCATAGCAACGCAATTTCCGTGTGAATTCGTCAATGTGTGGGAGTGAGGGATGCAGTAAAGAAGGATTAGTGGATCGGAAATTAGATTGTCGTATACCAAAAGAAAATCCTGTCGTTTCCATAGAAACGTTACTCGATTTAGAAGGAGAAGTCATAGAACCCATAGTATTTCATAGCGACGCAATTTCCGTGTGAATTCGTCAATGTGTGGGAGTGAGGGATGCAGTAAAGAAGGATTAGTGGATCGGAAATGAGATTGTCGTATCCCAAAAGAAAATCCTGTCGTTTCCACAGAAACGTTACTCTATTTAGAAGGAAATGTCTTAGAACACATAGTATTTCATAGCGACGCAATTTCCGTGTGAATTCGTCAATGTGTGGGAGTGAGGGATGCAGTAAAGAAGGATTAGTGGATCGGAAATGAGATTGTCGTATCCCAAAAGAAAATCCTGTAGTTTCCATAGAAACGTTACTCGATTTAGAAGGAGAAGTCATAGAAGCCATAGTATTTCATAGCGCGCTATTTCCGTGTGAAATCGTCAATGAGTGGGAGTGAGGGATGCAGTAAAGAAGGATTAGTGGATCGGAAAAGAGATTGTCGTATCCCAAAAGAAAATCCTGTCGTTTCCATAGAAACGTTATTCGATTTAGAAGGAGAAGTCATAGAACCCATAGTATTTCATAGCGACGCAATTTCCGTGTGAATTCGTCAATGAGTGGGAGTGAGGGATGCAGTAAAGAAGGAATAGTGGATCGGAAATTAGATTGCCGTATCCCAAAAGAAAATCCTGTCGTTTCCATAGAAACGTTAATCGATTTAGAAGGAGAAATCATAGAACCCATGGTATTTCATAGCGACGCAATTTCCGTTTGAATTCGTCAATGTGTGGTAGTGAGGGACGCAGTAAAGAAGGATTAGTGGATCGGAAATGTGATTGTCGTATCCCATACGAAAATCCTGTCGTATCCATAGAAACGTTACTCGATTTAGAAGGAAATGTCTTAGAACACATAGTATTTCATAGCGACGCAATTTCCGTGTGAATTCGTCAATGAGTGGGAGTGAGGGATGCAGTAAAGAAGGATTAGTGGATCGGAAATGAGATTGTCGTATCCCAAAAGAAAATCCTGTCGTTTCCATAGAAACGTTACTCGATTTAGATGGAGAAGTCATAGAACCCATAGTATTTCATAGCGACCCAATTTCCGTGTGAATTCGTCAATGAGTGGGAGTGAGGGATGCAGTAAAGAAGGATTAGTGGATCGGAATGGGATTGTCGTATCCCAAAAGAAAATCCTGTCGTTTCCATAGAAACGGTACTCGATTTAGAAGGAAATGTCTTAGAACACATAGTATTTTATAGCGACGATATTTCCGTGTGAATTCGTTAATGTGTGGGAGTGAGGGATGCAGTAAAGAAGGATTAGTGGATCGGAAATGAGATTGTCGTATCCCAAAAGAAAATCCTGTCGTTTCCACAGAAACGTTACTCTATTTAGAAGGAAATGTCTTAGAACACATAGTATTTCATAGCTACGCAATTTCCGTGTGAATTCGTCAATGTGTGGGAGTGAGGGATGCAGTAAAGAAGGATTAGTGGATCGGAAATGAGATTGTCGTATCCCAAAAGAAAATCCTGTAGTTTCCATAGAAACGTTACTCGATTTAGAAGGAGAAGTCATAGAAGCCATAGTATTTCATAGCGCGCTATTTCCGTGTGAAATCGTCAATGAGTGGGAGTGAGGGATGCAGTAAAGAAGGATTAGTGGATCGGAAATGAGATTGTCGTATCCCAAAAGAAAATCCTGTCGTTTCCATAGAAACGTTACTCGATTTAGAAGGAAATGTCTTAGAACACATAGTATTTCATAGCGACGCAATTTCCATGTGAATTCGTCAATGTGTGGGAGTGAGGGATGCAGTAAAGAAGGATTAGAGGATCGGAAATGAGATTGTCGTATCCCAAAAGAAAATCCTGTCGTTTCCATAGAAACGTTACTCGATTTAGGAGGAGAAGTCATAGAACCCATAGTATTTCATAGCGACGCAATTTCCGTGTGAATTCGTCAAAGAGTGGGAGTGAGCGATGCAGTAAAGAAGGATTAGTGGATCGGAAATGAGATTGTCGTATCCCAAAAGAAAATCCTGTAGTTTCCATAGAAACGTTACTCGATTTAGAAGGAGAAGTCATAGAAGCCATAGTATTTCATAGCGCGCTATTTCCGTGTGAAATCGTCAATGAGTGGGAGTGAGGGATGCAGTAAAGAAGGATTAGTGGATCGGAAATGAGATTGTCGTATCCCAAAAGAAAATCCTGTCGTTTCCATAGAAACGTTACTCGATTTAGAAGGAAATGTCTTAGAACACATAGTATTTCATAGCGACGCAATTTCCATGTGAATTCGTCAATGTGTGGGAGTGAGGGATGCAGTAAAGAAGGATTAGAGGATCGGAAATGAGATTGTTGTATCCCAAAAGAAAATCCTGTCGTTTCCATAGAAACGTTACTCGATTTAGAAGGAGAAGTCATAGAACCCATACTATTTCATAGCGACGCTATTTCCGTGTGAATTCGTCAATGAGTGGGAGTGAGCGATACAGTAAAGAAGGATTAGTGGATCGGAAATGAGATTGTCGTATCCCAAAAGAAAATCCTGTCGTTTCCATAGAAACGTTACTCGATTTAGAAGGAGAAGTCTTAGAACACATAGTATTTCATAGCGACGCAATTTCCGTGTGAATTCGTCAATGAGTGGGAGTGAGGGATGCAGTAAAGAAGGATTAGTGGATCGGAAATGATATTGTCGTATCCCAAAAGAAAATCCTGTCGTTTCCATAGAAACGTTACTCGATTTAGAAGGAGGAGTCATAGAACCCATAGTATTTCATAGCGACGCAATTTCCGTGTGAATTCGTCAATGAGTGGGAGTGAGGGATGCAGTTAAGAAGGATTAGTGGATCGGAATTGAGATTGTCGTATCCCAAAAGAAAATCCTGTCGTTTCCATAGAAACGTTACTCGATTTAGTAGGAGAAGTCATAGAACCCATAGTATTTCATAGCGACGCAATTTCCGTGTGAATTTGTCAATGAGTGGGAGTGAGGGATGCAGTAAAGAAGGATTATTGGATCGGAAATGAGATTGTCGTATCCCAAAAGAAAATCCAGTCGTTTACACAGAAACGTTACTCGATTTAGAAGGAAATGTCTTAGAACACATAGTATTTCATGGCGTCGCAATTTCCGTGTGAATTCGTCAATGAGTGGGAGTGAGGGATGCAGTAAAGAAGGATTAGTGGATCGGAAATGTGATTGTCGTATCCCATAAGAAAATCCTGTCGTTTCCATAGAAACGTTACTCGATTTAAAAGGAAATGTCTTAGAACACATAGTATTTCATAGCAACGCAATTTCCGTGTGAATTCGTCAATGTGTGGGAGTGAGGGATGCAGTAAAGAAGGATTAGTGGATCGGAAATGAGATTGTCGTATACCAAAAGAAAATTCTGTCGTTTCCATAGAAACGTTACTCGATTTAGAAGGAGCAGTCATAGAACCCATAGTATATCATAGCGACGCAATTTCCGTGTGAATTCGTCAATGTGTGGGAGTGAGGGATGCAGTAAAGAAGGATTAGTGGATCGGAAATGTGATTGTCGTATCCCAAAAGAAAATCCTGTCGTTACCATAGAAACGTTACTCGATTTAGAAGGAAATGTCTTAGAACACATACTATTTCACAGCGACGCAATTTCCGTGTGAATTCGTCAATGTGTGGGAGTGAGGGATGCAGTAAAGAAGGATTAGTGGATCGAAAATGAGGTTGTCGAATCCCAAAAGAAAATCCTGTCGTTTCCATAGAAACGTTACTCAATTTAGAAGGAAATGTCTTAGAACACATAGAATTTCATAGCGACGCAATTTCCGTGTGAATTCCTCAATGTGTGGGAGTGAGAGATGCAGTAAAGAAGGATTAGTGGATCGGAAATGAGATTGTCGTATCCCAAAAGAAAATCCTGTCGTTTCCATAGAAACGTTACTCGATTTAGAAGGAGAAGTCATAGAACATATAGTATTTCATAGCGACGCAATTTCCGTGTGAATTCGTCAATGAGTGGGAGTGAGGGATGCAGTAAAGAAGGATTAGTGGATCGGAAATGTGAGTGTCGTATCCCAAAAGAAAATCCTGTCGTTTCCATAGAAACGTTACTTGATTTAGAAGGAAATATCTTAGAACACATAGTATTTCATAGCGACGCAATTTCCGTGTGAATTCGTCAATGAGTGGGAGTGAGGGATGCAGTAAAGAAGGATTATTGGATCGGAAATCAGATTGTCGTATCCCAAAAGAAAATCCTTTTGTTTCCATAGAAACGTTACTCGATTTACAAGGAGAACTCGTAGGACCAATAGTATTTCATAGCGACGCAATTTCCGTGTGAATTCGTCAATGAGTGGGAGTGAGGGATGCAGTAAAGAAGGAATAGTGGATCGGAAATGAGATTGTCATATCCCAAAAGAAAATCCTGTCGTTTCCATAGAAACGTTACTCGATTTAGAAGGAGAAGTCACAGAACCCATAGTATTTCATAGCGACGCAATTTCCGTTTGAATTCGTCAATGTGTGGTAATGTGGGATGCAGTAAAGAAGGATTAGCGGATCGGAAATGTGATTGTCGTATCCCATAAGAAAATCCTGTCGTGTCCATAGAAACCTTACTCGATTTAGAAGGAAATGTCTTACAACACATAGTATTTCATAGCAACGCAATTTCCGTGTGATTTCGTCAATGTGTGGGAGTGAGGGATGCAGTAAAGAAGGATTAGTGGATCGGAAATGATATTGTCGTATACCAAAAGAAAATCCTGTCGTTTCCATAGAAACGTTACTCGATTTAGAAGGAGAAGTCATAGAACCCATAGTATTTCATAGCGCCGCAATTTCCGTGTGAATTCGTCAATGTGTGGGAGTGAGGGATGCAGTAAAGAAGGATTAGTGGATCGGAAACGAGATTGTCGTATCCCAAATGAAAATCCTGTCGTTTCCACAGAAACGTTACTCTATTTAGAAGGAAATGTCTTAGAACACATAGTATTACAAAGCGACGCAATTTCCGTGTGAATTCGTCAATGAGTGGGAGTGAGGGATGCAGTAAAGAAGGATTAGTGGATCGGAAATGAGATTGTCGTATCCCAAAAGAAAATCCTGTCGTTTCCATAGAAACGTTACTCGATTTAGAAGGAGAAGTCTTAGAACACATAGTATTTCATAGCGACGCAATTTCCGTGTTAATTCGTCAATGAGTGGGAGTGAGGGATGCAGTAAAGAAGGATTAGTGGATCGGAAATGAGATTGTCGTATCCCAAAAGAAAATCCTGTCGTTTCCATAGAAATGTTACTCGATTTAGAAGGAGAAGTCATAAAACCCATAGTATATCATAGCGACGCAATTTCCGTGTGAATTCGTCAATGTGTGGGAGTGAGGGATGCAGTAAAGAAGGATTAGTGGATCGGAAATGTGATTGTCGTATACCAAAAGAAAATCCTGTCGTTTCCATAGAAACGTTACTCGATTTAGAAGGAAATGTCTTAGAACACATACTATTTCACAGCGACGCAATTTCCGTGTGAATTCGTCAATGTGTGGGAGTGAGGGATGCAGTAAAGAAGGATTAGTGGATCGGAAATGAGGTTGTCGTTTCCCAAAAGAAAATCCTGTCGTTTCCATAGAAACGTTACTCAATTTAGAAGGAAATGTCTTAGAACACATAGTATTTCATAGCGACGCATTTTCCGTGTGAATTCCTCAATGTGTGGGAGTGAGAGATGCAGTAAAGAAGGATTAGTGCATCGGAAATGAGATTGTCGTATCCCAAAAGAAAATCCTGTCGTTTCCATAGAAACGTTACTCGATTTAGAAGGAGAAGTCATAGAACATATAGTATTTCATAGCGACGCAATTTCCGTGTGAATTCGTCAATGAGTGGGAGTGAGGGATGCAGTAAAGAAGGATTAGTGGATCGGAAATGAGATTGTCGTATCCCAAAGAAAATCCTGTTGTTTTCATAGAAACGTTACTCGATTTTCAAGGAGAACTCGTAGAACCAATAGTATTTCATAGCGACGCAATTTCATTGTGAATTCGTCAATGAGTGGGAGTGAGGGATGCAGTAAAGAAGGAATAGTGGATCGGAAATGAGATTGTCGTATCCCAAAAGAAAATCCTGTCGTTTCCATAGAAACGTTACTCGATTTAGAAGGAGAAGTGACAGAACCCATAGTATTTCATAGCGACGCAATTTCCTTTTGAATTCGTCAATGTGTGGTAATGAGGGATGCAGTAAAGAAGGATTAGTGGATCGGAAATGTGATTGTCGTATCCCATAAGAAAATCCTGTCGTATCCATAGAAACCTTACTCGATTTAGAAGGAAATGTCTTAGTACACATAGTATTTCATAGCGACGCAATTTCCGTGTGAATTCGTCAATGAGTGGGAGTGAGGGATGCAGTAAAGAAGGATTAGTGGATCGGAAATGAGATTGTCGTATACCAAAACAAAATCCTGTCGTTTCCATAGAAACGTTACTCGATTTAGAAGGAGAAGTCATAGAACCCATAGTATTTCATAGCGCCGCAATTTTCGTGTGAATTCGTCAATGGGTGGGAGTGAGGGATGCAGTAAAGAAGGATTAGTGGATCGGAAATGAGATTGTCGTATCCCAAAAGAAAATCCTGTCGTTTCCACAGAAACGTTACTCTATTTAGAAGGAAATATCTTAGAACACATAGTATTACATAGCGACGCAATTTCCGTGTGAATTCGTCAATGAGTGGGAGTGAGGGATGCAGTAAAGAAGGATTAGTGGATCGGAAATGAGATTGTCGTATCCCAAAAGAAAATCCTGTCGTTTCCATAGAAACGTTACTCGATTTAGAAGGAGAAGTCTTAGAACACATAGTATTTCATAGCGACGCAATTTCCGTGTGAATTCGTCAATGAGTCGGAGTGAGGGATGCAGTAAAGAAGGATTAGTGGATCGGAAATGAGATTGTCGTATCCCAAAAGAAAATCCTGTCGTTTCCATTGAAATGTTACTCGATTTAGAAGGAGAAGTCATAAAACCCATAGTATATCATAGCGACGCAATTTCCATGTGAATTCGTCAATGTGTGGGAGTGAGGGATGCAGTAAAGAAGGATTAGTGGATCGGAAATGTGATTGTCGTACATCAAAAGAAAATCCTGTCGTTTCCATAGAAACGTTACTCGATTTAGAAGGAAATGTCTTAGAACACATACTATTTCACAGCGACGCAATTTCCGTGTGAATTCGTCAATGTGTGGGAGTGAGGGATGCAGTAAAGAAGGATTAGTGGATCGGAAATGAGGTTGTCGTTTCCCAAAAGAAAATCCTGTCGTTTCCATAGAAACGTTACTCAATTTAGAAGGAAATGTCTTAGAACACATAGTATTTCATAGCGACGCAATTTCCGTGTGAATTCCTCAATGTGTGGGAGTGAGAGATGCAGTAAAGAAGGATTAGTGGATCGGAAATGAGATTGTCGTATCCCAAAAGAAAATCCTGTCGTTTCCATAGAAACGTTACTCGATTTAGAAGGAGAAGTCATAGAACACATAGTATTTCACAGCGACGCAATTTCCGTGTGAATTCGTCAATGAGTGGGAGTGAGGGATGCAGTAAAGAAGGATTAGTGGATCGGAAATGTGATTGTCGTATCCCAAAAGAAAATCCTGTCGTTTCCATAGAAACGTTACTTGTTTTAGAAAGAAATTTCTTAGAACACATAGTATTTCAAAGCGACGCAATTTCCGTGTGAATTCGTCAATGAGTGGGAGTGAGGGATGCAGTAAAGAAGGATTAGTGGATCGGAAATGAGATTGTCGTATCCCAAACGAAAATCCTGTCGTTTCCATAGAAACGTTACTCGATTTAGAAGGAAATGTCTTAGAACACATAGTATTTCATAGCGACGATATTTCCGTGTGAATTCGTCAATGTGTGGGAGTGAGGGATGCAGTAAAGAAGGATTAGTGGATCGGAAATGAGATTGTCGTATCCCAAAAGAAAATCCTGTCGTTTCCATTGGAACGTTACTCGATTTAGAAGGAAATGTCTTAGAACACATAGTATTTCATAGCGACGCAATTTCCGTGTGAATTCGTCAATGTGTGGGAGTGAGGGATGCAGTAAAGAAGGATTAGTGGATCGGAAATGAGATTGTCGTATACCAAAAGAAAATCCTGTCGTTTCCATAGAAATGTTACTCGATTTAGAAGGAGAAGTCATAGAACCCATAGTATTTCATAGCGACGCAATTTCCGTGTGAATTCGTCAATGTGTGGGAGTGAGGGATGCAGTAAAGAAGGATTAGTGGATCGGAAATGAGATTGTCGTATACCAAAAGAAAATCCTGTCGTTTCCATAGAAACGTTACTCGATTTAGAAGGAGAAGTCATAGAACACATAGTATTTCATAGCGACGCAATTTCCGTGTGAATTCGTCAATGAGTGGGAGTGAGGGATGCAGTAAAGAAGGATTAGTAGATCGGAAATGTGATTGTCGTATCCCAAAAGAAAATCCTGTCGTTTCCATAGCAACATTACTCGATTTAGAAGGAGAAGTCATAGAACCCATAGTATATCATAGCGACGCAATTTCCGTGTGAATTCGTCAATGTGTGGGAGTGAGGGATGCAGTAAAGAAGGATTAGTGGATCGAAAATGTGATTGTCGTATCCCAAAAGAAAATCCTGTCGTTTCCATAGAAACGTTACTCGATTTAGAAGGAAATGTCTTAGAACACATAGTATTTCACAGCGACGCAATTTCCGTGTGAATTCGTCAATGTGTGGGAGTGAGGGATGCAGTAAAGAAGGATTAGTGGATCGGAAATGAGATTGTCGTATCCCAAAAGAAAATCCTGCCGTTTCCATAGAAACGTTACTCGATTTAGAAGGAAATGTCTTAGAACACATAGTATTTCATAGCGAAGCAATTTCCGTGTGAATTCGTCAATGTGTGGGAGTGTGGGATGCAGTAAGGAAGCATTAGTGCATCGAGAAGAAGATACTCGTATCGCAAAAGAAAAGCCCGTCGTTTCCATAGAAACGATACTCGATTTAGAAGGAGAAGCCATAGAACCCATAGTATTTCATAGCGACGATATTTCCGTGTGAATTCGTCAATGTGTGGGATTGAGGGATGCAGTAAAGAAGGATTAGTGGATCGGAAATGAGGTTGTCGTTTCCCAAAAGAAAATCCTGTCGTTTCCATAGAAACGTTACTCAATTTAGAAGGAAATGTCTTAGAACACATAGTATTTCATAGCGACGCAATTTCCGTGTGAATTCCTCAATGTGTGGGAGTGAGAGATGCAGTAAAGAAGGATTAGTGGATCGGAAATGAGATTGTCGTATCCCAAAAGAAAATCCTGTCGTTTCCATAGAAACGTTACTCGATTTAGAAGGAGAAGTCATAGAACACATAGTATTTCACAGCGACGCAATTTCCGTGTGAATTCGTCAATGAGTGGGAGTGAGGGATGCAGTAAAGAAGGATTAGTGGATCGGAAATGTGATTGTCGTATCCCAAAAGAAAATCCTGTCGTTTCCATAGAAACGTTACTTGTTTTAGAAAGAAATTTCTTAGAACACATAGTATTTCAAAGCGACGCAATTTCCGTGTGAATTCGTCAATGAGTGGGAGTGAGGGATGCAGTAAAGAAGGATTAGTGGATCGGAAATGAGATTGTCGTATCCCAAACGAAAATCCTGTCGTTTCCATAGAAACGTTACTCGATTTAGAAGGAAATGTCTTAGAACACATAGTATTTCATAGCGACGATATTTCCGTGTGAATTCGTCAATGTGTGGGAGTGAGGGATGCAGTAAAGAAGGATTAGTGGATCGGAAATGAGATTGTCGTATCCCAAAAGAAAATCCTGTCGTTTCCATTGGAACGTTACTCGATTTAGAAGGAAATGTCTTAGAACACATAGTATTTCATAGCGACGCAATTTCCGTGTGAATTCGTCAATGTGTGGGAGTGAGGGATGCAGTAAAGAAGGATTAGTGGATCGGAAATGAGATTGTCGTATACCAAAAGAAAATCCTGTCGTTTCCATAGAAATGTTACTCGATTTAGAAGGAGAAGTCATAGAACCCATAGTATTTCATAGCGACGCAATTTCCGTGTGAATTCGTCAATGTGTGGGAGTGAGGGATGCAGTAAAGAAGGATTAGTGGATCGGAAATGAGATTGTCGTATACCAAAAGAAAATCCTGTCGTTTCCATAGAAACGTTACTCGATTTAGAAGGAGAAGTCATAGAACACATAGTATTTCATAGCGACGCAATTTCCGTGTGAATTCGTCAATGAGTGGGAGTGAGGGATGCAGTAAAGAAGGCTTAGTAGATCGGAAATGTGATTGTCGTATCCCAAAAGAAAATCCTGTCGTTTCCATAGCAACATTACTCGATTTAGAAGGAGAAGTCATAGAACCCATAGTATATCATAGCGACGCAATTTCCGTGTGAATTCGTCAATGTGTGGGAGTGAGGGATGCAGTAAAGAAGGATTAGTGGATCGAAAATGTGATTGTCGTATCCCAAAAGAAAATCCTGTCGTTTCCATAGAAACGTTACTCGATTTAGAAGGAAATGTCTTAGGACACATAGTATTTCACAGCGACGCAATTTCCGTGTGAATTCGTCAATGTGTGGGAGTGAGGGATGCAGTAAAGAAGGATTAGTGGATCGGAAATGAGATTGTCGTATCCCAAAAGAAAATCCTGCCGTTTCCATAGAAACGTTACTCGATTTAGAAGGAAATGTCTTAGAACACATAGTATTTCATAGCGAAGCAATTTCCGTGTGAATTCGTCAATGTGTGGGAGTGTGGGATGCAGTAAGGAAGCATTAGTGCATCGAGAAGAAGATACTCGTATCGCAAAAGAAAAGCCCGTCGTTTCCATAGAAACGATACTCGATTTAGAAGGAGAAGCCATAGAACCCATAGTATTTCATAGCGACGATATTTCCGTGTGAATTCGTCAATGTGTGGGAGTGAGGGATGCAGTAAAGAAGGATTAGTGGATCGGAAATGAGATTGTCGTATCCCAAAAGAAAATCCTGTCGTTTCCATAGGAACGTTACTCGATTTAGAAGGAAATGTCTTAGAACACATAGTATTTCATAGCGACGCAATTTCCGTGTGAATTCGTCAATGAGTGGGAGTGAGGGATGCAGTAAAGAAGGATTAGTGGATCGGAAATATGATTGTCGTATCCCAAAAGAAAATCCTGTCGTTTCCATAGCAACATTACTCGATTTAGAAGGAGAAGTCATAGAACCCATAGTATATCATAGCGACGCAATTTCCGTGTGAATTCGTCAATGTGTGGGAGTGAGGGATGCAGTAAAGAAGGATTAGTGATCGGAAATGTGATTGTCGTATCCCAAAAGAAAATCCTGTCGTTTCCATAGAAACGTTACTCGATTTAGAAGGAAATGTCTTAGAACACATAGTATTTCACAGCGACGCAATTTCCGTGTGAATTCGTCAATGTGTGGGAGTGAGGGATGCAGTAAAGAAGGATTAGTGGATCGGAAATGAGATTGTCGTATCCCAAAAGAAAATCCTGCCGTTTCCATAGAAACGTTACTCGATTTAGAAGGAAATGTCTTAGAACACATAGAATTTCATAGCGAAGCAATTTCCGTGTGAATTCGTCAATGTGTGGGAGTGTGGGATGCAGTAAAGAAGGATTAGTGCATCGAGAAGAAGATACTCGTATCGCACAAGAAAAGCCCGTCGTTTCCATAGAAACGATACTCGATTTAGAAGGAGAAGTCATAGAACCCATAGTATTTCATAGCGACGATATTTCCGTGTGAATTCGTCAATGTGTGGGAGTGAGGGATGCAGTAAAGAAGGATTAGTGGATCGGAAATGAGATTGTCGTATCCCAAAAGAAAATCCTGTCGTTTCCATAGGAACGTTACTCGATTTAGAAGGAAATGTCTTAGAACACATAGTATTTCATAGCGACGCAATTTCCGTGTGAATTCGTCAATGTGTGGGAGTGAGGGATGCAGTAAAGAAGGATTAGTGGATCGGAAATGAGATTGTCGTATACCAAAAGAAAATCCTGTCGTTTCCATAGAAATGTTACTCGATTTAGAAGGAGAAGTCATAGAACCCATAGTATTTCATAGCGACGCAATTTCCGTGTGAATTCGTCAATGTGTGGGAGTGAGGGATGCAGTAAAGAAGGATTAGTGGATCGGAAATGAGATTGTCGTATACCAAAAGAAAATCCTGTCGTTTCCGTAGAAACGTTACTCGATTTAGAAGGAGAAGACATAGAACACATAGTATTTCATAGCGACGCAATTTCCGTGTGAATTCGTCAATGAGTGGGAGTGAGGGATGCAGTAAAGAAGGATTAGTAGATCGGAAATGTGATTGTCGTATCCCAAAAGAAAATCCTGTCGTTTCCATAGCAACATTACTCGATTTAGAAGGAGAAGCCATAGAACCCATAGTATATCATAGCGACGCAATTTCCGTGTGAATTCGTCAATGTGTGGGAGTGAGGGATGCAGTAAAGAAGGATTAGTGGATCGGAAATGTGATTGTCGTATCCCAAAAGAAAATCCTGTCGTTTCCATAGAAACGTTACTCGATTTAGAAGGAAATGTCTTAGAACACATAGTATTTCACAGCGACGCAATTTCCGTGTGAATTCGTCAATGTGTGGGAGTGAGGGATGCAGTAAAGAAGGATTAGTGGATCGGAAATGAGGTTGTCGTATCCCAAAAGAAAATCCTGCCGTTTCCATAGAAACGTTACTCGATTTAGAAGGAAATGTCTTAGAACACATAGTATTTCATAGCGAAGCAATTTCCGTGTGAATTCGTCAATGTGTGGGAGTGTGGGATGCAGTAAAGAAGGATTAGTGCATCGAGAAGAAGATACTCGTATCGCAAAAGAAAAGCCCGTCGTTTCCATAGAAACGATACTCGATTTAGAAGGAGAAGTCATAGAACCCATAGTATTTCATAGCGACGCAATTTCCGTCTGATTTCGTCAATGTGTGGGAGTGAGGAATGCAGTAAAGAAGGATTAGTGGATCGGAAATGAGATTGTCGTATCCCAAAAGAAAATCCTGTCGTTTCCATAGAAACGTTACTCGATTTAGAAGGAAATGACTTAGAACACATAGTATTTCATAGCGACGCAATTTCCGTGTGAATTCGTCAAAGTGTGGGAGTGAGGGATGCAGTAAAGAAGGATTAGAGGGTCGGAAATGAGATTGTCGTATCCCAAAAGAAAATCCTGTCGTTTCCATAGAAACGTTACTCGATTTAGAAAGAAATGAATTAGAACACATAGTATTTCATAGCGACGCAATTTCCGTGTGAATTCGTCAATGTGTGGGAGTGAGGGATGCAGCAAAGAAGGATTAGTGGATCGGAAATGAGATTGTCGTATACCAAAAGAAAATCCTGTCGTTTCCATAGAAACGTTACTCGATTTAGAAGGAGAAGTCATAGAACACATAGTATTTCATAGCGACGCAATTTCCGTGTGAATTCGTCAATGTGTGGGAGTGAGGGATGCAGTAAAGAAGGATTAGTGGATAGGAAATGAGATTGTCGTATCCCAAAAGAAAATCCTGTCGTTTCCACAGAAACGTTACTCGATTTAGAAGGAAATGTCTTAGAACACATAGTATTTCATAGCGACGCAATTTCCGTGTGAATTCGTCAATGAGTGGGAGTGAGGGATGCAGTAAAGAAGGATTAGTGGATCGGAAATGAGATTGTCGTATCCCAAAAGAAAATCCTGTCGTTTCCATAGAAACGTTACTCGATTTAGAAGGAGAAGTCATAGAATGCATAGTATTTCATAGCGACGCAATTTCCGTGTGAATTCGTCAATGAGTGGGAGTGAGGGATGCAGTAAAAAAGGATTAGTGGATCGGAAATGAGATTGTCGTATCCCAAAAGAAAATCCTGTCGTCTCCATAGCAACGTTACTCGATTTAGAAGGACAAGTCATAGAACCCATAGTATATCATAGCGACGCAATTTCCGTGTGAATTCGTCAATGTGTGGGAGTGAGGGATGCAGTAAAGAAGGATTAGTGGAACGGAAATGTGATTGTCGTATCCCAAAAGAAAATCCTGTCGTTTCCATAGAAACGTTACTCGATTTAGAAGGAAATGTCTTAGAACACATAGTATTTCATAGCGACGCAATTTCCGTGTGAATTCGTCAATGTGTGGGAGTGAGGGATGCAGTAAAGAAGGATTAGTGCATCGAGAAGAAGATACTCGTATCGCAAAAGAAAAGCCCATCGTTTCCATAGAAACGATACTCGATTTAGAAGGAGAAGTCATAGAACCCATAGTATTTCATAGCGTCGCAATTTCCGTCTGATTTCGTCAATGTGTGGGAGTGAGGAATGCAGTAAAGAAGGATTAGTGGATCGGAAATATGATTGTAGTATCCCAAAAGAAAATCCTGTCGTTTCCATAGAAACGTTACACGATTTAGAAGGAAATGTCTTAGAACACATAGTATTTCATAGCGACGCAATTTCCGTGTGAATACATCAATGTGTGGGAGTGAGGGATGCAGTAAAGAAGGATTAGTGGATCGGAAATGAGATTGTCGTATCCCAAAAAAAAATCCTGTCGTTTCCATAGAAACGTTACTCGATTTAGAAGGAAATGTCTTGGAACACATAGTATTTCATAGCGACGCAATTTCCGTGTGAATTCGTCAATGAGTGGGAGTGAGGGATGCAGTAAAGAAGGATTAGTGGATCGGAAAGGAGATTGTCGTATCCCAAAAGAAAATCCTGTCGTTTCCATAGAAACGTTACTCGATTTAGAAGGAGAAGACATAGAACACATAGTATTTCATAGCGACGCAATTTCCGTGTGAATTCGTCAATGTGTGGGATTGAGGAATGCAGTAAAGAAGGATTAGTGGATCGGAAAAGTGATTGTCGTATCCCAAAAGAAAATCCTGTCGTTTCCATAGAAACGTTACTCGATTTAGGAGGAGAAGTCATAGGACCCATAGTATTTTATAGCGACGAAATTTCCGTGTGAATTCGTCAATGTGTGGGAGTGAGGGATGCAGTAAAGAGGGATTAGTGGATCGGAAATGTGATTGTCGTATCCCAAAAGAAAATCCAGTCGTTTCCATAGAAATGTTACTTGATTTTGAAGGAAATGTCTTAGAACGCATAGTATTTCATAGCGACGCAATTTCCGTGTGAATTCGTCAATGTGTGGGAGTGAGGGATGCAGTAAAAAGGATTAGTGGATCGGAAATGTGATTGTCGTAACCCAAAAGAAAATCCTGTCGTTTCCATAGAAACGTTACTCGATTTAGAAGGATATGTCTCAGAACACATAGTATTTCACAGCGACGCAATTTCCGTTTGAATTCGTCAATGTGTGGGAGTGAGGGACGCAGTAAAGAAGGATTAGTGCATCGGAAATGAGATTGTCGTATCCCAAAAGAAAATCCTGTCGTTTCCATAGAAACGTTACTCGATTTAGAAGGAGAAGTCATAGAATGCATAGTATTTCATAGCGACGCAATTTCCGTGTGAATTCGTCAATGAGTGGGAGTGAGGGATGCAGTAAAGAAGGATTAGTGGATCGGAAATGAGATTGTCGTATCCCAAAAGAAAATCCTGTCGTTTCCATAGCAACGTTACTCGATTTAGAAGGACAAGTCATAGAACCCATAGTATATCATAGCGACGCAATTTCCGTGTGAATTCGTCAATGTGTGGGAGTGAGGGATGCAGTAAAGAAGGATTAGTGGAACGGAAATGTGATTGTCGTATCCCAAAAGAAAATCCTGTCGTTTCCATAGAAACGTTACTCGATTTAGAAGGAAATGTCTTAAAACACATACTATTTCACAGCGACGCAATTTCCCTGTGAATTCGTCAATGTGTGGGAGTGAGGGATGCAGTAAAGAAGGATTAGTGGATCGGAAATGAGATTGTCGTATCCCAAAAGAAAATCCTGTCGTTTCCATAGAAACGTTACTCGATTTAGAAGGAAATGTCTTAGAACACATAGTATTTCATAGCGACGCAATTTCCGTGTGAATTCGTCAATGTGTGGGAGTGAGGGATGCAGTAAAGAAGGATTAGTGCATCGAGAAGAAGATACTCGTATCGCAAAAGAAAAGCCCATCGTTTCCATAGAAACGATACTCGATTTAGAAGGAGAAGTCATAGAACCCATAGTATTTCATAGCGTCGCAATTTCCGTCTGATTTCGTCAATGTGTGGGAGTGAGGAATGCAGTAAAGAAGGATTAGTGGATCGGAAATATGATTGTAGTATCCCAAAAGAAAATCCTGTCGTTTCCATAGAAACGTTACACGATTTAGAAGGAAATGTCTTAGAACACATAGTATTTCATAGCGACGCAATTTCCGTGTGAATACATCAATGTGTGGGAGTGAGGGATGCAGTAAAGAAGGATTAGTGGATCGGAAATGAGATTGTCGTATCCCAAAAAAAAATCCTGTCGTTTCCATAGAAACGTTACTCGATTTAGAAGGAAATGTCTTGGAACACATAGTATTTCATAGCGACGCAATTTCCGTGTGAATTCGTCAATGAGTGGGAGTGAGGGATGCAGTAAAGAAGGATTAGTGGATCGGAAAGGAGATTGTCGTATCCCAAAAGAAAATCCTGTCGTTTCCATAGAAACGTTACTCGATTTAGAAGGAGAAGACATAGAACACATAGTATTTCATAGCGACGCAATTTCCGTGTGAATTCGTCAATGTGTGGGATTGAGGAATGCAGTAAAGAAGGATTAGTGGATCGGAAATGAGATTGTCGTATCCCAAAAGAAAATCCTGTCGTTTCCATAGAAACGTTACTCGATTTAGAAGGAAATGTCTTAGAACACATAGTATTTCATAGCGACGCAATTTCCGTGTGAATTCGTCAATGAGTGCGAGTGAGGGACGCAGTAAAGAAGGATTAGTGGATCGGAAATGAGATTGTCGTATACCAAAAGAAAATCCTGTCGTTTCCATAGAAACGTTACTTGATTTAGAAGGAAATGTCTTAGAACACATAGTGTTTCATAGCGACGCAATTTCCGTGTGAATTCGTCAATGAGTGGGAGTGAGGGACGCAGTAAAGATGGATTAGTGGATCGGAAAAGTGATTGTCGTATCCCAAAAGAAAATCCTGTCGTTTCCATAGAAACGTTACTCGATTTAGGAGGAGAAGTCATAGGACCCATAGTATTTTATAGCGACGAAATTTCCGTGTGAATTCGTCAATGTGTGGGAGTGAGGGATGCAGTAAAGAGGGATTAGTGGATCGGAAATGTGATTGTCGTATCCCAAAAGAAAATCCAGTCGTTTCCATAGAAATGTTACTTGATTTTGAAGGAAATGTCTTAGAACGCATAGTATTTCATAGCGACGCAATTTCCGTGTGAATTCGTCAATGTGTGGGAGTGAGGGATGCAGTAAAAAGGATTAGTGGATCGGAAATGTGATTGTCGTAACCCAAAAGAAAATCCTGTCGTTTCCATAGAAACGTTACTCGATTTAGAAGGATATGTCTCAGAACACATAGTATTTCACAGCGACGCAATTTCCGTTTGAATTCGTCAATGTGTGGGAGTGAGGGACGCAGTAAAGAAGGATTAGTGCATCGGAAATGAGATTGTCGTATCCCAAAAGAAAATCCTGTCGTTTCCATAGAAACGTTACTTGATTTAGAAGGAAATGTCTTAGAACACATAGTATTTCAAAGCGACGCAATTTCCGTGTGAATTCGTCAATGTGTGGGAGTGACGGATGCAGTAAAGAAGGATTAGTGGATCGGAAATGTGATTGTCGTATCCCAAAAGAAAATCCTGTCGTTTCCATAGAAACGTTACTCGATTTAGAAGGAGAAGTCATAGAACCCATAGTATTTCATAGCGACGCAATTTCCGTGTGAATTCGTCAATGTGTGGGAGTGAGGGATGCAGTAAAAATTGATTAGTGGATCGGAAATGTGATTGTCGTATCCTAAAAGAAAATCCTGTCGTTTCCATAGAAACGTTACTCGATTTAGATGGAAAAGTTTTAGAACACATAGTATTTCATAGCGACGCAATTTCCGTGTGAATTAGTCAATGAGTGGGAGTGAGGGATGCAGAAAAGAAGGATTAATGGATCGGAAATGAGATTGTCGTATCCCAAAAGAAAATCCTGTCGTTTCCATAGAAACGTTACTCGATTTAGAAGGAGAAGTCATAGAACACATAGTATTTCATAGCGACGCAATTTCCATGTGAATTCGTCAATTTGTGGGAGTGAGGGATGCAGTAAAGAAGGATTAGTGGATCTGAAATGTGATTTTCGCATCCCAAATGAAAATCCTGTCGTTTCCATAGAACCGTTACTCGATTTGGAAGGAAATGTCTTAGAACACATAGTATTTTATAGCGACGCAATTTCCGTGTGAATTCGTCAATGTGTGGGAGTGAGGGATGCAGTAAACAAGGATTAGTGGATCGGAAATGAGATTGTCGTATCCCAAAAGAAAATCCTGTCGTTTCCATAGAAACGTAACTCGATTTAAATGGAGAAGTCATAGAACACATAGTATAATATAGCGACGCAATTTCCGTGTGAATTCGTCAATGAGTGGGAGTGAGGGATGCAGTAAAGAAGGATTAGTGGATCGGAAATGTGATTGTCGTATCCCAAAAGAAAATCCTGTCGTTTCCTCAGGAACGTTACTCGATTTAGAAGGAAATGTCTTAGAACACATAGTATTTCATAGCGACGCAATTTCCGTGTGAATTCGTCAATGTGTGGGAGTGAGGGATGCAGTAAAGAAGGATTAGTGGATCGGAAATGAGATTGTCGTATCCCAAAAGAAAATCCTGTCGTTTCCATAGAAACTTTACTCGATTTAGAAGGAAATAACTTAGAACCCATAGTATTTCATAGCGACGCAATTTCCGTGTGAATTCGTCAATGTGTGGGAGTGAGGGAAGCAGTAAAGAAGGATTAGTGGATCTGAAATGTGATTTTCGCATCCCAAATGAAAATCCTGTCGTTTCCATAGAACCGTTACTCGATTTGGAAGGAAATGTCTTAGAACACATAGTATTTTATAGCGACGCAATTTCCGTGTGAATTCGTCAATGAGTGGGAGTGAGGGATGCGGTAAAGAAGGATTAGTGGATTGGAAATGTGATTGTCGTATCCCAAAAGAAAATCCTGTCGTTTCCATAGAAACGTTACTCGATTTAGAAGGAAATGTCTTAGAACACATAGTATTTCATAGCGACGCAATTTCCGTGTGAATTCGTCAATGTGTGTGAGTGGGGGATGCAGTAAAGAAGGATTAGTGGATCGAAAATGACATTGTCGTATCCCAAAAGAAAATCCTGTCGTTTCCATAGAAACGTTACTCGATTTAGAAGGAGAAGTCATAGAACACATAGTATTTCATAGCGACGCAATTTCCGTGTGAATTCGTCAATGTGCGGGAGTGAGGGATGCAGTAAAGAAGGATTAGTGGATCGGAAATGTGATTGTCGTATCCCAAAAGAAAATCCTGTCTATTCCATAGAAACGTTACTCGATTTAGAAGGATATCTCTTAGAACACATAGTATTTCATAGCGACGCAATTTCCGTGTGAATTCGTCAATGTGTGGAAGTGAGGTATGCAGTAAAGAAGGATTAGTGGATCGGAAATGTGATTGTCGTATCCCAAAAGAAAATCCTGTCGTTTCCATAGAAACGTTACTCGATTTAGAAGGAGAAGTCATAGAACCCATAGTATTTCATAGCGACGCAATTTCCGTGTGAATTCGTCAATGTGTGGGAGTGAGGGATGCAGTAATGATTGATTAGTGGATCGGAAATGTGATTGTCGTATCCTAAAAGAAAATCCTGTCGTTTCCATAGAAACGTTACTCGATTTAGATGGAAAAGTTTTAGAACACATAGTATTTCATAGCGACGCAATTTCCGTGTGAATTAGTCAATGAGTGGGAGTGAGGGATGCAGAAAAGAAGGATTAATGGATCGGAAATGATATTGTCGTATCCCAAAAGAAAATCCTGTCGTTTCCATAGAAACGTTACTCGATTTAGAAGGAGAAGTCATAGAACACATAGTATTTCATAGCGACGCAATTTCCATGTGAATTCGTCAATTTGTGGGAGTGAGGGATGCAGTAAAGAAGGATTAGTGGATCTGAAATGTGATTTTCGCATCCCAAATGAAAATCCTGTCGTTTCCATAGAACCGTTACTCGATTTGGAAGGAAATGTCTTAGAACACATAGTATTTTATAGCGACGCAATTTCCGTGTGAATTCTTCAATGTGTGGGAGTGAGGGATGCAGTAAAGAAGGATTAGTGGATCGGAAATGAGATTGTCGTATCCCAAAAGAAAATCCTGTCGTTTCCATAGAAACGTAACTCGATTTAGATGGAGAAGTCATAGAACACATAGTATAATATAGCGACGCAATTTCCGTGTGAATTCGTCAATGAGTGGGAGTGAGGGATGCAGTAAAGAAGGATTAGTGGATCGGAAATGAGATTGTCGTATCCCAAAAGAAAATCCTGTCGTTTCCATAGAAACGTTACTCGATTTAGAAGGAAATAACTTAGAACCCATAGTATTTCATAGCGACGCAATTTCCGTGTGAATTCGTCAATGTGTGGGAGTGAGGGAAGCAGTAAAGAAGGATTAGTGGATCTGAAATGTGATTTTCGCATCCCAAATGAAAATCCTGTCGTTTCCATAGAACCGTTACTCGATTTGGAAGGAAATGTCTTAGAACACATAGTATTTTATAGCGACGCAATTTCCGTGTGAATTCGTCAATGAGTGGCAGTGAGGTTTGCGGTAAAGAAGGATTAGTGGATTGGAAATGTGATTGTCGTATCCCAAAGGAAAATCCTGTCGTTTCCATAGAAACGTTACTCGATTTAGAAGGAAATGTCTTAGAACACATAGTATTTCATAGCGACGCAATTTCCGTGTGAATTCGTCAATGTGTGGGAGTGGGGGATGCAGTAAAGAAGGATTAGTGGATCGAAAATGACATTGTCGTATCCCAAAAGAAAATCCTGTCGTTTCCATAGAAACGTTACTCGATTTAGAAGGAGAAGTCATAGAACATATAGTATTTCATAGCGACGCAATTTCCGTGTGAATTCGTCAATGTGCGGGAGTGAGGGATGCAGTAAAGAAGGATTAGTGGATCGGAAATGTGATTGTCGTATCCCAAAAGAAAATCCTGTCTATTCCATAGAAACGTTACTCGATTTAGAAGGATATCTCTTAGAACACATAGTATTTCATAGCGACGCAATTTCCGTGTGAATTCGTCAATGTGTGGAAGTGAGGTATGCAGTAAAGAAGGATTAGTGGATCGGAAATGAGATTGTCGTATCCCAAAAGAAAATCCTGTCTATTTCATAGAAACGTTACTCGATTTAGAAGGAAATGTCTTAGAACACATAATATTTCATAGCGACGCAATTTCCGTGTGAATTCGTCAATGTGTGGGAGTGAGCAATGCAGTAAAGAAGGATTAGTGGATCAGAAATTAGATTGTCGTATCCCAAAAGAGAATCCTGTCGTTCCCATAGAATCGTTACTCGATATAGAAGGAAATGTCTTAGAACTCATAGTATTTCATAGCGACGCAATTTCCGTGTGAATTCGTCAATGAGTGGGAGTGAGGGATGCAGTAAAGAAGGATTAGTGGATCGGAAATGAGATTGTCGTATCCCAAAAGAAAATCCTGTCGTTTCCATAGAAACGTTACTCAATTTAGAAGGAGAAGTCATAGAACCCAAAGTATTTCATTGCGACGCAATTTCCGTGTGAATTCGTCATTGTGTGGGAGTGAGGGATGCAGTAAAGAAGGATTAGTGGATCGGAAATGAGATTGTCGTATCCCAAAAGAAAATCCTGTCGTTTCCATAGAAACGTTACTCCATTTAGGAGGAGAAGTCATAGAACACATAGTATTTCATACCGACGCAATTTCGGTGTGAATTCGTCAATGTGTGGGAGTTAGGGATGCAGCAAAGAAGGATTAGTGGATCGGAAATGTGATTGTCGTATCCCAAAAGAAAATCCTGTCGTTTCCATAGAAATGTTTATCGATTTCTAAGGAAATGTCTTAGAACACATAGTATTTCATAGCGACGCAATTTCCGTGTGAATTCGTCAATGTGTGGGAGTGAGGGATGCAGTAAAGAAGGATTAGTGCATCGAGAAGAAGATACTCGTATCGCAAAAGAAAAGCCCGTCGTTTCCATAGAAACGATACTCGATTTAGAAGGAGAAGTCATAGAACCCATAGTATTTCATAGCGACGCAATTTCCGTCTGATTTCGTCAATGTGTGGGAGTGAGGAATGCAGTAAAGAAGGATTAGTGGATCGGAAATATGATTGTCGTATCCCAAAAGAAAATCCTGTCGTTTCCATAGAAACGTTACACGATTTAGAAGGAAATGTCTTAGAACACATAGTATTTCATAGCGACGCAATTTCCGTGTGAATACGTCAATGTGTGGGAGTGAGGGATGCAGTAAAGAAGGATTAGTGGATCGGAAATGAGATTGTCGTATCCCAAAAAAAAATCCTGTCGTTTCCATAGAAACGTTACTCGATTTAGAAGGAAATGTCTTGGAACACATAGTATTTCATAGCGACGCAATTTCCGTGTGAATTCGTCAATGAGTGGGAGTGAGGGATGCAGTAAAGAAGGATTAGTGGATCGGAAAGGAGATTGTCGTATCCCAAAAGAAAATCCTGTCGTTTCCATAGAAACGTTACTCGATTTAGAAGGAGAAGACATAGAACACATAGTATTTCATAGCGACGCAATTTCCGTGTGAATTCGTCAATGTGTGGGATTGAGGAATGCAGTAAAGAAGGATTAGTGGATCGGAAATGAGATTGTCGTATCCCAAAAGAAAATCCTGTCGTTTCCATAGAAACGTTACTCGATTTAGAAGGAAATGTCTCAGAACACATAGTATTTCATAGCGACGCAATTTCCGTGTGAATTCGTCAATGAGTGCGAGTGAGGGACGCAGTAAAGAAGGATTAGTGGATCGGAAATGAGATTGTCGTATACCAAAAGAAAATCCTGTCGTTTCCATAGAAACGTTACTTGATTTAGAAGGAAATGTCTTAGAACACATAGTGTTTCATAGCGACGCAATTTCCGTGTGAATTCGTCAATGAGTGGGAGTGAGGGACGCAGTAAAGATGGATTAGTGGATCGGATATGTGATTGTCGTATCCCAAAAGAAAATCCTGTCGTTTCCATAGAAACGTTACTCGATTTAGGAGGAGAAGTCATAGAACCCATAGTATTTTATAGCGACGAAATTTCCGTGTGAATTCGTCAATGTGTGGGAGTGAGGGATGCAGTAAAGAGGGATTAGTGGATCGGAAATGTGATTGTCGTATCCCAAAAGAATATCCAGTCGTTTCCATAGAAATGTTACTTGATTTTGAAGGAAATGTCTTAGAACACATAGTATTTCATAGCGACGCAATTTCCGTGTGAATTCGTCAATGTGTGGGAGTGAGGGATGCAGTAAAAAGGATTAGTGGATCGGAAATGTGATTGTCGTAACCCAAAAGAAAATCCTGTCGTTTCCATAGAAACGTTACTCGATTTAGATGGATATGTCTCAGAACACATAGTATTTCACAGCGACGCAATTTCCGTTTGAATTCGTCAATGTGTGGGAGTGAGGGACGCAGTAAAGAAGGATTAGTGCATCGGAAATGAGATTGTCGTATCCCAAAAGAAAATCCTGTCGTTTCCATAGAAACGTTACTGGATTTAGAAGGAAATGTCTTAGAACACATAGTATTTCAAAGCGACGCAATTTCCGTGTGAATTCGTCAATGTGTGGGAGTGACGGATGCAGTAAAGAAGGATTAGTGGATCGGAAATGTGATTGTCGTATCCCAAAAGAAAATCCTGTCGTTTCCATAGAAACGTTACTCGATTTAGAAGGAGAAGTCATAGAACCCATAGTATTTCATAGCGACGCAATTTCCGTGTGAATTCGTCAATGTGTGGGAGTGAGGGATGCAGTAAAGATTGATTAGTGGATCGGAAATGTGATTGTCGTATCCTAAAAGAAAATCCTGTCGTTTCCATAGAAACGTTACTCGATTTAGATGGAAAAGTTTTAGAACACATAGTATTTCATAGCGACGCAATTTCCGTGTGAATTAGTCAATGAGTGGGAGTGAGGGATGCAGAAAAGAAGGATTAATGGATCGGAAATGAGATTCTCGTATCCCAAAAGAAAATCCTGTCGTTTCCATAGAAACGTTACTCGATTTAGAAGGAGAAGTCATAGAACACATAGTATTTCATAGCGACGCAATTTCCATGTGAATTCGTCAATTTGTGGGAGTGAGGGATGCAGTAAAGAAGGATTAGTGGATCTGAAATGTGATTTTCGCATCCCAAATGAAAATCCTGTCGTTTCCATAGAACCGTTACTCGATTTGGAAGGAAATGTCTTAGAACACATAGTATTTTATAGCGACGCAATTTCCGTGTGAATTCGTCAATGTGTGGGAGTGAGGGATGCAGTAAACAAGGATTAGTGGATCGGAAATGAGATTGTCGTATCTCAAAAGAAAATCCTGTCGTTTCCATAGAAACGTAACTCGATTTAAATGGAGAAGTCATAGAACACATAGTATAATATAGCGACGCAATTTCCGTGTGAATTCGTCAATGAGTGGGAGTGAGGGATGCAGTAAAGAAGGATTAGTGGATCGGAAATGTGATTGTCGTATCCCAAAAGAAAATCCTGTCGTTTCCTCAGGAACGTTACTCGATTTAGAAGGAAATGTCTTAGAACACATAGTATTTCATAGCGACGCAATTTCCGTGTGAATTCGTCAATGTGTGGGAGTGAGGGATGCAGTAAAGAAGGATTAGTGGATCGGAAATGAGATTGTCGTATCCCAAAAGAAAATCCTGTCGTTTCCATAGAAACTTTACTCGATTTAGAAGGAAATAACTTAGAACCCATAGTATTTCATAGCGACGCAATTTCCGTGTGAATTCGTCAATGTGTGGGAGTGAGGGAAGCAGTAAAGACGGATTAGTGGATCTGAAATGTGATTTTCGCATCCCAAATGAAAATCCTGTCGTTTCCATAGAACCGTTACTCGATTTGGAAGGAAATGTCTTCGAACACATAGTATTTTATAGCGACGCAATTTCCGTGTGAATTCGTCAATGAGTGGGAGTGAGGGATGCGGTAAAGACGGATTAGTGGATTGGAAATGTGATTGTCGTATCCCAAAAGAAAATCCTGTCGTTTCCATAGAAACGTTACTCGATTTAGAAGGAAATGTCTTAGAACACATAGTATTTCATAGCGACGCAATTTCCGTGTGAATTCGTCAATGTGTGTGAGTGGGGGATGCAGTAAAGAAGGATTAGTGGATCGAAAATGACATTGTCGTATCCCAAAAGAAAATCCTGTCGTTTCCATAGAAACGTTACTCGATTTAGAAGGAGAAGTCATAGAACACATAGTATTTCATAGCGACGCAATTTCCGTGTGAATTCGTCAATGTGCGGGAGTGAGGGATGCAGTAAAGAAGGATTAGTGGATCGGAAATGTGATTGTCGTATCCCAAAAGAAAATCCTGTCTATTCCATAGAAACGTTACTCGATTTAGAAGGATATCTCTTAGAACACATAGTATTTCATAGCGACGCAATTTCCGTGTGAATTCGTCAATGTGTGGAAGTGAGGTATGCAGTAAAGAAGGATTAGTGGATCGGAAATGTGATTGTCGTATCCCAAAAGAAAATCCTGTCGTTTCCATAGAAACGTTACTCGATTTAGAAGGAGAAGTCATAGAACCCATAGTATTTCATAGCGACGCAATTTCCGTGTGAATTCGTCAATGTGTGGGAGTGAGGGATGCAGTAAAGATTGATTAGTGGATCGGAAATGTGATTGTCGTATCCTAAAAGAAAATCCTGTCGTTTCCATAGAAACGTTACTCGATTTAGATGGAAAAGTTTTAGAACACATAGTATTTCATAGCGACGCAATTTCCGTGTGAATTAGTCAATGAGTGGGAGTGAGGGATGCAGAAAAGAAGGATTAATGGATCGGAAATGATATTGTCGTATCCCAAAAGAAAATCCTGTCGTTTCCATAGAAACGTTACTCGATTTAGAAGGAGAAGTCATAGAACACATAGTATTTCATAGCGACGCAATTTCCATGTGAATTCGTCAATTTGTGGGAGTGAGGGATGCAGTAAAGAAGGATTAGTGGATCTGAAATGTGATTTTCGCATCCCAAATGAAAATCCTGTCGTTTCCATAGAACCGTTACTCGATTTGGAAGGAAATGTCTTAGAACACATAGTATTTTATAGCGACGCAATTTCCGTGTGAATTCTTCAATGTGTGGGAGTGAGGGATGCAGTAAAGAAGGATTAGTGGATCGGAAATGAGATTGTCGTATCCCAAAAGAAAATCCTGTCGTTTCCATAGAAACGTAACTCGATTTAGATGGAGAAGTCATAGAACACATAGTATAATATAGCGACGCAATTTCCGTGTGAATTCGTCAATGAGTGGGAGTGAGGGATGCAGTAAAGAAGGATTAGTGGATCGGAAATGTGATTGTCGTATCCCAAAAGAAAATCCTGTCGTTTCCTCAGGAACGTTACTCGATTTAGAAGGAAATGTCTTAGAACACATAGTATTTCATAGCGACGCAATTTCCGTGTGAATTCGTCAATGTGTGGGAGTGAGGGATGTAGTAAAGAAGGATTAGTGGATCGGAAATGAGATTGTCGTATCCCAAAAGAAAATCCTGTCGTTTCCATAGAAACGTTACTCGATTTAGAAGGAAATAACTTAGAACCCATTGTATTTCATAGCGACGCAATTTCCGTGTGAATTCGTCAATGTGTGGGAGTGAGGGAAGCAGTAAAGAAGGATTAGTGGATCTGAAAAGTGATTTTCGCATCCCAAATGAAAATCCTGTCGTTTCCATAGAACCGTTACTCGATTTGGAAGGAAATGTCTTAGAACACATAGTATTTTATAGCGACGCAATTTCCGTGTGAATTCGTCAATGAGTGGCAGTGAGGGATGCGGTAAAGAAGGATTAGTGGATTGGAAATGTGATTGTCGTATCCCAAAAGAAAATCCTGTCGTTTCCATAGAAACGTTACTCGATTTAGAAGGAAATGTCTTAGAACACATAGTATTTCATAGCGACGCAATTTCCGTGTGAATTCGTCAATGTGTGGGAGTGGGGGATGCAGTAAAGAAGGATTAGTGGATCGAAAATGACATTGTCGTATCCCAAAAGAAAATCCTGTCGTTTCCATAGAAACGTTACTCGATTTAGAAGGAGAAGTCATAGAACATATAGTATTTCATAGCGACGCAATTTCCGTGTGAATTCGTCAATGTGCGGGAGTGAGGGATGCAGTAAAGAAGGATTAGTGGATCGGAAATGTGATTGTCGTATCCCAAAAGAAAATCCTGTCTATTCCATAGAAACGTTACTCGATTTAGAAGGATATCTCTTACAACACATAGTATTTCATAGCGACGCAATTTCCGTGTGAATTCGTCAATGTGTGGAAGTGAGGTATGCAGTAAAGAAGGATTAGTGGATCGGAAATGAGATTGTCGTATCCCAAAAGAAAATCCTGTCTATTCCATAGAAACGTTACTCGATTTAGAAGGAAATGTCTTAGAACACATAATATTTCATAGCGACGCAATTTCCGTGTGAATTCGTCAATGTGTGGGAGTGAGCAATGCAGTAAAGAAGGATTAGTGGATCAGAAATTAGATTGTCGTATCCCAAAAGAGAATCCTGTCGTTCCCATAGAATCGTTACTCGATATAGAAGGAAATGTCTTAGAACACATAGTATTTCATAGCGACGCAATTTCCGTGTGAATTCGTCAATGAGTGGGAGTGAGGGATGCAGTAAAGAAGGATTAGTGGATCGGAAATGAGATTGTCGTATCCCAAAAGAAAATCCTGTCGTTTCCATAGAAACGTTACTCAATTTAGAAGGAGAAGTCATAGAACCCATAGTATTTCATTGCGACGCAATTTCCGTGTGAATTCGTCATTGTGTGGGAGTGAGGGATGCTGTAAAGAAGGATTAGTGGATCGGAAATGAGATTGTCGTATCCCAAAAGAAAATCCTGTCGTTTCCATAGAAACGTTACTCCATTTAGGAGGAGAAGTCATAGAACACATAGTATTTCATAGCGACGCAATTTCGGTGTGAATTCGTCAATGTGTGGGAGTTAGGGATGCAGCAAAGAAGGATTAGTGGATCGGAAATGTGATTGTCGTATCCCAAAAGAAAATCCTGTCGTTTCCATAGAAATGTTTATCGATTTCGAAGGAAATGTCTTAGAACATATAGTATTTCATAGCGACGAAATTTCCGTGTGAATTCGTCAATGTATGGGAGTGAGGGATGCAGTAAAGAAGGATTAGTGGATCGGAAATGAGATTGTCGTATCCCAAAAGAAAATCCTGTCGTTTCCATAGAAACGTTACTCGATTTAGATGGAGAAGTCATAGAACACATAGTATTTTATAGCGACGCAATTTCCGTGTGAATTCATCAATGAGTGGGAGTAAGGGATGCAGTAAAGAAGGATTAGTGGATCGGAAATGTGATTGTCGTATCCCAAAAGAAAATCCTGTCGTTTCCATGGAAACGTTACTCGATTTAGAAGGAAATGTCTTAGAACACACAGTATTTCATAGCGACGCAATTTCCGTGTGAATTCGTCAATGTGTGGGAGTGAGGGATGCAGTAAAGAAGGATTAGTGGATCGGAAATGAGAAAGTCGTATCCCAAAAGAATATCCTGTCGTTTCCACAGTAACGTTACTCGATTTAGAAGGAGAAGTCATAGAACAAATAGTATTTCATAGCGACGCAATTTCCGTGTGAATTCGTCAATGTGTGGGAGTGAGGGATGCAGTAAAGAAGGATTAGTGGATCGGAAATGTGATTGTCGTATCCCAAAAGAAAATTGTGTCCTTTCCATAGAAACGTTACTCGATTTAGAAGGAAATGTCTTAGAACGCATTGTATTTCATAGCGACGCAATTTCCGTGTGAATTCATCAATGTGTAGAAGTGAGGGATGCAGTAAAGAAGGATTAGTGGTTCGGAAATGAGATTGTCGTATCCCAAAAGAAAATCCTGTCGTTTCCATAGAAACGTTACTTGATTTAGAAGGAAATGTCTTAGATCACATAGTATTTCATAGCGACGCAATTTCCGTGTGAATTCGTCAATGAGTGGGAGTGAGGGATGCAGTAAAGAAGGATTAGTGGATCAGAAATGAGATTGTCGTATCCCAAAAGAAAATCCTGTCGTTTCCATAGAAACGTTACTCGATTTAGGAGGAGAAGTCATAGAACCCATAGTATTTTATAGCGACGAAATTTCCGTGTGAATTCTTCAATGTGTGGGAGTGAGGGATGCAGTAAAGAGGGATTAGTGGATCGGAAATGTGATTGTCGTATCCCAAAAGAAAATCCAGTAGTTTCCATAGAAATGTTACTTTATTTAGAAGGAAATGTCTTAGAACACATAGTATTTCATAGCGACGCAATTTCCGTGTGAATTCGTCAATGTGTGGGAGTGAGGGATGCAGTAAAAAGGATTAGTGGATCGGAAATGTGATTGTCGTAACCCAAAAGAAAATCCTGTCGTTTCCATAGAAACGTTACTCGATTTAGAAGGATATGTCTCAGAACACATAGTATTTCACAGCGACGCAATTTCCGTTTGAATTCGTCAATGTGTGGGAGTGAGGGACGCAGTAAAGAAGGATTAGTGGATCGGAAATGAGATTGTCGTATCCCAAAAGAAAATCCTGTCCTTTCCATAGAAACGTTACTCGATTTAGAAGGAAATGTCTTAGAACACATAGTATTTCGAAGCGACGCAATTTCCGTGTGAATTCGTCAATGAGTGGGAGTGAGGGATGCAGTAAAGAAGGATTAATGGATCGGAAATGAGATTGTCGTATCCCAAAAGAAAATCCCGTCGTTTCCATAGAAACGTTACTCGATTTAGAAGGAGAAGTCATAGAACCCATAGTATTTCATAGCGACGCAATTTCCGTGTGAATTCGTCAATGTGTGGGAGTGAGGGATGCAGTAAAGAAGGATTAGTGGATCGGAAATGAGATTGTCGTATCCCAAAAGAAAATCCTGTCGTTTCCATAGAAACGTTACTCCATTTAGGAGGAGAAGTCATAGAAGACATAGTATTTCATAGCGACGCAATTTCCGTGTGAATTCGTCAATGTGTGGGAGTGAGGGATGCAGTAAAGAAGGATTAGTGGATCGGAAATGTGATTGTCGTATCCCAAAAGAAAATACTGTCGTTTCCATAGAAACATTTATCGATTTCGAAGGAAATGTCTTAGAACACATAGTATTTCATAGCGACGCAATTTCCGTGTGAATTCTTCAATGTGTGGGAGTGAGGGATGCAGTAAAGAAGGATTAGTGGATCGGAAATGAGATTGTCGTATCCGAAAAGAAAATCCTGTCGTTTCCATAGAAACGTAACTCGATTCAGATGGAGAAGTCATAGAACACATAGTATAATATAACGACGCAATTTCCGTGTGAATTCGTCAATGAGTGGGAGTGAGGGATGCAGTAAAGAAGGATTAGTGGATCGGAAATGTGATTGTCGTATCCCAAAAGAAAATCCTGTCGTTTCCACAGGAACGTTACTCGATTTAGAAGGAAATGTCTTAGAACACATAGTATTTCATAGCGACGCAATTTCCGTTTGAATTCGTCAATGTGTGGGAGTGAGGGATGCAGTAAAGAAGGATTAGTGGATCGGAAATTAGATTATCGTATCCCAAAAGAGAATCCTGTCGTTCCCATAGAAACGTTACTCGATATAGAAGGAAATGTCTTAGAACACATAGTATTTCATAGCGACGCAATTTCCGTGTGAATTCGTCAATGAGTGGGAGTGAGGGATGCAGTAAAGAAGGATTAGTGGATCGGAAATGAGATTTTCGTATCCCAAAAGAAAATCCTGTCAATTCCATAGGAACGTTACTCAATGTAGAAGGAGAAGTCGTAGAACCCATAGTATTTCATAGCGACGCAATTTCCGTGTGAATTCGTCAATGAGTGGGAGTTAGGGATGCAGTAAAGAAGGATTAGTTGATCCGAAATGAGATTGTCGTATCCCAAAAGAAAATCCTGTCGTTTCCATAGAAACCTTACTCGATTTAGAAGGAGAAGTCATAGAACCCATAGGATTTCATAGCGACGCTATTTCCGTGTGAATTCGTCAATGTGTGGGAGTGAGGGATGCAGTAAAGAAGGATTAGTGGATCGGAAATGTGATTGTCGTATCCCAAAAGAAAATCCTGTCGCTTCCATAGAAACGTTACTCGATTTAGAAGGAGAAGTCATAGAACCCATAGTATTTCATTGCGACGCAATTTCCGTGTGAATTCGTCAATGTGTGGGAGTGAGGGATGCAGTAAAGAAGGATTAGTGGATCGGAAATGAGATTGTCGTATCCCAAAAGAAAATCCTGTCGTTTCCATAGAAACGTTACTCCATTTAGGAGGAGAAGTCATAGAACACATAGTATTTCATAGCGACGCAATTTCGGTGTTAATTCGTCAATGTGTGGGAGTTAGGGATGCAGTAAAGAAGGATTAGTGGATCGGAAATGTGATTGTCGTATCCCAAAAGAAAATCCTGTCGTTTCCATAGAAATGTTTATCGATTTCGAAGGAAATGTCTTAGAACACATAATATTTCATAGCGACGAAATTTCCGTGTAAATTCGTCAATGTGTGGGAGTGAGGGATGCAGTAAAGAAGGATTAGTGGATCGGAAATGAGATTGTCGTATCCCAAAAGAAAATCCTGTCGTTTCCATAGAAACGTTACTCGATTTAGATGGAGAAGTCATAGAACACATAGTATTTTATAGCGACGCAATTTCCGTGTGAATTCATCAATGAGTGGGAGTGAGGGATGCAGTAAAGAAGGATTAGTGGATCGGAAATGTGATTGTCGTATCCCAAAAGAAAATCCTGTCGTTTCCATAGAAACGTTACTCGATTTAGAAGGAAATGTCTTAGAACACATAGTATTTCATAGCGACGCAATTTCCGTGTGAATTCGTCAATGTGTGGGAGTGAGGGATGCAGTAAAGAAGGATTAGTGGATCGGAAATGAGAAAGTCGTATCCCAAAAGAATATCCTGTCGTTTCCATAGAAACGTTACTCGATTTAGAAGGAGAAGTCATAGAACAAATAGTATTTCATAGCGACGCAATTTCCGTGTGAATTCGTCAATGTGTGGGAGTGAGAGATGCAGTAAAGAAGGATTAGTGGATCGGAAATGTGATTGTCGTATCCCAAAAGAAAATTCTGTCGTTTCCATAGAAACGGTACTCGATTTAGAAGGAGAAGTCATAGAACCCATAGTATTTCATAGCGACGCAATTTCCGTGTGAATTCGTCAATGTGTGGGAGTGAGGGATGCAGTAAAGAAGGATTAGTGGATCGGAAATGAGATTGTCGTATCCCAAAAGAAAATCCTGTCGTTTCCATAGAAACGTTACTCCATTTAGGAGGAGAAGTCATAGAAGACATAGTATTTCATAGCGACGCAATTTCCGTGTGAATTCGTCAATGTGTGGGAGTAAGGGATGCAGTAAAGAAGGATTAGTGGATCGGAAATGTGATTGTCGTATCCCAAAAGAAAATACTGTCGTTTCCATAGAAACATTTATCGATTTCGAAGGAAATGTCTTAGAACACATAGTATTTCATAGCGACGCAATTTCCGTGTGAATTCTTCAATGTGTGGGAGTGAGGGATGCAGTAAAGATGGATTAGTGGATCGGAAATGTGATTGTCGTATCCCAAAAGAAAATCCTGTCGTTTCCATAGAAACGTTACTCGATTTAGAAGGAAATGTCTTAGAACACATAGTATTTCATAGCGACGCAATTTCCGTGTGAATTCGTCAATGTGTGGGAGTGAGGGATGCAGTAAAGAAGGATTAGTGGATCGGAAATGAGAAAGTCGTATCCCAAAAGAATATCCTGTCGTTTCCATAGAAACGTTACTCGATTTAGAAGGAGAAGTCATAGAACAAATAGTATTTCATAGCGACGCAATTTCCGTGTGAATTCGTCAATGTGTGGGAGTGAGAGATGCAGTAAAGAAGGATTAGTGGATCGGAAATGTGATTGTCGTATCCCAAAAGAAAATTGTGTCGTTTCCATAGAAACGTTACTCGATTTAGAAGGAGAAATCATAGAACCCATAGTATTTCATTGCGACGCAATTTCCGTGTGAATTCGTCAATGTGTGGGAGTGAGGGATGCAGTAAAGAAGGATTAGTGGATCGGAAATGAGATTGTCGTATCCCAAAAGAAAATCCTGTCGTTTCCATAGAAACGTTACTCCATTTAGGAGGATAAGTCATAGAACACATAGTATATCATAGCGACGCAATTTCGGTGTTAATTCGTCAATGTGTGGGAGTTAGGGATGCAGTAAAGAAGGATTAGTGGATCGGAAATGTGATTGTCGTATCCCAAAAGAAAATCCTGTCGTTTCCATAGAAATGTTTATCGATTTCGAAGGAAATGTCTTAGAACACATAGTATTTCATAGCGACGAAATTTCCGTGTGAATTCGTCAATGTGTGGGAGTGAGGGATGCAGTAAAGAAGGATTAGTGGATCGGAAATGAGATTGTCGTATCCCAAAAGAAAATCCTGTCGTTTCCATAGAAACGTTACTCGATTTAGATGGAGAAGTCATAGAACACATAGTATTTTATAGCGACGCAATTTCCGTGTGAATTCATCAATGAGTGGGAGTGAGGGATGCAGTAAAGAAGGATTAGTGGATCGGAAATGTGATTGTCGTATCCCAAAAGAAAATCCTGTCGTTTCCATAGAAACGTTACTCGATTTAGAAGGAAATGTCTTAGAACACATAGTATTTCATAGCGACGCAATTTCCGTGTGAATTCGTCAATGTGTGGGAGTGAGGGATGCAGTAAAGAAGGATTAGTGGATCGGAAATGAGAAAGTCGTATCCCAAAAGAATATCCTGTCGTTTCCATAGAAACGTTACTCGATTTAGAAGGAGAAGTCATAGATCAAATAGTATTTCATAGCGACGCAATTTCCGTGTGAATTCGTCAATGTGTGGGAGTGAGAGTTGCAGTAAAGAAGGATTAGTGGATCGGAAATGTGATTGTCGTATCCCAAAAGAAAATTGTGTCGTTTCCATAGAAACGTTACTCGATTTAGAAGGAAATGTCTTAGAACACATAGTATTTCATAGCGACGAAATTTCCGTGTGAATTCGTCAATGTGTGGGAGTGAGGGATGCAGTAAAGAAGGATTAGTGGATCGGAAATGAGATTGTCGTATCCCAAAAGAAAATCCTGTCGTTTCCATAGAAACGTTACTCGATTTAGATGGAGAAGTCATAGAACACATAGTATTTTATAGCGACGCAATTTCCGTGTGAATTCATCAATGAGTGGGAGTGAGGGATGCAGTAAAGAAGGATTAGTGGATCGGAAATGTGATTGTCGTATCCCAAAAGAAAATCCTGTCGTTTCCATAGAAACGTTACTCGATTTAGAAGGAAATGTCTTAGAACACATAGTATTTCATAGCGACGCAATTTCCGTGTGAATTCGTCAATGTGTGGGAGTGAGGGATGCAGTAAAGAAGGATTAGTGGATCGGAAATGAGAAAGTCGTATCCCAAAAGAATATCCTGTCGTTTCCATAGAAACGTTACTCGATTTAGAAGGAGAAGTCATAGAACAAAAAGTAGTTCATAGCGACGCAATTTCCGTGTGAATTCGTCAATGTGTGCGAGTGAGAGATGCAGTAAAGAAGGATTAGTGGATCGGAAATGTGATTGTCGTATCCCAAAAGAAAATTGTGTCGTTTCCATAGAAACGTTACTCGATTTAGAAGGAAATGTGTTAGAACGCATTGTATTTCATAGCGACGCAATTTCCGTGTGAATTCGTCAATGTGTAGGAGTGAGGGATGCAGTAAAGAAGGATTAGTGGTTCGGAAATGAGATTGTCGTATCCCAAAAGAAAATCCTGTCGTTTCCATAGAAACGTTACTCGATTTAGAAGGAAACGTCTTAGAACACATAGTATTTCATAGCGACGCAATTTCCGTGTGAATTCGTCAATGTGTGGGAGTGAGGGATGCAGTAAAGAAGGATTAGTGGATCGGAAATGAGATTGTCGTATCCCAAAAGAAAATCCTGTCGTTTCCATAGAAACGTTACTCAATTTAGAAGGAGAACTCATAGAACCCATAGTATTTCATAGCGACGCAATTTCCGTGTGAATTCGTCAATGAGTGGGAGTGAGGGATGCAGTAAAGAAGGATTAGTGGATCGGAAATGAGATTGTCGTATCCCAAAAGAAAATCCTGTCGTTTCCATAGAAACGTTACTCGATTTAGAAGGAGAAGTCATAGAACCCATAGTATTTCACAGCGACGCAATTTCCGTGTGAATTCGTCAATGTGTGGGAGTGAGCAATGCAGTAAAGAAGGATTAGTGGATCGGAAATTAGATTGTCGTATCCCAAAAGAGAATCCTGTCGTTCCCATAGAAACGTAACTCGATATAGAAGGAAATGTCTTAGAACACATAGTATTTCATAGCGACGCAATTTCCGTGTGAATTCGTCAATGAGTGGGAGTGAGGGATGCAGTAAAGAAGGATTAGTGGATCGGAAATGAGATTGTCGTATCCCAAAAGAAAATCCTGTCATTTCCATAGAAACGTTACTCAATTCAGAAGGAGAAGTCGTAGAACCCATAGTATTTCATAGCGACGCAATTTCCGTGTGAATTCGTCAATGAGTGGGAGTTAGGGATGCAGTAAAGAAGGCTTAGTTGATCCGAAATGAGATTGTCGTATCCCAAAAGAAAATCCTGTCGTTTCCATAGAAACCTTACTCGATTTAGAAGGAGAAGTCATAGAACCCATAGGATTTCATAGCGACGCAATTTCCGTGTGAATTCGTCAATGTGTGTGAGTGAGGGATGCAGTAAAGAAGGATTAGTTTATCGGAAATGTGATTGTCGTATCCCAAAAGAAAATCCTGTCGTTTCCATAGAAACGTTACTCGATTTAGAAGGAGAAGTCATAGAACCCATAGTATTTCATTGCGACGCAATTGCCGTGTGAATTCGTCAATGTGTGGGAGTGAGGGATGCAGTAAAGAAGAATTAGTGGATCGGAAATGAGATTGTCGTATCCCAAAAGAAAATCCTGTCGTTTCCATAGAAACGTTACTCCATTTAGTAGGAGAAGTCATAGAACACATAGTATTTCATAGCGACGCAATTTCGGTGTTAATTCGTCAATGTGTGGGAGTTAGGGATGCAGTAAAGAAGGATTAGTGGATCGGAAATGTGATTGTCGTATCCCAAAAGAAAATCCTTTCGTTTCCATAGAAATGTTTATCGATTTCGAAGGAAATGTCTTAGAACACATAGTATTTCATAGCGACGAAATTTCCGTGTGAATTCGTCAATGTGTGGGAGTGAGGGATGCAGTAAAGAAGGATTAGTGGATCGGAAATGAGATTGTCGTATCCCAAAAGAAAATCCTGTCGTTTCCATAGAAACGTTACTCGATTTAGATGGAGAAGTCATAGAACACATAGTATTTTATAGCGACGCAATTTCCGTGTGAATTCATCAATGAGTGGGAGTGAGGGATGCAGTAAAGAAGGATTAGTGGATCGGAAATGTGATTGTCGTATCCCAAAAGAAAATCCTGTCGTTTCCATAGAAACGTTACTCGATTTAGAAGGAAATGTCTTAGAACACATAGTATTTCATAGCGACGCAATTTCCGTGTGAATTCGTCAATGTGTGGGAGTGAGGGATGCAGTAAAGAAGGATTAGTGGATCGGAAATGAGAAAGTCGTATCCCAAAAGAATATCCTGTCGTTTCCATAGAAACGTTACTCGATTTAGAAGGAGAAGTCATAGAACAAATAGTATTTCATAGCGACGCAATTTCCGTGTGAATTCGTCAATGTGTGGGAGTGAGAGATGCAGTAAAGAAGGATTAGTGGATCGGAAATGTGATTGTCGTATCCCAAAAGAAAATTGTGTCGTTTCCATAGAAACGTTACTCGATTTAGAAGGAAATGTCTTAGAACGCATTGTATTTCATAGCGACGCAATTTCCGTGTGAATTCGTCAATGTGTAGGAGTGAGGGATGCAGTAAAGAAAGATTAGTGGTTCGGAAATGAGATTGTCGTATCCCAAAAGAAAATCCTGTCGTTTCCATAGAAACGTTACTCGATTTAGAAGGAAACGTCTTAGAACACATAGTATTTCATAGCGACGCAATTTCCGTGTGAATTCGTCAATGTGTGGGAGTGAGGGATGCAGTAAAGAAGGATTAGTGGATCGGAAATGAGATTGTCGTATCCCAAAAGAAAATCCTGTCGTTTCCATAGAAACGTTACTTGATTTAGAAGGAAATGTCTTAGATCACATAGTATTTCATAGCGACGAAATTTCCGTGTGAATTCGTCAATGAGTGGGAGTGAGGAATGCAGTAAAGAAGGATTAGTGGATCGGAAATGAGATTGTCGTATCCCAAAAGAAAATCCTGTCGTTTCCATAGAAACGTTACTCAATTTAGAAGGAGAAGTCATAGAACCCATAGTATTTCATAGCGACGCAATTTCCGTGTGAATTCGTCAATGAGTGGGAGTGAGGGATGCAGTAAAGAAGGATTAGTGGATCGGAAATGAGATTGTCGTATCCCAAAAGAAAATCCTGTCGCTTCCATAGAAACGTTACTCGATTTAGAAGGAGAAGTCATAGAACCCATAGTATTTCACAGCGACGCAATTTCCGTGTGAATTCGTCAATGTGTGGGAGTGAGGGATGCAGTAAAGAAGGATTAGTGGATCGGAAATGTGATTGTCGTATCCCAAAACAAAATCCTGTCGTTTCCATATAAACGTTTATCGATTTCGAAGGAAATGTCTTAGAACACATAGTATTTCATAGCGACGCAATTTCCGTGTGAATTCGTCAATGTGTGGGAGTGAGGGATGCAGTAAAGAAGGATTAGTGGATCGGAAATGAGATTGTCGTATCCCAAAAGAAAATCCTGTCGTTTCCATAGAAACGTCACTCGATTTAGATGGAGAAGTCATAGAACACATAGTATTTTATAGCGACGCAATTTCCGTGTGAATTCGTCAATGTGTGGGAGTGAGTGATGCAGTAATGAAGGATTAGTGGATCGGAAATGTGATTGTCGTATCCCAAAAGAAAATCCTGTCGTTTCCATAGTAACGTTACTCAATTTAGAAGGAGAAGTCATAGAACACATAGTATTTTATAGCGACGCAATTTCCTTGTGAATTCGTCAATGAGTGGGAGTGAGAGATGCAGTAAAGAAGGATTAGTGGATCGGAAATGTGATTGTCGTATCCCAAAAGAAAATCCTGTCGTTTCCATAGAAACCTTACTCGATTTAGAAGGAAATGTCTTAGAACACATAGTATTTCACAGCGACCCAATTTCCGTGTGAATTCGTCAATGTGTGGAAGTGAGGGATGCAGTAAAGAAGGATTAGTGGATCGGAAATGTGATTGTCGTATCCCAAAAGAAAATCCTTTCGTTTCCATAGAAACGTTACTCGATTTAGACGGATATGTCTCAGAACACATAGTATTTCATAGCGGTGCAATTTCCGTTTGAATTCGTCAATGTGTGGGAGTGAGGCATGCAGTAAAGAAGGATTAGTGCATCGGAACTGTGATTGTCGTATCCCAGAAGAAAATCCTGTCGTTTCCATAGAAACGTTACTCGATTTAGAAGGAAATGTCTTAGAACACATAGTATTTCATAGCGACGCAATTTCCGTGTGAATTCGTCAATGAGTGGGAGTGAGGGATGCAGTAAAGAAGGATTAGTGGATCCGAAATGTGATTGTCGTATTCCAAAAGAAAATCCTGTCGTTTCCATAGAAACGTTACTCGATTTAGAAGGAAATGTCTTAGAACACATAGTATTTCATAGCGACGCAATTTCCGTGTGAATTCGTCAATGTGTGGGAGTGAGGGATGCAGTAAAGAAGGATTAGTGGATCGGAAATGAGATTGTCGTATCCCAAAAGAAAATCCTGTCGTTTCCATAGAAACGTTACTCGATTTAGAAGGATATAACTTAGAACCCATAGTATTTCATAGCGACGCAATTTCCGTGTGAATTCGTCAATGTGTGGGAGTGAGGGAAGCAGTACAGAAGGATTAGTGGATCTGAAATGTGATTCTCGCATCCCAAAAGAAAATCCTGTCGTTTCCATAGAAACCTTACTCGATTTAGAAGGAAATGTCTTAGAACACATAGTATTTCACAGCGACCCAATTTCCGTGTGAATTCGTCAATGTGTGGAAGTGAGGGATGCAGTAAAGAAGGATTAGTGGATCGGAAATGTGATTGTCGTATCCCAAAAGAAAATCCTTTCGTTTCCATAGAAACGTTACTCGATTTAGACGGATATGTCTCAGAACACATAGTATTTCATAGCGGTGCAATTTCCGTTTGAATTCGTCAATGTGTGGGAGTGAGGCATGCAGTAAAGAAGGATTAGTGCATCGGAACTGTGATTGTCGTATCCCAGAAGAAAATCCTGTCGTTTCCATAGAAACGTTACTCGATTTAGAAGGAAATGTCTTAGAACACATAGTATTTCATAGCGACGCAATTTCCGTGTGAATTCGTCAATGAGTGGGAGTGAGGGATGCAGTAAAGAAGGATTAGTGGATCCGAAATGTGATTGTCGTATTCCAAAAGAAAATCCTGTCGTTTCCATAGAAACGTTACTCGATTTAGAAGGAAATGTCTTAGAACACATAGTATTTCATAGCGACGCAATTTCCGTGTGAATTCGTCAATGTGTGCGAGTGAGGGATGCAGTAAAGAAGGATTAGTGGATCGGAAATGAGATTGTCGTATCCCAAAAGAAAATCCTGTCGTTTCCATAGAAACGTTACTCGATTTAGAAGGAGAAGTCATAGAACACATAGTATTTCATAGCGACGCAATTTCCGTGTGAATTCGTCAATGTGCGGGTGTGAGGGATGCAGTAAAGAAGGATTAGTGGATCGGAAATGTGATTGTCGTATCCCAAAAGAAAATCCTGTCTATTCCATAGAAACGTTACTCGATTTAGAAGGAAATGTCTTAGAACACATAGTATTTCATAGCGACGCAATTTCCGTGTGAATTCGTCAATGTGTGGGAGTGAGCAATGCAGTAAAGAAGGATTAGTGGATCGGAAATTAGATTGTCGTACCCCAAAAGAGAATCCTGTCGTTCCCATAGAAACGTTACTCGATATAGAAGGAAATGTCTTAGAACACATAGTATTTCATAGCGACGCAATTTCCGTGTGAATTCGTCAATGAGTGGGAGTGAGGGATGCAGTAAGTGGATCGGAAATGAGATTGTCGTATCCCAAAAGAAAATCCTGTCGTTTCCATAGAAACGTTACTCCATTTAGGAGGAGAAGTCATAGAACACATAGGATTTCATAGCGACGCAATTTCCGTGTGAATTCGTCAATGAGTGGGAGTGGTCAATGTGTGGGAGTGAGGGATGCAGTAAAGAAGGATTAGTGGATCGGAAATGTGATTGTCGTATCCCAAAAGAAAATCCTGTCGTTTCCATAGAAATGTTTATCGATTTCGAAGGAAATGTCTTAGAACACATAGTATTTCATACCGCCGAAATTTCCGTGTGAATTCGTCAATGTGTGGGAGTGAGGGATGCAGTAAAGAAGGATTAGTGGATCGGAAATGAGATTGTCGTATCCCAAAAGAAAATCCTGTTGTTTCCATAGAAACGTTACTCGATTTAGATGGAGAAGTCATAGAACACATAGTATTTTATAGCGACGCAATTTCCGTGTGAATTCATCAATGAGTGGCAGTGAGGGATGCAGTAAAGAAGGATTAGTGGATCGGAAATGTGATTGTCGTATCCCAAAAGAAAATCCTGTCGTTTCCATAGAAACGTTACTCGATTTAGAAGGAAATGTCTTAGAACACATAGTATTTCATAGCGACGCAATTTCCGTGTGAATTCGTCAATGTGTGGGAGTGAGGGATGCAGTAAAGAAGGATTAGTGGATCGGAAATGAGAAAGTCGTATCCCAAAAGAATATCCTGTCGTTTCCATAGAAACGTTACTCGATTTAGAAAGAGAAGTCATAGAACAAATAGTATTTCATAGCGACGCAATTTCCGTGTGAATTCGTCAGTGTGTGGGAGTGAGGGATGCAGTAAAGAAGGATTAGTGGATCGGAAATGTGATTGTCGTATCCCAAAAGAAAATTGTGTCGTTTCCATAGAAACGTTACTCGATTTAGAAGGAAATGTCTTAGAACGCATTGTATTTCATAGCGACGCAATTTCCGTGTGAATTCGTCAATGTGTAGGAGTGAGGGGAGCAGTAAAGAAGGATTAGTGGTTCGGAAATGAGATTGTCGTATCCCAAAAGAAAATCCTGTCGTTTCCATAGAAACGTTACTCGATTTAGAAGGAAATGTCTTAAAACACATAGTATTTCATAGCGACGCAATTTCCGTGTGAATTCGTCAATGTGTGGGAGTGAGGGATGCAGTAAAGAAGGATTAGTGGATCGGAAATGAGATTGTCGTATCCCAAAAGAAAATCCTGTCGTTTCCATAGAAACGTTACTCGATTTAGAAGGAAATGTCTTAGATCACATAGTATTTCATAGCGACGCAATTTCCGTGTGAATTCGTCAATGAGTGGGAGTGAGGGATGCAGTAAAGAAGGATTAGTGGATCGGAAATGAGATTGTCGTATCCCAAAAGAAAATCCTGTCGTTTCCATAGACACGTTACTTAATTTAGAAGGAGAAGTCATAGAACCCATAGTATTTCATAGCGACGCAATTTCCGTGTGAATTCGTCAATGTGTGGGAGTGAGGGATGCAGTAAAGAAGGATTAACGGATCGGAAATGTGATTGTCGTATCCCAAAAGAAAATCCGGTCGTTTCCATAGAAACGTTACTCGATTTAGAAGGAGAAGTCATAGAACCCATAGTATTTCATAGCGACACAATTTCCGTGTGAATTCGTCAATGTGTGGGAGTGAGGGGTGCAGTAAAGAAGGATTAGTGGATCGGAAATGAGATTGTCGTATCCCAAAAGAAAATCCTGTCGTTTCCATAGAAACGTCACTCGATTTAGATGGAGAAGTCATAGAACACATAGTATTTTATAGCGACGCAATTTCCTTGTGAATTCGTCAATGAGTGGGAGTGAGGGATGCAGTAAAGAAGGATTAGTGAATCGGAAATATGATTGTTGTATCCCAAAAGAAAATCCTGTCGTTTCCATAGAAACGTTACTCGATTTAGAAGGAAATGTCTTAGAACACATAGTATTTCACAGCAACCCAATTTCCGTGTGAATTCGTCAATGTGTGGAAGTGAGGGATGCAGTAAAGAAGGATTAGTGGATCGGAAATGTGATTGTCGTATCCCAAAAGAAAATCCTGTCGTTTCCATAGAAACGTTACTCGATTTAGATGGATATGTCTCAGAACACATAGTATTTCATAGCGACGCAATTTCCGTTTGAATTCGTCAATGTGTGGGAGTGAGGGATGCAGTAAAGAAGGATTAGTGCATCGGAAATGTGATTGTCGTATCCCAGAAGAAAATCCTGTCGTTTCCATAGAAACGTTACTCGATTTAGAAGGAAATGTCTTAGATCACATAGTATTTCATAGCGACGCAATTTCCGTGTGAATTCGTCAATGAGTGGGAGTGACGGATGCAGTAAAGAAGGATTAGTGGATCCGAAATGTGACTGTCGTATTCCAAAAGAAAATATTGTCGTTTCCATAGAAACGTTACTCGATTTAGAAGGAAATGTCTTAGAACACATAGTATTTCATAGCGATGCAAGTTCCATGTGAATTCGTCAATGAGTGGGAGTGAGGGATGCAGTAAAGAAGGATTAGTGGATCGGAAATGAGATTGTCGCATCCCAAAAGAAAATCCTGTCGTTTCCATAGAAAAGTTACTCGATTTAGAAGGAGAAGTCATAGAACCCGTAGTATTTCATAGCGACGCAATTTCCGTGTGAATTCGTCAATGTGTTGGAGTGAGGGATGCAGTAAAGAAGGATTAGTGGATCGGAAATGAGATTGTCGTATCTCAAAAGAAAATCCTGTCGTTTCCATAGAAACGTTACTCGATTTAGAAGGAAATGTCTTAGAACACATACTATTTCATAGCGACGCTATTTCCGTGTGAATTCGTCAATGTGTGGGAGTGAGTGATGGAGTAATGAAGGATTAGTGGATCGGAAATGTGTTTGTCGTATCCCAAAAGAAAATCCTGTCGTTTCCATAGAAACGTTACTCGATTTAGAAGGAGAAGTCATAGAACACATAGTATTTTATAGCGACGCAATTTCCTTGTGAATTCGTCAATGAGTGGGAGTGAGGGATGCAGTAAAGAAGGATTAGTGGATCGGAAATGTGATTGTCGTATCCCAAAAGAAAATCCTGTCGTTTCCATAGAAACGTTACTCGATTTAGAAGGAAATGTCTTAGAACACATAGTATTTCACAGCGACCCAATTTCCGTGTGAATTCGTCAATGTGTGGAAGTGAGGGATGCAGTAAAGAAGGATTAGTGGATCGGAAATGTGATTGTCGTATCCCAAAAGAAAATCCTGTCGTTTCCATAGAAACGTTACTCGATTTAGAAGGAAATGTCTTAGAACGCATTGTATTTCATAGCGACGCAATTTCCGTGTGAATTCGTCAATGTGTAGGAGTGAGGGGAGCAGTAAAGAAGGATTAGTGGTTCGGAAATGAGATTGTCGTATCCCAAAAGAAAATCCTGTCGTTTCCATAGAAACGTTACTCGATTTAGAAGGAAATGTCTTAAAACACATAGTATTTCATAGCGACGCAATTTCCGTGTGAATTCGTCAATGTGTGGGAGTGAGGGATGCAGTAAAGAAGGATTAGTGGATCGGAAATGAGATTGTCGTATCCCAAAAGAAAATCCTGTCGTTTCCATAGAAACGTTACTCGATTTAGAAGGAAATGTCTTAGATCACATAGTATTTCATAGCGACGCAATTTCCGTGTGAATTCGTCAATGAGTGGGAGTGAGGGATGCAGTAAAGAAGGATTAGTGGATCGGAAATGAGATTGTCGTATCCCAAAAGAAAATCCTGTCGTTTCCATAGACACGTTACTTAATTTAGAAGGAGAAGTCATAGAACCCATAGTATTTCATAGCGACGCAATTTCCGTGTGAATTCGTCAATGTGTGGGAGTGAGGGATGCAGTAAAGAAGGATTAACGGATCGGAAATGTGATTGTCGTATCCCAAAAGAAAATCCGGTCGTTTCCATAGAAACGTTACTCGATTTAGAAGGAGAAGTCATAGAACCCATAGTATTTCATAGCGACACAATTTCCGTGTGAATTCGTCAATGTGTGGGAGTGAGGGGTGCAGTAAAGAAGGATTAGTGGATCGGAAATGAGATTGTCGTATCCCAAAAGAAAATCCTGTCGTTTCCATAGAAACGTCACTCGATTTAGATGGAGAAGTCATAGAACACATAGTATTTTATAGCGACGCAATTTCCTTGTGAATTCGTCAATGAGTGGGAGTGAGGGATGCAGTAAAGAAGGATTAGTGAATCGGAAATATGATTGTTGTATCCCAAAAGAAAATCCTGTCGTTTCCATAGAAACGTTACTCGATTTAGAAGGAAATGTCTTAGAACACATAGTATTTCACAGCAACCCAATTTCCGTGTGAATTCGTCAATGTGTGGAAGTGAGGGATGCAGTAAAGAAGGATTAGTGGATCGGAAATGTGATTGTCGTATCCCAAAAGAAAATCCTGTCGTTTCCATAGAAACGTTACTCGATTTAGATGGATATGTCTCAGAACACATAGTATTTCATAGCGACGCAATTTCCGTTTGAATTCGTCAATGTGTGGGAGTGAGGGATGCAGTAAAGAAGGATTAGTGCATCGGAAATGTGATTGTCGTATCCCAGAAGAAAATCCTGTCGTTTCCATAGAAACGTTACTCGATTTAGAAGGAAATGTCTTAGATCACATAGTATTTCATAGCGACGCAATTTCCGTGTGAATTCGTCAATGAGTGGGAGTGACGGATGCAGTAAAGAAGGATTAGTGGATCCGAAATGTGACTGTCGTATTCCAAAAGAAAATATTGTCGTTTCCATAGAAACGTTACTCGATTTAGAAGGAAATGTCTTAGAACACATAGTATTTCATAGCGATGCAAGTTCCATGTGAATTCGTCAATGAGTGGGAGTGAGGGATGCAGTAAAGAAGGATTAGTGGATCGGAAATGAGATTGTCGCATCCCAAAAGAAAATCCTGTCGTTTCCATAGAAAAGTTACTCGATTTAGAAGGAGAAGTCATAGAACCCGTAGTATTTCATAGCGACGCAATTTCCGTGTGAATTCGTCAATGTGTTGGAGTGAGGGATGCAGTAAAGAAGGATTAGTGGATCGGAAATGAGATTGTCGTATCTCAAAAGAAAATCCTGTCGTTTCCATAGAAACGTTACTCGATTTAGAAGGAAATGTCTTAGAACACATACTATTTCATAGCGACGCTATTTCCGTGTGAATTCGTCAATGTGTGGGAGTGAGTGATGGAGTAATGAAGGATTAGTGGATCGGAAATGTGTTTGTCGTATCCCAAAAGAAAATCCTGTCGTTTCCATAGAAACGTTACTCGATTTAGAAGGAGAAGTCATAGAACACATAGTATTTTATAGCGACGCAATTTCCTTGTGAATTCGTCAATGAGTGGGAGTGAGGGATGCAGTAAAGAAGGATTAGTGGATCGGAAATGTGATTGTCGTATCCCAAAAGAAAATCCTGTCGTTTCCATAGAAACGTTACTCGATTTAGAAGGAAATGTCTTAGAACACATAGTATTTCACAGCGACCCAATTTCCGTGTGAATTCGTCAATGTGTGGAAGTGAGGGATGCAGTAAAGAAGGATTAGTGGATCGGAAATGTGATTGTCGTATCCCAAAAGAAAATCCTGTCGTTTCCATAGAAACGTTACTCGATTTAGACGGATATGTCTCAGAACACATAGTATTTCATAGCGGTGCAATTTCCGTTTGAATTCGTCAATGTGTGGGAGTGAGGGATGCAGTAAAGAAGGATTAGTGCATCGGAACTGTGATTGTCGTATCCCAGAAGAAAATCCTGTCGTTTCCATAGAAACGTTACTCGATTTAGATGGAAATGTCTTAGAACACATAGTATTTCATAGCGACGCAATTTCCGTGTGAATTCGTCAATGAGTAGGAGTGAGGGATGCAGTAAAGAAGGATTAGTGGATCCGAAATGTGATTGTCGTATTCCAAAAGAAAATCCTGTCGTTTCCATAGAAACGTTACTCGATTTGGAAGGAAATGTCTTAGAACACATAGTATTTCATAGCGACGCAATTTCCGTGTGAATTCGTCAATGAGTGGGAGTGAGGGATGCAGTAAAGAAGGATTAGTGGATCAGAAATAAGATTGTCGTATCCCATAAGAAAATCCGGTCGTTTCCATAGAAAAGTTACTCGATTTAGGAGGAGAAGTCATAGAACCCATAGTATTTCATAGCGACGCAATTTCCGTGTGAATTCGTCAATGTGTTGGAGTGAGGGATGCAGTGAAGAAGGATTAGTGGATCGGAAATGAGATTGTCGTATCCCAAAAGAAAATCCTGTCGTTTCCATAGAAACGTTACTCGATTTAGAAGGAAATGTCTTAGAACACATACTATTTCATAGCGACGCAATTTCCGTGTGAATTCGTCAATGAGTGGGAGTGAGGGATGCAGTAATGAAGGATTAGTGGATCGGAAATGTGATTGTCGTATCCCAAAAGAAAATCCTGTCGTTTCCATAGAAACGTTACTCGATTTAGAAGGAGAAGTCATCGAACCAATTGTATTTCATAGCGACGCAATTTCCGTGTGAATTCGTCAATGTGTGGGAGTGAGGGATGCAGTAAAGAAGGATTAGTGGATCGGAAATGTGATTCTCGTATCCCAAAAGAAAATCCTGTCGTTTCCATAGAAATGTTACTCGATTTAGATGGAGAAGTCATAGAACCCGTAGTATTTCATAGTGACGCTATTTCCGTGTGAATTCGTCAATGTGTGGGAGTGAGGGATGCAGTAAAGAAGGACTAGTGGATCGGAAATGAGATTGTCGTATCCCAAAAGAAAATCCTGTCGTTTCCATAGAAACGTTACTCGATTTAGAAGGAAATGTCTTAGAACACATGGTATTTCATAGCGACGCAATTTCCGTGTGAATTCGTCAATGTGTGGGAGTAAGGGATGCAGTAAAGAAGGATTAGTGGATCGGAAATGTGATTGTGGTATCCCAAAAGAAAATCCTGTCGTTCCCATAGAAACGTTACTCGATTTAGAAGGAGAAGTCATAGAACACATAGTATTTCATAGCGACGCAATTTCCATGTGAATTCGTTAATTTGTGGTAGTGAGGGATGTAGTAAAGAACGATTAGTGGATCGAAAATGAGATTGTCGTATCCCAAAAGAAAATCCTGTCGTTTCCACAGAAACGTTACTCGATTTAGAAGGAAATGTCTTAGAACCCATAGTATTTCATAGCGACGCAATTTCCGTGTGAATTCGTTAATGTGTGGGAGTGAGGGAAGCAGTAAAGAAGGATTAGTGGATCTGAAATGTGATTCTCGTATCCCAAATGAAAATCCTGTCGTATCCATAGAACCGTTACTCGATTTGGAAGGAAATGTCTTAGAACACATAGTATTTCATAGCGACGCAATTTCCGTGTGAATTCGTCAATGAGTTGGAGTGAGGGATGCAGTAAAGAAGGATTAGTGGAACGGAAATGTGATTGTCGTATCCCAAAAGAAAATCCTGTCGTTTCCATAGAAACGTTACTCGATTTAGAAGGAAATGTCTTAGAACACATAGTATTTCATAGCGACGCAATTTCCGTGTGAATAACGTTAATGTGTGGGAGTGAGGGATGCAGTAAAGAAGGACTAGTGGATCGGAAATGAGATTGTCGTATCCCAAAAGAAAATCCTGTCGTTTCCATAGAAACGTTACTCGATTTAGAAGGAGAAGTCATAGAACCCATAGTATTTCATAGCGACGCAATTTCCGTGTGAATTCGTCAATGTGTGGGAGTCAGGGCTGCAGTAAAGAAGGATTAGTGGATCGGAAATGAGATTGTCGTATCCCAAAAGAAAATCCTGTCGTTTCCATAGAAACTTTACTCGATTTAGGAGGAGAAGTCATAGAACACATAGTATTTCATAGCGACGCAATTTCCGTGTGAATTCGTCAATGTGTGGGAGTGAGGGATGCAGTAAAGAAGGATTAGTGGATCGGAAATGTGATTGTCGTATCCCAAAAGAAAATCCTGTCGTTTCCATAGAAACGTTTATCGATTTCGAAGGAAATGTCTTAGAACACATAGTATTTCATAGCGACGCTATTTCCGTGTGAATTCGTCAATGTGTGGGAGTGAGGGATGCAGTAAAGAAGGATTAGTGGATCGGAAATGAGATTGTCGCATCCCAAAAGAAAATCCTGTCGTTTCCATAGAAACGTTACTCGATTTAGAAGGAGAAGTCATAGAACACATAGTATTTCATAGCGACGCAATTTCCGTGTGAATTCGTCAATGTGTGGGAGTGAGGGATGCAGTAAAGAAGGATTAGTGGATCGGAAATGTGATTGTCGTATCCCAAAAGAAAATTGTGTCGTTTCCATAGAAACGTTACTCGATTTTGAAGGAAATGTCTTAGAACACATTGTATTTCATAGCGACGCAATTTCCGTGTGAATTCGTCAATGTGTAGGAGTGATTGATGCAGTAAAGAAGGATTAGTGGATCGGAAATGAGATTGTCGTATCCCAAAAGAAAATCTTGTCGTTTCCATAGAAACGTTACTCGATTTAGAAGGAAATGTCTTAGAACACTTAGTATTTCATAGCGACGCAATTTCCGTGTGAATTCGTCAATGTGTGGGAGTGAGGGATGCAGTAAAGAAGGATTAGTGGAGCAGAAATGAGATTGTCGTATCCCAAAAGAAAATCCTGTCGTTTCCATAGAAACGTTACTTGATTTAGAAGGAATTGTCTTAGAACACATAGTATTTCATAGCGACGCAATTTCCGTGTGAATTCGTCTATGTGTGGGAGTGAGGGATGCAGTAAAGAAGGATTAGTGGATCGGAAATGAGATTGTCGTATCCCAAAAGAAAATCCTGTCGTTTCCATAGAAACGTTACTCGATTTAGAAGGAGAAGTCATAGAACCCATAGTATATCATAGCGACTCAATTTCCGTGTGAATTCGTCAATGAGTGGAAGTGAGGGATGCAGTAAAGAAGGATTAGTGGATCGGAAATGAGATTGTCGTATCCCAAAAGAAAATCCTGTCGTTTCCTTAGAAACGTTACTCGATTTAGAAGGAGAAGTCATAGAACCCAAAGTATTTCATAGCGACGCAATTTCCGTATGAATTCGTCAATGTGTGGGAGTGAGGGATGCAGTAAAGAAGGATTAGTGGATCGGAAATGTGATTGTCGTATCGCAAAAGAAAATCCTGTCGTTTCCATAGAAACGTTACTCGATTTAGAAGGAGAAGTCACAGAACCCATAGTATTTCATAGCGACGCAATTTCCGTGTGAATTCGTCAATGTGTGGGAGTGAGGGATGCAGTAAAGAAGGATCAGTGGATCGGAAATGAGATTGTCGTATCCCAAAAGAAAATCCTGTCGTTTCCATAGAAACGTTACTCGATTTAGAAGGAGAAGTCATTGAACACATAGTATTTCATAGCGACGCAATTTCCGCGTGAATTCGTCAATGTGTGGGAGTGAGGGATGCAGTAAAGAAGGATTAGTGGGTCGGAAATGTGATTGTCGTATCCCAAAAGAAAATCCTGTCGTTTCCATAGAAACGTTACTCGATTTAGCAGGAGAAGTCATAGAACACATAGTATTTCATAGCGACGCAATTTCCGTGTGAATTCGTCAATGTGTGGGAGTGAGGGATGCAGTAAAGATGGATTAGTGGATCGGAAATGAGATTGTCGTATCCCAAAAGAAAATCCTGTCGTTTCCATAGAAACGTTACTCGATTTAGAAGGAGAAGTGATAGAACACATAGTATTTCATAGCAACGGAATTTCCGTGTGAATTCGTCAATGTGTGGGAGTGAGGGATGCAGTAAAGAAGGATTAGTGGATCGGAAATGAGATTGTCGTATCCCAAAAGAAAATCCTGTTGGTTCCATAGGAACGTTAATTGATTTAGAAGGAAATGTCTTAGAACACATAGTATTTCATAGCGACGCAATTTCCGTGTGAATTCGTCAATGAGTGGGAGTGAGGGATGCAGTAAAGAAGGATTAGTGATCGGAAATGAGATTGTCGAATCCCAAAAGAAAATCCTGTCGTTTCCATTGAAACGTTACTCGATTTAGAAGGAGAAGTCATAGAACCCATAGTATTTCATAGCGACGCAATTTCCGTGTGAATTCGTCAATGAGTGGGAGTGAGGGATGCAGTAAAGAAGGTTTAGTGGATCGGAAATGTGATTGTCGTATCCCAAAAGAAAATCCTGTCGTTTCCATAGAAACGTTACTCGATTAAGAAGGAAATGTCTTAGAACACATTGTATTTCATAGCGACGCAAATTCTGTGTGAATTCGTCAATGTGTGAGAGTGACGGATGCAGTAAAGAAGGATTAGTGGATCGGAAATGAGATTGTCATATCCCAAAAGAAAATCCTGTCGTTTCCATAGAAACGTTACTCGATTTAGAAGGAAATGTCTTAGAACACATAGTATTTCATAGCGACGCAATTTCCGTGTGAATTCGTCAATGTGTGGGAGTGAGGGATGCAGTAAAGAAGGATTAGTGGATCGGAAATAAGATTGTCGTATCCCAAAAGGAAATCCTGTCGTTTCCATAGAAACGTTACTTGATTTAGAAGGAAATGCCTTAGAACATATAGTATTTCATAGCGACGCAATTTCCGTGTGAATTCGTCAATGAGTGGGAGTGAGGGATGCAGTAAAGAAGGATTAGTGGATCGGAAATGAGATTGTCGTATCCCAAAAGAAAATCCTGTCGTTTCCATAGAAACGTTACTCGATTTAGAAGGAGAAGTCATAGAACCCATAGTATTTCATAGCGACGCAATTTCCCTGTGAATTCGTCAATGAGTGGGAGTGAGGGATGCAGTAAAGAAGGATTAGTGGATAGGAAATGAGATTGTCGCATCCCAAAAGAAAATACTGTCGTTTCCATAGCAATATTACTCGATTTAGAAGGAGAAGTCATAGAACTCATAGTATTTCATAGCGACGCAATTTCCGTGTGAATTCGTCAATGTGTGGGAGTGAGGGATGCAGTAAAGAAGGATTAGTAGATCGGAAATGTGATTGTCGTATCCCAAAAGAAAATCCTGTCGTTTCCATAGAATCGTTACTCGATTTAGAAGGAGAAGTCATAGAACCCATAGTATTTCATAGCGACGCAATTTCCGTGCGAATTCGTCAATGTGTGGAGTGAGGGATGCAGTATAGAAGGATTAGTGGATCGGAAATGAGATTGTCGTATCCCAAAGAAAATCCTGTCGTTTCCATAGAAACGTTACTCGATTTAGAAGGAGAAGTGATAGATCACATAGTATTTCATAGCGACGCAATTTCCGTGTGAATTCGTCAATGTGTGGGAGTGAGGGATGCAGTAAAGAAGGATTAGTGGATCGGAAATGTGATTGTCGTATCCCAAAAGAATATCCTGTCGTTTCCATAGAAACGTTTATCGATTTCGAAGGAAATGTCTTAGAACACAAGGTATTTCATAGTGACGCAATTTCCGTATGAATTCGTCAATGTGTGGCAGTGAGGAATGCAGTAAAGAAGGATTAGTGGATCGGAAATGAGATTGTCGTATCCCAAAAAAAATCCTGTCGTTTCCATAGAAACGTCACTCGATTTAGATGGAGAAGTCATAGAACACATAGTATTTTATAGCGACGCAATATCCTTGTGAATTCGTCAATGAGTGGGAGTGAGGGATGCAGTAAAGAAGGATTAGTGGATCGGAAATGTGATTGTCGTATCCCAAAAAAAAAAATCCTGTCGTTTCCATAGAAACGTAACTCGATTTAGAAGGAAACGTCTTAGAACACACAGTATTTCATAGCGACCCAATTTCCGTGTGAATTCGTCAATGTGTGGGAGTGAGGGATGCAGTAAGGAAGGATTAGTGGATCGGAAATGAGATTGTCGTATCCCAAAAGAAAATCCTGTCGTTTCCATTAGAAACGTTACTCGATTTAGAAGGAGAAGTCATAGAACACATAGTATTTCATAGCGACGCAATTTCCGTGTGAATTCGTCAATGAGTGGGAGTGAGGGATGCAGTAAAGAAGGATTAGTGGACCGGAAATGAGATTGTCGTATCCCAAAAGAAAATCCTGTCGTTCCCATAGAAACGTTACTCGATTTAGAAGGAGAAGTCATAGAACCCATAGTATTTCATAGCGACGCAATTTCCGTGTGAATTCGTCAATGTGTGGAGTGAGGGATGCAGTAAAGAAGGATTAGTGGATTGGAAATGTGATTGTCGTATCCCAAAAGAAAATCCTGTCGTTTCCATAGAAACGTTACTCGATTTAGAAGGAGAAGTCATAGAACCCATAGTATTTATAGCGACGCACTTCCCGTGTGAATTCGTCAATGTGTGGGAGTGAGGGATGCAGTCAAAAAGGATTAGTGGATCGGAAATGAGATTGTCGTATCCCAAAAGAAAATCCTGTCGTTTCCATAGAAACGTTACTCGATTTAGAAGGAGAAGTCATAGAACACATAGTATTTCATAGCGACGCAATTTCCGTGTGAATTCGCCAATGTGTTCGAGTGAGGGATGCAGTAAAGAAGGATTAGTGGATCGGAAATGTGATTGTCGGATCCCAAAAGAATATCCTGTCGTTTCCATAGAAACGTTTATCGATTTCGAAGGAAATGTCTTAGAACACATAGTATTTCATAGCGACGCAATTTCCGTGTGAATTCGTCAATGTGTGGGAGTGAGGGATGCAGTAAAGAAGGATTAGTGGATTGGAAATGTGATTGTCGTATCCCAAAAGAAAATCCTGTCGTTTCCATAGAAACGTTACTCGATTTAGAAGGAGAAGTCATAGAACCCATAGTATTTCATAGCGACGCAATTTCCGTGTGAATTCGTCAATGTGTGGGAGTGAGGAATGCAGTAAAGAAGGATTAGTGGATCGGAAATGAGATTGTCGTATCCCAAAAGAAAATCCTGTCGTTTCCATAGAAACGTTACTCGATTTAGAAGGAGAAGTCATAGAACACATAGTATTTCATAGCGACGCAATTTCCGTGTGAATTCGTCAATGTGTGGGAGTGAGGGATGCAGTAAAGAAGGATTAGTGGATCGGAAATGTGATTGTCATATCCCAAAAGAATATCCTGTCGTTTCCATAGAAACGTTTATCGATTCCGAAGGAAATGTCTTAGAACACATAGTATTTCATAGCGACGCAATTTCCGTGTGAATTCGTCAATGTGTGGGAGTGAGGGATGCAGTAAAGAAGGATTAGTGGATCGGAAATGAGATTGCCGTATCCCAAAAGAAAATCCTGTCGTTTCCATAGAAACGTTACTCGATTTAGAAGGAGAAGTCATAGAACCTATAGTATTTCATAGCGACGCAATTTCCGTGTGAATTCGTCAATGAGTGGGAGTGAGGGATGCAGTAAAGAAGGATTAGTGGATCGGAAATGAGATTGTCGTATCCCAAAAGAAAATCCTGTCTTTTCCATAGAAACGTTACTCGATTTAGAAGGAGAAGTCACAGAAACCCATAGTATTTCATAGCGACGCAATTTCCGTGTGAATTCGTCAATGTGTGGGAGTGAGGGATGCAGTAAAGAAGGATTAGTGGATCGGAAATGTGATTGTCGTATCCCAAAAGGAAATCCTGTCGTTTCCATAGAAACGTTACTCGATTTAGAAGGAGAAGTCATAGAACTCATAGTATTTTATAGCGACGCAATTCCCGTGTGAATTCGTCAATGTGTGGGAGTGAGGGATGCAGTAAAGAAGGATTAGTGGATCGAAAATGAGATTGTCGTATCCCAAAAGAAAATCCTGTCGTTTCCATAGAAACGTTACTCGATTTAGAAGGAGAAGTCATAGAACACATAGTATTTCATAGCGACGCAATTTCCGTGTGAATTCGCCAATGTGTGGGAGTGAGGGATGCAGTAAAGAAGGATTAGTGGATCGGAAATGTGATTGTCGGATCCCAAAAGAATATCCTGTCGTTTCCATAGAAACGTTTATCGATTTCGAAGGAAATGTCTTAGAACACATAGTATTTCATAGCGACGCAATTTCCGTGTGAATTCGTCAATGTGTGGGAGTGAGGGATGCAGTAAAGAAGGATTAGTGGATCGGAAATCAGATTGTCGTATCCCAAAAGAAAATCCTGTCGTCTCCATAGAAACGTCACTCGATGTAGATGGAGAAGTCATAGAACACATAGTATTTTATAGCGACGCAATTTCCTTGTGATTCGTCAATGAGTGGGAGTGAGGGATGCAGTAAAGAAGGATTAGTGGATCGGAAATGAGATTGTCGTATCCCAAAAGAAAATCCTGTCGTTTCCATAGAAACGTTACTCGATTTAGAATGAAATGTCTTAGAACACATAGTATTTCATAGCGACCCAATTTCCGTGTGAATTCGTCAATGTGTGGGTGTGAGGGATGCAGTAAAGAAGGATTAGTGGATCGGAAATGAGATTGTCGTATCCCAAAAGAAAATCCTGTCGTTTCCATAGAAACGTTACTCGATTTAGAAGGAGAAGTCATAGAACCCATAGTATTTCATAGCGACGCAATTTCCGTGTGAATTCGTCAATGAGTGGGAGTGAGGGATGCAGTAAAGAAGGATTAGTGGATCGGAAATGAGATTGTCGTATCCCAAAAGAAAATCCTGTCGTTTCCATAGAAACGTTACTCGATTCAGAAGGAGAAGTCATAGAACCCATAGTATTTCATAGCGATGCAATTTCCGTGTGAATTCGTCAATGTGTGGGAGTGAGTGATGCAGTAAAGAAGGATTAGTGGATTGGAAATGTGATTCTCGTATCCCAAAAGAAAATCCTGTCGTTTCCATAGAAACGTTACTCGATTTAGAAGGAGAAGTCATAGAACCCAAAGTATTTCATAGCGACGCAATTTCCGTGTGAATTCGTCAATGTGTGGGAGTGAGGGATGCAGTAAAGAAGGATTAGTGGATCGGAAATGAGATTGTCGTATCCCAAAAGAAAATCCTGTCGTTTCCATGGAAACGTTACTCGATTTAGAAGGAGAAGTCATAGAACACATAGTATTTCATAGCGACGCAATTTCCGTGTGAATTCGTCAATGTGTGGGAATGAGGGATGCAGTAAAGAAGGATTAGTGGATCGGAAATGTGATTGTCATATCCCAAAAGAAAATCCTGTCGTTTCCATAGAAACGTTTATCGATTTCGAAGGAAATGACTTAGAACACATAGTATTTCATAGCGACGCAATTTCCGTGTGAATTCGACAATGTGTGGGAGTGAGGGATGCAGTAAAGAAGGATTAGTGGATCGGAAATGTGATTGTCGTATCCCAAATGAAAATCCTGTCGTTTCCATAGAAACGTCACTCGATTCAGATGGAGAAGTCATAGAACACATAGTATTTTATAGCGACGCAATTTCCTTGTGAATTCGTCAATGAGTGGGAGTGAGGAATGCAGTAAAGAAGGATTAGTGGATCGGAAATGTGATTGTCGTATCCCAAAAGAAAATCCTGTCGTTTCCATAGAAACATTACTCGATTTAGAAGGAAATGTCTTAGAACACATAGTATTTCATAGCGACCCAATTTCCGTGTGAATTCGTCAATGTGTGGGAGTGAGGGATGCAGTAAAGAAGGATTAGTGGAACGGAAATGAGATTGTCGTATCCCAAAAGAAAATCCTATCGTTTCCATAGAAACGTTACTCGATTTAGAAGGAAATGTCTTAGAACACATAGTATTTCATAGCGACGCAATTTCCGTGTGAATTCGTCAATGTGTAGGAGTGAGGGATGCAGTAAAGAAGGATTAGTGGATCGGAAATGAGATTGTCATATCCCAAAAGAAAATCCTGTCCTTTCCATAGAAACGTTACTCGATTTAGAAGGAAATGTCTTAGAACACATAGTATTTCATAGCGACGCAATTTCCGTGTGAATTCGTCAATGTGTGGGAGTGAGGGATGCAGTAAAGAAGAATTAGTGGATCGGAAATGAGATTGTCGTATTCCAAAAGAAAATCCTGTCGTTCCCATAGAAACGTTACTCGATTTAGAAGGAAATGTCTCAGAACACATAGTATTTCATAGCGACGCAATTTCCGTGTGAATTCGTCAATGAGTGGGAGTGAGGGATGCAGTAAAGAAGGATTAGTGGATCGGAAAAGAGATCGTCGTATCCCAAAAGAAAATCCTGTCGTTTCCATAGAAACGTTACTCGATTTAGAAGGAGAAGTCATAGAACCCATAGTATTTCATAGCGACGCAATTTCCGTGTGAATTCGTCAATGAGTGGGAGTGAGGGATGCAGTAAAGAAGGATTAGTGGATCGGAAATAAGATTGTCGTATCCCAAAAGAAAATCCTGTCGTTTCCATAGAAACGTTACTCGATTTAGAACGAGAAGTCATGGAACCCATAGTATTTCATAGCGACGCAAGTTCCGTGTGAATTCGTCAATGTGTGGGAGTGAGGGATGCAGTAAAGAAGGATTAGTGGATCGGAAATGAGATTGTCGTATCCCAAAAGAAAATCCTGTCGTTTCCATAGAAACGTTACTCGGTTTAGAAGGAGAAGTCATAGAACACATAGTATTTCATAGCGACGCAATTTCCGTGTGAATTCGTCAATGTGTGGGAGTGACGGATGCGGTAAAGAAGGATTAGTGGATCGGAAATGTGATTGTCATATCCCAAAGGAATATCCTGACGTTTCCATAGAAACGTTTATCGATTTCGAAGGAAATGTCTTAGAACACATAGTATTTCATAGCGACGCAATTTCCGTGTGAATTCGTCAATGTGTGGGAGTGAGGGATGCAGTAAAGAAGGATTAGTGGATCGGAAATGAGATTGTCGTATCCCAAAAGAAAATCCTGTCGTTTCCATAGAAACGTCACTCGATTTAGGTGGAGAAGTCTTAGAACACATAGTATTTTGTAGCGACGCAATTTCCTTGTGAATTCGTCAATGAGTGGGAGTGAGGGATGCAGTAAAGAAGGATTAGTAGATCGGAAATGTGATTGTCGTATCCCAAAAGAAAATCCTGTCGTTTCCATAGAAACGTTACTCGATTTAGAAGGAGAAGTCATAGAACCCATAGTATTTCATAGCGACGCAATTTCCGTGTGAATTCGTCAATGAGTGGGAGTGAGGGATGCAGTAAAGAAGGATTAGTGGATCGGAAATGAGATTGTCGTATCCCAAAAGAAAATCCTGTCGTTTCCATAGAAACGTTACTCGATTTAGAACGAGAAGTCATAGAACCCATAGTATTTCATAGCGACGCAAGTTCCGTGTGAATTCGTCAATGTGTGGGAGTGAGGGATGAAGTAAAGAAGGATTAGTGGATCGGAAATGAGATTGTCGTATCCCAAAAGAAAATCCTGTCGTTTCCATAGAAACGTTACTCGATTTAGAAGGAGAAGTCATAGAACACATAGTATTTCATAGCGACGCAATTTCCGTGTGAATTCGTCAATGTGTGGGAGTGACGGATGCGGTAAAGAAGGATTAGTGGATCGGAAATGTGATTGTCATATCCCAAAAGAATATCCTGACGTTTCCATAGAAACGTTTATCGATTTCGAAGGAAATGTCTTAGAACACATAGTATTTCATAGCGACGCAATTTCCGTGTGAATTCGTCAATGTGTGGGAGTGAGGGATGCAGTAAAGAAGGATTAGTGGATCGGAAATGAGATTGTCGTATCCCAAAAGAAATCCTGTCGTTTCCATAGAAACGTCACTCGATTTAGGTGGAGAAGTCTTAGAACACATAGTATTTTATAGCGACGCAATTTCCTTGTGAATTCGTCAATGAGTGGGAGTGAGGGATGCAGTAAAGAAGGATTAGTAGATCGGGAATGTGATTGTCGTATCCCAAAAGAAAATCCTGTCGTTTCCATAGAAACGTTACTCGATTTAGAAGGAAATGTCTTAGAACACATAGTATTTCATAGCGACGCAATTTCCGTGTGAATTCGTCGATGTGTGGGAGTGAGGGATGCAGTAAAGAAGGATTAGTGGATCGGAAATGAGATTGTCGTATCCCAAAAGATAATCCTGTCGTTCCCATAGAAACGTTACTTGATTTAGAAGGAAATTTCTTAGAACACATAGTATTTCATAGCGACGCAATTTCCTAGTGAATTCGTCAATGAGTGGGAGTGAGGGATGCAGTAAAGAAGGATTAGTGGATCGGAAATGAGATCGTCGTATCCCAAAAGAAAATCCTGTCGTTTCCATAGAAACGTTACTCGATTTAGAAGGAGAAGTCATAGAACCCATAGTATTTCATAGCGACGCAATTTCCGTGTGAATTCGTCAATGAGTGGGAGTGAGGGATGCAGTAAAGAAGGATTAGTGGATCGGAAATGAGATTGTCGTCTCCCAAAAGAAAATCCTGTCGTACCCATAGAGACGTTACTCGATTTAAAAGGAGAAGTCATAGAACCCATAGTATTTCATAGCGACGCAATATCCGTGTGAATTCGTCAATGTGTGGGAGTGAGGGATGCAGTAAAGAAGGATTAGTGGATCGGAAATGAGATTGTCGTATCCCAAAAGAAAATCCTGTCGTTTCCATAGAAACGTTACTCGATTTAGAAGGAAATGTCTTAGAACACATAGTATTTCATAGCGACGCAATTTCCGTCTGAATTCGTCAATGTGTGGGATTGAGGGATGCAGTAAAGAAGGATTAGTGGATCGGAAATGAGATTGTCGTATCCCTAAAGAATATCCTGTCGTTCCCATAGAAACGTTACTCGATTTAGAAGGAGAAGTCATAGAACACATAGTATTTCATAGCGACGCAATTTCCGTGTGAATTAGTCAATGTGTGGGAGTGAGGTATGCAGTAAAGAAGGATTAGTGGATCGGAAATGAGATGGTCGTATCCCAAAAGAAAATCCTGTCGTTTCCATAGAAAAGTTACTCGATTTAGAAGGAAATGTCTTAGAACACATTGTATTTCATAGCGACGCAATTTCCGTGTGAATTCGTCAATGTGTAGGAGTGAGGGATGCAGTAAAGAAGGATTAGTGGATCGGAAATGAGATTGTCGTATCCCAAAAGAAAATCCTGTCGTTTCAATAGAAACGTTACTCGATTTAGAAGGAAATGTCTTAGAACACATATTATTTCATAACAACGCAATTTCCGTGTGAATTCGTCAATGTGTGGGAGTGAGGGATGCAGTAAAGAAGGATTAGTGGATCGGAAATGAGATTGTCATATCCCTAAAGAAAATCCTGTCGTTTCCATAGAAACGTTACTTGATTTAGAAGGAAATGTCTTAGAACACATAGTATTTCATAGCGACGCAATTTCCGTGTGAATTCGTCAATGGGTGGGAGTGAGGGATGCAGTAAAGAAGGATTAGTGGATCGGAAATGAGATTGTCATATCCCAAAAGAAAATCCTGTCGTTCCCATAGAGACGTTACTCGATTCAAAAGGAGAAGTCATAGAACCCATAGTATTTCATAGCGACGCAATATCCGTGTGAATTCGTCAATGTGTGGGAGTGAGGGATGCAGTAAAGAAGGATTAGTGGATCGGAAATGAGATTGTCGTATCCCAAAAGAAAATCCTGTCGTTTCCATAGAAACGTTACTCGATTTAGATGGAAATGTCTTAGAACACATAGTATTTCATAGCGACGCAATTTCCGTGTGAATTCGTCAATGTGTGGGAGTGAGGGATGCAGTAAAGAAGGATTAGTGGATCGGAAATGAGATTGTCGTATCCCAAAAGAAAATCCTGTCGTTCCCATAGAAACGTTACTTGATTTAGAAGGAAATGTCTTAGAACACATAGTATTTCATAGCGACGCAATTTCCGTGTGAATTCGTCAATGAGTGGGAGTGAGGGATGATGTAAAGAAGGACTAGTGGATCGGAAATGAGATCGTCGTATCCCAAAAGAAAGTCCTGTCGTTTCCATAGAAACGTTACTCGATTTAGAAGGAGAAGTCATAGAACCCATAGTATTTCATAACGACGCAATTTCCGTGTGAATTCGTCAATGAGTGGGAGTGAGGGATGCAGTAAAGAAGGATTAGTGGATCGGAAATGAGAATGTCGTATCCCAAAAGAAAATCCTGTCGTTCCCATAGAGACGTTACTCGATTTAAAAGGAGAAGTCATAGAACCCATAGTATTTCATTGCGACGCAATATCCGTGTGAATTCGTCAATGTGTGGGAGTGAGGGATGCAGTAAAGAAGGATTAGTGGATCGCAAATGAGATTGTCGTATCCCAAAAGAAAATCCTGTCGTTTCCATAGAAAAGTTACTCGATTTAGAAGGAAATGTCTTAGAACACATAGTATTTCATAGCGACGCAATTTCCGTGTGAATTCGTCAATGAGTGGGAGTGAGGGATGCAGTAAAGAAGGATTAGTGGATCGGAAATGAGATTGTCGTATCCCAAAAGAAAATCCTGTCGTTTCCACAGAAACGTTACTCGATTTAGAAGGAGAAGTCATAGAACCCATAGTATTTCATAGCGACGCAATTTCCGTGTGAATTCGTCAATGTGTGGGAGTGAGGGATGCAGTAAAGAAGGATTAGTGGATCGGAAATGAGATTGTCGTATCCCAAAAGAAAATCCTGTCGTTTCCATAGAAACGTTACTCGATTTAGAAGGAGAAGTCATAGAACCCATAGTATTTCATAGCGACGCAATGTCCGTGTGAATTCGTCAATGTGTGGGAGTGAGGGATGCAGTAAAGAAGCATTAGTGGATTGGAAATGTGATTGTCGTATCCCAAAAGAAAATCCTGTCGTTTCCATAGAAACGTTACTCGATTTAGAAGGAGAAGTCATAGAACCCATAGTATTTCATAGCGACGCAATTTCCGTGTGAATTCGTCAATGTGTGGGAGTGAGGGATGCAGTAAAGAAGGATTAGTGGATCGGAAATCAGATTGTCGTATCCCAAAAGAAAATCCTGTCGTTTCCATAGAAACGTTACTCGATTTAGAAGGAAATGTCTTAGAACACATAGTATTTCATAGCGACGCAATTTCCGTGTGAATTCGTCAATGTATGGGAGTGAGGGATGCAGTAAAGAAGGATTAGTGGATCGGAAATGAGATTGTCGTATCCCAAAAGATAATCCTGTCGTTCCCATAGAAACGTTACTTGATTTAGAACAAAATGTCTTAGAACACATAGTATTTCATAGCGACGCAATTTCCGTGTGAATTCGTCAATGACTGGGAGTGAGGGATGCAGTAAAGAAGGATTAGTGGATCGGAAATGAGATCGTCGTATCCCAAAAGAAAATCCTGTCGTTTCCATAGAAACGTTACTCGATTTAGAAGGAGAAGTGATAGAACCCATAGTATTTCATAGCGACGCAATTTCCGTGTGAATTCGTCAATGGGTGGGAGTGAGGGATGCAGTAAAGAAGGATTAGTGGATCGGAAATGAGATTGTCGTATCCCAAAAGAAAATCCTGTCGTTCCCATAGAGACGTTACTCGATTTAAAAGGAGAAGTCATAGAACCCGTAGTATTTCATAGCAACGATATTTCCGTGTGAATTCGTCAATGTGTGGGAGTGAGGGATGCAGTAAAGAAGGATTAGTGGATGGCAAATGAGATTGTCGGATCCCAAAGGAAAATCCTGTCGTTTCCATAGAAACGTTACTCTATTTAGAAAGAAATGTCTTAGAACACTTAGTATTTAATAGCGACGCAATTTCCGTGTGAATTCGTCAATGAGTGGGAGTGAGTAATGCAGTAAAGATGGATTAGTGGATCGGAAATGAGATTGTCGTATCCCAAAAGAAAATCCTGTCGTTTCCATAGAAACGTTACTCGATTTAGAAGGAGAAGTCATAGAACCCATAGTATTTCATAGCGACGCAATTTCCGTGTGAATTCGTCAATGAGTGGGAGTGAGGGATGCAGTAAAGAAGGATTAGTGGATCGGAAATGAGATTGTCGTATCCCAAAAGAAAATCCTGTCGTTTCCATAGAAACGTGACTCGATTTAGAAGGAGAAGTCATAGAACCCATAGTATTTCATAGCGACGCAATTTCCGTGTGAATTCGTCAATGTGTGGGAGTGAGGGATGCAGTAAAGAAGGATTAGTGGATCGGAAATGAGATTGTCGTATCCCAAAAGAAAATCCTGTCGTTCCCATAGAGACGTTACTCGATTTAAAAGGAGAAGTCATGGAACCCGTAGTATTTCATAGAGACGATATTTCCGTGTGAATTCGTCAATGTGTGGGAGTGAGGGATGCAGTAAAGAAGGATTAGTGGATGGCAAATGAGATTGTCGGATCCCAAAAGAAAATCCTGTCGTTTCCATAGAAACGTTACTCTATTTAGAAAGCAATGTCTTAGAACACTTAGTATTTAATAGCGACGCAATTTCCGTGTGAATTCGTCAATGAGTGGGAGTGAGGGATGCAGTAAAGAAGGATTAGTGGATCGGAAATGAGATTGTCGTATCCCAAAAGAAAATCCTGTCGTTTCCATAGAAACGTTACTCGATTTAGAAGGAGAAATCATAGAACCCATAGTATTTCATAGCGACGCAATTTCCGTGTGAATTCGTCAATGAGTGGCAGTGAGGGATGCAGTAAAGAAGGATTAGTGGATCGGAAATGAGATTGTCGTATCCCAAAAGAAAATCCTGTCGTTTCCATAGAAACGTTACTCGATTTAGAAGGAGAAGTCATAGAACCCATAGTATTTCATAGCGACGCAATTTCCGTGTGAATTCGTCAATGTGTGGGAGTGAGGGATGCAGTAAAGAAGGATTAGTGGATTGGAAATGTGATTGTCGTATCCCAAAAGAAAATCCTGTCGTTTCCATAGAAACGTTACTCGATTTAGAAGGAGAAGTCATAGAACCCATAGTATTTCATAGCGACGCAATTTCCGTGTGAATTCGTCAATGTGTGGGAGTGAGGGATGCAGTAAAGAAGGATTAGTGGATCGGAAATGAGATTGTCGTATCCCAAAAGAAAATCCTGTCGTTTCCATAGAAACGTTACTCGATTTAGAAGGAGAAGTCATAGAACACATAGTATTTCATAGCGACGCAATTTCCGTGTGAATTCCTCAATGTGTGGGAGTGAGGGATGCAGTAAAGAAGGATTAGTGGATCGGAAATGTGATTGTCATATCCCAAAAGAATATCCTGACGTTTCCATAGAAACGTTTATCGATTTCGAAGGAAATGTCTTAGAACACATAGTATTTCATAGCGACGCAATTTCCGTGTGAATTCGTCAATGTGTGGGAGTGAGGGATGCAGTAATGAAGGATTAGTGGATCGAAAATGAGATTGTCGTATCCCAAAAGAAAATCCTGTCGTTTCCATAGAAACGTTCCTCGATTTAGAAGGAAATGTCTTAGAACACATAGTATTTCATAGCGACGCAATTTCCGTGTGAATTCGTCAATGTGTGGGAGTGAGGGATGTAGTAAAGAAGGATTAGTGGATCGGAAATGAGATTGTCGTATCCCAAAAGATAATCCTGTCGTTCCCATAGAAACGTTACTTGATTTAGAAGGAAATGTCTTAGAACACATAGTATTTCATAGCGACGCAATTTCCTTGTGAATTCGTCAATGAGTGGGAGTGAGGGATGCAGTAAAGAAGGATTAGTGGATCGGAAATGAGATCGTCGTATCCTAAAAGAAAATTATGTCGTTTCCATAAAAACGTTACTCGATTTAGAAGGAGAAGTCATAGAACCCATAGTATTTCATAGCGACGCAATTTCCTTGTGAATTCGTCAATGAGTGGGAGTGAGGGATGCAGTAAAGAAGGATTAGTGGATCGGAAATGAGATTGTCGTATCCCAAAAGAAAATCATGTCGTTCCCATAGAGACGTTACTCGATTTAAAAGGAGAAGTCATAGAACCCGTAGTATTTCATAGCGACGATATTTCCGTGTGAATTCGTCAATGTGTGGGAGTGAGGGATGCAGTAAAGAAGGATTAGTGGATGGCAAATGAGATTGTCGGATCCCAAAAGAAAATCCTGTCGTTTCCATAGAAACGTTACTCTATTTAGAAAGAAATGTCTTAGAACACTTAGTATTTAATAGCGACGCAATTTCCGTGTGAATTCGTCAATGAGTGGGAGTGAGTAATGCAGTAAAGAAGGACTAGTGGATCGGAAATGAGATTGTCGTATCCCAAAAGAAAATCCTGTCGTTTCCATAGAAACGTTACTCGATTTAGAAGGAGAAGTCATAGAACCCATAGTATTTCATAGCGACGCAATTTCCGTGTGAATTCGTCAATGAGTGGGAGTGGGGGATGCAGTAAAGAAGGATTAGTGGATCGGAAATGAGATTGTCGTATCCCAAAAGAAAATCCTGTCGTTTCCATAGAAACGTGACTCGATTTAGAAGGAGAAGTCATAGAACCCATAGTATTTCATAGCGACGCAATTTCCGTGTGAATTCGTCAATGTGTGGGAGTGAGGGATGCAGTAAAGAAGGATTAGTGGATCGGAAATGAGATTGTCGTATCCCAAAAGAAAATCCTGTCGTTCCCATAGAGACGTTACTCGATTTAAAAGGAGAAGTCATAGAACCCGTAGTATTTCATAGCGACGATATTTCCGGTGAATTCGTCAATGTGTGGGAGTGAGGGATGCAGTAAAGAAGGATTAGTGGATGGCAAATGAGATTGTCGGATCCCAAAAGAAAATCCTGTCGTTTCCATAGAAACGTTACTCTATTTAGAAAGCAATGTCTTAGAACACTTAGTATTTAATAGCGACGCAATTTCCGTGTGAATTCGTCAATGAGTGGGAGTGAGGGATGCAGTAAAGAAGGATTAGTGGATCGGAAATGAGATTGTCGTATCCCAAAAGAAAATCCTGTCGTTTCCATAGAAACGTTACTCGATTTAGAAGGAGAAGTCATAGAACCCATAGTATTTCATAGCGACGCAATTTCCGTGTGAATTCGTCAATGAGTGGGAGTGAGGGATGCAGTAAAGAAGGATTAGTGGATCGGAATTGAGATTGTCGTATCCCAAAAGAAAATCCTGTCGTTTCCATAGAAACGTTACTCGATTTAGAAGGAGAAGTCATAGAACCCATAGTATTTCATAGCGACGCAATTTCCGTGTGAATTCGTCAATGTGTGGGAGTGAGGGATGCAGTAAAGAAGGATTAGTGGATTGGAAATGTGATTGTCGTATCCCAAAAGAAAATCCTGTCGTTTCCATAGAAACGTTACTCGATTTAGAAGGAGAAGTCATAGAACCCATAGTATTTCATAGCGACGCAATTTCCGTGTGAATTCGTCAATGTGTGGGAGTGAGGGATGCAGTAAAGAAGGATTAGTGGATCGGAAATGAGATTGTCGTATCCCAAAAGAAAATCCTGTCGTTTCCATAGAAACGTTACTCGATTTAGAAGGAGAAGTCATAGAACACATAGTATTTCATAGCGACGCAATTTCCGTGTGAATTCGTCAATGTGTGGGAGTGAGGGATGCAGTAAAGAAGGATTAGTGGATCGGAAATGTGATTGTCATATCCCAAAAGAATATCCTGACGTTTCCATAGAAACGTTTATCGATTTCGAAGGAAATGTCTTAGAACACATAGTATTTCATAGCGACGCAATTTCCGTGTGAATTCGTCAATGTGTGGGAGTGAGGGATGCAGTAATGAAGGATTAGTGGATCGAAAATGAGATTGTCGTATCCCAAAAGAAAATCCTGTCGTTTCCATAGAAACGTTCCTCGATTTAGAAGGAAATGTCTTAGAACACATAGTATTTCATAGCGACGCAATTTCCGTGTGAATTCGTCAATGTGTGGGAGTGAGGGATGTAGTAAAGAAGGATTAGTGGATCGGAAATGAGATTGTCGTATCCCAAAAGATAATCCTGTCGTTCCCATAGAAACGTTACTTGATTTAGAAGGAAATGTCTTAGAACACATAGTATTTCATAGCGACGCAATTTCCTTGTGAATTCGTCAATGAGTGGGAGTGAGGGATGCAGTAAAGAAGGATTAGTGGATCGGAAATGAGATCGTCGTATCCTAAAAGAAAATCCTGTCGTTTCCATAAAAACGTTACTCGATTTAGAAGGAGAAGTCATAGAACCCATAGTATTTCATAGCGACGCAATTTCCTTGTGAATTCGTCAATGAGTGGGAGTGAGGGATGCAGTAAAGAAGGATTAGTGGATCGGAAATGAGATTGTCGTATCCCAAAAGAAAATCCTGTCGTTCCCATAGAGACGTTACTCGATTTCAAAGGAGAAGTCATAGAACCCATAGTATTTCATAGCGACGCAATATCCGTGTGAATTCGTCAATGTGTGGGAGTGAGGGATGCAGTACAGAAGGATTAGTGGATCGGAAATGAGATTGTCGTATCCCAAAAGAAAATCCTGTCGTTTCCATAGAAACGTTACTCGATTTCGAAGGAAATGTCTTAGAACACATAGTATTTCATAGCGACGAAATTTCCGTGTGAATTCGTCAATGTGTGGGAGTGAGGGATGCAGTAAAGAAGGATTAGTGGATCGGAAATGAGATTGTCGTATAACAAAAGAATATCCTGTCGTTTCCATAGAAACGTTACTCGATTTAGAAGGAGAAGTCATAGAACACATAGTATTTCATAGCGACGCAATTTCCGTGTGAATTCGTCAATGTGTGGGAGTGAGGGATGCAGTAAAGAAGGATTAGTGGATCGGAAATGAGATTGTCGTATCCCAAAAGAAAATCCTGTCGTTTCCATAGAAACGTTACTCGATTTAGAAGAAAATGTCTTAGAACACATTGTATTTCATAGCGACGCAATTTCCGTGTGAATTCGTCAATGCGTAGGAGTGAGGGATGCAGTAAAGAAGGATTAGTGGATGGGAAATGAGATTGTCGTATCCCAAAAGAAAATCCTGTCGTTTCCATAGAAACGTTACTCGATTTAGAAGGAAATGTCTTAGAACACATACTATTTCATAACAACGCAATTTCCGTGTGAATTCGTCAATGTGTGGGAGTGAGGGATGCAGTAAAGAAGGATTAGTGGATCGGAAATGAGATTGTCATATCCCTAAAGAAAATCCTGTCGGTTCCATAGAAACGTTACTTGATTTAGAAGGAAATGTCTTAGAACACATAGTATTTCATAGCGACGCAATTTCCGTGTGAATTCGTCAATGTGTGGGAGTGAGGGATGCAGTAAAGAAGGATTAGTGGATCGGAAATGTGATTGTCGTATCCCAAAAGAAAATCCTGTCGTTCCCATAGAGACGTTACTCGATTCAAATGGAGAAGTCATAGAACCGATAGTATTTCATAGCGACGCAATATCCGTGTGATTTCGTCAATGTGTGGGAGTGAGGGATGCAGTAAAGAAGGATTAGTGGATCGGAAATGAGATTGTCGTATCCCAAAAGAAAATCCTGTCGTTTCCATAGAAACGTTACTCGATTTAGAAGGAAATGTCTTAGAACACATAGTATTTCATAGCGACGCAATTTCCGTGTGAATTCGTCAATGAGTGGGAGGGAGGGATGCAGTAAAGAAGGATTAGTGGATCGGAAATGAGATTGTCGTATCCCAAAAGAAAATCCCGTCGTTTCCATAGAAACGTTACTCGATTTAGAAGGAGAAGTCATAGAACCCATAGTATTTCATAGCGACGCAATTTCCGTGTGAATTCGTCAATGAGTGGGAGTGAGGGATGCAGTAAAGAAGGATTAGTGGATCGGATATGAGATTGTCGTATTCCAAAAGAAAATCCTGTCGTTTCCATAGAAACGTTACTCGATTTAGAAGGAGAAGTCATAGAACCCATAGTATTTATAGCGACGCACTTCCCGTGTGAATTCGTCAATGTGTGGGAGTGAGGGATGCAGTAAAGAAGGATTAGTGGATTGGAAATGTGATTGTCGTATCCCAAAAGAAAATCCTGTCGTTTCCATAGAAACGTTACTCGATTTAGAAGGAGAAGTCATAGAACCCATAGTATTTCATAGCGACGCAATTTCCGTGTGAATTCGTCAATGTGTGGGAGTGAGGGATGCAGTAAAGAAGGATTAGTGGATCGGAAATGAGATTGTCGTATCCCAAAAGAAAATCCTGTCGTTTCCATAGAAACGTTACTCGATTTAGAAGGAGACGTCATAGAACACATAGTATTTCATAGCGATGCAATTTCCGTGTGAATTCGTCAATGTGTGGGAGTGAGGGATGCAGTAAAGAAGGATTAGTGGATCGGAAATGTGATTTTCATATCCCAAAAGAATATCCTGTCGTTTCCATAGAAACGTTTATCGATTTCGAAGGAAATGTCTTAGAACACATAGTATTTCATAGCGACGCAGTTTCCGTGTGAATTCGTCAATGTGTGGGAGTGAGGGATGCAGTAAAGAAAGATTAGTGGATCGGAAATGAGATTATCGTATCCCAAAAGAAAATCCTGTCGTTCCCATAGAGACGTTACTCGATTTAAAAGGAGAAGTCATAGAACCCATAGTATTTCATAGCGACGCAATATCCGTGTGAATTCGTCAATGTGTGGGAGTGAGGGATGCAGTAAAGAAGGATTAGTGGATCGGAAATGAGATTGTCGTATCCCAAAAGAAAATCCTGTCGTTTCCATAGAAACGTTACTCGATTTAGAAGGAGAAGTCATAGAACACATAGTATTTCATAGCGACGCAATTTCCGTGTGAATTCGTCAATGTGTAGGAGTGAGGGATGCAGTAAAGAAGGATTAGTGGATCGGAAATGAGATTGTCGTATCCCAAAAGAAAATCGTGTCGTTTCCATAGAAACGTTACTCGATTTAGAAGGAAATGTCTTAGAACACATACTATTTCATAGCAACGCAATTTCCGTGTGAATTCGTCAATGTGTGGGAGTGAGGGACGCAGTAAAGAAGGATTAGTGGATAGGAAATGAGATTGTCGTATCCCAAAAGAAAATCCTGTCGTTCCCATAGTGACGTTACTCGATTTAAAAGGAGAAGTCATAGAACCCATAGTATTTCATAGCAACGCAATATCCGTGTGAATTCGATAATGTGTGGGAGTGAAGGATGCAGTAAAGAAGGATTAGTGGTTCGGAAATGAGATTGTCGTATCCCAAAAGAAAATCCTGTCGTTTCCATTGAAACGTTACTCGATTTAGAAGGAAATGTCTTAGAACACATAGTATTTCATAGCGACGCAATTTCCGTCTGAATTCGTCAATGTGTGGGAGTGAGGGATGCAGTAAAGAAGGATTAGTGGATCGGAAATGAGATTGTCGTATCCCAAAAGAAAATCCTGTCGTTCCCATAGAGACGTTACTCGATTCAAAAGGAGAAGTCATAGAACCCACAGTATTTCATAGCGACGCAATATCCGTGTGAATTCGTCAATGTGTGGGAGTGAGGGATGCAGTAAGGAAGGATTAGTGGATCGGAAATGAGATTGTCGTATCCCAAAAGAAAATCCTGTCGTTTCCATAGAAACGTTACTCGATTTAGAAAGAAATGTCTTAGAACACATAGTATTTCATAGCGACGCAATTTCCGTGTGAATTCGTCAATGGGTGGGAGTGAGAGATGCAGTAAAGAAGGATTAGTGGATCGGAAATGAGATTGTCGTATCCCAAAAGAAAATCCTGTCGTTTCCATAGAAACGTTACTCGATTTAGAAGGAGAAGTCATAGAACCCATAGTATTTCATAGCGACGCAATTTCCGTGTGAATTCGTCAATGAGTGGGAGTGAGGGATGCAGTAAAGAAGGATTAGTGGATCGGATATGAGATTGTCGTATCCCAAAAGAAAATCCTGTCGTTTCCATAGAAACGTTACTCGATTTAGAAGGAGAAGTCATAGAACCCATAGTATTTGACAGGGACGCAATTTCCGTGTGAATTCGTCAATGTGTGGGAGTGAGGGATGCAGTAAAGAAGGATTAGTGGATTGGAAATGTGATTGTCGTATACCAAAAGAAAATCCTGTCGTTTCCATAGAAACGTTACTCGATTAAGAAGGAGAAGTCATAGAACCCATAGTATTTCATAGCGACGCAATTTCCGTGTGAATTCGTCAATGTGTGGGAGTGAGGGATGCAGTAAAGAAGGATTAGTGGATCGGAAATGAGATTGTCGTATCCCAAAAGAAAATCCTGTCGTTTCCATAGAAACGTTACTCGATTTAGAAGGAGAAGTCATAGAACACATAGTATTTCATAGCGACGCAATTTCCGTGTGAATTCGTCAATGTGTGGGAGTAAGGGATGCAGTAAAGAAGGATTAGTGGATCGGAAATGTGATTGTCATATCCCAAAAGAATAGCCTGTCGTTTCCATAGAAACGTTTATCGATTTCGAAGGAAATGTCTTAGAACACATAGTATTTCATAGCGACGCAATTTCCGTGTGAATTCGTCAATGTGTGGGAGTGAGGGATGCAGTAAAGAAAGATTAGTGAATCGGAAATGAGATTGTCGTATCCCAAAAGAAAATCCTGTCGTTCCCATAGAGACGTTACTCGATTTAAAAGGAGAAGTCATAGAACCCATAGTATTTCATAGCGACGCAATATCCGTGTGAATTCGTCAATGTGCGGGAGTGAGGGATGCAGTAAAGAAGGATTTGTGGATCGGAAATGAGATTGTTGTATCCCAAAAGAAAATCCTGTCGTTTCCATAGAAACGTTACTCGATTTAGAAGGAAATGTCTTAGAACACATAGTATTTCATAGCGACGCAATTTCCGTCTGAATTCGTCAATGTGTGGGAGTGAGGGATGCAGTAATGAAGGATTAGTGGATCGGAAATGAGATTATCGTATCCCAAAAGAATATCCTGTCGTTTCCATAGAAACGTTACTCGATTTAGAAGGAGAAGTCATAGAACACATAGTATTTCATAGCGACGCAATTTCCGTGTGAATTCGTCAATGTGTGGGAGTGAGGGATGCAGTAAAGAAAGATTAGTGGATCGGAAATGAGATTTTCGTACCCCAAAAGAAAATCCTGTCGTTTCCATAGAAACGTTACTCGATTTAGAAGGAAATGTCTTAGAACACATTGTATTTCATAGCGACGCAATTTCCGTGTGAATTCGGCAATGTGTAGAAGTGAGGGATGCAGTAAAGAAGGATTAGTGGATCGGAAATGAGATTGTCGTAACCCCAAAAGAAAATCGTGTCGTTTCCATAGAAACGTTACTCGATTTAGAAGGAAATGTCTTAGAACACATACTATTTCATAGCAACGCAATTTCCGTGTGAATTCGTCAATGTGTGGGAGTGAGGGATGCAGTAAAGAAGGATTAGTGGATCGGAAATGAGATTGTCGTATCCCAAAAGAAAATCCTGTCGTTTCCATAGAAACGTTACTCGATTTAGAAGGAAATGTCTTTGAACACATAGTATTTCATAGCGACGCAATTTCCGAGTGAATTCGTCAATGTGTGGGAGTGAGGGATGCAGTAAAGAAGGATTAGTGGATCGGAAATGTGATTGTCGTATCCCAAAAGAAAATCCTGTCGTTTCCATAGAAACGTTACTCGATTTAGAAGGAGAAGTCATAGAACACATAGTATTTCATAGCAACGCAATTTCCGTGTGAATTCGTCAATGTGTGGGAGTGAGGGATGCAGTAAAGAAGGATTAGTGGATCGGAAATGTGATTGTCGTATCCCAAAAGAATATATTGTCGTTTCCATAGAAACGTTTATCGATTTCGAAGGAAATGTCTTAGAACACATAGTATTTCATAGCGACGCAATTTCCGTGTGAATTCGTCAATGTGTGGGAGTGAGTGATGCAGTAAAGAAGGATTAGTGGATCGGAAATGAGATTGTCGTATCCCAAACGAAAATCCTGTCGTTTCCATAGAAACGTCACTCGATTTAGATGGAGAAGTCATAGAACACATAGTATTTTATAGCGACGCAATTTCCTTGTGAATTCGTCAAAGAGTGGGAGTGAGGGATGCAGTAAAGAAGGATTAGTGGATCGGAAATGTGATTGTCGTATCCCAAAAGAAAATCCAGTCCTTTCCATAGAAACGTTACTCGATTTAGAAGGAAATGTCTTAGAACACATAGTATTTCATAGCGACCCAATTTCCGTGTGAATTCGTCAATGTGTGGGAGTGAGGGATGCAGTAAAGAAGGATTAGTGGATCGGAAATGAGATTGTCGTATCCCAAAAGAAAATCCTGTCGTTTCCATAGAAACGTTACTCGATTTAGAAGGAGAAGTCATAGAACACATACTATTTCATAGCGACGCAATTTCCGTGTGAATTCGTCAATGTGTGGGAGTGAGGGATGCAGTAAAGAAGGATTAGTGGATCGGAAATGTGATTGTCGTATCCCAAAAGAAAATCCTGTCGTTTCCATAGAAACGATACTCGATTTAGAAGGAGAAGTCATAGAACACATAGTATTTCATAGCGACGCAATTTCCGTGTGAATTCGTCAATGTGTGGGAGTGAGGGATGCAGTAAAGAAGGATTAGTGGATCGGAAATGTGATTGTCGTATCCCAAAAGAATATCCTGTCGTTTCCATAGAAACGTTTATCGATATCGAAGGAAATGTCTTAGAACACATAGTATTTCATAGCGACGCAATTTCCGTGTGAATTCGTCAATGTGTGGGAGTGAGGGAGGCAGTAAAGAAGGATTAGTGGATCGGAAATGAGATTGTCGTATCCCAAAAGAAAATCCTGTCGTTTCCATACAAACGTTACTCGATGTAGAAGGAGAAGTCATAGAACACATAGTATTTCATAGCGACGCAATTTCCGGGTGAATTCGTCAATGTGTGGGAGTGAGGGATGCAGCAAAGAAGGAATAGTGGATCGGAAATGTGATTGTCGTATCCCAAAAGAAAATCCTGTCGTTTCCATAGAAACGTTACTCGATTTAGAAGGAAATGTCTTAGAACACATAGTATTTCATAGCGACGCAATTTCCGTGTGAATTCGTCAATGTGTAGGAGTGAGGGATGCAGTAAAGAAGGATTAGTGGATCGGAAATGAGATTGTCGTATCCCAAAAGAAAATCCCGTCGTTTCCATAGAAACGTTACTCGATTTAGAAGGAGAAGTCATAGAACCCATAGTATTTCATAGCGACGCAATTTCCGTGTGAATTCGTCAATGAGTGGGAGTGAGGGATGCAGTAAAGAAGGATTAGTGGATCGGATATGAGATTGTCGTATTCCAAAAGAAAATCCTGTCGTTTCCATAGAAACGTTACTCGATTTAGAAGGAGAAGTCATAGAACCCATAGTATTTGATAGGGACGCGATTTCCGTGTGAATTCGTCAATGTGTGGGAGTGAGGGATGCAGTAAAGAAGGATTAGTGGATTGGAAATGTGATTGTCGTATCCCAAAAGAAAATCCTGTCGTTTCCATAGAAACGTTACTCGATTTAGAAGGAGAAGTCATAGAACCCATAGTATTTCATAGCGACGCAATTTCCGTGTGAATTCGTCAATGTGTGGGAGTGAGGGATGCAGTAAAGAAGGATTAGTGGATCGGAAATGAGATTGTCGTATCCCAAAAGAAAATCCTGTCGTTTCCATAGAAACGTTACTCGATTTAGAAGGAGAAGTCATAGAACACATAGTATTTCATAGCGATGCAATTTCCGTGTGAATTCGTCAATGTGTGGGAGTGAGGGATGCAGTAAAGAAGGATTAGTGGATCGGAAATGTGATTTTCATATCCCAAAAGAATATCCTGTCGTTTCCATAGAAACGTTTATCGATTTCGAAGGAAATGTCTTAGAACACATAGTATTTCATAGCGACGCAGTTTCCGTGTGAATTCGTCAATGTGTGGGAGTGAGGGATGCAGTAAAGAAAGATTAGTGGATCGGAAATGAGATTGTCGTATCCCAAAAGAAAATCCTGTCGTTCCCATAGAGACGTTACTCGATTTAAAAGGAGAAGTCATAGAACCCATAGTATTTCATAGCGACGCAATATCCGTGTGAATTCGTCAATGTGTGGGAGTGAGGGATGCAGTAAAGAAGGATTAGTGGATCGGAAATGAGATTGTCGTATCCCAAAAGAAAATCCTGTCGTTTCCATAGTAACGTTACTCGATTTAGAAGGAGAAGTCATAGAACACATAGTATTTCATAGCGACGCAATTTCCGTGTGAATTCGTCAATGTGTAGGAGTGAGGGATGCAGTAAAGAAGGATTAGTGGATCGGAAATGAGATTGTCGTATCCCAAAAGAAAATCGTGTCGTTTCCATAGAAACGTTACTCGATTTAGAAGGAAATGTCTTAGAACACATACTATTTCATAGCAACGCAATTTCCGTGTGAATTCGTCAATGTGTGGGAGTGAGGGACGCAGTAAAGAAGGATTAGTGGATAGGAAATGAGATTGTCGTATCCCAAAAGAAAATCCTGTCGTTCCCATAGTGACGTTACTCGATTTAAAAGGAGAAGTCATAGAACCCATAGTATTTCATAGCAACGCAATATCCGTGTGAATTCGATAATGTGTGGGAGTGAAGGATGCAGTAAAGAAGGATTAGTGGTTCGGAAATGAGATTGTCGTATCCCAAAAGAAAATCCTGTCGTTTCCATTGAAACGTTACTCGATTTAGAAGGAAATGTCTTAGAACACATAGTATTTCATAGCGACGCAATTTCCGTCTGAATTCGTCAATGTGTGGGAGTGAGGGATGCAGTAAAGAAGGATTAGTGGATCGGAAATGAGATTGTCGTATCCCAAAAGAAAATCCTGTCGTTCCCATAGAGACGTTACTCGATTCAAAAGGAGAAGTCATAGAACCCACAGTATTTCATAGCGACGCAATATCCGTGTGAATTCGTCAATGTGTGGGAGTGAGGGATGCAGTAAGGAAGGATTAGTGGATCGGAAATGAGATTGTCGTATCCCAAAAGAAAATCCTGTCGTTTCCATAGAAACGTTACTCGATTTAGAAAGAAATGTCTTAGAACACATAGTATTTCATAGCGATGCAATTTCCGTGTGAATTCGTCAATGGGTGGGAGTGAGAGATGCAGTAAAGAAGGATTAGTGGATCGGAAATGAGATTGTCGTATCCCAAACGAAAATCCTGTCGTTTCCATAGAAACGTTACTCGATTTAGAAGGAGAAGTCATAGAACCCATAGTATTTCATAGCGACGCAATTTCCGTGTGAATTCGTCAATGAGTGGGAGTGAGGGATGCAGTAAAGAAGGATTAGTGGATCGGATATGAGATTGTCGTATCCCAAAAGAAAATCCTGTCGTTTCCATAGAAACGTTACTCGATTTAGAAGGAGAAGTCATAGAACCCATAGTATTTGACAGGGACGCAATTTCCGTGTGAATTCGTCAATGTGTGGGAGTGAGGGATGCAGTAAAGAAGGATTAGTGGATTGGAAATGTGATTGTCGTATACCAAAAGAAAATCCTGTCGTTTCCATAGAAACGTTACTCGATTAAGAAGGAGAAGTCATAGAACCCATAGTATTTCATAGCGACGCAATTTCCGTGTGAATTCGTCAATGTGTGGGAGTGAGGGATGCAGTAAAGAAGGATTAGTGGATCGGAAATGAGATTGTCGTATCCCAAAAGAAAATCCTGTCGTTTCCATAGAAACGTTACTCGATTTAGAAGGAGAAGTCATAGAACACATAGTATTTCATAGCGACGCAATTTCCGTGTGAATTCGTCAATGTGTGGGAGTAAGGGATGCAGTAAAGAAGGATTAGTGGATCGGAAATGTGATTGTCATATCCCAAAAGAATAGCCTGTCGTTTCCATAGAAACGTTTATCGATTTCGAAGGAAATGTCTTAGAACACATAGTATTTCATAGCGACGCAATTTCCGTGTGAATTCGTCAATGTGTGGGAGTGAGGGATGCAGTAAAGAAAGATTAGTGAATCGGAAATGAGATTGTCGTATCCCAAAAGAAAATCCTGTCGTTCCCATAGAGACGTTACTCGATTTAAAAGGAGAAGTCATAGAACCCATAGTATTTCATAGCGACGCAATATCCGTGTGAATTCGTCAATGTGCGGGAGTGAGGGATGCAGTAAAGAAGGATTTGTGGATCGGAAATGAGATTGTTGTATCCCAAAAGAAAATCCTGTCGTTTCCATAGAAACGTTACTCGATTTAGAAGGAAATGTCTTAGAACACATAGTATTTCATAGCGACGCAATTTCCGTCTGAATTCGTCAATGTGTGGGAGTGAGGGATGCAGTAATGAAGGATTAGTGGATCGGAAATGAGATTATCGTATCCCAAAAGAATATCCTGTCGTTTCCATAGAAACGTTACTCGATTTAGAAGGAGAAGTCATAGAACACATAGTATTTCATAGCGACGCAATTTCCGTGTGAATTCGTCAATGTGTGGGAGTGAGGGATGCAGTAAAGAAGGAATAGTGGATCGGAAATGAGATTTTCGTACCCCAAAAGAAAATCCTGTCGTTTCCATAGAAACGTTACTCGATTTAGAAGGAAATGTCTTAGAACACATTGTATTTCATAGCGACGCAATTTCCGTGTGAATTCGGCAATGTGTAGAAGTGAGGGATGCAGTAAAGAAGGATTAGTGGATCGGAAATGAGATTGTCGTAACCCCAAAAGAAAATCGTGTCGTTTCCATAGAAACGTTACTCGATTTAGAAGGAAATGTCTTAGAACACATACTATTTCATAGCAACGCAATTTCCGTGTGAATTCGTCAATGTGTGGGAGTGAGGGATGCAGTAAAGAAGGATTAGTGAATCGGAAATGAGATTGTCGTATCCCAAAAGAAAATCCTGTCGTTTCCATAGAAACGTTACTCGATTTAGAAGGAAATGTCTTTGAACACATAGTATTTCATAGCGACGCAATTTCCGAGTGAATTCGTCAATGTGTGGGAGTGAGGGATGCAGTAAAGAAGGATTAGTGGATCGGAAATGTGATTGTCGTATCCCAAAAGAAAATCCTGTCGTTTCCATAGAAACGTTACTCGATTTAGAAGGAGAAGTCATAGAACACATAGTATTTCATAGCAACGCAATTTCCGTGTGAATTCGTCAATGTGTGGGAGTGAGGGATGCAGTAAAGAAGGATTAGTTGATCGGAAATGTGATTGTCGTATCCCAAAAGAATATATTGTCGTTTCCATAGAAACGTTTATCGATTTCGAAGGAAATGTCTTAGAACACATAGTATTTCATAGCGACGCAATTTCCGTGTGAATTCGTCAATGTGTGGGAGTGAGTGATGCAGTAAAGAAGGATTAGTGGATCGGAAATGAGATTGTCGTATCCCAAACGAAAATCCTGTCGTTTCCATAGAAACGTCACTCGATTTAGATGGAGAAGTCATAGAACACATAGTATTTTATAGCGACGCAATTTCCTTGTGAATTCGTCAAAGAGTGGGAGTGAGGGATGCAGTAAAGAAGGATTAGTGGATCGGAAATGTGATTGTCGTATCCCAAAAGAAAATCCAGTCCTTTCCATAGAAACGTTACTCGATTTAGAAGGAAATGTCTTAGAACACATAGTATTTCATAGCGACCCAATTTCCGTGTGAATTCGTCAATGTGTGGGAGTGAGGGATGCAGTAAAGAAGGATTAGTGGATCGGAAATGAGATTGTCGTATCCCAAAAGAAAATCCTGTCGTTTCCATAGAAACGTTACTCGATTTAGAAGGAGAAGTCATAGAACACATACTATTTCATAGCGACGCAATTTCCGTGTGAATTCGTCAATGTGTGGGAGTGAGGGATGCAGTAAAGAAGGATTAGTGGATCGGAAATGTGATTGTCGTATCCCAAAAGAAAATCCTGTCGTTTCCATAGAAACGATACTCGATTTAGAAGGAGAAGTCATAGAACACATAGTATTTCATAGCGACGCAATTTCCGTGTGAATTCGTCAATGTGTGGGAGTGAGGGATGCAGTAAAGAAGGATTAGTGGATCGGAAATGTGATTGTCGTATCCCAAAAGAATATCCTGTCGTTTCCATAGAAACGTTTATCGATTTCGAAGGAAATGTCTTAGAACACATAGTATTTCATAGCGACGCAATTTCCGTGTGAATTCGTCAATGTGTGGGAGTGAGGGATGCAGTAAAGAAGGATTAGTGGATCGGAAATGAGATTGTCGTATCCCAAAAGAAAATCCTGTCGTTTCCATAGAAACGTCACTCGATTTAGATGGAGAAGTCCTAGAACACATAGTATTTTATAGCGACGCAATTTCCTTGAGAATTCGTCAATGAGTGGGAGTGAGGGATGCAGTAAAGAAGGATTAGTGGATCGGAAATGTGATTGTCGTATCCCAAAACAAAATCCTGTCGTTTTCATAGAGACGTTACTCGATTTAGAAGGAAATGTCTTAGAACACATAGTATTTCATAGCGACCCAATTTCCGTGTGAATTCGTCAATGTGTGGGAGTGAGGGAGGCAGTAAAGAAGGATTAGTGGATCGGAAATGAGATTGTCGTATCCCAAAAGAAAATCCTGTCGTTTCCATACAAACGTTACTCGATGTAGAAGGAGAAGTCATAGAACACATAGTATTTCATAGCGACGCAATTTCCGTGTGAATTCGTCAATGTGTGGGAGTGAGGGATGCAGTAAAGAAGGAATAGTGGATCGGAAATGTGATTGTCGTATCCCAAAAGAAAATCCTGTCGTTTCCATAGAAACGTTACTCGATTTAGAAGGAAATGTCTTAGAACACATAGTATTTCATAGCGACGCAATTTCCGTGTGAATTCGTCAATGTGTAGGAGTGAGGGATGCAGTAAAGAAGGATTAGTGGATCTGAAATGAGATTGTCGTATCCCAAAAGAAAATCCTGTCGTTTCCATAGAAACGTTACTCGATTTAGAAGGAAATGTCTTAGAACACATAGTATTTCATAGCGACGCAATTTCCGTGTGAATTCGTCAATGGGTGGGATTGAGGGATGCAGTAAAGTAGGATTAGTGGATCGGAAATGAGATTGTCGTATCCCAAAAGAAAATCCTGTCGTTCCCGAAGAAACGTTACTTGATTTAGAAGGAAATGTCTTAGAACACATAGTATTTCATAGCGACGCAATTTCCGTGTGAATTCGTCAATGAGTGGGAGTGAATGATGCAGTAAAGAAGGATTAGTGGATCGGAAATGAGATTGTCGTATCCCAAAAGAAAATCCTGTCGTTTCCATAGAAACGTTACTCGAATTAGAAGGAGAAGTCATAGAACCCATAGTATTTCATAGCGATGCAATTTCCGTGTGAATTCGTCAATGAGTGGGAGTGAGGGATGCAGTAAAGAAGGATTAGTGGATCGGAAATTAGATTGTCGTATCCCAAAAGAAAATCCTGTCGTTCCCATAGAAACGCTACTCGATTTAGAAGGAGACGTCATAGAACCCATAGTGTTTCATAGCGACGCAATTTCCGTGTGAATTCGTCATTGTGTGGGAGTGACGGATGCAGTAAAGAAGGATTAGTGGATCGGAAATGTGATTGTCGTATCCCAAAAGAAAATCCTGTCGTTTCCATAGAAACGTTACTCGATTTAGAAGGAGAAGTCATAGAACCCATAGTATTTCATAGCGACGCAATTTCCGTGTGAATTCGTCAATGTGTGGGAGTGAGGGATGCAGTAAAGAAGGATTAGTGGATCGGAAATGAGATTGTCGTATCCCAAAGGAAAATCCTGTCGTTTCCGTAGAAACGTTACTCGATTTAGAAGGAGAAGTCATAGAACACATAGTATTTCATAGCGACGCAATTTCCGTGTGAATTCGTCAATGTGTGGGAGTGAGGGATGCAGTAAAGAAGGATTAGTGGATCGGAAATGTGATTGTCGTATCCCAAAAGAAAATCCTGTCGTTCCCATAGAAACGTTACTCGATTTAGAAGGAGAAGTCATAAAACCCATAGTATATCATAGCGACGCAATATCCGTGTGAATTCGTCAATGTGTGGGAGTGAGGGATGCAGTAAGGAAGGAGTAGTGGATCGGAAATGAGATTGTAGTATCCCAAAAGAAAATCCTGTCGTTTCCATAGAAACATTACTCGATATAGAAGGAAATGTCTTAGATCGCACAGTATTTCATAGCGACGCAATTTCCGTGTGAATTCGTCAATGTGTGGGAGTGAGGGATGCAGTAAAGAAGGATTAGTGGATCGGAAATGAGATTGTCGTATCCCAAAAGAATATCCTGTCGTTTCCATAGAAACGTTTATCGATTTCGAAGGAAATGTCTTAGAACACATAGTATTTCATAGCGACGCAATTTCCGTGTGAATTCGTCAATGTGTGGGAGTGAGGGATGCAGTAAAGAAGGATTAGTGGATCGGAAATGAGATTGTCGTATCCCAAAAGAAAATCCTGTCGTTTCCATAGAAACGTCACTCGATTTAGATGGAGAAGTCCTAGAACACATAGTATTTTATAGCGACGCAATTTCCTTGAGAATTCGTCAATGAGTGGGAGTGAGGGATGCAGTAAAGAAGGATTAGTGGATCGGAAATGTGATTGTCGTATCCCAAAACAAAATCCTGTCGTTTTCATAGAAACGTTACTCGATTTAGAAGGAAATGTCTTAGAACACATAGTACTTCATAGCGACCCAATTTCCGTGTGAATTCGTCAATGTGTGGGAGTGAGGGAGGCAGTAAAGAAGGATTAGTGGATCGGAAATGAGATTGTCGTATCCCAAAAGAAAATCCTGTCGTTTCCATACAAACGTTACTCGATGTAGAAGGAGAAGTCATAGAACACATAGTATTTCATAGCGACGCAATTTCCGTGTGAATTCGTCAATGTGTGGGAGTGAGGGATGCAGTAAAGAAGGAATAGTGGATCGGAAATGTGATTGTCGTATCCCAAAAGAAAATCCTGTCGTTTCCATAGAAACGTTACTCGATTTAGAAGGAAATGTCTTAGAACACATAGTATTTCATAGCGACGCAATTTCCGTGTGAATTCGTCAATGTGTAGGAGTGAGGGATGCAGTAAAGAAGGATTAGTGGATCTGAAATGAGATTGTCGTATCCCAAAAGAAAATCCTGTCGTTTCCATAGAAACGTTACTCGATTTAGAAGGAAATGTCTTAGAACACATAGTATTTCATAGCGACGCAATTTCCGTGTGAATTCGTCAATGGGTGGGATTGAGGGATGCAGTAAAGTAGGATTAGTGGATCGGAAATGAGATTGTCGTATCCCAAAAGAAAATCCTATCGTTCCCGAAGAAACGTTACTTGATTTAGAAGGAAATGTCTTAGAACACATAGTATTTCATAGCGACGCAATTTCCGTGTGAATTCGTCAGTGAGTGGGAGTGAGGGATGCAGTAAAGAAGGATTAGTGGATCGGAAATGAGATTGTCGTATCCCAAAAGAAAATCCTGTCGTTTCCATAGAAACGTTACTCGAATTAGAAGGAGAAGTCATAGAACCCATAGTATTTCATAGCGATGCAATTTCCGTGTGAATTCGTCAATGAGTGGGAGTGAGGGATGCAGTAAAGAAGGATTAGTGGATCGGAAATTAGATTGTCGTATCCCAAAAGAAAATCCTGTCGTTCCCATAGAAACGCTACTCGATTTAGAAGGAGACGTCATAGAACCCATAGTGTTTCATAGCGACGCAATTTCCGTGTGAATTCGTCATTGTGTGGGAGTGACGGATGCAGTAAAGAAGGATTAGTGGATCGGAAATGTGATTGTCGTATCCCAAAAGAAAATCCTGTCGTTTCCATAGAAACGTTACTCGATTTAGAAGGAGAAGTCATAGAACCCATAGTATTTCATAGCGACGCAATTTCCGTGTGAATTCGTCAATGTGTGGGAGTGAGGGATGCAGTAAAGAAGGATTAGTGGATCGGAAATGAGATTGTCGTATCCCAAAGGAAAATCCTGTCGTTTCCGTAGAAACGTTACTCGATTTAGAAGGAGAAGTCATAGAACACATAGTATTTCATAGCGACGCAATTTCCGTGTGAATTCGTCAATGTGTGGGAGTGAGGGATGCAGTAAAGAAGGATTAGTGGATCGGAAATGTGATTGTCGTATCCCAAAAGAAAATCCTGTCGTTCCCATAGAAACGTTACTCGATTTAGAAGGAGAAGTCATAGAACCCATAGTATATCATAGCGACGCAATATCCGTGTGAATTCGTCAATGTGTGGGAGTGAGGGATGCAGTAAGGAAGGAGTAGTGGATCGGAAATGAGATTGTAGTATCCCAAAAGAAAATCCTGTCGTTTCCATAGAAACATTACTCGATTTAGAAGGAAATGTCTTAGAACACATAGTATTTCATAGCGACGCAATTTCCGTGTGAATTCGTCAATGTGTAGGAGTGAGGGATGCAGTAAAGAAGGATTAGTGGATCTGAAATGAGATTGTCGTATCCCAAAAGAAAATCCTGTCGTTTCCATAGAAACGTTACTCGATTTAGAAGGAAATGTCTTAGAACACATAGTATTTCATAGCGACGCAATTTCCGTGTGAATTCGTCAATGGGTGGGATTGAGGGATGCAGTAAAGTAGGATTAGTGGATCGGAAATGAGATTGTCGTATCCCAAAAGAAAATCCTGTCGTTCCCGAAGAAACGTTACTTGATTTAGAAGGAAATGTCTTAGAACACATAGTATTTCATAGCGACGCAATTTCCGTGTGAATTCGTCAATGAGTGGGATGAGGGATGCAGTAAAGAAGGATTAGTGGATCGGAAATGAGATTGTCGTATCCCAAAAGAAAATCCTGTCGTTTCCATAGAAACGTTACTCGAATTAGAAGGAGAAGTCATAGAACCCATAGTATTTCATAGCGATGCAATTTCCGTGTGAATTCGTCAATGAGTGGGAGTGAGGGATGCAGTAAAGAAGGATTAGTGGATCGGAAATTAGATTGTCGTATCCCAAAAGAAAATCCTGTCGTTCCCATAGAAACGCTACTCGATTTAGAAGGAGACGTCATAGAACCCATAGTGTTTCATAGCGACGCAATTTCCGTGTGAATTCGTCATTGTGTGGGAGTGACGGATGCAGTAAAGAAGGATTAGTGGATCGGAAATGTGATTGTCGTATCCCAAAAGAAAATCCTGTCGTTTCCATAGAAACGTTACTCGATTTAGAAGGAAATGTCTTAGAACACATAGTATTTCATAGCGACGCAATTTCCGTGTGAATTCGTCAATGTGTAGGAGTGAGGGATGCAGTAAAGAAGGATTAGTGGATCTGAAATGAGATTGTCGTATCCCAAAAGAAAATCCTGTCGTTTCCATAGAAACGTTACTCGATTTAGAAGGAAATGTCTTAGAACACATAGTATTTCATAGCGACGCAATTTCCGTGTGAATTCGTCAATGGGTGGGATTGAGGGATGCAGTAAAGTAGGATTAGTGGATCGGAAATGAGATTGTCGTATCCCAAAAGAAAATCCTGTCGTTCCCGAAGAAACGTTACTTGATTTAGAAGGAAATGTCTTAGAACACATAGTATTTCATAGCGACGCAATTTCCGTGTGAATTCGTCAATGAGTGGGAGTGAGGGATGCAGTAAAGAAGGATTAGTGGATCGGAAATGAGATTGTCGTATCCCAAAAGAAAATCCTGTCGTTTCCATAGAAACGTTACTCGAATTAGAAGGAGAAGTCATAGAACCCATAGTATTTCATAGCGATGCAATTTCCGTGTGAATTCGTCAATGAGTGGGAGTGAGGGATGCAGTAAAGAAGGATTAGTGGATCGGAAATTAGATTGTCGTATCCCAAAAGAAAATCCTGTCGTTCCCATAGAAACGCTACTCGATTTAGAAGGAGACGTCATAGAACCCATAGTGTTTCATAGCGACGCAATTTCCGTGTGAATTCGTCATTGTGTGGGAGTGACGGATGCAGTAAAGAAGGATTAGTGGATCGGAAATGTGATTGTCGTATCCCAAAAGAAAATCCTGTCGTTTCCATAGAAACGTTACTCGATTTAGAAGGAGAAGTCATAGAACCCATAGTATTTCATAGCGACGCAATTTCCGTGTGAATTCGTCAATGTGTGGGAGTGAGGGATGCAGTAAAGAAGGATTAGTGGATCGGAAATGAGATTGTCGTATCCCAAAGGAAAATCCTGTCGTTTCCGTAGAAACGTTACTCGATTTAGAAGGAGAAGTCATAGAACACATAGTATTTCATAGCGACGCAATTTCCGTGTGAATTCGTCAATGTGTGGGAGTGAGGGATGCAGTAAAGAAGGATTAGTGGATCGGAAATGTGATTGTCGTATCCCAAAAGAAAATCCTGTCGTTCCCATAGAAACGTTACTCGATTTAGAAGGAGAAGTCATAGAACCCATAGTATATCATAGCGACGCAATATCCGTGTGAATTCGTCAATGTGTGGGAGTGAGGGATGCAGTAAGGAAGGAGTAGTGGATCGGAAATGAGATTGTAGTATCCCAAAAGAAAATCCTGTCGTTTCCATAGAAACATTACTCGATATAGAAGGAAATGTCTTAGATCGCACAGTATTTCATAGCGACGCAATTTCCGTGTGAATTCGTCAATGTGTGGGAGTGAGGGATGCAGTAAAGAAGGATTAGTGGATCGGAAATGAGATTGTCGTATCCCAAAAGAAAATCCTGTCGTTTCCATAGAAACGTTACTTGATTTAGAAGGAAATGTCTCAGAACACTTAGTATATCATTGCGACGCAATTTACGTGTGAATTCGTCAATGAGTGGGAGTGAGGGTTGCAGTAAACAAGGATTAGTGGATCGGAAATGAGATTGTCGTATCCCAAAAGAAAATCCTGTCGTTTCCATAGAAACGTTACTCGATTTAGAAGGAGAAGTCATAGAACCCATAGTATTTCATAGCGACGCAATTTCCGTGTGAATTCGTCAATGTGTGGGAGTGAGGGATGCAGTAAAGAAGGATTAGTGGATCGGAAATGAGATTGTCGTGTCCCATAAGAAAATCCTGTCGTTTCCATAGAAACGTAACTCGATTTAGAAGGAGAAGTCATAGAACACATAGTATTTCATAGCGACGCAAATTCCGTGTGAATTCGTCAATGTGTGGGAGTGAGGGATGCAGTAAAGAAGGATTAGTGGATCGGAAATATGATTGTCGTATCCCAAAGGAATATCCTGTCGTTTCCATAGAAACGTGTGTCGATTTCGTAGGAAAAGTCTTAGAACACATAGTATTTCATAGCGACGCAATTTCCGTGTGAATTCGTCAATGTGTGGGAGTGAGGGATGCAGTAAAGAAGGATTAGTGGATCGGAAATGAGATTGTCGTATCCCAAAACAAAATCCTGTCGTTTCCATAGAAACGTCACTCGATTTAGATGGAGAAGTCATAGAACACATAGTATTTTATAGCGACGCAATTTCCGTGTGAATTCGTCAATGAGTGGGAGTGAGGGATGCAGTAAAGAAGGATTAGTGGATCGGAAATGTGATTGTCGTATCCCAAAAGAAAATCCTGTCGTTTCCATAGAAACGTTACTCGATTTAGAAGGAAATGTCTTAGAACACATAGTATTTCATAGCGACCCAATTTCCGTGTGATTCGTCAATGTGTGGGAGTGAGGGTTCCAGTAAAGAAGGATTAGTGGATCGGAAATGAGATTGTCGTATCCCAAAAGAAGATCCTGTCGTTTCCATAGAAACATTACTCGATTTAGAAGGAGAAGTCATAGAACATATAGTATTTTTTAGCGACGCAATTTCCGTGTGAATTCGTCGATGTGTGGGAGTGAGGGATGCAGTAAAGAAGGATTAGTGGATCGGAAATGTGATTGTCGTATCCCAAAAGAAAATCCTGTCGTTTCCATAGAAACATTACTCGATTTGAAAGGAGAAGTCATAGAACCCATAGTATTTCATAGCGACGCAATTTCCGTGTGAATTCGTCAATGTGTGGGAGTGCGGGATGCAGTAAAGAAGGATTAGTGGATCGGAAATGAGATTGTCGTATCCCAAAAGAAAATCCTGTCGTTTCCATAGAAACGTTACTCGATTTAGAAGGAGAAGTCATAGAACACATAGTATTTCATAGCGACGCAATTTCCGTGTGAATTCGTCAATGTGTGGGAGTGAGGGATGCAGTAAAGAACGATTAGTGGATCGGAAATGTGATTGTCGTATCAAAAAAAGAATATCCTGTCGATTCCATAAAAACGTTTATCGATTTCGAAGGAAATGTCTTAGAACACATAGTATTTCATAGCGACGCAATTTCCGTGTGAATTCGTCAATGAGTAGGAGTGAGGAATGCAGTAAAGAAGGATTAGTGGATCGGAAATGAGATTGTCGTATCCCAAAAGAAAATCCTGTCGTTTCCATAGAAACGTTACTCGATTTAGAAGGAAATGTCTTAGAACACATAGTATTTCATAGCGAAGCAATTTCCGTGTGAATTCGTCAATGTGTGGGAGTGAGGGATGCAGTAAAGTTGGATTAGTGGATCGGAAATGAGATTTTCGTATCCCAAAAGAAAATCCTGTCGTTCCCATAGAAACGTTACTTGATTTAGAAGGAAATGTCTTAGAACACACAGAATTTCATAGCGACGCAATTTCCGTGTGAATTCGTCAATGAGTGGGAGTGAGGGATGCAGTAAAGAAGGAGTAGTGGATCGGAAATGAGATTGTCGTATCCCAAAAAAAAAATCCTGTCGTTTCCATACAAACGTTACTCGATTTAGAAGGAGAAGTCATAGAACACATAGTATTTCATAGCGATGCAATTTCCGTGTGAATTCGACATTGAGTGGGAGTGAGGGATGCAGTAAAGAAGGATTAATGGATCGGAAATGAGATTGTCGTATCCCAAAAGAAAATCCTGTCGTTCCCATAGAAACGTTACTCGATTTAGAAGGAGAAGTCATAGAACCCATAGTATTTCATAGCGACGCAATATCCGTGTGAATTCGTCAATGTGTGGGAGTGAGGGATGCAGTAAAGAAGGATTAGTGGATCGGAAATGTGATTGTCGTATCCCAAAAGAAAACCCTGTCGTTTCCATAGAAACGTTACTCGATTTAGAAGGAAATGTCTTAGAACACATAGTATTTCATAGCGACGCAGTTTCCGTGTGAATTCGTCAATGTGTGGGAGTGAGGGATGCAGTAAAGAAGGATTAGTGGATCGGAAATGAGATTGTCGTATCCCAAAATAAATCATGTCGTTTCCACAGAAACGTTACTCGATTTAGAAGGAAATGTCTTAGAACCTATAGTATTTCAAAGCGACGCAATTTCCGTGTGAATTCGTCAATGAGTGGGAGTGAGGGATGCAGTAAAGAAGGATTAGTGGATCGGAAATGAGATTGTCGTATCCCAAAAGAAAATCCCGTCGTTTCCATAGAAACGTTACTCAATTTAGATGGAAATGTCTTAGAACACATAGTATTTCATAGCGACGCAATTTCCGTGTGAATTCATCAATATGTGCGAGTGAGGGATGCAGTAAAGAAGGATTAGTGGATCGGAAATGTGATTGTCATATCCCAAAAGAAAATCATGTCGTTTCCGTAGAAACGTTACTCGATTTAGAAGCAAATGTCTTGGAACACATAGTATTTCATAGCGACGCAATTTCCGTGTGAATTCGTCAATGAGAGAGAGTGAGGGATGCAGTAAAGAAGGATTAGTGGATCGGAAATGAGATTGTCGTATCCCAAAAGAAAATCCTGTCGTTCCCATAGAAACGTTACTCGATTTAGAAGGAGAAGTCATAGAACCCATAGTATTTCATAGCGACGCAATATCCGTGTGAATTCGTCAATGTGTGGGAGTGAGGGATGCAGTAAAGAAGGATTAGTGGATCGGAAATGTGATTGTCGTATCCCAAAAGAAAACCCTGTCGTTTCCATAGAAACGTTACTCGATTTAGAAGGAAATGTCTTAGAACACATGGTATTTCATAGCGACGCAGTTTCCGTGTGAATTCGTCAATGTGTGGGAGTGAGGGATGCAGTAAAGAAGGATTAGTGGATCGGAAATGAGATTGTCGTATCCCAAAATAAATCCTGTCGTTTCCATAGAAACGTTACTCGATTTAGAAGGAAATGTCTTAGAACCTATAATATTTCAAAGCGACGCAATTTCCGTGTGAATTCGTCAATGAGAGAGAGTGAGGGATGCAGTAAAGAAGGATTAGTGGATCGGAAATGAGATTGTCGTATCCCAAAAGAAAATCCTGTCGTTTCCATAGAAACGTCACTCGATTTAGATGGAGAAGTCATAGAACACATAGTATTTTATAGCGACGCAATTTCCGTGTGAATTCGTCAATGTGTGGGAGTGAGGGATGCAGTAAAGAAGGATTAGTGGATCGGAAATGAGATTGTCGTGTCCCAAAAGAAAATCCTGTCGTTTCCATAGAAACGTAACTCGATTTAGAAGGAGAAGTCATAGAACACATAGTATTTCATAGCGACGCAATTTCCGTGTGAATTCGTCAATGAGTGGGAGTGAGGGATGCAGTAAAGAAGGATTAGTGGATCGGAAATGTGATTGTCGTATCCCAAAAGAAAATCCTGTCGTTTCCATAGAAACGTTACTCGATTTAGAAGGAAATGTCTTAGAACACATAGTATTTCATAGCGACCCAATTTCCGTGTGATTCGTCAATGTGTGGGAGTGAGGGTTCCAGTAAAGAAGGATTAGTGGATCGGAAATGAGATTGTCGTATCCCAAAAGAAGATCCTGTCGTTTCCATAGAAACATTACTCGATTTAGAAGGAGAAGTCATAGAACATATAGTATTTTTTAGCGACGCAATTTCCGTGTGAATTCGTCGATGTGTGGGAGTGAGGGATGCAGTAAAGAAGGATTAGTGGATCGGAAATGTGATTGTCGTATCCCAAAAGAAAATCCTGTCGTTTCCATAGAAACATTACTCGATTTGAAAGGAGAAGTCATAGAACCCATAGTATTTCATAGCGACGCAATTTCCGTGTGAATTCGTCAATGTGTGGGAGTGCGGGATGCAGTAAAGAAGGATTAGTGGATCGGAAATGAGATTGTCGTATCCCAAAAGAAAATCCTGTCGTTTCCATAGAAACGTTACTCGATTTAGAAGGAGAAGTCATAGAACACATAGTATTTCATAGCGACGCAATTTCAGTGTGAATTCGTCAATGTGTGGGAGTGAGGGATGCAGTAAAGAACGATTAGTGGATCGGAAATGTGATTGTCGTATCAAAAAAAGAATATCCTGTCGATTCCATAAAAACGTTTATCGATTTCGAAGGAAATGTCTTAGAACACATAGTATTTCATAGCGACGCAATTTCCGTGTGAATTCGTCAATGAGTAGGAGTGAGGAATGCAGTAAAGAAGGATTAGTGGATCGGAAATGAGATTGTCGTATCCCAAAAGAAAATCCTGTCGTTTCCATAGAAACGTTACTCGATTTAGAAGGAAATGTCTTAGAACACATAGTATTTCATAGCGACGCAATTTCCGTGTGAATTCGTCAATGTGTGGGAGTGAGGGATGCAGTAAAGTTGGATTAGTGGATCGGAAATGAGATTTTCGTATCCCAAAAGAAAATCCTGTCGTTCCCATAGAAACGTTACTTGATTTAGAAGGAAATGTCTTAGAACACACAGTATTTCATAGCGACGCAATTTCCGTGTGAATTCGTCAATGAGTGGGAGTGAGGGATGCAGTAAAGAAGGAGTAGTGGATCGGAAATGAGATTGTCGTATCCCAAAAAAAAAATCCTGTCGTTTCCATACAAACGTTACTCGATTTAGAAGGAGAAGTCATAGAACACATAGTATTTCATAGCGATGCAATTTCCGTGTGAATTCGACATTGAGTGGGAGTGAGGGATGCAGTAAAGAAGGATTAATGGATCGGAAATGAGATTGTCGTATCCCAAAAGAAAATCCTGTCGTTCCCATAGAAACGTTACTCGATTTAGAAGGAGAAGTCATAGAACCCATAGTATTTCATAGCGACGCAATATCCGTGTGAATTCGTCAATGTGTGGGAGTGAGGGATGCAGTAAAGAAGGATTAGTGGATCGGAAATGTGATTGTCGTATCCCAAAAGAAAACCCTGTCGTTTCCATAGAAACGTTACTCGATTTAGAAGGAAATGTCTTAGAACACATAGTATTTCATAGCGACGCAGTTTCCGTGTGAATTCGTCAATGTGTGGGAGTGAGGGATGCAGTAAAGAAGGATTAGTGGATCGGAAATGAGATTGTCGTATCCCAAAATAAATCATGTCGTTTCCATAGAAACGTTACTCGATTTAGAAGGAAATGTCTTAGAACCTATAGTATTTCAAAGCGACGCAATTTCCGTGTGAATTCGTCAATGAGTGGGAGTGAGGGATGCAGTAAAGAAGGATTAGTGGATCGGAAATGAGATTGTCGTATCCCAAAAGAAAATCCCGTCGTTTCCATAGAAACGTTACTCAATTTAGATGGAAATGTCTTAGAACACATAGTATTTCATAGCGACGCAATTTCCGTGTGAATTCATCAATATGTGCGAGTGAGGGATGCAGTAAAGAAGGATTAGTGGATCGGAAATGTGATTGTCATATCCCAAAAGAAAATCATGTCGTTTCCGTAGAAACGTTACTCGATTTAGAAGCAAATGTCTTGGAACACATAGTATTTCATAGCGACGCAATTTCCGTGTGAATTCGTCAATGAGAGAGAGTGAGGGATGCAGTAAAGAAGGATTAGTGGATCGGAAATGAGATTGTCGTATCCCAAAAGAAAATCCTGTCGTTCCCATAGAAACGTTACTCGATTTAGAAGGAGAAGTCATAGAACCCATAGTATTTCATAGCGACGCAATATCCGTGTGAATTCGTCAATGTGTGGGAGTGAGGGATGCAGTAAAGAAGGATTAGTGGATCGGAAATGTGATTGTCGTATCCCAAAAGAAAACCCTGTCGTTTCCATAGAAACGTTACTCGATTTAGAAGGAAATGTCTTAGAACACATGGTATTTCATAGCGACGCAGTTTCCGTGTGAATTCGTCAATGTGTGGGAGTGAGGGATGCAGTAAAGAAGGATTAGTGGATCGGAAATGAGATTGTCGTATCCCAAAATAAATCCTGTCGTTTCCATAGAAACGTTACTCGATTTAGAAGGAAATGTCTTAGAACCTATAATATTTCAAAGCGACGCAATTTCCGTGTGAATTCGTCAATGAGAGAGAGTGAGGGATGCAGTAAAGAAGGATTAGTGGATCGGAAATGAGATTGTCGTATCCCAAAAGAAAATCCTGTCGTTTCCATAGAAACGTTACTCGATTTAGAAGGAAATGTCTTAGAACACATAGTATTTCATAGCGACGCAATTTCCGTGTGAATTCGTCAATGTGTGGGAGTGAGGGATGCAGTAAAGAAGGATTAGAGGATCGGAAATGAGATTGTCGTATCCTAAAAGAAAATACTGTCGTTTCCATAGAAACGTTACTCGATTTAGAAGGAGAAGTCATAGAACACATAGTATTTCATAGCGACGCAATTTCTGTGTGAATTCGTCAATGTGTGTGAGTGAGGGATGCAGTCAAGAAGGATTAGTGGATCGGAAATGTGATTGTCGTACCTTAAAGAAAATCCTATCGTTTCCATAGAAACGTTACTCGATTTCGAAGGAAATGTCTTAGAACACATAGTATTTCATAGCGACGCAATTTCCGTGTGAATTCGTCAATGTGTGGGAGTGAGGGATGCAGTAAAGAAGGATTAGTGGATCGGAAATGAGATTGTCGTATCCCAAAAGAAAATCCTGTCGTTACCATAGAAACGTTACTCGATTTTGAAGGAAATGTCATAGAACACATAGTATTTCATAGCGACGCAATTTCCGTGTGATTTCGTCAATGTGTGGAAGTGAGGGATGCAGTAAAGAAGGATTAGTGGATCGGAAATGTGATTGTCGAAACCCAAAAGAAAATCCTGTCGTTTCCATAGAAACGTTACTCGATTTAGAAGGAGAAGTCATAGAACATATAGTATTTCATAGCGACGCAATTTCCGTGTGAATTCGTCAATGTGTGGGTGTGAGGGATGCAGTAGAGAAGGATTAGTGGATCGGAAAGGAGATTGTCGTATCCCAAAAGAAAATCCTGTCCTTTCCATAGAAACGTTACTCAATTTAGAAGGAAATGTCTTAGAACACATAGTATTTAATAGCGACGCAATTTCCGTGTGAATTTGTCAATGAGTGGGAGTGAGGGATGCAGTAAAGAAGGATTAGTGGATCGGAAATGAGATTGTCGTACCCCAAAAGAAAATCCTGTCGTTTCCATAGAAACGTTACTCGATTTAGAAGGAAATGTCTTAGAACACATAGTATTTCAAAGCGACGCAATTTCCGTGTGAAATCGTCCATGTGTAGGGGTGAGGGATGCAGTAAAGAAGGATTAGTGGATCGGAAAGGAGATTGTCGTATCCCAAAAGAAAATCCTGTCCTTTCCATAGAAACGTTACTCGATTTAGAAGGAAATGTCTTAGATCACATAGTATTTCATAGCGACGCAATTTACGTGTGAATTCGTCAATGTGTGGGAGTGAGGGATGCAGTAAAGAAGGATTAGTGGATCGGAAATGAGATTGTCGTATCCCAAAAGAAAAACCTGTCGTTCCCATAGAAACGTTACTTGATTTAGAAGGAAATGTCTTAGAACACATAGTATTTCATAGCGACGCAATTTCCGTGTGAATTCGTTAATGTGTGGGAGTGAGGGATGCAGTAAAGAAGGATTAGTGGATCGGAAATGAGATTGTCGTATCCCAAAAGAAAATCCTGTCGTTTCCATAGAAACGTTACTCGATTTAGAAGGACAAGTCATAGAACCCATAGTATTTCATAGCGACGCAATTTCCGTGTGAATTCGTCAATGTGTGGGAGTGAGGGATGCAGTAAAGAAGGATTACTGGATCGGAAATGAGATTGTCGTATCCCAAAAGAAAATCCTGTCGTTTCAATAGAAACGTTACTCGATTAAGAAGGAAATGTCTTAGAACACATAGTATTTCATAGCGACGAAAGTTCCATGTGAATTCGTCAATGTGTGGGAGTGAGGGATGCAGTAAAGAAGGATTAGTGGATCGGAAATGTGATTGTCGTATCCCAAAAGAAAATCCTGTCGTTTCCGTAGAAACGTTACTCGATTTAGAAGGAAATGTCTTGGAACACATAGTATTTCATAACGACGCAATTTCCGTGTGAATTCGTCAATGAGTGAGAGTGAGGGATGCAGTAAAGAAGGATTAGTGGATCGGAAATGTGATTGTTGTATCCCAAAAGAAAATCCTTTCGTTTCCATAGAAACGTTACTCGATGTAGAAGGAAATGTCTTAGAACACATAGTATTTCATAGCGACGCAATTTCCGTGTGAATTCGTCAATGTGTGGGAGTGAGGGATGCAGTAAAGAAGGATTAGTGGATCGGAAATGAGATTGTCGTATCCCAAAAGAAAATCCTGTCGTTTCCATAGAAACGTTACTCGATTTAGATGGAGAAGTCATCTAACACATAGTATTTTATAGCGACGCAATTTCCGTGTGAATTCGTCAATGAGTGGGAGTGAGGGATGCAGTAAAGAAGGATTAGTGGATCGGAAATGTGATTGTCGTATCCCAAAAGAAAATCCTGTCGTTTCCATAGAAACGTTACTCGATTTAGAAGGAAATGCCTTATAACACATAGTATTTCATAGCGACGCAATTTCCGTGTGAATTCGTCGATGTGTGGGAGTGACGGATGCAGTAAAGAAGGATTAGTGGATCGGAAATGAGATTGTCGTATCCCAAAAGAAAATCCTGTCGTTTCCATAGAAACGTTACTCGATTTAGAAGGAGAAGTCATAGAACCCATAGTATTTCATAGCGACGCAATTTCCGTGTGAATTCGTCAATGTGTGGGAGTGAGGGATGCAGTAAAGAAGGATTAGTGGATCGGAAATGAGATTGTCGAATCCCAAAAGAAAATCCTGTCGTTTCCATAGAAACGTTACTCGATTTAGAAGGAAATGTCTTAGAACACATAGTATTTCATAGCGACGCAAGTTCCATGTGAATTCGTCAATGTGTGGGAGTGAGGGATGCAGTAAAGAAGGATTAGTGGATCGGAAATGTGATTGTCGTATCCCAAAAGAAAATCCTGTCGTTTCCGTAGAAACGTTACTCGAATTAGAAGGAAATGTCTTGGACCACATAGTATTTCATAACGACGCAATTTCCGTGTGAATTCGTCAATGAGTGAGAGTGAGGGATGCAGTAAAGGAGGATTAGTGGATCGGAAATGAGATTGTCGTATCCCAAAAGAAAATCCTGTCGTTTCCATAGAAACGTTGCTCGATTTAGAAGGAAATGTCTTAGAACACATAGTATTTCATAGCGACGCAATTTCCGTGTGAATTCGTCAATATGTGGGAGTGAGGGATGCAGTAAAGAAGGATTAGTGGATCGGAAATGTGATTGTCGTATCCCAAAAGAAAATCCTTTCGTTTCCATAGAAACGTTACTCGATTTAGAAGGAAATGTCTTAGAACACATAGTATTTCATAGCGACGCAATTTCCGTGTGAATTCGTCAATGTGTGGGAGTGAGGGATGCAGTAAAGAAGGATTAGTGGATCGGAAATGAGATTGTCGTATCCCAAAAGAAAATCCTGTCGTTTCCATAGAAACGTTACTCGATTTAGATGGAGAAGTCATCTAACACATAGTATTTTATAGCGACGCAATTTCCGTGTGAATTCGTCAATGTGTGGGAGTGAGGGATGCAGTAAAGAAGGATTAGTGGATCGGAAATGAGATTGTCGTATCCCAAAAGAAAATCCTGTCGTTTCCATAGAAACGTTACTCGATTTAGAAGGAGAAGTCATAAAACCCATAGTATTTCATAGCGTCGCAATTTCCGTGTGAATTGGTCAATGAGTGGGAGTGAGGGATGCAGTAAAGAAGGATTAGTGCATCGGATATGAGATTGTCGTATCCCAAAAGAAAATCCTGTCGTTTCCATAGAAACGTTACTCGATCTAGAAGGAGAAGTCATAGAACACATAGTATTTCATAGCGACGCAATTTCCGTGTGAATTCGTCAATGTGTGGCAGTGAGGGATGCAGTGAAGAAGGATTAGTGGATCGGAAATGTGACTGTCGTATCCCAAATGAAAATCCTGTCGTTTCCATAGAAACGTTACTCGATTTAGAAGGAAATGTCTTAGAACACATAGTATTTCATGGCGACGCAATTTCTGTGTGAATTCGTCAATGTTTAGGAGTGAGGGATGCAGTAAAGAAGGATTAGTGGATCGGAATTGAGATTGTCGTATCCCAAAAGAAAATCCTGTCGTTTCCATAGAAACGTTACTCGATTTAGAAGGAAATGTCTTAGAACACATAGTATTTCATAGCGACGCAATTTCCGTGTGAATTTGTCAATGTGTGGGAGTGAGGGATGCAGTAAAGTAGGATTAGTGGATCGGAAATGAGATTGTCGTATCCCAAAAGAAAATCCTGTCGTTTCCATAGAAACGTTACTTGATTTAGAAGGAAATGTCTTAGAACACATAGTATTTCATAGCGACGCAATTTCCGTGTGAATTCGTCAATGAGTGGGAGAGAGGGACGCAGTAAAGAAGGATTAGTGGATCGGAAATGAGATTGTCGTATCCCAAAAGAAATTCCTGTCGTTTCCATAGAAACGTTACTCGATTTAGAAAGAGAAGTCATAGAACCCATAGTATTACATAGCGACGCAATTTCCGTGTGAATTCGTCAATGAGTGGTAGTGAGGGATGCAGTAAAGAGGGATTAGTGGATCGGAAATGTGATTGTCGTATCCCAATAGAAAACCCTGTCGTTTCCATAGAAACGTTACTCGATTTAGAAGGAAATGTCTTAGAACACATAGTATTTCATAGCGACGCAATTTCCGTGTGAATTCGTCAATGTGTGGGAGTGAGGGATGCAGTAAAGAAGGATTAGTGGATCGGAAATGTGATTGTCGTATCCCAAAAGAAAATCCTTTCGTTTCCACTGAAACGTTACTCGAATTAGAAGGAAATGTCTTAGAACAGATAGTATTTCAAAGCGACGCAATTTCCGTGTGAATTCGTCAATGAGTAGGAGTGAGGGATGCAGTAAAGAAGGATTAGTGGATCGGAAATGTGATTGTTGTATCACAAAAGAAAATCCTGTCGTTTGCATAGAAACGTTGCTCGATTTAGAAGGAAATGTCTTAGAACACATAGTATTTCATAGCGACGCAAGTTCCATGTGAATTCGTCAATGTGTGGGAGTGAGGGATGCAGTAAATAAGGATTAGTGGATCGGAAATGTGATTGTCGTATCCCAAAAGAAAATCCTGTCGTTTCCGTAGAAACGTTACTCGATTTAGAAGGAAATGTCTTGGAACACATAGTATTTCAAAGCGACGCAATTTCCGTGTGAAATCGTCCATGTGTAGGGGTGAGGGATGCAGTAAAGAAGGATTAGTGGATCGGAAAGGAGATTGTCGTATCCCAAAAGAAAATCCTGTCCTTTCCATAGAAACGTTACTCGATTTAGAAGGAAATGTCTTAGATCACATAGTATTTCATAGCGACGCAATTTACGTGTGAATTCGTCAATGTGTGGGAGTGAGGGATGCAGTAAAGAAGGATTAGTGGATCGGAAATGAGATTGTCGTATCCCAAAAGAAAAACCTGTCGTTCCCATAGAAACGTTACTTGATTTAGAAGGAAATGTCTTAGAACACATAGTATTTCATAGCGACGCAATTTCCGTGTGAATTCGTCAATGTGTGGGAGTGAGGGATGCAGTAAAGAAGGATTAGTGGATCGGAAATGAGATTGTCGTATCCCAAAAGAAAATCCTGTCGTTTCCATAGAAACGTTACTCGATTTAGAAGGACAAGTCATAGAACCCATAGTATTTCATAGCGACGCAATTTCCGTGTGAATTCGTCAATGTGTGGGAGTGAGGGATGCAGTAAAGAAGGATTACTGGATCGGAAATGAGATTGTCGTATCCCAAAAGAAAATCCTGTCGTTTCAATAGAAACGTTACTCGATTAAGAAGGAAATGTCTTAGAACACATAGTATTTCATAGCGACGAAAGTTCCATGTGAATTCGTCAATGTGTGGGAGTGAGGGATGCAGTAAAGAAGGATTAGTGGATCGGAAATGTGATTGTCGTATCCCAAAAGAAAATCCTGTCGTTTCCGTAGAAACGTTACTCGATTTAGAAGGAAATGTCTTGGAACACATAGTATTTCATAACGACGCAATTTCCGTGTGAATTCGTCAATGAGTGAGAGTGAGGGATGCAGTAAAGAAGGATTAGTGGATCGGAAATGTGATTGTTGTATCCCAAAAGAAAATCCTTTCGTTTCCATAGAAACGTTACTCGATGTAGAAGGAAATGTCTTAGAACACATAGTATTTCATAGCGACGCAATTTCCGTGTGAATTCGTCAATGTGTGGGAGTGAGGGATGCAGTAAAGAAGGATTAGTGGATCGGAAATGAGATTGTCGTATCCCAAAAGAAAATCCTGTCGTTTCCATAGAAACGTTACTCGATTTAGATGGAGAAGTCATCTAACACATAGTATTTTATAGCGACGCAATTTCCGTGTGAATTCGTCAATGAGTGGGAGTGAGGGATGCAGTAAAGAAGGATTAGTGGATCGGAAATGTGATTGTCGTATCCCAAAAGAAAATCCTGTCGTTTCCATAGAAACGTTACTCGATTTAGAAGGAAATGCCTTATAACACATAGTATTTCATAGCGACGCAATTTCCGTGTGAATTCGTCGATGTGTGGGAGTGACGGATGCAGTAAAGAAGGATTAGTGGATCGGAAATGAGATTGTCGTATCCCAAAAGAAAATCCTGTCGTTTCCATAGAAACGTTACTCGATTTAGAAGGAGAAGTCATAGAACCCATAGTATTTCATAGCGACGCAATTTCCGTGTGAATTCGTCAATGTGTGGGAGTGAGGGATGCAGTAAAGAAGGATTAGTGGATTGGAAATGAGATTGTCGAATCCCAAAAGAAAATCCTGTCGTTTCCATAGAAACGTTACTCGATTTAGAAGGAAATGTCTTAGAACACATAGTATTTCATAGCGACGCAAGTTCCATGTGAATTCGTCAATGTGTGGGAGTGAGGGATGCAGTAAAGATGGATTAGTGGATCGGAAATGTGATTGTCGTATCCCAAAAGAAAATCCTGTCGTTTCCGTAGAAACGTTACTCGAATTAGAAGGAAATGTCTTGGACCACATAGTATTTCATAACGACGCAATTTCCGTGTGAATTCGTCAATGAGTGAGAGTGAGGGATGCAGTAAAGGAGGATTAGTGGATCGGAAATGAGATTGTCGTATCCCAAAAGAAAATCCTGTCGTTTCCATAGAAACGTTGCTCGATTTAGAAGGAAATGTCTTAGAACACATAGTATTTCATAGCGACGCAATTTCCGTGTGAATTCGTCAATATGTGGGAGTGAGGGATGCAGTAAAGAAGGATTAGTGGATCGGAAATGTGATTGTCGTATCCCAAAAGAAAATCCTTTCGTTTCCATAGAAACGTTACTCGATTTAGAAGGAAATGTCTTAGAACACATAGTATTTCATAGCGACGCAATTTCCGTGTGAATTCGTCAATGTGTGGGAGTGAGGGATGCAGTAAAGAAGGATTAGTGGATCGGAAATGAGATTGTCGTATCCCAAAAGAAAATCCTGTCGTTTCCATAGAAACGTTACTCGATTTAGATGGAGAAGTCATCTAACACATAGTATTTTATAGCGACGCAATTTCCGTGTGAATTCGTCAATGTGTGGGAGTGAGGGATGCAGTAAAGAAGGATTAGTGGATCGGAAATGAGATTGTCGTATCCCAAAAGAAAATCCTGTCGTTTCCATAGAAACGTTACTCGATTTAGAAGGAGAAGTCATAAAACCCATAGTATTTCATAGCGTCGCAATTTCCGTGTGAATTGGTCAATGAGTGGGAGTGAGGGATGCAGTAAAGAAGGATTAGTGGATCGGATATGAGATTGTCGTATCCCAAAAGAAAATCCTGTCGTTTCCATAGAAACGTTACTCGATCTAGAAGGAGAAGTCATAGAACACATAGTATTTCATAGCGACGCAATTTCCGTGTGAATTCGTCAATGTGTGGCAGTGAGGGATGCAGTGAAGAAGGATTAGTGGATCGGAAATGTGATTGTCGTATCCCAAATGAAAATCCTGTCGTTTCCATAGAAACGTTACTCGATTTAGAAGGAAATGTCTTAGAACACATAGTATTTCATGGCGACGCAATTTCTGTGTGAATTCGTCAATGTTTAGGAGTGAGGGATGCAGTAAAGAAGGATTAGTGGATCGGAATTGAGATTGTCGTATCCCAAAAGAAAATCCTGTCGTTTCCATAGAAACGTTACTCGATTTAGAAGGAAATGTCTTAGAACACATAGTATTTCATAGCGACGCAATTTCCGTGTGAATTTGTCAATGTGTGGGAGTGAGGGATGCAGTAAAGTAGGATTAGTGGATCGGAAATGAGATTGTCGTATCCCAAAAGAAAATCCTGTCGTTTCCATAGAAACGTTACTTGATTTAGAAGGAAATGTCTTAGAACACATAGTATTTCATAGCGACGCAATTTCCGTGTGAATTCGTCAATGAGTGGGAGAGAGGGACGCAGTAAAGAAGGATTAGTGGATCGGAAATGAGATTGTCGTATCCCAAAAGAAATTCCTGTCGTTTCCATAGAAACGTTACTCGATTTAGAAAGAGAAGTCATAGAACCCATAGTATTTCATAGCGACGCAATTTCCGTGTGAATTCGTCAATGAGTGGTAGTGAGGGATGCAGTAAAGAGGGATTAGTGGATCGGAAATGTGATTGTCGTATCCCAATAGAAAACCCTGTCGTTTCCATAGAAACGTTACTCGATTTAGAAGGAAATGTCTTAGAACACATAGTATTTCATAGCGACGCAATTTCCGTGTGAATTCGTCAATGTGTGGGAGTGAGGGATGCAGTAAAGAAGGATTAGTGGATCGGAAATGTGATTGTCGTATCCCAAAAGAAATTCCTTTCGTTTCCACTGAAACGTTACTCGAATTAGAAGGAAATGTCTTAGAACAGATAGTATTTCAAAGCGACGCAATTTCCGTGTGAATTCGTCAATGAGTAGGAGTGAGGGATGCAGTAAAGAAGGATTAGTGGATCGGAAATGTGATTGTTGTATCACAAAAGAAAATCCTGTCGTTTCCATTGAAACGTTACTCAATTTAGATGGAAATGTCTTAGAACACATAGTATTTCATAGCGACGCAATTTCCGTGTGAATTCGTCAATGTGTGGGAGTGAGGGATGCAGTAAAGAAGGATTAGTGGATCGGAAATGGGATTGTCGTATCCCAAAAGAAAATCCTGTCGTTGCCATAGAAACGTTACTCGATTTAGAAGGAAATGTCTTTGAACACATAGTATTTCATAGCGACGCAATTTCCGTGTGAATTCGTCAATGTGTGGGAGTGAGGGATGCAGTAAAGAAGGATTAGTGGATTGGAAATGTGATTGTCGTATCCCAAAAAAAATCCTGTCGTTTGCATAGAAACGTTGCTCGATTTAGAAGGAAATGTCTTAGAACACATAGTATTTTATAGCGACGCAAGTTCCATGTGAATTCGTCAATGTGTGGGAGTGAGGGATGCAGTAAATAAGGATTAGTGGATCGGAAATGTGATTGTCGTATCCCAAAAGAAAATCCTGTCGTTTCCGTAGAAACGTTACTCGATTTAGAAGGAAATGTCTTGGAACAAATAGTATTTCATAGCGACGCAATTTCCGTGTGAATTCGTCAATGAGTGAGAGTGAGGGATGCAGTAAAGAAGGATTAGTGGATCGGAAATGAGATTGTCGTATCCCAAAAGAAAATCCTGTCGTTTCCATAGAAACGTTACTCGATTTAGAAGGAAATGTCTTAGAACACATAGTATTTCATAGCAACGCAATTTCCGTGTGAATTCGTCAATGTGTGGGAGTGTGGGATGCAGTAAAGAAGGATTAGTGGATCGGAAATGAGATTGTCGTATCCCTAAAGAAAATCCTGTCTTTTCCATAGAAACATTACTCGATTTAGAAGGAGAAGTCATAGAACACATAGTATTTCATAGCGACGCAATTTCCGTGTGAATTCGTCAATGTATGGGAGTGAGGGATGCAGTAAAGAAGGATTATTGGATCGGAAATGTGATTGTCGTATCCCAAAAGAAAATCCTGTCGTTTCCATAGAAACGTTACTCGATTTCGTAGGAAATGTCTTAGAAAACATAGTATTTCATAGCTACGAAATTTCCGTGTGAATTCGTCAATGTGTGGGAGTGAGGGATGCAGTAAAGAAGGATTAGTGGATCTGAAATGAGATTGTCGTATCCCAAAAGAAAATCCTGTCGTTTCCATAGAAACGTTGCTCGATTTAGAAGGAAATGTCATAGAACACATAGTATTTCATAGCGACGCAATTTCCGTGTGAATTCGTCAATGTGTGGGAGTGAGGGATGCAGTAAAGAAGGATTAGTGGATCGGAAATGAGATTGTCGTATCCCAAAAGAAAATCCTGTCGTTTCCATAGAAACGTTACTCGATTTAGATGGAGAAGTCATCTAACACATAGTATTTTATAGCGACGCAATTTCCGTGTGAATTCGTCAATGTGTGGGAGTGTGGGATGCAGTAAAGAAGGATTAGTGGATCGGAAATGAGATTGTCGTATCCCTAAAGAAAATCCTGTCTTTTCCATAGAAACATTACTCGATTTAGAAGGAGAAGTCATAGAACACATAGTATTTCATAGCGACGCAATTTCCGTGTGAATTCGTCAATGTATGGGAGTGAGGGATGCAGTAAAGAAGGATTATTGGATCGGAAATGTGATTGTCGTATCCCAAAAGAAAATCCTGTCGTTTCCATAGAAACGTTACTCGATCTCGTAGGAAATGTCTTAGAAAACATAGTATTTCATAGCTACGAAATTTCCGTGTGAATACGTCAATGTGTGGGAGTGAGGGATGCGGTAAAGAAGGATTAGTGGATCTGAAATGAGATTGTCGTATCCCAAAAGAAAATCCTGTCGTTTCCATAGAAACGTTGCTCGATTTAGAAGGAAATGTCATAGAACACATAGTATTTCATAGCGACGCAATTTCCGTGTGAATTCGTCAATGTGTGGGAGTGAGGGATGCAGTAAAGAAGGATTAGTGGATCGGAAATGAGATTGTCGTATCCCAAAAGAAAATTTTGTCGTTTCCATAGAAACGTTACTCGATTTAGATGGAGAAGTCATCTAACACATAGTATTTTATAGCGACGCAATTTCCGTGTGAATTCGTCAATGTGTGGGAGTGAGGGATGCAGTAAAGAAGGATTAGTGGATCGGAAATGAGATTGTCGTATCCCAAAAGAAAATCCTGTCGTTTCCATAGAAACGTTACTCGATTTAGAAGGAGAAGTCATAAAACCCATAGTATTTCATGGCGTCGCAATTTCCGTGTGAATTGGTCAATGAGTGGGAGTGAGGGATGCAGTAAAGAAGGATTAGTGGATCGGAAGTGAGATTGTCGTATCCCAAAAGAAAATCCTGTCGTTTCCATAGAAACGTTACTCGATTTAGAAGGAGAAGTCATAGAACACATAGTATTTCATAGCGACGCAATTTCCGTGTGAATTCGTCAATGTGTGGCAGTGAGGGATGCAGTGAAGAAGGATTAGTGGATCGGAAATGTGATTGTCGTATCCCAAATGAAAATCCTGTCGTTTCCATAGAAACGTTACTCGATTTAGAAGGAAATGTCTTAGAACACATAGTATTTCATGGCGACGCAATTTCTGTGTGAATTCGTCAATGTTTAGGAGTGAGGGATGCAGTAAAGAAGGATTAGTGGATCGGAAATGAGATTGTCGTATCCCAAAAGAAAATCCTGTCGTTTCCATAGAAACGTTACTCGATTTAGAAGGAAATGTCTTAGAACACATAGTATTTCATAGCGACGCAATTTCCGTGTGAATTTGTCAATGTGTGGGAGTGAGGGATGCAGTAAAGTAGGATTAGTGGATCGGAAATGAGATTGTCGTATCCCAAAAGAAAATCCTGTCGTTTCCATAGAAACGTTACTTGATTTACAAGGAAATGTCTTAGAACACATAGTATTTCATAGCGACGCAATTTCCGTGTGAATTCGTCAATGAGTGGGAGAGAGGGACGCAGTAAAGAAGGATTAGTGGATCGGAAATGAGATTGTCGTATCCCAAAAGAAATTCCTGTCGTTTCCATAGAAACGTTACTCGATTTAGAAAGAGAAGTCATAGAACCCATAGTAATTCATAGCGACGCAATTTCCGTGTGAATTCGTCAATGAGTGGTAGTGAGGGATGCAGTAAAGAGGGATTAGTGGATCGGAAATGTGATTGTCGTATCCCAATAGAAAACCCTGTCGTTTCCATAGAAACGTTACTCGATTTAGAAGGAAATGTCTTAGAACACATAGTATTTCATAGCGACGCAATTTCCGTGTGAATTCGTCAATGTGTGGGAGTGAGGGATGCAGTAAAGAAGGATTAGTGGATCGGAAATGTGATTGTCGTATCCCAAAAGAAAATCCTTTCGTTTCCACTGAAACGTTACTCGAGTTAGAAGGAAATGTCTTAGAACACATAGTATTTCAAAGCGACGCAATTTCCGTGTGAATTCGTCTATGAGTAGGAGTGAGGGATGCAGTAAAGAAGGATTAGTGGATCGGAAATGTGATTGTTGTATCACAAAAGAAAATCCTGTCGTTTCCATTGAAACGTTACTCAATTTAGATGGAAATGTCTTAGAACACATAGTATTTCATACAGACGCAATTTCCGTGTGAATTCGTCAATGTGTGGGAGTGAGGGATGCAGTAAAGAAGGATTAGTGGATCGGAAATGGGATTGTCGTATCCCAAAAGAAAATCCTGTCGTTGCCATAGAAACGTTACTCGATTTAGAAGGAAATGTCTTTGAACACATAGTATTTCATAGCGACGCAATTTCCGTGTGAATTCGTCAATGTGTGGGAGTGAGGGATGCAGTAAAGAAGGATTAGTGGATTGGATATGTGATTGTCGTATCCCAAAAAAAATCCTGTCGTTTGCATAGAAACGTTGCTCGATTTAGAAGGAAATGTCTTAGAACACATAGTATTTCATAGCGACGCAAGTTCCATGTGAATTCGTCAATGTGTGGGAGTGAGGGATGCAGTAAATAAGGATTAGTGGATCGGAAATGTGATTGTCGTATCCCAAAAGAAAATCCTGTCGTTTCCGTAGAAACGTTACTCGATTTAGAAGGAAATGTCTTGGAACAAATAGTATTTCATAGCGACGCAATTTCCGTGTGAATTCGTCAATGAGTGAGAGTGAGGGATGCAGTAAAGAAGGATTAGTGGATCGGAAATGAGATTGTCGTATCCCAAAAGAAAATCCTGTCGTTTCCATAGAAACGTTACTCGATTTAGAAGGAAATGTCTTAGAACACATAGTATTTCATAGCAACGCAATTTCCGTGTGAATTCGTCAATGTGTGGGAGTGTGGGATGCAGTAAAGAAGGATTAGTGGATCGGAAATGAGATTGTCGTATCCCTAAAGAAAATCCTGTCTTTTCCAAAGAACCATTACTCGATTTAGAAGGAGAAGTCATAGAACACATAGTATTTCATAGCGACGCAATTTCCGTGTGAATTCGTCAATGTATGGGAGTGAGGGATGCAGTAAAGAAGGATTATTGGATCGGAAATGTGATTGTCGTATCCCAAAAGAAAATCCTGTCGTTTCCATAGAAACGTTACTCGATTTCGTAGGAAATGTCTTAGAAAACATAGTATTTCATAGCTACGAAATTTCCGTGTGAATTCGTCAATGTGTGGGAGTGAGGGATGCAGTAAAGAAGGATTAGTGGATCTGAAATGAGATTGTCGTATCCCAAAAGAAAATCCTGTCGTTTCCATAGAAACGTTGCTCGATTTAGAAGGAAATGTCATAGAACACATAGTATTTCATAGCGACGCAATTTCCGTGTGAATTCGTCAATGTGTGGGAGTGAGGAATGCAGTAAAGAAGGATTAGTGGATCGGAAATGTGATTGTCGTATCCCAAAAGTAAATCCTGTCAGTTCCATAGAAACGTTACTCGATTTAGAAGGAGAAGTCATAGAACACATAGTATTTCAGAGCGACGCAATTTCCGTGTGAATTCGTCAATGTGTGGGAGTGAGGGATGCAGTAGAGAAGGATTAGTGGATCGGAAATGAGATTGTCGTATCCCAAAAGAAAATCCTGTCGTTTCCATAGAAACGTTACTCGATTTAGAAGGAAATGTCTTAGAACACATAGTATTTCATAGCGACGCAATTTCCGTGTGACTTCGTCAATGTGTGGGAATGTGGGATGCAGTAAAGAAGGATTAGTGGATCGGAAATGAGATTGTCGTATCCCAAAAGAAAATCCTGTCGTTCCCATAGAAACGTTACTTCATTTAGAAGGAAATGTCTTAGAACACATAGTATTTCATAGCGACGCAATTTCCGTGTGAATTCGTCAATGAGTGGGAGTGAGGGATGCAGTAAAGAAGGATTAGTGGATCGGAAATGAGATTGTCGTATCCCAAAAGAAAATCCTGTCGTTTCCATAGAAACGTTACTCGATTTAGAAGGAGAATTCATAGAACCCATAGTATTTCATAGCGACGCAATTTCCGTGTGAATTCGTCAATGTGTGGGAGTGAGGGATGCAGTAAAGAAGGATTAGTGGATCGGAAATGAGATTGTCGTATCCCAAAAGAAAATCCGGTCGTTTCTATAGAAACATTACTCGATTTAGAAGGAAATGTCTTAGAACACGTAGTATTTCATGGCGACGCAAGTTCCATGTGAATTCGTCAATGTGTGGGAGTGAGGGATGCAGTAAAGAAGGATTAGTGGTCGGAAATGTGATTGTCGTAGCCCAAAAGAAAATCCTTTCGTTTCCGTAGAAACGTTACTCGATTTAGAAGGAAATGTCTTGGAACACGTAGTATTTCATAATGAAACAATTTCCGTGTGAATTCGTCAATGAGGGAGAGTGAGGGATGCAGTAAAGAAGGATTAGTGGATCGGAAATGAGATTGCCGTATCCCAAAAGAAAATCCTGTCGTTTCCATAGAAACGTTACTCGATTTAGAAGGAAATGTCTTAGAACACATAGTATTTCATAGCGACGCAATTTCCGTGTGACTTCGTCAATATGTGGGAGTGAGGGATGCAGTAAAGAAGGATTAGTGGATCGGAAATGTGATTGTCGTATCCCAAAAGAAAATCCTTTCGTTTCCATAGAAACGTTACTCGATATAGAAGGAAATGTCTTAGAACACATAGTATTTCATAGCGACGCAATTTTCGTGTGAATTCGTCAATGTGTGGGAGTGAGGGATGCAGTAAAGAAGGATTAGTGGATCGGAAATGAGATTGTCGTATCCCAAAAGAAAATCCTGTCGTTTCCATAGAAACGGTGCTCGATTTAGAAGGAAATGTCTTAGAACACATAGTATTTCATAGCGACGCAATTTCCGTGTGAATTCGTCAATGTGTGGCAGTGAGGGATGCAGTAAAGAAGGATTAGTGGATCGGAAATGTGATTGTCGTATCCCAAAAGAAAATCCTTTCGGTTCCATAGAAACGTTACTCGATTTAGAAGGAAATGTCTTAGAACACATAGTATTCCATAGCGACGCAATTTCCGTGTGAATTCGTCAATGTCTGGGAGTGAGGGATGCAGTAAAGAAGGATTAGTGGATCGGAAATGTGATTGTCGTATCCCAAAAGAAAATCCTGTCGTTTCCATAGAAACGTTACTCGATTTAGAAGGAAATGCCTTAGAACACATAGTATTTCATGGCGACGCATTTTCCGTGTGAATTCGTCAATGTGTGGGAGTGAGGGATGCAGTAAATAAGGATTAGTGGATCGGAAATGTGATTGTCGTATCCCAAAAGAAAATCCTTTCGTTTCCATAGAAACGTTACTCGATTTAGAAGGAAATGTCTTTGAACACATAGTATTTCATAGCGACGCAATTTCCGTGTGAATTCGTCATTGTGTGAGAATGAGGGATGCAGTAAAGAAGGATTAGTGGATCGGAAATGAGATTGTCGTATCCCAAAAGAAAATCCTGTCGTTTCCATAGAAACGTTACTCGATTTAGATGGAGAAGTCATCTAAGACATAGTATTTTATAGCGACGCAATTTCCGTGTGAATTCATCAATGAGTGGGAGTGAGGGATGCAGTAAAGAAGGATTAGTGGATCGGAAATGTGATTGTCGTATCCCAAAAGAAAATCCTGTCGTTTCCATAGAAACGTTACTCGATTTAAAAGGAAATGCCTTAGAACACATAGTATTTCATAGCGACGCAATTTCCGTGTTAATTCGTCAATGTGTGGGAGTGAGGGATGCAGTAAAGAAGGATTAGTGGATCGGAAATGAGATTGTCGTATCCCAAAAGAAAATCCTGTCGTTTCCATAGAAACGTTACTCGATTTAGAAGAAAAAGTCATAGAACACATAGTATTTCATAGCGACGCAATTTCCGTGTGAATTCGTCAATGTGTGGGAGTGAGGGATGCAGTAAAGAAGGATTAGTGGATCGGAAATGTGATTGTCGTATCCCAAAAGAAAATCCTGTCGTTTCCATAGAAACGTTACTCGATTTAGAAGGAAATGTCTTAGATCACATAGTATTTCATAGCGACGCAATTTCCGTGTGAATTCGTCAATGTGTAGGAGTGAGGGATGCAGTAAAGAAGGATTAGTGGATCGGAAATGAGTTTGTCGTATCCCAAAAGAAAATCCTGTCGTTTCCATAGAAACGTTACTCGATTTAGAAGGAAATGTCTTCGAACACATAGTATTTCATAGCGACGCAATTTTCGTGTGAATTTGTCAATGTGTGGGAGTGAGGGATGCAGTAAACAAGGCTTAGTGGATCGGAAATGAGATTGTCGTATCCCAAAAGAAAATCCTGTCGTTCCCATAGAATCGTTACTTGATTTAGAAGGAAATGTCTTAGAACACATAGTATTTCATAGCGACGCAATTTCCGTGTGAATTCGTCAATGAGTGGGAGTGAGGGACGCAGTAAAGAAGGATTAGTGGATGGGAAATGAGATTGTCGTATCCCAAAAGAAAATCCTGTCGTTTCCATAGAAACGTTACTCGATTTAGAAGGAGAAGTCATAGAACCCATAGTATTTCATAGCGACGCAATATCCGTGTGAATTCGTCAATGTGTGGGAGTGAGGGATGCAGTAAAGAAGGATTAGTGGATCGGAAATGTGATTGTCGTATCCCAAAAGAAAACCCTGTCGTTTCCATAGAAACGTTACTCGATTTAGAAGGAAATGTCTTAGAACACATAGTATTTCATAGCGACGCAATTTCCGTGTGAATTCGTCACTGTGTGGGAGTGAGGGATGCAGTAAAGAAAGATTAGTGGATCGGAAATATGATTGTCGTATCCCAAAAGAAAATCCTTTCGTTTCCATAGAAACGTTACTCGATTTAGAAGGAAATGTCTTAGAACACATAGTATTTCAAAGCGACGCAATTTCCGTGTGAATTCGTCAATGAGTGGGAGTGAGGGATGCAGTAAAGAAGGATTAGTGGATTGGAAATGTGATTGTTGTATCACAAAAGAAAATCCTGTCGTTTCAATAGAAACGTTACTCAATTTAGATGGAAATGTCTTAGAACACATAGTATTTCATAGCGACGCAATTTCCGTGTGAATTCGTCAATGTGTGGGAGTGAGGGATGCAGTAAAGAAGGATTAGTGGATCGGAAATGGGATTGTCGTATCCCAAAAGAAAATCCTGTCGTTTCCATAGAAACGTTACTCGATTTAGAAGGAAATGTCTTAGAACACATAGTATTTCATAGCGACGCAATTTCCGTGTGAATTCGTCAATGTGTGGGAGTGAGGGATGCAGTAAAGAAGGATTAGTGGATCGGAAATGTGATTGTCGTATCCCAAAAGAAAATCCTGCCGTTTGCATAGAAACGTTGCTCGATTTAGAAGGAAATGTCTTAGAACACAGAGTATTTCATAGCGTCGCAAATTCCATTTGAATTCGTCAATGTGTGGGAGTGAGGGATGCAGTAAATAAGGATTAGTGGATCGGAAATGTGATTGTCGTATCCCAAAAGAAAATCCTGTCGTTTCCGTAGAAACGTTACTCGATTTAGAAGGAAATTTCTTGGAACACATAGTATTTCATAGCGACGCAATTTCCGTGTGAATTCGTCAATGAGTGAGAGTGAGGGATGCAGTAAAGAAGGATTAGTGGATCGGAAATGAGATTGTCGTATCCCAAAAGAAAATCCTGTCGTTTCCATAGAAACGTTACTCGATTTAGAAGGAAATGTCTTAGAACACAACGTATTTCATAGCGACGCAATTTCCATGTGAATTCGTCAATGTGTGGGAGTGAGGGATGCAGTAAAGAAGGATTAGTGGATCGGAAATGAGATTGTCGTATCCCAAAAGAAAATCCTGTCTTTTCCATAGAAACATTACTCGATTTAGAAGGGAAGTCATAGAACACATAGTATCTCATAGCGACGCAATTTCCGTGTGAATTCGTCAATGTGTGGGAGTGAGGGATGCAGTAAAGAAGGATTAGTGGATCGGAAATGTGATTGTCGTATCCCAAAAGAAAATCCTGTCGTTTCCATAGAAACGTTACTCGATTTCGTAGGAAATGTCTTAGAAAACATAGTATTTCATAGCGACGCAATTTCCGTGTGAATTCGTCAATGTGTGGGAGTGAGGGATGCAGTAAAGAAGGATTAGTGTATCTGAAATGAGATTGTAGTATCCCAAAAGAAAATCCTGTCGTTTCCATAGAAACGTTGCTCGATTTAGAAGGAAATGTCATAGAACACATAGTATTTCATAGCGACGCAATTTCCGTGTGAATTCGTCAATGTGTGGGAGTGAGGGATGCAGTAAAGAAGGATTAGTGGATCGGAAATGTGATTGTGGTATCCCAAAAGAAAATCCTGCCGTTTGCATAGAAACGTTGCTCGATTTAGAAGGAAATGTCTTAGAACACATAGTATTTCATAGCGTCGCAAGTTCCATGTGAATTCGTCAATGTGTGGGAGTGACGGATGCAGTAAATAAGGATTAGTGGATCGGAAATGTGATGGTCGTATCCCAAAAGAAAATCCTGTCGTTTCCGTAGAAACGTTACTCGATTTAGAAGGAAATGTCTTGGAACACATAGTATTTCATAGCGACGCAATTTCCGTGTGAATTCGTCAATCAGTGAGAGTGAGGGATGCAGTAAAGAAGGATTAGTGGATCGGAAATGAGATTGTCGTATCCCAAAAGAAAAGCCTGTCGTTTCCATAGAAACGTTACTCGATGTAGAAGGAGAAGTCATAGAACACATAGTATTTCATAGCGACGCAATTTCCGTGTGAATTCGTCAATGTGTGGGAGTGAGGGATGCAGTAAAGAAGGATTAGTGGATCGGAAATGTGATTGTCGTATCCCAAAAGAAAATCCTGCCGTTTGCATGGAAACGTTGCTCGATTTAGAAGGAAATGTCTTAGAACACATAGTATTTCAAAGCGTCGCAAGTTCCATGTGAATTCGTCAATGTGTGGGAGTGAGGGATGCAGTAAATAAGGATTAGTGGATCGGAAATTTGATTGTCGTATCCCAAAAGAAAACCTGTCGTTTCCGTAGAAACGTTACTCGATTTAGAGGGGAAATGTCTTGGAACACATAGTATTTCATAGCGACGGATTTTCCGTGTGAATTCGTCAATGAGTGAGAGTGAGGGATGCAGTAAAGAAGGATTAGTGGATCGGAAATGAGATTGTCGTATCCCAAAAGAAAATCCTGTCGTTTCCATAGAAACGTTACTCGATTTAGATGGAAATGTCTTAGAACACATCGTATTTCATAGCGACGCAATTTCCATGTGAATTCGTCAATGTGTGGGAGTGAGGGATGCAGTAAAGAAGGATTAGTGGATCGGAAATGAGATTGTCGTATCCCAAAACAAAATCCTGTCGTTTCCCTAGAAACGTTGCTCGATTTACAAGGAAATGTCTTAGAACACATAGTATATCATGGCGACGCAAATTCCATGTGAAATCGTTAATCTGTGGGAGTGAGGGATGCAGTAAAGAAGGATTAGTGGATCGGAAATGTGATTGTCGTATCCCAAAAGAAAATCCTGTCGTTTCCGTAGAAACGTTACTCGATTTAGAAGGAAATGTCTTGGAACACATAGTATTTCATAGCGACGCAATTTCCGTGTGATTTCGTCAATGAGTGGGAGTGAGGGATGCAGTGAAGAAGGAATAGTGGATCGGAAATGAGATTGCCGTATCCCAAAAGAAAATCCTGTCGTTTCCATAGAAACGTTACTCGATTTTGAAGGAGAAGTCATAGAACACATAGTATTTCATAGCGACGCAATTTCCGTGTGAATTCGTCAATGGGTGGGAGTAAGGGATGCAGTAAAGAAGGATTAGTGGATCGGAAATGTGATTGTCGTATCCCAAAAGAAAATCCTGTCGTTTCCATAGAAACGTTACTCGTTTTCGTAGGAAATGTCTTAGAAAACATAGTATTTCATAGCGACGCAATTTCCGTGTGAATTCGTCAATGTGTGGGAGTGAGGGATGCAGTAAAGAAGGATTAGTGGATCTGAAATGAGATTGTCGTATCCCAAAAGAAAATCCTGTCGTTTCCATAGAAACGTTGCTCGATTTAGAAGGAAATGTCATAGAACACATAGTATTTCATAGCGACGCATTTTCCGTGTGAATTCGTCAATGAGTGGGAGTGAGGGATGCAGTAAAGAAGGATTAGTGGATCGGAAATGAGTTTGTCGTATCCCAAAAGAAAATCCTGTCGTTCCCATAGAAACGTTACTCGATTTAGAAGGAGAAGTCATAGAACCCATAGTATTTCATAGCGACGCAATATCCGTCTGAATTCGTCAATGTGTGGGAGTGAGGGATGCAGTAAAGAAGGATTAGTGGATCGGAAATGTGATTGTCGTATCCCAAAAGAAAACCCTGTCGTTTCCATAGAAACGTTACTCGATTTAGAAGGAAATGTCTTAGAACACATAGTATTTCATAGCGACGCAATTTCCGTGTGAATTCGTCAATGTGTGGGAGTGAGGGATGCAGTAAAGAAAGATTAGTGGATCGGAAATATGATTGTCGTATCCCAAAAGAAAATCCTTTCGTTTCCATAGAAACGTTACTCGATTTAGAAGGAAATGTCTTAGAACACATAGTATTTCAAAGCGACGCAATTTCCGTGTGAATTCGTCAATGGGTGGGAGTGAGGGATGCAGTAAAGAAGGATTAGTGGATCGGAAATGTGATTGTTGTATCACAAAAGAAAATCCTGTCGTTTCAATAGAAACGTTACTCAATTTAGATGGAAATGTCTTAGAACTCATAGTATTTCATAGCGACGCAATTTCCGTGTGAATTCGTCAATGTGTGGGAGTGAGGGATGCAGTAAAGAAGGATTAGTGGATCGGAAATGGGATTGTCGTATCCCAAAAGAAAATCCTGTCGTTTCCATAGAAACGTTACTCGATTTAGAAGGAAATGTCTTAGAACACATAGTATTTCATAGCGACGCAATTTCCGTGTGAATTCGTCAATGTGTGGGAGTGAGGGATGCAGTAAAGAAGGATTAGTGGATCGGAAATGTGATTGTGGTATCCCAAAAGAAAATCCTGCCGTTTGCATAGAAACGTTGCTCGATTTAGAAGGAAATGTCTTAGAACACATAGTATTTCATAGCGTCGCAAGTTCCATGTGAATTCGTCAATGTGTGGGAGTGACGGATGCAGTAAATAAGGATTAGTGGATCGGAAATGTGATGGTCGTATCCCAAAAGAAAATCCTGTCGTTTCCGTAGAAACGTTACTCGATTTAGAAGGAAATGTCTTGGAACACATAGTATTTCATAGCGACGCAATTTCCGTGTGAATTCGTCAATCAGTGAGAGTGAGGGATGCAGTAAAGAAGGATTAGTGGATCGGAAATGAGATTGTCGTATCCCAAAAGAAAATCCTGTCGTTTCCATAGAAACGTTACTCGATTTAGAAGGAAATGTTTTAGAACACAACGTATTTCATAGCGACGCAATTTCCATGTGAATTCGTAAATGTGTGGGAGTGAGGGATGCAGTAAAGAAGGATTAGTGGATCGGAAATGAGATTGTCGTATCCCTAAAGAAAATCCTGTCTTTTCCATAGAAACATTACTCGATTTAAAAGGGAAGTCATAGAACACATAGTATCTCATAGCGACGCAATTTCCGTGTGAATTCGTCAATGTGTGGGAGTGAGGGATGCAGTAAAGAAGGATTAGTGGATCGGAAATGTGATTGTCGTATCCCAAAAGAAAATCCTGTCGTTTCCATAGAAACGTTACTCGATTTCGTAGGATATGTCTTAGAAAACATAGTATTTCATAGCGACGCAATTTCCGTGTGAATTCGTCAATGTGTGGGAGTGAGGGATGCAGTAAAGAAGGATTAGTGGATCTGAAATGAGATTGTCGTATCCCAAAAGAAAATCCTGTCGTTTCCATAGAAACGTTGCTCGATTTAGAAGGAAATGTCATAGAACACATAGTATTTCATAGCGACGCAATTTCCGTGTGAATTCGTCAATGTGTGGGAGTGAGGGATGCAGTAAAGAAGGATTAGTGGATCGGAAATGTGATTGTCGTATCCCAAAAGTAAATCCTGTCGTTTCCATAGAAACGTTACCCGATTTAGAAGGAGAAGTCATAGAACACATAGTATTTCATAGCGACGCAATTTCCGTGTGAATTCGTCATTGTGTGGGAGTGAGGGATGCAGTAGAGAAGGATTAGTGGATCGGAAATGAGATTGTCGTATCCCAAAAGAAAAGCCTGTCGTTTCCATAGAAACGTTACTCGATGTAGAAGGAGAAGTCATAGAACACATAGTATTTCATAGCGACGCAATTTCCGTGTGAATTCGTCAATGTGTGGGAGTGAGGGATGCAGTAAAGAAGGATTAGTGGATCGGAAATGTGATTGTCGTATCCCAAAGGAAAATCCTGCCGTTTGCATAGAAACGTTGCTCGATTTAGAAGGAAATGTCTTAGAACACATAGTATTTCAAAGCGTCGCAAGTTCCATGTGAATTCGTCAATGTGTGGGAGTGAGGGATGCAGTAAATAAGGATTAGTGGATCGGAAATTTGATTGTCGTATCCCAAAAGAAAATCCTGTCGTTTCCGTAGAAACGTTACTCGATTTAGAAGGAAATGTCTTGGAACACATAGTATTTCATAGCGACGCAATTTCCGTGTGAATTCGTCAATGAGTGAGAGTGAGGGATGCAGTAAAGAAGGATTAGTGGATCGGAAATGAGATTGTCGTATCCCAAAAGAAAATCCTGTCGTTTCCATAGAAACGTTACTCGATTTAGAAGGAAATGTCTTAGAACACATCGTATTTCATAGCGACGCAATTTCCATGTGAATTCGTCAATGTGTGGGAGTGAGGGATGCAGTAAAGAAGGATTAGTGGATCGGAAATGAGATTGTCGTATCCCAAAAGAAAATCCTGTCTTTTCCATAGAAACATTACTCGATTTAGAAGGAGAAGTCATAGAACAGATAGTATCTCATAGCGACGCAATTTCCGTGTGAATTCGTCAATGTGTGGGAGTGAGGGATGCAGTAAAGAAGGATTAGTGGATCGGAAATGTGATTGTCGTATCCCAAAAGAAAATCCTGTCGTTTCCATAGAAACGTTTCTCGATTTCGTAGGAAATGTCTTAGAAAACATAGTATTTCATAGCGACGCAATTTCCGTGTGAATTCGTCAATGTGTGGGAGTGAGGGATGCAGTAAAGAAGGATTAGTGGATCGGAAATGGGATTGTCGTATCCCAAAAGAAAATCCTGTCGTTTCCATAGAAACGTTACTCGATGTAGAAGGAGAAGTCATAGAACACATAGTATTTCATAGCGACGCAATTTCCGTGTGAATTCGTCAATGTGTGGGAGTGAGGGATGCAGTAAAGAAGGATTAGTGGATCGGAAATGTGATTGTCGTATCCCAAAAGAAAATCCTGTCGTTTCCCTAGAAACGTTGCTCGATTTACAAGGAAATGTCTTAGAACACATTGTATTTCATGGCGACGCAAATTCCATGTGAAATCGTTAATCTGTGGGAGTGAGGGATGCAGTAAAGAAGGATTAGTGGATCGGAAATGTGATTGTCGTATCCCAAAAGAAAATCCTGTCGTTTCCGTAGAAACGTTACTCGATTTAGAAGGAAATGTCTTGGAACACATAGTATTTCATAGCGACGCAATTTCCGTGTGATTTCGTCAATGAGTGGGAGTGAGGGATGCAGTAAAGAAGGAATAGTGGATCGGAAATGAGATTGCCGTATCCCAAAAGAAAATCCTGTCGTTTCCATAGAAACGTTACTCGATTTAGAAGGAGAAGTCATAGAACACATAGTATTTCATAGCGACGCTATTCCCGTGTGAATTCGTCAATGTGTGGGAGTGAGGGATGCAGTAAAGAAGGATTAGTGGATCGGAAATGTGATTGTCGTATCCCAAAAGAAAATCCTGTCGTTTCCATAGAAACGTTACTCGATTTCGTAGGAAATGTCTTAGAAAACATAGTATTTCATAGCGACGCAATTTCCGTGTGAATTCGTCAATGTGTGGGAGTGAGGGATGCAGTAAAGAAGGATTAGTGGATCTGAAATGAGATTGTCGTATCCCAAAAGAAAATCCTGTCGTTTCCATAGAAACGTTGCTCGATTTAGAAGGAAATGTCATAGAACACATAGTATTTCATAGCGACGCAATTTCCGTGTGAATTCGTCAATGTGTGGGAGTGAGGGATGCAGTAAAGAAGGATTAGTGGATCGGAAATGTGATTGTCGTATCCCAAAAGTAAATCCTGTCGTTTCCATAGAAACGTTACCCGATTTAGAAGGAGAAGTCATAGAACACATAGTATTTCATAGCGACGCAATTTCCGTGTGAATTCGTCATTGTGTGGGAGTGAGGGATGCAGTAGAGAAGGATTAGTGGATCGGAAATGAGATTGTCGTATCCCAAAAGAAAATCCTGTCGTTTCCATAGAAACGTTACTCGATTTAGAAGGAAATGTCTTAGAACACATAGTATTTCATAGCGACGCAATTTCCGTGTGAATTCGTCAATGTGTGGGAGTGAGGGATGCAGTAAAGAAGGATTAGTGGATCGGAAATGGGATTGTCGTATCCCAAAAGAAAAGCCTGTCGTTTCCATAGAAACGTTACTCGATGTAGAAGGAGAAGTCATAGAACACATAGTATTTCATAGCGACGCAATTTCCGTGTGAATTCGTCAATGTGTGGGAGTGAGGGATGCAGTAAAGAAGGATTAGTGGATCGGAAATGTGATTGTCGTATCCCAAAAGAAAATCCTGCCGTTTGCATAGAAACGTTGCTCGATTTAGAAGGAAATGTCTTAGAACACGTAGTATTTCAAAGAGTCGCAAGTTCCATGTGAATTCGTCAATGTGTGGGAGTGAGGGATGCAGTAAATAAGGATTAGTGGATCGGAAATTTGATTGTCGTATCCCAAAAGAAAATCCTGTCGTTTCCGTAGAAACGTTACTCGATTTAGAAGGAAATGTCTTGGAACACATAGTATTTCATAGCGACGCAATTTCCGTGTGAATTCGTCAATGAGTGAGAGTGAGGGATGCAGTAAAGAAGGATTAGTGGATCGGAAATGAGATTGTCGTATCCCAAAAGAAAATCCTGTCGTTTCCATAGAAACGTTACTCGATTTAGAAGGAAATGTCTTAGAACACATCGTATTTCATAGCGACGCAATTTCCATGTGAATTCGTCAATGTGTGGGAGTGAGGGATGCAGTAAAGAAGGATTAGTGGATCGGAAATGAGATTGACGTATCCCAAAAGAAAATCCTGTCTTTTCCATAGAAACATTACTCGATTTAGAAGGAGAAGTCATAGAACACATTGTATCTCATTGCGACGCAATTTCCGTGTGAATTCGTCAATGTGTGGGAGTGAGGGATGCAGTAAAGAAGGATTAGTGGATCGGAAATGTGATTGTCGTATCCCAAAAGAAAATCCTGTCGTTTCCATAGAAACGTTACTCGATTTCGTAGGAAATGTCTTAGAAAACATAGTATTTCATAGCGACGCAATTTCCGTGTGAATTCGTCAATGTGTGGGAGTGAGGGATGCAGTAAAGAAGGATTAGTGGATCGGAAATGGGATTGTCGTATCCCAAAAGAAAATCCTGTCGTTTCCATAGAAACGTTACTCGATGTAGAAGGAGCAGTCATAGAACACATAGTATTTCATAGCGACACAATTTCCGTGTGAATTCGTCAATGTGTGGGAGTGAGGGATGCAGTAAAGAAGGATTAGTGGATCGGAAATGTGATTGTCGTATCCCAAAAGAAAATCCTGTCGTTTCCCTAGAAACGTTGCTCGATTTACAAGGAAATGTCTTAGAACACATAGTATTTCATGGCGACGCAAATTCCATGTGAAATCGTTAATCTGTGGGAGTGAGGGATGCAGTAAAGAAGGATTAGTGGATCGGAAATGGGATTGTCGTATCCCAAAAGAAAAGCCTGTCGTTTCCATAGAAACGTTACTCGATGTAGAAGGAGAAGTCATAGAACACATAGTATTTCATAGCGACGCAATTTCCGTGTGAATTCGTCAATGTGTGGGAGTGAGGGATGCAGTAAAGAAGGATTAGTGGATCGCAAATGTGATTGTCGTATCCCAAAAGAAAATCCTGTCGTTTCCATAGAAACGTTACTCGATTTCGTAGGAAATGTCTTGGAAAACATAGTATTTCATAGCGACGCAATTTCCGTGTGAATTCGTCAATGTGTGGGAGTGAGGGATGCAGTAAAGAAGGATTAGTGGATCTGAAATGAGATTGTCGTATCCCAAAAGAAAATCCTGTCGTTTCCATAGAAACGTTGCTCGATTTAGAAGGAAATGTCATAGAACACATAGTATTTCATAGCGACGCAATTTCCGTGTGAATTCGTCAATGTGTGGGAGTGAGGGATGCAGTAAAGAAGGATTAGTGGATCGGAAATGTGATTGTCGTATCCCAAAAGTAAATCCTGTCGTTTCCATAGAAACGTTACCCGATTTAGAAGGAGAAGTCATAGAACACATAGTATTTCATAGCGACGCAATTTCCGTGTGAATTCGTCATTGTGTGGGAGTGAGGGATGCAGTAGAGAGGGATTAGTGGATCGGAAATGAGATTGTCGTATCCCAAAAGAAAATCCTGTCGTTTCCATAGAAACGTTACTCGATTTAGAAGGAGAAGTCATAGAACACATAGTATTTCATAGCGACGCAATTTCCGTGTGAATTCGTTAATGTGTGGGAGTGAGGGATGCAGTAAAGAAGGATTAGTGGATCGGAAATGGGATTGCCGTATCCCAAAAGAAAAGCCTGTCGTTTCCATAGAAACGTTACTCGATGTAGAAGGAGAAGTCATAGAACACATAGTATTTCATAGCGACGCAATTTCCGTGTGAATTCGTCAATGTGTGGGAGTGAGGGATGCAGTAAAGAAGGATTAGTGGATCGGAAATGTGATTGTCGTATCCCAAAGGAAAATCCTGCCGTTTGCATAGAAACGTTGCTCGATTTAGAAGGAAATGTCTTAGAACACATAGTATTTCAAAGCGTCGCAAGTTCCATGTGAATTCGTCAATGTGTGGGAGTGAGGGATGCAGTAAATAAGGATTAGTGGATCGGAAATTTGATTGTCGTATCCCAAAAGAAAATCCTGTCGTTTCCGTAGAAACGTTACTCGATTTAGAAGGAAATGTCTTGGAACACATAGTATTTCATAGCGACGCAATTTCCGTGTGAATTCGTCAATGAGTGAGAGTGAGGGATGCAGTAAAGAAGGATTAGTGGATCGGAAATGAGATTGTCGTATCCCAAAAGAAAATCCTGTCGTTTCCATAGAAACGTTACTCGATTTAGAAGGAAATGTCTTAGAACACATCTTATTTCATAGCGACGCAATTTCCATGTGAATTCGTCAATGTGTGGGAGTGAGGGATGCAGTAAAGAAGGATTAGTGGATCGGAAATGAGATTGTCGTATCCCAAAAGAAAATCCTGTCTTTTCCATAGAAACATTACTCGATTTAGAAGGAGAAGTCATAGAACAGATAGTATCTCATAGCGACGCAATTTCCGTGTGAATTCGTCAATGTGTGGGAGTGAGGGATGCAGTAAAGAAGGATTAGTGGATCGGAAATGTGATTGTCGTATCCCAAAAGAAAATCCTGTCGTTTCCATAGAAACGTTACTCGATTTCGTAGGAAATGTCTTAGAAAACATAGTATTTCATAGCGACGCAATTTCCGTGTGAATTCGTCAATGTGTGGGAGTGAGGGATGCAGTAAAGAAGGATTAGTGGATCGGAAATGGGATTGTCGTATCCCAAAAGAAAATCCTGTCGTTTCCATAGAAACGTTACTCGATGTAGAAGGAGAAGTCATAGAACACATAGTATTTCATAGCGACGCAATTTCCGTGTGAATTCGTCAATGTGTGGGAGTGAGGGATGCAGTAAAGAAGGATTAGTGGATCGGAAATGTGATTGTCGTATCCCAAAAGAAAATCCTGTCGTTTCCCTAGAAACGTTGCTCGATTTACAAGGAAATGTCTTAGAACACATTGTATTTCATGGCGACGCAAATTCCATGTGAAATCGTTAATCTGTGGGAGTGAGGGATGCAGTAAAGAAGGATTAGTGGATCGGAAATGTGATTGTCGTATCCCAAAAGAAAATCCTGTCGTTTCCGTAGAAACGTTACTCGATTTAGAAGGAAATGTCTTGGAACACATAGTATTTCATAGCGACGCAATTTCCGTGTGATTTCGTCAATGAGTGGGAGTGAGGGATGCAGTAAAGAAGGAATAGTGGATCGGAAATGAGATTGCCGTATCCCAAAAGAAAATCCTGTCGTTTCCATAGAAACGTTACTCGATTTAGAAGGAGAAGTCATAGAACACATAGTATTTCATAGCGACGCTATTCCCGTGTGAATTCGTCAATGTGTGGGAGTGAGGGATGCAGTAAAGAAGGATTAGTGGATCGGAAATGTGATTGTCGTATCCCAAAAGAAAATCCTGTCGTTTCCATAGAAACGTTACTCGATTTCGTAGGAAATGTCTTAGAAAACATAGTATTTCATAGCGACGCAATTTCCGTGTGAATTCGTCAATGTGTGGGAGTGAGGGATGCAGTAAAGAAGGATTAGTGGATCTGAAATGAGATTGTCGTATCCCAAAAGAAAATCCTGTCGTTTCCATAGAAACGTTGCTCGATTTAGAAGGAAATGTCATAGAACACATAGTATTTCATAGCGACGCAATTTCCGTGTGAATTCGTCAATGTGTGGGAGTGAGGGATGCAGTAAAGAAGGATTAGTGGATCGGAAATGTGATTGTCGTATCCCAAAAGTAAATCCTGTCGTTTCCATAGAAACGTTACCCGATTTAGAAGGAGAAGTCATAGAACACATAGTATTTCATAGCGACGCAATTTCCGTGTGAATTCGTCATTGTGTGGGAGTGAGGGATGCAGTAGAGAAGGATTAGTGGATCGGAAATGAGATTGTCGTATCCCAAAAGAAAATCCTGTCGTTTCCATAGAAACGTTACTCGATTTAGAAGGAAATGTCTTAGAACACATAGTATTTCATAGCGACGCAATTTCCGTGTGAATTCGTCAATGTGTGGGAGTGAGGGATGCAGTAAAGAAGGATTAGTGGATCGGAAATGGGATTGTCGTATCCCAAAAGAAAAGCCTGTCGTTTCCATAGAAACGTTACTCGATGTAGAAGGAGAAGTCATAGAACACATAGTATTTCATAGCGACGCAATTTCCGTGTGAATTCGTCAATGTGTGGGAGTGAGGGATGCAGTAAAGAAGGATTAGTGGATCGGAAATGTGATTGTCGTATCCCAAAAGAAAATCCTGCCGTTTGCATAGAAACGTTGCTCGATTTAGAAGGAAATGTCTTAGAACACATAGTATTTCAAAGAGTCGCAAGTTCCATGTGAATTCGTCAATGTGTGGGAGTGAGGGATGCAGTAAATAAGGATTAGTGGATCGGAAATTTGATTGTCGTATCCCAAAAGAAAATCCTGTCGTTTCCGTAGAAACGTTACTCGATTTAGAAGGAAATGTCTTGGAACACATAGTATTTCATAGCGACGCAATTTCCGTGTGAATTCGTCAATGAGTGAGAGTGAGGGATGCAGTAAAGAAGGATTAGTGGATCGGAAATGAGATTGTCGTATCCCAAAAGAAAATCCTGTCGTTTCCATAGAAACGTTACTCGATTTAGAAGGAAATGTCTTAGAACACATCGTATTTCATAGCGACGCAATTTCCATGTGAATTCGTCAATGTGTGGGAGTGAGGGATGCAGTAAAGAAGGATTAGTGGATCGGAAATGAGATTGTCGTATCCCAAAAGAAAATCCTGTCTTTTCCATAGAAACATTACTCGATTTAGAAGGAGAAGTCATAGAACACATTGTATCTCATTGCGACGCAATTTCCGTGTGAATTCGTCAATGTGTGGGAGTGAGGGATGCAGTAAAGAAGGATTAGTGGATCGGAAATGTGATTGTCGTATCCCAAAAGAAAATCCTGTCGTTTCCATAGAAACGTTACTCGATTTCGTAGGAAATGTCTTAGAAAACATAGTATTTCATAGCGACGCAATTTCCGTGTGAATTCGTCAATGTGTGGGAGTGAGGGATGCAGTAAAGAAGGATTAGTGGATCGGAAATGGGATTGTCGTATCCCAAAAGAAAATCCTGTCGTTTCCATAGAAACGTTACTCGATGTAGAAGGAGCAGTCATAGAACACATAGTATTTCATAGCGACACAATTTCCGTGTGAATTCGTCAATGTGTGGGAGTGAGGGATGCAGTAAAGAAGGATTAGTGGATCGGAAATGTGATTGTCGTATCCCAAAAGAAAATCCTGTCGTTTCCCTAGAAACGTTGCTCGATTTACAAGGAAATGTCTTAGAACACATAGTATTTCATGGCGACGCAAATTCCATGTGAAATCGTTAATCTGTGGGAGTGAGGGATGCAGTAAAGAAGGATTAGTGGATCGGAAATGGGATTGTCGTATCCCAAAAGAAAAGCCTGTCGTTTCCATAGAAACGTTACTCGATGTAGAAGGAGAAGTCATAGAACACATAGTATTTCATAGCGACGCAATTTCCGTGTGAATTCGTCAATGTGTGGGAGTGAGGGATGCAGTAAAGAAGGATTAGTGGATCGCAAATGTGATTGTCGTATCCCAAAAGAAAATCCTGTCGTTTCCATAGAAACGTTACTCGATTTCGTAGGAAATGTCTTAGAAAACATAGTATTTCATAGCGACGCAATTTCCGTGTGAATTCGTCAATGTGTGGGAGTGAGGGATGCAGTAAAGAAGGATTAGTGGATCTGAAATGAGATTGTCGTATCCCAAAAGAAAATCCTGTCGTTTCCATAGAATCGTTGCTCGATTTAGAAGGAAATGTTATAGAACACATAGTATTTCATAGCGACGCAATTTCCGTGTGAATTCGTCAATGTGTGGGAGTGAGGGATGCAGTAAAGAAGGATTAGTGGATCGGAAATGTGATTGTCGTATCCCAAAAGTAAATCCTGTCGTTTCCATAGAAACGTTACCCGATTTAGAAGGAGAAGTCATAGAACACATAGTATTTCATAGCGACGCAATTTCCGTTTGAATTCGTCATTGTGTGGGAGTGAGGGATGCAGTAGAGAAGGATTAGTGGATCGGAAATGAGATTGTCGTATCCCAAAAGAAAATCCTGTCGTTTCCATAGAAACGTTACTCGATTTAGAAGGAGAAGTCATAGAACACATAGTATTTCATAGCGACGCAATTTCCGTGTGAATTCGTTAATGTGTGGGAGTGAGGGATGCAGTAAAGAAGGATTAGTGGATCGGAAATGGGATTGCCGTATCCCAAAAGAAAAGCCTGTCGTTTCCATAGAAACGTTACTCGATGTAGAAGGAGAAGTCATAGAACACATAGTATTTCATAGCGACGCAATTTCCGTGTGAATTCGTCAATGTGTGGGAGTGAGGGATGCAGTAAAGAAGGATTAGTGGATCGGAAATGTGATTGTCGTATCCCAAAAGAAAATCCTGCCGTTTGCATAGAAACGTTGCTCGATTTAGAAGGAAATGTCTTAGAACACATAGCATTTCAAAGCGTCGCAAGTTCCATGTGAATTCGTCAATGTGTGGGAGTGAGGGATGCAGTAAATAAGGATTAGTGGATCGGAAATTTGATTGTCGTATCCCAAAAGAAAATCCTGTCGTTTCCGTAGAAACGTTACTCGATTTAGAAGGAAATGTCTTGGAACACATAGTATTTCATAGCGACGCAATTTCCGTGTGAATTCGTCAATGAGTGAGAGTGAGGGATGCAGTAAAGAAGGATTAGTGGATCGGAAATGAGATTGTCGTATCCCAAAAGAAAATCCTGTCTTTTCCATAGAAACATTACTCGATTTAGAAGGAGAAGTCATAGAACAGATAGTATCTCATAGCGACGCAATTTCCGTGTGAATTGGTCAATGTTTGGGAGGGAGGGATGCAGTAAAGAAGGATTAGTGGATCGGAAATGTGATTGTCGTATCCCAAAAGAAAATCCTGTCGTTTCCATAGAAACGTTACTCGATTTCGTAGGAAATGTCTTAGAAAACATAGTATTTCACAGCGACGCAATTTCCGTGTGAATTCGTCAATGTGTGGGAGTGAGGGATGCAGTAAAGAAGGATTAGTGGATCGGAAATGGGATTGTCGTATCCCAAAAGAAAATCCTGTCGTTTCCATAGTAACGTTACTCGATGTAGAAGGAGAAGTCATAGAACACATAGTATTTCATAGCGACGCAATTTCCGTGTGAATTCGTCAATGTGTGAGAGTGAGGGATGCAGTAAAGAAGGATTAGTGGATCGGAAATGTGATTGTCGTATCCCAAAAGAAAATCCTGTCGTTTCCCTAGAAACGTTGCTCGATTTACAAGGAAATGTCTTAGAACACATAGTATTTCATGGCGACGCAAATTCCATGTGAAATCGTTAATCTGTGGGAGTGAGGGATGCAGTAAAGAAGGATTAGTGGATCGGAAATGTGATTGTCGTATCCCAAAAGAAAATCCTGTCGTTTCCGTAGAAACGTTACTCGATTTAGAAGGAAATGTCTTGGAACACATAGTATTTCATAGCGACGCAATTTCCGTGTGATTTCGTCAATGAGTGGGAGTGAGGGATGCAGTAAAGAAGGAATAGTGGATCGGAAATGAGATTGCCGTATCCCAAAAGAAAATCCTGTCGTTTCCATAGAAACGTTACTCGATTTAGAAGGAGAAGTCATAGAACACATAGTATTTCATAGCGACGCTATTTCCGTGTGAATTCGTCAATGTGTGGGAGTGAGGGATGCAGTAAAGAAGGATTAGTGGATCGGAAATGTGATTGTCGTATCCCAAAAGAAAATCCTGTCGTTTCCATAGAAACGTTACTCGATTGCGTAGGAAATGTCTTAGAAAACATAGTATTTCATAGCGACGCAATTTCCGTGTGAATTCGTCAATGTGTGGGAGTGAGGGATGCAGTAAAGAAGGATTAGTGGATCTGAAATGAGATTGTCGTATCCCAAAAGAAAATCCTGTCGTTTCCATAGAAACGTTGCTCGATTTAGAAGGAAATGTCATAGAACACATAGTATTTCATAGCGACGCAATTTCCGTGTGAATTCGTCAATGTGTGGGAGTGAGGGATGCAGTAAAGAAGGATTAGTGGATCGGAAATGTGATTGTCGTATCCCAAAAGTAAATCCTGTCGTTTCCATAGAAACGTTACCCGATTTAGAAGGAGAAGTCATAGAACACATAGTATTTCATAGCGACGCAATTTCCGTGTGAATTCGTCATTGTGTGGGAGTGAGGGATGCAGTAGAGAAGGATTAGTGGATCGGAAATGAGATTGTCGTATCCCAAAAGAAAATCCTGTCGTTTCCATAGAAACGTTACTCGATTTAGAAGGAAATGTCTTAGAACACATAGTATTTCATAGCGACGCAATTTCCGTGTGAATTCGTCAATGTGTGGGAGTGAGGGATGCAGTAAAGAAGGATTAGTGGATCGGAAATGGGATTGTCGTATCCCAAAAGAAAAGCCTGTCGTTTCCATAGAAACGTTACTCGATGTAGAAGGAGAAGTCATAGAACACATAGTATTTCATAGCGACGCAATTTCCGTGTGAATTCGTCAATGTGTGGGAGTGAGGGATGCAGTAAAGAAGGATTAGTGGATCGGAAATGTGATTGTCGTATCCCAAAAGAAAATCCTGTCGTTTCCATAGAAACGTTACTCGATTTCGTAGGAAATGTCTTAGAAAACATAGTATTTCATAGCGACGCAATTTCCGTGTGAATTCGTCAATGTGTGGGAGTGAGGGATGCAGTAAAGAAGGATTAGTGGATCGGAAATGTGATTGTCGTATCCCAAAAGAAAATCCTGTCGTTTCCCTAGAAACGTTGCTCGATTTACAAGGAAATGTCTTAGAACACATAGTATTTCATGGCGACGCAAATTCCATGTGAAATCGTTAATCTGTGGGAGTGAGGGATGCAGTAAAGAAGGATTAGTGGATCGGAAATGGGATTGTCGTATCCCAAAAGAAAAGCTTGTCGTTTCCATAGAAACGTTACTCGATGTAGAAGGAGAAGTCATAGAACACATAGTATTTCATAGCGACGCAATTTCCGTGTGAATTCGTCAATGTGTGGGAGGGAGGGATGCAGTAAAGAAGGATTAGTGGATCGGAAATGTGATTGTCGTATCCCAAAAGAAAATCCTGCCGTTTGCATAGAAACGTTGCTCGATTTAGAAGGAAATGTCTTAGAACACATAGTATTTCAAAGCGTCGCAAGTTCCATGTGAATTCGTCAATGTGTGGGAGTGACGGATGCAGTAAATAAGGATTAGTGGATCGGAAATTTGATAGTCGTATCCCAAAAGAAAATCCTGTCGTTTCCGTAGAAACGTTACTCGATTTAGAAGGAAATGTCTTGGAACACATAGTATTTCATAGCAACGCAATTTCCGTGTGAATTCGTCAATGAGTGAGAGTGAGGGATGCAGTAAAGAAGGATTAGTGGATCGGAAATGAGATTGTCGTATCCCAAAAGAAAATCCTGTCGTTTCCATAGAAACGTTATTCGATTTAGAAGGAAATGTCTTAGAACACATCGTATTTCATAGCGACGCAATTTCCATGTGAATTCGTCAATGTGTGGGAGTGAGGGATGCAGTAAAGAAGGATTAGTGGATCGGAAATGAGATTGTCGTATCCCAAAAGAAAATCCTGTCTTTTCCATAGAAACATTACTCGATTTAGAAGGAGAAGTCATAGAACACATAGTATCTCATAGCGACGCAATTTCCGTGTGAATTCGTCAATGTGTGGGAGTGAGGGATGCAGTAAAGAAGGATTAGTGGATCGGAAATGTGATTGTCGTATCCCAAAAGAAAATCCTGTCGTTTCCATAGAAACGTTACTCGATTTCGTAGGAAATGTCTTAGAAAACATAGTATTTCATAGCGACGCAATTTCCGTGTGAATTCGTCAATGTGTGGGAGTGAGGGATGCAGTAAAGAAGGATTAGTGGATCGGAAATGGGATTGTCGTATCCCAAAAGAAAATCCTGTCGTTTCCATAGAAACGTTACTCGATGTAGAAGGAGAAGTCATAGAACACATAGTATTTCATAGCGACGCAATTTCCGTGTGAATTCGTCAATGTGTGGGAGTGAGGGATGCAGTAAAGAAGGATTAGTGGATCGGAAATGTGATTGTCGTATCCCAAAAGAAAATCCTGTCGTTTCCCTAGAAACGTTGCTCGATTTACAAGGAAATGTCTTAGAACACATAGTATTTCATGGCGACGCAAATTCCATGTGAAATCGTTAATCTGTGGGAGTGAGGGATGCAGTAAAGAAGGATTAGTGGATCGGAAATGTGATTGTCGTATCCCAAAAGAAAATCCTGTCGTTTCCGTAGAAACGTTACTCGATTTAGAAGGAAATGTCTTGGAACACATAGTATTTCATAGAGACGCAATTTCCGTGTGATTTCGTCAATGAGTGGGAGTGAGGGATGCAGTAAAGAAGGAATAGTGGATCGGAAATGAGATTGCCGTATCCCAAAAGAAAATCCTGTCGTTTCCATAGAAACGTTACTCGATTTAGAAGGAAATGTCTTAGAACACATAGTATTTCATAGCGACGCAATTTCCGTGTGAATTCGTCAATGTGTGGGAGTGAGGGATGCAGTAAAGAAGGATTAGTGGATCGGAAATGTGATTGTCGTATCCCAAAAGAAAATCCTGTCGTTTCCATAGAAACGTTACTCGATTTAGAAGGAAATGTCTTAGAACACATAGTATTTCATAGCGACGCAATTTCCGTGTGAATTCGTCAATGTGTAGGAGTGAGGGATGCAGTAAAGAAGGATTAGTGGATCGGAAATGAGATTGTCGGATCCCAAAAGAAAATCCTGTCGTTTCCATAGAAACGTTACTCGATGTAGAAGGAGAAGTCATAGAACACATAGTATTTCATAGCGACGCAATTTCCGTGTGAATTCGTCAATGTGTGGGAGTGAGGGATGCAGTAAAGAAGGATTAGTGGATCGGAAATGTGATTGTCGTATCCCAAAAGAAAATCCTGCCGTTTGCATAGAAACGTTGCTCGATTTAGAAGGAAATGTCTTAGAACACATAGTATTTCAAAGCGTCGCAAGTTCCATGTGAATTCGTCAATGTGTGGGAGTGACGGATGCAGTAAATAAGGATTAGTGGATCGGAAATTTGATTGTCGTATCCCAAAAGAAAATCCTGTCGTTTCCGTAGAAACGTTACTCGATTTAGAAGGAAAAGTCTTGGAAAACATAGTATTTCATAGCGACGCAATTTCCGTGTGAATTCGTCAATGAGTGAGAGTGAGGGATGCAGTAAAGAAGGATTAGTGGATCGGAAATGAGATTGTCGTATCCCAAAAGAAAATCCTGTCGTTTCCATAGAAACGTTATTCGATTTAGAAGGAAATGTCTTAGAACACATCGTATTTCATAGCGACGCAATTTCCATGTGAATTCGTCAATGTGTGGGAGTGAGGGATGCAGTAAAGAAGGATTAGTGGATCAGAAATGAGATTGTCGTATCCCAAAAGAAAATCCTGTCTTTTCCATAGAAACATTACTCGATTTAGAAGGAGAAGTCATAGAACACATAGTATCTCATAGCGACGCAATTTCCGTGTGAATTCGTCAATGTGTGGGAGTGAGGGATGCAGTAAAGAAGGATTAGTGGATCGGAAATGTGATTGTCGTATCCCAAAAGAAAATCCTGTCGTTTCCATAGAAATGTTACTCGATTCCGTAGGAAATGTCTTAGAAAACATAGTATTTCATAGCGACGCAATTTCCGTGTGAATTCGTCAATGTGTGGGAGTGAGGGATGCAGTAAAGAAGGATTAGTGGATCGGAAATGGGATTGTCGTATCCCAAAAGAAAATCCTGTCGTTTCCATAGAAACGTTACTCGATGTAGAAGGAGAAGTCATAGAACACATAGTATTTCATAGCGACGCAATTTCCGTGTGAATTCGTCAATGTGTGGGAGTGAGGGATGCAGTAAAGAAGGATTAGTGGATCGGAAATGTGATTGTCGTATCCCAAAAGAAAATCCTGTCGTTTCCCTAGAAACGTTGCTCGATTTACAAGGAAATGTCTTAGAACACATAGTATTTCATGGCGACGCAAATTCCATGTGAAATCGTTAATCTGTGGGAGTGAGGGATGCAGTAAAGAAGAATTAGTGGATCGGAAATGTGATTGTCGTATCCCAAAAGAAAATCCTGTCGTTTCCGTAGAAACGTTACTCGATTTAGAACTAAATGTCTTGGAACACATAGTATTTCATAGCGACGCAATTTCCGTGTGATTTCGTCAATGAGTGGGAGTGAGGGATGCAGTAAAGAAGGAATAGTGGATCGGAAATGAGATTGCCGTATCCCAAAAGAAAATCCTGTCGTTTCCATAGAAACGTTACTCGATTTAGAAAGAGAAGTCATAGAACACATAGTATTTCATAGCGACGCAATTTCCGTGTGAATTCGTCAATGTGTGGGAGTGAGGGATGCAGTAAAGAAGGATTAGTGGATCGGAAATGTGATTGTCGTATCCCAAAAGAAAATCCTGTCGTTTCCATAGAAACGTTACTCGATTTAGAAGGAAATGTCTTAGAACACATAGTATTTCATAGCGACGCAATTTCCGTGTGAATTCGTCAATGTGTAGGAGTGAGGGATGCAGTAAAGAAGGATTAGTGGATCGGAAATGAGATTGTCGTATCCCAAAAGAAAATCTTGTCGTTTCCATAGAAACGTTACTCGATTTAGAAGGAAATGTCTTAGGACACATAGTATTTCATAGCGACGCAATTTCCGTGTGAATTTGTCAATGTGTGGGAGTGAGGGATGCAGTAAAGAAGGATTAGTGGATCGGAAACGAGATTGTCGTATCCCAAAAGAAAATCCTGTCGTTCCCATAGAAACGTTACTTGATTTAGAAGGAAATGTCTTAGAACACATAGTATTTCATAGCGACGCAATTTCCGTGTGAATTCGTCAATGAGTGGGAGTGAGGGACGCAGTAAAGAAGGATTAGTGGATGGGAAATGAGATTGTCATATCCCAAAAGAAAATGCTGTCGTTTCCATAGAAACGTTACTCGATTTAGAAGGAGAAGTCATAGAATCCGTAGTATTTCATAGCGACGCAATATCCGTGTGAATTCGTCAATGTGTGGGAGTGAGGGATGCAGTAAAGAAGGATTAGTGGATCGGAAATGTGATTGTCGTATCCCAAAAGAAAACCCTGTCGTTTCCATAGAAACGTTACTCGATTTAGAAGGAAATGTCTTAGAACACATAGTATTTCATAGCGACGCAATTTCCGTGTGAATTCGTCAATGTGTGGGAGTGAGGGATGCAGTAAAGAAAGATTAGTGGATCGGAAATATGATTGTCGTATCCCAAAAGAAAATCCTTTCGTTTCCATAGAAACGTTACTCGATTTAGAAGGAAATGTCTTAGAACACATAGTATTTCAAAGCGACGCAATTTCCGTGTGAATTCGTCAATGAGTGGGAGTGAGGGATGCAGTAAAGAAGGATTAGTGGATCGGAAATGTGATTGTTGTATCACAAAAGAAAATCCTGTCGTTTCAATAGAAACGTTACTCAATTTAGATGGAAATGTCTTAGAACACATAGTATTTCATAGCGACGCAATTTCCGTGTGAATTCGTCAATGTGTGGGAGTGAGGGATGCAGTAAAGAAGGATTAGTGGATCGGAAATGGGATTGTCGTATCCCAAAAGAAAATCCTGTCGTTTCCGTAGAAACGTTACTCGATTTAGAAGGAAATGTCTTGGAACACATAGTATTTCATAGAGACGCAATTTCCGTGTGATTTCGTCAATGAGTGGGAGAGAGGGATGCAGTAAAGAAGGAATAGTGGACGGAAATGTGATTGCCGTATCCCAAAAGAAAATCCTGTCGTTTCCATAGAAACGTTACTCGATTTAGAAGGAAATGTCTTAGAACACATAGTATTTCATAGCGACGCAATTTCCGTGTGAATTCGTCAATGTGTGGGAGTGAGGGATGCAGTAAAGAAGGATTAGTGGATCGGTAATGTGATTGTCGTATCCCAAAAGAAAATCCTGTCGTTTCCATAGAAACGTTACTCGATTTAGAAGGAAATGTCTTAGAACACATAGTATTTCATAGCGACGCAATTTCCGTGTGAATTCGTCAATGTGTAGGAGTGAGGGATGCAGTAAAGAAGGATTAGTGGATCGGAAATGAGATTGTCGGATCCCAAAAGAAAATCCTGTCGTTTCCATAGAAACGTTACTCGATGTAGAAGGAGAAGTCATAGAACACATAGTATTTCATAGCGACGCAATTTCCGTGTGAATTCGTCAATGTGTGGGAGTGAGGGATGCAGTAAAGAAGGATTAGTGGATCGGAAATGTGATTGTCGTATCCCAAAAGAAAATCCTGCCGTTTGCATAGAAACATTGCTCGATTTAGAAGGAAATGTCTTAGAACACATAGTATTTCAAAGCGTCGCAAGTTCCATGTGAATTCGTCAATGTGTGGGAGTGACGGATGCAGTAAATAAGGATTAGTGGATCGGAAATTTGATTGTCGTATCCCAAAAGAAAATCCTGTCGTTTCCGTAGAAACGTTACTCGATTTAGAAGGAAAAGTCTTGGAAAACATAGTATTTCATAGCGACGCAATTTCCGTGTGAATTCGTCAATGAGTGAGAGTGAGGGATGCAGTAAAGAAGGATTAGTGGATCGGAAATGAGATTGTCGTATCCCAAAAGAAAATCCTGTCGTTTCCATAGAAACGTTATTCGATTTAGAAGGAAATGTCTTAGAACACATCGTATTTCATAGCGACGCAATTTCCATGTGAATTCGTCAATGTGTGGGAGTGAGGGATGCAGTAAAGAAGGATTAGTGGATCAGAAATGAGATTGTCGTATCCCAAAGGAAAATCCTGTCTTTTCCATAGAAACATTACTCGATTTAGAAGGAGAAGTCATAGAACACATAGTATCTCATAGCGACGCAATTTCCGTGTGAATTCGTCAATGTGTGGGAGTGAGGGATGCAGTAAAGAAGGATTAGTGGATCGGAAATGTGATTGTCGTATCCCAAAAGAAAATCCTGTCGTTTCCATAGAAATGTTACTCGATTCCGTAGGAAATGTCTTAGAAAACATAGTATTTCATAGCGACGCAATTTCCGTGTGAATTCGTCAATGTGTGGGAGTGAGGGATGCAGTAAAGAAGGATTAGTGGATCGGAAATGGGATTGTCGTATCCCAAAAGAAAATCCTGTCGTTTCCATAGAAACGTTACTCGATGTAGAAGGAGAAGTCATAGAACACATAGTATTTCATAGCGACGCAATTTCCGTGTGAATTCGTCAATGTGTGGGAGTGAGGGATGCAGTAAAGAAGGATTAGTGGATCGGAAATGTGATTGTCGTATCCCAAAAGAAAATCCTGTCGTTTCCCTAGAAACGTTGCTCGATTTACAAGGAAATGTCTTAGAACACATAGTATTTCATGGCGACGCAAATTCCATGTGAAATCGTTAATCTGTGGGAGTGAGGGATGCAGTAAAGAAGGATTAGTGGATCGGAAATGTGATTGTCGTATCCCAAAAGAAAATCCTGTCGTTTCCGCAGAAACGTTACTCGATTTAGAAGGAAATGTCTTGGAACACATAGTATTTCATAGAGACGCAATTTCCGTGTGATTTCGTCAATGAGTGGGAGTGAGGGATGCAGTAAAGAAGGAATAGTGGATCGGAAATGAGATTGCCGTATCCCAAAAGAAAATCCTGTCGTTTCCATAGAAACGTTACTCGATTTAGAAGGAAATGTCTTAGAACACATAGTATTTCATAGCGACGCAATTTCCGTGTGAATTCGTCAATGTGTGGGAGTGAGGGATGCAGTAAAGAAGGATTAGTGGATCGGAAATGTGATTGTCGTATCCCAAAAGAAAATCCTGTCGTTTCCATAGAAACGTTACTCGATTTAGAAGGAAATGTCTTAGAACACATAGTATTTCATAGCGACGCAATTTCCGTGTGAATTCGTCAATGTGTAGGAGTGAGGGATGCAGTAAATAAGGATTAGTGGATCGGAAATGAGATTGTCGGATCCCAAAAGAAAATCCTGTCGTTTCCATAGAAACGTTACTCGATGTAGAAGGAGAAGTCATAGAACACATAGTATTTCATAGCGACGCAATTTCCGTGTGAATTCGTCAATGTGTGGGAGTGAGGGATGCAGTAAAGAAGGATTAGTGGATCGGAAATGTGATTGTCGTATCCCAAAAGAAAATCCTGCCGTTTGCATAGAAACGTTGCTCGATTTAGAAGGAAATGTCTTAGAACACATAGTATTTCAAAGCGTCGCAAGTTCCATGTGAATTCGTCAATGTGTGGGAGTGACGGATGCAGTAAATAAGGATTAGTGGATCGGAAATTTGATTGTCGTATCCCAAAAGAAAATCCTGTCGTTTCCGTAGAAACGTTACTCGATTTAGAAGGAAAAGTCTTGGAAAACATAGTATTTCATAGCGACGCAATTTCCGTGTGAATTCGTCAATGAGTGAGAGTGAGGGATGCAGTAAAGAAGGATTAGTGGATCGGAAATGAGATTGTCGTATCCCAAAAGAAAATCCTGTCGTTTCCATAGAAACGTTATTCGATTTAGAAGGAAATGTCTTAGAACACATCGTATTTCATAGCGACGCAATTTCCATGTGAATTCGTCAATGTGTGGGAGTGAGGGATGCAGTAAAGAAGGATTAGTGGATCAGAAATGAGATTGTCGTATCCCAAAAGAAAATCCTGTCTTTTCCATAGAAACATTACTCGATTTAGAAGGAGAAGTCATAGAACACATAGTATCTCATAGCGACGCAATTTCCGTGTGAATTCGTCAATGTGTGGGAGTGAGGGATGCAGTAAAGAAGGATTAGTGGATCGGAAATGTGATTGTCGAATCCCAAAAGAAAATCCTGTCGTTTCCATAGAAATGTTACTCGATTCCGTAGGAAATGTCTTAGAAAACATAGTATTTCATAGCGACGCAATTTCCGTGTGAATTCGTCAATGTGTGGGAGTGAGGGATGCAGTAAAGAAGGATTAGTGGATCGGAAATGGGATTGTCGTATCCCAAAAGAAAATCCTGTCGTTTCCATAGAAACGTTACTCGATGTAGAAGGAGAAGTCATAGAACACATAGTATTTCATAGCGACGCAATTTCCGTGTGAATTCGTCAATGTGTGGGAGTGAGGGATGCAGTAAAGAAGGATTAGTGGATCGGAAATGTGATTGTCGTATCCCAAAAGAAAATCCTGTCGTTTCCCTAGAAACGTTGCTCGATTTACAAGGAAATGTCTTAGAACACATAGTATTTCATGGCGACGCAAATTCCATGTGAAATCGTTAATCTGTGGGAGTGAGGGATGCAGTAAAGAAGGATTAGTGGATCGGAAATGTGATTGTCGTATCCCAAAAGAAAATCCTGTCGTTTCCGTAGAAACGTTACTCGATTTAGAACTAAATGTCTTGGAACACATAGTATTTCATAGCGACGCAATTTCCGTGTTATTTCGTCAATGAGTGGGAGTGAGGGATGCAGTAAAGAAGGAATAGTGGATCGGAAATGAGATTGCCGTATCCCAAAAGAAAATCCTGTCGTTTCCATAGAAACGTTACTCGATTTAGAAAGAGAAGTCATAGAACACATAGTATTTCATAGCGACGCAATTTCCGTGTGAATTCGTCAATGTGTGGGAGTGAGGGATGCAGTAAAGAAGGATTAGTGGATCGGAAATGTGATTGTCGTATCCCAAAAGAAAATCCTGTCGTTTCCATAGAAACGTTACTCGATTTAGAAGGAAATGTCTTAGAACACATAGTATTTCATAGCGACGCAATTTCCGTGTGAATTCGTCAATGTGTAGGAGTGAGGGATGCAGTAAAGAAGGATTAGTGGATCGGAAATGAGATTGTCGTATCCCAAAAGAAAATCTTGTCGTTTCCATAGAAACGTTACTCGATTTAGAAGGAAATGTCTTAGGACACATAGTATTTCATAGCGACGCAATTTCCGTGTGAATTTGTCAAAGTGTGGGAGTGAGGGATGCAGTAAAGAAGGATTAGTGGATCGGAAACGAGATTGTCGTATCCCAAAAGAAAATCCTGTCGTTCCCATAGAAACGTTACTTGATTTAGAAGGAAATGTCTTAGAACACATAGTATTTCATAGCGACGCAATTTCCGTGTGAATTCGTCAATGAGTGGGAGTGAGGGACGCAGTAAAGAAGGATTAGTGGATGGGAAATGAGATTGTCATATCCCAAAAGAAAATGCTGTCGTTTCCATAGAAACGTTACTCGATTTAGAAGGAGAAGTCATAGAACCCATAGTATTTCATAGCGACGCAATTTCCGTGTGAATTCGTCAATGAGTGGGAGTGAGGGACGCAGTAAAGAAGGATTAGTGGATCGGAAATGAGTTTGTCGTATCCCAAAAGTAAATCCTGTCGTTCCCATAGAAACGTTACTCGATTTAGAAGGATAAGTCATAGAATCCGTAGTATTTCATAGCGACGCAATATCCGTGTGAATTCGTCAATGTGTGGGAGTGAGGGATGCAGTAAAGAAGGATTAGTGGATCGGAAATGTGATTGTCGTATCCCAAAAGAAAACCCTGTCGTTTCCATAGAAACGTTACTCGATTTAGAAGGAAATGTCTTAGAACACATAGTATTTCATAGCGACGCAATTTCCGTGTGAATTCGTCAATGTGTGGGAGTGAGGGATGCAGTAAAGAAAGATTAGTGGATCGGAAATATGATTGTCGTATCCCAAAAGAAAATCCTTTCGTTTCCATAGAAACGTTACTCGATTTAGAAGGAAATGTCTTAGAACACATAGTATTTCAAAGCGACGCAATTTCCGTGTGAATTCGTCAATGAGTGGGAGTGAGGGATGCAGTAAAGAAGGATTAGTGGATCGGAAATGTGATTGTTGTATCACAAAAGAAAATCCTGTCGTTTCAATAGAAACGTTACTCAATTTAGATGGAAATGTCTTAGAACACATAGTATTTCATAGCGACGCAATTTCCGTGTGAATTCGTCAATGTGTGGGAGTGAGGGATGCAGTAAAGAAGGATTAGTGGATCGGAAATGGGATTGTCGTATCCCAAAAGAAAATCCTGTCGTTTCCATAGAAACGTTACTCGATTTAGAAGGAAATGTCTTAGAACACATAGTATTTCATAGCGACGCAATTTCCGTGTGAATTCGTCAATGTGTGGGAGTGAGGGATGCAGTAAAGAAGGATTAGTGGATCGGAAATGTGATTGTCGTATCCCAAAAGAAAATCCTGCCGTTTGCATACAAACGTTGCTCGATTTAGAAGGAAATGTCTTAGAACACATAGCATTTCATAGCGTCGCAAGTTCCATGTGAATTCGTCAATGTGTGGGAGTGAGGGATGCAGTAAATAAGGATTAGTGGATCGGAAATGGGATTGTCGTATCCCAAAAGAAAATCCTGGCGTTTCCGTAGAAACGTTACTCGATTTAGAAGGAAATGTCTTGGAACACATAGTATTTCAAAGCGACGCAATTTCCGTGTGAATTCGTCAATGAGTGAGAGTGAGGGATGCAGTAAAGAAGGATTAGTGGATCGGAAATGAGATTGTCGTATCCCAAAAGAAAATCCTGTCGTTTCCATAGAAACGTTACTCGATTTAGAAGGAAATGTCTTAGAACACATAGTATTTCATAGCGACGCAATTTCCGTGTGAATTCGTCAATGTGTGGGAGTGAGGGATGCAGTACAGAAGGATTAGTGGATCGGAAATGTGATTGTCGTATCCCAAAAGTAAATCCTGTCGTTTCCATAGAAACGTTACCCGATTTAGAAGGAGAAGTCATAGAACACATAGTATTTCAAAGCGACGCAATTTCCGTGTGAATTCGTCATTGTGTGGGAGTGAGGGATGCAGTAGAGAAGGATTAGTGGATCGGAAATGAGATTGTCGTATCCCAAAAGAAAATCCTGTCGTTTCCATAGAAACATTACTCGATTTAGAAGGAAATGTCTTAGAACACATAGCATTTCATAGCGACGCAATTTCCGTGTGAATTCGTCAATGTGTGGGAGTGAGAGATGCAGTAAAGATGGATTAGTGGATCGGAAATGGGATCGTCGTATCCCAAAAGGAAAGCCTGTCGTTTCCATAGAAACGTTACTCGATGTAGAAGGAGAAGTCATAGAACACATAGTATTTCATAGCGACGCAATTTCCGTGTGAATCCGTCAATGTGTGGGAGTGAGGGATGCAGTAAAGAAGGATTAGTGGATCGGAAATGTGATTGTGGTATCCCAAAAGAAAATCCTGCCGTTTGCATAGAAACGTTGCTCGATTTAGTAGGAAATGTCTTAGAACACATAGTATTTCATAGCGACGCAATTTCCGTGTGAATTCGTCAATGACTGAGAGTGAGGGATGCAGTAAAGAAGGATTAGTGGATCGGAAATGAGATTGTCGTATCCCAAAAGAAAATCCTGGCGTTTCCATAGAAACGTTACTCGATTTAGAAGGAAATGTCTTAGAACACATCGTATTTCATAGCGACGCAATTTCCATGTGAATTCGTCAATGTGTGGGAGTGAGGGATGCAGTGAAGAAGGATTAGTGGATCGGAAATGAGATTGTCGTATCCCAAAAGAAAATCCTGTCTTTTCCATAGAAACATTACTCGATTTAGAAGGAGAAGTCATAGAACACATAGTATCTCATAGCGACGCAATTTCCGTGTGAATTCGTCAATGTGTGGGAGCGAGGGATGCAGTAAAGAAGGATTAGTGGATCGGAAATGTGATTGTCGTATCCCAAAAGAAAATCCTGTCGTTTCCATAGACACGTTACTCGATTTCGTAGGAAATGTCTTAGAAAACATAGTATTTCATAGCGACGCAATTTCCGTGTGAATTCGTCAATGTGTGGGAGTGAGGGATGCAGTAAAGAAGGATTAGTGGATCTGAAATGAGATTGTCGTATCCCAAAAGAAAATCCTGTCGTTTCCATAGAAACGTTGCTCGATTCAGATGGAAATGTCATAGAACACATAGTATTTCATAGCGACGCAATTTCCGTGTGAATTCGTCAATGTGTGGGAGTGAGGGATGCAGTAAAGAAGGATTAGTGGATCGGAAATGGGATTGTCGTATCCCAAAAGAAAATCCTGTCGTTTCCATAGAAACGTTACTCGATGTAGAAGGAGAAGTCATAGAACACATAGTATTTCATAGCGACGCAATTTCCGTGTGAATTCGTCAATGTGTGGGAGTGAGGGATGCAGTAAAGAATGGTTAGTGGATCGGAAATGTGATTGTCGTATCCCAAAAGAAAATCCTGTCGTTTCCCTAGAAACGTTGCTCGATTTACAAGGAAATGTCTTAGAACACATAGTATTTCATGGCGACGCAAATTCCATGTGAAATCGTTAATCTGTGGGAGTGAGGGATGCAGTAAAGAAGGATTAGTGGATCGGAAATGTGATTGTCGTATCCCAAAAGAAAATCCTGTCGTTTCCGTAGAAACGTTACTCGATTTAGAAGGAAATGTCTTGGAACACATAGTATTTCATAGCGACGCAATTTCCTTGTGATTTCGTCAATGAATGGGAGAGAGGGATGCAGTAAAGAAGGAATAGTGGATCGGAAATGAGATTGCCGTATCCCAAAAGAAAATCCTGTCGTTTCCATAGAAACGTTACTCGATTTAGAAGGAGAAGTCATAGAACCCATAGTATTTCATAGCGACGCAATTTCCGTGTGAATTCGTCAATGTGTGGGAGTGAGGGATGCAGTAAAGAAGGATTAGTGGATCGGAAATGAGATTTTCGTATCCCAAAAGAAAATCCTGTCGTTTCCATAGAAACGTTACTCGATTTAGAAGGAGAAGTCATAGAACACATAGTATTTCATAACGACGCAATTTCCGTGTGAATTCGTCAATGTGTGGGAGTGGGGGATGCAGTAAAGAAGGATTAGTGGATCGGAAATGTGATTGTCGTATCCCAAAAGAAAATCCTGTCGTTTCCATAGAAACGTTACTCGTTTTCGAAGGAAATGTCTTAGAACACATAGTATTTCATAGCGACGCAATTTCCGTGTGAATTCGTCGATGTGTGGGAGTGAGGGATGCAGTAAAGAAGGATTAGTGGATCGGAAATGTGATTGTCGTATCCCAAAAGAAAATCCTGTCGTTTCCATGGAAACGTAACTCGATTTAGAAGGATATGTCTTAGAACACATAGTATTTCATAGCGACGCAATTTCCGTGTGAATTCGTCAATGCGTGGGAGTGAGGGATGCAGTAAAGAAGGATTAGTGGATCGGAAATGAGATTGTCGTATCCCAAAAGAAAATCTTGTCGTTTCCATAGAAACGTTACTCGATTTAGAAGGAGAAGTCATAGAACACATAGTATTTCATAGCGACGCAATTTCCGTGTGAATTCGTCAATGTGTGGGAGTGAGGGATGCAGTAAAGAAGGATTAGTGGATCGGTAATGTGATTGTCGTATCCCAAAAGAAAATCCTGTCGTTTCCATAGAAACGTTACTCGATTTAGAAGGAAATGTCTTAGAACACATAGTATTTCATACCGAAGCAATTTCCGTGTGAATTCGTCAATGTGTGGGAGTGAGGGATGCAGTAAAGAAGGATTAGTGGATCGGAAATGAGATTGTCGTATCCCAAAAGAAAATCCTGTCGTTTCCATAGAAACGTTACTCAATTTCGTAGGAAATGTCTTAGAACACATAGTATTTCATATCGACGCAATTTCCGTGTGAATTTGTCAATGTGTGGGAGTGAGGGATGCAGTAAAGAAGAATTAGTGGATCGGAAATGAGTTTGACGTATCCCAAAAGAAAATCCTGACGTTCCCATAGAAACGATACTCGATTTAGAAGGAGAAGTCATAGAACCCATAGTATTTCATAGCGACGCAATATCCGTGTGAATTTGTCAATGTGTGGGAGTGAGGGATGCAGTATAGAAGGATTAGTGGATCGGAAATGTGATTGTCGTATCCCAAAAGAAAACCCTGTCGTTTCCATAGAAACGTTACTCGATTTAGAAGGAAATGTCTCAGAACACATAGTATTTCATAGCGACGCAATTTCCGTGTGAATTCGTCAATGTGTGGGAGTGAGGGATGCAGTAAAGAAGGATTAGTGGATCGGAAATGTGATTGTTGTATCACAAAAGAAAATCCTGTCGTTTCCACAGAAACGTTACTCAATTTAGATGGAAATGTCTTAGAACACATAGTATTTCATAGCGACGCAATTTCCGTGTGAATTCGTCAATGTGTGGGACTGAGGGATGCAGTAAAGAAGGATTAGTGGATCGGAAATGGGATTGTCGTATCCCAAAAGAAAATCCTGTCGTTTCCATAGAAACGTTACTCGATTTAGAAGGAAATGTCTTAGAACACATAGCATTTCATAGCTACGCAATTTCCGTGTGAATTCGTCAATGTGTGGGAGTGAGGGATGCAGTAAAGAAGGATTAGTGGATCGGAAATGTGATTGTCGTATCCCAAAAGAAAATACTGTCGTTTGCATAGAAACGTTGCTCGATTTAGAAGGAAATGTCTTAGAACACATAGTATTTCATAGCGACGCAAGTTCCATGTGAATGCGTCAATGTGTGCTAGTGAGGGATGCAGTAAATAAGGATTAGTGGATCGGAAATGTGATTGTTGTATCACAAAAGAAAATCCTGTCGTTTCCATAGAAACGTTACTCAATTTAGATGGAAATGTCTTAGAACACATAGTATTTCATAGCGACGCAATTTCCGTGTGAATTCGTCAATGTGTGGGAGTGAGGGATGCAGTAAAGAAGGATTAGTGGATCGGAAATGGGATTGTCGTATCCCAAAAGGAAATCCTGTCGTTTCCATAGAAACGTTACTCGATTTAGAAGGAAATGTCTTAGAACACATAGTATTTCATAGCGACGCAATTTCCGTGTGAATTCGTCAATGTGTGGGAGTGAGGGATGCAGTAAAGAAGGATTAGTGGATCGGAAATGTGATTGTCGTATCCCAAAAGAAAATCCTGTCGTTTGCATAGAAACGTTACTCGATTTAGAAGGAAATGTCTTAGAACACATAGTATTTCATAGCGTCGCAAGTTCCATGTGAATTCGTCAATGTGTGGGAGTGAGGGATGCAGTAAATAAGGATTAGTGGATCGGAAATGTGATTGTCGTATCCCAAAAGAAAATCCTGTCGTTTCCGTAGAAACGTTACTCGATTTAGAAGGAAATTTCTTGGAACACATAGTATTTCATAGCGACGCAATTTCCTTGTGAATTCGTCAATGAGTGAGAGTGAGGGATGCAGTAAAGAAGGATTAGTGGATCGGAAATGAGATTGTCGTATCCCAAAAGAAAATCCTGTCGTTTCCATAGAAACGTTACTCGATTTAGAAGGAAATGTCTTAGAACACAACGTATTTCATAGCGACGCAATTTCCATGTGAATTCGTCAATGTGTGGGAGTGAGGGATGCAGTAAAGAAGGATTAGTGGATCGGAAATGAGATTGTCGTATCCCAAAAGAAATTCCTGTCTTTTCCATAGAAACATTACTCGATTTAGAAGGAGAAGTCATAGAACACATAGTATCTCATAGCGACGCCATTTCCGTGTGAATTCGTCAATGTGTGGGAGTGAGGGATGCAGTAAAGAAGGATTAGTGGATCGGAAATGTGATTGTCGTATCCCAAAAGAAAATCCTGTCGTTTCCATAGAAACGTTACTCGATTTCGTAGGAAATGTCTTAGAAATCATAGTATTTCATAGCGACGCAATTTCCGTGTGAATTCGTCAATGTGTGGGAGTGAGGGATGCAGTAAAGAAGGATTAGTGGATCTGAAATGAGATTGTCGTATCCCAAAGGAAAATCCTGTCGTTTCCATAGAAACGTTACTCGATTTAGAAGGAAATGTCATAGAACACATAGTATTTCATAGCGACGCAATTTCCGTGTGAATTCGTCAATGTGTGGGAGTGAGGGATGCAGTAAAGAAGGATTAGTGGATCGGAAATGTTATTGTCGTATCCCAAAAGTAAATCCTGTCGTTTCCATAGAAACGTTACTCGATTTAGAAGGAGAAGTCATAGAACACATAGTATTTCATAGCGACGCAATTTCCGTGTGAATTCGTCAATGTGTGGGAGTGAGGGATGCAGTAGAGAAGGATTAGTGGATCGGAAATGAGATTGTCGTATCCCAAAAGAAAATCCTGACGTTTCCATAGAAACGTTACTCGATTTAGAAGGAAATGTCTTAGAACACATAGTATTTCATAGCGACGCAATTTCCGTGTGAATTCGTCAATGTGTGGGAGTGAGGGATGCAGTAAAGAAGGATTAGTGGATCGGAAATGGGATTGTCGTATCCCAAAAGAAAATCCAGTCGTTTCCATAGAAACGTTACTCGATGTAGAAGGAGAAGTCATAGAACACATAGAATTTCATAGCGACGCAATTTCCGTGTGAATTCGTTAATGTGTGGGAGTGAGGGATGCAGTAAAGAAGGATTAGTGGATCGGAAATGTGATTGTCGTATCCCAAAAGAAAATCCTGCCGTTTGCATAGAAACGTTGCTCGATTTAGAAGGAAATGTCTTAGGACACATAGTATTTCATAGCGTCGCAAGTTCCATGTGAATTCGTCAATGTGTGGGAGTGAGGGATGCAGTAAATAAGGATTAGTGGATCGGAAATGTTATTGTCGTATCCCAAATTAAAATCCTGTCGTTTCCGTAGAAACATTACTCGATTTAGAAGGATATGTCTTGGAACACATAGTATTTCATAGCGACGCAATTTCCATGTGAATTCGTCAATGTGTGGGAGTGAGGGATGCAGTAAAGAAGGATTAGTGGATCGGAAATGAGATTGTCGTATCCCAAAAGAAAATCCTGTCTTTTCCATAGAAACATTACTCGATTTAGAAGGAGAAGTCATAGAACACATAGTATCTCATAGCGACGCCATTTCCGTGTGAATTCGTCAATGTGTGGGAGTGAGGGATGCAGTAAAGAAGGATTAGTGGATCGGAAATGTGGTTGTCGTATCCCAAAAGAAAATCCTGTCGTTTCCATAGAAACGTTACTCGATTTCGTAGGAAATGTCTTAGAAAACATAGTATTTCATAGCGACGCAATTTCCGTGTGAATTCGTCAATGTGTGGGAGTGAGGGATGCAGTAAAGAAGGATTAGTGGATCGGAAATGGGATTGTCGTATCCCAAAAGAAAATCCTGTCGTTTCCATAGAAACGTTACTCGATGTAGAAGGAGAAGTCATAGAACACATAGTATTTCATAGCGACGCAATTTCCGTGTGAATTCGTCAATGTGTGGGAGTGAGGGATGCAGTAAAGAAGGATTAGTGGATCGGAAATGTGATTGTCGTATCCCAAAAGAAAATCCTGTCGTTTCCCTAGAAACGTTGCTCGATTTACAAGGAAATGTCTTAGAACACTTAGTATTTCATGGCGACGCAAATTCCATGTGAAATCGTTAATCTGTGGGAGTGAGGGATGCAGTAAAGAAGGACTGGTGGATCGGAAATGTGATTGTCGTATCCCAAAAGAAAATCTTGTCGTTTCCGTAGAAACGTTACTCGATTTAGAAGGAAATGTCTTGGAACACATAGTATTTCATAGCGACGCAATTTCCGTGTGATTTCGTCAATGAGTGGGAGTAAGGGATGCAGTAAAGAATGAATAGTGGATCGGAAATGAGATTGCCGTATCCCAAAAGAAAATCCTGTCGTTTCCATAGAAACGTTACTCGATTTAGAAGGAGAAGTCATAGAACCCATAGTATTTCATAGCGACGCAATTTCCGTGTGAATTCGTCAATGTGTCGGAGTGAGGGATGCAGTAAAGAAGGATTAGTGGATCGGAAATGAGATTGTCGTATCCCAAAAGAAAATCCTGTCGTTTCCATAGAAAAGTTACTCGATTTAGAAGGAGAAGTCATAGAACACATAGTATTTCATAACGACGCAATTTCCGTGTGAATTCGTCAATGTGTGGGAGTGGGGGATGCAGTAAAGAAGGATTAGTGGATCGGAAATGTGATTGTCGTATCCCTAAAGAAAATCCTGTCGTTTCCATAGAAACGTTACTCGATTTCGAAGGAAATGTCTTAGAACACATAGTATTTCATAGCGACGCAATTTCCGTGTGAATTCGTCAATGTGTGGGAGTGAGGGATGCAGTAAAGAAGGATTAGTGGATCGGAAATGTGATTGTCGTATCCCAAAAGAAAATCCTGTCGTTTCCATAGAAACGTTACTCGATTTAGAAGGATATGTCTTAGAACACATAGTATTTCATAGCGACGCAATTTCCGTGTGAATTCGTCAATGTGTGGGAGTGAGGGATGCAGTAAAGAAGGATTAGTGGATCGGAAATGAGATTGTCGTATCCCAAAAGAAAATCCTGTCGTTTCCATAGAAACGTTACTCGATTTAGAAGGAGAAGTCATAGAACACATAGTATTTCATAGCGACGCAATTTCCGTGTGAATTCGTCAATGTGTGGGAGTGAGGGATGCAGTAAAGAAGGATTAGTGGATCGGAAATGTGATTGTCGTATCCCAAAAGAAAATCCTGTCGTTTCCATAGAAACGTTACTCGATTTAGAAGGAAATGTCTTAGAAAACATAGTATTTCAAACCGACGCAATTTCCGTGTGAATTCGTCAATGTGTGGGAGTGAGGGATGCAGTAAAGAAGGATTAGTGGATCGGAAATGAGATTGTCGTATCCCAAAAGAAAATCCTGTCGTTTCCATAGAAACGTTTTTCGATTTAGAAGGAAATGTCTTAGAACACATAGTATTTCATAGCGACTCAATTTCCGTGTGAATTTGTCAATGTGTGGGAGTGAGGGATGCAGTAAAGAAGGATTAGTGGATCGGAAATGAGATTGTCGTATCCCAAAAGAAAATCCTGTCGTTCCCATAGAAACGTTACTTGATTTAGAAGGAAATGTCTTAGAACACACAGTATTTCATAGCGACGCAATTTCCGTGTGAATTCGTCAATGAGTGGGAGTGAGGGACGCAGTAAAGAAGGATTAGTGGATCGGAAATGAGATTGTCGTATCCCAAAAGAAAATCCTGTCGTTTCCATAGAAACGTTACTCGATTTAGAAGCAGAAGTCATAGAACCCATAGTATTTCATAGTGACGCAATTTCCGTGTGAATTCGTCAATGAGTGGGAGTGAGGGATGCAGTAAAGAAGGATTAGTGGATCGGAAATGAGTTTGTCGTATCCCAAAAGAAAATCCTGTCGTTCCCATAGAAACGTTACTCGATTTAGAAGGAGAAGTCATAGAACCCATAGTATTTCATAGCGACGCAATATCCGTGTGAATTCGTCAATGTGTGGGAGTGAGGGATGCAGTAAAGAAGGATTAGTGGATCGGAAATGTGATTGTCGTATCCCAAAAGAAAACCCTGTCGTTTCCATAGAAACGTTACTCGATTTAGAAGGAAATGTCTCAGAACACATAGTATTTCATAGCGACGCAATTTCCGTGTGAATTCGCCAATGTGTGGGAGTGAGGGATGCAGTAAAGAAGGATTAGTGGATCGGAAATGTGATTGTCGTATCCCAAATGAAAATCCTTTCGTTTCCATAGAAACGTTACTCGGTTTAGAAGGAAATGTCTTAGAACACATAGTATTTCAAAGCGACGCAATTTCCGTGTGAATTCGTCAATGTGTGGGAGTGTGGGATGCAGTAAAGAAGGATTAGTGGATCGGAAATGTGATTGTTGTATCACAAAAGAAAATCCTGTCGTTTCCGTAGAAACGTTACTCGATTTAGAAGGAAATGTCTTGGAACACATAGTATTTCATAGCGACGCAATTTCCGTGTGAATTCGTCAATGAGTGAGAGTGAGGGATGCAGTAAAGAAGGATTAGTGGATCGGAAATGAGATTGTCGTATCCCAAAAGAAAATCCTGTCGTTTCCATAGAAACGTTACTCGATTTAGAAGGAAATGTCTTAGAACACATAGTATTTCTTAGCGACGCAATTTCCGTGTGAATTCGTCAATGTGTGGGAGTGAGGGATGCAGTAAAGAAGGATTAGTGGATCGGAAATGTGATTGTCGTATCCCAAAAGTAAATCCTGTCGTTTCCATAGAAACGTTACTCGATTTAGAAGGAGAAGTCATAGAACACATAGTATTTCATAGCGACGCAATTTCTGTGTGAATTCGTCAATGTTTGGGAGTGAGGGATGCAGTAGAGAAGGATTAGTGGATCGGAAATGAATTGTCGTATCCCAAAAGAAAATCCTGTCGTTTCCATAGAAACGTTACTCGATTTAGAAGGAAATGTCTTAGAACACATAGTATTTCATAGCGACGCAATTTCCGTGTGAATTCGTCAATGTGTGGGAGTGAGGGATGCAGTAAAGAAGAATTAGTGGATCGGAAATGTGATTGTCGTATCCCAAAAGAAAATCCTGTCGTTTCCCTAGAAACGTTGCTCGATTTACAAGGAAATGTCTTAGAACACATAGTATTTCATGGCGACGCAATTTCCATGTGAAATCGTCAATCTGTGGGAGTGAGGGATGCAGTAAAGAAGGATTAGTGGATCGGAAATGTGATTGTCGTATCCCAAAAGAAAATCCTGTCGTTTACGTAGAAACGTTACTCGATTTAGAAGGAAATGTCTTGGAACACATAGTATTTCATAGCGACGCAATATCCATGTCATTTCGTCAATGAGTGGGAGTGAAGGATGCAGTAAAGAAGGAATAGTGATTCGGAAATGAGATTGCCGTATCCCAAAAGAAAATCCTGTCGTTTCCATAGAAACGTTACTCGATTTAGAGGGAGAAGTCATAGAACTCATAGTATTTCATAGCGACGCAATTTCCGTGTGAATTCGTCAATGTGTGGGAGTGAGGGATGCAGTAAAGAAGGATTAGTGGATCGGAAATGAGATTGTCGTATCCCAAAAGAAAATCCTGTCGTTTCCATAGAAACGTTACTCGATTTAGAAGGAGAAGTCATAGAACACATAGTATTTCATAACGACGCAATTTCCGTGTGAATTCGTCAATGTGTGGGAGTGAGGGATGCAGTAAAGAAGGATTAGTGGATCGGAAATGTGATTGTCGTATCGCAAAAGAAAATCCTGTCGTTTCCATAGAAATGTTACTCGATTTCGAAAGAAATGTCTTAGAACACATAGTATTTCATAGCGACGCAATTTCCGTGTGAATTCTTCAATGTGTGGGAGTGAGGGATGCAGTAAAGAGGGATTAGTGGATCGGAAATGTGATTGTCGTATCCCAAAAGAAAATCCTGTCGTTCCCATAGAAACGTTACTCGATTTAGACGGAAATGTCTTAGAACACATAGTATTTCATAGCGACGCAATTTCCGTGTGAATTTGTCAATGAGTAGGAGTGAGGGATGCAGTAAAGAAGGATTAGTGGATCGGAAATGAGATTGTCGTATCCCAAAAGAAAATCCTGTCGTTTCCATAGAAACGTTACTCGATTTAGAAGGAGAAGTCATAGAACCCATAGTATTTCATAGCGACGCAATTTCCGTGTGAATTCGTCAATGTGTGGGAGTGAGGGATGCAGTAAAGAAGGATTAGTGGATCGGAAATGAGATTGTCGTATCCCAAAAGAAAATCCTGTCGTTTCCATAGAAACGTTACTCGATTTAGAAGGAGAAGTCATAGAACCCATAGTATTTCATAGCGACGCAATTTTCGTGTGAATTCGTCAATGTGTGGGACTGAGGGATGCAGTAAAGAAGGATTAGTGCATCGGAAATGTGATTGTCGTATCCCAAAAGAAAATCCTGTCGTTTCCCTAGAAACGTTGCTCGATTTACAAGGAAATGTCTTAGAACACATAGTATTTCATGGCGACGCAATTTCCATGTGAAATCGTCAATCTGTGGGAGTGAGGGAGGCAGTAAAGAAGGATTAGTGGATCGGAAATGTGATTGTCGTATCCCAAAAGAAAATCCTGTCGTTTCCGTAGAAACGTTACTCGATTTAGAAGGAAATGTCTTGGAACACATAGTATTTCATAGCGACGCAATTTCCGTGTCATTTCGTCAATGAGTGGGAGTGAGGGATGCAGTAAAGAAGGAATAGTGGATCGGAAATGAGATTGCCGTATCCCAAAAGAAAATCCCGTCGTTTCCATAGAAACGTTACTCGATTTAGAAGGAGAGGTCATAGAACCCATAGTATTTCATAGCGACGCAATTTCCGTGTGAATTCGTCAATGTGTGGGAGTGAGGGATGCAGTAAAGAAGGATTAGTGGATCGGAAATGAGATTGTCGTATCCCAAAAGAAAATCCTGTCGTTTCCATAGAAACGTTACTCGATTTAGAAGGAGAAGTCATAGAACCCATAGTATTTCATAGCGACGCAATTTCCGTGTGAATTCGTCAATGAGTGGGAGTGAGGGATGCAGTAAAGAAGGATTAGTGGATCGGAAATGAGTTTGTCGTATCCCAAAAGAAAATCCTGTCGTTCCCATAGAAATGTTACTCGATTTAGAAGGAGAAGTCATAGAACCTATAGTATTTCATAGCGACGCAATATCCGTGTGAATTCGTCAATGTGTGGGAGTGAGGGATGCAGTAATGAAGGATTAGTGGATCGGAAATGTGATTGTCGTATCCCAAAAGAAAATCCTTTCGTTTCCATAGAAACGTTACTCGATTTAGAAGGAAATGTCTTAGAACACTTAGTATTTCAAAGCGACGCAATTTCCGTGTGAATTCGTCAATGAGTGGGAGTGAGGGATGCAGTAAAGAAGGATTAGCGGATCGGAAATGTGATTGTTGTATCACAAAAGAAAATCCTGTCGTTTCCATAGAAACGTTACTCAATTTAGATGGAAATGTCTTAGAACACATAGTATTTCATAGCGACGCAATTTCCGTGTGAATTCGTCAATGTGTGGGAGTGAGGGATGCAGTAAAGAAGGATTAGTGGATCGGAAATGGGATTGTCGTATCCCAAAAGAAAATCCTGTCGTCTCCATAGAAACGTTACTCGATTTAGAAGGAAATGTCTTAGAACACATAGTATTTCATAGCGACGCAATTTCCGTGTGAATTCGTCAATGTGTGGGAGTGAGGGATGCAGTAAAGAGGGATTAGTGGATCGGAAATGTGATTGTCGTATCCCAAAAGAAAATCCTGTCGTTTCCATAGAAACGTTACTCGATTTAGAAGGAGAAGTCATAGAACACATAGTATTTCATAACGACGCAATTTCCGTGTGAATTCGTCAATGTGTGGGAGTGGGGGATGCAGTAAAGAAGGATTAGTGGATCGGAAATGTGATTGTCGTATCCCAAAAGAAAATCCTGTCGTTTCCATAGAAATGTTACTCGATTTCGAAGGAAATGTCTTAGAACACATAGTATTTCATAGCGACGCAATTTCCGTGTGAATTCGTCAATGTGTGGGAGTGAGGGATGCAGTAAAGAGGGATTAGTGGATCGGAAATGTGATTGTCGTATCCCAAAAGAAAATCCTGTCGTTCCCATAGAAACGTTACTCGATTTAGAAGGAAATGTCTTAGAACACATAGTATTTCATAGCGACGCAATTTCCGTGTGAATTCGTCAATGAGTGGGAGTGAGGGATGCAGTAAAGAAGGATTAGTGGACCGGAAATGAGATTATCGTATCCCAAAAGAAAATCCTGTCGTTTCCATAGAAACGTTACTCGATTTAGAAGGAGAAGTCATAGAACACATAGTATTTCATAGCGACGCAATTTCCGTGTGAATTTGTCAATGAGTGGGAGTGAGGGATGCAGTAAAGAAGGATTAGTGGATCGGAAATGAGATTGTCGTATCCCAAAAGAAAATGCTGTCGTTTCCATAGAAACGTTACTCGATTTAAAAGGAGAAGTCATAGAACCCATAGTGTTTCATAGCGACGCAATTTCCGTGTGAATTCGTCAATGTGTGGGAGTGAGGGATGCAGTAAAGAAGGATTAGTGGATCGGGAATGAGATTGTCGTATCCCAAAAGAAAATCCTGTCGTTTCCATAGAAACGTTACTTGATTTAGAAGGAGAAGTCATAGAACCCATAGTATTTCATAGCGACGCAATTTCCGTGTGAATTCGCCAATGTGTGGGAGTGAGGGATGCAGTAAAGAAGGATTAGTGGATCGGAAATGAGATTGTCGTATCCCAAAAGAAAATCCTGTCGTTTCCATAGAAACGTTACTCGATTTAGAAGGAGAAGTCATAGAACCCATAGTATTTCATAGCGACGCAATTTCCGTGTGAATTCGTCAATGAGTGGGAGTGAGGGATGCAGTAAAGAAGGATTAGTGGATCGGAAATGAGTTTGTCGTATCCCAAAAGAAAATCCTGTCGTTCCCATAGAAACGTTACTCGATTTAGATGGAGAAGTCATAGAACCTATAGTATTTCATAGCGACGCAATATCCGTGTGAATTCGTCAATGTGTGGGAGTGAGGGATGCAGTAAAAAAGGATTAGTGGATCGGAAATGTGATTGTCGTATCCCAAAAGAAAATCCTGTCGTTTCCGTAGAAACGTTACTCGATTTAGAAGGAAATGTCTTGGAACACATAGTATTTCATAGCGACGCAATTTCCGTGTCATTTCGTCAATGAGTGGGAGTGAGGGATGCAGAAAAGAAGGAATAGTGGATCGGAAATGAGATTGCCGTATCCCAAAAGAAAATCCCGTCGTTTCCATAGAAACGTTACTCGATTTAGAAGGAGAAGTCATAGAACCCATAGTATTTCATAGCGACGCAATTTCCGTGTGAATTCGCCAATGTGTGGGAGTGAGGGATGCAGTAAAGAAGGATTAGTGGATCGGAAATGAGATTGTCGTATCCCAAAAGAAAATCCTGTCGTTTCCATAGAAACGTTACTCGATTTAGAAGGAGAAGTCATAGAACCCATAGTATTTCATAGCGACGCAATTTCCGTGTGAATTCGTCAATGAGTGGGAGTGAGGGATGCAGTAAAGAAGGATTAGTGGATCGGAAATGAGTTTGTCGTATCCCAAAAGAAAATCCTGTCGTTCCCATAGAAACGTTACTCGATTTAGAAGGAGAAGTCATAGAACCTATAGTATTTCATAGCGACGCAATATCCGTGTGAATTCGTCAATGTGTGGGAGTGAGGGATGCAGTAAAGAAGGATTAGTGGATCGGAAATGTGATTGTCGTATCCCAAAAGTAAACCCTGTCGTTTCCATAGAAACGTTACTCGATTTAGAAGGAAATGTCTCAGAACACATAGAATTTCATAGCGACGAAATTTCCGTGTGAATTCGTCAATGTGTGGGAGTGAGGAATGCAGTAAAGAACGATTAGTGGATCGGAAATGTGATTGTCGTATCCCAAAAGAAAATCCTTTCGTTTCCATAGAAACGTTACTCGATTTAGAAGGAAATGTCTTAGAACACATAGTATTTCAAAGCGACGCAATTTCCGTGTGAATTCGTCAATGAGTGGGAGTGAGGGTTGCAGTAAAGAAGGATTAGTGGATCGGAAATGTCATTGTTGTATCACAAAAGAAAATCCTGTCGTTTCCATAGAAACGTTACTCATTTTAGATGGAAATGTCTTAGAACACATAGTAATTCATAGCGACGCAATTTCCGTGTGAATTTGTAAATGTGTGGGAGTGAGGGATGCAGTAAAGAAGGATTAGTGGATCGGAAATGGGATTGTCGTATCCCAAAAGAAAATCCTGTCGTTTCCATAGAAACGTTACTTGATTTAGAAGGAAATGTCTTAGAACACATAGTATTTAATAGCGACGCAATTTCCGTGTGAATTCGTCAATGTGTGGGAGTGAGGGATGGAGTAAAGAAGGATTAGTGGATCGGAAATGTGATTGTCGTATCCCAAAAGAAAATCCTGTCGTTTGCATAGAAACGTTGCTCGATTTAGAAGGAAATGTCTTAGAACACATAGTGTTTCATAGCGACGCAAGTTCCATGTGAATTCGTCAATGTGTGGTAGTGAGGGATGCAGTAAATAAGGATTAGAGGATCGGAAATGTGATTGTCGTATCCCAAAAGAAAATCCTGTCGTTCCCGTAGAAACGTTACTTGATTTAGAAGGAAATGTCTTGGAACACATAGTATTTCATAGCGATGCAATTTCCGTGTGAATTCGTAAATGAGTGCGAGTGAGGGATGCAGTAAAGAAGGATTAGTGGATCGGAAATGAGATTGTCGAATCCCAAAAGAAAATCCTGTCGTTTCCATAGAAACGTTACTCTATTTAGAAGGAAATGCCTTAGAACACATAGTATTTCATAGCGACGCAATTTCCGTGTGAATTCGTCAATGTGTGGGAGTGAGGCATGCAGTAAAGAAGGATTAGTGGATCGGATATGAGATTGTCGTATCCCAAAAGAAAATCCTTTCGTTTCCATAGAAACGTTACTCGATTTAGAAGGAAATGTCTTAGAACACTTAGTATTTCAAAGCGACGCAATTTCCGTGTGAATTCGTCAATGTGTGGGAGTGAGGGATGCAGTAAAGAAGGATTAGTGGATCGGAAATGTGATTGTTGTATCACAAAAGAAAATCCTGTCGTTTCCATAGAAACGTTACTCGATTTAGAAGGAAATGTCTTAGAACACATAGTATTTCATAGCGACGCAATTTCCGTGTGAATTCGTCAATGTGTGGGAGTGAGGGATGGAGTAAAGAAGGATTAGTGGATCGGAAATGTGATTGTCGTATCCCAAAAGAAAATCCTGTCGTTTGCATAGAAACGTTGCTCGATTTAGAAGGAAATGTCTTAGAACACATAGTGTTTCATAGCGACGCAAGTTCCATGTGAATTCGTCAATGTGTGGTAGTGAGGGATGCAGTAAATAAGGATTAGAGGATCGGAAATGTGATTGTCGTATCCCAAAAGAAAATCCTGTCGTTTCCGTAGAAACGTTACTTGATTTAGAAGGAAATGTCTTGGAATACATAGTATTTCATAGCGATGCAATTTCCGTGTGAATTCGTCAATGAGTGCGAGTGAGGGATGCAGTAAAGAAGGATTAGTGGATCGGAAATGAGATTGTCGAATCCCAAAAGAAAATCCTGTCGTTTCCATAGAAACGTTACTCTATTTAGAAGGAAATGCCTTAGAACACATAGTATTTCATAGCGACGCAATTTCCGTGTGAATTCGTCAATGTGTGGGAGTGAGGCATGCAGTAAAGAAGGATTAGTGGATCGGATATGAGATTGTCGTATCCCAAAGTAAAATCTTTTCTTTTCCATAGAAACATTACTCGATTTAGAAGGAGAAGTCATAGAACACATAGTATTTCATAGCGACGCAATTTCCGTATGAATTCGTCAATGTGTGGGAGTGAGGGATGCAGTAAAGAAGGATTAGTGGATCTGAAAAGAGATTGTCGTGTCCCAAAAGAAAATCCTGTCGTTTCCATAGAAACGTTGCTCGATTTAGAAGGAAATGTCATAGAACACATAGTATTTCATAGCGACGCAATTTCCGTGTGAATTCGTCAATGTGTGGGAGTGAGGGATGCAGTAAAGAAGGATTAGTGGATCGGAAATGTGATTGTCGTATCCCAAAAGTAAATCCTGTCGTTTCCATAGAAACGTTACTCGATTTAGAAGGAGAAGTCATAGAACACATAGTATTTCATAGCGACGCAATTTCCGTGTGAATTCGTCAATGTGTGGGAGTGAGGGATGCAGTAGAGAAGGATTAGTGGATCGGAAATGAATTGTCGTATCCCAAAAGAAAATCCTGTCGTTTCCATAGAAACGTTACTCAATTTAGATGGAAATGTCTTAGAACACATAGTATTTCATAGCGACGCAATTTCCGTGTCATTTCGTCAATGAGTGGGAGTGAGGGATGCAGTAAAGAAGGAATAGTGATTCGGAAATGAGATTGCCGTATCCCAAAACAAAATCCCGTCGTTTCCATAGAAACGTTACTCGATTTAGAAGGAGAAGTCATAGAACTCATAGTATTTCATAGCGACGCAACTTCCGTGTGAATTCGTCAATGTGTGGGAGTGAGGGATGCAGTAAAGAAGGATTAGTGGATCGGAAATGAGATTGTCGTATCCCAAAAGAAAATCCTGTCGTTTCCATAGAAACGTTACTCGATTTAGAAGGAGAAGTCATAGAACACATAGTATTTCATAGCGACGCAATTTCCGTGTGAATTCGTCAATGAGTGGGAGTGAGGGCGCAGTAAAGAATGATTAGTGGATCGGAAATGAGTTTGTCGTATCCCAAAAGAAAATCCTGTCGTTCCCATAGAAACGTTACTCGATTTAGAAGGAGAAGTCATAGAACCCATAGTATTTCATAGCGACGCAGTATCCGTGTGAATTCGTCAATGTGTGGGAGTGAGGGATGCAGTAAAGAAGGATTAGTGGATCGGAAATGTGATTGTCGTATCCCAAAAGAAAACCCTGTCGTTTCCATAGAAACGTTACTCGATTTAGAATGAAATGTCTCAGAACACATAGTATTTCATAGCGACGCAATTTCCGTGTGAATTCGTCAATGTGTGGGAGTGAGGGATGCAGTAAAGAAGGATTAGTGGATCGGAAATGTGATTGTCGTATCCCAAAAGAAAATCCTTTCGTTTCCATAGAAACGTTACTCGATTTAGAAGGAAATGTCTTAGAACACATAGTATTTCAAAGCGACGCAATTTCCGTGTGAATTCGTCAATGAGTGGGAGTGAGGGATGCAGTAAAGAAGGATTAGTGGATCGGAAATGTGATTGTTGTATCACAAAAGAAAATCCTGTCGTTTCCATAGAAACGTTACTCAATTTAGATGGAAATGTCTTAGAACACATAGTATTTCATAGCGACGCAATTTCCGTGTGAATTCATCAATGTGTGGGAGTGAGGGATGCAGTAAAGAAGGATTAGTGGATCGGAAATGGGATTGTCGTATCCCAAAAGAAAATCCTGTCGTTTCCATAGAAACGTTACTCGATTTAGAAGGAAATGTCTTAGAACACATAGTATTTCATAGCGACGCAATTTCCGTGTGAATTCGTCAATGTGTGGGAGTGAGGGATGCAGTAAAGAAGGATTAGTGGATCGGAAATGTGATTGTCGTAACCCAAAAGAAAATCCTATCGTTTGCATAGAAACGTTGCTCGATTTAGAAGGAAATGTCTTAGAACACATAGTATTTCATAGCGACGCAAGTTCCATGTGAATTCGTCAATGTGTGGTAGTGAGGGATGCAGTAAATAAGGATTAGTGGATCGGAAATGTGATTGTCGTATCCCAAAAGAAAATCCTGTCGTTTCCGTAGAAACGTTACTCGATTTAGAAGGAAATGTCTTGGAACACATAGTATTTCATAGCGACGCAATTTCCGTGTGAATTCGTCAATGAGTGAGAGTGAGGGATGCAGTAAAGAAGGATTAGTGGATCGGAAATGAGATTGTCGTATCACAAAAGAAAATCCTGTCGTTTCCATAGAAACGTTACTCGATTTAGAAGGAAATGTCTTAGAACACATAGTATTTCATAGCGACGCAATTTCCGTGTGAATTCGTCAATGTGTGGGAGTGAGGGATGCAGTAAAGGAGGATTAGTGGATCGGATATGAGATTGTCGTATCCCAAAAGAAAATCTTGTCTTTTCCATAGAAACATTACTCGATTTAGAAGGAGAAGTCATAGAACACATAGTATTTCATAGCGACGCAATTTCCGTGTGAATTCGTCAATGTGTGGGAGTGAGGGATGCAGTAAAGAAGGATTAGTGGATCTGAAAAGAGATTGTCGTATCCCAAAAGAAAATCCTGTCGTTTCCATAGAAACGTTGCTCGATTTAGAAGGAAATGTCTTAGAACACATAGTATTTCATAGCGACGCAATTTCCGTGTGAATTCGTCAATGTGTGGGAGTGAGGGATGCAGTAAAGAAGGATTAGTGGATCGGAAATGTGATTGTCGTATCCCAAAAGAAAATCCTGTCGTTTCCATAGAAACGTTACTCGATTTAGAAGGAGAAGTCATAGAACACATAGTATTTCATACCGACGCAATTTCCGTGTAAATTCGTCAATGTGTGGGAGTGAGGGATGCAGTAGAGAAGGATTAGTGGATCGGAAATGAATTGTCGTATCCCAAAAGAGAATCCTGTCGTTTCCATAGAAACGTTACTCGATTTAGAAGGAAATGTCTTAGAACATATTAGTATTTCATAGCGACGCAATTTCCGTGTGAATTCGTCAATGTGTGGGAGTGAGGCATGCAGTAAAAAAGGATTAGTGGATCGGAAATTTGATTGTCGTATCCCAAAAGAAAATCCTGTCGTTTCCCTAGAAACGTTGCTCGATTTACAAGGAAATGTCTTAGAACACATAGTATTTCATGGCGACGCAATTTCCATGTGAAATCGTCAATCTGTGGGAGTGAGGGATGCAGTAAAGAAGGATTAGTGGATCGGAAATGTGATTGTCGTATCCCAAAAGAAAATCCTGTCGTTTCCGTAGAAACGTTACTCGATTTAGAAGGAAATGTCTTGGAACACATAGTATTTCATAGCGACGCAATTTCCGTGTCATTTCGTCGATGAGTGGGAGTGAGGGATGCAGTAAAGAAGGAATAGTGATTCGGAAATGAGATTGCCGTATCCCAAAAGAAAATCCCGTCGTTTCCATAGAAACGTTACTCGATTTAGAAGGAAATGTCATAGAACACATAGTATTTCATAGCGACGCAATTTCCGTGTGAATTCGTCAGTGTGTGGGAGTGAGGGATGCAGTAAAGAAGGATTAGTGGATCGGAAATGTGATTGTCGTATCCCAAAAGTAAATCCTGTCGTTTCCATAGAAACGTTACTCGATTTAGAAGGAGAAGCCATAGAACACATAGTATTTCATAGCGACGCAATTTCCGTGTGAATTCGTCAATGTGTGGGAGTGAGGGATGCAGTAGAGAAGGATTAGTGGATCGGAAATGAATTGTCGTATCCCAAAAGAAAATCCTGTCGTTTCCATAGAAACGTTACTCGAATTAGAAGGAAATGTCTTAGAACACATAGTATTTCATAGCGACGCAATTTCCGTGTGAATTCGTCAATGTGTGGGAGTGAGGGATGCAGTAAAGAAGGATTAGTGGATCGGAAATGAGATTGTCGTATCCCAAAAGAAAATCCTGTCGTTTCCATAGAAACGTTACTCGATTTAGAAGGAGAAGTCATAGAACACATAGTATTTCATAACGACGCAATTTCCGTGTGAATTCGTCAATTTGTGGGAGTGGGGGATGCAGTAAAGAAGGATTAGTGGATCGGAAATGTGATTGTCGTATCCCAAAAGAAAATCCTGTCGTTTCCATAGAAACGTTACTCATTTTAGATGGAAATGTCTTAGAACACATAGTAATTCATAGCGACGCAATTTCCGTGTGAATTTGTAAATGTGTGGGAGTGAGGGATGCAGTAAAGAAGGATTAGTGGATCGGAAATGGGATTGTCGTATCCCAAAAGAAAATCCTGTCGTTTCCATAGAAACGTTACTTGATTTAGAAGGAAATGTCTTAGAACACATAGTATTTAATAGCGACGCAATTTCCGTGTGAATTCGTCAATGTGTGGGAGTGAGGGATGGAGTAAAGAAGGATTAGTGGATCGGAAATGTGATTGTCGTATCCCAAAAGAAAATCCTGTCGTTTGCATAGAAACGTTGCTCGATTTAGAAGGAAATGTCTTAGAACACATAGTGTTTCATAGCGACGCAAGTTCCATGTGAATTCGTCAATGTGTGGTAGTGAGGGATGCAGTAAATAAGGATTAGAGGATCGGAAATGTGATTGTCGTATCCCAAAAGAAAATCCTGTCGTTCCCGTAGAAACGTTACTTGATTTAGAAGGAAATGTCTTGGAACACATAGTATTTCATAGCGATGCAATTTCCGTGTGAATTCGTAAATGAGTGCGAGTGAGGGATGCAGTAAAGAAGGATTAGTGGATCGGAAATGAGATTGTCGAATCCCAAAAGAAAATCCTGTCGTTTCCATAGAAACGTTACTCTATTTAGAAGGAAATGCCTTAGAACACATAGTATTTCATAGCGACGCAATTTCCGTGTGAATTCGTCAATGTGTGGGAGTGAGGCATGCAGTAAAGAAGGATTAGTGGATCGGATATGAGATTGTCGTATCCCAAAAGAAAATCCTTTCGTTTCCATAGAAACGTTACTCGATTTAGAAGGAAATGTCTTAGAACACTTAGTATTTCAAAGCGACGCAATTTCCGTGTGAATTCGTCAATGTGTGGGAGTGAGGGATGCAGTAAAGAAGGATTAGTGGATCGGAAATGTGATTGTTGTATCACAAAAGAAAATCCTGTCGTTTCCATAGAAACGTTACTCGATTTAGAAGGAAATGTCTTAGAACACATAGTATTTCATAGCGACGCAATTTCCGTGTGAATTCGTCAATGTGTGGGAGTGAGGGATGGAGTAAAGAAGGATTAGTGGATCGGAAATGTGATTGTCGTATCCCAAAAGAAAATCCTGTCGTTTGCATAGAAACGTTGCTCGATTTAGAAGGAAATGTCTTAGAACACATAGTGTTTCATAGCGACGCAAGTTCCATGTGAATTCGTCAATGTGTGGTAGTGAGGGATGCAGTAAATAAGGATTAGAGGATCGGAAATGTGATTGTCGTATCCCAAAAGAAAATCCTGTCGTTTCCGTAGAAACGTTACTTGATTTAGAAGGAAATGTCTTGGAACACATAGTATTTCATAGCGATGCAATTTCCGTGTGAATTCGTCAATGAGTGCGAGTGAGGGATGCAGTAAAGAAGGATTAGTGGATCGGAAATGAGATTGTCGAATCCCAAAAGAAAATCCTGTCGTTTCCATAGAAACGTTACTCTATTTAGAAGGAAATGCCTTAGAACACATAGTATTTCATAGCGACGCAATTTCCGTGTGAATTCGTCAATGTGTGGGAGTGAGGCATGCAGTAAAGAAGGATTAGTGGATCGGATATGAGATTGTCGTATCCCAAAGTAAAATCTTTTCTTTTCCATAGAAACATTACTCGATTTAGAAGGAGAAGTCATAGAACACATAGTATTTCATAGCGACGCAATTTCCGTATGAATTCGTCAATGTGTGGGAGTGAGGGATGCAGTAAAGAAGGATTAGTGGATCTGAAAAGAGATTGTCGTGTCCCAAAAGAAAATCCTGTCGTTTCCATAGAAACGTTGCTCGATTTAGAAGGAAATGTCATAGAACACATAGTATTTCATAGCGACGCAATTTCCGTGTGAATTCGTCAATGTGTGGGAGTGAGGGATGCAGTAAAGAAGGATTAGTGGATCGGAAATGTGATTGTCGTATCCCAAAAGTAAATCCTGTCGTTTCCATAGAAACGTTACTCGATTTAGAAGGAGAAGTCATAGAACACATAGTATTTCATAGCGACGCAATTTCCGTGTGAATTCGTCAATGTGTGGGAGTGAGGGATGCAGTAGAGAAGGATTAGTGGATCGGAAATGAATTGTCGTATCCCAAAAGAAAATCCTGTCGTTTCCATAGAAACGTTACTCAATTTAGATGGAAATGTCTTAGAACACATAGTATTTCATAGCGACGCAATTTCCGTGTCATTTCGTCAATGAGTGGGAGTGAGGGATGCAGTAAAGAAGGAATAGTGATTCGGAAATGAGATTGCCGTATCCCAAAACAAAATCCCGTCGTTTCCATAGAAACGTTACTCGATTTAGAAGGAGAAGTCATAGAACTCATAGTATTTCATAGCGACGCAACTTCCGTGTGAATTCGTCAATGTGTGGGAGTGAGGGATGCAGTAAAGAAGGATTAGTGGATCGGAAATGAGATTGTCGTATCCCAAAAGAAAATCCTGTCGTTTCCATAGAAACGTTACTCGATTTAGAAGGAGAAGTCATAGAACACATAGTATTTCATAGCGACGCAATTTCCGTGTGAATTCGTCAATGAGTGGGAGTGAGGGCGCAGTAAAGAATGATTAGTGGATCGGAAATGAGTTTGTCGTATCCCAAAAGAAAATCCTGTCGTTCCCATAGAAACGTTACTCGATTTAGAAGGAGAAGTCATAGAACCCATAGTATTTCATAGCGACGCAGTATCCGTGTGAATTCGTCAATGTGTGGGAGTGAGGGATGCAGTAAAGAAGGATTAGTGGATCGGAAATGTGATTGTCGTATCCCAAAAGAAAACCCTGTCGTTTCCATAGAAACGTTACTCGATTTAGAATGAAATGTCTCAGAACACATAGTATTTCATAGCGACGCAATTTCCGTGTGAATTCGTCAATGTGTGGGAGTGAGGGATGCAGTAAAGAAGGATTAGTGGATCGGAAATGTGATTGTCGTATCCCAAAAGAAAATCCTTTCGTTTCCATAGAAACGTTACTCGATTTAGAAGGAAATGTCTTAGAACACATAGTATTTCAAAGCGACGCAATTTCCGTGTGAATTCGTCAATGAGTGGGAGTGAGGGATGCAGTAAAGAAGGATTAGTGGATCGGAAATGTGATTGTTGTATCACAAAAGAAAATCCTGTCGTTTCCATAGAAACGTTACTCAATTTAGATGGAAATGTCTTAGAACACATAGTATTTCATAGCGACGCAATTTCCGTGTGAATTCATCAATGTGTGGGAGTGAGGGATGCAGTAAAGAAGGATTAGTGGATCGGAAATGGGATTGTCGTATCCCAAAAGAAAATCCTGTCGTTTCCATAGAAACGTTACTCGATTTAGAAGGAAATGTCTTAGAACACATAGTATTTCATAGCGACGCAATTTCCGTGTGAATTCGTCAATGTGTGGGAGTGAGGGATGCAGTAAAGAAGGATTAGTGGATCGGAAATGTGATTGTCGTAACCCAAAAGAAAATCCTATCGTTTGCATAGAAACGTTGCTCGATTTAGAAGGAAATGTCTTAGAACACATAGTATTTCATAGCGACGCAAGTTCCATGTGAATTCGTCAATGTGTGGTAGTGAGGGATGCAGTAAATAAGGATTAGTGGATCGGAAATGTGATTGTCGTATCCCAAAAGAAAATCCTGTCGTTTCCGTAGAAACGTTACTCGATTTAGAAGGAAATGTCTTGGAACACATAGTATTTCATAGCGACGCAATTTCCGTGTGAATTCGTCAATGAGTGAGAGTGAGGGATGCAGTAAAGAAGGATTAGTTAATCGGAAATGAGATTGTCGTATCACAAAAGAAAATCCTGTCGTTTCCATAGAAACGTTACTCGATTTAGAAGGAAATGTCTTAGAACACATAGTATTTCATAGCGACGCAATTTCCGTGTGAATTCGTCAATGTGTGGGAGTGAGGGATGCAGTAAAGGAGGATTAGTGGATCGGAAATGAGATTGTCGTATCCCAAAAGAAAATCTTGTCTTTTCCATAGAAACATTACTCGATTTAGAAGGAGAAGTCATAGAACACATAGTATTTCATAGCGACGCAATTTCCGTGTGAATTCGTCAATGTGTGGGAGTGAGGGATGCAGTAAAGAAGGATTAGTGGATCTGAAAAGAGATTGTCGTATCCCAAAAGAAAATCCTGTCGTTTCCATAGAAACGTTGCTCGATTTAGAAGGAAATGTCTTAGAACACATAGTATTTCATAGCGACGCAATTTCCGTGTGAATTCGTCAATGTGTGGGAGTGAGGGATGCAGTAAAGAAGGATTAGTGGATCGGAAATGTGATTGTCGTATCCCAAAAGAAAATCCTGTCGTTTCCATAGAAACGTTACTCGATTTAGAAGGAGAAGTCATAGAACACATAGTATTTCATACCGACGCAATTTCCGTGTAAATTCGTCAATGTGTGGGAGTGAGGGATGCAGTAGAGAAGGATTAGTGGATCGGAAATGAATTGTCGTATCCCAAAAGAGAATCCTGTCGTTTCCATAGAAACGTTACTCGATTTAGAAGGAAATGTCTTAGAACATATTAGTATTTCATAGCGACGCAATTTCCGTGTGAATTCGTCAATGTGTGGGAGTGAGGCATGCAGTAAAAAAGGATTAGTGGATCGGAAATTTGATTGTCGTATCCCAAAAGAAAATCCTGTCGTTTCCCTAGAAACGTTGCTCGATTTACAAGGAAATGTCTTAGAACACATAGTATTTCATGGCGACGCAATTTCCATGTGAAATCGTCAATCTGTGGGAGTGAGGGATGCAGTAAAGAAGGATTAGTGGATCGGAAATGTGATTGTCGTATCCCAAAAGAAAATCCTGTCGTTTCCGTAGAAACGTTACTCGATTTAGAAGGAAATGTCTTGGAACACATAGTATTTCATAGCGACGCAATTTCCGTGTCATTTCGTCGATGAGTGGGAGTGAGGGATGCAGTAAAGAAGGAATAGTGATTCGGAAATGAGATTGCCGTATCCCAAAAGAAAATCCCGTCGTTTCCATAGAAACGTTACTCGATTTAGAAGGAAATGTCATAGAACACATAGTATTTCATAGCGACGCAATTTCCGTGTGAATTCGTCAGTGTGTGGGAGTGAGGGATGCAGTAAAGAAGGATTAGTGGATCGGAAATGTGATTGTCGTATCCCAAAAGTAAATCCTGTCGTTTCCATAGAAACGTTACTCGATTTAGAAGGAGAAGCCATAGAACACATAGTATTTCATAGCGACGCAATTTCCGTGTGAATTCGTCAATGTGTGGGAGTGAGGGATGCAGTAGAGAAGGATTAGTGGATCGGAAATGAATTGTCGTATCCCAAAAGAAAATCCTGTCGTTTCCATAGAAACGTTACTCGAATTAGAAGGAAATGTCTTAGAACACATAGTATTTCATAGCGACGCAATTTCCGTGTGAATTCGTCAATGTGTGGGAGTGAGGGATGCAGTAAAGAAGGATTAGTGGATCGGAAATGTGATTGTCGTGTCCCAAAAGAAAATCCTGTCGTTTCCCTAGAAACGTTGCTCGATTTACAAGGAAATGTCTTAGAACACATAGTATTTCATGGCGACGCAATTTCCATGTGATATCGTCAATCTGTGGGAGTGAGGGATGCAGTAAAGAAGGATTAGTGGATCGGAAATGTGATTGTCGTATCCCAAAAGAAAATCCTGTGGTTTCCGTAGAAACGTTACTCGATTTAGAAGGAAATGTCTTGGAACACATAGTATTTCATAGCGACGCAATTTCCGTGTCATTTCGACAATGAGTGGGAGTGAGGGATGCAGTAAAGAAGGAATAGTGATTCGGAAATGAGATTGCCGTATCCCAAAAGAAAATCCCGTCGTTTCCATAGAAACGTTACTCGATTTAGAAGGAGAAGTCATAGAACTCATAGTATTTCATAGCGACGCAATTTCCGTGTGAATTCGTCAATGTGTGGGAGTGAGGGATGCAGTAAAGAAGGATTAGTGGATCGGAAATGAGATTGTCGTATCCCAAAAGAAAATCCTGTCGTTTCCATAGAAACGTTACTCGATTTAGAAGGAGAAGTCATAGAACACATAGTATTTCATAACGACGCAATTTCCGTGTGAATTCGTCAATTTGTGGGAGTGGGGGATGCAGTAAAGAAGGATTAGTGGATCGGAAATGTGATTGTCGTATCCCAAAAGAAAATCCTGTCGTTTCCATAGAAATGTTACTCGATTTCGAAGGAAATGTCTTAGAACACATAGTATTTCATAGCGACGCAAGTTCCATGTGAATTCGTCAATGTGTGGTAGTGAGGGATGCAGTAAATAAGGATTAGTGGATCGGAAATGTGATTGTCGTATCCCAAAAGAAAATCCTGTCGTTTCCGTAGAAACGTTACTCGATTTAGAAGGAAATGTCTTGGAACACATAGTATTTCATAGCGACGCAATTTCCGTGTGAATTCGTCAATGAGTGAGAGTGAGGGATGCAGTAAAGAAGGATTAGTGGATCGGAAATGAGATTGTCGTATCACAAAAGAAAATCCTGTCGTTTCCATAGAAACGTTACTCGATTTAGAAGGAAATGTCTTAGAACACATAGTATTTCATAGCGACGCAATTTCCGTGTGAATTCGTCAATGTGTGGTAGTGAGGGATGCAGTAAAGGAGGATTAGTGGATCTGAAATGAGATTGTCGTATCCCAAAAGAAAATCTTGTCTTTTCCATAGAAACATTACTCGATTTAGAAGGAGAAGTCATAGAACACATAGTATTTCATAGCGACGCAATTTCCGTGTGAATTCGTCAATGTGTGGGAGTGAGGGATGCAGTAAAGAAGGATTAGTGGATCTGAAAAGAGATTGTCGTATCCCAAAAGAAAATCCTGTCGTTTCCATAGAAACGTTGCTCGATTTAGAAGGACATGTCATAGAACACATAGTATTTCATAGCGACGCAATTTCCGTGTGAATTCGTCAATGTGTGGGAGTGAGGGATGCAGTAAAGAAGGATTAGTGGATCGGAAATGTGATTGTCGTATCCCAAAAGAAAATCCTGTCGTTTCCATAGAAACGTTACTCGATTTAGAAGGAGAAGTCATAGAACACATAGTATTTCATACCGACGCAATTTCCGTGTAAATTCGTCAATGTGTGGGAGTGAGGGATGCAGTAGAGATGGATTAGTGGATCGGAAATGAATTGTCGTATCCCAAAAGAGAATCCTGTCGTTTCCATAGAAACGTTACTCGATTTAGAAGGAGAAGTCATAGAACCCATAGTATTTCATAGCGACGCAATTTCCGTGTGAATTCGTCAATGAGTGGGAGTGAGGGATGCAGTAAAGAAGGATTAGTGGATCGGAAATGAGTTTGTCGTATCCCAAAAGAAATACCTGTCGTTCCCATAGAAACGTTACTCGATTTAGAAGGAGAAGTCATAGAACCTATAGTATTTCATAGCGACGCAATATCCGTGTGAATTCGTCAATGTGTGGGAGTGAGGGATGCAGTAAAGAAGGATTAGTGGATCGGAAATGTGATTGTCGTATCCCAAAAGTAAACCCTGTCGTTTCCATAGAAACGTTACTCGATTTAGAAGGAAATGTCTCAGAACACATAGTATTTCATAGCGACGAAATTTCCGTGTGAATTCGTCAATGTGTGGGAGTGAGGAATGCAGTAAAGAAGGATTAGTGGATCGGAAATGTGATTGTCGTATCCCAAAAGAAAATCCTTTCGTTTCCATAGAAACGTTACTCGATTTAGAAGGAAATGTCTTAGAACACATAGTATTTCAAAGCGACGCAATTTCCGTGTGAATTCGTCAATGAGTGGGAGTGAGGGATGCAGTAAAGAAGGATTAGTGGATCGGAAATGTCATTGTTGTATCACAAAAGAAAATCCTGTCGTTTCCATAGAAACGTTACTCATTTTAGATGGAAATGTCTTAGAACACATAGTAATTCATAGCGACGCAATTTCCGTGTGAATTTGTAAATGTGTGGGAGTGAGGGATGCAGTAAAGAAGGATTAGTGGATCGGAAATGGGATTGTCGTATCCCAAAAGAAAATCCTGTCGTTTCCATAGAAACGTTACTTGATTTAGAAGGAAATGTCTTAGAACACATAGTATTTCATAGCGACGCAATTTCCGTGTGAATTCGTCAATGTGTGGGAGTGAGGGATGGAGTAAAGAAGGATTAGTGGATCGGAAATGTGATTGTCGTATCCCAAAAGAAAATCCTGTCGTTTGCATAGAAACGTTGCTCGATTTAGAAGGAAATGTCTTAGAACACATAGTGTTTCATAGCGACGCAAGTTCCATGTGAATTCGTCAATGTGTGGTAGTGAGGGATGCAGTAAATAAGGATTAGAGGATCGGAAATGTGATTGTCGTATCCCAAAAGAAAATCCTGTCGTTTCCGTAGAAACGTTACTTGATTTAGAAGGAAATGTCTTGGAACACATAGTATTTCATAGCGATGCAATTTCCGTGTGAATTCGTCAATGAGTGCGAGTGAGGGATGCAGTAAAGAAGGATTAGTGGATCGGAAATGAGATTGTCGAATCCCAAAAGAAAATCCTGTCGTTTCCATAGAAACGTTACTCTATTTAGAAGGAAATGCCTTAGAACACATAGTATTTCATAGCGACGCAATTTCCGTGTGAATTCGTCAATGTGTGGGAGTGAGGCATGCAGTAAAGAAGGATTAGTGGATCGGATATGAGATTGTCGTATCCCAAAGTAAAATCTTTTCTTTTCCATAGAAACATTACTCGATTTAGAAGGAGAAGTCATAGAACACATAGTATTTCATAGCGACGCAATTTCCGTGTGAATTCGTCAATGTGTGGGAGTGAGGGATGCAGTAAAGAAGGATTAGTGGATCTGAAAAGAGATTGTCGTGTCCCAAAAGAAAATCCTGTCGTTTCCATAGAAACGTTGCTCGATTTAGAAGGAAATGTCATAGAACACATAGTATTTCATAGCGACGCAATTTCCGTGTGAATTCGTCAATGTGTGGGAGTGAGGGATGCAGTAAAGAAGGATTAGTGGATCGGAAATGTGATTGTCGTATCCCAAAAGTAAATCCTGTCGTTTCCATAGAAACGTTACTCGATTTAGAAGGAGAAGTCATAGAACACATAGTATTTCATAGCGACGCAATTTCCGTGTGAATTCGTCAATGTGTGGGAGTGAGGGATGCAGTAGAGAAGGATTAGTGGATCGGAAATGAATTGTCGTATCCCAAAAGAAAATCCTGTCGTTTCCATAGAAACGTTACTCAATTTAGATGGAAATGTCTTAGAACACATAGTATTTCATAGCGACGCAATTTCCGTGTCATTTCGTCAATGAGTGGGAGTGAGGGATGCAGTAAAGAAGGAATAGTGATTCGGAAATGAGATTGCCGTATCCCAAAACAAAATCCCGTCGTTTCCATAGAAACGTTACTCGATTTAGAAGGAGAAGTCATAGAACTCATAGTATTTCATAGCGACGCAATTTCCGTGTGAATTCGTCAATGTGTGGGAGTGAGGGATGCAGTAAAGAAGGATTAGTGGATCGGAAATGAGATTGTCGTATCCCAAAAGAAAATCCTGTCGTTTCCATAGAAACGTTACTCGATTTAGAAGGAGAAGTCATAGAACACATAGTATTTCATAGCGACGCAATTTCCGTGTGAATTCGTCAATGAGTGGGAGTGAGGGCGCAGTAAAGAAGGATTAGTGGATCGGAAATGAGTTTGTCGTATCCCAAAAGAAAATCCTGTCGTTCCCATAGAAACGTTACTCGATTTAGAAGGAGAAGTCATAGAACCCATAGTATTTCATAGCGACGCAATATCCGTGTGAATTCGTCAATGTGTGGGAGTGAGGGATGCAGTAAAGAAGGATTAGTGGATCGGAAATGTGATTGTCGTATCCCAAAAGAAAACCCTGTCGTTTCCATAGAAACGTTACTCGATTTAGAATGAAATGTCTCAGAACACATAGTATTTCATAGCGACGCAATTTCCGTGTGAATTCGTCAATGTGTGGGAGTGAGGGATGCAGTAAAGAAGGATTAGTGGATCGGAAATGTGATTGTCGTATCCCAAAAGAAAATCCTTTCGTTTCCATAGAAACGTTACTCGATTTAGAAGGAAATGTCTTAGAACACATAGTATTTCAAAGCGACGCAATTTCCGTGTGAATTCGTCAATGAGTGGGAGTGAGGGATGCAGTAAAGAAGGATTAGTGGATCGGAAATGTGATTGTTGTATCACAAAAGAAAATCCTGTCGTTTCCATAGAAACGTTACTCAATTTAGATGGAAATGTCTTAGAACACATAGTATTTCATAGCGACGCAATTTCCGTGTGAATTCATCAATGTGTGGGAGTGAGGGATGCAGTAAAGAAGGATTAGTGGATCGGAAATGGGATTGTCGTATCCCAAAAGAAAATCCTGTCGTTTCCATAGAAACGTTACTCGATTTAGAAGGAAATGTCTTAGAACACATAGTATTTCATAGCGACGCAATTTCCGTGTGAATTCGTCAATGTGTGGGAGTGAGGGATGCAGTAAAGAAGGATTAGTGGATCGGAAATGTGATTGTCGTAACCCAAAAGAAAATCCTATCGTTTGCATAGAAACGTTGCTCGATTTAGAAGGAAATGTCTTAGAACACATAGTATTTCATAGCGACGCAAGTTCCATGTGAATTCGTCAATGTGTGGTAGTGAGGGATGCAGTAAATAAGGATTAGTGGATCGGAAATGTGATTGTCGTATCCCAAAAGAAAATCCTGTCGTTTCCGTAGAAACGTTACTCGATTTAGAAGGAAATGTCTTGGAACACATAGTATTTCATAGCGACGCAATTTCCGTGTGAATTCGTCAATGAGTGAGAGTGAGGGATGCAGTAAAGAAGGATTAGTGGATCGGAAATGAGATTGTCGTATCACAAAAGAAAATCCTGTCGTTTCCATAGAAACGTTACTCGATTTAGAAGGAAATGTCTTAGAACACATAGTATTTCATAGCGACGCAATTTCCGTGTGAATTCGTCAATGTGTGGGAGTGAGGGATGCAGTAAAGGAGGATTAGTGGATCGGAAATGAGATTGTCGTATCCCAAAAGAAAATCTTGTCTTTTCCATAGAAACATTACTCGATTTAGAAGGAGAAGTCATAGAACACATAGTATTTCATAGCGACGCAATTTCCGTGTGAATTCGTCAATGTGTGGGAGTGAGGGATGCAGTAAAGAAGGATTAGTGGATCTGAAAAGAGATTGTCGTATCCCAAAAGAAAATCCTGTCGTTTCCATAGAAACGTTGCTCGATTTAGAAGGAAATGTCATAGAACACATAGTATTTCATAGCGACGCAATTTCCGTGTGAATTCGTCAATGTGTGGGAGTGAGGGATGCAGTAAAGAAGGATTAGTGGATCGGAAATGTGATTGTCGTATCCCAAAAGAAAATCCTGTCGTTTCCATAGAAACGTTACTCGATTTAGAAGGAGAAGTCATAGAACACATAGTATTTCATACCGACGCAATTTCCGTGTAAATTCGTCAATGTGTGGGAGTGAGGGATGCAGTAGAGAAGGATTAGTGGATCGGAAATGAATTGTCGTATCCCAAAAGAGAATCCTGTCGTTTCCATAGAAACGTTACTCGATTTAGAAGGAAATGTCTTAGAACATATTAGTATTTCATAGCGACGCAATTTCCGTGTGAATTCGTCAATGTGTGGGAGTGAGGCATGCAGTAAAAAAGGATTAGTGGATCGGAAATTTGATTGTCGTATCCCAAAAGAAAATCCTGTCGTTTCCCTAGAAACGTTGCTCGATTTACAAGGAAATGTCTTAGAACACATAGTATTTCATGGCGACGCAATTTCCATGTGAAATCGTCAATCTGTGGGAGTGAGGGATGCAGTAAAGAAGGATTAGTGGATCGGAAATGTGATTGTCGTATCCCAAAAGAAAATCCTGTCGTTTCCGTAGAAACGTTACTCGATTTAGAAGGAAATGTCTTGGAACACATAGTATTTCATAGCGACGCAATTTCCGTGTCATTTCGTCGATGAGTGGGAGTGAGGGATGCAGTAAAGAAGGAATAGTGATTCGGAAATGAGATTGCCGTATCCCAAAAGAAAATCCCGTCGTTTCCATAGAAACGTTACTCGATTTAGAAGGAAATGTCATAGAACACATAGTATTTCATAGCGACGCAATTTCCGTGTGAATTCGTCAGTGTGTGGGAGTGAGGGATGCAGTAAAGAAGGATTAGTGGATCGGAAATGTGATTGTCGTATCCCAAAAGTAAATCCTGTCGTTTCCATAGAAACGTTACTCGATTTAGAAGGAGAAGCCATAGAACACATAGTATTTCATAGCGACGCAATTTCCGTGTGAATTCGTCAATGTGTGGGAGTGAGGGATGCAGTAGAGAAGGATTAGTGGATCGGAAATGAATTGTCGTATCCCAAAAGAAAATCCTGTCGTTTCCATAGAAACGTTACTCGAATTAGAAGGAAATGTCTTAGAACACATAGTATTTCATAGCGACGCAATTTCCGTGTGAATTCGTCAATGTGTGGGAGTGAGGGATGCAGTAAAGAAGGATTAGTGGATCGGAAATGTGATTGTCGTGTCCCAAAAGAAAATCCTGTCGTTTCCCTAGAAACGTTGCTCGATTTACAAGGAAATGTCTTAGAACACATAGTATTTCATGGCGACGCAATTTCCATGTGAAATCGTCAATCTGTGGGAGTGAGGGATGCAGTAAAGAAGGATTAGTGGATCGGAAATGTGATTGTCGTATCCCAAAAGAAAATCCTGTGGTTTCCGTAGAAACGTTACTCGATTTAGAAGGAAATGTCTTGGAACACATAGTATTTCATAGCGACGCAATTTCCGTGTCATTTCGACAATGAGTGGGAGTGAGGGATGCAGTAAAGAAGGAATAGTGATTCGGAAATGAGATTGCCGTATCCCAAAAGAAAATCCCGTCGTTTCCATAGAAACGTTACTCGATTTAGAAGGAGAAGTCATAGAACTCATAGTATTTCATAGCGACGCAATTTCCGTGTGAATTCGTCAATGTGTGGGAGTGAGGGATGCAGTAAAGAAGGATTAGTGGATCGGAAATGAGATTGTCGTATCCCAAAAGAAAATCCTGTCGTTTCCATAGAAACGTTACTCGATTTAGAAGGAGAAGTCATAGAACACATAGTATTTCATAACGACGCAATTTCCGTGTGAATTCGTCAATTTGTGGGAGTGGGGGATGCAGTAAAGAAGGATTAGTGGATCGGAAATGTGATTGTCGTATCCCAAAAGAAAATCCTGTCGTTTCCATAGAAATGTTACTCGATTTCGAAGGAAATGTCTTAGAACACATAGTATTTCATAGCGACGCAAGTTCCATGTGAATTCGTCAATGTGTGGTAGTGAGGGATGCAGTAAATAAGGATTAGTGGATCGGAAATGTGATTGTCGTATCCCAAAAGAAAATCCTGTCGTTTCCGTAGAAACGTTACTCGATTTAGAAGGAAATGTCTTGGAACACATAGTATTTCATAGCGACGCAATTTCCGTGTGAATTCGTCAATGAGTGAGAGTGAGGGATGCAGTAAAGAAGGATTAGTGGATCGGAAATGAGATTGTCGTATCACAAAAGAAAATCCTGTCGTTTCCATAGAAACGTTACTCGATTTAGAAGGAAATGTCTTAGAACACATAGTATTTCATAGCGACGCAATTTCCGTGTGAATTCGTCAATGTGTGGTAGTGAGGGATGCAGTAAAGGAGGATTAGTGGATCTGAAATGAGATTGTCGTATCCCAAAAGAAAATCTTGTCTTTTCCATAGAAACATTACTCGATTTAGAAGGAGAAGTCATAGAACACATAGTATTTCATAGCGACGCAATTTCCGTGTGAATTCGTCAATGTGTGGGAGTGAGGGATGCAGTAAAGAAGGATTAGTGGATCTGAAGAGAGATTGTCGTATCCCAAAAGAAAATCCTGTCGTTTCCATAGAAACGTTGCTCGATTTAGAAGGACATGTCATAGAACACATAGTATTTCATAGCGACGCAATTTCCGTGTGAATTCGTCAATGTGTGGGAGTGAGGGATGCAGTAAAGAAGGATTAGTGGATCGGAAATGTGATTGTCGTATCCCAAAAGAAAATCCTGTCGTTTCCATAGAAACGTTACTCGATTTAGAAGGAGAAGTCATAGAACACATAGTATTTCATACCGACGCAATTTCCGTGTAAATTCGTCAATGTGTGGGAGTGAGGGATGCAGTAGAGATGGATTAGTGGATCGGAAATGAATTGTCGTATCCCAAAAGAGAATCCTGTCGTTTCCATAGAAACGTTACTCGATTTAGAAGGAAATGTCTTAGAACACATAGTATTTCATAGCGACGCAATTTCCGTGTGAATTCGTCAATGTGTGGGAGTGAGGCATGCAGTAAGAAAGGATTAGTGGATCGGAAATTTGATTGTCGTATCCCAAAAGAAAATCCTGTCGTTTCCCTAGAAACGTTGCTCGATTTACAAGGAAATGTCTTAGAACACATAGTATTTCATGGCGACGCAATTTCCATGTGAAATCGTCAATCTGTGGGAGTGAGGGATGCAGTAAAGAAGGATTAGTGGATCGGAAATGTGATTGTCGTATCCCAAAAGAAAATCCTGTCGTTTCCGTAGAAACGTTACTCGATTTAGAAGGAAATGTCTTGGAACACATAGTATTTCATAGCGACGCAATTTCCGTGTCATTTCGTCGATGAGTGGGAGTGAGGGATGCAGTAAAGAAGGAATAGTGATTCGGAAATGAGATTGCCGTATCCCAAAAGAAAATCCCGTCGTTTCCGTAGAAACGTTACTCGATTTAGAAGGAAATGTCATAGAACACATAGTATTTCATAGCGACGCAATTTCCGTGTGAATTCGTCAGTGTGTGGGAGTGAGGGATGCAGTAAAGAAGGATTAGTGGATCGGAAATGTGATTGTCGTATCCCAAAAGTAAATCCTGTCGTTTCCATAGAAACGTTACTCGATTTAGAAGGAGAAGCCATAGAACACATAGTATTTCATAGCGACGCAATTTCCGTGTGAATTCGTCAATGTGTGGGAGTGAGGGATGCAGTAGAGAAGGATTAGTGGATCGGAAATGAATTGTCGTATCCCAAAAGAAAATCCTGTCGTTTCCATAGAAACGTTACTCGAATTAGAAGGAAATGTCTTAGAACACATAGTATTTCATAGCGACGCAATTTCCGTGTGAATTCGTCAATGTGTGGGAGTGAGGGATGCAGTAAAGAAGGATTAGTGGATCGGAAATGTGATTGTCGTGTCCCAAAAGAAAATCCTGTCGTTTCCCTAGAAACGTTGCTCGATTTACAAGGAAATGTCTTAGAACACATAGTATTTCATGGCGACGCAATTTCCATGTGAAATCGTCAATCTGTGGGAGTGAGGGATGCAGTAAAGAAGGATTAGTGGATCGGAAATGTGATTGTCGTATCCCAAAAGAAAATCCTGTGGTTTCCGTAGAAACGTTACTCGATTTAGAAGGAAATGTCTTGGAACACATAGTATTTCATAGCGACGCAATTTCCGTGTCATTTCGACAATGAGTGGGAGTGAGGGATGCAGTAAAGAAGGAATAGTGATTCGGAAATGAGATTGCCGTATCCCAAAAGAAAATCCCGTCGTTTCCATAGAAACGTTACTCGATTTAGAAGGAGAAGTCATAGAACTCATAGTATTTCATAGCGACGCAATTTCCGTGTGAATTCGTCAATGTGTGGGAGTGAGGGATGCAGTAAAGAAGGATTAGTGGATCGGAAATGACATTGTCGTATCCCAAAAGAAAATCCTGTCGTTTCCATAGAAACGTTACTCGATTTAGAAGGAGAAGTCATAGAACACATAGTATTTCATAACGACGCAATTTCCGTGTGAATTCGTCAATTTGTGGGAGTGGGGGATGCAGTAAAGAAGGATTAGTGGATCGGAAATGTGATTGTCGTATCCCAAAAGAAAATCCTGTCGTTTCCGTAGAAATGTTACTCGATTTCGAAGGAAATTTCTTAGAACACATAGTATTTCATAGCGACGCAATTTCCGTGTGAATTCGTCAATGTGTGGGAGTGAGGGATGCAGTAAAGAAGGATTAGTGGATCGGAAATGTGATTGTCGTATCCCAAAAGAAAATCCTGTCGTTCCCATAGAAACGTTACTCGATTTAGAAGGAAATGTCTTAGAACACATAGTATTTCATAGCGACGCAATTTCCGTGTGAATTCGTCAATGAGTGGGAGTGAGGGATGCAGTAAAGAAGGATTAGTGGATCGGAAATGAGATTGTCGTATCCCAAAAGAAAATCCTGTCGTTTCCATAGAAACGTTACTCGATTTAGAAGGAGAAGTCATAGAACACATAGTATTTCATAGCGACGCAATTTCCGTGTGAATTCGTCAATGAGTGGGAGTGAGGGATGCAGTAAAGAAGGATTAGTGGATCGGAAAGGAGATTGTCGTATCCCAAAAGAAAATCCTGTCGTTTCCATAGAAACGTTACTCGATTTAGAAGGAGAAGTAATAGAACCCATAGTATTTCATAGTGACGCAATTTCCGTGTGAATTCGTCAATGTGTGGGAGTGAGGGATGCAGTAAAGAAGGATGAGTGGATCGGAAATGAGATTGTCGTATCCCAAAAGAAAATCCTGTCGTTTCCATAGAAACGTTACTCGATTTAGAAGGAGAAGTCATAGAACACATAGTATTTCATAGCGACGCAATTTCCGTGTGAATTCGTCAATGTGTGGGAGTGAGGGATGCAGTAAAGAAGGATGAGTGGATCGGAAATGAGATTGTCGTATCCCAAAAGAAAATCCTGTCGTTTCCATAGAAACGTTACTCGATTTAGAAGGAAATGTCTTAGAACACATAGTATTTCATAGCGACGCAATTTCCGTGTGAATTCGTCAATGTGTGGGAGTGAGGCATGCAGTAAGAAAGGATTAGTGGATCGGAAATTTGATTGTCGTATCCCAAAAGAAAATCCTGTCGTTTCCCTAGAAACGTTGCTCGATTTACAAGGAAATGTCTTAGAACACATAGTATTTCATGGCGACGCAATTTCCATGTGAAATCGTCAATCTGTGGGAGTGAGGGATGCAGTAAAGAAGGATTAGTGGATCGGAAATGTGATTGTCGTATCCCAAAAGAAAATCCTGTCGTTTCCGTAGAAACGTTACTCGATTTAGAAGGAAATGTCTTGGAACACATAGTATTTCATAGCGACGCAATTTCCGTGTCATTTCGTCGATGAGTGGGAGTGAGGGATGCAGTAAAGAAGGAATAGTGATTCGGAAATGAGATTGCCGTATCCCAAAAGAAAATCCCGTCGTTTCCGTAGAAACGTTACTCGATTTAGAAGGAAATGTCATAGAACACATAGTATTTCATAGCGACGCAATTTCCGTGTGAATTCGTCAGTGTGTGGGAGTGAGGGATGCAGTAAAGAAGGATTAGTGGATCGGAAATGTGATTGTCGTATCCCAAAAGTAAATCCTGTCGTTTCCATAGAAACGTTACTCGATTTAGAAGGAGAAGCCATAGAACACATAGTATTTCATAGCGACGCAATTTCCGTGTGAATTCGTCAATGTGTGGGAGTGAGGGATGCAGTAGAGAAGGATTAGTGGATCGGAAATGAATTGTCGTATCCCAAAAGAAAATCCTGTCGTTTCCATAGAAACGTTACTCGAATTAGAAGGAAATGTCTTAGAACACATAGTATTTCATAGCGACGCAATTTCCGTGTGAATTCGTCAATGTGTGGGAGTGAGGGATGCAGTAAAGAAGGATTAGTGGATCGGAAATGTGATTGTCGTGTCCCAAAAGAAAATCCTGTCGTTTCCCTAGAAACGTTGCTCGATTTACAAGGAAATGTCTTAGAACACATAGTATTTCATGGCGACGCAATTTCCATGTGAAATCGTCAATCTGTGGGAGTGAGGGATGCAGTAAAGAAGGATTAGTGGATCGGAAATGTGATTGTCGTATCCCAAAAGAAAATCCTGTGGTTTCCGTAGAAACGTTACTCGATTTAGAAGGAAATGTCTTGGAACACATAGTATTTCATAGCGACGCAATTTCCGTGTCATTTCGACAATGAGTGGGAGTGAGGGATGCAGTAAAGAAGGAATAGTGATTCGGAAATGAGATTGCCGTATCCCAAAAGAAAATCCCGTCGTTTCCATAGAAACGTTACTCGATTTAGAAGGAGAAGTCATAGAACTCATAGTATTTCATAGCGACGCAATTTCCGTGTGAATTCGTCAATGTGTGGGAGTGAGGGATGCAGTAAAGAAGGATTAGTGGATCGGAAATGACATTGTCGTATCCCAAAAGAAAATCCTGTCGTTTCCATAGAAACGTTACTCGATTTAGAAGGAGAAGTCATAGAACACATAGTATTTCATAACGACGCAATTTCCGTGTGAATTCGTCAATTTGTGGGAGTGGGGGATGCAGTAAAGAAGGATTAGTGGATCGGAAATGTGATTGTCGTATCCCAAAAGAAAATCCTGTCGTTTCCGTAGAAATGTTACTCGATTTCGAAGGAAATTTCTTAGAACACATAGTATTTCATAGCGACGCAATTTCCGTGTGAATTCGTCAATGTGTGGGAGTGAGGGATGCAGTAAAGAAGGATTAGTGGATCGGAAATGTGATTGTCGTATCCCAAAAGAAAATCCTGTCGTTCCCATAGAAACGTTACTCGATTTAGAAGGAAATGTCTTAGAACACATAGTATTTCATAGCGACGCAATTTCCGTGTGAATTCGTCAATGAGTGGGAGTGAGGGATGCAGTAAAGAAGGATTAGTGGATCGGAAATGAGATTGTCGTATCCCAAAAGAAAATCCTGTCGTTTCCATAGAAACGTTACTCGATTTAGAAGGAGAAGTCATAGAACACATAGTATTTCATAGCGACGCAATTTCCGTGTGAATTCGTCAATGAGTGGGAGTGAGGGATGCAGTAAAGAAGGATTAGTGGATCGGAAAGGAGATTGTCGTATCCCAAAAGAAAATCCTGTCGTTTCCATAGAAACGTTACTCGATTTAGAAGGAGAAGTAATAGAACCCATAGTATTTCATAGTGACGCAATTTCCGTGTGAATTCGTCAATGTGTGGGAGTGAGGGATGCAGTAAAGAAGGATGAGTGGATCGGAAATGAGATTGTCGTATCCCAAAAGAAAATCCTGTCGTTTCCATAGAAACGTTACTCGATTTAGAAGGAGAAGTCATAGAACACATAGTATTTCATAGCGACGCAATTTCCGTGTGAATTCGTCAATGTGTGGGAGTGAGGGATGCAGTAAAGAAGGATTAGTGGATCGGAAATGTGATTGTCGTATCCCAAAAGTAAATCCTGTCGTTTCCATAGAAACGTTACTCGATTTAGAAGGAGAAGTCATAGAACACATAGTATTTCATAGCGACGCAATTTCCGTGTGATTTCGTTAATGAGTGGGAGTGAGGGAGGCAGTAAAGAAGGAATAGTGGATCGGAAATGAGATTGCCGTATCCCAAACGAAAATCCTGTCGTTTCCATAGAAACGTTACTCGATTTAGAAGGAGAAGTCATAGAACCCATAGTATTTCATAGCGACGCAATTTCCGTGTGAATTCGTCAATGTGTGGGAGTGGGGGATGCAGTAAAGAATGATTAGTGGATCGGAAATGAGATTGCCGTATCCCAAAAGAAAATCCTGTCGTTTCCATAGAAACGTTACTCGATTTAGAAGGAGAAGTCATAGAACACATAGTATTTCATAGCGACGCAATTTCCGTGTGATTTCGTTAATGAGTGGGAGTGAGGGAGGCAGTAAAGAAGGAATAGTGGATCGGAAATGAGATTGCCGTATCCCAAACGAAAATCCTGTCGTTTCCATAGAAACGTTACTCGATTTAGAAGGAGAAGTCATAGAACCCATAGTATTTCATAGCGACGCAATTTCCGTGTGAATTCGTCAATGTGTGGGAGTGGGGGATGCAGTAAAGAATGATTAGTGGATCGGAAATGAGATTGCCGTATCCCAAAAGAAAATCCTGTCGTTTCCATAGAAACGTTACTCGATTTAGAAGGAGAAGTCATAGAACACATAGTATTTCGTAACGACGTAATTTCCGTGTGAATTCGTCAATGTGTGGGAGTGGGGGATGCAGTAAAGAAGGATTAGTGGTTCGGAAATGTGATTGTCGTATCCCAAAAGAAAATCCTGTCGTTTCCATAGAAACGTTACTCGATTTCGAAGGAAATGTCTTAGAACACATAGTATTTCATAGCGACGCAATTTCCGTGTGAATTCGTCAATGTGTGGGAGTGAGGGATGCAGTAAAGAAGGATTAGTGGATCGGAAATGTGATTGTCGTATCCCAAAAGAAAATCCTGTCGTTTCCCTAGAAACGTTGCTCGATTTACAAGGAAATGTCTTAGAACACATAGTATTTCATGGCGACGCAGTTTCCATGTGAAATCGTCAATCTGTGGGAGTGAGGGATGCAGTAAAGAAGGATTAGTGGATCGGAAATGTGATTGTCGTATCCCAAAAGAAAATCCTGTCGTTTCCGTAGAAACGTTACTCGATTTAGAAGGAAATGTCTTGGAACACATAGTATTTCATAGCGACGCAATTTCCGTGTCATTTCGTCAATGAGTGGGAGTGAGGGATGCAGTAAAGAAGGAATAGTGGATCGGAAATGAGATTGCCGTATCCCAAAAGAAAATCCCGTCGTTTCCATAGAAACGTTACTCGATTTAGAAGGAGAAGTCATAGAACCCATAGTATTTCATAGCGACGCAATTTCCGTGTGAATTCGTCAATGTGTGGGAGTGAGGGATGCAGTAAAGAAGGATTAGTGGATCGGAAATGTGATTGTCGTATCCCAAAAGTAAATCCTGTCGTTTCCATAGAAACGTTACTCGATTTAGAAGGAGAAGTCATAGAACACATAGTATTTCATAGCGACGCAATTTCCGTGTGATTTCGTTAATGAGTGGGAGTGAGGGAGGCAGTAAAGAAGGAATAGTGGATCGGAAATGAGATTGCCGTATCCCAAACGAAAATCCTGTCGTTTCCATAGAAACGTTACTCGATTTAGAAGGAGAAGTCATAGAACCCATAGTATTTCATAGCGACGCAATTTCCGTGTGAATTCGTCAATGTGTGGGAGTGGGGGATGCAGTAAAGAATGATTAGTGGATCGGAAATGAGATTGCCGTATCCCAAAAGAAAATCCTGTCGTTTCCATAGAAACGTTACTCGATTTAGAAGGAGAAGTCATAGAACACATAGTATTTCGTAACGACGTAATTTCCGTGTGAATTCGTCAATGTGTGGGAGTGGGGGATGCAGTAAAGAAGGATTAGTGGTTCGGAAATGTGATTGTCGTATCCCAAAAGAAAATCCTGTCGTTTCCATAGAAACGTTACTCGATTTCGAAGGAAATGTCTTAGAACACATAGTATTTCATAGCGACGCAATTTCCGTGTGAATTCGTCAATGTGTGGGAGTGAGGGATGCAGTAAAGAAGGATTAGTGGATCGGAAATGTGATAGTCGTATCCCAAAAGAAAATCCTGTCGTTTCCATAGAAACGTTACTCGATTTAGAAGGATATGTCTTAGAACACATAGTATTTCATAGCGACGCAATTTCCGTGTGAATTCGCCAATGTGTGGGAGTGAGGGATGCAGTAAAGAAGGATTAGTGGATCGGAAATGAGATTGTCGTATCCCAAAAGAAAATCCTCTCGTTTCCGTAGAAACATTACTCGATTTAGAAGGAGAAGTCATAGAACACATAGTATTTCATAGCGACGCAATTTCCGTGTGAATTCGTCAATGTGTGGGAGTGAGGGATGCAGTAAAGAAGGATTAGTGGATCGGAAATGTGATTGTCGTATTCCAAAAGAAAATCCTGTCGTTTCCATAGAAACGTTACTCGATTTAGAAGGAAATGTCTTAGAACACATAGTATTTCATACCGACGCAATTTCCGTGTGAATTCGTCAATGTGTGGGAGTGAGGGATGCAGTAAAGAAGGATTAGTGGATCGGAAATGAGATTGTCGTATCCCAAAAGAAAATCCTGTCGTTTCCATAGAAACGTTACTCGATTTCGTAGGAAATGTCTTAGAACACATAGTATTTCATAGCGACGCAATTTCCGTGTGAATTTGTCAATGTGTGGGAGTGAGGGATGCAGTAAAGAAGGATTAGTGGATCGGAAACGAGATTGTCGTATCCCAAAAGAAAATCCTGTCGTTCCCATAGAAACGTTACTTGATTTAGAAAGAAATGTCTTAGAACACATAGTATATCATAGCGACGCAATTTCCGTGTGAATTCGTCAATGAGTGGGAGTGAGGGACGCAGTAAAGAAGGATTAGTGGATCGGAAATGAGATTGTCGTATCCCAAAAGAAAATCCTGTCGTTTCCATAGCAACGTTACTTGATTTAGAAGGAGAAGTCATAGAACGCATAGTATTTCATAGCGACGCAATTTCCGTGTGAATTCGTCAATGAGTGGGAGTGAGGGATGCAGTAAAGAAGAATTAGTGGATCGGAAATGAGTTTGTCGTATCCCAAAAGAAAATCCTGTCGTTCCCATAGAAACGATACTCGATTTAGAACGAGAAGTCATAGAACCCATAGTATTTCATAGCGACGCAATATCCGTGTGAATTCGTCAATGTGTGGGAGTGAGGGATGCAGTATAGAAGGATTAGTGGATCGGAAATGTGATTGTCGTATCCCAAAAGAAAACCCTGTCGTTTCCATAGAAACGTTACTCGATTTAGAAGGAAATATCTCAGAACACATAGTATTTCATAGCGACGCAATTTCCGTGTGAATTCGTCAATGTATGGGAGTGAGGGATGCAGTAAAGAAGGATTAGTGGATCGGAAATGTGATTGTCGTATCCCAAAAGAAAATCCTTTCGTTTCCATAGAAACGTTACTCGATTTAGAAGGAAATGTCTTAGAACACATAGTATTTCAAAGCGACGCAATTTCCGTGTGAATTCGTCAATGAGTGGGAGTGAGGGATGCAGTAAAGAAGGATTAGTGGATCGGAAATGTGATTGTTGTATCACAAAAGAAAATCCTGTCGTTTCCATAGAAACGTTACTCAATTTAGATGGAAATGTCTTAGAACACATAGTATTTCATAGCGGCGCAATTTCCGTGTGAACTCGTCAATGTGTGGGAGTGAGGGATGCAGTAAAGAAGGATTAGTGGATCGGAAATGGGATTGTCGTATCCCAAAAGAAAATCCTGTCGTTTCCATAGAAACGTTACTCGATTTAGAAGGAAATGTCTTAGAACACATAGTATTTCATAGCGACGCAATTTCCGTGTGAATTCGTCAATGTGTGGGAGTGAGGGATGCAGTAAAGAAGGATGAGTGGATCGGAAATGAGATTGTCGTATCCCAAAAGAAAATCCTGTCGTTTCCATAGAAACGTTACTCGATTTAGAAGGAGAAGTCATAGAACACATAGTATTTCGTAGCGACGCAATTTCCGTGTGAATTCGTCAATGTGTGGGAGTGAGGGATGCAGTAAAGAAGGATTAGTGGATCGGAAATGTGTTTGTCGTATCCCAAAAGAAAATCCTGTCGTTTCCCTAGAAACGTTGCTCGATTTACAAGGAAATGTCTTAGAACACATAGTATTTCATGGCGACGCAATTTCCATGTGAAATCGTCAATCTGTGGGAGTGAGGGATGCAGTAAAGAAGGATTAGTGGATCGGAAATGTGATTGTCGTATCCCAAAAGAAAATCCTGTCGTTTCCGTAGAAACGTTACTCGATTTAGAAGGAAATGTCTTGGAACACATAGTATTTCATAGCGACGCAATTTCCGTGTCATTTCGTCAATGAGTGGGAGTGAGGGATGCAGTAAAGAAGGAATAGTGGATCGGAAATGAGATTGCCGTATCCCAAAAGAAAATCCCGTCGTTTCCATAGAAACGTTACTCTATTTAGAAGGAGAAGTCATAGAACCCATAGTATTTCATAGCGACGCAATTTCCGTGTGAATTCGTCAATGTGTGGGAGTGAGGGATGCAGTAAAGAAGGATTAGTGGATCGGAAATGAGATTGTCGTATCCCAAAAGAAAATCCTGTCGTTTCCATAGAAACGTTACTCGATTTAGAAGGAGAAGTCATAGAACACATAGTATTTCATAACGACGCAATTTCCGTGTGAATTCGTCAATGTGTGGGAGTGGGGGATTCAGTAAAGAAGCATTAGTGGATCGGAAATGTGATTGTCGTATCCCAAAAGAAAATCCTGTCGTTTCCATAGAAATGTTACTCGATTTCGAAGGAAATGTCGTAGAACACATAGCATTTCATAGCGACGCAATTTCCGTGTGAATTCGTCAATGTGTGGGAGTGAGGGATGCAGTAAAGAAGGATTAGTGGATCTGAAATGAGATTGTCGAATCCCAAAAGAAAATCCTGTCGTTTCCATAGAAACGTTGCTCGATTTAGTAGGAAATGTCATAGAACACATAGTATTTCATAGCGACGCAATTTCCGTGTGAATTCGTCAATGTGTGGGAGTGAGGGATGCAGTAAAGAAGGATTAATGGATCGGAAATGTGATTGTCGTATCCCAAAAGTAAATCCTGTCGTTTCCATAGAAACGTTACTCGATTTAGAAGGAGAAGTCATAGAACACATAGTATTTCATAGCGACGCAATTTCCGTGTGAATTCGTCAATGTGTGGGAGTGAGGGATGCAGTAGAGAAGGATTAGTGGATCGGAAATGAGATTGTCGTATCCCAAAAGAAAATCCTGTCGTTTCCATAGAAACGTTACTCGATTTAGAAGGAAATGTCTTAGAACACATAGTATTTCATAGCGACGCAATTTCCGTGTGAATTCGTCAATGTGTGGGAGTGAGGGATGCAGTAAAGAAGGATTAGTGGATCGGAAATGGGATTGTCGTATCCCAAAAGAAAATCCTGTCGTTTCCATAGAAACGTTACTCGATGTAGAAGGAGAAGTCATAGAACACATAGTATTTCATAGCGACGCAATTTCCGTGTGAATTCGTCAATGTGTGGGAGTGAGGGATGCAGTAAAGAAGGATTAGTGGATCGGAAATGTGATTGTCGTATCCCAAAAGAAAATCCTGTCGTTTCCATAGAAACGTTGCTCGATTTAGAAGGAAACGTCATAGAACACATAGTATTTCATAGCGACGCAATTTCCGTGTGAATTCGTGAATGTGTGGGAGTGAGGGATGCAGTAAAGAAGGATTAGTGGATCGGAAATGTGATTGTCGTATCCCAAAAGTAAATCCTGTCGTTTCCATAGAAACGTTACTCGATTTAGAAGGAGAAGTCATAGAACACATAGTATTTCATAGCGACGCAATTTCCGTGTGATTTCGTTAATGAGTGGGAGTGAGGGAGGCAGTAAAGAAGGAATAGTGGATCGGAAATGAGATTGCCGTATCCCAAACGAAAATCCTGTCGTTTCCATAGAAACGTTACTCGATTTAGAAGGAGAAGTCATAGAACCCATAGTATTTCATAGCGACGCAATTTCCGTGTGAATTCGTCAATGTGTGGGAGTGAGGGATGCAGTAAAGAATGATTATTGGATCGGTAATGAGATTGCCGTATCCCAAAAGAAAATCCTGTCGTTTCCATAGAAACGTTACTCGATTTAGAAGGAAATGTCTTAGAACACATAGTATTTCATAGCGACGCAATTTCCGTGTGAATTCGTCAATGTGTGGGAGTGAGGGATGCAGTAAAGAAGGATGAGTGGATCGGAAATGAGATTGTCGTATCACAAAAGAAAATCCTGTCGTTTCCATAGAAACGTTACTCGATTTAGAAGGAGAAGTCATAGAACACATAGTATTTCGTAGCGACGCAATTTCCGTGTGAATTCGTCAATGTGTGGGAGTGAGGGATGCAGTAAAGAAGGATTAGTGGATCGGAAATGTGTTTGTCGTATCCCAAAAGAAAATCCTGTCGTTTCCCTAGAAACGTTGCTCGATTTACAAGGAAATGTCTTAGAACACATAGTATTTCATGGCGACGCAATTTCCATGTGAAATCGTCAATCTGTGGGAGTGAGGGATGCAGGAAAGAAGGATTAGTGGATCGGAAATGTGATTGTCGTATCCCAAAAGAAAATCCTGTCGTTTCCGTAGAAACGTTACTCGATTTAGAAGGAAATGTCTTGGAACACATAGTATTTCATAGCGACGCAATTTCCGTGTCATTTCGTCAATGAGTGGGAGTGAGGGATGCAGTAAAGAAGGAATAGTGGATCGGAAATGAGATTGCCGTATCCCAAAAGAAAATCCCGTCGTTTCCATAGAAACGTTACTCTATTTAGAAGGAGAAGTCATAGAACCCATAGTATTTCATAGCGACGCAATTTCCGTGTGAATTCGTCAATGTGTGGGAGTGAGGGATGCAGTAAAGAAGGATTAGTGGATCGGAAATGAGATTGTCGTATCCCAAAAGAAAATCCTGTCGTTTCCATAGAAACGTTACTCGATTTAGAAGGAGAAGTCATAGAACACATAGTATTTCATAACGACGCAATTTCCGTGTGAATTCGTCAATGTGTGGGAGTGGGGAATTCAGTAAAGAAGCATTAGTGGATCGGAAATGTGATTGTCGTATCCCAAAAGAAAATCCTGTCGTTTCCATAGAAATGTTACTCGATTTCGAAGGAAATGTCGTAGAACACATAGCATTTCATAGCGACGCAATTTCCGTGTGAATTCGTCAATGTGTGGGAGTGAGGGATGCAGTAAAGAAGGATTAGTGGATCTGAAATGAGATTGTCGAATCCCAAAAGAAAATCCTGTCGTTTCCATAGAAACGTTGCTCGATTTAGTAGGAAATGTCATAGAACACATAGTATTTCATAGCGACGCAATTTCCGTGTGAATTCGTCAATGTGTGGGAGTGAGGGATGCAGTAAAGAAGGATTAATGGATCGGAAATGTGATTGTCGTATCCCAAAAGTAAATCCTGTCGTTTCCATAGAAACGTTACTCGATTTAGAAGGAGAAGTCATAGAACACATAGTATTTCATAGCGACGCAATTTCCGTGTGAATTCGTCAATGTGTGGGAGTGAGGGATGCAGTAAAGAAGGATTAGTGGATCGGAAATGGGATTGTCGTATCCCAAAAGAAAATCCTGTCGTTTCCATAGAAACGTTACTCGATGTAGAAGGAGAAGTCATAGAACACATAGTATTTCATAGCGACGCAATTTCCGTGTGAATTCGTCAATGTGTGGGAGTGAGGGATGCAGTAAAGAAGGATTAGTGGATCGGAAATGTGATTGTCGTATCCCAAAAGAAAATCCTGTCGTTTCCATAGAAACGTTGCTCGATTTAGAAGGAAACGTCATAGAACACATAGTATTTCATAGCGACGCAATTTCCGTGTGAATTCGTGAATGTGTGGGAGTGAGGGATGCAGTAAAGAAGGATTAGTGGATCGGAAATGTGATTGTCGTATCCCAAAAGTAAATCCTGTCGTTTCCATAGAAACGTTACTCGATTTAGAAGGAGAAGTCATAGAACACATAGTATTTCATAGCGACGCAATTTCCGTGTGATTTCGTTAATGAGTGGGAGTGAGGGAGGCAGTAAAGAAGGAATAGTGGATCGGAAATGAGATTGCCGTATCCCAAACGAAAATCCTGTCGTTTCCATAGAAACGTTACTCGATTTAGAAGGAGAAGTCATAGAACCCATAGTATTTCATAGCGACGCAATTTCCGTGTGAATTCGTCAATGTGTGGGAGTGAGGGATGCAGTAAAGAATGATTATTGGATCGGTAATGAGATTGCCGTATCCCAAAAGAAAATCCTGTCGTTTCCATAGAAACGTTACTCGATTTAGAAGGAGAAGTCATAGAACACATAGTATTTCATAACGACGTAATTTCCGTGTGAATTCGTCAATGTGTGGGAGTGGGGGATGCAGTAAAGAAGGATTAGTGGATCGGAAATGTGATTGTCGTATCCCAAAAGAAAATCCTGTCGTTTCCATAGAAACGTTACTCGATTTCGAAGGAAATGTCTTAGAACACATAGTATTTCATAGCGACGCAATTTCCGTGTGAATTCGTCAATGTGTGGGAGTGAGGGATGCAGTAAAGAAGGATTAGTGGATCGGAAATGTGATTGTCGTATCCCAAAAGAAAATCCTGTCGTTTCCATAGAAACGTTACTCGATTTAGAAGGATATGTCTTAGAACACATAGTATTTCATAGCGACGCAATTTCCGTGTGAATTCGTCAATGTGTGGGAGTGAGGGATGCAGTAAAGAAGGATTAGTGGATCGGAAATGAGATTGTCGTATCCCAAAAGAAAATCCTGTCGTTTCCGTAGAAACATTACTCGATTTAGAAGGAGAAGTCATAGAACACATAGTATTTCATAGCGACGCAATTCCCGTGTGAATTCGTCAATGTGTGGGAGTGAGGGATGCAGTAAAGAAGGATTAGTGGATCGGAAATGTGATTGTCTTATTCCAAAAGAAAATCCTGTCGTTTCCATAGAAACGTTACTCGATTTAGAAGGAAATGTCTTAGAACACATAGTATTTCATACCGACGCAATTTCCGTGTGAATTCGTCAATGTGTGGGAGTGAGGGATGCAGTAAAGAAGGATTAGTGGATCGGAAATGAGATTGTCGTATCCCAAAAGAAAATCCTGTCGTTTCCATAGAAACGTTACTCGATTTCGTAGGAAATGTCTTAGAACACATAGTATTTCATAGCGACGCAATTTCCGTGTGAATTTGTCAATGTGTGGGAGTGAGGGATGCAGTAAAGAAGGATTAGTGGATCGGAAACGAGATTGTCGTATCCCAAAAGAAAATCCTGTCGTTCCCATAGAAACGTTACTTGATTTAGAAAGAAATGTCTTAGAACACATAGTATTTCATAGCGACGCAATTTCCGTGTGAATTCGTCAATGAGTGGGAGTGAGGGACGCAGTAAAGAAGGATTAGTGGATCGGAAATGAGATTGTCGTATCCCAAAAGAAAATCCTGTCGTTTCCATAGAAACGTTACTTGATTTAGAAGGAGAAGTCATAGAACGCATAGTATTTCATAGCGACGCAATTTCCGTGTGAATTCGTCAATGAGTGGGAGTGAGGGATGCAGTAAAGAAGAATTAGTGGATCGGAAATGAGTTTGTCGTATCCCAAAAGAAAATCCTGTCGTCCCCATAGAAACGATACTCGATTTAGAAGGAGAAGTCATAGAACCCATAGTATTTCGTAGCGACGCAATATCCGTGTGAATTCGTCAATGTGTGGGAGTGAGGGATGCAGTATAGAAGGAATAGTGGATCGGAAATGTGATTGTCGTATCCCAAAAGAAAACCCTGTCGTTTCCATAGAAACGTTACTCGATTTAGAAGGAAATGTCTCAGAACACATAGTATTTCATAGCGACGCAATTTCCGTGTGAATTCGTCAATTTGTGGGAGTGAGGGATGCAGTAAAGAAGGATTAGTGGATCGGAAATGTGATTGTCGTATCCCAAAAGAAAATCCTTTCGTTTCCATAGAAACGTTACTCGATTTAGAAGGAAATGTCTTAGAACACATAGTATTTCAAAGCGACGCAATTTCCGTGTCAATTCGTCAATGAGTGGGAGTGAGGGATGCAGTAAAGAAGGATTAGTGGATCGGAAATGTGATTGTTGTATCACAAAAGAAAATCCTGTCGTTTCCATAGAAACGTTACTCAATTTAGATGGAAATGTCTTAGAACACATAGTATTTCATAGCGGCGCAATTTCCGTGTGAACTCGTCAATGTGTGGGAGTGAGGGATGCAGTAAAGAAGGATTAGTGGATCGGAAATGGGATTGTCGTATCCCAAAAGAAAATCCTGTCGTTTCCATAGAAACGTTACTCGATTTAGAAGGAAATGTCTTAGAACACATAGTATTTCATAGCGACGCAATTTCCGTGTGAATTCGTCAATGTGTGGGAGTGAGGGATGCAGTAAAGAAGGATTAGTGGATCGGAAATGTGATTGTCGTATCCCAAAAGGAAATCCTGTCGTTTCCGTAGAAACGTTACTCGATTTAGAAGGAAATGTCTTGGAACACATAGTATTTCATAGCGACGCAATTTCCGTGTCATTTCGTCAATGAGTGGGAGTGAGGGATGCAGTAAAGAAGGATTAGTGGATCGGAAATGAGATTGTCGGATCCCAAAAGAAAATCCTGTCGTTTCCATAGAAACGTTACTCGATTTAGAAGGAGAAGTCATAGAACACATAGTATTTCATAACGACGCAATTTCCGTGTGAATTCGTCAATGTGTGGGAGTGGGGGATGCAGTAAAGAAGGATTAGTGGATCGGAAATGTGATTGTCGTATCCCAAAAGAAAATCCTGTCGTTTCCATAGAAATGTTACTCGATTTCGAAGGAAATGTCTTAGAACACATAGTATTTCATAGCGGCGCAATTTCCGTGTGAACTCGTCAATGTGTGGGAGTGAGGGATGCAGTAAAGAAGGATTAGTGGATCGGAAATGGGATTGTCGTATCCCAAAAGAAAATCCTGTCGTTTCCATAGAAACGTTACTCGATTTAGAAGGAAATGTCTTAGAACACATAGTATTTCATAGCGACGCAATTTCCGTGTGAATTCGTCAATGTGTGGGAGTGAGGGATGCAGTAAAGAAGGTTTAGTGGATCGGAAATGTGATTGTCGTATCCCAAAAGAAAATCCCGTCGTTTGCATAGAAACGTTGCTCGATTTAGAAGGAGACGTTATAGAACACATAGTATTTCATAACGACGCAATTTCCGTGTGAAATCGTCAATGTGTGGGAGTGGGGGATGCAGTAAAGAAGGATTAGTGGATCGGAAATGTGATTGTCGTATCCCAAAAGAAAATCCTTTCGTTTCCATAGAAATGTTACTCGATTTCGAAGGAAATGTCTTAGAACACATAGTATTTCATAGCGACGCAATTTCCGTGTGAATTCGTCAATGTGTGGAAGTGAGGGATGCAGTAAAGAAGGATTAGTGGATCGGAAATGTGATTGTCGTATCCCAAAAGAAAATCCTGTCGTTCCCATAGAAACGTTACTCGATTTAGAAGGAAATGTCTTAGAACACATAGTATTTCATAGCGACGCCATTTCCGTGTGAATTCGTCAATGAGTGGGAGTGAGGGATGCAGTAAAGAAGGATTAGTGGATCGGAAATGAGATTGTCGTATCCCAAAAGAAAATCCTGTCGTTTCCATAGAAACGTTACTCGATTTAGAAGGAGAAGTCATAGAACACATAGTATTTCATAGCGACGCAATTTCCGTGTGAATTCGTCAATGTGTGGGAGTGAGGGATGCAGTAAAGAAGGATTAGTGAATAGGAAATGTGATTGTCGTATCCCAAAAGAAAATCCTGTCGTTTCCCTAGAAACGTTGCTCGATTTACAAGGAAATGTCTTAGAACACATAGTATTTCATGGCGACGCAATTTCCAAGTGAAATCGTCAATCTGAGGGAGTGAGGGATGCAGTAAAGAAGGATTAGTGGATCGGAAATGAGATTGTCGTATCCCAAAAGAAAATCCTGTCATTTCCATAGAAACGTTACTCGATTTAGAACGAATTGTCATAGAACACATAGTATTTCATAGCGACGCAATTTCCGTGTGAATTCGTCAAAGTGTGGGAGTGAGGGATGCAGTAAAGAAGGATTAGTGGATCGGAAATGTGATTGTCGTATCCCAAAAGAAAATCCTGTCATTTCCATAGAAACGTTACTCGATTTAGAAGGAATTGTCATAGAACACATAGTATTTCATAGCGACGCAATTTCCGTGTGAATTCGTCAAAGTGTGGGAGTGAGGGATGCAGTAAAGAAGGATTAGTGGATCGGAAATGTGATTGTCGTATCCCAAAAGAAAATCCTGTCGCTTCCATAGAAACGTTAACCGATTTAGAAGGAGAAGTCATAGAACACATAGTATTTCATAGCGACGCAATTTCCGTGTGAATTCGTCAATGTGTGGGAGTGAGGGATGCAGTAGAGAAGGATTTGTCGATCGGAAATGAGATTGTCGTATCCCAAAAGAAAATCCTGTCGTTTCCATAGAAACGTTAATCGATTTAGAAGGAAATGTCTTAGAACACATAGTATTTCATAGCGACGCAATTTCCGTGTGAATTCGTCAATGTGTGGGAGTGAGGGATGCAGTAAAGAAGGAATAGTGGATCGGAAATGAGATTGCCGTATCCCAAAAGAAAATCCCGTCGTTTCCATAGAAACGTTACTCGATTTAGAAGGAGAAGTCATAGAACCCATAGTATTTCATAGCGACGCAATTTCCGTGTGAATTCGTCAATGTGTGGGAGAGAGGGATGCAGTAAAGAAGGATTAGTGGATCGGAAATGAGATTGTCGTATCCCAAAAGAAAATCCTGTCATTTCCATAGAAACGTTACTCGATTTACAAGGAATTGTCATAGAACACATAGTATTTCATAGCGACGCAATTTCCGTGTGAATTCGTCAAAGTGTGGGAGTGAGGGATGCAGTAAAGAAGGATTAGTGGATCGGAAATGTGATTGTCGTATCCCAAAAGAAAATCCTGTCGCTTCCATAGAAACGTTAACCGATTTAGAAGGAGAAGTCATAGAACACATAGTATTTCATAGCGACGCAATTTCCGTGTGAATTCGTCAATGTGTGGGAGTGAGGGATGCAGTAGAGAAGGATTTGTCGATCGGAAATGAGATTGTCGTATCCCAAAAGAAAATCCTGTCGTTTCCATAGAAACGTTAATCGATTTAGAAGGAAATGTCTTAGAACACATAGTATTTCATAGCGACGCAATTTCCGTGTGAATTCGTCAATGTGTGGGAGTGAGGGATGCAGTAAAGAAGGATTAGTGGATCGGAAATGAGATTGTCGTATCCCAAAAGAAAGTCCTGTCGTTTCCATAGAAACGTTACTCGATTTAGAAGTAAATGTCTTAGAACACATAGTATTTCATAGCGACGCAATTTCCGTGTGAATTCGTCAATGTGTGGGAGTGAGGGATGCAGTAAAGAAGGATTAGTGGATCGGAAATGTGATTGTCGTAGCCCAAAAGAAAATCTTTTCGTTTCCATAGGAACGTTACTCGATTTAGAAGGAAATGTCTTAGAACACATAGTATTTCATAGCGACGCAATTTCTGTGTGAATTCGTCAATGTGTGGGAGTGAGGGATGCAGTAAAGAAGGATTAGTGGATTGGAAATGAGATTGTCGTATCCCAAAAGAAAATCCTGTCGTTTCCATAGAAACGTTACTCAATTTAGATGGAAATGTCTTAGAACACATAGTATTTCATAGAGACGCAATTTCCGTGTGAATTCGTCAATGTGTGGGAGTGAGGGATGCAGTAAAGAAGGATTAGTGGATCGGAAATGGGATTGTCGTATCCCAAAAGAAAATCCTGTCGTTTCCATAGAAACGTTACTCGATTTAGAAGGAAATGTCTTAGGACACATAGTATTTCATAGCGACGCAATTTCCGTGTGAATTCGTCAATGTGTGGGAGTGAGGGATGCAGTAAAGAAGGATTAGTGGATCGGAAATGTGATTGTCGTATCTCAAAAGAAAATCCTGTCGTTTCCATAGAAACGTTGCTCGATTTAGAAGGAAAAGTCTTAGAACACATAGTATTCCATAGCGTCGCAAGTTAATTGTGATTTCGTCGATGTGTGGGAGTGAGGGATGCAGTAAAGAAGGATTAGTGGATCGGAAATGTTATAGTCGGAACCCAAAAGAAAATCCTGTCGTTTCCGTAGAAACGTTACTCGATTTAGAAGGAAATGTCTTGGAACACATAGTATTCCATAGCGACGCAATTTCCGTGTGAATTCGTCAATGAGTGAGAGTGAGGGATGCAGTAAAGGAGGATTAGTGGATCGGAAATGTGATTGTCGTATCCCAAAAGAAAATCCTGTCGTTTCCATAGAAACGTTTATCGATTTAGAAGGAAATGTCTTAGAACACATAGTATCTCATAGCGACGCAATTTCCGTGTGAATTCGTCAAAGTGTGGGAGTGAGGGATGCAGTAAAGATGGATTAGTAGATCTGAAATGAGATTGTCGTATCCCAAAAGAAAATCCTGTCGTTTCCATAGAAACGTTACTCGATTTAGAAGGAAATGTCATAGAACACATAGTATTTCATAGCGACGCAATTTCCGTGTGAATTCGTCAAAGTGTGGGAGTGAGGGATGCAGTAAAGAAGGATTAGTGGATCGGAAATGTGATTGTCGTATCCCAAAAGAAAATCCTGTCGCTTCCATAGAAACGTTAACCGATTTAGAAGGAGAAGTCATAGAACACATAGTATTTCATAGCGACGCAATTTCCGTGTGAATTCGTCAATGTGTGGGAGTGAGGGATGCAGTAAAGAAGGATTAGTGGATCGGAAATGTGATTGTCGTATCCCAAAAGAAAATCCTGTCGTTTCCATAGAAACGTTACACGATTTAGAAGGAGAAGTCATAGAACCCATAGTATTTCATAGCGACGCAATTTCCGTGTGAATTCGTCAATGTGTGGGAGTGAGGGATGCAGGAAAGAAGGATTAGTGGATCGGAAATGAGATTGTCGTATCCCAAAAGAAAATCCTGTCGTTTCCATAGAAACGTAACTCGATTTAGAAGGAGAAGTCATAGAACACATAGTATTTCATAGCGACGCAATTTCCGTGTGAATTCAACAATGTGTGGGAGTGAGGGATGCAGTAAAGAAGGATTAGTGGATCGGAAATGTGATTGTCGTATCCCAAAAGAAAATCCTGTCGTTTCCATAGAAACGTTTATCGATTTAGAAGGAAATGTCTTAGAACACATAGTATCTCATAGCGACGCAATTTCCGTGTGAATTCGTCAATGTGTGGGAGTGAGGGATGCAGTAAAGAAGGATTAGTAGATCTGAAATGAGATTGTCGTATCCCAAAAGAAAATCCTGTCGTTTCCATAGAAACGTTACTCGATTTAGAAGGAAATGTCATAGAACACAATGTATTTCATAGCGACGCAATTTCCGTGTGAATTCGTCAAAGTGTGGATGTGAGGGATGCAGTAAAGAAGGATTAGTGGATCGGAAATGTGAATGTCGTATCCCAAAAGAAAATCCTGTCGCTTCCATAGAAACGTTAACCGATTTAGAAGGAGAAGTCATAGAACACATAGTATTTCATAGCGACGCAATTTCCGTGTGAATTCGTCAATGTGTGGGAGTGAGGGATGCAGTAGAGAAGTTTTTGTCGATCGGAAATGAGATTGTCGTATCCCAAAAGAAAATCCTGTCGTTTCCATAGAAACGTTAATCGATTTAGAAGGAAATGTCTTAGAACACATAGTATTTCATAGCGACGCAATTTCCGTCTGAATTCGTCAATGTGTGGGAGTGAGGGATGCAGTAAAGAAGGATTAGTGGATCGGAAATGAGATTGTCGTATCCCAAAAGAAAGTCCTGTCGTTTCCATAGAAACGTTACTCGATTTAGAAGGAAATGTCTTAGAACACATAGTATTTCATAACGACGTAATTTCCGTGTGAATTCGTCAATGTGTGGGAGTGGGGGATGCAGTAAAGAAGGATTAGTGGTTCGGAAATGTGATTGTCGTATCCCAAAAGAAAATCCTGTCGTTTCCATAGAAACGTTACTCGATTTCGAAGGAAATGTCTTAGAACACATAGTATTTCATAGCGACGCAATTTCCGTGTGAATTCGTCAATGTGTGGGAGTGAGGGATGCAGTAAAGAAGGATTAGTGGATCGGAAATGTGATTATCGTATCCCAAAAGAAAATCCTGTCGTTTCCATAGAAACGTTACTCGATTTAGAAGGATATGTCTTAGAACACATAGTATTTCATAGCGACGCAATTTCCGTGTGAATTCGTCAATGTGTGGGAGTGAGGGATGCAGTAAAGAAGGATTAGTGGATCGGAAATGAGATTGTCGTATCCCAAAAGAAAATCCTGTCGTTTCCGTAGAAACATTACTCGATTTAGAAGGAGAAGTCATAGAACACATAGTATTTCCATAGCGACGCAATTTCCGTGTGAATTCGTCAATGTGTGGGAGTGAGGGATGCAGTAAAGAAGGATTAGTGGATCGGAAATGTGATTGTCGTATTCCAAAAGAAAATCCTGTCGTTTCCATAGAAACGTTACTCGATTTAGAAGGAAATGTCTTAGAACACATAGTATTTCATACCGACGCAATTTCCGTGTGAATTCGTCAATGTGTGGGAGTGAGGGATGCAGTAAAGAAGGATTAGTGGATCGGAAATGTTATAGTCGTAACCCAAAAGAAAATCCTGTCGTTTCCGTAGAAACGTTACTCGATTTTGAAGGAAATGTCTTGGAACACATAGTATTCCATAGCGACGCAATTTCCGTGTGAATTCGTCAATGAGTGAGAGTGAGGGATGCAGTAAAGAAGGATTTGTGGATCGGAAATGAGATTGTCGTATCCCAAACGAAAATCCTGTCGTTTCCATAGAAACTTTACTCGATTTCGAAGGAAATGTCTTAGAACACATAGTATTTCATAGCGACGCAATTTCCGTGTGAATTCGTCAATGTGTGGGAGTGAGGGATGCAGTAAAGAAGGATTAGTGGATCTGAAATAAGATTGTCGTATCCCAAAAGAAAATCCTGTCGTTTCCATAGAAATGTTACTCGATTTAGAAGGAGAAGTCATAGAACACATAGTATTTCATAGCGACGCAATTTCCGTGTGAATTCGTCAATGTGTGGGAGTGAGGGATGCAGTAGAGAAGGATTAGTGGATTGGAAATGAGATTGTCGTATCCCAAAAGAAAATCCTGTCGTTTCCATAGAAACGTTACTCGACTTAGAAGGAAATGTCTTAGAACACATAGAATTTCATAGCGACGCAATTTCCGTGTGAACTCGTCAGTGTGTGGGAGTGAGGGATGCAGTAAAGAATGATTAGTGGATCGGAAATGAGATTGTCGTATCCCAAAAGAAAATCCTGTCGTTTCCATAGAAACGTTACTCGATTTAGATGGAGAAGTCATAGAACCCATGGTATTTCATAGCGACGCTATATCCGTGTGAATTCGTCAATGTGTGGGAGTGAGGGATGCAGTAAAGAAGGATTAGTGGATCGGAAATGTGATTGTCGTATCCCAAAAGGAAATCCTTTCTTTTCCATAGAAACGTTACTCGATTTAGAAGGAAATGTCTTAGAACACACAGTATTTCATAGCGACGCAATTTCCGTGTGAATTCGTCAATGTGTGGCAGTGAGGGATGCAGTAAAGAAGGATTAGTGGATCGGAAATGTGATTGTCGTATCCCAAAAGAAAATCCTGTCGTTTCCATAGAAACGTTACTCGATTTAGAATGAAATCTCTTGGAACACATAGTATTTCATGGCGACGCAATTTCCGTGTGAATTCGTCAATGTGTGGGAGTGAGGGATGCAATAAAGGAGGATTAGTGGATCGGAAATGCGATTGTCGTATCCCAAAAGAAAATCCTGTCGTTTCCATAGAAACGTTGCTCGATTTAGAAGGAAATGTCTTAGAACACATAGTATTTCATAGCGACGCAATTTCCGTGTGAATTCGTCAATGTGTGGGAGTGAGGGATGCAGTAAAGAAGGATTAGTGGATCGGAAATGTGATTGTCGTATTCCAAAAGAAAATCCTGTCGTTTCCATAGAAACGTTACTCGATTTAGAAGGAAATGTCTTAGAACACATAGTATTTCATACCGACGCAATTTCCGTGTGAATTCGTCAATGTGTGGGAGTGAGGGATGCAGTAAAGAAGGATTAGTGGATCGGAAATGTTATAGTCGTAACCCAAAAGAAAATCCTGTCGTTTCCGTAGAAACGTTACTCGATTTTGAAGGAAATGTCTTGGAACACATAGTATTCCATAGCGACGCAATTTCCGTGTGAATTCGTCAATGAGTGAGAGTGAGGGATGCAGTAAAGAAGGATTTGTGGATCGGAAATGAGATTGTCGTATCCCAAACGAAAATCCTGTCGTTTCCATAGAAACTTTACTCGATTTCGAAGGAAATGTCTTAGAACACATAGTATTTCATAGCGACGCAATTTCCGTGTGAATTCGTCAATGTGTGGGAGTGAGGGATGCAGTAAAGAAGGATTAGTGGATCTGAAATAAGATTGTCGTATCCCAAAAGAAAATCCTGTCGTTTCCATAGAAATGTTACTCGATTTAGAAGGAGAAGTCATAGAACACATAGTATTTCATAGCGACGCAATTTCCGTGTGAATTCGTCAATGTGTGGGAGTGAGGGATGCAGTAGAGAAGGATTAGTGGATTGGAAATGAGATTGTCGTATCCCAAAAGAAAATCCTGTCGTTTCCATAGAAACGTTACTCGACTTAGAAGGAAATGTCTTAGAACACATAGAATTTCATAGCGACGCAATTTCCGTGTGAACTCGTCAGTGTGTGGGAGTGAGGGATGCAGTAAAGAATGATTAGTGGATCGGAAATGAGATTGTCGTATCCCAAAAGAAAATCCTGTCGTTTCCATAGAAACGTTACTCGATTTAGATGGAGAAGTCATAGAACCCATGGTATTTCATAGCGACGCTATATCCGTGTGAATTCGTCAATGTGTGGGAGTGAGGGATGCAGTAAAGAAGGATTAGTGGATCGGAAATGTGATTGTCGTATCCCAAAAGGAAATCCTTTCTTTTCCATAGAAACGTTACTCGATTTAGAAGGAAATGTCTTAGAACACACAGTATTTCATAGCGACGCAATTTCCGTGTGAATTCGTCAATGTGTGGGAGTGAGGGATGCAGTAAAGAAGGATTAGTGGATCGGAAATGTGATTGTCGTATCCCAAAAGAAAATCCTGTCGTTTCCATAGAAACGTTACTCGATTTAGAATGAAATCTCTTGGAACACATAGTATTTCATGGCGACGCAATTTCCGTGTGAATTCGTCAATGTGTGGGAGTGAGGGATGCAATAAAGGAGGATTAGTGGATCGGAAATGCGATTGTCGTATCCCAAAAGAAAATCCTGTCGTTTCCATAGAAACGTTGCTCGATTTAGAAGGAAATGTCTTAGAACACATAGTATTTCATAGCGACGCAATTTCCGTGTGAATTCGTCAATGTGTGGGAGTGAGGGATGCAGTAAAGAAGGATTAGTGGATCGGAAATGTGATTGTCGTATTCCAAAAGAAAATCCTGTCGTTTCCATAGAAACGTTACTCGATTTAGAAGGAAATGTCTTAGAACACATAGTATTTCATACCGACGCAATTTCCGTGTGAATTCGTCAATGTGTGGGAGTGAGGGATGCAGTAAAGAAGGATTAGTGGATCGGAAATGTTATAGTCGTAACCCAAAAGAAAATCCTGTCGTTTCCGTAGAAACGTTACTCGATTTTGAAGGAAATATCTTGGAACACATAGTATTCCATAGCGACGCAATTTCCGTGTGAATTCGTCAATGAGTGAGAGTGAGGGATGCAGTAAAGAAGGATTTGTGGATCGGAAATGAGATTGTCGTATCCCAAACGAAAATCCTGTCGTTTCCATAGAAACTTTACTCGATTTCGAAGGAAATGTCTTAGAACACATAGTATTTCATAGCGACGGAATTTCCGTGTGAATTCGTCAATGTGTGGGAGTGAGGGATGCAGTAAAGAAGGATTAGTGGATCTGAAATAAGATTGTCGTATCCCAAAAGAAAATCCTGTCGTTTCCATAGAAATGTTACTCGATTTAGAAGGAGAAGTCATAGAACACATAGTATTTCATAGCGACGCAATTTCCGTGTGAATTCGTCAATGTGTGGGAGTGAGGGATGCAGTAGAGAGGGATTAGTGGATTGGAAATGAGATTGTCGTATCCCAAAAGAAAATCCTGTCGTTTCCATAGAAACGTTACTCGACTTAGAAGGAAATGTCTTAGAACACATAGAATTTCATAGCGACGCAATTTCCGTGTGAACTCGTCAGTGTGTGGGAGTGAGGGATGCAGTAAAGAATGATTAGTGGATCGGAAATGAGATTGTCGTATCCCAAAAGAAAATCCTGTCGTTTCCATAGAAACGTTACTCGATTTAGAAGGAGAAGTCATAGAACCCATGGTATTTCATAGCGACGCCATATCCGTGTGAATTCGTCAATGTGTGGGAGTGAGGGATGCAGTAAAGAAGGATTAGTGGATCGGAAATGTGATTGTCGTATCCCAAAAGGAAATCCTTTCTTTTCCATAGAAACGTTACTCGATTTAGAAGGAAATGTCTTAGAACACATAGTATTTCATAGCGACGCAATTTCCGTGTGAATTCGTCAATGTGTGGGAGTGAGGGATGCAGTAAAGAAGGATTAGTGGATCGGAAATGTGATTGTCGTATCCCAAAAGAAAATCCTGTCGTTTCCATAGAAACGTTACTCGATTTAGAATGAAATGTCTTAGAACACATAGTATTTCATGGCGACGCAATTTCCGTGTGAATTCGTCAATGTGTGGGAGTGAGGGATGCAATAAAGGAGGATTAGTGGATCGGAAATGCGATTGTCGTATCCCAAAAGAAAATCCTGTCGTTTCCATAGAAACGTTGCTCGATTTAGAAGGAAATGTCTTAGAACACATAGTATTTCATAGCGACGCAATTTCCGTGTGAATTCGTCAATGTGTGGGAGTGAGGGATGCAGTAAAGAAGGATTAGTGGATCGGAAATATGATTGTCTTATCCCAAAAGAAAATCCTGTCGTTTCCATAGAAACGTTGCTAGATTTAGAAGGAAATGTCTTAGAACACATAGTATTTCATAGCGACGCAAGTTCCATGTGAATTCCTCAATGTGTTGGAGTGAGGGATGCAGTAAAGAAGGATTAGTGGATCGGAAATGTAATTGTCGTATCCCAAAAGAAAATCCTGTCGTTTCCATAGAAACGTTACTCGATTTCGAAGTGAATGTCTTAGAACACATAGCATTTCAAAGCGACGAAATTTCCGTGTGAATTCGTCAATGTGTGGGAGTGAGGGATGCAGTAAAGAAGGATTAGTGGATCTGAAATGAGATTGTCGTATACCAAAGGAAAATCCTGTCGTTTCCATAGAAATGTTACTCGATTTAGAAGGAAATGTCATAGAACACATAGTATTTCATAGCGACGCAATTTCCGTGTGAATTCGTCAAAGTGTGGGTGTGAGGGATGCAGTAAAGAAGGATTAGTGGATCGGAAATGTGATTGTCGTATCCCAAAAGAAAATCCTGTCGTTTCCATAGAAACGTTACTCGATTTAGAAGGAGAGGTCATAGAACACATAGTATTTCATAGCGACGCAATTTCCGTGAGAATTCGTCAATGTGTGGGAGTGAGGGATGCAGTAGAGAAGGATTAGTGGATCGGAAATGAGATTGTCGTATCCCAGAAGAAAATCCTGTCGTTTCCATAGAAACGTTTCTCGATTTAGAAGGAGATGTCATAGAACACATAGTATTTCATAGCGACGCAATTTCCGTGTGAATTCGTCAATGTGTGGGAGTGACGGATGCAGTAAAGAAGGATTAGTGGATCGGAAATGTGATTGTCGTATCCCAAAAGAAAATCCTGTCGATTCCATGGAAACGTTACTCGATTTAGAAGCAAATGTCTTAGAACACATAGTATTTCATAGCGACGCAATTTCCACGTGAATTCGTCAATGTGTGGGAGTGAGGGATGCAGTAAAGAAGGATTAGTGGATCGGAAATGTGATTGTCGTATCCCAAAAGAAAATCCTGTCGTTTCCGTAGAAACGTTACTCGATTTAGAAGGAAATGTTTTGGAACACATAGTATTTCATAGCGACGCAATTTCCGTGTGAATTCGTCAATGTGTGGGAGTGAGGGATGCAGTAAAGAAGGATTAATGGATCGGAAATGAAATTGTCGTATCCCAAATGAAAATCCTGTCGTTACCATAGAAACGAAACTCGATTTAGAAGGAGAAGTCATAGAACCCATAGCAATTCATAGCGACGCAATTTCCATGTGAATTCGTCAATGTGTGGGAGTGAGGGATGCAGTAAAGAAGGATTAGTGGATCGGATATGTGATAGACGTATACCAAAAACAAAATCCTGTCGTTTCCATAGAAACGTTCCTCGATTTAGAAGGAGAAGTCATAGAACCCATGGTATTTCATAGCGACGCAATTTCCGTGTGAATTCGTCAATCTGTGGGAGTGAGGGGTGCAGTAAAGAAGGATTAGTGGATCGGAAATGAGATTGTCGTATCCCAAAAGAAAATCCTGTCGTTTCCATAGAAACGTTACTCGATTTAGAAGGAAAAGTCATAGAACACATAGTATTTCATAGCGACGCAATTTCCGTGTGAATTCGTCAATGTATGGGAGTGAGGGATGCAGTAGAGAAGGATTAGTGGATCGGAAATGAGATTGTCGTATCCCAAAAGAAAATCCTGTCGTTTCCATAGAAACGTTTATCGATTTCGAAGGAAATGTCTTAGAACACATAGTATTTCATAGCGACGCAATTTCCGTGTGAATTCGTCAATGTGTGCGAGTGAGGGATGCAGTAAAGAAGGATTAGTGGATCGGAAATGAGATTGTCGTATCCCAAAAGAAAATCCTGTCGTTTCCTTAGAAACGTTACTCGATTTAGAAGGAATTGTCATAGAACACATAGTATTTCATAGCGACGCAATTTCCGTGTGTATTCGTCAAAATGTGGGAGTGAGGGATGCAGTAGAGAAATATTAGTGGATCGGAAATGAGATTGTCGTATCCCAAAAGAAAATCCGGTCGTTTCCATAGAAACGTTACTCGATTTAGAAGGAAATGTCTTAGAACACATAGTATTTCATAGCGACGCAATTTCCGTGTGAATTCGTCAATGTGTGGGAGTGAGGGATGCAGTAAAGAAGGATTAGTGGATCGGAAATGAGATTGTCGTATCCCAAAAGAAAATCCTGTCGTTCCCATAGAAACGTTACTCGATTTAGAAGGAAATGTCTTAGAACACATAGTATTTCATAGCGACGCAATTTCCGTGTGAATTCGTCAATGTGTGGGAGTGAGGGATGCAGTATAGAAGGATTAGTGGACCGGAAATGTGATTGTCGTATCCCAAAAGAAAATCCTGTCGTTTCCATAGAAACGTTGCTCGATTTAGAAGGAAATGTCTTAGAACACAAAGTATTTCATAGCGACGAAATTTCCGTGTGAATTCGTCAATGTGTGGGAGTGAGGGATGCAGTAAAGAAGGATTAGTGGATCTGAAATGAGATTGTAGTATCCCAAAAGAAAATCCTGTCGTTTCCATAGAAACGTTACTCGATTTAGAAGGAAATGTCATAGAACACATAGTATTTCATAGCGACGCAATTTCCGTGTGAATTCGTCAATGTGTGAGAGTGAGGGATGCAGTAAAGAAGGATTAGTGGATTGGAAATGTGATTGTCGTATCCCAAAAGAAAATCCTGTCGTTTCCATAGAAACGTACTCGATTTAGAAGGAGAAGTCATAGAACACATAGTATTTCATAGCGACGCAATTTCCGTGTGAATTCGTCAATGTGTGGGAGTGAGGGATGCAGTAGAGAAGGATTAGTGGATCGGAAATGAGATTGTCGTATCCCAAAAGAAAATCCTGTCGTTTCCATAGAAACGTTACTCGATTTAGAAGGAAATGTCTTAGAACACATAGTATTTCATAGCGACGCAATTTCCGTGTGAATTCGTCAATATGTGGGAGTGAGGGATGCAGTAAAGAAGGATTAGTGGATCGGAAATGAGATTGTCGTATCCCAAAAGAAAATCCTGTCGTTTCCATAGAAACGTTACTCGATTTAGAAGGAGAAGTCATAGAACACATAGTATTTCAAAGCGACGCAATTTCCGTGTGAATTCGTCAATGTCTGGGAGTGAGGGATGCAGTAAAGAAGAATTAGTGGATCGGAAATGTGATTGTCGTATCCCAATAGAAAATCCTGTCGTTTCCATAGAAACGTTTCTCGATATAGAAGGAAATGTCTTAGAACACATAGTATTTCATAGCGACGCAATTTCCATGTGAATTCGTTAATGTGTGGGAGTGAGGGATGCAGTAAAGAAGGATTAGTGGATCGGAAATGTGATTGTCGTATCCCAAAAGAAAATCCTGTCGTTTCCGTAGAAATGTTACTCGATTTAGAAGGAAATGTCTTGGAACACATAGTATTTCATAGCGACGCAATTTCCGCGTGAATTCGTCAATGAGTGGGAGTGAGGGATGCAGTAAAGAAGGATTAGTGGATCGGAAATGAGATTGTCGTATCCCAAAAGAAAATCTTGTCGTTTCCATGGCAACGTTACTCGATTTAGAAGGAGTAGTCATAGAACCCATAGTAATTCATAGCGACGCAATTTCCGTGTGAATTCGTCAATGTGAGGGAGTGAGGGATGAAGTAAAGAAGGATTAGTGGATCGGAAATGAGATTGTCGTATACCAAAAGAAAATCCTGTCGTTTCCATAGAAACGTTACTCGATTTAGAAGGAGAAGTCATAGAACACATAGTATTTCATAGCGACGCAATTTCCGTGTGAATTTGTCAATGTGTGGGTGTGAGGGATGCAGTAGAGAAGGATTAGTGGATCGGAAATGAGATTGTCGTATCCCAAAAGAAAATCCTGTCGTTTCCATAGAAACGTTACTCGATTTAGAATGAGAAGTCTTAGAACACATAGTATTTCATAGCGACGCAATTTCCGTGTGAATTCGTCAATGTGTGGGAGTGAGGGATGCAGTAAAGAAGGACTAGTGGATCGGAAATGAGATTGTCGTATCCCAAAAGAAAATCCTGTCGTTTCCATAGAAACGTTACTCGATTTAGAAGGAGAAGTCGTAGAACACATAGTATTTCATAGCGACGCAATTTCCGTGTGAATTCGTCTGTGTGTGGGAGTGAGGGATGCAGTAAAGAAGGATTAGTGGATCGGAAATGTGATTGTCGTATCCCAAAAGAAAATCCTGTCGTTTCCATAGAAACGTTACTCGATTTAGAAGGAAATGTCTTAGAACACATAGTATTTCATAGCGACGCAATTTCCGTGTGAATTCGTCAATGTGTGGGAGTGAGGGATGCAGTAAAGAAGGATTAGTGGATCTGAAATGTGATTGTCGTATCCCAAAAGAAAATCCTGTCGTTTCCATAGAAACGTTGCTCGATTTAGGAGGAAATGTCGTAGAACACATAGTAATTCATAGCGACGCAATTTCCATGTGAATTCGTCAATGTGTGGGAGTGAGGGATGCAGTAAAGAAGGATTAGTGGTTCGGAAATGTGATTGTCGTATCCCAAAATAAAATCCTGTCGTTTCCATAGAAACGTTACTCGATTTAGAAGGAGAAGTCGTAGAACACATAGTATTTCATAGCGACGCAATTTCCGTGTGAATTCGTCAATGAGTGGGAGTGAGGGATGCAGTAAAGAAGGATTAGTGGATCGGAAATGTGATTGTCGTATCCCAAAAGAAAATCCTGTCGTTTCCATAGAAACGTTACTCGATTTCGAAGGAAATGTCTTAGAACACATAGTATTTCATAGCGACGCAATTTCCGTGTGAATTCGTCAATGTGTGGGAGTGAGGGATGCAGTAAAGAAGGATTAGTGGTTCTGAAATGAGATTGTCGTATCCCAAAAGAAAATCCTGTCGTTTCCATAGAAACGTTACTCGATTTAGAAGGAAATGTCATAGAACACATAGTATTTCATAGCGACGCTATTTCCGTGTGAATTCGTCAATGTGTGGGAGTGAGGGATGCAGTAAAGGAGGACTAGTGGATCGGAAATGTGATTGTCGTATACCAAAAGAAAATCCTTTCGTTTCCATAGAAACGTTACTCGATTTAGGAGGAGAAGTCTTAGAACACATAGTATTTCATTGCGACGCAATTTCCGTGTGAATTCGTCAATGTGTGGGAGTGAGGGATGCAGTAAAGAAGGATTAGTGGATCGGAAATGAGATTGTCGTATCCCCAAAGAAAATCCTGTCGTTTCCATAGTAACGTTACTCTATTTAGAAGGAGAAGTCGTAGAACACATAGTATTTCATAGCGATGCAATTTCCGTGTGAATTCGTCAATGTGTGGGAGTGAGGGATGCAGTAAAGAAGGATTAGTGGATCAGAAATGAGATTGTCGTATCCCAAAAAAAAATCCTGTCGTTTCCATAGAAACGTTACTCGATTTAGAAGGAAATGTCATAGAACACATAGTATTTCATAGCGACGCTATTTCCGTGTGAATTCGTCAATGTGTGGGAGTGAGGGATGCAGGAAAGAAGGATTAGTGGATCGGAAATGTGATTGTCGTATCCCAAAAGAAAATCCTGTCGTTTCCATAGAAACGTTACTCGATTTAGAAGGAAATGTCATAGAACACATAGTATTTCATAGCGACGCAATTTCCGTGTGAATTCGTCAAAATGTGGGAGTGAGGGATGCAGTAGAGAAATATTAGTGGATCGGAAATGAGATTGTCGTATCCCAAAAGAAAATCCGGTCGTTTCCATAGAAACGTTACTCGATTTAGAAGGAAATGTCTTAGAACACATAGTATTTCATAGCGACGCAATTTCCGTGTGAATTCGTCAATGTGTGGGAGTGAGGGATGCAGTAAAGAAGGATTAGTGGATCGGAAATGAGATTGTCGTATCCCAAAAGAAAATCCTGTCGTTCCCATAGAAACGTTACTCGATTTAGAAGGAAATGTCTTAGAACACATAGTATTTCATAGCGACGCAATTTCCGTGTGAATTCGTCAATGTGTGGGAGTGAGGGATGCAGTATAGAAGGATTAGTGGATCGGAAATGAGATTGTCGTATCCCAAAAGAAAATCCTGTCGTTTCCATAGAAACGTTGCTCGATTTAGAAGGAAATATCTTAGAACACAAAGTATTTCATAGCGACGAAATTTCCGTGTGAATTCGTCAATGTGTGGGAGTGAGGGATGCAGTAAAGAAGGATTAGTGGATCTGAAATGAGATTGTAGTATCCCAAAAGAAAATCCTGTCGTTTCCATAGAAACGTTACTCGATTTAGAAGGAAATGTCATAGAACACATAGTATTTCATAGCGACGTAATTTCCGTGTGAATTCGTCAATGTGTGGGAGTGAGGGATGCAGTAAAGAAGGATTAGTGGATTGGAAATGTGATTGTCGTATCCCAAAAGAAAATCCTGTCGTTTCCATAGAAACGTACTCGATTTAGAAGGAGAAGTCATAGAACACATAGTATTTCATAGCGACGCAATTTCCGTGTGAATTCGTCAATGTGTGGGAGTGAGGGATGCAGTAGAGAAGGATTAGTGGATCGGAAATGAGATTGTCGTATCCCAAAAGAAAATCCTGTCGTTTCCATAGAAACGTTACTCGATTTAGAAGGAAATGTCTTAGAACACATAGTATTTCATAGCGACGCAATTTCCGTGTGAATTCGTCAATATGTGGGAGTGAGGGATGCAGTAAAGAAGGATTAGTGGATCGGAAATGAGATTGTCGTATCCCAAAAGAAAATCCTGTCGTTTCCATAGAAACGTTACTCGATTTAGAAGGAGAAGTCATAGAACACATAGTATTTCAAAGCGACGCAAATTCCGTGTGAATTCGTCAATGTCTGGGAGTGAGGGATGCAGTAAAGAAGAATTAGTGGATCGGAAATGTGATTGTCGTATCCCAATAGAAAATCCTGTCGTTTCCATAGAAACGTTTCTCGATTTAGAAGGAAATGTCTTAGAACACATAGTATTTCATAGCGACGCAATTTCCATGTGAATTCGTTGATGTGTGGGAGTGAGGGATGCAGTAAAGAAGGATTTGTGGATCGGAAATGAGATTGTCGGATCCCAAAAGAAAATCCTGTCGTTTCCATAGAAACGTTACTCGATTTAGAAGGAGAAGTCGTAGAACACATAGTATTTCATAGCGACGCAATTTCCGTGTGAATTCGTCTATGTGTGGGAGTGAGGGATGCAGTAAAGAAGGATTAGTGGATCGGAAATGTGATTGTCGTATCCCAAAAGAAAATCCTGTCGTTTCCATAGAAACGTTACTCGATTTAGAAGGAAATGTCTTAGATAACATAGTATTTCATACCGACGCAATTTCCGTGTGAATTCGTCAATGTGTGGGAGTGAGGGATGCAGTAAAGAAGGATTAGTGGATCGGAAATGTGATTGTCGTATCCCAAAAGTAAATCCTGTCGTTTCCATAGAAACGTTGCTCGATTTAGAAGGAAATGTCTTAGAACACATAGTAATTCATAGCGACGAAATTTCCATGTGAATTCGTCAATGTGTGGGAGTGAGGGATGCAGTAAAGAAGGATTAGTGGATCGGAAATGGGATTGTCGTATCCCAAAAGAAAATCCTGTCGTTTCCATAGAAACGTTACTCGATTTAGAAGGGGAAGTCGTAGAACACATAGTATTTCATAGCGACGCAATTTCCGTGTGAATTCGTCAATGAGTGGGAGTGAGGGATGCAGTAAAGAAGGATTAGTTGATCGGAAATGTGATTGTCGTATCCCAAAAGAAAATCCTTTCGTTTCCATAGAAACGTTACTCGATTTCGAAGGAAATGTCATAGAACACATAGTATTTCATAGCGACGCTATTTCCGTGTGAATTCGTCAATGTGTGGGAGTGAGAGATGCAGTAAAGAAGGATTAGTGGTTCTGAAATCAGATTGTCGTATCCCAAAAGAAAATCCTGTCGTTTCCATAGAAACGTTACTCGATTTAGAAGGAAATGTCATACAACACATAGTAATTCATAGCGACGCTATTTCCGTGTGAATTCGTCAATGTGTGGGAGTGAGGGATGCAGTAAAGGAGGACTAGTGGATCGGAAATGTGATTGTCGTATTCCAAAAGAAAATCCTCTCGTTTCCATAGAAACGTTACTCGATTTAGGAGGAGAAGTCTTAGAACACATAGTATTTCATAGCGACGCAATTTCCGTGTGAATTCGTCAATGTGTGGGAGTGAGGGATGCAGTAAAGAAGGATTAGTGGATCGGAAATGAGATTGTCGTATCCCAAAAGAAAATCCTGTCGTTTCCATAGTAACGTTACTCTATTTAGAAGGAGAAGTCGTAGAACACATAGTATTTAATAGCGACGCAATTTCCGTGTGAATTCGTCAATGTGTGGGAGTGAGGGATGCAGTAAAGAAGGATTAGTGGATCGGAAATGTGATTGTCGTATCCCAAAAGAAAATCTAGTCGTTTCCATAGAAACGTTACTCGATTTAGAAGGAAATGTCTTAGAACACATAGTATTTCATAGCGACGCAATTTCCGTGTGAATTCGTCAATGTGTGGGAGTGAGGGATGCAGTAAAGAAGGATTAGTGGATCAGAAATGAGATTGTCGTATCCCAAAAAAAAATCCTGTCGTTTCCATAGAAACGTTACTCGATTTAGAAGGAAATGTCATAGAACACATAGTATTTCATAGCGACGCTATTTCCGTGTGAATTCGTCAATGTGTGGGAGTGAGGGATGCAGGAAAGAAGGATTAGTGGATCGGAAATGTGATTGTCGTATACCAAAAGAAAATCCTGTCGTTTCCATAGAAACGTTACTCGATTTAGAAGGAGAAGTCATAGAACACATAGTATTTCATAGCGACGCAATTTCCTTGTGAATTCGTCAATGTGTGGGAGTGAGGGATGCAGTAGAGAAGGATTAGTGGATCGGAAATGAGATTGTCGCATCCCAAAAGAAAATCCTGTCGTTTCCATAGAAACGTTACTCGATTTAGAAGGAGAAGTCTTAGAACACATAGTATTTCATAGCGACGCAATTTCCGTGTGAATTCGTCAATGTGTGGGAGTGAGGGATGCAGTAAAGAAGGATTAGTGGATCGGAAATGAGATTGTCGTATCCCAAAAAAAATCCTGTCGTTTCCATAGAAACGTTACTCGATTTAGAAGGAGAAGTCATAGAACACATAGTATTTCATAGCGACGCAATTTACGTGTGAATTCGTCAATGTGTGGGAGTGAGGGATGCAGTAAAGAAGGATTAGTGGATCGGAAATGAGATTGTCGTATCCCAAAAGAAAATCCTGTCGTTTCCATAGAAATGTTACTCGATTTAGAAGGAAATGTCTTAGAACACATAGTATTTCATAGCGACGCAATTTCCGTGTGAATTCGTCAATTTGTGGGAGTGAGGGATGCAGTAAAGAAGGAGTAGTGGATTGGAAATGAGTTTGTCGTATCCCAAAAGAAAATCCTGTCGTTTCCATAGAAACGTTACTCGATTTAGAAGGAAATGTCATAGAACACATAGTATTTCATAGGACGCAATTTCCGTGTGAATTCGTCAATGTGAAACGTCCCCTTTGAGCAATTATAGGTGACTGTGCTTAAACTGACACACAATATTTTTAGCGCAACGCAATCTGACTTTCAAAATTCCCTACTAAACAATGGCCTGACAAACATTAAACTATACCTTTCACAAATCACTTACCTCACAAAAATCTTCGCTGCTCAAGCTACTGCAATACAGCGAGCGCCACTACTGCCAGCTAAATAAAAGATTCAAACTATGGAAGGCACTAACCACTGATATGGATAGTTAGCAAATGAGAGATATTAATAGAGAACACACAATGTATTTACCTTGATATCATCATATATAAATATAGCAGTTCATGACAAATTACAAAACTCCGCCATCTCTCTCCCCACATCCACCACTGCTGGCGGCTCACCTCCAACTCTGCAACGCTACGCGCTGTTCACATCCAGCTGCCGCTGCCCAACACTACAATGGCAGACAACAATGCAAACTAGCCACAGGCTGCACACAGCACAGCCAGTGATTTTCATACAGAGGTGGCGTTACCAATAAAAAAACCTAAACAGCCTAATTACATAGCCCCCATGCTCCCCACAAAAATTTTTACAAATTGGATTGGGCAGTGGCCAATACAGATTTTAAAAAAAATTTTTTATAATTACAATAACAAAGAAATCAAATGCACACACTTATTGATACAACGTTGATCAAAAGCTAAAATTTTGTCACAGTCCATAAAGACAGTCCTGATCATTCATTATGGTAAAATATAGTGTTTTTCTCAAAGTCTGAGCAGTAGAAGAAAATGCACAAGGAAGTAGTGGATTTGCATGCAGTCGTGAAGAAGTAGTGTTGTCCTTCCAATGGAAAGACAGTGCTGACTCTTGACATGCATACAGGCAATGGGCCAACAATACTTTACAGTATAGTATTTTCTTGATCACAGTAATGTACATAATAATTATGATATCTATACACAAAGCATTTCACTTTCGTTTCTGATGGGGTAAGTACATTGACTTCTGCAGAACTTAGCATTCGGAGGACGATAATTACGACACTTCCACAGAATTATCTTACAGCAAGACGCACATTTAGCGCTACAGAACACGCATTTGAGTCATTAATTTTGTACTTAAAACATTTATTTTTAAAGATATTTGAAGTACAATGATACAAAGGTTTTCAGTGATACATTTCATTTCATTGCTGTAATCTGTAACACCTGAGGGTATAATTACATTAATCCTCAGGGGGGTACACGCCTACTTTGTGTACCATGTGTTTGGCAGCACAAGGAACCCTAGCTAATATGGTATTTGCTTATAGAACTTTACACATCGGTACCATATTTCTCTAACACACAAATTACGCAGCTATCCGATCATTTAACTGAGAGAGACAAACATTTATTTTTGCTACATCTGTGACACATGTTTACGCAATTACACAGTTGGGTAACTTCATACTTATGAAACTGTATTTTGTCTGTACTTAGTGAACTGTTCATATTTTTTTGGAACCATTGTGATACTATGAGAGCTTTGAATGATATATTTGGTATGAGATCATGATTTTTAAAGTACGTTTGAGGCAGATGACACTTTTGACATGAGCAGAGAATTTTTTTAGGCTTAGAAATTATTGGAGGAAGTTACGACGATTTTGAGATTTGACTGAAGTTTTATAATGTTATTATTACGATGACGATGTGTATTATGTTGTTGAGGAATGTTGATTATGCTACGTATTTCTCACGATGAAATATTGAAGAAGTGTCGACGAATATGTATATGTATAATGAGGTAAGGAATAATGAGTTGTGTTTAGGGACTCTGATTTATGAAAAGGATGTTGGAAACCAAGAAACGTACTTTAAGAGTTATGAAATGTGTGACTGTATCACAATGCTGACGAATATTTTTTTTGGACACTTATATTTATAGGATTTTGTTTCTACAGATTTGCAACGCTAATTCTTGACCTGTGAAATATTTTTATATGAGACTGCAACGGTAGCAGAAATTGCTGTCGTAAATATTTCCGTAAGAAAGTTAAGTGACCACCTGCACGTGCGTCGTGGGCACCCAGCTGTGTCAGACGCCTGGAGAAAAAGCCATTAGCGCGTGCCTTTCAGAGCACAGGAAGAAAAAAAAAAAAAAAAGGGAAGGCCATTATCCTGGCCATTGTCATTCCTTTAGAGAAAGCATCGCAAATCCGACACGCTGATTACTTGGAAACATATCGTACTTTCTGATATTTACTGAAATGCCTAATAAAATGACAAGAAATATTCTTACATCTGCAAACCTGATAATGACAAGAGTCTTTCTACGACAGTTGAGAGCTACTGACTTATGAACTGTCACTTGACTATTGAATTATATTTTTATGCTTTGCTTTTCGTAGTTGCTTATTTCACTTGATATCTGGTTTCCAGCTGTGTTGCAGCATTGCTTTTATAAAATGAAATGCATTTGCTAATGTGAACACTTTCTGTCAACAGATCTATTAAATAATTATTTTATGATCCACATTCTTTAAAAAAGGAGCACTTGGAAAGGAAAGAACAATAAGAAGGAACTAGTAACAGTAACACATAATTTTCTTTTCAAGTACATGGTAATATTTCCTTTTACAATCAGTTGTTGTGGTGCACCACTTTAATTACATAGATATTAAGATGTGAATATACATTTCCCTTATCTGTGTTGTTGTCTTTAGTGTACTATTTTTTCTGCTTGTGCGTTTGTCATGTTTAGATATAAGTTATTACATTTACTGCTGCTGGCTTTGCCATTTTGCATTCTTTTCAATGCTGTTTGTATTAATTGTTTTGTGATGCTGCATTGCCTCGTCCCTTAGTTTAGCATCTGAGCTCAGTAGATTTAAGTTAGCTTAAGAGGGGGTAGTCTATAGAAGAGAATGAGTTGCGATGAATTGGAAGAAATGCATTGAGAAAACAGGTGCGTCGTGCGTCGTGGGCACCCAGCTGTGTCAGACGCCTGGAGAAAAAGCCATTAGCGCATGCCTTTCAGAGCACAGGAAGAAAAAAAAAAAAGGGAAGGCCATTATCCTGGCCATTGTCATTCCTTTAGAGAAAGCATCGCAAATCCGACACGCTGATTACTTGGAAACATATCGTACTTTCTGATATTTACTGAAATGCCTAATAAAATGACAAGAAATATTCTTACATCTGCAAACCTGATAATGACAAGAGTCTTTCTACGACAGTTGAGAGCTACTGACTTATGAAATGTCACTTGACTATTGAATTATATTTTTATGCTTTGCTTTTCGTAGTTGCTTATTTCACTTGATATCTGGTTTCCAGCTGTGTTGCAGCATTGCTTTTATAAAATGAAATGCATTTGCTAATGTGAACACTTTCTGTCAACAGATCTATTAAATAATTATTTTATGATCCACATTCTTTAAAAAAGGAGCACTTGGAAAGGAAAGAACAATAAGAAGGAACTAGTAACAGTAACACATAATTTTCTTTTCAAGTACATGGTAATATTTCCTTTTACAATCAGTTGTTGTGGTGCACCACTTTAATTACATAGATATTAAGATGTGAATATACATTTCCCTTATCTGTGTTGTTGTCTTTAGTGTACTATTTTTTCTGCTTGTGCGTTTGTCATGTTTAGATATAAGTTATTACATTTACTGCTGCTGGCTTTGCCATTTTGCATTCTTTTCAATGCTGTTTGTATTAATTGTTTTGTGATGCTGCATTGCCTCGTCCCTTAGTTTAGCATCTGAGCTCAGTAGATTTAAGTTAGCTTAAGAGGGGGTAGTCTATAGAAGAGAATGAGTTGCGATGAATTGGAAGAAATGCATTGAGAAAACAGGTTTAGGTAGGATTTTCTTGGAAATAAATGTTGAGGTAAGAAATGTGTGAACATTTAAATACAGAAAGCATGCTTAGATAGAATTTTTTTGGTGGAAACAAAGGATGAAATAAGAGGAAAGATATATGGAGTTTTGGGTTGGACTGCAGTACCAAATGTTACACTGAAAACGAACCCTGTCCTTTCCTATTGGTGTTATCCCACTATGTGTTTGTGTACCCTTGAGTATTTGTTTTCTTCCTGTCTCTGTGTAGTTTCATAGAATTTTTTCTTCTTTTAATATTAAGCTACATTCACTATGATGAGGAATACTGTTATCCTCGAATATAATTGGCATTAATAATATGTTATTTACTTTGTAAAGATGTTAGACATTATTAATTCTGTTCTGTCTAATGCTCACATGTGAAGGTGATGTTTCAAAAGTTCTTGTGATCTTTATGTATTTACTTATGTCATAATTCCTGTAACACTGATGTATATGTCTATTTCTATTCTGTTGTAAAGCCTGTACTACAAATGTTATCTGTATTGTTATGTTCTTTAATGATGTATCTTGTACCTTTATTGTATTCTCATGTTATAATATTGTAATTGACACCAGTTCATCAAATTAAGTAACTTGTAAGCATTCCTTTCACTACACACGTTTCTGTTGGTCATAGTATATGGACAATATGTGAGAAGTAGGGACTGATAGTGTTTGCACGTGTGTTAATGATTCAGCAAGGGACTGGATAACAGCATTGCTGGTTCTAAGGACAATTTCAAAAACTTTGTGAATGCACAAGTGGTGGTTATGGACTTGCTATATTATTCGCTAGACTCTTCGATGGTGATTGTGCACCTGCACAGTCGCAACAGATCGCAACAGATGGCTGCTGGCCATCTCTACAAGGACTACAGTGGGTCTGCACCTCTGCTGGCCCACCAATACCACAATCTCTACCAGGACTCTAGTGGGTCTGCACTGTGATTACCTACCTACCAATATTCTTCCAAACTACGACTTACTCTGCTGTGGGTTTGCTCTGTTGTGGCCCATTACCTGTATGCATGTCAAGAGTCAGCACTGTCTTTCTGTTGGAAGGACAACACTACTTCTTCAAGACTGCATGGAAATCCACTACTTCCGTGTGCATTTTCTTTTACTGCTCAGACTTTGAGAAAAACACTGCTGTTTTACTGTGATGAATCAGGACTGTCTTTATGGACTGTGAGAAATTTTTAGCTTTTGACCAACATTGTATCAATAAGTGTGTGCATTTGATTTCTTTGTTAATGTAATTATGAAAAAAAAAATTTTCAAATCTGTATTGGCCACTGCCCAATCCCATTTGTAAAAAATTTTTGTGGGGAGCATGGGGGCTATGTAAGTAGGCTGTTTATGTTTTCTCTATGTAAGTCGGCTGTTTAGGTTTTTTTATTGGTAACGCCACCTCTGTATGAAAATCACTGGCTGTGCTGTGTGCAGTCTGTGGCTGCTTTGCATTGTTGTAATACTCGCCATTGTAGTGTTAGGCAGCTGGCTGTGAACAGCGCGTAGCGTTGCGCAGTTGGAGGTGAGCCGCCAGCAGTGGTGGATGTGGGGAGAGAGATGGCGGAGTTTTGAAATTTGTCATGAACTGCTATATTTATATATGATGATATCAAGGTAAATACATTGTTTGTTCTCTATTAATATCTTTCATTTGCTAACTATCCCTATCAGTAGTTAGTGCCTTCCATAGTTTGAATCTTTTATTTAGCTGGCAGTAGTGGCGCTCGCTGTATTGCAGTAGCTTGAGCAGCGAAGATTTTTGTGAGGTAAGTGATTTGTGAAAGATATAGTTTAATGTTAGTCAGGGCCATTCTTTTGTAGGGAATTTAGAAAGTCAGATTGCGTTGCGCTAAAAATATTGTGTGTCAGGTTAAGCACAGTCATATATAAATTGTTCAAAGGGGACGTTTCATATAGAATAACTTTAGACGCAACGGACCAGCGCGCAGTTACGATTCAGGGAGAAATTCTCCACCATGTGACCGACAAGAAAGAAACTATGGAATCTACCGACATGACGACAGACGATGTGATCGTAACGACAGACCTGAATTGCATCAGAACTGGCGGGATTTAAACAGGGCAGGGCCCTCTCGTCACGGTGAATTTGTAGAAGTTAGGTCTCCTAATCCCAATAACAACGCGCGCCAACAAAGAGACAGACAATGACTCGCGCTGCAGGCACCCACGTGCGCCGGCTGGCTCAGAGAAAAATAGCATATACGCTAACCTTGAGAAAAATTCCAGTATTCTTTACCGACGTATACCGCCTGACAATTGCATTCAAGTTCAAACTCTGAGTACTATGAAGAGTAAAGGTTTACACCACATTTCACATGTAAAACCGTTTATTGAGAGATAATCTGCTTTTTACCTTTGTCTTTGTCATAAAATTTTTCGCTTCACATTACTAATATGCTTTGTCAGACGTAGAATCTGTTAACATACAACAATGTTTGAAGTTAAATATCCAATCAAGAACCAAGAGAACTTATTTAAACAGAAATGACGAATGCATTGTTATAGTAAACAGACGTCACAGTGGTATTGTGTGTGTACATTCTTGCTTGTTTGTTGCACGATTACATAACGACTATAAGGCTCACATACTTAGAACATTTACCAGTACTGCTAATGAGATTTTAATGCAACATTTTGGTTTATTTGAAAATACATTCTGAATTTAAAGTGCTTTCTGAGAGATACCAGATGACACAGAGGTTAGTTTATGTGACAGCTACACGATTTTTATCACGACGCTACTAATGAGTGACAATTTACAATGTTGCTTTTGCGGTGTATCTGTTTTACATCTGCACAGTTTTCTGAATTCTTCTGGAAAGAAAAACATGTTTTAGTAGTAACTTTTGTGGTATAGCAACAATGAGACAGCCTTTTTCGTGGCACAACATTACGTTACTGTACAGTACTTTCTTCATCACGCCAATAAGCATAATAACTACGATATCTATACGCAAAGCATTTCACTTTTGTTTATCATGAGGTAAGTACATTGGCTTCTGCAGAACTTAGCTTTCGGAGGAAAATAACTACGACACTTCCACAGAGATTATCTTACAACAAGATGCACATTTACCGCTACAGGACACGCATTTCAGTGATCAATTTTATACTTAAAACATTTATTTTTAAAGATTTTTGAATTACAAAGAAAGTTTTCCGTGATATATTTCATTCCATTGGTGTAATCTGTAACACCTGAGGGTATAATTACATTAATCCTCAGGGGGGTACACGCTTACTTTGTGTACCATGTGTGTGGCAACCACAAGGAACCCTAGCTAATATGGTATTTGCTTATACAACTTTACACATCGGTACCATATTTCTCTAACACACAAATTACACAGCTATCTGATCATGTAACTGAGAGATAAACATTTTTTTACTACAACAGTGACACATGTTTACGCAATCCACAGTTGGGTAACTTCACACTTATGAAACTGTATTTTGTCTGTACCTTGTAAACTGTTCATATTTTTTTCGGAATCATTGTGATACTATGAGAGCTTTGAATGATATATTTGGTATGAGATCATGATTTTTAAAGTACGTTTGAGGCAGCTGACACTTTTGACATGAGCAGAGAATTTTTTTTTACGTTTTGAAATTATTGGAGGAAGCTACAACGATTTTGAGATTTGACTGAAGTGTTATAATGTTATTATTACGACGACGATGTGTATTATGTTGTTGAGGAATGTTTATTATGCTACGTATTTCTCATGATGAAATATTGAAGAAGTGTCGACGAATATGTATATGTATAATGAGGTAAGGAATAATGAGTAGTGTTTAGGGACTCTGATTTGTGGAAAAGGATGTTGGAAACCAAGAATCGTACTTTAAGAGTTATGAAATGTGTGACTGTATCACAATGCTGACCAATATTTTTTTTGGACACTTATATTCATAGGATTTTGTTTCTACAGATTTGCAACGCTAATTCTTGACCTGTGAAATATTTTTATATGAGACTGCCAAGGTAGCAGAAACTGCTGTCGTAAATATTTCCGTAAGAAAGTTAAGTGACCACCTGCACGTAATGCGTCGCGGGCACCCAGCTGTGTCAGACGCCTGGAGAAAAAGCCATTATTGCGAGCCCTTTTCAGCGGCACAGGTAGAAAAAAAAAGGGGACGCCATTAACCTCGCTTCTGACATTCCTTTGTAGAAAGCATCGCAAAAACGACACGGTCGAACTTGAAAACATATGATTTTTGTAATGCGTTGTGGGCACACAGCTGTGTCAAACACCTGGAGAACAAGCCATTAGGGTGTGCCTTTCATCGCTAATGCGACACCCTTGTTACTTGAAAACATATGATTACTCGCACTTTGTGCTAATTACTGAAATGCTTATGAATTGATGGGAAATATTCGTACATCTGCACACCTGATTATGACAGGTGTCTTTCTATGAGAGTTGAGAGCTACTGACTTACGAAACGCCACATAGCTATTGAATGATGGTTTTATGCTTTGGTTTGTGTAATTGCTTATTTCATTTGATATCTGGTTTCCAGCTGTGTTGCAGCATTGCTTTTATAAAATGAAATGCATTTGCTAATGTGAACACTTTCTGTCAACAGATCTATTAAATAATTATTTTATGATCCACATTCTTTAAAAAAAGGAGCACTTGGAAAGGAAAGAACAATAAGAAGGAACTAGTAACAGTAACACATAATTTTCTTTTCAAGTACATGGTAATATTTCTTTTTACAATCAGTTGTTGTGGTGCACCACTTTAATTACATAGACATTAAGATGTGAATATACATTTCCCTTATTGTTGTTTTTCCTGAAATATTTTTTACGCTTGAGCTTTGTCATGCTTAGGTATACGTCATAACATTTGCTGCTGCTGTTTGCCAGGCATAGTGTTACTGAATTTGACTTTGTGTTACTCTTCTAAGCTAGTTTTTCTTGTTTCCTGCACAGTGCCTTATATTAGTTGTAATTTTCGATTTTTTTTTGTTAATTTAGATTTGCTGCTGCTTGCTTTGCAAATTGGCATTTTTTTTGTCATTGCTGTTTGTGATAATTTGTTATGTGCTGCTGCATTGCCTCGTCCCTTAGTTTAGCATCTGAGCTCAGTAGATTTAAGTTAGCTTAAGAGGGTGTAGCCTCTAAGAGAATGAGTTGCGATGAATTGGAAGAAATGCATTGAGAAAACAGGTTTAGTTAGGATTTTCTTGGAAATAAATGTTGAGGTAAGAAATGTGTGAACATTTAAATACAGAAAGCATGCTTAGATAGAATTTTTTTGGTGGAAACAAAGGATGAAATAAGAGGAAAGATATATGAAGTTTTGGGTTGGACTGCAGTACCAAATGTTACACTGAAAACGAACCCTGTCCTTTCCTATTGGTGTTATCCCACTATATGTTTGTGTACCCTTGTGTATTTGTTTTCTTCCTGTCTCTGTGTAGGTTCATAGAATTTTTTCTTCTTTTAATATTAAGCTACATTCACTATGATGAGGAATACTGTCATCCCCAAATATAATTTGCATTAATAATATGTTATTTACCTTGTAAATATGCTTAGACATTATTTATTCTGGTTGGTTGCTCACATGTGAAGGTGATGTATCAAAAGTTCTTGTGATCTTTATGTATTTACTTATGTCATAATTCCTGTAACACTGACATATATGTCTATTTCTATTCTTTTGTAAAGCCTGTACTACAAATGTTATCTGTATTATTATGTTTTTAATGATGTATTTTGTACCTTTGTTATTGTATTCTGATGTTATAAAATTGTAATTGTCACCAGTTCATGACATTATTAACTTGTTAGTTACATTTCACTGCACACGTTTCTGTTGGTCATAGTATGTGGACAATATGTGAGAAGTTGGGACTGTGAGTGTTTGCACGTGTGTTAAAAACTCAGCAAGGGACTGGATAACAGCATTGCTGGATCTAAGGACAATTCCAGAAACTTTGTGAGTGCACAAGTGGTGGTTTATGGACTTGCTATATTGTCCGCAAGACTCTTCAATGGTGATTGTGCACCAGCACAGTCGCAACAGATGGCTGCTGGCCATTTCTACAAGGATTACAGTGGGTCTACACCTTTGCTGACTCACCAGTACCATTATTTCTACAAGGCCTGCAGTGGGTCTGCACCTCTGGTGGCCCACCAATACCATTATCTCTACAAGGACTACAGTGGGTCTACATCTTTGATGACCCACCATGCCATTATTTCTACAAGGACTGCAGTGAGTCTGCACCTCTGGTGGCCCACCAATACCGTAATCTCTACCAGGACTACAGTGGGTCTGTTCTGTGATGACCTACCTACCAATATTCTTCAAAACGTCGAATGACTCTGCTGTGGGTTTGCTCTGTTGTGGAGCATTACCTGTCTGCATGTCAAGAGTCAGCACTGTCTTTCAGTTGGAAGGACAACAGTATTTCTTCAAGACTGCATGGAAATCCACTACTTCCGTGTGCATTTTCTTCTACTGCTCAGACTTTGAGAAAAACACTATATTTCACCGTAATGAATGATCAGGACTGTCTTTATGGACTGTGACAAAATTTTAGCTTTTGACCAACGTTGTATCAATAAGTGTGTGCATTTTATATCTTTGTTACTGTAATTGTGAAAAATTTTTGTCAAATCTGTATTGGCCAGTGCCCAACACCATTTGTAAAAATTTTTTGTGGGGAGCATGGGGGCTATGTAAGTAGGCTGTTTATGTTTTCTTTATGTAAGTAGGCTGTTTATGTTTTCTTTATGTAAGTAGGCTGTTTAGGTTCTTATATTGGTAACGCCGCCGCCACGTAGCGCTCTCTGTATGAAAATGAAATCACTGGCTGTGCTGTGTGCAGTCTGTGGCTGCTTTGCATTGTTGTAATACTCGCCATTGTAGTGTTAGGCAGCTGGCTGTGAACCGCACGTAGCGTTGCGCAGTTGGAGGTGAGCCGCCAGCAGTGGTGGATGTGGGGAGAGAGATGGCGGAGATTTGAAATTTGTCATGAACTGCTATATTTATATATGATGATATCAAGGTAAATACATTGTTTGTTCTCTATTAATATCTTTCATTTGCTAACTATCCCTATCAGTAGTTAGTGCCTTCCATAGTCTGAATCTTTTATTTAGCTGGCAGTAGTGGCGCTCGCTGTATTGCAGTAGCTTAAGCAGCGAAGATTTTTGTGAGGTAAGTGATTTGTGAAGGGTATAGTTTAATGTTAGTCAGGGCCATTCTTTTGTAAGGAATTTTAAAAGTCAGATTGCGTTGCGCTAAAAATATTGTGTGTCAGTATAAGCACAGTCATATATAAATTGTTCAAAGGGGACGTTTCAAATGTGTGGGGGAGTGAGGGATGCAGTAAAGAAGGAATAGTGGATCGGAAATGTGATTGTCGTATCCCAAAAGAAAATCCTGTCGTTTCCATAGAAACGTTACTCGATTTAGAAGGAAATGTCTTAGAACACATTGTATTTCATAGCGACGCAATTTCCGTGTGAATTCGTCAATGAGTGGGAGTAAGGGATGCTGTAAAGAAGGATTAGTGGATCGGAAATGAGATTGTCGTATCCCAAAAGAAAATCCTGTCGTTTCCATAGAATCGTTACTCGATTTAGAAGGAGAAGTCATAGAACACATAGTATTTCATAGCGACGCAATTTCCGTGTGAATTCGTCAATGTGTGGGAGTGAGGGATGCAGTAAAGAAGGATTAGTGGATCGGAAATGTGATTGTCGTATCCCAAAAGAAAATCCTCTCGTTTCCATAGAAACGTTACTCGATTTAGAAGGAAATGTCTTAGAACACATAGTATTTCATAGCGACGCAATTTCCGTGTGAATTCGTCAATGTGTGGGAGTGAGGGATGCAGTAAAGAAGGATTAGTGGATTGGAAATGTGATTGTCGTATCCCAAAAGAAAATCCTGTCGTTTCCATAGAAACGTTACTCGATTTAGAAGGAAATGTCTTAGAACACATAGTATTTCATAGCGACGCAATTTCCGTGTGAATTCGTCAATGAGTGGGAGTGAGGGATGCAGTAAAGAAGGATTAGTGGATCGGAAATGTGATTGTCGTATCCCAAAAGAAAATCCTGTCGTTTCCATAGAAACGTTACTCAACTTAGAAGGAAATGTCTTAGAACACATAGTATTTCATAGCGACGCAATTTCCGTGTGAATTCGTCAATGTGTGGGAGTGAGGGATGCAGTAAAGAAGGATTAGTGGATCGGAAATGGGATTGTCGTATCCCAAAAGAAAATCCTGTCGTTTCCATAGAAACGTTACTCGATTTAGAAGGAAATGTCTTAGAACACATAGTATTTCATAGCGACGCAATTTCCGTGTGAATTCGTCAATGTGTGGGAGTGAGGGATGCAGTAAAGAAGGATTAGTGGATCGGAAATGTGATTGTCGTATCCCAAAAGAAAATCCTGTCGTTTCCATAGAAACGTTGCTCGAATTAGAAGGAAATGTCTTAGAACACATAGTATTTCATAGCGACGCAATTTCCATGTGAATTCGTCAATGTGTGGGAGTGAGGGATGCAGTAAAGAAGGATTAGTGGATCGGAAATGAGATTGTCGTATCCCAAAAGAAAATCCTGTCGTTTCCATAGAAACGTTACTCGATTTAGAAGGAAATGTCTTAGAACACATAGTATTTCATAGCGACGCAATTTCCGTGTGAATTCGTCAATGTGTGGGAGTGAAGGATGCAGTAAAGAAGGATTAGTGGATCGGAAATGTGATTGTCGTATCCCAAAAGAAAATCCTGTCGTTTCCGTAGAAACGTTACTCGATTTAGAAGGAAATGTCTTGGAACACATAGTATTTCATAGCGACGCAATTTCCGTGTGAATTCGTCAATGAGTGGGAGTGAGGGATGCAGTAAAGAAGGATTAGTGGATCGGAAATGAGATTGTCGTATCCCAAAAGAAAATCCTGTCGTTTCCATAGAAACGTTACTCGATTTAGAAGGAGAAGTCATAGAACCCATAGTAATTCATAGCGACGCAATTTCCGTGTGAATTCGTTAATGTGTGGGAGTGAGGGATGCAGTAAAGAAGGATTAGTGGATCGGAAATGAGATTGTCGTATCCCAAAAGAAAATCCTGTCGTTTCCATGGAAACGTTACTCGATTTAGAAGGAGAAGTCGTAGAACACATAGTATTTCATAGCGACGCAATTTCCGTGTGAATTCGTCAATGTGTGGGAGTGAGGGATGCAGTAAAGAAGGATTAGTGGATTGGAAATGTGATTGTCGTATCCCAAAAGAAAATCCTGTCGTTTCCATAGAAACGTTACTCGATTTCGAAGGAAATGTCTTAGAACACATAGTATTTCATAGCGACGCAATTTCCGTGTGAATTCGTCAATGTGTGGGAGTGAGGGATGCAGTAAAGAAGGATTAGTGGATCTGAAATGAGATTGTCGTATCCCAAGAGAAAATCCTGTCGTTTCCATAGAAACGTTACTCGATTTAGAAGGAAATGTCATAGAACTTATAGTATTTCATAGCGACGCTATTTCCGTGTGACTTCGTCAATGTGTGGGAGTGAGGGATGCAGTAAAGAAGGATTAGTGGATCGGAAATGTGATTGTCGTATACCAAAAGAAAATCCTTTCGTTTCCATAGAAACGTTACTCGATTTAGAAGGAGAAATCATAGAACACATAGTACTTCATAGCGACGCAATTTCCGTGTGAATTCGTCAATATGAGGGAGTGAGAGATGCAGTAAAGAAGGATTAGTGGATCGGAAATGTGATTGTCGTATCCCAAAAGAAAATCCTGTCGTTTCCATAGAAACGTTGCTCGATTTAGAAGGAAATGTCTTAGAACACATAGTATTTCATAGCGACGCAATTTCCATGTGAATTCGTCAATGTGTGGGAGTGAGGGATGCAGTAAAAAAGGATTAGTGGATCGGAAATGTGATTGTCGTATCCCAAAAGAAAATCCTGTCGTTTCCGTAGAAACGTTACTCGATTTAGAAGGAAATGCCTTGGAACACATAGTATTTCATAGCGACGTAATTTCCGTGTGAATTCGTCAATGTGTGGGAGTGAGAGTTGCAGTAAAGAAGGATTAGTGGATCGGAAATGAGATTGTCGTATCCCAAAAGAAAATCCTGTCGTTTCCATAGAAACGTTACTATATTTAGGAGAAGAATTAGAACACATAGTATTTCATAGCGACGCAATTTCCGTGTGAATTCGTCAATGTGTGGGAGTGAGGGATGCAGTAAAGAAGGATTAGTGGATTGGAAATGTGATTGTCGTATCCCAAAAGAAAATCCTGTCGTTTCCATAGAAACGTTACTCGATTTAGAAGGAAATGTCTCAGAACACATAGTATTTCTTAGCGACGCAATTTCCGTGTGAATTCGTCAATGTGTGGGAGTGAGGGATGCGGTAAAGAAGGATTAGTGGATTGGAAATGTGATTGTCGTATCCCAAAAGAAAATCCTGTCGTTTCCATAGAAACGTTACTCGATTTAGAAGGAAATGTCTTAGAACACATAGTATTTCATAGCGACGCAATTTCCGTGTGAATTCGTCAATGAGTGGGAGTGAGGGATGCAGTAAAGAAGGATTAGTGGATCGGAAATGTGATTGTCGTATACCAAAAGAAAATCCTTTCGTTTCCATAGAAACGTTACTCGATTTAGAAGGAGAAGTCATAGAACACATAGTACTTCATAGCGACGCAATTTCCGTGTGAATTCGTCAATATGAGGGAGTGAGAGATGCAGTAAAGAAGGATTAGTGGATCGGAAATGTGATTGTCGTATCCCAAAAGAAAATCCTGTCGTTTCCATAGAAACGTTGCTCGATTTAGAAGGAAATGTCTTAGAACACATAGTATTTCATAGCGACGCAATTTCCATGTGAATTCGTCAATGTGTGGGAGTGAGGGATGCAGTAAAGAAGGATTAGTGGATCGGAAATGTGATTGTCGTATCCCAAAAGAAAATCCTGTCGTTTCCGTAGAAACGTTACTCGATTTAGAAGGAAATGACTTGGAACACATAGTATTTCATAGCGACGTAATTTCCGTGTGAATTCGTCAATGTGTGGGAGTGAGAGTTGCAGTAAAGAAGGATTAGTGGATCGGAAATGAGATTGTCGTATCCCAAAAGAAAATCCTGTCGTTTCCATAGAAACGTTACTATATTTAGGAGAAGAATTAGAACACTTAGTATTTCATAGCGACGCAATTTCCGTGTGAATTCGTCAATGTGTGGGAGTGAAGGATGCAGTAAAGAAGGATTAGTGGATTGGAAATGTGATTGTCGTATCCCAAAAGAAAATCCTGTCGTTTCCATAGAAACGTTACTCGATTTAGAAGGAAATGTCTCAGAACACATAGTATTTCATAGCGACGCAATTTCCGTGTGAATTCGTCAATGTGTGGGAGTGAGGGATGCGGTAAAGAAGGATTAGTGGATTGGAAATGTGATTGTCGTATCCCAAAAGAAAATCCTGTCGTTTCCATAGAAACGTTACTCGATTTAGAAGGAAATGTCTTAGAACACATAGTAATTCATAGCGACGCAATTTCCGTGTGAATTCGTCAATGAGTGGGAGTGAGGGATGCAGTAAAGAAGGATTAGTGGATCGGAAATGTGATTGTCGTATCCCAAAAGAAAATCCTGTCGTTTCCATAGAAACGTTACTCAATTTAGAAGGAAATGTCTTAGAACACATAGTATCTCATAGCGACGCAATTTCCGTGTGAATTCGTCAATGTGTGGGAGTGAGGGATGCAGTAAAGAAGGATTAGTGGATCGGAAATGGGATTGTCGTATCCCAAAAGAAAATCCTGTCGTTTCCATAGAAACGTTACTCGATTTAGAAGGATATGTCTTAGAACACATAGTATTTCATAGCGACGCAATTTCCGTGTGAATTCGTCAATGTGTGGGAGTGAGGGATGCAGTAAAGAAGGATTAGTGGATCGGAAATGTGATTGTCGTATCCCAAAAGAAAATCCTGTCGTTTCCATAGAAACGTTGCTCGAATTAGAAGGAAATGTCTTAGAACACATAGTATTTCATAGCGACGCAATTTCCATGTGAATTCGTCAATGTGTGGGAGTGAGGGATGCAGTAAAGAAGGATTAGTGGATCGGAAATGAGATTGTCGTATCCCAAAAGAAAATCCTGTCGTTTCCATAGAAACGTTACTCGATTTAGAAGGAAATGTCTTAGAACACATAGTATTTCATAGCGACGCAATTTCCGTGTGAATTCGTCAATGTGTAGGAGTGAGGGATGCAGTAAATAAGGATTAGTGGATCGGAAATGTGATTGTCGTATCCCAAAAGAAAATCCTGTCGTTTCCGTAGAAACGTTACTCGATTTAGAAGGAAATGTCTTGGAACACATAGTATTTCATAGCGACGCAATTTCCGTGTGAATTCGTCAATGAGTGGGAGTGAGGGATGCAGTAAAGAAGGATTAGTGGATCGGAAATGAGATTGTCGTATCCCAAAAGAAAATCCTGTCGTTTCCATAGAAACGTTACTCGATTTAGAAGGAGAAGTCATAGAACCCATAGTAATTCATAGCGACGCAATTTCCGTGTGAATTCGTTAATGTGTGGGAGTGAGGGATGCAGTAAAGAAGGATTAGTGGATCGGAAATGAGATTGTCGTATCCCAAAAGAAAATCCTGTCGTTTCCATAGAAACGTTACTCGATTTAGAAGGAGAAGTCGTAGAACACATAGTATTTCATAGCGACGCAATTTCCGTGTGAATTCGTCAATGTGTAGGAGTGAGGGATGCAGTAAATAAGGATTAGTGGATCGGAAATGTGATTGTCGTATCCCAAAAGAAAATCCTGTCGTTTCCGTAGAAACGTTACTCGATTTAGAAGGAAATGTCTTGGAACACATAGTATTTCATAGCGACGCAATTTCCGTGTGAATTCGTCAATGAGTGGGAGTGAGGGATGCAGTAAAGAAGGATTAGTGGATCGGAAATGAGATTGTCGTATCCCAAGAGAAAATCCTGTCGTTTCCATAGAAACGTTACTCGATTTAGAAGGAAATGTCATAGAATTTATAGTATTTCATAGCGGCGCTATTTCCGTGTGAATTCGTCAATGTGTGGGAGTGAGGGATGCAGTAAAGAAGGATTAGTGGATCGGAAATGTGATTGTCGTATACCAAAAGAAAATCCTTTCGTTTCCATAGAAACGTTACTCGATTTAGAAGGAGAAGTCATAGAACACATAGTATTTCATAGCGACGCAATTTCCGTGTGAATTCGTCAATGTGAGGGAGTGAGAGATGCAGTAAAGAAGGATTAGTGGATCGGAAATGTGATTGTCGTATCCCAAAAGAAAATCCTGTCGTTTCCATAGAAACGTTGCTCGATTTAGAAGGAAATGTCTTAGAACACATAGTATTTCATAGCGACGCAATTTCCATGTGAATTCGTCAATGTGTGGGAGTGAGGGATGCAGTAAAGAAGGATTAGTGGATCGGAAATGTGATTGTCGTATCCCAAAAGAAAATCCTGTCGTTTCCGTAGAAACGTTACTCGATTTAGAAGGAAATGCCTTGGAACACATAGTATTTCATAGCGACGCAATTTCCGTGTGAATTCGTCAATGAGTGGGAGTGAGGGATGCAGTAAAGAAGGATTAGTGGATCGGAAATGAGGTTGTCGTATCCCAAAAGAAAATCCTGTCGTTTCCATAGAAACGTTACTCGATTTAGAAGGAGAAGTCATAGAACCCATAGTAATTCATAGCGACGCAATTTCCGTGTGAATTCGTCAATGTGTGGGAGTGAGGGATGCAGTAAAGAAGGATTAGTGGATCGGAAATGAGATTGTCGTATCCCAAAAGAAAATCCTGTCGTTTCCATAGAAACGTTACTCGATTTAGAAGGAGAAGTCGTAGAACACATAGTATTTCATAGCGACGCAATTTCCGTGTGATTTCGTCACTGTGTGGGAGTGAGGGATGCAGTAAAGAACGATTAGTGGATTGGAAATGTGATTGTCGTATCCCAAAAGAAAATCCTGTCGTTTCCATAGAAACGTTACTCGATTTAGAAGGAAATGTCTTAGAACACATAGTATTTCATAGCGACGTAATTTCCGTGTGAATTCGTCAATGTGTGGGAGTGAGAGTTGCAGTAAAGAAGGATTAGTGGATCGGAAATGAGATTGTCGTATCCCAAAAGAAAATCCTGTCGTTTCCATAGAAACGTTACTATATTTAGGAGAAGAATTAGAACACATAGTATTTCATAGCGACGCAATTTCCGTGTGAATTCGTCAATGTGTGGGAGTGAGGGATGCAGTAAAGAAGGATTAGTGGATCGGAAATGAGATTGTCGTATCCCAAAAGAAAATCCGATCGTTTCCATAGAAACGTTACTCGATTTAGAAGGAGAAGTCATAGAACACATTATATTTCATAGCGACGCAATTTCCGTGTGAATTCGTCAATGTGTGGGAGTGAGGGATGCAGTAAAGAAGGATTAGTGGATCGGAAATGAGATTGTCGTATCCCAAAAGAAAATCCAATCGTTTCCATAGAAACGTTACTCGATTTAGAAGGAAATGTCTTAGAACACATAGTATTTCATAGCGACGCAATTTACGTGTGAATTCGTCAATGTGTGGGAGTGAGGGATGCAGTAAAGAAGGAGTTGTGGATCGGAAATGAGATTGTCGTATCCCAAAAGAAAATCCTGTCGTTTCCATAGAAACGTTACTCGATTTAGAAGAAAATGTCATAGAACACATAGTATTTCATAGCGACGCAATTTCCGTGTGAATTCGTAAATGTGTGGGAGTCAGGGATGCAGTAAAGAAGGATTAGTGGATCGGAAATGAGATTGTCGTATCCCAAAAGAAAATCCGGTCGTTTCCATAGAAACGTTACTCGATTTAGAAGGAAAAGTCTTAGTACACATAGTATTTCTTAGCGACGCAATTTCCGTGTGAATTCGTCAATGTGTGGGAGTGAGGGATGAAGTAAAGAAGGATTAGTGGATCGGAAATGAGATTGTCGTATCCCAAAAGAAAATCCTGTCGTCCCCATAGAAACGTTACTCGATTTAGAAGGAGAAGTCACAGAACACATAGTATTTCATAGCGACGCAATTTCCGTGTGAATTCGTCAATGAGTGGGAGTGAGGGATGCAGTAAAGAAGGATTAGTGGATCTGAAATGAGATTGTCGTATCCCAAAAGATAATCCTGTCGTTTCCATAGAAACGTTACTCGATTTAGAAGGAGAAGTCATAGAACCCATAGTATTTCATAGCTACGCAATTTCCGAGTGAATTCGTCAATGAGTGGGAGTGAGGGATGCAGTAAAGAAGGATTAGTGGATCGGAAATGTGATTGTCGTATCCCAAAAGAAAATCCTGTCGTTTCCATAGAAACGTTACTCGATTTAGAAGGAAATGTCTTAGAACACATAGTATTTCATAGCGACGCAATTTCCGTGTGAATTCGTCAATGAGTGGGAGTGAGGGATGCAGTAAAGAAGGATTAGTGGATCGGAAATGAGATGTCTATCCCAAAAGAAAATCCGGTCGTTTCCATAGAAACGTTACTCGATTTTTGTAAGAATTGTCTTAGAACACATAGTATTTCATAGCGACGCAATTTCCGTGTGAATTCGTCAATGTGTGGGAGTGAGGGATGCAGTAAAGAAGGATTAGTGGATCTGAAATGAGATTGTCGTATCCCAAAAGAAAATCCTGTCGTTTCCATAGAAACGTTACTCGATTTAGAAGGAAGTGTCATAGAACACATAGTATTTCATAGCGACGCTATTTACGTGTGAATTCGTCAATGTGTGGGAGTGAGGGACGCAGTAAAGAAGGATTAGTGGATCTGAAATGAGATTGTCGTATCCCAAAAGAAAATCCGATCGTTTCCATAGAAACGTTACTCGATTTTGAAGGAGAAGTCATAGAACACATTATATTTCATAGCGACGCAATTTCCGTGTGAATTCGTCAATGTGTGGGAGTGAGGGATGCAGTAAAGAAGGATTAGTGGATCGGAAATGAGATTGTCGTATCCCAAAAGAAAATCCGATCGTTTCCATAGAAACGTTACTCGATTTAGAAGGAGAAGTCATAGAACACATTATATTTCATAGCGACGCAATTTCCGTGTGAATTCGTCAATGTGTGGGAGTGAGGGATGCAGTAAAGAAGGATTAGTGGATCGGAAATGAGATTGTCGTATCCCAAAAGAAAATCCAATCGTTTCCATAGAAACGTTACTCGATTTAGAAGGAAATGTCTTAGAACACATAGTATTTCATAGCGACGCAATTTACGTGTGAATTCGTCAATGTGTGGGAGTGAGGGATGCAGTAAAGAAGGAGTTGTGGGTCGGAAATGAGATTGTCTTATCCCAAAAGAAAATCCTGTCGTTTCCATAGAAACGTTACTCGATTTAGAAGGAAATGTCATAGAACACATAGTATTTCATAGCGACGCAATTTCCGTGTGAATTCGTCAATGTGTGGGGGAGTGAGGGATGCAGTAAAGAAGGATTAGTGGATCGGAAATGTGATTGTCGTATCCCAAAAGAAAATCCTGTCGTTTCCATAGAAACGTTACTCGATTTAGAAGGAAATGTCTTAGAACACATAGTATTTCATAGCGACGCAATTTCCGTGTGAATTCGTAAATGTGTGGGAGTCAGGGATGCAGTAAAGAAGGATTAGTGGATCGGAAATGAGATTGTCGTATCCCAAAAGAAAATCCTGTCGTTTCCATAGAAACGTTACTCGATTTAGAAGGAAAAGTCTTAGAACACATAGTATTTCATAGCGACGCAATTTCCGTCTGAATTCGTCAATGTGTGGGAGTGAGGGATGCAGTAAAGAAGGATTAGTGGATCGGAAATGAGATTGTCGTATCCCAAAAGAAAATCCTGTCGTCCCCATAGAAACGTTACTCGATTTAGAAGGAGAAGTCACAGAACACATAGTATTTCATAGCGACGCAATTTCCGTGTGAATTCGTCAATGAGTGGGAGTGAGGGATGCAGTAAAGAAGGATTAGTGGATCTGAAATGAGATTGTCGTATCCCAAAAGATAATCCTGTCGTTTCCATAGAAACGTTACTCGATTTAGAAGGAGAAGTCATAGAACCCATAGTATTTCATAGCTACGCAATTTCCGAGTGAATTCGTCAATGAGTGGGAGTGAGGGATGCAGTAAAGAAGGATTAGCGGATCGGAAATGTGATTGTCGTATCCCAAAAGAAAATCCTGTCGTTTCCATAGAAACGTTACTCGATTTCGAAGGAAATGTCTTAGAACACATAGTATTATATAGCGACGCAATTTCCGTGCGAATTCGTCAATGTGTGGGAGTGAGGGTTGCAGTAAAGAAGGATTAGTGGATCTGAAATGAGATTGTCGTATCCCAAAAGAAAATCCTGTCGTTTCCATAGAAACGTTACTCGATTTAGAATGAAATGTCATAGAACACATTATATTTCATAGCGACGCAATTTCCGTGTGAATTCGTCAATGTGTGGGAGTGAGGGATGCAGTAAAGAAGGATTAGTGGATCGGAAATGAGATTGTCGTATCCCAAAAGAAAATCCAATCGTTTCCATAGAAACGTTACTCGATTTAGAAGGAAATGTCTTAGAACACATAGTATTTCATAGCGACGCAATTTCCGTGTGAATTCGTCAATGTGTGGGAGTGAGGGATGCAGTGAAGAAGGAGTTGTGGATCGGAAATGAGATTGTCTTATCCCAAAAGAAAATCCTGTCGTTTCCATAGAAACGTTACTCGATTTAGAAGGAAATGTCATAGAACACATAGTATTTCATAGCGACGCAATTTCCGTGTGAATTCGTCAATGTGTGGGGGAGTGAGGGATGCAGTAAAGAAGGATTAGTGGATCGGAAATGTGATTGTCGTATCCCAAAAGAAAATCCTGTCGTTTCCATAGAAACGTTACTCGATTTAGATGGAAATGTCTTAGAACACATAGTATTTCATAGCGACGCAATTTCCGTGTGAATTCGTAAATGTGTGGGAGTCAGGGATGCAGTAAAGAAGGATTAGTGGATCGGAAATGAGATTGTCGTATCCCAAAAGAAAATCCTGTCGTTTCCATAGAAACGTTACTCGATTTAGAAGGAAAAGTCTTAGAACACATAGTATTTCATAGCGACGCAATTTCCGTCTGAATTCGTCAATGTGTGGGAGTGAGGGATGCAGTAAAGAAGGATTAGTGGATCGGAAATGAGATTGTCGTATCCCAAAAGAAAATCCTGTCGTCCCCATAGAAACGTTACTCGATTTAGAAGGAGAAGTCACAGAACACATAGTATTTCATTGCGACGCAATTTCCGTGTGAATTCGTCAATGAGTGGGAGTGACGGATGCAGTAAAGAAGGATTAGTGGATCTGAAATGAGATTGTCGTATCCCAAAAGATAATCCTGTCGTTTCCATAGAAACGTTACTCGATTTAGAAGGAGAAGTCATAGAACCCATAGTATTTCATAGCTACGCAATTTCCGAGTGAATTCGTCAATGAGTGGGAGTGAGGGATGCAGTAAAGAAGGATTAGCGGATCGGAAATGTGATTGTCGTATCCCAAAAGAAAATCCTGTCGTTTCCATAGAAACGTTACTCGATTTCGAAGGAAATGTCTTAAAACACATAGTATTATATAGCGACGCAATTTCCGTGTGAATTCGTCAATGTGTGGGAGTGAGGGTTGCAGTAAAGAAGGATTAGTGGATCTGAAATGAGATTGTCGTATCCCAAAAGAAAATCCTGGCGTTTCCATAGAAACGTTACTCGATTTAGAAGGAAATGTCATAGAACACATTATATTTCATAGCGACGCAATTTCCGTGTGAATTCGTCAATGTGTGGGAGTGAGGGATGCAGTAAAGAAGGATTAGTGGATCGTAAATGAGATTGTCGTATCCCAAAAGAAAATCCAATCGTTTCCATAGAAACGTTACTCGATTTAGAAGGAAATGTCTTAGAACACATAGTATTACATAGCGACGCAATTTACGTGTGAATTCGTCAATGTGTGGGAGTGAGGGATGCAGTAAAGAAGGAGTTGTGGATCGGAAATGAGATTGTCTTATCCCAAAAGAAAATCCTGTCGTTTCCATAGAAACGTTACTCGATTTAGAAGGAAATGTCATAGAACACATAGTATTTCATAGCGACGCAATTTCCGTGTGAATTCGTCAATGTGTGGGGGAGTGAGGGATGCAGTAAAGAAGGATTAGTGGATCGGAAATGTGATTGTCGTATCCCGAAAGAAAATCCTGTCGTTTCCATAGAAACGTTACTCGATTTAGAAGGAAATGTCTTAGAACACATAGTATTTCATAGCGACGCAATTTCCGTGTGAATTCGTAAATGTGTGGGAGTCAGGGATGCAGTAAAGAAGGATTAGTGGATCGGAAATGAGATTGTCGTATCCCAAAAGAAAATCCTGTCGTTTCCATAGAAACGTTACTCGATTTAGAAGGAAAAGTCTTAGAACACATAGTATTTCATAGCGACGCAATTTCCGTCTGAATTCGTCAATGTGTGGGAGTGAGGGATGCAGTAAAGAAGGATTAGTGGATCGGAAATGAGATTGTCGTATCCCAAAAGAAAATCCTGTCGTCCCCATAGAAACGTTACTCGATTTAGAAGGAGAAGTCACAGAACACATAGTATTTCATAGCGACGCAATTTCCGTGTGAATTCGTCAATGAGTGGGAGTGAGGGATGCAGTAAAGAAAGATTAGTGGATCTGAAATGAGATTGTCGTATCCCAAAAGATAATCCTGTCGTTTCCATAGAAACATTACTCGATTTAGAAGGAGAAGTCATAGAACCCATAGTATTTCATAGCTACGCAATTTCCGAGTGAATTCGTCAATGAGTGGGAGTGAGGGATGCAGTAAAGAAGGATTAGCGGATCGGAAATGTGATTGTCGTATCCCAAAAGAAAATCCTGTCGTTTCCATAGAAACGTTACTCGATTTCGAAGGAAATGTCTTAGAACACATAGTATTTCATAGCGACGCAATTTCCGTGTGAATTCGTCAATGTGTGGGAGTGAGGGTTGCAGTAAAGAAGGATTAGTGGATCTGAAATGAGATTGTCGTATCCCAAAAGAAAATCCTGTAGTTTCCATAGAAACGTTACTCGATTTAGAAGGAAATGTCATAGAACACATTGTATTTCATAGCGACGTAATTTCCGTGCGAATTCGTCAATGAATGGGAGTGAGGGATGCAGTAAAGAAGGATTAGTGGATCGGAAATGAGATGTCTATCCCAAAAGAAAATCCTGTCGTTTCCATAGAAACGTTACTCGATTTCGAAAGAATTGTCTTAGAACACATAGTATTTCATAGCGACGCAATTTCCGTGTGAATTCGTCAATGTGTGGGAGTGAGGGATGCAGTAAAGAAGGATTAGTGGATCTGAAATGAGATTGTCGTATCCCAAAAGAAAATCCTGTCGTTTCCATAGAAACGTTACTCGATTTAGAAGGAAGTGTCATAGAACACATAGTATTCCATAGCGACGCTATTTCCGTGTGAATTCGTCAATGTGTGGGAGTGAGGGATGCAGTAAAGAAGGATTAGTGGATCTGAAAAGAGATTGTCGTATCCCAAAACAAAATCCTGTCGTTTTCATAGAAACGTTACTCGATTTAGAAGGAAAAGTCTTAGAAGACATAGTATTTCATAGCGACGCAATTTCCGTGTGTATTCGCCAATGTGTGGGAGTGGGGGATGCAGTAAAGAAGGATTAGTGGATCGGAAATGAGATTGTCGTATCCCAAAAGAAAATCCTGTCGTTTCCATAGAAACGTTACTCGATTTAGAAGGAAATGTCATAGAACACATAGTGTTTCATAGTGACGCAATTTCCGTGTGAATTCGTCAATGTGTGGGAGTGAGGGATGCAGTTAAGAAGGATTAGTGGATCGGAAATGTGATTGTCGTATCCCAAAAGAAAATCCTGTCGATTCCATAGAAACGTTACTCGATTTAGAAGGAAATGTCTTAGAACACATAGTATTTCATAGCGACGCAATTTCCGTGTGAATTCGTCAATGTGTGGGAGTGAGGGATGCAGTAAAGAAGGATTAGTGGATCGGAAATGTGATTGTCGTATCTCAAAAGAAAATCCTGTCGTTTCCATAGAAACGTTACTCGATTTAGAAGGAGAAGTCGTAGAACACATAGTATTTCATAGCGACGCAATTTCCATGTGAATTCGTCAATGTGTGGGAGTGAGGGATGCAGTAAAGAAGGATTAGTGGATCGGAAATGAGATTGTCGTATCCCAAAAGAAAATCCTGTCGTTTCCATAGAAACGTTACTCGATTTAGAAGGAGAAGTCATAGAACACATAGTATTTCATAGCGACGCAATTTCCGAGTGAATTCGTCAATGATTCGGAGTGAGGGATGCAGTATAGAAGGATTAGTGGATTGGAAATGAGATTGTCGTATCCCAAAAGAAAATCCTGTCGTTTCCATGGAAACGTTACTCGATTTAGAAGGAGTAGTCATAGAACCCATAGTATTTCATAGCGACGCAATTTCCGTGTGAATTTGTCAATGAGTGGGAGTGAGGGATGCAGTAAAGAAGGATTAGTGGATCGGAAATGTGATTGTCGTATCCCAAAAGAAAATCCTGTCGTTTCCATAGAAACGTTACTCGATTTAGAAGGAAATGTCATAGAACACATAGTATTTCATAGCGACGCTATTTCCGTGTGAATTCGTCTATGTGTGGGAGTGAGGGATGCAGTAAAGAAGGATTAGTGGATCTGAAATGAGATTGTCGTATCCCAAAAGAAAATCCTGTCGTTTCCATAGAAACGTTACTCGATTTAGAAGGAAAAGTCTTAGAACACATAGTATTTTATAGCGACGCAATTTCCGTGTGTATTCGTCAATGTGTGGGAGTGAGGGATGCAGTAAAGAAGGATTAGTGGATCGGAAATGAGATTGTCGTATCCCAAAAGAAAATCCTGTCGTTTCCATAGAAACGTTACTCGATTTAGAAGGAAATGTCATAGAACACATAGTATTTCATAGTGACGCAATTTCCGTGTGAATTCGTCAATGTGTGGGAGTGAGGGATGCAGTTAAGAAGGATTAGTGGATCGGAAATGAGATTGTCGTATCCCAAAAGAAAATCCTGTCGTCCCCATAGAAACGTTACTCGATTTAGAAGGAGAAGTCACAGAACACATAGTATTTCATAGCGACGCAATTTCCGTGTGAATTCGTCAATGAGTGGGAGTGAGGGATGCAGTAAAGAAGGATTAGTGGATCTGAAATGAGATTGTCGTATCCCAAAAGATAATCCTGTCGTTTCCATAGAAACGTTACTCGATTTAGAAGGAGAAGTCATAGAACCCATAGTATTTCATAGCTACGCAATTTCCGAGTGAATTCGTCAATGAGTGGGAGTGAGGGATGCAGTAAAGAAGGATTAGCGGATCGGAAATGTGATTGTCGTATCCCAAAAGAAAATCCTGTCGTTTCCATAGAAACGTTACTCGATTTCGAAGGAAATGTCTTAGAACACATAGTATTATATAGCGACGCAATTTCCGTGTGAATTCGTCAATGTGTGGGAGTGAGGGTTGCAGTAAAGAAGGATTAGTGGATCTGAAATGAGATTGTCGTATCCCAAAAGAAAATCCTGTCGCTTCCATAGAAACGTTACTCGATTTAGAAGGAAATGTCTTAGAACACATAGTATTTCATAGCGACGTAATTTCCGTGTGAATTCGTCAATGAGTGGGAGTGAGGGATGCAGTAATGAAGGATTAGTGGATCGGCAATGAGATGTCTATCCCAATAGAAAATCCTGTCGTTTCCATAGAAACGTTACTCGATTTCGAAAGAATTGTCTTAGAACACATAGTATTTCATAGCGACGCAATTTCCGTGTGAATTCGTCAATGTGTGGGAGTGAGGGATGCAGTAAAGAAGGATTAGTGGATCTGAAATGAGATTGTCGTATCCCAAAAGAAAATCCTGTCGTTTCCATAGAAACGTTACTCGATTTAGAAGGAAGTGTCATAGAACACATAGTATTCCATAGCGACGCTATTTCCGTGTGAATTCGTCAATGTGTGGGAGTGAGGGATGCAGTAAAGAAGGATTAGTGGATCTGAAATGAGATTGTCGTATCCCAAAAGAAAATCCTGTTGTTTCCATAGAAACGTTACTCGATTTAGAAGGAAAAGTCTTAGAACACATAGTATTTCATAGCGACGCAATTTCCGTGTGTATTCGTCAATGTGTGGGAGTGGGGGATGCAGTAAAGAAGGATTAGTGGATCGGAAATGAGATTGTCGTATCCCAAAAGAAAATCCTGTCGTTTCCATAGAAACGTTACTCGATTTAGAAGGAAATGTCTTAGTACACATAGTATTTCATAGCGACGCAATTTCCGTGTGAATTCGTCAATGTGTGGGAGTGAGGGATGCAGTAAAGAAGGATTAGTGGATCGGATATGAGATTGTCGTATCCCAAAAGAAAATCCTGTCGTTTCCATAGAAACGTTACTCGATTTAGAAGGAAATGTCTTAGTACACATAGTATTTCATAGCGACGCAATTTCCGTGCGAATTCGTCAATGTGTGGCAGTGAGGGATGCAGTAAAGAAGGAGTAGTGGATCGGAAATGAGATTGTCGTATCCCAAAAGAAAATCCTGTCGTTTCCATAGAAACGTTACTCGAATTAGAAGGAAATGTCATAGAACACATAGTATTTCATAGCGACGCAATTTCCGTGTGAATTCGTCAATGTGTGGGGGAGTGAGGGATGCAGTAAAGACGGATTAGTGTATCGGAAATGTGATTGTCGTATCCCAAAAGAAAATCCTGTCGTTTCCATAGAAACGTTACTCGATTTACAAGGAGAAGTCATAGAACACATAGTATTTCATAGCGACGCAATTTCCGAGTGAATTCGTCAATGATTCGGAGTGAGGGATGCAGTAAAGAAGGATTAGTGGATCGGAAATGAGATTGTCGTATCCCAAAAGAAAATCCTGTCGTTTCCATGGAAACGTTACTCGATTTAGTAGGAGTAGTCATAGAACACATAGTATTTCATAGCGACGCAATTTCCGTCTGAATTCGTCAATGTGTGGGAGTGAGGGATGCAGTAAAGAAGGATTAGTGGATCTGAAATGAGATTGTCGTATCCCAATAGAAAATCCTGTCGTGTCCATAGAAACGTTACTCGATTTAGAAGGTGAAGTCATTGAACACATATTATTTCATAGCGACGCAATTTCCGTGTGAATTCGTCAATGTGTAGGAGTGAGGGATGCAGTAAAGAAGGATTAGTGGATCGGAAATGTGATTGTCGTATCCCAAAAGAAAATCCTGTCGTTTCCATAGAAACGTTACTCGATTTAGAAGGTGAAGTCATAGAACACATAGTATTTTAAAGCGACGCAATTTCCGTGTGAATTCGTCAATGTGTGGGAATGAGGGATGCAGTAGAGAAGGATTAGTGGATCGGAAATGAGATTGTCGTATCCCAAAAGAAAATCCTGTCGTTTCCATAGAAACGTTACTCGATTTAGAAGGAGAAGTCTTAGAACACATAGTATTTCATAGCGACGCAATTTCTGTGTGAATTCGTCAATGTGTGGGAGTGAGGGATGCAGTAAAGAAGGATTAGTGGATCGGAAATGTGATTGTCGTATCCCAAAAGAAAATCCTGTCGTTTCCATAGAAACGCTACTCGATTTAGAAGGAAATGTCTTAGTACACATAGTATTTCATAGCGACGCAATTTCCGTGTGAATTCGTCAATGTGTGGGGGAGTGAGGGATGCAGTAAAGAAGGATTAGTGGATCGGAAATGTGATTGTCGTATCCCAAAAGAAAATCCTGTCGTTTCCATAGAAACGTTACTCGATTTAGAAGGAGTAGTCATAGAACCCATAGTATTTCATAGCGACGCAATTTCCGTGTGAATTCGTCAATGAGTGGGAGTGAGGGATGCAGTAAAGAAGGATTAGTGGATCTGAAATGAGATTGTCGTATCCCAAAAGAAAATCCTGTCGTTTCCATAGAAACGTTACTCGATTTAGAAGGAAAAGTCTTAGAACACATAGTATTTTATAGCGACGCAATTTCCGTGTGTATTCGTCAATGTGTGGGAGTGAGGGATGCAGTAAAGAAGGATTAGTGGATCGGAAATGTGATTGTCGTATCCCAAAAGAAAATCCTGTCATTTCCATAGAAACGTTACTCGATTTAGAAGGAAATGTCTTAGAACACATAGTATATCATAGCGACGTAATTTCCGTGTGAATTCGTCAATGTGTGGGAGTGAGAGATGCAGTAAAGAAGGATTAGTGGATCGGAAATGAGATTGTCGTATCCCAAAAGAAAATCCTGTCGTTTCCATAGAAACGTTACTCGATTTAGAAGGAGAAGTCTTAGAACCCATAGTATTTGATAGCGACTCAATTTCCGTGTGAATTCGTCAATGTGTGGGAGTGAGGGATGCAGTAAAGAAGGATTAGTGGATCGGAAATGTGATTGTCGTATCCCAAAAGAAAATCCTGTCGTTTCCATAGAAACATTACTCGATTTAGAAGGAGAAGTCATAGAACACATAGTATTTCATAGCGACGCAATTTCCGAGTGAAATCGTCAATGATTGGGAGTGAGGGATGCAGTAAAGTAGGATTAGTGGATCGGAAATGAGATTGTCGTATCCCAAAAGAAAATCCTGTCGTTTCCATGGAAACGGTACTCGATTTAGAAGGAGAAGTCTTAGAACACATAGTATTTCATAGCGACGCCATTTCTGTGTGAATTCGTCAATGTGTGGGAGTGAGGGATGCAGTAAAGAAGGATTAGTGGATCGGAAATGTGATTGTCGTATCCCAAAAGAAAATCCTGTCGTTTCCATAGAAACGCTACTCGATTTAGAAGGAAATGTCTTAGTACACATAGTATTTCATAGCGACGCAATTTCCGTGTGAATTCGTCAATGTGTGGGAGTGAGGGATGCAGTAAAGAAGGAGTAGTGGATCGGAAATGAAATTGTCGTATCCCAAAAGAAAATCCTGTCGTTTCCATAGAAACGTTACTCGATTTAGAAGGAAATGTCATAGAACATATAGTATTTCATAGCGACGCAATTTACGTGTGAATTCGTCAATGTGTGGGGGAGTGAGGGATGCAGTAAAGAAGGATTAGTGGATCGGAAATGTGATTGTCGTATCCCAAAAGAAAATCCTGTCGTTTCCATAGAAACGTTACTCGATTTAGAAGGAGAAGTCATAGAACACATAGTATTTCATAGCGACGCAATTTCCGAGTGAATTCGTCAATGAGTGGGAGTGAGGGATGCAGTAAAGAAGGATTAGTGGATCGGAAATGAGATTGTCGTATCCCAAAAGAAAATCCTGTCGTTTCCGTGGAAACGTTACTCGATTTAGAAGGAGTAGTCATAGAACCCATAGTATTTCATAGCGACGCAATTTCCGTGTGAATTCGTCAATGAGTGGGAGTGAGGGATGCAGTAAAGAAGGATTAGTGGATCTGAAATGAGATTGTCGTATCCCAAAAGAAAATCCTGTCGTTTCCATAGAAACGTTACTCGATTTAGAAGGAAAAGTCTTAGAACACATAGTATTTTATAGCGACGCAATTTCCGTGTGTATTCGTCAATGTGTGGGAGTGAGGGATGCAGTAAAGAAGGATTAGTGGATCGGAAATGTGATTGTCGTATCCCAAAAGAAAATCCTGTCATTTCCATAGAAACGTTACTCGATTTAGAAGGAAATGTCTTAGAACACATAGTATTTCATAGCGACGTAATTTCCGTGTGAATTCGTCAATGTGTGGGAGTGAGAGATGCAGTAAAGAAGGATTAGTGGATCGGAAATGAGATTGTCGTATCCCAAAAGAAAATCCTGTCGTTTCCATAGAAACGTTACTCGATTTAGAAGGAGAAGTCTTAGAACCCATAGTATTTGATAGCGACGCAATTTCCGTGTGAATTCGTCAATGTGTGGGAGTGAGGGATGCAGTAAAGAAGGATTAGTGGATCGGAAATGTGATTGTCGTATCCCAAAAGAAAATCCTGTCGTTTCCATAGAAACATTACTCGATTTAGAAGGAGAAGTCATAGAACACATAGTATTTCATAGCGACGCAATTTCCGAGTGAATTCGTCAATGATTGGGAGTGAGGGATGCAGTAAAGTAGGATTAGTGGATCGGAAATGAGATTGTCGTATCCCAAAAGAAAATCCTGTCGTTTCCATGGAAACGGTACTCGATTTAGAAGGAGAAGTCTTAGAACACATAGTATTTCATAGCGACGCCATTTCTGTGTGAATTCGTCAATGTGTGGGAGTGAGGGATGCAGTAAAGAAGGATTAGTGGATCGGAAATGTGATTGTCGTATCCCAAAAGAAAATCCTGTCGTTTCCATAGAAACGCTACTCGATTTAGAAGGAAATGTCTTAGTACACATAGTATTTCATAGCGACGCAATTTCCGTGTGAATTCGTCAATGTGTGGGAGTGAGGGATGCAGTAAAGAAGGAGTAGTGGATCGGAAATGAAATTGTCGTATCCCAAAAGAAAATCCTGTCGTTTCCATAGAAACGTTACTCGATTTAGAAGGAAATGTCATAGAACATATAGTATTTCATAGCGACGCAATTTACGTGTGAATTCGTCAATGTGTGGGGGAGTGAGGGATGCAGTAAAGAAGGATTAGTGGATCGGAAATGTGATTGTCGTATCCCAAAAGAAAATCCTGTCGTTTCCATAGAAACGTTACTCGATTTAGAAGGAGAAGTCATAGAACACATAGTATTTCATAGCGACGCAATTTCCGAGTGAATTCGTCAATGAGTGGGAGTGAGGGATGCAGTAAAGAAGGATTAGTGGATCGGAAATGAGATTGTCGTATCCCAAAAGAAAATCCTGTCGTTTCCATGGAAACGTTACTCGATTTAGAAGGAGTAGTCATAGAACCCATAGTATTTCATAGCGACGCAATTTCCGTGTGAATTCGTCAATGAGTGGGAGTGAGGGATGCAGTAAAGAAGGATTAGTGGATCGGAAATGAGATTGTCGTATCCCAAAAGAAAATCCTGTCGTTTCCATAGAAACGTTACTCGATTTAGAAGGAGAAGTCTTAGAACACATAGTATTTCATAGCGACGCAATTTCCGTGTGAATTCGTCAATGTGTGGGAGTGAGGGAAGCAATAAAGAAGGATTAGTGGATCGGAAATGAGATTGTCGTATCCCAAAAGAAAATCCTGTCGTTTCCATAGAAACGTTACTCGATTTAGAAGGAGAAGTCTTAGAACACATAGTATTTCATAGCGACGCAATTTCCGTGTGAATTCGTCAATGTGTGGGAGTGAGGGATGCAGTAAAGAAGGATTAGTGGATCGGAAATGTGATTGTCGTATCCCAAAAGAAAATCCTGTCGTTTCCATAGAAACGTTACTCGATTTAGAAGGAAATGTCTTAGAACACATAGTATTTCATAGCGACGCAATTTCCGTGTGAATTCGTCAATGTGTGGGAGTGAGGGATGCAGTAAAGAAGGATTAGTGGATCGGAAATGTGATTGTCGTATCTCAAAAGAAAATCCTGTCGTTTCCATAGAAACGTTACTCGATTTAGAAGGAGAAGTCGTAGAACACATAGTATTTCATAGCGACGCAATTTCCATGTGAATTCGTCAATGTGTGGGAGTGAGGGATGCAGTAAAGAAGGATTAGTGGATCGGAAATGAGATTGTCGTATCCCAAAAGAAAATCCTGTCGTTTCCATAGAAACGTTACTCGATTTAGAAGGAGAAGTCATAGAACACATAGTATTTCATAGCGACGCAATTTCCGAGTGAATTCGTCAATGATTCGGAGTGAGGGATGCAGTATAGAAGGATTAGTGGATTGGAAATGAGATTGTCGTATCCCAAAAGAAAATCCTGTCGTTTCCATGGAAACGTTACTCGATTTAGAAGGAGTAGTCATAGAACCCATAGTATTTCATAGCGACGCAATTTCCGTGTGAATTTGTCAATGAGTGGGAGTGAGGGATGCAGTAAAGAAGGATTAGTGGATCGGAAATGTGATTGTCGTATCCCAAAAGAAAATCCTGTCGTTTCCATAGAAACGTTACTCGATTTAGAAGGAAATGTCATAGAACACATAGTATTTCATAGCGACGCTATTTCCGTGTGAATTCGTCAATGTGTGGGAGTGAGGGATGCAGTAAAGAAGGATTAGTGGATCTGAAATGAGATTGTCGTATCCCAAAAGAAAATCCTGTCGTTTCCATAGAAACGTTACTCGATTTAGAAGGAAAAGTCTTAGAACACATAGTATTTTATAGCGACGCAATTTCCGTGTGTATTCGTCAATGTGTGGGAGTGAGGGATGCAGTAAAGAAGGATTAGTGGATCGGAAATGAGATTGTCGTATCCCAAAAGAAAATCCTGTCGTTTCCATAGAAACGTTACTCGATTTAGAAGGAAATGTCATAGAACACATAGTATTTCATAGTGACGCAATTTCCGTGTGAATTCGTCAATGTGTGGGAGTGAGGGATGCAGTTAAGAAGGATTAGTGGATCGGAAATGAGATTGTCGTATCCCAAAAGAAAATCCTGTCGTCCCCATAGAAACGTTACTCGATTTAGAAGGAGAAGTCACAGAACACATAGTATTTCATAGCGACGCAATTTCCGTGTGAATTCGTCAATGAGTGGGAGTGAGGGATGCAGTAAAGAAGGATTAGTGGATCTGAAATGAGATTGTCGTATCCCAAAAGATAATCCTGTCGTTTCCATAGAAACGTTACTCGATTTAGAAGGAGAAGTCATAGAACCCATAGTATTTCATAGCTACGCAATTTCCGAGTGAATTCGTCAATGAGTGGGAGTGAGGGATGCAGTAAAGAAGGATTAGCGGATCGGAAATGTGATTGTCGTATCCCAAAAGAAAATCCTGTCGTTTCCATAGAAACGTTACTCGATTTCGAAGGAAATGTCTTAGAACACATAGTATTATATAGCGACGCAATTTCCGTGTGAATTCGTCAATGTGTGGGAGTGAGGGTTGCAGTAAAGAAGGATTAGTGGATCTGAAATGAGATTGTCGTATCCCAAAAGAAAATCCTGTCGCTTCCATAGAAACGTTACTCGATTTAGAAGGAAATGTCTTAGAACACATAGTACTTCATAGCGACGTAATTTCCGTGTGAATTCGTCAATGAGTGGGAGTGAGGGATGCAGTAATGAAGGATTAGTGGATCGGCAATGAGATGTCTATCCCAATAGAAAATCCTGTCGTTTCCATAGAAACGTTACTCGATTTCGAAAGAATTGTCTTAGAACACATAGTATTTCATAGCGACGCAATTTCCGTGTGAATTCGTCAATGTGTGGGAGTGAGGGATGCAGTAAAGAAGGATTAGTGGATCTGAAATGAGATTGTCGTATCCCAAAAGAAAATCCTGTCGTTTCCATAGAAACGTTACTCGATTTAGAAGGAAGTGTCATAGAACACATAGTATTCCATAGCGACGCTATTTCCGTGTGAATTCGTCAATGTGTGGGAGTGAGGGATGCAGTAAAGAAGGATTAGTGGATCTGAAATGAGATTGTCGTATCCCAAAAGAAAATCCTGTTGTTTCCATAGAAACGTTACTCGATTTAGAAGGAAAAGTCTTAGAACACATAGTATTTCATAGCGACGCAATTTCCGTGTGTATTCGTCAATGTGTGGGAGTGGGGGATGCAGTAAAGAAGGATTAGTGGATCGGAAATGAGATTGTCGTATCCCAAAAGAAAATCCTGTCGTTTCCATAGAAACGTTACTCGATTTAGAAGGAAATGTCATAGAACACATAGTGTTTCATAGCGGCGCAATTTCCGTGTGAATTCGTCAATGTGTGGGAGTGAGGGATGCAGTAATGAAGGATTAGTGGATCGGAAATGAGATTGTCGTATCCCAAAAGAAAATCCTGTCGTTTCCATAGAAACGTTACTCGATTTAGAAGGAAATGTCTTAGTACACATAGTATTTCATAGCGACGCAATTTCCGTGTGAATTCGTCAATGTGTGGGAGTGAGGGATGCAGTAAAGAAGGATTAGTGGATGGGATATGAGATTGTCGTATCCCAAAAGAAAATCCTGTCGTTTCCATAGAAACGTTACTCGATTTAGAAGGAAATGTCTTAGTACACATAGTATTTCATAGCGACGCAATTTCCGTGCGAATTCGTCAATGTGTGGCAGTGAGGGATGCAGTAAAGAAGGAGTAGTGGATCGGAAATGAGATTGTCGTATCCCAAAAGAAAATCCTGTCGTTTCCATAGAAACGTTACTCGAATTAGAAGGAAATGTCATAGAACACATAGTATTTCATAGCGACGCAATTTCCGTGTGAATTCGTCAATGTGTGGGGGAGTGAGGGATGCAGTAAAGACGGATTAGTGTATCGGAAATGTGATTGTCGTATCCCAAAAGAAAATCCTGTCGTTTCCATAGAAACGTTACACGATTTACAAGGAGAAGTCATAGAACACATAGTATTTCATAGCGACGCAATTTCCGAGTGAATTCGTCAATGATTCGGAGTGAGGGATGCAGTAAAGAAGGATTAGTGGATCGGAAATGAGATTGTCGTATCCCAAAAGAAAATCCTGTCGTTTCCATGGAAACGTTACTCGATTTAGTAGGAGTAGTCATAGAACACATAGTATTTCATAGCGACGCAATTTCCGTCTGAATTCGTCAATGTGTGGGAGTGAGGGATGCAGTAAAGAAGGATTAGTGGATCTGAAATGAGATTGTCGTATCCCAATAGAAAATCCTGTCGTGTCCATAGAAACGTTACTCGATTTAGAAGGTGAAGTCATTGAACACATATTATTTCATAGCGACGCAATTTCCGTGTGAATTCGTCAATGTGTGGGAGTGAGGGATGCAGTAAAGAAGGATTAGTGGATCGGAAATGTGATTGTCGTATCCCAAAAGAAAATCCTGTCGTTTCCATAGAAACGTTACTCGATTTAGAAGGTGAAGTCATAGAACACATAGTATTTTAAAGCGACGCAATTTCCGTGTGAATTCGTCAATGTGTGGGAATGAGGGATGCAGTAGAGAAGGATTAGTGGATCGGAAATGAGATTGTCGTATCCCAAAAGAAAATTCTGTCGTTTCCATAGAAACGTTACTCGATTTAGAAGGAGAAGTCTTAGAACACATAGTATTTCATAGCGACGCAATTTCTGTGTGAATTCGTCAATGTGTGGGAGTGAGGGATGCAGTAAAGAAGGATTAGTGGATCGGAAATGTGATTGTCGTATCCCAAAAGAAAATCCTGTCGTTTCCATAGAAACGCTACTCGATTTAGAAGGAAATGTCTTAGTACACATAGTATTTCATAGCGACGCAATTTCCGTGTGAATTCGTCAATGTGTGGGAGTGAGGGATGCAGTAAAGAAGGAGTAGTGGATCGGAAATGAGATTGTCGTATCCCAAAAGAAAATCCTGTCGTATCCATAGAAACGTTACTCGATATAGAAGGAAATGTCATAGAACATATAGTATTTCATAGCGACGCAATTTCCGTGTGAATTCGTCAATGTGTGGGGGAGTGAGGGATGCAGTAAAGAAGGATTAGTGGATCGGAAATGTGATTGTCGTATCCCAAAAGAAAATCCTGTCGTTTCCATAGAAACGTTACTCGATTTAGAAGGAGAAGTCATAGAACACATAGTATTTCATAGCGACGCAATTTCCGAGTGAATTCGTCAATGAGTGGGAGTGAGGGATGCAGTAAAGAAGGATTAGTGGATCGGAAATGAGATTGTCGTATCCCAAAAGAAAATCCTGTCGTTTCCGTGGAAACGTTACTCGATTTAGAAGGAGTAGTCATAGAACCCATAGTATTTCATAGCGACGCAATTTCCGTGTGAATTCGTCAATGAGTGGGAGTGAGGGATGCAGTAAAGAAGGATTAGTGGATCTGAAATGAGATTGTCGTATCCCAAAAGAAAATCCTGTCGTTTCCATAGAAACGTTACTCGATTTAGAAGGAAAAGTCTTAGAACACATAGTATTTTATAGCGACGCAATTTCCGTGTGTATTCGTCAATGTGTGGGAGTGAGGGATGCAGTAAAGAAGGATTAGTGGATCGGAAATGTGATTGTCGTATCCCAAAAGAAAATCCTGTCATTTCCATAGAAACGTTACTCGATTTAGAAGGAAATGTCTTAGAACACATAGTATATCATAGCGACGTAATTTCCGTGTGAATTCGTCAATGTGTGGGAGTGAGAGATGCAGTAAAGAAGGATTAGTGGATCGGAAATGAGATTGTCGTATCCCAAAAGAAAATCCTGTCGTTTCCATAGAAACGTTACTCGATTTAGAAGGAGAAGTCTTAGAACCCATAGTATTTGATAGCGACGCAATTTCCGTGTGAATTCGTCAATGTGTGGGAGTGAGGGATGCAGTAAAGAAGGATTAGTGGATCGGAAATGTGATTGTCGTATCCCAAAAGAAAATCCTGTCGTTTTCATAGAAACATTACTCGATTTAGAAGGAGAAGTCATAGAACACATAGTATTTCATAGCGACGCAATTTCCGAGTGAATTCGTCAATGATTGGGAGTGAGGGATGCAGTAAAGTAGGATTAGTGGATCGGAAATGAGATTGTCGTATCCCAAAAGAAAATCCTGTCGTTTCCATGGAAACGGTACTCGATTTAGAAGGAGAAGTCTCAGAACACATAGTATTTCATAGCGACGCCATTTCTGTGTGAATTCGTCAATGTGTGGGAGTGAGGGATGCAGTAAAGAAGGATTAGTGGATCGGAAATGTGATTGTCGTATCCCAAAAGAAAATCCTGTCGTTTCCATAGAAACGCTACTCGATTTAGAAGGAAATGTCTTAGAACACATAGTATTTCATAGCGACGCAATTTCCGTGTGAATTCGTCAATGTGTGGGAGTGAGGGATGCAGTAAAGAAGGAGTAGTGGATCGGAAATGAAATTGTCGTATCCCAAAAGAAAATCCTGTCGTTTCCATAGAAACGTTACTCGATTTAGAAGGAAATGTCATAGAACATATAGTATTTCATAGCGACGCAATTTACGTGTGAATTCGTCAATGTGTGGGGGAGTGAGGGATGCAGTAAAGAAGGATTAGTGGATCGGAAATGTGATTGTCGTATCCCAAAAGAAAATCCTGTCGTTTCCATAGAAACGTTACTCGATTTAGAAGGAGAAGTCATAGAACACATAGTATTTCATAGCGACGCAATTTCCGAGTGAATTCGTCAATGAGTGGGAGTGAGGGATGCAGTAAAGAAGGATTAGTGGATCGGAAATGAGATTGTCGTATCCCAAAAGAAAATCCTGTCGTTTCCGTGGAAACGTTACTCGATTTAGAAGGAGTAGTCATAGAACCCATAGTATTTCATAGCGACGCAATTTCCGTGTGAATTCGTCAATGAGTGGGAGTGAGGGATGCAGTAAAGAAGGATTAGTGGATCTGAAATGAGATTGTCGTATCCCAAAAGAAAATCCTGTCGTTTCCATAGAAACGTTACTCGATTTAGAAGGAAAAGTCTTAGAACACATAGTATTTTATAGCGACGCAATTTCCGTGTGTATTCGTCAATGTGTGGGAGTGAGGGATGCAGTAAAGAAGGATTAGTGGATCGGAAATGTGATTGTCGTATCCCAAAAGAAAATCCTGTCATTTCCATAGAAACGTTACTCGATTTAGAAGGAAATGTCTTAGAACACATAGTATTTCATAGCGACGTAATTTCCGTGTGAATTCGTCAATGTGTGGGAGTGAGAGATGCAGTAAAGAAGGATTAGTGGATCGGAAATGAGATTGTCGTATCCCAAAAGAAAATCCTGTCGTTTCCATAGAAACGTTACTCGATTTAGAAGGAGAAGTCTTAGAACCCATAGTATTTGATAGCGACGCAATTTCCGTGTGAATTCGTCAATGTGTGGGAGTGAGGGATGCAGTAAAGAAGGATTAGTGGATCGGAAATGTGATTGTCGTATCCCAAAAGAAAATCCTGTCGTTTCCATAGAAACATTACTCGATTTAGAAGGAGAAGTCATAGAACACATAGTATTTCATAGCGACGCAATTTCCGAGTGAATTCGTCAATGATTGGGAGTGAGGGATGCAGTAAAGTAGGATTAGTGGATCGGAAATGAGATTGTCGTATCCCAAAAGAAAATCCTGTCGTTTCCATGGAAACGGTACTCGATTTAGAAGGAGAAGTCTTAGAACACATAGTATTTCATAGCGACGCCATTTCTGTGTGAATTCGTCAATGTGTGGGAGTGAGGGATGCAGTAAAGAAGGATTAGTGGATCGGAAATGTGATTGTCGTATCCCAAAAGAAAATCCTGTCGTTTCCATAGAAACGCTACTCGATTTAGAAGGAAATGTCTTAGTACACATAGTATTTCATAGCGACGCAATTTCCGTGTGAATTCGTCAATGTGTGGTAGTGAGGGATGCAGTAAAGAAGGAGTAGTGGATCGGAAATGAAATTGTCGTATCCCAAAAGAAAATCCTGTCGTTTCCATAGAAACGTTACTCGATTTAGAAGGAAATGTCATAGAACATATAGTATTTCATAGCGACGCAATTTACGTGTGAATTCGTCAATGTGTGGGGGAGTGAGGGATGCAGTAAAGAAGGATTAGTGGATCGGAAATGTGATTGTCGTATCCCAAAAGAAAATCCTGTCGTTTCCATAGAAACGTTACTCGATTTAGAAGGAGAAGTCATAGAACACATAGTATTTCATAGCGACGCAATTTCCGAGTGAATTCGTCAATGAGTGGGAGTGAGGGATGCAGTAAAGAAGGATTAGTGGATCGGAAATGAGATTGTCGTATCCCGAAAGGAAATCCTGTCGTTTCCATGGAAGCGTTACTCGATTTAGAAGGAGTAGTCATAGAACCCATAGTATTTCATAGCGACGCAATTTCCGTGTGAATTCGTCAATGAGTGGGAGTGAGGGATGCAGTAAAGAAGGATTAGTGGATCGGAAATGAGATTGTCGTATCCCAAAAGAAAATCCTGTCGTTTCCATAGAAACGTTACTCGATTTAGAAGGAGAAGTCTTAGAACAAATAGTATTTCATAGCGACGCAATTTCCGTGTGAATTCGTCAATGTGTGGGAGTGAGGGATGCAATAAAGAAGGATTAGTGGATCTGAAATGAGATTGTCGTATCCCAAAAGAAAATCCTGTCGTTTCCATAGAAACGTTACTCGATTTAGAGGGAAATGTCATGGAACACATAGTATTTCATAGCGACGCTATTTCCGTGTGAATTCGTCAATGTGTGGGAGTGAGGGATGCAGTAAAGAAGGATTAGTGGATCTGAAATGAGATTGTCGTATCCCAAAAGAAAATCCTGTCGTTTCCATAGAAACGTTACTCGATTTAGAAGGAAAAGTCTTAGAACACATAGTATTTTATAGCGACGCAATTTCCGTGTGTATTCGTCAACGTGTGGGAGTGAGGGATGCAGTAAAGAAGGATTAGTGGATCGGAAATGAGATTGTCGTATCCCAAAAGAAATTCCTGTCGTTTCCATAGAAACGTTACTCGATTTAGAAGGAAATGTCATAGAACACATAGTATTTCATAGTGACGCAATTTCCGTGTGAATTCGTCAATGTGTGGGAGTGAGGGATGCAGTTAAGAAGGATTAGTGGATCGGAAATGGTATTTTCGTATCCCAAAAGAAAATCCAGTTGTTTCCATAGAAACGTTACTCGATTTAGAAGGAAATGTCTTAGAACACATAGTATTTCATAGCGACGTAATTTCCGTGTGAATTCGTAAATGTGTGGGAGTGAGAGATGCAGTAAAGAAGGATTAGTGGATCGGAAATGAGATTGTCGTATCCCAAAAGAAAATCCTGTCGTTTCCATTGAAACGTTACTCGATTTAGAAGGAGAAGTCTTAGAACCCATAGTATTTGATAGCGACGCAATTTCCGTGTGAATTCGTCAATGTGTGGGAGTGAGGGATGCAGTAAAGAAGGATTAGTGGATCGGAAATGTGATTGTCGTATCCCAAAAGAAAATCCTGTCGTTTCCATAGAAACATTACTCGATTTAGAAGGAGAAGTCATAGAACACATAGTATTTCATAGCGACGCAATTTCCGAGTGAATTCGTCAATGATTGGGAGTGAGGGATGCAGTAAAGAAGGATTAGTGGATCGGAAATGAGATTGTCGTATCCCAAAAGAAAATCCTGTCGTTTCCATGGAAAGGATACTCGATTTAGAAGGAGTAGTCATAGAACCCATAGTATTTCATAGCGACGCAATTTCCTTGTGAATTCGTCAATGAGTGGGAGTGAGGGATGCAGTAAAGAAGGATTAGTGGATCGGAAATGTGACTGTCGTATCCCAAATGAAAATCCTGTCGTTTCCATAGAAACGTTACTCGATTTCGAAGGAAGTGTCTTAGAACACATAGTATTTCATAGCGACGCAATTTCCGTGTGAATTCGTCAATGTGTGGGAGTGAGGGATGCAGTAAAGAAGGATTAGTGGATCTGAAATGAGATTGTCGTATCCCAATAGAAAATCCTGTCGTTTTCATAGAAACGTTACTCGATTTAGAAGGTGAAGTCATAGAACACATATTATTTCATAGCGACGCAATTTCCGTGTGAATTCGTCAATGTGTGGGAGTGAGGGATGCAGTAAAGAAGGATTAGTGGATCGGAAATGTGATTGTCGTATCCCAAAAGAATATCCTGTCGTTTCCATAGAAACGTTACTCGATTTAGAAGGTGAAGTCATAGAACACATAGTATTTTAAAGCGACGCAATTTCTGTGTGAATTCGTCAATGTGTGGGAGTGAGGGATGCAGTAGAGAAGGATTAGTGGATCGGAAATGAGATTGTCGTATCCCAAAAGAAAATCCTGTCGTTTCCATAGAAACGTTACTCGATTTAGAAGGAGAAGTCTTAGAACACATAGTATTTCATAGCGACGCAATTTCCGTGTGAATTCGTCAATGTGTGGGAGTGAGGGATGCAGTAAAGAAGGATTAGTGGATCGGAAATGTGATTGTCGTATCCCAAAAGAAAATCCTGTCGTTTCCATAGAAACGCTACTCGATTTAGAAGGAAATGTCTTAGTACACATAGTATTTCATAGCGACGCAATTTCCGTGTGAATTCGTCAATGTGTGGGGGAGTGAGGGATGCAGTAAAGAAGGATTAGTGGATCGGAAATGTGATTGTCGTATCCCAAAAGAAAATCTTGTCGTTTCCATAGAAACGTTACTCGATTTAGAAGGAGAAGTCATAGAACACATAGTATTTCATAGCGACGCAATTTCCGAGTGAATTCGTCAATGAGTGGGAGTGAGGGGTGCAGTAAAGAAGGATTAGTGGATCGGAAATGAGATTGTCGTATCCCAAAAGAAAATCCTGTCGTTTCCGTGGAAATGTTACTCGATTTAGAAGGAGTAGTCATAGAACCCATAGTATTTCATAGCGACGCAATTTCCGTGTGAATTCGTCAATGAGTGGGAGTGAGGGATGCAGTAAAGAAGGATTAGTGGATCGGAAATGAGATTGTCGTATCCCAAAAGAAAATCCTGTCGTTTCCATAGAAACGTTACTCGATTTAGAAGGAGAAGTCTTAGAACACATAGTATTTCATAGCGACGCTATTTCCGTGTGAATTCGTCAATGTGTGGGAGTGAGGGATGCAGTAAAGAAGGATTAGTGGATCGGAAAAGTGATTGTCGTATCCCAAAAGAAAACCCTGTCGTTTCCATAGAAACGTTACTCCATTTAGAAGGAGAAGTCATAGAACACATAGTATTTCATAGCGACGCAATTTCCGTGTGAATTCGTCAATGTGTGGGAATGAGGGATGCAGTAAAGAAGGATTAGTGGATCGGAAATGAGATTGTCGTATCCCAAAAGAAAATCCTGTCGTTTCCATAGAAACGTTACTCGATTTAGAAGGAAATGTCTTAGTACACATAGTATTTCATTGCGACGCAATTTCCGTGTGAATTCGTCAATGTGTGGGAGTGAGGGATGCAGTAAAGAAGGAGTAGTGGATCGGAAATGAGATTGTCGTATCCCAAAAGAAAATCCTGTCGTTTCCATAGAAACGTTACTCGATTTAGAAGGAAATGTCATAGAACACATAGTATTTCATAACGACGCAATTTCCGTGTGAATTCGTCAATGTGTGGGGGAGTGAGGGATGCAGTAAAGAAGGATTAGTGGATCGGAAATGTGATTGTCGTATCCCAAAAGAAAATCCTGTCATTTCCATAGAAACGTTACTCGATTTAGAAGGAGAAGTCATAGAACACATAGTATTTCATAGCGACGCAATTTCCGAGTGAATTCGTCAATGAGTGGGAGTGAGGGATGCAGTAAAGAAGGATTAGTGGATCGGAAATGAGATTGTCGTATCCCAATAGAAAATCCTGTCGTTTCCATAGAAACGTTACTCGATTTAGAAGGTGAAGGCATAGAACACATATTATTTCATAGCGACGCAATTTCCGTGTGAATTCGGTAATGTGTGGGAGTGAGGGACGCAGTAAAGAAGGATTAGTGGATCGGAAATAAGATTGTCGTATCCCAAAAGAAAATCCTGTCGTTTCCGTAGAAACGTTACTCGATTTAGAAGGAAATGTCTTAGTACACATAGTATTTCATTGCGACGAAATTTCCGTGTGAATTCGTCAATGTGTGGGAGTGAGGGATGCAGTAAAGAAGCAGTAGTGGATCGGAAATGAGATTGTCGTATCCCAAAAGAAAATCCTGTCGTTTCCATAGAAACGTTACTCGATTTAGAAGGAAATGTCATAGAACACATAGTATTTCATAGCGACGCAATTTCCGAGTGAATTCGTCAATGAGTGGGAGTGAGGGATGCAGTAAAGAAGGATTAGTGGATCGGAAATGAGATTGTCGTATCCCAAAAGAAAATCCTGTCGTTTCCATGGAAACGTTACTCGATTTAGAAGGAGAAGTCTTAGAACCCATAGTATTTGATAGCGACGCAATTTCCGTGTGAATTCGTCAATGTGTGGGAGTGAGGGATGCAGTAAAGAAGGATTAGTGGATCGGACATGTGATTGTCGTATCCCAAAAGAAAATCCTGTCGTTTCCATAGAAACATTACTCGATTTAGAAGGAGAAGTCATAGAACACATAGTATTTCATAGCGACGCAATTTCCGAGTGAATTCGTCAATGATTGGGAGTGAGGGATGCAGTAAAGTAGGATTAGTGGATCGGAAATGAGATTGTCGTATCCCAAAAGAAAATCCTGTCGTTTCCATGGAAACGGTACTCGATTTAGAAGGAGAAGTCTTAGAACACATAGTATTTCATAGCGACGCCATTTCTGTGTGAATTCGTCAATGTGTGGGAGTGAGGGATGCAGTAAAGAAGGATTAGTGGATCGGAAATGTGATTGTCGTATCCCAAAAGAAAATCCTGTCGTTTCCATAGAAACGCTACTCGATTTAGAAGGAAATGTCTTAGTACACATAGTATTTCATAGCGACGCAATTTCCGTGTGAATTCGTCAATGTGTGGGAGTGAGGGATGCAGTAAAGAAGGAGTAGTGGATCGGAAATGAAATTGTCGTATCCCAAAAGAAAATCCTGTCGTTTCCATAGAAACGTTACTCGATTTAGAAGGAAATGTCATAGAACATATAGTATTTCATAGCGACGCAATTTACGTGTGAATTCGTCAATGTGTGGGGGAGTGAGGGATGCAGTAAAGAAGGATTAGTGGATCGGAAATGTGATTGTCGTATCCCAAAAGAAAATCCTGTCGTTTCCATAGAAACGTTACTCGATTTAGAAGGAGAAGTCATAGAACACATAGTATTTCATAGCGACGCAATTTCCGAGTGAATTCGTCAATGAGTGGGAGTGAGGGATGCAGTAAAGAAGGATTAGTGGATCGGAAATGAGATTGTCGTATCCCAAAAGAAAATCCTGTCGTTTCCATGGAAACGTTACTCGATTTAGAAGGAGTAGTCATAGAACCCATAGTATTTCATAGCGACGCAATTTCCGTGTGAATTCGTCAATGAGTGGGAGTGAGGGATGCAGTAAAGAAGGATTAGTGGATCGGAAATGAGATTGTCGTATCCCAAAAGAAAATCCTGTCGTTTCCATAGAAACGTTACTCGATTTAGAAGGAGAAGTCTTAGAACAAATAGTATTTCATAGCGACGCAATTTCCGTGTGAATTCGTCAATGTGTGGGAGTGAGGGATGCAATAAAGAAGGATTAGTGGATCTGAAATGAGATTGTCGTATCCCAAAAGAAAATCCTGTCGTTTCCATAGAAACGTTACTCGATTTAGAGGGAAATGTCATAGAACACATAGTATTTCATAGCGACGCTATTTCCGTGTGAATTCGTCAATGTGTGGGAGTGAGGGATGCAGTAAAGAAGGATTAGTGGATCTGAAATGAGATTGTCGTATCCCAAAAGAAAATCCTGTCGTTTCCATAGAAACGTTACTCGATTTAGAAGGAAAAGTCTTAGAACACATAGTATTTTATAGCGACGCAATTTCCGTGTGTATTCGTCAATGTGTGGGAGTGAGGGATGCAGTAAAGAAGGATTAGTGGATCGGAAATGAGATTGTCGTATCCCAAAAGAAATTCCTGTCGTTTCCATAGAAACGTTACTCGATTTAGAAGGAAATGTCATAGAACACATAGTATTTCATAGTGACGCAATTTCCGTGTGAATTCGTCAATGTGTGGGAGTGAGGGATGCAGTTAAGAAGGATTAGTGGATCGGAAATGGTATTTTCGTATCCCAAAAGAAAATCCTGTTGTTTCCATAGAAACGTTACTCGATTTAGAAGGAAATGTCTTAGAACACATAGTATTTCATAGCGACGTAATTTCCGTGTGAATTCGTAAATGTGTGGGAGTGAGAGATGCAGTAAAGAAAGATTAGTGGATCGGAAATGAGATTGTCGTATCCCAAAAGAAAATCCTGTCGTTTCCATTGAAACGTTACTCGATTTAGAAGGAGAAGTCTTAGAACCCATAGTATTTGATAGCGACGCAATTTCCGTGTGAATTCGTCAATGTGTGGGAGTGAGGGATGCAGTAAAGAAGGATTAGTGGATCGGAAATGTGATTGTCGTATCCCAAAAGAAAATCCTGTCGTTTCCATAGAAACATTACTCGATTTAGAAGGAGAAGTCATAGAACACATAGTATTTCATAGCGACGCAATTTCCGAGTGAATTCGTCAATGATTGGGAGTGAGGGATGCAGTAAAGAAGGATTAGTGGATCGGAAATGAGATTGTCGTATCCCAAAAGAAAATCCTGTCGTTTCCATGGAAAGGATACTCGATTTAGAAGGAGTAGTCATAGAACCCATAGTATTTCATAGCGACGCAATTTCCTTGTGAATTCGTCAATGAGTGGGAGTGAGGGATGCAGTAAAGAAGGATTAGTGGATCGGAAATGTGACTGTCGTATCCCAAATGAAAATCCTGTCGTTTCCATAGAAACGTTACTCGATTTCGAAGGAAGTGTCTTAGAACACATAGTATTTCATAGCGACGCAATTTCCGTGTGAATTCGTCAATGTGTGGGAGTGAGGGATGCAGTAAAGAAGGATTAGTGGATCTGAAATGAGATTGTCGTATCCCAATAGAAAATCCTGTCGTTTTCATAGAAACGTTACTCGATTTAGAAGGTGAAGTCATAGAACACATATTATTTCATAGCGACGCAATTTCCGTGTGAATTCGTCAATGTGTGGGAGTGAGGGATGCAGTAAAGAAGGATTAGTGGATCGGAAATGTGATTGTCGTATCCCAAAAGAAAATCCTGTCGTTTCCATAGAAACGTTACTCGATTTAGAAGGTGAAGTCATAGAACACATAGTATTTTAAAGCGACGCAATTTCTGTGTGAATTCGTCAATGTGTGGGAGTGAGGGATGCAGTAGAGAAGGATTAGTGGATCGGAAATGAGATTGTCGTATCCCAAAAGAAAATCCTGTCGTTTCCATAGAAACGTTACTCGATTTAGAAGGAGAAGTCTTAGAACACATAGTATTTCATAGCGACGCAATTTCCGTGTGAATTCGTCAATGTGTGGGAGTGAGGGATGCAGTAAAGAAGGATTAGTGGATCGGAAATGTGATTGTCGTATCCCAAAAGAAAATCCTGTCGTTTCCATAGAAACGCTACTCGATTTAGAAGGAAATGTCTTAGTACACATAGTATTTCATAGCGACGCAATTTCCGTGTGAATTCGTCAATGTGTGGGGGAGTGAGGGATGCAGTAAAGAAGGATTAGTGGATCGGAAATGTGATTGTCGTATCCCAAAAGAAAATCTTGTCGTTTCCATAGAAACGTTACTCGATTTAGAAGGAGAAGTCATAGAACACATAGTATTTCATAGCGACGCAATTTCCGAGTGAATTCGTCAATGAGTGGGAGTGAGGGGTGCAGTAAAGAAGGATTAGTGGATCGGAAATGAGATTGTCGTATCCCAAAAGAAAATCCTGTCGTTTCCGTGGAAATGTTACTCGATTTAGAAGGAGTAGTCATAGAACCCATAGTATTTCATAGCGACGCAATTTCCGTGTGAATTCGTCAATGAGTGGGAGTGAGGGATGCAGTAAAGAAGGATTAGTGGATCGGAAATGAGATTGTCGTATCCCAAAAGAAAATCCTGTCGTTTCCATAGAAACGTTACTCGATTTAGAAGGAGAAGTCTTAGAACACATAGTATTTCATAGCGACGCTATTTCCGTGTGAATTCGTCAATGTGTGGGAGTGAGGGATGCAGTAAAGAAGGATTAGTGGATCGGAAAAGTGATTGTCGTATCCCAAAAGAAAACCCTGTCGTTTCCATAGAAACGTTACTCCATTTAGAAGGAGAAGTCATAGAACACATAGTATTTCATAGCGACGCAATTTCCGTGTGAATTCGTCAATGTGTGGGAGTGAGGGATGCAGTAAAGAAGGATTAGTGGATCGGAAATGTGATTGTCGTATCCCAAAAGAAAATCTTGTCGTTTCCATAGAAACGTTACTCGATTTAGAAGGAAATGTCATAGAACACATAGTATTTCATAACGACGCAATTTCCGTGTGAATTCGTCAATGTGTGGGGGAGTGAGGGATGCAGTAAAGAAGGATTAGTGGATCGGAAATGTGATTGTCGTATCCCAAAAGAAAATCCTGTCATTTCCATAGAAACGTTACTCGATTTAGAAGGAGAAGTCATAGAACACATAGTATTTCATAGCGACGCAATTTCCGAGTGAATTCGTCAATGAGTGGGAGTGAGGGATGCAGTAAAGAAGGATTAGTGGATCGGAAATGAGATTGTCGTATCCCAATAGAAAATCCTGTCGTTTCCATAGAAACGTTACTCGATTTAGAAGGTGAAGGCATAGAACACATATTATTTCATAGCGACGCAATTTCCGTGTGAATTCGGTAATGTGTGGGAGTGAGGGACGCAGTAAAGAAGGATTAGTGGATCGGAAATAAGATTGTCGTATCCCAAAAGAAAATCCTGTCGTTTCCGTAGAAACGTTACTCGATTTAGAAGGAAATGTCTTAGTACACATAGTATTTCATTGCGACGAAATTTCCGTGTGAATTCGTCAATGTGTGGGAGTGAGGGATGCAGTAAAGAAGGAGTAGTGGATCGGAAATGAGATTGTCGTATCCCAAAAGAAAATCCTGTCGTTTCCATAGAAACGTTACTCGATTTAGAAGGAAATGTCATAGAACACATAGTATTTCATAGCGACGCAATTTCCGAGTGAATTCGTCAATGAGTGGGAGTGAGGGATGCAGTAAAGAAGGATTAGTGGATCGGAAATGAGATTGTCGTATCCCAAAAGAAAATCCTGTCGTTTCCATGGAAACGTTACTCGATTTAGAAGGAGTAGTCATAGAACCCATAGTATTTCATAGCGACGCAATTTCCGTGTGAATTCGTCAATGTGTGGGAGTGAGGGTTGCAGTAAAGAAGGATTAGTGGATCTGAAATGAGATTGTCGTATCCCAAAAGAAAATCCTGTCGTTTCCATAGAAACGTTACTCGATTTAGAAGGAAATGTCATAGAACACATAGTATTTCGTAGCGACGTAATTTCCGTGTGAATTCGTCAATGACTGGGAGTGAGGGATGCAGTAAAGAAGGATTACTGGATCGGAAATGAGATGTCGTATTCCAAAAGAAAATCCTGTCGTTTCCATAGAAACGTTACTCGATTTCGAAGGCATTGTCTTAGAACACATTGTATTTCATAGCGACGCAATTTCCGTGTGAATTCGACAATGTGTGGGAGTCAGGGATGCAGTAAAGAAGGATTAGTGGATCGGAAATGAGATTGTCGTATCCCAAAAGAAAATCCTGTCGTTTCCATAGAAACGTTACTCGATTTAGAAGGAAATGTCATAGAACACATAGTATTTCATAGCGACATTATTTCCGTGTGAATTCGTCAATGTGTGGGAGTGAGGGATGCAGTAAAGAAGGATTAGTGGATCTGAAATGAGATTGTCGTATCCCAAAAGAAAATCCTGTCGTTTCCATAGAAACGTTACTCGATTTAGAAGGAAAAGTCTTAGAACACATAGTATTTCATAGCGACGCAATTTCCGTGTGTATTCGTCAATGTGTGGGAGTGAGGGATGCAGTAAAGAAGGATTAGTGGATCGGAAATGAGATTGTCGTATCCCAAAAGAAAATCCTGTCGTTTCCATAGAAACGTTACTCGATTTATAAGGAAATGTCATAGAACACATAGTATTTCATAGCGACGCAATTTCCGTGTGAATTCGTCAATGTGTGGGAGTGAGGGATGCAATTAAGAAGGATTAGTGGATCGGAAATGTGATTGTCGTGTCCCAAAAGAAAATCCTGTCGTTTCCATAGAAACGTTACTCGATTTAGAAGGAAATGTCTTAGAACACATAGTATTTCATAGCGACGTAATTTCCGTGTGAATTCGTCAATGTGTGGGAGTGAGGGATGCAGTAAAGAAGGAGTAGTGGATCGGAAATGAGATTGTCGTATCCCAAAAGAAAATCCTGTCGTTTCCATAGAAACGTTACTCGATTTAGAAGGAAATGTCATAGGACACATAGTATTTCATAGCGACGCAATTTCCGTGTGAATTCGTCAATGTGTGGGGGAGTGAGGGATGCAGTAAAGAAGGATTAGTGGATCGGAAATGTGATTGTCGTATCCCAAAAGAAAATCCTGTCGTTTCCTTAGAAACGTTACTCGATTTAGAAGGAGAAGTCATAGAACACATAGTATTTCATAGCGACGCAATTTCCGAGTGAATTCGTCAATGAGTGGGAGTGAGGGATGCAGTAAAGAAGGATTAGTGGATCTGAAATGAGATTGTCGTATCCCAAAAGAAATTCCTGTCGTTTCCATGGAAACGTTACTCGATTTAGAAGGAGTAGTCATAGAACCCATAGTATTTCATAGCAACGCAATTTCCGTGTGAATTCGTCAATGAGTGGGAGTGAGGGATGCAGTAAAGAAGGATTAGTGGATCGGAAATGTGATTGTCGTATCCCAAATGAAAATCCTGTCGTTTCCATAGAAACGTTACTCGATTTCGAAGGAAGTGTCTTAGAACACATAGTATTTCATAGCGACGCAATTTCCGTGTGAATTCTTCAATGTGTGGGAGTGAGGGATGCAGTAAAGAAGGATTAGTGGATCTGAAATGAGATTGTCGTATCCCAAGAGAAAATCCTGTCGTTTCCATAGAAACGTTACTCGATTTAGCGGGAAATGACATAGAACACATATTATTTCATAGCGACGCAATTTCCGAGTGAATTCGTCAATGTGTGGGAGTGAGGGATGCAGTAAAGAAGGATTAGTGGATCGGAAATGTGATTGTCGTATCCCAAAAGAAAATCCTCTCGTTTCCATAGAAACGTTACTCGATTTAGAAGGTGAAGTCATAGAACACATAGTATTTTAAAGCGACGCAATTTCCGTGTGAATTCGTCAATGTGTGGGAGTGAGGGATGCAGTAGAGAAGGATTAGTGGATCGGAAATGAGATTGTCGTATCCCAAAAGAAAATCCTGTCGTTTCCATAGAAACGTTACTCGATTTCGAAGGAATTGTCTTAGAACACATAGTATTTCATAGCGACGCAATTTCCGTGTGAATTCGTCAATGTGTGGGAGTGAGGGATGCAGTAAAGAAGGATTAGTGGATCGGAAATGTGATTGTCGTATCCCAAAACAAAATCCTGTCGTTTCCATTGAAACGATTTAGAAGGAGAAGTCATAGAACACATAGTATTTCGTAGCTACGCAATTTCCGTGTGAATTCGTCAATGTGTGGGAGTGAGGGATGCAGTAAAGAAGGATTAGTGGATCGGAAATGAGATTGTCGTATCCCAAAAGAAAATCCTGTCGTTTCCGTGGAAATTTTACTCGATTTAGAAGGAGTAGTCATAGAACCCATAGTATTTCATAGCGACGCAATTTCCGTGTGAATTCGTCAATGAGTGGGAGTGAGGGATGCAGTAAAGAAGGATTAGTGGATCGGAAATGAGATTGTCGTATCCCAAAAGAAAATCCTGTCGTTTCCATAGAAACGTTACTCGATTTAGAAGGAAATGTCATAGAACACATAGTATTTCATAGCGACGCAATTTCCGTGTGAATTCGTCAATGTGTGGGGGAGTGAGAGATGCAGTAAAGAAGAATTAGTGGATCGGAAATATGATTTTCGTATCCCAAAAGAAAATCCTGTCGTTTCCATAGAAACGTTACTCGATTTACAAGGAGAAGTCATAGAACACATAGTATTTCATAGCGACGCAACTTCCGAGTGAATTCGTCAATGAGTGTGAGTGAGGGTTGCAGTAAAGAAGGATTAGTGGATCGGAAATGAGATTGTCGTATCCCAAAAGAAAATCCTGTCGTTTCCATGGAAACGTTACTCGATTTAGAAGGAGTAGTCATAGAACCCATAGTATTTCATAGCGACGCAATTTCCGTGTGAATTCGTCAATGAGTGGGAGTGAGGGAAGCAGTAAAGAAGGATTAGTGGATCGGAAATGTGATTGTCGTATCCCAAATGAAAATCCTGTCGTTTCCATAGAAACGTTACTCGATTTCGAAGGAAGTGTCTTAGAACACATAGTATTTCATAGCAACGCAATTTCCGTGTGAATTCGTCAATGTGTGGGAGTGAGGGATGCAGTAAAGAAGGATTAGTGGATCTGAAATGAGATTGTCGTATCCCAAAACAAAATCCTGTCGTTTCCATAGAAACGTTACTCGATTTAGAAGGAGAAGTCATAGAACACATAGTATTTCATAGCGACGCAATTTCCGTGTGAATTCGTCAATGTGTGGGAGTGAGGGATGCAGTAAAGAAGGATTAGTGGATCGGAAATGAGATTGTCGTATCCCAAAAGAAAATCCTGTCGTTTCCGTGGAAATGTTACTCGATTTAGAAGGAGTAGTCATAGAACCCATAGTATTTCATAGCGACGCTATTTCCGTGTGAATTCGTCATTGAGTGGGAGTGAGGGATGCAGTAAAGAAGGATTAGTGGATCGGAAATGAGATTGTCGTATCCCAAAAGAAAATCCTGTCGTTTCCATAGAAACGTTACTCGATTTAGAAGGAAATGTCATAGAACACATAGTATTTCATAGCGACGCAATTTCCGTGTGAATTCGTCAATGTGTGGGCGAGTGAGGGATGCAGTAAAGAAGGATTAGTGGATCGGAAATATGATTGTCGTATCCCAAAAGAAAATCCTGTCGTTTCCATAGAAACGTTACTCGATTTACAAGGAGAAGTCATAGAACACATAGAATTTCATAGCGACGCAACTTCCGAGTGAATTCGTCAATGAGTGTGAGTGAGGGTTGCAGTAAAGAAGGATTAGTGGATCGGAAATGAGATTGTCGTATCCCAAAAGAAAATCCTGTCGTTTCCATGGAAACGTTACTCGATTTAGAAGGAGTAGTCATAGAACCCATAGTATTCATAGCGACGTAATTTCCGTGTGAATTCGTCAATGAGTGGGAGTGAGGGATGCAGTAAAGAAGGATTAGTGGATCGGAAATGTGATTGTCGTATCCCAAATGAAAATCCTGTCGTTTCCATAGAAACGTTACTCGATTTCGAAGGAAGTGTCTTAGAACACATAGTATTTCATAGCGACGCAATTTCCGTGTGAATTCGTCAATGTGTGGGAGTGAGGGATGCAGTAAAGAAGGATTAGTGGATCTGAAATGAGATTGTCGTATCCCAAAAGAAAATCCTGTCGTTTCCATAGAAACGTTACTCGATTTAGAAGGAAATGTCATAGAACACATATTATTTCATAGCGACGCAATTTCCGTGTGAATTCGTCAATGTGTGGGAGTGAGGGATGCAGTAAAGAAGGATTAGTGGATCGGAAATGTGATTGTCGTATCCCAAAAGAAAATCCTGTCGTTTCCATAGAAACGTTACTCGATTTAGAAGGTGAAGTCATAGAACACATAGTATTTTAAAGCGACGCAATTTCCGTGTGAATTCATCAATGTGTGGGAGTGAGGGATGCAGTAGAGAAGGATTAGTGGATCGGAAATGAGATTGTCGTATCCTAAAAGAAAATCCTGTCGTTTCCATAGAAACGTTACTCGATTTAGAAGGAAATGTCTTAGAACACATAGTATATCATAGCGACGTAATTTCCGTGTGAATTCGTCAATGTGTGGGAGTGAGAGATGCAGTAAAGAAGGATTAGTAGATCGGAAATGAGATTGTCGTATCCCAAAAGAAAATCCTGTCGTTTCCATTGAAACGTTACTCGATTTAGAAGGAGAAGTTTTAGAACACATAGTATTTCATAGCGACGCAATTTCCGTGTGAATTCGTCAATGAGTGGGAGTAAGGGATGCAGTAAAGAAGGATTAGTGGATCGGAAATGTGATTGTCGTATCCCAAAAGAAAATCCTGCCGTTTCCATAGAAACGTTACTCGATTTAGAAGGAAATGTCTGAGAACACATAGTATTTCATAGTGACGCAATTTCCGTGTGAATTCGTCAATGAGTGGGAGTGAGGGATGCCGTAAGGAAGGATTAGTGGATCGGAAATATGATTGTCGTATCCCAAAAGAAAATCCCTTCGTTTCCATAGAATCGTTACTCGATTTAGAAGGAAATGTCTTAGAACACATAGTATTTCATAGCGACGCAATTTCCGTGTGAATTCGTCAATGAGTGGGAGTGAGGGATGCAGTAAAGATAGATTAGTGGATCGGAAATGTGATTGTCGTATCCCAAATGAAAATCCTGTCGTCTCCATAGAAACGTTACTCGATTTCGAAGGAAATGTCTTAGAACACATAGTATTTCATAGCGACGCAATTTCCGTGTGAATTCGTCAATGTGTGGGAGTGAGGGATGCAGTAAAAAAGGATTGGTGGATCTGAAATGAGATTGTCGTATCCCAAAAGAAAATCCTGTCGTTTCCATAGGAACGTTACTCGATTTAGAAGGAAATGTCATAGAACACATATTATTTCATAGCGACGCAATTTCCGTGTGAATTCGTCAATGTGTGGCAGTGAGGGATGCAGTAAAGATGGATTAGTGGATCGTAAATGTGATTGTCGTATCCCAAAACAAAATCCTGTCGTTTCCATAGAAACGTTACTCGATTTAGAAGGAGAAGTCATAGAACACATAGTATTTTAAAGCGACGCAATTTCCGTGTGAATTCGTCAATGTGTGGGAGTGAGGGATGCAGTAGAAAAGGATTAGTGGATCGGAAATGAGATTGTCGTATCCTAAAAGAAAATCCTGTCGTTTCCATAGAACCGTTACTCGATTTAGAAGGAAATTTCTTAGAACACATAGTATTTCATAGCGACGTAATTTCCGTGTGAATTCGTCAAAGTGTGGGAGTGAGAGATTCAGTAAAGAAGGATTAGTGGATCGGAAATGAGACTGTCGTATCCCAAAAGAAAATCCTGTCGTTTCCATTGAAACGTTACTCGATTTAGAAGGAGAAGTCTTAGAACACATAGTATTTCATACCGACGCAATTTCCGTGTGAATTCGTCAATGAGTGGGAGTGAGGGATGCAGTAAAGAAGGATTAGTGGATCGGAAATGTGATTGTCGTATCCCAAAAGAAAATCCTGTCGTTTCCATAGAAACGTTACTCGATTTAGAAGGAAATGTCTGAGAACACATAGTATTTCATAGCGACGCAATTTCCGTGTGAATTCGTCAATGTGTGGGAGTGAGGGATGCAGTAAAGAAGGATTAGTGGATCGAAAATGAGATTGTCGTATCCCAAAGGAAAATCCTGTCGTTTCCATAGAAACGTTACTCGATTTAGAAGGAAAAGTCTTAGAACACATAGTATTTCATAGCGACGCAATTTCCGTGTGAATTCGTCAATGTGTGGGAATGAGGGATGCAGTAAAGAAGGATTAGTGGATCGGAAATGTGATTGTCGTATCCCAAAAGAAAATCCTGTCGTTTCCATAGAAACGTTACTCGATTTAGAAGGAAAAGTCTCAGAACACATAGTATTTCATAGCGACGCAATTTCCGTGTGTATTCGTCAATGTGTGGGAGTGAGGGATGCAGTAAAGAAGGATTAGTGGATCGGAAATGTGATTGTCGTATCCCAAAAGAAAATCCTGTCGTTTCCATAGAAACGTTACTCGATTTAGAAGGAAATGTCATAGAACACATAGTATTTCATAGCGACGCAATTTCCGTGTGAATTCGTCAATGTGTGGGGGAGTGAGAGATGCAGTAAAGAAGAATTAGTGGATCGGAAATATGATTTTCGTATCCCAAAAGAAAATCCTGTCGTTTCCATAGAAACGTTACTCGATTTACAAGGAGAAGTCATAGAACACATAGTATTTCATAGCGACGCAACTTCCGAGTGAATTCGTCAATGAGTGTGAGTGAGGGTTGCAGTAAAGAAGGATTAGTGGATCGGAAATGAGATTGTCGTATCCCAAAAGAAAATCCTGTCGTTTCCATGGAAACGTTACTCGATTTAGAAGGAGTAGTCATAGAACCCATAGTATTTCATAGCGACGCAATTTCCGTGTGAATTCGTCAATGAGTGGGAGTGAGGGAAGCAGTAAAGAAGGATTAGTGGATCGGAAATGTGATTGTCGTATCCCAAATGAAAATCCTGTCGTTTCCATAGAAACGTTACTCGATTTCGAAGGAAGTGTCTTAGAACACATAGTATTTCATAGCAACGCAATTTCCGTGTGAATTCGTCAATGTGTGGGAGTGAGGGATGCAGTAAAGAAGGATTAGTGGATCTGAAATGAGATTGTCGTATCCCAAAACAAAATCCTGTCGTTTCCATAGAAACGTTACTCGATTTAGAAGGAGAAGTCATAGAACACATAGTATTTTAAAGCGACGCAATTTCCGTGTGAATTCGTCAATGTGTGGGAGTGAGGGATGCAGTAGAAAAGGATTAGTGGATCGGAAATGAGATTGTCGTATCCTAAAAGAAAATCCTGTCGTTTCCATAGAACCGTTACTCGATTTAGAAGGAAATTTCTTAGAACACATAGTATTTCATAGCGACGTAATTTCCGTGTGAATTCGTCAAAGTGTGGGAGTGAGAGATTCAGTAAAGAAGGATTAGTGGATCGGAAATGAGACTGTCGTATCCCAAAAGAAAATCCTGTCGTTTCCATTGAAACGTTACTCGATTTAGAAGGAGAAGTCTTAGAACACATAGTATTTCATACCGACGCAATTTCCGTGTGAATTCGTCAATGAGTGGGAGTGAGGGATGCAGTAAAGAAGGATTAGTGGATCGGAAATGTGATTGTCGTATCCCAAAAGAAAATCCTGTCGTTTCCATAGAAACGTTACTCGATTTAGAAGGAAATGTCTGAGAACACATAGTATTTCATAGCGACGCAATTTCCGTGTGAATTCGTCAATGAGTGGGAGTGAGGGATGCAGTAAAGAAGGATTAGTGGATCGGAAATGTGATTGTCGTATCCCAAATGAAAATCCTGTCGTTTCCATAGAAACGTTACTCGATTTCGAAGGAAGTGTCTTAGAACACATAGTATTTCATAGCGACGCAATTTCCGTGTGAATTCTTCAATGTGTGGGAGTGAGGGATGCAGTAAAGAAGGATTAGTGGATCTGAAATGAGATTGTCGTATCCCAAGAGAAAATCCTGTCGTTTCCATAGAAACGTTACTCGATTTAGCGGGAAATGACATAGAACACATATTATTTCATAGCGACGCAATTTCCGAGTGAATTCGTCAATGTGTGGGAGTGAGGGATGCAGTAAAGAAGGATTAGTGGATCGGAAATGTGATTGTCGTATCCCAAAAGAAAATCCTCTCGTTTCCATAGAAACGTTACTCGATTTAGAAGGTGAAGTCATAGAACACATAGTATTTTAAAGCGACGCAATTTCCGTGTGAATTCGTCAATGTGTGGGAGTGAGGGATGCAGTAGAGAAGGATTAGTGGATCGGAAATGAGATTGTCGTATCCCAAAAGAAAATCCTGTCGTTTCCATAGAAACGTTACTCGATTTCGAAGGAATTGTCTTAGAACACATAGTATTTCATAGCGACGCAATTTCCGTGTGAATTCGTCAATGTGTGGGAGTGAGGGATGCAGTAAAGAAGGATTAGTGGATCGGAAATGTGATTGTCGTATCCCAAAACAAAATCCTGTCGTTTCCATTGAAACGTTACTCGATTTAGAAGGAGAAGTCATAGAACACATAGTATTTCGTAGCTACGCAATTTCCGTGTGAATTCGTCAATGTGTGGGAGTGAGGGATGCAGTAAAGAAGGATTAGTGGATCGGAAATGAGATTGTCGTATCCCAAAAGAAAATCCTGTCGTTTCCGTGGAAATTTTACTCGATTTAGAAGGAGTAGTCATAGAACCCATAGTATTTCATAGCGACGCAATTTCCGTGTGAATTCGTCAATGAGTGGGAGTGAGGGATGCAGTAAAGAAGGATTAGTGGATCGGAAATGAGATTGTCGTATCCCAAAAGAAAATCCTGTCGTTTCCATAGAAACGTTACTCGATTTAGAAGGAAATGTCATAGAACACATAGTATTTCATAGCGACGCAATTTCCGTGTGAATTCGTCAATGTGTGGGGGAGTGAGAGATGCAGTAAAGAAGAATTAGTGGATCGGAAATATGATTTTCGTATCCCAAAAGAAAATCCTGTCGTTTCCATAGAAACGTTACTCGATTTACAAGGAGAAGTCATAGAACACATAGTATTTCATAGCGACGCAACTTCCGAGTGAATTCGTCAATGAGTGTGAGTGAGGGTTGCAGTAAAGAAGGATTAGTGGATCGGAAATGAGATTGTCGTATCCCAAAAGAAAATCCTGTCGTTTCCATGGAAACGTTACTCGATTTAGAAGGAGTAGTCATAGAACCCATAGTATTTCATAGCGACGCAATTTCCGTGTGAATTCGTCAATGAGTGGGAGTGAGGGAAGCAGTAAAGAAGGATTAGTGGATCGGAAATGTGATTGTCGTATCCCAAATGAAAATCCTGTCGTTTCCATAGAAACGTTACTCGATTTCGAAGGAAGTGTCTTAGAACACATAGTATTTCATAGCAACGCAATTTCCGTGTGAATTCGTCAATGTGTGGGAGTGAGGGATGCAGTAAAGAAGGATTAGTGGATCTGAAATGAGATTGTCGTATCCCAAAACAAAATCCTGTCGTTTCCATAGAAACGTTACTCGATTTAGAAGGAGAAGTCATAGAACACATAGTATTTCATAGCGACGCAATTTCCGTGTGAATTCGTCAATGTGTGGGAGTGAGGGATGCAGTAAAGAAGGATTAGTGGATCGGAAATGAGATTGTCGTATCCCAAAAGAAAATCCTGTCGTTTCCGTGGAAATGTTACTCGATTTAGAAGGAGTAGTCATAGAACCCATAGTATTTCATAGCGACGCTATTTCCGTGTGAATTCGTCATTGAGTGGGAGTGAGGGATGCAGTAAAGAAGGATTAGTGGATCGGAAATGAGATTGTCGTATCCCAAAAGAAAATCCTGTCGTTTCCATAGAAACGTTACTCGATTTAGAAGGAAATGTCATAGAACACATAGTATTTCATAGCGACGCAATTTCCGTGTGAATTCGTCAATGTGTGGGCGAGTGAGGGATGCAGTAAAGAAGGATTAGTGGATCGGAAATATGATTGTCGTATCCCAAAAGAAAATCCTGTCGTTTCCATAGAAACGTTACTCGATTTACAAGGAGAAGTCATAGAACACATAGAATTTCATAGCGACGCAACTTCCGAGTGAATTCGTCAATGAGTGTGAGTGAGGGTTGCAGTAAAGAAGGATTAGTGGATCGGAAATGAGATTGTCGTATCCCAAAAGAAAATCCTGTCGTTTCCATGGAAACGTTACTCGATTTAGAAGGAGTAGTCATAGAACCCATAGTATTCATAGCGACGTAATTTCCGTGTGAATTCGTCAATGAGTGGGAGTGAGGGATGCAGTAAAGAAGGATTAGTGGATCGGAAATGTGATTGTCGTATCCCAAATGAAAATCCTGTCGTTTCCATAGAAACGTTACTCGATTTCGAAGGAAGTGTCTTAGAACACATAGTATTTCATAGCGACGCAATTTCCGTGTGAATTCGTCAATGTGTGGGAGTGAGGGATGCAGTAAAGAAGGATTAGTGGATCTGAAATGAGATTGTCGTATCCCAAAAGAAAATCCTGTCGTTTCCATAGAAACGTTACTCGATTTAGAAGGAAATGTCATAGAACACATATTATTTCATAGCGACGCAATTTCCGTGTGAATTCGTCAATGTGTGGGAGTGAGGGATGCAGTAAAGAAGGATTAGTGGATCGGAAATGTGATTGTCGTATCCCAAAAGAAAATCCTGTCGTTTCCATAGAAACGTTACTCGATTTAGAAGGTGAAGTCATAGAACACATAGTATTTTAAAGCGACGCAATTTCCGTGTGAATTCATCAATGTGTGGGAGTGAGGGATGCAGTAGAGAAGGATTAGTGGATCGGAAATGAGATTGTCGTATCCTAAAAGAAAATCCTGTCGTTTCCATAGAAACGTTACTCGATTTAGAAGGAAATGTCTTAGAACACATAGTATATCATAGCGACGTAATTTCCGTGTGAATTCGTCAATGTGTGGGAGTGAGAGATGCAGTAAAGAAGGATTAGTAGATCGGAAATGAGATTGTCGTATCCCAAAAGAAAATCCTGTCGTTTCCATTGAAACGTTACTCGATTTAGAAGGAGAAGTTTTAGAACACATAGTATTTCATAGCGACGCAATTTCCGTGTGAATTCGTCAATGAGTGGGAGTAAGGGATGCAGTAAAGAAGGATTAGTGGATCGGAAATGTGATTGTCGTATCCCAAAAGAAAATCCTGCCGTTTCCATAGAAACGTTACTCGATTTAGAAGGAAATGTCTGAGAACACATAGTATTTCATAGTGACGCAATTTCCGTGTGAATTCGTCAATGAGTGGGAGTGAGGGATGCCGTAAGGAAGGATTAGTGGATCGGAAATATGATTGTCGTATCCCAAAAGAAAATCCCTTCGTTTCCATAGAATCGTTACTCGATTTAGAAGGAAATGTCTTAGAACACATAGTATTTCATAGCGACGCAATTTCCGTGTGAATTCGTCAATGAGTGGGAGTGAGGGATGCAGTAAAGATAGATTAGTGGATCGGAAATGTGATTGTCGTATCCCAAATGAAAATCCTGTCGTCTCCATAGAAACGTTACTCGATTTCGAAGGAAATGTCTTAGAACACATAGTATTTCATAGCGACGCAATTTCCGTGTGAATTCGTCAATGTGTGGGAGTGAGGGATGCAGTAAAAAAGGATTGGTGGATCTGAAATGAGATTGTCGTATCCCAAAAGAAAATCCTGTCGTTTCCATAGGAACGTTACTCGATTTAGAAGGAAATGTCATAGAACACATATTATTTCATAGCGACGCAATTTCCGTGTGAATTCGTCAATGTGTGGCAGTGAGGGATGCAGTAAAGATGGATTAGTGGATCGTAAATGTGATTGTCGTATCCCAAAACAAAATCCTGTCGTTTCCATAGAAACGTTACTCGATTTAGAAGGAGAAGTCATAGAACACATAGTATTTTAAAGCGACGCAATTTCCGTGTGAATTCGTCAATGTGTGGGAGTGAGGGATGCAGTAGAAAAGGATTAGTGGATCGGAAATGAGATTGTCGTATCCTAAAAGAAAATCCTGTCGTTTCCATAGAACCGTTACTCGATTTAGAAGGAAATTTCTTAGAACACATAGTATTTCATAGCGACGTAATTTCCGTGTGAATTCGTCAAAGTGTGGGAGTGAGAGATTCAGTAAAGAAGGATTAGTGGATCGGAAATGAGACTGTCGTATCCCAAAAGAAAATCCTGTCGTTTCCATTGAAACGTTACTCGATTTAGAAGGAGAAGTCTTAGAACACATAGTATTTCATACCGACGCAATTTCCGTGTGAATTCGTCAATGAGTGGGAGTGAGGGATGCAGTAAAGAAGGATTAGTGGATCGGAAATGTGATTGTCGTATCCCAAAAGAAAATCCTGTCGTTTCCATAGAAACGTTACTCGATTTAGAAGGAAATGTCTGAGAACACATAGTATTTCATAGCGACGCAATTTCCGTGTGAATTCGTCAATGTGTGGGAGTGAGGGATGCAGTAAAGAAGGATTAGTGGATCGAAAATGAGATTGTCGTATCCCAAAGGAAAATCCTGTCGTTTCCATAGAAACGTTACTCGATTTAGAAGGAAAAGTCTTAGAACACATAGTATTTCATAGCGACGCAATTTCCGTGTGAATTCGTCAATGTGTGGGAATGAGGGATGCAGTAAAGAAGGATTAGTGGATCGGAAATGTGATTGTCGTATCCCAAAAGAAAATCCTGTCGTTTCCATAGAAACGTTACTCGATTTAGAAGGAAAAGTCTCAGAACACATAGTATTTCATAGCGACGCAATTTCCGTGTGTATTCGTCAATGTGTGGGAGTGAGGGATGCAGTAAAGAAGGATTAGTGGATCGGAAATGTGATTGTCGTATCCCAAAAGAAAATCCTGTCGTTTCCATAGAAACGTTACTCGATTTAGAAGGAAATGTCATAGAACACATAGTATTTCATAGCGACGCAATTTCCGTGTGAATTCGTCAATGTGTGGGGGAGTGAGAGATGCAGTAAAGAAGAATTAGTGGATCGGAAATATGATTTTCGTATCCCAAAAGAAAATCCTGTCGTTTCCATAGAAACGTTACTCGATTTACAAGGAGAAGTCATAGAACACATAGTATTTCATAGCGACGCAACTTCCGAGTGAATTCGTCAATGAGTGTGAGTGAGGGTTGCAGTAAGGAAGGATTAGTGGATCGGAAATGAGATTGTCGTATCCCAAAAGAAAATCCTGTCGTTTCCATGGAAACGTTACTCGATTTAGAAGGAGTAGTCATAGAACCCATAGTATTTCATAGCGACGCAATTTCCGTGTGAATTCGTCAATGAGTGGGAGTGAGGGAAGCAGTAAAGAAGGATTAGTGGATCGGAAATGTGATTGTCGTATCCCAAATGAAAATCCTGTCGTTTCCATAGAAACGTTACTCGATTTCGAAGGAAGTGTCTTAGAACACATAGTATTTCATAGCAACGCAATTTCCGTGTGAATTCGTCAATGTGTGGGAGTGAGGGATGCAGTAAAGAAGGATTAGTGGATCTGAAATGAGATTGTCGTATCCCAAAACAAAATCCTGTCGTTTCCATAGAAACGTTACTCGATTTAGAAGGAGAAGTCATAGAACACATAGTATTTCATAGCGACGCAATTTCCGTGTGAATTCGTCAATGTGTGGGAGTGAGGGATGCAGTAAAGAAGGATTAGTGGATCGGAAATGAGATTGTCGTATCCCAAAAGAAAATCCTGTCGTTTCCGTGGAAATGTTACTCGATTTAGAAGGAGTAGTCATAGAACCCATAGTATTTCATAGCGACGCTATTTCCGTGTGAATTCGTCATTGAGTGGGAGTGAGGGATGCAGTAAAGAAGGATTAGTGGATCGGAAATGAGATTGTCGTATCCCAAAAGAAAATCCTGTCGTTTCCATAGAAACGTTACTCGATTTAGAAGGAAATGTCATAGAACACATAGTATTTCATAGCGACGCAATTTCCGTGTGAATTCGTCAATGTGTGGGCGAGTGAGGGATGCAGTAAAGAAGGATTAGTGGATCGGAAATATGATTGTCGTATCCCAAAAGAAAATCCTGTCGTTTCCATAGAAACGTTACTCGATTTACAAGGAGAAGTCATAGAACACATAGAATTTCATAGCGACGCAACTTCCGAGTGAATTCGTCAATGAGTGTGAGTGAGGGTTGCAGTAAAGAAGGATTAGTGGATCGGAAATGAGATTGTCGTATCCCAAAAGAAAATCCTGTCGTTTCCATGGAAACGTTACTCGATTTAGAAGGAGTAGTCATAGAACCCATAGTATTCATAGCGACGTAATTTCCGTGTGAATTCGTCAATGAGTGGGAGTGAGGGATGCAGTAAAGAAGGATTAGTGGATCGGAAATGTGATTGTCGTATCCCAAATGAAAATCCTGTCGTTTCCATAGAAACGTTACTCGATTTCGAAGGAAGTGTCTTAGTACACATAGTATTTCATAGCGACGCAATTTCCGTGTGAATTCGTCAATGTGTGGGAGTGAGGGATGCAGTAAAGAAGGATTAGTGGATCTGAAATGAGATTGTCGTATCCCAAAAGAAAATCCTGTCGTTTCCATAGAAACGTTACTCGATTTAGAAGGAAATGTCATAGAACACATATTATTTCATAGCGACGCAATTTCCGTGTGAATTCGTCAATGTGTGGGAGTGAGGGATGCAGTAAAGAAGGATTAGTGGATCGGAAATGTGATTGTCGTATCCCAAAAGAAAATCCTGTCGTTTCCATAGAAACGTTACTCGATTTAGAAGGTGAAGTCATAGAACACATAGTATTTTAAAGCGACGCAATTTCCGTGTGAATTCATCAATGTGTGGGAGTGAGGGATGCAGTAGAGAAGGATTAGTGGATCGGAAATGAGATTGTCGTATCCTAAAAGAAAATCCTGTCGTTTCCATAGAAACGTTACTCGATTTAGAAGGAAATGTCTTAGAACACATAGTATATCATAGCGACGTAATTTCCGTGTGAATTCGTCAATGTGTGGGAGTGAGAGATGCAGTAAAGAAGGATTAGTAGATCGGAAATGAGATTGTCGTATCCCAAAAGAAAATCCTGTCGTTTCCATTGAAACGTTACTCGATTTAGAAGGAGAAGTTTTAGAACACATAGTATTTCATAGCGACGCAATTTCCGTGTGAATTCGTCAATGAGTGGGAGTAAGGGATGCAGTAAAGAGGGATTAGTGGATCGGAAATGTGATTGTCGTATCCCAAAAGAAAATCCTGCCGTTTCCATAGAAACGTTACTCGATTTAGAAGGAAATGTCTGAGAACACATAGTATTTCATAGTGACGCAATTTCCGTGTGAATTCGTCAATGAGTGGGAGTGAGGGATGCCGTAAGGAAGGATTAGTGGATCGGAAATATGATTGTCGTATCCCAAAAGAAAATCCCTTCGTTTCCATAGAATCGTTACTCGATTTAGAAGGAAATGTCTTAGAACACATAGTATTTCATAGCGACGCAATTTCCGTGTGAATTCGTCAATGAGTGGGAGTGAGGGATGCAGTAAAGATAGATTAGTGGATCGGAAATGTGATTGTCGTATCCCAAATGAAAATCCTGTCGTCTCCATAGAAACGTTACTCGATTTCGAAGGAAATGTCTTAGAACACATAGTATTTCATAGCGACGCAATTTCCGTGTGAATTCGTCAATGTGTGGGAGTGAGGGATGCAGTAAAAAAGGATTGGTGGATCTGAAATGAGATTGTCGTATCCCAAAAGAAAATCCTGTCGTTTCCATAGGAACGTTACTCGATTTAGAAGGAAATGTCATAGAACACATATTATTTCATAGCGACGCAATTTCCGTGTGAATTCGTCAATGTGTGGCAGTGAGGGATGCAGTAAAGATGGATTAGTGGATCGTAAATGTGATTGTCGTATCCCAAAACAAAATCCTGTCGTTTCCATAGAAACGTTACTCGATTTAGAAGGAGAAGTCATAGAACACATAGTATTTTAAAGCGACGCAATTTCCGTGTGAATTCGTCAATGTGTGGGAGTGAGGGATGCAGTAGAAAAGGATTAGTGGATCGGAAATGAGATTGTCGTATCCTAAAAGAAAATCCTGTCGTTTCCATAGAACCGTTACTCGATTTAGAAGGAAATTTCTTAGAACACATAGTATTTCATAGCGACGTAATTTCCGTGTGAATTCGTCAAAGTGTGGGAGTGAGAGATTCAGTAAAGAAGGATTAGTGGATCGGAAATGAGACTGTCGTATCCCAAAAGAAAATCCTGTCGTTTCCATTGAAACGTTACTCGATTTAGAAGGAGAAGTCTTAGAACACATAGTATTTCATACCGACGCAATTTCCGTGTGAATTCGTCAATGAGTGGGAGTGAGGGATGCAGTAAAGAAGGATTAGTGGATCGGAAATGTGATTGTCGTATCCCAAAAGAAAATCCTGTCGTTTCCATAGAAACGTTACTCGATTTAGAAGGAAATGTCTGAGAACACATAGTATTTCATAGCGACGCAATTTCCGTGTGAATTCGTCAATGTGTGGGAGTGAGGGATGCAGTAAAGAAGGATTAGTGGATCGAAAATGAGATTGTCGTATCCCAAAGGAAAATCCTGTCGTTTCCATAGAAACGTTACTCGATTTAGAAGGAAAAGTCTTAGAACACATAGTATTTCATAGCGACGCAATTTCCGTGTGAATTCGTCAATGTGTGGGAATGAGGGATGCAGTAAAGAAGGATTAGTGGATCGGAAATGTGATTGTCGTATCCCAAAAGAAAATCCTGTCGTTTCCATAGAAACGTTACTCGATTTAGAAGGAAAAGTCTCAGAACACATAGTATTTCATAGCGACGCAATTTCCGTGTGTATTCGTCAATGTGTGGGAGTGAGGGATGCAGTAAAGAAGGATTAGTGGATCGGAAATGTGATTGTCGTATCCCAAAAGAAAATCCTGTCGTTTCCATAGAAACGTTACTCGATTTATAAGGAAATGTCATAGAACACATAGTATTTCATAGCGACGCAATTTCCATGTGAATTCGTCAATGTGTGGGAGTGAGGGATGCAGTTAAGAAGGATTAGTGGATCGGAAATGTGATTGTAGTATCCCAAAAGAAAATCCTGTCGTTTCCATAGAAACGTTACTCGATTTAGAAGGAAATGTCTTAGAACACATAGTATTTCATAGCGACGTAATTTCCGTGTGAATTCGTCAATGTGTGGGAGTGAGGGATGCAGTAAAGAAGGAGTAGTGGATCGGAAATGAGATTGTCGTATCCCAAAAGAAAATCCTGTCGTTTCCATAGAAACGTTACTCGATTTAGAAGGAAATATCATAGAACACATAGTATTTCATAGCGACGCAATTTCCGTGTGATTTCGTCAATGTGTGGGGGAGTGAGGGATGCAGTAAAGAAGGATTAGTGGATCGGAAATGTGATTGTCGTATCCCAAAAGAAAATCCTGTCGTTTCCATAGAAACGTTACTCGATTTAGAAGGAGAAGTCATAGAACACATAGTATTTCATAGCGACGCAATTTCCGAGTGAATTCGTCAATGAGTGGGAGTGAGGGATGCAGTAAAGAAGGATTAGTGGATCTGAAATGAGATTGTCGTATCCCAAAAGAAAATCCTGTCGTTTCCATGGAAACGTTACTCGATTTAGAAGGAGTAGTCATAGAACCCATAGTATTTCATAGCGACGCAATTTCCGTGTGAATTCGTCAATGAGTGGGAGTGAGGGATGCAGTAAAGAAGGATTAGTGGATCGGAAATGTGATTGTCGTATCCGAAATGAAAATCCTGTCGTTTCCATAGAAACGTTACTCGATTTCGAAGAAAGTGTCTTAGAACGCATAGTATTTCATAGCGACGCAATTTCCGTGTGAATTCTTCAATGTGTGGGAGTGAGGGATGCAGTAAAGAAGGATTAGTGGATCTGAAATGAGATTGTCGTATCCCAAGAGAAAATCCTGCCGTTTCCATAGAAACGTTACTCGATTTAGAAGGAAATGTCATAGAACACATATTATTTCATAGCGACGCAATTTCCGTGTGAATTCGTCAATGTGTGGGAGTGAGGGATGCAGTAAAGAAGGATTAGTGGATCGGAAATGTGATTGTCGTATCCCAAAAAAAAATCCTCTCGTTTCTATAGAAACGTTACTCGATTTAGAAGGTGAAGTCATAGACCACATAGTATTTTAAAGCGACGCAATTTCCGTGTGAATTCGTCAATGTGTGGGAGTGAGGGATGCAGTAGAGAAGGATTAGTGGATCGGAAATGAGATTGTCGTATCCCAAAAGAAAATCCTGTCGTTTCCATAGAAACGTTACTCGATTTCGAAGGAATTGTCTTAGAACACATAGTATTTCATAGCGACGCAATTTCCGTGTGAATTCGTCAATGTGTGGGAGTGAGGGATGCAGTAAAGAAGGATTAGTGGATCGTAAATGTGATTGTCGTATCCCAAAACAAATTCCTGTCGTTTCCATAGAAACGTTACTCGATTTAGAAGGAGAAGTCATAGAACACATAGTATTTCATAGCGACGCAATTTCCGTGTGAATTCGTCAATGTGTGGGAGTGAGGGATGCAGTAAAGAAGGATTAGTGGATCGGAAATGAGATTGTCGTATCCCAAAAGAAAATCCTGTCGTTTCCGTGGAAATGTTACTCGATTTAGAAGGAGTAGTCATAGAACCCATAGTATTTCATAGCGACGCAATTTCCGTGTGAATTCGTCAATGAGTGGGAGTGAGTTATGCAGTAAAGAAGGATTAGTGGATCGGAAATGAGATTGTCGTATCCCAAAAGAAAATCCTGTCGTTTCCATAGAAACGTTACTCGATTTAGAAGGAAATGTCATAGAACACATAGTATTTCATAGCGACGCAATTTCCGTGTGAATTCGTCAATGTGTGGGGGAGTGAGGGATGCAGTAAAGAAGGATTAGTGGATCGGAAATATGATTGTCGTATCCCAAAAGAAAATCCTGTCGTTTCCATAGAAACGTTACTCGATTTACAAGGAGAAGTCATAGAACACATAGTATTTCATAGCGACGCAATTTCCGAGTGAATTCGTCAATGAGTGTGAGTGAGGGTTGCAGTAAAGAAGGATTAGTGGATCGGAAATGAGATTGTCGTATCCCAAAAGAAAATCCTGTCGTTTCCATGGAAACGTTACTCGATTTAGAAGGAGTAGTCATAGAACCCATAGTATTTCATAGCGACGCAATTTCCGTGTGAATTCGTCAATGAGTGGGAGTGAGGGATGCAGTAAAGAAGGATTAGTGGATCGGAAATGTGATTGTCGTATCCCAAATGAAAATCCTGTCGTTTCCATAGAAACGTTACTCGATTTCGAAGGAAGTGTCTTAGAACACATAGTATTTCATAGCGACGCAATTTCCGTGTGAATTCGTCAATGTGTGGGAGTGAGGGATGCAGTAAAGAAGGATTAGTGGATCTGAAATGAGATTGTCGTATCCCAAAACAAAATCCTGTCGTTTCCATAGAAACGTTACTCGATTTAGAAGGAAATGTCATAGAACACATATTATTTCATAGCGACGCAATTTCCGTGTGAATTCGTCAATGTGTGGGAGTGAGGGATGCAGTAAAGAAGGATTAGTGGATCGGAAATGTGATTGTCGTATCCCAAAAGAAAATCCTGTCGTTTCCATAGAAACGTTACTCGATTTAGAAGGTGAAGTCATAGAACACATAGTATTTTAAAGCGACGCAATTTCCGTGTGAATTCATCAATGTGTGGGAGTGAGGGATGCAGTAGAGAAGGATTAGTGGATCGGAAATGAGATTGTCGTATCCTAAAAGAAAATCCTGTCGTTTCCATAGAAACGTTACTCGATTTAGAAGGAAATGTCTTAGAACACATAGTATTTCATAGCGACGTAATTTCCGTGTGAATTCGTCAATGTGTGGGAGTGAGAGATGCAGTAAAGAAGGATTAGTAGATCGGAAATGAGATTGTCGTATCCCAAAAGAAAATCCTGTCGTTTCCATTGAAACGTTACTCGATTTAGAAGGAGAAGTCTTAGAAGACCTAGTATTTCATAGCGACGCAATTTCCGTGTGAATTCGTCAATGAGTGGGAGTAAGGGATGCAGTAAAGAAGGATTAGTGGATCGGAAATGTGATTGTCGTATCCCAAAAGAAAATCCTGTCGTTTCCATAGAAACGTTACTCGATTTAGAAGGAAATGTCTGAGAACACATAGTATTTCATAGTGACGCAATTTCCGTGTGAATTCGTCAATGAGTGGGAGTGAGGGATGCCGTAAGGAAGGATTAGTGAATCGGAAATGTGATTGTCGTATCCCAAAAGAAAATCCCTTCGTTTCCATAGAATCGTTACTCGATTTAGAAGGATATGTCTTAGAACACATAGTATTTCATAGCGACGCCATTTCCGTGTGAATTCGTCAATGAGTGGGAGTGAGGGATGCAGTAAAGAAGGATTAGTGGAACGGAAATGTGATTGTCGTATCCCAAATGAAAATCCTGTCGTCTCCATAGAAACGTTACTCGATTTCGACGGAAATGTCTTAGAACACATAGTATTTCATAGCGACGCAATTTCCGTGTGAATTCGTCAATGTGTGGGAGTGAGGGATGCAGTAAAAAAGGATTAGTGGATCTGAAATGAGATTGTCGTATCCCAAAAGAAAATCCTGTCGTTTCTATAGGAACGTTACTCGATTTAGAAGGAAATGTCATAGAACACATATTATTTCATAGCGACGCAATTTCCGTGTGAATTCGTCAATGTGTGGGAGTGAGGGATGCAGTAAAGAAGGATTAGTGGATCGTAAATGTGATTGTCGTATCCCAAAACAAAATCCTGTCGTTTCCATAGAAACGTTACTCGATTTAGAAGGAGAAGTCATAGGACATATAGTATTTTAAAGCGACGCAATTTCCGTGTGAATTCGTCAATGTGTGGGAGTGAGGGATGCAGTAGAAAAGGATTAGTGGATCGGAAATGAGATTGTCGTATCCTAAAAGAAAATCCTGTCGTTTCCATAGAACCGTTACTCGATTTAGAAGGAAATGTCTTAGAACACATAGTATTTCATAGCGACGTAATTTCCGTGTGAATTCGTCAAAGTGTGGGAGTGAGAGATTCAGTAAAGAAGGATTAGTGGATCGGAAATGAGACTGTCGTATCCCAAAAGAAAATCCTGTCGTTTCCATTGAAACGTTACTCGATTTAGAAGGAGAAGTCTTAGAACACATAGTATTACATAGTGACGCAATTTATGTGTGAATTCGTAAATGAGTGGGAGTGAGGGATGCCGTAAGGAAGGATTAGTGGATCGGAAATGTGATTGTCGTATCCCAAAAGAAAATCCTGTCGTTTCCATAGAAACGTTACTCGATTTAGAAGGAAATGTCTGAGAACACATAGTATTACATAGTGACGCAATTTATGTGTGAATTCGTAAATGAGTGGGAGTGAGGGATGCCGTAAGGAAGGATTAGTGGATCGGAAATGTGATTGTCGTATCCCAAAAGAAAATCCTGTCGTTTCCATAGAAACGTTACTCGATTTAGAAGGAAATGTCTTAGAACACATAGTATTTCTTAGCAACGCAATTTCCGTGTGAATTCGTCAATGTGTGGGAGTGAGGGATGCAGTTAAGAAGGATTAGTGGATCGGAAATGTGATTGTCGTATCCCAAAAGAAAATCACTTCGTTTCCATAGAAACGTTACTCGATTTAGAAGGAAATGTCTTAGAACACATAGTATTTCATAGCGACGCAATTTCCGTGTGAATTCGTCAATGTGTGGGAGTGAGGGATGCAGTAAAGAAGGATTAGTGGATCGAAAATGAGATTGTCGTATCCCAAAGGAAAATCCTGTCGTTTCCATAGAAACGTTACTCGATTTAGAAGGAAAAGTCTTAGAACACATAGTATTTCATAGCGACGCAATTTCCGTGTGAATTCGTCAATGTGTGGGAATGAGGGATGCAGTAAAGAAGGATTAGTGGATCGGAAATGTGATTGTCGTATCCCAAAAGAAAATCCTGTCGTTTCCATAGAAACGTTACTCGATTTAGAAGGAAATGTCTTAGAATACATAGTATTTCATAGCGACGCAATTTCCGTGTGAATTCGTCAATGAGTGGGAGTGAGGGATGCAGTAAAGAAGGATTAGTAGATCGGAAATGTGATTGTCGTATCCCAAAAGAAAATCCTATCGTTTCCATAGAAACGTTACTCGATTTAGAAGGAAAAGTCTTAGAACACATAGTATTTCATAGCGACGCAATTTCCGTTGAATTCGTCAATGTGTGGGAGTGAGGGATGCAGTAAAGAAGGATTAGTGGATCGGAAATGAGATTGTCGTATCCCAAAAGAAAATCCTGTCGTTTCCATAGAAACGTTACTCGATTTAGAAGGAAATGTCATAGAACACATAGTATTTCATAGCGACGCAATTTCCGTGTGAATTCGTCAATGTGTGGGAGTGAGGGATGCAGTTAAGAAGGATTAGTGGATCGGAAATGTGATTGTCGTATCCCAAAAGAAAATCCTGTCGTTTCCATAGAAACGTTACTCGATTTAGAAGGAGACTTCTTAGAACACATAGTATTTCATAGCGACGCAATTTCCGTGTGAATTCGTCAATGTGTGGGAGTGAGGGATGCAGTAAAGAAGGATTACTGGATCGGAAATGAGATTGTCGTATCCCAAAAGAAAATCCTGTCGTTTCGATAGAAACGTTATTCAATTTAGAAGGAGAAGTCATAGAACACATAGTATTTCATAACGACGCAATTTCCGTGTGAATTCGTCAATGAGTGGGAGTGAGGGATGCAGTAAAGAAGGATTAATGGATCGGAAATGTGATTGTCGTTTCCCAAAAGAAAATCCTGTCGTTTCCATAGAAACGTTACTCGATTTTGAAGGAAATGTCTGAGAACACATAGTATTTCATAGTGACGCAATTTCCGTGTGAATTCGTCAATGTGTGGGAGTGAGGGATGCAGTAAGGAAGGATTAGTGGATCGGAAATGTGAATGTCGTATCCCAAAAGAAAATCCTGTCGTTTCCATAGAAACGTTACTTGATTTAGAAGAGTAGTCATAGAACACATAGTATTTCATAGCGACGCAATTTCCGTGTGAATTCGTCAATGTGAGGGAGTGAGGGATGCAGTAAAGAAGGATTAGTGGATCGGAAATGTGATTGTCGTATCCCAAAAGAAAATCCTGTCGTTTCCATAGAAACGTTACTCGATTTAGAAGGAAATGTCTGAGAACACATAGTATTTCATAGTGACGCAATTTCCGTGTGAATTCGTCAATGTGTGGGAGTGAGGGATGCAGTAAAGAAGGATTAGTGGATCGGAAATGAGATTGTCGTATCCCAAAAGAAAATCCTGTTGTTCCCATAGTAACGTTACTCGATTTAGAAGGAGAAGTCATAGAGCACATAGTATTTCATAGCGACGCAATTTCCGTGTGAATTCGTCAATGTGTGGGAGTGAGGGATGCAGTAAAGAAGGATTAGTGGATCGGAAATGTGATTGTCGTATCCCAAAAGAAAATCCTGTAGTTTCCATAGAAACGTTACTCGATTTCGAAGGAAATGTCTTAGAACACATAGTATTTCATAGCGACGCAATTTCCGTGTGAATTCGTCAATGAGTGGGAGTGAAAGATGCAGTAAAGAAGAATTAGTGGATCGGAAATGTGATTGTCGTATCCCAAAAGAAAATCCTGTCGTTTCCATAGAAACGATACTCGATTTAGAAGGAGAAGTCATAGAACCCATAGTATTTCATAGCGTCGCAATTTCCGTGTGAATTCGTCAATGTGTGGGAGTGAGGGATGCAGTAAGGAAGGATTAGTGGATCGGAAATGTGATTGTCGTATCCCAAAAGAAAATCCTGTCGTTTCCATAGAAACGTTACTCGATTTAGAAGGAAATGTCTTAGAACACATAGTATTTCATAGCGACGCAATTTCCGTGTGAATTCGTCAATGTGTGGGAGTGAGGGATGCAGTAAAGAAGGATTAGTGGATCGGAAATGTGATTGTCGTATCCCAAAAGAAAATCCTGTCGTTTCCATAGAAACGTTACTCGAATTAGAAGGAAATGTCTTAGAACACATAGTATTTCATAGCGACGTAATTTCCGTGTGAATCCGTCAATGAGTGGGAGTGAGGGTTGCAGTAAAGAAGGATTAGTTTATCGGAAATGTGATTGTCGTATCCCAAAAGAAAATCCTATCGTTTCCATAGAAACGTTACTCGATTTCGAAGGAAATGTCTTAGAACACATAGTATTTCATAGCGACGCAATTTCCGTGTGAATTCGTCAATGTGTGGGAGTGAGGGATGCAGTAGAGAAGGATTAGTGGATCTGAAATGAGATTGTCGTATCCCAAAAGAAAATCCTGTCGTTTCCATAGAAACGTTACTCGATTTAGAAGGAAATGTCATAGAACACATAGTATTTCATAGCGACGCAATTTCCGTGTGAATTCGTCAATGTGTGGGAGTGAGGGATGCAGTAAAGAAGGATTACTGGGTCGGAAATGTGATTGTCGTATCCCAAAAGAAAATCCTGTCGTTTCCATAGAAACGTTACTCGATTTAGAATGAGAAGTCATAGAACACATAGTATTTCATAGCGACGCAATTTCCGTGTGAATTCGTCAATGTGTGGGAGTGAGGGGTGCAGTAGAGAATAATTAGTGGATCGGGAATGAGATTGTCGTATCCTAAAAGAAAATCCTGTCGTTTCCATAGAAACGTTACTCGATTTAGAAGGAAATGTCTTAGAACACATAGTATTTCATAGCGACGCAATTTCCGTGTGAATTCGTCAATGTGTGGGAGTGAGGGATGCAGTAAAGAAGGATTAGTGGATCGGAAATGAGATTGTCGTATCCCAAAAGAAAATCCTGTCGTTTCCATAGAAACGTTACTCGATTTAGAAGGAAATGTCATAGAACACATAGTATTTCATAGCGACGCAATTTCCGAGTGATTTCGTCAATGTGTGAGAGTGAGGGATGCAATAAAGAAGGTTTAGTGGATCGGAAATGTGATTGTCGAATCCCAAATGAAAATCCTGTCGTTTCCATAGAAACGTTACTCGATTTCGAAGGAAATGTCTTAGAACACATAGTATCTCATAGCGACGCAAATTCCGTGTGAATTCGTCAATGTGTGGGAGTGAGGGATGCAGTAAAGAAGGATTAGTGGATCTGAAATGAGATTGTCGTATCGCAAAAGAAAATCCTGTCGTTTCCATACAAACGTTACTTGTTTTAGAAGGAAATGTCATAGAACACATATTATTTCATAGCGACGCAATTTCCGTGTGAATTCGTCAATGTGTGGGAGTGAGGGATGCAGTAAAGAAGGATTAGTGGATCGGAAATATGATTGTCGTATCCCAAAAGAAAATCCTGTCGTTTCCATAGAAACGTTACTCGATTTAGAAGGAAATGTCTTAGAACACATAGTATTTCATAGCGACGCAATTTCCGTGTGAAGTCGTCAATGAGTGGGAGTGAGGGATGCAGTAAAGAAGGATTAGTGGATCGGAAATGAGATTGTCGTATCCCAAAAGAAAATCCTGTCGTTTCCATAGAAACGTTACTCGATTTAGAAGGAGAAGTCTTAGAACACATAGTATTTCATAGCGACGCAATTTCCGTGTGAATTCGTCAATGAGTCGGAGTGAGGGATGCAGTAAAGAAGGATTAGTGGATCGGAAATGTGATTGTCGTATCCCGAAAGAAAATCCTGTCGTTTCCATAGAAACGTTACTCGATTTAGTAGGAAATGTCTTAGAACACATAGTATTTCATAGCGACGCAATTTCCGTGTGAATTCGTCAATGTGTGGGAGTGAGGGATGCAGTAAAGAAGGATTAGTGGATCTGAAATGAGATTGTCGTATCCCAAAAGAAAATCCTGTCGTTTCCATAGAAACGTTACTCGATTTAGAAGGAAATGTCATAGAACACATAGTATTTCATAGCGACGCAATTTCCGTGTGAATTCGTCAATGTGTGGGAGTGAGGGATGCAGTTACGAAGGATTAGTGGATCGGAAATTTAATTGTCGTATCCCAAAAGATAATCCTGTCGTTTCCATAGAAACGTTACTCGATTTAGAAGGAGAAGTCTTAGAACACATAGTATTTCATAGCGACGCAATTTCCGTGTGAATTCGTCAATGTGTGGGAGTGAGGGATGCAGTAAAGAAGGATTACTGGATCGGAAATGAGATTGTCGTATCCCAAAAGAAAATCCTGTCGTTTCCATAGAAACGTTACTCGATTTAGAAGGAGAAGTCATAGAACACATAGTATTTCATAGCGACGCAATTTCCGTGTGAATTCGTCAATGTGTGGAAGTGAGGGATGAAGTAAAGAAGGATTAGTGGATCGGAAATGTGATTGTCGTATCCCAAAAGAAAATCCAGTCGTTGCCATAGAAACGTTACTCGATGTAGAAGGAAATGTCTCAGAACACATAGTATTTCATAGCGACGCAATTTCCGTGTGAATTCGTCAATGTATGGGAGTGAGGGATGCAGTAAAGCAGGAGTTGTGGATCGGAAATGAGATTGTCGTATCCCAAAAGAAAATCCTGTCGTTTCCATAGAAACGTTACTCGATTTAGAAGGAGAAGTCATAGAACACATAGTATTTCATAGCGACGCAATTTCCGTGTGAATTCGTCAATGAGTGGGAGTGAGGGATGCAGTAAAGAAGGATTAGTGGATCGGAAATGAGATTGTCGTATCCCAAAAGAAAATCCTGTCGTTTCCATGGAAACGTTACTCGTTTTAGAAGGAGAAGTCTTAGAATCCATAGTATTTCATAGCGACGCAATTTCCGTGTGAATTCGTCAATGAGTGGGAGTGAGGGATGCAGTAAAGAAGGATTAGTGGAGAGGAAATGAGATTGTCGTATCCCAAAAGAAAATCCTGTCGTTTCCATGGAAACGTTACTCGATTTAGAAGGAGAAGTCTTAGAACCCATAGTATTTCATAGCGACGCAATTTCCGTGTGAATTCGACAATGTGTGGGAGTGAGGGATGCAGTAAAGAAGGATTAGTGGATCGGAAATGTGATTGTCGTATCCCAAAAGAAAATCCTGTCGTTTCCATAGAAACGTTACTCGATTTAGAAGGAAATGTCATAGAAATTATAGTATTTCATAGCGACGCTATTTCCGTGTGAATTCGTCAATGTGTGGGAGTGAGGGATGCAGTAAAGAAGGATTAGTGGATCGGAAATGTGATTGTCGTATACCAAAAGAAAATCCTGTCGTTTCCATAGAAACGTTACTCGATTTAGAAGGAGAAGTCATAGAACACATAGTATTTCATAGCGACGCAATTTCCGTGTGAATTCGTCAATGTGTGGGAGTGAGGGAAGCAGCAGAGAAGGATTAGTGGATCGGAAATGAGATTGTCGTATCCCAAAAGAAAATCCTGTCGTTTCCATAGAAACGTTACTCGATTTAGAAGGAAATGTCTTAGAACACATAGTATTTCATAGCGACGTAATTTCCGTGTGAATTCGTCAATGTGTGGGAGTGAGAGTTGCAGTAAAGAAGGATTAGTGGATCGGAAATGAGATTGTCGTATCCCAAAAGAAAATCCTGTCGTTTCCATAGAAACGTTACTCGATTTAGGAGAAGTCTTAGAACACATAGTATTTCATAGCGACGCAATTTCCGTGTGAATTCGTCAATGTGTGGGAGTGAGGCATGCAGTAAAGAACGATTAGTGGATCGGAAATGAGATTGTCGTATCCCAAAAGAAAATCCTGTCGTTTCCATAGAAACGTTACTCGATTTCGAAGGAGAAGTCATAGAACACATAGTATTTCATTGCGACGCAATTTCCGTGTGAATTCGTCAATGTGTGGGAGTGAGGGTTGCAGTAAAGAAGGATTAGTGGATCGGAAATGAGATTGTCGTATCCCAAAAGAAAATCCAATCGTTTCCATAGAAACGTTACTCGATTTAGAAGGAAATGCCTTAGAACACATAGTATTTCATAGCGACGCAATTTCCGTGTGAATTCGTCAATGTGTGGGAGTGAGGGATGCAGTAAAGAAGGATTAGTGGATCGGAAATGAGATTGTCGTATCCCAAAAGAAAATCCTGTCGTTTCCATAGAAACGTTACTCGATTTCGAAGGAAAAGTCTTAGAACACATAGTATTTCATAGCGACGCAATTTCCGTGAGAATTCGGCAATGTGTGGGAGTGAGGGATGAAGTAAAGAAGGATTAGTGGATCAGAAATGAGAGTGTCGTATCCCAAAAGAAAATCCTGTCGTTCCCATAGAAACGTTACTCGATTTAGAAGGAAATGTCATAGAACGCATAGTATTTCATAGCGACGCAATTTCCGTGTGAATTCGTCAATGAGTGGGAGTGAGGGATGCAGTAAAGAAGGATCAGTGGATCGGAAATGAGATGTCGTATCCCAAAAGAAAATCCTGTCGTTTCCATAGAAACGTTACTCGATTTCGAAGCAATTGTCTTAGAACACATAGTACTTCATAGCGACGCAATTTCCGTGTGAAATCGTCAATGTGGGGGAGTGAGGGATGCAGTAAAGAAGGATTAGTGGATCTGAAATGAGATTGTCGTATCCCAAAAGAAAATCCTGTCGTTTCCATAGAAACGTTACTCGATTTAGAAGGAAATGTCATAGAACACATAGTATTTCATAGCGACGCAATTTCCGAGTGAATTCGTCAATGTGTGAGAGTGAGGGATGCAATAAAGAAGGATTAGTGGATCGGAAATGTGATTGTCGTATCCCAAATAAAAATCCTGTCGTTTCCATAGAAACGTTACTCGATTTCGAAGGAAATGTCTTAGAACACATAGTATTTCATAGCGACGCAATTTCCGGGTGAATTCGTCAATGTGTGGGAGTGAGGGATGCAGTAAAGAAGGATTAGTGGATCTGAAATGAGATTGTCGTATCCCAAAAGAAAATCCTGTCGTTTCCATAGAAACGTTACTTGTTTTAGAAGCAAATGTCATAGAACACATATTATTTCATAGCGACGCAATTTCCGTGTGAATTCGTCAATGTGTGGGAGTGAGGGATGCAGTAAAGAAGGATTAGTGGATCGGAAATGTGATTGTCGTATCCCAAAAGAAAATCCTGTCGTTTCCATAGAAATGTTACTCGATTTAGAAGGAAATGTCTTAGAACACATAGTATTTCATAGCGACGCAATTTCCGTGTGAATTCGTCAATGAGTGGGAGTGAGGGATGCAGTAAAGAAGGATTAGTGGATCGGAAATGAGATTGTCGTACCTTAAAAGAAAATCCTGTCGCTTCCATAGAAACGTTACTCGATTTAGAAGGAGAAGTCTTAGAACACATAGTATTTCATAGCGACGCAATTTCCGTGTGAATTCGTCAATGAGTGGGAGTGAGGGATGCAGTAAAGAAGGATTAGTGGATCGGAAATGTGATTGTCGTATCCCAAAAGAAAATCCTGTCGTTTCCATAGAAACGTTACTCGATTTAGAAGGAAATGTCTTAGAACACGTAGTATTTCATAGCGACGCAATTTCCGTGTGAATTCGTCAATGTGTGGGAGTGAGGGATGCAGTAAAGAAGGATTAGTGGATCTGAAATGAGATTGTCGTATCCCAAAAAAAATCCTGTCGTTTCCATAGAAATGTTACTCGATTTAGAAGGAAATGTCATAGAACACATAGTATTTCATAGCGACGCAATTTCCGTGTGAATTCGTCAATGTGTGGGAGTGAGGGATGCAGTTAAGAAGGATTAGTGGATCGGAAATTTAATTGTCGTATCCCAAAAGATAATCCTGTCGTTTCCATAGAAACGTTACTCGATTTAGAAGGAGAAGTCTTAGAACACATAGTATTTCATAGCGACGCAATTTCCGTGTGAATTCGTGAATGTGTGGGAGTGAGGGATGCAGTAAAGAAGGATTACTGGATCGGAAATGAGATTGTCGTATCCCAAAAGAAAATCCTGTCGTTTACATAGAAACGTTACTCGATTTAGAAGCAGAAGTCATAGAACATATAGTATTTCATAGCGACGCAATTTCCGTGTGAATTCGTCAATGTGTGGAAGTGAGGGATGAAGTAAAGAAGGATTAGTGGATCGGAAATGAGATTGTCGTATCCCAAAAGAAAATCCAGTCGTTTCCATAGAAACGTTACTCGATTTAGAAGGAAATGTCTCAGAACACATAGTATTTCATAGTGACGCAATTTCCGTGTGAATTCGTCAATGTATGGGAGTGAGGGATGCAGTAAAGAAGGAGTAGTGGATCGGAAATGAGATTGTCGTATCCCAAAAGAAAATCCTGTCGTTTCCATAGAAACGTTACTCGATTTAGAAGGAAATGTCATAGAACACATAGTATCTCATAGCGACGCAATTTCCGTGTGAATTCGTCAATGTGTGGGGGAGCGAGGGATGCAGAAAAGAAGGATTAGTGGATCGGAAATGTGATTGTCGTATCCCAAAAGAAAATCCTGTCGTTTCCATAGAAACGTTACTCGATTTAGAAGAAGAAGTCATTGAACACATAGTATTTCATAGCGGCGCAATTTCCGTGTGAATTCGTCAATGACTGGGAGTGAGGGATGCAGTAAAGAAGGATTAGTGGATCGGAAATGAGATTGTCGTATCCCAAAAGAAAATCCTGTCGTTTCCATGGAAACGTTACTCGTTTTTGAAGGAGAAGTCTTAGAATCCATAGTATTTCATAGCGACGCAATTTCCGTGTGAATTCGTCATTGAGTGGGAGTGAGGGATGCAGTAAAGAAGGATTAGTGGAGCGGAAATGAGATTGTCGTATCCCAAAAGAAAATCCTGTCGTTTCCATGGAAACGTTACTCGATTTAGAAGGAGAAGTCTTAGAACCCATAGTATTTCATAGCGACGCAATTTCCGTGTGAATTCGTCAATGTGTGGGAGTGAGGGATGCAGTAAAGAAGGATTAGTGGATCGGAAATGTGATTGTCGTATCCCAAAAGAAAATCCTGTCGTTTCCATAGAAACGTTACTCGATTTAGAAGGAAATGTCTTAGAACACATAGTATTTCATAGCGACGTAATTTCCGTGTGAATTCGTAATTGTGTGGGAGTGAGAGTTGCAGTAAAGAAGGATTAGTGGATCGGAAATGAGATTGTCGTATCCCAAAAGAAAATCCTGTCGTTTCCATAGAAACGTTACTCGATTTAGGAGAAGTCTTAGAACACATAGTATTTCATAGCGGCGCAATTTCCGTGTTAATTCGTCAATGTGTGGGAGTGAGGTTGCAGTAAAGAAGGAGTTGTGGATCGGAAATGAGATTGTCGTATCCCAAAAGAAAATCCCGTCGTTTCCATAGAAACGTCACTCGATTTAGAAGGAAATGTCATAGAACACATAGTATTTCATAGCGACGCAATTTCCGTGTGAATTCGTCAATGTGTGGGGGAGTGAGGGATGCAGTAAAGAAGGATTAGTGGATCGGAAATGTGATTGTCGTATCCCAAAAGAAAATCCTGTCGTTTCCATAGAAACGTTACTCGATTTAGAAGGAAATGTCTTAGAACACATAGTATTTCATAGCGACGCAATTTCCGTGTGAATTCGTCAATGTGTGGGAGTGAGGGATGCAGTAAAGAAGGATTAGTGGATCGGAAATGAGATTGTCGTATCCCAAAAGAAAATCCTGTCGTTTCCATAGAAACGTTACTCGATTTCGAAGGAAAAGTCTTAGAACACATAGTATTTCATAGCGACGCAATTTCCGTGAGAATTCGTCAATGTGTGGGAGTGAGGGATGAAGTAAAGAAGGATTAGTGGATCAGACATGAGATTGTCGTATCCCAAAAGAAAATCCTGTCGTTCCCATAGAAACGTTACTCGATTTAGAAGGAGAAGTCACAGAACACATAGTATTTCATAGCGACGCAATTTCCGTGTGAATTCGTCAATGAGTGGGAGTGAGGGATGCAGTAAAGAAGGATTAGTGGATCGGAAATGAGATTGTCGTATCCCAAAAGAAAATCCTGTCGTTTCCATAGAAACGTTACTCGATTTAGAAGGAGAAGTCATAGAACCCATAGTATTTCATAGCTACGCAATTTCCGAGTGAATTCGTCAATGAGTAGGAGTGAGGGATGCAGTAAAGAAGGATTAGTGGATCGGAAATGTGATTGTGTTATCCCAAAAGAAAATCCTGTCGTTTCCATAGAAACGTTACTCGATTTAGAAGGAAATGTCTTAGAACACATAGTATTTCATAGCGACGCAATTTCCGTGTGAATTCGTCAATGTGTGGGAGTGAGGGATGCAGTAAAGAAGGATTAGTGGATCGGAAATGAGATTGTCGTATCCCAAAAGAAAATCCTGTCGTTTCCATAGAAACGTTACTCGATTTAGAAGGAAATGTCTTAGAACACATAGTATTTCATAGCGACGCAACTTCCGTGTGAATTCGTCAATGAGTGGGAGTGAGGGATGCAGTAAAGAAGGATTAGTGGATCGGAAATGAGATGTCGTATCCCAAAAGAAAATCCTGTCGTTTCCATAGAAACGTTACTCGATTTCGAAGCAATTGTCTGAGAACACATAGTATTTCATAGCGACGCAATTTCCGTGTGAATTCGTCAATGTGTGGGAGTGAGGGTTGCAGTAAAGAAGGATTAGTGGATCTGAAATGAGATTGTCGTATCCCAAAAGAACATCCTGTCGTTTCCATAGAAACGTTACTTGTTTTAGAAGGAAATGTCATTGAACACATATTATTTCATAGCGACGCAATTTCCGTGTGAATTCGTCAATGTGTGGGAGTGAGGGATGCAGTAAAGAAGGATTAGTGGATCGGAAATGAGATTGTCGTATCCCAAAAGAAAATCCTGTCGTTTCCATAGAAACGTTACTCGATTTAGAAGGAAATGTCTTAGAACACATAGTATTTCATAGCGACGCAACTTCCGTGTGAATTCGTCAATGAGTGGGAGTGAGGGATGCAGTAAAGAAGGATTAGTGGATCGGAAATGAGATTGTCGTACCCCAAAAGAAAATCCTGTCGTTTCCATAGAAACGTTACACGATTTAGAAGGAGAAGTCTTAGAACACATAGTATTTCATAGCGACGCAATTTCCGTGTGAATTTGTCAATGAGTGGGAGTGAGGGATGCAGTAAAGAAGGATTAGTGGATCGGAAATGTGATTGTCGTATCCCAAAAGAAAATCCTGTCGTTTCCATAGAAACGTTACTCGATTTAGAAGGAAATGTCTTAGAACACATAGTATTTCATAGCGACGCAATTTCCGTGTGAATTCGTCAATGTGTGGGAGTGAGGGATGCAGTAAAGAAGGATTAGTGGATCTGAAATGAGATTGTCGTATCCCAAAAGAAAATCCTGTCGTTTCCATAGAAACGTTACTCGATTTAGAAGGAAATGTCATAGAACACATAGTATTTCATAGCGACGCAATTTCCGTGTGAATTCGTCAATGTGTGGGAGTGAGGGATGCAGTTAAGAAGGATTAGTGGATCGGAAATTTAATTGTCGTATCCCAAAAGATAATCCTGTCGTTTCCATAGAAACGTTACTCGATTTAGAAGGAGAAGTCTTAGAACACATAGTATTTCATAGCGACGCAATTTCCGTGTGAATTCGTCAATGTGTGGGAGTGTGGGATGCAGTAAAGTAGGAATACTGGATCGGAAATGAGATTGTCGTATCCCAAAAGAAAATCCTGTCGTTTCCATAGAAACGTTACTCGATTTAGAAGGAGAAGTCATAGAACACATAGTATTTCATAGCGACGCAATTTCCGTGTGAATTCGTCAATGTGTGGAAGTGAGGGATGAAGTAAAGAAGGATTAGTGGATCGGAAATGAGATTGTCGTATCCCAAAAGAAAATCCAGTCGTTTCCATAGAAACGTTACTCGATTTAGAAGGAAATGTCTCAGAACACATAGTATTTCATAGCGACGCAATTTCCGTGTGAATTCGTCAATGTATGGGAGTGAGGGATGCAGTAAAAAAGGAGTAGTGGATCGGAAATGAGATTGTCGTATCCCAAAAGAAAATCCTGTCGTTTCCATAGAAACGTTACTCGATTTAGAAGGAAATGTCATAGAACACATAGTATTTCATAGCGACGCAATTTCCGTGTGAATTCGTCAATGTGTGGGGGAGCGAGGGATGCAGAAAAGAAGGATTAGTGGATCGGAAATGTGATTGTCGTATCCCAAAAGAGAATCCTGTCGTTTCCATAGAAACGTTACTCGATTTAGAAGGAGAAGTCATAGAACACATAGTATTTCATAGCGACGCAATTTCCGTGTGAATTCGTCAATGAGTGGGAGTGAGGGATGCAGTAAAGAAGGATTAGTGGATCGGAAATGAGATTGTCGTATCCCAAAAGAAAATCCTGTCGTTTCCATGGAAACGTTACTCGTTTTAGAAGGAGAAGTCTTAGAATCCAAAGTATTTCAGAGCGACGCAATTGCCGTGTGAATTCGTCAATGAGTGGGAGTGAGGGATGCAGTAAAGAAGGATTAGTGGAGCGGAAATGAGATTGTCGTATCCCAAAAGAAAATCCTGTCGTTTCCATGGAAACGTTACTCGATTTAGAAGGAGAAGTCTTAGAACCCATAGTATTTCATAGCGACGCAATTTCCGTGTGAATTCGTCAATGTGTGGGAGTGAGGGATGCAGTAAAGAAGGATTAGTGGATCGGAAATGTGATTGTCGTATACCAAAAGAAAATCCTGTCGTTTCCATAGAAACGTTACTCGATTTAAAAGGAGAAGTCATAGAACACATAGTATTTCATAGCGACGCAATTTCCGTGTGAATTCGTCAATGTGTGGGAGTGAGGGAAGCAGCAGAGAAGGATTAGTGGATCGGAAATGAGATTGTCGTATCCCAAAAGAAAATCCTGTCGTTTCCATGGAAACGTTACTCGATTTAGAAGGAAATGTCTTAGAACACATAGTATTTCATTGCGACGTAATTTCCGTGTGAATTCGTAATTGTGTGGGAGTGAGAGTTGCAGTAAAGAAGGATTAGTGGATCGGAAATGAGATTGTCGTATCCCAAAAGCAAATCCTGTCGTTTCCATAGAAACGTTACTCGATTTAGGAGAAGTCTTAGAACACATAGTATTTCAAAGCGACGCAATTTCCGTGTGAATTCGTCAATGTGTGGGAGTGAGGCATGCAGTAAAGAAGGATTAGTGGATCGGAAATGAGATTGTCGTATCCCAAAAGAAAATCCTGTCGTTTCCATAGAAACGTTACTCGATTTCGAAGGAGAAGTCATAGAACACATAGTATTTCATAGCGACGCACTTTCCGTGTGAATTCGTCAATGTGTGTGAGTGAGGGATGCAGTAAAGAAGGATTAGTGGATCGGAAATGAGATTGTCGTATCCCAAAAGAAAATCCAATCGTTTCCATAGAAACGTTACTCGATTTAGAAGGAAATGTCTTAGAACACATAGTATTTCATAGCGGCGCAATTTCCGTGTTAATTCGTCAATGTGTGGGAGTGAGGGATGCAGTAAAGAAGGATTTGTGGATCGGAAATGAGATTGTCGTATCCCAAAAGAAAATCCTGTCGTTTCCATAGAAACGTTACTCGATTTAGAAGGAAATGTCTTAGAACACATAGTATTTCATAGCGACGCAATTTCCGTGTGAATTCGTCAATGTGTGGGAGTGAGGGATGCAGTAAAGAAGGATTAGTGGATCGGAAATGAGATTGTCGTATCCCAAAAGAAAATCCTGTCGTTTCCATAGAAACGTTACTCGATTTCGAAGGAAATGTCTTAGAACACATAGTATTTCATAGCGACGCAATTTCCGTGAGAATTCGTCAATGTGTGGGAGTGAGGGGTGAAGTAAAGAAGGATTAGTGGATCGGAAATGAGATTGTCGTATCCCAAAAGAAAATCCTGTCGTTCCCATTGAAACGTTACTCGATTTAGAAGGAGAAGTCATAGAACACATAGTATTTCATAGCGACGCAATTTCCGTGTGAATTCGTCAATGAGTGGGAGTGAGGGATGCAGTAAAGAAGGATTAGTGGATCGGAAATGAGATTGTCGTATCCCAAAAGAAAATCCTGTCGTTTCCATAGAAACGTTACTCGATTTAGAAGGAGAAGTCATAGAACCCATAGTATTTCATAGCTACGCAATTTCCGAGTGAATTCGTCAATGTGTGGGAGTGAGGGGTGAAGTAAAGAAGGATTAGTGGATCGGAAATGAGATTGTCGTATCCCAAAAGAAAATCCTGTCGTTCCCATTGAAACGTTACTCGATTTAGAAGGAGAAGTCATAGAACACATAGTATTTCATAGCGACGCAATTTCCGTGTGAATTCGTCAATGAGTGGGAGTGAGGGATGCAGTAAAGAAGGATTAGTGGATCGGAAATGAGATGTCGTATCCCAATAGAAAATCCTGTCGTTTCCATAGAAACGTTACTCGATTTCGAAGCAATTGTCTTAGAACACATAGTACTTCATAGCGACGCAATTTCCGTGTGAATTCGTCAATGTGTGGGAGTGAGGGATGCAGTAAAGAAGGATTAGTGGATCTGAAGTGAGATTGTCGTATCCCAAAAGAAAATCCTGTCGTTTCCATAGAAACGTTACTCGATTTCGAAGGAAATGTCTTAGAACACATAGTATTTCATAGCGACGCTATTTCCGTGTGAATTCGTCAATGTGTGGGAGTGAGGGATGCAGTAAAGAAGGATTAGTGGATCGGAAATGAGATTGTCGTATCCCAAAAGAAAATCCTGTCGTTCCCATTGAAACGTTACTCGATTTAGAAGGAGAAGTCATAGAACACATAGTATTTCATAGCGACGCAATTTCCGTGTGAATTCGTCAATGAGTGGGAGTTAGGGATGCAGTAAAGAAGGATTAGTGGATCGGAAATGAGATTGTCGTATCCCAAAAGAAAATCCTGTCGTTTCCATAGAAACGTTACTCGATTTAGAAGGAGAAGTCATAGAACCCATAGTATTTCATAGCTACGCAATTTCCGAGTGAATTCGTCAATGAGTGGGAGTGAGGGATGCAGTAAAGAAGGATTAGTGGATCGGAAATGTGATTGTCGTATCCCAAAAGAAAATCCTGTCGTTTCCATAGAAACGTTACTCGATTTCGAAGGAAATGTCTTAGAACACATAGTATTTCATAGCGACGCAATTTCCGTGTGAATTCGTCAATGTGTGGGAGTGAGGGTTGCAGTAAAGAAGGATTAGTGGATCTGAAATGAGATTGTCGTATCCCAGAAGAAAATCCTGTCGTTTCCATAGAAACGTTACTCGATTTAGAAGGAAATGTCATAGAACGCATAGTATTTCATAGCGACGCAATTTCCGTGTGAATTCGTCAATGAGTGGGAGTGAGGGATGCAGTAAGGAAGGATTAGTGGATCGGAAATGAGATGTCGTATCCCAAAAGAAAATCCTGTCGTTTCCATAGAAACGTTACTCGATTTCGAAGCAATTGTCTTAGAACACATAGTACTTCATAGCGACGCAATTTCCGTGTGAATTCGTCAATGTGTGGGAGTGAGGGATGCAGTAAAGAAGGATTAGTGGATCTGAAGTGAGATTGTCGTATCCCAAAAGAAAATCCTGTCGTTTCCATAGAAACGTTACTCGATTTAGAAGGAAATGTCATAGAACACATAGTATTTCATAGCGACGCTATTTCCGTGTGAATTCGTCAATGTGTGGGAGTGAGGGATGGAGTAAAGAAGGATTAGTGGATCTGAAATGAGATTGTCGTACCCAAAAGAAAATCCTGTCGTTTCCATAGAAACGTTACTCGATTTAGAAGGAAAAGGCTTAGAACACATAGTATTTCATAGCGACGCAATTTCCGTGTGTATTCGTCAATGTGTGGGAGTGAGGGATGCAGTAAAGAAGGATTAGTGGATCGGAAATGAGATTGTCGTATCCCAAAAGAAAATCCTGTCGTTTCCATAGAAACGTTACTCGATTTAGAAGGAAATTTCATAGAACACATAGTATTTCATAGCGACGCAATTTCCGTGTGAATTCGTCAATGTGTGGGAGTGAGGGATGCAGATAAGAAGGATTAGTGGATCGGAAATGTGATTGTCGTATCCCAAAAGAAAATCCTGTCGTTTCCATAGAAACGTTACTCGATTTAGAAGGAAATGTCTTAGAACACATAGTATTTCATAGCGACGTAATTTCCGTGTGAATTCGTCAATGTGTGGGAGTGAGAGATGCAGTAAAGAAGGATTAGTGGATCGGAAATGTGATTGTCGTATCCCAAAAGAAATTCCTGTCGTTTCCATAGAAACGTTACTCGATTTTGAAGGAAATGTCTTAGAACACATAGTATTTCATAGCGACGCAATTTCCGTGTGAATTCGTCAATGTGTGGGAGTGAGGGATGCAGTAAAGAAGGATTAGTGGATCGGAAATGTGATTGTCGTTTCCCAAAAGAAAATCCTGTCGTTTCCATAGAAACGTTACTCGATTTAGAAGGAGAAGTCATAGAACACATAGTATTTCATAGCGACGCAATTTCCGTGTGAATTCGTCAATGTGTGGGAGTGAGGGATGCAGTAAAGAAAGATTAGTGGATCGGAAATGAGATTGTCGTATCCCAAAAGAAAATCCTGTCGTTTCCATAGAAACGTTACTCGATTTAGAAGGAAATGTCTTAGTACACATAGTATTTCATAGCGACGCAATTTCCTTGTGAATTCGTCAATGTGTGGGAGTGAGGGATGCAGTAAAGATGGATTAGTGGATCGGAAATGAGATTGTCGTATCCCAAAAGAAAATCCTGTCGTTTCCATAGAAACGTTACTCGATTTAGAAGGAAATGTCATAGAACACATAGTATTTCATAGCGACGCAATTTCCGTGTGAATTCGTCAATGTGTGTGAGTGAGGGATGCAGTAAAGAAGGATTAGTGGATCGGAAATGAGATTGTCGTATCCCAAAAGAAAATCCTGTCGTTTCCATAGAAACGTTACTCGATTTCGAAGGAAAAGTCTTAGAACACATAGTATTTCATAGCGACGCAATTTCCGTGAGAATTCGTCAATGTGTGGGAGTGAAGGATGAAGTAAAGAAGGATTTGTGGATCGGAAATGAGATTGTCGTATCCCAAAAGAAAATCCTGTCGTTCCCATAGAAACGTTACTCGATTTAGAAGGAGAAGTCACAGAACACATAGTATTTCATAGCGACGCAATTTCCGTGTGAATTCGTCAATGAGTGCGAGTGAGGGATGCAGTAAAGAAGGATTAGTGGATCGGAAATGAGATTGTCGTATCCCAAAAGAAAATCCTGTCGTTTCCATAGAAAAGTTACTCGATTTAGAAGGAGAAGTCATAGAACCCATAGTATTTCATAGCTACGCAATTTCCGAGTGAATTCGTCAATGAGTGGGAGTGAGGGATGCAGTAAAGAAGGATTAGTGGATCGGAAATGTGATTGTCGTATCCCAAAAGAAAATCCTGTCGTTTCCATAGAAACGTTACTCGATTTAGAAGGAAATGTCATAGAACGCATAGTATTTCATAGCGACGCAATTTCCGTGTGAATTCGTCAATGAGTGGGAGTGAGGGGTGCCGTAAAGAAGGATTAGTGGATCGGAAATGAGATGTCGTATCCCAAAAGAAAATCCTGTCGTTTCCATAGAAACGTTACTCGATTTCGAAGCAATTGTCTTAGAACACATAGTACTTCATAGCGACGCAATTTCCGTGTGAATTCGTCAATGTGTGGGAGTGAGGGATGCAGTAAAGAAGGATTAGTGGATCGGAAATGTGATTGTCGTATCCCAAAAGAAAATCCTGTCGTTTCCATAGAAACGTTACTCGATTTAGAAGGAGAAGTCATAGAACACATAGTATTTCATAGCGACGCAATTTCCGTGTGAATTCGTCAATGTGTGGGAGTGAGGGATGCAGTAAAGAAGGATTAGTGGATCGGAAATGAGATTGTCGTATCCCAAAAGAAAATCCTGTCGTTTCCATAGAAACGTTACTCGATTTAGAAGGAAATGTCTTAGTACACATAGTATTTCATAGCGACGCAATTTCCGTGTGAATTCGTCAATGTGTGGGAGTGAGGGATGCAGTAAAGAAGGAGTAGTGGATCGGAAATGAGATTGTCGTATCCCAAAAGAAAATCCTGTCGTTTCCATAGAAACGTTACTCGATTTAGAAGGAAATGTCATAGAACACATAGTATTTCATAGCGACGCAATTTCCGTGTGAATTCGTCAATGTGTGGGGGAGTGAGGGATGCAGTAAAGAAGGATTAGTGGATCGGAAATGTGATTGTCGTATCCCAAAAAAAAATCCTGTCGTTTCCATAGAAACGTTACTCGATTTAGAAGGAAATGTCATAGAACACATAGTATTTCATAGCGACGCTATTTCCGTGTGAATTCGTCAATGTGTGGGCGTGAGGGATGCAGTAAAGAAGGATTAGAGGATCTGAAATGAGATTGTCGTATCCCAAAAGAAAATCCTGTCGTTTCCATAGAAACGTTACTCGATTTAGAAGGAAAAGGCTTAGAACACATAGTATTTCATAGCGACGCAATTTCCGTGTGTATTCGTCAATGTGTGGGAGTGAGGGATGCAGTAAAGAAGGATTAGTGGATCGGAAATGAGATTGTCGTATCCCAAAAAAAATCCTGTCGTTTCCATAGAAACGTTACTCGATTTAGAAGGAAATGTCATAGAACACATAGTATTTCATAGCGACGCAATTTCCGTGTGAATTCGTCAATGTGTGGGAGTGAGGGATGCAGTTAAGAAGGATTAGTGGATCGGAAATGTGATTGTCGTATCCTAAAAGAAAATCCTGTCGTTTCCATAGAAACGTTCCTCGATTTAGAAGGAGAAGTCTTAGAACACATAGTATTTCATAGCGACGCAATTTCCGTGTGAATTCGTCAATGTGTGGGAGTGAGGGATGCAGTAAAGAAGGATTAGTGGATCGGAAATGTGATTGTCGTATCCCAAAAGAAAATCCTGTCGTTTCCATAGAAACGTTACTCGATTTAGAAGGAGAAGTCATAGAACACATAGTATTTCATAGCGACGCAATTTCCGTGTGAATTCGTCAATGTGTGGGAGTGAGGGATGCAGTAAAGAAGGATTAGTGGATCGGAAATGAGATTGTCGTATCCCAAAAGAAAATCCTGTCGTTTCCATAGAAACGTTACTCGATTTAGAAGGAAATGTCTTAGTACACATAGTATTTCATAGCGACGCAATTTCCGTGTGAATTCGTCAATGTGTGGGAGTGAGGGATGCAGTAAAGAAGGAGTAGTGGATCGGAAATGAGATTGTCGTATCCCAAAAGAAAATCCTGTCGTTTCCATAGAAACGTTACTCGATTTAGAAGGAAATGTCATAGAACACATAGTATTTCATAGCGACGCAATTTCCGTGTGAATTCGTCAAAGTGTGGGGGAGTGAGGGATGCAGTAAAGAAGGATTAGTGGATCGGAAATGTGATTGTCGTATCCCAAAAGAAAATCCTGTCGTTTCCATAGATACGTTACTCGTATTAGAAGGAAATGTCTTAGTACACATAGTATTTCATAGCGACGCAATTTCCGTGTGAATTCGTCAATGAGGAGAGTGAGGGATGCAGTAAAGAAGGATTAGTGGATCGGAAATGAGATTGTCGTATCCCAAAAGAAACTCCTGTCGTTTCCATGGAAACGTTACTCGATTTAGAAGGAGTAGTCATAGAAACCATAGTATTTCATAGCGACGCAATTTCCGTGTGAATTCGTCAATGAGTGGGAGTGAGGGATGCAGTAAAGAAGGATTAGTGGATCGGAAATGTGATTGTCGTATCCCAAATGAAAATCCTGTCGTTTCCATTGAAACGTTACTCGATTTAGAAGGAAATGTCTTAGAACACATAGTATTTCATAGCGACGCAATTTCCGTGTGAATTCGTCAATGTGTGGGAGTGAGGGATGCAGTAAAGAAGGATTAGTGGAGCTGAAATGTGATTGTCGTATCCCAAAAGAAAATCCTGTCGTTTCCATAGAAACGTTACTCGATTTAGAAGGAAATGTCATAGAACACATATAATTTCATAGCGACGCAATTTCCGTGTGTATTCGTCAATGTGTGGGAGTGAGGGATGCAGTAAAGAAGGATTAGTGGATCGGAAATGTGATTGTCCTATCCCAAAAGAAAATCCTGTCGTTTCCATAGAAACGTTACTCGATTTAGAAGGTGAAGTCATAGAACACATAGTATTTTAAAGCTACGCAATTTCCGTGTGAATTCGTCAATGTGTGGGAGTGAGGGATGCGGTAGAGAAGGATTAGTGGATCGGAAATGAGATTGTCGTATCCTAAAAGAAAACCCTGTCGTTTCCATAGAAACGTTACTCGATTTAGAAGGAAATGTCATAGAACACATAGTATTTCATAGCGTCGCAATTTTCGTGTGAATTCGTCAATGAGTGGGAGTGAGGGATGCCGTAAGGAAGGATTAGTGGATCGGAAATGTGATTGTCGTATCCCAAAAGAAAATCCTGTCGTTTCCATAGAAACGTTACTCGATTTAGATGGAAATGTCTTAGAACACATAGTATTTCATAGCGACGCAATTTCCATGTGAATTCGTCAGTGTGTGGGAGTGAGGGATGCAGTAAAGAAGGATTAGTGGATCGGAAATGTGATTGTCCTATCCCAAAAGAAAATCCCTTCGTTTCCATAGAAACGTTACTCGATTTAGAAGGAAATGTCTTAAAACACATAGTATTTCATAGCGACGCAATTTCCGTGTGAATTCGTCAATGTGTGGGAGTGAGGGATGCAGTAAAGAAGGATTAGTGGATCGGTAATGTGATTGTCTTATCCCAAAGGAAAATCCTGTCGTTTCCATAGAAACGTTACTCGATTTAGAAAGAAAAGTCTTAGAACACATAGTATTTCATAGCGACGCAATTTCCGTGTGAATTCGTCAATGTGTGGAAATGAGGGATGCAGTAAAGAAGGATTAGTGGATCGGAAATGTGATTGTCGTATCCCAAAAGAAAATCCTGTCGTTTCCATAGAAACGTTACTCGATTTAGAAGGAAATGTCTTAGAACACATAGTATTTCATAACGACGCAATTTCCGTGTGAATTCGTCAATGTGTGGGAGTGAGGGATGCAGTAAAGAAGGATTAGTGGATCGGAAATGAGATTGTCGTATACCAAAAGAAAATCCTGTCGTTTCCATAGAAACGTTACTCGATTTAGAAGGAAATGTCATAGAACACATAGTATTTCATAGCGACGCAATTTCCGTGTGAATTCGTCAATGTGTGGGAGTGAGGGATGCAGTTATGAAGGATTAGTGGATCGGAAATGTGATTGTCGTATCCCAAAAGAAAATCCTGTCGTTTCCATAGAAACGTTACTCGATTTAGAAGGAAATGTCTTAGAACACATAGTATTTCATAGCGACGTAATTTCCGTGTGAATTCGTCAATGTGTGGGAGTGAGAGATGCAGTAAAGAAGGATTATTGGATCGGAAATGAGATTGTCGTATCCCAAAAGAAAATCCTGTCGTTTCCATAGAAACGTTACTCGATTTAGAAGGAAATGTCTTAGAACACATAGTATTTCATAGCGACGCAATTTCCGTGTGAATTCGTCAATGTGTGGGAGTGAGGGATGCAGTAAAGAAGGATTAGTGGATCGGAAATGTGATTGTCGTATCCCAATAGAAAATCCTGTCGTTTCCATAGAAACGTTACTCGATTTAGAAGGAGAAGTCATAGAACACATAGTATTTCATAGCGACGCAATTTCCGTGTGAATTCGTCAATGTGTGGGAGTGAGGGATGCAGTAAAGAAGGATTAGTGGATCGGAAATGAGATTGTCGTATCCCAAAAGAAAATCCTGTCGTTTCCATAGAAACGTTACTCGATTTAGAAGGAAATGTCTTAGTACACATAGTATTTCATAGCGACGCAATTTCCGTGTGAATTCGTCAATATGTGGGAGTGAGGGATTCAGTAAAGAAGGAGTAGTGGATCGGAAATGAGATTGTCGTATCCCAAAAGAAAATCCTGTCGTTTCCATAGAAACGTTACTCGATTTAGAAGGAAATGTCATAGAACACATAGTATTTCATAGCGACGCAATTTCCGTGTGAATTCGTCAATGTGTGGGGGAGTGAGGGATGCAGTAAAGAAGGATTAGTGGATCGGAAATGTGATTGTCGTATCCCAAAAGAAAATCCTGTCGTTTCCATAGAAACGTTACTCGATTTAGATGGTGAAGTCATAGAACACATAGTATTTTAAAGCGACGCAATTTCCGTGTGAAATCGTCAATGTGTGGGAGTGAGGGATGCAGTAGAGAAGGATTAGTGGATCGGAAATGAGATTGTCGTATCCTAAAAGAAAATCCTGTCGTTTCCATAGAAACGTTACTCGATTTAGAAAGAAATGTCTTAGAACACATAGTATTTCATAGCGACGTAATTTCCGTGTGAATTCGTCAATGTGTGGGAGTGAGAGATGCAGTAAAGAAGGATTAGTGGATCGGAAATGAGATTGTCGTATCCCAAAAGAAAATCCTGTCGTTTCCACTGAAACGTTACTCGATTTAGAAGGAGAAGTCTTAGAACACATAGTATTTCATAGCGACGCAATTTCCGTGTGAATTCGTCAATGAGTGGGAGTGAGGGATGCCGAAAGGAAGGATTAGTGGATCGGAAATGTGATTGACGTATCCCAAAAGAAAATCCTGTCATTTCCATAGAAACGTTACTCGATTTAGAAGGAAATATCTTAGAACACATAGTATTTCATAGCGACGCAATTTCCGTGTGAATTCGTCAATGTGTGGGAGTGAGGGTTGCAGTAAAGAAGGATTAGTGGATCGGAAATGTGATTGTCGTAACCCAAAAGAAAATCCCTTCGTTTCCATAGAAACGTTACTCGATTTTGAAGGAAATGTCTTAGAACACATAGTATTTCATAGCGACGCAATTTCCGTGTGAATTCGTCAATGTGTGGGAGTGAGAGATGCAGTAAAGAAGGATTACTGGATCGGAAATGAGATTGTCGTATCCCAAAGGAAAATCCTGTCGTTTCCATTGAAACGTTACTCGATTTAGAAGGAAAAGTCTTAGAACACATAGTATTTCATAGCGACGCAATTTCCGTGTGAATTCGTCAATGTGTGGGAATGAGGGATGCAGTAAAGAAGGATTAGTGGATCGGAAATGTGATTGTCGTATCCCAAAAGAAAATCCTGTCGTTTCCATAGAAACGTTACTCGATTTAGAAGGAAATGTCTTAGAACACATAGCATTTCATAGCGACGCAATTTCCGTGTGAATTCGTCAATGTGTGGGAGTGAGGGATGCAGTAAAGAAGGATTAGTGAATCGAAAATGTGATTGTCGTATCCCATGAGAAAATCCTGTCGTTTCCATAGAAACGTTACTCGATTTAGAAGGAGAAGTCATAGAACACATAGTATTTCATAGCGACGCAATTTCCGTGTGAATTCGTCAATGTGTGGGAGTGAGGGATGCAGTAAAGAAGGATTAGTGGATCGGAAATGAGATTGTCGTATCCCAAAAGAAAATCCTGTCGTTTCCATGGAAACGTTACTCGATTTAGAAGGAGTAGTCATAGAAACCATAGTATTTCATAGCGACGCAATTTCCGTGTGAATTCGTCAATGTGTGGGAGTGAGGGATGCAGTAAAGAAGGATTAGTGGATCGGAAATGAGATTGTCGTATACCAAAAGAAAATCCGGTCGTTTCCATAGAAACGTTACTCGATTTAGAAGGAAATGTCATAGAACACATAGTATTTCATAGCGACGCAATTTCCGTGTGAATTCGTCAATGTGTGGGAGTGAGGGATGCAGTTAAGAAGGATTAGTGGATCGGAAATGTGATTGTCGTATCCCAAAAGAAAATCCTGTCGTTTCCATAGAAACGTTACTCGATTTAGAAGGAAATGTCTTAGAACACATAGTATTTCATAGCGACGTAATTTCCGTGTGAATTCGTCAATGTGTGGGAGTGAGAGATGCAGTAAAGAAGGATTACTGGATCGGAAATGAGATTGTCGTATCCCAAAAGAAAATCCTGTCGTTTCTATAGAAACGTTACTCGATTTAGAAGGAGAAGTCTTAGAACACATAGTATTTCATAGCGACGCAATTTCCGTGTGAATTCGTCAATGTGTGGGAGTGAGGGATGCAGTAAAGAAGGATTAGTGGATCGGAAATGTGATTGTCGTATCCCAAAAGAAAATCCTGTCGTTCCATAGAAACGTTACTCGATTTAGAAGGAGAAGTCATAGAACACATAGTATTTCATAGCGACGCAATTTCCGTGTGAATTCGTCAATGAGTGCGAGTGAGGGATGCCGTAAGGAAGGATTAGTGGATCGGAAATGTGATTGTCGTATCCCAAAAGAAAATCCTGTCATTTCCATAGAAACGTTACTCGATTTAGAAGGAAATGTCTTAGAACACATAGTATTTCATAGCGACGCAATTTCCGTGTGAATTCGTCAATGTGTGGGAGTGAGGGTTGCAGTAAAGAAGGATTAGTGGATCGGAAATGTGATTGTCGTAACCCAAAAGAAAATCCCTTCGTTTCCATAGAAACGTTACTCGATTTTGAAGGAAATGTCTTAGAACACATAGTATTTCATAGCGACGCAATTTCCGTGTGAATTCGTCAATGTGTGGGAGTGAGGGATGCAGTAAAGAAGGATTACTGGATCGGAAATGAGATTGTCGTATCCCAAAGGAAAATCCTGTCGTTTCCATAGAAACGTTACTCGATTTAGAAGGAAAAGTCTTAGAACACATAGTATTTCATAGCGACGCAATTTCCGTGTGAATTCGTCAATGTGTGGGAATGAGGGATGCAGTAAAGAAGGATTAGTGGATCGGAAATGTGATTGTCGTATCCCAAAAGAAAATCCTGTCGTTTCCATAGAAACGTTACTCGATTTAGAAGGAAATGTCTTAGAACACATAGCATTTCATAGCGACGCAATTTCCGTGTGAATTCGTCAATGTGTGGGAGTGAGGGATGCAGTAAAGAAGGATTAGTGAATCGGAAATGTGATTGTCGTATCCCATGAGAAAATCCTGTCGTTTCCATAGAAACGTTACTCGATTTAGAAGGAGAAGTCATAGAACTCATAGTATTTCATAGCGACGCAATTTCCGTGTGAATTCGTCAATGTGTGGGAGTGAGGGATGCAGTAAAGAAGGATTAGTGGATCGGAAATGAGATTGTCGTATCCCAAAAGAAAATCCTGTCGTTTCCATGGAAACGTTACTCGATTTAGAAGGAGTAGTCATAGAAACCATAGTATTTCATAGCGACGCAATTTCCGTGTGAATTCGTCAATGTGTGGGAGTGAGGGATGCAGTAAAGAAGGATTAGTGGATCGGAAATGAGATTGTCGTATACCAAAAGAAAATCCTGTCGTTTCCATAGAAACGTTACTCGATTTAGAAGGAAATGTCATAGAACACATAGTATTTCATAGCGACGCAATTTCCGTGTGAATTCGTCATTGTGTGGGAGTGAGGGATGCAGTTAAGATGGATTAGTGGATCGGAAATGTGATTGTCGTATCCCAAAAGAAAATCCTGTTGTTTCCATAGAAACGTTACTCGATTTAGAAGGAAATGTCTTAGAACACATAGTATTTCATAGCGACGTAATTTCCGTGTGAATTCGTCAATGTGTGGGAGTGAGAGATGCAGTAAAGAAGGATTACTGGATCGGAAATGAGATTGTCGTATCCCAAAAGAAAATCCTGTCGTTTCTATAGAAACGTTACTCGATTTAGAAGGAGAAGTCTTAGAACACATAGTATTTCATAGCGACGCAATTTCCGTGTGAATTCGTCAATGTGTGGGAGTTAGGGATGCAGTAAAGAAGGATTAGTGGATCGGAAATGTGATTGTCGTATCCCAAAAGAAAATCCTGTCGTTCCATAGAAACGTTACTCGATTTAGAAGGAGAAGTCATAGAACACATAGTATTACATAGCGACGCAATTTCCGTGTGAATTCGTCAATGTGTGGGAGTGAGGGATGCAGTAAAGAAGGATTAGTGGATCGGAAATGAGATTGTCGTATCCCAAAAGAAAATCCTGTCGTTTCCATAGAAACGTTACTCGATTTAGAAGGAAATGTCATAGAACACATAGTATTTCATAGCGACGCAATTTCCGTGTGAATTCGTCAATGTGTGGGGGAGTGAGGGATGCAGTAAAGAAGGATTAGTGGATCGGAAATGTGATTGTCGTATCCCAAAAGAAAATCCTGTCGTTTCCATAGAAACGTTACTCGATTTAGAAGGTGAAGTCATAGAACACGTAGTACTTTAAAGCGACGCAATTTCCGTGTGAATTCGTCAATGAGTGAGAGTGAGGGATGCAGTAAAGAAGGATTAGTGGATCGGACATGAAATTGTCGTATCCCAAAAGAAAATCCTGTCGTTTCCATGGAAACGTTACTCGATTTAGAAGGAGTAGTCATAGAAACCATAGTATTTCATAGCGACGCAATTTCCGTGTGAATTCGTCAATGAGTGGGAGTGAGGGATGCAGTAAAGAAGGATTAGTGGATCGGAAATGTGATTGTCGTATCCCAAATGAAAATCCTGTCGTTTCCATAGAAACGTTACTCGATTTCGAAGGAAATGTCTTAGAACACATAGTATTTCATAGCGACGCAATTTCCGTGTGAATTCGTCAATGTGTGGGAGTGAGGGATGCAGTAAAGAAGGATTAGTGGAGCTGAAATGAGATTGTCGTATCCCAAAAGAAAATCCTGTCGTTTCCATAGAAACGTTACTCGATTTAGAAGGAAATGTCATAGAACACATATTATTTCATAGCGACGCAATTTCCGTGTGAATTCGTCAATGTGTGGGAGTGAGGGATGCAGTAAAGGAGGATTAGTGGATCGGAAATGAGATTGTCGTATCCCAAAAGAAAATCCTGTCGTTTCGATAGAAACGTTACTCGATTTAGAAGGAGAAGTCATAGAAAACATAGTATTTCATAGCGACGCAATTTCCGTGTGAATTCGTCAATGTGTGGGAGTGAGGGATGCAGTAAAGAAGGATTAGTGGATCGGAAATGAGATTGTCGAATCCCAAAAGAAAATCCTGTCGTTTCGATAGTAACGTTACTCGATTTAGAAGGAGAAGTCATAGAACACATAGTATTTCATAGCGACGCAATTTCCGTGTGAATTCGTCAATGTGTGGGAGTGAGGGATGCAGTAAAGAAGGATTAGTGGATCGGAAATGAGATTGTCGTATCCCAAAAGAAAATCCTGTCGTTTCCATAGAAACGTTACTCGATTTAGAAGGAAATGTCTTAGAACACATAGTATTTCATAGCGACGCAATTTCCGTGTGAATTCGTCAATGTGTGGGAGTGAGGGATGCAGTAAAGTAGGAGTAGTGGATCGGAAATGTGATTGTCGTATCCCAAAAGAAAATCCTGTCGTTTCCATAGAAACGTTACTCGATTTAGAAGGAAATGCCTTAGAACACATAGTATTTCATAGCGACGCATTTTCCGTGTGAATTCGTCAATGTGTGGGAGTGAGGGATGCAGTAAATAAGGATTAGTGGATCGGAAATGTGATTGTCGTATCCCAAAAGAAAATCCTTTCGTTTCCATAGAAACGTCACTCGATTTAGAAGGAAATGTCTTAGAACACATAGTATTTCATAGCGACGCAATTTCCGTGTGAATTCGTCAATGAGTGGGAGTGAGGGATGCAGTAAAGAAGGATTAGTGGATCGGAAATGTGATTGTCGTATCCCAAAAAAAAATCCTGTCGTTTCCATAGAAACGTTACTCGATTTCGAAGGAAATGTCTTAGAACACATAGTATTTCATAGCGACGCAATTTCCGTGTGAATTCGTCAATGAGTGGGAGTGAGGGATGCAGTAAAGAAGGATTAGTTTATCGGAAATGTGATTGTCGTATCCCAAAAGAAAATCCTATCGTTTCCATAGAAACGTTACTCGATTTCGAAGGAAATGTCTTAGAACACATTGTATTTCATAGCGACGCAATTTCCGTGTGAATTCGTCAATTTGTGGGAGTGAGGGATGCAGTAAAGAAGGATTAGTGGATCTGAAATGAGATTGTCGTATCGCAAAAGAAAATCCTGGCGTTTCCATAGAAGCGTTACTCGATTTAGAAGGAAATGTCATAGAACACATAGTATTTCATAGCGACGCAATTTCCGTGTGAATTCGTCAATGTGTGGGAGAGAGGGATGCAGTAAAGAAGGATTAGTGGATCGGAAATGTGAATGTCGTATCCCAAAAGCAAATCCTGTCGTTTCCATAGAAACATTACTCGATTTAGAAGGAGAAGTCATAGAACACATAGTATTTCATAGCGACGCAATTTCCGTGTGAATTCGTCAATGTGTGGGAGTGGGGGATGCAGTAGAGAATAATTAGTGGATCGGGAATGAGATTGTCGTATCCTAAAAGAAAACCCTGTCGTTTCCATAGAAACGTTACTCGATTTAGAAGGAAATGTCTTAGAACACATTGTATTTCATAGCGACGCAATTTCCGTGTGAATTCGTCAATGTGTGGGATTGAGGGATGCAGTAAAGAAGGATTAGTGGATCGGAAATGAGATTGTCGTATCCCAAAAGAAAATCCTTTCGTTTCCATAGAAACGTTACTCGATTTAGAAGGAAATGTCATAGAACACATAATATTTCATAGCGACGCAATTTCCGTGTAAATTCGTCAATGTGTGAGAGTGAGGGATGCAATTAAGAAGGATTAGTGGATCGGAAATGTGATTGTCGTATCCCAAATGAAAATCCTGTCGTTTCCATAGAAACGTTACTCGATTTCGTAGGAAATGTCTTAGAACACATAGCATTTCATAGCGACGAAATTTCCGTGTGAATTCGTCAATGTGTGGGAGTGAGGGATGCAGTAAAGAAGGATTAGTGGATCGGAAATGTGATTGTCGTATCGCAAAAGAAAATCCTGTCGTTTCCATAGAAACGTTACTCGATTTAGAAGGAAATGTCTTAACACATTGTATTTCATAGCGACGCAATTTCCGTGTGAATTCGTCAATGAGTGGGAGTGAGGGATGCAGTAAAGAAGGATTAGTGGATCGGAAATGTGATTGTCGTATCCCAAAAGAAAATCCTTTCGTTTCCGTAGAAACGTTACTCGATTTCGATGGAAATGTCTTAGAACACATAGTATTTCATAGTGACGCAATTTCCGTGTGAATTCGTCAATGAGTGGGAGTGAGGGATGCAGTAAAGAAGGATTAGTGGATCGGAAATGAGATTGTCGTATCCCAAAAGAAAATCCTGTCGTTTCCATAGAAACGTTACTCGATTTAGAAGGAAATGTCATAGAACACATAGTATTTCATAGCGACGCTATTTCCGTGTGAATTCGTCAGTGTGTGGGAGTGAGGAATGCAGTAAAGAAGGATTAGTGGATCTGAAATGAGATTGACGTATCCCAAAAGAAAATCCTGTCATTTCCATAGAAACGTTACTCGATTTAGAAGGAGAAGTCTTAGAACACATAGTATTTCATAGCGACGCAATTTCCATGTGAATTCGTCAATGAGTGGGAGTGAGGGATGCAGTAAAGAAGCATTAGTGGATCGGAAATGTGATTGTCGTATCCCAAAAGAAAATCCCTTCGTTTCCATAGAAACGTTACTCGATTTAGAAGGAAATGTCTTAGAACACATAGTATTTCATAGCGACGCAATTTCCGTGTGAATTTGTCAATGTGTGGGAGTGAGGGATGCAGTAAAGAAGGATTAGTGGATCGGAAATGAGATTGTCGTATCCCAAAGGAAAATCCTGTCGTTTCCATAGAAACGTTACTCGATTTAGAAGGAAAAGTCTTAGAACACATAGTATTTCATAGCGACGCAATTTCCGTGTGAATTCGTCAATGTGTGGGAATGAGGGATGCAGTAAAGAAGGATTAGTGGATCGGAAATGTGATTGTCGTATTCCAAAAGAAAATCCTGTCGTTTCCATAGAAACGTTACTCGATTTAGAAGGAAATGTCTTAGAACACATAGTATTTCATAGCGACGCAATTTCCGTGTGAATTCGTCAATGAGTGGGAGTGAGGGATGCAGTAAAGAAGGATTAGTGGATCGGAAATGTGATTGTCGTATCCCAAACGAAAATCCTGTCGTTTCCATAGAAACGTTACTCGATTTAGAAGGAAATGTCTTAGAACACATAGTATTTCATAGCGACGCAATTTCCGTGTGAATTCGTCAATGAGTGGGAGTGAGGGATGCAGTAAAGATGGATTAGTGGATCGGAAATGTGATTGTCGTATCCCAAAAGAAAATCCTGTCGTTTCCATAGAAACGTTACTCGATTTAGAAGGAAATGTCTGAGAACACATAGTATTTCATAGTGACGCACTTTCCGTATGAATTTGACAATGTGTGGGAGTGAGGGATGCAGTAAGGAAGGATTAGTGGATCGGAAATGTGATTGTCGTATCCCAAAAGAAAATCCTGTCATTTCCATAGAAACGTTACTCGATTTAGAAGGAAATGTCTTAAACACATAGTATTTCATAGCGACGCAATTTCCGTGTGAATTCGTCAATGTGTGGGAGTGAGGGATGCAGTAAAGAAGGATTAGTGGATCTGAAATGAGATTGTCGTATCCCAAAAGAAAATCCTGTCGTTTCCATAGAAACGGTACTTGATTTAGAAGGAAATGTCATAGAACACATATTATTTCATAGCGACGCAATTTCCTTGTGAATTCGTCAATGTGTGGGAGTGAGGGATGCAGTAAAGAAGGATTAGTGGATCTGAAATGTGATTGTCGTATCCCAAAAGAAAATCCTATCGTTTCCATAGAAACGTTACTCGATTTAGAAGGAAATGTCTTAGAACACATAGTATTTCATAGCGACGCAATTTCCGTGTGAATTCGTCAATGAGTGGGAGTGAGCGATGCAGTAAAGAAGGATTAGTTTATCGGAAATGTGATTGTCGTATCCCAAAAGAAAATCCTATCGTTTCCATAGAAACGTAACTCGATTTCGAAGGGAATGTCTTAGAACACATAGTATTTCATAGCGACGCAATTTCCGTGTGAATTCGTCAATTTGTGGGAGTGAGGGATGCAGTAAAGAAGGATTAGTGGATCTGAAATGAGATTGTCGTATCCCAAAAGAAAATCCTGTCAGTTCCATACAAACGTTACTGGATTTAGAAGGAAATGTCATAGAACACATAGTATTTCATAGCGACGCAATTTCCGTGTGAATTCGTCAATGTGTGGGAGTGAGGGATGCAGTAAAGAAGGATTAGTGGATCGGAAATGTGATTGTCGTATCCCAAAAGAAAATCCTGTCGTTTCCATAGAAACGTTACTCGATTTAGAAGGAGAAGTCATAGAACACATAGTATTTCATAGCGACGCAATTTCCGTGTGAATTCGTCAATGTGTGGGAGTGAGGGATGCAGTAGAGAATAATTAGTGGATCGGGAATGAGATTGTCGTATCCTAAAAGAAAATCCTGTCGTTTCCATAGAAACGTTACTCGATTTAGAAGGAAATGTCATAGAACACATAGTATTTCATAGCGACGCAATTTCCGTGTGAATTCGTCAATGTGTGGGAGTGAGGGATGCAGTAAAGAACGATTAGTGGATCGGAAATGAGATTGTCGTATCCCAAAAGAAAATCCTGTCGTTTCCATAGAAACGTTACTCGATTTAGAAGGAAATGTCATAGAACACATAGTATTTCATAGCGACGCAATTTCCGTGTAAATTCGTCAATGTGTGAGAGTGAGGGATGCAATAAAGAAGGATTTGTGGATCGGAAATGTGATTGTCTATCCCAAATGAAATACCTGTAGTTTCCATAGAAACGTTACTCGATTTCGAAGGAAATGTCTTAGAACACATAGTATTTCATAGCGACGCAATTTCCGTGTGAATTCGTCAATGTGTGGGAGTGAGGGATGCAGTAAAGAAGGATTAGTGGATCTGAAATGAGATTGTCGTATCCCAAAAGAAAATCCTGTCGTTTCCATAGAAACGGTACTTGATTTAGAAGGAAATGTCATAGAACACATATTATTTCATAGCGACGCAATTTCCTTGTGAATTCGTCAATGTGTGGGAGTGAGGGATGCAGTAAAGAAGGATTAGTGGATCTGAAATGTGATTGTCGTATCCACAAAGAAAATCCTGTCGTTTCCATAGAAACGTTACTCGATTTAGAAGGAAATGTCTTAGAACACATAGTATTTCATAGCGACGCAATTTCCGTGTGAATTCGTCAATGAGTGGCAGTGAGGGTTGCAGTAAAGAAGGATTAGTGGATCGGAAATGAGATTGTCGTACCCCAAAAGAAAATCCTGTCGTTTCCATAGAAACGTTACTAGATTTAGAAGGAGAAGTCTTAGAACACATAGTATTTCATAGCGACGCAATTTCCGTGTTAATTCGTCAATGAGTGGGAGTGAGGGATGCAGTAAAGAAGGATTAGTGGATCGGAAATGTAAATGTCGTATCCCAAAAGAAAATCCTGTCGTTTCGATAGAATCGTTACTCGATTTAGAAGGAAATGTCTGAGAACACATAGTATTTCATAGTGACGCAATTTCCGTGTGAATTCGTCAATGTGTGGGAGTGAGGGATGCCGAAAGGAAGGATTAGTGGATCGGAAATGTGATTGTCGTATCCCAAAAGAAAATCCTGTCGTTTCCATAGAAACGTTACTCGATTTAGAAGGAAATGTCTTAGAACACAAAGTATTTCATAGCGACGCAAATTCCGTGTGAATTCGTCAATGTGTGGGAGTGAGGGATGCAGTAAAGAAGGATTAGTGGATCGGAAATGTGATTGTCGTATCGCAAAAGAAAATCCTGTCGTTTCCATAGAAACGTTACTCGATTTAGAAGGAAATGTCTTAGAACACATAGTATTTCATAGCGACGCAATTTCCGTGTGAATTCGTCAATGAGTGGGAGTGAGGGATGCAGTAAAGAAGGATTAGTGGATCGGAAATGTGATTGTTGTATCCCAAAAGAAAATCCTTTAGTTTCCGTAGAAACGTTACTCGATTTCGTAGGAAATGTCTTAGAACACATAGTATTTCATAGTGACGCAATTTCCGTGTGAATTCGTCAATGAGTGGGAGTGAGGGATGCAGTAAAGAAGGATTAGTGGATCGGAAATGAGATTGTCGTATCCCAAAAGAAAATCCTGTCGTTTCCATAGAAACGTTACTCGATTTAGAAGGAAATGTCATAGAACACATAGTATTTCATAGCGACGCTATTTCCGTGTGAATTCGTCAATGTGTGCGAGTGAGGAATGCAGTAAAGAAGGATTAGTGGATCTGAAATGAGATTGACGTATCCCAAAAGAAAATCCTGTCATTTCCATAGAAACGTTACTGGATTTAGAAGGAGAAGTCTTAGAACACATAGTATTTCATAGCGACGCAATTTCCATGTGAATTCGTCAATGAGTGGGAGTGAGGGATGCAGAAAAGAAGGATTAGTGGATCGGAAATGTGATTGTCGTATCCCAAAAGAAATTCCCTTCGTTTCCATAGAAACGTTGCTCGATTTAGAAGGAAATGTCTTAGAACACATAGTATTTCATAGCGACGCAATTTCCGTGTGAATTCGTCAATGTGTGGGAGTGAGGGATGCAGTAAAGAAGGATTAGTGGATCGGAAATGAGATTGTCGTATCCCAAAGGAAAATCCTGTCGTTTCCATAGAAACGTTACTCGATTTAGAAGGAAAAGTCTTAGAACACATAGTATTTCATAGCGACGCAATTTCCGTGTGAATTCGTCAATGTGTGGGAATGAGGGATGCAGTAAAGACGGATTAGTGGATCGGAAATGTGATTGTCGTATCCCAAAAGAAAATCCTGTGTTTTCCATAGAAACGTTATTCGATTTAGAAGGAAATGTCTTAGAACACATAGTATTTCATAGCGACGCAATTTCCGTGTGAATTCGTCAATGAGTGGGAGTGAGGGATGCAGTAAAGAAGGATTAGTGGATCGGAAATGTGATTGTCGTATCCCAAAAGAAACTCCTTTCGTTTCCATAGAAACGTTACTCGATTTCGAAGGAAATGTCTTAGAGCACATAGTATATCATAGCGACGCAATTTCCGTGTGAATTCGTCAATGAGTGGGAGTGAGGGATGCAGTAAAGAAGGATTAGTTGATCGGAAATGTGATTGTCGTATCCCAAAAGAAAATCCTGTCGTTTCCATAGAAACGTTACTCGATTTAGAAGGAAATGTCATAGAACACATAGTATTTCATAGCGACGCAATTTCCGTGTGAATTCGTCAATGTGTGGGGGAGCGAGGGATGCAGTAAAGAAGGAATAGTGGATCGGAAATGTGATTGTCGTATCCCAAAAAAAAATCCGGTCGTTTCCATAGAAACGTTACTCGATTTAGAAGGAAATGTCTTAGAACACATAGTATTTCATAGCGACGCAATTTCCGTGTGAATTCGTCAATGTGTGGGAATGAGGGATTCAGTAAAGAAGGATTTGTGGATCGGAAATGTGATTGTCGTATCCCAAAAGAAAATCCTGTCGTTTCCATAGAAACGTTACTCGATTTAGAAGGAAATGCCTTAGAACACATAGTATTTCATAGCGACGCAATTTCCGTGTGAATTCGTCAATGAGTGGGAGTGAGGGATGCAGTAAAGAAGGATTAGTGGATCGGAAATGTGATTGTCGTATCCCAAAAGAAACTCCTTTCGTTTCCATAGAAACGTTACTCGATTTCGAAGGAAATAACTTAGAACACATAGTATTTCATAGCGACGCAATTTCCGTGTGAATTCGTCAATGTGTGGGGGTGAGGGATGCAGTAAAGAAGGATTAGTGGATCAGAAATGTGATTGTCGTATCGCAAAAGAAAATCCTGTCGTTTCCATAGAAACGTTACTCGATTTAGAAGGAAATGTCTTAGAACACATAGTATTTCATAGCGACGCAATTTCCGTGTGAATTCGTCAATGAGTGGGAGTGAGGGATGCAGTAAAGAAGGATTAGTGGATCGGAAATGTGATTGTTGTATCCCAAAAGAAAATCCTTTCGTTTCCGTAGAAACGTTACTCGATTTCGTAGGAAATGTCTTAGAACACATAGTATTTCATAGTGACGCAATTTCCGAGTGAATTCGTCAATGAGTGGGAGTGAGGGATGCAGTAAAGAAGGATTAGTGGATCGGAAATGAGATTGTCGTATCCCAAAAGAAAATCCTGTCGTTTCCATAGAAACGTTACTCGATTTAGAAGGAAATGTCATAGAACACATAGTATTTCATAGCGACGCTATTTCCGTGTGAATTCGTCAATGTGTGCGAGTGAGGAATGCAGTAAAGAAGGATTAGTGGATCTGAAATGAGATTGACGTATCCCAAAAGAAAATCCTGTCATTTCCATAGAAACGTTACTGGATTTAGAAGGAGAAGTCTTAGAACACATAGTATTTCATAGCGACGCAATTTCCGTGTGAATTCGTCAATGAGTGGGAGTGAGGGATGCAGTAAAGAAGGATTAGTGGATCGGAAATGTGATTGTCGTATCCCAAAAGAAACTCCTTTCGTTTCCATAGAAACGTTACTCGATTTCGAATGAAATGTCTTAGAACACATAGTATTTCATAGCGACGCAATTTCCGTGTGAATTCGTCAATGTGTGGGAGTGAGGGATGCAGTAAAGAAGGATTAGTGGATCGGAAATGTGATTGTCGTATCGCAAAAGAAAATCCTGTCGTTTCCATAGAAACGTTACTCGATTTAGAAGGAAATGTCTTAGAACACATAGTATTTCATAGCGACGCAATTTCCGTGTGAATTCGTCAATGAGTGGGAGTGAGGGATGCAGTAAAGAAGGATTAGTGGATCGGAAATGTGATTGTCGTATCCCAAAAGAAAATCCTTTCGTTTCCGTAGAAACGTTACTCGATTTCGTAGGAAATGTCTTAGAACACATAGTATTTCATAGTGACGCAATTTCCGTGTGAATTCGTCAATGAGTGGGAGTGAGGGATGCAGTAAAGAAGGATTAGTGGATCGGAAATGAGATTGTCGTATCCCAAAAGAAAATCCTGTCGTTTCCATAGAAACGTTACTCGATTTAGAAGGAAATGTCATAGAACACATAGTATTTCATAGCGACGCAATTTCCGTGTGAATTCGTCAATGAGTGGGAGTGAGGGATGCAGTAAAGAAGGATTAGTGGATCGGAAATGTGATTGTCGTATCCCAAAAGAAAATCCTTTCGTTTCCATAGAAACGTTACTCGATTTAGAAGGAAATGTCATAGAACACATAGTATTTCATAGCGACGCTATTTCCGTGTGAATTCGTCAATGTGTGCGAGTGAGGAATGCAGTAAAGAAGGATTAGTGGATCTGAAATGAGATTGACGTATCCCAAAAGAAAATCCTGTCATTTCCATAGAAACGTTACTGGATTTAGAAGGAGAAGTCTTAGAACACATAGTATTTCATAGCGACGCAATTTCCATGTGAATTCGTCAATGAGTGGGAGTGAGGGATGCAGAAAAGAAGGATTAGTGGATCGGAAATGTGATTGTCGTATCCCAAAAGAAAATCCCTTCGTTTCCATAGAAACGTTACTCGATTTAGAAGGAAATGTCTTAGAACACATAGTATTTCATAGCGACGCAATTTCCGTGTGAATTCGTCAATGTGTGGGAGTGAGGGATGCAGTAAAGAAGGATTAGTGGATCGGAAATGAGATTGTCGTATCCCAAAGGAAAATCCTGTCGTTTCCATAGAAACGTTACTCGATTTAGAAGGAAATGTCATAGAACACATAGTATTTCATAGCGACGCAATTTCCGTGTGAATTCGTCAATGTGTGGGAATGAGGGATGCAGTAAAGAAGGATTAGTGGATCGGAAATGTGATTGTCGTATCCCAAAAGAAAATCCTGTCGTTTCCATAGAAACGTTACTCGATTTAGAAGGAAATGTCTTAGAACACATAGTATTTCATAGCGACGCAATTTCCGTGTGAATTCGTCAATGAGTGGGAGTGAGGGATGCAGTAAAGAAGGATTAGTGGATCGGAAATGTGATTGTCGTATCCCAAAAGAAACTCCTTTCGTTTCCATAGAAACGTTACTCGATTTCGAAGGAAATGTCTTAGAACACATAGTATTTCATAGCGACGCAATTTCCGTGTGAATTCGTCAATGAGTGGGAGTGAGGGATGCAGTAAAGAAGGATTAGTGGATCGGAAATGTGATTGTCGTATCCCAAAAGAAAATCCTGTCGTTTCCATAGAAACGTTACTCGATTTAGAAGGAAATGTCATAGAACACATAGTATTTCATAGCGACGCAATTTCCGTGTGAATTCGTCAATGTGTGGGGGAGCGAGGGATGCAGTAAAGAAGGATTAGTGGATCGGAAATGTGATTGTCGTATCCCAAAAGAAAATCCGGTCGTTTCCATAGAAACGTTTCTCGATTTAGAAGGAGAAGTCATAGAACACATAGTATTTCATAGCGACGCAATTTCCGTGTGAATTCGTGAATGAGTGGGAGTGAGGGATGCAGTAAAGAAGGATTAGTGGATCGGAAATGAGATTGTCGTATCCCAAAAGAAAATCCTGTCGTTTCCATGGAAACGTTACTTGATTTAGAAGGAGAAGTCTTAGAACCCATAGTATTTCATAGCGACGCAATTTCCGTGTGAATTCGTCAATGAGTGGGAGTGAGGGATGCAGTAAAGAAGGATTAGTGGATCGGAAATGTGATTGTCGTATCCCAAAAGAAAATCCTGTCGTTTCCATAGAAACGTTACTCCATTACGAAGGAAATGTCTTAGAACACATAGTATTTCATAGCGACGCAATTTCCGTGTGAATTCGTCAATGTGTGGGAGTGAGGGATGCAGTAAAGAAGGATTAGTGGATCGGAAATGTGATTGTCGTATCCCAAAAGAAAATCCTTTCGTTTCCATGGAAACGTTACTCGATTTCGAGGGAAATGTCTTAGAACACATAGTATTTCATAGCGACGCAATTTCCGTGTGAATTCGTCAATGTGTGGGAGTGAGGGATGCAGTAAAGAAGGATTAGTGGATCTGAAATGAGATTGTCGTATCCCAAAAGAAAATCCTGTCGTTTCCATAGAAACGTTACTCGATTTAGAAGGAAATGTCATAGAACACATTGTATTTCAAAGCGACGCAATTTCCCTGTGAATTCGTCAATGTGTGGGAGTGAGGGATGCAGTAAAGATGGATTAGTGGATCGGAAATGTGATTGTCGTATCCCAAAAGAAAATCCTGTCGTTTCCATAGAAACGTTACTCGATTTAGAAGGAAATGTCTTAGAACACATAGTATTTCATAGCGACGCAATTTCCGTGTGAATTCGTCAATGTGTGGGAGTGAGGGATGCAGTAGAGAATAATTAGTGGATCGGGAATGAGATTGTCGTATCCAAAAAAAAATCCTGTCGTTTCCATAGAAACGTTACTCGATTTAGAAGGAAATGTCTTAGAACACATAGTATTTCATAGCGACGCAATTTCCGTGTGAATTCGTCAATGAGTGGGAGTGAGGGATGCAGTAAAGAAGGATTAGTGGATCGGAAATGAGATTGTCGTATCCCAAAAGAAAATCTTGTCGTTTCCATAGAAACGTTACTCGATTTAGAAGGAAATGTCTTAGAACACATAGTATTTCATAGCGACGCAATTTCCGTGTGAATTCGTCAATGTGTGAGAGTGAGGGATGCAGTAAAGAAGGATTAGTGGATCGGAAATGTGATTGTCGTATCCCAAAAGAAAATCCTGTCGTCCCCATAGAAACGTTACTCGATTTAGAAGGAGAAGTCACAGAACACATAGTATTTCATAGCGACGCAATTTCCGTGTGAATTCGTCAATGAGTGGGAGTGAGGGATGCAGTAAAGAAGGATTAGTGGATCGGAAATGTGATTGTCGTATCCCAAAAGAAACTCCTTTCGTTTCCATAGAAACGTTACTCGATTTCGAAGGAAATGTCTTAGAACACATAGTATTTCATAGCGACGCAATATACGTGTGAATTCGTCAATGAGTGGGAGTGAGGGATGCAGTAAAGAAGGATTAGTGGATCGGAAATGTGATTGTCGTATCCCAAAAGAAAATCCTGTCGTTTCCATAGAAACGTTACTCGATTTCGAAGGAAATGTCTTAGAACACATAGTATTTCATAGCGATGCAATTTCCGTGTGAATTCCTCAATGAGTGGGAGTGAGGGATGCAGTAAAGGAGGATTAGTGGATCGGAAATGTGATTGTCGTATCCCAAAAGAAAATCCTGTCGTTTCCATAGAAACGTTACTCGATTTAGAAGGAAATGTCATAGAACACATAGTATTTCATAGCGACGCAATTTCCGTGTGAATTCGTCAATGTGTGGGGGAGCGAGGGATGCAGTAAAGAAGGATTAGTGGATCGGAAATGTGATTGTCGTATCCCAAAAAAAAATCCGGTCGTTTCCATAGAAACGTTACTCGATTTAGAAGGAGAAGTCATAGAACACATAGTATTTCATAGCGACGCAATTTCCGTGTGAATTCGTCAATGAGTGGGAGTGAGGGATGCAGTAAAGAAGGATTAGTTGATCGGAAATGAGATTGTCGTATCCCAAAAGAAAATCCTGTCGTTTCCATGGAAACGTTACTCGATTTAGAAGGAGAAGTCTTAGAACCCATACTATTTCATAGCGACGCAATTTCCGTGTGAATTCGTCAATGAGTGGGAGTGAGGGATGCAGTAAAGAAGGATTAGTGGATTGGAAATGTGATTGTCGTATCCCAAAAGAAAATCCTGTCGTTTCCATAGAAACGTTACTCGATTTCGAAGGAAATGTCTCAGAACACATAGTATTTCATAGCGATGCAATTTCCGTGTGAATTCCTCAATGAGTGGGAGTGAGGGTTGCAGTAAAGACGGATTAGTGGATCGGAAATGTGATTGTCGTATCCCAAAAGAAAATCCTGTGTTTTCCATAGAAACGTTATTCGATTTAGAAGGAAATGTCTTAGAACACATAGTATTTCATAGCGACGCAATTTCCGTGTGAATTCGTCAATGAGTGGGAGTGAGGGATGCAGTAAAGAAGGATTAGTGGATCGGAAATGTGATTGTCGTATCCCAAAAGAAACTCCTTTCGTTTCCATAGAAACGTTACTCGATTTCGAAGGAAATGTCTTAGAGCACATAGTATATCATAGCGACGCAATTTCCGTGTGAATTCGTCAATGAGTGGGAGTGAGGGATGCAGTAAAGAAGGATTAGTTGATCGGAAATGTGATTGTCGTATCCCAAAAGAAAATCCTGTCGTTTCCATAGAAACGTTACTCGATTTAGAAGGAAATGTCATAGAACACATAGTATTTCATAGCGACGCAATTTCCGTGTGAATTCGTCAATGTGTGGGGGAGCGAGGGATGCAGTAAAGAAGGAATAGTGGATCGGAAATGTGATTGTCGTATCCCAAAAAAAAATCCGGTCGTTTCCATAGAAACGTTACTCGATTTAGAAGGAAATGTCTTAGAACACATAGTATTTCATAGCGACGCAATTTCCGTGTGAATTCGTCAATGTGTGGGAATGAGGGATTCAGTAAAGAAGGATTTGTGGATCGGAAATGTGATTGTCGTATCCCAAAAGAAAATCCTGTCGTTTCCATAGAAACGTTACTCGATTTAGAAGGAAATGTCTTAGAACACATAGTATTTCATAGCGACGCAATTTCCGTGTGAATTCGTCAATGAGTGGGAGTGAGGGATGCAGTAAAGAAGGATTAGTGGATCGGAAATGTGATTGTCGTATCCCAAAAGAAACTCCTTTCGTTTCCATAGAAACGTTACTCGATTTCGAAGGAAATAACTTAGAACACATAGTATTTCATAGCGACGCAATTTCCGTGTGAATTCGTCAATGTGTGGGGGTGAGGGATGCAGTAAAGAAGGATTAGTGGATCAGAAATGTGATTGTCGTATCGCAAAAGAAAATCCTGTCGTTTCCATAGAAACGTTACTCGATTTAGAAGGAAATGTCTTAGAACACATAGTATTTCATAGCGACGCAATTTCCGTGTGAATTCGTCAATGTGTGGGAGTGAGGGTTGCAGTAAAGAAGGATTAGTGGATCTGAAATGAGATTGTCGTATCCCAAAAGAAAATCCTGTAGTTTCCATAGAAACGTTACTCGATTTAGAAGGAAATGTCATAGAACACATAGTATTTCATAGCGACGTAATTTCCGTGCGAATTCGTCAATGAATGGGAGTGAGGGATGCAGTAAAGAAGGATTAGTGGATCGGAAATGAGATGTCTATCCCAAAAGAAAATCCTGTCGTTTCCATAGAAACGTTACTCGATTTCGAAAGAATTGTCTTAGAACACATAGTATTTCATAGCGACGCAATTTTCGTGTGAATTCGTCAATGTGTGGGAGTGAGGGATGCAGTAAAGAAGGATTAGTGGATCTGAAATGAGATTGTCGTATCCCAAAAGAAAATCCTGTCGTTTCCATAGAAACGTTACTCGATTTAGAAGGAAGTGTCATAGAACACATAGTATTCCATAGCGACGCTATTTCCGTGTGAATTCGTCAATGTGTGGGAGTGAGGGATGCAGTAAAGAAGGATTAGTGGATCTGAATAGAGATTGTCGTATCCCAAAACAAAATCCTGTCGTTTTCATAGAAACGTTACTCGATTTAGAAGGAAAAGTCTTAGAAGACATAGTATTTCATAGCGACGCAATTTCCGTGTGTATTCGCCAATGTGTGGGAGTGGGGGATGCAGTAAAGAAGGATTAGTGGATCGGAAATGAGATTGTCGTATCCCAAAAGAAAATCCTGTCGTTTCCATAGAAACGTTACTCGATTTAGAAGGAAATGTCATAGAACACATAGTGTTTCATAGTGACGCAATTTCCGTGTGAATTCGTCAATGTGTGGGAGTGAGGGATGCAGTTAAGAAGGATTAGTGGATCGGAAATGTGATTGTCGTATCCCAAAAGAAAATCCTGTCGATTCCATAGAAACGTTACTCGATTTAGAAGGAAATGTCTTAGAACACATAGTATTTCATAGCGACGCAATTTCCGTGTGAATTCGTCAATGTGTGGGAGTGAGGGATGCAGTAAAGAAGGATTAGTGGATCGGAAATGTGATTGTCGTATCTCAAAAGAAAATCCTGTCGTTTCCATAGAAACGTTACTCGATTTAGAAGGAGAAGTCGTAGAACACATAGTATTTCATAGCGACGCAATTTCCATGTGAATTCGTCAATGTGTGGGAGTGAGGGATGCAGTAAAGAAGGATTAGTGGATCGGAAATGAGATTGTCGTATCCCAAAAGAATATCCTGTCGTTTCCATAGAAACGTTACTCGATTTAGAAGGAGAAGTCATAGAACACATAGTATTTCATAGCGACGCAATTTCCGAGTGAATTCGTCAATGATTCGGAGTGAGGGATGCAGTATAGAAGGATTAGTGGATTGGAAATGAGATTGTCGTATCCCAAAAGAAAATCCTGTCGTTTCCATGGAAACGTTACTCGATTTAGAAGGAGTAGTCATAGAACCCATAGTATTTCATAGCGACGCAATTTCCGTGTGAATTTGTCAATGAGTGGGAGTGAGGGATGCAGTAAAGAAGGATTAGTGGATCGGAAATGTGATTGTCGTATCCCAAAAGAAAATCCTGTCGTTTCCATAGAAACGTTACTCGATTTAGAAGGAAATGTCATAGAACACATAGTATTTCATAGCGACGCTATTTCCGTGTGAATTCGTCAATGTGTGGGAGTGAGGGATGCAGTAAAGAAGGATTAGTGGATCTGAAATGAGATTGTCGTATCCCAAAAGAAAATCCTGTCGTTTCCATAGAAACGTTACTCGATTTAGAAGGAAAAGTCTTAGAACACATAGTATTTTATAGCGACGCAATTTCCGTGTGTATTCGTCAATGTGTGGGAGTGAGGGATGCAGTAAAGAAGGATTAGTGGATCGGAAATGAGATTGTCGTATCCCAAAAGAAAATCCTGTCGTTTCCATAGAAACGTTACTCGATTTAGAAGGAAATGTCATAGAACACATAGTATTTCATAGTGACGCAATTTCCGTGTGAATTCGTCAATGTGTGGGAGTGAGGGATGCAGTTAAGAAGGATTAGTGGATCGGAAATGAGATTGTCGTATCCCAAAAGAAAATCCTGTCGTCCCCATAGAAACGTTACTCGATTTAGAAGGAGAAGTCACAGAACACATAGTATTTCATAGCGACGCAATTTCCGTGTGAATTCGTCAATGAGTGGGAGTGAGGGATGCAGTAAAGAAGGATTAGTGGATCTGAAATGAGATTGTCGTATCCCAAAAGATAATCCTGTCGTTTCCATAGAAACGTTACTCGATTTAGAAGGAGAAGTCATAGAACCCATAGTATTTCATAGCTACGCAATTTCCGAGTGAATTCGTCAATGAGTGGGAGTGAGGGATGCAGTAAAGAAGGATTAGCGGATCGGAAATGTGATTGTCGTATCCCAAAAGAAAATCCTGTCGTTTCCATAGAAACGTTACTCGATTTCGAAGGAAATGTCTTAGAACACATAGTATTATATAGCGACGCAATTTCCGTGTGAATTCGTCAATGTGTGGGAGTGAGGGTTGCAGTAAAGAAGGATTAGTGGATCTGAAATGAGATTGTCGTATCCCAAAAGAAAATCCTGTCGCTTCCATAGAAACGTTACTCGATTTAGAAGGAAATGTCTTAGAACACATAGTATTTCATAGCGACGTAATTTCCGTGTGAATTCGTCAATGAGTGGGAGTGAGGGATGCAGTAATGAAGGATTAGTGGATCGGCAATGAGATGTCTATCCCAATAGAAAATCCTGTCGTTTCCATAGAAACGTTACTCGATTTCGAAAGAATTGTCTTAGAACACATAGTATTTCATAGCGACGCAATTTCCGTGTGAATTCGTCAATGTGTGGGAGTGAGGGATGCAGTAAAGAAGGATTAGTGGATCTGAAATGAGATTGTCGTATCCCAAAAGAAAATCCTGTCGTTTCCATAGAAACGTTACTCGATTTAGAAGGAAGTGTCATAGAACACATAGTATTCCATAGCGACGCTATTTCCGTGTGAATTCGTCAATGTGTGGGAGTGAGGGATGCAGTAAAGAAGGATTAGTGGATCTGAAATGAGATTGTCGTATCCCAAAAGAAAATCCTGTTGTTTCCATAGAAACGTTACTCGATTTAGAAGGAAAAGTCTTAGAACACATAGTATTTCATAGCGACGCAATTTCCGTGTGAATTCGTCAATGAGTGGGAGTGAGGGATGCAGTAAAGAAGGATTAGTGGATCTGAAATGAGATTGTCGTATCCCAAAAGAAACTCCTTTCGTTTCCATAGAAACGTTACTCGATTTCGAATGAAATGTCTTATAACACATAGTATTTCATAGCGACGCAATTTCCGTGTGAATTCGTCAATGTGTGGGAGTGAGGGATGCAGTAAAGAAGGATTAGTGGATCGGAAATGTGATTGTCGTATCGCAAAAGAAAATCCTGTCGTTTCCATAGAAACGTTACTCGATTTAGAAGGAAATGTCTTAGAACACATAGTATTTCATAGCGACGCAATTTCCGTGTGAATTCGTCAATGAGTGGGAGTGAGGGATGCAGTAAAGAAGGATTAGTGGATCGGAAATGTGATTGTCGTATCCCAAAAGAAAATCCTTTCGTTTCCGTAGAAACGTTACTCGATTTCGTAGGAAATGTCTTAGAACACATAGTATTTCATAGTGACGCAATTTCCGTGTGAATTCGTCAATGAGTGGGAGTGAGGGATGCAGTAAAGAAGGATTAGTGGATCGGAAATGAGATTGTCGTATCCCAAAAGAAAATCCTGTCGTTTCCATAGAAACGTTACTCGATTTAGAAGGAAATGTCATAGAACACATAGTATTTCATAGCGACGCAATTTCCGTGTGAATTCGTCAATGAGTGGGAGTGAGGGATGCAGTAAAGAAGGATTAGTGGATCGGAAATGTGATTGTCGTATCCCAAAAGAAAATCCTTTCGTTTCCATAGAAACGTTACTCGATTTAGAAGGAAATGTCATAGAACACATAGTATTTCATAGCGACGCTATTTCCGTGTGAATTCGTCAATGTGTGCGAGTGAGGAATGCAGTAAAGAAGGATTAGTGGATCTGAAATGAGATTGACGTATCCCAAAAGAAAATCCTGTCATTTCCATAGAAACGTTACTGGATTTAGAAGGAGAAGTCTTAGAACACATAGTATTTCATAGCGACGCAATTTCCATGTGAATTCGTCAATGAGTGGGAGTGAGGGATGCAGAAAAGAAGGATTAGTGGATCGGAAATGTGATTGTCGTATCCCAAAAGAAAATCCCTTCGTTTCCATAGAAACGTTACTCGATTTAGAAGGAAATGTCTTAGAACACATAGTATTTCATAGCGACGCAATTTCCGTGTGAATTCGTCAATGTGTGGGAGTGAGGGATGCAGTAAAGAAGGATTGGTGGATCGGAAATGAGATTGTCGTATCCCAAAGGAAAATCCTGTCGTTTCCATAGAAACGTTACTCCATTTAGAAGGAAATGTCATAGAACACATAGTATTTCATAGCGACGCAATTTCCGTGTGAATTCGTCAATGTGTGGGAATGAGGGATGCAGTAAAGAAGGATTAGTGGATCGGAAATGTGATTGTCGTATCCCAAAAGAAAATCCTGTCGTTTCCATAGAAACGTTACTCGATTTAGAAGGAAATGTCTTAGAACACATAGTATTTCATAGCGACGCAATTTCCGTGTGAATTCGTCAATGAGTGGGAGTGAGGGATGCAGTAAAGAAGGATTAGTGGATCGGAAATGTGATTGTCGTATCCCAAAAGAAACTCCTTTCGTTTCCATAGAAACGTTACTCGATTTCGAAGGAAATGTCTTAGAACACATAGTATTTCATAGCGACGCAATTTCCGTGTGAATTCGTCAATGAGTGGGAGTGAGGGATGCAGTAAAGAAGGATTAGTGGATCGGAAATGTGATTGTCGTATCCCAAAAGAAAATCCTGTCGTTTCCATAGAAACGTTACTCGATTTAGAAGGAAATGTCATAGAACACATAGTATTTCATAGCGACGCAATTTCCGTGTGAATTCGTCAATGTGTGGGGGAGCGAGGGATGCAGTAAAGAAGGATTAGTGGATCGGAAATGTGATTGTCGTATCCCAAAAGAAAATCCGGTCGTTTCCATAGAAACGTTACTCGATTTAGAAGGAGAAGTCATAGAACACATAGTATTTCATAGCGACGCAATTTCCGTGTGAATTCGTGAATGAGTGGGAGTGAGGGATGCAGTAAAGAAGGATTAGTGGATCGGAGATGAGATTGTCGTATCCCAAAAGAAAATCCTGTCGTTTCCATGGAAACGTTACTCGATTTAGAAGGAGAAGTCTTAGAACCCATAGTATTTCATAGCGACGCAATTTCCGTGTGAATTCGTCAATGAGTGGGAGTGAGGGATGCAGTAAAGAAGGATTAGTGGATCGGAAATGTGATTGTCGTCTCCCAAAAGAAAATCCTGTCGTTTCCATAGAAACGTTACTCCATTACGAAGGAAATGTCTTAGAACACATAGTATTTCATAGCGACGCAATTTCCGTGTGAATTCGTCAATGTGTGGGAGTGAGGGATGCAGTAAAGAAGGATTAGTGGATCGGAAATGTGATTGTCGTATCCCAAAAGAAAATCCTTTCGTTTCCATGGAAACGTTACTCGATTTCGAGGGAAATGTCTTAGAACACATAGTATTTCATAGCGACGCAATTTCCGTGTGAATTCGTCAATGTGTGGGAGTGAGGGATGCAGTAAAGAAGGATTAGTGGATCTGAAATGAGATTGTCGTATCCCAAAAGAAAATCCTGTCGTTTCCATAGAAACGTTACTCGATTTAGAAGGAAATGTCATAGAACACATTGTATTTCAAAGCGACGCAATTTCCGTGTGAATTTCTTCAATGAGTGGGAGTGAGGGATGCAGTAAAGAAGGATTAGTGGATCGGAAATGAGATTGTCGTATCCCAAAAGAAAATCTTGTCGTTTCCATAGAAACGTTACTCGATTTAGAAGGAAATGTCTTAGAACACATAGTATTTCATAGCGACGCAATTTCCGTGTGAATTCGTCAATGTGTGAGAGTGAGGGATGCAGTAAAGAAGGATTAGTGGATCGGAAATGTGATTGTCGTATCCCAAAAGAAAATCCTGTCGTCCCCATAGAAACGTTACTCGATTTAGAAGGAGAAGTCACAGAACACATAGTATTTCATAGCGACGCAATTTCCGTGTGAATTCGTCAATGAGTGGGAGTGAGGGATGCAGTAAAGAAGGATTAGTGGATCGGAAATGTGATTGTCGTATCCCAAAAGAAACTCCTTTCGTTTCCATAGAAACGTTACTCGATTTCGAAGGAAATGTCTTAGAACACATAGTATTTCATAGCGACGCAATATACGTGTGAATTCGTCAATGAGTGGGAGTGAGGGATGCAGTAAAGAAGGATTAGTGGATCGGAAATGTGATTGTCGTATCCCAAAAGAAAATCCTGTCGTTTCCATAGAAACGTTACTCGATTTCGAAGGAAATGTCTTAGAACACATAGTATTTCATAGCGATGCAATTTCCGTGTGAATTCCTCAATGAGTGGGAGTGAGGGATGCAGTAAAGAAGGATTAGTGGATCGGAAATGTGTTTGTCGTATCCCAAAAGAAAATCCTGTCGTTTCCATGGAAACGTTACTCGATTTAGAAGGAGAAGTCTTAGAACCCATACTATTTCATAGCGACGCAATTTCCGTGTGAATTCGTCAATGAGTGGGAGTGAGGGATGCAGTAAAGAAGGATTAGTGGATTGGAAATGTGATTGTCGTATCCCAAAAGAAAATCCTGTCGTTTCCATAGAAACGTTACTCGATTTCGAAGGAAATGTCTCAGAACACATAGTATTTCATAGCGATGCAATTTCCGTGTGAATTCCTCAATGAGTGGGAGTGAGGGTTGCAGTAAAGAAGGATTAGTGGATCGGAAATGTGATTGTCGTATCCCAAAAGAAAATCCCTTCGTTTCCATAGAAACGTTACTCGATTTAGAAGGAAATGTCTTAGAACACATAGTATTTCATAGCGACGCAATTTCCGTGTGAATTCGCCAATGTGTGGGAGTGGGGGATGCAGTAAAGAAGGATTAGTGGATCGGAAATGAGATTGTCGTATCCCAAAGGAAAATCCTGTCGTTTCCATAGAAACGTTACTCGATTTAGAAGGAAAAGTCTTAGAACACATAGTATTTCATAGCGACGCAATTTCCGTGTGAATTCGTCAATGTGTGGGAATGAGGGATGCAGTAAAGAAGGATTGGTGGATCGGAAATGTGATTGTCGTATCCCAAAAGAAAATCCTGTCGTTTCCATAGAAACGTTACTCCATTACGAAGGAAATGTCTTAGAACACATAGTATTTCATAGCGACGCAATTTCCGTGTGAATTCGTCAATGTGTGGGAGTGAGGGATGCAGTAAAGAAGGATTAGTGGATCGGAAATGTGATTGTCGTATCCCAAAAGAAAATCCTTTCGTTTCCATAGAAACGTTACTCGATTTCGAGGGAAATGTCTTAAAACACATAGTATTTCATAGCGACGCAATTTCCGTGTGAATTCGTCAATGTGTGGGAGTGAGGGATGCAGTAAAGAAGGATTAGTGGATCTGAAATGAGATTGTCGTATCCCAAAAGAAAATCCTGTCGTTTCCATAGAAACGTTACTCGATTTAGAAGGAAATGTCATAGAAAACATTGTATTTCAAAGCGACGCAATTTCCCTGTGAATTCGTCAATGTGTGGGAGTGAGGGATGCAGTAAAGATGGATTAGTGGATCGGAAATGTGATTGTCGTATCCCAAAAGAAAATCCTGTCGTTTCCATAGAAACGTTACTCGATTTAGAAGGAAATGCCTTAGAACACATAGTATTTCATAGCGACGCAATTTCCGTGTGAATTCGTCAATGTGTGGGAGTGAGGGATGCAGTAGAGAATAATTAGTGGATCGGGAATGAGATTGTCGTATCCAAAAAAAAATCCTGTCGTTTCCATAGAAACGTTACTCGATTTAGAAGGAAATGTCTTAGAACACATAGTATTTCATAGCGACGCAATTTCCGTGTGAATTCGTCAATGAGTGGGAGTGAGGGATGCAGTAAAGAAGGATTAGTGGATCGGAAATGAGATTGTCGTATCCCAAAAGACAATCCTGTCGTTTCCATAGAAACGTTACTCGATTTCGAAGGAAATGTCTTAGAACACATAGTATTTCATAGCGATGCAATTTCCGTGTGAATTCCTCAATGAGTGGGAGTGAGGGATGCAGTAAAGAAGGATTAGTGGATCGGAAATATGATTGTCGTATCCCAAAAGAAAATCCCTTCGTTTCCATAGAAACGTTACTCGATTTAGAAGGAAATGTCTTAGAACACATAGTATTTCATAGCGACGCAATTTCCGTGTGAATTCGTCAATGTGTGGGAGTGAGGGATGCAGTAAAGAAGGATTAGTGGATCGGAAATGAGATTGTCGTATCCCAAAGGAAAATCCTGTCGTTTCCATAGAAACGTTACTCGATTTCGAAGGAAAGTCTTAGATCACATAGGATTTCATAGCGACGCAATTTCCGTGTGAATTCGTCAATGTGTGGGAATGAGGGATGCAGTAAAGAAGGATTGGTGGATCGGAAATGTGATTGTCGTATCCCAAAAGAAAATCCTGTCGTTTCCATAGAAACGTTACTCCATTAAGAAGGAAATGTCTTAGAACACATAGGATTTCATAGCGACGCAATTTCCGTGTGAATTCGTCAATGTGTGGGAGTGAGGGATGCAGTAAAGAAGGATTAGTGGATCGGAAATGTGATTGTCGTATCCCAAAAGAAAATCCTTTCGTTTCCATAGAAACGTTACTCGATTTCGAGGGAAATGTCTTAGAACACATAGTATTTCATAGCGACGCAATTTCCGTGTGAATTCGTCAATGTGTGGGAGTGAGGGATGCAGTAAAGAAGGATTAGTGGATCTGAAATGAGATTGTCGTATCCCAAAAGAAAATCCTGTCGTTTCCATAGAAACGTTACTCGATTTAGAAGGAAATGTCATAGAACACATTGTATTTCAAAGCGACGCAATTTCCCTGTGAATTCGTCAATGTGTGGGAGTGAGGGATGCAGTAAAGATGGATTAGTGGATCGGAAATGTGATTGTCGTATCCCAAAAGAAAATCCTGTCGTTTCCATAGAAACGTTACTCGATTTAGAAGGAAATGTCTTAGAACACATAGTATTTCATAGCGACGCAATTTCCGTGTGAATTCGTCAATGTGTGGGAGTGAGGGATGCAGCAAAGAAGGATTAGTGGATCGGAAATGAGATTGTCGTATCCCAAAGGAAAATCCTGTCGTTTCCATAGAAACGTTACTCGATTTAGAAGGAAAAGTCTTAGAACACATAGTATTTCATAGCGACGCAATTTCCGTGTGAATTCGTCAATGTGTGGGAATGAGGGATGCAGTAAAGAAGGATTGGTGGATCGGAAATGTGATTGTCGTATCCCAAAAGAAAATCCTGTCGTTTCCATAGAAACGTTACTCCATTAAGAAGGAAATGTCTTAGAACACATAGTATTTCATAGAGACGCAATTTCCGTGTGAATTCGTCAATGTGTGGGAGTGAGGGATGCAGAAAAGAAGGATTAGTGGATCGGAAATGTGATTGTCGTATCCCAAAGAAAATCCTTTCGTTTCCATAGAAACGTTACTCGATTTCGAGGGAAATGTCTTAGAACACATAGTATTTCATAGCGACGCAATTTCCGTGTGAATTCGTCAATGTGTGGGAGTGAGGGATGCAGTAAAGAAGGATTAGTGGATCTGAAATGAGATTGCCGTATCCCAATAGAAAATCCTGTCGTTTCCATAGAAACGTTACTCCATTAAGAAGGAAATGTCATAGAACACATTGTATTTCAAAGCGACGCAATTTCCCTGTGAATTCGTCAATGTGTGGGAGTGAGGGATGCAGTAAAGATGGATTAGTGGATCGGAAATGTGATTGTCGTATCCCAAAAGAAAATCCTGTCGTTTCCATAGAAACGTTACTCGATTTAGAAGGAAATGTCTTAGAACACATAGTATTTCATAGCGACGCAATTTCCGTGTGAATTCGTCAATGTGTGGGAGTGAGGGATGCAGTAGAGAATAATTAGTGGATCGGGAATGAGATTGTCGTATCCAAAAAAAAATCCTGTCGTTTCCATAGAAACGTTACTCGATTTAGAAGGAAATGTCTTAGAACACATAGTATTTCATAGCGACGCAATTTCCGTGTGAATTCGTCAATGAGTGGGAAAGAGGGATGCAGTAAAGAAGGATTAGTGGATCGGAAATGAGATTGTCGTATCCCAAAAGAAAATCCTGTCGTTTCCATAGAAACGTTACTCGATTTAGAAGCAAATGTCTTAGAACACATAGTATTTCATAGCGACGCAATTTCCGTGTGAATTCGTCAATGTGTGAGAGTGAGGGATGCAGTAAAGAAGGATTAGTGGATCGGAAATGTGATTGTCGTATCCCAAAAGAAAATCCTGTCGTTTCCATAGAAACGTTACTCGATTTAGAAGGAAATGTCATAGAACACATAGTATTTTATAGCGACGCAATTTCCGTGTGAATTCGTCAATGTGTGGGTGTTAGGGATGCAGTAAAGAAGGATTAGTGGATCGGAAATTAGATTGTCGTATCCCAAAAGAAAATCCTGTCGTTTCCATAGAAACGTTACTCGATTTAGATGGAAATGTCATAGAACACATAGTATTTCATAGCGACGCAATTTCCGTGTGAATTCGTCAATGTGTGGGGGACTGAGGGATGCAGTAAAGAAGGATTAGTGGATCGGAAATGTGATTGTCGTATGCCAAAAGAAAATCCTGTCGTTTCCATAGAAACGTTACTCGATTTAGAAGGAAATGTCTTAGAACACATAGGATTTCATGGCGACGCAATTTCCGTGTGAATTCGTCAATGTGTGGGTGTGAGGGATGCAGTAAAGAAAGATTAGTGGATCGGAAAAGAGATTGTCGTATCCCAAAAGAAAATCCTGTCGTTTCCATAGAAATGTTACTCCATTTAGAAGGAAATGTCATAAAACACATAGTATTTCATAGCGACGCAATTTCCGTGTGAATTCGTCAATGTGTGGGGGAGTGAGGGATGCAGTAAAGAAGGATTAGTGGATCGGAAATGTCATTGTCGTATCCCAAAAGAAGATCCTGTCATTTCCATAGAAACGTTACTCGATTTAGAAGGAAATGTCTTAGAACACATAGTATTTCATAGCGACGCAATTTCCGTGTGAATTCGTCAATGAGTGGGAGTGAGGGATGCAGTAAAGAAGGATTAGTGGATCGGAAATGTGATTGTCGTATCCCAAAATAAAATCCTGTCATTTCCAGAGAAACGTTACTCGATTTAGAAGGAAATGTCTGAGAACACATAGTACTTCATAGTGACGCAATTTCCGTGTGAATTCGTCAATGTGTGGGAGTGAGGGCTGCAGTAAGGAAGGATTAGTGGATCGGAAATGTGATTGTCGTATCCCAAAAGAAAATCCTGTCGTTTCCATAGAAACGTTACTCGATTTAGAAGGAAATGTCTTAGAACACATAGTACTTCATAGCGACGCAATTTCCGTGTGCATTCGTCAATGTGTGGGAGTGAGGGATGCAGTAAAGAAGGATTAGTGGATCGGAAATGTGATTGTCGTATCCCAAAAGAAAATCCCTTCGTTTCCATAGAAACGTTACTCGATTTAGAAGGAAATGTCTTAGAACACATTGTATTTCATAGCGACGCAATTTCCGTGTGAATTCGTCAATGAGTGGGAGTGAGGGATGCAGTAAAGAAGGATTAGTGGATCGGAAATGTGATTGTCGTATCCCAAAAGAAAATCCTGTCGTTTCCATAGAAACGTTACTCGATTTAGAAGGAAATGTCATAGAACACATAGTATTTTATAGCGACGCAATTTCCGTGTGAATTCGTCAATGTGTGGGTGTGAGGGATGCAGTAAAGAAGGATTAGTGGATCGGAAATTAGATTGTCGTATCCCAAAAGAAAATCCTGTCGTTTCCATAGAAACGTTACTCGATTTAGAAGGAAATGTCATAGAACACATAGTATTTCATAGCGACGCAATTTCCGTGTGAATTCGTCAATGTGTGGGGGAGTGAGGGATGCAGTAAAGAAGGATTAGTGGATCGGAAATGTCATTGTCGTATCCCAAAAGAAAATCCTGTCATTTCCATAGAAACGTTACTCGATTTAGAAGGAAATGTCTTAGAACACATAGTATTTCATAGCGACGCAATTTCCGTGTGAATTCGTCAATGAGTGGGAGTGAGGGATGCAGTAAAGAAGGATTAGTGGATCGGAAATGTGATTGTCGTATCCCAAAATAAAATCCTGTCATTTCCAGAGAAACGTTCCTCGATTTAGAAGGAAATGTCTGAGAACACATAGTACTTCATAGTGACGCAATTTCCGTGTGAATTCGTCAATGTGTGGGAGTGAGGGCTGCAGTAAGGAAGGAGTAGTGGATCGGAAATGTGACTGTCGTATCCCAAAAGAAAATCCTGTCGTTTCCATAGAAACGTTACTCGATTTAGAAGGAAATGTCTTAGAACACATAGTACTTCATAGCGACGCAATTTCCGTGTGAATTCGTCAATGTGTGGGAGTGAGGGATGCGGTAAAGAAGGATTAGTGGATCGGAAATGTGATTGTCGTATCCCAAAAGAAAATCCCTTCGTTTCCATAGAAACGTTACTCGATTTAGAAGGAAATGTCGTAGAACACATTGTCTTTCATAGCGACGCAATTTCCGTGTGAATTCGTCAATGAGTGGGAGTGAGGGATGCAGTAAAGAAGGATTAGTGGATCGGAAATGTGATTGTCGTATCCCAAAAGAAAATCCTGTCGTTTCCATAGAATCGTTACTCGATTTAGAAGGAGAAGTCATAGAACCCATAGTATTTCATTGCGACGCAATTTCCGTGTGAATTCGTCAATGTGTGGGGGAGTGAGGGTTGCAGTAAAGAAGGATTAGTGGATCGGAAATGTGATTGTCGTATGCCAAAAGAAAATCCTGTCGTTTCCATAGAAACGTTACTCCATTTAGAAGGAAATGTCTTAGAACACATAGTATTTCATAGCGACGCAATTTCCGTGTGAATTCGTCAATGTGTGGGAGTGAGGGATGCAGTAAAGAAGGATTAGTGGATCGGAAATGAGATTGTCGTATCCCAAAAAAAAATCCTGTCGTTTCCATAGAAACGTTACTCGATTTAGAAGGAAATGTCATAGAACACATAGTATTTCATAGCGACGCTATTTCCGTGTAAATTCGACAATGTGTGGGAGTGAGGGATGCAGTAAAGAAGGATTAGTGGATCTGAAATGAGATTGTCGTATCGCAAAAAAAAATTCCTGTCATTTCCATAGAATCGTTACTCGATTTAGAAGGAAATGTCTTAGAACACATAGTATTTCATAGCGACGCAATTTCCGTGTGAATTCGTCAATGAGTGGGAGTGAGGGATGCAGTAAAGAAGGATTAGTGGATCGGAAATGTGATTGTCGTATCCCAAAAGATAATCCCTTCGTTTCCATAGATACTTTACTCGATTTAGAAGGAAATGTCTTAGAACACATAGTATTTCATAGCGACGCAATTTCCGTGTGAATTCGTCAATGTGTGTGAGTCAGGGATGCAGTAAAGAAGGATTAGTGGATCGGAAATGAGATTGTCGTATCCCAAAAGAAAATCCTGTCGTTTCCATAGAAACGTTCCTCGATTTAGAAGGAAATCCATTAGAACTCATGGTATTTCATAGCGACGCAATTTCCGTGTGAATTCGTCAATGTGTGGGAATGAGGGATGTAGTAAAGAAGGATTAGTGGATCGGAAATGTGATTGTCGTATCCCAAAAGAAAATCCTGTCGTTTCCATAGAAACGTTACTCGATTTAGAAGGAAATGTCTTAGAACACATAGTATTTCATAGCGACGCAATTTCCGTGTGAATTCGTCAATGAGTGGGAGTGAGGGATGCAGTAAAGAAGGATTAGTGGATCTGAAATGTGATTGTCGTATCCCAAAAGAAAATCCTTTCGTTTCCATAGAAACGTTACTCGATTTAGAAGGAGAAGTCATAGAACACATAGTATTTCATAGCGACGCAATTTCCGAGTGAATTCGTCAATGTGTGGGAGTGAGGGATGCAGTAGAGAATAATTAGTGGATCGAGAATGAGATTGTCGTATCCAAAAAGAAAATCCTGTCGTTTCCATAGAAACGTTACTCGATTTAGAAGGAAATGTCTTAGAACACATAGTATTTCATAGCGACGCAATTTCCGTGTGAATTCGTCAATGTGTGGGAGTGAGGGATGCAGTAAAGAAGGATTAGTGGATCGGAAATGAGATTGTCGTATCCCAAAAGAAAATCCTGTCGTTTCCATAGAAACGTTACTCGATTTAGAAGGAAATGTCATAGAACACATAGTATTTCATAGCGACGCAATTTCCGTGTGGATTCGTCAATGTGTGAGAGTGAGGGATGCATTAAAGAAGGATTAGTGGATCGGAAATGTGATGGTCGTATCCCAAAAGAAAATCCTGTCGTTTCCATAGAAATGTTACTCGATTTAGAAGGAAATGGCTTAGAAGACATAGTATTTCATAGTGACGCAATTTCCGTGTGAATTCGTCAATGTGTGGGAGTGAGGGCTGCAGTAAGGAAGGATTAGTGGATCTGAAATGTGATTGTCGTATCCCAAAAGAAAATCCTGTCGTTTCCATAGAAACGTTACTCGATTTAGAAGGAAATGTCTTACAACCCATAGTATTTCATAGCGACGCAATTTCCGTGTGAATTCGTCAATGTGTGGGAGTGAGGGATGCAGTAAAGAAGGATTAGTGGATCGGAAATGTGATTGTCGTATCCCAAAAGATAATCCCTTCGTTTCCATAGAAACGTTACTCGATTTAGAAGGAAATGTCTTAGAACACATTGTATTTCATAGCGACGCAATTTCCGTGTGAATTCGTCAATGAGTGGGAGTGAGGGATGCAGTAAAGAAGGATTAGTGGATCGGAAATGAGATTGTCGTATCCCAAAAGAAAATCCTATCGTTTCCATAGAAACGTTACTCGATTTAGAAGGAGAAGTCATAGAACCCATAGTATTTCATTGCGACGCAATTTCCGTGTGAATTCGTCAATGTGTGGGGGAGTGACGGATGCAGTAAAGAAGGATTAGTGGATCGGAAATGTGATTGTCGTATGCCAAAAGAAAATCCTGTTGTTTCCATAGAAACGTTACTCGATTTAGAAGGAAATGTCTTAGAACACATAGTATTTCATAGCGACGCAATTTCCGTGTGAATTTGTCAATGTGTGGGATTGAGGGATGCAGTAAAGAAGGATTAGTGGATCGGAAATGAGATTGTCGTATCCCAAAAGAAAATCCTGTCGTTTCGATAGAAACGTTACTCGATTTAGAAGGAAATGTCTTAGAACACATATTATTTCATAGCGACGCTATTTCCGTGTGAATTCGTCAATGTGTGGGAGTGAGGGATGCAGTAAAGAAGGATTAGTGGATCGGAAATGTGATTGTCGTATGCCAAAAGAAAATCCCTTCGTTTCCATAGAAACGTTACTCGATTTAGAAGGAAATGTCTTAGAACACATAGTATTTCATAGCGACGCAATTTCCGTGTGAATTCGTCAATGTGTGGGAGTGAGGGATGCAGTAAAGAAGGATTAGTGGATCGGAAATGTGATTGTCCTATCCCAAAAGAAAATCCTGTCGTATCCATAGAAACGTTACTCGATTTAGAAGGAAATGTCTTAGAACACATAGTATTTCATAGCGACGCAATTTCCGTGTGAATTCGTCAATGAGTGGGAGTGAGGGATGCAGTAAAGAAGGATTAGTGGATCGGAAATGAGATTGTCGTATCCCAAAAGAAAATCCTGTCGTTTCCATAGAAACGTTACTCGATTTAGAAGGAGATGTCATAGAACCCATAGTATTTCATAGCGACGCAATTTCCGTGTGAATTCGTCAATGAGTGGGAGAGAGGGATGCAGTAAAGAAGGATTAGTGGATCGTGAATGAGATTGTCGTATCCCAAAAGAAAAACCTGTCGTTTCCATAGAAACGTTACTCGATTTAGAAGGAGAAGTCATAGAACCCATAGTAGTTCATTGCGACGCAATTTCCGTGTGAATTCGTCAATGTTTGGGGAGTGAGGGATGCAGTAAAGAAGGATTAGTGGATCGGAAATGTGATTGTCGTATGCCAAAAGAAAATCCTGTCGTTTCCATAGAAACGTTACTCGATTTAGAACTAAATGTCTGAGAACACATAGTATTTCATAGGGACGCAATTTCCGTGTGAATTCGTCAATGTGTGGGAGTGAGGGATGCAGTAAGGAAGGATTAGTGGATCGGAAATGTGATTGTCGTATCCCAAAAGAAAATCCTGTCATTTCCATAGAAACGTTACTCGATTTAGAAGGAAATGTCTTAGAACACATAGTATTTCATAGCGACGCAATTTCCGTGTGAATTCATCAATGAGTGGGAGTGAGGGATGCAGTAAAGAAGGATTAGTGGATCGGAAATGTGATTGTCGTATCCCAAAATAAAATCCTGTCGTTTCCATAGAAACGTTACTCGATTTAGAAGAAAATTCCTTAGAACTCATAGTATTTCATAGCGACGCAATTTCCGTGTGAATTCGTCAATGTGTGGGAATGAGGGATGCAGTAAAGAAGGATTAGTGGATCGGAAATGTGATTGTCGTATCCCTAAAGAAAATCCTTTCGTTTCCATAGAAACGTTACTCGATTTAGAAGGAAATGTCAAAGAACACATATTATTTCATAGCGACGCAATTTCCGTGTGAATTCATCAATGTGTGGGAGTGAGGGATGCAGTAAAGAAGGATTAGTGGATCGGAAATGTGATTGTCGTATCCCTAAAGAAAATCCTGTCGTTTCCATAGAAATGTTACTCGATTTAGAAGGAAATGTCTTAGAACACATAGTATTTCATAGCGACGCAATTTCCGTGTGAATTCGTCAATGTGTCGGAGTGAGGGATGCAGTAAAGAAGGATTAGTGGGTCGGAAATGTGATTGTCGTATCCCAAAAGAAAATCCTGTCTTTTCCATAGAAACATTACTCGATTTAGAAGGAAACGTCTTAGAACACATAGTATTTCATAGCGACGCAATTTCCGTGTGAATTCGTCAATGTGTAGGAGTGAGGGATGCAATAAAGAAGGATTTGTGGATCAGAAATGAGATTGTCGTATCCCAAAAGAAAATCCTGTCGTTTCCATAGAAACGTTACTCGATTTAGAAGGAAATGTCTTACAACACATAGTATTTCATAGCGACGCAATTTCCGTGTGAATTCGTCAATGTGTGGGAGTGAGGGATGCAGTAAAGAAGGATTAGTGGATCGGAAATGAGATTGTCGTATCCCAAAAGAAAATCCTGTCGTTTCCATAGAAACGTTACTCGATTTAGAAGGAAATGTCTTAGAACACATTGTATTTCATAGCGCGGCAATTTCCGTGTGAATTCGTCAATGAGTGGGAGTGAGGGATGCAGTAAAGAAGGATTAGTGGATCGGAAATGAGATTGTCGTATCCCAAAAGAAAATCCTGTCGTTTCCATAGAAACGTTACTCGATTTAGAAGGAAATGTATTAGAACACATAGTATTTCATAGCGACGCAATTTCCGTGTGAATTCGTCAATGTGTGGGAATGAGGGATGCAGTAAAGAAGGATTAGTGGATCGGAAATGTGATTGTCGTATCCCAAAAGAAAATCCTTTCGTTTCCATAGAAACGTTACTCGATTTAGAAGGAAATGTCTTAGAACACATAGTATTTCATAGCGACGAAATTTCCGTGTGAATTCGTCAATGTGTGGGAGTGAGGGATGCAGTAAAGAAGGATTAGTGGATCGGAAATGTGATTATCGTATCCCAAAAGAAAAACCTGTCATTTCCATAGAAACGTTACTCTATTTAGAAGGAAATGTCTTAGAACACATAGTATTTCATAGCGACGCAATTTCCGTGTGAATTCGTCAATGAGTGGGAGTGAGGGATGCAGTAAAGAGGGATTAGTGGATCGGAAATGTGATTGTCGTATCCCAAAAGAAAATCCTGTCGTTTCCATAGAAACGTTACTCGATTTAGAAGGAAATGTCCGAGAACACATAGTATTTCATAGTGACGCAATTTCCGTGTGAATTCGTCAATGTGTGGGAGTGAGGGATGCAGTAAGGAAGGATTAGTGGATCGGAAATATGATTGTCGTATCCCACTAGAAAATCCTGTCGTTTCCATAGAAACGTTACACGATTTAGAAGGAAATGTCTTAGAACACATAGTATTTCATAACGCCGCAATTTTCGTGTGAATTCGTCAATGTGTGTGAGTGAGGGATGTAGTAAAGAAGGATTAGTGGATCGGAAATGTGATTGTCGTATCCCAAAAGAAAATCCCTTCGTTTCCATAGAAACGTTACTCGATTTAGAAGGAAATGTCTAAGAACACATAGTATTTCATAGCGACGCAATTTCCGTGTGAATTCGTCAATGTGTGGGAGTGAGGGATGCAGCAAAGAAGGATTAGTGGATCGGAAATGTGATTGTCGTATCCCTAAAGAAAGTCCTGTCGTTTCCATAGAAACGTTACTCGATTTAGAAGGAAATGTCTTAGAACACATAGTATTACATAGCGACGATATTTCCGTGTGAATTCGTCAATGTGTGGGAGTGAGGGATGCAGTAAAGAAGGATTAGTGGATCGGAAATGAGATTGTCGTATCCCAATAGAAAATCCTGTCGTTTCCATAGAAACGTTACTCGATTTAGATGGAGAGGTCATAGAACACATAGAATTTCATAGCGACGCAATTTCCGTGTGAATTCGTCAATGAGTGGGAGTGAAGGATGCAGTAAAGAAGGATTAGTGGATCGGAAATGTAATTGTCGTATCCCAAAAGAAAATCCTGTCGTTTCCATAGAAACGTTACTCGATTTAGAAGGAAATGTCTTAGAGCACATAGTATTTCATAGCGACGCAATTTCTGTGTGAATTCGTCAATGTGTGGGAGTGAGGGATGCAGTAAAGAAGGATTAGTGGATCGGAAATGTGATTGTCGTATACCAAAAGAAAATCCTGTCGTTTCCATAGAAACGTTACTCGATTTAGAAGGAAATGTCTTAGAACACATAGTATTTCATAGCGACGCAATTTCCGTGTGAATTTGTCAATGTGTGGGAGTGAGGGATGCAGTAGAGAAGGATTAGTGGATCGGAAATGAGATTGTCGTATCCCAAAAGAAAATCCCTTCGTTTCCATAGAAACGTTACTCGATTTAGAAGGAAATGTCTTACAACACATAGTATTTCATAGCGACGCAATTTCCGTGTGAATTCGTTAATGTGTGGGAGTGAGGGATGCAGTAAAGAAGCATTAGTGGATCGGAAATGAGATTGTCGTATCCCAAAAGAAAATCCAGTCGTTTCCATAGAAACGTTACTCGAATTAGAAGGAGAAGTCATAGAACACATAGTATTTCATAGCGACGCAATTTCCGTGTGAATTCGTCGATGTGTGGGAGTGAGGGATGCAGTAAAGAAGGATTAGTGGATCGGAAATAAGATTGTCGTATCCCAAAAGAAAATCCTTTCGTTTCCATAGAAACGTTACTCGATTTAGAAGGAAATGTCTTAGAACACATAGTATTTCATAGCGACGTAATTTCCGTGTGAATTCGTCAATGTGTGGGAGTGAGGGATGCAGTAAAGAAGGATTAGTGGATCGGAAATGAGATTGTCGTATCCCAAAAGAAAATCCTGTCGTTTCCATAGAAACGTTACTCGATTTAGAAGGAGAAGTCATAGAACACATAGTATTTCATAGCGACGCAATTTCCGTGTGAATTCGTCAATGTGTGGGAGTGAGGGATGCAGTAAAGAAGGATTAGTGGATCGGAAATGAGATTGTCGTATCCCAAAAGAAAATCCTGTCGTTTCCATAGAAACGTTACTCGATTTAGAAGGAGAAGTCATAGAACACATAGTATTTCATAGCGACGCAATTTCCGTGTGAATTCGTCAATGTGTGGGAGTGAGGGATGCAGTAAAGAAGGATTAGTGGATCGGAAATGTGATTGTCGTATCCCAAAAGAAAATCCTGTCGTTTCCATAGAAACGTTACTCGATTTAGAAGGAAATGTGTTACAACACATAGTATTTCATAGCAACGCAATTTCCGTGTGAATTCGTCAATGTGTGGGAGTGAGGGATGCAGTAGAGAAGGATTAGTGGATCGGAAATGAGATTGTCGTATCCCAAAAGAAAATCCTGTCGTTCCCATAGAATCGTTACTCGATTTAGAAGGAAATGTCTTAGAACACATAGTATTTCATAGCGACGCCATTTCCGTGTGAATTTGTCAATGAGTGGGAGTGAGGGATGCAGTAAAGAAGGATTAGTGGATCGGAAATGAGATTGTCGTATCCCAAAAGAAAACCCTGTCGTTTCCATAGAAACGTTACTCGATTTAGAAGGAAATGTCTGAGAACACATAGTATTTCATAGCGACGCAATTTCCGTGTGATTTCGTCAATGTGTGGGAGTGAGGGAATCAGTAAAGAAGGTTTAGTGGATCGCAAATGGGATTGTCTTATCCCAAAAGAAAATCCTGTCGTTTCCACAGAAACGTTACTCGATTTAGAAGGAAATGTCTTAGAACACATAGTATTTCATAGCGACGCTATTTCCGTGTGAATTCGTCAATGTGTGGGAGTGAGGGATGCAGTAAATAAGGATTAGTGGATCGGAAATGTGATTGTCGTATCCCAAAAGAAAATCCTGTCGTTTCCATAGTAACGTTGCTCGATTTAGAAGGAAATGTCTTAGAACACGTAGTATTTCATAGCGACGCAATTTCCATGTGAATTCGTCAATGTGTGGGAGTGAGGGATGCAGTAAAGAAGGATTAGTGGATCGGAAATGTGATTGTCGTACCCCAAAAGAAAATCCTGTCGTTTCCGTAGAAACGTTACTCGATTTAGAAGGAAATGTCTTGGAACACATAGTATTTCATAGCGACGCAATTTCCGTGTGAATTCGTAAATGAGTGGGAGTGAGGGATGCAGTAAAGAAGGATTAGTGGATCGGAAATGAGATTGTCGTATCCCAAAAGAAAACCCTGTCGTTTCCATAGAAACGTTACTCGATTTAGAAGGAAATGTCTGAGAACACATAGTATTTCATAGCGACGCAATTTCCGTGTGAATTCGTCAATGTGTGGGAGTGGGGGATGCAGTAAAGAAGGATTAGTGGATCGGAAATGTGATTGTCGTATCCCAAAGGAAAATTCTGTCGTTTCCATAGAAACGTTACTCGATTTAGAAGGAAATGTCTTAGAACACATAGTATTTCATAGCGACGCAATTTCCGTGTGAATTCGTCAATGTGTGGGAGTGAGGGAATCAGTAAAGAAGGTTTAGTGGATCGCAAATGGGATTGTCTTATCCCAAAAGAAAATCCTGTCGTTTCCACAGAAACGTTACTCGATTTAGAAGGAAATGTCTTAGAACACATAGTATTTCATAGCGACGCTATTTCCGTGTGAATTCGTCAATGTGTGGGAGTGAGGGATGCAGTAAATAAGGATTAGTGGATCGGAAATGTGATTGTCGTATCCCAAAAGAAAATCCTGTCGTTTCCATAGTAACGTTGCTCGATTTAGAAGGAAATGTCTTAGAACACGTAGTATTTCATAGCGACGCAATTTCCATGTGAATTCGTCAATGTGTGGGAGTGAGGGATGCAGTAAAGAAGGATTAGTGGATCGGAAATGTGATTGTCGTATCCCAAAAGAAAATCCTGTCGTTTCCGTAGAAACGTTACTCGATTTAGAAGGAAATGTCTTGGAACACATTGTATTTCATAGCGACGCAATTTCCGTGTGAATTCGTAAATGAGTGGGAGTGAGGGATGCAGTAAAGAAGGATTAGTGGATCGGAAATGAGATTGTCGTATCCCAGAAGAAAATCCTGTCGTTTCCATAGAATCGTTACTCGATTTAGAATGAAATGTCTTAGAACACATAGTATTTCATAGCGACACAATTTCCGTGTGAATTCGTCAATGTGTGGGAGTGAGGGATGCAGTAAAGAAGGATTAGTGGATCGGAAATGAGATTGTCGTATCCCAAAAGAAAATCCTGTCGTTACCATAGAAACGTTACTCGATTTAGAAGGAAATGTCTTAGAACACATAGTACTTCATAGCGACGCAATTTCCGTGTGAATTGGTCAATGAGTGGGAGTGAGGGATGCAGAAAAGAAGGATTAGTGGATCGGAAATGTGATTTTCGTATCCCAAAAGAAAATCCTGTCGTATCCATAGAAACGTTACTCGATTTCGAAGGAAACGTCTTAGAACACATAGTATTTCATAGCGACGCAATTTCCGTGTGAATTCGTCAATGTGTGGGAGTGAGGGATGCAGTAAAGAAGGATTAGTGGATCTGAAATGAGATTGTCGTATCCCAAAAGAAAATCCTGTCGTTTCCATAGAAACGTTACTCGATTTAGAAGGAAATGTCATAGAACACATAGTATTTCATAGCGACGCAATTTCCGTGTGAATTCGTCAATGTGTGGGAGTGAGGGATGCAGTAGAGAAGGATTAGTGGATCGGAAATGAGATTGTCGTATCCCAAAAGAAAATCCTGTCGTTTCCATATAAACGTTACTCGATTTAGAAGGAAATGTCTTAGAACACATAGTATTTCATAGCGACGCAATTTCCGTGTGAATTCGTCAATGTGTGGGAGTGAGGGATGCAGTAAACAAGGATTACTGGATCGGAAATGAGATTGTCATTTCCCAAAAGAAAATCCGGTCGTTTCCTTGGAAACGTCACTCGATTTAGAAGGAGAAGTCATAGAACACATAGTATTTCATAGCGACGCAATTTCCGTGTGAATTCGTCAATGTGTGGGAGTGAGGGATGCAGTAAAGAAGGATTAGTGGATCGGAAATCTGATTGTCGTATCCCAAAAGAAAATCCTGTCGTTTCCATAGAAACGTTACTCGATTTAGAAGGAAATGTCTTAGAACACATGGTATTTCATAGTGACGCAGTTTCCGTGTGAATTCGTCAATGTGTGGGAGTGAGGGATGCAGTAAAGAAGGATTAGTGGATCGGAAATGAGATTGTCGTACCCCAAAAGAAAATCCTGTCGTTTCCATAGAAACGTTACCCGATTTGGAAGGAAATGTCTTAGAACACATAGTATTTCATAGCGGCGCAATTTCCGTGTGAATTCGTCAATGTGTGGGAGTGAGGCATGCAGTAAAGAAGGATTAGTGGATCGGAAATGAGATTGTCGTATCCCAAAAGAAAATCCTGTCGTTCCCATAGAAAAGTTACTCGATTTAGAAGGAAATGTCTTAGAACACATAGTATTTCATAGCGACGCAATTTCCGTGTGAATTCGTCAATGTGTGGGAGTGAGGGAATCAGTAAAGAAGGTTTAGTGGATCGCAAATGGGATTGTCTTATCCCAAAAGAAAATCCTGTCGTTTCCACAGAAACGTTACTCGATTTAGAAGGAAATGTCTTAGAACACATAGTATTTCATAGCGACGCTATTTCCGTGTGAATTCGTCAATGTGTGGGAGTGAGGGATGCAGTAAATAAGGATTAGTGGATCGGAAATGTGATTGTCGTATCCCAAAAGAAAATCCTGTCGTTTCCATAGTAACGTTGCTCGATTTAGAAGGAAATGTCTTAGAACACGTAGTATTTCATAGCGACGCAATTTCCATGTGAATTCGTCAATGTGTGGGAGTGAGGGATGCAGTAAAGAAGGATTAGTGGATCGGAAATGTGATTGTCGTATCCCAAAAGAAAATCCTGTCGTTTCCGTAGAAACGTTACTCGATTTAGAAGGAAATGTCTTGGAACACATAGTATTTCATAGCGACGCAATTTCCGTGTGAATTCGTAAATGAGTGGGAGTGAGGGATGCAGTAAAGAAGGATTAGTGGATCGGAAATGAGATTGTCGTATCCCAGAAGAAAATCCTGTCGTTTCCATAGAATCGTTACTCGATTTAGAATGAAATGTCTTAGAACACATAGTATTTCATAGCGACACAATTTCCGTGTGAATTCGTCAATGTGTGGGAGTGAGGGATGCAGTAAAGAAGGATTAGTGGATCGGAAATGAGATTGTCGTATCCCAAAAGAAAATCCTGTCGTTACCATAGAAACGTTACTCGATTTAGAAGGAAATGTCTTAGAACACATAGTACTTCATAGCGACGCAATTTCCGTGTGAATTGGTCAATGAGTGGGAGTGAGGGATGCAGAAAAGAAGGATTAGTGGATCGGAAATGTGATTTTCGTATCCCAAAAGAAAATCCTGTCGTATCCATAGAAACGTTACTCGATTTCGAAGGAAATGTCTTAGAACACATAGTATTTCATAGCGACGCAATTTCCGTGTGAATTCGTCAATGTGTGGGAGTGAGGGATGCAGTAAAGAAGGATTAGTGGATCTGAAATGAGATTGTCGTATCCCAAAAGAAAATCCTGTCGTTTCCATAGAAACGTTACTCGATTTAGAAGGAAATGTCATAGAACACATAGTATTTCATAGCGACGCAATTTCCGTGTGAATTCGTCAATGTGTGGGAGTGAGGGATGCAGTAGAGAAGGATTAGTGGATCGGAAATGAGATTGTCGTATCCCAAAAGAAAATCCTGTCGTTTCCATATAAACGTTACTCGATTTAGAAGGAAATGTCTTAGAACACATAGTATTTCATAGCGACGCAATTTCCGTGTGAATTCGTCAATGTGTGGGAGTGAGGGATGCAGTAAACAAGGATTACTGGATCGGAAATGAGATTGTCATTTCCCAAAAGAAAATCCGGTCGTTTCCTTGGAAACGTCACTCGATTTAGAAGGAGAAGTCATAGAACACATAGTATTTCATAGCGACGCAATTTCCGTGTGAATTCGTCAATGTGTGGGAGTGAGGGATGCAGTAAAGAAGGATTAGTGGATCGGAAATCTGATTGTCGTATCCCAAAAGAAAATCCTGTCGTTTCCATAGAAACGTTACTCGATTTAGAAGGAAATGTCTTAGAACACATGGTATTTCATAGTGACGCAGTTTCCGTGTGAATTCGTCAATGTGTGGGAGTGAGGGATGCAGTAAAGAAGGATTAGTGGATCGGAAATGAGATTGTCGTACCCCAAAAGAAAATCCTGTCGTTTCCATAGAAACGTTACCCGATTTGGAAGGAAATGTCTTAGAACACATAGTATTTCATAGCGGCGCAATTTCCGTGTGAATTCGTCAATGTGTGGGAGTGAGGCATGCAGTAAAGAAGGATTAGTGGATCGGAAATGAGATTGTCGTATCCCAAAAGAAGATCCTATCGTTCCCATAGAAAAGTTACTCGATTTAGAAGGAAATGTCTTAGAACACATAGTATTTCATAGCGACGCAATTTCCGTGTGAATTGGTCAATGAGTGGGAGAGAGGGATGCAGTAAAGAAGGATTAGTGGATCGGAAATGAGATTGTCGTATCCCAAAAGAAAATCCTGTCGTTTCCATAGAAACGTTAAAGGATTTAGAAGGAGAAGTCATAGAACCCATAGTATTTCATAGTGTCGCAATTTCCGTGTGAAATCGTCAATGTGTGGGAGTGAGGGATGCAGTAAAGAAGGATTAGTGGATCGGAAATGTGATTGTGGTATCCCAAAAGAAAATCCTGTCGTTTCCATAGAAACGTTACTCGATTTAGAAGGAAATGTTTTAGAACACATAGTATTTCATAGCGACGCAATTTCCGTGTGAATTCGTCAATGTGTGGGAGTGAGGGATGCAGTAAAGAAGGATTAGTGGATCGGAAATGTGATTGTCGTATCCCAAAAGAAAATCCTATCGTTTCCATAGGAACGTTACTCGATTTAGAAGGAAATGTCTTAGAACACATAGTATTTCATAGCGACGCAATTTCCGTGTGAATTCGTAAATGAGTGGGAGTGAGGGATGCAGTAAAGAAGGATTAGTGGATCAGAAATGTGATTGTCGTACCCCAAAAGAAAATCCTAACGTTTCCATAGAAACGTTACTCAATTTAGAAAGAAATGTCTTAGAACACATAGTATTTCATAGCGACGCAATTTCTGTGTGAATTCGTCAATGTGTGGGAGTGAGGGATGCAGTAAAGAAGGATTAATCGATCGGAAATGGGATTGTCGTATCCCAAAAGAAAATCCTGTCGTTTCCATAGAAACGTTACTCGATTTAGAAGGAAATGTCTTAGAACACATAGTATTTCATAGCGACGCCATTTCCGTGTGAATTTGTCAATGTGTGGGAGGGAGGGATGCAGTAAAGAAGGATTAGTGGATCGGAAATGTGATTGTCGTATCCCAAAAGAAAATCCTGTCGTTTCCATAGAAACGTTGCTCGATTTAGAGGGAAATGTCTTGGAACACATAGAATTTCATAGCGACGCAATTTCCATGTGAATTCGTCAATGTGTGGGAGTGAGGGATGCAGTAAAGAAGGATTAGTGGATCGGAAATGTGATTGTCGTATCCCAAAAGAAAATCCTGTCGTTTCCATAGAAACGTTACTCGATTTCGAAGGAAATGTCTTAGAACACATAGTATTTCATAGCGACGCAATTTCCGTGTGAATTCGTCAATGTGTGGGAGTGAGGGATGCAGTAAAGAAGGATTAGTGGATCGGAAATGTGATTGTCGTATCTGAAAAGAAAATCCTGTCGTTTCCATAGAAACGTTACTCGATTTAGAAGGAAATGTCATAGAACACATAGTATTTCATAGCGACGCAATTTCCGTGTGAATTCGTAAATGAGTGGGAGTGAGGGATGCAGTAAAGAAGGATTAGTGGATCAGAAATGAGATTGTCGTATCCGAAAGGAAAATCCTGTCGTTTCCATAGAAACGTTATTCAATTTAGAAGGAGAAGTCATAGAACCCATAGTATTTCATAGCGACGCAATTTCCGTGTCATTTCGTCAGTGTGGGAGTGAGTGATGCAGTAAAGAAGGATTAGTGGATCGGAAATGAGATTGTCGTATCCCAAAAGAAAATCCTGTCGTTTCCATAGAAACGTTACTCGATTTAGAAGGAGAAGTCATAGAACACATAGTATTTAATAGCGACGCAATTTCCGTGTGAATTCGTCAATGTGTGGGAGTGAGGGATGCAGTAAAGAAGGATTAGTGGATCGGAAATGTGATTGTAGTATCCCAAAAGAAAATCCTGTCGTTCCCATAGTAACGTTACTCGATTTCGAAGGAAATGTCTTAGAACACATAGTATTTCATAGCGACGCATTTTCCGTGTGAATTTGTCAATGAGTGGGAGTGAGGGATGCAGTAAAGAAGGATTAGTGGATCGGAAATGAGATTGTCGTATCCCAAAAGAAAATCCTGTCGTTTCCATAGAAACGTTACTCGATTTAGAAGGAGAAGTCATAGAACCCATAGTATTTCATAGCGACGCAATTTCCGTGTGAATTCGTCAGTGTGGGAGTGAGGGATGCAGTAAAGAAGGATTAGTGGATCGGAAATGAGATTGTCGTATCCCAAAAGAAAATCCTGTCGTTTCCATGGATACGTTACTCGATTTAGAAGGAGAAGTCATAGAACACATAGTATTTAATAGCGACGCAATTTCCGTGTGAATTCGTCAATGTGTGGGAGTGAGGGATGCAGTAAAGAAGGATTAGTGGATCGGAAATGTGATTGTCGTATCCCAAAAGGAAATCCTGTCGTTTCCATAGAAATGTTACTCGATTTCGAAGGAAATGTCTTAGAACACATAGTATTTCATAGCGACGCAATTTCCGTGTGAATTTGTCAATGAGTGGGAGTGAGGGATGCAGTAAAGAAGGATTAGTGGATCGGAAATGAGATTGTCGTATCCCAAAAGAAAATCCTGTCGTTCCCATAGAAAAGTTACTCGATTTAGAAGGAAATGTCTTAGAACACATAGTATTTCATAGCGACGCAATTTCCGTGTGAATTCCTCAATGAGTGGGAGTGAGGGATGCAGTAAAGAAGGATTAGTGGATCGGAAATGAGATTGTCGTATCCCAAAAGAAAATCCTGTCGTTTCCATAGAAACGTTACTGGATTTAGAAGGAGAAGCCATAGAACCCATAGTATTTCATAGCGACGCAATTTCCATGTGAATTGATCAATGAGTGGGAGTGAGGGATGCAGTAAAGAAGGATTTGTGGATCGGAAATGTGATTGTCGTATCCCAAAAGAAAATTTTGCCGTTTCCACAGAAACGTTACTCGATTTAGAAGGAAATGTCGTAGAGCACATAGTATTCCATAGCGACGCAATTTCCGTGTGAATTCGTCAATGTGTGGGAGTGAGGGATGCAGTAAAGAAGGATTTGTGGATCGGAAATGTGATTGTCGTGTCCGAAAAGAAAATCCTGTCGTTTCCATAGGAACGTTACTCGATTTAGAAGGAAATGTCATAGAACACATAGTATTTCATAGCGACGCAATTTCTGTGTGAATTCGTAAATGAGTGGGAGTGAGGGATGCAGTAAAGAAGGATTAGTGGATCGGAAATGAGATTGTCGTATCCCAAAAGAAAATCCTGTCGTTTCCATAGAAACGTTACTCGATTTAGAAGGAGAAGTCATAGAACACATAGTATTTAATAGCGACGCAATTTCCGTGTGAATTCGTCAATGTGTGGGAGTGAGGGATGCGGTAAAGAAGGATTAGTGGATCGGAAATGTGATTGTCGTATCCCAAAAGAAAATCCTGTCGTTTCCATAGAAACGTTACTCGATTTCGAAGGAAATGTCTTAGAACACATAGTATTTCATAGCGACGCAATTTCCATGTGAATTCGTAAATGAGTGGGAGTGAGGGATGCAGTAAAGAAGGATTAGTGGATCAGAAATGAGATTGTCGTATCCCAAAAGAAAATCCTGTCGTTTCCATAGAAACGTTACTCAATTTAGAAGGAAATGTCTTAGAACACATAGTATTTCATAGCGACGCAATTTCTGTGTGAATTCGTCAATGTGTGGGAGTGAGGGATGCAGTAAAGAGGGATTAGTGGATCGGAAATGAGATTGTCGTATCCCAAAAGAAAATCCTGTAGTTTCCATAGAAACGTTACTCGATTTAGAAGGAAATGTCTTAGAACACATAGTATTTCATAGCGACGCAATTTCCGTATTAATTTGTCAATGTGTGGGAGGGAGGGATGCAGTAAATAAGGATTAGTGGATCGGAAATGTGATTGTCGTATCCCAAAAGAAAATCCTGTCGTTTCCATAGAAACGTTGCTCGATTTAGAGGGAAATGTCTTAGAACACATAGAATTTCATAGCGACGCAATTTCCGTGTGAATTCGTCAATGTGTGGGAGTGAGGGATGCAGTAGAGAAGGATTAGTGGATCGGAAATGTGATTGTGGTATCCCAAAAGAAAATCCGGTCGTTTCCATAGAAACGTTACTCGATTTAGAAGGAAATGTCTTGGAACACATAGTATTTCATAGCGAAGCAATTTCCGTGTGAATTCGTCAATGAGTGGGAGTGAGGGATGCAGTAAAGAAGGAATAGTGGATCGGAAATGAGATTGCGGTATCCCAAAAGAAAATCCTGTCGTTTCCATAGAAACGTTACTCGATTTAGAAGGAGAAGTCATAGAACCCATAGTATTTCATAGCGACGCAATTTCCGTGTGAATTCGTCAGTGTGGGAGTGAGTGATGCAGTAAAGAAGGATTAGTGGATCGGAAATGAGATTGTCGTATCCCAAAATAAAATCCTGTCGTTTCCATAGATACGTTACTCGATTTAGAAGGAGAAGTCATAGAACACATAGTATTTAATAGCGACGCAATTTCCGTGTGAATTCGTCAATGTGTGGGAGTGAGGGATGCAGTAAAGAAGGATTAGTGGATCGGAAATGTGATTGTCTTATCCCAAAAGAAAATCCTGTCGTTTCCATAGAAACGTTACTCGATTTCGAAGGAAATGTCTTAGAACACATAGTAATTCATAGCGACGCATTTTCCGTGTGAATTTGTCAATGAGTGGGAGTGAGGGATGCAGTAAAGTAGGATTAGTGGATCGGAAATGAGATTGTCGTATCCCAAAAGAAATTCCTGTCGTTTCCATAGAAATGTTACTCGATTTAGAAGGAAATGTCTTAGAACACATAGTATTTAATAGCGACGTAATTTCAGTGTGAATTCGTCAATGTGTGGGAGTGAGGGATGCAGTAAAGAAGGATTAGTGGATCGGAAATGAGATTGTCGTATCCCAAAAGAAAATCCTGTCGTTTCCATAGAAACGTTACTCGATTTAGAAGGAGAAGTCATAGAACACATAGTATTTCATAGCGACGCAATTTCCGTGTGAATTCGTCAATGTGTGGGAGTGAGGGATGCAGTAAAGAAGGATTAGTGGATCGGAAATGCGATTGTCGTATCCCAAAAGAAAATCCTGTCGTTTCCATAGAAACGTTACTCGATTTAGAAGGAAATGTCTTAGAACACATAGTATTTCATAGCGACGCATTTTCCGTGTGAATTCGTCAATGTGTAGGAGTGAGGGATGCAGTAATGAAGGATTAGTGGATCGGAAATGAGATTGTCGTATCCCAAAAGAAAATCCTGTCGTTTCCATAGAAACGTTACTCGATCTAGAAGGAAATGTGTTACAACACATAGTATTTCATAGCGACGCAATTTCCGTGTGAATTCGTCAATGTGTGGGAGTGAGGGATGCAGTAGAGAAGGATTAGTGGATCGGAAATGAGATTGTCGTATCCCAAAAGAAAATCCTGTCGTGCCCATAGAAACGTTACTCGATTTAGAAGGAAATGTCTTAGAACACATAGTATTTCATAGCGACGCCATTTCCGTGTGAATTCGTCAATGAGTGGGAGTGAGGGATGCAGTAAAGAAGGATTAGTGGATCGGAAATGAGATTGTCGTATCCCAAAAGAAAATCCTGTCGTTTCCATAGAAACGTTACACGATTTAGAAGGAAATGTCATAGAACACATAGTATTTCATAGCGACGCAATTTCCGTGTGAATTTGTCAATGTGTGGGAGTGAGAGATGCAGTAAAGAAGCATTAGTGGATTGGTAATGTGATTGTCGTATCCCAAAAGAAAATCCTGTCGTTTCCATAGAAACGTTACTCGATTTAGAAGGAGAAGTCATAGAACACATAGTATTTCATAGCGACGCAATTTCCGTGTGAATTCGTCAATGTGTGGGAGTGAGGGATGCAGTAGAGAAGGATTAGTGGATCGGAAATGAGATTGTCGTATCCCAAAAGAAAATCCTGTCGTTTCAATAGAAATGTTACTCGATTTAGAAGGAAATGTCTTAGAACACATAGTATTTCATAGCGACGCAATTTCCGTGTGAATTCGTCAATGTGTGGGAGTGAGGGATGCAGTAAAGAAGGATTAGTGGATCGGAAATGAGATTGTCGTATCCCAAAAGAAAATCCTGTCGTTCCCATAGAAAAGTTACTCGATTTAGAAGGAAATGTCTTAGAACACATAGTATTTCATAGCGACGCAATTTCCGTGTGAATTCGTCCATGAGTGGGAGTGAGGGATGCAGTAAAGAAGGATTAGTGGATCGGAAATGAGATTGTCGTATCCCAAAAGAAAATACTGTCGTTTCCAATGAAACGTTACTGGATTTAGAAGGAGAAATCATAGAACCCATAGTATTTCATAGCGACGCAATTTCCGTGTGAATTGGTCAATGAGTGGGAGTGAGGGATGCAGTAAAGAAGGATTAGTGGATCGGAAATCAGATTGTCGTATCCCAAAAGAAAATCCTGTCGTTTCCATAGAAACGTTACTCGATTTAGAAGGGAATGACCTAGAACACATAGTATTTCATAGCGACGCAATTTCCGTGTGAATTCGTCAATGTGTAGGAGTGAGGGATGCAGTAAAGAAGGATTAGTGGATCGGAAATGAGATTGTCGTATCCCATAAGAAAATCCTGTCGTTTACATAGAAACGTTACTCGATTTAGAAGGAAATGTGTTACAACACATAGTATTTCATAGCGACGCAATTTCCGTGTGAATTCGTTAATGTGTGGGAGTGAGGGATGCAGTAGGGAAGGATTAGTGGATCGGAAATGAGATTGTCGTATCCCAAAAGAAAATCCTGTCGTTCCCATAGAAACGTTACTCGATTAAGAAGGAAATGTCTTAGAACACATAGTATTTCATAGCGACGCCATTTCCGTGTGAATTCGTCAATGAGTGGGAGTGAGGGATGCAGTAAAGAAGGATTAGTGGATCGGAAATGAGATTGTCGTATCCCAAAAGAAAATCCTGTCGTTTCCATAGAAACCTTACTCGATTTAGAAGGAAATGTCTGAGAACACATACTATTTCATCGCGACGCAATTTCCGTGTGAATTCGTCAATGTGTGGGAGTGAGGGATGCAGTAAAGAAGGATAAATGGATCGGAAGTGTGATTGTCGTATCCCAAAGGAAAATCCTGTCGTTTCCATAGAAACGTTACTCGATTTAGAAGGAAATGTCTTAGAACACATAGTATTTCATAGCGACGAAATTTCCGTGTGAATTCGTCAATGTGTGGGAGTGAGGGAATCAGTAAAGAAGGATTAGTGGATCGCAAATGGGATTGTCTTATCCCAACAGAAAATCCTGTCGTTTCCACAGAAACGTTACTCGATTTAGAAGGAAATGTCTTAGAACACATAGTATTTCATAGCGACGCAATTTCCGTGTGAATTGGTCAATGTGTGGGAGTGAGGGATGCAGTAAAGATGGATTAGTGGATCGGAAATGAGATTGTCGTATCCCAAAAGAAAATCCTGTCGTTTCCATAGAAACGTTACTCGATTTAGAAGGAGAAGTCATAGAACCCATTGTATTTCATAGCGTCGCAATTTCCCTGTGAATTCGTCATTGTGTGGGAGTGAGGGATGCAGTAAAGAATGATTAGTGGATCGGAAATGTGATTGTGGTACCCCAAAAGAAAATCCTGTCGTTTCCATAGAAACGTTACTCGATTTAGAAGGAAATGTCTTACAACACATAGTATTTCATAGCGACGCAATTTCCGTGTGAATTCGTCAATGTGTGGGAGTGAGGGATGCAGTAAAGAAGGATTAGTGGATCGGAAATGTGATTGTCGTATCCCAAAAGAAAATCCTGTCGTTTCCATAGGAACGTTACTCGATTTAGAAGGAAATGTCTGAGAACACATAGTATTTCATAGCGACGCAATTTCCGTGTGAATTCGTCAATGTGTTGGAGTGAGGGATGCAGTAAAGAAGGATTAGTGGATCAGAAATGTGATTGTCGTATCCCAAAAGAAAATCCTGTTGTTTGCATAGAAACGTTACTCAATTTGGAAGGAAATGTCTTAGAACACATAGTATTTCATAGCGACGCTATTTCTGTGTGAATTCGTCAATGTGTGGGAGTGAGGGATGCAGTAAAGAAGGATTAGTGGATCGGAAATGGGATTGTCGTATCCCAAAAGAAAATCCTGTCGTTTCCACAGAAACGTTACTCGATTTAGAAGGAAATGTCTTAGAACACATAGTATTTCATAGCGACGCAATTTCCGTGTGAATTTGTCAATGTGTGGGAGGGAGGGATGCAGTAAAGAAGGATTAGTGGATCGGAAATGTAATTGTCGTATCCCAAAGGAAAATCCTGTCGTTTCCATAGAAACGTTACTCGATTTCGATGGAAATGTCTTAGAACACATAGTATTTCATAGCGACGCAATTTCCGTGTGAATTTGTCAATGAGTGGGAGTGAGGGATGCAGTAAAGAAGGATTAGTGGATCGGAAATGAGATTGTCGTATCCCAAAAAAAAATCCTGTTCTTCCCATAGAAAAGTTACTCGATTTAGAAGGAAATGTCTTAGAACACATAGTATTTCATAGCGACGCAATTTCCGTGTGAATTCGTCAATGAGTGGGAGTGAGGGATGCAGTAAAGAACGATTAGTGGATCGGAAATGAGATTGTCGTATCCCAAAAGAAAATCCTGTCGTTTCCATTGAAACGTTACTGGATTTAGAAGGAGAAGTCATAGAACCCATAGTATTTCATAGCGACGCAATTTCCGTGTGAATTGGTCAATGTGTAGGAGTGAGGGATGCAGTAAAGAAGGATTAGTGGATCGGAAATGAGATTGTTGTATCCCATAAGAAAATCCTGTCGTTTACATAGAAACGTTACTCGATTTAGAAGGAAATGTGTTACAACACATAGTATTTCATAGCGACGCAATTTCCGTGTGAATTCGTTAATGTGTGGGAGTGAGGGATGCAGTAGGGAAGGATTAGTGGATCGGAAATGAGATTGTCGTATCCCAAAAGAAAATCCTGTCGTTTCCATAGAAACGTTACTCGATTTAGAAGGAAATGTCTGAGAACACATACTATTTCATAGCGACGCAATTTCCGTGTGAATTCGTCAATGTGTGGGAGTGAGGGATGCAGTAAAGAAGGATAAGTGGATCGGAAATGTGATTGTCGTATCTCAAAGGAAAATCCTGTCGTTTCCATAGAAACGTTACTCGATTTAGAAGGAAATGTCTTAGAACACATAGTATTTCATAGCGACGAAATTTCCGTGTGAATTCGTCAATGTGTGGGAGTGAGGGAATCAGTAAAGAAGGATTAGTGGATCGCAAATGGGATTGTCTTATCCCAACAGAAAATCCTGTCGTTTCCACAGAAACGTTACTCGATTTAGAAGGAAATGTCTTAGAACACATAGTATTTCATAGCGACGCAATTTCCGTGTGAATTGGTCAATGTGTGGGAGTGAGGGATGCAGTAAAGAAGGATTAGTGGATCGGAAATGAGATTGTCGTATCCCAAAAGAAAATCCTGTCGTTTCCATAGAAACGTTACTCGATTTAGAAGGAGAAGTCATAGAACCCATTGTATTTCATAGCGTCGCAATTTCCCTGTGAATTCGTCATTGTGTGGGAGTGAGGGATGCAGTAAAGAAGGATTAGTGGATCGGAAATGTGATTGTGGTACCCCAAAAGAAAATCCTGTCGTTTCCACAGAAACGTTAGTCGATTTAGAAGGAAATGTCTTAGAACACATAGTATTTCATAGCGACGCAATTTCCGTGTGAATTCGTCAATGTGTGGGAGTGAGGGATGCAGTAAAGAAGGATTAGTGGATCGGAAATGTGATTGTCGTATCCCAAAAGAAAATCCTGTCGTTTCCATAGGAACGTTACTCGATTTAGAAGGAAATGTCTGAGAACACATAGTATTTCATAGCGACGCAATTTCCGTGTGAATTCGTCAATGTGTTGGAGTGAGGGATGCAGTAAAGAAGGATTAGTGGATCAGAAATGTGATTGTCGTATCCCAAAAGAAAATCCTGTTGTTTGCATAGAAACGTTACTCAATTTGGAAGGAAATGTCTTAGAACACATAGTATTTCATAGCGACGCAATTTCTGTGTGAATTCGTCAATGTGTGGGAGTGAGGGATGCAGTAAAGAAGGATTAGTGGATCGGAAATGGGATTGTCGTATCCCAAAAGAAAATCCTGTCGTTTCCATAGAAACGTTACTCGATTTAGAAGGAAATGTCTTAGAACACATAGTATTTCATAGCGACGCAATTTCCGTGTGAATTTGTCAATGTGTGGGAGGGAGGGATGCAGTAAAGAAGGATTAGTGGATCGGAAATGTAATTGTCGTATCCCAAAGGAAAATCCTGTCGTTTCCATAGAAACGTTACTCGATTTCGATGGAAATGTCTTAGAACACATAGTATTTCATAGCGACGCAATTTCCGTGTGAATTTGTCAATGAGTGGGAGTGAGGGATGCAGTAAAGAAGGATTAGTGGATCGGAAATGAGATTGTCGTATCCCAAAAAAAAATCCTGTTCTTCCCATAGAAAAGTTACTCGATTTAGAAGGAAATGTCTTAGAACACATAGTATTTCATAGCGACGCAATTTCCGTGTGAATTCGTCAATGAGTGGGAGTGAGGGATGCAGTAAAGAACGATTAGTGGATCGGAAATGAGATTGTCGTATCCCAAAAGAAAATCCTGTCGTTTCCATTGAAACGTTACTGGGTTTAGAAGGAGAAGTCATAGAACCCATAGTATTTCAAAGCGACGCAATTTCCGTGTGAATTGGTCAATGAGTGGGAGTGAGGGATGCAGTAAAGAAGGATTAGTGGATCGGAAATGAGATTGTCGTATCCCAAAAGAAAATCCTGTCGTTTCCATAGAAACGTTACTCGATTTAGAAGGAGAAGTCATAGAACCCATAGTATTTCATAGCGTCGCAATTTCCGTGTGAATTCGTCAATGTGTGGGAGTGAGGGATGCAGTAAAGAAGGATTAGTGGATCGGAAATGTGATTGTGGTATCCCAAAAGAAAATCCTGTCGTTTCCATAGAAACGTTACTCGATTTGGAAGGAAATGTCGTGGAACACATAGTATTTCATAGCGACGCAATTTCCGTGTGAATTCGTCAATGTGTGGGTGTGAGGGAATCAGTAAAGAAGGTTTAGTGGATCGCAAATGGGATTGTCTTATCCCAAAAGAAAATCCTGTCGTTTCCACAGAAACGTTACTCGATTTAGAAGGAAATGTCTTAGAACACATAGTATTTCATAGCGACGCAATTTCCGTGTGAATTCGTCAATGTGTGGCATGAGGGATGCAGTAAATAAGGATTAGTGGATCGGAAATGTGATTGTCGTATCCCAAAAGAAAATCCTGTCGTTTCCATAGTAACGTTGCTCGATTTAGAAGGAAATGTCTTAGAACACGTAGTATTTCATAGCGACGCAATTTCCATGTGAATTCGTCAATGTGTTGGAGTGAGGGATGCAGGAAAGAAGGATTAGTGGATCGGAAATGTGATTGTCGTATCCCAAAAGAAAATCCTGTCGTTTCCGTAGAAACGCTCCTCGATTTAGAAGGAAATGTCTTGGAACACATAGTATTTCATAGCGACGCAATTTCCGTGTGAATTCGTCAATGTGTGGGAGTGTGGGATGCAGTAAAGAAGGATTAGTGGATCGGAAATGAGATTGTCGTACCCCAAATGAAAATCCTGTCGTTTCCATAGAAACGTTACCCGATTTAGAAGGAAATGTCTTAGAACACATAGTATTTCATAGCGGCGCAATTTCCGTGTGAATTCGTCAATGTGTGGGAGTGAGGGATGCAGTAAAGAAGGATTAGTGGATCGGAAATGAGATTGTCGTATCGCAAAATAAAATCCTGTCGTTTCCATAGAAACGTTACTCGATTTAGAAGGAGAAGTCATAGAACACATAGTATTTAATAGCGACGCAATTTCCGTGTGAATTCGTCAATGTGTGGGAGTGAGGGATGCAGTAAAGAAGGATTAGTGGATCGGAAATGTGATTGTCGTATCCCAAAGGAAAATCCTGTCGTTTCCATAGAAACGTTACTCGATTTCGAAGGAATTGCCTTAGAACACATCGTATTTCATAGCGACGCAATTTCCGTGTGATTTTGTCAATGAGTGGGAGTGAGGGATGCAGTAAAGAAGGATTAGTGGATCGGAAATGAGATTGTCGTATCCCAAAAAAAAAATCCTGTCGTTCCCATAGGAAAGTTACTCGATTTAGAAGGAAATGTCTTAGAACACATAGTATTTCATAGCGACGCAATTTCCGTGTGAATTCGTCAATGAGTGGGAGTGAGGGATGCAGTAAAGAAGGATTAGTGGATCGGAAATGAGATTGTCGTATCCCAAAAGAAAATCCTGTCGTTTCCATAGAAACGTTACTGGATTTAGAAGGAGAAGCCATAGAACCCATCGTATTTCATAGCGACGCAACTTCCGTGTGAATTGGTCAATGAGTGGGACTGAGGGATGCAGTAAAGAAGGATGAGTGGATCGGAAATGAGATTGTCGTATCCCAAAAGAAAATCCTGTCGTTTCCATAGAAACGTTACTCGATTTTGAAGGAGAAGTCATAGAACCCATAGTATTTCATAGCGTCGCAATTTCCGTGTGAATTCGTCAATGTGTGGGAGTGAGGGACGCAGTAAAGAAGGATTAGTGGATCGGAAATGTGATTGTCGTATCCCAAAAGAAAATCCTGTCATTTCCATAGAAACGTTACTCGATTTAGAAGAAAATATCTTAGAGCACATAGTATTTCATAGCGACGCAATTTCCGTGTGAATTCGTCAATGTGTGGGAGTGAGGGATGCAGTAAAGAAGGATTTGTGGATCGGAAATGTGATTGTCGTATCCGAAAAGAAAATCCTGTCGTTTCCATAGGAACGTTACTCGATTTAGAAGGTAATGTCATAGAACACATAGTATTTCATAGCGACGCAATTTCCGTGTGAATTCGTAAATGAGTGGGAGTGAGGGATGCAGTAAAGAAGGATTAGTGGATCAGAAATGAGATTGTCGTATCCGAAAGGAAAATCCTGTCGTTTCCATAGAAACGTTAGTCAATTTAGAAGGAAATGTCTTAGAACACATAGTATTTCATAGCGACGCAATTTCTGTGTGAATTCGTCAATGTGTGGGAGTGAGGGATGCAGTAAAGGAGGATTAGTGGATCGGAAATGTGATTGTCGTATCCCAAAAGAAAATCCTGTCGTTTCCATAGAAACGTGGCTCGATTTAGAGGGAAATGTCTTAGAACACATAGAATTTCATAGCGACGCAATTTCCATGTGAATTCGTCAATGTGTGGGAGTGAGGGATGCAGTAAAGAAGGATTAGTGGATCGGAAATGTGATTGTCGTATCCCAAAAGAAAATCCTGTAGTTTCCATAGAAACGTTACTCGATTTAGAAGGAAATGTCTTGGAACACATAGTATTTCATAGCGAAGCAATTTCCGTGTGAATTCGTCAATGAGTGGGAGTGAGGGATGCAGTAAAGAAGGATTTGTGGATCGGAAATGTGATTGTCGTATCCGAAAAGAAAATCCTGTCGTTTCCATAGGAACGTTACTCGATTTAGAAGGTAATGTCATAGAACACATAGTATTTCATAGCGACGCAATTTCCGTGTGAATTCGTAAATGAGTGGGAGTGAGGGATGCAGTAAAGAAGGATTAGTGGATCAGAAATGAGATTGTCGTATCCGAAAGGAAAATCCTGTCGTTTCCATAGAAACGTTAGTCAATTTAGAAGGAAATGTCTTACATACATAGTATTTCATAGCGACGCAATTTCTGTGTGAATTCGTCAATGTGTGGGAGTGAGGGATGCAGTAAAGAAGGATTAGTGGATCGGAAATGAGATTGTCGTATCCCAAAAGAAAATCCTGTCGTTTCCATAGAAACGTTACTCGATTTAGAAGGAAATGTCTTAGAACAAATAGTATTTCATGGCGACGCAATTTCCGTGTGAATTTGTCAATGTGTGGGAGGGAGGGATGCAGTAAAGAAGGATTAGTGGATCGGAAATGTGATTGTCTTATCCCAAAAGAAAATCCTGTCGTTTCCATAGAAACGTTACTCGATTTAGAAGGAAATGTCTTGGAACACATAGTATTTCATAGCGAAGCAATTTCCGTGTGAATTCGTCAATGTGTGGGAGTGAGGGATGCAGTAAAGAAGGATTAGTGGATCGGATATGAGATTGCCGTATCCCAAAAGAAAATCCTGTCGTTTCCATAGAAACGTTACTCGATTTAGAAGGAGAAGTCATAGAACCCATAGTATTTCATAGCGACGCAATTTCCGTGTGAATTCGTCAGTGTAGGAGTGAGGGAAGCAGTAAAGAAGGATTAGTGGATCGGAAATGAGATTGTCGTATCCCAAAAGAAAATCCTGTCGTTTCCATAGATACGTTACTCGATTTAGAAGGAGAAGTCAAAGAACACATAGTATTTAATAGCGACGCAATTTCCGTGTTAATTCGTCAATGTGTGGGAGTGAGGGATGCAGTAAAGAAGGATTAGTGGATCGGAAATGTGATTGTCGTATCCCAAAAGAAAATCCTGTCGTTTCCATAGAAACGTTACTCGATTTCGAAGGAAATGTCTTAGAACACATAGTATTTCATAGCGACGCAAGTTCCGTGTGAATTCGTAAATGAGTGGGAGTGAGGGATGCAGTAAAGAAGGATTAGTGGATCTGAAATGAGATTGTCGTATCCCAAAAGAAAATCCTGTCGTTTCCATTGAAACGTTACTCAATTTAGAAGGAAATGTCTTAGAACACATAGTATTTCATAGTGACGCAATTTCTGTGTGAATTCGTCAATGTGTGGGAGTGAGGGATGCAGTAAAGAAGGATTAGTGGATCGGAAATGAGATTGTCGTATCCCAAAAGAAAATCCTGTCGTTTCCATAGAAACGTTACTCGATTTAGAAGGTAATGTCTTAGAACACATAGTATTTCATAGCGACGCAATTTCCGTATGAATTTGTCAATGTGTGGGAGGGAGGGATGCAGTAAAGAAGGATTAGTGGATCGGAAATGTGATTGTCGTATCCCAAAAGAAAATCCTGTCGTTTCCATAGAAACGTGGCTCGATTTAGAGGGAAATGTCTTAGAACACATAGAATTTCATAGCGACGCAATTTCCATGTGAATTCGTCAATGTGTGGGAGTGAGGGATGCAGTAAAGAAGGATTAGTGGATCGGAAATGTGATTGTCGTATCCCAAAAGAAAATCCTGTAGTTTCCATAGAAACGTTACTCGATTTAGAAGGAAATGTGTTGGAACACATAGTATTTCATAGCGAAGCAATTTCCGTGTGAATTCGTCAATGAGTGGGAGTGAGGGATGCAGTAAAGAAGGATTTGTGGATCGGAAATGTGATTGTCGTATCCGAAAAGAAAATCCTGTCGTTTCCATAGGAACGTTACTCGATTTAGAAGGTAATGTCATAGAACACATAGTATTTCATAGCGACGCAATTTCCGTGTGAATTCGTAAATGAGTGGGAGTGAGGGATGCAGTAAAGAAGGATTAGTGGATCAGAAATGAGATTGTCGTATCCGAAAGGAAAATCCTGTCGTTTCCATAGAAACGTTAGTCAATTTAGAAGGAAATGTCTTACAACACATAGTATTTCATAGCGACGCAATATCTGTGTGAATTCGTCAATGTGTGGGAGTGAGGGATGCAGTAAAGAAGGATTAGTGGATCGGAAATGAGATTGTCGTATCCCAAAAGAAAATCCTGTCGTTTCCATAGAAACGTTACTCGATTTAGAAGGAAATGTCTTCGAACAAATAGTATTTCATAGCGACGCAATTTCCGTGTGAATTTGTCAATGTGTGGGAGGGAGGGATGCAGTAAAGAAGGATTAGTGGATCGGAAATGTGATTGTCGTATCCCAAAAGAAAATCCTGTCGTTTCCATAGAAACGTTGCTCGATTTAGAAGGAAATGTCTTAGAACACATAGAATTTCATAGCGACGCTATTTCCATGTGAATTCGTCAATGTGTGGGAGTGAGGGATGCAGTAAAGAAGGATTAGTGGATCGGAAATGTGATTGTCTTATCCCAAAAGAAAATCCTGTCGTTTCCATAGAAACGTTACTCGATTTAGAAGGAGAAGTCATAGAACCCATAGTATTTCATAGCGACGCAATTTCCGTGTGAATTCGTCAGTGTAGGAGTGAGGGAAGCAGTAAAGAAGGATTAGTGGATCGGAAATGAGATTGTCGTATCCCAAAAGAAAATCCTGTCGTTTCCATAGAAACGTTACTCGATTTAGAAGGAGAAGTCAAAGAACACATAGTATTTAATAGCGACGCAATTTCCGTGTGAATTCGTCAATGTGTGGGAGTGAGGGATGCAGTAAAGATGGATTAGTGGATCGGAAATGTGATTGCCGTATCCCAAAAGAAAATCCTGTCGTTTCCCTAGAAACGTTACTCGATTTAGAAGGAAATGTCTTAGAACACATAGTATTTCATAGCGACGCAAGTTCCGTGTGAATTCGTAAATGAGTGGGAGTGAGGGATGCGGTAAAGAAGGATTAGTGGATCTGAAATGAGATTGTCGTATCCCAAAAGAAAATCCTGTCGTTTCCATAGAAACGTTACTCAATTTAGAAGGAAATGCCTTAGAACACATAGTATTTCATAGCGACGCAATTTCTGTGTGAATTCGACAATGTGTGGGAGTGAGGGATGCAGTAAAGAAGGATTAGTGGATCGGAAATGAGATTGTCGTATCCCAAAAGAAAATCCTGTCGTTTCCATAGAAACGTTACTCGATTTAGAAGGAAATGTCTTAGAACACATAGTATTTCATAGCGACGCAATTTCCGTATGAATTTGTCAATGTGTGGGAGGGAGGGATGCAGTAAAGAAGGATTAGTGGATCGGAAATGTGATTGTCGTATCCCAAAAGAAAATCCTGTCGTTTCCATAGAAACGTGGCTCGATTTAGAGGGAAATGTCTTAGAACACATAGAATTTCATAGCGACGCAATTTCCATGTGAATTCGTCAATGTGTGGGAGTGAGGGATGCAGTAAAGAAGGATTAGTGGATCGGAAATGTGATAGTCGTATCCCAAAAGAAAATAATGTAGTTTCCATAGAAACGTTACTCGATTTAGAAGGAAATGTCTTGGAACACATAGTATTTCATAGCGAAGCAATTTCCGTGTGAATTCGTCAATGAGTGGGAGTGAGGGATGCAGTAAAGAAGGATTAGTGGATCGGAAATGAGATTGCCGTATCCCAAAAGAAAATCCTGTCGTTTCCATAGAAAAGTTACTCGATTTAGAAGGAGAAGTCATAGAACCCATAGTATTTCATAGCGACGCAATTTCCGTGTGAATTCGTCAGTGTGGGAGTGAGGGATGCAGTAAAGACGCATTAGTGGATCGGAAATGAGATTGTCGTATCCCAAAAGAAAGTCCTGTCGTTTCCATAGAAACGTTACTCGATTTAGAAGGAAATGTCTTGGAACACATAGTATTTCATAGCGAAGCAATTTCCGTGTGAATTCGTCAATGTGTGGGAGTGAGGGATGCAGTAAAGAAGGATTAGTGGATCGGAAATGAGATTGCCGTATCCCAAAAGAAAATCCTGTCGTTTCCATAGAAAAGTTACTCGATTTAGAAGGAGAAGTCATAGAACCCATAGTATTTCATAGCGACGCAATTTCCGTGTGAATTCGTCAGTGTGGGAGTGAGGGATGCAGTAAAGACGCATTAGTGGATCGGAAATGAGATTGTCGTATCCCAAAAGAAAGTCCTGTCGTTTCCATAGAAACGTTACTCGATTTAGAAGGAAATGTCTTGGAACACATAGTATTTCATAGCGAAGCAATTTCCGTGTGAATTCGTCAATGTGTGGGAGTGAGGGATGCAGTAAAGAAGGATTAGTGGATCGGAAATGAGATTGCCGTATCCCAAAAGAATATCCTGTCGTTTCCATAGAAACGTTACTCGATTTAGAAGGAGAAGTCATAGAACCCATAGTATTTCATAGCGACGCAATTTCCGTGTGAATTCGTCAGTGTGGGAGTGAGGGATGCAGTAAAGAAGGATTAGTGGATCGGAAATGAGATTGTCGTATCCCAAAAGAAAATCCTGTCGTTTCCATAGAAACGTTACTCGATTTAGAAGGAGAAGTCATAGAACACATAGTATTTAATAGCGACGCAATTTCCGTGTGAATTCGTCAATGTGTGGGAGTGAGGGATGCAGTAAAGATGGATTAGTGGATCGGAAATGTGATTGTCGTATCCCAAAAGAAAATCCTGTCGTTTCCATAGAAACGTTACTCGATTTCGAAGGAAATGTCTTAGAACACATAGTATTTCATAGCGACGCAAGTTCCGTGTGAATTCGTAAATGAGTGGGAGTGAGGGATGCAGTAAAGAAGGATTAGTGGATCAGAAATGAGATTGTCGTATCCCAAAAGAAAATCCTGTCGTTTCCATAGAAACGTTACTCAATTTAGAAGGAAATGTCTTAGAACACATAGTATTTCATAGCGACGCAATTTCTGTGTGAATTCGTCAATGTGTGGGAGTGAGGGATGCAGTAAAGAAGGATTAGTGGATCGGAAATGAGATTGTCGTATCCCAAAAGAAAATCCTGTCGTTTCCATAGAAACGTTACTCGATTTAGAAGGAAATGTCTTAGAACACATAGTATTTCATAGCGACGCAATTTCCGTATGAATTTGTCAATGTGTGGGAGGGAGGGATGCAGTAAAGAAGGATTAGTGGATCGGAAATGTGATTGTCGTATCTCAAAAGAAAATCCTGTCGTTTCCATAGAAACGTGGCTCGATTTAGAGGGAAATGTCTTAGAACACATAGAATTTCATAGCGACGCAATTTCCATGTGAATTCGTCAATGAGTGGGAGTGAGAGATGCAGTAAAGAAGGATTAGTGGATCGGAAATGAGATTGCTGTATCCCAAAAGAAAATCCTGTCGTTTCCATAGAAACGTTACTCGATTTAGAAGGAGAAGTCATAGAACCCATAGTATTTCATAGCGACGCAATTTCCGTGTGATTTCGTCAGTGTGGGAGTGAGTGATGCAGTAAAGAAGGATTAGTGGATCGGAAATGAGATTGTCGTATCCCAAAAGAAAATCCTGTCGTTTCCATAGAAACGTTACTCGATTTAGAAGGAGAAGTCATAGAACACATAGTATTTCATAGCGACGCAATTTCCGTATGAATTTGTCAATGTGTGGGAGGGAGGGATGCAGTAAAGAAGGATTAGTGGATCGGAAATGAGATTGTCGTATCCCAAAAGAAAATCCTGTCGTTTCCATAGAAACGTTACTGGATTTAGAAGGAGAAGTCATAGAACCCATAGTATTTCATAGCGACGCAATTTTTGTGTGAATTGGTCAATGAGTGGGAGTGAGGGATGCAGTAAAGAAGGATTAGTGGATCGGAAATGTGTTTGTCGTATCCCAAAAGAAAATCCTGTCGTTTCCATAGAAACGTTACTCGATTTAGAAGGAAATGTCTTGGAGCACATAGTATTTCATAGCGACGCAGTTACCGTGTGAATTCGTCAATGTGTGGGAGTGAGGGATGCAGTAAAGAAGGATTAGTGGATCGGAAATGTGATTGTCGTATCCCAAAAGAAAATCCTGTCGTTTCCATAGAAACGTTACTCGATTTAGAAGGAAATGTCTTAGATCACATAGTATTTCATAGCGACGCAATTTCCGTGTGAATTCGTCAATGTGTGGGAGTGAGGGATGCAGTAAAGAAGGATTAGTGGATCGGAAATGTGATTGTCGTATCCGAAAAGAAAATCCTGTCGTTTCCATAGGAACGTTACTGGATTTAGAAGGAAATGTCATAGAACACATAGTATTTCATAGCGACTCAATTTCCGTGTGAATTCGTAAATGAGTGGGAGTGAGGGATGCACTAAAGAAGGATTAGTGGATCAAAAATGAGATTGTCGTATCCGAAAGGAAAATCCTGTCGTTTCCATAGAAACGTTAATCAATTTAGAATGAAATGTCTTAGAACACATAATATTTCATAGCGACGCAATTTCTGTGTGAATTCGTCAATGTGTATGAGTGAGGGATGCAGTAAAGAAGGATTAGTGGATCGGAAATGAGATTGTCGTATCCCAAAAGAAAATCCCTTCGTTTCCATAGAAACGTTACTCGATTTAGAAGGAAATGTCTTAGAACAAATAGTATTTCATAGCGACGCAATTTCCGTGTGAATTTGTCAATGTGTGGGAGGGAGGGATGCAGTAAAGAAGTCTTAGTGGATCGGAAATGTGATTGTCATATCCCAAAAGAAAATCCTGTCTTTTCCATAGAAACGTGGCTCGATTTAGAGGGAAATGTCTTAGAACACATAGAATTTCATAGCGACGCAATTTCCATGTGAATTCGTCAATGAGTGGGAGTGAGGGATGCAGTAAAGAAGGATTAGTGGATCGGAAATGAGATTGCCGTATCCCAAAAGAAAATCCAGTCGTTTCCATAGAAACGTTACTCGATTTAGAGGGAGAAGTCATAGAACCCATAGTATTTCATAGCGACGCAATTTAAGTGTCATTTCGTCAGTGTGGGAGTGAGTGACGCAGTAAAGAAGGATTAGTGGATCGGAAATGAGATTGTCGTATCCCAAAAGAAAATCCTGTCGTTTCCATAGATACGTTACTCGATTTAGAAGGAGAAGTCATAGAACACATAGTATTTAATAGCGACGCAATTTCCGTGTGAATTGGTCAATGTGTGGGAGTGAGGGATGCAGTAAAGAAGGATTAGTGGATCGGAAATGTGATTGTCGTATCCCAAAAGAAAATCCTGTCGTTTCCATAGAAACGTTACTCGATTTCGAAGGAAATGTCTTAGAACACATAGTATTTCAAAGCGACGCAATTTCCGTGTGAATTTGTCAATGAGTGGGAGTGAGGGATGCAGTAAAGAAGGATAAGTGGATCGGAAATGAGATTGTCGTATCCCAAAAGAAAATCCTGTCGTTCCCATAGAAAAGTTACTCGATTTAGAAGGAAATGTCTTAGAACACATAGTATTTCATAGCGACGCAATTTCCGTGTGAATTCGTCAATGAGTGGGAGTGAGGGATGCAGTAAAGAAGGATTAGTGGATCGGAAATGAGATTGTCGTATCCCAAAAGAAAATCCTGTCGTTTCCATAGAAACGTTACTCGATTTAGAAGGTGAAGTCATAGAACCCATAGTATTTCATAGCGACGCAATTTCCGTGTGAATTCGTCAGTGTGGGAGTGAGGGATGCAGTAAAGAAGGATTAGTGGATCGGAAATGAGATTGTCGTATCCCAAAAGAAAATCCTGTCGTTTCCATAGATACGTTACTCGATTTAGAAAGAGAAGTCATAGAACACATAGTATTTAATAGCGACGCAATTTCCGTGTGAATTGGTCAATGTGTGGGAGTGAGGGATGCAGTAAAGAAGGATTAGTGGATCGGAAATGTGATTGTCGTATCCCAAAAGAAAATCCTGTCGTTTCCATAGAAACGTTACTCGATTTCGAAGGAAATGTCTTAGAACACATAGTATTTCAAAGCGACGCAATTTCCGTGTGAATTTGTCAATGAGTGGGAGTGAGGGATGCAGTAAAGAAGGATAAGTGGATCGGAAATGAGATTGTCGTATCCCAAAAGAAAATCCTGTCGTTCCCATAGAAAAGTTACTCGATTTAGAAGGAAATGTCTTAGAACACATAGTATTTCATAGCGACGCAATTTCCGTGTGAATTCGTCAATGAGTGGGAGTGAGGGATGCAGTAAAGAAGGATTAGTGGATCGGAAATGAGATTGTCGTATCCCAAAAGAAAATCCTGTCGTTTCCATAGAAACGTTACTGGATTTAGAAGGAGAAGTCATAGAACCCATAGTATTTCATAGCGACGCAATTTCTGTGTGAATTGGTCAATGAGTGGGAGTGAGGGATGCAGTAAAGAAGGATTAGTTGATCGGAAATGAGATTGTCGTATCCCAAAAGAAAATCCTGTCGTTTCCATAGAAACGATACTCGATTTAGAAGGAGAAGTCATAGAACCCATAGTATTTCATAGCGTCGCAATTTCCGTGTGAATTCGTCAATGTGTGGCAGTGAGGGATGCAGTAAAGAAGGATTAGTGGATCGGAAATGTGATTGTCGTATCCCAAAAGAAAATCCTGTCGTTTCCATAGAAACGTTACTCGATTTAGAAGGAAATGTCTTAGAGCACATAGTATTTCATAGCGACGCAATTACCGTGTGAATTCGTCAATGTGTGGGAGTGAGGGATGCAGTAAAGAAGGATTAGTGGATCGGAAATGTGATTGTCGTATCCCAAAAGAAAATCCTGTCGTTTCCATAGAAACGTTACTGGATTTAGAAGGAGAAGTCATAGAACCCATAGTATTTCATAGCGACGCAATTTCTGTGTGAATTGGTCAATGAGTGGGAGTGAGGGATGCAGTAAAGAAGGATTAGTGGATCGGAAATGAGATTGTCGTATCCCAAAAGAAAATCCTGTCGTTTCCATAGAAACGTAACTCGATTTAGAAGGAGAAGTCATAGAACCCTTAGTAATTCGTAGCGTCGCAATTTCCGTGTGAATTCGTCAATGTGTGGGAGTGAGGGATGCAGTAAAGAAGGATTAGTGGATCGGAAATGTGATTGTCGTATCCCAAAAGAAAATCCTGTCGTTTCCATAGAAACGTTACTCGATTTAGACGGAGAAGTCATAGAACCCATAGTATTTCATAGCGTCGCAATTTCCGTGTGAATTCGTCAATGTGTGGGAGTGAGGGATGCAGTAAAGAAGGATTAGTGGATCGGAAATGTGATTGTCGTATCCCAAAAGAAAATCCTGTCGTTTCCATAGAAACGTTACTCGATTTAGAAGGAAATGTCTTAGAGCACATAGTATTTCATAGCGACGCAATTTCCGGGTGAATTCGTCAATGTGTGGGAGTGAGGGATGCAGTAAAGAAGGATTAGTGGATCGGAAATGTGATTGTCGTATCCGAAAAGAAAATCCTGTCGTTTCCATAGGAACGTTACTCGATTTAGAAGGAAATGTCATAGAACACATAGTATTTCATAGCGACGCAATTTCCGTGTGAATTCGTAAATGAGTGGGAGTGAGGGATGCAGTAAAGAAGGATTAGTGGATCAGAAATGAGATTGTCGTATCCGAAAGGAAAATCCTGTCGTTTCCATAGAAACGTTAATCAATTTAGAAGGAAATGTCTTAGAACACATAGTATTTCATAGCGACGCAATTTCTGTGTGAATTCGTCAATGTGTGGGAGTGAGGGATGCAGTAAAGAAGGATTAGTGGATCGGAAATGAGATTGACGTATCCCAAAAGAAAATCCTGCCGTTTCCATAGAAACGTTACTCGATTTTGAAGGAAATGTCTTAGAACACATAGTATTTCATAGCGACGCAATTTCCGTATGAATTTGTCAGTGTGGGAGGGAGGGATGCAGTAAAGAAGGATTAGTGGATCGGAAATGTGATTGTCGTATCCCAAAAGAAAATCCTGTCGTTTCCATAGAAACGTGGCTCGATTTAGAGGGAAATGTCTTAGAACACATAGAATTTCATAGCGACGCAATTTCCATGTGAATTCGTCAATGTGTGGGAGTGAGGGATGCAGTAAAGAAGGATTAGTGGATCGGAAATGTGATTGTCGTATCCCAAAAGAAAATCCTGTCGTTTCCATAGAAACGTTACTCGATTTAGAAGGAAATGTCTCGGAACACATAGTATTTCATAGCGAAGCAATTTCCGTGTGAATTCGTAAATGAGTGGGAGTGAGGGATGCAGTAAAGAAGGATTAGTGGATCGGAAATGAGATTGCCGTATCCCAAAAGAAAATCCTGTCGTTTCCATAGAAACGTTACTCGATTTAGAAGGAGAAGTCATAGAACCCATAGTATTTCATAGCGACGCAATTTCCGTGTGAATTCGTCAGTGTGGGAGTGAGGGATGCAGTAAAGAAGGATTAGTGGATCGGAAATGAGATTGTCGTATCCCAAAAGAAAATCCTGTCGTTTCCATAGAAACGTTACTCGATTTAGAAGGAGAAGTCATAGAACACATAGTATTTAATAGCGACGCAATTTCCGTGTGAATTCGTCAATGTGTGGGAGTGAGGGATGCAGTAAAGAAGGATTAGTGGATCGGAAATGTGATTGTCGTATCCCAAAAGAAAATCCTGTCGTTTCCATAGAAACGTTACTCGATTTCGAAGGAAATGTCTTAGAACACATAGTATTTCATAGCGACGCAAGTTCCGTGTGAATTCGTAAATGAGTGGGAGTGAGGGATGCAGTAAAGAAGGATTAGTGGATCAGAAATGAGATTGTCGTATCCCAAAAGAAAATCCTGTCGTTTCCATAGAAACGTTACTCAATTTAGAAGGAAATTACTTAGAACACAATGTATTTCATAGCGACGCAATTTCTGTGTGAATTCGTCAATGTGTGGGAGTGAGGGATGCAGTAAAGAAGGATTGGTGGATCGGAAATGAGATTGTCGTATCCCAAAAGAAAATCCTGTCGTTTCCATAGAAACGTTACTCGATTTAGAAGGAAATGTCTTAGAACACATAGTATTTCAGAGCGACGCAATTTCCGTATGAATTTGTCAATGTGTGGGAGGGAGGGATGCAGTAAAGAAGGATTAGTGGATCGGAAATGTGATTGTCGTATCCCAAAAGGAAATCCTGTCGTTTCCATAGAAACGTGGCTCCATTTAGAGGGAAATGTCTTAGAACACATAGAATTTCATAGCGACGCAATTTCCATGTGAATTCGTCAATGTGTGGGAGTGAGGGATGCAGTAAAGAAGGATTAGTGGATCGGAAATGTGATTGTCGTATCCCAAAAGAAAATCCTGTCGTTTCCATAGAAACGTTACTCGATTTAGAAGGAAATGTCTTGGAACACATAGTATTTCATAGCGAAGCAATTTCCGTGTGAGTTCGTCAATGAGTGGGAGTGAGGGATGCAGTAAAGAAGGATTAGTGGATCGGAAATGAGATTGCCGTATCCCAAAAGAAAATCCTGTCGTTTCCATAGAAACGTTACTCGATTTAGAAGGAGAAGTCATAGAACCCATAGTATTTCATAGCGACGCAATTTCCGTGTGAATTCGTCAGTGTGGGAGTGAGGGATGCAGTAAAGAAGGATTAGTGGATCGGAAATGAGATTGTCGTATCCCAAAAGAAAATCCTGTCGTTTCCATAGAAACGTTACTCGATTTAGAAGGAGAAGTCATAGAACACATAGTATTTAATAGCGACGCAATTTCCGTGTGAATTCGTCAATGTGTGGGAGTGAGGGATGCAGTAAAGAAGGATTAGTGGATCGGAAATGTGATTGTCGTATCCCAAAAGAAAATCCTGTCGTTTCCATAGAAACGTTACTCGATTTCGAAGGAAATGTCTTAGAACACATAGTATTTCATAGCGACGCAAGTTCCGTGTGAATTCGTAAATGAGTGGGAGTGAGGGATGCAGTAAAGAAGGATTAGTGGATCAGAAATGAGATTGTCGTATCCCAAAAGAAAATCCTGTCGTTTCCATAGAAACGTTACTCAATTTAGAAGGAAATTACTTAGAACACAATGTATTTCATAGCGACGCAATTTCTGTGTGAATTCGTCAATGTGTGGGAGTGAGGGATGCAGTAAAGAAGGATTGGTGGATCGGAAATGAGATTGTCGTATCCCAAAAGAAAATCCTGTCGTTTCCATAGAAACGTTACTCGATTTAGAAGGAAATGTCTTAGAACACATAGTATTTCAGAGCGACGCAATTTCCGTATGAATTTGTCAATGTGTGGGAGGGAGGGATGCAGTAAAGAAGGATTAGTGGATCGGAAATGTGATTGTCGTATCCCAAAAGGAAATCCTGTCGTTTCCATAGAAACGTGGCTCCATTTAGAGGGAAATGTCTTAGAACACATAGAATTTCATAGCGACGCAATTTCCATGTGAATTCGTCAATGTGTGGGAGAGAGGGATGCAGTAAAGAAGGATTAGTGGATCGGAAATGTGATTGTCGTATCCCAAAAGAAAATCCTGTCGTTTCCATAGAAACGTTACTCGATTTAGAAGGAAATGTCTTGGAACACATAGTATTTCATAGCGAAGCAATTTCCGTGTGAATTCGTCAATGAGTGGGAGTGAGGGATGCAGTAAAGAAGGATTAGTGGATCGGAAATGAGATTGCCGTATCCCAAAAGAAAATCCTGTCGTTTCCATAGAAACGTTACTCGATTTAGAAGGAGAAGTCATAGAACCCATAGTATTTCATAGCGACGCAATTTCCGTGTGATTTCGTCAGTGTGGGAGTGAGTGATGCAGTAAAGAAGGATTAGTGGATCGGAAATGAGATTGTCGTATCCCAAAAGAAAATCCTGTCGTTTCCATAGAAACGTTACTCGATTTAGAAGGAGAATTCATAGAACCCATAGTATTTCATAGCGACGCAATTTCAGTGTGAATTGGTCAATGAGTGGGAGTGAGGGATACAGTAAAGAAGGATTAGTGGATCGGAAATGAGATTGTCGTATCCCGAAAGAAAATCCTGTCGTTTCCATAGAAACGTTACTCGATTTAGAAGGAAATGTCTTAGAACACATAGTATTTCATAGCGACGCAATTTCCGTATGAATTTGTCAATGTGTGGGAGGGAGGGATGCAGTAAAGAAGGATTAGTGGATCGGAAATGTGATTGTCGTATCCCAAAAGAAAATCCTGTTGTTTCCATAGAAACGTGGCTCGATTTAGAGGGAAATGTCTTAGAACACATAGAATTTCATAGCGACGCATTTTCCATGTGAATTCGTCAATGTGTGGGAGTGAGGGATGCAGTAAAGAAGGATTAGTGGATCGGAAATGTGATTGTCATATCCCAAAAGAAAATCCTGTAGTTTCCATAGAAACGTTACTCGATTTAGAAGGAAATGTCTTGGAACACATAGTATTTCATAGCGAAGCAATTTCCGCGTGAATTCGTCAATGAGTGGGAGTGAGGGATGCAGTAAAGAAGGATTAGTGGATCGGAAATGAGATTGCCGTATCCCAAAAGAAAATCCTGTCGATTCCATAGAAACGTTACTCGATTTAGAAGGAGAAGTCATAGAACCCATAGTATTTCATAGCGACGCAATTTCCGTGTGAATTCGTCAGTGTGGGTGTGAGGGATGCAGTAAAGAAGGATTAGTGGATCGGAAATGAGATTGTCGTATCCCAAAAGAAAATCCTGTCGTTTCCATAGAAACGTTACTCGATTTAGAAGGAAATGTCTTTGAACACATAGTATTTCATAGCGAAGCAATTTCCGTGTGAATTCGTCAATGTGTGGGAGTGAGGGATGCAGTAAAGAAGGATTAGTGGATCGGAAATGAGATTGCCGTATCCCAAAAGAAAATCCTGTCGTTTCCATAGAAACGTTACTCGATTTAGAAGGAGAAGTCATAGAACCCATAGTATTTCATAGCGACGCAATTTCCGTGTGAATTCGTCAGTGTGGGAGTGAGGGATGCAGTAAAGACGGATTAGTGGATCGGAAATGAGATTGTCGTATCCCAAAAGAAAATCCTGTCGTTTCCATAGAAACGTTACTCTATTTAGAAGGAGAAGTCATAGAACACATAGTATTTAATAGCGACGCAATTTCCGTGTGAATTCGTCAATGTGTGGGAGTGAGGGATGCAGTAAAGAAGGATTAGTGGATCGGAAATGTGATTGTCGTATCCCAAAAGAAAATCCTGTCGTTTCCATAGAAACGTTACTCGATTTCGAAGGAAATGTCTTAGAACACATAGTATTTCATAGCGACGCAAGTTCCGTGTGAATTCGTAAATGAGTGGGAGTGAGGGATGCAGTAAAGAAGGATTAGTGGATCAGAAATGAGATTGTCGTATCCCAAAAGAAAATCCTGTCGTTTCCATAGAAACGTTACTCGATTTAGAAGGAGAAGTCATAGAACACATAGTATTTAATAGCGACGCAATTTCCGTGTGAATTCGTCAATGTGTGGGAGTGAGGGATGCAGTAAAGAAGGATTAGTGGATCGGAAATGAGATTGTCGTATCCCAAAAGAAAATCCTGTCGTTTCCATAGAAACGTTACTCGATTTAGAAGGAAATGTCTTAGAACACATAGTATTTCATAGCGACGCAATTTCCGTATGAATTTGGCAATGTGTGGGAGGGAGGGATGCAGTAAAGAAGGATTAGTGGATCGGAAATGTGATTGTCGTATCCCAAAAGAAAATCCTGTCGTTTCCATAGAAACGTGGCTCGATTTAGAGGGAAATGTCTTAGAACACATAGAATTTCATAGCGACGCAATTTCCATGTGAATTCGTCAATGAGTGGGAGTGAGGGATGCAGTAAAGAAGGATTAGTGGATCGGAAATGAGATTGCCGTATCCCAAAAAAAAATCCTGTCGTTTCCATAGAAACGTTACTCGATTTAGAAGGAGAAGTCATAGAACCCATAGTATTTCATAGCGACGCAATTTCCGTGTGATTTCGTCAGTGTGGGAGTGAGTGATGCAGTAAAGAAGGATTAGTGGATCGGAAATGAGATTGTCGTATCCCAAAAGAAAATCCTGTCGTTTCCATAGAAACGTTACTCGATTTAGAAGGAGAAGTCATAGAACACATAGTATTTCATAGCGACGCAATTTCCGTATGAATTTGTCAATGTGTGGGAGGGAGGGATGCAGTAAAGAAGGATTAGTGGATCGGAAATGAGATTGTCGTATCCCAAAAGAAAATCCTGTCGTTTCCATAGAAACGTTACTGGATTTAGAAGGAGAAGTCATAGAACCCATAGTATTTCATAGCGACGCAATTTTTGTGTGAATTGGTCAATGAGTGGGAGTGAGGGATGCAGTAAAGAAGGATTAGTGGATCGGAAATGAGATTGTCGTATCCCAAAAGAAAATCCTGTCGTTTCCATAGAAACGATACTCGATTTAGAAGGAGAAGTCATAGAACCCATAGTATTTCATAGCGTCGCAATTTCCGTGTGAATTCGTCAATGTGTGGGAGTGAGGGATGCAGTAAAGAAGGATTAGTGGATCGGAAATGAGATTGTCGTATCCCAAAAAAAAATCCTGTTCTTCCCATAGAAAAGTTACTCGATTTAGAAGGAAATGTCTTAGAACACATAGTATTTCATAGCGACGCAATTTCCGTGTGAATTGGTCAATGAGTGGGAGTGAGGGATGCAGTAAAGAAGGATTAGTGGATCGGAAATGAGATTGTCGTATCCCAAAAGAAAATCCTGTCGTTTCCATAGAAACGTTACTCGATTTAGAAGGAGAAGTCATAGAACCCATAGTAGTTCATAGCGACGCAATTTCCGTGTGAATTGGTCAATGTGTAGGAGTGAGGGATGCAGTAAAGAAGGATTAGTGGATCGGAAATGAGATTGTCGTATCCCATAAGAAAATCCTGTCGTTTACATAGAAACGTTACTCGATTTAGAAGGAAATGTGTTACAACACATAGTATTTCATAGCGACGCAATTTCCGTGTGAATTCGTTAATGTGTGGGAGTGAGGGATGCAGTAGGGAAGGATTAGTGGATCGGAAATGAGATTGTCGTATCCCAAAAGAAAATCCTGTCGTTCCCATAGAAACGTTACTCGATTAAGAAGGAAATGTCTTAGAACACATAGTATTTCATAGCGACGCCATTTCCGTGTGAATTCGTCAATGAGTGGGAGTGAGGGATGCAGTAAAGAAGGATTAGTGGATCGGAAATGAGATTGTCGTATCATAAAAGAAAATCCTGTCGTTTCCATAGAAACGTTACTCGATTTAGAAGGAAATGTCTGAGAACACATACTATTTCATAGCGACGCAATTTCCGTGTGAATTCGTCAATGTGTGGGAGTGAGGGATGCAGTAAAGAAGGATAAGTGGATCGGAAATGTGATTGTCGTATCCCAAAGGAAAATCCTGTCGTTTCCATAGAAACGTTACTCGATTTAGAAGGAAATGTCTTAGAACACATAGTATTTCATAGCGACGAAATTTCCGTGTGAATTCGTCAATGTGTGGGAGTGAGGGAATCAGTAAATAAGGATTAGTGGATCGCAAATGGGATTGTCTTATCCCAACAGAAAATCCTGTCGTTTCCACAGAAACGTTACTCGATTTAGAAGGAAATGTCTTAGAACACATAGTATTTCATAGCGACGCAATTTCCGTGTGAATTGGTCAATGTGTGGGAGTGAGGGATGCAGTAAAGATGGATTAGTGGATCGGAAATGAGATTGTCGTATCCCAAAAGAAAATCCTGTCGTTTCCATAGAAACGTTACTCGATTTAGAAGGAGAAGTCATAGAACCCATTGTATTTCATAGCGTCGCAATTTCCCTGTGAATTCGTCATTGTGTGGGAGTGAGGGATGCAGTAAAGAATGATTAGTGGATCGGAAATGTGATTGTGGTACCCCAAAAGAAAATCCTGTCGTTTCCATAGAAACGTTACTCGATTTAGAAGGAAATGTCTTAGAACACATAGTATTTCATAGCGACGCAATTTCCGTGTGAATTCGTCAATGTGTGGGAGTGAGGGATGCAGTAAAGAAGGATTAGTGGATCGGAAATGTGATTGTCGTATCCCAAAAGAAAATCCTGTCGTTTCCATAGGAACGTTACTCGATTTAGAAGGAAATGTCTGAGAACACATAGTATTTCATAGCGACGCAATTTCCGTGTGAATTCGTCAATGTGTTGGAGTGAGGGATGCAGTAAAGAAGGATTAGTGGATCAGAAATGTGATTGTCGTATCCCAAAAGAAAATCCTGTTGTTTGCATAGAAACGTTACTCAATTTGGAAGGAAATGTCTTAGAACACATAGTATTTCATAGCGACGCAATTTCTGTGTGAATTCGTCAATGTGTGGGAGTGAGGGATGCAGTAAAGAAGGATTAGTGGATCGGAAATGGGATTGTCGTATCCCAAAAGAAAATCCTGTCGTTTCCATAGAAACGTTACTCGATTTAGAAGGAAATGTCTTATAACACATAGTATTTCATAGCGACGCAATTTCCGTGTGAATTTGTCAATGTGTGGGAGGGAGGGATGCAGTAAAGAAGGATTAGTGGATCGGAAATGTAATTGTCGTATCCCAAAGGAAAATCCTGTCGTTTCCATAGAAACGTTTTTCGATTTCGATGGAAATGTCTTAGAACACATAGTATTTCATAGCGACGCAATTTCCGTGTGAATTTGTCAATGAGTGGGAGTGAGGGATGCAGTAAAGAAGGATTAGTGGATCGGAAATAAGATTGTCGTATCCCAAAAAAAAATCCTGTTCTTCCCATAGAAAAGTTACTCGATTTAGAAGGAAATGTCTTAGAACACATAGTATTTCATAGCGACGCAATTTCCGTGTGAATTCGTCAATGAGTGGGAGTGAGGGATGCAGTAAAGAACGATTAGTGGATCGGAAATGAGATTGTCGTATCCCAAAAGAAAATCCTGTCGTTTCCATTGAAACGTTACTGGATTTAGAAGGAGAAGTCATAGAACCCATAGTATTTCATAGCGACGCAATTTCCGTGTGAATTGGTCAATGTGTAGGAGTGAGGGATGCAGTAAAGAAGGATTAGTGGATCGGAAATGAGATTGTCGTATCCCATAAGAAAATCCTGTCGTTTACATAGAAACGTTACTCGATTTAGAAGGAAATGTGTTACAACACATAGTATTTCATAGCGACGCAATTTCCGTGTGAATTCGTTAATGTGTGGGAGTGAGGGATGCAGTAGGGAAGGATTAGTGGATCGGAAATGAGATTGTCGTATCCCAAAAGAAAATCCTGTCGTTCCCATAGAAACGTTACTCGATTAAGAAGGAAATGTCTTAGAACACATAGTATTTCATAGCGACGCCATTTCCGTGTGAATTCGTCAATGAGTGGGAGTGAGGGATGCAGTAAAGAAGGATTAGTGGATCGGAAATGAGATTGTCGTATCCCAAAAGAAAATCCTGTCGTTTCCATAGAAACGTTACTCGATTTAGAAGGAAATGTCTGAGAACACATACTATTTCATAGCGACGCAATTTCCGTGTGAATTCGTCAATGTGTGGGAGTGAGGGATGCAGTAAAGAAGGATAAGTGGATCGGAAATGTGATTGTCGTATCCCAAAGGAAAATCCTGTCGTTTCCATAGAAACGTTACTCGATTTAGAAGGAAATGTCTTAGAACACATAGTATTTCATAGCGACGAAATTTCCGTGTGAATTCGTCAATGTGTGGGAGTGAGGGAATCAGTAAAGAAAGATTAGTGGATCGCAAATGGGATTGTCTTATCCCAACAGAAAATCCTGTCGTTTCCACAGAAACGTTACTCGATTTAGAAGGAAATGTCTTAGAACACATAGTATTTCATAGCGACGCAATTTCCGTGTGAATTGGTCAATGTGTGGGAGTGAGGGATGCAGTAAAGAAGGATTAGTGGATCGGAAATGAGATTGTCGTATCCCAAAAGAAAATCCTGTCGTTTCCATAGAAACGTTACTCGATTTAGAAGGAGAAGTCATAGAACCCATTGTATTTCATAGCGTCGCAATTTCCCTGTGAATTCGTCATTGTGTGGGAGTGAGGGATGCAGTAAAGAAGGATTAGTGGATCGGAAATGTGATTGTGGTACCCCAAAAGAAAATCCTGTCGTTTCCATAGAAACGTTACTCGATTTAGAAGGAAATGTCTTAGAACACATAGTATTTCATAGCGACGCAATTTCCGTGTGAATTCGTCAATGTGTGGGAGTGAGGGATGCAGTAAAGAAGGATTAGTGGATCGGAAATGTGATTGTCGTATCCCAAAAGAAAATCCTGTCGTTTCCATAGGAACGTTACTCGATTTAGAAGGAAATGTCTGAGAACACATAGTATTTCATAGCGACGCAATTTCCGTGTGAATTCGTCAATGTGTTGGAGTGAGGGATGCAGTAAAGAAGGATTAGTGGATCAGAAATGTGATTGTCGTATCCCAAAAGAAAATCCTGTTGTTTGCATAGAAACGTTACTCAATTTGGAAGGAAATGTCTTAGAACACATAGTATTTCATAGCGACGCAATTTCTGTGTGAATTCGTCAATGTGTGGGAGTGAGGGATGCAGTAAAGAAGGATTAGTGGATCGGAAATGGGATTGTCGTATCCCAAAAGAAAATCCTGTCGTTTCCATAGAAACGTTACTCGATTTAGAAGGAAATGTCTTAGAACACATAGTATTTCATAGCGACGCAATTTCCGTGTGAATTTGTCAATGTGTGGGAGGGAGGGATGCAGTAAAGAAGGATTAGTGGATCGGAAATGTAATTGTCGTATCCCAAAGGAAAATCCTGTCGTTTCCATAGAAACGTTACTCGATTTCGATGGAAATGTCTTAGAACACATAGTATTTCATAGCGACGCAATTTCCGTGTGAATTTGTCAATGAGTGGGAGTGAGGGATGCAGTAAAGAAGGATTAGTGGATCGGAAATGAGATTGTCGTATCCCAAAAAAAAATCCTGTTCTTCCCATAGAAAAGTTACTCGATTTAGAAGGAAATGTCTTAGAACACATAGTATTTCATAGCGACGCAATTTCCGTGTGAATTCGTCAATGAGTGGGAGTGAGGGATGCAGTAAAGAACGATTAGTGGATCGGAAATGAGATTGTCGTATCCCAAAAGAAAATCCTGTCGTTTCCATTGAAACGTTACTGGATTTAGAAGGAGAAGTCATAGAACCCATAGTATTTCAAAGCGACGCAATTTCCGTGTGAATTGGTCAATGAGTGGGAGTGAGGGATGCAGTAAAGAAGGATTAGTGGATCGGAAATGAGATTGTCGTATCCCAAAAGAAAATCCTGTCGTTTCCATAGAAACGTTACTCGATTTAGAAGGAGAAGTCATAGAACCCATAGTATTTCATAGCGTCGCAATTTCCGTGTGAATTCGTCAATGTGTGGGAGTGAGGGATGCAGTAAAGAAGGATTAGTGGATCGGAAATGTGATTGTGGTATCCCAAAAGAAAATCCTGTCGTTTCCATAGAAACGTTACTCGATTTAGAAGGAAATGTCGTGGAACACATAGTATTTCATAGCGACGCAATTTCCGTGTGAATTCGTCAATGTGTGGGTGTGAGGGAATCAGTAAAGAAGGTTTAGTGGATCGCAAATGGGATTGTCTTATCCCAAAAGAAAATCCTGTCGTTTCCACAGAAACGTTACTCGATTTAGAAGGAAATGTCTTAGAACACATAGTATTTCATAGCGACGCAATTTCCGTGTGAATTCGTCAATGTGTGGCATGAGGGATGCAGTAAATAAGGATTAGTGGATCGGAAATGTGATTGTCGTATCCCAAAAGAAAATCCTGTCGTTTCCATAGTAACGTTGCTCGATTTAGAAGGAAATGTCTTAGAACACGTAGTATTTCATAGCGACGCAATTTCCATGTGAATTCGTCAATGTGTTGGAGTGAGGGATGCAGGAAAGAAGGATTAGTGGATCGGAAATGTGATTGTCGTATCCCAAAAGAAAATCCTGTCGTTTCCGTAGAATCGCTCCTCGATTTAGAAGGAAATGTCTTGGAACACATAGTATTTCATAGCGACGCAATTTCCGTGTGAATTCGTCAATGTGTGGGAGTGTGGGATGCAGTAAAGAAGGATTAGTGGATCGGAAATGAGATTGTCGTACCCCAAAAGAAAATCCTGTCGTTTCCATAGAAACGTTACCCGATTTAGAAGGAAATGTCTTAGAACACATAGTATTTCATAGCGGCGCAATTTCCGTGTGAATTCGTCAATGTGTGGGAGTGAGGGATGCAGTAAAGAAGGATTAGTGGATCGGAAATGAGATGGTCGTATCGCAAAAGATAATCCTGTCGTTTCCATAGAAACGTTACTCGATTTAGAAGGAGAAGTCATAGAACACATAGTATTTAATAGCGACGCAATTTCCGTGTGAATTCGTCAATGTGTGGGAGTGAGGGATGCAGTAAAGAAGGATTAGTGGATCGGAAATGTGATTGTCGTATCCCAAAGGAAAATCCTGTCGTTTCCATAGAAACGTTACTCGATTTCGAAGGAATTGCCTTAGAACACATCGTATTTCATAGCGACGCAATTTCCGTGTGATTTTGTCAATGAGTGGGAGTGAGGGATGCAGTAAAGAAGGATTAGTGGATAGGAAATGAGATTGTCGTATCCCAAAAAAAAATCCTGTCGTTCCCATAGGAAAGTTACTCGATTTAGAAGGAAATGTCTTAGAACACATAGTATTTCATAGCGACGCAATTTCCGTGTGAATTCGTCAATGAGTGGGAGTGAGGGATGCAGTAAAGAAGGATGAGTGGATCGGAAATGAGATTGTCGTATCCCAAAAGAAAATCCTGTCGTTTCCATAGAAACGTTACTCGATTTTGAAGGAGAAGTCATAGAACCCATAGTATTTCATAGCGTCGCAATTTCCGTGTGAATTCGTCAATGTGTGGGAGTGAGGGATGCAGTAAAGAAGGATTTGTGGATCGGAAATGTGATTGTCGTATCCGAAAAGAAAATCCTGTCGTTTCCATAGGAACGTTACTCGATTTAGAAGGTAATGTCATAGAACACATAGTATTTCATAGCGACGCAATTTCCGTGTGAATTCGTAAATGAGTGGGAGTGAGGGATGCAGTAAAGAAGGATTAGTGGATCAGAAATGAGATTGTCGTATCCGAAAGGAAAATCCTGTCGTTTCCATAGAAACGTTAGTCAATTTAGAAGGAAATGTCTTAGAACACATAGTATTTCATAGCGACGCAATTTCTGTGTGAATTCGTCAATGTGTGGGAGTGAGGGATGCAGTAAAGAAGGATTAGTGGATCGGAAATGTGATTGTCGTATCCCAAAAGAAAATCCTGTCGTTTCCATAGAAACGTGGCTCGATTTAGAGGGAAATGTCTTAGAACACATAGAATTTCATAGCGACGCAATTTCCATGTGAATTCGTCAATGTGTGGGAGTGAGGGATGCAGTAAAGAAGGATTAGTGGATCGGAAATGTGATTGTCGTATCCCAAAAGAAAATCCTGTAGTTTCCATAGAAACGTTACTCGATTTAGAAGGAAATGTCTTGGAACACATAGTATTTCATAGCGAAGCAATTTCCGTGTGAATTCGTCAATGAGTGGGAGTGAGGGATGCAGTAAAGAAGGATTTGTGGATCGGAAATGTGATTGTCGTATCCGAAAAGAAAATCCTGTCGTTTCCATAGGAACGTTACTCGATTTAGAAGGTAATGTCATAGAACACATAGTATTTCATAGCGACGCAATTTCCGTGTGAATTCGTAAATGAGTGGGAGTGAAGGATGCAGTAAAGAAGGATTAGTGGATCAGAAATGAGATTGTCGTATCCGAAAGGAAAATCCTGTCGTTTCCATAGAAACGTTAGTCAATTTAGAAGGAAATGTCTTACATACATAGTATTTCATAGCGACGCAATTTCTGTGTGAATTCGTCAATGTGTGGGAGTGAGGGATGCAGTAAAGAAGGATTAGTGGATCGGAAATGAGATTGTCGTATCCCAAAAGAAAATCCTGTCGTTTCCATAGAAACGTTACTCGATTTAGAAGGAAATGTCTTAGAACAAATAGTATTTCATGGCCACGCAATTTCCGTGTGAATTTGTCAATGTGTGGGAGGGAGGGATGCAGTAAAGAAGGATTAGTGGATCGGAAATGTGATTGTCTTATCCCAAAAGAAAATCCTGTCGTTTCCATAGAAACGTTACTCGATTTAGAAGGAAATGTCTTGGAACACATAGTATTTCATAGCGAAGCAATTTCCGTGTGAATTCGTCAATGTGTGGGAGTGAGGGATGCAGTAAAGAAGGATTAGTGGATCGGATATGAGATTGCCGTATCCCAAAAGAAAATCCTGTCGTTTCCATAGAAACGTTACTCGATTTAGAAGGAGAAGTCATAGAACCCGTAGTATTTCATAGCGACGCAATTTCCGTGTGAATTCGTCAGTGTAGGAGTGAGGGAAGCAGTAAAGAAGGATTAGTGGATCGGAAATGAGATTGTCGTATCCCAAAAGAAAATCCTGTCGTTTCCATAGATACGTTACTCGATTTAGAAGGAGAAGTCAAAGAACACATAGTATTTAATAGCGACGCAATTTCCGTGTGAATTCGTCAATGTGTGGGAGTGAGGGATGCAGTAAAGAAGGATTAGTGGATCGGAAATGTGATTGTCGTATCCCAAAAGAAAATCCTGTCGTTTCCATAGAAACGTTACTCGATTTCGAAGGAAATGTCTTAGAACACATAGTATTTCATAGCGACGCAAGTTCCGTGTGAATTCGTAAATGAGTGGGAGTGAGGGATGCAGTAAAGAAGGATTAGTGGATCTGAAATGAGATTGTCGTATCCCAAAAGAAAATCCTGTCGTTTCCATTGAAACGTTACTCAATTTAGAAGGAAATATCTTAGAACACATAGTATTTCATAGTGACGCAATTTCTTTGTGAATTCGTCAATGTGTGGGAGTGAGGGATGCAGTAAAGAAGGATTAGTGGATCGGAAATGAGATTGTCGTATCCCAAAAGAAAATCCTGTCGTTTCCATAGAAACGTTACTCGATTTAGAAGGAAATGTCTTAGAACACATAGTATTTCATAGCGACGCAATTTCCGTATGAATTTGTCAATGTGTGGGAGGGAGGGATGCAGTAAAGAAGGATTAGTGGATCGGAAATGTGATTGTCGTATCCCAAAAGAAAATCCTGTCGTTTCCATAGAAACGTGGCTCGATTTAGAGGGAAATGTCTTAGAACACATAGAATTTCATAGCGACGCAATTTCCATGTGAATTCGTCAATGTGTGGGAGTGAGGGATGCAGTAAAGAAGGATTAGTGGATCGGAAATGTGATTGTCGTATCCCAAAAGAAAATCCTGTAGTTTCCATAGAAACGTTACTCGATTTAGAAGGAAATGTCTTGGAACACATAGTATTTCATAGCGAAGCAATTTCCGTGTGAATTCGTCAATGAGTGGGAGTGAGGGATGCAGTAAAGAAGGATTTGTGGATCGGAAATGTGATTGTCGTATCCGAAAAGAAAATCCTGTCGTTTCCATAGGAACGTTACTCGATTTAGAAGGTAATGTCATAGAACACATAGTATTTCATAGCGACGCAATTTCCGTGTGAATTCGTAAATGAGTGGGAGTGAGGGATGCAGTAAAGAAGGATTAGTGGATCAGAAATGAGATTGTCGTATCCGAAAGGAAAATCCTGTCGTTTCCATAGAAACGTTAGTCAATTTAGAAGGAAATGTCTTACATACATAGTATTTCATAGCGACGCAATTTCTGTGTGAATTCGTCAATGTGTGGGAGTGAGGGATGCAGTAAAGAAGGATTAGTGGATCGGAAATGAGATTGTCGTATCCCAAAAGAAAATCCTGTCGTTTCCATAGAAACGTTACTCGATTTAGAAGGAAATGTCTTAGAACAAATAGTATTTCATGGCCACGCAATTTCCGTGTGAATTTGTCAATGTGTGGGAGGGAGGGATGCAGTAAAGAAGGATTAGTGGATCGGAAATGTGATTGTCTTATCCCAAAAGAAAATCCTGTCGTTTCCATAGAAACGTTACTCGATTTAGAAGGAAATGTCTTGGAACACATAGTATTTCATAGCGAAGCAATTTCCGTGTGAATTCGTCAATGTGTGGGAGTGAGGGATGCAGTAAAGAAGGATTAGTGGATCGGATATGAGATTGCCGTATCCCAAAAGAAAATCCTGTCGTTTCCATAGAAACGTTACTCGATTTAGAAGGAGAAGTCATAGAACCCGTAGTATTTCATAGCGACGCAATTTCCGTGTGAATTCGTCAGTGTAGGAGTGAGGGAAGCAGTAAAGAAGGATTAGTGGATCGGAAATGAGATTGTCGTATCCCAAAAGAAAATCCTGTCGTTTCCATAGATACGTTACTCGATTTAGAAGGAGAAGTCAAAGAACACATAGTATTTAATAGCGACGCAATTTCCGTGTGAATTCGTCAATGTGTGGGAGTGAGGGATGCAGTAAAGAAGGATTAGTGGATCGGAAATGTGATTGTCGTATCCCAAAAGAAAATCCTGTCGTTTCCATAGAAACGTTACTCGATTTCGAAGGAAATGTCTTAGAACACATAGTATTTCATAGCGACGCAAGTTCCGTGTGAATTCGTAAATGAGTGGGAGTGAGGGATGCAGTAAAGAAGGATTAGTGGATCTGAAATGAGATTGTCGTATCCCAAAAGAAAATCCTGTCGTTTCCATTGAAACGTTACTCAATTTAGAAGGAAATATCTTAGAACACATAGTATTTCATAGTGACGCAATTTCTTTGTGAATTCGTCAATGTGTGGGAGTGAGGGATGCAGTAAAGAAGGATTAGTGGATCGGAAATGAGATTGTCGTATCCCAAAAGAAAATCCTGTCGTTTCCATAGAAACGTTACTCGATTTAGAAGGAAATGTCTTAGAACACATAGTATTTCATAGCGACGCAATTTCCGTATGAATTTGTCAATGTGTGGGAGGGAGGGATGCAGTAAAGAAGGATTAGTGGATCGGAAATGTGATTGTCGTATCCCAAAAGAAAATCCTGTCGTTTCCATAGAAACGTGGCTCGATTTAGAGGGAAATGTCTTAGAACACATAGAATTTCATAGCGACGCAATTTCCATGTGAATTCGTCAATGTGTGGGAGTGAGGGATGCAGTAAAGAAGGATTAGTGGATCGGAAATGTGATTGTCGTATCCCAAAAGAAAATCCTGTAGTTTCCATAGAAACGTTACTCGATTTAGAAGGAAATGTCTTGGAACACATAGTATTTCATAGCGAAGCAATTTCCGTGTGAATTCGTCAATGAGTGGGAGTGAGGGATGCAGTAAAGAAGGATTTGTGGATCGGAAATGTGATTGTCGTATCCGAAAAGAAAATCCTGTCGTTTCCATAGGAACGTTACTCGATTTAGAAGGTAATGTCATAGAACACATAGTATTTCATAGCGACGCAATTTCCGTGTGAATTCGTAAATGAGTGGGAGTGAGGGATGCAGTAAAGAAGGATTAGTGGATCAGAAATGAGATTGTCGTATCCGAAAGGAAAATCCTGTCGTTTCCATAGAAACGTTAGTCAATTTAGAAGGAAATGTCTTACAACACATAGTATTTCATAGCGACGCAATATCTGTGTGAATTCGTCAATGTGTGGGAGTGAGGGATGCAGTAAAGAAGGATTAGTGGATCGGAAATGAGATTGTCGTATCCCAAAAGAAAATCCTGTCGTTTCCATAGAAACGTTACTCGATTTAGAAGGAAATGTCTTCGAACAAATAGTATTTCATAGCGACGCAATTTCCGTGTGAATTTGTCAATGTGTGGGAGGGAGGGATGCAGTAAAGAAGGATTAGTGGATCGGAAATGTGATTGTCGTATCCCAAAAGAAAATCCTGTCGTTTCCATAGAAACGTTGCTCGATTTAGAAGGAAATGTCTTAGAACACATAGAATTTCATAGCGACGCTATTTCCATGTGAATTCGTCAATGTGTGGGAGTGAGGGATGCAGTAAAGAAGGATTAGTGGATCGGAAATGTGATTGTCTTATCCCAAAAGAAAATCCTGTCGTTTCCATAGAAACGTTACTCGATTTAGAAGGAAATGTCTTGGAACACATAGTATTTCATAGCGAAGCAATTTCCGTGTGAATTCGTCAATGTGTGGGAGTGAGGGATGCAGTAAAGAAGGATTAGTGGATCGGATATGAGATTGCCGTATCCCAAAAGAAAATCCTGTCGTTTCCATAGAAACGTTACTCGATTTAGAAGGAGAAGTCATAGAACCCATAGTATTTCATAGCGACGCAATTTCCGTGTGAATTCGTCAGTGTAGGAGTGAGGGAAGCAGTAAAGAAGGATTAGTGGATCGGAAATGAGATTGTCGTATCCCAAAAGAAAATCCTGTCGTTTCCATAGAAACGTTACTCGATTTAGAAGGAGAAGTCAAAGAACACATAGTATTTAATAGCGACGCAATTTCCGTGTGAATTCGTCAATGTGTGGGAGTGAGGGATGCAGTAAAGATGGATTAGTGGATCGGAAATGTGATTGCCGTATCCCAAAAAAAAATCCTGTCGTTTCCATAGAAACGTTACTCGATTTAGAAGGAAATGTCTTAGAACACATAGTATTTCATAGCGACGCAAGTTCCGTGTGAATTCGTAAATGAGTGGGAGTGAGGGATGCAGTAAAGAAGGATTAGTGGATCTGAAAAGAGATTGTCGTATCCCAAAAGAAAATCCTGTCGTTTCCATAGAAACGTTACTCAATTTAGAAGGAAATGCCTTAGAACACATAGTATTTCATAGCGACGCAATTTCTGTGTGAATTCGACAATGTGTGGGGGTGAGGGATGCAGTAAAGAAGGATTAGTGGATCGGAAATGAGATTGTCGTATCCCAAAAGAAAATCCTGTCGTTTCCATAGAAACGTTACTCGATTTAGAAGGAAATGTCTTAGAACACATAGTATTTCATAGCGACGCAATTTCCGTATGAATTTGTCAATGTGTGGGAGGGAGGGATGCAGTAAAGAAGGATTAGTGGATCGGAAATGTGATTGTCGTATCCCAAAATAAAATCCTGTCGTTTCCATAGAAACGTGGCTCGATTTAGAGGGAAATGTCTTAGGACACATAGAATTTCATAGCGACGCAATTTCCATGTGAATTCGTCAATGTGTGGGAGTGAGGGATGCAGTAAAGAAGGATTAGTGGATCGGAAATGTGATAGTCGTATCCCAAAAGAAAATCATGTAGTTTCCATAGAAACGTTACTCGATTTAGAAGGAAATGTCTTGGAACACATAGTATTTCATAGCGAAGCAATTTCCGTGTGAATTCGTCAATGAGTGGGAGTGAGGGATGCAGTAAAGAAGGATTAGTGGATCGGAAATGAGATTGCCGTATCCCAAAAGAAAATCCTGTCGTTTCCATAGAAACGTTACTCGATTTAGAAGGAGAAGTCATAGAACCCATAGTATTTAATAGCGACGCAATTTCCGTGTGAATTCGTCAATGTGTGGGAGTGAGGGATGCAGTAAAGATGGATTAGTGGATCGGAAATGTGATTGTCGTATCCCAAAAGAAAATCCTGTCGTTTCCATAGAAACGTTACTCGATTTCGAAGGAAATGTCTTAGAACACATAGTATTTCATAGCGACGCAAGTTCCGTGTGAATTCGTAAATGAGTGGGAGTGAGGGATGCAGTAAAGAAGGATTAGTGGATCAGAAATGAGATTGTCGTATCCCAAAAGAAAATCCTGTCGTTTCCATAGAAACGTTACTCAATTTAGAAGGAAATGTCTTAGAACACATAGTATTTCATAGCGACGCAATTTCTGTGTGAATTCGTCAATGTGTGGGAGTGAGGGATGCAGTAAAGAAGGATTAGTGGATCGGAAATGAGATTGTCGTATCCCAAAAGAAAATCCTGTCGTTTCCATAGAAACGTTACTCGATTTAGAAGGAAATGTCTTAGAACACATAGTATTTCATAGCGACGCAATTTCCGTATGAATTTGTCAATGTGTGGGAGGGAGGGATGCAGTAAAGAAGGATTAGTGGATCGGAAATGTGATTGTCGTATCCCAAAAGAAAATCCTGTCGTTTCCATAGAAACGTGGCTCGATTTAGAGGGAAATGTCTTAGAACACATAGAATTTCATAGCGACGCAATTTCCATGTGAATTCGTCAATGAGTGGGAGTGAGAGATGCAGTAATGAAGGATTAGTGGATCGGAAATGAGATTGCTGTATCCCAAAAGAAAATCCTGTCGTTTCCATAGAAACGTTAGTCGATTTAGAAGGAGAAGTCATAGAACCCATAGTATTTCATAGCGACGCAATTTCCGTGTGATTTCGTCAGTGTGGGAGTGAGTGATGCAGTAAAGAAGGATTAGTGGATCGGAAATGAGATTGTCGTATCCCAAAAGAAAATCCTGTCGTTTCCATAGAAACGTTACTCGATTTAGAAGGAGAAGTCATAGAACACATAGTATTTCATAGCGACGCAATTTCCGTATGAATTTGTCAATGTGTGGGAGGGAGGGATGCAGTAAAGAAGGATTAGTGGATCGGAAATGAGATTGTCGTATCCCAAAAGAAAATCCTGTCGTTTCCATAGAAACGTTACTGGATTTAGAAGGAGAAGTCATAGAACCCATAGTATTTCATAGCGACGCAATTTTTGTGTGAATTGGTCAATGAGTGGGAGTGAGGGATGCAGTAAAGAAGGATTAGTGGATCGGAAATGTGTTTGTCGTATCCCAAAAGAAAATCCTGTCGTTTCCATAGAAACGTTACTCGATTTAGAAGGAAATGTCTTGGAGCACATAGTATTTCATAGCGACGCAGTTACCGTGTGAATTCGTCAATGTGTGGGAGTGAGGGATGCAGTAAAGAAGGATTAGTGGATCGGAAATGTGATTGTCGTATCCCAAAAGAAAATCCTGTCGTTTCCATAGAAACGTTACTCGATTTAGAAGGAAATGTCTTAGAGCACATAGTATTTCATAGCGACGCAATTTCCGTGTGAATTCGTCAATGTGTGGGAGTGAGGGATGCAGTAAAGAAGGATTAGTGGATCGGAAATGTGATTGTCGTATCCGAAAAGAAAATCCTGTCGTTTCCATAGGAACGTTACTGGATTTAGAAGGAAATGTCATAGAACACATAGTATTTCATAGCGACTCAATTTCCGTGTGAATTCGTAAATGAGTGGGAGTGAGGGATGCAGTAAAGAAGGATTAGTGGATCAAAAATGAGATTGTCGTATCCGAAAGGAAAATCCTGTCGTTTCCATAGAAACGTTAATCAATTTAGAAGGAAATGTCTTAGAACACATAATATTTCATAGCGACGCAATTTCTGTGTGAATTCGTCAATGTGTGGGAGTGAGGGATGCAGTAAAGAAGGATTAGTGGATCGGAAATGAGATTGTCGTATCCCAAAAGAAAATCCCTTCGTTTCCATAGAAACGTTACTCGATTTAGAAGGAAATGTCTTAGAACAAATAGTATTTCATAGCGACGCAATTTCCGTGTGAATTTGTCAATGTGTGGGAGGGAGGGATGCAGTAAAGAAGTCTTAGTGGATCGGAAATGTGATTGTCATATCCCAAAAGAAAATCCTGTCTTTTCCATAGAAACGTGGCTCGATTTAGAGGGAAATGTCTTAGAACACATAGAATTTCATAGCGACGCAATTTCCATGTGAATTCGTCAATGAGTGGGAGTGAGGGATGCAGTAAAGAAGGATTAGTGGATCGGAAATGAGATTGCCGTATCCCAAAAGAAAATCCAGTCGTTTCCATAGAAACGTTACTCGATTTAGAGGGAGAAGTCATAGAACCCATAGTATTTCATAGCGACGCAATTTAAGTGTCATTTCGTCAGTGTGGGAGTGAGTGACGCAGTAAAGAAGGATTAGTGGATCGGAAATGAGATTGTCGTATCCCAAAAGAAAATCCTGTCGTTTCCATAGAAACGTTACTCGATTTAGAAGGAGAAGTCATAGAACACATAGTATTTAATAGCGACGCAATTTCCGTGTGAATTCGTCAATGTGTGGGAGTGAGGGATGCAGTAAAGAAGGATTAGTGGATCGGAAATGTGATTGTCGTATCCCCAAAGAAAATCCTGTCGTTTGCATAGAAACGTTACTCGATTTCGAAGGAAATGTCTTAGAACACATAGTATTTCATAGCGACGCATTTTCCGTGTGAATTTGTCAATGAGTGGGAGTGAGGGATGCAGTAAAGAAGGATTAGTGGATCGGAAATGAGATTGTCGTATCCCAAAAGAAAATCCTGTCGTTTCCATAGAAACGTTACTCGATTTAGAAGGTGAAGTCATAGAACCCATAGTATTTCATAGCGACGCAATTTCCGTGTGAATTCGTCAGTGTGGGAGTGAGGGATGCAGTAAAGAAGGATTAGTGGATCGGAAATGAGATTGTCGTATCCCAAAAGAAAATCCTGTCGTTTCCATAGATACGTTACTCGATTTAGAAGGAGAAGTCATAGAACACATAGTATTTAATAGCGACGCAATTTCCGTGTGAATTGGTCAATGTGTGGGAGTGAGGGATGCAGTAAAGAAGGATTAGTCGATCGGAAATGTGATTGTCGTATCCCAAAAGAAAATCCTGTCGTTTCCATAGAAACGTTACTCGATTTCGAAGGAAATGTCTTAGAACACATAGTATTTCAAAGCGACGCAATTTCCGTGTGAATTTGTCAATGAGTGGGAGTGAGGGATGCAGTAAAGAAGGATAAGTGGATCGGAAATGAGATTGTCGTATCCCAAAAGAAAATCCTGTCGTTCCCATAGAAAAGTTACTCGATTTAGAAGGAAATGTCTTAGAACACATAGTATTTCATAGCGACGCAATTTCCGTGTGAATTCGTCAATGAGTGGGAGTGAGGGATGCAGTAAAGAAGGATTAGTGGATCGGAAATGAGATTGTCGTATCCCAAAAGAAAATCCTGTCGTTTCCATAGAAACGTTACTGGATTTAGAAGGAGAAGTCATAGAACCCATAGTATTTCATAGCGACGCAATTTCTGTGTGAATTGGTCAATGAGTGGGAGTGAGGGATGCAGTAAAGAAGGATTAGTTGATCGGAAATGAGATTGTCGTATCCCAAAAGAAAATCCTGTCGTTTCCATAGAAACGATACTCGATTTAGAAGGAGAAGTCATAGAACCCATAGTATTTCATAGCGTCGCAATTTCCGTGTGAATTCGTCAATGTGTGGGAGTGAGGGATGCAGTAAAGAAGGATTAGTGGATCGGAAATGTGATTGTCGTATCCCAAAAGAAAATCCTGTCGTTTCCATAGAAACGTTACTCGATTTAGAAGGAAATGTCTTAGAGCACATAGTATTTCATAGCGACGCAATTACCGTGTGAATTCGTCAATGTGTGGGAGTGAGGGATGCAGTAAAGAAGGATTAGTGGATCGGAAATGTGATTGTCGTATCCCAAAAGAAAATCCTGTCGTTTCCATAGAAACGTTACTGGATTTAGTAGGAGAAGTCATAGAACCCATAGTATTTCATAGCGACGCAATTTCTGTGTGAATTGGTCAATGAGTGGGAGTGAGGGATGCAGTAAAGAAGGATTAGTGGATCGGAAATGAGATTGTCGTATCCCAAAAGAAAATCCTGTCGTTTCCATAGAAACGTTACTCGATTTAGAAGGAGAAGTCATAGAACCCTTAGTAATTCGTAGCGTCGCAATTTCCGTGTGAATTCGTCAATGTGTGGGAGTGAGGGATGCAGTAAAGAAGGATTAGTGGAACGGAAATGTGATTGTCGTATCCCAAAAGAAAATCCTGTCGTTTCCATAGAAACGTTACTCGATTTAGACGGAGAAGTCATAGAACCCATAGTATTTCATAGCGTCGCAATTTCCGTGTGAATTCGTCAATGTGTGGGAGTGAGGGATGCAGTAAAGAAGGATTAGTGGATCGGAAATGTGATTGTCGTATCCCAAAAGAAAATCCTGTCGTTTCCATAGAAACGTTACTCGATTTAGAAGGAAATGTCTTAGAGCACATAGTATTTCATAGCGACGCAATTTCCGGGTGAATTCGTCAATGTGTGGGAGTGAGGGATGCAGTAAAGAAGGATTAGTGGATCGGAAATGTGATTGTCGTATCCGAAAAGAAAATCCTGTCGTTTCCATAGGAACGTTACTCGATTTAGAAGGAAATGTCATAGAACACATAGTATTTCATAGCGACGCAATTTCCGTGTGAATTCGTAAATGAGTGGGAGTGAGGGATGCAGTAAAGAAGGATTAGTGGATCAGAAATGAGATTGTCGTATCCGAAAGGAAAATCCTGTCGTTTCCATAGAAACGTTAATCAATTTAGAAGGAAATGTCTTAGAACACATAGTATTTCATAGCGACGCAATTTCTGTGTGAATTCGTCAATGTGTGGGAGTGAGGGATGTAGTAAAGAAGGATTAGTGGATCGGAAATGAGATTGACGTATCCCAAAAGAAAATCCTGCCGTTTCCATAGAAACGTTACTCGATTTTGAAGGAAATGTCTTAGAACACATAGTATTTCATAGCGACGCAATTTCCGTGTGAATTCGTCAATGTGTGGGAGTGAGGGATGCAGTAAAGAAGGATTAGTGGATCGGAAATGTGATTGTCGTATCCCAAAAGAAAATCCTGTCGTTTCCATAGAAACGTTACTCGATTTCGAAGGAAATGTCTTAGAACACATAGTATTTCATAGCGACGCAAGTTCCGTGTGAATTCGTAAATGAGTGGGAGTGAGGGATGCAGTAAAGAAGGATTAGTGGATCAGAAATGAGACTGTCGTATCCCAAAAGAAAATCCTGTCGTTTCCATAGAAACGTTACTCAATTTAGAAGGAAATTACTTAGAACACAATGTATTTCATAGCGACGCAATTTCTGTGTGAATTCGTCAATGTGTGGGAGTGAGGGATGCAGTAAAGAAGGATTGGTGGATCGGAAATGAGATTGTCGTATCCCAAAAGAAAATCCTGTCGTTTCCATAGAAACGTTACTCGATTTAGAAGGAAATGTCTTAGAACACATAGTATTTTAGAGCGACGCAATTTCCGTATGAATTTGTCAATGTGTGGGAGGGAGGGATGCAGTAAAGAAGGATTAGTGGATCGGAAATGTGATTGTCGTATCCCAAAAGGAAATCCTGTCGTTTCCATAGAAACGTGGCTCGATTTAGAGGGAAATGTCTTAGAACACATAGAATTTCATAGCGACGCAATTTCCATGTGAATTCGTCAATGTGTGGGAGTGAGGGATGCAGTAAAGAAGGATTAGTGGATCGGAAATGTGATTGTCGTATCCCAAAAGAAAATCCTGTCGTTTCCATAGAAACGTTACTCGATTTAGAAGGAAATGTCTTGGAACACATAGTATTTCATAGCGAAGCAATTTCCGTGTGAATTCGTCAATGAGTGGGAGTGAGGGATGCAGTAAAGAAGGATTAGTGGATCGGAAATGAGATTGCCGTATCCCAAAAGAAAATCCTGTCGTTTCCATAGAAACGTTACTCGATTTAGAAGGAGAAGTCATAGAACCCATAGTATTTCATAGCGACGCAATTTCCGTGTGATTTCGTCAGTGTGGGAGTGAGTGATGCAGTAAAGAAGGATTAGTGGATCGGAAATGAGATTGTCGTATCCCAAAAGAAAATCCTGTCGTTTCCATAGAAACGTTACTCGATTTAGAAGGAGAATTCATAGAACCCATAGTATTTCATAGCGACGCAATTTCAGTTTGAATTGGTCAATGAGTGGGAGTGAGGGATACAGTAAAGAAGGATTAGTGGATCGGAAATGAGATTGTCGTATCCCGAAAGAAAATCCTGTCGTTTCCATAGAAACGTTACTCGATTTAGAAGGAAATGTCTTAGAACACATAGTATTTCATAGCGACGCAATTTCCGTATGAATTTGTCAATGTGTGGGAGGGAGGGATGCAGTAAAGAAGGATTAGTGGATCGGAAATGTGATTGTCGTATCCCAAAAGAAAATCCTGTTGTTTCCATAGAAACGTGGCTCGATTTAGAGGGAAATGTCTTAGAACACATAGAATTTCATAGCGACGCATTTTCCATGTGAATTCGTCAATGTGTGGGAGTGAGGGATGCAGTAAAGAAGGATTAGTGGATCGGAAATGTGATTGTCATATCCCAAAAGAAAATCCTGTAGTTTCCATAGAAACGTTACTCGATTTAGAAGGAAATGTCTTGGAACACATAGTATTTCATAGCGAAGCAATTTCCGCGTGAATTCGTCAATGAGTGGGAGTGAGGGATGCAGTAAAGAAGGATTAGTGGATCGGAAATGAGATTGCCGTATCCCAAAAGAAAATCCTGTCGATTCCATAGAAACGTTACTCGATTTAGAAGGAGAAGTCATAGAACCCATAGTATTTCATAGCGACGCAATTTCCGTGTGAATTCGTCAGTGTGGGTGTGAGGGATGCAGTAAAGAAGGATTAGTGGATCGGAAATGAGATTGTCGTATCCCAAAAGAAAATCCTGTCGTTTCCATAGAAACGTTACTCGATTTAGAAGGAAATGTCTTTGAACACATAGTATTTCATAGCGAAGCAATTTCCGTGTGAATTCGTCAATGTGTGGGAGTGAGGGATGCAGTAAAGAAGGATTAGTGGATCGGAAATGAGATTGCCGTATCCCAAAAGAAAATCCTGTCGTTTCCATAGAAACGTTACTCGATTTAGAAGGAGAAGTCATAGAACCCATAGTATTTCATAGCGACGCAATTTCCGTGTGAATTCGTCAATGTGGGAGTGAGGGATGCAGTAAAGACGGATTAGTGGATCGGAAATGAGATTGTCGTATCCCAAAAGAAAATCCTGTCGTTTCCATAGAAACGTTACTCTATTTAGAAGGAGAAGTCATAGAACACATAGTATTTAATAGCGACGCAATTTCCGTGTGAATTCGTCAATGTGTGGGAGTGAGGGATGCAGTAAAGAAGGATTAGTGGATCGGAAATGTGATTGTCGTATCCCAAAAGAAAATCCTGTCGTTTCCATAGAAACGTTACTCGATTTCGAAGGAAATGTCTTAGAACACATAGTATTTCATAGCGACGCAAGTTCCGTGTGAATTCGTAAATGAGTGGGAGTGAGGGATGCAGTAAAGAAGGATTAGTGGATCAGAAATGAGATTGTCGTATCCCAAAAGAAAATCCTGTCGTTTCCATAGAAACGTTACTCGATTTAGAAGGAGAAGTCATAGAACACATAGTATTTAATAGCGACGCAATTTCCGTGTGAATTCGTCAATGTGTGGGAGTGAGGGATGCAGTAAAGAAGGATTAGTGGATCGGAAATGAGATTGTCGTATCCCAAAAGAAAATCCTGTCGTTTCCATAGAAACGTTACTCGATTTAGAAGGAAATGTCTTAGAACACATAGTATTTCATAGCGACGCAATTTCCGTATGAATTTGTCAATGTGTGGGAGGGAGGGATGCAGTAAAGAAGGATTAGTGGATCGGAAATGTGATTGTCGTATCCCAAAAGAAAATCCTGTCGTTTCCATAGAAGCGTGGCTCGATTTAGAGGGAAATGTCTTAGAACACATAGAATTTCATAGCGACGCAATTTCCATGTGAATTCGTCAATGAGTGGGAGTGAGGGATGCAGTAAAGAAGGATTAGTGGATCGGAAATGAGATTGCCGTATCCCAAAAAAAAATCCTGTCGTTTCCATAGAAACGTTACTCGATTTAGAAGGAGAAGTCATAGAACCCATAGTATTTCATAGCGACGCAATTTCCGTGTGATTTCGTCAGTGTGGGAGTGAGTGATGCAGTAAAGAAGGATTAGTGGATCGGAAATGAGATTGTCGTATCCCAAAAGAAAATCCTGTCGTTTCCATAGAAACGTTACTCGATTTAGAAGGAGAAGTCATAGAACACATAGTATTTCATAGCGACGCAATTTCCGTATGAATTTGTCAATGTGTGGGAGGGAGGGATGCAGTAAAGAAGGATTAGTGGATCGGAAATGAGATTGTCGTATCCCAAAAGAAAATCCTGTCGTTTCCATAGAAACGTTACTGGATTTACAAGGAGAAGTCATAGAACCCATAGTATTTCATAGCGACGCAATTTTTGTGTGAATTGGTCAATGAGTGGGAGTGAGGGATGCAGTAAAGAAGGATTAGTGGATCGGAAATGAGATTGTCGTATCCCAAAAGAAAATCCTGTCGTTTCCATAGAAACGATACTCGATTTAGAAGGAGAAGTCATAGAACCCATAGTATTTCATAGCGTCGCAATTTCCGTGTGAATTCGTCAATGTGTGGGAGTGAGGGATGCAGTAAAGAAGGATTAGTGGATCGGAAATGTGTTTGTCGTATGCCAAAAGAAAATCCTGTCGTTTCCATAGAAACGTTACTCGATTTAGAAGGAAATGTCTTGGAGCACATAGTATTTCATAGCGACGCAATTACCGTGTGAATTCGTCAATGTGTGGGAGTGAGGGATGCAGTAAAGAAGGATTAGGGATCGGAAATGAGATTGTCGTATCCCAAAAGAAAATCCTGTCGTTTCCATAGAAACGTTACTGGATTTAGAAGGAGAAGTCATAGAACCCATAGTATTTCATAGCGACGCAATTTCTGTGTGAATTCGTCAATGAGTGGGAGTGAGGGATGCAGTAAAGAAGGATTAGTGGATCGGAAATGAGATTGCCGTATCCCAAAAGAAAATCCTGTCGTTTCCACAGAAACGTTACTGGATTTAGAAGGAGTAGTCATAGAACCCATAGTATTTCATAGCGACGCAATTTCTGTGTGAATTGGTCAATGAGTGGGAGTGAGGGATGCAGTAAAGAAGGATTAGTGGATCGGATATGAGATTGTCGTATCCCAAAAGAAAATCCTGTCGTTTCCATAGAAACGTTACTCGATTTAGAAGGAGAAGTCATAGAACCCATAGTAATTCGTAGCGTCGCAATTTCCGTGTGAATTCGTCAATGTGTGGGAGTGAGGGATGCAGTAAAGAAGGATTAGTGGATCGGAAATGTGATTGTCGTATCCCAAAAGAAAATCCTGTCGTTTCCATAGAAACGTTACTCGATTTAGACGGAGGAGTCATAGAACCCATAGTATTTCATAGCGTCGCAATTTCCATCTGAATTCGTCAATGTGTGGGAGAGAGGATGCAGTAAAGTAGGATTAGTGGATCGGAAATGTGATTGTCGTATCCCAAAAGAAAATCCTGTCGTTACCATAGAAACGTTACTCGATTTAGAAGGAAATGTCTTAGAGCACATAGTATTTCATAGCGACGCAATTTCCGTGTGAATTCGTCAATGTATGGGAGTGAGGGATGCAGTAAAGAAGGATTAGTGGATCGGAAATGTGATTGTCGTATCCGAAAAGAAAATCCTGTCGTTTCCATAGGAACGTTACTCGATTTAGAAGGAAATGTCATAGAACACATAGTATTTCATAGCGACGCAATTTCCGTGTGAATTCGTAAATGAGTGGGAGTGAGGGATGCAGTAAAGAAGGATTAGTGGATCAGAAATGAGATTGTCGTATCCGAAAGGAAAATCCTGTCGTTTCCATAGAAACGTTAATCAATTTAGAAGGAAATGTCTTAGAACACATAGTATTTCATAGCGACGCAATTTCTGTGTGAATTCGTCAATGTGTGGGAGTGAGGTTTGCAGTAAAGAAGGATTAGTGGTTCGGAAATGAGATTGTCGTATCCCAAAAGAAAATCCCTACGTTTCCATAGAAACGTTACTCGATTTAGAAGGAAATGTCTTAGAACAAATAGTATTTCATAGCGACGCAATTTCCGTGTGAATTTGTCAATGTGTGGGAGGGTGGGATGCAGTAAAGAAGGATTAGTGGATCGGAAATGTGACTGTCGTATCCCAAAAGAAAATCCTGTCTTTTCCATAGAAACGTGGCTCGATTTAGAGGGAAATGTCTTAGAACACATAGAATTTCATAGCGACGTAATTTCCATGTGAATTCGTCAATGAGTGGGAGTGAGGGATGCAGTAAAGAAGGATTAGTGGATCGGAAATGAGATTGCCGTATCCCAAAAGAAAATCCTGTCGTTTCCATAGAAACGTTACTCGATTTAGAAGGAAATGTCTTTGAACACATAGTATTTCATAGCGAAGCAATTTCCGTGTGAATTCGTCAATGTGTGGGAGTGAGGGATGCAGTAAAGAAGGATTAGTGGATCGGAAATGTGATTGTCGTATCCCAAAAGAAAATCCTGTTGTTTCCATAGAAACGTGGCTCGATTTAGAGGGAAATGTCTTAGAACACATAGAATTTCATAGCGACGCATTTTCCATGTGAATTCGTCAATGTGTGGGAGTGAGGGATGCAGTAAAGAAGGATTAGTGGATCGGAAATGTGATTGTCGTATCCCAAAAGAAAATCCTGTAGTTTCCATAGAAACGTTACTCGATTTAGAAGGAAATGTCTTGGATCACATAGTATTTCATAGCGAAGCAATTTCCGTGTGAATTCGTCAATGAGTGGGAGTGAGGGATGCAGTAAAGAAGGATTAGTGGATCGGAAATGAGATTGCCGTATCCCAAAAGAAAATCCTGTCGATTCCATAGAAACGTTACTCGATTTAGAAGGAGAAGTCATAGAACCCATAGTATTTCATAGCGACGCAATTTCCGTGTGAATTCGTCAGTGTGTGTGTGAGGGATGCAGTAAAGAAGGATTAGTGGATCGGAAATGAGATTGTCGTATCCCAAAAGAAAATCCTGTCGTTTCCATAGAAACGTTACTCGATTTAGAAGGAAATGTCTTTGAACACATAGTATTTCATAGCGAAGCAATTTCCGTGTGAATTCGTCAATGTGTGGGAGTGAGGGATGCAGTAAAGAAGGATTAGTGGATCGGAAATGAGATTGCCGTATCCCAAAAGAAAATCCTGTCGTTTCCATAGAAACGTTACTCGATTTAGAAGGAGAAGTCATAGAACCCATAGTATTTCATAGCGACGCAATTTCCGAGTGAATTCGTCAGTGTGGGAGTGAGGGATGCAGTAAAGACGGATTAGTGGATCGGAAATGAGATTGTCGTATCCCAAAAGAAAATCCTGTCGTTTCCATAGAAACGTTACTCGATTTAGAAGGAGAAGTCATAGAACACATAGTATTTAATAGCGACGCAATTTCCGTGTGAATTCGTCAATGTGTGGGAGTGAGGGATGCAGTAAAGAAGGATTAGTGGATCGGAAATGTGATTGTCGTATCCCAAAAGAAAATCCTGTCGTTTCCATAGAAACGTTACTCGATTTCGAAGGAAATGTCTTAGAACACATAGTATTTCATAGCGACGCAAGTTCCGTGTGAATTCGTAAATGAGTGGGAGTGAGGGATGCAGTAAAGAAGGATTAGTGGATCAGAAATGAGATTGTCGTATCCCAAAAGAAAATCCTGTCGTTTCCATAGAAACGTTACTCGATTTAGAAGGAGAAGTCATAGAACACATAGTATTTAATAGCGACGCAATTTCCGTGTGAATTCGTCAATGTGTGGGAGTGAGGGATGCAGTAAAGAAGGATTAGTGGATCGGAAATGAGATTGTCGTACCCCAAAAGAAAATCCTGTCGTTTCCATAGAAACGTTACTCGATTTAGAAGGAAATGTCTTAGAACACATAGTATTTCATAGCGACGCAATTTCCGTATGAATTTGTCAATGTGTGGGAGGGAGGGATGCAGTAAAGAAGGATTAGTGGATCGGAAATGTGATTGTCGTATCCCAAAAGAAAATCCTGTCGTTTCCATAGAAACGTGGCTCGATTTAGAGGGAAATGTCTTAGAACACATAGAATTTCATAGCGACGCAATTTCCATGTGAATTCGTCAATGAGTGGGAGTGAGGGATGCAGTAAAGAAGGATTAGTGGATCGGAAATGAGATTGCCGTATCCCAAAAGAAAATCCTGTCGTTTCCATAGAAACGTTACTCGATTTAGAAGGAGAAGTCATAGAACCCATAGTATTTCATAGCGACGCAATTTCCGTGTGATTTCGTCAGTGTGGGAGTGAGTGATGCAGTAAAGAAGGATTAGTGGATCGGAAATGAGATTGTCGTATCCCAAAAGAAAATCCTGTCGTTTCCATAGAAACGTTACTCGATTTAGAAGGAGAAGTCATAGAACACATAATCTTTCATAGCGACGCAATTTCCGTATGAATTTGTCAATGTGTGGGAGGGAGGGATGCAGTAAAGAAGGATTAGTGGATCGGAAATGAGATTGTCGTATCCCAAAAGAAAATCCTGTCGTTTCCATAGAAACGTTACTGGATTTAGAAGGAGAAGTCATAGAACCCATAGTATTTCATAGCGACGCAATTTTTGTGTGAATTGGTCAATGAGTGGGAGTGAGGGATGCAGTAAAGAAGGATTAGTGGATCGGAAATGAGATTGTCGTATCCCAAAAGAAAATCCTGTCGTTTCCATAGAAACGATACTCGATTTAGAAGGAGAAGTCATAGAACCCATAGTATTTCATAGCGTCGCAATTTCCGTGTGAATTCGTCAATGTGTGGGAGTGAGGGATGCAGTAAAGAAGGATTAGTGGATCGGAAATGTGTTTGTCGTATGCCAAAAGAAAATCCTGTCGTTTCCATAGAAACGTTACTCGATTTAGAAGGAAATGTCTTGGAGCACATAGTATTTCATAGCGACGCAATTACCGTGTGAATTCGTCAATGTGTGGGAGTGAGGGATGCAGTAAAGAAGGATTAGTGGATCGGAAATGTGATTGTCGTATCCCAAAAGAAAATCCTGTCGTTTCCATAGAAACGTTACTGGATTTAGAAGGAGAAGTCATAGAACCCATAGTATTTCATAGCGACGCAATTTCTGTGTGAACTGGTCAATGAGTGGGAGTGAGGGATGCAGTAAAGAAGGATTAGTGGATCGGAAATGAGATTGTCGTATCCCAAAAGAAAATCCTGTCGTTTCCATAGAAACGTTACTTGATTTAGAAGGAGAAGTCATAGAACCCATAGTATTTCATAGCGTCGCAATTTCCGTGTGAATTCGTCAATGTGTGGGAGTGAGGGATGCAGTAAAGAAGGATTAGTGGATCGGAAATGGGATTGTCGTATCCCAAAAGAAAATCCTGTCGTTTCCACAGAAACGTTACTCGATTTAGAAGGAGAAGTCATAGAACCCATAGTATTTCATAGCGTCGCAATTTCCGTGTGAATTCGTCAATGTGTGGGAGTGAGGGATGCAGTAAAGAAGGATTAGTGGATCGGAAATGTGATTGTCGTATCCCAAAAGAAAATCCTGTCGTTTCCATAGAAACGTTACTCGATTTAGAAGGAGAAGTCATAGAACCCATAGTATTTCATAGCGACGCAATTTCCGTCTCATTTCGTCAGTGTGGGAGTGAGTGATGCAGTAAAGAAGGATTAGTGGATCGGAAATGAGATTGTCGTATCCCAAAAGAAAATCCTGTCGTTTCCATAGAAACGTTACTCGATTTAGAAGGAGAAGTCATAGAACACATAGTATTTAATAGCGACGCTATTTCCGTGTGAATTCGTCAATGTGTGGGAGTGAGGGATGCAGTAAAGAAGGATTAGTGGATCGGAAATGTGATTGTCGTATCCCAAAAGAAAATCCTGTCGTTTCCATAGAAACGTTACTCGATTTAGAAGGAAATGTCTTAGAACACATAGTATTTCATAGCGACGCATTTTCCGTGTGAATTTGTCAATGAGCGGGAGTGAGGGATGCAGTAAAGTAGGATTAGTGGATCGGAAATGAGATTGTCGTATCCCAAAAGAAAATCCTGTCGTTTCCATAGAAACGTTACTGGATTTAGAAGGAGAAGTCATAGAACCCATGGTATTTCATAGCGACGCAATTTCTGTGTGAATTTGTCAATGAGTGGGAGTGAGGGATGCAGTAAAGAAGGATTAATGGATCGGAAATGAGATTGCCGTATCCCAAAAGAAAATCCTGTCGTTTCCATAGAAACGATACTCGATTTAGAAGGAGAAGTCATAGAACCCATAGTATTTCATAGCGTCGCAATTTCCGTGTGAATTCGTCAATGTGTGGGAGTGAGGGATGCAGTAAAGAAGGATTAGTGGATCGGAAATGTGATTGTCGTATCCCAAAAGAAAATCCTGTCGTTTCCATAGAAACGTTACTCGATTTAGAAGGAAATGTCTTAGAGCACATAGTATTTCATAGCGACGCAATTACCGTGTGAATTCGTCAATGTGTGGGAGTGAGGGATGCAGTAAAGAAGGATTAGTGGATCGGAAATGTGATTGTCGTATCCCAAAAGAAAATCCTGTCGTTTCCATAGAAACGTTACTCGATTTAGAAGGAGAAGTCATAGAACCCATAGTATTTCATAGCGACGCAATTTCTGTCTCATTTCGTCAGTGTGGGAGTGAGTGATGCAGTAAAGAAGGATTAGTGGATCGGAAATGAGATTGTCGTATCCCAAAAGAAAATCCTGTCGTTTCCATAGAAACGTTACTCGATTTAGAAGGAGAAGTCATAGAACCCATAGTAATTCGTAGCGTCGCAATTTCCGTGTGAATTCGTCAATGTGTGGGAGTGAGGGATGCAGTAAAGAAGGATTAGTGGATCGGAAATGTGATTGTCGTATCCCAAAAGAAAATCCTGTCGTTTCCATAGAAACGTTACTCGATTTAGACGGAGAAGTCATAGAACCCATAGTATTTCATAGCGTCGCAATTTCCGTCTGAATTCGTCAATGTGTGGGAGAGAGGGATGCAGTAAAGTAGGATTAGTGGATCGGAAATGTGATTGTCGTATCCCAAAAGAAAATCCTGTCGTTACCATAGAAACGTTACTCGATTTAGAAGGAAATGTCTCAGAACAAATAGTATTTCATAGCGACGCAATTTCCGTGTGAATTTGTCAATGTGTGGGAGGGTGGGATGCAGTAAAGAAGGATTAGTGGATCAGAAATGAGATTGTCGTATCCGAAAGGAAAATCCTGTCGTTTCCATAGAAACGTTAATCAATTTAGAAGGAAATGTCTTAGAACACATAGTATTTCATAGCGACGCAATTTCTGTGTGAATTCGTCAATGTGTGGGAGTGAGGGATGCAGTAAAGAAGGATTAGTGGATCGGAAATGAGATTGTCGTATCCCAAAAGAAAATCCCTTCGTTTCCATAGAAACGTTACTCGATTTAGAAGGAAATGTCTCAGAACAAATAGTATTTCATAGCGACGCAATTTCCGTGTGAATTTGTCAATGTGTGGGAGGGTGGGATGCAGTAAAGAAGGATTAGTGGATCGGAAATGTGACTGTCGTATCCCAAAAGAAAATCCTGTCTTTTCCATAGAAACGTGGCTCGATTTAGAGGGAAATGTCTTAGAACACATAGAATTTCATAGCGACGCAATTTCCATGTGAATTCGTCAATGAGTGGGAGTGAGGGATGCAGTAAAGAAGGATTAGTGGATCGGAAATGAGATTGCCGTATCCCAAAAGAAAATCCTGTCGTTTCCATAGAAACGTTACTCGATTTAGAAGGAGAAGTCATAGAACCCATAGTATTTCATAGCGACGCAATTTCCGTGTCATTTCGTCAGTGTGGGAGTGAGTGATGCAGTAAAGAAGGATTAGTGGATCGGAAATGAGATTGTCGTATCCCAAAAGAAAATCCTGTCGTTTCCATAGAAACGTTACTCGATTTAGAAGGAGAAGTCATAGAACACATAGTATTTAATAGCGACGCAATTTCCGTGTGAATTCGTCAATGTGTGGGAGTGAGGGATGCAGTAAAGAAGGATTAGTGGATCGGAAATGAGATTGTCGTATCCCAAAAGAAAATCCTGTCGTTTCCATAGAAACGTGGCTCGATTTAGAGGGAAATGTCTTAGAACACATAGAATTTCATAGCGACGCAATTTCCATGTGAATTCGTCAATGTGTGGGAGTGAGGGATGCAGTAAAGAAGGATTAGTGGATCGGAAATGAGATTGTCGTATCCCAAAAGAAAATCCTGTCGTTTCCATAGAAACGTTACTTGATTTAGAAGGAGAAGTCATAGAACCCATAGTATTTCATAGCGTCGCAATTTCCGTGTGAATTCGTCAATGTGTGGGAGTGAGGGATGCAGTAAAGAAGGATTAGTGGATCGGAAATGGGATTGTCGTATCCCAAAAGAAAATCCTGTCGTTTCCACAGAAACGTTACTCGATTTAGAAGGAGAAGTCATAGAACCCATAGTATTTCATAGCGTCGCAATTTCCGTGTGAATTCGTCAATGTGTGGGAGTGAGGGATGCAGTAAAGAAGGATTAGTGGATCGGAAATGTGATTGTCGTATCCCAAAAGAAAATCCTGTCGTTTCCATAGAAACGTTACTCGATTTAGAAGGAGAAGTCATAGAACCCATAGTATTTCATAGCGACGCAATTTCCGTCTCATTTCGTCAGTGTGGGAGTGAGTGATGCAGTAAAGAAGGATTAGTGGATCGGAAATGAGATTGTCGTATCCCAAAAGAAAATCCTGTCGTTTCCATAGAAACGTTACTCGATTTAGAAGGAGAAGTCATAGAACACATAGTATTTAATAGCGACGCTATTTCCGTGTGAATTCGTCAATGTGTGGGAGTGAGGGATGCAGTAAAGAAGGATTAGTGGATCGGAAATGTGATTGTCGTATCCCAAAAGAAAATCCTGTCGTTTCCATAGAAACGTTACTCGATTTCGAAGGAAATGTCTTAGAACACATAGTATTTCATAGCGACGCATTTTCCGTGTGAATTTGTCAATGAGCGGGAGTGAGGGATGCAGTAAAGTAGGATTAGTGGATCGGAAATGAGATTGTCGTATCCCAAAAGAAAATCCTGTCGTTTCCATAGAAACGTTACTGGATTTAGAAGGAGAAGTCATAGAACCCATGGTATTTCATAGCGACGCAATTTCTGTGTGAATTTGTCAATGAGTGGGAGTGAGGGATGCAGTAAAGAAGGATTAATGGATCGGAAATGAGATTGCCGTATCCCAAAAGAAAATCCTGTCGTTTCCATAGAAACGATACTCGATTTAGAAGGAGAAGTCATAGAACCCATAGTATTTCATAGCGTCGCAATTTCCGTGTGAATTCGTCAATGTGTGGGAGTGAGGGATGCAGTAAAGAAGGATTAGTGGATCGGAAATGTGATTGTCGTATCCCAAAAGAAAATCCTGTCGTTTCCATAGAAACGTTACTCGATTTAGAAGGAAATGTCTTAGAGCACATAGTATTTCATAGCGACGCAATTACCGTGTGAATTCGTCAATGTGTGGGAGTGAGGGATGCAGTAAAGAAGGATTAGTGGATCGGAAATGTGATTGTCGTATCCCAAAAGAAAATCCTGTCGTTTCCATAGAAACGTTACTCGATTTAGAAGGAGAAGTCATAGAACCCATAGTATTTCATAGCGACGCAATTTCTGTCTCATTTCGTCAGTGTGGGAGTGAGTGATGCAGTAAAGAAGGATTAGTGGATCGGAAATGAGATTGTCGTATCCCAAAAGAAAATCCTGTCGTTTCCATAGAAACGTTACTCGATTTAGAAGGAGAAGTCATAGAACCCATAGTAATTCGTAGCGTCGCAATTTCCGTGTGAATTCGTCAATGTGTGGGAGTGAGGGATGCAGTAAAGAAGGATTAGTGGATCGGAAATGTGATTGTCGTATCCCAAATGAAAATCCTGTCGTTTCCATAGAAACGTTACTCGATTTAGACGGAGAAGTCATAGAACCCATAGTATTTCATAGCGTCGCAATTTCCGTCTGAATTCGTCAATGTGTGGGAGAGAGGGATGCAGTAAAGTAGGATTAGTGGATCGGAAATGTGATTGTCGTATCCCAAAAGAAAATCCTGTCGTTACCATAGAAACGTTACTCGATTTAGAAGGAAATGTCTTAGAGCACATAGTATTTCATAGCGACGCAATTTCCGTGTGAATTCGTCAATGTATGGGAGTGAGGGATGCAGTAAAGAAGGATTAGTGGATCGGAAATGTGATTGTCGTATCCGAAAAGAAAATCCTGTCGTTTCCATAGGAACGTTACTCGATTTAGAAGGAAATGTCATAGAACACATAGTATTTCATAGCGACGCAATTTCCGTGTGAATTCGTAAATGAGTGGGAGTGAGGGATGCAGTAAAGAAGGATTAGTGGATCAGAAATGAGATTGTCGTATCCGAAAGGAAAATCCTGTCGTTTCCATAGAAACGTTAATCAATTTAGAAGGAAATGTCTTAGAACACATAGTATTTCATAGCGACGCAATTTCTGTGTGAATTCGTCAATGTGTGGGAGTGAGGGATGCAGTAAAGAAGGATTAGTGGATCGGAAATGAGATTGTCGTATCCCAAAAGAAAATCCCTTCGTTTCCATAGAAACGTTACTCGATTTAGAAGGAAATGTCTCAGAACAAATAGTATTTCATAGCGACGCAATTTCCGTGTGAATTTGTCAATGTGTGGGAGGGTGGGATGCAGTAAAGAAGGATTAGTGGATCGGAAATGTGACTGTCGTATCCCAAAAGAAAATCCTGTCTTTTCCATAGAAACGTGGCTCGATTTAGAGGGAAATGTCTTAGAACACATAGAATTTCATAGCGACGCAATTTCCATGTGAATTCGTCAATGAGTGGGAGTGAGGGATGCAGTAAAGAAGGATTAGTGGATCGGAAATGAGATTGCCGTATCCCAAAAGAAAATCCTGTCGTTTCCATAGAAACGTTACTCGATTTAGAAGGAGAAGTCATAGAACCCATAGTATTTCATAGCGACGCAATTTCCGTGTCATTTCGTCAGTGTGGGAGTGAGTGATGCAGTAAAGAAGGATTAGTGGATCGGAAATGAGATTGTCGTATCCCAAAAGAAAATCCTGTCGTTTCCATAGAAACGTTACTCGATTTAGAAGGAGAAGTCATAGAACACATAGTATTTAATAGCGACGCAATTTCCGTGTGAATTCGTCAATGTGTGGGAGTGAGGGATGCAGTAAAGAAGGATTAGTGGATCGGAAATGAGATTGTCGTATCCCAAAAGAAAATCCTGTCGTTTCCATAGAAACGTGGCTCGATTTAGAGGGAAATGTCTTAGAACACATAGAATTTCATAGCGACGCAATTTCCATGTGAATTCGTCAATGTGTGGGAGTGAGGGATGCAGTAAAGAAGGATTAGTGGATCGGAAATGAGATTGTCGTATCCCAAAAGAAAATCCTGTCGTTTCCATAGAAACGTTACTTGATTTAGAAGGAGAAGTCATAGAACCCATAGTATTTCATAGCGTCGCAATTTCCGTGTGAATTCGTCAATGTGTGGGAGTGAGGGATGCAGTAAAGAAGGATTAGTGGATCGGAAATGGGATTGTCGTATCCCAAAAGAAAATCCTGTCGTTTCCACAGAAACGTTACTCGATTTAGAAGGAGAAGTCATAGAACCCATAGTATTTCATAGCGTCGCAATTTCCGTGTGAGTTCGTCAATGTGTGGGAGTGAGGGATGCAGTAAAGAAGGATTAGTGGATCGGAAATGTGATTGTCGTATCCCAAAAGAAAATCCTGTCGTTTCCATAGAAACGTTACTCGATTTAGAAGGAGAAGTCATAGAACCCATAGTATTTCATAGCGACGCAATTTCCGTCTCATTTCGTCAGTGTGGGAGTGAGTGATGCAGTAAAGAAGGATTAGTGGATCGGAAATGAGATTGTCGTATCCCAAAAGAAAATCCTGTCGTTTCCATAGAAACGTTACTCGATTTAGAAGGAGAAGTCATAGAACACATAGTATTTAATAGCGACGCTATTTCCGTGTGAATTCGTCAATGTGTGGGAGTGAGGGATGCAGTAAAGAAGGATTAGTGGATCGGAAATGTGATTGTCGTATCCCAAAAGAAAATCCTGTCGTTTCCATAGAAACGTTACTCGATTTCGAAGGAAATGTCTTAGAACACATAGTATTTCATAGCGACGCATTTTCCGTGTGAATTTGTCAATGAGCGGGAGTGAGGGATGCAGTAAAGTAGGATTAGTGGATCGGAAATGAGATTGTCGTATCCCAAAAGAAAATCCTGTCGTTTCCATAGAAACGTTACTGGATTTAGAAGGAGAAGTCATAGAACCCATGGTATTTCATAGCGACGCAATTTCTGTGTGAATTTGTCAATGAGTGGGAGTGAGGGATGCAGTAAAGAAGGATTAATGGATCGGAAATGAGATTGCCGTATCCCAAAAGAAAATCCTGTCGTTTCCATAGAAACGATACTCGATTTAGAAGGAGAAGTCATAGAACCCATAGTATTTCATAGCGTCGCAATTTCCGTGTGAATTCGTCAATGTGTGGGAGTGAGGGATGCAGTAAAGAAGGATTAGTGGATCGGAAATGTGATTGTCGTATCCCAAAAGAAAATCCTGTCGTTTCCATAGAAACGTTACTCGATTTAGAAGGAAATGTCTTAGAGCACATAGTATTTCATAGCGACGCAATTACCGTGTGAATTCGTCAATGTGTGGGAGTGAGGGATGCAGTAAAGAAGGATTAGTGGATCGGAAATGTGATTGTCGTATCCCAAAAGAAAATCCTGTCGTTTCCATAGAAACGTTACTCGATTTAGAAGGAGAAGTCATAGAACCCATAGTATTTCATAGCGACGCAATTTCTGTCTCATTTCGTCAGTGTGGGAGTGAGTGATGCAGTAAAGAAGGATTAGTGGATCGGAAATGAGATTGTCGTATCCCAAAAGAAAATCCTGTCGTTTCCATAGAAACGTTACTCGATTTAGAAGGAGAAGTCATAGAACCCATAGTAATTCGTAGCGTCGCAATTTCCGTGTGAATTCGTCAATGTGTGGGAGTGAGGGATGCAGTAAAGAAGGATTAGTGGATCGGAAATGTGATTGTCGTATCCCAAATGAAAATCCTGTCGTTTCCATAGAAACGTTACTCGATTTAGACGGAGAAGTCATAGAACCCATAGTATTTCATAGCGTCGCAATTTCCGTCTGAATTCGTCAATGTGTGGGAGAGAGGGATGCAGTAAAGTAGGATTAGTGGATCGGAAATGTGATTGTCGTATCCCAAAAGAAAATCCTGTCGTTACCATAGAAACGTTACTCGATTTAGAAGGAAATGTCTTAGAGCACATAGTATTTCATAGCGACGCAATTTCCGTGTGAATTCGTCAATGTATGGGAGTGAGGGATGCAGTAAAGAAGGATTAGTGGATCGGAAATGTGATTGTCGTATCCGAAAAGAAAATCCTGTCGTTTCCATAGGAACGTTACTCGATTTAGAAGGAAATGTCATAGAACACATAGTATTTCATAGCGACGCAATTTCCGTGTGAATTCGTAAATGAGTGGGAGTGAGGGATGCAGTAAAGAAGGATTAGTGGATCAGAAATGAGATTGTCGTATCCGAAAGGAAAATCCTGTCGTTTCCATAGAAACGTTAATCAATTTAGAAGGAAATGTCTTAGAACACATAGTATTTCATAGCGACGCAATTTCTGTGTGAATTCGTCAATGTGTGGGAGTGAGGGATGCAGTAAAGAAGGATTAGTGGATCGGAAATGAGATTGTCGTATCCCAAAAGAAAATCCCTTCGTTTCCATAGAAACGTTACTCGATTTAGAAGGAAATGTCTTAGAACAAATAGTATTTCATAGCGACGCAATTTCCGTGTGAATTTGTCAATGTGTGGGAGGGTGGGATGCAGTAAAGAAGGATTAGTGGATCGGAAATGTGACTGTCGTATCCCAAAAGAAAATCCTGTCTTTTCCATAGAAACGTGGCTCGATTTAGAGGGAAATGTCTTAGAACACATAGAATTTCATAGCGACGCAATTTCCATGTGAATTCGTCAATGAGTGGGAGTGAGGGATGCAGTAAAGAAGGATTAGTGGATCGGAAATGAGATTGCCGTATCCCAAAAGAAAATCCTGTCGTTTCCATAGAAACGTTACTCGATTTAGAAGGAGAAGTCATAGAACCCATAGTATTTCATAGCGACGCAATTTCCGTGTCATTTCGTCAGTGTGGGAGTGAGTGATGCAGTAAAGAAGGATTAGTGGATCGGAAATGAGATTGTCGTATCCCAAAAGAAAATCCTGTCGTTTCCATAGAAACGTTACTCGATTTAGAAGGAGAAGTCATAGAACACATAGTATTTAATAGCGACGCAATTTCCGTGTGAATTCGTCAATGTGTGGGAGTGAGGGATGCAGTAAAGAAGGATTAGTGGATCGGAAATGAGATTGTCGTATCCCAAAAGAAAATCCTGTCGTTTCCATAGAAACGTGGCTCGATTTAGAGGGAAATGTCTTAGAACACATAGAATTTCATAGCGACGCAATTTCCATGTGAATTCGTCAATGTGTGGGAGTGAGGGATGCAGTAAAGAAGGATAGTGGATCGGAAATGTGATTGTCGTATCCCAAAAGAAAATCCTGTCGTTTCCATAGAAACGTTACTCGATTTAGAAGGAAATGTCTCGGAACACATAGTATTTCATAGCGAAGCAATTTCCGTGTGAATTCGTAAATGAGTGGGAGTGAGGGATGCAGTAAAGAAGGATTAGTGGATCGGAAATGAGATTGCCGTATCCAAAAAGAAAATCCTGTCGTTTCCATAGAAACGTTACTCGATTTAGAAGGAGAAGTCATAGAACCCATAGTATTTCATAGCGACGCAATTTCCGTGTGAATTCGTCAGTGTGGGAGTGAGGGATGCAGTAAAGAAGGATTAGTGGATCGGAATTGAGATTGTCGTATCCCTAAAGAAAATCCTGTCGTTTCCATAGAAACGTTACTCGATTTAGAAGGAGAAGTCATAGAACACATAGTATTTAATAGCGACGCAATTTCCGTGTGAATTCGTCAATGTGTGGGAGTGAGGGATGCAGTAAAGAAGGATTAGTGGATCGGAAATGTGATTGTCGTATCCCAAAAGAAAATCCTGTCGTTTCCATAGAAACGTTACTCGATTTCGAAGGAAATGTCTTAGAACACATGGTATTTCATAGCGACGCAAGTTCCGTGTGAATTCGTAAATGAGTGGGAGTGAGGGATGCAGTAAAGAAGGATTAGTGGATCAGAAATGAGATTGTCGTATCCCAAAAGAAAATCCTGTCGTTTCCATACAAACGTTACTCAATTTAGAAGGAAATTACTTAGAACACATAGTATTTCATAGCGACGCAATTTCTGTGTGAATTCGTCAATGTGTGGGAGTGAGGGATGCAGTAAAGAAGGATTAGTGGATCGGAAATGAGATTGTCGTATCCCAAAAGAAAATCCTGTCGTTTCCATAGAAACGTTACTCGATTTAGAAGGAAATGTCTTAGAACACATAGTATTTCAGAGCGACGCAATTTCCGTATGAATTTCTCAATGTGTGGGAGGGAGGGATGCAGTAATGAAGGATTAGTGGATCGGAAATGTGATTGTCGTATCCCAAAAGAAAATCCTGTCGTTTCCATAGAAACGTGGCTCGATTTAGAGGGAAATGTCTTAGAACACATAGAATTTCATAGCGACGCAATTTCCATGTGAATTCGTCAATGTGTGGGAGTGAGGGGGTGCAGTAAAGAAGGATTAGTGGATCGGAAATGTGATTGTCGTATCCCAAAAGAAAATCCTGTCGTTTCCATAGAAACGTTACTCGATTTAGAAGGAAATGTCTTGGAACACATAGTATTTCATAGCGAAGCAATTTCCGTGTGAATTCGTCAATGAGTGGGAGTGAGGGATGCAGTAAAGAAGGATTAGTGGATCGGAACTGAGATTGCCGTATCCCAAAAGAAAATCCTGTCGTTTCCATAGAAACGTTACTCGATTTAGAAGGAGAAGTCATAGAACCCATAGTATTTCATAGCGACGCAATTTCCGTGTGATTTCGTCAGTGTGGGAGTGAGTGATGCAGTAAAGAAGGATTAGTGGATCGGAAATGAGATTGTCGTATCCTAAAAGAAAATTCTGTCGTTTCCATAGAAACGTTACTCGATTTAGAAGGAGAAGTCATAGAACCCATTGTATTGCATAGCGACGCAATTTCTGTGTGAATTGGTCAATGAGTGGGAGTGAGTGATACAGTAAAGAAGGATTAGTGGATCGGAAATGAGATTGTCGTATCCCAAAAGAAAATCCTGTCGTTTCCATAGAAACGTTACTCGATTTAGAAGGAGAAGTCATAGAACCCATAGTATTTCATAGCGTCCCAATTTCCGTGTGAATTCGTCAATGTGTGGGAGTGAGGGATGCAGTAAAGAAGGATTAGTGGATCGGAAATGTGATTGTCGTATCACAAAAGAAAATCCTGTCGTTTCCATAGAAACGTTACTCGATTTAGAAGGAAATGTCTTAGAGCACATAGTATTTCATAGCGACGCAATTTCCGTGTGAATTCGTCAATGTGTGGGAGTGAGGGATGCAGTAAAGAAGGATTAGTGGATCGGAAATGTGATTGTCGTATCCCAAAAGAAAATCCTGTTGTTTCCATAGGAACGTTACTCTATTTAGAACGAAATGTCATAGAACACATAGGATTTCATAGCGACGCAATTTCCGTGTCAATTCGTAAATGAGTGGGAGTGAGGGATGCAGTAAAGAAGGATTAGTGGATCAGAAATGAGATTCTCGTATCCCAAAAGAAAATCCTGTCGTTTCCATAGAAACGTTACTCGATTTAGAAGGAGAAGTCATAGAACCCATAGTATTTCATAGCGACGCAATTTCCGTGTGAATTCGTCAGTGTGGGAGTGAGGGATGCAGTAAAGAAGGATTAGTGGATCGCAAATGAGATTGTCGTATCCCAAAAGAAAATCCTGTCCTTTGCATAGAAACGTTACTCGATTTAGAAGGAGAAGTCATAGAACACATAGTATTTAATAGCGACGCAATTTCCGTGTGAATTCGTCAATGTGTGGGAGCGAGGGATGCAGTAAAGAAGGATTAGTGGATCGGAAATGTGATTGTCGTATCCCAAAAGAAAATCCTGTCGTTTCCATAGAAACGTTACTCGATTTCGAAGGAAATGTCTTAGAACACATAGTATTTCATAGCGACGCAATTTCCGTGTGAATTTGTCAATGAGTGGGAGTGAGGGATGCAGTAAAGAAGGATTAGTGGATCGGAAATGAGATTGTCGTATCCCAAAAGAAAATCCTGTCGTTTCCATAGAAACGTAACTCGATTTAGAAGGAAATGTCTTAGAACACATAGTATTTCATAGCGAGGCAACTTCCGTGTGAATTCGTCAATGTGTGGGAGTGAGGGATGCAGTAAAGAAGGATTAGTGGATCGGAAATGAGATTGTCGTATCCCAAAAGAAAATCCTGTCGTTTCCATAGAAACGTTACACGATTTAGAAGGAGAAGTCATAGAACACATAGTATTTCATAGCGACGCAATTTCCGTGTGAATTCGTAAACGAGTGGGAGTGAGGGATGCAGTAAAGAAGGATTAGTGGATCAGAAATAAGATTGTCGTATCCGAAAGGAAAATCCTGTCGTTTCCATACAAACGTTAATCAATTTAGAAGGAAATGTCTTAGAACACATAGTATTTCATAGCGACGCAATTTCTGTGTGAATTCGTCAATGTGTGGGAGTGAGGGATGCAGTAAAGAAGGATTAGTGGATCGGAAATGAGATTGTCGTATCCCAAAAGAAAATCCTGTCGTTTCCAGAGAAACGTTACTCGATTTAGAAGGAAATGTCTTAGAACAAATAGTATTTCATAGCGACGCAATTTCCGTGTGAATTTGTCAATGTATGGGAGTGAGGGATGCAGTAAAGAAGGATTAGTGGATCGGAAATGAGATTGTCGTATCCCAAAAGAACAGCCCGCATCTCGTGGTCGTGCGGTAGCGTTCTCGCTTCCCACGCCCGGGTTCCCGGGTTCGATTCCCGGCGGGCTCAGGGATTTTCTCTGCCTCGTGATGGCTGGGTGTTGTGTGCTGTCCTTAGGTTAGTTAGGTTTAAGTAGTTCTAAGTTCTGGGGGACTTATGACCACAGCAGTTGAGTCCCATAGTGCTCAGAGCCATTTTTGAACCCAAAAGAAAATCCTGTCGTTTCCAGAGAAACGTTACTCGATTTAGAAGGAAATGTCTTAGAACAAATAGTATTTCATAGCGACGCAATTTCCGTGTGAATTTGTCAATGTGTGGGAGGGAGGGATGCAGTAAAGAAGGACTAGTGGATCGGAAATGAGATTGTCGTATCCCAAAAGAAAATCCTGTCGTTTCCATAGAAACGTTACTCGATTTAGAAGGAGAAGTCATAGAACACATAGTATTTAATAGCGACGCAATTTCCGTGTGAATTCGTCAATGTCTGGGAGTGAGGGATGCAGTAAAGAAGGATTAGTGGATCGGAAATGTAATTGTCGTATCCCAAAAGAAAATCCTGTCGTTTCCATACAAACGTTACTCGATTTCGAAGGAAATGTCTTAGATCACATAGTATTTCATAGCGACGCAAGTTCCGTGTGAATTCGTAAATGAGTGGGAGTGAGGGATGCAGTAAAGAAGGATTAGTGGATCAGAAATGAGATTGTCGTATCCCAATAGAAAATCCTGTCGTTTCCATAGAAACGTTGCTCAATTTAGAAGGAAATGTCTTAGAACACATAGTATTTCATAGCGACGCAATTTCTGTGTGAATTCGTCAATGTGTGGGAGTGAGGGATGCAGTAAAGAAGGATTAGTGGATCGGAAATGAGATTGTCGTATCCCAAAAGAAAATCCTGTCGTTTCCATAGAAACGTTACTCGATTTAGAAGGAAATGTCTTAGAACACATAGTATTTCATAGCGACGCAATTTCCGTATGAATTTGTCAATGTGTGGGAGGGAGGGATGCAGTAAAGAAGGATTAGTGGATCGGAAATGTGATTGTCGTATCCCAAAAGAAAATCCTGTCGTTTCCATAGAAACGTGGCTCGATTTAGAGGGAAATGTCTTAGAACACATAGAATTTCATAGCGACGCAATTTCCATGTGAATTCGTCAATGTGTGGGACTGAGGGATGCAGTAAAGAAGGATTAGTGGATCGGAAATGTGATTGTCGTATCCCAAAAGAAAATCCTGTCGTTTCCATAGAAACGTTACTCGATTTAGAAGGAAATGTCTTGGAACACATAGTATTTCATAGCGAAGCAATTTCCGTGTGAATTCGTCAATGTGTGGGAGTGAGGGATGCAGTAAAGATGGATTAGTGGATCGGAAATGTGATTGTCGTATCCGAAAAGAAAATCCTGTCGTTTCCATAGGAACGTTACTCGATTTAGAAGGAAATGTCATAGAACACATAGTATTTCATAGCGACGCAATTTCCGTGTGAATTCGTAAATGAGTGGGAGTGAGGGATGCAGTAAAGAAGGATTAGTGGATCAGAAATGAGATTGTCGTATCCCAAAAGAAAATCCTGTCGTTTCCATAGAAACGTTACTCAATTTAGAAGGAAATGTCTTAGAACACATAGTATTTCATAGCGACGCAATTTCTGTGTGAATTCGTCAATGTGTGGGAGTGAGGGATGCAGTAAAGAAGGATTAGTGGATCGGAAATGAGACTGTCGTATCCCAAAAGAAAATCCTGTCGTTTCCATAGAAACGTTACTCGATTTAGAAGGAGAAGTCATAGAACCCATAGTATTTCATAGCGACGCAATTTCCGTGTTAATTCGTCAGTGTGGGAGTGAGGGATGCAGTAAAGAAGGATTAGTGGATCGGAAATGAGATTGTCGTATCCCAAAAGAAAATCCTGTCGTTTGCATAGAAACGTTACTCGATTTAGAAGGAGAAGTCATAGAACACATAGTATTTAATAGCGACGCAATTTCCTTGTGAATTCGTCATTGTGTGGGAGTGAGGGATGCAGTACAGAAGGATTGGTTGATCGGAAATGTGATTGTCGTATCCCAAAAAAAATCCTGTCGTTTCCATAGAAACGTTACTCGATTTAGAAGGAAATGTCTTAGAACACATAGTATTTCATAGCGACGCAACTTCCGTGTGAATTCGTCAATGTGTGGGAGTGAGGGGTGCAGTAAAGAAGGATTAGTGGATCGGAAATGAGATTGTCGTATCCCAAAAGAAAATCCTGTCGTTTCCATAGAAACGTTACACGATTTAGAAGGAGAAGTCATAGAACACATAGTATTTCATAGCGACGCAATTTCCGTGTGAATTCGTCAATGTGTGGGAGTGAGGGATGCAGTAAAGAAGGATTAGTGGATCGGTAATGTGATTGTCGTATCCCAAAAGAATATCCTGTCGTATCCATTGACACGTTATTCGATTTAGAAGGAAATGTCTTAGAACACATAGTATTTCATAGCGACGCAATTTCCTTGTGAATTCGTCAATGTGTGGGAGTGAGGGATGCAGTAAAGAAGGATTAGTGGATCTGAAATGAGATTGTCGTATCCCAAAAGAAAATCCTGTCGTTTCCATAGAAACGTTACTCGATTTAGAAGGAAAAGTCATAGAACACATAGTATTTCATAGCGACGCAATTTCCGTGTGAATTTGTCAATGTGTGGGAGTGAGGGATGCAGTAAAGAAGGATTAGTGGATCGGAAATGTGATTGTCGTATCCCAAAAGAAAATCCTGTCGTTTCCATAGAAACGTTACTCGATTTAGAAGGAGAAGTCATAGAACACATAGTATTTCATAGCGACGCAATTTCCGTGTGAATTCGTCAATGTGTGGGAGTGAGGGATGCAGTAGAGAAGGATTAGTGGACCGGAAATGAGATTGTCGTATCCCAAAAGAAAATCCTGTCGTTTCCATAGAAACGTTACTCGATTTAGAAGGAAATGTCTTAGAACACATAGTATTTCATAGCGACGCAATTTCCGTGTGAAATCGTCAATGTGTGGGAGTGAGGGATGCAGTAAAGAAGGATTAGTGGATCGGAAATGAGATTGTCGTATCCCTAAAGAAAATCCGGTCGTTTCCATAGAAACGTTACTCGATTTAGACGGAGAAGTCATAGAACACATAGTATTTCATAGCGACGCAATTTCCGTGTGAATTCGTCAAAGTGTGGGAGTGAGGGATGCAGTAAAGAAGGATTAGTGGATCGGAAATGTGATTGTCGTATCCCAAAAGAAAATCCTCTCGTTTCCATAGACACGTTACTCGATTTAGAAGGAAATGTCTTAGAACACATAGTATTTCATAGCGACGCAATTTCCGTGTGAATTCGTCAATGTGTGGGAGTGAGGGATGCAGTAAAGAAGGATTAGTGGATCGGAAATGAGATTGTCGTACCCCAAAATAAAATCCTGTCGTTTCCATAGAAACGTTACCCGATTTAGAAGGAAATGTCTTAGAACACATAGTGTTTCATAGCGATGCAATTTCCGTGTGAATTCGTCAATGTGTGGGAGTGAGGGATGCAGTAAAGAAGGATTAGTGGATCGGAAATGTGATTGTCGTATCCCAAAAGAAAATCCTGTCGTTTCCATAGAAACGTTACTCGATTTAGAAGGAAATGTCTAAGAACACATAGTATTTCATAGCGACGCAATTTCCGTGTGATTTCGTCAATGTGTGGGAGTGAGGGATGCAGTAAAGAAGGATTAGTGGATCGGAAATGCGATTGTCGTACCCCAAAAGAAAATCCTGTCGTTCCCATAGAAACGTTACCCGGTTTAGAAGGAAATGTCTTAGAACACATAGTATTTCATAGCGACGCAATTTCCATGTGAATTCGTCAATGTGTGGGAGTGAGGGATGCAGTAAAGAAGGATTAGTGGATCGGAAATGAGATTGTCGTATCCCAAAAGAAAATCCTGTCGTTTCCATAGAAACGTTACTCGATTTAGAAGGAAATGTCATAGAACACATAGTATTTCATAGCGACGCAATTTCCGTGTGAATTCGTCAATGTGTGGGAGTGAGGGATGCAGTAAAGAAGGATTAGTGGATCGGAAATGTGATTGTCGTATCCCAAAAGAAAATCCTGTCGTTTCCATAGAAACGTTACTCGATTTAGTGGATCGGAAATGAGATTGTCGTATCCCAAAAGAAAATCCGGTCGTTCCCATAGAAACATTATTCGATTTAGACGGAGAAGTCATAGAACACACAGTATTTCATAGCGACGCAATTTCCGTGTGAATTCGTAAATGAGTGGGAGTGAGGGATGCAGTAAAGAAGGATTAGTGGATCAGAAATAAGATTGTCGTATCCGAAAGGAAAATCCTGTCGTTTCCATAGAAACGTTAATCAATTTAGAAGGAAATGTCTTAGAACACATAGTATTTCATAGCGACGCAAATTCTGTGTGAATTCGTCAATGTGTGGGAGTGAGGGATGCAGTAAAGAAGGATTAGTGGATCGGAAATGAGATTGTCGTATCCCAAAAGAAAATCCTGTAGTTTCCAGAGAAACGTTACTCGATTTAGAAGGAAATGTCTTAGAACAAATAGTGTTTCATAGCGACGCAATTTCCGTGTGAATTTGTCAATGTATGGGAGTGAGGGATGCAGTAAAGAAGGATTAGTGGATCGGAAATGAGATTGTCGTATCCCAAAAGAAAATCCTGTCGTTTCCAGAGAAACGTTACTCGATTTAGAAGGAAATGTCTTAGATCACATAGTATTTCATAGCGACGCAATTTCCGTGTGAATTCGTCAATGTCTGGGAGTGAGGGATGCAGTAAAGAAGGATTAGTGGATCGGAAATGTAATTGTCGTATCCCAAAAGAAAATCCTGTCGTTTCCATACAAACGTAACTCGATTTCGAAGGAAATGTCTTAGATCACATAGTATTTCATAGCGACGCAAGTTCCGTGTGAATTCGTAAATGAGTGGGAGTGAGGGATGCAGTAAAGAAGGATTAGTGGATCGGAAATGTGATTGTCGTATCCCAAAAGAAAATCCTGTCGTTTCCATAGAAACGTGGCTCGATTTAGAGGGAAATGTCTTAGAACACATAGAATTTCATAGCGACGCAATTTCCATGTGAATTCGTCAATGTGTGGTAGTGAGGGATGCAGTAAAGAATGATTAGTGGATCGGAAATGTGATTGTCGTATCCCAAAAGAAAATCCTGTCGTTTCCATAGAAACGTTACTCGATTTAGAAGGAAATGTCCTAGAACACATAGTATTTCATAGCGACTTAATTTCCGTGTGAATTCGTCAATGTGTGGGAGTGAGGGATGCAGTAGAGAAGGATTAGTGGATCGGAAATGAGATTGTCGGATCCGAAAAGAAAATCCTGTCGTTTCCATAGAAACGTTAGTCGATTTAGCAGGAAATGTCTTAGAACACATAGTATTTCGTAGCGACGCAATTTCCGTGTGAATTCGTCAATGTGTGGGAGTGAGGGATGCAGTAAAGAAGGATTAGTGGATCGGAAATGAGATTGTCGTATCCCAAAAGAAAATCCGGTCGTTCCCATAGAAACGTTATTCGATTTAGACGGGGAAGTCATAGAACACACAGTATTTCATAGCGACGCAATTTCCGTGTGAATTCGTAAATGAGTGGGAGTGAGGGATGCAGTAAAGAAGGATTAGTGGATCAGAAATAAGATTGTCGTATCCGAAAGGAAAATCCTGTCGTTTCCATAGAAACGTTAATCAATTTAGAAGGAAATGTCTTAGAACACATAGTATTTCATAGCGACGCAAATTCTGTGTGAATTCGTCAATGTGTGGGAGTGAGGGATGCAGTAAAGAAGGATTAGTGGATCGGAAATGAGATTGTCGTACCCCAAAAGAAAATCCTGTAGTTTCCAGAGAAACGTTACTCGATTTAGAAGGAAATGTCTTAGAACAAATAGTGTTTCATAGCGACGCAATTTCCGTGTGAATTTGTCAATGTATGGGAGTGAGGGATGCAGTAAAGAAGGATTAGTGGATCGGAAATGAGATTGTCGTATCCCTAAAGAAAATCCTGTCGTTTCCAGAGAAACGTTACTCGATTTAGAAGGAAATGTCTTAGATCACATAGTATTTCATAGCGACGCAATTTCCGTGTGAATTCGTCAATGTCTGGGAGTGAGGGATGCAGTAAAGAAGGATTAGTGGATCGGAAATGTAATTGTCGTATCCCAAAAGAAAATCCTGTCGTTTCCATACAAACGTAACTCGATTTCGAAGGAAATGTCTTAGATCACATAGTATTTCATAGCGACGCAAGTTCCGTGTGAATTCGTAAATGAGTGGGAGTGAGGGATGCAGTAAAGAAGGATTAGTGGATCGGAAATGTGATTGTCGTATCCCAAAAGAAAATCCTGTCGTTTCCATAGAAACGTGGCTCGATTTAGAGGGAAATGTCTTAGAACACATAGAATTTCATAGCGACGCAATTTCCATGTGAATTCGTCAATGTGTGGTAGTGAGGGATGCAGTAAAGAAGGATTAGTGGATCGGAAATGAGATTGTCGTATCCCAAAAGAAAATCCGGTCGTTCCCATAGAAACGTTATTCGATTTAGACGGAAATGTCTTGGAACACATAGTATTTCATAGCGAAGCAATTCCCGTGTGAATTCGTCAATGAGTGTGAGTGAGGGATGCAGTAAAGAAGGATTAGTGGATCGTAAATGAGATTGCCGTATCCCAAAAGAAAATCCTGTCGTTTCCATAGAAACGTTACTCGATTTAGAAGGAGAAGACATAGAACTCATAGTATTTCATAGCGACGCAATTTCCGTGTGAATTCGTCAGTGTGGGAGTGAGGGATGCAGTAAAGAAGGATTAGTGGATCGGAAATGAGATTGTCGTATCCCAAAAGAAAATCCTGTCGTTTCCATAGAAACGTTACTCGATTTAGAAGGAAATGTCTTGGAACACATAGTATTTCATAGCGAAGCAATTTCCGTGTGAATTCGTCAATGTGTGGGAGTGAGGGATGCAGTAAAGAAGGATTAGTGGATCGGAAATGAGATTGCCGTATCCCAAAAGAAAATAATGTCGTTTCCATAGAAACGTTACTCGATTTAGAAGAAGAAGTCATAGAACACATAGTATTTAATAGCGACGCAATTTCCGTGTGAATTCGTCAATGTGTGGGAGTGAGGGATGCAGTAAAGAAGGATTAGTGGATCGGAAATGTGATTGTCGTATCCCAAAAGAAAATCCTGTCGTTTCCATAGAAACGTTACTCGATTTCGAAGGAAATGTCTTAGAACACATAGTATTTCATAGCGACGCAAGTTCCGTGTGAATTCGGAAATGAGTGGGAGTGAGGGATGCAGTAAAGAAGGATTAGTGGATCAGAAATGAGATTGTCGTATCCCAAAAGAAAATCCTGTCGTTTCCATAGAAACGTTACTCAATTTAGAAGGAAATGTCTTAGAACACATAGTATTTCATAGCGACGCAATTTCTGTGTGAATTCGTCAATGTGTGGGAGTGAGGGACGCAGTAAAGAAGGATTAGTGGATCGGAAATGAGATTGTCGTATCCCAAAAGAAAATCCTGTCGTTTCCATAGAAACGTTACTCGATTTAGAAGGAAATGTCTTAGAACACATAGTATTTCATAGCGACGCAATTTCCGTATGAATTTGTCAATGTGTGGGAGGGAGGGATGCAGTTAAGAAGGATCAGTGGATCGGAAATGTGATTGTCGTATCCCAAAAGAAAATCCTGTCGTTTATATAGAAACTTTACTCGATTTAGAAGGAGAAGTCATAGAACCCATAGTATTTCATAGCGACGCAATTTCCGTGTGAATTCGTCAGTGTGGGAGTGAGTGATGCAGTAAAGAAGGATTAGTGGATCGGAAATGAGATTGTCGTATCCCAAAAGAAAATCCTGTCGTTTCCATAGAAACGTTACTGGATTTATAAGGAGAAGTCGTAGAACCCATAGTATTTCATAGCAACGCAATTTCTGTGTGAATTGGTCAATGAGTGGGAGTGAGGGATGCAGTAAAGAAGGATTAGTGGATCGGAAATGAGATTGTCGTATCCCAAAAGAAAATCCTGTCGTTTCCATAGATACGTTACTCGATTTAGAAGGAGAAGTCATAGAACCCATAGTATTTCATAGCGTCGCAATTTCCGTGTGAATTCGTCAATGTGTGGGAGTGAGGGATGCAGTAAAGAAGGATTAGTGGATCGGAAATGTGATTGTCGTATCCCAAAAGAGAATCCTGTCGTTTCCATAGAAACGTTACTCGATTTAGAAGGAAATGTCTTAGAGCACATAGTATTTCATAGCGACGCAATTACCGTGTGAATTCGTCAATGTGTGGGAGTGAGGGATGCAGTAAAGAAGGATTAGTGGATCGGAAATGTGATTGTCGTATCCCAAAAGAAAATCCTGTCGTTTCCATAGAAACGTTACTGGATTTAGAAGGAGAAGTCATAGAACCCATAGTATTTCATAGCGACGCAATTTCTGTGTGAATTGGTCAATGAGTGGGCGTGAGGGATGCAGTAAAGAAGGATTAGTGGATCGGAAATGAGATTGTCGTATCCCAAAAGAAAATCCTGTCGTTTCCATAGAAACGTTACTCGATTTAGAAGGAGAAGTCATAGAACCCATAGTATTTCATAGCGACGCAATTTCCGTGTGAATTTGTCAATGTGTGGGAGGGAGGGATGCAGTAAAGAAGGACTAGTGGATCGGAAATGAGATTGTCGTATCCCAAAAGAAAATCCTGTCGTTTCCATAGAAACGTTGCTCGATTTAGAAGGAGAAGTCATAGAACACATAGTATTTAATAGCGACGCAATTTCCGTGTGAATTCGTCAATGTCTGGGAGTGAGGGATGCAGTAAAGAAGGATTAGTGGATCGGAAATGTAATTGTCGTATCCCAAAAGAAAATCCTGTCGTTTCCATACAAACGTTACTCGATTTCGAAGGAAATGTCTTAGATCACATAGTATTTCATAGCGACGCAAGTTCCGTGTGAATTCGTAAATGAGTGGGAGTGAGGGATGCAGTAAAGAAGGATTAGTGGATCGGAAATGTGATTGTCGTATCCCAAAAGAAAATCCTGTCGTTTCCATAGAAACGTGGCTCGATTTAGAGGGAAATGTCTTAGAACACATAGAATTTCATAGCGACGCAATTTCCATGTGAATTCGTCAATGTGTGGGAGTGAGGGATGCAGTAAAGAAGGATTAGTGGATCGGAAATGTGATTGTCGTATCCCAAAAGAAAATCCTGTCGTTTCCATAGAAACGTTACTCGATTTAGAAGGAAATGTCTTGGAACACATAGTATTTCATAGCGAAGCAATTTCCGTGTGAATTCGTCAATGAGTGGGAGTGAGGGATGCAGTAAAGAAGGATTAGTGGATCGTAAATGAGATTGCCGTATCCCAAAAGAAAATCCTGTCGTTTCCATAGAAACGTTACTCGATTTAGAAGGAGAAGTCATAGAACTCATAGTATTTCATAGCGACGCAATTTCCGTGTGAATTCTTCAGTGTGGGAGTGAGGGATGCAGTAAAGAAGGATTAGTGGATCGGAAATGAGATTGTCGTATCCCAAAAGAAAATCCTGTCGTTTCCATAGAAACGTTACTCGATTTAGAAGGAAATGTCTTGGAACACATAGTATTTCATAGCGAAGCAATTTCCGTGTGAATTCGTCAATGTGTGGGAGTGAGGGATGCAGTAAAGAAGGATTAGTGGATCGGAAATGAGATTGCCGTATCCCAAAAGAAAATATTGTCGTTTCCATAGAAACGTGACTCGATTTAGAAGGAGAAGTCATAGAACACATAGTATTTAATAGCGACGCAATTTCCGTGTGAATTCGTCAATGTGTGGGAGTGAGGGATGCAGTAAAGAAGGATTAGTGGATCGGAAATGTGATTGTCGTATCCCAAAAGAAAATCCTGTCGTTTCCATAGAAACGTTACTCGATTTCGAAGGAAATGTCTTAGAACACATAGTATTTCATAGCGACGCAAGTTCCGTGTGAATTCGTAAATGAGTGGGAGTGAGGGATGCAGTAAAGAAGGATTAGTGGATCAGAAATGAGATTGTCGTATCCCAAAAGAAAATCCTGTCGTTTCCATAGAAACGTTACTCAATTTAGAAGGAAATGTCTTAGAACACATAGTATTTCATAGCGACGCAATTTCTGTGTGAATTGGTCAATGAGTGGGCGTGAGGGATGCAGTAAAGAAGGATTAGTGGATCGGAAATGAGATTGTCGTATCCCAAAAGAAAATCCTGTCGTTTCCATGGAAACGTTACTCGATTTAGAAGGAGAAGTCATAGAACCCATAGTATTTCATAGCGACGCAATTTCCGTGTGAATTTGTCAATGTGTGGGAGGGAGGGATGCAGTAAAGAAGGACTAGTGGATCGGAAATGAGATTGTCGTATCCCAAAAGAAAATCCTGTCGTTTGCATAGAAACGTTACTCGATTTAGAAGGAGAAGTCATAGAACACATAGTATTTAATAGCGACGCAATTTCCGTGTGAATTCGTCAATGTCTGGGAGTGAAGGATGCAGTAAAGAAGGATTAGTGGATCGGAAATGTAATTGTCGTATCCCAAAAGAAAATCCTGTCGTTTCCATACAAACGTTACTCGATTTCGAAGGAAATGTCTTAGATCACATAGTATTTCATAGCGACGCAAGTTCCGTGTGAATTCGTAAATGAGTGGGAGTGAGGGATGCAGTAAAGAAGGATTAGTGGATCGGAAATGTGATTGTCGTATCCCAAAAGAAAATCCTGTCGTTTCCATAGAAACGTGGCTCGATTTAGAGGGAAATGTCTTAGAACACATAGAATTTCATAGCGACGCAATTTCCATGTGAATTCGTCAATGTGTGGGAGTGAGGGATGCAGTAAAGAAGGATTAGTGGATCGGAAATGTGATTGTCGTATCCCAAAAGAAAATCCTGTCGTTTCCATAGAAACGTTACTCGATTTAGAAGGAAATGTCTTGGAACACATAGTATTTCATAGCGAAGCAATTTCCGTGTGAATTCGTCAATGAGTGGGAGTGACGGATGCAGTAAAGAAGGATTAGTGGATCGTAAATGAGATTGCCGTATCCCAAAAGAAAATCCTGTCGTTTCCATAGAAACGTTACTCGATTTAGAAGGAGAAGTCATAGAACTCATAGTATTTCATAGCGACGCAATTTCCGTGTGAATTCTTCAGTGTGGGAGTGAGGGATGCAGTAAAGAAGGATTAGTGGATCGGAAATGAGATTGTCGTATCCCAAAAGAAAATCCTGTCGTTGCCATAGAAACGTTACTCGATTTAGAAGGAAATGTCTTGGAACACATAGTATTTCATAGCGAAGCAATTTCCGTGTGAATTCGTCAATGTGTAGGAGTGAGGGATGCAGTAAAGAAGGATTAGTGGATCGGAAATGAGATTGCCGTATCCCAAAAGAAAATAATGTCGTTTCCATAGAAACGTTACTCGATTTAGAAGGAGAAGTCATAGAACACATAGTATTTAATAGCGACGCAATTTCCGTGTGAATTCGTCAATGTGTGGGAGTGAGGGTTGCAGTAAAGAAGGATTAGTGGATCGGAAATGTGATTGTCGTATCCCAAAAGAAAATCCTGTCGCTTCCATTGAAACGTTACTCGATTTCGAAGGAAATGTCTTAGAACACATAGTATTTCATAGCGACGCAAGTTCCGTGTGAATTCGTAAATGAGTGGGAGTGAGGGATGCAGTAAAGAAGGATTAGTGGTTCAGAAATGAGATTGTCGTATCCCAAAAGAAAATCCTGTCGTTTCCATAGAAACGTTACTCAATTTAGAAGGAAATGTCTTAGAACACATAGTATTTCATAGCGACGCAATTTCTGTGTGAATTCGTCAATGTGTGGGAATGAGGGACGCAGTAAAGAAGGATTAGTGGATCGGAAATGAGATTGTCGTATCCCAAAAGAAAATCCTGTCGTTTCCATAGAAACGTTACTCGATTTAGAAGTAAATGTCTTAGAACACATAGTATTTCATAGCGACGCAATTTCCGTATGAATTTGTCAATGTGTGGGAGGGAGGGATGCAGTAAAGAAGGATCAGTGGATCGGAAATGTGATTGTCGTATCCCAAAAGAAAATCCTGTCGTTTCCATAGAAACGTTACTCGATTTAGAAGGAAATGTCTTGGAACACATAGTATTTCATAGCGAAGCAATTTCCGTGTTAATTCGTCAATGAGTGGCAGTGAGGGATGCAGTAAAGAAGGATTAGTGGATCGGAAATGAGATTGCCGTATCCCAAAAGAAAATACTGTCGTTTCCATAGAAACGTTACTCGATTTAGAAGGAGAAGTCATAGAACCCATAGTATTTCATAGCGACGCAATTTCCGTGTGAATTCGTCAGTGTGGGAGTGAGTGATGCAGTAAAGAAGGATTAGTGGATCGGAAATGAGATTGTCGTATCCCAAAAGAAAATCCTGTCGTTTCCATAGAAACGTTACTGGATTTATAAGGAGAAGTCGTAGAACCCATAGTATTTCATAGCGACGCAATTTCTGTGTGAATTGGTCAATGAGTGGGAGTGAGGGATGCAGTAAAGAAGGATTAGTGGATCGGAAATGAGATTGTCGTATCCCAAAAGAAAATCCTGTCGTTTCCATAGATACGTTACTCGATTTAGAAGGAGAAGTCATAGAACCCATAGTATTTCATAGCGTCGCAATTTCCGTGTGAATTCGTCAATGTGTGGGAGTGAGGGATGCAGTAAAGAAGGATTAGTGGATCGGAAATGTGATTGTCGTATCCCAAAAGAGAATCCTGTCGTTTCCATAGAAACGTTACTCGATTTAGAAGGAAATGTCTTAGAGCACGTAGTATTTCATAGCGACACAATTTCCGTGTGAATTCGTCAATGTGTGGGAGTGAGGGATGCAGTAAAGAAGGATTAGTGGATCGGAAATGTGATTGTCGTATCCCAAAAGAAAATCCTGTCGTTTCCATAGGAACGTCACTCGATTTAGAAGGAAATGTCATAGAACACATAGTATTTCATAGCGACGCAATTTCCGTGTGAATTCGTAAATGAGTGGGAGTGAGGGATGCAGTAAAGAAGGATTAGTGGATCAGAAATGAGATTGTCGTATCCCAAAAGAAAATCCTGTCGTTTCCATAGAAACGTTACTCAATTTAGAAGGAAATGTCTTAGAACACATAGTATTTCATAGCGACGCAATTTCTGTGTGAATTCGTCAATGTGTGGGAGTGAGGGATGCAGTAAAGAAGGATTAGTGGATCGGAAATGAGACTGTCGTATCCCAAAAGAAAATCCTGTCGTTTCCATAGAAACGTTACTCGATTTAGAAGGAGAAGTCATAGAACCCATAGTATTTCATAGCGACGCAATTTCCGTGTGAATTCGTCAGTGTGGGAGTGAGTGATGCAGTAAAGAAGGATTAGTGGATCGGAAATGAGATTGTCGTATCCCAAAAGAAAATCCTGTCGTTTCCATAGAAACGTTACTGGATTTATAAGGAGAAGTCGTAGAACCCATAGTATTTCATAGCGACGCAATTTCTGTGTGAATTGGTCAATGAGTGGGAGTGAGGGATGCAGTAAAGAAGGATTAGTGGATCGGAAATGTGATTGTCGTATCCCAAAAGAAAATCCTGTCGTTTCCATAGATACGTTACTCGATTTAGAAGGAGAAGTCATAGAACCCATAGTATTTCATAGCGTCGCAATTTCCGTGTGAATTCGTCAATGTGTGGGAGTGAGGGATGCAGTAAAGAAGGATTAGTGGATCGGAAATGTGATTGTCGTATCCCAAAAGAGTATCCTGTCGTTTCCATAGAAACGTTACTCGATTTAGAAGGAAATGTCTTAGAGCACATAGTATTTCATAGCGACGCAATTACCGTGTGAATTCGTCAATGTGTGGGAGTGAGGGATGCAGTAAAGAAGGATTAGTGGATCGGAAATGTGATTGTCGTATCCCAAAAGAAAATCCTGTCGTTTCCATAGAAACGTTACTGGATTTAGAAGGAGAAGTCATAGAACCCATAGTATTTCATAGCGACGCAATTTCTGTGTGAATTGGTCAATGAGTGGGCGTGAGGGATGCAGTAAAGAAGGATTAGTGGATCGGAAATGAGATTGTCGTATCCCAAAAGAAAATCCTGTCGTTTCCATAGAAACGTTACTCGATTTAGAAGGAGAAGTCATAGAACCCATAGTATTTCATAGCGTCGCAGTTTCCGTGTGAATTCGTCAATGTGTGGGAGTGAGGGATGCAGTAAAGAAGGATTAGTGGATCGGAAATGTGATTGTCGTATCCCAAAAGAAAATCCTGTCGTTTCCATAGAAACGTTACACGATTTAGAAGGAAATGTCTTAGAGTACGTAGTATTTCATAGCGACGCAATTTCCGTGTGAATTCGTCAATGTGTGGGAGTGAGGGATGCAGTAAAGAAGGATTAGTGGATCGGAAATGTGATTGTCGTATCCCAAAAGAAAATCCTGTCGTTTCCATAGGAACGTCACTCGATTTAGAAGGAAATGTCATAGAACACATAGTATTTCATAGCGACGCAATTTCCGTGTGAATTCGTAAATGAGTGGGAGTGAGGGATGCAGTAAAGAAGGATTAGTGGATCAGAAATGAGATTGTCGTATCCCAAAAGAAAATCCTGTCGTTTCCATAGAAACGTTACTCAATTTAGAAGGAAATGTCTTAGAACACATAGTATTTCATAGCGACGCAATTTCTGTATGAATTCGTCAATGTGTGGGAGTGAGGGATGCAGTAAAGAAGGATTAGTGGATCGGAAATGAGACTGTCGTATCCCAAAAGAAAATCCTGTCCTTTCCATAGAAACGTTACTCGATTTAGAAGGAGAAGTCATAGAACCCATAGTATTTCATAGCGACGCAATTTCCGTGTGAATTCGTCAGTGTGGGAGTGAGGGATGCAGTAAAGAAGGATTAGTGGATCGGAAATGAGATTGTCGTATCCCAAAAGAAAATCCTGTCGTTTGCATAGAAACGTTACTCGATTTAGAAGGAGAAGTCATAGAACACATAGTATTTAATAGCGACGCAATTTCCGTGTGAATTCGTCAATGTGTGGGAGTGAGGGATGCAGTAAAGAAGGATTGGTTGATCGGAAATGTGATTGTCGTATCCCAAAAGAAAATCCTGTCGTTTCCATAGAAACGTTACTCGATTCCGAAGGAAATGTCTTAGAACACATAGTATTTCATAGAGACGCAATTTCCGTGTGAATTTGTCAATGAGTGGGAGTGAGGGATGCAGTAAAGAAGGATTAGTGGATCGGAAATGAGATTGTCGTATCCCAAAAGAAAATCCTGTCGTTTCCATAGAAACGTTACTCGATTTAGAAGGAAATGTCTTAGAACACATAGTATGTCATAGCGACGCAACTTCCGTGTGAATTCGTCAAAGTGTGGGAGTGAGGGGTGCAGTAAAGAATGATTAGTGGATCGGAAATGAGATTGTCGTATCCCAAAAGAAAATCCTGTCGTTTCCATAGAAACGTTACACGATTTAGAAGGAGAAGTCATAGAACACATAGTATTTCATAGCGACGCAATTTCCGTGTGAATTCGTCAATGTGTGGGAGTGAGGGATGCAGTAAAGAAGGATTAGTGGATCGGAAATGTGATTGTCGTATCCCAAAAGAATATCCTGTCGTATCCATTGACACGTTATTCGATTTAGAAGAAAATGTCTTAGAACACATAGTATTTCATAGCGACGCAATTTCCTTGTGAATTCGTCAATGTGTGGGAGTGAGGGATGCAGTAAAGAAGGATTAGTGGATCTGAAATGAGATTGTCGTATCCCAAAAGAAAATCCTGTCGTTTCCATAGAAACGTTACTCGATTTAGAAGGAAATGTCATAGAACACATAGTATTTCATAGAGACGCAATTTCCGTGTGAATTTGTCAATGAGTGGGAGTGAGGGATGCAGTAAAGAAGGATTAGTGGATCGGAAATGAGATTGTCGTATCCCAAAAGAAAATCCTGTCGTTTCCATAGAAACGTTACTCGATTTAGAAGGAAATGTCTTAGAACACATAGTATGTCATAGCGACGCAACTTCCGTGTGAATTCGTCAAAGTGTGGGAGTGAGGGGTGCAGTAAAGAATGATTAGTGGATCGGAAATGAGATTGTCATATCCCAAAAGAAAATCCTGTCGTTTCCATAGAAACGTTACACGATTTAGAAGGAGAAGTCATAGAACACATAGTATTTCATAGCGACGCAATTTCCGTGTGAATTCGTCAATGTGTGGGAGTGAGGGATGCAGTAAAGAAGGACTAGTGGATCGGAAATGTGATTGTCGTATCCCAAAAGAAAATCCTGTCGTTTCCATAGAAACGTTACTCGATTTAGAAGGAGAAGTCATAGAACACATAGTATTTCATAGCGACGCAATTTCCGTGTGAATTCGTCAATGTGTGGGAGTGAGGGATGCAGTAGAGAAGGATTAGTGGACCGGAAATGAGATTGTCGTATCCCAAAAGAAAATCCTGTCGTTTCCATAGAAACGTTACTCGATTTAGAAGGAAATGTCTTAGAACACATAGTATTTCATAGCGACGCAATTTCCGTGTGAAATCGTCAATGTGTGGGAGTGAGGGATGCAGTAAAGAAGGATTAGTGGATCGGAAATGAGATTGTCGTATCCCAAAAGAAAATCCGGTCGTTTCCATAGAAACGTTACTCGATTTAGACGGAGAAGTCATAGAACACATAGTATTTCATAGCGACGCAATTTCCGTGTGAATTCGTCAATGTGTGGGAGTGAGGGATGCAGTAAAGAAGGATTAGTGGATCGGAAATGTGATTGTCGTATCCCAAAAGTAAATCCTCTCGTTTCCATAGAAACGTTACTCGATTTAGAAGGAAATGTCATAGAACACATAGTATTTCATAGCGACGCAATTTCCGTGTGAATTCGTCAATGTGTGGGAGTGAGGGATGCAGTAAAGAAGGATTAGTGGATCGGAAATGTGATTGTCGTATCCCAAAAGAAAATCCTGTCGTGTCCATAGAAACGCTACTCGATTTAGAAGGAAATGTCTTGGAACACATAGTATTTCATAGCGAGCAATCTCCGTGTGAATTCGTCAATGAGTGGGAGTGAGGGATGCAGTAAAGAAGGATTAGTGGATCGTAAATGAGATTGCCGTATCCCAAAAGAAAATCCTGTCGTTTCCATAGAAACGTTACTCGATTTAGAAGGAGAAGTCATAGAACTCATAGTATTTCATAGCGACGCAATTTCCGTGTGAATTCGTCAGTGTGGGAGTGAGGGATGCAGTAAAGAAGGATTAGTGGATCGGAAATGAGATTGTCGTATCCCAAAAGAAAATCCTGTCGTTTCCATAGAAACGTTACTCGATTTAGAAGGAAATGTCTTGGAACACATAGTATTTCATAGCGAAGCAATTTCCGTGTGAATTCGTCAATGTGTGGGAGTGAGGGATGCAGTAAAGAAGGATTAGTGGATCGGAAATGAGATTGCCGTATCCCAAAAGAAAATCCTGTCGTTTCCATAGAAACGTTACTCGATTAAAAGGAGAAGTCATAGAACCCATAATATTTCATAGCGACGCAATTTCCGTGTGAATTCGTCAGTGTGGGAGTGAGGGATGCAGTAAAGAAGGATTAGTGGATCGGAAATGAGATTGTCGTATCCCAAAAGAAAATAATGTCGTTTCCATAGAAACGTTACTCGATTTAGAAGGAGAAGTCATAGAACACATAGTATTTAATAGCGACGCCATTTCCGTGTGAATTCGTCAATATGTGGGAGTGAGGGATGCAGTAAAGAAGGATTAGTGGATCGGAAATGTGATTGTCGTATCCCAAAAGAAAATCCTGTCGTTTCCATAGAAACGTTACTCGATTTCGAAGGAAATGTCTTAGAACACATAGTATTTCATAGGGACGCAAGTTCCGTGTGAATTCGTAAATGAGTGGGAGTGAGGGATGCAGTAAAGAAGGATTAGTGGATCAGAAATGAGATTGTCGTATCCCAAAAGAAAATCCTGTCGTTTCCATAGAAACGTTACTCAATTTAGAAGGAAATGTCTTAGAACACATAGTATTTCATAGCGACGCAATTTCTGTGTGAATTCGTCAATGTGTGGGAGTGAGGGGTGCAGTAAAGAAGGATTAGTGGATCGGAAATGAGATTGTCGTATCCCAAAAGAAAATCCTGTCGTTTCCATAGAAACGTTACTCGATTTAGAAGGAAATGTCTTAGAACACATAGTATTTCATAGCGACGCAATTTCCGTATGAATTTGTCAATGTGTGGGAGGGAGGGATGCAGTAAAGAAGGATCAGTGGATCGGAAATGTGATTGTCGTATCCCAAAAGAAAATCCTGTCGTTTCCATAGAAACGTTACTCGATTTAGAAGGAAATGTCTTGGAACACATAGTATTTCATAGCGAAGCAATTTCCGTGTTAATTCGTCAATGAGTGGGAGTGAGGGATGCAGTAAAGAAGGATTAGTGGATCGGCAATGAGATTGCCGTATCCCAAAAGAATATCCTGTCGTTTCCATAGAAACGTTACTCGATTTAGAAGGAGAAGTCATAGAACCCATAGTATTTCATAGCGACGCAATTTCCGTGTGAATTCGTCAGTGTGGGAGTGAGTGATGCAGTAAAGAAGGATTAGTGGATCGGAAATGAGATTGTCGTATCCCAAAAGAAAATCCTGTCGTTTCCATAGAAACGTTACTGGATTTATAAGGAGAAGTCGTAGAACCCATAGTATTTCATAGCGACGCAATTTCTGTGTGAATTGGTCAATGAGTGGGAGTGAGGGATGCAGTAAAGAAGGATTAGTGGATCGGAAATGAGATTGTCGTATCCCAAAAGAAAATCCTGTCGTTTCCATAGATACGTTACTCGATTTAGAAGGAGAAGTCATAGAACCCATAGTATTTCATAGCGTCGCAATTTCCGTGTGAATTCGTCAATGTGTGGGAGTGAGGGATGCAGTAAAGAAGGATTAGTGGATCGGAAATGTGATTGTCGTATCCCAAAAAAAATCCTGTCGTTTCCATAGAAACGTTACTCGATTTAGAAGGAAATGTCTTAGAGCACATAGTATTTCATAGCGACGCAATTACCGTGTGAATTCGTCAATGTGTGGGAGTGAGGGATGCAGTAAAGAAGGATTAGTGGATCGGAAATGTGATTGTCGTATCCCAAAAGAAAATCCTGTCGTTTCCATAGAAACGTTACTGGATTTAGAAGGAGAAGTCATAGAACCCATAGTATTTCATAGCGACGCAATTTCTGTGTGAATTGGTCAATGAGTGGGCGTGAGGGATGCAGTAAAGAAGGATTAGTGGATCGGAAATGAGATTGTCGTATCCCAAAAGAAAATCCTGTCGTTTCCATAGAAACGTTACTCGATTTAGAAGGAAATGTCTTAGAACACATAGTATTTCATAGCGACGCAATTTCCTTGTGAATTCGTCAATGTGTGGGAGTGAGGGATGCAGTAAAGAAGGATTAGTGGATCGGAAATGTGATTGTCGTATCCCAAAAGAAAATCCTGTCGTTTCCATAGAAACGTTACTCGATTTAGAAGGAAATGTCTTAGAGCACGTTGTATTTCATAGCGACGCAATTTCCGTGTGAATTCGTCAATGTGTGGGAGTGAGGGATGCAGTAAAGAAGGATTAGTGGATCGGAAATGTGATTGTCGTATCCCAAAAGAAAATCCTGTCGTTTCCATAGGAACGTTACTCGATTTAGAAGGAAATGTCATAGAACACATAGTATTTCATAGCGACGCAATTTCCGTGTGAATTCGTAAATGAGTGGGAGTGAGGGATGCAGTAAAGAAGGATTAGTGGATCAGAAATGAGATTGTCGTATCCCAAAAGAAAATCCTGTCGTTTCCATAGAAACGTTACTCAATTTAGAAGGAAATGTCTTAGAACACATAGTATTTCATAGCGACGCAATTTCTGTGTGAATTCGTCAATGTGTGGGAGTGAGGGATGCAGTAGAGAAGGATTAGTGGATCGGAAATGAGACTGTCGTATCCCAAAAGAAAATCCTGTCGTTTCCATAGAAACGTTACTCGATTTAGAAGGAGAAGTCATAAAACCCATAGTATTTCATAGCGTCGCAATTTCCGTGTGAATTGGTCAATGAGTGGGAGTGAGGGATGCAGTAAAGAAGGATTAGTGGATCGGAAATGAGATTGTCGTATCCCAAAAGAAAATCCTGTCGTTTCGATAGAAACGTTACTCGATTTAGAAGGAGAAGTCATAGAACACATAGTATTTCATAGCTACGCAATTTCCGTGTGAATTCGTCAATGTGTGGGAGTGAGGGATGCAGTAAATTAGGATTAGTGGATCGGAAATGTGATTGTCGTATCCCAAAAGAAAATCCTGTCGTTTCCATAGAAACGTTACTCGATTTAGAAGGAAATGTCTTAGAACACATAGTATTTCATAGCGACGCAATTTCCGTGTGAATTCGTCAATGTGTGGGAGTGAGGGATGCAGTAAAGAAAGATTAGTGGATCGGAAATGTGATTGTCGTATCCGAAAGGAAAATCCTGTCGTTTCCATAGAAACGTTACTCGATTTAGAAGGAAATGTCTTAGAACACATAGTATTTCATAGCGACGCAATTTCCGTGTGAATTCGTAAATGAGTGGGAGTGAGGGATGCAGTAAAGAAGGATTAGTGGATCGGAAATGTGATTGTCGTATCCCAAAAGAAAATCCTGTCGTTTCCATAGAAACGTTACTCAATTTAGAAGGAAATGTCTTAGAACACATAGTATTTCATAGCGACGCAATTTCTGTGTGAATTCGTCACTGTGTGGGATTGAGGGATTCAGTAAAGAAAGATTAGTGGATCGGAAATGGGATTGTCGTATCCCAAAAGATAATCCTGTCGTTTCCATAGAAACGTTACTCGATTTAGAAGGAAATGTCTTAGAACACATAGTATTTCATATCGACGCAATTTCCGTGTGAATTCGTAAATGAGTGGGAGTGAGGGATGCAGTAAAGAAGGATTAGTGGATCGGAAATGTGATTGTCGTATCCCAAAAGAAAATCCTGTCGTTTCCATAGAAACGTTACTCGATTTAGAAGGTAATGTCTTAGAACACATAGTATTTCATAGCGACGCAATTTCCGTGTGAATTCGTCAATGTGTGGGAGTGAGAGATGCAGTAAAGAAGGGTTAGTGGATCGGAAATGAGATTGTCGTATCCCAAAAGAAAATCCTGTCGTTTCCATAGAAACGTTACACGATTTAGAAGGAGAAGTCATAGGACACATAGTATTTCATAGCGACGCAATTTCCGTGTGAATTCGTCAATGTGTGGGAGTGAGGGATGCAGTAAAGAAGGATTAGTGGATCGGAAATGTGATTGTCGTATCCCAAAAGAAAATCCTGTCGTATCCATTGACACGTTACTCGATTTAGAAGGAAATGTCTTAGAACACATAGTATTTCATAGCGACGCAATTTCCTTGTGAATTCGTCAATGTGTGGGAGTGAGGGATGCAGTAAAGAAGGATCAGTGGATCTGAAAGGAGATTGTCGTATCCCAAAAGAAAATCCTGTCGTTTCCATAGAGACGTTACTCGATTTATAAGGAAATGTCATAGAACACATAGTATTTCATAGCGACGAAATTTCCGTGTGAATTCGTCAATGTGTGGGAGTGAGGGATGCAGTAAAGAAGGATTAGTGGATCGGAAATGTGATTGTCGTATCCCAAAAGAAAATCCTGTCGTTTCCATAGAAACGTTACTCGATTTAGATGGAGAAGTCATAGAACACATAGTATTTCATAGCGACGCAATTTCCGTGTGAATTTGTCAATGTGTGAAAGTGAGGGATGCAGTAGAGAAGGATTAGTGGATCGGAAATGAGATTGTCGTATCCCAAAAGAAAATCCTGTCGTTTCCATAGAAACGTTACTCGATTTAGAAGGAAATGTCTTAGAACACATAGTATTTCATAGCGACGCAATTTCCGTGTGAATTCGTCAATGTGTGGGAGTGAGGGATGCAGTAAAGAAGGATTAGTGGATCGGAAATGAGATTGTCGTATCCCAAAAGAAAATCCGGTCCTTTCCATAGAAACGTTACTCGAATTAGACGGAGAAGTCATAGAACACATAGTATTTCATAGCGACGCAATTTCCGTGTGAATTCGTCAATGTGTGGGAGTGAGGGATGCAGTAAAGAAGGATTAGTGGATCGGAAATGTGATTGTCGTATCCCAAAAGAAAATCCTGTCGTTTCCATAGAAACGTTACTCGATTTGGAAGGAAATGTCTTAGAACACATAGTATTTCATAGCGACGCAATTTCCGTGTGAATTCGTCAATGTGTAAGAGTGAGGGATGCAGTAAAGAAGGATTAGTGGATCTGAAATGAGACTGTCGTACCCCAAAAGAAAATCCTGTCGTTTCCATAGAAACGTTACCTGATTTAGAAGGAAATGTCTTAGAACACATAGTATTTCATAGCGACGCAATTTCCGTGTGAATTCGTCAATGTGTGGGAGTGGGGGATGCAGTAAAGAAGGATTAGTGGATCGGAAATGAGATTGTCGTATCCCAAAAGAAAATCCTGTCGTTTCCATAGAAACGTTACTCGATTTAGAAGGAAATGTCTTAGAACACATAGTATTTCATAGCGACACAATTTCCGTGTGAATTCGTCAATGTGTGGGAGTGAGGGATGCAGTAAAGAAAGATTAGTGGATCGGAAATGTGATTGTCGTATCCGAAAGGAAAATCCCGTCGTTTCCATAGAAACGTTACTCGATTTAGAAGGAAATGTCTTAGAACACATAGTTTTTCATAGCGACGCAATTTCCGTGTGAATTCGTCAATGTGTGGGAGTGAGAGATGCAGTAAAGAAGGGTTAGTGGATCGGAAATAAGATTGTCGTATCCCAAAAGAAAATCCTGTCGTTTCCATAGAAACGTTACACGATTTAGAAGGAGAAGTCATAGAACACATAGTATTTCATAGCGACGCAATTTCCGTGTGAATTCGTCAATGTGTGGGAGTGAGGGATGCAGTAAAGAAGGATTAGTGGATCGGAAATGTGATTGTCGTATCCCTAAAGAAAATCCTGTCGTATCCATTGACACGTTACTCGATTTAGAAGGAAATGTCTTAGAACACATAGTATTTCATAGCGACGCAATTTCCTTGTGAATTCGTCAATGTGTGGGAGTGGGGGATGCAGTAAAGAGGGATTAGTGGATCTGAAATGAGATTGTCGTATCCCAAAAGAAAATCCTGTCGTTTCCATAGAAACGTTACTCGATTTATAAGGAAATGTCATGGAACACATAGTATTTCATAGCGACGAAATTTCCGTGTGAATTCGTCAATGTGTGGGAGTGAGGGATGCAGTAAAAGGATTAGTGGATCGGATATGTGATTGTCGTATCCCAAAAGAAAATCCTGTCGTTTCCATAGAAACGTTACTCGATTTAGAAGGAGAAGTCATAGAACACATAGTATTTCATAGCGACGCAATTTCCGTGTGAATTCGTCAATGTGTGAAAGTGAGGGATGCAGTAGAGAAGGATTAGTGGATCGGAAATCAGATTGTCGTATCCCAAAAGAAAATCCTGTCATTTCCATAGAAACGTTACTCGGTTTAGAAGGAAATGTCTTAGAACACATAGTATTTCATAGCGACGCAATTTCCGTGTGAATTCGTCAATGTGTGGGAGTGAGGGATGCAGTAAAGAAGGATTAGTGGATCGGAAATGAGATTGTCGTATCCCAAAAGAAAATCCGGTCCTTTCCATAGAAACGTTACTCGATTTAGACGGAGAAGTCATAGAACACATAGTATTTCATAGCGACGCAATTTCCGTGTGAATTCGTCAATGTGTGGGAGTGAGGTATGCAGTAAAGAAGGATTAGTGGATCGGAAATGTGATTGTCGTATCCCAAAAGAAAATCCTGTCGTTTCCATTGAAACGTTACTCGATTTGGAAGGAAATGTCTTAGAACACATAGTATTTCATAGCGACGCAATTTCCGTGTGAATTCGTCAATGTGTGGGAGTGAGGGATGCAGTAAAGAAGGATTAGTGGATCGGAAATGAGATTGTCGTACCCCAAAAGAAAATCCTGTCGTTTCCATAGAAACGTTACCCGATTTAGAAGGAAATGTCTTAGAACACATAGTATTTCATAGCGACGCAATTTCCGGGTGAATTCGTCAATGTGTGGGAGTGAGGGATGCAGTAAAGAAGGATTAGTGGATCGGAAATGAGATTGTCGTATCCCAAAAGAAAATCCTGTCGTTTCCATAGAAACGTTACTCGATTTAGAAGGAAATGTCTTAGAACACATAGTATTTCATAGCGACGCAATTTCCGTGTGAATTCGTCAATGTGTGGGGGTGAGGGATGCAGTAAAGAAAGATTAGTGGATCGGAAATGTGATTGTCGTATACGAAAGGAAAATCCTGTCGTTTCCATAGAAACGTTACTCGATTTAGAAGGAAATGTCTTAGAACACATAGTATTTCATAGCGACGCAATTTCCGTGTGAATTCGTAAATGAGTGGGAGTGAGGGATGCAGTATAGAAGGATTAGTGGATCGGAAATGTGATTGTCGTATCCCAAAAGAAAATCCTGTCGTTTCCATAGAAACGTTACTCGATTTAGAAGGAAATGTCTTAGAACACATAGTATTTCATAGCGACGCAATTTCTGTGTGAATTCGTCAATGTGTGGGAGTGAGGGATGCAGTAAAGAAGGATTAGTGGATCGGAAATGGGATTGTCGTATCCCAAAAGATAATCCTGTCGTTTCCATAGAAACGTTACTCGATTTAGAAGGAAATGTCTTAGAACACATAGTATTTCATAGCGGCGCAATTTCCGTGTGCATTCGTAAATGAGTGGGAGTGAGGGATGCAGTAAAGGAGGATTAGTGGATCGGAAATGTGATTGTCGTATCCCAAAAGAAAATCCTGTCGTTTCCATAGAAACGTTACTCGATTTAGAAGGTAATGTCTTAGAACACATAGTATTTCATAGCGACGCAATTTCCGTGTGAATTCGTCAATGTGTGGGAGTGAGAGATGCAGTAAAGAAGGATTAGTGGATCGGAAATGAGATTGTCGTATCCCAAAAGAAAATCCTGTCGTTTCCATAGAAACGTTACACGATTTAGAAGGAGAAGTCATAGAACAGATAGTATTTCATAGCGACGCAATTTCCGTGTGAATTCGTCAATGTGTGGGAGTGAGGGATGCAGTAAAGAAGGATTAGTGGATCGGAAATGTGATTGTCTTATCCCAAAAGAAAATCCTGTCGTATCCATTGACACGTTACTCAATTTAGAAGGAAATGTCTTAGAACACATAGTATTTCATAGCGACGCAATTTCTGTGTGAATTCGTCACTGTGTGGGAGTGAGGGATGCAGTAAAGAAGGATTAGTGGATCGGAAATGGGATTGTCGTATCCCAAAAGATAATCCTGTCGTTTCCATAGAAACGTTACTCGATTTAGAAGGAAATGTCTTAGAACACATAGTATTTCATAGCGACGCAATTTCCGTGTGAATTCGTAAATGAGTGGGAGTGAGGGATGCAGTAAAGAAGGATTAGTGGATCGGAAATGTGATTGTCGTATCCCAAAAGAAAATCCTGTCGTTTCCATAGAAACGTTACTCGATTTAGAAGGTAATGTCTTAGAACACATAGTATTTCATAGCGACGCAATTTCCGTGTGAATTCGTCAATGTGTGGGAGTGAGAGATGCAGTAAAGAAGGGTTAGTGGATCGGAAATGAGATTGTCGTATCCCAAAAGAAAATCCTGTCGTTTCCATAGAAACGTTACACGATTTAGAAGGAGAAGTCATAGAACACATAGTATTTCATAGCGACGCAATTTCCGTGTGAATTCGTCAATGTGTGGGAGTGAGGGATGCAGTAAAGAAGGATTAGTGGATCGGAAATGTGATTGTCGTATCCCAAAGAAAATCCTGTCGTATCCATTGACACGTTACTCGATTTAGAAGGAAATGTCTTAGAACACATAGTATTTCATAGCGACGCAATTTCCTTGTGAATTCGTCAATGTGTGGGAGTGAGGGATGCAGTAAAGAAGGATTAGTGGATCTGAAATGAGATTGTCGTATCCCAAAAGAAAATCCTGTCGTTTCCATAGAAACGTTACTCGATTTATAAGGAAATGTCATGGAACAAAGAAGTATTTCATAGCGACGAAATTTCCGTGTGAATTCGTCAATGTGTGGGAGTGAGGGATGCAGTAAAAGGATTAGTGGATCGGAAATGTGATTGTCGTATCCCAAAAGAAAATCCTGTCGTTTCCATAGAAACGTTACTCGATTTAGAAGGAGAAGTCATAGAACACATAGTATTTCATAGCGACGCAATTTCCGTGTGAATTCGTCAATGTGTGAAAGTGAGGGATGCAGTAGAGAAGGATTAGTGGATCGGAAATCAGATTGTCGTATCCCAAAAGAAAATCCTGTCATTTCCATAGAAACGTTACTCGATTTAGAAGGAAATGTCTTAGAACACATACTATTTCATAGCGACGCAATTTCCGTGTGAATTCGTCAATGTGTGGGAGTGAGGGATGCAGTAAAGAAGGATTAGTGGATCGGAAATGAGATTGTCGTATCCCAAAAGAAAATCCGGTCCTTTCCATAGAAACGTTACTCGATTTAGACGGAGAAGTCATAGAACACATAGTATTTCATAGCGACGCAATTTCCGTGTGAATTCGTCAATGTGTGGGAGTGAGGGATGCAGTAAAGAAGGATTAGTGGATCGGAAATGTGATTGTCGTATCCCAAAAGAAAATCCTGTCGTTTCCATAGAAACGTTACTCGATTTGGAAGGAAATGTCTTAGAACACATAGTATTTCATAGCGACGCAATTTCCGTGTGAATTCGTCAATGTGTGAAAGTGAGGGATGCAGTAGAGAAGGATTAGTGGATCGGAAATCAGATTGTCGTATCCCAAAAGAAAATCCTGTCATTTCCATAGAAACGTTACTCGATTTAGAAGGAAATGTCTTAGAACACATAGTATTTCATAGCGACGCAATTTCCGTGTGAATTCGTCAATGTGTGGGAGTGAGGGATGCAGTAAAGAAGGATTAGTGGATCGGAAATGTGATTGTCGTATCCCAAAAGAAAATCCTCTCGTTTCCATAGAAACGTTACTCGATTTAGAAGGAAATGTCTTAGAACACATAGTATTTCATAGCGACGCAATTTCCGTGTGAATTCGTCAATGTGTGGGAGTGAGGGATGCAGTAAAGAAGGATTAGTGGATCGGAAATGATATTGTCGTACCCCAAAAGAAAATCCTGTCGTTTCCATAGAAACGTTAATCGATTTAGAAGGAAATGTCTTAGAACACATAGTGTTTCATAGCGATGCAATTTCCGTGTGAATTCGTCAATGTGTGGGAGTGAGGGATGCAGTAAAGAAGGATTAGTGGATCGGAAATGTGATTGTCGTATCCCAAAAGAAAATCCTGTCGTTTCCATAGAAACGTTACTCGATTTAGAAGGAAATGTCTTACAACACATAGTATTTCATAGCGACGCAATTTCCGTGTGAATTCGTCAATGTGTGAGAGTGAGGGATGCAGTAAAGAAGGATTAGTGGATCGGAAATGTGATATTCGTATCCCAAAAGAAAATCCTGTCGTTTCCATAGAAACGTTACTCGATTTAGAAGGAAATGTCTAAGAACACATAGTATTTCATAGCGACGCAATTTCCGTGTGATTTCGTCAATGTGTGCGAGGGAGGGATGCAGTAAAGAAGGATTAGTGGATCGGAAATGAGATTGTCGTATCCCAAAAGAAAATCCTGTCGTTTCGATAGAAACGTTACTCGATTTAGAAGGAGAAGTCATAGAACACATAGTATTTCATAGCTACGCAATTTCCGTGTGAATTCGTCAATGTGTGGGAGTGAGGGATGCAGTAAATTAGGATTAGTGGATCGGAAATGTGATTGTCGTATCCCAAAAGAAAATCCTGTCGTTTCCATAGAAACGTTACTCGATTTAGAAGGAAATGTCTTAGAACACATAGTATTTCATAGCGACGCAATTTCCGTGTGAATTCGTCAATGTGTGGGAGTGAGGGATGCAGTAAAGAAAGATTAGTGGATCGGAAATGTGATTGTCGTATCCGAAAGGAAAATCCTGTCGTTTCCATAGAAACGTTACTCGATTTAGAAGGAAATGTCTTAGAACACATAGTATTTCATAGCGACGCAATTTCCGTGTGAATTCGTAAATGAGTGGGAGTGAGGGATGCAGTAAAGAAGGATTAGTGGATCGGAAATGTGATTGTCGTATCCCAAAAGAAAATCCTGTCGTTTCCATAGAAACGTTACTCAATTTAGAAGGAAATGTCTTAGAACACATAGTATTTCATAGCGACGCAATTTCTGTGTGAATTCGTCACTGTGTGGGATTGAGGGATTCAGTAAAGAAGGATTAGTGGATCGGAAATGGGATTGTCGTATCCCAAAAGATAATCCTGTCGTTTCCATAGAAACGTTACTCGATTTAGAAGGAAATGTCTTAGAACACATAGTATATCATATCGACGCAATTTCCGTGTGAATTCGTAAATGAGTGGGAGTGAGGGATGCAGTAAAGAAGGATTAGTGGATCGGAAATGTGATTGTCGTATCCCAAAAGAAAATCCTGTCGTTTCCATAGAAACGTTACTCGATTTAGAAGGTAATGTCTTAGAACACATAGTATTTCATAGCGACGCAATTTCCGTGTGAATTCGTCAATGTGTGGGAGTGAGAGATGCAGTAAAGAAGGGTTAGTGGATCGGAAATGAGATTGTCGTATCCCAAAAGAAAATCCTGTCGTTTCCATAGAAACGTTACACGATTTAGAAGGAGAAGTCATAGAACACATAGTATTTCATAGCGACGCAATTTCCGTGTGAATTCGTCAATGTGTGGGAGTGAGGGATGCAGTAAAGAAGGATTAGTGGATCGGAAATGTGATTGTCGTATCCCAAAAGAAAATCCTGTCGTATCCATTGACACGTTACTCGATTTAGAAGGAAATGTCTTAGAACACATAGTATTTCATAGCGACGCAATTTCCTTGTGAATTCGTCAATGTGTGGGAGTGAGGGATGCAGTAAAGAAGGATTCAAATGGTTCAAATGGCTCTGAGCACTATGGGACTCAACTGCTGAGGTCATTAGTCCCCTAGAACTTAGAACTAGTTAAACCTAACTAACCTAAGGACGTCACAAAGATCCATGCCCGAGGCAGGATTCGAACCTGCGACCGTAGCGGTCTTGCGGTTCCAGACTGCAGCGCCTTTAACCGCACGGCCACTTCGGCCGGACAAAGAAGGATTAGTGGATCTGAAATGAGATTGTCGTATCCCAAAAGAAAATCCTGTCGTTTCCATAGAGACGTTACTCGATTTATAAGGAAATGTCATAGAACACATAGTATTTCATAGCGACGAAATTTCCGTGTGAATTCGTCAATGTGTGGGAGTGAGGGATGCAGTAAAGAAGGATTAGTGGATCGGAAATGTGATTGTCGTATCCCAAAAGAAAATCCTGTCGTTTCCATAGAAACGTTACTCGATTTAGAAGGAGAAGTCATAGAACACATAGTATTTCATAGCGACGCAATTTCCGTGTGAATTCGTCAATGTGTGAAAGTGAGGGATGCAGTAGAGAAGGATTAGTGGATCGGAAATCAGATTGTCGTATCCCAAAAGAAAATCCTGTCGTTTCCATAGAAACGTTACTCGATTTAGAAGGAAATGTCTTAGAACACATAGTATTTCATAGCGACGCAATTTCCGTGTGAATTCGTCAATGTGTGGGAGTGAGGGATGCAGTAAAGAAGGATTAGTGGATCGGAAATGAGATTGTCGTATCCCAAAAGAAAATCCGGTCCTTTCCATAGAAACGTTACTCGATTTAGACGGAGAAGTCATAGAACACATAGTATTTCATAGCGACGCAATTTCCGTGTGAATTCGTCAATGTGTGGGAGTGAGGGATGCAGTAAAGAAGGATTAGTGGATCGGAAATGTGATTGTCGTATCCCAAAAGAAAATCCTGTCGTTTCCATAGAAACGTTACTCGATTTGGAAGGAAATGTCTTAGAACACATAGTATTTCATAGCGACGCAATTTCCGTGTGAATTCGTCAATGTGTGGGAGTGGGGGATGCAGTAAAGAAGGATTAGTGGATCGGAAATGAGATTGTCGTATCCCAAAAGAAAATCCTGTCGTTTCCATAGAAACGTTACTCGATTTAGAAGGAAATGTCTTAGAACACATAGTATTTCATAGCGACGCAATTTCCGTGTGAATTCGTCAATGTGTGGGAGTGAGGGATGCAGTAAAGAAAGATTAGTGGATCGGAAATGTGATTCTCGTATCCGAAAGGAAAATCCCGTCGTTTCCATAGAAACGTTACTCGATTTAGAAGGAAATGTCTTAGAACACATAGTTTTTCATAGCGACGCAATTTCCGTGTGAATTCGTAAATGAGTGGGAGTGAGGGATACAGTAAACAAGGATTAGTGGATCGGAAATGTGATTGTCGTATCCCAAAAGAAAATCCTGTCGTTTCCATAGAAACGTTTCTCAATTTAGAAGGAAATGTCTTAGAACACATAGTATTTCATAGCGACGCAATTTCCATGTGAATTCGTAAATGAGTGGGAGTGAGGGATGCAGTAAAGAAGGATTAGTGGATCGGAAATGTGATTGTCGTATAACAAAAGAAAATCCTGTCGTTTCCATAGAAACGTTACTCGATTTAGAAGGTAATGTCTTAGAACACATAGTATTTCATAGCGACGCAATTTCCGTGTGAATTCGTCAATGTGTGGGAGTGAGAGATGCAGTAAAGAAGGGTTAGTGGATCGGAAATAAGATTGTCGTATCCCAAAAGAAAATCCTGTCGTTTCCATAGAAACGTTACACGATTTAGAAGGAGAAGTCATAGAACACATAGTATTTCATAGCGACGCAATTTCCGTGTGAATTCGTCAATGTGTGGGAGTGAGGGATGCAGTAAAGAAGGATTAGTGGATCGGAAATGTGATTGTCGTATCCCTAAAGAAAATCCTGTCGTATCCATTGACACGTTACTCGATTTAGAAGGAAATGTCTTAGAACACATAGTATTTCATAGCGACGCAATTTCCTTGTGAATTCGTCAATGTGTGGGAGTGAGGGATGCAGTAAAAGGATTAGTGGATCGGAAATGTGATTGTCGTATCCCAAAAGAAAATCCTGTCGTTTCCATAGAAACGTTACTCGATTTATAAGGAAATGTCATGGAACACATAGTATTTCATAGCGACGAAATTTCCGTGTGAATTCGTCAATGTGTGGGAGTGAGGGATGCAGTAAAAGGATTAGTGGATCGGAAATGTGATTGTCGTATCCCAAAAGAAAATCCTGTCGTTTCCATAGAAACGTTACTCGATTTAGAAGGAGAAGTCATAGAACACATAGTATTTCATAGCGACGCAATTTCCGTGTGAATTCGTCAATGTGTGAAAGTGAGGGATGCAGTAGAGAAGGATTAGTGGATCGGAAATCAGATTGTCGTATCCCAAAAGAAAATCCTGTCATTTCCATAGAAACGTTACTCGATTTAGAAGGAAATGTCTTAGAACACATAGTATTTCATAGCGACGCAATTTCCGTGTGAATTCGTCAATGTGTGGGAGTGAGGGATGCAGTAAAGAAGGATTAGTGGATCGGAAATGAGATTGTCGTATCCCAAAAGAAAATCCGGTCCTTTCCATAGAAACGTTACTCGATTTAGACGGAGAAGTCATAGAACACATAGTATTTCATAGCGACGCAATTTCCGTGTGAATTCGTCAATGTGTGGGAGTGAGGGATGCAGTAAAGAAGGATTAGTGGATCGGAAATGTGATTGTCGTATCCCAAAAGAAAATCCTGTCGTTTCCATAGAAACGTTACTCGATTTGGAAGGAAATGTCTTAGAACACATAGTATTTCATAGCGACGCAATTTCCGTGTGAATTCGTCAATGTGTGGGAGTGAGGGATGCAGTAAAGAAGGATTAGTGGATCGGAAATGAGATTGTCGTACCCCAAAAGAAAATCCTGTCGTTTCCATAGAAACGTTACCCGACTTAGAAGGAAATGTCTTAGAACACATAGTATTTCATAGCGACGCAATTTCCGGGTGAATTCGTCAATGTGTGGGAGTGAGGGATGCAGTAAAGAAGGATTAGTGGATCGGAAATGAGATTGTCGTATCCCAAAAGAAAATCCTGTCGTTTCCATAGAAACGTTACTCGATTTAGAAGGAAATGTCTTAGAACACATAGTATTTCATAGCGACGCAATTTCCGTGTGAATTCGTCAATGTGTGGGGGTGAGGGATGCAGTAAAGAAAGATTAGTGGATCGGAAATGTGATTGTCGTATACGAAAGGAAAATCCTGTCGTTTCCATAGAAACGTTACTCGATTTAGAAGGAAATGTCTTAGAACACATAGTATTTCATAGCGACGCAATTTCCGTGTGAATTCGTAAATGAGTGGGAGTGAGGGATGCAGTATAGAAGGATTAGTGGATCGGAAATGTGATTGTCGTATCCCAAAAGAAAATCCTGTCGTTTCCATAGAAACGTTACTCGATTTAGAAGGAAATGTCTTAGAACACATAGTATTTCATAGCGACGCAATTTCTGTGTGAATTCGTCAATGTGTGGGAGTGAGGGATGCAGTAAAGAAGGATTAGTGGATCGGAAATGGGATTGTCGTATCCCAAAAGATAATCCTGTCGTTTCCATAGAAACGTTACTCGATTTAGAAGGAAATGTCTTAGAACACATAGTATTTCATAGCGACGCAATTTCCGTGTGCATTCGTAAATGAGTGGGAGTGGGGGATGCAGTAAAGAAGGATTAGTGGATCGGAAATGTGATTGTCGTATCCCAAAAGAAATTCCTGTCGTTTCCATAGAAACGTTACTCGATTTAGAAGGTAATGTCTTAGAACACATAGTATTTCATAGCGACGCAATTTCCGTGTGAATTCGTCAATGTGTGGGAGTGAGAGATGCAGTAAAGAAGGATTAGTGGATCGGAAATGAGATTGTCGTATCCCAAAAGAAAATCCTGTCGTTTCCATAGAAACGTTACACGATTTAGAAGGAGAAGTCATAGAACACATAGTATTTCATAGCGACGCAATTTCCGTGTGAATTCGTAAATGAGTGGGAGTGAGGGATGCAGTAAAGAAGGATTAGTGGATCGGAAATGTGATTGTCGTATCCCAAAAGAAAATCCTGTCGTTTCCATAGAAACGTTACTCGATTTATAAGGAAATGTCATAGAACACATAGTATTTCATAGCGACGAAATTTCCGTGTGAATTCGTCAATGTGTGGGAGTGAGGGATGCAGTAAAGAAGGATTAGTGGATCGGAAATGTGATTGTCGTATCCCAAAAGAAAATCCTGTCGTTTCCATAGAAACGTTACTCGATTTAGAAGGAGAAGTCATAGAACACATAGTATTTCATAGCGACGCAATTTCCGTGTGAATTCGTCAATGTGTGAAAGTGAGGGATGCAGTAGAGAAGGATTAGTGGATCGGAAATCAGATTGTCGTATCCCAAAAGAAAATCCTGTCGTTTCCATAGAAACGTTACTCGATTTAGAAGGAAATGTCTTAGAACACATAGTATTTCATAGCGACGCAATTTCCGTGTGAATTCGTCAATGTGTGGGAGTGAGGGATGCAGTAAAGAAGGATTAGTGGATCGGAAATGAGATTGTCGTATCCCAAAAGAAAATCCGGTCCTTTCCATAGAAACGTTACTCGATTTAGACGGAGAAGTCATAGAACACATAGTATTTCATAGCGACGCAATTTCCGTGTGAATTCGTCAATGTGTGGGAGTGAGGGATGCAGTAAAGAAGGATTAGTGGATCGGAAATGTGATTGTCGTATCCCAAAAGAAAATCCTGTCGTTTCCATAGAAACGTTACTCGATTTGGAAGGAAATGTCTTAGAACACATAGTATTTCATAGCGACGCAATTTCCGTGTGAATTCGTCAATGTGTGGGAGTGGGGGATGCAGTAAAGAAGGATTAGTGGATCGGAAATGAGATTGTCGTATCCCAAAAGAAAATCCTGTCGTTTCCATAGAAACGTTACTCGATTTAGAAGGAAATGTCTTAGAACACATAGTATTTCATAGCGACGCAATTTCCGTGTGAATTCGTCAATGTGTGGGAGTGAGGGATGCAGTAAAGAAAGATTAGTGGATCGGAAATGTGATTCTCGTATCCGAAAGGAAAATCCCGTCGTTTCCATAGAAACGTTACTCGATTTAGAAGGAAATGTCTTAGAACACATAGTTTTTCATAGCGACGCAATTTCCGTGTGAATTCGTAAATGAGTGGGAGTGAGGGATACAGTAAACAAGGATTAGTGGATCGGAAATGTGATTGTCGTATCCCAAAAGAAAATCCTGTCGTTTCCATAGAAACGTTTCTCAATTTAGAAGGAAATGTCTTAGAACACATAGTATTTCATAGCGACGCAATTTCCATGTGAATTCGTAAATGAGTGGGAGTGAGGGATGCAGTAAAGAAGGATTAGTGGATCGGAAATGTGATTGTCGTATAACAAAAGAAAATCCTGTCGTTTCCATAGAAACGTTACTCGATTTAGAAGGTAATGTCTTAGAACACATAGTATTTCATAGCGACGCAATTTCCGTGTGAATTCGTCAATGTGTGGGAGTGAGAGATGCAGTAAAGAAGGGTTAGTGGATCGGAAATAAGATTGTCGTATCCCAAAAGAAAATCCTGTCGTTTCCATAGAAACGTTACACGATTTAGAAGGAGAAGTCATAGAACACATAGTATTTCATAGCGACGCAATTTCCGTGTGAATTCGTCAATGTGTGGGAGTGAGGGATGCAGTAAAGAAGGATTAGTGGATCGGAAATGTGATTGTCGTATCCCTAAAGAAAATCCTGTCGTATCCATTGACACGTTACTCGATTTAGAAGGAAATGTCTTAGAACACATAGTATTTCATAGCGACGCAATTTCCTTGTGAATTCGTCAATGTGTGGGAGTGAGGGATGCAGTAAAAGGATTAGTGGATCGGAAATGTGATTGTCGTATCCCAAAAGAAAATCCTGTCGTTTCCATAGAAACGTTACTCGATTTATAAGGAAATGTCATGGAACACATAGTATTTCATAGCGACGAAATTTCCGTGTGAATTCGTCAATGTGTGGGAGTGAGGGATGCAGTAAAAGGATTAGTGGATCGGAAATGTGATTGTCGTATCCCAAAAGAAAATCCTGTCGTTTCCATAGAAACGTTACTCGATTTAGAAGGAGAAGTCATAGAACACATAGTATTTCATAGCGACGCAATTTCCGTGTGAATTCGTCAATGTGTGAAAGTGAGGGATGCAGTAGAGAAGGATTAGTGGATCGGAAATCAGATTGTCGTATCCCAAAAGAAAATCCTGTCATTTCCATAGAAACGTTACTCGATTTAGAAGGAAATGTCTTAGAACACATAGTATTTCATAGCGACGCAATTTCCGTGTGAATTCGTCAATGTGTGGGAGTGAGGGATGCAGTAAAGAAGGATTAGTGGATCGGAAATGAGATTGTCGTATCCCAAAAGAAAATCCGGTCCTTTCCATAGAAACGTTACTCGATTTAGACGGAGAAGTCATAGAACACATAGTATTTCATAGCGACGCAATTTCCGTGTGAATTCGTCAATGTGTGGGAGTGAGGGATGCAGTAAAGAAGGATTAGTGGATCGGAAATGTGATTGTCGTATCCCAAAAGAAAATCCTGTCGTTTCCATAGAAACGTTACTCGATTTGGAAGGAAATGTCTTAGAACACATAGTATTTCATAGCGACGCAATTTCCGTGTGAATTCGTCAATGTGTGGGAGTGAGGGATGCAGTAAAGAAGGATTAGTGGATCGGAAATGAGATTGTCGTACCCCAAAAGAAAATCCTGTCGTTTCCATAGAAACGTTACCCGACTTAGAAGGAAATGTCTTAGAACACATAGTATTTCATAGCGACGCAATTTCCGGGTGAATTCGTCAATGTGTGGGAGTGAGGGATGCAGTAAAGAAGGATTAGTGGATCGGAAATGAGATTGTCGTATCCCAAAAGAAAATCCTGTCGTTTCCATAGAAACGTTACTCGATTTAGAAGGAAATGTCTTAGAACACATAGTATTTCATAGCGACGCAATTTCCGTGTGAATTCGTCAATGTGTGGGGGTGAGGGATGCAGTAAAGAAAGATTAGTGGATCGGAAATGTGATTGTCGTATACGAAAGGAAAATCCTGTCGTTTCCATAGAAACGTTACTCGATTTAGAAGGAAATGTCTTAGAACACATAGTATTTCATAGCGACGCAATTTCCGTGTGAATTCGTAAATGAGTGGGAGTGAGGGATGCAGTATAGAAGGATTAGTGGATCGGAAATGTGATTGTCGTATCCCAAAAGAAAATCCTGTCGTTTCCATAGAAACGTTACTCGATTTAGAAGGAAATGTCTTAGAACACATAGTATTTCATAGCGACGCAATTTCTGTGTGAATTCGTCAATGTGTGGGAGTGAGGGATGCAGTAAAGAAGGATTAGTGGATCGGAAATGGGATTGTCGTATCCCAAAAGATAATCCTGTCGTTTCCATAGAAACGTTACTCGATTTAGAAGGAAATGTCTTAGAACACATAGTATTTCATAGCGACGCAATTTCCGTGTGCATTCGTAAATGAGTGGGAGTGGGGGATGCAGTAAAGAAGGATTAGTGGATCGGAAATGTGATTGTCGTATCCCAAAAGAAATTCCTGTCGTTTCCATAGAAACGTTACTCGATTTAGAAGGTAATGTCTTAGAACACATAGTATTTCATAGCGACGCAATTTCCGTGTGAATTCGTCAATGTGTGGGAGTGAGAGATGCAGTAAAGAAGGATTAGTGGATCGGAAATGAGATTGTCGTATCCCAAAAGAAAATCCTGTCGTTTCCATAGAAACGTTACACGATTTAGAAGGAGAAGTCATAGAACACATAGTATTTCATAGCGACGCAATTTCCGTGTGAATTCGTAAATGAGTGGGAGTGAGGGATGCAGTAAAGAAGGATTAGTGGATCGGAAATGTGATTGTCGTATCCCAAAAGAAAATCCTGTCGTTTCCATAGAAACGTTACTCGATTTAGAAGGTAATGTCTTAGAACACATAGTATTTCATAGCGACGCAATTTCCGTGTGAATTCGTCAATGTGTGGGAGTGAGAGATGCAGTAAAGAAGGGTTAGTGGATCGGAAATGAGATTGTCGTATCCCAAAAGAAAATCCTGTCGTTTCCATAGAAACGTTACACGATTTAGAAGGAGAAGTCATAGAACACATAGTATTTCATAGCGACGCAATTTCCGTGTGAATTCGTCAATGTGTGGGAGTGAGGGATGCAGTAAAGAAGGATTAGTGGATCGGAAATGTGATTGTCGTATCCCAAAGAAAATCCTGTCGTATCCATTGACACGTTACTCGATTTAGAAGGAAATGTCTTAGAACACATAGTATTTCATAGCGACGCAATTTCCTTGTGAATTCGTCAATGTGTGGGAGTGAGGGATGCAGTAAAGAAGGATTAGTGGATCTGAAATGAGATTGTCGTATCCCAAAAGAAAATCCTGTCGTTTCCATAGAAACGTTACTCGATTTATAAGGAAATGTCATGGAACACATAGTATTTCATAGCGACGAAATTTCCGTGTGAATTCGTCAATGTGTGGGAGTGAGGGATGCAGTAAAAGGATTAGTGGATCGGAAATGTGATTGTCGTATCCCAAAAGAAAATCCTGTCGTTTCCATAGAAACGTTACTCGATTTAGAAGGAGAAGTCATAGAACACATAGTATTTCATAGCGACGCAATTTCCGTGTGAATTCGTCAATGTGTGAAAGTGAGGGATGCAGTAGAGAAGGATTAGTGGATCGGAAATCAGATTGTCGTATCCCAAAAGAAAATCCTGTCATTTCCATAGAAACGTTACTCGATTTAGAAGGAAATGTCTTAGAACACATAGTATTTCATAGCGACGCAATTTCCGTGTGAATTCGTCAATGTGTGGGAGTGAGGGATGCAGTAAAGAAGGATTAGTGGATCGGAAATGAGATTGTCGTATCCCAAAAGAAAATTCGGTCCTTTCCATAGAAACGTTACTCGATTTAGACGGAGAAGTCATAGAACACATAGTATTTCATAGCGACGCAATTTCCGTGTGAATTCGTCAATGTGTGGGAGTGAGGGATGCAGTAAAGAAGGATTAGTGGATCGGAAATGTGATTGTCGTATCCCAAAAGAAAATCCTGTCGTTTCCATAGAAACGTTACTCGATTTGGAAGGAAATCTCTTAGAACACATAGTATTTCATAGCGACGCAATTTCCGTGTGAATTCGTCAATGTGTGAAAGTGAGGGATGCAGTAGAGAAGGATTAGTGGATCGGAAATCAGATTGTCGTATCCCAAAAGAAAATCCTGTCATTTCCATAGAAACGTTACTCGATTTAGAAGGAAATGTCTTAGAACACATAGTATTTCATAGCGACGCAATTTCCGTGTGAATTCGTAAATGAGTGGGAGTGAGGGATGCAGTAAAGAAGGATTAGTGGATCGGAAATGTGATTGTCGTATCCCAAAAGAAAATCCTGTCGTTTCCATAGAAACGTTACTCAATTTAGAAGGAAATGTCTTAGAACACATAGCATTTCATAGCGACGCAATTTCTGTGTGAATTCGTCAATGTGTGGGAGTGAGGGATGCAGTAAAGAAGGATTAGTGGATCGGAAATGGGATTGTCGTATCCCAAAAGATAATCCTGTCGTTTCCATAGAAACGTTACTCGATTTAGAAGGAAATGTCTTAGAACACATAGTATTTCATAGCGACGCAATTTCCGTGTGCATTCGTAAATGAGTGGGAGTGAGGGATGCAGTAAAGAAGGATTAGTGGATCGGAAATGTGATTGTCGTATCCCAAAAGAAAATCCTGTCGTTTCCATAGAAACGTTACTCGATTTAGAAGGTAATGTCTTAGAACACATAGTATTTCATAGCGACGCAATTTCCGTGTGAATTCGTCAATGTGTGGGAGTGAGAGATGCAGTAAAGAAGGATTAGTGGATCGGAAATGAGATTGTCGTATCCCAAAAGAAAATCCTGTCGTTTCCATAGAAACGTTACACGATTTAGAAGGAGAAGTCTTAGAACACATAGTATTTCATAGCGACGCAATTTCCGTGTGAATTCGTCAATGTGTGGGAGTGAGGGATGCAGTAAAGAAGGATTAGTGGATCGGAAATGTGATTGTCTTATCCCAAAAGAAAATCCTGTCGTATCCATTGACACGTTACTCAATTTAGAAGGAAATGTCTTAGAACACATAGTATTTCATAGCGACGCAATTTCTGTGTGAATTCGTCTCTGTGTGGGAGTGAGGGATGCAGTAAAGAAGGATTAGTGGATCGGAAATGGGATTGTCGTATCCCAAAAGATAATCCTTTCGTTTCCATAGAAACGTTACTCGATTTAGAAGGAAATGTCTTAGAACACATAGTATTTCATAGCGACGCAATTTCCGTGTGAATTCGTAAGTGAGTGGGAGTGAGGGATGCAGTAAAGAAGGATTAGTGGATCGGAAATGTGATTGTCGTATCCCAAAAGAAAATCCTGTCGTTTCCATAGAAACGTTACTCGATTTAGAAGGTAATGTCTTAGAACACATAGTATTTCATAGCGACGCAATTTCCGTGTGAATTCGTCAATGTGTGGGAGTGAGAGATGCAGTAAAGAAGGGTTAGTGGATCGTAAATGAGATTGTCGTATCCCAAAAGAAAATCCGGTCGTTTCCATAGAAACGTTACACGATTTAGAAGGAGAAGTCATAGAACACATAGTATTTCATAGCGACGCAATTTCCGTGTGAATTCGTCAATGTGTGGGAGTGAGGGATGCAGTAAAGAAGGATTAGTCGATCGGAAATGTGATTGTCGTATCCCAAAGAAAATCCTGTCGTATCCATTGACACGTTACTCGATTTAGAAGGAAATGTCTTAGAACACATAGTATTTCATAGCGACGCAATTTCCTTGTGAATTCGTCAATGTGTGGGAGTGAGGGATGCAGTAAAGAAGGATTAGTGGATCTGAAATGAGATTGTCGTATCCCAAAAGAAAATCCTGTCGTTTCCATAGAAACGTTACTCGATTTATAAGGAAATGTCATGGAACACATAGTATTTCATAGCGACGAAATTTCCGTGTGAATTCGTCAATGTGTGGGAGTGAGGGATGCAGTAAAAGGATTAGTGGATCGGAAATGTGATTGTCGTATCCCAAAAGAAAATCCTGTCGTTTCCATAGAAACGTTACTCGATTTAGAAGGAGAAGTCATAGAACACATAGTATTTCATAGCGACGCAATTTCCGTGTGAATTCGTCAATGTGTGAAAGTGAGGGATGCAGTAGAGAAGGATTAGTGGATCGGAAATCAGATTGTCGTATCCCAAAAGAAAATCCTGTCATTTCCATAGAAACGTTACTCGATTTAGAAGGAAATGTCTTAGAACACATAGTATTTCATAGCGACGCAATTTCCGTGTGAATTCGTCAATGTGTGGGAGTGAGGGATGCAGTAAAGAAGGATTAGTGGATCGGAAATGAGATTGTCGTATCCCAAAAGAAAATCCGGTCCTTTCCATAGAAACGTTACTCGATTTAGACGGAGAAGTCATAGAACACATAGTATTTCATAGCGACGCAATTTCCGTGTGAATTCGTCAATGTGTGGGAGTGAGGGATGCAGTAAAGAAGGATTAGTGGATCGGAAATGTGATTGTCGTATCCCAAAAGAAAATCCTGTCGTTTCCATAGAAACGTTACTCGATTTGGAAGGAAATCTCTTAGAACACATAGTATTTCATAGCGACGCAATTTCCGTGTGAATTCGTCAATGTGTGAAAGTGAGGGATGCAGTAGAGAAGGATTAGTGGATCGGAAATCAGATTGTCGTATCCCAAAAGAAAATCCTGTCATTTCCATAGAAACGTTACTCGATTTAGAAGGAAATGTCTTAGAACACATAGTATTTCATAGCGACGCAATTTCCGTGTGAATTCGTAAATGAGTGGGAGTGAGGGATGCAGTAAAGAAGGATTAGTGGATCGGAAATGTGATTGTCGTATCCCAAAAGAAAATCCTGTCGTTTCCATAGAAACGTTACTCAATTTAGAAGGAAATGTCTTAGAACACATAGTATTTCATAGCGACGCAATTTCTGTGTGAAGTCGTCAATGTGTGGGAGTGAGGGATGCAGTAAAGAAGGATTAGTGGATCGGAAATGGGATTGTCGTATCCCAAAAGATAATCCTGTCGTTTCCATAGAAACGTTACTCGATTTAGAAGGAAATGTCTTAGAACACATAGTATTTCATAGCGACGCAATTTCCGTGTGCATTCGTAAATGAGTGGGAGTGAGGGATGCAGTAAAGAAGGATTAGTGGATCGGAAATGTGATTGTCGTATCCCAAAAGAAAATCCTGTCGTTTCCATAGAAACGTTACTCGATTTAGAAGGTAATGTCTTAGAACACATAGTATTTCATAGCGACGCAATTTCCGTGTGAATTCGTCAATGTGTGGGAGTGAGAGATGCAGTAAAGAAGGATTAGTGGATCGGAAATGAGATTGTCGTATCCCAAAAGAAAATCCTGTCATTTCCATAGAAACGTTACACGATTTAGAAGGAGAAGTCATAGAACACATAGTATTTCATAGCGACGCAATTTCCGTGTGAATTCGTCAATGTGTGGGAGTGAGGGATGCAGTAAAGAAGGATTAGTGGATCGGAAATGTGATTGTCTTATCCCAAAAGAAAATCCTGTCGTATCCATTGACACGTTACTCAATTTAGAAGGAAATGTCTTAGAACACATAGTATTTCATAGCGACGCAATATCTGTGTGAATTCGTCACTGTGTGGGAGTGAGGGATGCAGTAAAGAAGGATTAGTGGATCGGAAATGGGATTGTCGTATCCCAAAAGATAATCCTGTCGTTTCCATAGAAACGTTACTCGATTTAGAAGGAAATGTCTTAGAACACATAGTATTTCATAGCGACGCAATTTCCGTGTGAATTCGTAAATGAGTGGGAGTGAGGGATGCAGTAAAGAAGGATTAGTGGATCGGAAATGTGATTGTCGTATCCCAAAAGAAAATCCTGTCGTTTCCATAGAAACGTTACTCGATTTAGAAGGTAATGTCTTAGAACACATAGTATTTCATAGCGACGCAATTTCCGTGTGAATTCGTCAATGTGTGGGAGTGAGAGATGCAGTAAAGAAGGGTTAGTGGATCGGAAATGAGATTGACGTATCCCAAAAGAAAATCCTGTCGTTTCCATAGAAACGTTACACGATTTACAAGGAGAAGTCATAGAACACATAGTATTTCATATCGACGCAATTTCCGTGTGAATTCGTCAATGTGTGGGAGTGAGGGATGCAGTAAAGAAGGATTAGTGGATCGGAAATGTGATTGTCGTATCCCAAAAGAAAATCCTGTCGTATCCATTGACACGTTACTCGATTTAGAAGGAAATGTCTTAGAACACATAGTATTTCATAGCGACGCAATTTCCTTGTGAATTCGTCAATGTGTGGGAGTGAGGGATGCAGTAAAGAAGGATTAGTGGATCTGAAATGAGATTGTCGTATCCCAAAAGAAAATCCTGTCGTTTCCATAGAAACGTTACTCGATTTATAAGGAAATGTCATAGAACACATAGTATTTCATAGCGACGAAATTTCCGTGTGAATTCGTCAATGTGTGGGAGTGAGGGATGCAGTAAAGAAGGATTAGTGGATCGGAAATGTGATTGTCGTATCCCAAAAGAAAATCCTGTCGTTTCCATAGAAACGTTACTCGATTTAGAAGGAGAAGTCATAGAACACATAGTATTTCATAGCGACGCAATTTCCGTGTGAATTCGTCAATGTGTGAAAGTGAGGGATGCAGTAGAGAAGGATTATTGGATCGGAAATGAGATTGTCGTATCCCAAAAGAAAATCCTGTCGTTTCCATAGAAACGTTACTCGATTTAGAAGGAAATGTCTTAGAACACATAGTATTTCATAGCGACGCAATTTCCGTGTGAATTCGGCAATGTGTGGGAGTGAGGGATGCAGTAAAGAAGGATTAGTGGATCGGAAATGAGATTGTCGTATCCCAAAAGAAAATCCGGTCCTTTCCATAGAAACGTTACTCGATTTCGACGGAGAAGTCATAGAACACATAGTATTTCATAGCGACGCAATTTCCGTGTGAATTCGTCAATGTGTGGGAGTGAGGGATGCAGTAAAGAAGGATTAGTGGATCGGAAATGTGATTGTCGTATCCCAAAAGAAAATCCTGTCGTTTCCATAGAAACGTTACTCGATTTGGAAGGAAATGTCTTAGAACACATAGTATTTCATAGCGACGCAATTTCCGTGTGAATTCGTCAATGTGTGGGAGTGAGGGATGCAGTAAAGAAGGATTAGTGGATCGGAAATGAGATTGTCGTATCCCAAAAGAAAATCCTGTCGTTTCCATAGAAACGTTACTCGATTTAGAAGGAAATGTCTTAGAACACATAGTATTTCATAGCGACGCAATTTCCGTGTGAATTCGTCAATGTGTGGGAGTGAGGGATGCAGTAAAGAAAGATTAGTGGATCGGAAATGTGATTGTCGTATCCGAAAGGAAAATCCTGTCGTTTCCATAGAAACGTTACTCGATTTAGAAGGAAATGTCTTAGAACACATAGTTTTTCATAGCGACGCAGTTTCCGTGTGAATTCGTAAATGAGTGGGAGTGAGGGATGCAGTAAACAAGGATTAGTGGATCGGAAATGTGATTGTCGTATCCCAAAAGAAAATCCTGTCGTTTCCATAGAAACGTTACTCAATTTAGAAGGAAATGTCTTAGAACACATAGTATTTCATAGCGACGCAATTTCCGTGTGAATTCGTCAATGAGTGGGAGTGAGGGATGCAGTAAAGAAGGATTAGTGGATCGGAAATGTGATTGTCGTATCCCAAAAGAAAATCCTGTCGTTTCCATAGAAACGTTACTCGATTTGGAAGGAAATGTCTTAGAACACATAGTATTTCATAGCGACGCAATTTCCGTGTGAATTCGTCAATGTGTGGGAGTGAGGGATGCAGTAAAGAAGGATTAGTGGATCGGAAATGAGATTGTCGTATCCCAAAAGAAAATCCTGTCGTTTCCATAGAAACGTTACTCGATTTAGAAGGAAATGTCTTAGAACACATAGTATTTCATAGCGACGCAATTTCCGTGTGAATTCGTCAATGTGTGGGAGTGAGGGATGCAGTAAAGAAAGATTAGTGGATCGGAAATGTGATTGTCGTATCCGAAAGGAAAATCCTGTCGTTTCCATAGAAACGTTACTCGATTTAGAAGGAAATGTCTTAGAACACATAGTTTTTCATAGCGACGCACTTTCCGTGTGAATTCGTAAATGAGTGGGAGTGAGGGATGCAGTAAACAAGGATTAGTGGATCGGAAATGTGATTGTCGTATCCCAAAAGAAAATCCTGTCGTTTCCATAGAAACGTTACTCAATTTAGAAGGAAATGTCTTAGAACACATAGTATTTCATAGCGACGCAATTTCCGTGTGAATTCGTAAATGAGTGGGAGTGAGGGATGCAGTAAAGAAGGATTAGTGGATCGGAAATGTGATTGTCGTATCCCAAAAGAAAATACTGTCGTTTCCATAGAAACGTTACTCGATTTAGAAGGTAATGTCTTAGAACACATAGTATTTCATAGCGACGCAATTTCCGTGTGAATTCGTCAATGTGTGGGAGTGAGAGATGCAGTAAAGAAGGGTTAGTGGATCGGAAATGAGATTGTCGTATCCCAAAAGAAAATCCTGTCGTTTCCATAGAAACGTTACACGATTTAGAAGGAGAAGTCATAGAACACATAGTATTTCATAGCGACGCAATTTCCGTGTGAATTCGTCAATGTGTGGGAGTGAGGGATGCAGTAAAGAAGGATTAGTGGATCGGAAATGTGATTGTCGTATCCCAAAAGAAAATCCTGTCGTATCCATTGACACGTTACTCGATTTAGAAGGAAATGTCTTAGAACACATAGTATTTCATAGCGACGCAATTTCCTTGTGAATTCGTCAATGTGTGGGAGTGAGGGATGCAGTAAAGAAGGATTAGTGGATCTGAAATGAGATTGTCGTATCCCAAAAGAAAATCCTGTCGTTTCCATAGAAACGTTACTCGATTTATAAGGAAATGTCATGGAACACATAGTATTTCATAGCGACGAAATTTCCGTGTGAATTCGTCAATGTGTGGGAGTGAGGGATGCAGTAAATGGATTAGTGGATCGGAAATGTGATTGTCGTATCCCAAAAGAAAATCCTGTCGTTTCCATAGAAACGTTACTCGATTTAGAAGGAGAAGTCATAGAACACATAGTATTTCATAGCGACGCAATTTCCGTGTGAATTCGTCGATGTGTGAAAGTGAGGGATGCAGTAGAGAAGGATTAGTGGATCGGAAATCAGATTGTCGTATCCCAAAAGAAAATCCTGTCGTTTCCATAGAAACGTTACTCGATTTAGAAGGAAATGTCTTAGAACACATAGTATTTCATAGCGACGCAATTTCCGTGTGAATTCGTAAATGAGTGGGAGTGAGGGATGCAGTAAAGAAGGATTAGTGGATCGGAAATGTGATTGTCGTATCCCAAAAGAAAATCCTGTCGTTTCCATAGAAACGTTACTCAATTTAGAAGGAAATGTCTTAGAACACATAGTATTTCATAGCGACGCAATTTCTGTGTGAATTCGTCAATGTGTGGGAGTGAGGGATGCAGTAAAGAAGGATTAGTGGATCGGAAATGGGATTGTCGTATCCCAAAAGATAATCCTGTCGTTTCCATAGAAACGTTACTCGATTTAGAAGGAAATCTCTTAGAACACATAGTATTTCATAGCGACGCAATTTCCGTGTGAATTCGTAAATGAGTGGGAGTGAGGGATGCAGTAAAGAAGGATTAGTGGATCGGAAATGTGATTGTCGTATCCCAAAAGAAAATCCTGTCGTTTCCATAGAAACGTTACTCGATTTAGAAGGTAATGTCTTAGAACACATAGTATTTCATAGCGACGCAATTTCCGTGTGAATTCGTCAATGTGTGGGAGTGAGAGATGCAGTAAAGAAGGATTAGTGGATCGGAAATGAGATTGTCGTATCCCAAAAGAAAATCCTGTCGTTTCCATAGAAACGTTACACGATTTAGAAGGAGAAGTCATAGAACACATAGTATTTCATAGCGACGCAATTTCCGTGTGAATTCGTCAATGTGTGGGAGTGAGGGATGCAGTAAAGAAGGAATAGTGGATCGGAAATGTGATTGTCTTATCCCAAAAGAAAATCCTGTCGTATCCATTGACACGTTACTCGATTTAGAAGGAAATGTCTTAGAACACATAGTATTTCATAGCGACGCAATTTCCTTGTGAATTCGTCAATGTGTGGGAGTGAGGGATGCAGTAAAGAAGGATTAGTGGATCGGAAATGAGATTGTCGTATCCCAAAAGAAAATCCTGTCGTTTCCATAGAAACGTTACTCGATTTATAAGGAAATGTCATAGAACACATAGTATTTCATAGCGACGCAATTTCCGTGTGAATTCGTCAATGTGTGGGAGTGAGGGATGCAGTAAAGAAGGATTAGTGGATCGGAAATGTGATTGTCGTATCCCAAAAGAAAATCCTGTCGTTTCCATAGAAACGTTACTCGATTTAGAAGGAGAAGTCATAGAACACATAGTATTTCATAGCGACGCAATTTCCGTGTGAATTCGTCAATGTGTGAAAGTGAGGGATGCAGTAGAGAAGGATTAGTGGATCGGAAATGAGATTGTCGTACCCCAAAAGAAAATCCTGTCGTTTCCATAGAAACGTTACCCGATTTAGAATGAAATGTCTTAGAACACATAGTATTTCATAGCGACGCAATTTCCGTGTGAATTCGTCAATGTGTGGGAGTGAGGGATGCAGTAAAGAAGGATTAGTGGATCGAAAATGAGATTGTCGTATCCCAAAAGAAAATCCTGTTGTTCCCATAGAAACGTTACTCGATTTAGATGGAAATGTCTTAGAACACATAGTATTTCATAGCGACGCAATTTCCGTGTGAATTCGTCAATGAGTGGGAGTGAGGGATGCAGTAAAGAAGGATTAGTGGATCGGAAATGAGATTGTCGTATCCCAAAAGAAAATCCTGTCGTTTCCATAGAAACGTTACTCGATTTAGAAGGAGAAGTCGTAAAACCCATAGTATTTCATAGCGTCGCAATTTCCGTGTGAATTGGTCAATGAGTGGGAGTGAGGGTTGCAGTAAAGAAGGATTAGTGGATCGGAAATGAGATTGTCGTATCCCAAAAGAAAATCCTGTTGTTTCCATAGAAACGTTACTCGATTTAGAAGGAGAAGTCATAGAACACATAGTATTTCATACCTACGCAATTTCCGTGTGAATTCGTCAATGTGTGGGAGTGAGGGATGCAGTAAAGAAAGATTAGTGGATCGGAAATGTGATTGTTGTATCCGAAAGGAAAATCCTGTCGTTTCCATAGAAACGTTACTCGATTTAGAAGGAAATGTCTTAGAACACATAGTATTTCATAGCGACGAAATTTCCGTGTGAATTCGTAAATGAGTGGGAGTGAGGGATGTAGTAAAGAAGGATTAGTGGATCGGAAATGTTATTGTCGTATCCCAAAACAAATTCCTGTCGTTTCCATAGAAACGTTACTCAATTTAGAAGGAAATGTCTTAGAATACATAGTATTTCATAGCGACGCAATTTCTGTGTGAATTCGTCAATGTGTGGGAGTGAGGGATGCAGTAAAGTAGGATTAGTGGATCGGAAATGGGATTGTCGTATCCCAAAAGATAATCCTGTCGTTTCCATAGAAACGGTGCTCGATTTAGAGGGAAATTTCTTAGAACACATAGTATTTCATAGCGACGCAATTTCCATGTGAATTCGTCAATGTGTGGGAGTGAGGGATGCAGTAAAGAAGGATTAGTGGATCGGAAATGAGATTGTCGTATCCCAAAAGAAAATCCTGTCGTTTCCATAGAAACGTTACTCGATTTAGAAGGAAATGTCATAGAACACATAGTATTTCATAGCGACGCAATTTCCGTGTGAATTCGTCAATGTGTGGGAGTGAGGGATGCAGTAAAGAAGGATTAGTGGGTCGGAAATGTGATTGTCGTATCCCAATAGAAAATCCTGTCGTTTCCTTAGAAACGTTACTCGCTTTAGAAGGAGAAGTCATAGAACACATAGTACTTCATAGCGACGCAATTTCCGTGTGAATTCGTCAATGTGTGGGAGTGAGGGATGCAGTAGAGAAGGATTAGTGGATCTGAAATGAGATTGTCGTATCCCAAAAGAAAATCCTGTCGTTTCCATAGAAACGTTACTCGATTTAGAAGGAAATGTCTTAGAACACATAGTACTTCATAGCGACCCAATTTCCGTGTGAATTCGTCAATGTGTGGGAGTGAGGGATGCAGTAAAGAAGGATTAGTGGATCGGAAATGACTTTGTCGTATCCCAAAAGAAAATCCTGTCGTTTCCATAGAAACGTTACTCGATTTAGAAGGAGAAGTCATAGAACACATAGTATTTCATAGCGACGCAATTTCCCTGTGAATTCGTCAATGTGTGGGAGTGAGGGATGCAGTAAAGAAGGATTAGTGGATCGCAAATGTGTTTGTCGTATCCCAAAAGAAAATCCTGTCGTTTCCATAGAAACGTTACTCGATTTCGAAGGAAATGTCTTAGAACACATAGTATTTCATAGCGACGCAATTTCCGTGTGAATTCGTCAATATGTGGGAGTGAGGGATGCAGGAAAGAAGGATTAGTGGATCGGAAATGAGATTGTCGCATCCCAAAAGTAAATGCTGTCGTTTCCATAGAAACGTTACTCGATTTAGAAGGAAATGTCATAGAACACATAGTATTTCATAGCGACGCAATTTCCGTGTGAATTCGTCAATGTGTGGGGGAGTGAGGGATGCAGTAAAGAAGGATTAGTGGTTCGGAAATGTGATTGTCGTACCCCAAAAGAAAATCCTGTCGTTTCCATAGAAACGTTACTCGATTTAGAAGGAAATGTCTTAGAACACATAGTAATTCATAGCGACGCAATTTCCGTGTGAATTCGTCAATGTGTGGGAGTGAGGGGTGCAGTAGAGAAGGATTAGTGGATCGGAAATGAGATTCTCGTATCCCAAAAGAAAATCCTGTCGTTTCCATAGAAACGTTACTCGATTTAGAAGGAAATGTCTTTGAACACATAGTATTTCATGGCGACGCAATTTCCGTTTGAATTCGTCAATGTGTGGGAGTGAGGGATGCAGTAACGAAGGATTAGTGGATCGGAAATGAGATTGTCGTATCCCAAAAGAAAATCATGTCGTTTCCATAGAAACGTTACTCGATTTAGAAGGAAATGTCATAGAACACATAGTATTTCATAGCGACGCAATTTCCGTGTGAATTCGACAATGAGTGGGAGTGAGGGATGCAGTAAAGAAGGATTAGTGGATCGGAAATGAGATAGTCGGATCCCAAAAGAAAATCCTGTCGTTTCCATAGAAACGTTACTCGATTTAGAAGGAAATGTCTTAGAACACATAGTATTTCATAGCGATGCCATTTCCGTGTGAATTCGTCAATGTGTGGGAGTGAGGGATGCAGTAAAGAAGGATTTGTGGATCGGAAATGAGATTGTCGCATCCCAAAAGTAAATGCTGTCGTTTCCATAGAAATGTTACTCGATTTAGAAGGAGAAGTCATAGAACACATAGTATTTAATAGCGACGCAATTTCCGTGTGAATTCGTCAATGTGTGGGGGAGTGAGGGATGCAGTAAAGAAGGATTAGTGGATCGGAAATGTGATTGTCGTATCCCAAAAGAAAATCCTGTTGTTCCCATAGAAACGTTACTCCATTTAGACGGAGAAGTCATAGAACACATAGTATTTCATAGCGACGCAATTTCCGTGTGAATTCGTCAATGTGTGGGAGTGAGGGATGCAGTAAAGAAGGATTAGTGGATGGGAAATGTGATTGTCGTATCCCAAAAGAAAATCCTGTCGTTTCCATAGAAACGTTACTCGATTTGGAAGGAAATGTCTTAGAACACATAGTATTTCATAGCGACGCAATTTCCGTGTGAATTCGTCAATGTGTGGGAGTGAGGGATGCAGTAAAGAAGGATTAGTGGATCGGAAATGAGATTGTCGTACCCCAAAAGAAAATCCTGTCGTTTCCATAGAAACGTTACCCGATTTAGAATGAAATGTCTTAGAACACATAGTATTTCATAGCGACGCAATTTCCGTGTGAATTCGTCAATGTGTGGGAGTGAGGGATGCAGTAAAGAAGGATTAGTGGATCGGAAATGAGATTGTCGTATCCCAAAAGAAAATCCTGTTGTTCCCATAGAAACGTTACTCGATTTAGATGGAAATGTCTTAGAACACATAGTATTTCATAGCGACGCAATTTCCGTGTGAATTCGTCAATGAGTGGGAGTGAGGGATGCAGTAAAGAAGGATTAGTGGATCGGAAATGAGATTGTCGTATCCCAAAAGAAAATCCTGTCGTTTCCATAGAAACGTTACTCGATTTAGAAGGAGAAGTCGTAAAACCCATAGTATTTCATAGCGTCGCAATTTCCGTGTGAATTGGTCAATGAGTGGGAGTGAGGGTTGCAGTAAAGAAGGATTAGTGGATCGGAAATGAGATTGTCGTATCCCAAAAGAAAATCCTGTTGTTTCCATAGAAACGTTACTCGATTTAGAAGGAGAAGTCATAGAACACATAGTATTTCATACCTACGCAATTTCCGTGTGAATTCGTCAATGTGTGGGAGTGAGGGATGCAGTAAAGAAAGATTAGTGGATCGGAAATGTGATTGTTGTATCCGAAAGGAAAATCCTGTCGTTTCCATAGAAACGTTACTCGATTTAGAAGGAAATGTCTTAGAACACATAGTATTTCATAGCGACGAAATTTCCGTGTGAATTCGTAAATGAGTGGGAGTGAGGGATGTAGTAAAGAAGGATTAGTGGATCGGAAATGTTTTTGTCGTATCCCAAAACAAATTCCTGTCGTTTCCATAGAAACGTTACTCAATTTAGAAGGAAATGTCTTAGAATACATAGTATTTCATAGCGACGCAATTTCTGTGTGAATTCGTCAATGTGTGGGAGTGAGGGATGCAGTAAAGAAGGATTAGTGGATCGGAAATGGGATTGTCGTATCCCAAAAGATAATCCTGTCGTTTCCATAGAAACGGTGCTCGATTTAGAGGGAAATTTCTTAGAACACATAGTATTTCATAGCGACGCAATTTCCATGTGAATTCGTCAATGTGTGGGAGTGAGGGATGCAGTAAAGAAGGATTAGTGGATCGGAAATGAGATTGTCGTATCCCAAAAGAAAATCCTGTCGTTTCCATAGAAACGTTACTCGATTTAGAAGGAGAAGTCATAGAACACATAGTATTTCATAGCGACGCAATTTCCCTGTGAATTCGTCAATGTGTGGGAGTGAGGGATGCAGTAAAGAAGGATTAGTGGATCTGAAATGAGATTGTCGTATCCCAAAAGAAAATCCTGTCGTTTCCATAGAAACGTTACTCGATTTAGAAGGAGAAGTCATAGAACACATAGTATTTCATAGCGACGCAATTTCCGTGTGAATTCGTCAATGTGTGGGAGTGAGGGATGCAGTAGAGAAGGATTAGTGGATCTGAAATGAGATTGTCGTATCCCAAAAGAAAATCCTGTCGTTTCCATAGAAACGTTACTCGATTTAGAAGGAAATGTCTTAGAACACATAGTACTTCATAGCGACCCAATTTCCGTGTGAATTCGTCAATGTGTGGGAGTGAGGGATGCAGTAAAGAAGGATTAGTGGATCGGAAATGACATTGTCGTATCCCAAATGAAAATCCTGTCGTTTCCATAGAAACGTTACTCGATTTAGAAGGAGAAGTCATAGAACACATAGTATTTCATAGCGACGCAATTTCCCTGTGAATTCGTCAATGTGTGGGAGTGAGGGATGCAGTAAAGAAGGATTAGTGGATCGGAAATGTGTTTGTCGTATCCCAAAAGAAAATCCTGTCGTTTCCATAGAAACGTTACTCGATTTCGAAGGAAATGTCTTAGAACACATAGTATTTCATAGCGACGCAATTTCCGTGTGAATTCGTCAATGTGTGGGAGTGAGGGATGCAGGAAAGAAGGATTAGTGGATCGGAAATGAGATTGTCGCATCCCAAAAGTAAATGCTGTCGTTTCCATAGAAACGTTACTCGATTTAGAAGGAAATGTCATAGAACACATAGTATTTCATAGCGACGCAATTTCCGTGTGAATTCGTCAATGTGTGGGGGAGTGAGGGATGCAGTAAAGAAGGATTAGTGGTTCGGAAATGTGATTGTCGTACCCCAAAAGAAAATCCTGTCGTTTCCATAGAAACGTTACTCGATTTCGAAGGAAATGTCTTAGAACACATAGTAATTCATAGCGACGCAATTTCCGTGTGAATTCGTCAATGTGTGGGAGTGAGGGGTGCAGTAGAGAAGGATTAGTGGATCGGAAATGAGATTCTCGTATCCCAAAAGAAAATCCTGTCGTTTCCATAGAAACGTTACTCGATTTAGAAGGAAATGTCTTTGAACACATAGTATTTCATGGCGACGCAATTTCCGTTTGAATTCGTCAATGTGTGGGAGTGAGGGATGCAGTAAAGAAGGATTAGTGGATCGGAAATGAGACTGTCGTATCCCAAAAGAAAATCATGTCGTTTCCATAGAAACGTTACTCGATTTAGAAGGAAATGTCATAGAACCCATAGTATTTCATAGCGACGCAATTTCCGTGTGAATTCGACAATGAGTGGGAGTGAGGGATGCAGTAAAGAAGGATTAGTGGATCGGAAATGAGATAGTCGGATCCCAAAAGAAAATCCTGTCGTTTCCATAGAAACGTTACTCGATTTAGAAGGAAATGTCTTAGAACACATAGTATTTCATAGCGATGCCATTTCCGTGTGAATTCGTCAATGTGTGGGAGTGAGGGATGCAGTAAAGAAGGATTAGTGGATCGGAAATGAGATTGTCGCATCCCAAAAGTAAATGCTGTCGTTTCCATAGAAATGTTACTCGATTTAGAAGGAGAAGTCATAGAACACATAGTATTTAATAGCGACGCGATTTCCGTGTGAATTCGTCAATGTGTGGGGGAGTGAGGGATGCAGTAAAGAAGGATTAGTGGATCGGAAATGTGATTGTCGTATCCCAAAAGAAAATCCTGTCGTTTCCATAGAAACGTTACTCGATTTAGAAGGAAATGTCTTAGAACACATAGTAATTCATAGGGACGCAATTTCCGTGTGAATTCGTCAATGTGTGGGAGTGAGGGATGCAGTAAAGAAGGATTAGTGGATCGGAAATCAGATTGTCGTATCCCAAAAGAAAGACCTGTCGTTTCCATAGAAACGTTACTCGATTTAGAAGGAGATGTCTTAGAACACATAGTACTTCATAGCGACGCAATATCCGTGTGAATTCGTCAATGAGTGGTAGTGAGGGATGCAGTAAAAAAGGATTAGTGGATCGGAAATGTGATTGTCGTATCCCAAAAGAAAATCCTGTCGTTTCCATAGAAACGTTACTCGACTTAGAAGGAAATGTCTTGGAACACATAGTATTTCATAGCGACGCAATTTCCGTGTGAATTCGTCAATGTGTGGGAGTGAGGGATGCAGTAAAGAAGGATTAGTGGATCGGAAATGAGATTGTCGTACCCCAAAAGAAAATCCTGTCGTTTCCATAGAAACGTTACCCGATTTAGAATGAAATGTCTTAGAACACATAGTATTTCATAGCGACGCAATTTCCGTGTGAATTCGTCAATGTGTGGGAGTGAGGGATGCAGTAAAGAAGGATTAGTGGATCGGAAATGAGATTGTCGTATCCCAAAAGAAAATCCTGTTGTTCCCATAGAAACGTTACTCGATTTAGATGGAAATGTCTTAGAACACATAGTATTTCATAGCGACGCAATTTCCGTGTGAATTCGTCAATGAGTGGGAGTGAGGGATGCAGTAAAGAAGGATTAGTGGATCGGAAATGAGATTGTCGTATCCCAAAAGAAAATCCTGTCGTTTCCATAGAAACGTTACTCGATTTAGAAGGAGAAGTCGTAAAACCCATAGTATTTCATAGCGTCGCAATTTCCGTGTGAATTGGTCAATGAGTGGGAGTGAGGGTTGCAGTAAAGAAGGATTAGTGGATCGGAAATGAGATTGTCGTATCCCAAAAGAAAATCCTGTTGTTTCCATAGAAACGTTACTCGATTTAGAAGGAGAAGTCATAGAACACATAGTATTTCATACCTACGCAATTTCCGTGTGAATTCGTCAATGTGTGGGAGTGAGGGATGCAGTAAAGAAAGATTAGTGGATCGGAAATGTGATTGTTGTATCCGAAAGGAAAATCCTGTCGTTTCCATAGAAACGTTACTCGATTTAGAAGGAAATGTCTTAGAACACATAGTATTTCATAGCGACGAAATTTCCGTGTGAATTCGTAAATGAGTGGGAGTGAGGGATGTAGTAAAGAAGGATTAGTGGATCGGAAATGTTTTTGTCGTATCCCAAAACAAATTCCTGTCGTTTCCATAGAAACGTTACTCAATTTAGAAGGAAATGTCTTAGAATACATAGTATTTCATAGCGACGCAATTTCTGTGTGAATTCGTCAATGTGTGGGAGTGAGGGATGCAGTAAAGAAGGATTAGTGGATCGGAAATGGGATTGTCGTATCCCAAAAGATAATCCTGTCGTTTCCATAGAAACGGTGCTCGATTTAGAGGGAAATTTCTTAGAACACATAGTATTTCATAGCGACGCAATTTCCATGTGAATTCGTCAATGTGTGGGAGTGAGGGATGCAGTAAAGAAGGATTAGTGGATCGGAAATGAGATTGTCGTATCCCAAAAGAAAATCCTGTCGTTTCCATAGAAACGTTACTCGATTTAGAAGGAAATGTCATAGAACACATAGTATTTCATAGCGACGCAATTTCCGTGTGAATTCGTCAATGTGTGGGAGTGAGGGATGCAGTAAAGAAGGATTAGTGGGTCGGAAATGTGATTGTCGTATCCCAAAAGAAAATCCTGTCGTTTCCATAGAAACGTTACTCGATTTAGAAGGAGAAGTCATAGAACACATAGTATTTCATAGCGACGCAATTTCCGTGTGAATTCGTCAATGTGTGGGAGTGAGGGATGCAGTAGAGAAGGATTAGTGGATCTGAAATGAGATTGTCGTATCCCAAAAGAAAATCCTGTCGTTTCCATAGAAACGTTACTCGATTTAGAAGGAAATGTCTTAGAACACATAGTACTTCATAGCGACCCAATTTCCGTGTGAATTCGTCAATGTGTGGGAGTGAGGGATGCAGTAAAGAAGGATTAGTGGATCGGAAATGACATTGTCGTATCCCAAATGAAAATCCTGTCGTTTCCATAGAAACGTTACTCGATTTAGAAGGAGAAGTCATAGAACACATAGTATTTCATAGCGACGCAATTTCCCTGTGAATTCGTCAATGTGTGGGAGTGAGGGATGCAGTAAAGAAGGATTAGTGGATCGGAAATGTGTTTGTCGTATCCCAAAAGAAAATCCTGTCGTTTCCATAGAAACGTTACTCGATTTCGAAGGAAATGTCTTAGAACACATAGTATTTCATAGCGACGCAATTTCCGTGTGAATTCGTCAATGTGTGGGAGTGAGGGATGCAGGAAAGAAGGATTAGTGGATCGGAAATGAGATTGTCGCATCCCAAAAGTAAATGCTGTCGTTTCCATAGAAACGTTACTCGATTTAGAAGGAAATGTCATAGAACACATAGTATTTCATAGCGACGCAATTTCCGTGTGAATTCGTCAATGTGTGGGGGAGTGAGGGATGCAGTAAAGAAGGATTAGTGGTTCGGAAATGTGATTGTCGTACCCCAAAAGAAAATCCTGTCGTTTCCATAGAAACGTTACTCGATTTCGAAGGAAATGTCTTAGAACACATAGTAATTCATAGCGACGCAATTTCCGTGTGAATTCGTCAATGTGTGGGAGTGAGGGGTGCAGTAGAGAAGGATTAGTGGATCGGAAATGAGATTCTCGTATCCCAAAAGAAAATCCTGTCGTTTCCATAGAAACGTTACTCGATTTAGAAGGAAATGTCTTTGAACACATAGTATTTCATGGCGACGCAATTTCCGTTTGAATTCGTCAATGTGTGGGAGTGAGGGATGCAGTAAAGAAGGATTAGTGGATCGGAAATGAGACTGTCGTATCCCAAAAGAAAATCATGTCGTTTCCATAGAAACGTTACTCGATTTAGAAGGAAATGTCATAGAACACATAGTATTTCATAGCGACGCAATTTCCGTGTGAATTCGACAATGAGTGGGAGTGAGGGATGCAGTAAAGAAGGATTAGTGGATCGGAAATGAGATAGTCGGATCCCAAAAGAAAATCCTGTCGTTTCCATAGAAACGTTACTCGATTTAGAAGGAAATGTCTTAGAACACATAGTATTTCATAGCGATGCCATTTCCGTGTGAATTCGTCAATGTGTGGGAGTGAGGGATGCAGTAAAGAAGGATTAGTGGATCGGAAATGAGATTGTCGCATCCCAAAAGTAAATGCTGTCGTTTCCATAGAAATGTTACTCGATTTAGAAGGAGAAGTCATAGAACACATAGTATTTAATAGCGACGCGATTTCCGTGTGAATTCGTCAATGTGTGGGGGAGTGAGGGATGCAGTAAAGAAGGATTAGTGGATCGGAAATGTGATTGTCGTATCCCAAAAGAAAATCCTGTCGTTTCCATAGAAACGTTACTCGATTTAGAAGGAAATGTCTTAGAACACATAGTAATTCATAGGGACGCAATTTCCGTGTGAATTCGTCAATGTGTGGGAGTGAGGGATGCAGTAAAGAAGGATTAGTGGATCGGAAATCAGATTGTCGTATCCCAAAAGAAAGACCTGTCGTTTCCATAGAAACGTTACTCGATTTAGAAGGAAATGTCTTTGAACACATAGTATTTTATAGCGACGCAATTTCCGTTTGAATTCGTCAATGTGTGGGAGTGAGGGATGCAGTAAAGAAGGATCAGTGGATCGGAAATGAGATTGTCGTATCCCAATAGAAAATCATGTCGTTTCCATAGAAACGGTACTCGATTTAGACGGAAATGTCATAGAACACATAGTATTTCATAGCGACGCAATTTCCGTGTGAATTCGTCAATGTGTGGGAGTGAGGGATGCAGTAAAGAAGGATTAGTGGATCGGAAATGTGATTGTCGTATCCCAAAAGAAAATCCTGTCGTTTCCATAGAAACGTTACTCGATTTAGAAGTAGAAGTCATAGAACACATAGTATTTCATAGTGACGGAATTTCCGTGTGAATTCGTCAATGTGTGGGAGTGAGGGATGCAGTAAAGAAGGATTAGTGGATCGGAAATGAGATTGTCGTATCCCAAAAGAAAATCCTGTCGTTTCCATAGAAACGTTACTCGATTTAGAAGGAAATGTCTTAGAACACATAGTATTTCATAGCGACGCAATTTCCGTGTGAATTCGTCAATGTGTGGGAGTGAGGGATGCAGTAAAGAAGGATTAGTGGATCGGAAATGAGATTGTCGTATCCCAAACGAAAATCCTGTCGTTTCCATAGAAACGTTACTCGATTTAGAAGGAAGTGTCATAGAACACATAGTATTTCATAGCGACGCAATTTCCGTGTGAATTCGTCAATGTGTGGGGGAGTGAGGGATGCAGTAAAGAAGGATTAGTGGATCGGAAATGTAATTGTCGTATCCCAGAAGAAAATCCTGTCGTTTCCATAGAAACGTTACTCGATTTAGAAGGAGAAGTCATAGACCACATAGTATTTCATAGCGACGCAATTTCCGTGTGAATTCGTCAATGTGTGGGAGTGAGGGATGCAGTAAAGAAGGATTAGTGGATCGGAAATTAGATTGTCGTATCCCAAAAGAAAATCCTGTCGTTTCTATAGAAACGTTACTCGATTTAGAAGGGAATGTCTGAGAACACATAGTATTTCATAGCGACGCAATTTCCGTGTGAATTCGTCAATGTGTGGGAGTGAGGGATGCAGTAAAGAAGGATTAGTGGATCGGAAATGAGATTGTCGCATCCCAAAAGTAAATGCTGTCGTTTCCATAGAAACGTTACTCGATTTAGAAGGAAATGTCATAGAACACATAGTACTTCATAGCGACGCAATTTCCGTGTGAATTCGTCAATGTGTGGGAGTGAGGGATGCAGTAAAGAAGGATTAGTGGATCTGAAATGAGATTGTCGTATCCCAAAAGAAAATCCTGTCGTTTCCATAGAAACGTTACTCGATTTAGAAGGAAATGTCTTAGAACACATAGTATTTCATAGCGACGCAATTTCCGTGTGAATTCGTCAATGTGTGGGAGTGAGGGATGCAGTAAAGAAGGATTAGTGGATCGGAAATGAGATTGTCGCATCCGAAAAGTAAATGCTGTCGTTTCCATAGAAACGTTACTTGATTTAGAAGGAAATGTCATAGAACACATAGTATTTCATAGCGACGCAAATTCCGTGTGAATTCGTCAATGTGTGGGGGAGTGAGGGATGCAGTAAAGAAGGATTAGTGGTTCGGAAATGTGATTGACGTATCCCAAAAGAAAATCCTGTCGTTTCCATAGAAACGTTACTCGATTTCGAAGGAAATGTCTTAGAACACATAGTATTTCATAGCGACGCAATTTCCGTGTGAATTCGTCAATGTGTGGGAGTGAGGGATGCAGTAAAGAAGGATTAGTGGATCTGAAATGATATTGTCGTATCCCTAAAGAAAATCCTGTCGTTTCCATAGAAACGTTATTCGATTTAGAAGGAGAAGTCATAGAACACATAGTATTTCATAGCGACGCAATATCCGTTGAGTTCGTCAATGTGTGGGAGTGAGGGATGCAGTAAAGAAGGATTAGTGGATCGGAAATGTGATTGTCGTATCCCAAAAGAAAATCCTGTCGTATCCATAGAAACGTTACTCGATTTAGAAGGAAATGTCTTAGAACACATAGTATTTCATAGCGACGCAATTTCCGTGTGAATTCGTCAATGAGTGGGAGTGAGGGATGCAGTAAAGAAGGATTAGTGGATCGGAAATGTGATTGTCGTATCCCAAAAAAAAATCCTGTCGTTTCCATAGAAACGTTACTCGATTTAGAAGGAAATGTCTTAGAACACATAGTATTTCATAGCGACGCAATTTCCGTGTGAATTCGTAAATGAGTGGAAGTAAGGGATGCAGTTAAGAAGGATTAGTGGATCGGAAATGAGATTGTCGTATCCCAAAAGAAAATCCTGTCGTTTCCATAGAAACGTTATTCGATTTAGAAGGAAATGTCTTATAACACATAGTATTTCATAGCGACGCAATTTCCGTGTGAATTAGTCAATCAGTGGGAGTGAGGGATGCAGTAAAGAAAGATTAGTCGATCGGAAATGTGATTGTCGTATTCCAAAAGAAAATCCTATCGTTTCCATAGAAACGTTACTCGATTTAGAAGGAGAAGTCATAGAACCCATAGTATTTCATAGCGACGCAATTTCCGTGGGTTCGTCAATGTGTGGGAGTGAGGGTTGCAGTAAAGAAGGATTAGTTAATCGGAAATGAGATTGTCGTATCCCAAAAGAAAATCCTGTCGTTTCCAAAGAAACGTTACTCATTTAGAAGGAGAAGTCTAAGAACACATAGTTTTTCATTGCGACGCTATTTCCGTGTGAATTCATCAATGAGTGGGAGTGAGGGATGCAGTAAAGAAGGATTAGTGGATCGGAAATGAGATTGTCGTATCCCAAAAGAAAATCCTGTTGTTTCCATAGAAACGTTACTCGATTTAGAAGGAAATGTCTTAGAACACATAGTATTTCATAGCGACGCAATTTCCGTGTGAATTCGTCCATGAGTGGGAGTGAGGGATGCAGTAAAGAAGGATTAGTGGATCGGAAATGAGATTGTCGTATCCCAAAAGAAAATCCTGTCGTTTCCATAGAAACGTTACTCGATTTAGAAGGAGAAGTCATAGAACCCGTAGTATTTCATAGCGACGCAATTTCCGTGTGAATTCGTCAATGAGTGGGAGTGAGGTATGCAGTAAAGAAGGATTAGTGGATCGGTAATGAGATTGTCGTATCCCAAAAGAAAATCGTGTCGTTTCCATAGAAACGTTACTCGATTTAGACGGAAATGTCTTAGATCACATAGTATTTCATAGCGACGCAATTTCCGTGTGAATTCGTCAATGTGTGGGAGTGAGGGATGCAGTAAAAAAGGATTAGTGGATCGGAAATGAGATTGTCGTATCCCAAAAGAAAATCCTGTCTTTTCCATAGAAACGTTACTCGATTTAGAAGGAGAAGTCATAGAACACATAGTATTACATAGCGACGCAATTTCTGTGTTAATTCGTCAATGTGTGGGAGTGTGGGATGCAGTAAAGAAGGATTAGTGGATCGGAAATGAGATTGTCGTATCCCAAAAGAAAATCCTGTCGTTTCCACAGAGACGTTACTCGATTTAGAAGGAGAAGTCATAGAACTCATAGTATTTCATAGCGACTCAATTTCTGTGTTAATTCGTCAATGTGAGGGAGCTAGGGATGCAATAAAGAAGGAATTGTGCATCGAGAAGGAGATACTCGTATCGCTAAAGAAAATCCAGTCGTTTCCATAGAAACGTTACTCGATTTTAAGGAGAAGTCATAGAACCCATAGTATTTCATAGCGACGCAATTTCCGTGTGAATTCGTCAATGTGTGGGAGTGAGGGATGCAGTAAAGAAGGATTAGTGGATCGAAAATGTGATTGTCGTATCCCAAAAGAAAATCCTGTCGTTTCCATAGAAACGTTACTCGATTTAGGAGGAAATGTCTTTGAACACATAGTATTTCATAGCGACGCAATTTCCGTGTGAATTCGTCAATGTGTGGGAGTGAGGGATGCAGTAAAGAAGGATTAGTGGATCGGAAATGAGATTGTCGTATCCCAAAAGAAAATCCTGTCGTTTCCATAGAAACGTTACTCGACTTAGAAGGAAATGTCTTAGAACACATAATATTTCATAGCATCGAGGAGATACTCGTATCGCAAAAGAAAATCCTGTCGTTTCCATAGAAACGTTACTCGATTTAGAAGGAGAAGTCATAGAACCCTTAGTATTTCATAGCGACGCAATTTCCGTGTGAATTCGTCAATGTGTGGGAGTGAGGGATGCAGTAAAGATGGATTAGTGGCTCGAAAATGTGAATGTCGTATCCCAAAAGAAAATCCCTTCGTTTCCATAGAAACGTTACTCGATTTAGAAGGAAATGTCTTAGAACACATAGTACTTCATATCGACGCAATTTCCGTGAGAATTCGTCAATGTGTGGGAGTGAGGGATGCAGTAAAGAAGGATTAGTGGATCGGAAATGTGATTGTCTTATCCCAAAAGTAAATCCTGTCGTTTCCATTGAAACGTTACTCGATTTAGAAGGAAATGTCTTAGAACACATAGTATTTCATAGCGACGCAATTTCCGTGTGAGTTCGTCAATGTGTGGGAGTAAGGGATGCAATAAAGAAGGATTAGTGGATCGGAAATGTGATTGTCGTATCCCAAAAGGAAATCCTGTCGTTTCCATAGAAACGTTACTCGATTTAGAAGGAAATGTCTTAGAACACATAGTATTTAATAGCGACGCAATTTCCGTGTGAATTCGTCAATGTGTGGGAGTGAGGTATGCAGTAAAGAAGGATTAGTGGATCGGAAATGTGATTGTCGTATCCCAAAAGAAAATCCTGTCGTTTCCATAGAAACTTTACTCGATTTAGAAGGAAATGTCTTAGAACACATAGTATTTCATAGCGACGCAATTTCCGTGTGAATTCGTCCATGAGTGGGAGTGAGGGATGCAGTAAAGAAAGATTAGTGGATCGGAAATGAGATTGTCGTATCCCTAAAGAAAATCCTGTCGTTTCCATAGAAACATTACTCGATTTAGAAGGAGAAGTCATAGATCCCATAGTATTTCATAGCGACGCAATCTTCGTGTGAATTCGTCAATGAGTGGGAGTGAGGTATGCAGTAAAGGCGGATTAGTTGATCGGAAATGAGATTGTCGTATCCCAAAAGAAAATCCGGTCGTTTCCATAGAAACGTTACTCGATTTAGAAGGAAATGTCTTAGATCACATAGTATTTCATAGCGACGCAATTTCCGTGTGAATTCGTCAATGTGTGGGAGTGAGGGATGCAGTAAAGAAGGATTAGTGGGTCCGAAATGAGATTGCCGTATCCCAAAAGAAAATCCTGTCGTTTCCATAGAAACGTTACTCGATTTAGAAGGAGAAGTCATAGAACCCATAGTATTTCATAGCGACGCAATTTCCGTGGGTTCGTCAATGTGTGGGAGTGAGGGATGCAGTAAAGGAGGATTAGTGGATCGGAAATGAGATTGTCGTATCCCAAAAGAAAATCCTGTCGTTTCCAAAGAAACGTTACTCGATTGAGAACGAGAAGTCATAGAACCCATAGTATTTCATAGCGACTCAATTTCTGTGTTAATTCGTCAATGTGAGGGAGCTAGGGATGCAATAAAGGAGGAATAGTGCATCGAGAAGGAGATACTCGTATCGCTAAAGAAAATCCAGTCGTTTCCATAGAAACGTTACTCGATTTTAAGGAGAAGTCATAGGACCCATAGTATTTCATAGCGACGCAATTTCCGTGTGAATTCGTCAATGTGTGGGAGTGAGGTATGCAGTAAAGAAGGATTAGTGGATCGGAAATGAGATTGTCGTATCCCAAAAGAAAATTTTGTCGTTTCCATAGAAACGTTACTCGATTTAGGAGGAAATGACTTATTACACGTAGTATTTCATAGCGACGCAATTTCCGTGTGAATTCGTCAATGAGTGGGAGTGAGGGATGCAATAAAGAAGGGTTAGTGGATCGGAAATGTGATTGTCGTATCCCAAAAGAAAATCCTGTCGTTTCCATAGAAACGTTACTCGATTTAGAAGGAGAAGTCATAGAACCCATAGTATTTCATAGCGACGCAATTTCCGTGGGTTCGTCAATGTGTGGGAGTGAGGGATGCAGTAAAGAAGGATTAGTGGATCGGATATGAGATTGTCGTATCCCAAAAGAAAATCCTGTCGTTTCCATAGAAACGTTACTCGATTTAGAAGGAGAAGTCATAGAACCCGTAGTATTTCTTAGCGAAGCAATTTCCGTGCGAATTCGTCAATGAGTGGGAGTGAGGTATGCAGTAAAGAAGGATTAGTGGATCGGAAATGAGATTGTCGTATCCCAAAAGAAAATCCTGTCGTTTCCAAAGAGACGTTACTCGATTTAGAAGGAGAAGTCATAGAACTCATTGTATTTCATAGCGACTCAATTTCTGTGTTAATTCGTCAATGTGAGGGAACTAGGGATGCAATAAAGAAGGAATAGTGCATCGAGAAGGAGATACTCGTATCGCTAAAGAAAATCCAGTCGTTTCCATAGAAACGTTACTCGATTTTAAGGAGAAGTCATAGAACCCATAGTATTTCATAGCGACGCAATTTCCGTATGAATTCGTCAATGTGTGGGAGTGAGGGATGCAGTAAAGAAGGATTAGTGGATCGAAAATGTGATTGTCGTATCCCAAAAGAAAATCCTGTCGTTTCCATAGAAACGTTACTCGATTTAGGAGGAAATGTCTTTGAACACATAGTATTTCATAGCGACGCAATTTCCGTGTGAATTCGTCAATGTGTGGGAGTGAGGGATGCAGTAAAGAAGGATTATTGGATCGGAAATGAGATTGTCGTATCCCAAAAGAAAATCCTGTCGTTTCCATAGAAACGTTACTCGATTTAGAAGGAAATGTCTTAGAACACATAATATTTCATAGCATCGAGAAGGAGATACTCGTATCGCAAAAGAAAATCCTATCGTTTCCATAGAAACGTTACTCGATTTAGAAGGAGAAGTCATAGAACCCTTAGTATTTCATAGCGACGCAATTTCCGTGTGAATTCGTAAATGTGTGGGAGTGAGGGATGCAGTAGAGATGGAAAAGTGGCTCGAAAATGTGAATGTCGTATCCCAAAAGAAAATCCCTTCGTTTCCATAGAAACGTTACTCGATTTAGAAGGAAATGTCTTAGAACACATAGTACTTCATATCGACGCAAATTCCGTGTGAATTCGTCAATGTGTGGGAGTGAGGGATGCAGTAAAGAAGGATTAGTGGATCGGAAATGTGATTGTCTTATCCCAAAAGTAAATCCTATCGTTTCCATAGAAACGTTACTCGATTTAGAAGGAAATGTCTTAGAACACATAGTATTTAATAGCGACGCAATTTCCGTGTGAATTCGTCAATGTGTGGGAGTGAGGTATGCAGTAAAGAAGGATTAGTGGATCGGAGATGTGATTGTCGTATCCCAAAAGAAAATCCTGTCGTTTCCATAGAAACGTTACTCGATTTAGAAGGAAATGTCTTAGAACACATAGTATTTCATAGCGACGCAATTTCCGTGTGAATTCGTCAATGTGTGGGAGTGAGGGATGCAGTAAAGAAGGATTAGTGGGTCCGAAATGAGATTGCCATATCCCAAAAGAAAATCCTGTCGTTTCCATAGAAACGTTACTCGATTTAGAAGGAGAAGTCATAGAACACATAGTATTACATAGCGACGCAATTTCTGTGTTAATTCGTCAATGTGTGGGAGTGTGGGATGCAGTAAAGAAGGATTAGTGGATCGGAAATGAGATTGTCGTATCCCAAAAGAAAATCCTGTCGTTTCCAAAGAAACGTTACTCGATTGAGAAGGAGAAGTCATAGAACCCATAGTATTTCATAGCGACTCAATTTCTGTGTTAATTCGTCAATGTGAGGGAGCTAGGGATGCCATAAAGAAGGAATAGTGCATCGAGAAGGAGATACCCGTATCGCTAAAGAAAATCCAGTCGTTTCCATAGAAACGTTACTCGATTTTAAGGAGAAGTCATAGAACCCATAGTATTTCATAGCGACGCAATTTCCGTGTGAATTCGCCAATGTGTGGGAGTGAGGAATGCAGTAAAGAAGGATTAGTGGATCGGAAATGAGATTGTCGTATCCCAAAAGAAAATTTTGTCGTTTCCATATAAACGTTACTCGATTTAGGAGGAAATGACTTATTGCACGTAGTATTTCATAGCGACGCAATTTCCGTGTGAATTCGTCAATGTGTGGGAGTGAGGGATGCAATAAAGAAGGGTTAGTGGATCGGAAATGTGATTGTCGTATCCCAAAAGAAAATCCTGTCGTTTCCATAGAAACGTTACTCGATTTAGAAGGAGAAGTCATAGAACCCATAGTATTTCATAGCGACGCAATTTCCGTGGGTTCGTCAATGTGTGGGAGTGAGGGATGCAGTAAAGAAGGATTAGTGGATCAGATATGAGATTGTCGTATCCCAAAAGAAAATCCTGTCGTTTCCATAGAAACGTTACTCGATTTAGAAGGAGAAGTCTAAGAACACATAATATTTCATAGCGAAGCAATTTCCGCATGAATTCGTCAATGAGTGGGAGTGAGGGATGCAGTAAAGAAGGATTAGTGGATCGGAAATGAGATTGTCGTATCCCAAAAGAAAATCCTGTCGTTTCCATAGAAACGTTACACGATTTAGAAGGAAATTTCTTAGAACACATAGTATTTCGTAGCGACGCAATTTCCGTGTGAATTCGTCAATGAGTGGGAGTGAGGGATGCAGTAAAGAAGGATTAGTGGATCGGAAATGAGATTGTCGTATCATAAATGAAAATCCTGTCGTTTCCATAGAAACGTTACTCGATTTCGAAGGAGAAGTTATAGAACCCATAGTATTTCATAGCGACGCAATTTCCGTGTGAATTCGTCAATGAGTGTGAGTGAGGTATGCAGTAAAGAAGGATTAGTGGATCGGAAATGAGATTGTCGTATCCCAAAAGAAAATCCTGTCGTTTCCATAGAAACGTTACTCGATTTAGAAGGAAATGTCTTAGAACACATAGTATTTCATAGCGACGCAATTTCCGTGTGAATTCGTCAATGTGTGGGAGTGATGGATGCAGTAAAGAAGGATTAGTGGATCGGAAATGTGATTGTCGTATCCCAAAAGAAAATCCTGTCGGTTCCATAGAAACGTTACTCGATTTAGAAGGAAATGTTTTGGATCACATAGTATTTCATAGCGACGCAATTTCCGTGTGAATTCGTCAATTAGTGGGAGTGAGGGATGCAGTAAAGAAGGATTAGTGGATCGGAAATGTGATTGTCGTATCCCAAATGAAAATCCTGTCGTTTCCATAGAAACGTTACTCGATTTAGAAGGAAATGTCTTAGAACACATAGTATTTCATAGCGACGCAATTTCCGTGTGAATTCGTCAGTGAGTGGGGGTGAGGGATGCAGTAAAGAAGGATTAGTGGATCGGAAATGTGATTGTCGTATCCCAAAAAAAAAAATCCTGTCGTTTCCATAGAAACGTTACTCGATTTAGAAGGAGAAGTCATAGAACCCATAGTATTTCATAGCGACGCAATTTCCGTGGTTTCGTCAATGTGTGGGAGTGAGGGATGCAGTAAAGAAGGATTTGTGGATCGGAACTGAGATTGTCGTATCCCTAAAGAAAATCCTGTCGTTTTCATTCAAACGTTACTCGATTTAGAAGGAGAAGTCTAAGAACACATAGTATTTCATAGCGACGCAATTTCCGTGTGAATTCGTCCATGAGTGGGAGTGAGGGATGCAGTAAAGAAGGATTAGTGGATCGGAAATGAGATTGTCGTATCCCTAAAGAAAATCCTGTCGTTTCCATAGAAACATTACTCGATTTAGAAGGAGAAGTCATAGATCCCATAGTATTTCATAGCGACGCAATCTTCGTGTGAATTCGTCAATGAGTGGGAGTGAGGTATGCAGTAAAGGCGGATTAGTTGATCGGAAATGAGATTGTCGTATCCCAAAAGAAAATCCTGTCGTTTCCATAGAAACGTTACTCGATTTAGAAGGAAATGTCTTAGAACACATAATATTTCATAGCATCGGGAAGGAGATACTCGTATCGCAAAAGAAAATCCTGTCGTTTCCATAGAAACGTTACTCGATTTAGAAGGAGAAGTCATAGAACCCATAGTATTTCATAGCGACGCAATTTCCGTGGGTTCGTCAATGTGTGGGAGTGAGGGATGCAGTAAAGAAGGAGGAGTGGATCGGATATGAGATTGTCGTATCCCAAAAGAAAATCCTGTCTTTTCCATAGAAACGTTACTCGATTTAGAAGGAGAAGTCATAGAACACATAGTATTACATAGCGACGCAATTTCTGTGTTAATTCGTCAATGTGTGGGAGTGTGGGATGCAGTAAAGAAGGATTAGTGGATCGGAAATGAGATTGTCGTATCCCAAAAGAAAATCCTGTCGTTTCCAAAGAGACGTTACTCGATTTAGAAGGAGAAGTCATAGAACTCATAGTATTTCATAGCGACTCAATTTCTGTGAATTCGTCAATGTGAGAGAGCTAGGGATGCAATAAAGAAGGAATAGTGCATCGAGAAGGAGATACTCGTATCGCTAAAGAAAATCCAGTCGTTTCCATAGAAACGTTACTCGATTTTAAGGAGAAGTCATAGAACCCATAGTATTTCATAGCGACGCAATTTCCGTGTGAATTCGTCAATGTGTGGGAGTGAGGGATGCAGTAAAGAAGGATTAGTGGATCGAAAATGTGATTGTCGTATCCCAAAAGAAAATCCTGTCGTTTCCATAGAAACGTTACTCGATTTAGGAGGAAATGTCTTTGAACACATAGTATTTCATAGCGAAGCAATTTCCGTGTGAATTCGTCAATGTGTGGGAGTGAGGGATGCAGTAAAGAAGGATTAGTGGATCGGAGATGAGATTGTCGTATCCCAAAAGAAAATCCTGTCGTTTCCATAGAAACGTTACTCGATTTAGAAGGAAATGTCTTAGAACACATAATATTTCATAGCATCGGGAAGGAGATACTCGTATCGCAAAAGAAAATCCTGTCGTTTCCATAGAAACGTTACTCGATTTAGAAGGAGAAGTCATAGAACCCTTAGTATTTCATAGCGACGCAATTTCCGTGTGAATTCGTCAATGTGTGGGAGTGAGGGATGCAGTAAAGATGGATTAGTGGCTCGAAAATGTGAATGTCGTATCCCAAAAGAAAATCCCTTCGTTTCCATAGAAACGTTAGTCGATTTAGAAGGAAATGTCTTAGAACACATAGTACTTCATATCGAAGCAATTTCCGTGTGAATTCGTCAATTTGTGGGAGTGAGGGATGCAGTAAAGAAGGATTAGTGGATCAGAAATGTGATTGTCTTATCCCAAAAGTAAATCCTGTCGTTTCCATAGAAACGTTACTCGATTTAGAAGGAAATGTCTTAGAACACATAGTATTTCATAGCGACGCAATTTCCGTGTGAGTTCGTCAATGTGTGGGAGTAAGGGATGCAATAAAGAAGGATTAGTGGATCGGAAATGTGATTGTCGTATCCCAAAAGGAAATCCTGTCGTTTCCATAGAAACGTTACTCGATTTAGAAGGAAATGTCTTAGAACACATAGTATTTAATAGCGACGCAATTTCCGTGTGAATTCGTCAATGTGTGGGAGTGAGGTATGCAGTAAAGAAGGATTAGTGGATCGGAAATGTGATTGTCGTATCCCAAAAGAAAATCCTGTCGTTTCCATAGAAACGTTACTCGATTTAGAAGGAAATGTCTTAGAACACATAGTATTTCATAGCGACGCAATTTCCGTGTGAATTCGTCAAAGTGTGGGAGTGAGGGATGCAGTAAAGAAGGATTAGTGGGTCCGAAATGAGATTGCCGTATCCCAAAAGAAAATCCTGTCGTTTCCATAGAAACGTTACTCGATTTAGTAGGAGAAGTCATAGAACACATAGTATTACATAGCGACACAATTTCTGTGTTAATTCGTCAATGTGTGGGAGTGTGGGATGCAGTAAAGAAGGATTAGTGGATCGGAAATGAGATTGTCGTATCCCAAAAGAAAATCCTGTCGTTTCCAAAGAAACGTTACTCGATTGAGAAGGAGAAGTCATAGAACCCATAGTATTTCATAGCGACTCAATTTCTGTGTTAATTCGTCAATGTGAGGGAGCTAGGGATGCAATAAAGAAGGAATAGTGCATCGAGAAGGAGATACCCGTATCGCTAAAGAAAATCCAGTCGTTTCCATAGAAACGTTACTCGATTTTAAGGAGAAGTCATAGAACCCATAGTATTTCATAGCGACGCAATTTCCGTGTGAATTCGTCAATGTGTGGGAGTGAGGTATGCAGTCAAGATGGATTAGTGGATCGGAAATGAGATTGTCGTATCCCAAAAGAAAATTTTGTCGTTTCCATATAAACGTTACTCGATTTAGGAGGAAATGACTTATTACACGTAGTATTTCATAGCGACTCAATTTCCGTGTGAATTCGTCAATGAGTGGGAGTGAGGGATGCAATAAAGAAGGGTTAGTGGATCGGAAATGTGATTGTCGTATCCCAAAAGAAAATCCTGTCGTTTCCATAGAAACGTTACTCGATTTAGAAGGAGAAGTCATAGAACCCATAGTATTTCATAGCGACGCAATTTCCGTGGGTTCGTCAATGTGTGGGAGTGAGGGATGCTGTAAAGAAGGATTAGTGGATCGGATATGAGATTGTCGTATCCCAAAAGAAAATCCTGTCGTTTCCATAGAAACGTTACTCGATTTAGAAGGAGAAGTCTAAGAACACATAATATTTCATAGCGAAGCAATTTCCGCGTGAATTCGTCAATGAGTGGGAGTGAGGGATGCAGTAAAGAAGGATTAGTGGAACGGAAATGAGAAAGAAAATCCTGTCGTTTCCATAGAAACGTTACTCGATTTCGAAGGTGAAGTTATAGAACCCATAGTATTTCATAGCGACGCAATTTCCGTGTGAATTCGTCAATGAGTGTGAGTGAGGTATGCAGTAAAGAAGGATTAGTGGATCGGAAATGAGATTGTCGTATCCCAAAAGAAAATCTTGTCGTTTCCATAGAAACGTTACTCGATTTAGAAGGAAATGTCTTAGAACACATAGTATTTCATAGCGACGCAATTTCCGTGTGAATTCGTCAATGTGTGGGAGTGATGGATGCAGTAAAGAAGGATTAGTGGATCGGAAAAGTGATTGTCGTATCCCAGATGAAAATTCCTGTCGGTTCCATAGAAACGTTACTCGATTTAGAAGGAAATGTCTTGGATCACATACTATTTCATAGCGACGCAATTTCCGTGTGAATTCGTCAATGAGTGGGAGTGAGGGATGCAGTAAAGAAGGATTAGTGGATCGGAAATGTGATTGTCGTATCCCAAAAGAAAATCCTGTCGTTTCCATAGAAACGTTACTCGATTTAGAAGGAAATGTCTTAGAACACATAGTATTTCATAGCGACGCAATTTCCGTGTGAATTCGTCAGTGAGTGGGGGTGAGGGATGCAGTAAAGAAGGATTAGTGGATCGAAAATGTGATTGTCGTATCCCAAAAGAAAATCCTGTCGTTTCCATAGAAACGTTACTCGATTTAGGAGGAAATGTCTTTGAACACATAGTATTTCATAGCGACGCAATTTCCGTGTGAATTCGTCAATGTGTGGGAGTGAGGGATGCAGTAAAGAAGGATTAGTGGATCGGAAATGAGATTGTCGTATCCCAAAAGAAAATCCTGTCGTTTCCATAGAAACGTTACTCGATTTAGAAGGAAATGTCTTAGAACACATAATATTTCATAGCATCGAGAAGGAGATACTCGTATCGCAAAAGAAAATCCTGTCGTTTCCATAGAAACGTTACTCGATTTAGAAGGAGAAGTCATAGAACCCTTAGTATTTCATAGCGACGCAATTTCCGTGTGAATTCGTCAATGTGTGGGAGTGAGGGATGCAGTAAAGATGGATTAGTGGCTCGAAAATGTGAATGTCGTATCCCAAAAGAATATCCCTTCGTTTCCATAGAAACGTTACTCGATTTAGAAGGAAATGTCTTAGAACACATAGTACTTCATATCGACGCAATTTCCGTGTGAATTCGTCAATGTGTGGGAGTGAGGGATGCAGTAAAGAAGGATTAGTGGATCGGAAATGGGATTGTCTTATCCCAAAAGTAAATCCTGTCGTTTCCATAGAAACGTTACTCGATTTAGAAGGAAATGTCTTAGAACACATAGTATTTCATAGCGACGCAATTTCCGTGTGAGTTCGTCAATGTGTGGGAGTAAGGGATGCAATAAAGAAGGATTAGTGGATCGGAAATGTGATTGTCGTATCCCAAAAGGAAATCCTGTCGTTTCCATAGAAACGTTACTCGATTTAGAAGGAAATGTCTTAGAACACATAGTATTTAATAGCGACGCAATTTCCGTGTGAATTCGTCAATGTGTGGGAGTGAGGTATGCAGTAAAGAAGGATTAGTGGATCGGAAATGTGATTGTCGTATCCCAAAAGGAAATCCTGTCGTTTCCATAGAAACGTTACTCGATTTCGAAGGAGAAATTATAGAACCCATAGTATTTCATAGCGACGCAATTTCCGTGTGAATTCGTCAATGAGTGTGAGTGAGGTATGCAGTAAAGAAGGATTAGTGGATCGGAAATGAGATTGTCGTATCCCAAAAGAAAATCTTGTCGTTTCCATAGAAACGTTACTCGATTTAGAAGGAAATGTCTTGGAACACATAGTATTTCATAGCGACGCAATTTCCGTGTGAATTCGTCAATGTGTGGGAGTGATGGATGCAGTAAAGAAGGATTAGTGGATCGGAAATGTGATTGTCGTATCCCAAAAGAAAATCCTGTCGGTTCCATAGAAACGTTACTCGATTTAGAAGGAAATGTCTTGGATCACATAGTATTTCATAGCGACGCAATTTCCGTGTGAATTCGTCAATGAGTGGGAGTGAGGGATGCAGTAAAGAAGGATTAGTGGATCGGAAATGTGATTGTCGTATCCCAAAAGAAAATCCTGTCGTTTCCATAGAAACGTTACTCGATTTAGAAGGAAATGTCTTAGAACACATAGTATTTCATAGCGACGCAATTTCCGTGTGAATTCGTCAGTGAGTGGGGGTGAGGGATGCAGTAAAGAAGGATTAGTGGATCGGAAATGTGATTGTCGTATCCCAAAAAAAAAATCCTGTCGTTTCCATAGAAACGTTACTCGATTTAGAAGGAGAAATTATAGAACCCATAGTATTTCATAGCGACGCAATTTCCGTGGTTTCGTCAATGTGTGGGAGTGAGGGATGCAGTAAAGAAGGATTTGTGGATCGGAACTGAGATTGTCGTATCCCTAAAGAAAATCCTGTCGTTTTCATTCAAACGTTACTCGATTTAGAAGGAGAAGTCTAAGAACACATAGTATTTCATAGCGACGCAATTTCCGTGTGAATTCATCGATGAGTGGGAGTGAGGGATGCAGTAAAGAAGGATTAGTGGATCGGAAATGTGATTGTCGTATCCCAAAAGAAAATCCTGTCGTTTCCATGGAAACGTTACTCGATTTAGAAGGAAATGTCTTAGAACACATAGTATTTCATAACGACGCAATTTCCGTGTGAATTCGTCCATGAGTGGGAGTAAGGGATGCAGTAAAGAAGGATTAGTGGATCGGAAATGAGATTGTCGTATCCCAAAAGAAAATCCTGTCGTCTCCATAGAAACGTTACTCGTTTTCGAAGGAGAAGTCATAGAACCCATACTATTTCTTAGCGACACAATTTCCGTGTGAAATCGTCAATGTGTGGGAGTGAGGGATGCAGTAAAGAAGAATTAGTGGATCGGAAATGAGATTGTCGTATCCCAAAAGAAAATCCTGTCGTTTCCATAGAAACGTTACTCGATTTAGAAGGAGAAGTCATAGAACACATAGTATTACATAGCAACGGAATTTCTGTGTCAATTCGTCAATGTGTGGGAGTGTGGGATGCAGTAAAGAAGGATTAGTGGATCGGAAATGAGATTGTCGTATCCCAAAAGAAAATCCTGTCGTTTCCAAAGAAACGTTACTCGATTTAGAAGGAGAAGCCATAGAACCCATAGTATTTCATAGCGACTCAATTTCTGTGTTAATTCGTCAATGTGTGGGAGCTAGGGATGCAATAAAGAAGGAATAGTGCATCGAGAAGGAGATACTCGTATCGCTAAAGAAAATCCAGTCGTTTCCATAGAAACGTTACTCGATTTAGAAGGAGAAGTCATAGAACCCATTGTATTTCATAGCGACGCAATTTGCGTGTGAATTCGTCAATGAGTGGGAGTGAGGGATGCAGTAAAGAAGGATTAGTGGATCGGAAATGTGATTGTCGTATCCCAAAAGAAAATCCTGTCGTTTCCATAGAAACCTTACTCGATTTAGAAGGAAATGTCTTACAACACATAGTATTTCATAGCGACGCAATTTCCGTGTGAATTCGTCAATGAGTGGGAGTGAGGGATGCAGTAAAGAAGGAATAGTGGATCGGAAATGTGATTGTCGTATTCCAAAAAAAAATCCTGTCGTTTCCATAGATACGTTACTCGATTTAGAAGGAAATGTCTTAGAACACATAGTATTTCATAGCGACGCAATTTCCGTGTGAATTCGTAAATGAGTGGAAGTAAGGGATGCAGTAAAGAAGGATTAGTGGATCGGAAATGAGATTGTCGTATCCCAAAAGAAAATCCCTTCGTTTCCATAGAAACGTTACTCGATTTAGAAGGAAATGTCTTAGAACACATAGTATTTAATAGCGACGCAATTTCCGTGTGAATTCGTCAATGTGTGGGAGTGAGGTATGCAGTAAAGAAGGATTAGTGGATCGGAAATGTGATTGTCGTATCCCAAAAGGAAATCCTGTCGTTTCCATAGAAACGTTACTCGATTTCGAAGGAGAAATTATAGAACCCATAGTATTTCATAGCGACGCAATTTCCGTGTGAATTCGTCAATGAGTGTGAGTGAGGTATGCAGTAAAGAAGGGTTAGTGGATCGGAAATGAGATTGTCGTATCCCAAAAGAAAATCTTGTCGTTTCCATAGAAACGTTACTCGATTTAGAAGGAAATGTCTTGGAACACATAGTATTTCATAGCGACGCGATTTCCGTTTGAATTCGTCAATGTGTGGGAGTGATGGATGCAGTAAAGAAGGATTAGTGGATCGGAAATGTGATTGTCGTATCCCAAAAGAAAATCCTGTCGGTTCCATAGAAACGTTACTCGATTTAGAAGGAAATGTCTTGGATCACATAGTATTTCATAGCGACGCAATTTCCGTGTGAATTCGTCAATGAGTGGGAGTGAGGGATGCAGTAAAGAAGGATTAGTGGATCGGAAATGTGATTGTCGTATCCCAAAAGAAAATCCTGTCGTTTCCATAGAAACGTTACTCGATTTAGAAGGAAATGTCTTAGAACACATAGTATTTCATAGCGACGCAATTTCCGTGTGAATTCGTCAGTGAGTGGGGGTGAGGGATGCAGTAAAGAAGGATTAGTGGATCGGAAATGTGATTGTCGTATCCCAAAAAAAAAATCCTGTCGTTTCCATAGAAACGTTACTCGATTTAGAAGGAGAAGTCATAGAACCCATAGTATTTCATAGCGACGCAATTTCCGTGGTTTCGTCAATGTGTGGGAGTGAGGGATGCAGTAAAGAAGGATTTGTGGATCGGAACTGAGATTGTCGTATCCCTAAAGAAAATCCTGTCGTTTTCATTCAAACGTTACTCGATTTAGAAGGAGAAGTCTAAGAACACATAGTATTTCATAGCGACGCAATTTCCGTGTGAATTCATCGATGAGTGGGAGTGAGGGATGCAGTAAAGAAGGATTAGTGGATCGGAAATGTGATTGTCGTATCCCAAAAGAAAATCCTGTCGTTTCCATGGAAACGTTACTCGATTTAGAAGGAAATGTCTTAGAACACATAGTATTTCATAACGACGCAATTTCCGTGTGAATTCGTCCATGAGTGGGAGTAAGGGATGCAGTAAAGAAGGATTAGTGGATCGGAAATGAGATTGTCGTATCCCAAAAGAAAATCCTGTCGTCTCCATAGAAACGTTACTCGATTTCGAAGGAGAAGTCATAGAACCCATACTATTTCTTAGCGACACAATTTCCGTGTGAAATCGTCAATGTGTGGGAGTGAGGGATGCAGTAAAGAAGAATTAGTGGATCGGAAATGAGATTGTCGTATCCCAAAAGAAAATCCTGTCGTTTCCATAGAAACGTTACTCGATTTAGAAGGAGAAGTCATAGAACACATAGTATTACATAGCAACGGAATTTCTGTGTCAATTCGTCAATGTGTGGGAGTGTGGGATGCAGTAAAGAAGGATTAGTGGATCGGAAATGAGATTGTCGTATCCCAAAAGAAAATCCTGTCGTTTCCAAAGAAACGTTACTCGATTTAGAAGGAGAAGCCATAGAACCCATAGTATTTCATAGCGACTCAATTTCTGTGTTAATTCGTCAATGTGTGGGAGCTAGGGATGCAATAAAGAAGGAATAGTGCATCGAGAAGGAGATACTCGTATCGCTAAAGAAAATCCAGTCGTTTCCATAGAAACGTTACTCGATTTAGAAGGAGAAGTCATAGAACCCATTGTATTTCATAGCGACGCAATTTGCGTGTGAATTCGTCAATGAGTGGGAGTGAGGGATGCAGTAAAGAAGGATTAGTGGATCGGAAATGTGATTGTCGTATCCCAAAAGAAAATCCTGTCGTTTCCATAGAAACCTTACTCGATTTAGAAGGAAATGTCTTAGAACACATAGTATTTCATAGCGACGCAATTTCCGTGTGAATTCGTCAATGAGTGGGAGTGAGGGATGCAGTAAAGAAGGAATAGTGGATCGGAAATGTGATTGTCGTATTCCAAAAAAAAATCCTGTCGTTTCCATAGATACGTTACTCGATTTAGAAGGAAATGTCTTAGAACACATAGTATTTCATAGCGACGCAATTTCCGTGTGAATTCGTAAATGAGTGGAAGTAAGGGATGCAGTAAAGAAGGATTAGTGGATCGGAAATGAGATTGTCGTATCCCAAAAGAAAATCCTGTCGTTTCCATAGAAACGTTATTCGATTTAGAAGGAAATGTCTTATAACACATAGTATTTCATAGCGACGCAATTTCCGTGTGAATTCGTCAATGAGTGGGAGTGAGGGATCCAGTAAAGAAGGATTAGTGGATCGGAAATGTGATGGTCGTATCCCAAAAGAAAATAGTGTCGTTTCCATAGAAACGTTACTCGATTTAGAAGGAGAAGTCATAGAACCCATAGTATTTCATAGCGACGCAATTTCCGTGGGTTCGTCAATGTGTGGGAGTGAGGGATGCAGTAAAGAAGGATTAGTTGATCGGAAATGAGATTGTCGTATCCCAGAAGAAAATCCTGTCGTTTCCATACAAACGTTACTCGATTTAGAAGGAAATGTCTTAGAACACATAGTATTTCATAGCGACGCAATTTCCGTGTGAATTCGTCCATGTGTGCGAGTGAGGGATGCAGTAAAGAAGGATTAGTGGATCGGAAATGAGATTGTCGTATCCCAAAAGAAAATCCTGTCGTTTCCATAGAAACGTTACTCGATTTAGAAGGAGAAGTCATAGAACCCATAGTACTTCATAGCGACGCAATTTCCGTGGGTTCGTCAATGTGTGGGAGTGAGGGATGCAGTAAAGAAGGATTAGTGGATCGGATATGAGATTGTCGTATCCCAAAAGAAAATCCTGTCGTTTCCATAGAAACGTTACTCGATTTAGAAGGAGAAGTCTAAGAACACATAATATTTCATAGCGAGGCAATTTCCGCGTGAATTCGTCAATGAGTGGGAGTGAGGGATGCTGTAAAGAAGGATTAGTGGATCGGAAATGAGATTGTCGTATCCCAAAAGAAAATCCTGTCGTTTCCATAGAAACGTTACTCGATTTAGAAGGAAATTTCTTAGAACACATAGTATTTCGTAGCGACGCAATTTCCGTGTGAATTCGTCAATGAGTGGGAGTGAGGGATGCAGTAAAGAAGGATTAGTGGATCGGAAATGTGATTGTCGTATCCCAAAAGAAAATCCTGTCGTTTCCATAGAAACGTTACTCGATTTAGAAGGAGAAGTCATAGAACCCATAGTATTTCATAGCGACGCAATTTCCGTGGGTTAGTCAATGTGTGGGAGTGAGGGATGCAGTAAAGAAGGATTAGTGGGTCCGAAATGAGATTGCCGTATCCCAAAAGAAAATCCTGTCGTTTCCATAGAAACGTTACTCGATTTAGTAGGAGAAGTCATAGAACACATAGTATTACATAGCGACACAATTTCTGTGTTAATTCGTCAATGTGTGGGAGTGTGGGATGCAGTAAAGAAGGATTAGTGGATCGGAAATGAGATTGTCGTATCCCAAAAGAAAATCCTGTCGTTTCCAAAGAAACGTTACTCGATTGAGAAGGAGAAGTCATAGAACCCATAGTATTTCATAGCGACTCAATTTCTGTGTTAATTCGTCAATGTGAGGGAGCTAGGGATGCAATAAAGAAGGAATAGTGCATCGAGAAGGAGATACCCGTATCGCTAAAGAAAATCCAGTCGTTTCCATAGAAACGTTACTCGATTTTAAGGAGAAGTCATAGAACCCATAGTATTTCATAGCGACGCAATTTCCGTGTGAATTCGTCAATGTGTGGGAGTGAGGTATGCAGTAAAGAAGGATTAGTGGATCGGAAATGAGATTGTCGTATCCCAAAAGAAAATTTTGTCGTTTCCATATAAACGTTACTCGATTTAGGAGGAAATGACTTATTACACGTAGTATTTCATAGCGACTCAATTTCCGTGTGAATTCGTCAATGAGTGGGAGTGAGGGATGCAATAAGGAAGGGTTAGTGGATCGGAAATGTGATTGTCGTATCCCAAAAGAAAATCCTGTCGTTTCCATAGAAACGTTACTCGATTTAGAAGGAGAAGTCATAGAACCCATAGTATTTCATAGCGACGCAATTTCCGTGGGTTCGTCAATGTGTGGGAGTGAGGGATGCAGTAAAGAAGGATTAGTGGATCGGATATGAGATTGTCGTATCCCAAAAGAAAATTCTGTCGTTTCCATAGAAACGTTACTCGATTTAGAAGGAGAAGTCTAAGAACACATAATATTTCATAGCGAAGCAATTTCCGCGTGAATTCGTCAATGAGTCGGTGTGAGGGATGCAGTAAAGAAGGATTAGTGGATCGGAAATGAGAAAGAAAATCCTGTCGTTTCCATAGAAACGTTACTCGATTTAGAAGGAAATTTCTTAGAACACATAGTATTTCGTAGCGACGCAATTTCCGTGTGAATTCGTCAATGAGTGGGAGTGAGGGATGCTGTAAAGAAGGATTAGTGGATCGGAAATGATATTGTCGTATCCCAAATGAAAATCCTGTCGTTTCCATAGAAACGTTACTCGATTTCGAAGGAGAAGTTATAGAACCCATAGTATTTCATAGCGACGCAATTTCCGTGTGAATTCGTCAATGAGTGTGAGTGAGGTATGCAGTAAAGAAGGATTAGTGGATCGGAAATGAGATTGTCGTATCCCAAAAGAAAATCTTGTCGTTTCCATAGAAACGTTACTCGATTTAGAAGGAAATGTCTTAGAACACATAGTATTTCATAGCGACGCAATTTCCGTGTGAATTCGTCAATGTGTGGGAGTGATGGATGCAGTAAAGAAGGATTAGTGGATCGGAAATGTGATTGTCGTATCCCAAATGAAAATTCCTGTCGGTTCCATAGAAACGTTACTCGATTTAGAAGGAAATGTCTTGGATCACATAGTATTTCATAGCGACGCAATTTCCGTGTGAATTCGTCAATGAGTGGGAGTGAGGGATGCAGTAATGAAGGATTAGTGGATCGGAAATGTGATTGTCGTATCCCAAAAGAAAATCCTGTCGTTTCCATAGAAACGTTACTCGATTTAGAAGGAAATGTCTTAGAACACATAGTATTTCATAGCGACGCAATTTCCGTGTGAATTCGTCAGTGAGTGGGGGTGAGGGATGCAGTAAAGAAGGATTAGTGGATCGAAAATGTGATTGTCGTTTCCCAAAAGAAAATCCTGTCGTTTCCATAGAAACGTTACTCGATTTAGGAGGAAATGTCTTTGAACACATAGTATTTCATAGCGACGCAATTTCCGTGTGAATTCGTCAATGTGTGGGAGTGAGGGATGCAGTAAAGAAGGATTAGTGGATCGGAAATGAGATTGTCGTATCTCAAAAGAAAATCCTGTCGTTTCCATAGAAACGTTACTCGATTTAGAAGGAAATGTCTTAGAACACATAATATTTCATAGCATCGAGAAGGAGATACTCGTATCGCAAAAGAAAATCCTGTCGTTTCCATAGAAACGTTACTCGATTTAGAAGGAGAAGTCATAGAACCCTTAGTATTTCATAGCGACGCAATTTCCGTGTGAATTCGTCAATGTGTGGGAGTGAGGGATGCAGTAAAGATGGATTAGTGGCTCGAAAATGTGAATGTCGTATCCCAAAAGAAAATCCCTTCGTTTCCATAGAAACGTTACTCGATTTAGAAGGAAATGTCTTAGGACACATAGTACTTCATATCGACGCAATTTCCGTGTGAATTCGTCAATGTGTGGGAGTGAGGGATGCAGTAAAGAAGGATTAGTGGATCGGAAATGTGATTGTCTTATCCCAAAAGTAAATCCTGTCGTTTCCATAGAAACGTTACTCGATTTAGAAGGAAATGTCTTAGAACACATAGTATTCCCTAGCGACGCAATTTCCGTGTGAGTTCGTCAATGTGTGGGAGTAAGGGATGCAATAAAGAAGGATTAGTGGATCGGAAATGTGATTGTCGTATCCCAAAAGGAAATCCTGTCGTTTCCATAGAAACGTTACTCGATTTAGAAGGAAATGTCTTAGAACACATAGTATTTAATAGCGACGCAATTTCCGTGTGAATTCGTCAATGTGTGGGAGTGAGGTATGCAGTAAAGAAGGATTAGTGGATCGGAAATGTGATTGTCGTATCCCAAAAGAAAATCCTGTCGTTTCCATAGAAACGTTACTCTATTTAGAAGGAGAAGTTATAGAACCCATAGTATTTCATAGCGACGCAATTTCCGTGTGAATTCGTCAATGAGTGTGAGTGAGGTATGCAGTAAAGAAGGATTAGTGGATCGGAAATGTGATTGTCGTATCCCAAAAGAAAATCCTGTCGTTTCCATAGAAACGTTACTCGATTTAGAAGGAAATGTCTTAGAACACATAGTATTTAATAGCGACGCAATTTCCGTGTGAATTCGTCAATGTGTGGGAGTGAGGTATGCAGTAAAGAAGGATTAGTGGATCGGAAATGTGATTGTCGTATCCCAAAAAAAAAATCCTGTTGTTTCCATAGAAACGTTACTCGATTTAGAAGGAGAAGTCATAGAACCCATAGTATTTCATAGCGACGCAATTTCCGTGGTTTCGTCAATGTGTGGGAGTGAGGGATGCAGTAAAGAAGGATTTGTGGATCGGAACTGAGATTGTCGTATCCCTAAAGAAAATCCTGTCGTTTTCATTCGAACGTTACTCGATTTAGAAGGAGAAGTCTAAGAACACATAGTATTTCATAGCGACGCAATTTCCGTGTGAATTCATCGATGAGTGGGAGTGAGGGATGCAGTAAGGAAGGATTAGTGGATCGGAAATGTGATTGTCGTATCCCAAAAGAAAATCCTGTCGTTTCCATGGAAACGTTACTCGATTTAGAAGGAAATGTCTTAGAACACATAGTATTTCATAACGACGCAATTTCCGTGTGAATTCGTCCATGAGTCGGAGTAAGGGATGCAGTAAAAAAGGATTAGTGGATCGGAAATGAGATTGTCGTATCCCAAAAGAAAATCCTGTCGTCTCCATAGAAACGTTACTCGATTTCGAAGGAGAAGTCATAGAACCCATACTATTTGTTAGCGACACAATTTCCGTGTGAAATCGTCAATGTGTGGGAGTGAGGGATGCAGTAAAGAAGAATTAGTGGATCGGAAATGAGATTGTCGTATCCCAAAAGAAAATCCTGTCGTTTCCATAGAAACGTTACTCGATTTAGAAGGAGAAGTCATAGAACACATAGTATTACTTAGCGACGGAATTTCTGTGTTAATTCGTCAATGTGTGGGAGTGTGGGGGCAGTAAAGAAGGATTAGTGGATCAGAAATGAGATTGTCGTATCCCAAAAGAAAATCCTGTCGTTTCCAAAGAAACGTTACTCGATTTAGAAGGAGAAGCCATAGAACCCATAGTATTTCATAGCGACTCAATTTCTGTGTTAATTCGTCAATGTGTGGGAGCTAGGGATGCAATAAAGAAGGAATAGTGCATCGAGAAGGAGATACTCGTATCGCTAAAGAAAATCCAGTCGTTTCCATAGAAACGTTACTCGATTTAGAAGGAGAAGTCATAGAACCCATTGTATTTCATAGCGACGCAATTTGCGTGTGAATTCGTCAATGAGTGGGAGTGAGGGATGCAGTAAAGAAGGATTAGTGGATCGGAAATGTGATTGTCGTATCCCAAAAGAAAATCCTGTCGTTTCCATAGAAACCTTACTCGATTTAGAAGGAAATGTCTTAGAACACATAGTATTTCATAGCGACGCAATTTCCGTGTGAATTCGTCAATGAGTGGGAGTGAGGGATGCAGTAAAGAAGGAATAGTGGATCGGAAATGTGATTGTCGTATTCCAAAAAAAAATCCTGTCGTTTCCATAGATACGTTACTCGATTTAGAAGGAAATGTCTTAGAACACATAGTATTTCATAGCGACGCAATTTCCGTGTGAATTCGTAAATGAGTGGAAGTAAGGGATGCAGTAAAGAAGGATTAGTGGATCGGAAATGAGATTGTCGTATCCCAAAAGAAAATCCTGTCGTTTCCATAGAAACGTTATTCGATTTAGAAGGAAATGTCTTATAACACATAGTATTTCATAGCGACGCAATTTCCGTGTGAATTCGTCAATGAGTGGGAGTGAGGGATGCAGTAAAGAAAGATTAGTGGATCGGAAATGTGATGGTCGTATCCCAAAAGAAAATAGTGTCGTTTCCATAGAAACGTTACTCGATTTAGAAGGAGAAGTCATAGAACCCATAGTATTTCATAGCGACGCAATTTCCGTGGGTTCGTCAATGTGTGGGAGTGAGGGATGCAGTAAAGAAGGATTAGTTGATCGGAAATGAGATTGTCGTATCCCAGAAGAAAATCCTGTCGTTTCCATACAAACGTTACTCGATTTAGAAGGAAATGTCTTAGAACACATAGTATTTCATAGCGACGCAATTTCCGTGTGAATTCGTCCATGTGTGGGAGTGAGGGATGCAGTAAAGAAGGATTAGTGGATCGGAAATGAGATTGTCGTATCCCAAAAGAAAATCCTGTCGTTTCCATAGAAACGTTACTCGATTTAGAAGGAGAAGTCATAGAACCCATAGTACTTCATAGCGACGCAATTTCCGTGGGTTCGTCAATGTGTGGGAGTGAGGGATGCAGTAAAGAAGGATTAGTGGATCGGATATGAGATTGTCGTATCCCAAAAGAAAATCCTGTCGTTTCCATAGAAACGTTACTCGATTTAGAAGGAGAAGTCTAAGAACACATAATATTTCATAGCGAGGCAATTTCCGCGTGAATTCGTCAATGAGTGGGAGTGAGGGATGCAGTAAAGAAGGATTAGTGGATCGGAAATGAGATTTTCGTATCCCAAAAGAAAATCCTGTCGTTTCCATAGAAACGTTACTCGATTTAGAAGGAAATTTCTTAGAACACATAGTATTTCGTAGCGACGCAATTTCCGTGTGAATTCGTCAATGAGTGGGAGTGAGGGATGCAGTAAAGAAGGATTAGTGGATCGGAAATGATATTGTCGTATCCCAAATGAAAATCCTGTCGTTTCCATAGAAACGTTACTCGATTTCGAAGGAGAAGTTATAGAACCCATAGTATTTCATAGCGACGCAATTTCCGTGTGAATTCGTCAATGAGTGTGAGTGAGGTATGCAGTAAAGAAGGATTAGTGGATCGGAAATGAGATTGTCGTATCCCAAAAGAAAATCTTGTCGTTTCCATAGAAACGTTACTCGATTTAGAAGGAAATGTCTTAGAACACATAGTATTTCATAGCGACGCAATTTCCGTGTGAATTCGTCAATGTGTGGGAGTGATGGATGCAGTAAAGAAGGATAAGTGGATCTGAAATGTGATTGTCGTATCCCAAAAGAAAATCCTGTCGTTTCCATAGAAACGTTACTCCATTTAGAAGGAAATGTCTTAGAACACATAGTATTTCATAGCGACGCAATTTCCGTGTGAATTCGTCAGTGAGTGGGGCTGAGGGATGCAGTAAAGAAGGATTAGTGGATCGGAAATGTGATTGTCGTATCCCAAAATAAAAATCCTGTCGTTTCCATAGAAACGTTACTCGATTTAGGAGAAGTCATAGAACCCATAGTATTTCATAGCGACGCAATTTCCGTGGTTTCGTCAATGTGTGGGAGTGAGGGATGCAGTAAAGAAGGATTTGTGGATCGGAACTGAGATTGTCGTATCCCTAAAGAAAATCCTGTCGTTTTCATTCAAACGTTACTCGATTTAGAAGGAGAAGTCTAAGAACACATAGTATTTCATAGCGACGCAATTTCCGTGTGAATTCATCGATGAGTGGGAGTGAGGGACGCAGTAAAGAAGGATTAGTGGATCGGAAATGAGATTGTCGTATCCCAAAAGAAAATCCTGTCGTTTCCATACAAACGTTACTCGATTTAGAAGGAGAAGTCATAGAACCCATAGTATTTCATAGCGACGCAATTTGCGTGTGAATTCGTCAATGAGTGGGAGTGAGGGATGCAGTAAAGAAGGATTAGTGGATCGGAAATGTGATTGTCGTATCCCAAAAGAAAATCCTGTCGTTTCCATAGAAACCTTACTCGATTTAGAAGGAAATGTCTTAGAACACATAGTATTTCATAGCGACGCAATTTCCGTGTGAATTCGTCAATGAGTGGGAGTGAGGGATGCAGTAAAGAAGGAATAGTGGATCGGAAATTTGATTGTCGTATTCCAAAAAAAAATCCTGTCGTTTCCATAGATACGTTACTCGATTTAGAAGGAAATGCCTTAGAACACATAGTATTTCATAGCGATGCAATTTCCGTGTGAATTCGTGAATGAGTGGAAGTAAGGGATGCAGTAAAGAAGGATTAGTGGATCGGAAATGAGATTGTCGTATCCCAAAAGAAAATCCTGTCGTTTCCATAGAAACGTTATTCGATTTAGAAGGAAATGTCTTATAACACATAGTATTTCATAGCGACGCAATTTCCGTGTGAATTCGTCAATGAGTGGGAGTGAGGGATGCAGTAAAGAAAGATTAGTGGATCGGAAATGTGATGGTCGTATCCCAAAAGAAAATAGTGTCGTTTCCATAGAAACGTTACTCGATTTAGAAGGAGAAGTCATAGAACCCATAGTATTTCATAGCGACGCAATTTCCGTGGGTTCGTCAATGTGTGGGAGTGAGGGATGCAGTAAAGAAGGATTAGTTGATCGGAAATGAGATTGTCGTATCCCAGAAGAAAATCCTGTCGTTTCCATAAAAACGTTACTCGATTTAGAAGGAAATGTCTTAGAACACATAGTATTTCATAGCGACGCAATTTCCGTGTGAATTCGTCCATGTGTGGGAGTGAGGGATGCAGTAAAGAAGGATTAGTGGATCGGAAATGAGATTGTCGTATTCCAAAAGAAAATCCTGTCGTTTCCATACAAACGTTACTCGATTTAGAAGGAGAAGTCATAGAACCCATAGTATTTCATAGCGACGCAATTTCCGTGTGAATTCGTCAATGAGTGGGAGTGAGGTATGCAGTAAACAAGGATTAATGGATCGGAAATGAGATTGTCGTATCCCAAAAGAAAATCCTGTCGTTTCCATAGAAACGTTACTCGATATAGAAGCAGAAGTCATAGAACCCATAGTATTTCATAGCGACGCAATTTCCGTGTGAATTCGTCAATGTGTGGGAGTGAGGGATGCAGTAAAGAAGGATTAGTGGATCGGAAATGAGATTGTCGTATCCCAAAAGAAAATCCTGTCGTTTCCATAGAAACGTTACTCGATTTAGAAGGAGAAGTCATAGAACACATAGTATTACATAGCGACGCAATTTCTGTGTTAATTCGTCAATGTGTGGGAGTGTGGGATGCAGTAAAGAAGGACTAGTGGATCGGAAATGAGATTGTCGTATCCCAAAAGAAAATCCTGTCGTTTCCATAGAAACGTTATTCGATTTAGAAGGAAATGTCTTATAACACATAGTATTTCATAGCGACGCAATTTCCGTGTGAATTCGTCAATGAGTGGGAGTGAGGGATGCAGTAAAGAAAGATTAGTGGATCGGAAATGTGATGGTCGTATCCCAAAAGAAAATAGTGTCGTTTCCATAGAAACGTTACTCGATTCAGAAGGAATTGTCATAGAACACATAGTATTTCATAGCGACTCAATTTCTGTCTCAATTCGTCAATGTGAGGGAGCTAGGGATGCAATAAAGAAGGAATAGTGCATCGAGAAGGAGATACCCGTATCGCTAAAGAAAATCCAGTCGTTTCCATAGAAACGCTACTCGATTTAGAACGAGAAGTCATAGAACCCATAGTATTTCATAGCGACGCAATTTGCGTGTGAATTCGTCAATGAGTGGGAGTGAGGGATGCAGTAAAGAAGGATTAGTGGATCGGAAATGTGATTGTTGTATCCCAAAAGAAAATCCTGTCGTTTCCATAGAAACCTTACTGGATTTAGAAGGAAATGTCTTAGAACACATTGTATTTCATAGCGACGCAATTTCCGTGTGAATTCGTCAATGAGTGGGAGTGAGGGATGCAGTAAAGAAGGATTAGTGGATCGGAAATGTGATTGCCGTATCCCAAAAAAAAATCCTGTCGTTTCCATAGAAACGTTACTCGATTTAGAAGGAAATGTCTTAGAACACATAGTATTTCATAGAGACGCTATTTCCGTGTGAATTCGTAAATGAGTGAAAGTAAGGGATGCAGTAAAGAAGGATTAGTGGATCGGAAATGAGATTGTCGTATCCCAAAAGAAAATCCTGTCGTTTCCATAGAAACGTTATTCGATTTAGAAGGAAATGTCTTATAACACATAGTATTTCATAGCGACGCAATTTCCGTGTGAATTCGTCAATGAGTGGGAGTGAGGGATGCAGTAAAGAAAGATTAGTGGATCGGAAATGTGATTGTCGTATCCCTAAAGAAAATCCTGTCGTTTCCATAGAAACGTTACTCGATTTAGAAGGAGAAGTCATAGAACCCATAGTATTTCATAGCGACGCAATTTGCGTGTGAATTCGTCAATGAGTGGGAGTGAGGGATGCAGTAAAGAAGGATTAGTTGATCGGAAATGAGATTGTCGTATCCCAAAAGAAAATCCTGTCGTTTCCAAACAAACATTACTCGATTTAGAAGGAGAAGTCTAAGAACACATAGTATTTCATAGCGACGCTATTTCCGTGTGAATTCATCAATGAGTGGGAGTGAGGGATGCAGTAAAGAAGGATTAGTGGATCGGAAATGAGATTGTCGTATCCCAAAAGAAAATCCTTTCGTTTCCATAGAAACGTTACTCGATTTAGAAGGAAATGTCTTAGAACACATAGTATTTCATAGCGACGCAATTTCCGTGTGAATTCGTCCATGAGTGGGAGTGAGGGATGCAGTAAAGAAGGATTAGTGGATCGGAGATGAGATTGTCGTATCCCAAAAGAAAATCCTGTCGTTTCCATAGAAACGTTACTCGATTTAGAAGGAGAAGTCATAGAGCCCATAGTATTTCATAGCGACGCAATTTCCGTGTGAATTCGTCAATGCGTGGGAGTGAGATATGCAGTAAAGAAGGATTAATGGATCGGAAATGAGATTGTCGTATCCCAAAAGAAAATCCTGTCGTTTCCATAGAAACGTTACTCGATTTAGAAGGAAATGTCTTAGATCACATTGTATTTCATAGCGACGCAATTTCCGTGTGAATTCGTCAATGTGTGGGAGTGAGGGATGCAGTAAAGAAGGATTAGTGGATCGGAAATGAGATTGTCGTATCCCAAAAGAAAATCCTGTCGTTTCCATAGAAACGTTACTCGATTTAGAAGGAGAAGTCATAGAACACATAGTATTACATAGCGACGCAATTTCTGTGTTAATTCGTCAATGTGTGGGAGTGTGGGATGCAGTAAAGAAGGATTAGTGGATCGGAATTGAGATTGTCGTATCCCAAAAGAAAATCCTGTCGTTTCCAAAGAAACGTTACTCGATTTAGAAGGAGAAGTCATAGAACCCATAGAATTTCATACCGACTCAATTTCTGTGTTAATTCGTCATGTGAGGGAGCTAGGGATGCAATAAAGAAGGAATAGTGCATCGAGAAGGAGATACTCGTATCGCTAAAGAAAATCCAGTCGTTTCCATAGAAACGTTACTCGATTTTAAGGAGAAGTCATAGAACCCATAGTATTTCATAGCGACGCAATTTGCGTGTGAATTCGTCAATGTGTGGGAGTGAGGGATGCAGTAAAGAAGGATTAGTGGATCGAAAATGTGGTTGTCGTATCCCAAAAGAAAATCCTGTCGTTTCCATAGAAACGTTACTCGATTTAGGAGGATATGTCTTAGAACACATAGTATTTCATAGCGACGCAATTTCCGTGTGAATTCGTCAATGTGTTGGAGTGAGGGATGCAAAAATGAAGGATTAGTGAATCGGAAATGTGATTGTCGTATCCCAAAAGAAAATCCTGTCGTTTCCATAGAAACGTTACTCGATTTAGAAGGAAATGTCTTAGAACACATAATATTTCATAGCATCGAGAAGGAGATACTCGTATCGCAAAAGAAAATCCTGTCGTTTCCACAGAAACGTTACTCGATTTAGAAGGAGAAGTCATAGAACCCATAGTATTTCATAGCGACGCAATTTCCGTGTGATTTCGTCAATGTGTGGGAGTGAGGGATGCAGTAAAGAAGGATTAGTGGATCGAAAATGTGATTGTCGTATCCCAAATGAAAATCCTGTCGTTTCCATAGAAACGTTACTCGATTTAGAAAGAAATGTCTTAGAACCCATAGTATTTCATAGCGACGCAATTTCCGTGTGAATTCGTCAATGTGTGGGAGTGAGGGATTCAGTAAAGAAGGATTAGTGGATCGGAAATGTGATTGTCGTATCCCAAAAGAAAATCCTGTCGTTTCCAGAGAAACGTTACTCGATTTAGAAGGAAATGTCTTAGAACACATAGTATTTCATAGCGACGCAATTTCCGTGTCAATTCGTCAATGTGTGGGAGTGAGGGATGCAGTAAAGAAGGATTAGTGGATCGCAAATGTGATTGTCGTATCCCAAAAGAAAATCCTGTCGTATCCATAGTAACGTTACTCGATTTAGAAGGAAATGTCTTAGAACACATAGTATTTCATAGCGACGCAATTTCAGTGTGATTTCGTCAATGTGTGCGAGTGAGGGATGCAGTAAAGAACGATTAGTGGAACCGAAATGTGATTGTCGTATCCCAAAAGAAAATCCCGTCGTTTCCATAGAAACGTTACTCGATTGAGAAGGAAATGTCTTAGAACACATAGTATTTCATAGCGACGCAATTTCCGTGTGAATTCGTCAATGTGTGGGAGTGAGGGATGCACTAAAGAAGGATTAGTGGGTCGGAAATGTGATTGTCGTATCCCAAAAGAAAATCCTGTCGTTTCCATAGAAACGTTACTCGATTTAGAAGGAAATGTCTTAGAACACATAGTATTTCATAGCATCGAGAAGGAGATAGTCGTATCGCAAAGGAAAATCCTGTCGTTTCCATAGAAACGTTACCCGATTTAGAAGGAGAAGTCATAGAACCCATAGTATTTCATAGCGACGCAATTTCCGTGTGAATTCGTCAATGTGTGGGAGTGAGGGATGCAGTAAAGAAGGATTAGTGGATCGAAAATGTGATTGTCGTATCCCAAAAGAAAATCCTGTCGTTTCCATAGAAACGTTACTCGATTTAGAAAGAAATGTCTTAGAACGCATAGTATTTCATAGCGACGCAATTTCCGTGTGAATTCGTCAATGTGTGGGAGTGAGGGATGCAGTAAAGAAGGGTTAGTGGATCGGAAATGTGATTGTCGTATCCCAAAAGAAAGTCCTGTCGTTTCCAGAGAAACGTTACTCGATTTAGAAGGAAATGTCTTAGAACACATAGTATTTCATAGCGACGCAATTTCCGTGTGAATTCGTCAATGTGTGGGAGTGAGGGATGCAGTAAAAAAGGATTAGTGGATCGCAAATGTGATTGTCGTATCCCAAAAGAAAATCCTGTCGTTTCCATAGAAACGTTACTCGATTGAGAAGGAAATGTCTTAGAACACATAGTATTTCATAGCGACGCAATTTCCGTGTGAATTCGTCAATGTGTGGGAGTGAGGGATGCAGTAAAGAAGGATTAGTGGATCGGAAATGTGATTGTCGTATCCCAAAAGAAAATCCTGTCGTTTCCATAGAAACGTTACTCGATTGAGAAGGAAATGTCTTAGAACACATAGTATTTCATAGCGACGCAATTTCCGTGTGAATTCGTCAATGTGTGGGAGTGAGGGATGCAGTAAAAAAGGATTAGTGGATCGAAAATGTGATTGTCGTATCCCAAAAGAAAATCCTGTCGTTTCCATAGAAACGTTACTCGATTTAGAAAGAAATGTCTTAGAACCCATAGTATTTCATAGCGACGCAATTTCCGTGTGAATTCGTCAATGTGTGGGAGTGAGGGATGCAGTAAAGAAGGATTAGTGGATCGGAAATGTGATTGTCGTATCCCAAAAGAAGATCCTGTTGTTTCCATAGAAACGTTACTCGATTGAGAAGGAAATGTCTTAGAACACATAGTATTTCATAGCGACGCAATTTCCGTGTGAATTCGTCAATGTGTGCGAGTGAGGGATGCAGTAAAGAAGGATTAGTGGATCGGAAATGTGATTGTCGTATCCCAAAAGAAAATCCTTTCGTTTCCATAGAAACGTTACTCGATTTAGAAGGAAATGTCTTAGAACACATAGTATTTCATAGCGACGCAATTTCCGTGTGAATTCGTCAATGAGTGGGAGTGAGGGATGCAGTAAAGAAAGATTAGTGGATCGGAAATGTGATGGTCGTATCCCAAAAGAAAATAGTGTCGTTTCCATAGAAACGTTACTCGATTTAGAAGGAGAAGTCATAGAACCCATAGTATTTCATAGCGACGCAATTTCCGTGGGTTCGTCAATGTGTGGGAGTGAGGGATGCAGTAAAGAAGGATTAGTTGATCGGAAATGAGATTGTCGTATCCCAGAAGAAAATCCTGTCGTTTCCATAAAAACGTTACTCGATTTAGAAGGAAATGTCTTAGAACACATAGTATTTCATAGCGACGCAATTTCCGTGTGAATTCGTCCATGTGTGGGAGTGAGGGATGCAGTAAAGAAGGATTAGTGGATCGGAAATGAGATTGTCGTATTCCAAAAGAAAATCCTGTCGTTTCCATACAAACGTTACTCGATTTAGAAGGAGAAGTCATAGAACCCATAGTATTTCATAGCGACGCAATTTCCGTGTGAATTCGTCAATGAGTGGGAGTGAGGTATGCAGTAAACAAGGATTAATGGATCGGAAATGAGATTGTCGTATCCCAAAAGAAAATCCTGTCGTTTCCATAGAAACGTTACTCGATTTAGAAGCAGAAGTCATAGAACCCATAGTATTTCATAGCGACGCAATTTCCGTGTGAATTCGTCAATGTGTGGGAGTGAGGGATGCAGTAAAGAAGGATTAGTGGATCGGAAATGAGATTGTCGTATCCCAAAAGAAAATCCTGTCGTTTCCATAGAAACGTTACTCGATTTAGAAGGAGAAGTCATAGAACACATAGTATTACATAGCGACGCAATTTCTGTGTTAATTCGTCAATGTGTGGGAGTGTGGGATGCAGTAAAGAAGGACTAGTGGATCGGAAATGAGATTGTCGTATCCCAAAAGAAAATCCTGTCGTTTCCATAGAAACGTTATTCGATTTAGAAGGAAATGTCTTATAACACATAGTATTTCATAGCGACGCAATTTCCGTGTGAATTCGTCAATGAGTGGGAGTGAGGGATGCAGTAAAGAAAGATTAGTGGATCGGAAATGTGATTGTCGTATCCCTAAAGAAAATCCTGTCGTTTCCATAGAAACGTTACTCGATTTAGAAGGAGAAGTCATAGAACCCATAGTATTTCATAGCGACGCAATTTGCGTGTGAATTCGTCAATGAGTGGGAGTGAGGGATGCAGTAAAGAAGGATTAGTTGATCGGAAATGAGATTGTCGTATCCCAAAAGAAAATCCTGTCGTTTCCAAACAAACATTACTCGATTTAGAAGGAGAAGTCTAAGAACACATAGTATTTCATAGCGACGCTATTTCCGTGTGAATTCATCAATGAGTGGGAGTGAGGGATGCAGTAAAGAAGGATTAGTGGATCGGAAATGAGATTGTCGTATCCCAAAAGAAAATCCTTTCGTTTCCATAGAAACGTTACTCGATTTAGAAGGAAATGTCTTAGAACACATAGTATTTCATAGCGACGCAATTTCCGTGTGAATTCGTCCATGAGTGGGAGTGAGGGATGCAGTAAAGAAGGATTAGTGGATCGGAGATGAGATTGTCGTATCCCAAAAGAAAATCCTGTCGTTTCCATAGAAACGTTACTCGATTTAGAAGGAGAAGTCATAGAGCCCATAGTATTTCATAGCGACGCAATTTCCGTGTGAATTCGTCAATGCGTGGGAGTGAGATATGCAGTAAAGAAGGATTAATGGATCGGAAATGAGATTGTCGTATCCCAAAAGAAAATCCTGTCGTTTCCATAGAAACGTTACTCGATTTAGAAGGAAATGTCTTAGATCACATAGTATTTCATAGCGACGCAATTTCCGTGTGAATTCGTCAATGTGTGGGAGTGAGGGATGCAGTAAAGAAGGATTAGTGGATCGGAAATGAGGTTGTCGTATCCCAAAAGAAAATCCTGTCGTTTCCATAGAAACGTTACTCGATTTAGAAGGAGAAGTCATAGAACACATAGTATTACATAGCGACGCAATTTCTGTGTTAATTCGTCAATGTGTGGGAGTGTGGGATGCAGTAAAGAAGGATTAGTGGATCGGAATTGAGATTGTCGTATCCCAAAAGAAAATCCTGTCGTTTCCAAAGAAACGTTACTCGATTTAGAAGGAGAAGTCATAGAACCCATAGAATTTCATACCGACTCAATTTCTGTGTTAATTCGTCATGTGAGGGAGCTAGGGATGCAATAAAGAAGGAATAGTGCATCGAGAAGGAGATACTCGTATCGCTAAAGAAAATCCAGTCGTTTCCATAGAAACGTTACTCGATTTTAAGGAGAAGTCATAGAACCCATAGTATTTCATAGCGACGCAATTTGCGTGTGAATTCGTCAATGTGTGGGAGTGAGGGATGCAGTAAAGAAGGATTAGTGGATCGAAAATGTGGTTGTCGTATCCCAAAAGAAAATCCTGTCGTTTCCATAGAAACGTTACTCGATTTAGGAGGATATGTCTTAGAACACATAGTATTTCATTGCGACGCAATTTCCGTGTGAATTCGTCAATGTGTTGGAGTGAGGGATGCAAAAATGAAGGATTAGTGAATCGGAAATGTGATTGTCGTATCCCAAAAGAAAATCCTGTCGTTTCCATAGAAACGTTACTCGATTTAGAAGGAAATGTCTTAGAACACATAATATTTCATAGCATCGAGAAGGAGATACTCGTATCGCAAAAGAAAATCCTGTCGTTTCCACAGAAACGTTACTCGATTTAGAAGGAGAAGTCATAGAACCCATAGTATTTCATAGCGACGCAATTTCCGTGTGATTTCGTCAATGTGTGGGAGTGAGGGATACAGTAAAGAAGGATTAGTGGATCGAAAATGTGATTGTCGTATCCCAAATGAAAATCCTGTCGTTTCCATAGAAACGTTACTCGATTTAGAAAGAAATGTCTTAGAACCCATAGTATTTCATAGCGACGCAATTTCCGTGTGAATTCGTCAATGTGTGGGAGTGAGGGATTCAGTAAAGAAGGATTAGTGGATCGGAAATGTGATTGTCGTATCCCAAAAGAAAATCCTGTCGTTTCCAGAGAAACGTTACTCGATTTAGAAGGAAATGTCTTAGAACACATAGTATTTCATAGCGACGCAATTTCCGTGTCAATTCGTCAATGTGTGGGAGTGAGGGATGCAGTAAAGAAGGATTAGTGGATCGCAAATGTGATTGTCGTATCCCAAAAGAAAATCCTGTCGTATCCATAGTAACGTTACTCGATTTAGAAGGAAATGTCTTAGAACACATAGTATTTCATAGCGACGCAATTTCAGTGTGATTTCGTCAATGTGTGCGAGTGAGGGATGCAGTAAAGAACGATTAGTGGAACCGAAATGTGATTGTCGTATCCCAAAAGAAAATCCCGTCGTTTCCATAGAAACGTTACTCGATTGAGAAGGAAATGTCTTAGAACACATAGTATTTCATAGCGACGCAATTTCCGTGTGAATTCGTCAATGTGTGGGAGTGAGGGATGCACTAAAGAAGGATTAGTGGGTCGGAAATGTGATTGTCGTATCCCAAAAGAAAATCCTGTCGTTTCCATAGAAACGTTACTCGATTTAGAAGGAAATGTCTTAGAACACATAGTATTTCATAGCATCGAGAAGGAGATAGTCGTATCGCAAAGGAAAATCCTGTCGTTTCCATAGAAACGTTACCCGATTTAGAAGGAGAAGTCATAGAACCCATAGTATTTCATAGCGACGCAATTTCCGTGTGAATTCGTCAATGTGTGGGAGTGAGGGATGCAGTAAAGAAGGATTAGTGGATCGAAAATGTGATTGTCGTATCCCAAAAGAAAATCCTGTCGTTTCCATAGAAACGTTACTCGATTTAGAAAGAAATGTCTTAGAACGCATAGTATTTCATAGCGACGCAATTTCCGTGTGAATTCGTCAATGTGTGGGAGTGAGGGATGCAGTAAAGAAGGGTTAGTGGATCGGAAATGTGATTGTCGTATCCCAAAAGAAAGTCCTGTCGTTTCCAGAGAAACGTTACTCGATTTAGAAGGAAATGTCTTAGAACACATAGTATTTCATAGCGACGCAATTTCCGTGTGAATTCGTCAATGTGTGGGAGTGAGGGATGCAGTAAAGAAGGATTAGTGGATCGCAAATGTGATTGTCGTATCCCAAAAGAAAATCCTGTCGTTTCCATAGAAACGTTACTCGATTGAGAAGGAAATGTCTTAGAACACATAGTATTTCATAGCGACGCAATTTCCGTGTGAATTCGTCAATGTGTGGGAGTGAGGGATGCAGTAAAGAAGGATTAGTGGATCGGAAATGTGATTGTCGTATCCCAAAAGAAAATCCTGTCGTTTCCATAGAAACGTTACTCGATTGAGAAGGAAATGTCTTAGAACACATAGTATTTCATAGCGACGCAATTTCCGTGTGAATTCGTCAATGTGTGGGAGTGAGGGATGCAGTAAAAAAGGATTAGTGGATCGAAAATGTGATTGTCGTATCCCAAAAGAAAATCCTGTCGTTTCCATAGAAACGTTACTCGATTTAGAAAGAAATGTCTTAGAACCCATAGTATTTCATAGCGACGCAATTTCCGTGTGAATTCGTCAATGTGTGGGAGTGAGGGATGCAGTAAAGAAGGATTAGTGGATCGGAAATGTGATTGTCGTATCCCAAAAGAAGATCCTGTTGTTTCCATAGAAACGTTACTCGATTGAGAAGGAAATGTCTTACAACACATAGGATTTCATAGCGACGCAATTTCCGTGTGAATTCGTCAATGTGTGCGAGTGAGGGATGCAGTAAAGAAGGATTAGTGGATCGGAAATGTGATTGTCGTATCCCAAAAGAAAATCCTTTCGTTTCCATAGAAACGTTACTCGATTTAGAAGGAAATGTCTTAGAACACATAGTATTTCATAGCGACGCAATTTCCGTGTGAATTCGTCAATGTGTGGGAGTAAGGGATGCAGTAAAGAAGGATTAGTGGATCGGAAATGTGACTGTCGTATCCCAAAAGAAAATCCTGTCGTTTCCATAGAAACGTTACTCGATTAAGAAGGAAATGTCTTTGAACACGTAGTATTTAATAGCGACGCAATTTCCGTGTGAATTCGTCAATGTGTGGGATTGAGGTAAGCAGTAAAGAAGGATTAGTGGATCGGAAATGTGATTGTCGTATCCCAAAAGAAAATCCTGTCGTTTCCATAGAAACGTTACTCGATTGAGAAGGAAATGTCTTAGAACACATAGTATTTAATAGCGACGCAATTTCCGTGTGAATTCGTCAATGTGTGGGAGTGAGGGATGCAGTAAAGAAGGATTAGTGTATCGGAAATGTGATTGTCGTATCCGAAAAGAAAATCCTGTCGTTTCCATAGAAACGTTACTCGATTTAGAAAGAAATGTCTTAGAACACATAGTATTCCATAGCGGCGCAATTTCCGTGTAAATTCGTCAATGTGTGGGAGTGAGGGATGCAGTAAAGAAGGATTAGTTGATCGGAAATGTGATTGTCGTATCCCAAAAGAAAATCCTGTCGTTTCCATAGAAACGTTACTCGATTTAGAAGGAAATGTCTTAGAACACATAGTATTTCATAGCGACGCAATTGCCGTGTGAATTCGTCAATGTGTGGGAGTGAGGGATGCAGTAAAGAAGGATTAGTGGATCGGAAATGTGATTGTCGTATCCCAAAAGAAAATACTGTCTTTTCCATAGAAACGTTACTCGACTTAGAAGGAAATGTCTTAGAACACATAGTATTTCATAGCGACGCAATTTCCGTGTGAATTCGTCAATGAGTTGGAGTGAGGGATGCAGTAAAGAAAGATTAGTGGATCGGAAATGAGATTGTCGTATCCAAAAAGAAAATCCTGTCGTTTCCATAGAAACGTTACTCGATTTAGAAGGAGAAGCCATACAACACATAGGATTACATAACGACGCAATTTCTGTGTTAATTCGTCCATGTGTGGGAGTGAGGGATGCAGTAAAGAAGGATTAGTGGATCGGAAATGAGATTGTCGTATCCCAAAAGAAAATCCTGTCTATTCCATAGAAACGTTACTCGATTTAGAAGGAAATGTCTTAGAACACATAGTATTTCATAGCGACGCAATTTCCGTGTGAATTCGTCAATGAGTGGGAGTGAGGGATGCAGTAAAGAAGGATTAGTGGATCGGAAATGAGATTGTCTTATCCCAAAAGAAATTCCTGTCGTTTCCATAGAAACGTTACTCGATTTAAGAGGAGAAGTGATAGAACCCATAGTATTTCATAGCGACGCAATTTCCGTGTGAATTCGTCAATGAGTGGGAGTGAGGGATGCAGTAAAGAAGGATTAGTGCATCGGAAATGTGATTGTCGTATCCCAAAAGAAAATCCTGTCGTTTCCATAGAAACGTTACTCGATTTAGAAGGAAATGTCGTAGAACACATCGTATTTCATAGCGACGCAATTTCCGTGTGAATTCGTCAATGTGTGGGATTGAGGGATGCAGTAAAGAAGGATTAGTGGATCGGGAATGAGATTGTCGTATCCCAAAAGAAAATCCTGTCGTTTCCATAGAAACGTTACTCGATTTAGAAGGAAATGTCTTAGAACCCATAGTATTTCATAGCGACGCAATTTCCGTGTGAATTCGTCAATGTGTGGGAGTGAGGGATGCAGTAAAGAAGGATTAGTGGATCGGAAATGTGATTGTCGTATCCCAAAAGAAAATCCTGTCGTTTCCATAGAAACGTTACTCGATTTAGAAGGAAATGTCTTACAACACATAGTATTTCATAGCGAAGCAATTTCCGTGTGAATTCGTCAATGTGTGGGAGTGAGGGATGCAGTAAAGTGGGATTATTGGATCGGAAATGTGATAGTCGTATCCCAAAAGAAAATCCTGTCGTTTCCATAGCAACGTTACTCGATTTAGAAGGAAATGTCTTAGAACACATAGTATTTCATAGCGACGCAATTTCCGTGTGAATTGGTCAATGTGTGTTAGTAAGGGATGCAGTAAAGAAGGATTAGTGGATCGGAAATGTGATTGTCGTATCCCAAAAGAGAATCCTGTCGTTTCCATAGAAACGTTACTCGATTTAGAAGGAGAAGTCATAGAACCCATAGTATTTGATAGCGACTCAATTTCTGTGTTAATTCGTCAATGTGAGGGAGCTAGGGATGCAATAAAGAAGGAATAGTGCATCGAGAAGGAGATACTCGTATCGCAAAAGAAAATCCTGTCGTTTCCATAGAAACGTTACTCGATTTAGAAGGAAATGTCTTAGAACACATAGTATTTCATAGCGACGCAATTGCCGTGTGAATTCGTCAATGTGTGGGAGTGAGGGATGCAGTAAAGAAGGATTAGTGGATCGGAAATGTGATTGTCGTATCCCAAAAGAAAATACTGTCTTTTCCATAGAAACGTTACTCGACTTAGAAGGAAATGTCTTAGAACACATAGTATTTCATAGCGACGCAATTTCCGTGTGAATTCGTCAATGAGTGGGAGTGAGGGATGCAGTAAAGAAAGATTAGTGGATCGGAAATGAGATTGTCGTATCCAAAAAGAAAATCCTGTCGTTTCCATAGAAACGTTACTCGATTTAGAAGGAGAAGCCATACAACACATAGTATTACATAACGACGCAATTTCTGTGTTAATTCGTCCATGTGTGGGAGTGAGGGATGCAGTAAAGAAGGATTAGTGGATCGGAAATGAGATTGTCGTATCCCAAAAGAAAATCCTGTCTATTCCATAGAAACGTTACTCGATTTAGAAGGAAATGTCTTAGAACACATAGTATTTCATAGCGACGCAATTTCCGTGTGAATTCGTCAATGAGTGGGAGTGAGGGATGCAGTAAAGAAGGATTAGTGGATCGGAAATGAGATTGTCTTATCCCAAAAGAAAATCCTGTCGTTTCCATAGAAACGTTACTCGATTTAAGAGGAGAAGTGATAGAACCCATAGTATTTCATAGCGACGCAATTTCCGTGTGAATTCGTCAATGAGTGGGAGTGAGGGATGCAGTAAAGAAGGATTAGTGCATCGGAAATGTGATTGTCGTATCCCAAAAGAAAATCCTGTCGTTTCCATAGAAACGTTACTCGATTTAGAAGGAAATGTCGTAGAACACATGGTATTTCATAGCGACGCAATTTCCGTGTGAATTCGTCAATGTGTGGGATTGAGGGATGCAGTAAAGAAGGATTAGTGGATCGGGAATGAGATTGTCGTATCCCAAAAGAAAATCCTGTCGTTTCCATAGAAACGTTACTCGATTTAGAAGGAAATGTCTTAGAACCCATAGTATTTCATAGCGACGCAATTTCCGTGTGAATTCGTCAATGTGTGGGAGTGAGGGATGCAGTAAAGAAGGATTAGTGGATCGGAAATGTGATTGTCGTATCCCAAAAGAAAATCCTGTCGTTTCCATAGAAACGTTACTCGATTTAGAAGGAAATGTCTTACAACACATAGTATTTCATAGCGAAGCAATTTCCGTGTGAATTCGTCAATGTGTGGGAGTGAGGGATGCAGTAAAGTGGGATTATTGGATCGGAAATGTGATAGTCGTATCCCAAAAGAAAATCCTGTCGTTTCCATAGCAACGTTACTCGATTTAGAAGGAAATGTCTTAGAACACATAGTATTTCATAGCGACGCAATTTCCGTGTGAATTGGTCAATGTGTGTTAGTAAGGGATGCAGTAAAGAAGGATTAGTGGATCGGAAATGTGATTGTCGTATCCCAAAAGAAAATCCTGTCGTTTCCATAGAAACGTTACTCGATTTAGAAGGAGAAGTCATAGAACCCATAGTATTTGATAGCGACTCAATTTCTGTGTTAATTCGTCAATGTGAGGGAGCTAGGGATGCAATAAAGAAGGAATAGTGCATCGAGAAGGAGATACTCGTATCGCAAAAGAAAATCCTGTCGTTTCCATAGAAACGTTACTCGATTTAGAAGGAGAAGTCATAGAACCCATAGTATTTCATAGCGACGCAATTTCCGTGTGAATTCGACAATGTGTGGGAGTGAGGGATGCAGTAAAGAAGGATTGGTGGATCGAAAATGTGATTGTCGTATCCCAAAAGAAAATCCTCTCGTTTCCATAGAAACGTTACTCGATTTAGAAAGAAATGTCTTAGAACACATAGTATTCCATAGCGGCGCAATTTCCGTGTAAATTCTTCAATGTGTGGGAGTGAGGGATGCAGTAAAGAAGGATTAGTTGATCGGAAATGTGATTGTCGTATCCCAAAAGAAAATCCTGTCGTTTCCATAGAAACGTTACTCGATTTAGAAGGAAATGTCTTAGAACACATTGTATTTCATAGCGACGCAATTTCCGTGTGAATTCGTCAATGTGTGGGAGTAAGGGATGCAGTAAAGAAGGATTAGTGGATCGTAAATGTGATTGTCGTATCCCAAAAGAAAATCCTGTCGTTTCCATAGAAACGTTACTCGATTTAGAAGGAAATGTCTCAGAACACATAGTATTTCATAGCGACGCAATTGCCGTGTGAATTTGTCATTGTGTGGGAGTGAGGGATGCAGTAAAGAAGGATTAGTGGATCGGAAATGTGATTGTCGTATCCCAAAAGAAAATCCTGTCTTTTCCATAGAAACGTTACTCGATTTAGAAGGAAATGTCTTAGAACACATAGTATTTCATAGCGACGCAATTTCCGTGTGAATTCGTCAATGAGTGGGAGTGAGGGATGCAGTAAAGAAGGATTAGTGGATCGGAAATGAGATTGTCGTATCCAAAAAGAAAATCCTGTCGTTTCCATAGAAATGTTACTCGATTTAGAAGGAGAAGCCATAGAACACATAGTATTACATAACGACGCAATTTCTGTGTTAATTCGTCCATGTGTGGGAGTGAGGGATGCAGTAAAGAAGGATTAGTGGATCGGAAATGAGATTGTCGTATCCCAAAAGAAAATCCTGTCTATTCCATAGAAACGTTACTCGATTTAGAAGGAAATGTCTTAGAACACATAGTATTTCATAGCGACGCAATTTCCGTGTAAATTCGTCAATGAGTGTGAGTGAGGGATGCAGTAAAGAAGGATTAGTGGATCGGAAATGAGATTGTCGTATCCCAAAAGTAAATCCTGTCGTTTCCATAGAAACGTTACTCGATTTAAGAGGAGAAGTGATAGAACCCATAGTATTTCATAGAGACGCAATTTCCGTGTGAATTCTTCAATGAGTGGGAGTGAGGGATGTAGTAAAGAAGGATTAGTGCATCGGAAATGTGATTGTCGTATCCCAAAAGAAAATCCTGTCGTTTCCATAGAAACGTTACTCGATTTAGAAGGAAATGTCGTAGAACTCATAGTATTTCATAGCGACGCAATTTCCTTGTGAATTCGTCAATGTGTGGGATTGAGGGATGCAGTAAAGAAGGATTAGTGGATCGGGAATGAGATTGTCGTATCCCAAAAGAAAATCCTGTCGTTTCCATAGAAACGTTACTCGATTTAGATGGAAATGTCTTAGAACCCATAGTATTTCATAGCGACGCAATTTCCGTGTGATTTCGTCAATGTGTGGGAGTGAGGGATGCAGTAAAGAAGGATTAGTGGATCGGAAATGTGATTGTCGTATCCCAAAAGAAATTCCTGTCGTTTCCATAGAAACGTTACTCGATTTAGAAGGAGAAGTCATAGAACCCATAGTATTTCATAGCGACGCAATTTCCGTGTGAATTCGACAATGTGTGGGAGTGAGGGATGCAGTAAAGAAGGATTGGTGGATCGAAAATGTGACTGTCGTATCCCAAAAGAAAATCCTGTCGTTTCCATAGAAACGTTACTCGATTTAGAAGGAGAAGTCATAGAACCCATAGTATTTCATAGCGACGCAATTTCCGTGTGAATTCGTCAATGTGTGGGAGTGGGTGATGCAGTAAAAAAGGATTAGTGGATCGGAAATGAGATTGTCGTATCCCAAAAGAAAATCCTGTCATTTCCATAGAAACGTTACTCGATTTAGAAGGAAATGTCTTAGAACACATAGTATTACATTTCGACGCAATTTCCGTGTGAATTCGTCATTGTGTGGGAGTGAGGGATGCTGTAAAGAAGGATTAGTGGATCGGAAATGAGATTGTCGTATCCCAAAAGAAAATCCTGTCGTTTCCATGGAAACGTTACTCGATTCAGAAGGAGAAGTCATAGAACCCATAGTATTTCATAGCGACGCAAATTCTGTGTTAATTCGTCAATGTGAGGGAGCTAGGGATGCAATAAAGAAGCAATAGTGCATCGAGAAGGAGATACTCGTATCGCAAAAGAAAATCCTGTCGATTCCATAGAAACGTTACTCGATTTAGAAGGAAATGTCTTAGAACCCAAAGTATTTCATAGCGACGCAATTTCCGTGTGAATTCGTCAATGAGTGGGAGTGAGGGATGCAGTAAAGAAGGATTAGTGGATCGGAAATGTGATTGTCGTATCCCAAAAGAAAATCCTGTCGTTTCCATAGAAACGTTACTCGATTTAGAAGGAAATGTCTTAGAACACATAGTATTTCATAGCGACGCAATTTCCGTGTGAATTCGTAAATGTGTGGGAGTGAGAGTTGCTGTAAAGAAGGATTAGTGGATCGGAAATGAGATTATTGTATCCCAAAAGAAAATCCTGTCATTTCCATAGAAACTTTACTCGATTTAGAAGGAGAAGTCATAGAACCCATAGTATTTCATAGCGACGAAATTTCCGTGTGAATTCGTCAATGTGTGGGAGTGAGGGATGCAGTAAAGAAGGATTAGTGGATCGGAAATGTGATTGTCGTATCCCAAAAGAATATCCTGTCGTTTCCATAGAAACGTTACTCGATTTAGAAGGAAATGTCTTAGAACACTTAGTATTTCATAGCGACGCAATTTCCGTGTGAATTCGTCAATGTGTGGGAGTGAGAGTTGCTGTAAAGAAGGATTAGTGGATCGGAAATGTGATTTTCGTATCCCAAAAGAAAATCCTGTCATTTCCATACAAACTCTACTCGATTTAGAAGGAGAAGTCATAGAACCCATACCATTTCATAGCGACGCAATTTCCGTGTGAATTCGTCAATGAGTGGGAGTGAGGGATGCAGTAAAGAAGGATTAGTGGATCGGAAATGTGATTGTCGTATCCCAAAAGAAAATCCTGTCGTTTCCATAGAAACGTTACTCGATTTAGAAGGAAATGTCTAAGAACACATAGTATTTCATAGCGACGCAATTTCCGTGCGAATTCGTCAATGTGTGGGAGTGAGGGATGCTGTAAAGAAGGATTAGTGGATCGGAAATGAGATTATTGTATCCCAAAAGAAAATCCTGTCATTTCCATAGAAACTTTACTCGATTTAGAAGGAGAAGTCATAGAACCCATAGTATTTCATAGCGACGCAATTTCCGTGTGAATTCGTCAATGAGTGGGAGTGAGGGATGCAGTAAAGAAGGATTAGTGGATCGGAAATGTGATTGTCGTATCCCAAAAGAAAATCCTGTCGTTTCCATAGAAACGTTACTCGATTTAGAAGGAAATGTCTTAGAACACATAGTATTTCATAGCGACGCAATTTCCGTGTGAATTCGTCAATGTGTGGGAGTGACGGATGCTGTAAAGAAGGATTAGTGGATCGGAAATGAGATTATTGTATCCCAAAAGTAAATCCTGTCATTTCCATAGAAACTTTACTCGATTTAGAAGGAGAAGTCATAGAACCCATAGTATTTCATAGCGACGCAATTTCCGTGTGTATTCGTCAATGAGTGGGAGTGAGGGATGCAGTAAAGGAGGATTAGTGGATCGGAAATGTGATTGTCGTATCCCAAAAGAAAATCCTGTCGTTTCCATAGAAACGTTACTCGATTTAGAAGGAAATGTCTTAGAACACATAGTATTTCATAGCGACGCAATTTCCGTGTGAATTCGTCAATGTGTGGGAGTGAGAGTTGCTGTAAAGAAGGATTAGTGGATCGGAAATGAGATTATTGTATCCCAAAAGAAAATCCTGTCATTACCATAGAAACTTTACTCGATTTAGAAGGAGAAGTCATAGAACCCATAGTATTTCATAGCGACGCAATTTCCGTGTTAATTCGTCAATGTGTGGGAGTGAGGGATGCAGTAAAGAAGGATTAGTGGATCGGAAATGTGATTGTCGTATCCCAAAAGAAAATCCTGTCGTTTCCATAGAAACGTTACTCGATTTAGAAGGAAATGTCTTAGAACACATAGTATTTCATAGCGACGCAATTTCCATGTGAATTCGTCAATGTGTGGGAGTGAGGGATGCTGTAAAGAAGGATTAGTGGATCGGAAATGAGATTATTGTATCCCAAAAGAAAATCCTGTCATTTCCATAGAAACTTTACTCGATTTAGAAGGAGAAGTCATAGAACCCATAGTATTTCATAGCGACGCAATTTCCGTGTGAATTCGTCAATGAGTGGGAGTGAGGGATGCAGTAAAGAAGGATTAGTGGATCGGAAATGTGATTGTCGTATCCCAAAAGAAAATCCTTTCGTTTCCATAGAAACGTTACTCGATTTAGAAGGAAATGTCTTAGAACACATAGTATTTCATAGCGACGCAATTTCCGTGTGAATTCGTCAATGTGTGGGAGTGACGGATGCTGTAAAGAAGGATTAGTGGATCGGAAATGAGATTATTGTATCCCAAAAGAAAATCCTGTCATTTCCATAGAAACTTTACTCGATTTAGAAGGAGAAGTCATAGAACCCATAGTATTTCATAGCGACGCAATTTCCGTGTGAATTCGTCAATGTGTGGGAGTGAGGGATGCAGTAAAGAAGGATTAGTGGATCGGAAATGTGATTGTCGTATCCCAAAAGAAAATCCTGTCATTTCCATAGAAACTTTACACGATTTAGAAGGAGAAGTCATAGAACCCATAGTATTTCATAGCGACGCAATTTCCGTGTGAATTCGTCAATGAGTGGGAGTGAGGGATGCAGTGAAGAAGGATTAGTGGATCGGAAATGTGATTGTCGTATCCCAAAAGAAAATCCTGTCGTTTCCATAGAAACGTTACTCGATTTAGAAGGAAATGTCTTAGAACACATAGTATTTCATAGCGACGCAATTTCCGTGTGAATTCGTCAATGTGTGGGAGTGACGGATGCTGTAAAGAAGGATTAGTGGATCGGAAATGAGATTATTGTATCCCAAAAGTAAATCCTGTCATTTCCATAGAAACTTTACTCGATTTAGAAGGAGAAGTCATAGAACCCATAGTATTTCATAGCGACGCAATTTCCGTGTGTATTCGTCAATGAGTGGGAGTGAGGGATGCAGTAAAGGAGGATTAGTGGATCGGAAATGTGATTGTCGTATCCCAAAAGAAAATCCTGTCGTTTCCATAGAAACGTTACTCGATTTAGAAGGAAATGTCTTAGAACACATAGTATTTCATAGCGACGCAATTTCCGTGTGAATTCGTCAATGTGTGGGAGTGAGAGTTGCTGTAAAGAAGGATTAGTGGATCGGAAATGAGATTATTGTATCCCAAAAGAAAATCCTGTCATTTCCATAGAAACTTTACTCGATTTAGAAGGAGAAGTCATAGAACCCATAGTATTTCATAGCGACGCAATTTCCGTGAGAATTCGTCAATGTGTGGGAGTGAGGGATGCAGTAAAGAAGGATTAGTGGATCGGAAATGTGATTGTCGTATCCCAAAAGAAAATCCTGTCGTTTCCATAGAAACGTTACTCGATTTAGAAGGAAATGTCTTAGAACACATAGTATTTCATAGCGACGCAATTTCCATGTGAATTCGTCAATGTGTGGGAGTGAGGGATGCTGTAAAGAAGGATTAGTGGATCGGAAATGAGAATATTGTATCCCAAAAGAAAATCCTGTCATTTCCATAGAAACTTTACTCGATTTAGAAGGAGAAGTCATAGAACCCATAGTATTTCATAGCGACGCAATTTCCGTGTGAATTCGTCAATGAGTGGGAGTGAGGGATGCAGTAAAGAAGGATTAGTGGATCGGAAATGTGATTGTCGTATCCCAAAAGAAAATCCTTTCGTTTCCATAGAAACGTTACTCGATTTAGAAGGAAATGTCTTAGAACACATAGTATTTCATTGCGACGCAATTTCCGTGTGAATTCGTCAATGTGTGGGAGTGACGGATGCTGTAAAGAAGGATTAGTGGATCGGAAATGAGATTATTGTATCCCAAAAGAAAATCCTGTCATCTCCATAGAAACTTTACTCGAGTTAGAAGGAGAAGTCATAGAACCCATAATATTTCATAGCGACGCAATTTCCGTGTGAATTCGTCAATGTGTGGGAGTGAGGGATGCAGTAAAGAAGGATTAGTGGATCGGAAATGTGATTGTCGTATCCCAAAAGAAAATCCTGTCGTTTCCATAGAAACGTTACTCGATTTAGAAGGAAATGTCTTAGAACCCATAGTATTTCATAGCGACGCAATTTCCGTGTGAATTCGTCAATGTGTGGGAGTGAGGGATGCAGTAAAGAAGGATTAGTGGATCGGAAATGTGATTGTCGTATCCCAAAAGAAAATCCTGTCGTTTCCATAGAAACGTTACTCGATTTAGTAGGAAATGTCTTAGAACACATAGTATTTCATAGCGACGCAATTTCCGTGTGAATTCGTCAATGTGTGGGAGTGAGAGTTGCTGTAAAGAAGGATTAGTGGATCGGAAATGAGATTATTGTATCCCAAAAGAAAATCCTGTCATTTCCATAGAAACTTTACACGATTTAGAAGGAGAAGTCATAGAACCCATAGTATTTCATAGCGACGCAATTTCCGTGTGAATTCGTCAATGAGTGGGAGTGAGGGATGCAGTAAAGAAGGATTAGTGGATCGGAAATGTGATTGTCGAATCCCAAAAGAAAATCCTGTCGTTTCCATAGAAACGTTACTCGATTTAGAAGGAAATGTCTTAGAACACATAGTATTTCATAGCGACGCAATTTCCGTGTGAATTCGTCAATGTGTGTGAGTGAGAGTTGCTGTAAAGAAGGATTAGTGGATCGGAAATGAGATTATTGTATCCCAAAAGAAAATCCTGTCATTTCCATAGAAACTTTACTCGATTTAGAAGGAGAAGTCATAGAACCCATAGTATTTCATAGCGACGCAATTTCCGTGTAAATTCGTCAATGTGTGGGAGTGAGGGATGCAGTAAAGAAGGATTAGTGGATCGGAAATGTGATTGTCGTATCCCAAAAGAAAATCCTGTCGTTTCCATAGAGACGTTACTCGATTTAGAAGGAAATGTCTTAGAACACATAGTATTTCATAGTGACGCAATTTCCGTGTGAATTCGTCAATGTGTGGGAGTGAGGGATGCAGTAAAGAAGGATTAGTGGATCGGAAATGTGATTGTCGTATCCCAAAAGAAAATCCTGTCATTTCCATAGAAACGTTACTCGATTTAGAAGGAAATGTCTTAGAACACATAGTATTTCATAGCGACGCAATTTCCGTGTGAATTCGTCAATGTGTGGGAGTGAGGGATGCTGTAAAGAAGGATTAGTGGATCGGAAATGAGATTATTGTATCCCAAAAGAAAATCCTGTCATTTCCATAGAAACTTTACTCGATTTAGAAGGAGAAGTCATAGAACCCATAGTATTTCATAGCGACGCAATTTCCGTGTGAATTCGTCAATGTGTGGGAGTGAGGGATGCAGTAAAGAAGGATTAGTGGATCGGAAATGTGATTGTCGTATCCCAAAAGAAAATCCTGTCGTTTTCATAGAAACGTTACTCGATTTAGAAGGAAATGTCTTAGAACACATAGTATTTCATAGCGACGCAATTTCCGTGTGAATTCGGCAATGTGTGGGAGTGAGAGTTGCTGTAATGAAGGATTAGTGGATCGGAAATGAGATTATTGTATCCCAAAAGAAAATCCTGTCATTTCCATAGAAACTTTACTCGATTTAGAAGGAGAAGTCATAGAACACATAGTATTTCATAGCGACGCAATTTCCGTGTGAATTCGTCAATGTGTGGGAGTGAGGGATGCAGTAAAGAAGGATTAGTGGATCGGAAATGTGATTGTCGTATCCCAAAAGAAAATCCTGTCGTTTCCATAGAAACGTTACTCGATTTAGAAGGAAATGTCTTAGAACACATAGTATTTCATAGCGACGCAATTTCCGTGTAAATTCGTCAATGTGTGGGAGTGAGGGATGCAGTAAAGAAGGATTAGTGGATCGGATATGTGATTGTCGTATCCCAAAAGAAAATCCTGTCGTTTCCATAGAAACGTTACTCGATTTAGAAGGAAATGTCTTAGAACACATAGTATTTCATAGCGACGCAATTTCCGTGTGAATTCGTCAATGTGTGGGAGTGAGAGTTGCTGTAAAGAAGGATTAGTGGATCGGAAATGAGATTATTGTATCCCAAAAGAAAATCCTGTCATTTCCATAGAAACTTTACTCGATTTAGAAGGAGAAGTCATAGAACTCATAGTATTTCATAGCGACGCAATTTCCGTGTGAATTCGTCAATGAGTGGGAGTGAGGGATGCAGTAAAGAAGGATTAGTGGATCGGAAATGTGATTGTCGTATCCCAAAAGAAAATCCTGTCGTTTCCATAGAAACGTTACTCGATTTAGAAGGAAATGTCTTAGAACACATAGTATTTCATAGCGACGCAAGTTCCGTGTGAATTCGTCAATGTGTGGGAGTGAGAGTTGCTGTAAAGAAGGATTAGTGGATCGGAAATGAGATTATTGTATCCCAAAAGAAAATCCTGTCATTTCCATAGAAACTTTACTCGATTTAGAAGGAGAAGTCATAGAACCCATAGTATTTCATAGCGACGCAATTTCCGTGTGAATTCGTCAATGTGTGGGAGTGAGGGATGCAGTAAAGAAGGATTAGTGGATCGGAAATGTGATTGTCGTATCCCAAAAGAAAATCCTGTCGTTTCCATAGAAACGTTACTCGATTTAGAAGGAAATTTCTTACAACACATAGTATTTCGTAGCGACGCAATTTCCGTGTGAATTCGTCAATGAGTGGGAGTGAGGGATGCAGTAAAGAAGGATTAGTGGATCGGAAATGAGATTGTCGTATCCCAAAAGAAACTCGTGTTGTTTCCATAGAAACGTTACTCGATTTAGAAGGAGAAGTTATAGAACCCATAGTATTTCATAGCGACGCAATTTCCGTGTGAATTCGTCAATGAGTGGGAGTGAGGTATGCAGTAAAGAAGGATTAGTGGATCGTAAATGAGATTGGCGTATCCCAAAAGAAAATCCTGTCGTTTCTAGAAACGTTACTCGATTTAGAAGGAGAAGTCATAGAACCCATAGTATTTCATAGCGACGCAATTTCCGTGTGAATTCGTCAATGAGTGGTAGTGAGGGATGCAGTAACGAAGGATTAGTGGATCGGAAATGAGATTGTCCTATCCCAAAAGAAAATCCTGTCGTTTCGATAGAAACGTTTCTCGATTTAGAAGTAAAGTCATAGAACCCATAGTATTTCATAGCGACGCAATTTCTGTGTTAATTCGTCATCGTGAGGGAGCTAGGGATGCAATAAAGAAGGAATAGTGCATCGAGAAGGAGATACTCGTATCCCAAAAGAAAATCCTGTCGTTTCCATAGAAACGTTACTCGATTTAGAAGCAGAAGTCTTAGAACACATAGTATTTCATAGCGACTCAATTTCCGTGTGAATTCGTCAATGAGTGGGAGTGAGGGATGCAGTAAAGAAGGATTAGTGGTTCGGAAATGAGATTGTCGTATCCCAAAAGAAACTCCTGTCGTTTCCATAGAAACGTTACTCGATTTAGACGGAGAAGTCATAGAACCAATAGTATTTCATAGCGACGCAATTTCCGTGTGAATTCGTCAATGAGTGGGCGTGAGGGATGCAGTAAAGAAGGATAAGTGCATCGAGAAGGAGATACTCGTATCGCAAAAGAAAAGCCAGTTGTTTCCATAGAAACGATACTCGATTTAGATGGAGAAGTCATAGATCCCATAGTATTTCATAGCGACGCAATTTCTGTGTGAATTCGTCAATGTGTGGGAGTGAGGGATGCAGTAAAGAAGGATTAGTGGATCGGAAATGTGATTGTCGTATCCCAAAAGAAAATCCTGTCGTTTCTATAGAAACGTTACTCGATTTAGAAGGAGATGTTATAGAACCAATAGTATTTCATAGCGACGCAATTTCTGTGTGAATCCGTCAATGTGTGGGAGTGAGGGATGCAGTAAAGAAGGATTAGTGGATCGGAAATGTGATTGTCGTATCCCAAAAGAAAATCTTGTCGATTCCATGGAAACGTTACTCGATTTATGAGGAAATGTCTTAGAACACATAGTGATTCATTGCGACGCAAATTCCGTGTGAATTCGTCAATGAGTGGGAGTGAGGGATGCAGTAAAGTAGGATTAGTGGATCGGAAATGTGGCTGTCGTAACCCAAAAGAAAATCCTGTCGTTTCCATAGAAACGTTACTCGATTTAGAAGGAAATGTCTTAGAACACATAGTATTTCATAGCGACGCAATTTCCGTGTGAATTCGTCAATGAGTGGGAGTGAGGGATGCACTAAAGAAGGATTAGTGGATCGGAAATGTGATTGTCGTATCCCAAAAAAAATCCTGTCGTTTCCATAGAAACGTTACTCGATTTAGAAGGAAATGTCTTAGAACACATAGTATGTCATAGCGAAGCAATTTCCGTGTGAATTCAACAATGAGTGGAAGTGAGGGATGCAGTAAAGAAGGATTAGTGGATCTGAAATGAGATTGTCGTATACCAAAAGAAAATTTTGTCGTTTCCATTGAAACGTTACTCGATTTAGGAGGAAATGTCTTATAACACGTAGTATTTCATAGCGACGCAATTTCCGTGTGAATTCGTCAATGAGTGGAAGTGAGGGATGCAGTAAAGAAGGATTAGTGGATCGGAAATGTGATTGTCGTATCCCAAAAGAAAATCCTGTCGTTTCCATAGAAACGTTACTCGATTGAGAAGGAGAAGTCATAGAACCCATAGTATTTCATAGCGACGCAATTTCCGTGGGTTCGTCAATGTGTGGGAGTGAGGGATGCAGTAAAGAAGGATTAGTGGATCGGAAATGAGATTGTCGTATCCCAAAAGAAAATCCTGTCGTTTCCACAGAGACGTTACTCGATTAAGAAGGAAATGTCTTAGAATACACAGTATTTCAAAGCGACGCAATTTCCGTGTGAATTCGTCAATGAGTGGGAGTGAGGGATGCAGTAAAGAAGGATTAGTTGATCGGAAATGAGATTGTCGTATCCCAAAAGAAAATCCTGTCGTTTCCATAGAAACGTTACTCGATTTAGAAGGAGAAGTCATAGAACCCAAAGTATTTCATATCGACGCAATTACCGTGTGAATTCGTCAATGAGTGGGAGTGAGGGATGCAGTAAAGAAGGATAAGTGCATCGAGAAGGAGATACTCGTATCGCAAAAGAAAAGCCCGTGTTTCCATAGAAACGATACTCGATTTAGAAGGAGAAGTTATAGAACCCAGAGTATTTCATAGCGACGCAATTTCCGTGTGAATTCGTCAATGTGTGGGAGTGAGGGATGCAGTAAAGAAGGATTAGTGGATCGGAAATGTGATTGTCGTATCCCAAAAGAAAATCCTGTCGGTTCCATAGAAACGTTACTCGATTTAGAAGGAAATGTCTTAGAACACATAATATTTCATAGCGACGCAATTTCCGTGTGAATTCGTCAAAGAGTGGGAGTGAGGGATCCAGTAAAGAAGGATTAGTGGATCGGAAATGTGATTGTCGAATCCCAAAAGAAAATCCTGTCGTTTCCATTGAAACGTTACTCGATTTAGAAGGAAATGTCTTAGAACACATAGTATTTCATTTTGACGCAATTTCCGTGAGAATTCGTCAATGAGTGGGGGTAAGGGATGCAGTAAAGAAGGATTTGTGGATCTGAAATGTGATTGTCGTATCCCAAAAAAAAATCCTGTCGTTTTCATAGAAACGTTACTCGATTTAGAAGGAAATGTCTTAGAACACATAGTATTTCATAGCGACGCAATTTCCGTGTGAATTCGTAAATGAGTGGAAGTAAGGGATGCAGTAAAGAAGGATAAGTGGATCGGAAATGAGATTGTCGTATCCCAAAAGAAAATCCTGTCGTTTCCAAAGAAACGTTACTCGATTTAGAAGGAGAAGTCATAGAACCCATAGTATTTCATAGCAACTCAATTTCTGTGTTAATTCGTCAATGTGAGGGAGCTAGGGATGCAATAAAGAAGGAATAGTGCATCGAGAAGGAGATACTCGTATCGCTAAAGAAAATCCAGTCGTTTCCATAGAAACGTTACTAGATTTTAAGGAGAAGTCATAGAACCCATAGTATTTCATAGCGACGCAATTTCCGTGTGAATTCGTCAATGAGTGGGAGTGAGGTATGCAGTAAAGAAGGATTAGTTGATCGGAATTGAGAAATTCGTATCCCAAAAGAAAAGTCTGTCGTTTCCATAGAAACGTTACTCGATTTAGAAGGAAATGACTTAGAACACATAGTATTTCATAGCGACGCAATTTCCGTGTGAATTCGTCAATGAGTGGGAGTGAGGGATGCAGTAAAGAAGGATTAGTGGATCGGAAATGAGATTGTCGTATCCCAAAAGAAAATCCTGTCGTTGCCATAGAAACGTTACTCGATTTAGAAGGAAATGACTTAGAACACATAGTATTTCATAGCGACGCAATTTCCGTGTGAATTCGTCAATGAGTGGGATTGAGGGATTCAGTAAAGAAGGATTAGTGGATCGGAAATGAGATTGTCGTATCCCAAAAGAAAATCCTGTCGTTGCCATAGAAACGTTACTCGATTTAGAAGGAAATGACTTAGAACACATAGTATTTCATAGCGACGCAATTTCCGTGTGAATTCGTCAATGAGTGGGAGTGAGGTATGCAGTAAAGAAGGATTAGTTGATCGGAATTGAGATTGTCGTATCCCAAAAGAAAACTCTGTCGTTTCCATACAAACGTTACTCGATTTAGAAGGAGAAGTCTTAGAACACATAGTATTTCATAGCGACTCAATTTCCGTGTGAATTCGTCAATGTGTGGGAGTGAGAGATGCAGTAAAGAAGGATTAGTGGATCGGAAATGTGATTGTCGTATCCCAACAGAAAATCTTGTCGCTTCGATAGAAACGTTTCTCGATTTAGAAGTAAAGTCATAGAACCCATAGTATTTCATAGCGACGCAATTTCTGTGTTAATTCGTCAATGTTAGGGAGCTAGGGATGCAATAAAGAAGGAATAGTGCAACGAGAAGGAGATACTCGTATCCCAAAAGAAAATCCTGTCGTTTCCATAGAAACGTTACTCGATTTAGAAGGAGAAGTCTTTGAACACATAGTATTTCATAGCGACTCAATTTCCGTGTGAATTCGTCAATGAGTGGGAGTGAGGGATGCAGTAAAGAAGGATTAGTGGTAAGGAAATGAGATTGTCGTATCCCAAAAGAAACTCCTATCGTTTCCATAGAAACGTTACTCGATTTAGACGGAGAGGTCATAGAACCCATAGTATTTCATAGCGACGCAATTTCCGTGTGAATTCGTCAATGAGTGGGAGTGAGGGATGCAGTAAAGAAGGATAAGTGCATCGAGAAGGAGATACTCGTATCGCAAAAGAAAAGCCAGTTGTTTCCATAGAAACGATACTCGATTTAGAAGGAGAAGTCATAGAACCCATAGTATTTCATAGCGACGCAATTTCTGTGTGAATTCGTCAATGTGTGGGAGTGAGGGATGCAGTAAAGAAGGATTAGTGGATCGGAAATGTGATTGTCGTATCCCAAAAGAAAATCTTGTCGCTTCCATAGAAACGTTACTCGATTTATGAGGAAATGTCTTAGAACACATAGTGATTCAAAGCGACGCAATTTCCGTGTGAGTTCGTCAATGAGTGGGAGTGAGGGATGCAGTAACGTAGGATTAGTGGATCGGAAATGTGGTTGTCGTAACCCAAAAGATAATCCTGTCGTTTCTATAGAGACGTTACGCGATTTAGAAGCAGAAGTCTAAGAACACATAGTATTTCATAGCGACGCAATTTCCGTGTGAATTCGTCAATGAGTGGGAGTGAGGGATGCAGAAAAGAAGGATTAGTGGATCGGAAATGAGATTGTCGTATCCCAAAAGATAATCCTGTCGTTTCCATAGAAACGTTACTCGATTTAGAAGGAGATGTTATAGAACCCATAGTATTTCATAGCGACGCAATTTCTGTGTGAATTCGTCAATGTGTGGGAGTGAGGGATGCAGTAAAGAAGGATTAGTGGATCGGAAATGTGATTGTCGTATCCCAAAAGAAAATCTTGTCGTTTCCATGGAAACGTTACTCGATTTATGAGGAAATGTCTTAGAACACATAGTGATTCATTGCGACGCAAATTCCGTGTGAATTCGTCAATGAGTGGGAGTGAGGGATGCAGTAAAGTAGGATTAGTGGATCGGAAATGTGGCTGTCGTAACCCAAAAGAAAATCCTGTCGTTTCCATAGAAACGTTACTCGATTTAGAAGGAAATGTCTTAGAACACATAGTATTTCATAGCGACGCAATTTCCGTGTGAATTCGTGAATGAGTGGGAGTGAGGGATGCACTAAAGAAGGATTAGTGGATCGGAAATGTGACTGTCGTATCCCAAAAGAAAATCCTGTCGTTTCCATAGAAACGTTACTCGATTGAGAAGGAGAAGTCATAGAACCCATAGTATTTCATAGCGACGCAATTTCCGTGGGTTCGTCAATGTGTGGGAGTGAGGGATGCAGTAAAGAAGGATTAGTGGATCGGAAATGAGATTGTCGTATCCCAAAAGAAAATCCTGTCGTTTCCATAGAGACGTTACTCGATTAAGAAGGAAATGTCTTAGAATACACAGTATTTCAAAGCGACGCAATTTCCGTATGAATTCGTCAATGAGTGGGAGTGAGGGATGCAGTAAAGAAGGATTAGTTGATCGGAAATGAGATTTTCGTATCCCAAAAGAAAATCCTGTCGTTTCCATAGAAACGTTACTCGATTTAGAAGGAGAAGTCTTAGAACACATTGTATTTCATAGCGACGCAATTTCCGCTTGAATTCGTCAATGAGTGGGAGTGAGGGATGCAGTAAAGAAGGATTAGTGGATCGGAAATGAGATTGCCGTATCCCAAAAGAAAATCCTGTCGTTTCCATAGAAACGTTACTCGATTTAGAAGGAGAAGTCATAGAACTCAAAGTATTTCATATCGACGCAATTACCGTGTGAATTCGTCAATGAGTGGGAGTGAGGGATGCAGTAAAGAAGGATAAGTGCATCGAGAAGGAGATACTCGTATCGCAAAAGAAAAGCCCGTGTTTCCATAGAAACGATACTCGATTTAGAAGGAGAAGTTATAGAACCCAGAGTATTTCATAGCGACGCAATTTCCGTGTGAATTCGTCAATGTGTGGGAGTGAGGGATGCAGTAAAGAAGGATTAGTGGATCGGAAATGTGATTGTCGTATCCCAAAAGAAAATCCTGTCGGTTCCATAGAAACGTTACTCGATTTAGAAGGAAATGTCTTAGAACACATAGTATTTCATAGCGACGCAATTTCCGTGTGAATTCGTCAATGAGTGGGAGTGAGGGATCCAGTAAAGAAGGATTAGTGGATCGGAAATGTGATTGTCGAATCCCAAAAGAAAATCCTGTCGTTTCCATAGAAACGTTACTCGATTTAGAAGGAAATGTCTTAGAACACATAGTATTTCATTTTGACGCAATTTCCGTGAGAATTCGTCAATGAGTGGGGGTGAGGGATGCAGTAAAGAAGGATTAGTGGATCTGAAATGTGATTGTCGTATCCCAAAAAAAAATTCTGTCGTTTTCATAGAAACGTTACTCGATTTAGAAGGAAATGTCTTAGAACACATAGTATTTCATAGCGACGCAATTTCCGTGTGAATTCGTAAATGAGTGGAAGTAAGGGATGCAGTAAAGAAGGATAAGTGGATCGGAAATGAGATTGTCGTATCCCAAAAGAAAATCCTGTCGTTTCCAAAGAAACGTTACTCGATTTAGAAGGAGAAGTCATAGAACCCATAGTATTTCATAGCAACTCAATTTCTGTGTTAATTCGTCAATGTGAGGGAGCTAGGGATGCAATAAAGAAGGAATAGTGCATCGAGAAGGAGATACTCGTATCGCTAAAGAAAATCCAGTCGTTTCCATAGAAACGTTACTCGATTTTAAGGAGAAGTCATAGAACCCATAGTATTTCATAGCGACGCAATTTCCGTGTGAATTCGTCAATGAGTGGGAGTGAGGTATGCAGTAAAGAAGGATTAGTTGATCGGAATTGAGAAATTCGTATCCCAAAAGAAAACTCTGTCGTTTCCATAGAAACGTTACTCGATTTAGAAGGAAATGACTTAGAACACATAGTATTTCATAGCGACGCAATTTCCGTGTGAATTCGTCAATGAGTGGGAGTGAGGGATGCAGTAAAGAAGGATTAGTGGATCGGAAATGAGATTGTCGTATCCCAATAGAAAATCCTGTCGTTGCCATAGAAACGTTACTCGATTTAGAAGGAAATGACTTAGAACACATAGTATTTCATAGCGACGCAATTTCCGTGTGAATTCGTCAATGAGTGGGATTGAGGGATTCAGTAAAGAAGGATTAGTGGATCGGAAATGAGATTGTCGTATCCCAAAAGAAAATCCTGTCGTTGCCATAGAAACGTTACTCGATTTAGAAGGAAATGACTTAGAACACATAGTATTTCATAGCGACGCAATTTCCGTGTGAATTCGTCAATGAGTGGGAGTGAGGTATGCAGTAAAGAAGGATTAGTTGATCGGAATTGAGATTGTCGTATCCCAAAAGAAAACTCTGTCATTTCCATAGAAACGTTACTCGATTTAGAAGGAGAAGTCTTAGAACACATAGTATTTCATAGCGACTCAATTTCCGTGTGAATTCGTCAATGTGTGGGAGTGAGAGATGCAGTAAAGAAGGATTAGTGGATTGGAAATGTGATTGTCGTATCCCAACAGAAAATCTTGTCGCTTCGATAGAAACGTTTCTCGATTTAGAAGTAAAGTCATAGAACCCATAGTATTTCATAGCGACGCAATTTCTGTGTTAATTCGTCGATGTTAGGGAGCTAGGGATGCAATAAAGAAGGAATAGTGCAACGAGAAGGAGATACTCGTATCCCAAAAGAAAATCCTGTCGTTTCCATAGAAACGTTACTCGATTTAGAAGGAGAAGTCTTTGAACACATAGTATTTCATAGCGACTCAATTTCCGTGTGAATTCGTCAATGAGTGGGAGTGAGGGATGCAGTAAAGAAGGATTAGTGGTAAGGAAATGAGATTGTCGTATCCCAAAAGAAACTCCTGTCGTTTCCATAGAAACGTTACTCGATTTAGACGGAGAAGTCATAGAACCCATAGTATTTCATAGCGACGCAATTTCCGTGTGAATTCGTCAATGAGTGGGAGTGAGGGATGCAGTAAAGAAGGATAAGTGCATCGAGAAGGAGATACTCGTATCGCAAAAGAAAAGCCAGTTGTTTCCATAGAAACGATACTCGATTTAGAAGGAGAAGTCATAGAACCCATAGTATTTCATAGCGACGCAATTTCTGTGTGAATTCGTCAATGTGTGGGAGTGAGGGATGCAGTAAAGAAGGATTAGTGGATCGGAAATGTGATTGTCGTATCCCAAAAGAAAATCTTGTCGCTTCCATAGAAACGTTACTCGATTTATGAGGAAATGTCTTAGAACACATAGTGATTCAAAGCGACGCAATTTCCGTGTGAGTTCGTCAATGAGTGGGAGTGAGGGATGCAGTAACGTAGGATTAGTGGATCGGAAATGTGGTTGTCGTAACCCAAAAGATAATCCTGTCGTTTCCATAGAGACGTTACGCGATTTAGAAGGAGAAGTCTAAGAACACATAGTATTTCATAGCGACGCAATTTCCGTGTGAATTCGTCAATGAGTGGGAGTGAAGTATGCAGTAAAGAAGGATTAGTTGATCGGAATTGAGATTGTCGTATCCCAAAAGAAAACTCTGTCGTTTCCATAGAAACGTTACTCGATTTAGAAGGAGAAGTCTTAGAACACATAGTATTTCATAGCGACTCAATTTCCGTGTGAATTCGTCAATGAGTGGGAGTGAGGGATGCAGTAGAGAAGGATTAGTGGATCGGACATGAGATTGTCGTATCCGAAAAGAAACTCCTGTCGTTTCCATAGAAACGTTACTCGATTTAGAAGGAGAAGTCATAGAACCCATAGCATTTAATAGCGACGCAATTTCCGTGTGAATTCGTCAATGAGTGGGAGTGAGGAATGCAGTAAAGAAGGATAAGTGCATCGAGAAGGAGATACTCGTATCGCAAAAGAAAAGCCAGTTGTTTCCATAGAAACGATACTCGATTTAGAAGGAGAAGTCATAGAACCCATAGTATTTCATAGCGACGCAAATTCCGTGTGAATTCGTCAATGAGTGGGAGTGAGGGATGCTCTAAAGAAGGATTAGTGGATCGGAAATGTGATTGTCGTATCCCAAAAAAAATCCTGTCGTTTCCATAGAAACGTTACTCGATTTAGAAGGAAATGTCTTAGAACACATAGTATGTCATAGCGAAGCAATTTCCGTGTGAATTTAACAATGAGTGGAAGTGAGGGATGCAGTAAAGAAGGATTAGTGGATCGGAAATGAGATTGTCGAATCCCAAAAGAAAATTTTGTCGTTTCCATAGAAACGTTACTTGATTTAGGAGGAAATGACTTATAACACGTAGTATTTCATAGCGACGCAATTTCCGTGTGAATTCGTCAATGAGTGGGAGTGAGGGATGCAGTAAAGAAGGATTAGTGGATCGGAAATGTGATTGTCGTATCCCAAAAGAAAATCCTGTCGTTTCCATAGAAACGTTACTCGATTTAGAAGGAGAAGTCATAGAACCCATAGTATTTCATAGCGACTCAATTTCTGTGGGTTCGTCAATGTGTGGGAGTGAGTGATGCAGTAATGAAGGATTAGTGGATCGGAAATGAGATTGTCGTATCCCAAAAGACAATCCTGTCGTTTCCATAGAAACGTTAATCGATTTAGAAGGAAATGTCTTATAACACATAGTATTTCATAGCGACGCAATTTCCGTGTGAATTCGTCAATGAGTGGGAGTGAGGAATGCAATAAAGAAAGATTAGTGGATCGGAAATGTGATTGTCGTATCCCAAAAGAAAATCCTGTCGTTTCCATAGAAACGTTACTCGATTTAGAAGGAGAAGTCATAGAACCCATAGTATTTCATAGCGACGCAATTTCCGTGGGTTCGTCAATGTGTGGGAGTGAGGGATGCAGTAAAGAAGGATTAGTGGATCGGAACTGAGATTGTCGTATCCCAAAAGAAAATCCTGTCGTTTCCATTCAAACGTTACTCGATTTAGAAGGAGAAGTCTAAGAACACATAGTATTTCATAGCGACTCAATTTCCGTGTGAATTCATCGATGAGTGGGAGTGAGGGATGCAGTAAAGAAGGATTAGTGGATCGGAAATGTGATTGTGGTATCCCAAAAGAAAATCCTGTCGTTTCCATGGAAACGTTACTAGTTTTAGAAGGAAATGTCTTAGAACACATAGTATTTCATAGCGACGCAATTTCCGTGTGAATTCGTCCATGAGTGGGAGTGAGGGATGCAGTAAAGAAGGATTAGTGGATCGGAAATGAGATTGTCGTATCCCAAAAGAAAATCCTGTCGTTTCCATAGAAACGTTACTCGATTTAGAAGCAGAAGTCATAGAACCCATAGTATTTCATAGCGACGCAATTTCCGTGTGAATTCGTCAATGTGTAAGAGTGAGGTATGCAGTAAAGAAGAATTAGTGGATCGGAAATGAGATTGTCGTATCCCAAAAGAAAATCCTGTCGTTTCCAAAGAAACGTTACTCGATTTAGAAGGAGAAGTCATAGAACCCATAGTATTTCATAGCGACTCAATTTCTGTCTCAATTCGTCAATGTGAGGGAGCTAGGGATGCAATAAAGAAGGAATAGTGCATCGAGAAGGAGATACTCGTATCGCTAAAGAAAATCCAGTCGTTTCCATAGAAACGTTACTCGATTTTAAGGAGAAGTCATAGAACCCATTGTATTTCATAGCGACGCAATTTCCGTGTGAATTCGTCAATGAGTGGGAGTGAGGGATGCAGTAAAGAAGGATTAGTGGATCGGAAATGTGATTGTCGTATCCCAAAAGAAAATCCTGTCGTTTCCATAGAAACGTTATTCGATTTAGAAGGAAATGTCTTAGAACACATAGTATTTCATAGCGACGCAATTTCCGTGTGAATTCGTCAATGAGTGGGAGTGAGGGATGCAGTAAAGAAGGATTAGTGGATCCGAAATGTGACTGTCGTATCCCAAAAAAAAATCCTGTCGTTTCCATAGAAACGTTACTCGATTTAGAAGGAAATGTCTTAGAACACATGGTATTTCATAGCGACGCAATTTCCGTGTGAATTCGTAAATGAGTGGAAGTAAGGGATGCAGTAAAGAAGGATTAGTGGATCGGAAATGAGATTGTCGTATCCCAAAAGAAAATCCTGTTGTTTCCATAGAAACGTTATTCGATTTAGAAGGAAATGTCTTATTACACATAGTATTTCATAGCGACGCAATTTCCGTGTGAATTCGTCAATGAGTGGGAGTGAGGGATGCAGTAAAGGAAGATTAGTGGATCGGAAATGTGATTGTCGTATCCCAAAAGAAAATCCTGTCGTTTCCATAGAAACGTTACTCGATTTAGAAGGAGAAGTCATAGAACCCATAGTATTTCATAGCGACGTAATTTCCGTGGGTTCGTCAATGTGTGGGAGTGAGGGTTGCAGTTAAGAAGGATTAGTTGATCGGAAATGAGATTGTCGTATCCCAAAAGAAAATCCTGTCGATTCCAAACAAACGTTACTCGATTTAGAAGTAGAAGTCTAAGAACACATAGTATTTCATAGCGACGCTATTTCCGTGTGAATTCATCAATGAGTGGGAGTGAGGGATGCAGTAAAGAAGGATTAGTGGATCGGAAATGAGATTGTCGTATCCCAAAAGAAAATCCTGTCGTTTCCATAGAAAAGTTACTCGATTTAGAAGGAGAAGTCATAGAACCCATAGTATTTCATAGCGACGCAATTTCCGTGTGAATTCGTCAATGAGTGGGAGTGAGGTATGCAGTAAAGAAGGATTAGTGGATCGGAAATGAGATTGTCGTATCCCAAAAGAAATTCTTGTCTTTCCCATAGAATCGTTACTCGATTTAGAAGGAAATGTCTTAGATCACATAGTATTTCATAGCGACGCAATTTCCGTGTGAATTCGTCAATGTGTGGGAGTGAGGGATGCGGTAAAGAAGGATTAGTGGATCGGAAATGAGATTGTCGTATCCCAAAAGAAAATCGTGTCGTTTCCATAGAAACGTTACTCGATTTAGAACGAGAAGTCATAGAACACATAGTATTACATAGCGACGCAATTACTGTGTTAATTCGTCAATGTGTGGGAGTGTGGGATGCAGTAAAGAAGAATTAGTCGATCGGATATGAGATTGTCGTATCCCAAAAGAAAATCCTGTCGTTTCCAAAGAAACGTTACTCGATTTAGAAGGAGAAGTCATAGAACCCATAGTATTTCATAGCGACTCAATTTCTGTGTTAATTCGTCAATGTGAGGGAGCTAGGGATGCAATAAAGAAGGAATAGTGCATCGAGAAGGAGATACACGTATCGCTAAAGAAAATCCAGTCGTGTCCATAGAAACGTTACTCGATTTTAGGGAGAAGTCATAGAACCCATAGTATTTCATAGCGACCCAATTTCCGTGTGAATTCGTCGATGTGTGGGAGTGAGGGATGAAGTAAAGAAGGATTAGTGGATCGAAAATGTGATTGTCGTATCCCAAAAGAAAATCCTGTCGTTTCCATAGAAACGTTACTCGATTTAGGAGGAAATGTCTTAGAACACATAGTATTTCATAGCGACGCAATTTCCGTGTGAATTCGTCAATGTGTGAGAGTGAGGGATGCAGTAAAGAAGGATTAGTGGATCGGAAATGTGATTGTCGTATCCCAAAAAAAAATCCTGTCGTTTCCATAGAAACGTTACTCGATTTAGAAGGAAATGTCTTAGAACACATAATATTTCATAGCATCGAGAAGGAGTTACTCGTATCGCACAAGAAAATCCTGTCGTTTCCATAGAAACGTTACTCGATTTAGAAGGAGAAGTCATAGAACCCATAGTATTTCATAGCGACGCAATTTCCTTGTGAATTCGTCAATGTGTGGGAGTGAGGGATGCAGTAAAGAAGGATTAGTGGATCGAAAATGTGAATGTCGTAACCCAAAAGAAAATCCCGTCGTTTCCATAGAAACGTTACTCGATTTAGAAGGAAATGTCTTAGAACACATAGTACTTCATAGCGACGCAATTTCCGTGTGAATTCGTCAATGTGTGGGACTGAGGGATGCAGTAAAGAAGGTTTAGTGGATCGGAAATGTGATTGTCGTATCCCAAAAGAAAATCCTGTCGTTTCCATAGAAACGTTACTCGATTTAGAAGGAGAAGTCATAGAACCCATAGTATTTTATAACGACGCAATTTCCGTGTGAATTCGTCAATGAGTGGGAGTGAGGTATGCAGTAAAGAAGGATTAGTGGATCGGAAATGAGATTGTCGTATCCCAAAAGAAAATCCTGTCATTTCCATGGAAACGTTACTCGATTTAGAAGGAGAAGTCATAGAACCCATAGTAATTCATAGCGACGCAATTTCCGGGGGGTCGTCAATGTGTGGGAGTGAGGGATGCAGTAAAGAGGGATTAGTTGATCGGAAATGAGATTGTCGTATCCCCAAAGAAAATCCTGTCGTTTCCAAACAAACGTTACTCGTTTAGATAGAGAAGTCTAAGAACACATAGTATTTCATAGCGACGCTATTTCCATGTGAATTCATCAATGAGTGGGAGTGTGGGATGCAGTAAAGAAGGATTAGTGGATCGGAAATGAGATTGTCGCATCCCAAAAGTAAATCCTGTCGTTTCCATAGAAACGTTATTCGATTTAGAAGGAAATGTCTTACAACACATAGTATTTCATAGCGACGCAATTTCCGTGTGAATTCGTCAATGAGTGGGAGTGAGGGATGCAGTAAAGAAAGATTAGTGGATCGGAAATGTGATTGTCGTATCCCAAAAGAAAATCCTGTCGTTTCCATAGAAACGTTACTCGATTTAGAAGGAGAAGTCATAGAACGCATAGTATTTCATAGCGACGCAATTTCCGTGGGTTCGTCAATGTGTGGGAGTGAGGGATGCAGTAAAGAATGATTAGTGGATCGGAACTGAGATTGTCGTATCCCAAAAGAAAATCCTGTCGTTTCCATTCAAACGTTACTCGATTTAGATGGAGAAGTCTAAGAACACATAGTATTTCATAGCGACGCAATTTCCGTGTGAATTCATCGATGAGTGGGAGTGAGGGATGCAGTAAAGAAGGATTAGTGGATCGAAAATGTGATTGTAGTTTCCCAAGAGAAAATCCTGTCGTATCCATGGAAACGTTACTCGATTTAGAAGGAAATGTCTTAGAACACATAGTATTTCATAGCGATGCAATTTCCGTGTGAATTCGTCCATGAGTGGGAGTGAGGGATGCAGTAAAGTAGGATTAGTGGATCGGAAATGAGATTGTCGTATCCCAAAAGAAAATCCTGTCGTTTCCATAGAAACGTTACTCGATTTAGAAGGAGAAGTCATAGAACCCATAGTATTTCATAGCGACGCAATTTCCCTGTGAATTCGTCAATGTGTGGGAGTGAGGGATGCAGTAAAGAAGAATTAGTGGATCGGAAATGAGACTGTCGTATCCCAAAGGAAAATCCTGTCGTTTCCATAGAAACGTTACTCGATTTAGAAGGAGAAGTCATAGAACACATAGTATTACATAGCGACGCAATTTCTGTGTTAATTCGTCAATGTGTTTGAGTGTGGGATGCAGTAAAGAAGGATTAGTGGATCGGAAATGAGATTGTCGTATCCCAAAAGAAAATCCTGTCGTTTCCAAGAATGAGAAGTCATAGAACCCATAGTATGTCATAGCGACTCAATTTCTGTGTTAATTCGTCAATGTGAGGGAGCTAGGGATGCAATAAAGAAGGAATAGTGCATCGAGAAGGAGATACTCGTATCGCTAAAGAAAATCCAGTCGTTTCCATAGAAACGTTACTCGATTTTAAAGAGAAGTCATAGGACCCATAGTATTTCATAGCGACGCAATTTCCGTGTGAATTCGTCAGTGAGTGGGAGTGAGGGATGCAGTAAAGAAGGATTAGTGGATCGGAAATGTGATTGTCGTATCCCAAAAGAAAATCCTGTCGTTTCCATAGAAACGTTACTCGATTTAGAAGGAAATGTCTTAGAACACATAGTATTTCATAGCGACGCAATTTCCGTGTGAATTCGTCAATGAGTGGGAGTGAGGGATGCAGTAAAGAAGGATTAGTGGATCGGAAATGTGATTGTCGTATCCCAAAAAAAAATCCTGTCGTTTCCATAGAAACGTTACTCGATTTAGAAGGAAATGTCTTAGAACACATAGTATTTCATAGCGACGCAATTTCCGTGTGAATTCGTAAATGAGTGGAAGTAAGGGATGCAGTTAAGAAGGATTAGTGGATCGGAAATGAGATTGTCGTATCCCAAAAGAAAATCCTGTCGTTTCCATAGAAACGTTACTCGATTTAGAAGGAAATGTCTTAGAACACATAGTATTTCATAGCGACGCAATTTCCGTGTGAATTCGTCCATGAGTGGGAGTGAGGGATGCAGTAAAGAAGGATTAGTGGATCGGAAATGAGATTGTCGTATCCCAAAAGAAAATCCTGTCGTTTCCATAGAAACGTTACTCGATTTAGAAGGAGAAGTCATAGAACCCGTAGTATTTCATAGCGACGCAATTTCCGTGCGAATTCGTCAATGAGTGGGAGTGAAGTATGCAGTAAAGAAGGATTAGTGGATCGGTAATGAGATTGTCGTATCCCAAAAGAAAATCGTGTCGTTTCCATAGAAACGTTACTCGATTTAGAAGGAAATGTCTTAGATCACATAGTATTTCATAGCGACGCAATTTCCGTGTGAATTCGCCAATGTGTGGGAGTGAGGGATGCAGTAAAAAAGGATTAGTGGATCGGATATGAGATTGTCGTATCCCAAAAGAAAATCCTGTCTTTTCCATAGAAACGTTACTCGATTTAGAAGGAGAAGTCATAGAACACATAGTATTACATAGCGACGCAATTTCTGTGTTAATTCGTCAATGTGTGGGAGTGAGGGATGCAGTAAAGAAGGATTAGTGGATCGGAAATGTGATTGTCTTATCCCAAAAGTAAATCCTGTTGTTTCCATAGAAACGTTACTCTATTTAGAAGGAAATGTCTTAGAACACATAGTATTTCATAGCGACGCAATTTCCGTGTGAGTTCGTCAATGTGTGGGAGTAAGGGATGCAATAAAGAAGGATTAGTGGAACGGAAATGTGATTGTCGTATCCCAAAAGGAAATCCTGTCGTTTCCATAGAAACGTTACTCGATTTAGAAGGAAATGTCTTAGAACACATAGTATTTAATAGCGACCCAATTTCCGTGTGAATTCGTCAATGTGTGGGAGTGAGGTATGCAGTAAAGAAGGATTAGTGGATCGGAAATGTGATTGTCGTATCCCAAAAGAAAATCCTGTCGTTTCCATAGAAACTTTACTCGATTTAGAAGGAAATGTCTTTGAACACATAGTATTTCATAGCGACGCAATTTCCGTGTGAATTCGTCAATGTGTGGGAGTGAGGGATGCAGTAAAGAAGGATTAGTGGATCGGAAATGAGATTGTCGTATCCCAAAAGAAAATCCTGTCGTTTCCATAGAAACGTTACTCGATTTAGAAGGAAATGTCTTAGAACACATAATATTTCATAGCATCGAGAAGGAGATACTCGTATCGCAAAAGAAAATCCTGTCGTTTCCAAAGAAACGTTACTCGATTGAGAAGGAGAAGTCATAGAACCCATAGTATTTCATAGCGACTCAATTTCTGTGTTAATTCGTCAATGTGAGGGAGCTAGGGATGCAATAAAGAAGGAATAGTGCATCGAGAAGGAGATACTCGTATCGCTAAAGAAAATCCAGTCGTTTCCATAGAAACGTTACTCGATTTTAAGGAGAAGTCATAGAACCCATAGTATTTCATAGCGACGCAATTTCCGTGTGAATTCGTCAATGTGTGGGAGTGAGGTATGCAGTAAAGAAGGATTAGTGGATCGGAAATGAGATTGTCGTATCCCAAAAGAAAATTTTGTCGTTTCCATATAAACGTTACTCGATTTAGGAGGAAATGACTTATTACACGTAGTATTTCATAGCGACGCAATTTCCGTGTGAATTCGTCAATGAGTGGGAGTGAGGGATGCAATAAAGAAGGGTTAGTGGATCGGAAATGTGATTGTCGTATCCCAAAAGAAAATCCTGTCGTTTCCATAGAAACGTTACTCGATTTAGAAGGAGAAGCCATAGAACCCATAGTATTTCATAGCGACGCAATTTCCTTGTGAATTCGTCAATGTGTGGGAGTGAGGGATGCAGTAAAGAAGGATTAGTGGATCGGATATGAGATTGTCGTATCCCAAAAGAAAATCCTGTCGTTTCCATAGAAACGTTACTCGATTTAGAAGGAGAAGTCTAAGAACACATAATATTTCATAGCGAAGCAATTTCCGCGTGAATTCGTCAATGAGTGGGAGTGAGGGATGCAGTAAAGAAGGATTAGTGGATCGGAAATGAGATTGTCGTATCCCAAAAGAAAAACCTGTCGTTTCCATAGAAACGTCACTCGATTTAGAAGGAAATTTCTTAGAACACATAGTATTTCGTAGCGACGCAATTTCCGTGTGAATTCGTCAATGAGTGGGAGTGAGGGATGCAGTAAAGAAGGATTAGTGGATCGGAAATGAGATTGTCGTATCCTAAATGAAAATCCTGTCGTTTCCATAGAAACGTTACTCGATTTCGAAGGAGAAGTTATAGAACCCATAGTATTTCATAACGACGCAATTTCCGTGTGAATTCGTCAATGAGTGTGAGTGAGGTATGCAGTAAAGAAGGATTAGTGGATCGGAAATGAGATTGTCGTATCCCAAAAGAAAATCCTGTCGTTTCCATAGAAACGTTACTCGATTTAGAAGGAAATGTCTTAGAACACATAGTATTTCATAGCGACGCAATTTCCGTGTGAATTCGTCAATGTGTGGGAGTGATGGATGCAGTAAAGAAGGATTAGTGGATCGGAAATGTGATTGTCGTATCCCAAAAGAAAATTTTGTCGGTTGCATAGAAACGTTACTCGATTTAGAAGGAAATGTCTTGGATCACATAGTATTTCATAGCGACGCAATTTCCGTGTGAATTCGTCAATGAGTGGGAGTGAGGGATGCAGTAAAGAAGGATTAGTGGATCGGAAATGTGATTGTCGTATCCCAAAAGAAAATCCTGTCGTTTCCATAGAAACGTTACTCGATTTAGAAGGAAATGTCTTAGAACACATAGTATTTCATAGCGACGCAATTTCCGTGTGAATTCGTCAGTGAGTGGGGGTGAGGGATGCAGTAAAGAAGGATTAGTGGATCGGAAATGTGATTGTCGTATCCCAAAAAAAAAATCCTGTCGTTTCCATAGAAACGTTACTCGATTTAGAAGGAGAAGTCATATAACCCATAGTATTTCATAGCGACGCAATTTCCGTGGTTTCGTCAATGTGTGGGAGTGAGGGATGCAGTGAAGAAGGATTTGTGGATCGGAACTGAGATTGTCGTATCCCTAAAGAAAATCCTGTCGTTTTCATTCAAACGTTGCTCGATTTAGAAGGAGAAGTCTAAGAACACATAGTATTTCATAGCGACGCAATTTCCGTGTGAATTCATCGATGAGTGGGAGTGAGGGATGCAGTAAAGAAGGATTAGTGGATCGGAAATGTGATTGTCGTATCCCAAAAGAAAATCCTGTCGTTTCCATGGAAACATTACTCGATTTAGAAGGAAATGTCTTAGAACACATAGTATTTCATAACGACGCAATTTCCGTGTGAATTCGTCCATGAGTGGGAGTAAGGGATGCAGTAAAGAAGGATTAGTGGATCGGAAATGAGATTGTCGTATCCCAAAAGAAAATCCTGTCGTCTCCATAGAAACGTTACTCGATTTCGAAGGAGAAGTCATAGAACCCATACTATTTCTTAGCGACACAATTTCCGTGTGAAATCGTCAATGTGTGGGAGTGAGGGATGCAGTAAAGAATAATTAGTGGATCGGAAATGAGATTGTCGTATCCCAAAAGAAAATCCTGTCGTTTCCATAGAAACGTTACTCGATTTAGAAGGAGAAGTCATAGAACACATAGTATTACATAGCGACGGAATTTCTGTGTTAATTCGTCAATGTGTGGGAGTGTGGGTTGTAGTAAAGAAGGATTAGTGGATCGGAAATGAGATTGTCGTATCCCAAAAGAAAATCCTGTCGTTTCCAAAGAGACGTTACTCGATTTAGAAAGAGAAGCCATAGAACTCATAGTATTTCATAGCGACTCAATTTCTGTGTTAATTCGTCAATGTGTGGGACCTAGGGATGCAATAAAGAAGGAATAGTGCATCGAGAAGGAGATACTCGTATCGCTAAAGAAAATCCAGTCGTTCCATAGAACCGTTACTCGATTTAGAAGGAGAAGAAATAGAACCCATAGTATTTCATAGCGACGCAATTTGCGTGTGAATTCGTCTATGAGTGGGAGTGAGGGATGCAGTAAAGAAGGATTAGTGGATCGGAAATGTGATTCTCGTATCCCAAAAGAAAATCCTGTCGTTTCCATAGAAACCTTACTCGATTTAGAAGGAAATGTCTTAGAACACATAGTATTTCATAGCGACGCAATTTCCGTGTGAATTCGTCAATGAGTGGGAGTGAGGGATGCAGTAAAGAAGGAATAGTGGATCGGAAATGTGATTGTCGTATCCCAAAAAAAAATCCTGTCGTTTCCATAGATACGTTACTCGATTTAGAAGGAAATGTCTTAGAACACATAGTATTTCATAGCGACGCAATTTCCGTGTGATTTCGTAAATGAGTGGAAGTAAGGGATGCAGTAAAGAAGGATTAGTGGATCGGAAATGAGATTGTCGTATCCCAAAAGAAAATCCTGTCGTTTCCATAGAAACGTTATTCGATTTAGAAGGAAATGTCTTATAACACATAGTATTTCATAGCGACGCAATTTCCGTGTGAATTCGTCAATGTGTGGGAGTGAGGGATGCAGTAAAGAACTATTAGTGAATCGGAAATGTGATTGTCGTATCCCAAAAGAAAATCCTGTCGTTTCCATAGAAACGTTACTCGATTTAGAAGGAAATGTCTTAGAACACATAGTATTTAATAGCGACGTATTTTCCGTGTGAATTCGTCAATGTGTGGGAGTGAGGTATGCAGTAAAGAAGGATTAGTGGATCGGAAATGTGATGGTCGTATCCCAAAAGAAAATAGTGTCGTTTCCATAGAAACGTTACTCGATTTAGAAGGAGAAGTCATAGAACCCATAGTATTTCATAGCGACGCAATTTCCGTGGGTTCGTCAATGTGTGAGAGTGAGGGATGCAGTAAAGAAGGATTAGTTGATCGGAAATGAGATTGTCGTATCCCAGAAGAAAATCCTGTCGTTTCCATACAAACGTTACTCGATTTAGAAGGAAATGTCTTAGAACACATAGTATTTCATAGCGACGCAATTTCCGTGTGAATTCGTCCATGTGTGGGAGTGAGGGATGCAGTAAAGAACGATTAGTGGATCGGAAATGAGATTGTCGTATCCCAAAAGAAAATCCTGTCGTTTCCATAGAAACGTTACTCGATTTAGAAGGAGAAGTCATAGAACCCATAGTATTTCATAGCGACGCAATTTCCGTGTGAATTCGTCAATGAGTGGGAGTGAGGTATGCAGTAAACAAGGATTAATGGATCGGAAATGAGATTGTCGTATCCCAAAAGAAAATCCTGTCGTTTCCATAGAAACGTTACTCGATTTAGAAGCAGAAGTCATAGAACCCATAGTATTTCATAGCGACGCAATTTCCGTGTGAATTCGTCAATGTGTGGGAGTGAGGGATGCAGTAAAGAAGGATTAGTGGATCGGAAATGAGATTGTCGTATCCCAAAAGAAAATCCTGTCGTTTCCATAGAAACGTTACTCGATTTAGAAGGAGAAGTCATAGAACACATAGTATTACATAGCGACGCAATTTCTGTGTTAATTCGTCAATGTGTGGGAGTGTGGGATGCAGTAAAGAAGGACTAGTGGATCGGAAATGAGATTCTCGTATCCCAAAAGAAAATCCTGTCGTTTCCAAAGAAACGTTACTCGATTTAGAAGGAGAAGTCATAGAACCCATAGTATTTCACACCAACTCAATTTCTGTGTTAATTCGCCAATGTGAGGGAGCTAGGGATGCAATAAAGAAGGAATAGTGCATCGAGAAGGAGATACTCGTATCGCTAAAGAAAATCTAGTCGTTTCCATAGAAACGTTACTCGATTCAGAAGGAATTGTCTTAGAACACATAGTATTTCATAGCGACGCAATTTCCGTGTGAATTCGTCAATGAATGGGGGTGAGGGATGCAGTAAAGAAGGATTAGTGGATCGGAAATGTGATTGTCGTATCCCAAAAAAAAATCCTGTCGTTTCCATAGAAACGTTACTCGATTTAGAAGGAAATGTCTTAGAACACATAGTATTTCATAGCGACGCAATTTCCGTGTGAATTCGTCATTGAGTGGGGGTGAGGGATGCAGTAAAGAAGGATTAGTGGATCGGAAATGAGATTGTCGTATCCCAAAAAAAAATCCTGTCGTTTCCATAGAAACGTTACTCGATTTAGAAGGAAATGTCTTAGAACACATAGTATTTCATAGCGACGCAATTTCCGTGTGAATTCGTAAATGAGTGGAAGTAAGGGATGCAGTAAAGAAGGATTAGTGGATCGGAAATGAGGTTGTCGTATCCCAAAAGAAAATTTTGTCGTTTCCATAGAAACGTTACTCGATTTAGAAGGAAATGTCTTATAACACATAGTATTTCATAGCGACGCAATTTCCGTGTGAATTCGTCAATGAGTGGGAGTGAGGGATACAGTAAAGAAAGATTAGTGGATCGGAAATGTGATTGTCATATCCCAAAAGAAATACCTGTCGTTTCCATAGAAACGTTACTCGATTTAGAAGGAGAAGTCATAGAACCCATAGTATTTCATAGCGACGCAATTTCCGTGGGTTCGTCAATGTGTGGGAGTGAGGGATGCAGTAAAGAAGGATTAGTGGATCGGAACTGAGATTGTCGTATCCCATAAGAAAATCCTGTCGTTTTCATTCAAACGTTACTCGATTTAGAAGGAGAAGTCTAAGAACACATAGTATTTCATAGCGACGCAATTTCCGTGTGAATTCATCGATGAGTGGGAGTGAGGGATGCAGTAAAGAAGGATTAGTGGATCGGAAATGTGATTGTCGTATCCCAAAAGAAAATCCTGTCGTTTTCATGGAAACGTTACTCGATTTAGAAGGAAATGTCTTAGAACACATAGTATTTCATAGCGACGCAATTTCCGTGTGAATTCGTCCATGAGTGGGAGTGAGGGATGCTGTAAAGAAGGATTAGTGGATCGGAAATGAGATTGTCGTATCCCAAAAGAAAATCCCGTCGTCTCCATAGAAACATTACTCGATTTCGAAGGAGAAGTCATAGAACCCATAGTATTTCATAGCGACACAATTTCCGTGTGAAATCGTCAATGTGTGGGAGTGAGGGATGCAGTAAAGAAGAATTAGTGGATCGGAAATGAGATTGTCGTATCCCGAAAGAAAATCCTGTCGTTTCCATAGAAACGTTACTCGATTTAGAAGGAGAAGTCATAGAACACATAGTATTACATAGCGACGCAATTTCTGTGTTAATTCGTCAATGTGTGGGAGTGTGGGATGCAGTAAAGAAGGATTAATGGATCGGAAATGAGATTGTCGTATCCCAAAAGAAAATCCTGTCGTTTCCATAGAAACGTTACTCGATTTAGAAGGAGAAGTCTAAGAACACATAATATTTCATAGCGAAGCAATTTCCGCGTGAATTCGTCAATGAGTGGGAGTGAGGGATGCAGTAAAGAAGGATTAGTGGATCGGAAATGAGATTGTCGTATCCCAAAAGAAAATCCTGTCGTTTCCATAGAAACGTCACTCGATTTAGAAGGAAATTTCTTAGAACACATAGTATTTCGTAGCGACGCAATTTCCGTGTGAATTCGTCAATGAGTGGGAGTGAGGGATGCAGTAAAGAAGGATTAGTGGATCGGAAATGAGATTGTCGTATCCTAAATGAAAATCCTGTCGTTTCCATAGAAACGTTACTCGATTTCGAAGGAGAAGTTATAGAACGCATAGTATTTCATAACGACGCAATTTCCGTGTGAATTCGTCAATGAGTGTGGGTGAGGTATGCAGTAAAGAAGGATTAGTGGATCGGAAATGAGATTGTCGTATCCCAAAAGAAAATCCTGTCGTTTCCATAGAAACGTTACTCGATTTAGAAGGAAATGTCTTAGAACACATAGTATTTCATAGCGACGCAATTTCCGTGTGAATTCGTCAATGTGTGGGAGTGATGGATGCAGTAAAGAAGGATTAGTGGATCGGAAATGTGATTGTCGTATCCCAAAAGAAAATTTTGTCGGTTCCATAGAAACGTTACTCGATTTAGAAGGAAATGTCTTGGATCACATAGTATTTCATAGCGACGCAATTTCCGTGTGAATTCGTCAATGAGTGGGAGTGAGGGATGCAGTAAAGAAGGATTAGTGGATCGGAAATGTGATTGTCGTATCCCAAAAGAAAATCCTGTCGTTTCCATAGAAACGTTACTCGATTTAGAAGGAAATGTCTTAGAACACATAGTATTTCATAGCGACGCAATTTCCGTGTGAATTCGTCAGTGAGTGGGGGTGAGGGATGCAGTAAAGAAGGATTAGTGGATCGGAAATGTGATTGTCGTATCCCAAAAAAAAAATCCTGTCGTTTCCATAGAAACGTTACTCGATTTAGAAGGAGAAGTCATAGAACCCATAGTATTTCATAGCGACGCAATTTCCGTGGTTTCGTCAATGTGTGGGAGTGAGGGATGCAGTGAAGAAGGATTTGTGGATCGGAACTGAGATTGTCGTATCCCTAAAGAAAATCCTGTCGTTTTCATTCAAACGTTGCTCGATTTAGAAGGAGAAGTCTAAGAACACATAGTATTTCATAGCGACGCAATTTCCGTGTGAATTCATCGATGAGTGGGAGTGAGGGATGCAGTAAAGAAGGATTAGTGGATCGGAAATGTGATTGTCGTATCCCAAAAGAAAATCCTGTCGTTTCCATGGAAACATTACTCGATTTAGAAGGAAATGTCTTAGAACACATAGTATTTCATAACGACGCAATTTCCGTGTGAATTCGTCCATGAGTGGGAGTAAGGGATGCAGTAAAGAAGGATTAGTGGATCGGAAATGAGATTGTCGTATCCCAAAAGAAAATCCTGTCGTCTCCATAGAAACGTTACTCGATTTCGAAGGAGAAGTCATAGAACCCATACTATTTCTTAGCGACACAATTTCCGTGTGAAATCGTCAATGTGTGGGAGTGAGGGATGCAGTAAAGAAGAATTAGTGGATCGGAAATGAGATTGTCGTATCCCAAAAGAAAATCCTGTCGTTTCCATAGAAACGTTACTCGATTTAGAAGGAGAAGTCATAGAACACATAGTATTACATAGCGACGGAATTTCTGTGTTAATTCGTCAATGTGTGGGAGTGTGGGATGTAGTAAAGAAGGATTAGTGGATCGGAAATGAGATTGTCGTATCCCAAAAGAAAATCCTGTCGTTTCCAAAGAAACGTTACTCGATTTAGAAGGAGAAGCCATAGAACTCATAGTATTTCATAGCGACTCAATTTCTGTGTGAATTCGTCAATGTGTGGGAGCTAGGGATGCAATAAAGAAGGAATAGTGCATCGAGAAGGAGATACTCGTATCGCTAAAGAAAATCCAGTCGTTCCATAGAACCGTTACTCGATTTAGAAGGAGAAGAAATAGAACCCATAGTATTTCATAGCGACGCAATTTGCGTGTGAATTCGTCTATGAGTGGGAGTGAGGGATGCAGTAAAGAAGGATTAGTGGATCGGAAATGTGATTCTCGTATCCCAAAAGAAAATCCTGTCGTTTCCATAGAAACCTTACTCGATTTAGAAGGAAATGTCTTAGAACACATAGTATTTCATAGCGACGCAATTTCCGTGTGAATTCGTCAATGAGTGGGAGTGAGGGATGCAGTAAAGAAGGAATAGTGGATCGGAAATGTGATTGTCGTATCCCAAAAAAAAATCCTGTCGTTTCCATAGATACTTTACTCGATTTAGAAGGAAATGTCTTAGAACACATAGTATTTCATAGCGACGCAATTTCCGTGTGATTTCGTAAATGAGTGGAAGTAAGGGATGCAGTAAAGAAGGATTAGTGGATCGGAAATGAGATTGTCGTATCCCATAAGAAAATCCTGTCGTTTCCATAGAAACGTTATTCGATTTAGAAGGAAATGTCTTATAACACATAGTATTTCATAGCGACGCAATTTCCGTGTGAATTCGTCAATGTGTGGGAGTGAGGGATGCAGTAAAGAACTATTAGTGAATCGGAAATGTGATTGTCGTATCCCAAAAGAAAATCCTGTCGTTTCCATAGAAACGTTACTCGATTTAGAAGGAAATGTCTTAGAACACATAGTATTTAATAGCGACGTATTTTCCGTGTGAATTCGTCAATGTGTGGGAGTGAGGTATGCAGTAAAGAAGGATTAGTGGATCGGAAATGAGATTGTCGTATCCCAAAAGAAAATCCTGTCGTTTCCATAGAAACGTTATTCGATTTAGAAGGAAATGTCTTATAACACATAGTATTTCATAGCGACGCAATTTCCGTGTGAATTCGTCAATGTGTGGGAGTGAGGGATGCAGTAAAGAACTATTAGTGAATCGGAAATGTGATTGTCGTATCCCAAAAGAAAATCCTGTCGTTTCCATAGAAACGTTACTCGATTTAGAAGGAAATGTCTTAGAACACATAGTATTTAATAGCGACGTATTTTCCGTGTGAATTCGTCAATGTGTGGGAGTGAGGTATGCAGTAAAGAAGGATTAGTGGATCGGAAATGTGATGGTCGTATCCCAAAAGAAAATAGTGTCGTTTCCATAGAAACGTTACTCGATTTAGAAGGAGAAGTCATAGAACCCATAGTATTTCATAGCGACGCAATTTCCGTGGGTTCGTCAATGTGTGAGAGTGAGGGATGCAGTAAAGAAGGATTAGTTGATCGGAAATGAGATTGTCGTATCCCAGAAGAAAATCCTGTCGTTTCCATACAAACGTTACTCGATTTAGAAGGAAATGTCTTAGAACACATAGTATTTCATAGCGACGCAATTTCCGTGTGAATTCGTCCATGTGTGGGAGTGAGGGATGCAGTAAAGAACGATTAGTGGATCGGAAATGAGATTGTCGTATCCCAAAAGAAAATCTTGTCGTTTCCATAGAAACGTTACTCGATTTAGAAGGAGAAGTCATAGAACCCATAGTATTTCATAGCGACGCAATTTCCGTGTGAATTCGTCAATGAGTGGGAGTGAGGTATGCAGTAAACAAGGATTAATGGATCGGAAATGAGATTGTCGTATCCCAAAAGAAAATCCTGTCGTTTCCATAGAAACGTTACTCGATTTAGAAGCAGAAGTCATAGAACCCATAGTATTTCATAGCGACGCAATTTCCGTGTGAATTCGTCAATGTGTGGGAGTGAGGGATGCAGTAAAGAAGGATTAGTGGATCGGAAATGAGATTGTCGTATCCCAAAAGAAAATCCTGTCGTTTCCATAGAAACGTTACTCGATTTAGAAGGAGAAGTCATAGAACACATAGTATTACATAGCGACGCAATTTCTGTGTTAATTCGTCAATGTGTGGGAGTGTGGGATGCAGTAAAGAAGGACTAGTGGATCGGAAATGAGATTCTCGTATCCCAAAAGAAAATCCTGTCGTTTCCAAAGAAACGTTACTCGATTTAGAAGGAGAAGTCATAGAACCCATAGTATTTCATACCAACTCAATTTCTGTGTTAATTCGTCAATGTGAGGGAGCTAGGGATGCAATAAAGAAGGAATAGTGCATCGAGAAGGAGATACTCGTATCGCTAAAGAAAATCTAGTCGTTTCCATAGAAACGTTACTCGATTCAGAAGGAATTGTCTTAGAACACATAGTATTTCATAGCGACGCAATTTCCGTGTGAATTCGTCAATGAGTGGGGGTGAGGGATGCAGTAAAGAAGGATTAGTGGATCGGAAATGTGATTGTCGTATCCCAAAAAAAAATCCTGTCGTTTCCATAGAAACGTTACTCGATTTAGAAGGAAATGTCTTAGAACACATAGTATTTCATAGCGACGCAATTTCCGTGTGAATTCGTCATTGAGTGGGGGTGAGGGATGCAGTAAAGAAGGATTAGTGGATCGGAAATGAGATTGTCGTATCCCAAAAAAAAATCCTGTCGTTTCCATAGAAACGTTACTCGATTTAGAAGGAAATGTCTTAGAACACATAGTATTTCATAGCGACGCAATTTCCGTGTGAATTCGTAAATGAGTGGAAGTAAGGGATGCAGTAAAGAAGGATTAGTGGATCGGAAATGAGGTTGTCGTATCCCAAAAGAAAATTTTGTCGTTTCCATAGAAACGTTACCCGATTTAGAAGGAAATGTCTTATAACACATAGTATTTCATAGCGACGCAATTTCCGTGTGAATTCGTCAATGAGTGGGAGTGAGGGATGCAGTAAAGAAAGATTAGTGGATCGGAAATGTGATTGTCATATCCCAAAAGAAATACCTGTCGTTTCCATAGAAACGTTACTCGATTTAGAAGGAGAAGTCATAGAACCCATAGTATTTCATAGCGACGCAATTTCCGTGGGTTCGTCAATGTGTGGGAGTGAGGGATGCAGTAAAGAAGGATTAGTGGATCGGAACTGAGATTGTCGTATCCCATAAGAAAATCCTGTCGTTTTCATTCAAACGTTACTCGATTTAGAAGGAGAAGTCTAAGAACACATAGTATTTCATAGCGACGCAATTTCCGTGTGAATTCATCGATGAGTGGGAGTGAGGGATGCAGTAAAGAAGGATTAGTGGATCGGAAATGTGATTGTCGTATCCCAAAAGAAAATCCTGTCGTTTTCATGGAAACGTTACTCGATTTAGAAGGAAATGTCTTAGAACACATAGTATTTCATAGCGACGCAATTTCCGTGTGAATTCGTCCATGAGTGGGAGTGAGGGATGCTGTAAAGAAGGATTAGTGGATCGGAAATGAGATTGTCGTATCCCAAAAGAAAATCCCGTCGTCTCCATAGAAACATTACTCGATTTCGAAGGAGAAGTCATAGAACCCATAGTATTTCATAGCGACACAATTTCCGTGTGAAATCGTCAATGTGTGGGAGTGAGGGATGCAGTAAAGAAGAATTAGTGGATCGGAAATGAGATTGTCGTATCCCGAAAGAAAATCCTGTCGTTTCCATAGAAACGTTACTCGATTTAGAAGGAGAAGTCATAGAACACATAGTATTACATAGCGACGCAATTTCTGTGTTAATTCGTCAATGTGTGGGAGTGTGGGATGCAGTAAAGAAGGATTAATGGATCGGAAATGAGATTGTCGTATCCCAAAAGAAAATCCTGTCGTTTCCATAGAAACGTTACTCGATTTAGAAGGAGAAGTCTAAGAACATATAATATTTCATAGCGAAGCAATTTCCGCGTGAATTCGTCAATGAGTGGGAGTGAGGGATGCAGTAAAGAAGGATTAGTGGATCGGAAATGAGATTGTCGTATCCCAAAAGAAAATCCTGTCGTTTCCATAGAAACGTCACTCGATTTAGAAGGAAATTTCTTAGAACACATAGTATTTCGTAGCGACGCAATTTCCGTGTGAATTCGTCAATGAGTGGGAGTGAGGGATGCAGTAAAGAAGGATTAGTGGATCGGAAATGAGATTGTCGTATCCTAAATGAAAATCCTGTCGTTTCCATAGAAACGTTACTCGATTTCGAAGGAGAAGTTATAGAACCCATAGTATTTCATAACGACGCAATTTGCGTGTGAATTCGTCAATGAGTGTGAGTGAGGTATGCAGTAAAGAAGGATTAGTGGATCGGAAATGAGATTGTCGTATCCCAAAAGAAAATCCTGTCGTTTCCATAGAAACGTTACTCGATTTAGAAGGAAATGTCTTAGAACACATAGTATTTCATAGCGACGCAATTTCCGTGTGAATTCGTCAATGTGTGGGAGTGATGGATGCAGTAAAGAAGGATTAGTGGATCGGAAATGTGATTGTCGTATCCCAAAAGAAAATTTTGTCGGTTCCATAGAAACGTTACTCGATTTAGAAGGAAATGTCTTGGATCACATAGTATTTCATAGCGACGCAATTTCCGTGTGAATTCGTCAATGAGTGGGAGTGAGGGATGCAGTAAAGAAGGATTAGTGGATCGGAAATGTGATTGTCGTATCCCAAAAGAAAATCCTGTCGTTTCCATAGAAACGTTACTCGATTTAGAAGGAAATGTCTTAGAACACATAGTATTTCATAGCGACGCAATTTCCGTGTGAATTCGTCAGTGAGTGGGGGTGAGGGATGCAGTAAAGAAGGATTAGTGGATCGGAAATGTGATTGTCGTATCCCAAAAAAAAAATCCTGTCGTTTCCATAGAAACGTTACTCGATTTAGAAGGAGAAGTCATAGAACCCATAGTATTTCATAGCGACGCAATTTCCGTGGTTTCGTCAATGTGTGGGAGTGAGGGATGCAGTGAAGAAGGATTTGTGGATCGGAACTGAGATTGTCGTATCCCTAAAGAAAATCCTGTCGTTTTCATTCAAACGTTGCTCGATTTAGAAGGAGAAGTCTAAGAACACATAGTATTTCATAGCGACGCAATTTCCGTGTGAATTCATCGATGAGTGGGAGTGAGGGATGCAGTAAAGAAGGATTAGTGGATCGGAAATGTGATTGTCGTATCCCAAAAGAAAATCCTGTCGTTTCCATGGAAACATTACTCGATTTAGAAGGAAATGTCTTAGAACACATAGTATTTCATAACGACGCAATTTCCGTGTGAATTCGTCCATGAGTGGGAGTAAGGGATGCAGTAAAGAAGGATTAGTGGATCGGAAATGAGATTGTCGTATCCCAAAAGAAAATCCTGTCGTCTCCATAGAAACGTTACTCGATTTCGAAGGAGAAGTCATAGAACCCATACTATTTCTTAGCGACATAATTTCCGTGTGAAATCGTCAATGTGTGGGAGTGAGGGATGCAGTAAAGAAGAATTAGTGGATCGGAAATGAGATTGTCGTATCCCAAAAGAAAATCCTGTCGTTTCCATAGAAAAGTTACTCGATTTAGAAGGAGAAGTCATAGAATACATAGTATTACATAGCGACGGAATTTCTGTGTTAATTCGTCAATGTGTGGGAGTGTGGGATGTAGTAAAGAAGGATTAGTGGATCGGAAATGAGATTGTCGTATCCCAAAAGAAAATCCTGTCGTTTCCAAAGAAACGTTACTCGATTTAGAAGGAGAAGCCATAGAACTCATAGTATTTCATAGCGACTCAATTTCTGTGTTAATTCGTCAATGTGTGGGAGCTAGGGATGCAATAAAGAAGGAATAGTGCATCGAGAAGGAGATACTCGTATCGCTAAAGAAAATCCAGTCGTTCCATAGAACCGTTACTCGATTTAGAAGGAGAAGAAATAGAACCCATAGTATTTCATAGCGACGCAATTTGCGTGTGAATTCGTCTATGAGTGGGAGTGAGGGATGCAGTAAAGAAGGATTAGTGGATCGGAAATGTGATTCTCGTATCCCAAAAGAAAATCCTGTCGTTTCCATAGAAACCTTACTCGATTTAGAAGGAAATGTCTTAGAACACATAGTATTTCATAGCGACGCAATTTCCGTGTGAATTCGTCAATGAGTGGGAGTGAGGGATGCAGTAAAGAAGGAATAGTGGATCGGAAATGTGATTGTCGTATCCCAAAAAAAAATCCTGTCGTTTCCATAGATACGTTACTCGATTTAGAAGGAAATGTCTTAGAACACATAGTATTTCATAGCGACGCAATTTCCGTGTGATTTCGTAAATGAGTGGAAGTAAGGGATGCAGTAAAGAAGGATTAGTGGATCGGAAATGAGATTGTCGTATCCCATAAGAAAATCCTGTCGTTTCCATAGAAACGTTATTCGATTTAGAAGGAAATGTCTTATAACACATAGTATTTCATAGCGACGCAATTTCCGTGTGAATTCGTCAATGTGTGGGAGTGAGGGATGCAGTAAAGAACTATTAGTGAATCGGAAATGTGATTGTCGTATCCCAAAAGAAAATCCTGTCGTTTCCATAGAAACGTTACTCGATTTAGAAGGAAATGTCTTAGAACACATAGTATTTAATAGCGACGTATTTTCCGTGTGAATTCGTCAATGTGTGGGAGTGAGGTATGCAGTAAAGAAGGATTAGTGGATCGGAAATGTGATGGTCGTATCCCAAAAGAAAATAGTGTCGTTTCCATAGAAACGTTACTCGATTTAGAAGGAGAAGTCATAGAACCCATAGTATTTCATAGCGACTCAATTTCCGTGGGTTCGTCAATGTGTGAGAGTGAGGGATGCAGTAAAGAAGGATTAGTTGATCGGAAATGAGATTGTCGTATCCCAGAAGAAAATCCTGTCGTTTCCATACAAACGTTACTCGATTTAGAAGGAAATGTCTTAGAACACATAGTATTTCATAGCGACGCAATTTCCGTGTGAATTCGTCCATGTGTGGGAGTGAGGGATGCAGTAAAGAACGATTAGTGGATCGGAAATGAGATTGTCGTATCCCAAAAGAAAATCCTGTCGTTTCCATAGAAACGTTACTCGATTTAGAAGGAGAAGTCATAGAACCCATAGTATTTCATAGCGACGCAATTTCCGTGTGAATTCGTCAATGAGTGGGAGTGAGGTATGCAGTAAACAAGGATTAATGGATCGGAAATGAGATTGTCGTATCCCAAAAGAAAATCCTGTCGTTTCCATAGAAACGTTACTCGATTTAGAAGCAGAAGTCATAGAACCCATAGTATTTCATAGCGACGCAATTTCCGTGTGAATTCGTCAATGTGTGGGAGTGAGGGATGCAGTAAAGAAGGATTAGTGGATCGGAAATGAGATTGTCGTATCCCAAAAGAAAATCCTGTCGTTTCCATAGAAACGTTACTCGATTTAGAAGGAGAAGTCATAGAACACATAGTATTACATAGCGACGCAATTTCTGTGTTAATTCGTCAATGTGTGGGAGTGTGGGATGCAGTAAAGAAGGACTAGTGGATCGGAAATGAGATTCTCGTATCCCAAAAGAAAATCCTGTCGTTTCCAAAGAAACGTTACTCGATTTAGAAGGAGAAGCCATAGAACCCATAGTATTTCATAGCGACGCAATTTCCGTGTGAATTCGTCAATGTGTGGGAGTGAGGGATGCAGTAAAGAAGGATTAGTGGATCGGAAATGAGATTGTCGTATCCCAAAAGAAAATCCTGTCGTTTCCATAGAAACGTTACTCGATTTAGAAGGAGAAGTCATAGAACCCATAGTATTTCATACCAACTCAATTTCTGTGTTAATTCGTCAATGTGAGGGAGCTAGGGATGCAATAAAGAAGGAATAGTGCATCGAGAAGGAGATACTCGTATCGCTAAAGAAAATCTAGTCGTTTCCATAGAAACGTTACTCGATTCAGAAGGAATTGTCTTAGAACACATAGTATTTCATAGCGACGCAATTTCCGTGTGAATTCGTCAATGAGTGGGGGTGAGGGATGCAGTAAAGAAGGATTAGTGGATCGGAAATGTGATTGTCGTATCCCAAAAAAAAAATCCTGTCGTTTCCATAGAAACGTTACTCGATTTAGAAGGAAATGTCTTAGAACACATAGTATTTCATAGCGACGCAATTTCCGTGTGAATTCGTCATTGAGTGGGGGTGAGGGATGCAGTAAAGAAGGATTAGTGGATCGGAAATGAGATTGTCGTATCCCAAAAAAAAAATCCTGTCGTTTCCATAGAAACGTTACTCGATTTAGAAGGAAATGTCTTAGAACACATAGTATTTCATAGCGACGCAATTTCCGTGTGAATTCGTAAATGAGTGGAAGTAAGGGATGCAGTAAAGAAGGATTAGTGGATCGGAAATGAGGTTGTCGTATCCCAAAAGAAAATTTTGTCGTTTCCATAGAAACGTTACTCGATTTAGAAGGAAATGTCTTATAACACATAGTATTTCATAGCGACGCAATTTCCGTGTGAATTCGTCAATGAGTGGGAGTGAGGGATGCAGTAAAGAAAGATTAGTGGATCGGAAATGTGATTGTCATATCCCAAAAGAAATACCTGTCGTTTCCATAGAAACGTTACTCGATTTAGAAGGAGAAGTCATAGAACCCATAGTATTTCATAGCGACGCAATTTCCGTGGGTTCGTCAATGTGTGGGAGTGAGGGATGCAGTAAAGAAGGATTAGTGGATCGGAACTGAGATTGTCGTATCCCATAAGAAAATCCTGTCGTTTTCATTCAAACGTTACTCGATTTAGAAGGAGAAGTCTAAGAACACATAGTATTTCATAGCGACGCAATTTCCGTGTGAATTCATCGATGAGTGGGAGTGAGGGATGCAGTAAAGATGGATTAGTGGATCGGAAATGTGATTGTCGTATCCCAAAAGAAAATCCTGTCGTTTTCATGGAAACGTTACTCGATTTAGAAGGAAATGTCTTAGAACACATAGTATTTCATAGCGACGCAATTTCCGTGTGAATTCGTCCATGAGTGGGAGTGAGGGATGCTGTAAAGAAGGATTAGTGGATCGGAAATGAGATTGTCGTATCCCAAAAGAAAATCCCGTCGTCTCCATAGAAACATTACTCGATTTCGAAGGAGAAGTCATAGAACCCATAGTATTTCATAGCGACACAATTTCCGTGTGAAATCGTCAATGTGTGGGAGTGAGGGATGCAGTAAAGAAGAATTAGTGGATCGGAAATGAGATTGTCGTATCCCGAAAGAAAATCCTGTCGTTTCCATAGAAACGTTACTCGATTTAGAAGGAGAAGTCATAGAACACATAGTATTACATAGCGACGCAATTTCTGTGTTAATTCGTCAATGTGTGGGAGTGTGGGATGCAGTAAAGAAGGATTAATGGATCGGAAATGAGATTGTCGTATCCCAAAAGAAAATCCTGTCGTTTCCATAGAAACGTTACTCGATTTAGAAGGAAATGTCTTAGATCACATAGTATTTCATAGCGACGCAATTTCCGTGTGAATTCGTCAATGTGTGGGAGTGAGGGATGCAGTAAAGAAGGATTAGTGGATCGGAAATGAGATTGTCGTATCCCAAAAGAAAATCCTGTCGTTTCCAAAGAAACGTTACTCGATTTAGAAGGAGAAGTCATAGAACCCATAGTATTTCATACCGACTCAATTTCTGTGTTAATTCGTCAATGTGAGGGAGCTAGGGATGCAATAAAGAAGGAATAGTGCATCGAGAAGGAGATACTCGTATCGCTAAAGAAAATCCAGTCGTTTCCATAGAAACGTTACTCGATTTTAAGGAGAAGTCATAGAACCCATAGTATTTCATAGCGACGCAATTTCCGTGTGAATTCGTCAATGTGTGGGAGTGAGGGATGCAGTAAAGAAGAATTAGTGGATCGGAAATGAGATTGTCGTATCCCGAAAGAAAATCCTGTCGTTTCCATAGAAACGTTACTCGATTTAGAAGGAGAAGTCATAGAACACATAGTATTACATAGCGACGCAATTTCTGTGTTAATTCGTCAATGTGTGGGAGTGTGGGATGCAGTAAAGAAGGATAAATGGATCGGAAATGAGATTGTCGTATCCCAAAAGAAAATCCTGTCGTTTCCATAGAAACGTTACTCGATTTAGGAGGATATGTCTTAGAACACATAGTATTTCATAGCGACGCAAGTTCCGTGTGAATTCGTCAATGTGTTGGAGTGAGGGATGCAAAAATGAAGGATTAGTGAATCGGAAATGTGATTGTCGTATCCCAAAAGAAAATCCTGTCGTTTCCATAGAAACGTTACTCGATTTAGAAGGAAATGTCTTAGAACACATAAAATTTCATAGCATCGAGAAGGAGATACTCGTATCGCAAAAGGAAATCCTGTCTTTTCCATAGAAACGTTACTCGATTTAGAAGGAGAAGTCATAGAACCCATAGTATTTCATAGCGACGCAATTTCCGTGTGAATTCGTCAATGTGTTGGAGTGAGGGATGCAGTAAAGAAGGATTAGTTGATCGGAAATGTGATTGTCGTATCCCAAAAGAAAAACCCGTCGTTTCCATAGCAACGTTACTCGATTTAGAAGGAAATGTCTTAGAACACATAGTATTTCATAGCGACGCAATTTCCGTGTGAATTCGTCAATGTGCGTGAGTGAGGGATGCAGTAAAGAAGGATTAGTGGATCGGAAATGAGATTGCCGTATCCCAAAAGAAAATCCTGTCGTTTCCATAGAAACGTTACTCGATTTAGAAGGAGAAGTCATAGAACACATAGTATTACATAGCGACGCAATTTCTGTGTTAATTCGTCAATGTGTGGGAGTGTGGGATGCAGTAAAGAAGGATTAGTGGATCGGAAATGAGATTGTCGTATCCCAAAAGAAAATCCTGTCGTTTCCAAAGAAACATTACTTGATTTAGAAGGAGAAGTCATAGAACCCATAGTATTTCATAGCGACTCAATTTCTGTGTTAATTCGTCAATGTGAGGGAGCTAGGGATGCTATAAAGAAGGAATAGTGCATCGAGAAGGAGATACTCGTTTCGCTAAAGAAAATCCAGTCGTTTTCATGGAAACGTTACTCGATTTTAACGAGAAGTCATAGAACCCATAGTATTTCATAGCGACGCAATTTCCGTGTGAATTCGTCAATGTGTGGGAGTGAGGGATGCAGTAAAGAAGCATTAGTGGATCGGAAATGTGATTGTCGTATCCCAAAAGAAAATCCTGTCGTTTCCATAGAAACGTTACTCGATTTTAAAGGAAATGTCTTAGAACACATAGTATTTCATAGCATCGAGAAGGAGATACTCGTATCGCAAAAGAAAATACTGTCGTTTCCACAGAAACGTTACTCGATTTAGAAGGAGAAGTCATAGAACCCATAGTATTTCATAGCGACGCAATTTCCGTGTGAATTCGTCAATGTGTGGGAGTGAGGGATGCAGTAAAGAAGGATTAGTGGATCGAAAATGTGATTGTCGTATCCCAAAAGAAAATCCTGTCGTTTCCATAGAAACGTTACTCGATTTAGACAGAAATGTCTTAGAACCCATAGTATTTCATAGCGACGCAATTTCCGTGTGAATTCGTCAATGTGTGGGAGTGAGGGATTCAGTAAAGAAGGATTAGTGGATCGGAAATGTGATTGTCGTATCCCAAAAGAAAATCCTGTCGTTTCCAGAGAAACGTTACTCGATTTAGAAGGAAATGTCTTAGAACAGATAGTATTTCATAGCGACGCAATTTCCGTGTGAATTCGTCAATGTGTGGGAGTGAGGGATGCAGTAAAGAAGGATTAGTGGATCGCAAATGTGATTGTCGTATCCCAAAAGAAAATCCTGTCGTTTCCATAGAAACGTTACTCGATTTAGAAGGAAATGTCTTAGAACACATAGTATTTCATAGCATCGAGAAGGAGATACTCGTATCGCAAAAGAAAATCCTGTCGTTTCCATAGAAACGTTACTCGATTTAGAAGGAGAAGTCATAGAACCCATAGTATTTCATAGCGACGCAATTTCCGTGTGAATTCGTCAATGTGTGGGAGTGAGGGTGCAGTAAAGAAGGATTAGTGGATCGAAAATGTGATTGTCGTATCCCAAAAGAAAATCCTGTCGTTTCCATAGAAACGTTACTCGATTTAGAAGGAAATGTCTTAGAACACATAGTATTTAATAGCGACGCAATTTCCGTGTGAATTCGTCAATGTGTGGGTGGTGAGGTATGCAGTAAAGAAGGATTAGTGGATCGGAAATGTGATTGTCGTATCCCAAAAGAAAATCCTGTCGTTTCCATAGAAACGTTACTCGATTTAGAAGGAGAAGTCATAGAACACATTGTATTACATACCGACACAATTTCTGTGTTAATTCGTCAATTTGTGGGAGCGTGGGATGCAGTAAAGAAGGATTAGTGGATCGGAAATGAGATTGTCGTATCCCAAAAGAAAATCCTGTGGTTTCCAATGAAACGTTACTCGATTTAGAAGGAGAAGTCATAGAACCCATAGTATTTCATAGCGACACAATTTCTGTGTTAATTCGTCAATGTGAGGGAGCTAGGGATGCAATAAAGAAGGAATAGTGCATCGGGAAGGAGATACTCGTATCGCTAAAGAAAATCCAGTCGTTTCCGTACAAACGTTACTCGATTTTAAAAAGAAGTCATAGAACCCATAGTATTTCATAGCGACGCAATTTCCGTGTGAATTCGTCAATGAGTGGGAGTGAGGTATGCAGTAAAGAAGGATTAGTGGATCGGAAATGAGATTGTCGTATCCCAAAAGAAAATCCTGTCGTTTTCATAGAAACGTTACTCGATTTAGAAGGAGTAGTCATAGAACCCATAGTATTTCATAGCGACGCAATTTCCGTGGGTTCGTCAATGTGAGGGAGTGAGGGATGCAGTAAAGAAGGATTAGTTGATCGGAAATGAGATTGTCGTATCCCAAAAGAAAATCCTGTCGTTTCCAAACAAACGTTAGGCGATTTAGAAGGAGAAGTCTAAGAACACATAGTATTTCATAGCGACGCTATTTCCGTTTGAATTCATCAATGAGTGGGTGTGAGGGATGCTGTAAAGAAGGATTAGTGGATCGGAAATGAGATTGCCGTATCCCAAAAGAAAATCCTGTCGTTTCCATAGAAACGTTACTCGATTTAGAAGGAGAAGTCATAGAACACATAGTATTACATAGCGACGCAATTTCTGTGTTAATTCGTCAATGTGTGGGAGTGTGGGATGCAGTAAAGAAGGATTAGTGGATCGGAAATGAGATTGTCGTATCCCAAAAGAAAATCCTGTCGTTTCCAAAGAAACATTACTTGATTTAGAAGGAGAAGTCATAGAACCCATAGTATTTCATAGCGACTCAATTTCTGTGTTAATTCGTCAATGTGAGGGAGCTAGGGATGCAATAAAGAAGGAATAGTGCATCGAGAAGGAGATACTCGTTTCGCTAAAGAAAATCCAGTCGTTTCCACAGAAACGTTACTCGATTTTAACGAGAAGTCATAGAACCCATAGTATTTCATAGCGACGCAATTTCCGTGTGAATTCGTCAATGTGTGGGAGTGAGGGATGCAGTAAAGAAGCATTAGTGGATCGGAAATGTGATTGTCGTATCCCAAAAGAAAATCCTGTCGTTTCCATAGAAACGTTACTCGATTTTAAAGGAAATGTCTTAGAACACATAGTATTTCATAGCATCGAGAAGGAGATACTCGTATCGCAAAAGAAAATACTGTCGTTTCCACAGAAACGTTACTCGATTTAGAAGGAGAAGTCATAGAACCCATAGTATTTCATAGCGACGCAATTTCCGTGTGAATTCGTCAATGTGTGGGAGTGAGGGATGCAGTAAAGAAGGATTAGTGGATCGAAAATGTGATTGTCGTATCCCAAAAGAAAACCTGTCGTTTCCATAGAAACGTTACTCGATTTAGAAAGAAATGTCTTAGAACCCATAGTATTTCATAGCGACGCAATTTCCGTGTGAATTCGTCAATGTGTGGGAGTGAGGGATTCAGTAAAGAAGGATTAGTGGATCGGAAATGTGATTGTCGTATCCCAAAAGAAAATCCTGTCGTTTCCAGAGAAACGTTACTCGATTTAGAAGGAAATGTCTTAGAACAGATAGTATTTCATAGCGACGCAATTTCCGTGAGCATTCGTCAATGTGTGGGAGTGAGGGATGCAGTAAAGAAGGATTAGTGGATCGCAAATGTGATTGTCGTATCCCAAAAGAAAATCCTGTCGTTTCCATAGAAACGTTACTCGATTTAGAAGGAAATGTCTTAGAACACATAGTATTTCATAGCATCGAGAAGGAGATACTCGTATCGCAAAAGAAAATCCTGTCGTTTCCATAGAAACGTTACTCGATTTAGAAGGAGAAGTCATAGAACCCATAGTAATTCATAGCGACGCAATTTCCGTGTGAATTCGTCAATGTGTGGGAGTGAGGGTGCAGTAAAGAAGGATTAGTGGATCGAAAATGTGATTGTCGTATCCCAAAAGAAAATCCTGTCGTTTCCATAGAAACGTTACTCGATTTAGAAGGAAATGTCTTAGAACACATACTATTTCATAGCGACGCAATTTCCGTGTGAATTCGTCAATGTGTGGGAGTGAGGGATGCAGTAAAGAAGGATTAGTGGATCGGAAATGTGATTGTCGTATCCCAAAAGAAAATCCTGTCGTTTCCATAGTAACGTTACTCGATTTAGAAGGAAATGTCTTAGAACACATAGTATTTCATAGCGACGCAATTTCAGTGTGATTTCGTCAATGTGTGCGAGTGAGGGATGCAGTAAAGAACGATTAGTGGATCCGAAATGTGATTGTCGTATCCCAAAAGAAAATCCTGTCGTTTCCATAGAAACGTTACTCGATTGAGAAGGAAATGTCTTAGAACACATAGTATTTCATAGCGACGCAATTTCCGTGTGAATCCGTCAATGTGTGGGAGTGAGGGATGCACTAAAGAAGGATTAGTGGATCGGAAATGTGATTGTCGTATCCCAAAAGAAAATCCTGTCGTTTCCATAGAAACGTTACTCGATTTAGAAGGAAATGTCTTAGAACACATAGTATTTCATAGCATCGAGAAGGAGATAGTCGTATCGCAATGGAAAATCCTGTCGTGTCCATAGAAACGTTACCCGATTTAGAAGGAGAAGTCATAGAACCCATAGTATTTCATAGCGACGCAATTTCCGTCTGAATTCGTCAATGTGTGGGAGTGAGGGATGCAGTAAAGAAGGATTAGTGGATCGAAAATGTGATTGTCGTATCCCAAAAGAAAATCCTGTCGTTTCCATAGAAACGTTACTCGATTGAGAAGGAAATGTCTTAGAACTCATAGTATTTCATAGCGACGCAATTTCCGTGTGAATTCGTCAATGTGTGAGAGTGAGGGATGCACTAAAGAAGGATTAGTGGATCGGAAATGTGATTGTCGTATCCCAAAAGAAAATCCTGTCGTTTCCAGAGAAACGTTACTCGATTTAGAAGGAAATGTCTTAGAACACATAGTATTTCATAGCGACGCAATTTCCGTGTGAATTCGTCAATGTGTGGGAGTGAGGGATGCAGTAAAGAAGGATTAGTGGATCGCAAATGTGATTGTCGTATCCCAAAAGAAAATCCTGTCGTTTCCATAGAAACGTTACTCGATTGAGAAGGAAATGTCTTAGAACACATAGTATTTCATAGCGACGCAATTTCCGTGTGAATTCGTCAATGTGTGGGAGTGAGGGATGCAGTAAAGAAGGATTAGTGGATCGGAAATGTGATTGTCGTATCCCAAAAGAAAATCCTGTCGTTTCCATAGAAACGTTAGTCGATTGAGAAGGAAATGTCTTAGAACATATAGTATTTCATAGCGACGCAATTTCCGTGTGAATTCGTCAATGTGTGGGAGTGAGGGATGCAGTAAAAAAGGATTAGTGGATCGAAAATGTGATTGTCGTATCCCAAAAGAAAATCCTGTCGTTTCCATAGAAACATTACTCGATTTAGAAAGAAATGTCTTAGAACCCATAGTATTTCATAGCGACGCAATTTCCGTGTGAATTCGTCAATGTGTGGGAGTGAGGGATGCAGTAAAGAAGGATTAGTGGATCGTAAATGTGATTGTCGTATCCCAAAAGAAGATCCTGTTGTTTCCATAGAAACGTTACTCGATTGAGGAGGAAATGTCTTAGAACACATAGTATTTCATAGCGACGCAATTTCCGTGTGAATTCGTCAATGTGTGGGAGTGAGGGATGCAGTAAAGAAGGATTAGTGGATCGGAAATGTGATTGTCGTATCCCAAAAGAAAATCCTTTCGTTTCCATAGAAACGTTACTCGATTTAGAAGGAAATGTCTTAGAACACATAGTATTTCATAGCGACGCAATTTCCGTGTGAATTCGTCAATGTGTGGGAGTAAGGGATGCAGTAAAGAAGGATTAGTGGATCGGAAATGTGACTGTCGTATCCCAAAAGAAAATCCTGTCGTTTCCATAGAAACGTTACTCGATTAAGAAGGAAATGTCTTTGAACACGTAGTATTTAATAGCGACGCAATTTCCGTGTGAATTCGTCAATGTGTGGGATTGAGGTATGCAGTAAAGAAGGATTAGTGGATCGGAAATCTGATTGTCGTATCCCAAAAGAAAATCCTGTCGTTTCCATAGAAACGTTACTCGATTGAGAAGGAAATGTCTTAGAACACATAGTATTTAATAGCGACGCAATTTCCGTGTGAATTAGTCAATGTGTGGGAGTGAGGGATGCAGTAAAGAAGGATTAGTGTATCGGAAATGTGATTGTCGTATCCGAAAAGAAAGTCCTGTCGTTTCCATAGAAACGTTACTCGATTTAGAAAGAAATGTCTTAGAACACATAGTATTCCATAGCGGCGCAATTTCCGTGTAAATTCGTCAATGTGTGGGAGTGAGGGATGCAGTAAAGAAGGATTAGTTGATCGGAAATGTGATTGTCGTATCCCAAAAGAAAATCCTGTCGTTTCCATAGAAACGTTACTCGATTTAGAAGGAAATGTCTTAGAACACATTGTATTTCATAGCGACGCAATTTCCGTGTGAATTCGTCAATGTGTGGGAGTAAGGGATGCAGTAAAGAAGGATTAGTGGATCGGAAATGTGATTGTCGTATCCCAAAAGAAAATCCTGTCGTTTCCATAGAAACGTTACTCGATTTAGAAGGAAATGTCTTAGAACACATAGTATTTCATAGCGACGCAATTGCCATGTGAATTCGTCAATGTGTGGGAGTGAGGGATGCAGTAAAGAAGGATTAGTGGATCGGAAATGTGATTGTCGTATCCCAAAAGAAAATCCTGTCTTTTCCATAGAAACGTTACTCGACTTAGAAGGAAATGTCTTAGAACACATAGTATTTCATAGCGACGCAATTTCCGTGTGAATTCGTCAATGAGTGGGAGTGAGGGATGCAGTAAAGAAAGATTAGTGGATCGGAAATGAGATTGTCGTATCCAAAAAGAAAATCCTGTCGTTTCCATAGAAACGTTACTCGATTTAGAAGGAGAAGCCATACAACACATAGTATTACATAACGACGCAATTTCTGTGTTAATTCGTCCATGTGTGGGAGTGAGGGATGCAGTAAAGAAGGATTAGTGGATCGGAAATGAGATTGTCGTATCCCAAAAGAAAATCCTGTCTTTTCCATAGAAACGTTACTCGACTTAGAAGGAAATGTCTTAGAACACATAGTATTTCATAGCGAAGCAATTTCCGTGTGAATTCGTCAATGTGTGGGAGTGAGGGATGCAGTAAAGTGGGATTATTGGATCGGAAATGTGATAGTCGTATCCCAAAGGAAAATCCTGTCGTTTCCATAGCAACGTTACTCGATTTAGAAGGAAATGTCTTAGAACACATAGTATTTCATAGCGACGCAATTTCCGTGTGAATTGGTCAATGAGTGTTAGTAAGGGATGCAGTAAAGAAGGATTAGTGGATCGGAAATGTGATTGTCGTATCCCAAAAGAAAATCCTGTCGTTTCCATAGAAACGTTACTCGATTGAGAAGGAAATGTCTTAGAACACATAGTATTTCATAGCGACGCAATTTCCGTGTGAATTCGTCAATGTGTGGGAGTGAGGGATGCAGTAAAGAAGGATTAGTGGATCGGAAATGTGATTGTCGTATCCCAAAAGAAAATCCTGTCGTTTCCATAGAAACGTTAGTCGATTGAGAAGGAAATGTCTTAGAACATATAGTATTTCATAGCGACGCAATTTCCGTGTGAATTCGTCAATGTGTGGGAGTGAGGGATGCAGTAAAGAAGGATTAGTGGATCGGAAATGTGATTGTCGTATCCCAAAAGAAAATCCTGTCGTTTCCATAGAAACGTTACTCGATTGAGAAGGAAATGTCTTAGAACACATAGTATTTCATAGCGACGCAATTTCCGTGTGAATTCGTCAATGTGTGGGAGTGAGGGATGCAGTAAAGAAGGATTAGTGGATCGGAAATGTGATTGTCGTATCCCAAAAGAAAATCCTGTCGTTTCCATAGAAACGTTAGTCGATTGAGAAGGAAATGTCTTAGAACATATAGTATTTCATAGCGACGCAATTTCCGTGTGAATTCGTCAATGTGTGGGAGTGAGGGATGCAGTAAAAAAGGATTAGTGGATCGAAAATGTGATTGTCGTATCCCAAAAGAAAATCCTGTCGTTTCCATAGAAACATTACTCGATTTAGAAAGAAATGTCTTAGAACCCATAGTATTTCATAGCGACGCAATTTCCGTGTGAATTCGTCAATGTGTGGGAGTGAGGGATGCAGTAAAGAAGGATTAGTGGATCGTAAATGTGATTGTCGTATCCCAAAAGAAGATCCTGTTGTTTCCATAGAAACGTTACTCGATTGAGAAGGAAATGTCTTAGAACACATAGTATTTCATAGCGACGCAATTTCCGTGTGAATTCGTCAATGTGTGGGAGTGAGGGATGCAGTAAAGAAGGATTAGTTGATCGGAAATGTGATTGTCGTATCCCAAAAGAAAATCCTTTCGTTTCCATAGAAACGTTACTCGATTTAGAAGGAAATGTCTTAGAACACATAGTATTTCATAGCGACGCAATTTCCGTGTGAATTCGTCAAAGTGTGGGAGTAAGGGATGCAGTAAAGAAGGATTAGTGGATCGGAAATGTGACTGTCGTATCCCAAAAGAAAATCCTGTCGTTTCCATAGAAACGTTACTCGATTAAGAAGGAAATGTCTTTGAACACGTAGTATTTAATAGCGACGCAATTTCCGTGTGAATTCGTCAATGTGTGGGATTGAGGTATGCAGTAAAGAAGGATTAGTGGATCGGAAATCTGATTGTCGTATCCCAAAAGAAAATCCTGTCGTTTCCATAGAAACGTTACTCGATTGAGAAGGAAATGTCTTAGAACACATAGTATTTAATAGCGACGCAATTTCCGTGTGAATTAGTCAATGTGTGGGAGTGAGGGATGCAGTAAAGAAGGATTAGTGTATCGGAAATGTGATTGTCGTATCCGAAAAGAAAGTCCTGTCGTTTCCATAGAAACGTTACTCGATTTAGAAAGAAATGTCTTAGAACACATAGTATTCCATAGCGGCGCAATTTCCGTGTAAATTCGTCAATGTGTGGGAGTGAGGGATGCAGTAAAGAAGGATTAGTTGATCGGAAATGTGATTGTCGTATCCCAAAAGAAAATCCTGTCGTTTCCATAGAAACGTTACTCGATTTAGAAGGAAATGTCTTAGAACACATTGTATTTCATAGCGACGCAATTTCCGTGTGAATTCGTCAATGTGTGGGAGTAAGGGATGCAGTAAAGAAGGATTAGTGGATCGGAAATGTGATTGTCGTATCCCAAAAGAAAATCCTGTCGTTTCCATAGAAACGTTACTCGATTTAGAAGGAAATGTCTTAGAACACATAGTATTTCATAGCGACGCAATTGCCATGTGAATTCGTCAATGTGTGGGAGTGAGGGATGCAGTAAAGAAGGATTAGTGGATCGGAAATGTGATTGTCGTATCCCAAAAGAAAATCCTGTCTTTTCCATAGAAACGTTACTCGACTTAGAAGGAAATGTCTTAGAACACATAGTATTTCATAGCGACGCAATTTCCGTGTGAATTCGTCAATGAGTGGGAGTGAGGGATGCAGTAAAGAAAGATTAGTGGATCGGAAATGAGATTGTCGTATCCAAAAAGAAAATCCTGTCGTTTCCATAGAAACGTTACTCGATTTAGAAGGAGAAGCCATACAACACATAGTATTACATAACGACGCAATTTCTGTGTTAATTCGTCCATGTGTGGGAGTGAGGGATGCAGTAAAGAAGGATTAGTGGATCGGAAATGAGATTGTCGTATCCCAAAAGAAAATCCTGTCTTTTCCATAGAAACGTTACTCGACTTAGAAGGAAATGTCTTAGAACACATAGTATTTCATAGCGAAGCAATTTCCGTGTGAATTCGTCAATGTGTGGGAGTGAGGGATGCAGTAAAGTGGGATTATTGGATCGGAAATGTGATAGTCGTATCCCAAAGGAAAATCCTGTCGTTTCCATAGCAACGTTACTCGATTTAGAAGGAAATGTCTTAGAACACATAGTATTTCATAGCGACGCAATTTCCGTGTGAATTGGTCAATGAGTGTTAGTAAGGGATGCAGTAAAGAAGGATTAGTGGATCGGAAATGTGATTGTCGTATCCCAAAAGAAAATCCTGTCGTTTCCATAGAAACGTTACTCGATTTAGAAGGAGAAGTCATAGAACCCATAGTATTTGATAGCGACTCAATTTCTGTGTTAATTCGTCAATGTGAGGGAGCTAGGGATGCAATAAAGAAGGAATAGTGCATCGAGAAGGAGATACTCGCATCACAAAAGAAAATCCTGTCGTTTCCATAGAATCGTTACTCGATTTAGAAGGAGAAGTCATAGAACCCATAGTATTTCATAGCGACGAAATTTCCGTGTGAATTCGTCAATGTGTGGGAGTGAGGGATGCAGTAAAGAAGGATTAGTGGATCGGAAATGTGATTGTCGTATCCGAAAAGAAGATCCTGTTGTTTCCATAGAAACGTTACTCGATTGAGAAGGAAATGTCTTAGAACACATAGTATTTCATAGCGACGCAATTTCCGTGTGAATTCGTCAATGTGTGGGAGTGAGGGATGCAGTAAAGAAGGATTAGTGGATCGGAAATGTGATTGTCGTATCCCAAAAGAAAATCCTTTCGTTTCCATAGAAACGTTACTCGATTTAGAAGGAAATGTCTTAGAACACATAGTATTTCATAGCGACGCAATTTCCGTGTGAATTCGTCAATGTGTGGGAGTAAGGGATGCAGTAAAGAAGGATTAGTGGATCGGAAATGTGACTGTCGTATCCCAAAAGAAAATCCTGTCGTTTCCATAGAAACGTTACTCGTTTAAGAAGGAAATGTCTTTGAACACGTAGTATTTAATAGCGACGCAATTTCCGTGTGAATTCGTCAATGTGTGGGATTGAGGTATGCAGTAAAGAAGGATTAGTGGATCGGAAATGTGATTGTCGTATCCCAAAAGAAAATCCTGTCGTTTCCATAGAAACGTTACTCGATTGAGAAGGAAATGTCTTAGAACACATAGTATTTAATAGCGACGCAATTTCCGTGTGAATTCGTCAATGTGTGGGAGTGAGGGATGCAGTAAAGAAGGATTAGTGTATCGGAAATGTGATTGTCGTATCCGAAAAGAAAATCCTGTCGTTTCCATAGAAACGTTACTCGATTTAGAAAGAAATGTCTTAGAACACATAGTATTCCATAGCGGCGCAATTTCCGTGTAAATTCGTCAATGAGTTGGAGTGAGGGATGCAGTAAAGAAAGATTAGTGGATCGGAAATGAGATTGTCGTATCCAAAAAGAAAATCCTGTCGTTTCCATAGAAACGTTACTCGATTTAGAAGGAGAAGCCATACAACACATAGTATTACATAACGACGCAATTTCTGTGTTAATTCGTCCATGTGTGGGAGTGAGGGATGCAGTAAAGAAGGATTAGTGGATCGGAAATGAGATTGTCGTATCCCAAAAGAAAATCCGGTCTTTTCCATAGAAACGTTACTCGACTTAGAAGGAAATGTCTTAGAACACATAGTATTTCATAGCGAAGCAATTTCCGTGTGAATTCGTCAATGTTTGGGAGTGAGGGATGCAGTAAAGTGGGATTATTGGATCGGAAATGTGATAGTCGTATCCCAAAGGAAAATCCTGTCGTTTCCATAGCAACGTTACTCGATTTAGAAGGAAATGTCTTAGAACACATAGTATTTCATAGCGACGCAATTTCCGTGTGAATTGGTCAATGTGTGTTAGTAAGGGATGCAGTAAAGAAGGATTAGTGGATCGGAAATGTGATTGTCGTATCCCAAAAGAAAATCCTGTCGTTTCCATAGAAACGTTACTCGATTTAGAAGGAGAAGTCATAGAACCCATAGTATTTGATAGCGACTCAATTTCTGTGTTAATTCGTCAATGTGAGGGAGCTAGGGATGCAATAAAGAAGGAATAGTGCATCGAGAAGGAGATACTCGTATCGCAAAAGAAAATCCTGTCGTTTCCATAGAAACGTTACTCGATTTAGAAGGAGAAGTCATAGAACCCATAGTATTTCATAGCGACGCAATTTCCGTGTGAATTCGTCAATGTGTGGGAGTGAGGGATGCAGTAAAGAAGGATTAGTGGATCGGAAATGTGATTGTCGTATCCCAAAAGAAGATCCTGTTGTTTCCATAGAAACGTTACTCGATTGAGAAGGAAATGTCTTAGAACACATAGTATTTCATAGCGACGCAATTTCCGTGTGAATTCGTCAATGTGTGGGAGTGAGGGATTCAGTAAAGAAGGATTAGTGGATCGGAAATGTGATTGTCGTATCCCAAAAGAAAATCCTTTCGTTTCCATAGAAACGTTACTCGATTTAGAAGGAAATGTCTTAGAACACATAGTATTTCATAGCGACGCAATTTCCGTGTGAATTCGTCAAAGTGTGGGAGTAAGGGATGCAGTAAAGAAGGATTAGTGGATCGGAAATGTGACTGTCGTATCCCAAAAGAAAATCCTGTCGTTTCCATAGAAACGTTACTCGATTAAGAAGGAAATGTCTTTGAACACGTAGTATTTAATAGCGACGCAATTTCCGTGTGAATTCGTCAATGTGTGGGATTGAGGTATGCAGTAAAGAAGGATTAGTGGATCGGAAATCTGATTGTCGTATCCCAAAAGAAAATCCTGTCGTTTCCATAGAAACGTTACTCGATTGAGAAGGAAATGTCTTAGAACACATAGTATTTAATAGCGACGCAATTTCCGTGTGAATTAGTCAATGTGTGGGAGTGAGGGATGCAGTAAAGAAGGATTAGTGTATCGGAAATGTGATTGTCGTATCCGAAAAGAAAGTCCTGTCGTTTCCATAGAAACGTTACTCGATTTAGAAAGAAATGTCTTAGAACACATAGTATTCCATAGCGGCGCAATTTCCGTGTAAATTCGTCAATGTGTGGGAGTGAGGGATGCAGTAAAGAAGGATTAGTTGATCGGAAATGTGATTGTCGTATCCCAAAAGAAAATCCTGTCGTTTCCATAGAAACGTTACTCGATTTAGAAGGAAATGTCTTAGAACACATTGTATTTCATAGCGACGCAATTTCCGTGTGAATTCGTCAATGTGTGGGAGTAAGGGATGCAGTAAAGAAGGATTAGTGGATCGGAAATGTGATTGTCGTATCCCAAAAGAAAATCCTGTCGTTTCCATAGAAACGTTACTCGATTTAGAAGGAAATGTCTTAGAACACATAGTATTTCATAGCGACGCAATTGCCATGTGAATTCGTCAATGTGTGGGAGTGAGGGATGCAGTAAAGAAGGATTAGTGGATCGGAAATGTGATTGTCGTATCCCAAAAGAAAATCCTGTCTTTTCCATAGAAACGTTACTCGACTTAGAAGGAAATGTCTTAGAACACATAGTATTTCATAGCGACGCAATTTCCGTGTGAATTCGTCAATGAGTGGGAGTGAGGGATGCAGTAAAGAAAGATTAGTGGATCGGAAATGAGATTGTCGTATCCAAAAAGAAAATCCTGTCGTTTCCATAGAAACGTTACTCGATTTAGAAGGAGAAGCCATACAACACATAGTATTACATAACGACGCAATTTCTGTGTTAATTCGTCCATGTGTGGGAGTGAGGGATGCAGTAAAGAAGGATTAGTGGATCGGAAATGAGATTGTCGTATCCCAAAAGAAAATCCTGTCTTTTCCATAGAAACGTTACTCGACTTAGAAGGAAATGTCTTAGAACACATAGTATTTCATAGCGAAGCAATTTCCGTGTGAATTCGTCAATGTGTGGGAGTGAGGGATGCAGTAAAGTGGGATTATTGGATCGGAAATGTGATAGTCGTATCCCAAAGGAAAATCCTGTCGTTTCCATAGCAACGTTACTCGATTTAGAAGGAAATGTCTTAGAACACATAGTATTTCATAGCGACGCAATTTCCGTGTGAATTGGTCAATGAGTGTTAGTAAGGGATGCAGTAAAGAAGGATTAGTGGATCGGAAATGTGATTGTCGTATCCCAAAAGAAAATCCTGTCGTTTCCATAGAAACGTTACTCGATTTAGAAGGAGAAGTCATAGAACCCATAGTATTTGATAGCGACTCAATTTCTGTGTTAATTCGTCAATGTGAGGGAGCTAGGGATGCAATAAAGAAGGAATAGTGCATCGAGAAGGAGATACTCGCATCGCAAAAGAAAATCCTGTCGTTTCCATAGAATCGTTACTCGATTTAGAAGGAGAAGTCATAGAACCCATAGTATTTCATAGCGACGAAATTTCCGTGTGAATTCGTCAATGTGTGGGAGTGAGGGATGCAGTAAAGAAGGATTAGTGGATCGGAAATGTGATTGTCGTATCCGAAAAGAAGATCCTGTTGTTTCCATAGAAACGTTACTCGATTGAGAAGGAAATGTCTTAGAACACATAGTATTTCATAGCGACGCAATTTCCGTGTGAATTCGTCAATGTGTGGGAGTGAGGGATGCAGTAAAGAAGGATTAGTGGATCGGAAATGTGATTGTCGTATCCCAAAAGAAAATCCTTTCGTTTCCATAGAAACGTTACTCGATTTAGAAGGAAATGTCTTAGAACACATAGTATTTCATAGCGACGCAATTTCCGTGTGAATTCGTCAATGTGTGGGAGTAAGGGATGCAGTAAAGAAGGATTAGTGGATCGGAAATGTGACTGTCGTATCCCAAAAGAAAATCCTGTCGTTTCCATAGAAACGTTACTCGTTTAAGAAGGAAATGTCTTTGAACACGTAGTATTTAATAGCGACGCAATTTCCGTGTGAATTCGTCAATGTGTGGGATTGAGGTATGCAGTAAAGAAGGATTAGTGGATCGGAAATGTGATTGTCGTATCCCAAAAGAAAATCCTGTCGTTTCCATAGAAACGTTACTCGATTGAGAAGGAAATGTCTTAGAACACATAGTATTTAATAGCGACGCAATTTCCGTGTGAATTCGTCAATGTGTGGGAGTGAGGGATGCAGTAAAGAAGGATTAGTGTATCGGAAATGTGATTGTCGTATCCGAAAAGAAAATCCTGTCGTTTCCATAGAAACGTTACTCGATTTAGAAAGAAATGTCTTAGAACACATAGTATTCCATAGCGGCGCAATTTCCGTGTAAATTCGTCAATGAGTTGGAGTGAGGGATGCAGTAAAGAAAGATTAGTGGATCGGAAATGAGATTGTCGTATCCAAAAAGAAAATCCTGTCGTTTCCATAGAAACGTTACTCGATTTAGAAGGAGAAGCCATACAACACATAGTATTACATAACGACGCAATTTCTGTGTTAATTCGTCCATGTGTGGGAGTGAGGGATGCAGTAAAGAAGGATTAGTGGATCGGAAATGAGATTGTCGTATCCCAAAAGAAAATCCGGTCTTTTCCATAGAAACGTTACTCGACTTAGAAGGAAATGTCTTAGAACACATAGTATTTCATAGCGAAGCAATTTCCGTGTGAATTCGTCAATGTTTGGGAGTGAGGGATGCAGTAAAGTGGGATTATTGGATCGGAAATGTGATAGTCGTATCCCAAAGGAAAATCCTGTCGTTTCCATAGCAACGTTACTCGATTTAGAAGGAAATGTCTTAGAACACATAGTATTTCATAGCGACGCAATTTCCGTGTGAATTGGTCAATGTGTGTTAGTAAGGGATGCAGTAAAGAAGGATTAGTGGATCGGAAATGTGATTGTCGTATCCCAAAAGAAAATCCTGTCGTTTCCATAGAAACGTTACTCGATTTAGAAGGAGAAGTCATAGAACCCATAGTATTTGATAGCGACTCAATTTCTGTGTTAATTCGTCAATGTGAGGGAGCTAGGGATGCAATAAAGAAGGAATAGTGCATCGAGAAGGAGATACTCGTATCGCAAAAGAAAATCCTGTCGTTTCCATAGAAACGTTACTCGATTTAGAAGGAGAAGTCATAGAACCCATAGTATTTCATAGCGACGCAATTTCCGTGTGAATTCGTCAATGTGTGGGAGTGAGGGATGCAGTAAAGAAGGATTAGTGGATCGGAAATGTGATTGTCGTATCCCAAAAGAAGATCCTGTTGTTTCCATAGAAACGTTACTCGATTGAGAAGGAAATGTCTTAGAACACATAGTATTTCATAGCGACGCAATTTCCGTGTGAATTCGTCAATGTGTGGGAGTGAGGGATTCAGTAAAGAAGGATTAGTGGATCGGAAATGTGATTGTCGTATCCCAAAAGAAAATCCTTTCGTTTCCATAGAAACGTTACTCGATTTAGAAGGAAATGTCTTAGAACACATAGTATTTCATAGCGACGCAATTTCCGTGTGAATTCGTCAATGTGTGGGAGTAAGGGATGCAGTAAAGAAGGATTAGTGGATCGGAAATGTGACTGTCGTATCCCAAAAGAAAATCCTGTCGTTTCCATAGAAACGTTACTCGATTAAGAAGGAAATGTCTTTGAACACGTAGTATTTAATAGCGACGCAATTTCCGTGTGAATTCGTCAATGTGTGGGATTGAGGTATGCAGTAAAGAAGGATTAGTGGATCGGAAATGTGATTGTCGTATCCCAAAAGAAAATCCTGTCGTTTCCATAGAAACGTTACTCGATTGAGAAGGAAATGTCTTAGATCACATAGTATTTAATAGCGACGCAATTTCCGTGTGAATTCGTCAATGTGTGGGAGTGAGGGATGCAGTAAAGAAGGATTAGTGTATCGGAAATGTGATTGTCGTATCCGAAAAGAAAATCCTGTAGTTTCCATAGAAACGTTACTCGATTTAGAAAGAAATGTCTTAGAACACATAGTATTCCATAGCGGCGCAATTTCCGTGTAAATTCGTCAATGTGTGGGAGTGAGGGATGCAGTAAAGAAGGATTAGTTGATCGGAAATGTGATTGTCGTATCCCAAAAGAAAATCCTGTCGTTTCCATAGAAACGTTACTCGATTTAGATGGAAATGTCTTAGAACACATTGTATTTCATAGCGACGCAATTTCCGTGTGAATTCGTCAATGTGTGGGAGTAAGGGATGCAGTAAAGAAGGATTAGTGGATCGGAAATGTGATTGTCGTATCCCAAAAGAAAATCCTGTCGTTTCCATAGAAACGTTACTCGATTTAGAAGGTAATGTCTTAGAACACATAGTATTTCATAGCGACGCAATTGCCGTGTGAATTCGTCAATGTGTGGGAGTGAGGGATGCAGTAAAGAAGGATTAGTGGATCGGAAATGTGATTGTCGTATCCCAAAAGAAAATCCTGTCTTTTCCATAGAAACGTTACTCGACTTAGAAGGAAATGTCTTAGAACACATAGTATTTCATAGCGACGCAATTTCCGTGTGAATTCGTCAATGAGTTGGAGTGAGGGATGCAGTAAAGAAAGATTAGTGGATCGGAAATGAGATTGTCGTATCCAAAAAGAAAATCCTGTCGTTTCCATAGAAACGTTACTCGATTTAGAAGGAGAAGCCATACAACACATAGTATTACATAACGACGCAATTTCTGTGTTAATTCGTCCATGTGTGGGAGTGAGGGATGCAGTAAAGAAGGATTAGTGGATCGGAAATGAGATTGTCGTATCCCAAAAGAAAATCCTGTCTTTTCCATAGAAACGTTACTCGACTTAGAAGGAAATGTCTTAGAACACATAGTATTTCATAGCGAAGCAATTTCCGTGTGAATTCGTCAATGTGTGGGAGTGAGGGATGCAGTAAAGTGGGATTATTGGATCGGAAATGTGATAGTCGTATCCCAAAGGAAAATCCTGTCGTTTCCATAGCAACGTTACTCGATTTAGAAGGAAATGTCTTAGAACACATAGTATTTCATAGCGACGCAATTTCCGAGTGAATTGGTCAATGTGTGTTAGTAAGGGATGCAGTAAAGAAGGATTAGTAGATCGGAAATGTGATTGTCGTATCCCAAAAGAAAATCCTGTCGTTTCCATAGTAACGTTACTCGATTTAGAAGGAGAAGTCATAGAACCCATAGTATTTGATAGCGACTCAATTTCTGTGTTAATTCGTCAATGTGAGGGAGCTAGGGATGCAATAAAGAAGGAATAGTGCATCGAGAAGGAGATACTCGTATCGCAAAAGAAAATCCTGTCGTTTCCATAGAAACGTTACTCGATTTAGAAGGAGAAGTCATAGAACCCATTGTATTTCATAGCGACGCAATTTCCGTGTGAATTCGACAATGTGTGGGAGTGAGGGATGCAGTAAAGAAGGATTGGTGGATCGAAAATGTGATTGTCGTATCCCAAAAGAAAATCCTGTCTTTTCCATAGAAACGTTACTCGATTTAGAAAGAAATGTCTTAGAACACATAGTATTCCATAGCGGCGCAATTTCCGTGTAAATTCGTCAATGTGTGGGAGTGAGGGATGCAGTAAAGAAGGATTAGTTGATAGGAAATGTGATTGTCGTATCCCAAAAGAAAATCCTGTCGTTTCCATAGAAACGTTACTCGATTTAGAAGGAAATGTCTTAGAACACATTGTATTTCATAGCGACGTAATTTCCGTGTGAATTCGTTAATGTGTGGGAGTAAGGGATGCAGTAAAGAAGGATTAGTGGATCGGAAATGTGATTGTCGTATCCCAAAAGAAAATCCTGTCGTTTCCATAGAAACGTTACTCGATTTAGAAGGAAATGTCTCAGAACACATAGTATTTCATAGCGACGCAATTGCCGTGTGAATTCGTCATTGTGTGGGAGTGAGGGATGCAGTAAAGAAGGATTAGTGGATCGGAAATGTGATTGTCGTATCCCAAAAGAAAATCCTGTCTTTTCCATAGAAACGTTACTCGATTTAGAAGGAAATGTCTTAGAACACATAGTATTTCATAGCGACGCAATTTCCGTGTGAATTCGTCAATGAGTGGGAGTGAGGGATGCAGTAAAGAAGGATTAGTGGATCGGAAATGAGATTGTCGTATCCAAAAAGAAAATCCTGTCGTTTCCATAGAAACGTTACTCGATTTAGAAGGAGAAGCCATAGAACACATAGTATTACATAACGACGCAATTTCTGTGTTAATTCGTCCATGTGTGGGAGTGAGGGATGCAGTAAAGAAGGATTAGTGGATCGGAAATGAGATTTTCGTATCCCAAAAGAAAATCTTGTCTATTCCATAGAAACGTTACTCGATTTAGAAGGAAATGTCTTAGAACACATAGTATTTCATAGCGACGCAATTTCCGTGTGAATTCGTCAATGAGTGGGAGTGAGGGATGCAGTAAAGAAGGATTAGTGGATCGGAAATGAGATTGTCGTATCCCAAAAGAAAATCCTGTCGTTTCCATAGAAACGTTACTCGATTTAAGAAGAGAAGTGATAGAACCCATAGTATTTCATAGCGACGCAATTTCCGTGTGAATTCTTCAATGAGTGGGAGTGAGGGATGTAGTAAAGAAGGATTAGTGCATCGGAAATGTGATTGTCGTATCCCAAAAGAAAATCCTGTCATTTCCATAGAAACGTTACTCGATTTAGAAGGAAATGTCTTAGAACACATAGTATTACATTTCGACGCAATTTCCGTGTGAATTCGTCAATGAGTGGAAGTGAGGGATGCAGTAAAGAAGGATTAGTGGATCGGAAATGAGATTGTCGTATCCAAAAAGAAAATCCTGTCGTTTCCATGGAAACGTTACTCGATTCAGAAGGAGAACTCATAGAACCCATAGTATTTCATAGCGACGCAAATTCTGTGTTAATTCGTCAATGTGAGGGAGCTAGGGATGCAATAAACAAGCAATAGTGCATCGAGAAGGAGATACTCGTATCGCAAAAGAAAATCCTGTCGATTCCATAGAAACGTTACTCGATTTAGAAGGAAATGTCTTAGAACACATAGTATTTCATAGCGACGCAATTTCCATGTGAATTCGTCAATGTGTGGAAGTGAGGGATACACTAAAGAAGGATTAGTGGATCGGAAATGTGATTGTCGTATCCCAAAAGAAAATCCTGTCGTTTCCATAGAAACGTTACTCGATTTAGAAGGAAATGTCTTAGAACACATAGTATTTCATAGCGACGCAATTTCCGTGTGAATTCGTCAATGTGTGGGAGTGAGAGTTGCTGTAAAGAAGGATTAGTGGATCGGAAATGAGATTATTGTATCCCAAAAGAAAATCCTGTCATTTCCATAGAAACTTTACTCGATTTAGAAGGAGAAGTCATAGAACCCATAGTATTTCATAGCGACGCAATTTTCGTGTGAATTCGTCAATGAGTGGGAGTGAGGGATGCAGTAAAGAAGGATTAGTGGATCGGAAATGTGATTGCCGTATCCCAAAAGAAAATCCTGTCGTTTCCATAGAAACGTTACTCGATTTAGAAGGAAATGTCTTAGAACACATAGTATTTCATAGCGACGCAATTTCCGTGTGAATTCGTCAATGTGTGGGAGTGAGAGTTGCTGTAAAGAAGGATTAGTGGATCGGAAATGAGATTATTGTATCCCAAAAGAAAATCCTGTCATTTCCATAGAAACTTTACTCGATTTAGAAGGAGAAGTCATAGAACCCATATTATTTCATAGCGACGCAATTTCCGTGTGAATTCGTCAATGTGTGGGAGTGAGGGATGCAGTAAAGAAGGATTAGTGGATCGGAAATGTGATTGTCGTATCCCAAAAGAATATCCTGTCATTTCCATAGAAACGTTACTCGATTTAGAAGGAAATGTCTTAGAACACATAGTATTTCATAGCGACGCAATTTCCGTGTGAATTCGTCAATGTGTGGGAGTGAGAGTTGCTGTAAAGAAGGATTAGTGGATCGGAAATGTGATTGTCGTATCCCAAAAGAAAATCCTGTCATTTCCATAGAAACTTTACTCGATTTAGAAGGAGAAGTCATAGAACCCATACCATTTCATAGCGACGCAATTTCCGTGTGAATTCGTCAATGAGTGGGAGTGAGGGATGCAGTAAAGAAGGATTAGTGGATCGGAAATGTGATTGTCGTATCCCAAAAGAAAATCCTGTCGTTTCCATAGAAACGTTACTCGATTTAGAAGGAGAAGTCATAGAACCCATAGTATTTCATAGCGACGCAATTTCCGTGTGAATTCGTCAATGAGTGGGAGTGAGGGATGCAGTAAAGAAGGATTAGTGGTTCGGAAATGTGATTGTCGTATCCCAAAAGAAAATCCTGTCGTTTCCATAGAAACGTTACTCGATTTAGAAGGAAATGTCTTAGAACACATAGTATTTCATAGCGACGCAATTTCCGTGTGAATTCGTCAATGTGTGGGAGTGAGGGATGCTGTAAAGAAGGATTAGTGGATCGGAAATGAGATTATTGTATCCCAAAAGAAAATCCTGTCATTTCCATAGAAACTTTACTCGATTTAGAAGGAGAAGTCATAGAACCTATAGTATTTCATAGCGACGCAATTTCCGTGTGAATTCGTCAATGAGTGGGAGTGAGGGATGCAGTAAAGAAGGATTAGTGGATCGGAAATGTGATTGTCGTATCCCAAAAGAAAATCCTGTCGTTTCCATAGAAACGTTACTCGATTTAGAAGGAAATGTCTTAGAACACATAGTATTTCATAGCGACGCAATTTCCGTGTGAATTCGTCAATGTGTGGGAGTGACGGATGCTGTAAAGAAGGATTAGTGGATCGGAAATGAGATTATTGTATCCCAAAAGTAAATCCTGTCATTTCCATAGAAACTTTACTCGATTTAGAAGGAGAAGTCATAGAACCCATAGTATTTCATAGCGACGCAATTTCCGTGTGTATTCCTCAATGAGTGGGAGTGAGGGATGCAGTAAAGGAGGATTAGTGGATCGGAAATGTGATTGTCGTATCCCAAAAGAAAATCCTGTTGTTTCCATAGAAACGTTACTCGATTTAGAAGGAAATGTCTTAGAACACATAGTATTTCATAGCGACGCAATTTCCGTGTGAATTCGTCAATGTGTGGGAGTGAGAGTTGCTGTAAAGAAGGATTAGTGGATCGGAAATGAGATTATTGTATCCCAAAAGAAAATCCTGTCATTTCCATAGAAACTTTACTCGATTTAGAAGGAGAAGTCATAGAACCCATAGTATTTCATAGCGACGCAATTTCCATGTGAATTCGTCAATGTGTGGGAGTGAGGGATGCTGTAAAGAAGGATTAGTGGATCGGAAATGAGATTATTGTATCCCAAAAGAAAATCCTGTCATTTCCATAGAAACTTTACTCGATTTAGAAGGAGAAGTCATAGAACCCATAGTATTTCATAGCGACGCAATTTCCGTGTGAATTCGTCAATGAGTGGGAGTGAGGGATGCAGTAAAGAAGGATTAGTGGATCGGAAATGTGATTGTCGTATCCCAAAAGAAAATCCTGTCGTTTCCATAGAAACGTTACTCGATTTAGAAGGAAATGTCTTAGAACACATAGTATTTCATAGCGACGCAATTTCCGTGTGAATTCGTCAATGTGTGGGAGTGAGGGATGCTGTAAAGAAGGATTAGTGGATCGGAAATGAGATTATTGTATCCCAAAAGGAAATCCTGTCATTTCCATAGAAACTTTACTCGATTTAGAAGGAGAAGTCATAGAACCCATAGTATTTCATAGTGACGCAATTTCCGTGTGAATTCGTCAATGTGTGGGAGTGAGGGATGCAGTAAAGAAGGATTAGTGGATCGGAAATGTGATTGTCGTATCCCAAAAGAAAATCCTGTCGTTTCCATAGAAACGTTACTCGATTTAGAAGGAAATGTCTTAGAACACATAGTATTTCATAGCGACGCAATTTCCGTGTGAATTCGTCAATGTGTGGGAGTGAGGGATGCAGTAAAGAAGGATTAGTGGATCGGAAATGTGATTGTCGTATCCCAAAAGAAAATCCTGTCGTTTCCATAGAAACGTTACTCGATTTAGAAGGAAATGTCTTAGAACACATAATATTTCATAGCGACGCAATTTCCGAGTGAATTCGTCAATGTGTGGGAGTGAGAGTTGCTGTAAAGAAGGATTAGTGGATCGGAAATGAGATTATTGTATCCCAAAAGAAAATCCTGTCATTTCCATAGAAACTTTACTCGATTTAGAAGGAGAAGTCATAGAACCCATAGTATTTCATAGCGACGCAATTTCCGTGTGAATTCGTCAATGAGTGGGAGTGAGGGATGCAGTAAAGAAGGATTAGTGGATCGGAAATGTGATTGTCGTATCCCAAAAGAAAATCCTGTCGTTTCCATAGAAACGTTACTCGATTTAGAAGGAAATGTCTTAGAACACATAGTATTTCATAGCGACGCAATTTCCGTGTGAATTCGTCAATGTGTGGGAGTGAGAGTTGCTGTAAAGAAGGATTAGTGGATCGGAAATGAGATTATTGTATCCCAAAAGAAAATCCTGTCATTTCCATAGAAACTTTACTCGATTTAGAAAGAGAAGTCATAGAACCCATAGTATTTCAAAGCGACGCAATTTCCGTGTGAATTCGTCAATGTGTGGGAGTGAGGGATGCAGTAAAGAAGGATTAGTGGATCGGAAATGTGATTGTCGTATCCCAAAAGAAAATCCTGTCGTTTCCATAGAAACGTTACTCGATTTAGAAGGAAATGTCTTAGAACACATAGTATTTCATAGCGACGCAATTTCCATGTGAATTCGTCAATGTGTGGGAGTGAGGGATGCTGTAAAGAAGAATTAGTGGATCGGAAATGAGATTATTGTATCCCAAAAGTAAATCCTGTCATTTCCATAGAAACTTTACTCGATTTAGAAGGAGAAGTCATAGAACCTATAGTATTTCATAGCGACGCAATTTCCGTGTGAATTCGTCAATGTGTGGGAGTGAGGGATGCAGTAAAGAAGGATTAGTGGATCGGAAATGTGTTTGTCGTATCCCAAAAGAAAATCCTGTCGTTTCCATAGAAACGTTACTCGATTTAGAAGGAAATGTCTTAGAACACATAGTATTTCATAGCGACGCAATTTCCGTGTGAATTCGTCAATGTGTGGGAGTGAGAGTTGCTGTAAAAAAGGATTAGTGGATCGGAAATGAGATTATTGTATCCCAAAAGAAAATCCTGTCATTTCCATAGAAACTTTACTCGATTTAGAAGGAGAAGTCATAGAACCCATAGTATTTCATAGCGACGCAATTTCCGTGTGAATTCGTCTATGAGTGGGAGTGAGGGATGCAGTAAAGAAGGATTAGTGGATCGGAAATGTGATTGTCCTATCCCAAAAGAAAATCCTGTCATTTCCATAGAAACTTTACTCGATTTAGAAGGAGAAGTCATAGAACCCATAGTATTTCATAGCGACGCAATTTCCGTGTGAATTCGTAAATTAGTGGGAGTGAGGGATGCAGTAAAGAAGGATTAGTGGATCGGAAATGTGATTGTCGTATCCCAAAAGAAAATCCTGTCGTTTCCATAGAAACGTTACTCGATTTAGAAGGAAATGTCTTAGAACACATAGTATTTCATAGCGACGCAATTTCCGTGTGAATTCGTCAATGTGTGGGAGTGAGAGTTGCTGTAAAGAAGGATTAGTGGATCGGAAATGAGATTATTGTATCCCAAAAGAAAATCCTGTCATTTCCATAGAAACTTTACTCGATTTAGAAGGAGAAGTCATAGAACCCATAGTATTTCATAGCGACGCAATTTCCGTGTGAATTCGTCAATGTGTGGGAGTGAGGGATGCAGTAAAGAAGGATTAGTGGATCGGAAATGTGATTGTCGTATCCCAAAAGAATATCCTGTCGTTTCCATAGAAACGTTACTCGATTTAGAAGGAAATGTCTTAGAACACATAGTATTTCATAGCGACGCAATTTCCGTGTGAATTCGTCAATGTGTGGGAGTGAGAGTTGCTGTAAAGAAGGATTAGTGGATCGGAAATGTGATTGTCGTATCCCAAAAGAAAATCCTGTCATTTCCATAGAAACTTTACTCGATTTAGAAGGAGAAGTCATAGAACCCATACCATTTCATAGCGACGCAATTTCCGTGTGAATTCGTCAATGAGTGGGAGTGAGGGATGCAGTAAAGAAGGATTAGTGGATCGGAAATGTGATTGTCGTATCCCAAAAGAAAATCCTGTCGTTTCCATAGAAACGTTACTCGATTTAGAAGGAGAAGTCATAGAACCCATAGTATTTCATAGCGACGCAATTTCCGTGTGAATTCGTCAATGAGTGGGAGTGAGGGATGCAGTAAAGAAGGATTAGTGGTTCGGAAATGTGATTGTCGTATCCCAAAAGAAAATCCTGTCGTTTCCATAGAAATGTTACTCGATTTAGAAGGAAATGTCTTAGAACACATAGTATTTCATAGCGGCGCAATTTCCGTGTGAATTCGTCAATGTGTGGGAGTGAGGGATGCTGTAAAGAAGAATTAGTGGATCGGAAATGAGATTATTGTATCCCAAAAGTAAATCCTGTCATTTCCATAGAAACTTTACTCGATTTAGAAGGAGAAGTCATAGAACCTATAGTATTTCATAGCGACGCAATTTCCGTGTGAATTCGTCAAAGTGTGGGAGTGAGGGATGCAGTAAAGAAGGATTAGTGGATCGGAAATGTGATTGTCGTATCCCAAAAGAAAATCCTGTCGTTTCCATAGAAACGTTACTCGATTTAGAAGGAAATGTCTTAGAACACATAGTATTTCACAGCGACGCAATTTCCGTGTGAATTCGTCAATGTGTGGGAGTGAGAGTTGCTGTAAAGAAGGATTAGTGGATCGGAAATGAGATTATTGTATCCCAAAAGAAAATCCTGTCATTTCCATAGAAACTTTACCCGATTTAGAAGGAGAAGTCATAGAAACCATAGTATTTCATAGCGACGCAATTTCCGTGTGAATTCGTCTATGAGTGGGAGTGAGGGATGCAGTAAAGAAGGATTAGTGGATCGGAAATGTGATTGTCGTATCCCAAAAGAAAATCCTGTCATTTCCATAGAAACTTTACTCGATTTAGAAGGAGAAGTCATAGAACCCATAGTATTTCATAGCGACGCAATTTCCGTGTGAATTCGTAAATTAGTGGGAGTGAGGGATGCAGTAAAGAAGGATTAGTGGATCGGAAATGTGATTGTCGTATCCCAAAAGAAAATCCTGTCGTTTCCATAGAAACGTTACTCGATTTAGAAGGAAATGTCTTAGAACACATAGTATTTCATAGCGACGCAATTTCCGTGTGAATTCGTCAATGTGTGGGAGTGAGAGTTGCTGTAAAGAAGGATTAGTGGATCGGAAATGAGATTATTGTATCCCAAAAGAAAAACCTGTCATTTCCATAGAAACTTAACTCGATTTAGAAGGAGAAGTCATAGAACCCATAGTATTTCATAGCGACGCAATTTCCGTGTGAATTCGTCAATGTGTGGGAGTGAGGGATGCAGTAAAGAAGGATTAGTGGATCGGAAATGTGATTGTCGTATCCCAAAAGAATATCCTGTCGTTTCCATAGAAACGTTACTCGATTTAGAAGGAAATGTCTTAGAACACATAGTATTTCATAGCGACGCAATTTCCGTGTGAATTCGTCAATGTGTGGGAGTGAGAGTTGCTGTAAAGAAGGATTAGTGGATCGGAAATGAGATTATTGTATCCCAAAAGAAAATCCTGTCATTTCCATAGAAACTTTACTCGATTTAGAAGGAGAAGTCATAGAACCCATAGTATTTCATAGCGACGCAATTTCCGTGTGAATTCGTCTATGAGTGGGAGTGAGGGATGCAGTAAAGAAGGATTAGTGGATCGGAAATGTGATTGTCCTATCCCAAAAGAAAATCCTGTCATTTCCATAGAAACTTTACTCGATTTAGAAGGAGAAGTCATAGAACCCATAGTATTTCATAGCGACGCAATTTCCGTGTGAATTCGTAAATTAGTGGGAGTGAGGGATGCAGTAAAGAAGGATTAGTGGATCGGAAATGTGATTGTCGTATCCCAAAAGAAAATCCTGTCGTTTCCATAGAAACGTTACTCGATTTAGAAGGAAATGTCTTAGAACACATAGTATTTCATAGCGACGCAATTTCCGTGTGAATTCGTCAATGTGTGGGAGTGAGAGTTGCTGTAAAGAAGGATTAGTGGATCGGAAATGAGATTATTGTATCCCAAAAGAAAATCCTGTCATTTCCATAGAAACTTTACTCGATTTAGAAGGAGAAGTCATAGAACCCATAGTATTTCATAGCGACGCAATTTCCGTGTGAATTCGTCAATGTGTGGGAGTGAGGGATGCAGTAAAGAAGGATTAGTGGATCGGAAATGTGATTGTCGTATCCCAAAAGAATATCCTGTCGTTTCCATAGAAACGTTACTCGATTTAGAAGGAAATGTCTTAGAACACATAGTATTTCATAGCGACGCAATTTCCGTGTGAATTCGTCAATGTGTGGGAGTGAGAGTTGCTGTAAAGAAGGATTAGTGGATCGGAAATGTGATTGTCGTATCCCAAAAGAAAATCCTGTCATTTCCATAGAAACTTTACTCGATTTAGAAGGAGAAGTCATAGAACCCATACCATTTCATAGCGACGCAATTTCCGTGTGAATTCGTCAATGAGTGGGAGTGAGGGATGCAGTAAAGAAGGATTAGTGGATCGGAAATGTGATTGTCGTATCCCAAAAGAAAATCCTGTCGTTTCCATAGAAACGTTACTCGATTTAGAAGGAGAAGTCATAGAACCCATAGTATTTCATAGCGACGCAATTTCCGTGTGAATTCGTCAATGAGTGGGAGTGAGGGATGCAGTAAAGAAGGATTAGTGGTTCGGAAATGTGATTGTCGTATCCCAAAAGAAAATCCTGTCGTTTCCATAGAAATGTTACTCGATTTAGAAGGAAATGTCTTAGAACACATAGTATTTCATAGCGGCGCAATTTCCGTGTGAATTCGTCAATGTGTGGGAGTGAGGGATGCTGTAAAGAAGAATTAGTGGATCGGAAATGAGATTATTGTATCCCAAAAGTAAATCCTGTCATTTCCATAGAAACTTTACTCGATTTAGAAGGAGAAGTCATAGAACCTATAGTATTTCATAGCGACGCAATTTCCGTGTGAATTCGTCAATGTGTGGGAGTGAGGGATGCAGTAAAGAAGGATTAGTGGATCGGAAATGTGATTGTCGTATCCCAAAAGAAAATCCTGTCGTTTCCATAGAAACGTTACTCGATTTAGAAGGAAATGTCTTAGAACACATAGTATTTCATAGCGACGCAATTTCCGTGTGAATTCGTCAATGTGTGGGAGTGAGAGTTGCTGTAAAGAAGGATTAGTGGATCGGAAATGAGATTATTGTATCCCAAAAGAAAATCCTGTCATTTCCATAGAAACTTTACTCGATTTAGAAGGAGAAGTCATAGAAACCATAGTATTTCATAGCGACGCAATTTCCGTGTGAATTCGTCTATGAGTGGGAGTGAGGGATGCAGTAAAGAAGGATTAGTGGATCGGAAATGTGATTGTCGTATCCCAAAAGAAAATCCTGTCATTTCCATAGAAACTTTACTCGATTTAGAAGGAGAAGTCATAGAACCCATAGTATTTCATAGCGACGCAATTTCCGTGTGAATTCGTAAATTAGTGGGAGTGAGGGATGCAGTAAAGAAGGATTAGTGGATCGGAAATGTGATTGTCGTATCCCAAAAGAAAATCCTGTCGTTTCCATAGAAACGTTACTCGATTTAGAAGGAAATGTCTTAGAACACATAGTATTTCATAGCGACGCAATTTCCGTGTGAATTCGTCAATGTGTGGGAGTGAGAGTTGCTGTAAAGAAGGATTAGTGGATCGGAAATGAGATTATTGTATCCCAAAAGAAAATCCTGTCATTTCCATAGAAACTTAACTCGATTTAGAAGGAGAAGTCATAGAACCCATAGTATTTCATAGCGACGCAATTTCCGTGTGAATTCGTCAATGTGTGGGAGTGAGGGATGCAGTAAAGAAGGATTAGTGGATCGGAAATGTGATTGTCGTATCCCAAAAGAAAATCCTGTCGTTTCCATAGAAACGTTACTCGATTTAGAAGGAAATGTCTTAGAACACATAGTATTTCATAGCGACGCAATTTCCGTGTGAATTCGTCAATGTGTGGGAGTGAGAGTTGCTGTAAAGAAGGATTAGTGGATCGGAAATGTGATTGTCGTATCCCAAAAGAAAATCCTGTCATTTCCATAGAAACTTTACTCGATTTTGAAGGAGAAGTCATAGAACCCATACCATTTCATAGCGACGCAATTTCCGTGTGAATTCGTCAATGAGTGGGAGTGAGGGATGCAGTAAAGAAGGATTAGTGGATCGGAAATGTGATTGTCGTATCCCAAAAGAAAATCCTGTCGTTTCCATAGAAACGTTACTCGATTTAGAAGGAGAAGTCATAGAACCCATAGTATTTCATAGCGACGCAATTTCCGTGTGAATTCGTCAATGAGTGGGAGTGAGGGATGCAGTAAAGAAGGATTAGTGGTTCGGAAATGTGATTGTCGTATCCCAAAAGAAAATCCTGTCGTTTCCATAGAAACGTTACTCGATTTAGAAGGAAATGTCTTAGAACACATAGTATTTCATAGCGACGCAATTTCCGTGTGAATTCGTCAATGTGTGGGAGTGAGGGATGCTGTAAAGAAGGATTAGTGGATCGGAAATGAGATTATTGTATCCCAAAAGAAAATCCTGTCATTTCCATAGAAACTTTACTCGATTTAGAAGGAGAAGTCATATAACCTATAGTATTTCATAGCGACGCAATTTCCGTGTGAATTCGTCAATGAGTGGGAGTGAGGGATGCAGTAAAGAAGGATTAGTGGATCGGAAATGTGATTGTCGTATCCCAAAAGAAAATCCTGTCGTTTCCATAGAAACGTTACTCGATTTAGAAGGAAATGTCTTAGAACACATAGTATTTCATAGCGACGCAATTTCCGTGTGAATTCGTCAATGTGTGGGAGTGACGGATGCTGTAAAGAAGGATTAGTGGATCGGAAATGAGATTATTGTATCCCAAAAGTAAATCCTGTCATTTCCATAGAAACTTTACTCGATTTAGAAGGAGAAGTCATAGAACCCATAGTATTTCATAGCGACGCAATTTCCGTGTGTATTCGTCAATGAGTGGGAGTGAGGGATGCAGTAAAGGAGGATTAGTGGATCGGAAATGTGATTGTCGTATCCCAAAAGAAAATCCTGTTGTTTCCATAGAAACGTTACTCGATTTAGAAGGAAATGTCTTAGAACACATAGTATTTCATAGCGACGCAATTTCCGTGTGAATTCGTCAATGTGTGGGAGTGAGAGTTGCTGTAAAGAAGGATTAGTGGATCGGAAATGAGATTATTGTATCCCAAAAGAAAATCCTGTCATTTCCATAGAAACTTTACTCGATTTAGAAGGAGAAGTCATAGAACCCATAGTATTTCATAGCGACGCAATTTCCATGTGAATTCGTCAATGTGTGGGAGTGAGGGATGCTGTAAAGAAGGATTAGTGGATCGGAAATGAGATTATTGTATCCCAAAAGAAAATCCTGTCATTTCCATAGAAACTTTACTCGATTTAGAAGGATAAGTCATAGTACCCATAGTATTTCATAGCGACGCAATTTCCGTGTGAATTCGTCAATGAGTGGGAGTGAGGGATGCAGTAAAGAAGGATTAGTGGATCGGAAATGTGATTGTCGTATCCCAAAAGAAAATCCTGTCGTTTCCATAGAAACGTTACTCGATTTAGAAGGAAATGTCTTAGAACACATAGTATTTCATAGCGACGCAATTTCCGTGTGAATTCGTCAATGTGTGGGAGTGAGGGATGCTGTAAAGAAGGATTAGTGGATCGGAAATGAGATTATTGTATCCCAAAAGGGAATCCTGTCATTTCCATAGAAACTTTACTCGATTTAGAAGGAGAAGTCATAGGACCCATAGTATTTCATAGCGACGCTATTTCCGTGTGAATTCGTCAATGTGTGGGAGTGAGGGATGCAGTAAAGAAGGATTAGTGGATCGGAAATGTGATTGTCGTATCCCAAAAGAAAATCCTGTCGTTTCCATAGAAACGTTACTCGATTTAGAAGGAAATGTCTTAGAACACATAGTATTTCATAGCGACGCAATTTCCGTGTGAATTCGTCAATGTGTGGGAGTGAGGGATGCAGTAAAGAAGGATTAGTGGATCGGAAATGTGATTGTCGTATCCCAAAAGAAAATCCTGTCGTTTCCATAGAAACGTTACTCGATTTAGAAGGAAATGTCTTAGAACACATAGTATTTCATAGCGACGCAATTTCCGAGTGAATTCGTCAATGTGTGGGAGTGAGAGTTGCTGTAAAGAAGGATTAGTGGATCGGAAATGAGATTATTGTATCCCAAAATAAAATCCTGTCATTTCCATAGAAACTTTACTCGATTTAGAAGGAGAAGTCATAGAACCCATAGTATTTCATAGCGACGCAATTTCCGTGTGAATTCGTCAATGAGTGGGAGTGAGGGATGCAGTAAAGAAGGATTAGTGGATCGGAAATGTGATTGTCGTATCCCAAAAGAAAATCCTGTCGTTTCCATAGAAACGTTACTCGATTTAGAAGGAAATGTCTTAGAACACATAGTATTTCATAGCGACGCAATTTCCGTGTGAATTCGTCAATGTGTGGGTGTGAGAGTTGCTGTAAAGAAGGATTAGTGGATCGGAAATGAGATTATTGTATCCCAAAAGAAAATCCTGTCATTTCCATAGAAACTTTACTCGATTTAGAAGGAGAAGTCATAGAACCCATAGTATTTCATAGCGACGCAATTTCCGTGTGAATTCGTCAATGTGTGGGAGTGAGGGATGCAGTAAAGAAGGATTAGTGGATCGGAAATGTGATTGTCGTATCCCAAAAGAAAATCCTGTCGTTTCCATAGAAACGTTACTCGATTTAGAAGGAAATGTCTTAGAACACATAGTATTTCATAGCGACGCAATTTCCGTGTGAATTCGTCAATGTGTGGGAGTGAGGGATGCTGTAAAGAAGAATTAGTGGATCGGAAATGAGATTATTGTATCCCAAAAGTAAATCCTGTCATTTCCATAGAAACTTTACTCGATTTAGAAGGAGAAGTCATAGAACCTATAGTATTTCATAGCGACGCAATTTCCGTGTGAATTCGTCAATGTGTGGGAGTGAGGGATGCAGTAAAGAAGGATTAGTGGATCGGAAATGTGATTGTCGTATCCCAAAAGAAAATCCTGTCGTATCCATAGAAACGTTACTCGATTTAGAAGGAAATGTCTTAGAACACATAGTATTTCATAGCGACGCAATTTCCGTGTGAATTCGTCAATGTGTGGGAGTGAGAGTTGCTGTAAAGAAGGATTAGTGGATCGGAAATGAGATTATTGTATCCCAAAAGAAAATCCTGTCATTTCCATAGAAACTTTACTCGATTTAGAACGAGAAGTCATAGAACCCATAGTATTTCATAGCGACGCAATTTCCGTGTGAATTCGTCTATGAGTGGGAGTGAGGGATGCAGTAAAGAAGGATTAGTGGATCGCAAATGTGATTGTCGTATCCCAAAAGAAAATCCTGTCATTTCCATAGAAACTTTACTCGATTTAGAAGAAGAAGTCATAGAACCCATAGTATTTCATAGCGACGCAATTTCCGTGTGAATTCGTAAATTAGTGGGAGTGAGGGATGCAGTAAAGAAGGATTAGTGGATCGGAAATGTGATTGTCGTATCCCAAATGAAAATCCTGTCATTTCCATAGAAACTTTACTCGATTTAGAAGGAGAAGTCATAGAACCCATAGTATTTCATAGCGACGCAATTTCCGTGTGAATTCGTCAATGAGTGGGAGTGAGGGATGCAGTAAAGAAGGATTAGTGGATCGGAAATGTGATTGTCGCATCCCAAAAGAAAATCCTGTCGTTTCCATAGAAACGTTACTCGATTTAGAAGGAAATGTCTTAGAACACATAGTATTTCATAGCGACGCAATTTCCGTGTGAATTCGTCAATGAGTGGGAGTGAGGGATGCAGTAAAGAAGGATTAGTGGATCGGAAATGTGATTGTCGTATTCCAAAAGAAAATCCTGTCATTTCCATAGAAACTTTACTCGATTTAGAAGGAGAAGTCATAGAACCCATAGTATTTCATAGCGACGCAATTTCCGTGTGAATTCGTCAATGAGTGGGAGTGAGGGATGCAGTAAAGAAGGATTAGTGGATCGGAAATGTGATTGTCGTATCCCAAAAGAAAATCCTGTCATTTCCATAGAAACCTTTACTCGATTTAGAAGGAGAAGTCATAGAACCCATAGTATTTCATAGCGAAGCAATTTCCGTGTGAATTCGTCAATGTGTGGGAGTGAGGGATGCAGTAAAGAAGGATTAGTGGATCGGAAATGTGATTGTCGTATCCCAAAAGAAAATCCTGTCGTTTCCATAGAAACGTTACTCGATTTAGAAGGAAATGTCTTAGAACACATAGTATTTCATAGCGACGCAATTTCCGTGTGAATTCGTCAATGTGTGGGAGTGAGGGATGCTGTAAAGAAGAATTAGTGGATCGGAAATGAGATTATTGTATCCCAAAAGTAAATCCTGTCATTTCCATAGAAACTTTACTCGATTTAGAAGGAGAAGTCATAGAACCTATAGTATTTCATAGCGACGCAATTTCCGTGTGAATTCGTCAATGTGTGGGAGTGAGGGATGCAGTAAAGAAGGATTAGTGGATCGGAAATGTGATTGTCGTATCCCAAAAGAAAATCCTGTCGTTTCCATAGCAACGTTACTCGATTTAGAAGGAAATGTCTTAGAACACATAGTATTTCATAGCGACGCAATTTCCGTGTGAATTCGTCAATGTGTGGGAGTGAGAGTTGCTGTAAAGAAGGATTAGTGGATCGGAAATGAGATTATTGTATCCCAAAAGAAAATCCTGTCATTTCCATAGAAACTTTACTCGATTTAGAAGGAGAAGTCATAGAACCCATAGTATTTCATAGCGACGCAATTTCCGTGTGAATTCGTCTATGAGTGGGAGTGAGGGATGCAGTAAAGAAGGATTAGTGGATCGGAAATGTGATTGTCGTATCCCAAAAGAAAATCCTGTCATTTCCATAGAAACTTTACTCGATTTAGAAGGAGAAGTCATAGAACCCATAGTATTTCATAGCGACGCAATTTCCGTGTGAATTCGTAAATTAGTGGGAGTGAGGGATGCAGTAAAGAAGGATTAGTGGATCGGAAATGTGATTGTCGTATCCCAAAAGAAAATCCTGTCATTTCCATAGAAACTTTACTCGATTTAGAAGGAGAAGTCATAGAACCCATAGTATTTCATAGCGACGCAATTTCCGTGTGAATTCGTCAATGAGTGGGAGTGAGGGATGCAGTAAAGAAGGATTAGTGGATCGGAAATGTGATTGTCGCATCCCAAAAGAAAATCCTGTCGTTTCCATAGAAACGTTACTCGATTTAGAAGGAAATGTCTTAGAACACATAGTATTTCATAGCGACGCAATTTCCGTGTGAATTCGTCAATGAGTGGGAGTGAGGGATGCAGTAAAGAAGGATTAGTGGATCGGAAATGTGATTGTCGTATCCCAAAAGAAAATCCTGTCATTTCCATAGAAACTTTACTCGATTTAGAAGGAGAAGTCATAGAACCCATAGTATTTCATAGCGACGCAATTTCCGTGTGAATTCGTCAATGAGTGGGAGTGAGGGATGCAGTAAAGAAGGATTAGTGGATCGGAAATGTGATTGTCGTATCCCAAAAGAAAATCCTGTCATTTCCATGGAAACCTTACTCGATTTAGAAGGAGAAGTCATAGAACCCATAGTATTTCATAGCGACGCAATTTCCGTGTGAATTCGTCAATGAGTGGGAGTGAGGGATGCAGTAAAGAAGGATTAGTGGATCGGAAATGTGATTGTCGTATCCCAAAAGAAAATCCTGTCGTTTCCATAGAAACGTTACTCGATTTAGAAGGAAATGTCTTAGAACACATAGTGTTTCATAGCGACGCAATTTCCGTGTGAATTCGTCAATGAGTGGGAGTGAGGGATGCAGTAAAGAAGGATTAGTGGATCGGAAATGAGATTATTGTATCCCAAAAGAAAATCCTGTCATTTCCATAGAAACTTTACTCGATTTAGAAGGAGAAGTCATAGAACCCATAGTATTTCATAGCGACGCAATTTCCGTGTGAATTCGTCAATGAGTGGGAGTGAGGGATGCAGTAAAGAAGGATTAGTAGATCGGAAATGAGATTATTGTGTCCCAAAAGAAAAGCCTGTCATTTCCATAGAAACTTTACTCGATTTAGAAGGAGAAGTCATAGAACCCATAGTATTTCATAGCGACGCAATTTCAGTGTGAATTCGTCAATGAGTGGGAGTGAGGGATGCAGTAAGGAAGGATTAGTGGATCGGAAATGAGATTATTGTATCCCAAAAGAAAATCCTGTCATTTCCATAGAAACTTTACTCGATTTAGAAGGAGAAGTCATAGAACCCATAGTATTTCATAGCGACGCAATTTCCGTGTGAATTCGTCAATGAGTGGGAGTGAGGGATGCAGTAAAGAAGGATTAGTGGATCGGAAATGTGATTGTCGTATCCCAAAAGAAAATCCTGTCGTTTCCATAGAAACGTTACTCGATTTAGAAGGAAATGTCTTAGAACACATAGTATTTCATAGCGACGCAATTTCCGTGTGAATTCGTCAATGAGTGGGAGTGAGGGATGCAGTAAAGAAGGATTAGTGGATCGGAAATGAGATTATTGTATCCCAAAAGAAAATCCTGTCACTTCCATAGAAACTTTACTCGATTTAGAAGGAGTAGTCATAGAACCCATAGTATTTCATAGCGACGCAATTTCCGTGTGAATTCGTCAATGAGTGGGAGTGAGGGATGCAGTAAAGAAGGATTAGTGGATCGGAAATGTGATTGTCGTATCCCAAAAGAAAATCCTGTCGTTTCCATAGAAACGTTACTCGATTTAGAAGGAAATGTCTTAGAACACATAGTATTTCATAGCGACGCAATTTCCGTGTGAATTCGTCAATGTGTGGGAGTGAGAGTTGCCGTAAAGAAGGATTAGTGGATCGGAAATGAGATTATTGTATCCCAAAAGAAAATCCTGTAATTTCCATAGAAACTTTACTCGATTTAGAAGGAGAAGTCATAGAACCCATAGTATTTCATAGCGACGCAATTTCCGTGTGAATTCGTCAATGAGTGGGAGTGAGGGATGCAGTAAAGAAGGATTAGTGGATCGGAAATGTGATTGTCGTATCCCAAAAGAAAATCCTGTCGTTTCCATAGAAACGTTACTCGATTTAGAAGGAAATGTCTTAGAACACATTGTATTTCATAGCGACGCAATTTCCGTGTGAATTCGTCAATGTGTGGGAGTGAGAGTTGCTGTAAAGAAGGATTAGTGGATCGGAAATGAGATTATTGTATCCCAAAAGAAAATCCTGTCATTTCCATAAACTTTACTCGATTTAGAAGGAGAAGTCATAGAACCCATAGTATTTCATAGCGACGCAATTTCCGTGTGAATTCGTCAATGAGTGGGAGTGAGGGATGCAGTAAAGAAGGATTAGTGGATCGGAAATGAGATTATTGTATCCCAAAAGAAAATCCTGTCATTTCCATAGAAACTTTACTCGATTTAGAAGGAGAAGTCATAGAACCCATAGTATTTCATAGCGACGCAATTTCCGTGTGAATTCGTCAATGAGTGGGAGTGAGGGATGCAGTAAAGAAGGATTAGTAGATCGGAAATGAGATTATTGTGTCCCAAAAGAAAAGCCTGTCATTTCCATAGAAACTTTACTCGATTTAGAAGGAGAAGTCATAGAACCCATAGTATTTCATAGCGACGCAATTTCAGTGTGAATTCGTCAATGAGTGGGAGTGAGGGATGCAGTAAAGAAGGATTAGTGGATCGGAAATGAGATTATTGTATCCCAAAAGAAAATCCTGTCATTTCCATAGAAACTTTACTCGATTTAGAAGGAGAAGTCATAGAACCCATAGTATTTCATAGCGACGCAATTTCCGTGTGAATTCGTCAATGAGTGGGAGTGAGGGATGCAGTAAAGAAGGATTAGTGGATCGGAAATGTGATTGTCGTATCCCAAAAGAAAATCCTGTCGTTTCCATAGAAACGTTACTCGATTTAGAAGGAAATGTCTTAGAACACATAGTATTTCATAGCGACGCAATTTCCGTGTGAATTCGTCAATGAGTGGGAGTGAGGGATGCAGTAAAGAAGGATTAGTGGATCGGAAATGAGATTATTGTATCCCAAAAGAAAATCCTGTCATTTCCATAGAAACTTTACTCGATTTAGAAGGAGTAGTCATAGAACCCATAGTATTTCATAGCGACGCAATTTCCGTGTGAATTCGTCAATGAGTGGGAGTGAGGGATGCAGTAAAGAAGGATTAGTGGATCGGAAATGTGATTGTCGTATCCCAAAAGAAAATCCTGTCGTTTCCATAGAAACGTTACTCGATTTAGAAGGAAATGTCTTAGAACACATAGTATTTCATAGCGACGCAATTTCCGTGTGAATTCGTCAATGTGTGGGAGTGAGAGTTACCGTAAAGAAGGATTAGTGGATCGGAAATGAGATTATTGTATCCCAAAAGAAAATCCTGTAATTTCCATAGAAACTTTACTCGATTTAGAAGGAGAAGTCATAGAACCCATAGTATTTCATAGCGACGCAATTTCCGTGTGAATTCGTCAATGAGTGGGAGTGAGGGATGCAGTAAAGAAGGATTAGTGGATCGGAAATGTGATTGTCGTATCCCAAAAGAAAATCCTGTCGTTTCCATTGAAACGTTACTCGATTTAGAAGGAAATGTCTTAGAACACATTTTATTTCATAGCGACGCAATTTCCGTGTGAATTCGTCAATGTGTGGGAGTGAGAGTTGCTGTAAAGGAGGATTAGTGGATCGGAAATGAGATTATTGTATCCCAAAAGAAAATCCTGTCATTTCCATAAACTTTACTCGATTTAGAAGGAGAAGTCATAGAACCCATAGTATTTCATAGCGACGCAATTTCCGTGTGAATTCGTCAATGAGTGGGAGTGAGGGATGCAGTAAAGAAGGATTAGTGGATCGGAAATGTGATTGTCGTATCCCAAAAGAAAATCCTGTCGTTTCCATAGAAACGTTACTCGATTTAGAAGGAAATGTCTTAGAACACATAGTATTTCATAGCGACGCAATTTCCGTGTGAATTCGTCAATGAGTGGGAGTGAGGGATGCAGTAAAGAAGGATTAGTGGATCGGAAATGTGATTGTCGTATCCCAAAAGAAAATCCTGTCGTTTCCATAGAAACGTTACTCGATTTAGAAGGAAATGTCTTAGAACACATAGTATTTCATAGCGACGCAATTTCCGTGTGAATTCGTCAATGTGTGGGAGTGAGAGTTGCTGTAAAGAAGGATTAGTGGATCGGAAATGAGATTATTGTATCCCAAAAGAAAATCCTGTCATTTCCATAGAAACTTTACTCGATTTAGAAGGAGAAGTCATAGAACCCATTGTATTTCATAGCGACGCAATTTCCGTGTTAATTCGTCAATGAGTGGGAGTGAGGGATGCAGTAGAGAAGGATTAGTGGATCGGAAATGTGATTGTCGTATCCCAAAAGAAAATCCTGTCATTTCCATAGAAACTTTACTCGATTTAGAAGGAGAAGTCATAGAACCCATAGTATTTCATAGCGACGCAATTTCCGTGTGAATTCGTCAATGAGTGGGAGTGAGGGATGCAGTAAAGAAGGATTAGTGGATCGGAAATGTGATTGTCGTATCCCAAAAGAAAATCCTGTCATTTCCATAGAAACTTTACTCGATTTAGAAGGAGAAGTCATAGAACCCATAGTATTTCATAGCGACGCAATTTCCGTGTGAATTCGTCAATGAGTGGGAGTGAGGGATGCAGTAAAGAAGGATTAGTGGATCGGAAATGTGATTGTCGTATCCCAAAAGAAAATCCTGTCGTTTCCATAGAAACGTTACTCGATTTAGAAGGAAATGTCTTAGAACACATAGTATTTCATAGCGACGCAATTTCCGTGTGAATTCGTCAATGAGTGGGAGTGAGGGATGCAGTAAAGAAGGATTAGTGGATCGGAAATGAGATTATTGTATCCCAAAAGAAAATCCTGTCATTTCCATAGAAACTTTACTCGATTTAGAAGGAGAAGTCATAGAACCCATAGTATTTCATAGCGACGCAATTTCCGTGTGAATTCGTCAATGAGTGGGAGTGAGGGATGCAGTAAAGAAGGATTAGTGGATCGGAAATGTGATTGTCGTATCCCAAAAGAAAATCCTGTCGTTTCCATAGAAACGTTACTCGATTTAGAAGGAAATGTCTTAGAACACATAGTATTTCATAGCGACGCAATTTCCGTGTGAATTCGTCAATGTGTGGGAGTGAGGGATGCAGTAAAGAAGGATTAGTGGATCGGAAATGAGATTATTGTATCCCAAAAGAAAATCCTGTCATTTCCATAGAAACTTTACTCGATTTAGAAGGAGAAGTCATAGAACCCATAGTATTTCATAGCAACGCAATTTCCGTGTGAATTCGTCAATGAGTGGGAGTGAGGGATGCAGTAAAGAAGGATTAGTGGATCGGAAATGAGATTATTGTATCCCAAAAGAAAATCCTGTCATTTCCATAGAAACTTTACTCGATTTAGAAGGAGAAGTCATAGAACCCATAGTATTTCATAGCGACGCAATTTCCGTGTGAATTCGTCAATGAGTGGGAGTGAGGGATGCAGTAAAGAAGGATTAGTAGATCGGAAATGAGATTATTGTATCCCAAAAGAAAATCCTGTCATTTCCATAGAAACTTTACTCGATTTAGAAGGAGAAGTCATAGAACCCATAGTATTTCATAGCGACGCAATTTCCGTGTGAATTCGTCAATGAGTGGGAGTGTGGGATGCAGTAAAGAAGGATTAGTGGATCGGAAATGAGATTATTGTATCCCAAAAGAAAATCCTGTCATTTCCATAGAAACTTTACTCGATTTAGAAGGAGTAGTCATAGAACCCATAGTATTTCATAGCGACGCAATTTCCGTGTGAATTCGTCAATGAGTGGGAGTGACGGATGCAGTAAAGAAGGATTAGTGGATCGGAAATGTGATTGTCGTATCCCAAAAGAAAATCCTGTCGTTTCCATAGAAACGTTACTCGATTTAGAAGGAAATGTCTTAGAACACATAGTATTTCATAGCGACGCAATTTCCGTGTGAATTCGTCAATGTGTGGGAGTGAGAGTTGCCGTAAAGAAGGATTAGTGGATCGGAAATGAGATTATTGTATCCCAAAAGAAAATCCTGTCATTTCCATAGAAACTTTACTCGATTTAGAAGGAGAAGTCATAGAACCCATAGTATTTCATAGCGACGCAATTTCCGTGTGAATTCGTCAATGAGTGGGAGTGAGGGATGCAGTAAAGAAGGATTAGTGGATCGGAAATGCGATTGTCGTATCCCAAAAGAAAATCCTGTCGTTTCCATAGAAACGTTACTCGATTTAGAAGGAAATGTCTTAGAACACATAGTATTTCATAGCGACGCAATTTCCGTGTGAATTCGTCAATGTGTGGGAGTGAGAGTTGCTGTAAAGATGGATTAGTGGATCGGAAATGAGATTATTGTATCCCAAAAGAAAATCCTGTCATTTCCATAAACTTTACTCGATTTAGAAGGAGAAGTCATAGAACCCATAGTATTTCATAGCGACGCAATTTCCGTGTGAATTCGTCAATGAGTGGGAGTGAGGGATGCAGTAAAGAAGGATTAGTGGATCGGAAATGTGATTGTCGTATCCCAAAAGAAAATCCTGTCGTTTCCATAGAATCGTTACTCGATTTAGAAGGAAATGTCTTAGAACACATAGTATTTCATAGCGACGCAATTTCCGTGTGAATTCGTCAATGAGTGGGAGTGAGGGATGCAGTAAAGAAGGATTAGTGTATCGGAAATGTGATTGTCGTATCCCAAAAGAAAATCCTGTCGTTTCCATAGAAACGTTACTCGATTTAGAAGGAAATGTCTTAGAACTCATAGTATTTCATAGCGACGCAATTTCCGTGTGAATTCGTCAATGTGTGGGAGTGAGAGTTGCTGTAAAGAAGGATTAGTGGATCGGAAATGAGATTATTGTATCCCAAAAGAAAATCCTGTCATTTCCATAGAAACTTTACTCGATTTAGAAGGAGAAGTCATAGAACCCATAGTATTTCATAGCGACGCAATTTCCGTGTGAATTCGTCAATGAGTGGGAGTGAGGGATGCAGTAAAGAAGGATTAGTGGATCGGAAATGTGATTGTCGTATCCCAAAAGAAAATCCTGTCGTTTCCATAGAAACGTTACTCGATTTAGAAGGAAATGTCTTAGAACACATAGTATTTCATAGCGACGCAATTTCCGTGTGAATTCGTCAATGAGTGGGAGTGAGGGATGCAGTAAAGAAGGATTAGTGGATCGGAAATGTGATTGTCGTATCCCAAAAGAAAATCCTGTCGTTTCCATAGAAACGTTACTCGATTTAGAAGGAAATGTCTTAGAACACATAGTATTTCATAGCGACGCAATTTCCGTGTGAATTCGTCAATGTGTGGGAGTGAGAGTTGCTGTAAAGAAGGATTAGTGGATCGGAAATGAGATTACTGTATCCCAAAAGAAAATCCTGTCATTTCCATAGAAACTTTACTCGATTTAGAAGGAGAAGTCATAGAACCCATAGTATTTCATAGCGACGCAATTTCCGTGTGAATTCGTCAATGAGTGGGAGTGAGGGATGCAGTAAAGAAGGATTAGTGGATCGGAAATGTGATTGTCGTATCCCAAAAGAAAATCCTGTCGTTTCCATAGAAACGTTACTCGATTTAGAAGGAAATGTCTTAGAACACATAGTATTTCATAGCGACGCAATTTCCGTGTGAATTCGTCAATGAGTGGGAGTGAGGGATGCAGTAAAGAAGGATTAGTGGATCGGAAATGTGATTGTCGTATCCCAAAAGAAAATCCTGTCGTTTCCATAGAAACGTTACTCGTATTAGAAGGAAATGTCTTAGAACACATAGTATTTCATAGCGACGCAATTTCCGTGTGAATTCGTCAATGAGTGGGAGTGAGGGATGCAGTAAAGAAGGATTAGTGGATCGGAAATGTGATTGTCGAATCCCAAAAGAAAATCCTGTCGTTTCCATAGAAACGTTACTCGATTTAGAAGGAAATGTCTTAGAACACATAGTATTTCATAGCGACGCAATTTCCGTGTGAATTCGTCAATGAGTGGGAGTGAGGGATGCAGTAAAGAAGGATTAGTGGATCGGAAATGTGATTGTCGTATCCCAAAAGAAAATCCTGTCGTTTCCATAGAAACGTTACTCGATTTAGAAGGAAATGTCTTAGAACACATAGTATTTCATAGCGACGCAATTTCCGTGTGAATTCGTTAATGTGTGGGAGTGAGAGTTGCTGTAAAGAAGGATTAGTGGATCGGAAATGAGATTATTGTATCCCAAAAGAAAATCCTGTCATTTCCATAGAAACTTTACTCGATTTAGAAGGAGAAGTCATAGAACCCATAGTATTTCATAGCGACGCAATTTCCGTGTGAATTCGTCAATGAGTGGGAGTGAGGGATGCAGTAAAGAAGGATTAGTGGATCGGAAATGTGATTGTCGTATCCCAAAAGAAAATCCTGTCGTTTCCATAGAAACGTTACTCGATTTAGAAGGAAATGTCTTAGAACACATAGTATTTCATAGCGACGCAATTTCCGTGTGAATTCGTCAATGTGTGGGAGTGAGAGTTGCTGTAAAGAAGGATTAGTGGATCGGAAATGAGATTATTGTATCCCAAAAGAAAATCCTGTCATTTCCATAGAAACTTTACTCGATTTAGAAGGAGAAGTCATAGAACCCATAGTATTTCATAGCGACGCAATTTCCGTGTGAATTCGTCAATGAGTGGGAGTGAGGGATGCAGTAAAGAAGGATTAGTGGATCGGAAATGTGATTGTCGTATCCCAAAAGAAAATCCTGTCGTTTCCATAGAAACGTTACTCGATTTAGAAGGAAATGTCTTAGAACACATAGTATTTCATAGCGACGCAATTTCCGTGTGAATTCGTCAATGAGTGGGAGTGAGGGATGCAGTAAAGAAGGATTAGTGGATCGGAAATGTGATTGTCGTATCCCAAAAGAAAATCCTGTCGTTTCCATAGAAACGTTACTCGATTTAGAAGGAAATGTCTTAGAACACATGGTATTTCATAGCGACGCAATTTCCGTGTGAATTCGTCAATGTGTGGGAGTGAGAGTTGCTGTAAAGAAGGATTAGTGGATCGGAAATGAGATTATTGTATCCCAAAAGAAAATCCTGTCATTTCCATAGAAACTTTACTCGATTTAGAAGGAGAAGTCATAGAACCCATAGTATTTCATAGCGACGCAATTTCCGTGTGAATTCGTCAATGAGTGGGAGTGAGGGATGCAGTAAAGAAGGATTAGTGGATCGGAAATGTGATTGTCGTATCCCAAAAGAAAATCCTGTCGTTTCCATAGAAACGTTACTCGATTTAGAAGGAAATGTCTTAGAACACATAGTATTTCATAGCGACGCAATTTCCGTGTGAATTCGTCAATGTGTGGGAGTGAGAGTTGCTGTAAAGAAGGATTAGTGGATCGGAAATGAGATTATTGTATCCCAAAAGAAAATCCTGTCATTTCCATAGAAACTTTACTCGATTTAGAAGGAGACGTCATAGAACCCATAGTATTTCATAGCGACGCAATTTCCGTGTGAATTCGTCAATGAGTGGGAGTGAGGGATGCAGTAAAGAAGGATTAGTGGATCGGAAATGTGATTGTCGTATCCCAAAAGAAAATCCTGTCGTTTCCTTAGAAACGTTACTCGATTTAGAAGGAAATGTCTTAGAACACATAGTATTTCATAGCGACGCAATTTCCGTGTGAATTCGTCAATGAGTGGGAGTGAGGGATGCAGTAAAGAAGGATTAGTGGATCGGAAATGTGATTGTCGTATCCCAAAAGAAAATCCTGTCGTTTCCATAGAAACGTTACTCGATTTAGAAGGAAATGTCTTAGATCACATAGTATTTCATAGCGACGCAATATCCGTGTGAATTCGTCAATGAGTGGGAGTGAGGGATGCAGTAAAGAAGGATTAGTGGATCGGAAATGTGATTGTCGTATCCCAAAAGAAAATCCTGTCGTTTCCATAGAAACGTTACTCGATTTAGAAGGAAATGTCTTAGAACACATAGTATTTCATAGCGACGCAATTTCCGTGTGAATTCGTCAATGAGTGGGAGTGAGGGATGCAGTAAAGGAGGATTAGTGGATCGGAAATGTGATTGTCGTATCCCAAAAGAAAATCCTGTCGTTTCCATAGAAACGTTACTCGATTTAGAAGGAAATGTCTTAGAACACATAGTATTTCATAGCGACGCAATTTCCGTGTGAATTCGTCAATGTGTGGGAGTGAGAGTTGCTGTAAAGAAGGATTAGTGGATCGGAAATGAGATTATTGTATCCCAAAAGAAAATCCTGTCATTTCCATAGAAACTTTACTCGATTTAGAAGGAGAAGTCATAGAACCCATAGTATTTAATAGCGACGCAATTTCCGTGTGAATTCGTCAATGAGTGGGAGTGAGGGATGCAGTAAAGAAGGATTAGTGGATCGGAAATGTGATTGTCGTATCCCAAAAGAAAATGCTGTCGTTTCCATAGAAACGTTACTCGATTTAGAAGGAAATGTCTTAGAACACATAGTATTTCATAGCGACGCAATTTCCGTGTGAATTCGTCAATGTGTGGGAGTGAGAGTTGCTGTAAAGAAGGATTAGTGGATCGGAAATGAGATTATTGTATCCCAAAAGAAAATCCTGTCATTTCCATAGAAACTTTACTCGATTTAGAAGGAGAAGTCATAGAACCCATAGTATTTCATAGCGACGCAATTTCCGTGTGAATTCGTCAATGAGTGGGAGTGAGGGATGCAGTAAAGAAGGATTAGTGGATCGGAAATGTGATTGTCGTATCCCAAAAGAAAATCCTGTCGTTTCCATAGAAACGTTACTCGATTTAGAAGGAAATGTCTTAGAACACATAGTATTTCATAGCGACGCAATTTCCGTGTGAATTCGTCAATGAGTGGGAGTGAGGGATGCAGTAAAGAAGGATTAGTGGATCGGAAATGTGATTGTCGTATCCCAAAAGAAAATCCTGTCGTTTCCATAGAAACGTTACTCGATTTAGAAGGAAATGTCTTAGAACACATAGTATTTCATAGCGACGCAATTTCCGTGTGAATTCGTCAATGAGTGGGAGTGAGGGATGCAGTAAAGAAGGATTAGTGGATCGGAAATGTGATTGTCGTATCCCAAAAGAAAATCCTGTCGTTTCCATAGAAACGTTACTCGATTTAGAAGGAAATGTCTTAGAACACATAGTATTTCATAGCGACGCAATTTCCGTGTGAATTCGTCAATGAGTGGGAGTGAGGGATGCAGTAAAGAAGGATTAGTGGATCGGAAATGTGATTGTCGTATCCCAAAAGAAAATCCTGTCGTTTCCATAGAAACGTTACTCGATTTAGAAGGAAATGTCTTAGAACACATAGTATTTCATAGCGACGCAATTTCCGTGTGAATTCGTCAATGTGTGGGAGTGAGAGTTGCTGTAAAGAAGGATTAGTGGATCGGAAATGAGATTATTGTATCCCAAAAGAAAATCCTGTCATTTCCATAGAAACTTTACTCGATTTAGAAGGAGAAGTCATAGAACCCATAGTATTTCATAGCGACGCAATTTCCGTGTGAATTCGTCAATGAGTGGGAGTGAGGGATGCAGTAAAGAAGGATTAGTGGATCGGAAATGTGATTGTCGTATCCCAAAAGAAAATCCTGTCGTTTCCATAGAAACGTTACTCGATTTAGAAGGAAATGTCTTAGAACACATAGTATTTCATAGCGACGCAATTTCCGTGTGAATTCGTCAATGTGTGGGAGTGAGAGTTGCTGTAAAGAAGGATTAGTGGATCGGAAATGAGATTATTGTATCCCAAAAGAAAATCCTGTCATTTCCATAGAAACTTTACTCGATTTAGAAGGAGAAGTCATAGAACCCATAGTATTTCATAGCAACGCAATTTCCGTGTGAATTCGTCAATGAGTGGGAGTGAGGGATGCAGTAAAGAAGGATTAGTGGATCGGAAATGTGATTGTCGTATCCCAAAAGAAAATCCTGTCGTTTCCATAGAAACGTTACTCGATTTAGAAGGAAATGTCTTAGAACACATAGTATTTCATAGCGACGCAATTTCCTTGTGAATTCGTCAATGTGTGGGAGTGAGAGTTGCTGTAAAGAAGGATTAGTGGATCGGATATGAGATTATTGTATCCCAAAAGAAAATCCTGTCATTTCCATAGAAACTTTACTCGATTTAGAAGGAGAAGTCATAGAACCCATAGTATTTCATAGCGACGCAATTTCCGTGTGAATTCGTCAATGAGTGGGAGTGAGGGATGCAGTAAAGAAGGATTAGTGGATCGGAAATGTGATTGTCGTATCCCAAAAGAAAATCCTGTCGCTTCCATAGAAACGTTACTCGATTTAGATGGAAATGTCTTAGAACACATAGTATTTCATAGCGACGCAATTTCTGTGTGAATTCGTCAATGAGTGGGAGTGAGGGATGCAGTAAAGAAGGATTAGTGGATCGGAAATGTGATTGTCGTATCCCAAAAGAAAATCCTGTCGTTTCCATAGAAACGTTACTCGATTTAGAAGGAAATGTCTTAGAACCCATAGTATTTCATAGCGACGCAATTTCCGTGTGAATTTGTCAATGAGTGGGAGTGAGGGATGCAGTAAAGAAGGATTAGTGGATCGGAAATGTGATTGTCGTATCCCAAAAGAAAATCCTGTCGTTTCCATAGAAACGTTACTCGATTTAGAAGGAAATGTCTTAGAGCCCATAGTATTTCATAGCGACGCAATTTCCGTGTGAATTCGTCAATGAGTGGGAGTGAGGGATGCAGTAAAGAAGGATTAGTGGATCGGAAATGTGATTGTCGTATCCCAAAAGAAAATCCTGTCGCTTCCATAGAAACGTTACTCGATTTAGAAGGAAATGTCTTAGAACCCATAGTATTTCATAGCGACGCAATTTCCGTGTGTATTCGTCAATGAGTGGGAGTGAGGGATGCAGTAAAGAAGGATTAGTGGATCGGAAATGTGATTGTCGTATCCCAAAAGAAAATCCTGTCGTTTCCATAGAAACGTTACTCGATTTAGAAGGAAATGTCTTAGAACACATAGTATTTCATAGCGACGCAATTTCCGTGTGAATTCGTCAATGAGTGGGAGTGAGGGATGCAGTAAAGATGGATTAGTGGATCGGAAATGTGATTGTCGTATCCCAAAAGAAAATCCTGTCGTTTCCATAGAAACGTTACTCGATTTAGAAGGAAATGTCTTAGAACACATAGTATTTCATAGCGACGCAATTTCCGTGTGAATTCGTCAATGTGTGGGAGTGAGAGTTGCTGTAAAGAAGGATTAGTGGATCGGAAATGAGATTATTGTATCCCAAAAGAAAATCCTGTCATTTCCATAGAAACTTTACTCGATTTAGAAGGAGAAGTCATAGAACCCATAGTATTTCATAGCGACGCAATTTCCGTGTGAATTCGTCAATGAGTGGGAGTGAGGGATGCAGTAAAGAAGGATTAGTGGATCGGAAATGTGATTGTCGTATCCCAAAAGAAAATCCTGTCGTTTCCATAGATACGTTACCCGATTTGGAAGGAAATGTCTTAGAACACATAGTATTTCATAGCGACGCAATTTCCGTGTGAATTCGTCAATGAGTGGGAGTGAGGGATGCAGTAAAGAAGGATTAGTGGATCGGAAATGAGATTATTGTATCCCAAAAGAAAATCCTGTCATTTCCATAGGAACTTTACTCGATTTAGAAGGAGAAGTCATAGAACCCATAGTATTTCATAGCGACGCAATTTCCGTGTTAATTCGTCAATGAGTGGGAGTGAGGGATGCAGTAAAGAAGGATTAGTGGATCGGAAATGTGATTGTCGTATCCCAAAAGAAAATCCTGTCGTTTCCATAGAAACGTTACTCGATTTAGAAGGAAATGTCTTAGAACACATAGTATTTCATAGCGACGCAATTTCCGTGTGAATTCGTCAATGAGTGGGAGTGAGGGATGCAGTAAAGAAGGATTAGTGGATCGGAAATGAGATTATTGTATCCCAAAAGAAAATCCTGTCATTTCCATTGAAACTTTACTCGATTTAGAAGGAGAAGTCATAGAACCCATAGTATTTCATAGCGACGCAATTTCCGTGTGAATTCGTCAATGAGTGGGAGTGAGGGATGCAGTAAAGAAGGATTAGTGGATCGGAAATGTGATTGTCGTATCCCAAAAGAAAATCCTGTCGTTTCCATAGAAACGTTACTAGATTTAGAAGGAAATGTCTTAGAACACATAGTATTTCATAGCGACGCAATTTCCGTGTGAATTCGTCAATGTGTGGGAGTGAGAGTTGCTGTAAAGAAGGATTAGTGGATCGGAAATGAGATTATTGTATCCCAAAAGAAAATCCTGTCATTTCCATAGAAACTTTACTCGATTTAGAAGGAGAAGTCATAGAACCCATAGTATTTCATAGCGACGCAATTTCCGTGTGAATTCGTCAATGAGTGGGAGTGAGGGATGCAGTAAAGAAGGATTAGTGGATCGGAAATGTGATTGTCGTATCCCAAAAGAAAATCCTGTCGTTTCCATAGAAACGTTACTCGATTTAGAAGGAAATGTCTTAGAACACATAGTATTTCATAGCGACGCAATTTCCGTGTGAATTCGTCAATGTGTGGGAGTGAGAGTTGCTGTAAAGAAGGATTAGTGGATCGGAAATGAGATTATTGTATCCCAAAAGAAAATCCTGTCATTTCCATAGAAACTTTACTCGATTTAGAAGGAGACGTCATAGAACCCATAGTATTTCATAGCGACGCAATTTCCGTGTGAATTCGTCAATGAGTGGGAGTGAGGGATGCAGTAAAGAAGGATTAGTGGATCGGAAATGTGATTGTCGTATCCCAAAAGAAAATCCTGTCGTTTCCTTAGAAACGTTACTCGATTTAGAAGGAAATGTCTTAGAACACATAGTATTTCATAGCGACGCAATTTCCGTGTGAATTCGTCAATGAGTGGGAGTGAGGGATGCAGTAAAGAAGGATTAGTGGATCGGAAATGTGATTGTCGTATCCCAAAAGAAAATCCTGTCGTTTCCATAGAAACGTTACTCGATTTAGAAGGAAATGTCTTAGAACACATAGTATTTCATAGCGACGCAATATCCGTGTGAATTCGTCAATGAGTGGGAGTGAGGGATGCAGTAAAGAAGGATTAGTGGATCGGAAATGTGATTGTCGTATCCCAAAAGAAAATCCTGTCGTTTCCATAGAAACGTTACTCGATTTAGAAGGAAATGTCTTAGAACACATAGTATTTCATAGCGACGCAATTTCCGTGTGAATTCGTCAATGAGTGGGAGTGAGGGATGCAGTAAAGAAGGATTAGTGGATCGGAAATGTGATTGTCGTATCCCAAAAGAAAATCCTGTCGTTTCCATAGAAACGTTACTCGATTTAGAAGGAAATGTCTTAGAACACATAGTATTTCATAGCGACGCAATTTCCGTGTGAATTCGTCAATGTGTGGGAGTGAGAGTTGCTGTAAAGAAGGATTAGTGGATCGGAAATGAGATTATTGTATCCCAAAAGAAAATCCTGTAATTTCCATAGAAACTTTACTCGATTTAGAAGGAGAAGTCATAGAACCCATAGTATTTCATAGCGACGCAATTTCCGTGTGAATTCGTCAATGAGTGGGAGTGAGGTATGCAGTAAAGAAGGATTAGTGGATCGGAAATGTGATTGTCGTATCCCAAAAGAAAATCCTGTCGTTTCCATAGAAACGTTACTCGATTTAGAAGGAAATGTCTTAGAACACATTATATTTCATAGCGACGCAATTTCCGTGTGAATTCGTCAATGTGTGGGAGTGAGAGTTGCTGTAAAGAAGGATTAGTGGATCGGAAATGAGATTATTGTATCCCAAAAGAAAATCCTGTCATTTCCATAGAAACTTTACTCGATTTAGAAGGAGAAGTCATAGAACCCATAGTATTTCATAGCGACGCAATTTCCGTGTGAATTCGTCAATGAGTGGGAGTGAGGGATGCAGTAAAGAAGGATTAGTGGATCGGAAATGTGATTGTCGTATCCCAAAAGAAAATCCTGTCGTTTCCATAGAAACGTTACTCGATTTAGAAGGAAATGTCTTAGAACACATAGTATTTCATAGCGACGCAATTTCCGTGTGAATTCGTCAATGAGTGGGAGTGAGGGATGCAGTAAAGAAGGATTAGTGGATCGGAAATGTGATTGTCGTATCCCAAAAGAAAATCCTGTCGTTTCCATAGAAACGTTACTCGATTTAGAAGGAAATGTCTTAGAACACATAGTATTTCATAGCGACGCAATTTCCGTGTGAATTCGTCAATGAGTGGGAGTGAGGGATGCAGTAAAGAAGGATTAGTGGATCGGAAATGTGATTGTCGTATCCCAAAAGAAAATCCTGTCGTTTCCATAGAAACGTTACTCGATTTAGAAGGAAATGTCTTAGAACACATAGTATTTCATAGCGACGCAATTTCCGTGTGAATTCGTCAATGAGTGGGAGTGAGGGATGCAGTAAAGAAGGATTAGTGGATCGGAAATGTGATTGTCGTATCCCAAAAGAAAATCCTGTCGTTTCCATAGAAACGTTACTCGATTTAGAAGGAAATGTCTTAGAACACATAGTATTTCATAGCGACGCAATTTCCGTGTGAATTCGTCAATGTGTGGGAGTGAGAGTTGCTGTAAAGAAGGATTAGTGGATCGGAAATGAGATTATTGTATCCCAAAAGAAAATCCTGTCATTTCCATAGAAACTTTACTCGATTTAGAAGGAGAAGTCATAGAACCCATAGTATTTCATAGCGACGCAATTTCCGTGTGAATTCTTCAATGAGTGGGAGTGAGGGATGCAGTAAAGAATGATTAGTGGATCGGAAATGTGATTGTCGTATCCCAAAAGAAAATCCTGTCGTTTCCATAGAAACGTTACTCGATTTAGAAGGAAATGTCTTAGAACACATAGTATTTCATAGCGACGCAATTTCCGTGTGAATTCGTCAATGTGTGGGAGTGAGAGTTGCTGTAAAGAAGGATTAGTGGATCGGAAATGAGATTATTGTATCCCAAAAGAAAATCCTGTCATTTCCATAGAAACTTTACTCGATTTAGAAGGAGAAGTCATAGAACCCATAGTATTTCATAGCGACGCAATTTCCGTGTGATTTCGTCAATGAGTGGGAGTGAGGGATGCAGTAAAGAAGGATTAGTGGATCGGAAATGTGATTGTCGTATCCCAAAAGAAAATCCTGTCGTTTCCATAGAAACGTTACTCGATTTAGAAGGAAATGTCTTAGAACACATAGTATTTCATAGCGACGCAATTTCCTTGTGAATTCGTCAGTGTGTGGGAGTGAGAGTTGCTGTAAAGAAGGATTAGTGGATCGGAAATGAGATTATTGTATCCCAAAAGAAAATCCTGTCATTTCCATAGAAACTTTACTCGATTTAGAAGGAGACGTCATAGAACCCATAGTATTTCATAGCGACGCAATTTCCGTGTGAATTCGTCAATGAGTGGGAGTGAGGGATGCAGTAAAGAAGGATTAGTGGATCGGAAATGTGATTGTCGTATCCCAAAAGAAAATCCTGTCGTTTCCTTAGAAACGTTACTCGATTTAGAAGGAAATGTCTTAGAACACATAGTATTTCATAGCGACGCAATTTCCGTGTGAATTCGTCAATGAGTGGGAGTGAGCGATGCAGTAAAGAAGGATTAGTGGATCGGAAATGTGATTGTCGTATCCCAAAAGAAAATCCTGTCGTTTCCATAGAAACGTTACTCGATTTAGAAGGAAATGTCTTAGAACACATAGTATTTCATAGCGACGCAATTTCCGTGTGAATTTGTCAATGAGTGGGAGTGAGGGATGCAGTAAAGAAGGATTAGTGGATCGGAAATGTGATTGTCGTATCCCAAAAGAAAATCCTGTCGTTTCCATAGAAACGTTACTCGATTTAGAAGGAAATGTCTTAGAGCCCATAGTATTTCATAGCGACGCAATTTCCGTGTGAATTCGTCAATGAGTGGGAGTGAGGGATGCAGTAAAGAAGGATTAGTGGATCGGAAATGTGATTGTCGTATCCCAAAAGAAAATCCTGTCGCTTCCATAGAAACGTTACTCGATTTAGAAGGAAATGTCTTAGAACCCATAGTATTTCATAGCGACGCAATTTCCGTGTGTATTCGTCAATGAGTGGGAGTGAGGGATGCAGTAAAGAAGGATTAGTGGATCGGAAATGTGATTGTCGTATCCCAAAAGAAAATCCTGTCGTTTCCATAGAAACGTTACTCGATTTAGAAGGAAATGTCTTAGAACACATAGTATTTCATAGCGACGCAATTTCCGTGTGAATTCGTCAATGAGTGGGAGTGAGGGATGCAGTAAAGATGGATTAGTGGATCGGAAATGTGATTGTCGTATCCCAAAAGAAAATCCTGTCGTTTCCATAGAAACGTTACTCGATTTAGAAGGAAATGTCTTAGAACACATAGTATTTCATAGCGACGCAATTTCCGTGTGAATTCGTCAATGTGTGGGAGTGAGAGTTGCTGTAAAGAAGGATTAGTGGATCGGAAATGAGATTATTGTATCCCAAAAGAAAATCCTGTCATTTCCATAGAAACTTTACTCGATTTAGAAGGAGAAGTCATAGAACCCATAGTATTTCATAGCGACGCAATTTCCGTGTGAATTCGTCAATGAGTGGGAGTGAGGGATGCAGTAAAGAAGGATTAGTGGATCGGAAATGTGATTGTCGTATCCCAAAAGAAAATCCTGTCGTTTCCATAGATACGTTACCCGATTTGGAAGGAAATGTCTTAGAACACATAGTATTTCATAGCGACGCAATTTCCGTGTGAATTCGTCAATGAGTGGGAGTGAGGGATGCAGTAAAGAAGGATTAGTGGATCGGAAATGAGATTATTGTATCCCAAAAGAAAATCCTGTCATTTCCATAGGAACTTTACTCGATTTAGAAGGAGAAGTCATAGAACCCATAGTATTTCATAGCGACGCAATTTCCGTGTTAATTCGTCAATGAGTGGGAGTGAGGGATGCAGTAAAGAAGGATTAGTGGATCGGAAATGTGATTGTCGTATCCCAAAAGAAAATCCTGTCGTTTCCATAGAAACGTTACTCGATTTAGAAGGAAATGTCTTAGAACACATAGTATTTCATAGCGACGCAATTTCCGTGTGAATTCGTCAATGAGTGGGAGTGAGGGATGCAGTAAAGAAGGATTAGTGGATCGGAAATGAGATTATTGTATCCCAAAAGAAAATCCTGTCATTTCCATTGAAACTTTACTCGATTTAGAAGGAGAAGTCATAGAACCCATAGTATTTCATAGCGACGCAATTTCCGTGTGAATTCGTCAATGAGTGGGAGTGAGGGATGCAGTAAAGAAGGATTAGTGGATCGGAAATGTGATTGTCGTATCCCAAAAGAAAATCCTGTCGTTTCCATAGAAACGTTACTAGATTTAGAAGGAAATGTCTTAGAACACATAGTATTTCATAGCGACGCAATTTCCGTGTGAATTCGTCAATGTGTGGGAGTGAGAGTTGCTGTAAAGAAGGATTAGTGGATCGGAAATGAGATTATTGTATCCCAAAAGAAAATCCTGTCATTTCCATAGAAACTTTACTCGATTTAGAAGGAGAAGTCATAGAACCCATAGTATTTCATAGCGACGCAATTTCCGTGTGAATTCGTCAATGAGTGGGAGTGAGGGATGCAGTAAAGAAGGATTAGTGGATCGGAAATGTGATTGTCGTATCCCAAAAGAAAATCCTGTCGTTTCCATAGAAACGTTACTCGATTTAGAAGGAAATGTCTTAGAACACATAGTATTTCATAGCGACGCAATTTCCGTGTGAATTCGTCAATGTGTGGGAGTGAGAGTTGCTGTAAAGAAGGATTAGTGGATCGGAAATGAGATTATTGTATCCCAAAAGAAAATCCTGTCATTTCCATAGAAACTTTACTCGATTTAGAAGGAGACGTCATAGAACCCATAGTATTTCATAGCGACGCAATTTCCGTGTGAATTCGTCAATGAGTGGGAGTGAGGGATGCAGTAAAGAAGGATTAGTGGATCGGAAATGTGATTGTCGTATCCCAAAAGAAAATCCTGTCGTTTCCTTAGAAACGTTACTCGATTTAGAAGGAAATGTCTTAGAACACATAGTATTTCATAGCGACGCAATTTCCGTGTGAATTCGTCAATGAGTGGGAGTGAGGGATGCAGTAAAGAAGGATTAGTGGATCGGAAATGTGATTGTCGTATCCCAAAAGAAAATCCTGTCGTTTCCATAGAAACGTTACTCGATTTAGAAGGAAATGTCTTAGAACACATAGTATTTCATAGCGACGCAATATCCGTGTGAATTCGTCAATGAGTGGGAGTGAGGGATGCAGTAAAGAAGGATTAGTGGATCGGAAATGTGATTGTCGTATCCCAAAAGAAAATCCTGTCGTTTCCATAGAAACGTTACTCGATTTAGAAGGAAATGTCTTAGAACACATAGTATTTCATAGCGACGCAATTTCCGTGTGAATTCGTCAATGAGTGGGAGTGAGGGATGCAGTAAAGAAGGATTAGTGGATCGGAAATGTGATTGTCGTATCCCAAAAGAAAATCCTGTCGTTTCCATAGAAACGTTACTCGATTTAGAAGGAAATGTCTTAGAACACATAGTATTTCATAGCGACGCAATTTCCGTGTGAATTCGTCAATGTGTGGGAGTGAGAGTTGCTGTAAAGAAGGATTAGTGGATCGGAAATGAGATTATTGTATCCCAAAAGAAAATCCTGTAATTTCCATAGAAACTTTACTCGATTTAGAAGGAGAAGTCATAGAACCCATAGTATTTCATAGCGACGCAATTTCCGTGTGAATTCGTCAATGAGTGGGAGTGAGGTATGCAGTAAAGAAGGATTAGTGGATCGGAAATGTGATTGTCGTATCCCAAAAGAAAATCCTGTCGTTTCCATAGAAACGTTACTCGATTTAGAAGGAAATGTCTTAGAACACATTATATTTCATAGCGACGCAATTTCCGTGTGAATTCGTCAATGTGTGGGAGTGAGAGTTGCTGTAAAGAAGGATTAGTGGATCGGAAATGAGATTATTGTATCCCAAAAGAAAATCCTGTCATTTCCATAGAAACTTTACTCGATTTAGAAGGAGAAGTCATAGAACCCATAGTATTTCATAGCGACGCAATTTCCGTGTGAATTCGTCAATGAGTGGGAGTGAGGGATGCAGTAAAGAAGGATTAGTGGATCGGAAATGTGATTGTCGTATCCCAAAAGAAAATCCTGTCGTTTCCATAGAAACGTTACTCGATTTAGAAGGAAATGTCTTAGAACACATAGTATTTCATAGCGACGCAATTTCCGTGTGAATTCGTCAATGAGTGGGAGTGAGGGATGCAGTAAAGAAGGATTAGTGGATCGGAAATGTGATTGTCGTATCCCAAAAGAAAATCCTGTCGTTTCCATAGAAACGTTACTCGATTTAGAAGGAAATGTCTTAGAACACATAGTATTTCATAGCGACGCAATTTCCGTGTGAATTCGTCAATGAGTGGGAGTGAGGGATGCAGTAAAGAAGGATTAGTGGATCGGAAATGTGATTGTCGTATCCCAAAAGAAAATCCTGTCGTTTCCATAGAAACGTTACTCGATTTAGAAGGAAATGTCTTAGAACACATAGTATTTCATAGCGACGCAATTTCCGTGTGAATTCGTCAATGAGTGGGAGTGAGGGATGCAGTAAAGAAGGATTAGTGGATCGGAAATGTGATTGTCGTATCCCAAAAGAAAATCCTGTCGTTTCCATAGAAACGTTACTCGATTTAGAAGGAAATGTCTTAGAACACATAGTATTTCATAGCGACGCAATTTCCGTGTGAATTCGTCAATGTGTGGGAGTGAGAGTTGCTGTAAAGAAGGATTAGTGGATCGGAAATGAGATTATTGTATCCCAAAAGAAAATCCTGTCATTTCCATAGAAACTTTACTCGATTTAGAAGGAGAAGTCATAGAACCCATAGTATTTCATAGCGACGCAATTTCCGTGTGAATTCTTCAATGAGTGGGAGTGAGGGATGCAGTAAAGAATGATTAGTGGATCGGAAATGTGATTGTCGTATCCCAAAAGAAAATCCTGTCGTTTCCATAGAAACGTTACTCGATTTAGAAGGAAATGTCTTAGAACACATAGTATTTCATAGCGACGCAATTTCCGTGTGAATTCGTCAATGTGTGGGAGTGAGAGTTGCTGTAAAGAAGGATTAGTGGATCGGAAATGAGATTATTGTATCCCAAAAGAAAATCCTGTCATTTCCATAGAAACTTTACTCGATTTAGAAGGAGAAGTCATAGAACCCATAGTATTTCATAGCGACGCAATTTCCGTGTGATTTCGTCAATGAGTGGGAGTGAGGGATGCAGTAAAGAAGGATTAGTGGATCGGAAATGTGATTGTCGTATCCCAAAAGAAAATCCTGTCGTTTCCATAGAAACGTTACTCGATTTAGAAGGAAATGTCTTAGAACACATAGTATTTCATAGCGACGCAATTTCCTTGTGAATTCGTCAGTGTGTGGGAGTGAGAGTTGCTGTAAAGAAGGATTAGTGGATCGGAAATGAGATTATTGTATCCCAAAAGAAAATCCTGTCATTTCCATAGAAACTTTACTCGATTTAGAAGGAGACGTCATAGAACCCATAGTATTTCATAGCGACGCAATTTCCGTGTGAATTCGTCAATGAGTGGGAGTGAGGGATGCAGTAAAGAAGGATTAGTGGATCGGAAATGTGATTGTCGTATCCCAAAAGAAAATCCTGTCGTTTCCTTAGAAACGTTACTCGATTTAGAAGGAAATGTCTTAGAACACATAGTATTTCATAGCGACGCAATTTCCGTGTGAATTCGTCAATGAGTGGGAGTGAGCGATGCAGTAAAGAAGGATTAGTGGATCGGAAATGTGATTGTCGTATCCCAAAAGAAAATCCTGTCGTTTCCATAGAAACGTTACTCGATTTAGAAGGAAATGTCTTAGAACACATAGTATTTCATAGCGACGCAATATCCGTGTGAATTCGTCAATGAGTGGGAGTGAGGGATGCAGTAAAGAAGGATTAGTGGATCGGAAATGTGATTGTCGTATCCCAAAAGAAAATCCTGTCGTTTCCATAGAAACGTTACTCGATTTAGAAGGAAATGTCTTAGAACACATAGTATTTCATAGCGACGCAATTTCCGTGTGAATTCGTCAATGAGTGGGAGTGAGGGATGCAGTAAAGAAGGATTAGTGGATCGGAAATGTGATTGTCGTATCCCAAAAGAAAATCCTGTCGTTTCCATAGAAACGTTACTCGATTTAGAAGGAAATGTCTTAGAACACATAGTATTTCATAGCGACGCAATTTCCGTGTGAATTCGTCAATGTGTGGGAGTGAGAGTTGCTGTAAAGAAGGATTAGTGGATCGGAAATGAGATTATTGTATCCCAAAAGAAAATCCTGTAATTTCCATAGAAACTTTACTCGATTTAGAAGGAGAAGTCATAGAACCCATAGTATTTCATAGCGACGCAATTTCCGTGTGAATTCGTCAATGAGTGGGAGTGAGGTATGCAGTAAAGAAGGATTAGTGGATCGGAAATGTGATTGTCGTATCCCAAAAGAAAATCCTGTCGTTTCCATAGAAACGTTACTCGATTTAGAAGGAAATGTCTTAGAACACATTATATTTCATAGCGACGCAATTTCCGTGTGAATTCGTCAATGTGTGGGAGTGAGAGTTGCTGTAAAGAAGGATTAGTGGATCGGAAATGAGATTATAGTATCCCAAAAGAAAATCCTGTCATTTCCATAGAAACTTTACTCGATTTAGAAGGAGAAGTCATAGAACCCATAGTATTTCATAGCGACGCAATTTCCGTGTGAATTCGTCAATGAGTGGGAGTGAGGGATGCAGTAAAGAAGGATTAGTGGATCGGAAATGTGATTGTCGTATCCCAAAAGAAAATCCTGTCGTTTCCATAGAAACGTTACTCGATTTAGAAGGAAATGTCTTAGAACACATAGTATTTCATAGCGACGCAATTTCCGTGTGAATTCGTCAATGAGTGGGAGTGAGGGATGCAGTAAAGAAGGATTAGTGGATCGGAAATGTGATTGTCGTATCCCAAAAGAAAATCCTGTCGTTTCCATAGAAACGTTACTCGATTTAGAAGGAAATGTCTTAGAACACATAGTATTTCATAGCGACGCAATTTCCGTGTGAATTCGTCAATGAGTGGGAGTGAGGGATGCAGTAAAGAAGGATTAGTGGATCGGAAATGTGATTGTCGTATCCCAAAAGAAAATCCTGTCGTTTCCATAGAAACGTTACTCGATTTAGAAGGAAATGTCTTAGAACACATAGTATTTCATAGCGACGCAATTTCCGTGTGAATTCGTCAATGAGTGGGAGTGAGGGATGCAGTAAAGAAGGATTAGTGGATCGGAAATGTGATTGTCGTATCCCAAAAGAAAATCCTGTCGTTTCCATAGAAACGTTACTCGATTTAGAAGGAAATGTCTTAGAACACATAGTATTTCATAGCGACGCAATTTCCGTGTGAATTCGTCAATGTGTGGGAGTGAGAGTTGCTGTAAAGAAGGATTAGTGGATCGGAAATGAGATTATTGTATCCCAAAAGAAAATCCTGTCATTTCCATAGAAACTTTACTCGATTTAGAAGGAGAAGTCATAGAACCCATAGTATTTCATAGCGACGCAATTTCCGTGTGAATTCTTCAATGAGTGGGAGTGAGGGATGCAGTAAAGAAGGATTAGTGGATCGGAAATGTGATTGTCGTATCCCAAAAGAAAATCCTGTCGTTTCCATAGAAACGTTACTCGATTTAGAAGGAAATGTCTTAGAACACATAGTATTTCATAGCGACGCAATTTCCGTGTGAATTCGTCAATGTGTGGGAGTGAGAGTTGCTGTAAAGAAGGATTAGTGGATCGGAAATGAGATTATTGTATCCCAAAAGAAAATCCTGTCATTTCCATAGAAACTTTACTCGATTTAGAAGGAGAAGTCATAGAACCCATAGTATTTCATAGCGACGCAATTTCCGTGTGATTTCGTCAATGAGTGGGAGTGAGGGATGCAGTAAAGAAGGATTAGTGGATCGGAAATGTGATTGTCGTATCCCAAAAGAAAATCCTGTCGTTTCCATAGAAACGTTACTCGATTTAGAAGGAAATGTCTTAGAACACATAGTATTTCATAGCGACGCAATTTCCTTGTGAATTCGTCAGTGTGTGGGAGTGAGAGTTGCTGTAAAGAAGGATTAGTGGATCGGAAATGAGATTATTGTATCCCAAAAGAAAATCCTGTCATTTCCATAGAAACTTTACTCGATTTAGAAGGAGAAGTCATAGAACCCATAGTATTTCATAGCGACGCAATTTCCGTGTGAATTCGTCAATGAGTGGGAGTGAGGGATGCAGTAAAGAAGGATTAGTGGATCGGAAATGTGATTGTCGTATCCCAAAAGAAAATCCTGTCGCTTTCATAGAAACGTTACTCGATTTAGATGGAAATGTCTTAGAACACATAGTATTTCATAGCGACGCAATTTCTGTGTGAATTCGTCAATGAGTGGGAGTGAGGGATGCAGTAAAGAAGGATTAGTGGATCGGAAATGTGATTGTCGTATCCCAAAAGAAAATCCTGTCGTTTCCATAGAAACGTTACTCGATTTAGAAGGAAATGTCTTAGAACACATAGTATTTCATAGCGACGCAATTTCCGTGTGAATTTGTCAATGAGTGGGAGTGAGGGATGCAGTAAAGAAGGATTAGTGGATCGGAAATGTGATTGTCGTATCCCAAAAGAAAATCCTGTCGTTTCCATAGAAACGTTACTCGATTTAGAAGGAAATGTCTTAGAACCCATAGTATTTCATAGCGACGCAATTTCCGTGTGAATTCGTCAATGAGTGGGAGTGAGGGATGCAGTAAAGAAGGATTAGTGGATCGGAAATGTGATTGTCGTATCCCAAAAGAAAATCCTGTCGCTTCCATAGAAACGTTACTCGATTTAGAAGGAAATGTCTTAGAACCCATAGTATTTCATAGCGACGCAATTTCCGTGTGTATTCGTCAATGAGTGGGAGTGAGGGATGCAGTAAAGAAGGATTAGTGGATCGGAAATGTGATTGTCGTATCCCAAAAGAAAATCCTGTCGTTTCCATAGAAACGTTACTCGATTTAGAAGGAAATGTCTTAGAACACATAGTATTTCATAGCGACGCAATTTCCGTGTGAATTCGTCAATGAGTGGGAGTGACGGATGCAGTAAAGATGGATTAGTGGATCGGAAATGTGATTGTCGTATCCCAAAAGAAAATCCTGTCGTTTCCATAGAAACGTTACTCGATTTAGAAGGAAATGTCTTAGAACACATAGTATTTCATAGCGACGCAATTTCCGTGTGAATTCGTCAATGTGTGGGAGTGAGAGTTGCTGTAAAGAAGGATTAGTGGATCGGAAATGAGATTATTGTATCCCAAAAGAAAATCCTGTCATTTCCATAGAAACTTTACTCGATTTAGAAGGAGAAGTCATAGAACCCATAGTATTTCATAGCGACGCAATTTCCGTGTGAATTCGTCAATGAGTGGGAGTGAGGGATGCAGTAAAGAAGGATTAGTGGATCGGAAATGTGATTGTCGTATCCCAAAAGAAAATCCTGTCGTTTCCATAGATACGTTACTCGATTTGGAAGGAAATGTCTTAGAACACATAGCATTTCATAGCGACGCAATTTCCGTGTGAATTCGTCAATGAGTGGGAGTGAGGGATGCAGTAAAGAAGGATTAGTGGATCGGAAATGAGATTATTGTATCCCAAAAGAAAATCCTGTCATTTCCATAGAAACTTTACTCGATTTAGAAGGAGAAGTCATAGAACCCATAGTATTTCATAGCGACGCAATTTCCGTGTTAATTCGTCAATGAGTGGGAGTGAGGGATGCAGTAAAGAAGGATTAGTGGATCGGAAATGTGATTGTCGTATCCCAAAAGAAAATCCTGTCGTTTCCATAGAAACGTTACTCGATTTAGAAGGAAATGTCTTAGAACACATAGTATTTCATAGCGACGCAATTTCCGTGTGAATTCGTCAATGAGTGGGAGTGAGGGATGCAGTAAAGAAGGATTAGTGGATCGGAAATGAGATTATTGTATCCCAAAAGAAAATCCTGTCATTTCCATAGAAACTTTACTCGATTTAGAAGGAGAAGTCATAGAACCCATAGTATTTCATAGCGACGCAATTTCCGTGTGAATTCGTCAATGAGTGGGAGTGAGGGATGCAGTAAAGAAGGATTAGTGGATCGGAAATGTGATTGTCGTATCCCAAAAGAAAATCCTGTCGTTTCCATAGAAACGTTACTAGATTTAGAAGGAAATGTCTTAGAACACATAGTATTTCATAGCGACGCAATTTCCGTGTCAATTCGTCAATGTGTGGGAGTGAGAGTTGCTGTAAAGAAGGATTAGTGGATCGGAAATGAGATTATTGTATCCCAAAAGAAAATCCTGTCATTTCCATAGAAACTTTACTCGATTTAGAAGGAGAAGTCATAGAACCCATAGTATTTCATAGCGACGCAATTTCCGTGTGAATTCGTCAATGAGTGGGAGTGAGGGATGCAGTAAAGAAGGATTAGTGGATCGGAAATGTGATTGTCGTATCCCAAAAGAAAATCCTGTCGTTTCCATAGATACGTTACTCGATTTAGAAGGAAATGTCTTAGAACACATAGTATTTCATAGCGACGCAATTTCCGTGTGAATTCGTCAATGTGTGGGAGTGAGTGTTGCTGTAAAGAAGGATTAGTGGATCGGAAATGAGATTATTGTATCCCAAAAGAAAATCCTGTCATTTCCATAGAAACTTTACTCGATTTAGAAGGAGAAGTCATAGAACCCATAGTATTTCATAGCGACGCAATTTCCGTGTGAATTCGTCAATGAGTGGGAGTGAGGGATGCAGTAAAGAAGGATTAGTGGATCGGAAATGTGATTGTCGTATCCCAAAAGAAAATCCTGTCGTTTCCATAGAAACGTTACTCGATTTAGAAGGAAATGTCTAGAACACATAGTATTTCATAGCGACGCAATTTCCGTGTGAATTCGTCAATGTGTGGGAGTGAGAGTTGCTGTAAAGAAGGATTAGTGGATCGGAAATGAGATTATTGTATCCCAAAAGAAAATCCTGTCATTTCCATAGAAACTTTACTCGATTTAGAAGGAGAAGTCATAGAACCCATAGTATTTCATAGCGACGCAATTTACGTGTGAATTCGTCAATGAGTGGGAGTGAGGGATGCAGTAAAGAAGGATTAGTGGATCGGAAATGTGATTGTCGTATCCCAAAAGAAAATCCTGTCGTTTCCATAGAAACGTTACTCGATTTAGAAGGAAATGTCTTAGAACACATAGTATTTCATAGCGACGCAATTTCCGTGTGAATTCGTCAATGTGTGGGAGTAAGAGTTGCTGTAAAGAAGGATTAGTGGATCGGAAATGAGATTATTGTATCCCAAAAGAAAATCCTGTCATTTCCATAGAAACTTTACTCGATTTAGAAGGAGAAGTCATAGAACCCATAGTATTTCATAGCGACGCAATTTCCGTGTGAATTCGTCAATGTGTGGGAGTGGGTGATGCAGTAAAAAAGGATTAGTGGATCGGAAATGTGATTGTCGTATCCCAAAAGAAAATCCTGTCGTTTCCATAGAAACGTTACTCGATTTAGAAGGAAATGTCTTAGAACACATAGTATTTCATAGCGACGCAATTTCCGTGTGAATTCGTTAATGTGTGGGAGTGAGAGTTGCTGTAAAGAAGGATTAGTGGATGGGAGATGAGATTATTGTGTCCCAAAAGAAAATCCTGTCATTTCCATAGAAACTTTACTCGATTTAGAAGGAGAAGTCATAGAACCCATAGTATTTCATAGCGACGCAATTTCCGTGTGAATTCGTCAATGTGTGGGAGTGGGTGATGCAGTAAAAAAGGATTAGTGGATCGGAAATGTGATTGTCGTATCCCAAAAGAAAATCCTGTCGTTTCCATAGAAACGTTACTCGATTTAGAAGGAAATGTCTTAGAACACATAGTATTTCATAGCGACGCAATTTCCGTGTGAATTCGTCAATGTGTGGGAGTGAGAGTTGCTGTAAAGAAGGATTAGTGGATCGGAAATGAGATCATTGTATCCCAAAAGAAAATCCTGTCATTTCCATAGAAACTTTACTCGATTTAGAAGGAGAAGTCATAGAACCCATAGTATTTCATAGCGACGCAATTTCCGTGTGAATTCGTCAATGAGTGGGAGTGAGGGATGCAGTAAAGAAGGATTAGTGGATCGGAAATGAGATTATTGTATCCCAAATGAAAATCCTGCCATTTCCATAGAAACTTTACTCGATTTAGAAGGAGAAGTCATAGAACCCATAGTATTTCATAGCGACGCAATTTCCGTGTGAATTCGTCAATGTGTGGGAGTGGGTGACGCAGTAAAAAAGGATTAGTGGATCGGAAATGAGATTGTCGTATCCCAAAAGAAAATCCTGTCATTTCCATAGAAACTTTACTCGATTTAGAAGGAGAAGTCATAGAACCCATAGTATTTCATAGCGACGCAATTTCCGTGTGAATTCGTCAATGTGTGGGAGTGGGTGATGCAGTAAAAAAGGATTAGTGGATCGGAAATGTGATTGTCGTATCCCAAAAGAAAATCCTGTCGTTTCCATAGAAACGTTACTCGATTTAGAAGGAAATGTCTTAGAACACATAGTATTTCATAGCGACGCAATTTCCGTGTGAATTCGTCAATGTGTGGGAGTGAGAGTTGCTGTAAAGAAGGATTAGTGGATCGGAAATGAGATTATTGTATCCCAAAAGAAAATCCTGTCATTTCCATTGAAACTTTACTCGATTTAGAAGGAGAAGTCATAGAACCCATAGTATTTCATAGCGACGCAATTTCCGTGCGAATTCGTCAATGTGTGGGAGTGGGTGATGCAGTAAAAAAGGATTAGTGGATCGGAAATGTGATTGTCGTATCCCAAAAGAAAATCCTGTCGTTTCCATAGAAACGTTACTCGATTTAGAAGGAAATGTCTTAGAACACATAGTGTTTCATAGCGACGCAATTTCCGTGTGAATTCGTCAATGTGTGGGAGTGAGAGTTGCTGTAAAGAAGGATTAGTGGATCGGAAATGAGATTATTGTATCCCAAAAGAAAATCCTGTCGTTTCCATAGAAACTTTACTCGATTTAGAAGGAGAAGTCATAGAACCCATAGTATTTCATAGCGACGCAATTTCCGTGTGAATTCGTCAATGTGTGGGAGTGGGTGATGCAGTAAAAAAGGATTAGTGGATCGGAAATGAGATTGTCGTATCCCAAAAGAAAATCCTGTCATTTGCATAGAAACGTTACTCGATTTAGAAGGAAATGTCTTAGAACACATAGTATTTCATAGCGACGCAATTTCCGTGTGAATTCGTCAATGTGTGGGAGTGAGAGTTGCTGTAAAGAAGGATTAGTGGATCGGAAATGAGATTATTGTATCCCAAAAGAAAATCCTGTCATTTCAATAGAAACTTGACTCGATTTAGAAGGAGAAGTCATAGAACCCATAGTATTTCATAGCGACGCAATTTCCGTGTGAATTCGTCAATGTGTGGGAGTGGGTGATGCAGTAAAAAAGGATTAGTGGATCGGAAATGTGATTGTCGTATCCCAAAAGAAAATCCTTTCGTTTCCATAGAAACGTTACTCGACTTAGAAGGAAATGTCTTAGAACACATAGTATTTCATAGCGACGCAATTTCCGTGTGAATTCGTCAATGTGTGGGAGTGAGAGTTGCTGTAAAGAAGGATTAGTGGATCGGAAATGAGATTATTGTATCCCAAAAGAAAATCCTGTCATTTCCATAGAAACTTTACTCGATTTAGAAGGAGAAGTCATAGAACCCATAGTATTTCATAGCGACGCAATTTCCGTGTGAATTCGTCAATGTGTGGGAGTGGGTGATGCAGTAAAAAAGGATTAGTGGATCGGAAATGTGATTGTCGTATCCCAAAAGAAAATCCTGTCATTTCCATAGAAACGTTACTCGATTTAGAAGGAAATGTCTTAGAACACATAGTATTTCATAGCGACGCAATTTCCGTGTGAATTCGTCAATGTGTGGGAGTGAGAGTTGCTGTAAAGAAGGATTAGTGGATCGGAAATGAGATTATTGTATCCCAAAAGAAAATCCTGTCATTTCCATAGAAACTTTACTCGATTTAGAAGGAGAAGTCATAGAACCCATAGTATTTCATAGCGACGCAATTTCCGTGTGAATTCGTCAATGTGTGGGAGTGGGTGATGCAGTAAAAAAGGATTAGTGGATCGGAAATGTGATTGTCGTATCCCAAAAGAAAATTCTGTCGTTTCCATAGAAACGTTACTCGATTTAGAAGGAAATGTCTTAGAACACATAGTATTTCATAGCGACGCAATTTCCGTGTGAATTCGTCAATGTGTGGGAGTGAGAGTTGCTGTAAAGAAGGATTAGTGGATCGGAAATGAGATTATTGTATCCCAAAAGAAAATCCTGTCATTTCCATAGAAACTTTACTCGATTTAGAAGGAGAAGTCATAGAACCCATAGTATTTCATAGCGACGCAATTTCCGTGTGAATTCGTCAATGTGTGGGAGTGGGTGATGCAGTAAAAAAGGATTAGTGGATCGGAAATGTGACTGTCGTATCCCAAAAGAAAATCCTGTCGTTTCCATAGAAACGTTACTCGATTCAGAAGGAAATGTCTTAGAACACATAGTATTTCATAGCGACGCAATTTCCGTGTGAATTCGTCAATGTGTGGGAGTGAGAGTTGCTGTAAAGAAGGATTAGTGGATCGGAAATGAGATTATTGTATCCCAAAAGAAAATCCTGTCATTTCCATAGAAACTTTACTCGATTTAGAAGGAGAAGTCATAGAACCCATAGTATTTCATAGCGACGCAATTTCCGTGTGAATTCGTCAATGAGTGGGTGTGAGGGATGCAGTAAAGAAGGATTAGTGGATCGGAAATGAGATTATTGTATCCCAAAAGAAAATCCTGTCATTTCCATAGAAACTTTACTCGATTTAAAAGGAGAAGTCATAGAACCCATAGTATTTCATAGCGACGCAATTTCCGTGTGAATTCGTCAATGTGGGGGAGTGGGTGATGCAGTAAAAAAGTATTAGTGGATCGGAAATGAGATTGTCGTATCACCAAAGAAAATCCTGTCATTTCCATAGAAACGTTACTCGATTTAGAAGGAAATGTCTTAGAACACATAGTATTTCATAGCGACGCAATTTCCGTGTGAATTCGTCATTGTGTGGGAGTGAGAGTTGCTGTAATGAAGGGTTAGTGGATCGGAAATGAGATTATTGTATCCCAAAAGAAAATCCTGTCATTTCCATAGAAACTTTACTCGATTTAGAAGGAGAAGTCATAGAACCCATAGTATTTCATAGCGACGCAATTTCCGTGTGAATTCGTCAATGAGTGGGAGTGAGGGATGCAGTAAAGAAGGATTAGTGGATCGGAAATGAGATTATTGTATCCCAAAAGAAAATCCTGTCATTTCCATAGAAACTTTACTCGATTTAGAAGGAGAAGTCATAGAACCCATAGTATTTCATAGCGACGCAATTTCCGTGTGAATTCGTCAATGAGTGGGAGTGAGGGATGCAGTAAAGAAGGATTAGTGGATCGGAAATGTGATTGTCGTATCCCAAAAGAAAATCCTGTCGTTTCCATAGAAACGTTACTAGATTTAGAAGGAAATGTCTTAGAACACATAGTATTTCATAGCGACGCAATTTCCGTGTGAATTCGTCAATGTGTGGGAGTGAGAGTTGCTGTAAAGAAGGATTAGTGGATCGGAAATGAGATTATTGTATCCCAAAAGAAAATCCTGTCATTTCCATAGAAACTTTACTCGATTTAGAAGGAGAAGTCATAGAACCCATAGTATTTCATAGCGACGCAATTTCCGTGTGAATTCGTCAATGAGTGGGAGTGAGGGATGCAGTAAAGAAGGATTAGTGGATCGGAAATGTGATTGTCGTATCCCAAAAGAAAATCCTGTCGTTTCCATAGATACGTTACTCGATTTAGAAGGAAATGTCTTAGAACACATAGTATTTCATAGCGACGCAATTTCCGTGTGAATTCGTCAATGTGTGGGAGTGAGTGTTGCTGTAAAGAAGGATTAGTGGATCGGAAATGAGATTATTGTATCCCAAAAGAAAATCCTGTCATTTCCATAGAAACTTTACTCGATTTAGAAGGAGAAGTCATAGAACCCATAGTATTTCATAGCGACGCAATTTCCGTGTGAATTCGTCAATGAGTGGGAGTGAGGGATGCAGTAAAGAAGGATTAGTGGATCGGAAATGTGATTGTCGTATCCCAAAAGAAAATCCTGTCGTTTCCATAGAAACGTTACTCGATTTAGAAGGAAATGTCTAGAACACATAGTATTTCATAGCGACGCAATTTCCGTGTGAATTCGTCAATGTGTGGGAGTGAGAGTTGCTGTAAAGAAGGATTAGTGGATCGGAAATGAGATTATTGTATCCCAAAAGAAAATCCTGTCATTTCCATAGAAACTTTACTCGATTTAGAAGGAGAAGTCATAGAACCCATAGTATTTCATAGCGACGCAATTTACGTGTGAATTCGTCAATGAGTGGGAGTGAGGGATGCAGTAAAGAAGGATTAGTGGATCGGAAATGTGATTGTCGTATCCCAAAAGAAAATCCTGTCGTTTCCATAGAAACGTTACTCGATTTAGAAGGAAATGTCTTAGAACACATAGTATTTCATAGCGACGCAATTTCCGTGTGAATTCGTCAATGTGTGGGAGTAAGAGTTGCTGTAAAGAAGGATTAGTGGATCGGAAATGAGATTATTGTATCCCAAAAGAAAATCCTGTCATTTCCATAGAAACTTTACTCGATTTAGAAGGAGAAGTCATAGAACCCATAGTATTTCATAGCGACGCAATTTCCGTGTGAATTCGTCAATGTGTGGGAGTGGGTGATGCAGTAAAAAAGGATTAGTGGATCGGAAATGTGATTGTCGTATCCCAAAAGAAAATCCTGTCGTTTCCATAGAAACGCTACTCGATTTAGAAGGAAATGTCTTAGAACACATAGTATATCATAGCGACGCAATTTCCGTGTGAATTCGTTAATGTGTGGGAGTGAGAGTTGCTGTAAAGAAGGATTAGTGGATGGGAGATGAGATTATTGTGTCCCAAAAGAAAATCCTGTCATTTCCATAGAAACTTTACTCGATTTAGAAGGAGAAGTCATAGAACCCATAGTATTTCATAGCGACGCAATTTCCGTGTGAATTCGTCAATGTGTGGGAGTGGGTGATGCAGTAAAAAAGGATTAGTGGATCGGAAATGTGATTGTCGTATCCCAAAAGAAAATCCTGTCGTTTCCATAGAAACGTTACTCGATTTAGAAGGAAATGTCTTAGAACACATAGTATTTCATAGCGACGCAATTTCCGTGTGAATTCGTCAATGTGTGGGAGTGAGAGTTGCTGTAAAGAAGGATTAGTGGATCGGAAATGAGATCATTGTATCCCAAAAGAAAATCCTGTCATTTCCATAGAAACTTTACTCGATTTAGAAGGAGAAGTCATAGAACCCATAGTATTTCATAGCGACGCAATTTCCGTGTGAATTCGTCAATGAGTGGGAGTGAGGGATGCAGTAAAGAAGGATTAGTGGATCGGAAATGAGATTATTGTATCCCAAATGAAAATCCTGCCATTTCCATAGAAACTTTACTCGATTTAGAAGGAGAAGTCATAGAACCCATAGTATTTCATAGCGACGCAATTTCCGTGTGAATTCGTCAATGTGTGGGAGTGGGTGACGCAGTAAAAAAGGATTAGTGGATCGGAAATGAGATTGTCGTATCCCAAAAGAAAATCCTGTCATTTCCATAGAAACTTTACTCGATTTAGAAGGAGAAGTCATAGAACCCATAGTATTTCATAGCGACGCAATTTCCGTGTGAATTCGTCAATGTGTGGGAGTGGGTGATGCAGTAAAAAAGGATTAGTGGATCGGAAATGTGATTGTCGTATCCCAAAAGAAAATCCTGTCGTTTCCATAGAAACGTTACTCGATTTAGAAGGAAATGTCTTAGAACACATAGTATTTCATAGCGACGCAATTTCCGTGTGAATTCGTCAATGTGTGGGAGTGAGAGTTGCTGTAAAGAAGGATTAGTGGATCGGAAATGAGATTATTGTATCCCAAAAGAAAATCCTGTCATTTCCATTGAAACTTTACTCGATTTAGAAGGAGAAGTCATAGAACCCATAGTATTTCATAGCGACGCAATTTCCGTGCGAATTCGTCAATGTGTGGGAGTGGGTGATGCAGTAAAAAAGGATTAGTGGATCGGAAATGTGATTGTCGTATCCCAAAAGAAAATCCTGTCGTTTCCATAGAAACGTTACTCGATTTAGAAGGAAATGTCTTAGAACACATAGTGTTTCATAGCGACGCAATTTCCGTGTGAATTCGTCAATGTGTGGGAGTGAGAGTTGCTGTAAAGAAGGATTAGTGGATCGGAAATGAGATTATTGTATCCCAAAAGAAAAACCTGTCGTTTCCATAGAAACTTTACTCGATTTAGAAGGAGAAGTCATAGAACCCATAGTATTTCATAGCGACGCAATTTCCGTGTGAATTCGTCAATGTGTGGGAGTGGGTGATGCAGTAAAAAAGGATTAGTGGATCGGAAATGAGATTGTCGTATCCCAAAAGAAAATCCTGTCATTTGCATAGAAACGTTACTCGATTTAGAAGGAAATGTCTTAGAACACATAGTATTTCATAGCGACGCAATTTCCGTGTGAATTCGTCAATGTGTGGGAGTGAGAGTTGCTGTAAAGAAGGATTAGTGGATCGGAAATGAGATTATTGTATCCCAAAAGAAAATCCTGTCATTTCAATAGAAACTTGACTCGATTTAGAAGGAGAAGTCATAGAACCCATAGTATTTCATAGCGACGCAATTTCCGTGTGAATTCGTCAATGTGTGGGAGTGGGTGATGCAGTAAAAAAGGATTAGTGGATCGGAAATGTGATTGTCGTATCCCAAAAGAAAATCCTTTCGTTTCCATAGAAACGTTACTCGACTTAGAAGGAAATGTCTTAGAACACATAGTATTTCATAGCGACGCAATTTCCGTGTGAATTCGTCAATGTGTGGGAGTGAGAGTTGCTGTAAAGAAGGATTAGTGGATCGGAAATGAGATTATTGTATCCCAAAAGAAAATCCTGTCATTTCCATAGAAACTTTACTCGATTTAGAAGGAGAAGTCATAGAACCCATAGTATTTCATAGCGACGCAATTTCCGTGTGAATTCGTCAATGTGTGGGAGTGGGTGATGCAGTAAAAAAGGATTAGTGGATCGGAAATGTGATTGTCGTATCCCAAAAGAAAATCCTGTCATTTCCATAGAAACGTTACTCGATTTAGAAGGAAATGTCTTAGAACACATAGTATTTCATAGCGACGCAATTTCCGTGTGAATTCGTCAATGTGTGGGAGTGAGAGTTGCTGTAAAGAAGGATTAGTGGATCGGAAATGAGATTATTGTATCCCAAAAGAAAATCCTGTCATTTCCATAGAAACTTTACTCGATTTAGAAGGAGAAGTCATAGAACCCATAGTATTTCATAGCGACGCAATTTCCGTGTGAATTCGTCAATGTGTGGGAGTGGGTGATGCAGTAAAAAAGGATTAGTGGATCGGAAATGTGATTGTCGTATCCCAAAAGAAAATTCTGTCGTTTCCATAGAAACGTTACTCGATTTAGAAGGAAATGTCTTAGAACACATAGTATTTCATAGCGACGCAATTTCCGTGTGAATTCGTCAATGTGTGGGAGTGAGAGTTGCTGTAAAGAAGGATTAGTGGATCGGAAATGAGATTATTGTATCCCAAAAGAAAATCCTGTCATTTCCATAGAAACTTTACTCGATTTAGAAGGAGAAGTCATAGAACCCATAGTATTTCATAGCGACGCAATTTCCGTGTGAATTCGTCAATGTGTGGGAGTGTTTGATGCAGTAAAAAAGGATTAGTGGATCGGAAATGTGACTGTCGTATCCCAAAAGAAAATCCTGTCGTTTCCATAGAAACGTTACTCGATTCAGAAGGAAATGTCTTAGAACACATAGTATTTCATAGCGACGCAATTTCCGTGTGAATTCGTCAATGTGTGGGAGTGAGAGTTGCTGTAAAGAAGGATTAGTGGATCGGAAATGAGATTATTGTATCCCAAAAGAAAATCCTGTCATTTCCATAGAAACTTTACTCGATTTAGAAGGAGAAGTCATAGAACCCATAGTATTTCATAGCGACGCAATTTCCGTGTGAATTCGTCAATGAGTGGGTGTGAGGGATGCAGTAAAGAAGGATTAGTGGATCGGAAATGAGATTATTGTATCCCAAAAGAAAATCCTGTCATTTCCATAGAAACTTTACTCGATTTAAAAGGAGAAGTCATAGAACCCATAGTATTTCATAGCGACGCAATTTCCGTGTGAATTCGTCAATGTGGGGGAGTGGGTGATGCAGTAAAAAAGTATTAGTGGATCGGAAATGAGATTGTCGTATCACCAAAGAAAATCCTGTCATTTCCATAGAAACGTTACTCGATTTAGAAGGAAATGTCTTAGAACACATAGTATTTCATAGCGACGCAATTTCCGTGTGAATTCGTCATTGTGTGGGAGTGAGAGTTGCTGTAATGAAGGGTTAGTGGATCGGAAATGAGATTATTGTATCCCAAAAGAAAATCCTGTCATTTCCATAGAAACTTTACTCGATTTAGAAGGAGAAGTCATAGAACCCATAGTATTTCATAGCGACGCAATTTCCGTGTGAATTCGTCAATGTGTGGGAGTGGGTGATGCAGTAAAAAAGGATTAGTGGATCGGAAATGTGATTGTCGTATCCCAAAAGAAAATCCTGTCGTTTCCATAGAAACGTTACTCGATTTAGAAGGAAATGTCTTAGAACACATAGTATTTCATAGCTACGCAATTTCCGTGTGAATTCGTCAATGTGTGGGTGTGAGAGTTGCTGTAAAGAAGGATTAGTGGATCGGAAATGAGATTATTGTATCCCAAAAGAAAATCCTGTCATTTCCATAGAAACTTTACTCGATTTAGAAGGAGAAGTCATAGAACCCATAGTATTTCATAGCGACGCAATTTCCGTGTGAATTCGTCAATGTGTGGGAGTGGGTGATGCAGTAAAAAAGGATTAGTGGATCGGAAATGTGATTGTCGTATCCGAAAAGAAAATCCTGTCGTTTCCATAGAAACGTTACTCGATTTAGAAGGAGAAGTCATAGAACCCATAGTATTTCATAGCGACGCAATTTCCGTGTGAATTCGTCAATGTGTGGGAGTGAGAGTTGCTGTAAAGAAGGATTAGTGGATCGGAAATGAGATTATTGTATCCCAAAAGAAAATCCTGTCATTTCCATAGAAACTTTACTCGATTTAGAAGGAGAAGTCATAGAACCCATAGTATTTCATAGCGACGCAATTTCCGTGTGAATTCGTCAATGAGTGGGAGTGAGGGATGCAGTAAAGAAGGATTAGTGGATCGGAAATGAGATTATTGTATCCCAAAAGAAAATCCTGTCATTTCCATAGAAACTTTACTCGATTTAGAAGGAGAAGTCATAGAACCCATAGTATTTCATAGCGACGCAATTTCCGTGTGAATTCGTCAATGTGTGGGAGTGGGTGATGCAGTAAAAAAGGATTAGTGGATCGGAAATGTGATTGTCGTATCCCAAAAGAAAATCCTGTCGTTTCCATAGAAAAGTTACTCGATTTAGAAGGAAATGTCTTAGAACACATAGTATTTCATAGCGACGCAATTTCCGTGTGAATTCGTCAATGTGTGGGAGTGAGAGTTGCTGTAAAGAAGGATTAGTGGATCGGAAATGAGATTATTGTATCCCAAAAGAAGATCCTGTCATTTCCATAGAAACTTTACTCGATTTAGAAGGAGAAGTCATAGAACCCATAGTATTTTATAGCGACGCAATTTCCGTGTGAATTCGTCAATGAGTGGGAGTGAGGGATGCAGTAAAGAAGGATTAGTGGATCGGAAATGAGATTATTGTATCCCAAAAGAAAATCCTGTCATTTCCATAGAAACTTTACTCGATTTAGAAGGAGAAGTCATAGAACCCATAGTATTTCATAGCGACGCAATTTCCGTGTGAATTCGTCAATGTGTGGGAGTGGGTGATGCAGGAAAAAAGGATTAGTGGATCGGAAATGTGATTGTCGTATCCCAAAAGAAAATCCTGTCGTTTCCATAGAAACGTTACTCGATTTAGAAGGAAATGTCTTAGAACACATAGTATTTCATAGCGACGCAATTTCCGTGTGAATTCGTCAATGTGTGGGAGTGAGAGTTGCTGTAAAGAAGGATTAGTGGATCGGAAATGAGATTATTGTATCCCAAAAGAAAATCCTGTCATTTCCATAGAAACTTTACTCGATTTAGAAGGAGAAGTCATAGAACCCATAGTATTTCATAGCGACGCAATTTCCGTGTGAATTCGTCAATGAGTGGGAGTGGGTGATGCAGTAAAAAAGGATTAGTGGATCGGAAATGTGATTGCCGTATCCCAAAAGAAAATCCTGTCGTTTCCATAGAAACGTTACTCGATTTAGAAGGAAATGTCTTAGAACACATAGTATTTCATAGCGACGCAATTTCCGTGTGAATTCGTCAATGTGTGGGAGTGGGTGATGCAGTAAAAAAGGATTAGTGGATCGGAAATGTGATTGTCGTATCCCAAAAGAAAATCCTGTCGTTTCCATAGAAACGTTACTCGATTTAGAAGGAAATGTCTTAGAACACATAGTATTTCATAGCGACGCAATTTCCGTGTGAATTCGTCAATGTGTGGGGGTGAGAGTTGCTGTAAAGAAGGATTAGTGGATCGGAAATGAGATTATTGTATCCCAAAAGAAAATCCTATCGTTTCCATAGAAACTTTATACGATTTAGAAGGAGAAGTCATAGAACCCATAGTATTTCATAGCGACGCAATTTCCGTGTGAATTCGTCAATGTGTGGGAGTGGGTGATGCAGTAAAAAAGGATTAGTGGATCGGAAATGAGATTGTCGTATCCCAAAAGAAAATCCTGTCATTTCCATAGAAACGTTACTCGATTTAGAAGGAAATGTCTTAGAACACATAGTATTTCATAGCGACGCAATTTCCGTGTGAATTCGTCAATGTGTGGGAGTGAGAGTTGCTGTAAAGAAGGATTAGTGGATCGGAAATGAGATTATTGTATCCCAAAAGAAAATCCTGTCATTTCCATAGAAACTTTACTCGATTTAGAAGGAGAAGTCTTAGAACCCATAGTATTTCATAGCGACGCAATTTCCGTGTGAATTCGTCAATGTGTGGGAGTGGGTGATGCAGTAAAAAAGGATTAGTGGATCGGAAATGTGATTGTCGTATCCCAAAGGAAAATCCTGTCGTTTCCATAGAAACGTTACTCGATTTAGAACGAAATGTCTTAGAACACATAGTATTTCATAGCGACGCAATTTCCGTGTGAATTCGTCAATGTGTGGGAGTGAGAGTTGCTGTAAAGAAGGATTAGTGGATCGGAAATGAGATTATTGTATCCCAAAAGAAAATCCTGTCATTTCCATAGAAACTTTACTCGATTTAGAAGGAGAAGTCATAGAACCCATAGTATTTCATAGCGACGCAATTTCCGTGTGAATTCGTCAATGTGTGGGAGTGGGTGATGCAGTAAAAAAGGATTAGTGGATCGGAAATGTGATTGTCGTATCCCAAAAGAAAATCCTGTCGTTTCCATAGAAACGTTACTCGATTTAGAAGGAAATGTCTTAGAACACATAGTATTTCATAGCGACGCAATTTCCGTGTGAATTCGTCAATGTGTGGGAGTGAGAGTTGCTGTAAAGAAGGATTAGTGGATCGGAAATGAGATTATTGTATCCCAAAAGAAAATCCTGTCATTTCCATAGAAACTTTACTCGATTTAGAAGGAGAAGTCATAGAACCCATAGTATTTCATAGCGACGCAATTTCCGTGTGAATTCGTCAATGTGTGGGAGTGGGTGATGCAGTAAAAAAGGATTAGTGGATCGGAAATGTGATCGTCGTATCCCAAAAGAAAATCCTGTCGTTTCCTTAGAAACGTTACTCGATTTAGAAGGAAATGTCTTAGAACACATAGTATTTCATAGCGACGCAATTTCCGTGTGAATTCGTCAATGTGTGGGAGTGAGAGTTGCTGTAAAGAAGGATTAGTGGATCGGAAATGAGATTATTGTATCCCAAAAGAAAATCCTGTCATTTCCATAGAAACTTTACTCGATTTAGAAGGAGAAGTCATAGAACCCATAGTATTTCATAGCGACGCAATTTTTGTGTGAATTCGTCAATGTGTGGGAGTGGGTGATGCAATAAAAAAGGATTAGTGGATCGGAAATGTGACTGTCGTATCCCAAAAGAAAATCCTGTCGTTTCCATAGCAACGTTACTCGATTTAGAAGGAAATGTCTTAGAACACATAGTATTTCATAGCGACGCAATTTCCGTGTGAATTCGTCAATGTGTGGGAGTGAGAGTTGCTGTAAAGAAGGATTAGTGGATCGGAAATGAGATTATTGTATCCCAAAAGAAAATCCTGTCATTTCCATAGAAACTTTACTCGTTTTAGAAGGAGAAGTCATAGAACCCATAGTATTTCATAGCGACGCAATTTCCGTGTGAATTCGTCAATGAGTGGGAGTGAGGGATGCAGTAAAGAAGGATTAGTGGATCGGAAATGAGATTATTGTATCCCAAAAGAAAATCCTGTCATTTCCATAGAAACTTTACTCGATTTAGAAGGAGAAGTCATAGAACCCATAGTATTTCATAGCGACGCAATTTCCGTGTGAATTCGTCAATGTATGGGAGTGGGTGATGCAGTAAAAAAGGATTAGTGGATCGGAAATGAGATTGTCGTATCCCAAAAGAAAATCCTGTCATTTCCATAGAAACGTTTCTCGATTTAGAAGGAAATGTCTTAGAACACATAGTATTTCATAGCGACGCAATTTCCGTGTGAATTCGTCAATGTGTGGGAGTGAGAGTTGCTGTAAAGAAGGATTAGTGGATCGGAAATGAGATTATTGTATCCCAAAAGAAAATCCTGTCATTTCCATAGAAACTTTACACGATTTAGAAGGAGAAGTCATAGAACCCATAGTATTTCATAGCGACGCAATTTCCGTGTGAATTCGTCAATGAGTGGGCGTGAGGGATGCAGTAAAGAAGGATTAGTGGATCGGAAATGAGATTATTGTATCCCAAAAGAAAATCCTGTCATTTCCATAGAAACTTTACTCGATTTAGAAGGAGAAGTCATAGAACCCATAGTATTTCATAGCGACGCAATTTCCGTGTGAATTCGTCAATGAGTGGGAGTGAGGGATGCAGTAAAGAAGGATTAGTGGATCGGAAATGAGATTATTGTATCCCAAAAGAAAATCCTGTCATTTCCATAGAAACTTTACTCGATTTAGAAGGAGAAGTCATAGAACCCATAGTATTTCATAGCGACGCAATTTCCGTGTGAATTCGTCAATGTGTGGGAGTGGGTGATGCAGGAAAAAAGGATTAGTGGATCGGAAATGTGATTGTCGTATCCCAAAAGAAAATCCTGTCGTTTCCATAGAAACGTTACTCGATTTAGAAGGAAATGTCTTAGAACACATAGTATTTCATAGCGACGCAATTTCCGTGTGAATTCGTCAATGTGTGGGAGTGAGAGTTGCTGTAAAGAAGGATTAGTGGATCGGAAATGAGATTATTGTATCCCAAAAGAAAATCCTGTCATTTCCATAGAAACTTTACTCGATTTAGAAGGAGAAGTCATAGAACCCATAGTATTTCATAGCGCCGCAATTTCCGTGTGAATTCGTCAATGAGTTGGAGTGGGTGATGCAGTAAAAAAGGATTAGTGGATCGGAAATGTGATTGCCGTATCCCAAAAGAAAATCCTGTCGTTTCCATAGAAACGTTACTCGATTTAGAAGGAAATGTCTTAGAACACATAGTATTTCATAGCGACGCAATTTCCGTGTGAATTCGTCAATGTGTGGGAGTGGGTGATGCAGTAAAAAAGGATTAGTGGATCGGAAATGTGATTGTCGTATCCCAAAAGAAAATCCTGTCGTTTCCATAGAAACGTTACTCGATTTAGAAGGAAATGTCTTAGAACACATAGTATTTCATAGCGACGCAATTTCCGTGTGAATTCGTCAATGTGTGGGGGTGAGAGTTGCTGTAAAGAAGGATTAGTGGATCGGAAATGAGATTATTGTATCCCAAAAGAAAATCCTATCGTTTCCATAGAAACTTTATACGATTTAGAAGGAGAAGTCATAGAACCCATAGTATTTCATAGCGACGCAATTTCCGTGTGAATTCGTCAATGTGTGGGAGTGGGTGATGCAGTAAAAAAGGATTAGTGGATCGGAAATGAGATTGTCGTATCCCAAAAGAAAATCCTGTCATTTCCATAGAAACGTTACTCGATTTAGAAGGAAATGTCTTAGAACACATAGTATTTCATAGCGACGCAATTTCCGTGTGAATTCGTCAATGTGTGGGAGTGAGAGTTGCTGTAAAGAAGGATTAGTGGATCGGAAATGAGATTATTGTATCCCAAAAGAAAATCCTGTCATTTCCATAGAAACTTTACTCGATTTAGAAGGAGAAGTCTTAGAACCCATAGTATTTCATAGCGACGCAATTTCCGTGTGAATTCGTCAATGTGTGGGAGTGGGTGATGCAGTAAAAAAGGATTAGTGGATCGGAAATGTGATTGTCGTATCCCAAAGGAAAATCCTGTCGTTTCCATAGAAACGTTACTCGATTTAGAACGAAATGTCTTAGAACACATAGTATTTCATAGCGACGCAATTTCCGTGTGAATTCGTCAATGTGTGGGAGTGAGAGTTGCTGTAAAGAAGGATTAGTGGATCGGAAATGAGATTATTGTATCCCAAAAGAAAATCCTGTCATTTCCATAGAAACTTTACTCGATTTAGAAGGAGAAGTCATAGAACCCATAGTATTTCATAGCGACGCAATTTCCGTGTGAATTCGTCAATGTGTGGGAGTGGGTGATGCAGTAAAAAAGGATTAGTGGATCGGAAATGTGATTGTCGTATCCCAAAAGAAAATCCTGTCGTTTCCATAGAAACGTTACTCGATTTAGAAGGAAATGTCTTAGAACACATAGTATTTCATAGCGACGCAATTTCCGTGTGAATTCGTCAATGTGTGGGAGTGAGAGTTGCTGTAAAGAAGGATTAGTGGATCGGAAATGAGATTATTGTATCCCAAAAGAAAATCCTGTCATTTCCATAGAAACTTTACTCGATTTAGAAGGAGAAGTCATAGAACCCATAGTATTTCATAGCGACGCAATTTCCGTGTGAATTCGTCAATGTGTGGGAGTGGGTAATGCAGTAAAAAAGGATTAGTGGATCGGAAATGTGATCGTCGTATCCCAAAAGAAAATCCTGTCGTTTCCTTAGAAACGTTACTCGATTTAGAAGGAAATGTCTTAGAACACATAGTATTTCATAGCGACGCAATTTCCGTGTGAATTCGTCAATGTGTGGGAGTGAGAGTTGCTGTAAAGAAGGATTAGTGGATCGGAAATGAGATTATTGTATCCCAAAAGAAAATCCTGTCATTTCCATAGAAACTTTACTCGATTTAGAAGGAGAAGTCATAGAACCCATAGTATTTCATAGCGACGCAATTTTTGTGTGAATTCGTCAATGTGTGGGAGTGGGTGATGCAATAAAAAAGGATTAGTGGATCGGAAATGTGACTGTCGTATCCCAAAAGAAAATCCTGTCGTTTCCATAGCAACGTTACTCGATTTAGAAGGAAATGTCTTAGAACACATAGTATTTCATAGCGACGCAATTTCCGTGTGAATTCGTCAATGTGTGGGAGTGAGAGTTGCTGTAAAGAAGGATTAGTGGATCGGAAATGAGATTATTGTATCCCAAAAGAAAATCCTGTCATTTCCATAGAAACTTTACTCGTTTTAGAAGGAGAAGTCATAGAACCCATAGTATTTCATAGCGACGCAATTTCCGTGTGAATTCGTCAATGAGTGGGAGTGAGGGATGCAGTAAAGAAGGATTAGTGGATCGGAAATGAGATTATTGTATCCCAAAAGAAAATCCTGTCATTTCCATAGAAACTTTACTCGATTTAGAAGGAGAAGTCATAGAACCCATAGTATTTCATAGCGACGCAATTTCCGTGTGAATTCGTCAATGTATGGGAGTGGGTGATGCAGTAAAAAAGGATTAGTGGATCGGAAATGAGATTGTCGTATCCCAAAAGAAAATCCTGTCATTTCCATAGAAACGTTACTCGATTTAGAAGGAAATGTCTTAGAACACATAGTATTTCATAGCGACGCAATTTCCGTGTGAATTCGTCAATGTGTGGGAGTGAGAGTTGCTGTAAAGAAGGATTAGTGGATCGGAAATGAGATTATTGTATCCCAAAAGAAAATCCTGTCATTTCCATAGAAACTTTACTCGATTTAGAAGGAGAAGTCATAGAACCCATAGTATTTCATAGCGACGCAATTTCCGTGTGAATTCGTCAATGAGTGGGCGTGAGGGATGCAGTAAAGAAGGATTAGTGGATCGGAAATGAGATTATTGTATCCCAAAAGAAAATCCTGTCATTTCCATAGAAACTTTACTCGATTTAGAAGGAGAAGTCATAGAACCCATAGTATTTCATAGCGACGCAATTTCCGTGTGAATTCGTCAATGTGTGGGAGTGGGTGATGCAGTAAAAAAGGATTAGTGGATTTGAAATGTGATTGTCGTATCCCAAAAGAAAATCCTGTCGTTTCCATAGAAACGTTACTCGATTTAGAAGGAAATGTCTTAGAACACATAGTATTTCATAGCGACGCAATTTCCGTGTGAATTCGTCAATGTGTGGGAGTGAGAGTTGCTGTAAAGAAGGATTAGTGGATCGGAAATGAGATTATTGTATCCCAAAAGAAAATCCTGTCATTTCCATAGAAACTTTACTCGATTTAGAAGGAGAAGTCATAGAACCCATAGTATTTTCTAGCGACGCAATTTCCGTGTGAATTCGTCAATGAATGGGGGTGAGGGATGCAGTAAAGAAGGATTAGTGGATCGGAAATGAGATTATTGTATGCCAAAAGAAAATCCTGTCATTTCCATAGAAACTTTACTCGATTTAGAAGGAGAAGTCATAGAACCCATAGTATTTCATAGCGACGCAATTTCCGTGTGAATTCGTCAATGTGTGGGAGTGGGTGATGCAGTAAAAAAGGATTAGTGGATCGGAAATGTGATTGTCGTATCCCAAAAGAAAATCCTGTCGTTTCCATAGAAACGTTACTCGATTTAGAAGGAAATGTCTTAGAACACATAATATTTCATAGCGACGCAATTTCCGTGTGAATTCGTCAATGTGTGGGAGTGAGAGTTGCTGTAAAGAAGGATTAGTGGATCGGAAATGAGATTATTGTATCCCAAAAGAAAATCCTGTCATTTCCATAGAAACTTTACTCGATTTAGAAGGAGAAGTCATAGAACCCATAGTATTTCATAGCGACGCAATTTCCGTGTGAATTCGTCAATGAGTGGGAGTGAGGGATGCAGTAAAGAAGGATTAGTGGATCGGAAATGAGATTATTGTATCCCAAAAGAAAATCCTGTCATTTCCATAGAAACTTTACTCGATTTAGAAGGAGAAGTCATAGTACCCATAGTATTTCATAGCGACGCAATTTCCGTGTGAATTCGTCAATGTGTGGGAGTGGGTGATGCAGTAAAAAAGGAGTAGTGGATCGGAAATGAGATTGTCGTATCCCAAAAGAAAATCCTGTCGTTTCCATAGAAAAGTTACTCGATCTAGAAGGAGAAGTCATAGAACACATAGTATTTCATAGCGACGCAATTTCCGTGTGAATTCGTCAATGAGGGGGAGTGAGGGATGCAGTAAAGAAGGATTAGTGGATCGGAAATGAGATTGTCGTATACCAAAAGAAAATCCTGTCGTTTCCATAGAAACGTTACTCGATTTAGAAGGAGAAGTCATAGAACCCATAGTATTTCATAGCGACTCAATTTCTGTGTTAATTCGTCAATGTGTGGGAGTGAGGGATGCAGTAAAGAAGGATTAGTGGATCGGAAATGTGATTGTCGTATCTCAAAAGAAAATCCTGCCATTTCCATAGAAACGTTACTCGATTTAGAAGGAAATGTCTTAGAACACATAGTATTTCATAGCGACGCAATTTCCGTGTGAATTCGTCAATGTGTGGGAGTGGGTGATGCAGTAAAAAAGGATTAGTGGATCGGAAATGAGATTGTCGTATCCCAAAAGAAAATCCTGTCGTTTCCATGGAAACGTTACTCGATTCAGAAGGAGAAGTCATAGAACCCATAGTATTTCATAGCGACGCAAATCCTGTGTTAATTCGTCAATGTGAGGGAGCTAGGGATGCAATAAAGAAGCAATAGTGCATCGAGAAGGAGATACTCGTATCGCAAAAGAAAATCCTGTCGATTCCATAGAAACGTTACTCGATTTAGAAGGAAATGTCTTAGGACACATAGTATTTCATAGCGACGCAATTTCCATGTGAATTCGTCAATGTGTGGAAGTGAGGGATACAGTAAAGAAGGATTAGTGGATCGGAAATGTGATTGTCGTATCCCAAAAGAAAATCCTGTCGTTTCCATAGAAACGTTACTCGATTTAGAAGGAAATGTCTTAGAACACATAGTTTTTCATAGCGACGCAATTTCCGTGTGAATTCGTCAATGAGTGGGAGTGAGGGATGCAGTAAAGGACGATTAGTGGATCGGAAATGAGACTGTCGTATTCCGAAAGAAAATCCTATCGTTTCCATAGAAACGTTACTCGATTTAGAAGGAGAAGTCATAGAACACATAGTATTTCATAGCGACGCAATTTCCGTGTGAATTCGTCAATGAGTGGGAGTGAGGGATGCAGTAAAGAAGGATTAGTGGATCGGAAATGAGATTGTTGTATCCCAAAAGAAAATCCTGTCGTTTCCATAGAAACGTTACTCGAATTAGAAGTAAATGTCTTAGAACACATAGTATTTCATAGCGACGCAATTTCCGTGTGAATTCGTCAATGTGTGGGAGTGAGGGATGCAGTAAAGAAGGATTAGTGTATCGGAAATGAGATTGTCGTATACCAAAAGAAAATCCTGTCGTTTCCATAGAAACGTTACTCGATTTAGAAGGAGAAGTCATAGAACCCATAGTATTTCATAGCGACTCAATTTCTGTGTTAATTCGTCAATGTGTGGGAGTGAGGGATGCAGTAAAGAAGGATTAGTGGATCGGAAATGTGATTGTCGTATCTCAAAAGAAAATCCTGTCATTTCCATAGAAACGTTACTCGATTTAGAAGGAAATGTCTTAGAACACATAGTATTTCATAGCGACGCAATTTCCGTGTGAATTCGTCAATGAGTGGGAGTGAGGGATGCAGTAAAGAACGATTAGTGGATCGGAAATGAGACTGTCGTATTCCGAAAGAAAATCCTATCGTTTCCATAGAAATGTTACTCGATTTAGAAGGAGAAGTCATAGAACACATAGTATTTCATAGCGACGCAATTTCCGTGTGAATTCGTCAATGAGTGGGAGTGAGGGATGCAGTAAAGAAGGATTAGTGGATCGGAAATGAGATTGTTGTATCCCAAAAGAAAATCCTGTCGTTTCCATAGAAACGTTACTCGATTTAGAAGGAAATGTCTTAGAACACATAGTTTTTCATAGCGACGCAATTTTCGTGTGAATTCGTCAATGAGTGGGAGTGATGGGATGCAGTAAGGAACGATTAGTGGATCGGAAATGAGACTGTCATATTCCGAAAGAAAATCCTATCGTTTCCATAGAAACGTTACTCGATTTAGAAGGTGAAGTCATAGAACACATAGTATTTCATAGCGACGCAATTTCCGTGTGAATTCGTCAATGAGTGGGAGTGAGGGATGCAGTAAAGAAGGATTAGTGGATCGGAAATGAGATTGTTGTATCCCAAAAGAAAATCCTGTCGTTTCCATAGAAACGTTACTCGAATTAGAAGTAAATGTCTTAGAACACATAGTATTTCATAGCGACGCAATTTCCGTGTGAATTCGTCAATGTGTGGGAGTGAGGGATGCAGTAAAGAAGGATTAGTGGATCGGAAATGAGATTGTCGTATACCAAAAGAAAATCCTGTCGTTTCCATAGAAACGTTACTCGATTTAGAAGGAGAAGTCATAGAACCCATAGTATTTCATAGCGACTCAATTTCTGTGTTAATTCGTCAATGTGTGGGAGTGAGGGATGCAGTAAAGAAGGATTAGTGGATCGGAAATGTGATTGTCGTATCTCAAAAGAAAATCCTGTCATTTCCATAGAAATGTTACTCGATTTAGAAGGAAATGTCTTTGAACACATAGTATTTCATAGCGACGCAATTTCCGTGTGAATTCGTCAATGAGTGGGAGTGAGGGATACAGTAAAGAACGATTAGTGGATCGGAAATGAGACTGTCGTATTCCGAAAGAAAATCCTATCGTTTCCATAGAAACGTTACTCGATTTAGAAGGAGAAGTCATAGAACACATAGTATTTCATAGCGACGCAATTTCCGTGTGAATTCGTCAATGAGTGGGAGTGAGGGATGCAGTAAAGAAGGATTAGTGGATCGGAAATGAGATTGTTGTATCCCAAAAGAAAATCCTGTCGTTTCCATAGAAACGTTACTCGATTTAGAAGGAGAAGTCATAGAACCCATAGTATTTCATAGCGACTCAATTTCTGTGTTAATTCGACAATGTGTGGGAGTGAGGGATGCAGTAAAGAAGGATTAGTGGATCGGAAATGAGATTGTCGTATACCAAAAGAAAATCCTGTCGTTTCCATAGAAACGTTACTCGATTTAGAAGGAGAAGTCATAGAACACATAGTATTTCAAAGCGACGCAATTTCCGTGTGAATTTTTCAATGTGTGGAAGTGAGCGATACAGTAAAGAAGGATTAGTGGATCGGAAATGTGATTGTCGTATCCCAAAAGAAAATCCTGTCGTATCCATAGAAAGTTACTCGATTTAGAAGGAAATGTCTTAGAACACATAGTTTTTCATAGCGACGCAATTTCCGTGTGAATTCGTCAATGAGTGGGAGTGAGGGATGCAGTAAAGAACGATTAGTGGATCGGAAATGAGACTGTCGTATTCCGAAAGAAAATCCTATCGTTTCCATAGAAACGTTACTCGATTTAGAAGGAGAAGTCATAGAACACATAGTATTTCATAGCGACGCAATTTCCGTATGAATTCGTCAATGAGTGGGAGTGAGGGATGCAGTAAAGAAGGATTAGTGGATCGGAAATGAGATTGTTGTATCCCAAAAGAAAATCCTGTCGTTTCCATAGAAACGTTACTCGAATTAGAAGTATATGTCTTAGAACACATAGTATTTCATAGCGACGCAATTTCCGTGTGAATTCGTCAATGAGTGGGAGTGAGGGATGCAGTAAAGAAGGATTAGTGGATCGGAAATGAGATTGTCGTATACCAAAAGAAAATCCTGTCGTTTCCATAGAAACGTTACTCGATTTAGAAGGAGAAGTCATAGAACCCATAGTATTTCATAGCGACTCAATTTCTGTGTTAATTCGTCAATGTGTGGGAGTGAGGGATGCAGTAAAGACGGATTAGTGGATCGGAAATGTGATTGTCGTATCTCAAAAGAAAATCCTGTCATTTCCATAGAAACGTTACTCGATTTAGAAGGAAATGTCTTAGAACACATAGTATTACATTTCGACGCAATTTCCGTGTGAATTCGTCATTGTGTGGGAGTGAGGGTTGCAGTAAAGAAGGATTAGTGGATCGGAAATGAGATTGTCGTAATTCAAAAGAAAATCCTGTTGTTTCCATGGAAACGTTACTCGATTTAGAAGGAGAAGTCATAGAACCCATAGTATTTCATAGCGACGCAAATTCTGTGTTAATTCGTCAATGTGAGGGAGCTAGGGATGCAATAAAGAAACAATAGTGCATCGAGAAGGAGATACTCGTATCGCAAAAGAAAATCCTGTCGATTCCATAGAAACGTTACTCGATTTAGAAGGAAATGTCTTGGAACCCATAGTATTTCATAGCGACGCAATTTCCATGTGAATTCGTCAATGTGTGGGAGTGAGGGATGCTGTAAAGAAGGATTAGTGGATCGGAAATGTGATTGTCGTATCCCAAAAGAAAATCCTGTCGTTTCCATAGAAACGTTACTCGATTTAGAAGGAAATGTCTTAGAACACATAGTTTTTCATAGCGACGCAATTTCCGTGTGAATTCGTCAATTAGTGGGAGTGAGGGATGCAGTAAAGAACGATTAGTGGATCGGAAATGAGACTGTCGTATTCCGAAAGAAAATCCTATCGTTTCCATAGAAACGTTACTCGATTTAGAAGGAGAAGTCATAGAACACATAGTATTTCATAGCGACGCAATTTCCGTGTGAATTCGTCAATGAGTGGGAGTGAGGGATGCAGTAAAGAAGGATTAGTGGATCGGAAATGAGATTGTTGTATCCCAAAAGAAAATCCTGTCGTTTCCATAGAAACTTTACTCGAATTAGAAGTAAATGTCTTAGAACACATAGTATTTCATAGCGACGCAATTTCCGTGTGAATTCGTCAATGTGTGGGAGTGAGAGTTGCTGTAAAGAAGGATTAGTGGATCGGAAATGAGATTATTGAATCCCAAAAGAAAATCCTGTCATTTCCATAGAAACTTTACTCGATTTAGAAGGAGAAGTCATAGAACCCATAGTATTTCATAGCGACGCAATTTCCGTGTGAATTCGTCAATGAGTGGGAGTGAGGGATGCAGTAAAGAAGGATTAGTGGATCGGAAATGTGATTGTCGTATCCCAAAAGAAAATCCTGTCGTTTCCATAGAAACGTTACTCGATTTAGAAGTAAATGTCTTAGAACACATAGTATTTCATAGCGACGCAATTTCCGTGTGAATTCGTCAATGTGTGGGAGTGAGAGTTGCTGTAAAGAAGGATTAGTGGATCGGAAATGAGATTATTGAATCCCAAAAGAAAATCCTGTCATTTCCATAGAAACTTTACTCGATTTAGAAGGAGAAGTCATAGAACCCATAGTATTTCATAGCGACGCAATTTCCGTGTGAATTCGTCAATGAGTGGGAGTGAGGGATGCAGTAAAGAAGGATTAGTGGATCGGAAATGAGATTGTTGTATCCCAAAAGAAAATCCTGTCGTTTCCATAGAAACGTTACTCGAATTAGAAGTAAATGTCTTAGAACACATAGTATTTCATAGCGACGCAATTTCCGTGTGAAACCGTCAATGTGTGCTAGTGAGAGTTGCTGTAAAGAAGAATTAGTGGATCGGAAATGAGATTATTGAATCCCAAAAGAAAATCCTGTCATTTCCATAGAAACTTTACTCGATTTAGAAGGAGAAGTCATAGAACCCATACTATTTCATAGCGACGCAATTTCCGTGTGAATTCGTCAATGAGTGGGAGTGAGGGATGCAGTAAAGAAGGATTAGTGGATCGGAAATGAGATTGTTGTATCCCAAAAGAAAATCCTGTCGTTTCCATAGAAACGTTACTCGATTTAGAAGTAAATGTCTTAGAACACATAGTATTTCATAGCGACGCAATTTCCGTGTGAATTCGTTAATGTGTGGGAGTGAGAGTTGCTGTAAAGAAGGATTAGTGGATCGGAAATGAGATTATTGAATCCCAATAGAAAATTCTGTCATTTCCATAGAAACTTTACTCGATTTAGAAGGAGAAGTCATAGAACCCATAGTATTTCATAGCGACGCAATTTCCGTGTGAATTCGTCAATGAGTGGGAGTGAGGGATGCAGTAAAGAAGGATTAGTGGATCGGAAATGAGATTGTTGTATCCCAAAAGAAAATCCTGTCGTTTCCATAGAAACGTTACTCGAATTAGAAGTAAATGTCTTAGAACACATAGTATTTCATAGCGACGCAATTTCCGTGTGAATTCGTCAATGTGTGGGAGTGAGAGTTGCTGTAAAGAAGGATTAGTGGATCGGAAATGAGATTATTGAATCCCAAAAGAAAATCCTGTCATTTCCATAGAGACCTTACTCGATTTAGAAGGAGAAGTCATAGAACCCATAGTATTTCATAGCGACGCAATTTCCGTGTGAATTCGTCAATGAGTGGGAGTGAGGGATGCAGTAAAGAAGGATTAGTGGATCGGAAATGAGATTGTTGTATCCCAAAAGAAAATCCTGTCGTTTCCATAGAAACGTTACTCGATTTAGAAGTAATGTCTTAGAACACATAGTATTTCATAGCGACGCAATTTCCGTGTGAATTCGTCAATGTGTGGGAGTGAGAGTTGCTGTAAAGAAGGATTAGTGGATCGGAAATGAGATTGTTGTATCCCAAAAGAAAATCCTGTCGTTTCCATAGAAACGTTACTCGATTTAGAAGTAAATGTCTTAGAACACATAGTATTTCATAGCGACGCAATTTCCGTGTGAATTCGTCAATGTGTGGGAGTGAGAGTTGCTGTAAAGAAGGATTAGTGGATCGGAAATGAGATTATTGAATCCCAAAAGAAAATCCTGTCATTTCCATAGAAACTTTACTCGATTTAGAAGGAGAAGTCATAGTACACATAGTATTTCATAGCGACGCAATTTCCGTGTGAATTCGTCAATGAGTGGGAGTGAGGGATGCAGTAAAGAAGGATTAATGGATCGGAAATGAGATTGTTGTATCCCAAAAGAATATCCTGTCGTTTCCATAGAAACGTTACTCGAATTAGAAGGAAATGTCTTAGAACACATAGTATTTCATAGCGACGCAATTTCCGTGTGAATTCCTCAATGTGTGGGAGTGAGAGTTGCTGTAAAGAAGGATTAGTGGATCGGAAATGAGATTGTTGTATCCCAAAAGAAAATCATGTCGTTTCCATAGAAACGTTACTCGATTTAGAAGTAAATGTCTTAGAACACATAGTATTTCATAGCGACGCAATTTCCGTGTGAATTCGTCAATGTGTGGGAGTGAGAGTTGCTGTAAAGAAGGATTAGTGGATCGTAAATGAGATTGTTGTATCAAAAAAGAAAATCCTGTCGTTTCCATAGAAACGTTACTCGATTTAGAAGTAAATGTCTTAGAACACATAGTATTTCATAGCGACGCAATTTCCGTGTGAATTCGTCAATGTGTGGGAGTGAGAGTTGCTGTAAAGAAGGATTAGTGGATCGGAAATGAGATTATTGAATCCCAAAAGAAAATCCTGTCATTTCCATAGAAACTTTACTCGATTTAGAAGGAGAAGTCATAGTACACATAGTATTTCATAGCGACGCAATTTCCGTGTGAATTCGTCAATGAGTGGGAGTGAGGGATGCAGTAAAGAAGGATTAATGGATCGGAAATGAGATTGTTGTATCCCAAAAGAATATCCTGTCGTTTCCATAGAAACGTTACTCAAATTAGAAGGAAATGTCTTAGAACACATAGTATTTCATAGCGACGCAATTTCCGTGTGAATTCCTCAATGTGTGGGAGTGAGAGTTGCTGTAAAGAAGGAATAGTGGATCGGAAATGAGATTGTTGTATCCCAAAAGAAAATCATGTCGTTTCCATAGAAACGTTACTCGATTTAGAAGTAAATGTCTTAGAACACATAGTATTTCATAGCGACGCAATTTCCGTGTGAATTCGTCAATGTGTGGGAGTGAGAGTTGCTGTAAAGAAGGCTTAGTGGATCGGAAATGAGATTATTGAATCCCAAAAGAAAATCCTGTCATTTCCATAGAAACGTTACTCGATTTAGAAGGAGAAGTCATAGAATCCATAGTATTTCATAGCGACGCAATTTCCGTGTGAATTCGTCAATGAGTGGGAGTGAGGGATGCAGTAAAGAAGGATTAGTGGATCGGAAATGAGATTGTTGTATCCCAAAAGAAAATCCTGTCGTTTCCATAGAAACGTTACTCGAATTAGAAGTAAATGTCTTAGAACACATAGTATTTCATAGCGACGCAATTTCCGTGTGAATTCGTCAATGTGTGGGAGTGAGAGTTGCAGTAAAGAAGGATTAGTGGATCGGAAATGAGATTGTTGTATCCCAAAAGAAAATCCTGTCGTTTCCATAGAAACGTTACTCGATTTAGAAGTAAATGTCTTAGAACACATAGTATTTCATAGCGACGCAATTTCCGTGTGAATTCGTCAATGTGTGGGAGTGAGAGTTGCTGTAAAGAAGGATTAGTGGATCGGAAATGAAATTGTTGTATCCCAAAAGAAAATCCTGTCGTTTCCATAGAAACGTTACTCGATTTAGAAGTAAATGTCTTAGAACACATAGTATTTCATAGCGACGCAATTTCCGTGTGAATTCGTCAATGTGTGGGAGTGATAGTTGCTGTAAAGAAGGATTAGTGGATCGGAAATGAGATTATTGAATCCCAAAAGAAAATCCTGTCATTTCCATAGAAACTTTACTCGATTTAGAAGGAGAAGTCATAGAACCCATAATATTTCATAGCGACGCAATTTCCGTGTGAATTCGTCAATGAGTGGGAGTGAGGGATGCAGTAAAGAAGGATTAGTGGATCGGAAATGAGATTGTTGTATCCCAAAAGAAAATCCTGTCGTTTCCATAGAAACGTTACTCGATTTAGAAGTAAATGTCTTAGAACACATAGTATTTCATAGCGACGCAATTTCCGTGTGAATTCGTCAATGTGTGGGAGTGAGAGTTGCAGTAAAGAAGGATTAGTGGATCGGAAATGAGATTGTTGTATCCCAAAAGAAAATCCTGTCGTTTCCATAGAAACGTTACTCGATTTAGAAGTAAATGTCTTAGAACACATAGTATTTCATAGCGACGCAATTTCCGTGTGAATTCGTCAATGTGTGGGAGTGAGAGTTGCTGTAAAGAAGGATTAGTGGATCGGAAATGAGATTATTGAATCCCAAAAGAAAATCCTGTCATTTCCATAGAAACTTTACTCGATTTAGAAGGAGAAGTCATAGAACCCATAGTATTTCATAGCGACGCAATTTCCGTGTGAATTCGTCAATGAGTGGGAGTGAGGGATGCAGTAAAGAAGGATTAGTGGATCGGAAATGAGATTGTTGTATCCCAAAAGAAAATCCTGTCGTTTCCATAGAAACGTTACTCGAATTAGAAGGAAATGTCTTAGAACACATAGTATTTCATAGCGACGCAATTTCCGTGTGAATTCGTCAATGTGTGGGAGTGAGAGTTGCTGTCAAGAAGGATTAGTGGATCGGAAATGAGATTATTGAATCCCAAAAGAAAATCCTGTCATTTCCATAGAAACTTTACTCGATTTAGAAGGAGAAGTCATAGAACCCATAGTATTTCATAGCGACGCAATTTCCGTGTGAATTCGTCAATGAGTGGGAGTGAGGGATGCAGTAAAGAAGGATTAGTGGATCGGAAATGAGATTGTTGTATCCCAAAAGAAAATCCTGTCGTTTCCATAGAAACGTTACTCGATTTAGAAGTAAATGTCTTAGAACACATAGTATTTCATAGCGACGCAATTTCCGTGTGAATTCGTCAATGAGTGGGAGTGAGGGATGCAGTAAAGAAGGATTAGTGTATCGTAAATGAGATTGTTGTATCCCAAAAGAAAATCCTGTCGTTTCCATAGAAACGTTACTCGAATTAGAAGGAAATGTCTTAGAACACATAGTATTTCATAGCGACGCAATTTCCGTGTGAATTCGTCAATGTGTGGGAGTGAGAGTTGCTGTAAAGAAGGATTAGTGGATCGGAAATGAGATTGTTGTATCCCAAAAGAAAATCCTGTCGTTTCCATAGAAACGTTACTCGATTTAGAAGTAAATGTCTTAGAACACATAGTATTTCATAGCGACGCAATTTCCGTGTGAATTCGTCAATGAGTGGGAGTGAGGGATGCAGTAAAGAAGGATTAGTGGATCGGAAATGAGATTGTTGTATCCCAAAAGAAAATCCTGTCGTTTCCATAGAAACGTTACTCGAATTGGAAGGAAATGTCTTAGAACACATAGTATTTCATAGCGACGCAATTTCCGTGTGAATTCGTCAATGTGTGGGAGTGAGAGTTGCTGTAAAGAAGGATTAGTGGATCGGAAATGAGATTGTTGTATCCCAAAAGAAAATCCTGTCGTTTCCATAGAAACGTTACTCGATTTAGAAGTAAATGTCTTAGAACACATAGTATTTCATAGCGACGCAATTTCCGTGTGAATTCGTCAATGTGTGGGAGTGAGAGTTGCTGTAAAGAAGGATTAGTGGATCGGAAATGAGATTGTTGTATCCCAAAAGAAAATCCTGTCGTTTCCATAGAAACGTTACTCGATTTAGAAGTAAATGTCTTAGAACACATAGTATTTCATAGCGACGCAATTTCCGTGTGAATTCGTCAATGAGTGGGAGTGAGGGATGCAGTAAAGAAGGATTAGTGGATCGGAAATGAGATTGTTGTATCCCAAAAGAAAATCCTGTCGTTTCCATAGAAACGTTACTCGAATTAGAAGGAAATGTCTTAGAACACATAGTATTTCATAGCGACGCAATTTCCGTGTGAATTCGTCAATGTGTGGGAGTGAGAGTTGCTGTAAAGAAGGATTAGTGGATCGGAAATGAGATTGTTGTATCCCAAAAGAAAATCCTGTCGTTTCCATAGAAACGTTACTCGATTTAGAAGTAAATGTCTTAGAACACATAGTATTTCATAGCGACGCAATTTCCGTGTGAATTCGTCAATGTGTGGGAGTGAGAGTTGCTGTAAAGAAGGATTAGTGGATCGGAAATGAGATTGTTGTATCCCAAAAGAAAATCCTGTCGTTTCCATAGAAACGTTACTCGATTTAGAAGTAAATGTCTTAGAACACATAGTATTTCATAGCGACGCAATTTCCGTGTGAATTCGTCAATGAGTGTGAGTGAGGGATGCAGTAAAGAAGGATTAGTGGATCGGAAATGAGATTGTTGTATCCCAAAAGAAAATCCTGTCGTTTCCATAGAAACGTTACTCGAATTAGAAGGAAATGTCTTAGAACACATAGTATTTCATAGCGACGCAATTTCCGTGTGAATTCGTCAATGTGTGGGAGTGAGAGTTGCTGTAAAGAAGGATTAGTGGATCGGAAATGAGATTGTAGTATCCCAAAAGAAAATCCTGTCGTTTCCATAGAAACGTTACTCGATTTAGAAGTAAATGTCTTAGAACACATAGTATTTCATAGCGACGCAATTTCCGTGTGAATTCGTCAATGTGTGGGAGTGAGAGCTGCTGTAAAGAAGGATTAGTGGATCGGAAATGAGATTGTTGTATCCCAAAAGAAAATCCTGTCGTTTCCATAGAAACGTTACTCGATTTAGAAGTAAATGTCTTAGAACACATAGTATTTCATAGCGACGCAATTTCCGTGTGAATTCGTCAATGTGTGGGAGTGAGAGTTGCTGTAAAGAAGGATTAGTGGATCGGAAATGAGATTGTTGTATCCCAAAAGAAAATCCTGTCGTTTCCATAGAAACGTTACTCGATTTAGAAGTAAATGTCTTAGAACACATAGTATTTCATAGCGACGCAATTTCCGTGTGAATTCGTCAATGAGTGGGAGTGAGGGATGCAGTAAAGAAGGATTAGTGGATCGGAAATGAGATTGTTGTATCCCAAAAGAAAATCCTGTCGTTTCCATAGAAACGTTACTCGAATTAGAAGGAAATGTCTTAGAACACATAGTATTTCATAGCGACGCAATTTCCGTGTGAATTCGTCAATGTGTGGGAGTGAGAGTTGCTGTAAAGAAGGATTAGTGGATCGGAAATGAGATTGTTGTATCCCAAAAGAAAATCCTGTCGTTTCCATAGAAACGTTACTCGATTTAGAAGTAAATGTCTTAGAACACATAGTATTTCATAGCGACGCAATTTCCGTGTGAATTCGTCAATGTGTGGGAGTGAGAGTTGCTGTAAAGAAGGATTAGTGGATCGGAAATGAGATTGTTGTATCCCAAAAGAAAATCCTGTCGTTTCCATAGAAACGTTACTCGATTTAGAAGTAAATGTCTTAGAACACATAGTATTTCATAGCGACGCAATTTCCGTGTGAATTCGTCAATGTGTGGGAGTGAGAGTTGCTGTAAAGAAGGATTAGTGGATCGGAAATGAGATTGTTGTATCCCAAAAGAAAATCCTGTCGTTTCCATAGAAACGTTACTCGATTTAGAAGTAAATGTCTTACAACACATAGTATTTCATAGCGACGCAATTTCCGTGTGAATTCGTCAATGTGTGGGAGTGAGAGTTGCTGTAAAGAAGGATTAGTGGATCGGAAATGAGATTATTGAATCCCAAAAGAAAATCCTGTCATTTCCATAGAAACTTTACTCGATTTAGAAGGAGAAGTCATACAACCCATAGTATTTCATAGCGACGCAATTTCCGTGTGAATTCGTCAATGAGTGGGAGTGAGGGATGCAGTAAAGAAGGATTAGTGGATCGGAAATGAGATTGTTGTATCCCAAAAGAAAATCCTGTCGTTTCCATAGAAACGTTACTCGATTTAGAAGTAAATGTCTTAGAACACATAGTATTTCATAGCGACGCAATTTCCGTGTGAATTCGTCAATGTGTGGGAGTGAGAGTTGCTGTAAAGAAGGATTAGTGGATCGGAAATGAGATTGTTGTATCCCAAAAGAAAATCCTGTCGTTTCCATAGAAACGTTACTCGATTTAGAAGGAGAAGTCATAGAACCCATAGTATTTCATAGCGACGCAATTTCCGTGTGAATTCGTCAATGAGTGGGAGTGAGGGATGCAGTAAAGAAGGATTAGTGGATCGGAAATGAGATTGTTGTATCCCAAAAGAAAATCCTGTCGTTTCCATAGAAACTATACTCGATTTAGAAGGAGAAGTCATAGAGCCCATAGTATTTCATAGCGACGCAATTTCCGTGTGAATTCGTCAATGAGTGGGAGTGAGGGATGCAGTGAAGAAGGATTAGTGGATCGGAAATGAGATTGTTGTATCCCAAAAGAAAATCCTGTCGTTTCCATAGAAACGTTACTCGATTTAGAAGTAAATGTCTTAGAACACATAGTATTTCATAGCGACGCAATTTCCGTGTGAATTCGTCAATGTGTGGGAGTGAGAGTTGCTGTAAAGAAGGATTAGTGGATCGGAAATGAGATTGTTGTATCCCAAAAGAAAATCCTGTCGTTTCCATAGAAACGTTACTCGATTTAGAAGTAAATGTCTTAGAACACATAGTATTTCATAGCGACGCAATTTCCGTGTGAATTCGTCAATGAGTGGGAGTGAGGCATGCAGTAAAGAAGGATTAGTGGATCGGAAATGAGATTGTTGTATCCCAAAAGAAAATCCTGTCGTTTCCATAGAAACGTTACTCGAATTAGAAGTAAATGTCTTAGAACACATAGTATTTCATAGCGACGCAATTTCCGTGTGAATTCGTCAATGCGTGGGAGTGAGAGTTGCTGTAAAGAAGGATTAGTGGATCGGAAATGAGATTGTTGTATCCCAAAAGAAAATCCTGTCGTTTCCAAAGAAACGTTACTCGATTTAGAAGTAAATGTCTTAGAACACATAGTATTTCATAGCGACGCAATTTCCGTGTGAATTCGTCAATGTGTGGGAGTGAGAGATGCTGTAAAGAAGGATTAGTGGATCGGAAATGAGATTGTTGTATCCCAAAAGAAAATCCTGTCGTTTCCATAGAAACGTTACTCGATTTAGAAGTAAATGTCTTAGAACACATAGTATTTCATAGCGACGCAATTTCCGTGTGAATTCGTCAATGTGTGGGAGTGAGAGTTGCTGTAAACAAGGATTAGTGGATCGGAAATGAGATTGTTGTATCCCAAAAGAAAATCCTGTCGTTTCCATAGAAACGTTACTCGATTTAGAAGTAAATGTCATAGAACACATAGTATTTCATAGCGACGCAATTTCCGTGTGAATTCGTCAATGTGTGGGAGTGAGAGTTGCTGTAAAGAAGGATTAGTGGATCGGAAATGAGATTGTTGTATCCCAAAAGAAAATCCTGTCGTTTCCATAGAAACGTTACTCGATTTAGAAGTAAATGTCTTAGAACACATAGTATTTCATAGCGACGCAATTTCCGTGTGAATTAGTCAATGTGTGGGAGTGAGAGTTGCTGTAAAGAAGGATTAGTGGATCGGAAATGAGATTATTGAATCCCAAAAGAAAATCCTGTCATTTCCATAGAAACTTTACTCGATTTAGAAGGAGAAGTCATACAACCCATAGTATTTCATAGCGACGTAATTTCCGTGTGAATTCGTCAATGAGTGGGAGTGAGGGATGCAGTAAAGAAGGATTAGTGGATCGGAAATGAGATTGTTGTATCCCAAAAGAAAATCCTGTCGTTTCCATAGAAACGTTACTCGATTTAGAAGTAAATGTCTTAGAACACATAGTATTTCATAGCGACGCAATTTCCGTGTGAATTCGTCAATGTGTGGGAGTGAGAGTTGCTGTAAAGAAGGATTAGTGGATCGGAAATGAGATTGTTGTATCCCAAAAGAAAATCCTGTCGTTTCCATAGAAACGTTACTCGATTTAGAAGGAGAAGTCATAGAACCCATAGTATTTCATAGCGACGCAATTTCCGTGTGAATTCGTCAATGAGTGGGAGTGAGGGATGCAGTAAAGAAGGATTAGTGGATCGGAAATGAGATTGTTGTATCCCAAAAGAAAATCCTGTCGTTTCCATAGAAACTATACTCGATTTAGAAGGAGAAGTCATAGAGCCCATAGTATTTCATAGCGACGCAATTTCCGTGTGAATTCGTCAATGAGTGGGAGTGAGGGATGCAGTGAAGAAGGATTAGTGGATCGGAAATGAGATTGTTGTGTCCCAAAAGAAAATCCTGTCGTTTCCATAGAAACGTTACTCGATTTAGATGTAAATGTCTTAGAACACATAGTATTTCATAGCGACGCAATTTCCGTGTGAATTCGTCAATGTGTGGGAGTGAGAGTTGCTGTAAAGAAGGATTAGTGGATCGGAAATGAGATTGTTGTATCCCAAAAGAAAATCCTGTCGTTTCCATAGAAACGTTACTCGATTTAGAAGTAAATGTCTTAGAACACATAGTATTTCATAGCGACGCAATTTCCGTGTGAATTCGTCAATGAGTGGGAGTGAGGCATGCAGTAAAGAAGGATTAGTGGATCGGAAATGAGATTGTTGTATCCCAAAAGAAAATCCTGTCGTTTCCATAGAAACGTTACTCGAATTAGAAGGAAATGTCTTAGAACACATAGTATTTCATAGCGACGCAATTTCCGTGTGAATTCGTCAATGTGTGGGAGTGAGAGTTGCTGTAAAGAAGGATTAGTGGATCGGAAATGAGATTGTTGTATCCCAAAAGAAAATCCTGTCGTTTCCATAGAAACGTTACTCGATTTAGAAGTAAATGTCTTAGAACACATAGTATTTCATAGCGACGCAATTTCCGTGTGAATTCGTCAATGTGTGGGAGTGAGAGTTGCTGTAAAGAAGGATTAGTGGATCGGAAATGAGATTGTTGTATCCCAAAAGAAAATCCTGTCGTTTCCATAGAAACGTTACTCGATTTAGAAGTAAATGTCTTAGAACACATAGTATTTCATAGCGACGCAATTTCCGTGTGAATTCGTCAATGTGTGGGAGTGAGAGTTGCTGTAAAGAAGGATTAGTGGATCGGAAATGAGATTGTTGTATCCCAAAAGAAAATCCTGTCGTTTCCATAGAAACGTTACTCGATTTAGAAGTAAATGTCTTAGAACACATAGTATTTCATAGCGACGCAATTTCCGTGTGAATTCGTCAATGTGTGGGAGTGAGAGTTGCTGTAAAGAAGGATTAGTGGATCGGAAATGAGATTGTTGTATCCCAAAAGAAAATCATGTCGTTTCCATAGAAACGTTACTCGATTTAGAAGTAAATGTCTTAGAACACATAGTATTTCATAGCGACGCAATTTCCGTGTGAATTCGTCAATGTGTGGGAGTGAGAGTTGCTGTAAAGAAGGATTAGTGGATCGGAAATGAGATTGTTGTATCCCAAAAGAAAATCCTGTCGTTTCCATAAAAACGTTACTCGATTTAGAAGTAAATGTCTTAGAACACATAGTATTTCATAGCGACGCAATTTCCGTGTGAATTCGTCAACGTGTGGGAGTGAGAGTTGCTGTAAAGAAGGATTAGTGGATCGGAAATGAGATTATTGAATCCCAAAAGAAAATCCTGTCATTTCCATAGAAACTTTACTCGATTTAGAAGGAGAAGTCATAGAACCCATAGTATTTCATAGCGACGCAATTTCCGTGTGAATTCGTCAATGAGTGGGAGTGAGGGATGCAGTAAAGAAGGATTAGTGGATCGGAAATGAGATTGTTGTATCCCAAAAGAAAATCCTGTCGTTTCCATAGAAACGTTACTCGATTTAGAAGTAAATGTCTTAGAACACATAGTATTTCATAGCGACGCAATTTCCGTGTGAATTCGTCAATGTGTGGGAGTGAGGGATGCAGTGAAGAAGGATTAGTGGATCGGAAATGAGATTGTTGTATCCCAAAAGAAAATTCTGTCGTTTCCATAGAAACGTTACTCGATTTAGAAGTAAATGTCTTAGAACACATAGTATTTCATAGCGACGCAATTTCCGTGTGAATTCGTCAATGTGTGGAAGTGAGAGTTGCTGTAAAGAAGGATTAGTGGATCGGAAATGAGATTGTTGTATCCCAAAAGAAAATCCTGTCGTTTCCATAGAAACGTTACTCGATTTAGAAGTAAATGTCTTAGAACACATAGTATTTCATAGCGACGCAATTTCCGTGTGAATTCGTCAATGTGTGGGAGTGAGAGTTGCTGTAAAGAAGGATTAGTGGATCGGAAATGAGATTGTTGTATCCCAAAAGAAAATCCTGTCGTTTCCATAGAAACGTTACTCGATTTAGAAGTAAATGTCTTAGAACACATAGTATTTCATAGCGACGCAATTTCCGTGTGAATTCGTCAATGTGTGGGAGTGAGAGTTGCTGTAAAGAAGGATTAGTGGATCGGAAATGAGATTGTTGTATCCCAAAAGAATATCCTGTCGTTTCCATAGAAACGTTACTCGATTTAGAAGTAAATGTCTTAGAACACATGGTATTTCATAGCGACGCAATTTCCGTGTGAATTCGTCAATGAGTGGGAGTGAGGGATGCAGTAAAGAAGGATTAGTGGATCGGAAATGAGATTGTTGTATCCCAAAAGAAAATCCTGTCGTTTCCATAGAAACGTTACTCGAATTAGAAGGAAATGTCTTAGAACACATAGTATTTCATAGCGACGCAATTTCCGTGTGAATTCGTCAATGTGTGGGAGTGAGAGTTGCTGTAAAGAAGGATTAGTGGATCGGAAATGAGATTGTTGTATCCCAAAAGAAAATCCTCTCGTTTCCATAGAAACGTTACTCGATTTAGAAGTAAATGTCTTAGAACACATAGTATTTCATAGCGACGCAATTTCCGTGTGAATTCGTCAATGTGTGGGAGTGAGAGTTGCTGTAAAGAAGGATTAGTGGATCGGAAATGAGATTGTTGTATCCCAAAAGAAAATACTGTCGTATCCATAGAAACGTTACTCGATTTAGAAGTAAATGTCTTAGAACACATAGTATTTCATAGCGACGCAATTTCCGTGTGAATTCGTCAATGAGTGGGAGTGAGGGATGCAGTAAAGAAGGAATAGTGTATCGGAAATGAGATTGTTGTATCCCAAAAGAAAATCCTGTCGTTTCCATAGAAACGTTACTCGAATTAGAAGGAAATGTCTTAGAACACATAGTATTTCATAGCGACGCAATTTCCGTGTGAATTCGTCAATGTGTGGGAGTGAGAGTTGCTGTAAAGAAGGATTAGTGGATCGGAAATGAGATTGTTGTATCCCAAAAGAAAATCCTGTCGTTTCCATAGAAACGTTACTCGATTTAGAAGTAAATGTCTTAGAACACATAGTATTTCATAGCGACGCAATTTCCGTGTGAATTCGTCAATGAGTGGGAGTGAGGGATGCAGTAAAGAAGGATTAGTGGATCGGAAATGAGATTGTTGTATCCCAAAATAAAATCCTGTCGTTTCCATAGAAATGTTACTCGAATTAGAAGGAAATGTCTTAGAACACATAGTATTTCATAGCGACGCAATTTCCGTGTGAATTCGTCAATGTGTGGAAGTGAGAGTTGCTGTAAAGAAGGATTAGTGGATCGGAAATGAGATTGTTGTATCCCAAAAGAAAATCCTGTCGTTTCCATAGAAACGTTACTCGATTTAGAAGTAAATGTCTTAAAACACATGGTATTTCATAGCGACGCAATTTCCGTGTGAATTCGTCAATGAGTGGGAGTGAGGGATGCAGTAAAGAAGGATTAGTGGATCGGAAATGAGATTGTTGTATCCCAAAAGAAAATCCTGTCGTTTCCATAGAAACGTTACTCGAATTAGAAGGAAATGTCTTGGAACACATAGTATTTCATAGCGACGCAATTTCCGTGTGAATTCGTCAATGTGTGGGAGTGAGAGTTGCTGTAAAGAAGGATTAGTGGATCGGAAATGAGATTGTTGTATCCCAAAAGAAAATCCTGTCGTTTCCATAGAAACGTTACTCGATTTAGAAGTAAATGTCTTAGAACACATAGTATATCATAGCGACGCAATTTCCGTGTGAATTCGTCAATGTGTGGGAGTGAGAGTTGCTGTAAAGAAGGATTAGTGGATCGGAAATGAGATTGTTGTATCCCAAAAGAAAATCCTGTCGTTTCCATAGAAACGTTACTCGATTTAGAAGTAAATGTCTTAGAACACATAGTATTTCATAGCGACGCAATTTCCGTGTGAATTCGTCAATGAGTGGGAGTGAGGGATGCAGTAAAGAAGGATTAGTGGATCGGAAATGAGATTGTTGTATCCCAAAAGAAAATCCTGTCGTTTCCATAGAAACGTTACTCGAATTAGAAGGAAATGTCTTAGAACACATAGTATTTCATAGCGACGCAATTTCCGTGTGAATTCGTCAATGTGTGGGAGTGAGAGTTGCTGTAAAGAAGGATTAGTGGATCGGAAATGAGATTGTTGTATCCCAAAAGAAAATCCTGTCGTTTCCATAGAAACGTTACTCGATTTAGAAGTAAATGTCTTAGAACACACAGTATTTCATAGCGACGCAATTTCCGTGTGAATTCGTCAATGTGTGGGAGTGAGAGTTGCTGTAAAGAAGGATTAGTGGATCGGAAATGAGATTGTTGTATCCCAAAAGAAAATCCTGTCGTTTCCATAGAAACGTTACTCGATTTAGAAGTAAATGTCTTAGAACACATAGTATTTCATAGCGACGCAATTTCCGTGTGAATTCGTCAATGAGTGGGAGTGAGGGATGCAGTAAAGAAGGATTAGTGGATCGGAAATGAGATTGTTGTATCCCAAAAGAAAATCCTGTCGTTTCCATAGAAACGTTACTCGAATTAGAAGGAAATGTCTTAGAACACATAGTATTTCATAGCGACGCAATTTCCGTGTGAATTCGTCAATGTGTGGGAGTGAGAGTTGCTGTAAAGAAGGATTAGTGGATCGGAAATGAGATTGTTGTATCCCAAAAGAAAATCCTGTCGTTTCCATAGAAACGTTACTCGATTTAGAAGTAAATGTCTTAGAACACATAGTATTTCATAGCAACGCAATTTCCGTGTGAATTCGTCAATGTGTGGGAGTGAGAGTTGCTGTAAAGAAGGATTAGTGGATCGGAAATGAGATTGTTGTATCCCAAAAGAAAATCCTGTCGTTCCCATAGAAACGTTACTCGATTTAGAAGTAAATGTCTTAGAACACATAGTATTTCATAGCGACGCAATTTCCGTGTGAATTCGTCAATGTGTGGGAGTGAGAGTTGCTGTAAAGAAGGATTAGTGGATCGGAAATGAGTTTGTTGTATCCCAAAAGAAATTCCTGTCGTTTCCATAGAAACGTTACTCGATTTAGAAGTAAATGTCTTAGAACACATAGTATTTCATAGCGACGCAATTTCCGTGTGAATTCGTCAATGAGTGGGAGTGAGGCATGCAGTAAAGAAGGATTAGTGGATCGGAAATGAGATTGTTGTATCCCAAAAGAAAATCCTGTCGTTTCCATAGAAACGTTACTCGAATTGGAAGGAAATGTCTTAGAACACATAGTATTTCATAGCGACGCAATTTCCGTGTGAATTCGTCAATGTGTGGGAGTGAGAGTTGCTGTAAAGATGGATTAGTGGATCGGAAATGAGATTGTTGTATCCCAATAGAAAATCCTGTCGTTTCCATAGAAACGTTACTCGATTTAGAGGTAAATGTCTTAGAACACATAGTATTTCATAGCGACGCAATTTCCGTGTGAATTCGTCAATGTGTGGGAGTGAGAGTTGCTGTAAAGAAGGATTAGTGGATCGGAAATGAGATTGTTGTATCCCAAAAGAAAATCATGTCGTTTCCATAGAAACGTTACTCGATTTAGAAGTAAATGTCTTAGAACACATAGTATTTCATAGCGACCCAATTTCCGTGTGAATTCGTCAATGTGTGGGAGTGAGAGTTGCTGTAAAGAAGGATTAGTGGATCGGAAATGAGATTGTTGTATCCCAAAAGAAAATCCTGTCGTTTCCATAGAAACGTTACTCGATTTAGAAGTAAATGTCTTAGAACACATAGTATTTCATAGCGACGCAATTTCCGTGTGAATTCGTCAATGTGTGGGAGTGAGAGTTGCTGTAAAGAAGGATTAGTGGATCGGAAATGAGATTATTGAATCCCAAAAGAAAATCCTGTCATTTCCATAGAAACTTTACTCGATTTAGAAGGAGAAGTCATAGAACCCATAGTATTTCATAGCGACGCAATTTCCGTGTGAATTCGTCAATGAGTGGGAGTGAGGGATGCAGTAAAGAAGGATTAGTGGATCGGAAATGAGATTGTTGTATCCCAAAAGAAAATCCTGTCGTTTCCATAGAAACGTTACTCGATTTAGAAGTAAATGTCTTAGAACACATAGTATTTCATAGCGACGCAATTTCCGTGTGAATTCGTCAATGTGTGGGAGTGAGAGTTGCTGTAAAGAAGGATTAGTGGATCGGAAATGAGATTGTTGTATCCCAAAAGAAAATCCTGTCGTTTCCATAGAAACGTTACTCGATTTAGAAGGAGAAGTCATAGAACCCATAGTATTTCATAGCGACGCAATTTCCGTGTGAATTCGTCAATGAGTGGGAGTGAGGGATGCAGTAAAGAAGGATTAGTCGATCGGAAATGAGATTGTTGTATCCCAAAAGAAAATCCTGTCGTTTCCATAGAAACTTTACTCGATTTAGAAGGAGAAGTCATAGAACCCATAGTATTTCATAGCGACGCAATTTCCGTGTGAATTCGTCAATGAGTGGGAGTGAGGGATGCAGTGAAGAAGGATTAGTGGATCGGAAATGAGATTGTTGTATCCCAAAAGAAAATCCTGTCGTTTCCATAGAAACGTTACTCGATTTAGAAGTAAATGTCTTAGAACACATAGTATTTCATAGCGACGCAATTTCCGTGTGAATTCGTCAATGTGTGGGAGTGAGAGTTGCTGTAAAGAAGGATTAGTGGATCGGAAATGAGATTGTTGTATCCCAAAAGAAAATCCTGTCGTTCCCATAGATACGTTACTCGATTTAGAAGTAAATGTCTTCGAACACATAGTATTTCATAGCGACGCAATTTCCGTGTGAATTCGTCAATGAGTGGGAGTGAGGGATGCAGTAAAGAAGGATTAGTGGATCGGAAATGAGATTGTTGTATCCCAAAAGAAAATCCTGTCGTTTCCATAGAAACGTTACTCGATTTAGAAGTAAATGTCTTAGAACACATAGTATTTCATAGCGACGCAATTTCCGTGTGAATTCGTCAATGTGTGGGAGTGAGAGTTGCTGCAAAGAAGGATTAGTGGATCGGAAATGAGATTGTTGTATTCCAATAGAAAATCCTGTCGTTTCCATAGAAACGTTACTCGATTTAGAAGTAAATGTCTTAGAACACATAGTATTTCATAGCGACGCAATTTCCGTGTGAATTCGTCAATGAGTGGGAGTGAGGGATGCAGTAAAGAAGGATTAGTGGATCGGAAATGAGATTGTTGTATCCCAAAAGAAAATCCTGTCGTTTCCATAGAAACGTTACTCGAATTAGAAGGAAATGTCTTAGAACACATAGTATTTCATAGCGACGCAATTTCCGTGTGAATTCGTCAATGTGTGGGAGTGAGAGTTGCTGTAAAGAAGGATTAGTGGATCGGAAATGAGATTGTTGTATCCCAAAAGAAAATCCTGTCGTTTCCATAGAAACTTTACTCGATTTAGAAGGAGAAGTCATAGAACCCATAGTATTTCATAGCGACGCAATTTCCGTGTGAATTCGTCAATGAGTGGGAGTGAGGGATGCAGTAAAGAAGGATTAGTGGATCGGAAATGAGATTGTTGTATCCCAAAAGAAAATCCTGTCGTTTCCATAGAAACGTTACTCGATTTAGAAGTAAATGTCTTAGAACACATAGTATTTCATAGCGACGCAATTTCCGTGTGAATTCGTCAATGTGTGGGAGTGAGAGTTGCTGTAAAGAAGGATTAGTGGATCGGAAATGAGATTGTTGTATCCCAAAAGAAAATCCTGTCGTTTCCATAGAAACGTTACTCGATTTAGAAGTAAATGTCTTAGAACACATAGTATTTCATAGCGACGCAATTTCCGTGTGAATTCGTCAATGTGTGGGAGTGAGAGTTGCTGTAAAGAACGATTAGTGGATCGGAAATGAGATTGTTGTATCCCAAAAGAAAATCCTGTCGTTTCCATAGAAACGTTACTCGATTTAGAAGTAAATGTCTTAGAACACATAGTATTTCATAGCGACGCAATTTCCGTGTGAATTCGTCAATGTGTGGGAGTGAGAGTTGCTGTAAAGAAGGGTTAGTCGATCGGAAATGAGATTATTGTATCCCAAAAGAAAATCCTGTCGTTTCCATAGAAACGTTACTCGATTTAGAACTAAATGTCTTAGAACACATAGTATTTCATAGCGACGCAATTTCCGTGTGAATTCGTCAATGTGTGGGAGTGAGAGTTGCTGTAAAGAAGGATTAGTGGATCGGAAATGAGATTGTTGTATCCCAAAAGAAAATCCTGTCGTTTCCATAGAAACGTTACACGATTTAGAAGTAAATGTCCTAGAACACATAGTATTTCATAGCGACGCAATTTCCGTGTGAATTCGTCAATGTGTGGGAGTGAGAGTTGCAGTATAGAAGGAATAGTGTATCGGAAATGAGATTGTTGTATCCCAAAAGAAAATCCTGTCGTTTCCATAGAAACGTTACTCGAATTAGAAGGAAATGTCTTAGAACACATAGTATTTCATAGCGACGCAATTTCCGTGTGAATTCGTCAATGTGTGGGAGTGAGAGTTGCTGTAAAGAAGGATTAGTGGATCGGAAATGAGATTGTTGTATCCCAAAAGAAAATCCTGTCGTTTCCATAGAAACGTTACTCGATTTAGAAGTAAATGTCTTAGAACACATAGTATTTCATAGCGAAGCAATTTCCGTGTGAATTCGTCAATGAGTGGGAGTGAGGGATGCAGTAAAGAAGGATTAGTGGATCGGAAATGAGATTGTTGTATCCCAAAATAAAATCCTGTCGTTTCCATAGAAATGTTACTCGAATTAGAAGGAAATGTCTTAGAACACATAGTATTTCATAGCGACGCAATTTCCGTGTGAATTCGTCAATGTGTGGAAGTGAGAGTTGCTGTAAAGAAGGATTAGTGGATCGGAAATGAGATTGTTGTATCCCAAAAGAAAATCCTGTCGTTTCCATAGAAACGTTACTCGATTTAGAAGTAAATGTCTTAGAACACATGGTATTTCATAGCGACGCAATTTCCGTGTGAAATCGTCAATGAGTGGGAGTGAGGGATGCAGTAAAGAAGGATTAGTGGATCGGAAATGAGATTGTTGTATCCCAAAAGAAAATCCTGTCGTTTCCATAGAAACGTTACTCGAATTAGAAGGAAATGTCTTGGAACACATAGTATTTCATAGCGACGCAATTTCCGTGTGAATTCGTCAATGTGTGGGAGTGAGAGTTGCTGTAAAGAAGGATTAGTGGATCGGAAATGAGATTGTTGTATCCCAAAAGAAAATCCTGTCGTTTCCATAGAAACGTTACTCGATTTAGAAGTAAATGTCTTAGAACACATAGTATTTCATAGCGACGCAATTTCCGTGTGAATTCGTCAATGTGTGGGAGTGAGAGTTGCTGTAAAGAAGGATTAGTGGATCGGAAATGAGATTGTTGTATCCCAAAAGAAAATCCTGTCGTTTCCATAGAAACGTTACTCGATTTAGAAGTAAATGTCTTAGAACACATAGTATTTCATAGCGACGCAATTTCCGTGTGAATTCGTCAATGAGTGGGAGTGAGGGATGCAGTAAAGAAGGATTAGTGTATCGGAAATGAGATTGTTGTATCCCAAAAGAAAATCCTGTCGTTTCCATAGAAACGTTACTCGAATTAGAAGGAAATGTCTTAGAACACATAGTATTTCATAGCGACGCAATTTCCGTGTGAATTCGTCAATGTGTGGGAGTGAGAGTTGCTGTAAAGAAGGATTAGTGGATCGGAAATGAGATTGTTGTATCCCAAAAGAAAATCCTGTCGTTTCCATAGAAACGTTACTCGATTTAGAAGTAAATGTCTTAGAACACATAGTATTTCATAGCGACGCAATTTCCGTGTGAATTCGTCAATGAGTGGGAGTGAGGGATGCAGTAATGAAGGATTAGTGGATCGGAAATGAGATTGTTGTATCCCAAAATAAAATCCTGTCGTTCCCATAGAAATGTTACTCGAATTAGAAGGAAATGTCTTAGAACACATAGTATTTCATAGCGACGCAATTTCCGTGTGAATTCGTCAATGTGTGGAAGTGAGAGTTGCTGTAAAGAAGGATTAGTGGATCGGAAATGAGATTGTTGTATCCCAAAAGAAATTCCTGTCGTTTCCATAGAAACGTTACTCGATTTAGAAGTAAATGTCTTAGAACACATAGTATTTCATAGCGACGCAATTTCCGTGTGAATTCGTCAATGTGTGGGAGTGAGAGTTGCTGTAAAGAAGGATTAGTGGATCGGAAATGAGATTGTTGTATCCCAAAAGAAAATCCTGTCGTTTCCATAGAAACGTTACTCGATTTAGAAGTAAATGTCTTAGAACACATAGTATTTCATAGCGACGCAATTTCCGTGTGAATTCGTCAATGAGTGGGAGTGAGGGATGCAGTAAAGAAGGAATAGTGGATCGGAAATGAGATTGTTGTATCCCAAAAGAAAATCCTGTCGTTTCCATAGAAACGTTACTCGAATTAGAAGGAAATGTCTTAGAACACATAGTATTTCATAGCGACGCAATTTCCGTGTGAATTCGTCAATGTGTGGGAGTGAGAGTTGCTGTAAAGAAGGATTAGTGGATCGGAAATGAGATTGTTGTATCCCAAAAGAAAATCCTGTCGTTTCCATAGAAACGTTACTCGATTTAGAAGTAAATGTCTTAGAACACACAGTATTTCATAGCGACGCAATTTCCGTGTGAATTCGTCAATGAGTGGGAGTGAGGGATGCAGTAAAGAAGGATTAGTGGATCGGAAATGAGATTGTTGTATCCCAAAAGAAAATCCTGTCGTTTCCATAGAAACGTTACTCGAATTAGAAGGAAATGTCTTAGAACACATAGTATTTCATAGCGACGCAATTTCCGTGTGAATTCGTCAATGTGTGGGAGTGAGAGTTGCTGTAAAGAAGGATTAGTGGATCGGAAATGAGATTGTTGTATCCCAAAAGAAAATCCTGTCGTTTCCATAGAAACTTTACTCGATTTAGAAGGAGAAGTCATAGAACCCATAGTATTTCATAGCGACGCAATTTCCGTGTGAATTCGTCAATGAGTGGGAGTGAGGGATGCAGTAAAGAAGGATTAGTGGATCGGAAATGAGATTGTTGTATCCCAAAAGAAAATCCTGTCGTTTCCATAGAAACGTTACTCGATTTAGAAGTAAATGTCTTAGAACACATAGTATTTCATAGCAACGCAATTTCCGTGTGAATTCGTCAATGTGTGGGAGTGAGAGTTGCTGTAAAGAAGGATTAGTGGATCGGAAATGAGATTGTTGTATCCCAAAAGAAAATCCTGTCGTTTCCATAGAAACGTTACTCGATTTAGAAGTAAATGTCTTAGAACACATAGTATTTCATAGCGACGTAATTTCCGTGTGAATTCGTCAATGTGTGGGAGTGAGAGTTGCTGTAAAGAAGGATTAGTGGATCGGAAATGAGTTTGTTGTATCCCAAAAGAAAATCCTGTCGTTTCCATAGAAACGTTACTCGATTTAGAAGTAAATGTCTTAGAACACATAGTATTTCATAGCGACGCAATTTCCGTGTGAATTCGTCAATGAGTGGGAGTGAGGCATGCAGTAAAGAAGGATTAGTGGATCGGAAATGAGATTGTTGTATCCCAAAAGAAAATCCTGTCGTTTCCATAGAAACGTTACTCGAATTGGAAGGAAATGTCTTAGAACACATAGTATTTCATAGCGACGCAATTTCCGTGTGAATTCGTCAATGTGTGGGAGTGAGAGTTGCTGTAAAGATGGATTAGTGGATCGGAAATGAGATTGTTGTATCCCAAAAGAAAATCCTGTCGTTTCCATAGAAACGTTACTCGATTTAGAAGTAAATGTCTTAGAACACATAGTATTTCATAGCGACGCAATTTCCGTGTGAATTCGTCAATGTGTGGGAGTGAGAGTTGCTGTAAAGAAGGATTAGTGGATCGGAAATGAGATTGTTGTATCCCAAAAGAAAATCATGTCGTTTCCATAGAAACGTTACTCGATTTAGAAGTAAATGTCTTAGAACACATAGTATTTCATAGCGACGCAATTTCCGTGTGAATTCGTCAATGTGTGGGAGTGAGAGTTGCTGTAAAGAAGGATTAGTGGATCGGAAATGAGATTGTTGTATCCCAAAAGAAAATCCTTTCGTTTCCATAGAAACGTTACTCGATTTAGAAGTAAATGTCTTAGAACACATAGTATTTCATAGCGACGCAATTTCCGTGTGAATTCGTCAATGTGTGGGAGTGAGAGTTGCTGTAAAGAAGGATTAGTGGATCGGAAATGAGATTATTGAATCCCAAAAGAAAATCCTGTCATTTCCATAGAAACTTTACTCGATTTAGAAGGAGAAGTCATAGAACCCATAGTATTTCATAGCGACGCAATTTCCGTGTGAATTCGTCAATGAGTGGGAGTGAGGGATGCAGTAAAGAAGGATTAGTGGATCGGAAATGAGATTGTTGTATCCCAAAAGAAAATCCTGTCGTTTCCATAGAAACGTTACTCGATTTAGAAGTAAATGTCTTAGAACACATAGTATTTCATAGCGACGCAATTTCCGTGTGAATTCGTCAATGTGTGGGAGTGAGAGTTGCTGTAAAGAAGGATTAGTGGATCGGAAATGAGATTGTTGTATCCCAAAAGAAAATCCTGAGGTTTCCATAGAAACGTTACTCGATTTAGAAGGAGAAGTCATAGAACCCATAGTATTTCATAGCGACGCAATTTCCGTGTGAATTCGTCAATGAGTGGGAGTGAGGGATGCAGTAAAGAAGGATTAGTGGATCGGAAATGAGATTGTTGTATCCCAAAAGAAAATCCTGTCGTTTCCATAGAAACTTTACTCGATTTAGAAGGAGAAGTCATAGAACCCATAGTATTTCATAGCGACGCAATTTCCGTGTGAATTCGTCAATGAGTGGGAGTGAGGGATGCTGTGAAGAAGGATTAGTGGATCGGAAATGAGATTGTTGTATCCCAAAAGAAAATCCTGTCGTTTCCATAGAAACGTTACTCGATTTAGAAGTAAATGTCTTAGAACACATAGTATTTCATAGCGACGCAATTTCCGTGTGAATTCGTCAATGTGTGGGAGTGAGAGTTGCTGTAAAGAAGGATTAGTGGATCGGAAATGAGATTGTTGTATCCCAAAAGAAAATCCTGTCGTTCCCATAGATACGTTACTCGATTTAGAAGTAAATGTCTTAGAACACACAGTATCTCATAGCGACGCAATTTCCGTGTGAATTCGTCAATGAGTGGGAGTGAGGGATGCAGTAAAGAAGGATTAGTGGATCGGAAATGAGATTGTTGTATCCCAAAAGAAAATCCTGTCGTTTCCATAGAAACGTTACTCGATTTAGAAGTAAATGTCTTAGAACACATTGTATTTCATAGCGACGCAATTTCCGTGTGAATTCGTCAACGTGTGGGAGTGAGAGTTGCTGTAAAGAAGGATTAGTGGATCGGAAATGAGATTGTTGTATCCCAAAAGAAAATCCTGTCGTTTCCATAGAAACGTTACTCGATTTAGAAGTAAATGTCTTAGAACACATAGTATTTCATGGCGACGCAATTTCCGTGTGAATTCGTCAATGAGTGGGAGTGAGGGATGCAGTAAAGAAGGATTAGTGGATCGGAAATGAGATTGTTGTATCCCAAAAGAAAATCCTGTCGTTTCCATAGAAACGTTACTCGAATTAGAAGGAAATGTCTTAGAACACATAGTATTTCATAGCGACGCAATTTCCGTGTGAATTCGTCAGTGTGTGGGAGTGAGAGTTGCTGTAAAGAAGGATTAGTGGATCGGAAATGAGATTGTTGTATCCCAAAAGAAAATCCTGTCGTTTCCATAGAAACGTTACTCGATTTAGAAGTAAATGTCTTAGAACACATAGTATTTCATAGCGACGCAATTTCCGTGTGAATTCGTCAATGTGTGGGAGTGAGATTTGCTGTAAAGAAGGATTAGTGGATCGGAAATGAGATTATTGATTCCCAAAAGAAAATCCTGTCATTTCCATAGAAACTTTACTCGATTTAGAAGGAGAAGTCATAGAACCCATAGTATTTCATAGCGACGCAATATCCGTGTGAATTCGTCAATGAGTGGGAGTGAGGGATGCAGTAAAGAAGGATTAGTGGATCGGAAATGAGATTGTTGTATCCCAAAAGAAAATCCTGTCGTTTCCATAGAAACGTTACTCGATTTAGAAGTAAATGTCTTAGAACACATAGTATTTCATAGCGACGCAATTTCCGTGTGAATTCGTCAATGTGTGGGAGTGAGAGTTGCTGTAAAGAAGGATTAGTGGATCGGAAATGAGATTGTTGTATCCCAAAAGAAAATCCTGTCGTTTCCATAGAAACGTTACTCGATTTAGAAGTAAATGTCTTAGAACACATAGTATTTCATAGCGACGCAATTTCCGTGTGAATTCGTCAATGTGTGGGAGTGAGAGTTGCTGTAAAGAACGATTAGTGGATCGGAAATGAGATTGTTGTATCCCAAAAGAAAATCCTGTCGTTTCCATAGAAACGTTACTCGATTTAGAAGTAAATGTCTTAGAACACATAGTATTTCATAGCGACGCAATTTCCGTGTGAATAAGTCAATGTGTGGGAGTGAGAGTTGCTGTAAAGAAGGATTAGTGGATCGGAAATGAGATTATTGTATCCCAAAAGAAAATCCTGTCGTTTCCATAGAAACGTTACTCGATTTAGAAGTAAATGTCTTAGAACACATAGTATTTCATAGCGACGCAATTTCCGTGCTAATTCGTCAATGTGTGGGAGTGAGAGTTGCTGTAAAGAAGGATTAGTGGATCGGAAATGAGATTGTTGTATCCCAAAAGAAAATCCTGTCGTTTCCATAGAAACGTTACTCGATTTAGAAGTAAATGTCTTAGAACACATAGTATTTCATAGCGACGCAATTTCCGTGTGAATTCGTCAATGTGTGGGAGTGAGAGTTGCTGTAAAGAAGGATTAGTGGATCGGAAATGAGATTGTTGTTTCCCAAAAGAAAATCCTGTCGTTTCCATAGAAACGTTACTCGCATTAGAAGTAAATGTCTTAGAACACATAGTATTTCATAGCGACGCAATTTCCGTGTGAATTCGTCAATGAGTGGGAGTGAGGGATGCAGTAAATAAGGATTAGTGGATCGGAAATGAGATTGTTGTATCCCAAAAGAAAATCCTGTCGTTTCCATAGAAACGTTACTCGATTTAGAAGTAAATGTCTTAGAACACATAGTATTTCATAGCGACGCAATTTCCGTGTGAATTCGTCAATGTGTGGGAGTGAAAGTTGCTGTAAAGAAGGATTACTGGATCGGAAATGAGATTGTTGTATCCCAAAAGAAAATCCTGTCGTTTCCATAGAAACGTTACTCGATTTAGAAGTAAATGTCTTAGAACACATAGTATTTCATAGCGACGCAATTTCCGTGTGAATTCGTCAATGTGTGGGAGTGAGAGTTGCTGTAAAGAAAGATTAGTGGATCGGAAATGAGATTGTTGTATCCCAAAAGAAAATCCTGTCGTTTCCATAGAAACGTTACTCGATTTAGAAGTAAATGTCTTAGAACACATAGTATTTCATAGCGACGCAATTTCCGTGTGAATTCGTCAATGTGTGGGAGTGAGAGATGCTGTAAAGAAGGATTAGTGGATCGGAAATGAGATTGTTGTATCCCAAAATAAAATCCTGTCGTTTCCATAGAAACGTTACTCGAATTAGAAGGAAATGTCTTAGAACACATAGTATTTCATAGCGACGCAATTTCCGTGTGAATTCGTCAATGTGTGGGAGTGAGGGATGCAGTAAAGAAGGATTAGTGGATCGGAAATGAGATTGTTGTATCCCAAAAGAAAATCCTGTCGTTTCCATAGAAACGTTACTCGATTTAGAAGTAAATGTCTTAGAACACATAGTATTTCATAGCGACGCAATTTCCGTGTGAATTCGTCAATGTGTGGGAGTGAGAGTTGCTGTAAAGAAGGATTAGTGGATCGGAAATTAGACTATTGAATCCCAAAAGAAAATCCTGTCATTTCCATAGAAACTTTACTCGATTTAGAAGGAGAAGTCATAGAACCCATAGTATTTCATAGCGACGCAGATTCCGTGTGAATTCGTCAATGAGTGGGAGTGAGGGATGCAGTAAAGAAGGATTAGTGGATCGGAAATGAGATTGTTGTATCCCAAAAGAAAATCCTGTCGTTTCCATAGAAACGTTACTCGATTTAGAAGTAAATGTCTTAGAACACATAGTATTTCATAGCGACGCAATTTCCGTGTGAATTCGTCAATGTGTGGGAGTGAGGGTTGCTGTAAAGAAGGATTAGTGGATCGGAAATGAGATTGTTGTATCCCAAAAGAAAATCCTGTCGTTTCCATAGAAACGTTACTCGAATTAGAAGGAAATGTCTTAGAACACATAGTATTTCATAGCGACGCAATTTCCGTGTGAATTCGTCAATGTGTGGGAGTGAGAGTTGCTGTAAAGAAGGATTAGTGGATCGGAAATGAGATTATTGAATCCCAAAAGAAAATCCTGTCATTTCCATAGAAACTTTACTCGATTTAGAAGGAGAAGTCATAGAACCCATAGTATTTCATAGCGACTCAATTTCCGTGTGAATTCGTCAATGAGTGGGAGTGAGGGATGCAGTAAAGAAGGATTAGTGGATCGGAAATGAGATTGTTGTATCCCAAAAGAAAATCCTGTCGTTTCCATAGAAACGTTACTCGAATTAGAAGGAAATGTCTTAGAACACATAGTATTTCATAGCGACGCAATTTCCGTGTGAATTCGTCAATGTGTGGGAGTGAGAGTTGCTGTAAAGAAGGATTAGTGGATCGGAAATGAGATTGTTGTATCCCAAAAGAAAATCCTGTCGTTTCCATAGAAACGTTACTCGATTTAGAAGTAAATGTCTTAGAACACATAGTATTTCATAGCGACGCAATTTCCGTGTGAATTCGTCAATGTGTGGGAGTGAGAGTTGCTTTAAAGAAGGATTAGTGGATCGGAAATGAGATTATTGAATCCCAAAAGAAAATCCTGTCATTTCCATAGAAACTTTACTCGATTTAGAAGGAGAAGTCATAGAACCCATAGTATTTCATAGCGACGCAATTTCCGTGTGAATTCGTCAATGAGTGGGAGTGAGGGATGCAGTAAAGAAGGATTAGTGGATCGGAAATGAGATTGTTGTATCCCAAAAGAAAATCCTGTCGTTTCCATAGAAACGTTACTCGATTTAGAAGTAAATGTCTTAGAACACATAGTATTTCATAGCGACGCAATTTCCGTGTGAATTCGTCAATGTGTGGGAGTGAGAGTTGCTGTAAAGAAGGATTAGTGGATCGGAAATGAGATTGTTGTATCCCAAAAGAAAATCCTGTCGTTTCCATAGAAACGTTACTCGATTTAGAAGTAAATGTCTTAGAACACATAGTATTTCATAGCGACGCAATTTCCGTGTGAATTCGTCAATGTGTGGGAGTGAGAGTTGCTGTAAAGAAAGATTAGTGGATCGGAAATGAGATTATTGAATCCCAAAAGAAAATCCTGTCATTTCCATAGAAACTTTACTCGATTTAGAAGGAGAAGTCATAGAACCCATAGTATTTCATAGCGACGCAATTTCCGTGTGAATTCGTCAATGAGTGGGAGTGAGGGATGCAGTAAAGAAGGATTAGTGGATCGGAAATGAGATTGTTGTATCCCAAAAGAAAATCCTGTCGTTTCCATAGAAACGTTACTCGAATTAGAAGGAAATGTCTTAGAACACATGGTATTTCATAGCGACGCAATTTCCGTGTGAATTCGTCAATGTGTGGGAGTGAGAGTTGCTGTAAAGAAGGATTAGTGGATCGGAAATGAGATTATTGAATCCCAAAAGAAAATCCTGTCATTTCCATAGAAACTTTACTCGATTTAGAAGGAGAAGTCATAGAACCCATAGTATTTCATAGCGTCTCAATTTCCGTGTGAATTCGTCAATGAGTGGGAGTGAGGGATGCAGTAAAGAAGGATTAGTGGATCGGAAATGAGATTGTTGTATCCCAAAAGAAAATCCTGTCGTTTCCATAGAAACGTTACTCGATTTAGAAGGAAATGTCTTAGAACACATAGTATTTCATAGCGACGCAATTTCCGTGTGAATTCGTCATTGTGTGGGAGTGAGGGATGCAGTAAAGAAGGATTAGTGGATCGGAAATGAGATTGTCGTATCCCAAAAGAAAATCCTGTCGTTTCCATAGAAACGTTACTCGATTTAGAAGGAGAAGTCATAGAACACATAGTATTTCATAGCGACGCAATTTCCGTGTGAATTCGTCAATGAGTGGGAGTGAGGGATGCAGTAAAGAAGGATTAGTGGATCGGAAATGTGATTGTCGTATCCCAAAAGAAAATCCTGTCGTTTCCATAGAAACGTTACTCGATTTAGAAGTAAATGTCTTAGAACACATAGTACTTCATAGCGACGCAATTTCCGTGTGAATTCGTCAATGTGTGGGAGTGAGAGTTGCTGTAAAGAAGGATTAGTGGATCGGAAATGAGATTATTGAATCCCAAAAGAAAATCCTGTCATTTCCATAGAAACTTTACTCGATTTAGAAGGAGAAGTCATAGAACACATAGTATTTCATAGCGACGCAATTTCCGTGTGAATTCGTCAATGAGTGGGAGTGAGGGATGCAGTAAAGAAGGATTAGTGGATCGGAAATGAGATTGTTGTATCCCAAAAGAAAATCCTGTCGTTTCCATAGAAACGTTACTCGAATTAGAAGTAAATGTCTTAGAACACATAGTATTTCATAGCGACGCAATTTCCGTGTGAATTCGTCAATGTGTGGGAGTGAGAGTTGCTGTAAAGAAGGATTAGTGGATCGGAAATGAGATTATTGAATCCCAAAAGAAAATCCTGTCATTTCCATAGAAACTTTACTCGATTTAGAAGGAGAAGTCATAGAACCCATAGTATTTCATAGCGACGCAATTTCCGTGTGAATTCGTCAATGAGTGGGAGTGAGGGATGCAGTAAAGAAGGATTAGTGGATCGGAAATGAGATTGTTGTATCCCAAAAGAAAATCCTGTCGTTTCCATAGAAACGTTACTCGAATTAGAAGGAAATGTCTTAGAACACATAGTATTTCATAGCGACGCAATTTCCGTGTGAATTCGTCAATGTGTGGGAGTGAGGGATGCAGTAAAGAAGGATTAGTGGATCGGAAATGAGATTGTTGTATCCCAAAAGAAAATCCTGTCGTTTCCATAGGAACGTTACTCGATTTAGAAGTAAATGTCTTAGAACACATAGTATTTCATAGCGACGCAATTTCCGTGTGAATTCGTCAATGTGTGGGAGTGAGAGTTGCTGTAAAGAAGGATTAGTGGATCGGAAATGAGATTATTGAATCCCAAAAGAAAATCCTGTCATTTCCATAGAAACTTTACTCGATTTAGAAGGAGAAGTGATAGAACCCATAGTATTTCATAGCGACGCAATTTCCGTGTGAATTCGTCAATGAGTGGGAGTGAGGGATGCAGTAAATCAGGATTAGTGGATTGGAAATGAGATTGTTGTATCCCAAAAGAAAATCCTGTCGTTTCCATAGAAACGTTACTCGAATTAGAAGTAAATGTCTTAGAACACATAGTATTACATTTCGACGCAATTTCCGTGTGAATTCGTCATTGTGTGGGAGTGAGGGATGCAGTAAAGAAGGATTAGTGGATCGGAAATGAGACTGTCGTATTCCGAAAGAAAATCCTATCGTTTCCATAGAAACGTTACTCGATTTAGAAGGAGAAGTCATAGAACACATAGTATTTCATAGCGACGCAATTTCCGTGTGAATTCGTCAATGAGTGGGAGTGAGGGATGCAGTAAAGAAGGATTAGTGGATCGGAAATGAGATTGTTGTATCCCAAAAGAAAATCCTGTCGTTTCCATAGAAACGTTACTCGAATTAGAAGTAAATGTCTTAGAACACATAGTATTTCATAGCGACGCAATTTCCGTGTGAATTCGTCAATGAGTGGGAGTGAGGGATGCAGTAAAGAAGGATTAGTGGATCGGAAATGAGATTATTGAATCCCAAAGGAAAATCCTGTCATTTCCATAGAAACTTTACTCGATTTAGAAGGAGAAGTCATAGAACCCATAGTATTTCATAGCGACGCAATTTCCGTGTGAATTCGTCAATGAGTGGGAGTGAGGGATGCAGTAAAGAGGGATTAGTGGATCGGAAATGTGATTGTCGTATCCCAAAAGAAAATCCTGTCGTTTCCATAGAAACGTTACTCGATTTAGAAGTAAATGTCTTAGAACACATAGTATTTCATAGCGACGCAATTTCCGTGTGAATTCGTCAATGTGTGGGAGTGAGAGTAGCTGTAAAGAAGGATTAGTGGATCGGAAATGAGATTATTGAATCCCAAAAGAAAATCCTGTCATTTCCATAGAAACTTTACTCGATTTAGAAAGAGAAGTCATAGAACCAATAGTATTTCATAGCGACGCAATTTCCGTGTGAATTCGTCAATGAGTGGGAGTGAGGGATGCAGTAAAGAAGGATTAGTGGATCGGAAATGAGACTGTCGTATTCCGAAAGAAAATCCTATCGTTTCCATAGAAACGTTACTCGATTTAGAAGGAGAAGTCATAGAACACATAGTATTTCATAGCGACGCAATTTCCGTGTGAATTCGTCGATGAGTGGGAGTGAGGGATGCAGTAAAGAAGGATTAGTGGATCGGAAATGAGATTGTTGTATCCCAAAAGAAAATCCTGTCGTTTCCATAGAAACGTTACTCGATTTAGAAGTAAATGTCTTAGAACACATAGTATTTCATAGCGACGCAATTTCCGTGTGAATTCGGTAATGTGTGGGAGTGAGAGTTGCTGTAAAGAAGGATTAGTGGATCGGAAATGAGATTATTGAATCCCAAAAGAAAATCCTGTCATTTAGATAGAAACTTTACTCGATTTAGAAGGAGAAGTCATAGAACCCATAGTATTTCATAGCGACGCAATTTCCGTGTGAATTCGTCAATGAGTGGGAGTGAGGGATGCAGTAAAGAAGGATTAGTGGATCGGAAATGTGATTGTCGTTTCCCAAAAGAAAATCCTGTCGTTTCCATAGAAACGTTACTCGATTTAGAAGTAAATGTCTTAGAACACATAGTATTTCATAGCGACGCAATTTCCGTGTGAATTCGTCAATGTGTGGGAGTGAGAGTTGCTGTAAAGAAGGATTAGTGGATCGGAAATGAGATTATTGAATCCCAAAAGAAAATCCTGTCATTTCCATAGAAACTTTACTCGATTTAGAAGGAGAAGTCATAGAACCCATAGTATTTCATAGCGACGCAATTTCCGTGTGAATTCGTCAATGAGTGGGAGTGAGGGATGCAGTAAAGAAGGATTAGTGGATCGGAAATGAGACTGTCGTATTCCGAAAGAAATTCCTATCGTTTCCATAGAAACGTTACTCGATTTAGAAGGAGAAGTCATAGAACGCATAGTATTTCATAGCGACGCAATTTCCGTGTGAATTCGTCAATGAGTGGGAGTGAGGGATGCAGTAAAGAAGGATTAGTGGATCGGAAATGAGATTGTTGTATCCCAAAAGAAAATCCTGTCGTTTCCATAGAAACGTTACTCGATTTAGAAGTAAATGTCTTAGAACACATAGTATTTCATAGCGACGCAATTTCCGTGTGAATTCGTCAATGTGTGGGAGTGAGAGTTGCTGTAAAGAAGGATTAGTGTGGATCGGAAATGAGATTATTGAATCCCAAAAGAAAATCCTGTCATTTCCATAGAAACTTTACTCGATTTAGAAGGAGAAGTCATAGAACCCATAGTATTTCATAGCGACGCAATTTCCGTGTGAATTCGTCAATGAGTGGGAGTGAGGGATGCAGTAAAGAAGGATTAGTGGATCGGAAATGTGATTGTCGTATCCCAAATGAAAATCCTGTCGTTTCCATAGAAACGTTACTCGATTTAGAAGTAAATGTCTTAGAACACATAGTATTTCATAGCGACGCAATTTCCGTGTGAATTCGTCAATGTGTGGGAGTGAGGGATGCAGTAAAGAAGGATTAGTGGATCCGAAATGAGATTATTGAATCCCAAAAGAAAATCCTGTCATTTCCATAGAAACTTTACTCGATTTAGAAGGAGAAGTCATAGAACCCATAGTATTTCATAGCGACGCAATTTCCGTGTGAATTCGTCAATGAGTGGGAGTGAGGGATGCAGTAAAGAAGGATTAGTGGATCGGAAATGTGATTGTTGTATCCCAAAAGAAAATCCTGTCGTTTCCATAGAAACGTTACTCGAATTAGAAGTAAATGTCTTAGAACACATAGTATTTCATAGCGACGCAATTTCCGTGTGAATTCGTCAATGTGTGGGAGTGAGAGTTGCTGTAAAGAAGGATTAGTGGATCGGAAATGAGATTATTGAATCCCAAAAGAAAATCCTGTCATTTAGATAGAAACTTTACTCGATTTAGAAGGAGAAGTCATAGAACCCATAGTATTTCATAGCGACGCAATTTCCGTGTGAATTCGTCAATGAGTGGGAGTGAGGGATGCAGTAAAGAAGGATTAGTGGATCGGAAATGTGATTGTCGTTTCCCAAAAGAAAATCCTGTCGTTTCCATAGAAACGTTACTCGATTTAGAAGTAAATGTCTTAGAACACATAGTATTTCATAGCGACGCAATTTCCGTGTGAATTCGTCAATGTGTGGGAGTGAGAGATGCAGTACAGAAGGATTAGTGGATCGGAAAAGAGATTGTTGTATCCCAAAAGAAAATCCTGTCGTTTCCATAGAAACGTTACTCGATTTAGAAGTAAATGTCTTAGAACACATAGTATTTCATAGCGACGCAATTTCCGTGTGAATTCGTCAATGTGTGGGAGTGAGAGTTGCTGTAAAGAAGGATTAGTGGATCGGAAATGAGATTATTGAATCCCAAAAGAAAATCCTGTCATATCCATAGAAACTTTACTCGATTTAGAAGGAGAAGTCATAGAACCCATAGTATTTCATAGCGACGCAATTTCCGTGTGAATTCGTCAATGAGTGGGAGTGAGGGATGCAGTAAAGAAGGATTAGTGGATCGGAAATGTGATTGTCGTATCCCAAAAGAAAATCCTGTCGTTTCCATAGAAACGTTACTCGATTTAGAAGTAAATGTCTTAGAACACATAGTATTTCATAGCGACGCAATTTCCGTGTGAATTCGTCAATGTGTGGGAGTGAGGGATGCAGTAAAGAAGGATTAGTGGATCGGAAATGAGATTATTGAATCCCAAAAGAAAATCCTGTCATTTCCATAGAAACTTTACTCGATTTAGAAGGAGAAGTCATAGAACCCATAGTATTTCATAGCGACGCAATTTCCGTGTGAATTCGTCAATGAGTGGGGGTGAGGGATGCAGTAAAGAAGGATTAGTGGATCGGAAATGTGATTGTTGTATCCCAAAAGAAAATCCTGTCGTTTCCATAGAAACGTTACTCGAATTAGAAGTAAATGTCTTAGAACACATAGTATTTCATAGCGACGCAATTTCCGTGTGAATTCGTCAATGTGTGGGAGTGAGAGTTGCTGTAAAGAAGGATTAGTGGATCGGAAATGAGATTATTGAATCCCAAAAGAAAATCCTGTCATTTAGATAGAAACTTTACTCGATTTAGAAGGAGAAGTCATAGAACCCATAGTATTTCATAGCGACGCAATTTCCGTGTGAATTCGTCAATGAGTGGGAGTGAGGGATGCAGTAAAGAAGGATTAGTGGATCGGAAATGTGATTGTCGTTTCCCAAAAGAAAATCCTGTCGTTTCCATAGAAACGTTACTCGATTTAGAAGTAAATGTCTTAGAACACATAGTATTTCATAGCGACGCAATTTCCGTGTGAATTCGTCAATGTGTGGGAGTGAGAGTTGCTGTAAAGAAGGATTAGTGGATCGGAAATGAGATTATTGAATCCCAATAGAAAATCCTGTCATTTCCATAGAAACTTTACTCGATTTAGAAGGAGAAGTCATAGAACCCATAGTATTTCATAGCGACGCAATTTCCGTGTGAATTCGTCAATGAGTGGGAGTGAGGGATGCAGTAAAGAAGGATTAGTGGATCGGAAATGAGACTGTCGTATTCCGAAAGAAAATCCTATCGTTTCCATAGAAACGTTACTCGATTTAGAAGGAGAAGTCATAGAACACATAGTATTTCATAGCGACCCAATTTCCGTGTGAATTCGTCAATGAGTGGGAGTGAGGGATGCAGTAAAGAAGGATTAGTGGATCGGAAATGAGATTGTTGTATCCCAAAAGAAAATCCTGTCGTTTCCATAGAAACGTTACTCGATTTAGAAGTAAATGTCTTAGAACACATAGTATTTCATAGCGACGCAATTTCCGTGTGAATTCGTCAATGTGTGGGAGTGAGATTTGCTGTAAAGAAGGATTAGTGGATCGGATATGAGATTATTGAATCCCAAAAGAAAATCCTGTCATTTCCATAGAAACTTTACTCGATTTAGAAGGAGAAGTCATAGAACCCATAGTATTTCATAGCGACGCAATTTCCGTGTGAATTCGTCAATGAGTGGGAGTGAGGGATGCAGTAAAGAAGGATTAGTGGATCGGAAATGTGATTGTCGTATCCCAAAAGAAAATCCTGTCGTTTCCATAGAAACGTTACTCGATTTAGAAGTAAATGTCTTAGAACACATAGTATTTCATAGCGACGCAATTTCCGTGTGAATTCGTCAATGTGTGGGAGTGAGGGATGCAGTAAAGAAGGATTAGTGGATCGGAAATGAGATTATTGAATCCCAAAAGAAAATCCTGTCATTTCCATAGAAACTTTACTCGATTTAGAAGGAGAAGTCATAGAACCCATAGTATTTCATAGCGACGCAATTTCCGTGTGAATTCGTCAATGAGTGGGAGTGAGGGATGCAGTAAAGAAGGATTAGTGGATCGGAAATGTGATTGTTGTATCCCAAAAGAAAATCCTGTCGTTTCCATAGAAACGTTACTCGAATTAGAAGTAAATGTCTTAGAACACATAGTATTTCATAGCGACGCAATTTCCGTGTGAATTCGTCAATGTGTGGGAGTGAGAGTTGCTGTAAAGTAGGATTAGTGGATCGGAAATGAGATTATTGAATCCCAAAAGAAAATCCTGTCATTTCCATAGAAACTTTACTCGATTTAGAAGGAGAAGTCATAGAACCCATAGTATTTCATAGCGACGCAATTTCCGTGTGAATTCGTCAATGAGTGGGAGTGAGGGATGCAGTAAAGAAGGATTAGTGGATCGGAAATGTGATTGTCGTATCCCAAAAGAAAATCCTGTCGTTTCCATAGAAACGTTACTCGATTTAGAAGTAAATGTCTTAGAACACATAGTATTTCATAGCGACGCAATTTCCGTGTGAATTCGTCAATGTGTGGGAGTGAGGGATGCAGTAAAGAAGGATTAGTGGATCGGAAATGAGATTATTGAATCCCAAAAGAAAATCCTGTCATTTCCATAGAAACTTTACTCGATTTAGAAGGAGAAGTCATAGAACCCATAGTATTTCATAGCGACGCAATTTCCGTGTGAATTCGTCAATGAGTGGGAGTGAGGGATGCAGTAAAGAAGGATTAGTGGATCGGAAATGTGATTGTTGTATCCCAAAAGAAAATCCTGTCGTTTCCATAGAAACGTTACTCGAATTAGAAGTAAATGTCTTAGAACACATAGTATTTCATAGCGACGCAATTTCCGTGTGAATTCGTCAATGTGTGGGAGTGAGAGTTGCTGTAAAGAAGGATTAGTGGATCGGAAATGAGATTATTGAATCCCAAAAGAAAATCCTGTCATTTAGATAGAAACTTTACTCGATTTAGAAGGAGAAGTCATAGAACCCATAGTATTTCATAGCGACGCAATTTCCGTGTGAATTCGTCAATGAGTGGGAGTGAGGGATGCAGTAAAGAAGGATTAGTGGATCGGAAATGTGATTGTCGTTTCCCAAAAGAAAATCCTGTCGTTTCCATAGAAACGTTACTCGATTTAGAAGTAAATGTCTTAGAACACATAGTATTTCATAGCGACGCAATTTCCGTGTGAATTCGTCAATGTGTGGGAGTGAGAGTTGCTGTAAAGAAGGATTAGTGGATCGGAAATGAGATTATTGAATCCCAAAAGAAAATCCTGTCATTTCCATAGAAACTTTACTCGATTTAGAAGGAGAATTCATAGAACCCATAGTATTTCATAGCGACGCAATTTCCGAGTGAATTCGTCAATGAGTGGGAGTGAGGGATGCAGTAAAGAAGGATTAGTGGATCGGAAATGAGACTGTCGTATTCCGAAAGAAAATCCTATCGTTTCCATAGAAACGTTACTCGATTTAGAAGGAGAAGTCATAGAACACATAGTATTTCATAGCGACGCAATTTCCGTGTGAATTCGTCAATGAGTGGGAGTGAGGGATGCAGTAAAGAAGGATTAGTGGATCGGAAATGAGATTGTTGTATCCCAAAAGAAAATCCTGTCGTTTCCATAGAAACGTTACTCGATTTAGAAGTAAATGTCTTAGAACACATAGTATTTCATAGCGACGCAATTTCCGTGTGAATTCGTCAATGTGTGGGAGTGAGAGTTGCTGTAAAGAAGGATTAGTGGATCGGAAATGAGATTATTGAATCCCAAAAGAAAATCCTGTCATTTCCATAGAAACTTTACTCGATTTAGAAGGAGAAGTCATAGAACCCATAGTATTTCATAGCGACGCAATTTCCGTGTGAATTCGTCAATGAGTGGGAGTGAGGGATGCAGTAAAGAAGGATTAGTGGATCGGAAATGTGATTGTCGTATCCCAAAAGAAAATCCTGTCGTTTCCATAGAAACGTTACTCGATTTAGAAGTAAATGTCTTAGAACACATAGTATTTCATAGCGACGCAATTTCCGTGTGAATTCGTCAATGTGTGGGAGTGAGGGATGCAGTAAAGAAGGATTAGTGGATCGGAAATGAGATTATTGAATCCCAAAAGAAAATCCTGTCATTTCCATAGAAACTTTACTCGATTTAGAAGGAGAAGTCATAGAACCCATAGTATTTCATAGCGACGCAATTTCCGTGTGAATTCGTCAATGAGTGGGGGTGAGGGATGCAGTAAAGAAGGATTAGTGGATCGGAAATGTGATTGTTGTATCCCAAAAGAAAATCCTGTCGTTTCCATAGAAACGTTACTCGAATTAGAAGTAAATGTCTTAGAACACATAGTATTTCATAGCGACGCAATTTCCGTGTGAATTCGTCAATGTGTGGGAGTGAGAGTTGCTGTAAAGAAGGATTAGTGGATCGGAAATGAGATTATTGAATCCCAAAAGAAAATCCTGTCATTTAGATAGAAACTTTACTCGATTTAGAAGGAGAAGTCATAGAACCCATAGTATTTCATAGCGACGCAATTTCCGTGTGAATTCGTCAATGAGTGGGAGTGAGGGATGCAGTAAAGAAGGATTAGTGGATCGGAAATGTGATTGTCGTTTCCCAAATGAAAATCCTGTCGTTTCCATAGAAACGTTACTCGATTTAGAAGTAAATGTCTTAGAACACATAGTATTTCATAGCGACGCAATTTCCGTGTGAATTCGTCAATGTGTGGGAGTGAGAGTTGCTGTAAAGAAGGATTAGTGGATCGGAAATGAGATTATTGAATCCCAATAGAAAATCCTGTCATTTCCATAGAAACTTTACTCGATTTAGAAGGAGAAGTCATAGAACCCATAGTATTTCATAGCGACGCAATTTCCGTGTGAATTCGTCAATGAGTGGGAGTGAGGGATGCAGTAAAGAAGGATTAGTGGATCGGAAATGAGACTGTCGTAATCCGAAAGAAAATCCTATCGTTTCCATAGAAACGTTACTCGATTTAGAAGGAGAAGTCATAGAACACATAGTATTTCATAGCGACCCAATTTCCGTGTGAATTCGTCAATGAGTGGGAGTGAGGGATGCAGTAAAGAAGGATTAGTGGATCGGAAATGAGATTGTTGTATCCCAAAAGAAAATCCTGTCGTTTCCATAGAAACGTTACTCGATTTAGAAGTAAATGTCTTAGAACACATAGTATTTCATAGCGACGCAATTTCCGTGTGAATTCGTCAATGTGTGGGAGTGAGATTTGCTGTAAAGAAGGATTAGTGGATCGGATATGAGATTATTGAATCCCAAAAGAAAATCCTGTCATTTCCATAGAAACTTTACTCGATTTAGAAGGAGAAGTCATAGAACCCATAGTATTTCATAGCGACGCAATTTCCGTGTGAATTCGTCAATGAGTGGGAGTGAGGGATGCAGTAAAGAAGGATTAGTGGATCGGAAATGTGATTGTCGTATCCCAAAAGAAAATCCTGTCGTTTCCATAGAAACGTTACTCGATTTAGAAGTAAATGTCTTAGAACACATAGTATTTCATAGTGACGCAATTTCCGTGTGCATTCGTCAATGTGTGGGAGTGAGGGATGCAGTAAAGAAGGATTAGTGGATCGGAAATGAGATTATTGAATCCCAAAAGAAAATCCTGTCATTTCCATAGAAACTTTACTCGATTTAGAAGTTGATGTCATAGAACCCATAGTATTTCATAGCGACGCAATTTCCGTGTGAATTCGTCAATGAGTGGGAGTGAGGGATGCAGTAAAGAAGGATTAGTGGATCGGAAATGTGATTGTTGTATCCCAAAAGAAAATCCTGTCGTTTCCATAGAAACGTTACTCGAATTAGAAGTAAATGTCTTAGAACACATAGTATTTCATAGCGACGCAATTTCCGTGTGAATTCGTCAATGTGTGGGAGTGAGAGTTGCTGTAAAGAAGGATTAGTGGATCGGAAATGAGATTATTGAATCCCAAAAGAAAATCCTGTCATTTCCATAGAAACTTTACTCGATTTAGAAGGAGAAGTCATAGAACCCATAGTATTTCATAGCCACGCAATTTCCGTGTGAATTCGTCAATGAGTGGGAGTGAGGGATGCAGTAAAGAAGGATTAGTGGATCGGAAATGTGATTGTCGTATCCCAAAAGAAAATCCTGTCGTTTCCATAGAAACGTTACTCGATTTAGAAGTAAATGTCTTAGAACACATAGTACTTCATAGCGACGCAATTTCCGTGTGAATTCGTCAATGTGTGGGAGTGAGAGTTGCTGTAAAGAAGGATTAGTGGATCGGAAATGAGATTATTGAATCCCAAAAGAAAATCCTGTCATTTCCATAGAAACTTTACTCGATTTAGAAGGAGAAGTCATAGAACCCATAGTATTTCATAGCGACGCAATTTCCGTGTGAATTCGTCAATGAGTGGGAGTGAGGGATGCAGTAAAGAAGGATTAGTGGATCGGAAATGAGATTGTTGTATCCCAAAAGAAAATCCTGTCGTTTCCATAGAAACGTTACTCGAATTAGAAGTAAATGTCTTAGAACACATAGTATTTCATAGCGACGCAATTTCCGTGTGAATTCGTCAATGTGTGGGAGTGAGAGTTGCTGTAAAGAAGGATTAGTGGATCGGAAATGAGATTATTGAATCCCAAAAGAAAATCCTGTCATTTCCATAGAAACTTTACTCGATTTAGAAGGAGAAGTCATAGAACCCATAGTATTTCATAGCGACGCAATTTCCGTGTGAATTCGTCAATGAGTGGGAGTGAGGGATGCAGTAAAGAAGGATTAGTGGATCGGAAATGTGATTGTCGTATCCCAAAAGAAAATCCTGTCGTTTCCATAGAAACGTTACTCGATTTAGAAGGAAATGTCTTAGAACACATAGTATTTCATAGCGACGCAATTTCCGTGTGAATTCGTCAATGTGTGGGAGTGAGGGATGCAGTAAAGAAGGATTAGTGGATCGGAAATGTGATTGTCGTATCCCAAAAGAAAATCCTGTCGTTTCCATAGTAACGTTACTCGAATTAGAAGTAAATGTCTTAGAACACATAGTATTTCATAGCGACGCAATTTCCGTGTGAATTCGTCAATGAGTGGGAGTGAGGGATGCAGTAAAGAAGGATTAGTGGATCGGAAATGAGATTGTTGTATCCCAAAAGAAAATCCTGTCATTTCCATAGAAACTTTTCTCGATTTAGAAGGAGAAGTCATAGAACCCATAGTATTTCATAGCGACGTAATTTCCGTGTGAATTCCTCAATGTGTGGGAGTGAGGGATGCAGTAAAGAAGGATTAGTGGATCGGAAATGAGATTATTGAATCCCAAAAGAAAATCCTGTCATTTCCATAGAAACTTTACTCGATTTAGAAGGAGAAGTCATAGAACCCATAGTATTTCATAGCGACGCAATTTCCGTGTGAATTCGTCAATGAGTGGGAGTGAGGGATGCAGTAAAGAAGGATTAGTGGATCGGAAATGAGATTATTGAATCCCAAAAGAAAATCCTGTCATTTCCATAGAAACTTTACTCGATTTAGAAGGAGAAGTCATAGAACCCATAGTATTTCATAGCGACGCAATTTCCGTGTGAATTCGTCAATGAGTGGGAGTGAGTGATGCAGTAAAGAAGGATTAGTGGATCGGAAATGTGATTGTTGTATCCCAAAAGAAAATCCTGTCGTTTCCATAGAAACGTTACTCGAATTAGAAGTAAATGTCTTAGAACACATAGTATTTCATAGCGACGCAATTTCCGTGTGAATTCGTCAATGTGTGGGAGTGAGAGTTGCTGTAAAGAAGGATTTGTGGATCGGAAATGAGATTATTGAATCCCAAAAGAAAATCCTGTCATTTCCATAGAAACTTTACTCGACTTAGAAGGAGAAGTCATAGAACCCATAGTATTTCATAGCGACGCAATTTCCGTGTGAATTCGTCAATGAGTGGGAGTGAGGGATGCAGTAAAGAAGGATTAGTGGATCGGAAATGTGATTGTCGTATCCCAAAAGAAAATCCTGTCGTTTCCATAGAAACGTTACTCGAATTAGAAGTAAATGTCTTAGAACACATAGTATTTCATAGCGACGCAATTTCCGTGTGAATTCGTCAATGTGTGGGAGTGAGAGTTGCTGTAAAGAAGGATTAGTGGATCGGAAATGAGATTATTGAATCCCAAAAGAAAATCCTGTCATTTCCATAGAAACTTTACTCGATTTAGAAGGAGAAGTCATAGAACCCATAGTATTTCATAGCGACGCAATTTCCGTGTGAATTCGTCAATGAGTGGGAGTGAGGAATGCAGTAAAGAAGGATTAGTGGATCGGAAATGTGATTGTCGTATCCCAAAAGAAAATCCTGTCGTTTCCATAGAAACGTTACTCGAATTAGAAGTAAATGTCTTAGAACACATAGTATTTCATAGCGACGCAATTTCCGTGTGAATTCGTCAATGTGTGGGAGTGAGAATTGCTGTAAAGAAGGATTAGTGGATCGGAAATGAGATTATTGAATCCCAAAAGAAAATCCTGTCCTTTCCATTGAAACGTTACTCGATTTAGAAGTAAATGTCTTAGAACACATAGTATTTCATAGCGACGCAATTTCCGTGTGAATTCGTCAATGTGTGGGAGTGAGAGTTGCTGTAAAGAAAGATTAGTGGATCGGAAATGAGATTATTGAATCCCAAAAGAAAATCCTGTCATTTCCATAGAAACTTTACTCGATTTAGAAGGAGAAGTCATAGAACCCATAGTATTTCATAGCGACGCAATTTCCGTGTGAATTCGTCAATGAGTGGGAGTGAGGAATGCAGTAAAGAAGGATTAGTGGATTGGAAATGAGATTGTTGTATCCCAAAAGAAAATCCTGTCGTTTCCATAGAAACGTTACTCGAATTAGAAGTAAATGTCTTAGAACACATAGTATTACATTTCGACGCAATTTCCGTGTGAATTCGTAATTGTGTGGGAGTGAGGGATGCAGTAAAGAAGGATTAGTGGATCGGAAATGAGACTGTCGTATTCCGAAAGAAAATCCTATCGTTTCCATAGAAACGTTACTCGATTTAGAAGGAGAAGTCATAGAACACATAGTATTTCATAGCGACGCAATTTCCGTGTGAATTCGTCAATGAGTGGGAGTGAGGGATGCAGTAAAGAAGGATTAGTGGATCGGAAATGAGATTGTTGTATCCCAAAAGAAAATCCTGTCGTTTCCATAGAAACGTTACTCGAATTAGAAGTAAATGTCTTAGAACACATAGTATTTCATAGCGACGCAATTTCCGTGTGAATTCGTTAATGAGTGGGAGTGAGGGATGCAGTAAAGAAGGATTAGTGGATCGGAAATGAGATTATTGAATCCCAAAAGAAAATCCTGTCATTTCCATAGAAACTTTACTCGATTTAGAAGGAGAAGTCATAGAACCCATAGTATTTCATAGCGACGCAATTTCCGTGTGAATTCGTCAATGAGTGGGAGTGAGGGATGCAGTAAAGAAGGATTAGTGGATCGGAAATGTGATTGTCGTATCCCAAAAGAAAATCCTGTCGTTTCCATAGAAACGTTACTCGATTTAGAAGGAGAAGTCATAGAACCCATAGTATTTCATAGCGACGCAATTTCCGTGTGAATTCGTCAATGAGTGGGAGTGAGGGATGCAGTAAAGAAGGATTAGTGGATCGGAAATGAGGTTGTTGTATCCCAAAAGAAAATCCTGTCGTTTCCATAGAAACGTTACTCGATTTAGAAGTAAATGTCTTAGAACACATAGTAGTTCATAGCGACGCAATTTCCGTGTGAATTCGTCAATGTGTGGGAGTGAGAGTTGCTGTAAAGAAGGATTAGTGGATCGGAAATGAGATTATTGAATCCCAAAAGAAAATCCTGTCATTTAGATAGAAACTTTACTCGATTTAGAAGGAGAAGTCATAGAACCCATAGTATTTCATAGCGACGCAATTTCCGTGTGAATTCGTCAATGAGTGGGAGTGAGGGATGCAGTAAAGAAGGATTAGTGGATCGGAAATGTGATTGTCGTTTCCCAAAAGAAAATCCTGTCGTTTCCATAGAAACGTTACTCGAATTAGAAGTAAATATCTTAGAACACATAGTATTTCATAGCGACGCGATTTCCGTGTGAATTCGTCAATGTGTGGGAGTGAGAGTTGCTGTAAAGAAGGATTAGTGGATCGGAAATGAGATTATTGAATCCCAAAAGAAAATCCTGTCATTTCCATAGAAACTTTACTCGATTTAGAAGGAGAAGTCATAGAACCCATAGTATTTCATAGCGACGCAATTTCCGTGTGAATTCGTCAATGAGTGGGAGTGAGGGATGCAGTAAAGAAGGATAAGTGGATCGGAAATGAGACTGTCGTATTCCGAAAGAAAATCCTATCGTTTCCATAGAAACGTTACTCGATTTAGAAGGAGAAGTCATAGAACACATAGTATTTCATAGCGACGCAATTTCCGTGTGAATTCGTCAATGAGTGGGAGTGAGGGATGCAGTAAAGAAGGATTAGTAGATCGGAAATGAGATAGTTGTATCCCAAAAGAAAATCCTGTCGTTTCCATAGAAACATTACTCGATTTAGAAGTAAATGTCTTAGAACACATAGTATTTCATAGCGACGCAATTTCCGTGTGAATTCGTCAATGTGTGGGAGTGAGAGTTGCTGTAAAGAAGGATTAGTGGATCGGAAATGAGATTATTGAATCCCAAAAGAAAATCCTGTCATTTCCATAGAAACTTTACTCGATTTAGAAGGAGAAGTCATAGAACCCATTGTATTTCATAGCGACGCAATTTCCGTGTGAATTCGTCAATGAGTGGGAGTGAGGGATGCAGTAAAGAAGGATTAGTGGATCGGAAATGTGATTGTCGTATCCCAAAAGAAAATCCTGTCATTTCCATAGAAACGTTACTCGATTTAGAAGTAAATGTCTTAGAACACATAGTATTTCATAGCGACGCAATTTCCGTGTGAATTCGTCAATGTGTGGGAGTGAGGGATGCAGTAAAGAAGGATTAGTGGATCGGAAATGAGATTACTGAATCCCAAAAGAAAATCCTGTCATTTCCATAGAAACTTTACTCGATTTAGAAGGAGAAGTCATAGAACCGATAGTATTTCATAGCGACGCAATTTCCGTGTGAATTCGTCAATGAGTGGGAGTGAGGGATGCAGTAAAGAAGGATTAGTGGATCGGAAATGAGATTGTTGTATCCCAAAAGAAAATCCTGTCGTTTCCATAGAAACGTTACTCGAATTAGAAGTAAATGTCTTAGAACACATAGTATTTCATAGCGACGCAATTTCCGTGTGAATTCGTCAATGTGTGGGAGTGAGAGTTGCTGTAAAGAAGGATTAGTGGATCGGAAATGAGATTATTGAATCCCAAAAGAAAATCCTGTCATTTCCATAGAAACTTTACTCGATTTAGAAGGAGAAGTCATAGAACCCATAGTATTTCATAGCGACGCAATTTCCGTGTGAATTCGTCAATGAGTGGGAGTGAGGGATGCAGTAAAGATGGATTAGTGGATCGGAAATGTGATTGTCGTATCCCAAAAGAAAATCCTGTCGTTTCCATAGAAACGTTACTCGATTTAGAAGGAAATGTCTTAGAACACATAGTATTTCATAGCGACGCAATTTCCGTGTGAATTCGTCAATGTGTGGGAGTGAGGGATGCAGTAAAGAAGGATTAGTGGATCGGAAATGTGATTGTCGTATCCCAAAAGAAAATCCTGTCGTTTCCATAGAAACGTTACTCGAATTAGAAGTAAATGTCTTAGAACACATAGTATTTCATAGCGACGCAATTTCCGTGTGAATTCGTCAATGTGTGGGAGTGAGGGATGCAGTAAAGAAGGATTAGTGGATCGGAAATGAGATTGTTGTATCCCAAAAGAAAATCCTGTCATTTCCATAGAAACTTTTCTCGATTTAGAAGGAGAAGTCATAGAACCCATAGTATTTCATAGCGACGCAATTTACGTGTGAATTCGTCAATGTGTGGGAGTGAGGGATGCAGTAAAGAAGGATTAGTGGATCGGAAATGAGATTATTGAATCCCAAAAGAAAATCCTGTCATTTCCATAGAAACTTTACTCGATTTAGAAGGAGATGTCATAGAACCCATAGTATTTCATATCGACGCAATTTCCGTGTGAATTCGTCAATGTGTGGGAGTGAGAGTTGCTGTAAAGAAGGATTAGTGGATCGGAAATGAGATTATTGAATCCCAAAAGAAAATCCTGTCATTTCCATAGAAACTTTACTCGATTTAGAAGGAGAAGTCATAGAACCCATAGTATTTCATAGCGACGCAATTTCCGTGTGAATTCGTCAATGAGTGGGAGTGAGGGATGCAGTAAAGAAGGATTAGTGGATCGGAAATGTGATTGTCGTATCCCAAAAGAAAATCCTGTCGTTTCCATAGAAACGTTACTCGAATTAGAAGTAAATGTCTTAGAACACATAGTATTTCATAGCGACGCAATTTCCGTGTGAATTCGTCAATGTGTGGGAGTGAGAGTTGCTGTAAGGAAGGATTAGTGGATCGGAAATGAGATTATTGAATCCCAAAAGAAAATCCTGTCATTTCCATAGAAACTTTACTCGATTTAGAAGGAGAAGTCATAGAACCCATAGTATTTCATAGCGACGCAATTTCCGTGTGAATTCGTCAATGAGTGGGAGTGAGGGATGCAGTAAAGAAGGATTAGTGGATCGGAAATGTGATTGTCGTATCCCAAAAGAAAATCCTGTCGTTTCCATAGAAACGTTACTCGAATTAGAAGTAAATGTCTTAGAACACATAGTATTTCATAGCGACGCAATTTCCGTGTGAATTCGTCAATGTGTGGGAGTGAGAGTTGCTGTAAAGAAGGATTAGTGGATCGGAAATGAGATTATTGAATCCCAAAAGAAAATCCTGTCATTTCCATAGAAACTTTACTCGATTTAGAAGGAGAAGTCATAGAACCCATAGTATTTCAGAGCGACGCAATTTCCGTGTGAATTCGTCAATGAGTGGGAGTGAGGGATGCAGTAAAGAAGGATTAGTGGATCGGAAATGTGATTGTCGTTTCCCAAAAGAAAATCCTGTCGTTTCCATAGAAACGTTACTCGAATTAGAAGTAAATGTCTTAGAACACATAGTATTTCATAGCGACGCAATTTCCGTGTGAATTCGTCAATGTGTGGGAGTGAGAGTTGCTGTAAAGAAGGATTAGTGGATCGGAAATGAGATTATTGAATCCCAAAAGAAAATCCTGTCATTTCCATAGAAACTTTACTCGATTTAGAAGGAGAAGTCATAGAACCCATAGTATTTCATAGCGACGCAATTTCCGTATGAATTCGTCAATGAGTGGGAGTGAGGGATGCAGTAAAGAAGGATTAGTGGATCGGAAATGTGATTGTCGTATCCCAAAAGAAAATCCTGTCGTTTCCATAGAAACGTTACTCGAATTAGAAGTAAATGTCTTAGAACACATAGTATTTCATAGCGACGCAATTTCCGTGTGAATTCGTCAATGTGTGGGAGTGAGAGTTGCTGTAAAGAAGGATTAGTGGATCGGAAATGAGATTATTGAATCCCAAAAGAAAATCCTGTCATTTCCATAGAAACTTTACTCGATTTAGAAGGAGAAGTCATAGAACCCATAGTATTTCATAGCGACGCAATTTCCGTGTGAATTCGTCAATGAGTGGGAGTGAGGGATAGAGTAAAAAAGGATTAGTGGATCGGAAATGTGATTGTCGTATCCCAAAAGAAAATCCTGTCGTTTCCATAGAAACGTTACTCGAATTAGAAGTAAATGTCTTAGAACACATAGTGTTTCATAGCGACGCAATTTCCGTGTGAATTCGTCAATGTGTGGGAGTGAGAGTTGCTGTAAAGAAGGATTAGTGGATCGGAAATGAGATTATTGAATCCCAAAAGAAAATCCTGTCATTTCCATAGAAACTTTACTCGATTTAGAAGGAGAAGTCATAGAACCCATAGTATTTCATAGCGACGCAATTTCCGTGTGAATTCGTCAATGAGTGGGAGTGAGGGATGCAGTAAAGAAGGATTAGTGGATCGGAAATGTGATTGTCGTATCCCAAAAGAAAATCCTGTCGTTTCCATAGAAACGTTACTCGAATTAGAAGTAAATGTCTTAGAACACATAGTATTTCATAGCGACGCAATTTCCGTGTGAATTCGTCAATGTGTGGGAGTGAGAGTTGCTGTAAAGAAGGATTAGTGGATCGGAAATGAGATTATTGAATCCCAAAAGAAAGTCCTGTCATTTCCATAGAAACTTTACTCGATTTAGAAGGAGAAGTCATAGAACCCATAGTATTTCATAGCGACGCAATTTTCGTGTGAATTCGTCAATGAGTGGGAGTGAGGGATGCAGTAAAGAAGGATTAGTGAATCGGAATTGTGATTGTCGTATCCCAAAAGAAAATCCTGTCGTTTCCATAGAAACGTTACTCGAATTAGAAGTAAATGTCTTAGAACACATAGTATTTCATAGCGACGCAATTTCCGTGTGAATTCGTCAATGTGTGGGAGTGAGAGTTGCTGTAAAGAAGGATTAGTGGATCGGAAATGAGATTATTGAATCCCAAAAGAAAATCCTGTCATTTCCATAGAAACTTTACTCGATTTAGAAGGAGAAGTCATAGAACCCATAGTATTTCATAGCGACGCAATTTCCGTGTGAATTCGTCAATGAGTGGGAGTGAGGGATGCAGTAAAGAAGGATTAGTGGATCGGAAATGTGATTGTCGTATCCCAAAAGAAAATCCTGTCGTTTCCATAGAAACGTTACTCGAATTAGAAGTAAATGTCTTAGAACACATAGTATTTCATAGCGACGCAATTTCCGTGTGAATTCGTCAATGTGTGGGAGTGAGAGTTGCTGTAAAGAAGGATTAGTGGATCGAAAATGAGATTATTGAATCCCAAAAGAAAATCCTGTCATTTCCATAGAAACTTTACTCGATTTAGAAGGAGAAGTCATAGAACCCATAGTATTTCATAGCGACGCAATTTCCGTGTGAATTCGTCAATGAGTGGGAGTGAGGGATGCAGTAATGAAGGATTAGTGGATCGGAAATGTGATTGTCGTATCCCAAAAGAAAATCCTGTCGTTTCCATAGAAACGTTACTCGAATTAGAAGTAAATGTCTTAGAACACATAGTATTTCATAGCGACGCAATTTCCGTGTGAATTCGTCAATGTGTGGGAGTGAGAGTTGCTGTAAAGAAGGATTAGTGGATCGGAAATGAGATTATTGAATCCCAAAAGAAAATCCTGTCATTTCCATAGAAACTTTACTCGATTTAGAAGGAGAAGTCATAGAACCCATAGTATTTCATAGCGACGCAATTTCCGTGTGAATTCGTCAATGAGTGGGAGTGAGGGATGCAGTAAAGAAGGATTAGTGGATCGGAAATGTGATTGTCGTATCCCAAAAGAAAATCCTGTCGTTTCCATAGAAACGTTACTCGAATTAGAAGTAAATGTCTTAGAACACATAGTATTTCATAGCGACGCAATTTCCGTGTGAATTCGTCAATGTGTGGGAGTGAGAGTTGCTGTAAAGAAGGATTAGTGGATCGGAAATGAGATTATTGAATCCCAAAAGAAAATCCTGTCATTTCCATAGAAACTTTACTCGATTTAGAAGGAGAAGTCATAGAACCCATAGTATTTCATAGCGACGCAATTTCCGTATGAATTCGTCAATGAGTGGGAGTGAGGGATGCAGTAAAGAAGGATTAGTGGATCGGAAATGTGATTGTCGTATCCCAAAAGAAAATCCTGTCGTTTCCATAGAAACGTTACTCGAATTAGAAGTAAATGTCTTAGAACACATAGTATTTCATAGCGACGCAATTTCCGTGTGAATTCGTCAATGTGTGGGAGTGAGAGTTGCTGTAAAGAAGGATTAGTGGATCGGAAATGAGATTATTGAATCCCAAAAGAAAATCCTGTCATTTCCATAGAAACTTTACTCGATTTAGAAGGAGAAGTCATAGAACCCATAGTATTTCATAGCGACGCAATTTCCGTGTGAATTCGTCAATGAGTGGGAGTGAGGGATGCAGTAAAGAAGGATTAGTGGATCGGAAATGTGATTGTCGTATCCCAAAAGAAAATCCTGTCGTTTCCATAGAAACGTTACTCGAATTAGAAGTAAATGTCTTAGAACACATAGTATTTCATAGCGACGCAATTTCCGTGTGAATTCGTCAATGTGTGGGAGTGAGAGTTGCTGTAAAGAAGGATTAGTGGATCGGAAATGAGATTATTGAATCCCAAAAGAAAATCCTGTCATTTCCATAGAAACTTTACTCGATTTAGAAGGAGAAGTCATAGGACCCATAGTATTTCATAGCGACGCAATTTCCGTATGAATTCGTCAATGAGTGGGTGTGAGGGATGCAGTAAAGAAGGATTAGTGGATCGGAAATGTGATTGTCGTATCCCAAAAGAAAATCCTGTCGTTTCCATAGAAACGTTACTCGAATTAGAAGTAAATGTCTTAGAACACATAGTATTTCATAGCGACGCAATTTCCGTGTGAATTCGTCAATGTGTGGGAGTGAGAGTTGCTGTAAAGAAGGATTAGTGGATCGGAAATGTGATTGTCGTATCCCAAAAGAAAATCCTGTCATTTCCATAGAAACTTTACTCGATTTAGACGGAGAAGTCATACAACCCATAGTATTTCATAGCGACGCAATTTCCGTGTGAATTCGTCAATGAGTGGGAGTGAGGGATGCAGTAAAGAAGGATTAGTGGATCGGAAATGTGATTGTCGTATCCCAAAAGAAAATTCTGTCGTTTCCATTGAAACGTTACTCGAATTAGAAGTAAATGTCTTAGAACACATAGTATTTCATAGCGACGCAATTTCCGTGTGAATTCGTCAATGTGTGGGAGTGAGAGTTGCTGTAAAGAAGGATTAGTGGATCGGAAATGAGATTATTGAATCGCAAAAGAAAATCCTGTCGTTTCCATAGAAACTTTACTCGATTTAGAAGGAGAAGTCATAGAACCCATAGTATTTCATAGCGACGCAATTTCAGTGTGAATTCGTCAATGAGTGGGAGTGAGGGATGCAGTAAAGAAGGATTAGTGGATCGGAAATGTGATTGTCGTATCCCAAAAGAAAATCCTGTCGTTTCCATAGAAACGTTACTCGAATTAGAAGTAAATGTCTTAGAACACATAGTATTTCATAGCGACGCAATTTCCGTGTGAATTCGTCAATGTGTGGGAGTGAGAGTTGCTGTAAAGAAGGATTAGTGGATCGGAAATGAGATTATTGAATCCCAAAAGAAAATCCTGTCATTTCCATAGAAACTTTACTCGATTTAGAAGGAGAAGTCATAGAACCCATAGTATTTCATAGGGACGCAATTTCCGTGTGAATTCGTCAATGAGTGGGAGTGAGGGATGCAGTAAAGAAGGATTAGTGGATGGGAAATGAGATTATTGAATCCCAAAAGAAAATCCTGTCATTTCCATAGAAACTTTACTCGATTTAGAAGGAGAAGTCATAGAACCCATAGTATTTCATAGCGACGCAATTTCCGTGTGAATTCGTCAATGAGTGGGAGTGAGGGATGCAGTAAAGAAGGATTAGTGGATCGGAAATGAGATTGTTGTATCCCAAAAGAAAATCCTGTCGTTTCCATAGAAACGTTACTCGAATTAGAAGTAAATGTCTTAGAACACATAGTATTTCATAGCGACGCAATTTCCGTGTGAATTCGTCAATGTGTGGGAGTGAGAGTTGCTGTAAAGAAGGATTAGTGGATCGGAAATGAGATTATTGAATCCCAAAAGAAAATCCTGTCATTTCCATAGAAACGTTACTCGATTTAGAAGGAAATGTCTTAGAACACATAGTATTTCATAGCGACGCAATTTCCGTGTGAATTCGTCAATGAGTGGGAGTTAGGGATGCAGTAAAGAAGAATTAGTGGATCGGAAATGAGATTATTGAATCCCAAAAGAAAATCCTGTCATTTCCATAGAAACTTTACTCGATTTAGAAGGAGAAGTCATAGAACCCATAGTATTTCATAGCGACGCAATTTCCGTGTGAATTCGTCAATGAGTGGGAGTAAGGGATGCAGTAAAGAAGGATTAGTGGATCGGAAATGTGATTGTCGTATCCCAAAAGAAAATCCTGTCGTTTCCATAGAAACGTTACTCGAATTAGAAGTAAATGTCTTAGAACACATAGTATTTCATAGCGACGCAATTTCCGTGTGAATTCGTCAATGTGTGGGAGTGAGAGTTGCTGTAAAGAAGGATTAGTGGATCGGAAATGAGATTATTGAATCCCAAAAGAAAATCCTGTCATTTCCATAGAAACTTTACTCGATTTAGAAGGAGAAGTCATAGAACCCATAGTATTTCATAGCGACGCAATTTCCGTGTGAATTCGTCAATGAGTGGGAGTGAGGGATGCAGTAAAGAAGGATTAGTGGATCGGAAATGTGATTGTCGTATCCCAAAAGAAAATCCTGTCGTTTCCATAGAAACGTTACTCGAATTAGAAGTAAATGTCTTAGAACACATAGTATTTCATAGCGACGCAATTTCCGTGTGAATTCGTCAATGTGTGGGAGTGAGAGTTGCTGTAAAGAAGGATTAGTGGATCGGAAATGAGATTATTGAATCCCAAAAGAAAATCCTGTCATTTCCATAGAAACTTTACTCGATTTAGAAGGAGAAGTCATAGAACCCATAGTATTTCATAGCGACGCAATTTCCGTGTGAATTCGTCAATGAGTGGGAGTGAGGTATGCAGTAAAGAAGGATTAGTGGATCGGAAATGTGATTGTCGTATCCCAAAAGAAAATCCTGTCGTTTCCATAGAAACGTTACTCGAATTAGAACTAAATGTCTTAGAACACATAGTATTTCATAGCGACGCAATTTCCGTGTGAATTCGTCAATGTGTGGGAGTGAGAGTTGCTGTAAAGAAGGATTAGTGGATCGGAAATGAGATTATTGGATCCCAAAAGAAAATCCTGTCATTTCCATAGAAACTTTACTCGATTTAGAAGGAGAAGTCATAGAACCCATAGTATTTCATAGCGACGCAATTTCCGTGTGAATTCGTCAATGAGTGGGAGTGAGGGATGCAGTAAAGAAGGATTAGTGGATCGGAAATGTGATTGTCGTATCCCAAAAGAAAATCCTGTCGTTTCCATAGAAACGTTTCTCGAACTAGAAGTAAATGTCTTAGAACACATAGTATTTCATAGCGACGCAATTTCCGTGTGAATTCGTCAATGTGTGGGAGTGAGAGTTGCTGTAAAGAAGGATTAGTGGATCGGAAATGAGATTATTGAATCCCAAAAGAAAATCCTGTCATTTCCATAGAAACTTTACTCGATTTAGAAGGAGAAGTCATAGAACCCATAGTATTTCATAGCGACGCAATTTCCGTGTGAATTCGTCAATGAGTGGGAGTGAGGGATGCAGTAAAGAAGGATTAGTGGATCGGAAATGTGATTGTCGTATCCCAAAAGAAAATCCTGTCGTTTCCATAGAAACGTTACTCGAATTAGAAGTAAATGTCTTAGAACACATAGTATTTCATAGCGACGCAATTTCCGTGTGAATTCGTCAATGTGTGGGAGTGAGAGTTGCTGTAAAGAAGGATTAGTGGATCGGAAATGAGATTATTGAATCCCAAAAGAAAATCCTGTCATTTCCATAGAAACTTTACTCGATTTAGAAGGAGAAGTCATAGAACCCATAGTATTTCATAGGGACGCAATTTTCGTGTGAATTCGTCAATGAGTGGGAGTGAGGGATGCAGTAAAGAAGGATTAGTGGATCGGAAATGAGATTATTGAATCCCAAAAGAAAATCCTGTCATTTCCATAGAAACTTTACTCGATTTAGAAGGAGAAGTCATAGAACCCATAGTATTTCATAGCGACGCAATTTCCGTGTGAATTCGTCAATGAGTGGGAGTGAGGGATGCAGTAAAGAAGGATTAGTGGATCGGAAATGAGATTGTTGTATCCCAAAAGAAAATCCTGTCGTTTCCATAGAAACGTTACTCGAATTAGAAGTAAATGTCTTAGAACACATAGTATTTCATAGCGACGCAATTTCCGTGTGAATTCGTCAATGTGTGGGAGTGAGAGTTGCTGTAAAGAAGGATTAGTGGATCGGAAATGAGATTATTGAATCCCAAAAGAAAATCCTGTCATTTCCATAGAAACTTCACTCGATTTAGAAGGAGAAATCATAGAACCCATAGTATTTCATAGCGACGCAATTTCCGTGTGAATTCGTCAATGAGTGGGAGTGAGGGATGCAGTAAAGAAGGATTAGTGGATCGGAAATGAGATTATTGAATCCCAAAAGAAAATCCTGTCATTTCCATAGAAACTTTACTCGATTTAGAAGGAGATGTCATAGAACCCATAGTATTTCATAGCGACGCAATTTCCGTGTGAATTCGTCAATGTGTGGGAGTGAGGGATGCAGTAAAGAAGGATTAGTTGATCGGAAATGAGATTATTGAATCCCAAAAGAAAATCCTGTCATTTCCATAGAAACTTTACTCGATTTAGAAGGAGAAGTCATAGAACCCATAGTATTTCATAGCGACGCAATTTCCGTGTGAATTCGTCAATGAGTGGGAGTGAGGGATGCAGTAAAGAAGGATTAGTGGATCGGAAATGTGATTGTTGTATCCCAAAAGAAAATCCTGTCGTTTCCATAGAAACGTTACTCGAATTAGAAGTAATTGTCTTAGAACACATAGTATTTCATAGCGACGCAATTTCCGTGTGAATTCGTCAATGTGTGGGAGTGAGGGATGCAGTAAAGAAGGATTAGTGGATCGGAAATGAGATTATTGAATCCCAAAAGAAAATCCTGTCATTTCCATAGAAACTTTACTCGATTTAGAAGGAGAAGTCATAGAACCCATAGTATTTCATAGCGACGCAATTTCCGTGCGAATTCGTCAATGAGTGGGAGTGAGGGATGCAGTAAAGAAGGATTAGTGGATCGGAAATGTGATTGTTGTATCCCAAAAGAAAATCCTGTCGTTTCCATAGAAACGTTACTCGAATTAGAAGTAAATGTCTTAGAACACATAGTATTTCATATCGACGCAATTTCCGTGTGAATTCGTCAATGTGTGGGAGTGAGAGTTGCTGTAAAGAAGGATTAGTTGATCGGAAATGAGATTATTGAATCCCAAAAGAAAATCCTGTCATTTCCATAGAAACTTTACTCGATTTAGAAGGAGAAGTCATAGAACCCATAGTATTTCATAGCGACGCAATTTCCGTGTGAATTCGTCAATGAGTGGGAGTGAGGGATGCAGTAAAGAAGGATTAGTGGATCGGAAATGTGATTGTTGTATCCCAAAAGAAAATCCTGTCGTTTCCATAGAATCGTTACTCGAATTAGAAGTAAATGTCTTAGAACACATAGTATTTCATAGCGACGCAATTTCCGTGTGAATTCGTCAATGTGTGGGAGTGAGAGTTGCTGTAAAGAAGGATTAGTGGATCGGAAATGAGATTATTGAATCCCAAAAGAAAATCCTGTCATTTCCATAGAAACTTTACTCGATTTAGAAGGAGAAGTCATAGAACCCATAGTATTTCATAGCGACGCAATTTCCGTGTGAATTCGTCAATGTGTGGGAGTGAGAGTTGCTGTAAAGAAGGATTAGTGGATCGGAAATGAGATTATTGAATCACAAAAGAAAATCCTATCGTTTCCATAGAAACGTTACTCGATTTAGAAGGAGAAGTCATAGAACACATAGTATTTCATAGCGACGCAATTTCCGTGTGAATTCGTCAATGAGTGGGAGTGAGGGATGCAGTAAAGAAGGATTAGTGGATCGGAAATGTGATTGTTGTATCCCAAAAGAAAATCCTGTCGTTTCCATAGAAACGTTACTCGAATTAGAAGTAAATGTCTTAGAACACATAGTATTTCATAGCGACGCAATTTCCGTGTGAATTCGTCAATGTGTGGGAGTGAGAGTTGCTGTAAAGAAGGATTAGTGGATCGGAAATGAGATTATTGAATCCCAAAAGAAAATCCTGTCATTTCCATAGAAACTTTACTCGATTTAGAAGGAGAAGTCATAGAACCCATAGTATTTCATAGCGACGCAATTTCCGTGTGAATTCGTCAATGAGTGGGAGTGAGGGATGCAGTAAAGAAGGATTAGTGGATCGGAAATGTGATTGTTGTATCCCAAAAGAAAATCCTGTCGTTTCCATAGAAACGTTACTCGAATTAGAAGTAAATGTCTTAGAACACATAGTATTTCATAGCGACGCAATTTCCGTGTGAATTCGTCAATGTGTGGGAGTGAGAGTTGCTCTAAAGAAGGATTAGTGGATCGGAAATGAGATTATTGAATCCCAAAAGAAAATCCTGTCATTTCCATAGAAACTTTACTCGATTTAGAAGGAGAAGTCATAGAACCCATAGTATTTCATAGCGACGCAATTTCCGTGTGAATTCGTCAATGTGTGGGAGTGAGAGTTGCTGTAAAGAAGGATTAGTGGATCGGAAATGAGATTATTGAATCCCAAGAGAAAATCCTATCGTTTCCATAGAAACGTTAATCGATTTAGAAGAGAAGTCATAGAACACATAGTATTTCATAGCGACGCAATTTCCGTGTGAATTCGTCAATGAGTGGGAGTGAGGGATGCAGTAAAGAAGCATTAGTGGACCGGAAATGAGATTGTTGTATCCCAAAAGAAAATCCTGTCGTTTCCATAGAAACGTTACTCGAATTAGAAGTAAATGTCTTAGAACACATAGTATTTCATAGCGACGCAATTTCCGTGTGAATTCGTCAATGTGTGGGAGTGAGAGTTGCTGTAAAGAAGGATTAGTGGATCGGAAATGAGATTATTGAATCCCAAAAGAAAATCCTGTCATTTCCATAGAAACTTTACTCGATTTAGAAGGAGAAGTCATAGAACCCATAGTATTTCATAGCGACGCAATTTCCGTGTGAATTCGTCAATGTGTGGGAGTGAGAGTTGCTGTAAAGAAGGATTAGTGGATCGGAAATAAGATTATTGAATCCCAAAAGAAAATCCTATCGTTTCCATGGAAACGTTACTCGATTTAGAAGGAGAAGTCATAGAACACATAGTATTTCATAGCGACGCAATTTCCGTGTGAATTCGTCAATGAGTGGGAGTGAGGGATGCAGTAAAGAAGGATTAGTGGATCGGAAATGAGATTGTTGTATCCCAAATGAAAATCCTGTCGTTTCCATAGAAACGTTACTCGAAGTAGAAGTAAATGTCTTAGAACACATAGTATTTCATAGCGACGCAATTTCCGTGTGAATTCGTCAATGTGTGGGAGTGAGAGTTGCTGTAAAGAAGGATTAGTGGATCGGAAATGAGATTATTGAATCCCAAAAGAAAATCCTGTCATTTCCATAGACACTTTACTCGATTTAGAAAGAGAAGTCATAGAACCCATAGTATTTCATAGCGACGCAATTTCCGTGTGAATTCGTCAATGAGTGGGAGTGAGGGATGCAGTAAAGAAGGATTAGTGGATCGGAAATGTGATTGTTGTATCCCAAAAGAACATCCTGTCGTTTCCATAGAAACGTTACTCGAATTAGATGTAAATGTCTTAGAACACATAGTATTTCATAGCGACGCAATTTCCGTGTGAATTCGTCAATGTGTGGGAGTGAGAGTTGCTGTAAAGAAGGATTAGTGGATCGGAAATGAGATTATTGAATCCCAAAAGAAAATACTGTCATTTCCATAGAAACTTTACTCGATTTAGAAGGAGAAGTCATAGAACCCATAGTATTTCATAGCGACGCAATTTCCGTGTGAATTCGTCAATGTGTGGGAGTGAGAGTTGCTGTAAAGAAGGATTAGTGGATCGGAAATGAGATTATTGAATCCCAAAAGAAAATCCTATCGTTTCCATAGAAACGTTACTCGATTTAGAAGGAGAAGTCATAGAACACATAGTATTTCATAGCGACGCAATTTCCGTGTGAATTCGTCAATGAGTGGGAGTAAGGGATGCAGTAAAGAAGGATTAGTGGATCGGAAATGAGATTGTTGTATCCCAAAAGAAAATCCTGTCGTTTCCATAGAAACGTTACTCGAATTAGAAGTAAATGTCTTAGAACACATAGTATTTCATAGCGACGCAATTTCCGTGTGAATTCGTCAATGTGTGGGAGTGAGAGTAGCTGTAAAGAAGGATTAGTGGATCGGAAATGAGATTATTGAATCCCAAAAGAAAATCCTGTATTTCCATAGAAACTTTACTCGATTTAGAAGGAGAAGTCATAGAACCCATAGTATTTCATAGCGACGCAATTTCCGTGTGAATTCGTCAATGTGTGGTAGTGAGAGTTGCTGTAAAGAAGGATTAGTGGATCGGAAATGAGATTATTGAATCCCAAAAGAAAATCCTTTCGTTTCCATAGAAACGTTACTCGATTTAGAAGGAGAAGTCATAGAACACATAGTATTTCATAGCGACGCAATTTCCGTGTGAATTCGTCAATGAGTGGGAGTGAGGGATGCAGTAAAGAAGGATTAGTGGATCGGAAATGAGATTGTTGTATCCCAAAAGAAAATCCTGTCGTTTCCATAGAAACGTTACTCGAATTAGAAGTAAATGTCTTAGAACACATAGTATTTCATAGCGACGCAATTTCCGTGTGAATTCGTCAATGTGTGGGAGTGAGAGGTGCTGTAAAGAAGGATTAGTGGATCGGAAATGAGATTATTGAATCCCAAAAGAAAATCCTGTCATTTCCATAGAAACTTTACTCGATTTAGAAGGAGAAGTCATAGAACCCATAGTATTTCATAGCGACGCAATTTCCGTGTGAATTCGTCAATGAGTGGGAGTGAGGGATGCAGTAAAGAAGGATTAGTGGATCGGAAATGTGATTGTTGTATCCCAAAAGAAAATCCTGTCGTTTCCATAGAAACGTTACTCGAATTAGAAGTAAATGTCTTAGAACACATAGTATTTCATAGCGACGCAATTTCCGTGTGAATTCGTCAATGTGTGGGAGTGAGAGTTGCTGTAAAGAAGGATTAGTGGATCGGAAATGAGATTATTGAATCCCAAAAGAAAATCCTGTCATTTCCATAGAAACTTTACTCGATTTAGAAGGAGAAGCCATAGAACCCATAGTATTTCATAGCGACGCAATTTCCGTGTGAATTCGTCAATGAGTGGGAGTGAGGGATGCAGTAAAGAAGGATTAGTGGATCGGAAATGAGATTGTTGTATCCCAAAAGAAAATCCTGTCGTTTCCATAGAAACGTTACTCGAATTAGAAGTAAATGTCTTAGAACACATAGTATTTCATAGCGACGCAATTTCCGTGTGAATTCGTCAATGTGTGGGAGTGAGAGTTGCTGTAAAGAAGGATTAGTGGATCGGAAATGAGATTATTGAATCCCAAAAGAAAATCCTGTCTTTTCCTTAGAAACGTTACTCGATTTAGAAGGAGTAGTCATAGAACCCATAGTATTTCATAGCGACGCAATTTCCGTGTGAATTCGTCAATGAGTGGGAGTGAGGGATGCAGTAAAGAAGGATTAGTGGATCGGAAATGTGATTGTTGTATCCCAAAAGAAAATCCTGTCGTTTCCATAGAAACGTTACTCGAATTAGAAGGAAATGTCTTAGAACACATAGTATTTCATAGCGACGCAATTTCCGTGTGAATTCGTCAATGTGTGGGAGTGAGAGTTGCTGTAAAGAAGGATTAGTGGATCGGAAATGAGATTATTGAATCCCAAAAGAAAATCCTGTATTTCCATAGAAACTTTACTCGATTTAGAAGGAGAAGTCATAGAACCCATAGTATTTCATAGCGACGCAATTTCCGTGTGAATTCGTCAATGTGTGGGAGTGAGAGTTGCTGTAAAGAAGGATTAGTGGATCGGAAATGAGATTATTGAATCCCAAAAGAAAATCCTATCGTTTCCATAGAAACGTTACTCGATTTAGAAGGAGAAGTCATAGAACACATAGTATTTCATAGCGACGCAATTTCCGTGTGAATTCGTCAATGAGTGGGAGTGAGGGATGCAGTAAAGAAGGATTAGTGGATCGGAAATGAGATTGTTGTATCCGAAAAGAAAATCCTGTCGTTTCCATAGAAACGTTACTCGAATTAGAAGTAAATGTCTTAGAACACATAGTATTTCATAGCGACGCAATTTCCGTGTGAATTCGTCAATATGTGGGAGTGAGAGTTGCTGTAAAGAAGGATTAGTGGATCGGAAATGAGATTATTGAATCCCAAAAGAAAATCCTGTCATTTCCATAGAAACTTTACTCGATTTAGAAGGAGAAGTCATAGAACCCATAGTATTTCATAGCGACGCAATTTCCGTGTGAATTCGTCAATGAGTGGGAGTGAGGGATGCAGTAAAGAAGGATTAGTGGATCGGAAATGTGATTGTCGTATCCCAAAAGAAAATCCTGTCGTTTCCATAGAAACGTTACTCGAATTAGAAGTAAAAGTCTTAGAACACATAGTATTTCATAGCGACGCAATTTCCGTGTGAATTCGTCAATGAGTGGGAGTGAGAGTTGCTGTAAAGAAGGATTAGTGGATCGGAAATGAGATTATTGAATCCCAAAAGAAAATCCTGTCGTTTCCATAGAAACTTTACTCGATTTAGAAGGAGAAGTCATAGAACCCATAGTATTTCATAGCGACGCAATTTCCGTGTGAATTCGTCAATGTGTGGGAGTGAGAGTTGCTGTAAAGAAGGATTAGTGGATCGGAAATGAGATTATTGAATCCCAAAAGAAAATCCTGTCATTTCCATAGAAACTTTACTCGATTTAGAAGGAGAAGTCATAGAACCCATAGTATTTCATAGCGACGCAATTTCCGTGTGAATTCATCAATGAGTGGGAGTGACGGATGCAGTAAAGAAGGATTAGTGGATCGGAATTGAGATTGTTGTATCCCAAAAGAAAATCCTGTCGTTTCCATAGAAACTTTACTCGATTTAGTAGGAGAAGTCATAGAACCGATAGTATTTCATAGCGACGCAATTTCCGTGTGAATTCGTCAATGAGTGGGAGTGAGGGATGCAGTAAAGAAGGATTAGTGGATCGGAAATGAGATTGTTGTATCCCAAAAGAAAATCCTGTCGTTTCCATAGAAACGTTACTCGAATTAGAAGGAAATGTCTTAGAACACATAGTATTTCATAGCGACGCAATTTCCGTGTGAATTCGTCAATGAGTGGGAGTGAGGGATGCAGTAAAGAAGGATTAGTGGATCGGAAATGAGATTGTCGTATACCAAAAGAAAATCCTGTCGTTTCCATAGAAACGTTACTCGATTTAGAAGGAGAAGTCATAGAACCCATAGTATTTCATAGCGACTCAATTTCTGTGTTAATTCGTCAATGTGTGGGAGTGAGGGATGCAGTAAAGAAGGATTAGTGGATCGGAAATGTGATTGTCGTATCTCAAAAGAAAATCCTGTTATTTCCATAGAAACGTTACTCGATTTAGAAGGAAATGTCTTAGAACACATAGTATTACATTTCGACGCAATTTCCGTGTGAATTCGTCATTGTGTGGGAGTGAGGGATGCAGTAAAGAAGGATTAGTGGATCGGAAATGAGATTGTCGTATCCCAAAAGAAAATCCTGTCATTTCCATGGAAACGTTACTCGATTCAGAAGGAGAAGTCATAGAACCCATAGTATTTCATAGCGACGCAAATTCTGAGTTAATTCGTCAATGTGAGGGAGCTAGGGATGCAATAAAGAAGCAATAGTGCATCGAGAAGGAGATACTCGTATCGCAAAAGAAAATCCTGTCGATTCCATAGAAACGTTACTCGATTTAGAAGGAAATGTCTTAGAACACATAGTATTTCATAGCGACGAAATTTCCATGTGAATTCGTCAATGTGTGGAAGTGAGGGATACAGTAAAGAAGGATTAGTGGATCGGAAATGTGATTGTCGTATCCCAAATGAAAATCCTGTCGTTTCCATAGAAACGTTACTCGATTTAGAAGGAAATGTCTTAGAACACATAGTTTTTCATAGCGACGCAATTTCCGTGTGAATTCGTCAATGAGTGGGAGTGAGGGATTCAGTAAAGAACGATTAGTGGATCGGAAATGAGACTGTCGTATTCCGAAAGAAAATCCTATAGTTTCCATAGAAACGTTACTCGATTTAGAAGGAGAAGTCATAGAACACATAGTATTTCATAGCGACGCAATTTCCGTGTGAATTCGTCAATGAGTGGGAGTGAGGGATGCAGTAAAGAAGGATTAGTGGATCGGAAATGAGATTGTTGTATCCCAAAAGAAAATCCTGTCGTTTCCATAGAAACGTTACTCGAATTAGAAGTAAATGTCTTAGAACACATAGTATTTCATAGCGACGCAATTTCCGTGTGAATTCGTCAATGTGTGGGAGTGAGAGTTGCTGTAAAGAAGGATTAGTGGATCGGAAATGAGATTATTGAATCCCAAAAGAAAATCCTGTCATTTCCATAGAAACTTTACTCGATTTAGAAGGAGAAGTCATAGAACCCATAGTATTTCATAGCGACGCAATTTCCGTGTGAATTCGTCAATGAGTGGGAGTGAGGGATGCAGTAAAGAAGGATTAGTGGATCGGAAATGTGATTGTCGTATCCCAAAAGAAAATCCTGTCGTTTCCATAGAAACGTTACTCGATTTAGAAGTAAATGTCTTAGAACACATAGTATTTCATAGCGACGCAATTTCCGTGTGAATTCGTCAATGTGTGGGAGTGAGAGTTGCTGTAAAGAAGGATTAGTGGATCGGAAATGAGATTATTGAATCCCAAAAGAAAATCCTGTCATTTCCATAGAAACTTTACTCGATTTAGAAGGAGAAGTCATAGAACCCATAGTATTTCATAGCGACGCAATTTCCGTGTGAATTCGTAAATGTGTGGGAGTGGGTGATGCAGTAAAAAAGGATTAGTGGATCGGAAATGAGATTATTGAATCCCAAAAGAAAATCCTGTCATTTCCATAGAAACTTTACTCGATTTAGAAGGAGAAGTCATAGAACCCATAGTATTTCATAGCGACGCAATTTCCGTGTGAATTCGTCAATGAGTGGGAGTGAGGGATGCAGTAAAGAAGGATTAGTGGATCGGAAATGTGATTGTCGTATCCCAAAAGAAAATCCTGTCGTTTCCATAGAAACGTTACTCGAATTAGAAGTAAATGTATTAGAACACATAGTATTTCATAGCGACGCAATTTCCGTGTGAATTCGTCAATGTGTGGGAGTGAGAGTTGCTGTAAAGAAGGATTAGTGGATCGGAAATGAGATTATTGAATCCCAAAAGAAAATCCTATCGTTTCCATAGAAACGTTACTCGATTTAGAAGGAGAAGTCATAGAACCCATAGTATTTCATAGCGACGCAATTTCCGTGTGAATTCGTCAATGAGTGGGAGTGAGGGATGCAGTAAAGAAGGATTAGTGGATCGGAAATGTGATTGTCGTATCCCAAAAGAAAATCCTGTCGTTTCCATAGAAACGTTACTCGATTTAGAAGTAAATGTCTTAGAACACATAGTATTTCATAGCGACGCAATTTCCGTGTGAATTCGTCAATGTGTGGGAGTGAGAGTTGCTGTAAAGAAGGGTTAGTGGATCGGAAATGAGATTATTGAATCCCAAAAGAAAATCCTGTCATTTCCATAGAAACTTTACTCGATTTAGAAGGAGAAGTCATAGAACCCATAGTATTTCATAGCGACGCAATTTCCGTGTGAATTCGTCAATGAGTGGGAGTGAGGGATGCAGTAAAGGAGGATTAGTGGATCGGAAATGAGATTGTTGTATCCCAAAAGAAAATCCTGTCGTTTCCATAGAAACGTTACTCGAATTAGAAGTAAATGTCTTAGAACACATAGTATTTCATAGCGACGCAATTTCCGTGTGAATTCGTCAATGTGTGGGAGTGAGAGTTGCTGTAAGGAAGGATTAGTGGATCGGAAATGAGATTATTGAATCCCAAAAGAAAATCCTGTCATTTCCATAGAAACTTTACTCGATTTAGAAGGAGAAGTCATAGAACCCATAGTATTTCATAGCGACGCAATTTCCGTGTGAATTCGTCAATGAGTGGGAGTGAGGGATGCAGTAAAGAAGGATTAGTGAATCGGAAATGTGATTGTCGTATCCCAAAAGAAAATCCTGTCGTTTCCATAGAAACGTTACTCGATTTAGAAGTAAATGTCTTTGAACACATAGTATTTCATAGCGACGCAATTTCCGTGTGAATTCGTCAATGTGTGGGAGTGAGAGTTGCTGTAAAGAAGGATTAGTGGATCGGAAATGAGATTATTGAATCCCAAAAGAAAATCCTGTCATTTCCATAGAAACTTTACTCGATTTAGAAGGAGAAGTCATAGAACCCATAGTATTTCATAGCGACGCAAATTCCGTGTGAATTCGTCAATGAGTGGGAGTGAGGGATGCAGTAAAGAAGGATTAGTGGATCGGAACTGAGATTGTTGTATCCCAAAAGAAAATCCTGTCGTTTCCATAGAAACGTTACTCGAATTAGAAGGAAATGTCTTAGAACACATAGTATTTCATAGCGACGCTATTTCCGTGTGAATTCGTCAATGTGTGGGAGTGAGAGTTACTGTAAAGAAGGATTAGTGGATCGGAAATGAGATTATTGAATCCCAAAAGAAAATCCTATCGTTTCCATAGAAACGTTACTCGATTTAGAAGGAGAAGTCATAGAATCCATAGTATTTCATAGCGACGCAATTTCCGTGTGAATTCGTCAATGAGTGGGAGTGAGGGATGCAGTAAAGAAGGATTAGTGGATCGGAAATGTGATTGTCGTATCCCTAAAGAAAATCCTGTCGTTTCCATAGAAACGTTACTCGAATTAGAAGTAAATGTCTTAGAACACATAGTATTTCATAGCGACGCAATTTCCGTGTGAATTCGTCAATGAGTGGGAGTGAGGGATGCAGTAAAGAAGGATTAGTGGATCGGAAATGTGATTGTCGTATCCCAAAAGAAAATCCTGTCGTTTCCATAGTAACGTTACTCGAATTAGAAGTAAATGTCTTAGAACCCGTAGTATTTCATAGCGACGCAATTTCCGTATGAATTCGTCAATGAGTGGGAGTGAGGGATGCAGTAAAGAAGGATTAGTGGATTGGAAATGAGATTGTAGTATCCCAAAAGAAAATCCTGTCGTTTCCATAGAAACGTTACTCGAATTAGAAGGAAATGTCTTAGAACACATAGTATTTCATAGCGACGCAATTTCCGTGTGAATTCGTCAATGAGTGGGAGTGAGGGATGCAGTAAAGGAGGATTAGTGGATCGGAAATGTGATTGTCGTATCCCAAAAGAAAATCCTGTCGTTTCCATAGAAACGTTACTCGAATTAGAAGGAAATGTCTTAGAACACATAGTATTTCATAGCGACGCAATTTCCGTGTGAATTCGTCAATGAGTGGGAGTGAGGGATGCAGTAAAGAAGGATTAGTGGATCGGAAATGTGATTGTCGTATCCCAAAAGAAAATCCTGTCGTTTCCATAGAAACGTTACTCGAATTAGAAGTAAATGTCTTAGAACACATAGTATTTCATTGCGACGCAATTTCCGTGTGAATTCGTCAATGTGTGGGAGTGAGAGTTGCTGTAAAGAAGGATTAGTGGATCGGAAATGAGATTATTGAATCCCAAAAGAAAATCCTGTCATTTCCATAGAAACTTTACTCGATTTAGAAGGAGAAGTCATAGAACCCATAGTATTTCATAGCGACGCAATTTCCGTGTGAATTCGTCAATGAGTGGGAGTGAGGGATGCAGTAAAGAAGGATTAGTGGATCGGAAATGAGATTGTTGTATCCCAAAAGAAAATCCTGTCGTTTCCATAGAAACGTTACTCGAATTAGAAGGAAATGTCTTAGAACACATAGTATTTCATAGCGACGCAATTTCCGTGTGAATTCGTCAATGTGTGGGAGTGAGAGTTGCTGTAAAGAAGGATTAGTGGATCGGAAATGAGATTATTGAATCCCAAAAGAAAATCCTGTCATTTGCATAGAAACTTTACTCGATTTAGAAGGAGAAGTCATAGAACCCATAGTATTTCATAGCGACGCAATTTCCGTGTGAATTCGTCAATGAGTGGGAGTGAGGGATGCAGTAAAGAAGGATTAGTGGATCGGAAATGTGATTGTCGTATCCCAAAAGAAAATCCTGTCGTTTCCATAGAAACGTTACTCGATTTAGAAGTATATGTCTTAGAACACATAGTATTTCATAGCGACGCAATTTCCGTGTGAATTCGTCAATGTGTGGGAGTGAGAATTGCTGTAAAGAAGGATTAGTGGATCGGAAATGAGATTATTGAATCCCAAAAGAAAATCCTGTCATTTCCATAGAAACTTTACTCGATTTAGAAGGAGAAGTCATAGAACCCATAGTATTTCATAGCGACGCAATTTCCGTGTGAATTCGTCAATGAGTGGGAGTGAGGGATGCAGTAAAGGTGGATTAGTGGATCGGAAATGTGATTGTCGTATCCCAAAAGAAAATCCTGTCGTTTCCATAGAAACGTTACTCGAATTAGAAGTAAATGTCTTAGAACACATAGTATTTCATAGCGACGCAATTTCCGTGTGAATTCGTCAATGAGTGGGAGTGAGGGATGCAGTAAAGAAGGATTAGTGGATCGGAAATGAGATTATTGTATCCCAAAAGAAAATCCTGTCATTTCCATAGAAACTTTACTCGATTTAGAAGGAGAAGTCATAGAACCCATAGTATTTCATAGCGACGCAATTTCCGTGTGAATTCGTCAATGAGTGGGAATGAGGGATGCAGTAAAGAAGGATTAGTGGGTCGGAAATGAGATTATTGTATCCCAAAAGAAAATCCTGTCATTTCCATAGAAACTTTACTCGATTTAGAAGGAGAAGTCATAGAACCCATAGTATTTCATAGCGACGCAATTTCCGTGTGAATTCGTCAATGAGTGGGAGTGAGGGATGCAGTAAAGAAGGATTAGTGGATCGGAAATGAGATTATTGTATCCCAAAAGAAAATCCTGTCATTTCCATAGAAACTTTACTCGATTTAGAAGGAGAAGTCATAGAACCGATAGTATTTCATAGCGACGCAATTTCCGTGTGAATTCGTCAATGAGTGGGAGTGAGGGATGCAGTAAAGAAGGATTAGTGGATCGGAAATGTGATTGTCGTATCCCAAAAGAAAATCCTGTCGTTTCCATAGAAACGTTACTCGATTTAGAAGTAAATGTCTTAGAACACATAGTATTTCATAGCGACGCAATTTCCGTGTGAATTCGTCAATGTGTGGGAGTGAGAGTTGCTGTAAAGAAGGATTAGTGGATCGGAAATGAGATTATTGAATCCCAAAAGAAAATCCTGTCATTTCCATAGAAACTTTACTCGATTTAGAAGGAGAAGTCATAGAACCCATAGTATTTCATAGCGACGCAATTTCCGTGTGAATTCGTCAATGAGTGGGAGTGAGGGATGCAGTAAAGAAGGATTAGTGGATCGGAAATGTGATTGTCGTATCCCAAAAGAAAATCCTGTCGTTTCCATAGAAACGTTACTCGAATTAGAAGTAAATGTCTTAGAACACATAGTATTTCATAGCGACGCAATTTCCGTGTGAATTCGTCAATGTGTGGGAGTGAGAGTTGCTGTAAAGCAGGATTAGTGGATCGGAAATGAGATTATTGAATCCCAAAAGAAAATCCTGTCATTTCCATAGAAACTTTACTCGATTTAGAAGGAGAAGTCATAGAACCCATAGTATTTCATAGCGACGCAAATTCCGTGTGAATTCGTCAATGAGTGGGAGTGAGGGATGCAGTAAAGAAGGATTAGTGGATCGGAACTGAGATTGTTGTATCCCAAAAGAAAATCCTGTCGTTTCCATAGAAACGTTACTCGAATTAGAAGGAAATGTCTTAGAACACATAGTATTTCATAGCGACGCAATTTCCGTGTGAATTCGTCAATGTGTGGGAGTGAGAGTTACTGTAAAGAAGGATTAGTGGATCGGAAATGAGATTATTGAATCCCAAAAGAAAATCCTATCGTTTCCATAGAAACGTTACTCGATTTAGAAGGAGAAGTCATAGAATCCATAGTATTTCATAGCGACGCAATTTCCGTGTGAATTCGTCAATGAGTGGGAGTGAGGGATGCAGTAAAGAAGGATTAGTGGATCGGAAATGTGATTGTCGTATCCCAAAAGAAAATCCTGTCGTTTCCATAGAAACGTTACTCGAATTAGAAGTAAACGTCTTAGAACACATAGTATTTCATAGCGACGCAATTTCCGTGTGAATTCGTCAATGAGTGTTAGTGAGGGATGCAGTAAAGAAGGATTAGTGGATCGGAAATGTGATTGTCGTATCCCAAAAGAAAATCCTGTCGTTTCCATAGAAACGTTACTCGAATTAGAAGTAAATGTCTTAGAACCCATAGTATTTCATAGCGACGCAATTTCCGTATGAATTCGTCAATGAGTGGGAGTGAGGGATGCAGTAAAGAAGGATTAGTGGATTGGAAATGAGAATGTAGTATCCCAAAAGAAAATCCTGTCGTTTCCATAGAAACGTTACTCGAATTAGAAGGAAATGTCTTAGAACACATAGTATTTCATAGCGACGCAATTTCCGTGTGAATTCGTCAATGAGTGGGAGTGAGGGATGCAGTAAAGGAGGATTAGTGGATCGGAAATGTGATTGTCGTATCCCAAAAGAAAATCCTGTCGTTTCCATAGAAACGTTACTCGAATTAGAAGGAAATGTCTTAGAACACATAGTATTTCATAGCGACGCAATTTCCGTGTGAATTCGTCAATGAGTGGGAGTGAGGGATGCAGTAAAGAAGGATTAGTGGATCGGAAATGTGATTGTCGTATCCCAAAAGAAAATCCTGTCGTTTCCATAGAAACGTTACTCGAATTAGAAGTAAATGTCTTAGAACACATAGTATTTCATAGCGACGCAATTTCCGTGTGAATTCGTCAATGTGTGGGAGTGAGAGTTGCTGTAAAGAAGGATTAGTGGATCGGAAATGAGATTATTGAATCCCAAAAGAAAATCCTGTCATTTCCATAGAAACTTTACTCGATTTAGAAGGAGAAGTCATAGAACCCATAGTATTTCATAGCGACGCAATTTCCGTGTGAATTCGTCAATGAGTGGGAGTGAGGGATGCAGTAAAGAAGGATTAGTGGATCGGAAATGAGATTGTTGTATCCCAAAAGAAAATCCTGTCGTTTCCATAGAAACGTTACTCGAATTAGAAGGAAATGTCTTAGAACACATAGTATTTCATAGCGACGCAATTTCCGTGTGAATTCGTCAATGTGTGGGAGTGAGAGTTGCTGTAAAGAAGGATTAGTGGATCGGAAATGAGATTATTGAATCCCAAAAGAAAATCCTTTCATTTCCATAGAAACTTTACTCGATTTAGAAGGAGAAGTCATAGAACCCATAGTATTTCATAGCGACGCAATTTCCGTGTGAATTCGTCAATGAGTGGTAGTGAGGGATGCAGTAAAGAAGGATTAGTGGATCGGAAATGTGATTGTCGTATCCCAAAAGAAAATCCTGTCGTTTCCATAGAAACGTTACTCGAATTAGAAGTAAATGTCTTAGAACACATAGTATTTCATAGCGACGCAATTTCCGTGTGAATTCGTCAATGTGTGGGAGTGAGAGTTGCTGTAAAGAAGGATTAGTGGATCGGAATTGAGATTATTGAATCCCAAAAGAAAATCCTGTCATTTGCATAGAAACTTTACTCGATTTAGAAGGAGAAGTCATAGAACCCATAGTATTTCATAGCGACGCAATTTCCGTGTGAATTCGTCAATGAGTGGGAGTGAGGGATGCAGTAAAGAAGGATTAGTGGATCGGAAATGTGATTGTCGTATCCCAAAAGAAAATCCTGTCGTTTCCATAGAAACGTTACTCGATTTAGAAGTATATGTCTTAGAACACATAGTATTTCATAGCGACGCAATTTCCGTGTGAATTCGTCAATGTGTGGGAGTGAGAATTGCTGTAAAGAAGGATTAGTGGATCGGAAATGAGATTATTGAATCCCAAAAGAAAATCCTGTCATTTCCATAGAAACTTTACTCGATTTAGAAGGAGAAGTCATAGAACCCATAGTATTTCATAGCGACGCAATTTCCGTGTGAATTCGTCAATGAGTGGGAGTGAGGGATGCAGTAAAGATGGATTAGTGGATCGGAAATGTGATTGTCGTATCCCAAAAGAAAATCCTGTCGTTTCCATAGAAACGTTACTCGAATTAGAAGTAAATGTCTTAGAACACATAGTATTTCATAGCGACGCAATTTCCGTGTGAATTCGTCAATGAGTGGGAGTGAGGGATGCAGTAAAGAAGGATTAGTGGATCGGAAATGAGATTATTGTATCCCAAAAGAAAATCCTGTCATTTCCATAGAAACTTTACTCGATTTAGAAGGAGAAGTCATAGAACCCATAGTATTTCATAGCGACGCAATTTCCGTGTGAATTCGTCAATGAGTGGGAGTGAGGGATGCAGTAAAGAAGGATTAGTGGGTCGGAAATGAGATTATTGTATCCCAAAAGAAAATCCTGTCATTTCCATAGAAACTTTACTCGATTTAGAAGGAGAAGTCATAGAACCCATAGTATTTCATAGCGACGCAATTTCCGTGTGAATTCGTCAATGAGTGGGAGTGAGGGATGCAGTAAAGAAGGATTAGTGGATCGGAAATGAGATTATTGTATCCCAAAAGAAAATCCTGTCATTTCCATAGAAACTTTACTCGATTTAGAAGGAGAAGTCATAGAACCGATAGTATTTCATAGCGACGCAATTTCCGTGTGAATTCGTCAATGAGTGGGAGTGAGGGATGCAGTAAAGACGGATTAGTGGATCGGAAATGTGATTGTCGTATCCCAAAAGAAAATCCTGTCGTTTCCATAGAAACGTTACTCGATTTAGAAGTAAATGTCTTAGAACACATAGTATTTCATAGCGACGCAATTTCCGTGTGAATTCGTCAATGTGTGGGAGTGAGAGTTGCTGTAAAGAAGGATTAGTGGATCGGAAATGAGATTATTGAATCCCAAAAGAAAATCCTGTCATTTCCATAGAAACTTTACTCGATTTAGAAGGAGAAGTCATAGAACACATAGTATTTCATAGCGACGCAATTTCCGTGTGAATTCGTCAATGTGTGGGAGTGAGAGTTGCTGTAAAGAAGGATTAGTGGATCGGAAATGAGATTATTGAATCCCAAAAGAAAATTCTGTCATTTCCATAGAAACTTTACTCGATTTAGAAGGAGAAGTCATAGAACCCATAGTATTTCATAGCGACGCAATTTCCGTGTGAATTCGTCAATGTGTGGGAGTGGGTGATGCAGTAAAAAAGGATTAGTGGATCGGAAATGAGATTGTCGTATCCCAAAAGAAAATCCTGTCGTTTCCATAGAAACGTTACTCGATTTAGAAGGAAATGTCTTAGAACACATAGTATTTCATAGCGACGCAATTTCCGTGTGAATTCGTCAATGAGTGGGAGTGAGGGATGCAGTAAAGAAGGATTAGTGGATCGGAAATGAGATTATTGTATCCCAAAAGAAAATCCTGTCATTTCCATAGAAACTTTACTCGATTTTGAAGGAGAAGTCATAGAACCCATAGTATTTCATAGCGACGCAATTTCCGTGTGAATTCGTCAATGAGTGGGAGTGAGGGATGCAGTAAAGAAGGATTAGTGGATCGGAAATGAGATTATTGTATCCCAAAAGAAAATCCTGTCATTTCCATAGAAACTTTACTCGATTTAGAAGGAGAAGTCATAGAACCCACAGTATTTCATAGCGACGCAATTTCCGTGTGAATTCGTCAATGAGTGGGAGTGAGGGATGCAGTAAAGAAGGATTAGTGGATCGGAAATGAGATTATTGTATCCCAAAAGAAAATCCTGTCATTTCCATAGAAACTTTACTTGATTTAGAAGGAGAAGTCATAGAACCCATAGTATTTCATAGCGACGCAATTTCCGTGTGAATTCGTCAATGAGTGGGAGTGAGGGATGCAGTAAAGAAGGATTAGTGGATCGGAAATGTGATTGTCGTATCCCAAAAGAAAATCCTGTCGTTTCCATAGAAACGTTACTCGAATTAGAAGTAAATGTCTTAGAACACATAGTATTTCATAGCGACGCAATTTCCGTGTGAATTCGTCAATGAGTGGGAGTGAGGGATGCAGTAAAGAAGGATTAGTGGATCGGAAATGTGATTGTCGTATCCCAAAAGAAAATCCTGTCGTTTCCATAGAAACGTTACTCGAATTAGAAGTAAATGTCTTAGAACACATAGTATTTCATTGCGACGCAATTTCCGTGTGAATTCGTCAATGTGTGGGAGTGAGAGTTGCTGTAAAGAAGGATTAGTGGATCGGAAATGAGATTATTGAATCCCAAAAGAAAATCCTGTCATTTCCATAGAAACTTTACTCGATTTAGAAGGAGAAGTCATAGAACCCATAGTATTTCATAGCGACGCAATTTCCGTGTGAATTCGTCAATGAGTGGGAGTGAGGGATGCAGTAAAGAAGGATTAGTGGATCGGAAATGTGATTGTCGTATCCCAAAAGAAAATCCTGTCGTTTCCACAGAAACGTTACTCGATTTAGAAGTATATGTCTTAGAACACATAGTATTTCATAGCGACGCAATTTCCGTGTGAATTCGTCAATGTGTGGGAGTGAGAATTGCTGTAAAGAAGGATTAGTGGATCGGAAATGAGATTATTGAATCCCAAAAGAAAATCCTGTCATTTCCATAGAAACTTTACTCGATTTAGAAGGAGAAGTCATAGAACCCATAGTATTTCATAGCGACGCAATTTCCGTGTGAATTCGTCAATGAGTGGGAGTGAGGGATGCAGTAAAGAAGGATTAGTGGATCGGAAATGTGATTGTCGTATCCCAAAAGAAAATCCTGTCGTTTCCATAGAAACGTTACTCGAATTAGAAGTAAATGTCTTAGAACACATAGTATTTCATAGCGACGCAATTTCCGTGTGAATTCGTCAATGAGTGGGAGTGAGGGATGCAGTAAAGAAGGATTAGTGGATCGGAAATGAGATTATTGTATCCCAAAAGAAAATCCTGTCATTTCCATAGAAACTTTACTCGATTTAGAAGGAGAAGTCATAGAACCCATAGTATTTCATAGCGACGCAATTTCCGTGTGAATTCGTCAATGAGTGGGAGTGAGGGATGCAGTAAAGAAGGATTATTGGGTCGGAAATGAGATTATTGTATCCCAAAAGAAAATCCTGTCATTTCCATAGAAACTTTACTCGATTTAGAAGGAGAAGTCATAGAACCCATAGTATTTCATAGCGACGCAATTTCCGTGTGAATTCGTCAATGAGTGGGAGTGAGGGATGCAGTAAAGAAGGATTAGTGGATCGGAAATGAGATTATTGTATCCCAAAAGAAAATCCTGTCATTTCCATAGAAACTTTACTCGATTTAGAAGGAGAAGTCATAGAACCGATAGTATTTCATAGCGACGCAATTTCCGTGTGAATTCGTCAATGAGTGGGAGTGAGGGATGCAGTAAAGAAGGATTAGTGGATCGGAAATGTGATTGTCGTATCCCAAAAGAAAATCCTGTCGTTTCCATAGAAACGTTACTCGATTTAGAAGTAAATGTCTTAGAACACATAGTATTTCATAGCGACGCAATTTCCGTGTGAATTCGTCAATGTGTGGGAGTGAGAGTTGCTGTAAAGAAGGATTAGTGGATCGGAAATGAGATTATTGAATCCCAAAAGAAAATCCTGTCATTTCCATAGAAACTTTACTCGATTTAGAAGGAGAAGTCATAGAACCCATAGTATTTCATAGCGCCGCAATTTCCGTGTGAATTCGTCAATGTGTGGGAGTGAGAGTTGCTGTAAAGAAGGATTAGTGGATCGGAAATGAGATTATTGAATCCCAAAAGAAAATCCTGTCATTTCCATAGAAACTTTACTCGATTTAGAAGCAGAAGTCATAGAACCCATAGTATTTCATAGCGACGCAATTTCCGTGTGAATTCGTCAATGTGTGGGAGTGGGTGATGCAGTAAAAAAGGATTAGTGGATCGGAAATGAGATTGTCGTATCCCAAAAGAAAATCCTGTCGTTTCCATAGAAACGTTACTCGATTTAGAAGGAAATGTCTTAGAACACATAGTATTTCATAGCGACGCAATTTCCGTGTGAATTCGTCAATGAGTGGGAGTGAGGGATGCAGTAAAGAAGTATTAGTGGATCGGAAATGAGATTATTGTATCCCAAAAGAAAATCCTGTCATTTGCATAGAAACTTTACTCGATTTTGAAGGAGAAGTCATAGAACCCATAGTATTTCATAGCGACGCAATTTCCGTGTGAATTCGTCAATGAGTGGGAGTGAGGGATGCAGTAAAGAAGGATTAGTGGACCGGAAATGAGATTATTGTATCCCAAAAGAAAATCCTGTCATTTCCATAGAAACTTTACTCGATTTAGAAGGAGAAGTCATAGAACCCATAGTATTTCATAGCGACGCAATTTCCGTGTGAATTCGTCAATGAGTGGGAGTGAGGGATGCAGTAAAGAAGGATTAGTGGATCGGAAATGAGATTGTTGTATCCCAAAAGAAAATCCTGTCGTTTCCATAGAAACGTTACTCGAATTAGAAGTAAATGTCTTAGAACACATAGTATTTCATAGCGACGCAATTTCCGTGTGAATTCGTCAATGTGTGGGAGTGAGAGTTGCTGTAAAGAAGGATTAGTGGATCGGAAATGAGATTATTGAATCCCAAAAGAAAATCCTGTCATTTCCATAGAAACTTTACTCGATTTAGAAGGAGAAGTCATAGAACCCATAGTATTTCATAGCGACGCAATTTCCGTGTGAATTCGTCAATGAGTGGGAGTGAGGGATGCAGTAAAGAAGGATTAGTGGATCGGAAATGTGATTGTCGTATCCCAAAAGAAAATCCTGTCGTTTCCATAGAAACGTTACTCGAATTAGAAGTAAATGTCTTAGAACACATAGTATTTCATTGCGACGCAATTTCCGTGTGAATTCGTCAATGTGTGGGAGTGAGAGTTGCTGTAAAGAAGGATTAGTGGATCGGAAATGAGATTATTGAATCCCAAAAGAAAATCCTGTCATTTCCATAGAAACTTTACTCGATTTAGAAGGAGAAGTCATAGAACCCATAGTATTTCATAGCGACGCAATTTCCGTGTGAATTCGTCAATGAGTGGGAGTGAGGGGTGCAGTAAAGAAGGATTAGTGGATCGGAAATGAGATTGTTGTATCCCAAAAGAAAATCCTGTCGTTTCCATAGAAACGTTACTCGAATTAGAAGGAAATGTCTTAGAACACATAGTATTTCATAGCGACGCAATTTCCGTGTGAATTCGTCAATGTGTGGGAGTGAGAGTTGCTGTAAAGAAGGATCAGTGGATCGGAAATGAGATTATTGAATCCCAAAAGAAAATCCTGTCATTTCCATAGAAACTTTACTCGATTTAGAAGGAGAAGTCATAGAACCCATAGTATTTCATAGCGACGCAATTTCCGTGTGAATTCGTCAATGAGTGGGAGTGAGGGATGCAGTAAAGAAGGATTAGTGGATCGGAAATGTGATTGTCGTATCCCAAAAGAAAATCCTGTCGTTTCCATAGAAACGTTACTCGAATTAGAAGTAAATGTCTTAGAACACATAGTATTTCATAGCGACGCAATTTCCGTGTGAATTCGTCAATGTGTGGGAGTGAGAGTTGCTGTAAAGAAGGATTAGTGGATCGGAAATGAGATTATTGAATCCCAAAAGAAAATCCTGTCATTTCCATAGAAACTTTACTCGATTTAGAAGGAGAAGTCATAGAACCCATAGTATTTCATAGCGACGCAATTTCCGTGTGAATTCGTCAATGAGTGGGAGTGAGGGATGCAGTAAAGAAGGATTAGTGGATCGGAAATGTGATTGTCGTATCCCAAAAGAAAATCCTGTCGTTTCCATAGAAACGTTACTCGATTTAGAAGTAAATGTCTTAGAACACATAGTATTTCATAGCGACGCAATTTCCGTGTGAATTCGTCAATGTGTGGGAGTGAGAGTTGCTGTAAAGAAGGATTAGTGGATCGGAAATGAGATTATTGAATCCCAAAAGAAAATCCTGTCATTTGCATAGAAACTTTACTCGATTTAGAAGGAGAAGTCATAGAACCCATAGTATTTCATAGCGACGCAATTTCTGTGTGAATTCGTCAATGAGTGGGAGTGAGGGATGCAGTAAAGAAGGATTAGTGGATCGGAAATGTGATTGTCGTATCCCAAAAGAAAATCCTGTCGTTTCCATAGAAACGTTACTCGAATTAGTAGTAAATGTCTTAGAACACATAGTATTTCATAGCGACGCAATTTCCGTGTGAATTCGTCAATGAGTGGGAGTGAGGGATGCAGTAAAGAAGGATTAGTGGATCGGAAATGAGATTATTGTATCCCAAAAGAAAATCCTGTCATTTCCATAGAAACTTTACTCGATTTAGAAGGAGAAGTCATAGAACCCATAGTATTTCATAGCGACGCAATTTCCGTGTGAATTCGTCAATGAGTGGGAGTGAGGGATGCAGTAAAGAAGGATTAGTGGATCGGAAATGAGATTATTGTATCCCAAAAGAAAATCCTGTCATTTCCATAGAAACTTTACTCGATTTAGAATGAGAAGTCATAGAACCCATAGTATTTCATAGCGACGCAATTTCCGTGTGAATTCGTCAATGAGTGGGAGTGAGGGATGCAGTAAAGAACGATTAGTGGATCGGAAATGAGACTGTCGTATTCCGAAAGAAAATCCTATAGTTTCCATAGAAACGTTACTCGATTTAGAAGGAGAAGTCATAGAACACATAGTATTTCATAGCGACGCAATTTCCGTGTGAATTCGTCAATGAGTGGGAGTGAGGGATGCAGTAAAGAAGGATTAGTGGATCGGAAATGTGATTGTCGTATCCCAAAAGAAAATCCTGTCGTTTCCATAGAAACGTTACTCGATTTAGAAGTAAATGTCTTAGAACACATAGTATTTCATAGCGACGCAATTTCCGTGTGAATTCGTCAATGTGTGGGAGTGAGAGTTGCTGTAAAGAAGGATTAGTGGATCGGAAATGAGATTATTGAATCCCAAAAGAAAATCCTGTCATTTCCATAGAAACTTTACTCGATTTAGAAGGAGAAGTCATAGAACCCATAGTATTTCATAGCGACGCAATTTCCGTGTGAATTCGTCAATGTGTGGGAGTGAGAGTTGCTGTAAAGAAGGATTAGTGGATCGGAAATGAGATTATTGAATCCCAAAAGAAGATCCTGTCATTTCCATAGAAACTTTACTCGATTTAGAAGGAGAAGTCATAGAACCCATAGTATTTCATAGCGACGCAATTTCCGTGTGAATTCGTCAATGTGTGGGAGTGGGTGATGCAGTAAAAAAGGATTAGTGGATCGGAAATGAGATTGTCGTATCCCAAAAGAAAATCCTGTCGTTTCCATAGAAACGTTACTCGATTTAGAAGGAAATGTCTTAGAACACATAGTATTTCATAGCGACGCAATTTCCGTGTGAATTCGTCAATGAGTGGGAGTGAGGGATGCAGTAAAGAAGGATTAGTGGATCGGAAATGAGATTATTGTATCCCAAAAGAAAATCCTGTCATTTCCATAGAAACTTTACTCGATTTTGAAGGAGAAGTCATAGAACCCATAGTATTTCATAGCGACGCAATTTCCGTGTGAATTCGTCAATGAGTGGGAGTGAGGGATGCAGTAAAGAAGGATTAGTGGATCGGAAATGAGATTATTGTATCCCAAAAGAAAATCCTGTCATTTCCATAGAAACTTTACTCGATTTAGAAGGAGAAGTCATAGAACCCATAGTATTTCATAGCGACGCAATTTCCGTGTGAATTCGTCAATGAGTGGGAGTGAGGGATGCAGTAAAGAAGGATTAGTGGATCGGAAATGAGATTATTGTATCCCAAAAGAAAATCCTGTCATTTCCATAGAAACTTTACTCGATTTAGAAGGAGAAGTCATAGAACCCATAGTATTTCATAGCGACGCAATTTCCGTGTGAATTCGTCAATGAGTGGGAGTGAGGGATGCAGTAAAGAAGGATTAGTGGATCGGAAATGAGATTATTGTATCCCAAAAGAAAATCCTGTCATTTCCATAGAAACTTTACTCGATTTAGAAGGAGAAGTCATAGAACCCATAGTATTTCATAGCGACGCAATTTCCGTGTGAATTCGTCAATGAGTGGGAGTGAGGGATGCAGTAAAGAAGGATTAGTGGATCGGAAATGAGATTATTGTATCCCAAAAGAAAATCCTGTCATTTCCATAGAAACTTTACTCGATTTAGAAGGAGAAGTCATAGAACCCATAGTATTTCATAGCGACGCAATTTCCGTGTGAATTCGTCAATGAGTGGGAGTGAGGGATGCAGTAAAGAAGGATTAGTGGATCGGAAATGAGATTATTGTATCCCAAAAGAAAATCCTGTCATTTCCATAGAAACTTTACTCGATTTAGAAGGAGAAGTCATAGAACCCATAGTATTTCATAGCGACGCAATTTCCGTGTGAATTCGTCAATGAGTGGGAGTGAGGGATGCAGTAAAGAAGGATTAGTGGATCGGAAATGAGATTATTGTATCCCAAAAGAAAACCCTGTCATTTCCATAGAAACTTTACTCGATTTAGAAGGAGAAGTCATAGAACCCATAGTATTTCATAGCGACGCAATTTCCGTGTGAATTCGTCAATGTGTGGGAGTGGGTGATGCAGTAAAAAAGGATTAGTGGATCGGAAATGAGATTATTGTATCCCAAAAGAAAATCCTGTCATTTCCATAGAAACTTTACTCGATTTAGAAGGAGAAGTCATAGAACCCATAGTATTTCATAGCGACGCAATTTCCGTGTGAATTCGTCAATGAGTGGGAGTGAGGGATGCAGTAAAGAAGGATTAGTTGATCGGAAATGAGATTATTGTATCCCAAAAGAAAATCCTGTCATTTCCATAGAAACTTTACTCGATTTAGAAGGAGAAGTCATAGAACCCATAGTATTTCATAGCGACGCAATTTCCGTGTGAATTCGTCAATGAATGGGAGTGAGGGATGCAGTAAAGAAGGATTAGTGGATCGGAAATGAGATTATTGTATCCCAAAAGAAAATCCTGTCATTTCCATAGAAACTTTACTCGATTTAGAAGGAGAAGTCATAGAACCCATAGTATTTCATAGCGACGCAATTTCCGTGTGAATTCGTCAATGAGTGGGAGTGAGGGATGCAGTAAAGAAGGATTAGTGGATCGGAAATGAGATTATTGTATCCCAAAAGAAAATCCTGTCATTTCCATAGAAACTTTACTCGATTTAGAAGGAGAAGTCATAGAACCCATAGTATTTCATAGCGACGCAATTTCCGTGTGAATTCGTCAATGTGTGGGAGTGGGTGATGCAGTAAAAAAGGATTAGTGGATCGGAAATGTGATTGTCGTATCCCAAAAGAAAATCCTGTCGTTTCCATAGAAACGTTACTCGATTTAGAAGGAAATGTCTTAGAACACATAGTATTTCATAGCGACGCAATTTCCGTGTGAATTCGTCAATGTGTGGGAGTGAGAGTTGCTGTAAAGAAGGATTAGTGGATCGGGAATGAGATTATTGTATCCCAAAAGAAAATCCTGTCATTTCCATAGAAACTTTACTCGATTTAGAAGGAGAAGTCATAGAACCCATAGTATTTCATAGCGACGCAATTTCCATGTGAATTCGTCAATGAGTGGGAGTGAGGGATGCAGTAAAGAAGGATTAGTGGATCGGAAATGAGATTATTGTATCCCAAAAGAAAATCCTGTCATTTCCATAGTAACTTTACTCGATTTAGCAGGAGAAGTCATAGAACCCATAGTATTTCATAGCGACGCAATTTCCGTGTGAATTCGTCAATGTGTGGGAGTGGGTGATGCAGTAAAAAAGGATTAGTGGATCGGAAATGAGATTGTCGTATCCCAAAAGAAAATCCTGTCGTTACCATAGAAACGTTACTCGATCTAGAAGGAGAAGTCATAGAACACATAGTATTTCATAGCGACGCAATTTCCGTGTGAATTCGTCAATGAGTGGGAGTGAGGGATGCAGTAAAGAAGGATTAGTGGATCGGAAATGAGATTGTCGTATACCAAAAGAAAATCCTGTCGTTTCCATAGAAACGTTACTCGATTTAGAAGGAGAAGTCATTGAACCCATAGTATTTCATAGCGACTCAATTTCTGTGTTGATTCGTCAATGTGTGGGAGTGAGGGATGCAGTAAAGAAGGATTAGTGGATCGGAAATGAGATTATTGTATCCCAAAAGAAAATCCTGTCGTTTCCATAGAAACGTTACTCGATTTAGAAGGAGAAGTCATAGAACCCATAGTATTTCATAGCGACTCAATTTCTGTGTTAATTCGTCAATGTGTGGGAGTGAGGGATGCAGTAAAGAAGGATTAGTGGATCGGAAATGAGATTATTGTATCCCAAAAGAAAATCCTGTCATTTCCATAGAAACTTTACTCGATTTAGAAGGAGAAGTCATAGAACCCATAGTATTTCATAGCGACGCAATTTCCGTGTGAATTCGTCAATGTGTGGGAGTGGGTGATGCAGTAAAAAAGGATTAGTGGATCGGAAATGTGATTGTCGTATCCCAAAAGAAAATCCTGTCGTTTCCATAGAAACGTTACTCGATTTAGAAGGAAATGTCTTAGAACACATAGTATTTCATAGCGACGCAATTTCCGTGTGAATTCGTCAATGTGTGGGAGTGAGAGTTGCTGTAAAGAAGGATTAGTGGATCGGAAATGAGATTATTGAATCCCAAAAGAAAATCCTGTCATTTCCATAGAAACTTTACTCGATTTAGAAGGAGAAGTCATAGAACCCATAGTATTTCATAGCGACGCAATTTCCGTGTGAATTCGTCAATGAGTGGGAGTGAGGGATGCAGTAAAGAAGGATTAGTGGATCGGAAATGAGATTATTGTATCCCAAAAGAAAATCCTGTCATTTCCATAGAAACTTTACTCGATTTAGAAGGAGAAGTCATAGAACCCATAGTATTTCATAGCGACGCAATTTCCGTGTGAATTCGTCAATGTGTGGGAGTGGGTGATGCAGTAAAAAAGGATTAGTGGATCGGAAATGTGATTGTCGTTTCCCAAAAGAAAATCCTGTCGTTTCCATAGAAACGTTACTCGATTTAGAAGGAAATGTCTTAGAACACATAGTATTTCATAGCGACGCAATTTCCGTGTGAATTCGTCAATGAGTGGGAGTGAGGGATGCAGTAAAGAAGGATTAGTGGATCGGAAATGAGATTATTGTATCCCAAAAGAAAATCCTGTCATTTCCATAGAAACTTTACTCGATTTAGAAGGAGAAGTCATAGAACCCATAGTATTTCATAGCGACGCAATTTCCGTGTGAATTCGTCAATGAGTGGGAGTGAGAGTTGCTGTAAAGAAGGATTAGTGGATAGGAAATGAGATTATTGTATCCCAAAAGAAAATCCTGTCATTTCCATAGAAACTTTACTCGATTTAGAAGGAGAAGTCATGGAACCCATAGTATTTAATAGCGATGCAATTTCCGTGTGAATTCGTCAATGTGTGGGAGTGAGAGTTGCTGTAAAGAAGGATTAGTGGATCGGAAATGAGATTATTGTATCCCAAAAGAAAATCCTGTCATTTCCATAGAAACTTTACTCGATTTAGAAGGAGAAGTCATAGAACCCATAGTATTTCATAGCGACGCAATTTCCGTGTGAATTCGTCAATGAGTGGGAGTGAGAGTTGCTGTAAAGAAGGATTAGTGGATCGGAAATGAGATTATTGTATCCCAAAAGAAAATCCTGTGATTTCCATAGAAACTTTACTCGATTTAGAAGGAGAAGTCATAGAACCCATAGTAATTCATAGCGACGCAATTTCCGTGTGAATTCGTCAATGTGTGGGAGTGGGTGATGCAGTAAAAAAGGATTAGTGGATCGGAAATGTGATTGTCGTATCCCAAAAGAAAATCCTGTCGTTTCCATAGAAACGTTACTCGATTTAGAAGGAAATGTCTTAGAACACATAGTTTTTCATAGCGACGAAATTTCCGTGTGAATTCGTCAATGAGTGGGAGTGAGGGATGCAGTAAAGAAGGATTAGTGGATCGGAAATGAGATTATTGTATCCCAAAAGAAAATCCTGTCATTTCCATAGAAACTTTACTCGATTTAGAAGGAGAAGTCATAGAACCCATAGTATTTCATAGCGACGCAATTTCCGTGTGAATTCGTCAATGAGTGGGAGTGAGGGATGCAGTAAAGAAGGATTAGTGGATCGGAAATGAGATTATTGTATCCCAAAAGAAAATCCTGTCATTTCCATAGAAACTTAACTCGATTTAGAAGGAGAAGTCATAGAACCCATAGTATTTCATAGCGACGCAATTTCCGTGTGAATTCGTCAATGAGTGGGAGTGAGAGTTGCTGTAAAGAAGGATTTGTGGATCGGAAATGAGATTATTGTATCCCAAAAGAAAATCCTGTCATTTCCATAGAAACTTTACTCGATTTAGAAGGAGAAGTCATAGAACCCATAGTATTTCATAGCGACGCAATTTCCGTGTGAATTCGTCAATGTGTGGAAGTGGGTGATGCAGTAAAAAAGGATTAGTGGATCGGAAATGTGATTGTCGTATCCCAAAAGAAAATCCTGTCCTTTCCATAGAAACGTTACTCGATTTAGAAGGAAATGTCTTAGAACACATAGTATTTCATAGCGACGCAATTTCCGTGTGAATTCGTCAATGAGTGGGAGTGAGGGATGCAGTAAAGAAGGATTAGTGGATCGGAAATGAGATTATTGTATCCCAAACGAAAATCCTGTCATTTCCATAGAAACTTTACTCGATTTAGAAGGAGAAGTCATAGAACCCATAGTATTTCATAGCGACGCAATTTCCGTGTGAATTCGTCAATGTGTGGGAGTGAGAGTTGCTGTAAAGAAGGATTAGTGGATCGGAAATGAGATTATTGTATCCCAAAAGAAAATCCTGTCGTTTCCATAGAAACTTTACTCGATTTAGAAGGAGAGTCATAGAACCCATAGTATTTCATAGCGACGCAATTTCCGTGTGAATTCGTCAATGTGTGGGAGTGAGAGTTGCTGTAAAGAAGGATTAGTGGATCGGAAATGAGATTATTGTATCCCAAAAGAAAATCCTGTCATTTCCATAGAAACTTTACTCGATTTAGAAGGAGAAGTCATAGAACCCATAGTATTTCATAGCGACGCAATTTCCGTGTGAATTCGTCAATGTGTGGGAGTGAGAGTTGCTGTAAAGAAGGATTAGTGGATAGGAAATGAGATTATTGTATCCCAAAAGAAAATCCTGTCATTTCCATAGAAACTTTACTCGATTTAGAAGGAGAAGTAATAGAACCCATAGTATTTCATAGCGACGCAATTTCCGTGTGAATTCGTCAATGTGCGGGAGTGAGAGTTGCTGTAAAGAAGGATTAGTGGATCGGAAATGAGATTATTGTATCCCAAAAGAAAATCCTGTCATTTCCATAGAAACTTTACTCGATTTAGAAGGGGAAGTCATAGAACCCATAGTATTTCTTAGCGACGCAATTTCCGTGTGAATTCGTCAATGTGTGGGAGTGGGTGATGCAGTAAAAAAGGATTAGTGGATCGGAAATGTGATTGTCGTATCCCAAAAGAAAATCCTGTCGTTTCCATAGAAACGTTACTCGATTTAGAAGGAAATGTCTTAGAACACATAGTATTTCATAGCGACGCAATTTCCGTGTGAATTCGTCAATGAGTGGGAGTGAGGGATGCAGTAAAGAAGGATTAGTGGATCGGAAATGAGATTATTGTATCCCAAAAGAAAATCCTGTCATTTCCATAGAAACTTTACTCGATTTAGAAGGATAAGTCATAGAACACATAGTATTTCATAGCGACGCAATTTCCGTGTGAATTCGTCAATGAGTGGGAGTGAGAGTTGCTGTAAGGAAGGATTAGTGGATCGGAAATGAGATTATTGTATCCCAAAAGAAACTCCTGTCATTTCCATAGAAACTTTACTCGATTTAGAAGGAGAAGTCATAGAACCCATAGTATTTCATAGCGACGCAATTTCCGTGTGAATTCGTCAAAGTGTGGGAGTGGGTGATGCAGTAAAAAAGGATTAGTGGATCGGAAATGTGATTGTCGTATCCCAAAAGAAAATCCTGTCGTTTCCATAGAAACGTTACTCGATTTAGAAGGAAATGTCTTAGAACACATAGTATTTCATAGCGACGCAATTTCCGTGTGAATTCGTCAATGAGTGGGAGTGAGGGATGCAGTAAAGAAGGATTAGTGGATCGGAAATGAGATTATTGTATCCCAAAAGAAAATCCTGTCATTTCCATAGAAACTTTACTCGATTTAGAAGGAGAAGTCATAGAACCCATAGTATTTCATAGCGACGCAATTTCCGTGTGAATTCGTCAATGTGTGGGAGTGAGAGTTGCTGTAAAGAAGGATTAGTGGATCGGAAATGAGATTATTGTATCCCAAAAGAAAATCCTGTCATTTCCATAGAAACTTTACTCGATTTAGAAGGAGAAGTCATAGAACCCATAGTATTTCATAGCGACGCAATTTCCGTGTGAATTCGTCAATGAGTGGGAGTGAGGGATGCAGTAAAGAAGGATTAGTGGATCGGAAATGAGATTATTGTATCCCAAAAGAAAATCCTGTCATTTCCATAGAAACTTTACTCGATTCAGAAGGAGAAGTCATAGAACCCATAGTATTTCATAGCGACGCAATTTCCGTGTGAATTCGTCAATGTGTGGGAGTGAGTGATGCAGTAAAAAAGGATTAGTGGATCGGAAATGTGATTGTCGTATCCCAAAAGAAAATCCTGTCGTTTCCATAGAAACGTTACTCGATTTAGAAGGAAATGTCTTAGAACACATAGTATTTCATAGCGACGCAATTTCCGTGTGAATTCGTCAATGAGTGGGAGTGAGGGATGCAGTAAAGAAGGATTAGTGGATCGGAAATGAGATTATTGTATCCCAAAAGAAAATCCTGTCATTTCCATAGAAACTTTACTCGATTTAGAAGGAGAAGTCATAGAACCCATAGTATTTCATAGCGACGCAATTTCCGTGTGAATTCGTCAATGTGTGGGAGTGAGAGTTGCTCTAAAGAAGGATTAGTGGATCGGAAATGAGATTATTGTATCCCAAAAGAAAATCCTGTCATTTCCATAGAAACTTTACTCGATTTAGAAGGAGAAGTCATAGAACCCATAGTATTTCATAGCGACGCAATTTCCGTGTGAATTCGTCAATGAGTGGGAGTGAGGGATGCAGTAAAGAAGGATTAGTGGATCGGAAATGAGATTATTGTATCCCAAAAGAAAATCCTGTCATTTCCATAGAAAGTTTACTCGATTTAGAAGGAGAAGTCATAGAACCCATAGTATTTCATAGCGACGCAATTTCCGTGTGAATTCGTCAATGTGTGGGAGTGGGTGATGCAGTAAAAAAGGATTAGTGGATCGGAAATGAGATTGTCGTATCCCAAAAAAAAATCCTGTCGTTACCATAGAAACGTTACTCGATCTAGAAGGAGAAGTCATAGAACACATAGTATTTCATAGCGACGCAATTTCCGTGTGAATTCGTCAATGAGTGGGAGTGAGGGATGCAGTAAAGAAGGATTAGTGGATCGGAAATGAGATTGTCGTATACCAAAAGAAAATCCTGTCGTTTCCATAGAAACGTTACTCGATTTAGAAGGAGAAGTCATAGAACCCATAGTATTTCATAGCGACTCAATTTCTGTGTTAATTCGTCAATGTGTGGGAGTGAGGGATGCAGTAAAGAAGGATTAGTGGATCGGAAATGTGATTGTCGTATCTCAAAAGAAAATCCTGTCGTTTCCATAGAAACGTTACTCGATTTAGAAGGAAATGTCTTAGAACACATAGTATTACATTTCGACGCAATTTCCGTGTGAATTCGTCATTGTGTGGGAGTGAGGGATGCAGTAAAGAAGGATTAGTGGATCGGAAATGAGATTGTCGTATCCCCAAAGCAAATCCTGTCGTTTCCATGGAAACGTTACTCGATTCAGAAGGAGAAGTCATAGAACCCATAGTATTTCATAGCGACGCAAATTCTGTGTTAATTCGTCAATGTGACGGAGCTAGGGATGCAATAAAGAAGGAATAGTGCATCGAGAAGGAGATACTCGTACCGCAAAAGAAAATCCTCTCGTTTCCATAGAAACGTTACTCGATTTAGGAGGAGAAGTCATAGAACCCATAGTATTTCATAGCGTCTCAATTGCTGTGTGAATTCGTCAATGAGTGGGAGTGAGGGATGCAGTAAAGAAGGATTAGTTAATCGGAAATGTGATTGTCGTATCCCAAAAGAAAATCCTGTAGTTTCCATAGAATCGTTACTCGATTTAGAAGGAAATGTCTTAGAACACATAGTATTTCATAGCGACGCAATTTCCGAGTGAATTCGTCAATGAGTGGGAGTGAGGGATGCAGTAAAGAAGGATTAGTGGATCGGAAATGTGATTGTCGTATCCCAAAAGAAAATCCTGTCTATTCCATAGAAACGTTACTCGATTTAGAAGGAAATGTCTTAGAACATATAGTATTTCATAGCGACGCAATTTCCGTGTGAATTCGTCAATGTGTGGGAGTGAGGGATGCAGTAAAGTAGGATTAGTGGATCGGAAATGTGATTGTCGTATCCCAAAAGAAAATCCTGTTGTTTCCATGGAAACGTTACTCGATTTAGAAGGAAATGTCTTAGAACACATAGTATTTCATAGCGACGCAATTTCCGAGTGAATTCGTCAATGTGTGGGAGTGAGGGATGCTGTAAAGGATTAGTGGATCGGAAATGAGATTGTCGTATCCCAAAAGCAAATCCTGTCGTTTCCATAGAAACGTTACTCGATCTAGAAGGAGAAGTCATAGAACACATAGTATTTCATAGCGACGCAATTTCCGTGTGAATTCGTCAATGAGTGGGAGTGAGGGATGCAGTAAAGAAGGATTAGTGGATCGGAAATGAGATTGCGTATACCAAAAGAAAATCCTGTCGTTTCCATAGAAACGTTTCTCGATTTAGAAAGAGAAGTCATAGAACCCATAGTATTTCATAGCGACTCAATTTCTGTGTTAATTCGTCAATGTGTGGGAGTGAGGGATGCAGTAAAGAAGGATTAGTGGATCGGAAATGTGATTGTCGTATCTCAAAAGAAAATCCTGTCGTTTCCATAGAAACGTTACTCGACTTAGAAGGAAATGTCTTAGAACACATAGTATTACATTTCGACGCAATTTCCGTGTGAATTCGTCATTGTGTGGGAGTGAGGGATGCAGTAAAGAAGGATTAGTGGATCGGAAATGAGATTGTCGTATCCCAAAAGAAAATCCTGTCGTTTCCATGGAAACGTTACTCGATTCAGAAGGAGAAGTCATAGAACCCATAGTAATTCATAGCGACGCAAATTCTGTGTTAATTCGTCAATGTGAGGGAGCTAGGGATGAAATAAAGAAGGAATAGTGCATCGAGAAGGAGATACTCGTATCGCAAAAGAAAATCCTGTCGTTTCCATAGAAACGTTACTCGATTTAGAAGGAAATGTCTTAGAACACATAGTATTACATTTCGACGCAATTTCCGTGTGAATTCGTCATTGTGTGGGAGTGAGGGATGCAGTAAAGAAGGATTAGTGGATCGGAAATGAGATTGTCGTATCCCCAAAGCAAATCCTGTCGTTTCCATGGAAACGTTACTCGATTCAGAAGGAGAAGTCATAGAACCCATAGTATTTCATAGCGACGCAAATTCTGTGTTAATTCGTCAATGTGACGGAGCTAGGGATGCAATAAAGAAGGAATAGTGCATCGAGAAGGAGATACTCGTACCGCAAAAGAAAATCCTCTCGTTTCCATAGAAACGTTACTCGATTTAGGAGGAGAAGTCATAGAACCCATAGTATTTCATAGCGTCTCAATTGCTGTGTGAATTCGTCAATGAGTGGGAGTGAGGGATGCAGTAAAGAAGGATTAGTTAATCGGAAATGTGATTGTCGTATCCCAAAAGAAAATCCTGTAGTTTCCATAGAATCGTTACTCGATTTAGAAGGAAATGTCTTAGAACACATAGTATTTCATAGCGACGCAATTTCCGAGTGAATTCGTCAATGTGTGGGAGTGAGGGATGCAGTAAAGAAGGATTAGTGGATCGGAAATGTGATTGTCGTATCCCAAAAGAAAATCCTGTCTATTCCATAGAAACGTTACTCGATTTAGAAGGAAATGTCTTAGAACATATAGTATTTCATAGCGACGCAATTTCCGTGTGAATTCGTCAATGTGTGGGAGTGAGGGATGCAGTAAAGTAGGATTAGTGGATCGGAAATGTGATTGTCGTATCCCAAAAGAAAATCCTGTTGTTTCCATGGAAACGTTACTCGATTTAGAAGGAAATGTCTTAGAACACATAGTATTTCATAGCGACGCAATTTCCGAGTGAATTCGTCAATGTGTGGGAGTGAGGGATGCTGTAAAGGATTAGTGGATCGGAAATGAGATTGTCGTATCCCAAAAGCAAATCCTGTCGTTTCCATAGAAACGTTACTCGATCTAGAAGGAGAAGTCATAGAACACATAGTATTTCATAGCGACGCAATTTCCGTGTGAATTCGTCAATGAGTGGGAGTGAGGGATGCAGTAAAGAAGGATTAGTGGATCGGAAATGAGATTGCGTATACCAAAAGAAAATCCTGTCGTTTCCATAGAAACGTTTCTCGATTTAGAAAGAGAAGTCATAGAACCCATAGTATTTCATAGCGACTCAATTTCTGTGTTAATTCGTCAATGTGTGGGAGTGAGGGATGCAGTAAAGAAGGATTAGTGGATCGGAAATGTGATTGTCGTATCTCAAAAGAAAATCCTGTCGTTTCCATAGAAACGTTACTCGACTTAGAAGGAAATGTCTTAGAACACATAGTATTACATTTCGACGCAATTTCCGTGTGAATTCGTCATTGTGTGGGAGTGAGGGATGCAGTAAAGAAGGATTAGTGGATCGGAAATGAGATTGTCGTATCCCAAAAGAAAATCCTGTCGTTTCCATGGAAACGTTACTCGATTCAGAAGGAGAAGTCATAGAACCCATAGTAATTCATAGCGACGCAAATTCTGTGTTAATTCGTCAATGTGAGGGAGCTAGGGATGAAATAAAGAAGGAATAGTGCATCGAGAAGGAGATACTCGTATCGCAAAAGAAAATCCTGTCGTTTCCATAGAAACGTTACTCGATTTAGAAGGAAATGTCTTAGAACACATAGTATTTCATAGCGACGCAATTTCCATGTGAATTCGTCAATGTGTGGAAGTGAGGGATACAGTAAAGAAGGATTAGTGGATCGGAAATGTGATTGTCGTATCCCAAAAGAAAATCCTGTCGTTTCCATAGAAACGTTACTCGATTTAGAAGGAAATGTCTTAGAACACATAGTTTTTCATAGCGACGCAATTTCCGTGTGAATTCGTCAATGAGTGGGAGTGAGGGATGCAGTAAAGAACGATTAGTGGATCGGAAATGAGACTGTCGTATTCCAAAAGAAAATCCTATCGTTTCCATAGAAACGTTACTCGATTTAGAAGGAGAAGTCATAGAACACATAGTATTTCATAGCGACGCAATTTCCGTGTGAATTCGTCAATGAGTGGGAGTGAGGGATGCAGTAAAGAAGGATTAGTGGATCGGAAATGAGATTGTTGTATCCCAAAAGAAAATCCTGTCGTTTCCATAGAAACGTTACTCGAATTAGAAGTAAATGTCTTAGAACACATAGTATTTCATAGCGAGGCAATTTCCGTGTGAATTCGTCAATGTGTGGGAGTGAGGGATGCAGTAAAGAAGGATTAGTGGATCGGAAATGAGAGTCGTATTCCAAAAGAAAATCCTGTCGTTGCCATAGAAACGTTACTCGATTTAGAGGGAGAAGTCATAGAACCCATAGTATTTCATAGCGACTCAATTTCTGCGTTAATTCGTCAATGTGTGGGAGTGAGGGATGCAGTAAAGAAGGATTAGTGGATCGGAAATGTGATTGTCGTATCCCAAAAGAAAATCCTGTCGTTTCCATAGAAACGTTACTCGATTTAGAAGGAAATGTCTTAGAACACATAGTATTTCATAGCGACGCAATTTCCGTGTGAATTCGTCAATTTGTGGGAGTGAGGGATGCAGTAAAGTAGGATTAGTGGATCGGAAATGTGATTGTCGTATCCCAAAAGAAAATCCTGTCGTTTCCATAGAAACGTTACTCGATTTAGAAGGAAATGTCTTAGAACACATAGTATTTCATAGCGACGCAATTTCCGTGTGAATTCGTCAATGTGTGGGAGTGAGGGATGCAGTAAAGAAGGATTAGTGGATCGGAAATGTGATTGTCGTGTCCCAAAAGAAAATCCTGTCATTTCCATAGAAACGTTACTCGATTTAGAAGGTAATGTCTTAGAACCCATAGTATTTCATAGCCACTCAATTTCCGTGTGAATTTGAAGCGGGTGAAGCGGGAACGTGTTGTATCTCCGCTTACAGTCGCTCATGTGCAGTGAACCGGCATTTATCGCCGCGCCCACGCACTATGCTCATGGGAGAGGCTTTGTGGCAAGACTTTGTAGACAGACATTAGCGAAGTATTTTATTTGTCATTTATTGTAACGGCAGGAAAAATAAATGTGTCCTGTCCAGAAACCGCTTTAGTCATTTATTGCCACAAAGCCTCTCCCATGAGCATGGTGCGTGGGCGCGGCGATAAATGCCGGTTCACTGCACATGAGCGACTGTAAGCGGGGATACAACACGTTCCCGCTTCACTGGTGACCCCGACGTGATCTGAGGCTAAAAAAACACGTGGTGACAAACGTTCGTCGGTACGAGAGACGTGGAACCGCGAGTAGGCTTGCGCGCATACGCCCGTGCCGAACAGTGCTCCGTAGTAAATTTTTTTTAACTAACTTTTTTGTATTGTTTTTGTGTGCGTATATTTTGATCGCGGACTGCTTAGTGTTTTTTTTTTTTTTTTCGTGTGTTTCCCTTGTGTTATTTTCACTGTGTACTTTCCTCTTGTACGAGGATTTGACTCTGAACTAAGATGGCGACACAAGTAGGGGCAGCTGTACCGTTATGCGGAATTTCGGCAACGGTGCGTCGCACACCGGACCGCACGGGAACAAAGCTGCCAACGGTGCGAGCTAGTCGACGCGACGCGACACATGTCTCCCCAGTTCTTCCGCCGCGGACCACGTGCGTCGAGTCAACGTGACTCCGCCGTAAATGCGTACGCGCGGTCGTAAACGCAGTCGCCGTTAAATTGTCTTTCGCTTCTTCGCGGACGTTACGGCGCCTACGGTCGCGCCAAGAGCAGAGCATTCTGTGACGCTGCCTTTTGTCTCGCTCGGTCCACGCGGTCGCGCCACGGCTCGTCACTGGAGTGTACACCCTCCGGGATCGGTGACCGAGCCGTGCCGCCAGTGCAACGCGCCTATGTAGACGGACATTAGCGAAATATATTATTTGTCATTTATTGTAACGGCAGGAAAAATAAATGTGTCCTGTCCAGAAACCGCTTTAGTCATTTATTGCCACAAAGCCTCTCCCATGAGCATAGTGCGTGGGCGCGGCGATAAATGCCGGTTCACTGCACATGAGCGACTGTAAGCGGGGATACAACACGTTCCCGCTTCAATGGTGCTTCTCTACAGCCAGAACTTCCATGTCGGCGAATTTTATTACGTGGTCGGTCTCATTCAGTGCGTGCTATGCCACGGACGATTTCTCCACCTGCCCCAATCTGCAATGTCGCTTATGCTCTTTGATCCTGGTGTTAATTGATCGTCCAGTCATTCCGACATAAACTTTTCCGCATGTGCATGGTATACAGTATATTCCCGATATTGCAAGTGGGTCTCTTTTCTCCTTCGCCGATCTAAGACACTCTTTGATCTACCTTGTCGGTTTGAAAATCGTCTTTACGCCATGTTTGCGCAATATACGGCCGATTCTGTCCGTCACTCTTGGAATGTGTGGCAGAAAGGCCGTACCCGACATTTCCTTTTTCTGGTTCCTTACTTCGCCGAGTGTTTGGCTCTGTTACACTTCTAATGTAATTTGTGGAGTACCCATTGCTCCTCAGAACAGTTTCCAGGTGTTGCATTTCTCATTTGAGGTGTTGCGGCTCACATATTCGTCCTGCTCTCGTTACGAGCATACTAATCATGCCTCTTTTCTGGCCCGGGTGGTGGTTTGACAGTTTGTGCAGGGATCGGTCCTTGTGTGTCGGTTTTCGATACACGCTGTGTCCCAGGTTTTCGCCGTCCCTTGTGACCAGCACATCTAGAAATGGCAGTTTCTTGTCCTTTTCTACTTCCATGGAAAATGTTATGTTGGCATGGAGGCTGTGTAAGGTGAAAACGTAATTACTAGACAAGCAGCAGGTACAGCGCGTAAAATTGTTGAAAACAGTGTGTTACACAAACGTATCACATTAGACTTTATATGTGCACACGTGTCAGAAACAGTCGCAGAAACCTTGAAGAATGTTGCATCGACATGCCGATCGTACGAAGATTTCAAAGAGAAGTTTCTCTCACGATATTGGTCCAGCGAAGCACAGAACAGAGTGAAGTACGAATTATGACAGAACCCATATTTTGAAAATTAAGGAGAGAAGAGTCCCGTGAAATTTTTCGAATTAATGGCAAAGAAAAATTAATGCTTAGATGTACCATACAGTGACGGAGAGTTGATTAAATTATGCGCGATGAAGTTACCATTGAAATACCAGCAATCATTAGTAGGTCACGGAGGCAATGACGTCGAAGCATTTAAAGGTATTCTAAGAGAACTAGAGTTCATATTTTCGGAAGATGACGCAAGAAAAAGATTTATGGAGTAGTTTCTGGCAAATAGAATTGGCCCCAGAATGAAGAAAATTTACAGCATTTATCGTATTCGGTAGATGTTACCAGTTTAAATGATTGCCATTTGGTTTAAACATATCATCAGCAGCGTTTATTAGGGGATTTAATACTATACTCAGTCCTGAAATTTTACAAAAAATTACTTGTTATGTTGATGATGTGATTATAGCAGAACCCTCTTGGGAACATCACCGACACATTAAATCAGTTCTTACCGATCATGAAAGAGCATGGGGTCACAGTAAATATAACAAAATTCAAATTTAGAAGGCGAGAGGTCAAATTTCTAGGACTCATAATTTCAGAGAAAGGGGTAATGCCCGACCCAGAAAAACTAACGGCAATCAAAGAATTCTGTACTCCATATAATAAGAAAACTCTCAGAGGATTTCTAGGTCTCACCGGATTGTATAAAAACTTATTTGGATTGACTCTCTCGCAACACCACGCCTATGTGCATTGACTGGAAAAACCACGCCATGGGTATGGGATCAACAAGCCAATGAAGAATTTTTAAAAGTGAAAAACGCACTGACAACAGCACCGATTTTAGCACATCCTGGTCTAACACAAAATTTTTGTATGGCCACTGATAACGCGAAAACTGGTTTAGGAGTTGTTTTATTCCAAGAATACGAACAGGCAGGGATAAGATCATATAGAACAATTGCATTTGCCAGTCGGGTACTCACAAAAAGCGAGAAAAACTATTCAGTCACGGAGCTGGAAGCATTGGCCATTGTATGGGCCTTCCAACGTTTTCGATACTTCCTATTCGGATGTCCACAGGGTGCATCCAATAACATAGGTTTGGAAGCAGCAGAAGACCAGTTTACAATGTACTATATGAAACAAGTACCTTTCGAAAACTACATTACGACAGCATTGAAAAACATAGGCAAAGAACAGGACAAGGATCCCGAAATACTAGGAATCAAACACAAGTGGAGAAGTAAGGATTTTCCAGACATTCGACAGCACTTTCTCGTAAAAAACAATGTTTTATTTTTTAGACGAAATGTTGCAACGAATAAATGGTTAATTTATATCCCAGATGAACTAATAAGTACATATAGTATATACATTTAAGTAATGGCCACTTTGGACCAAAGAAATGCTTTTTAAAAATAAAACAAACAAGCCATTTTCCTAATATTGAAAGACGAATTAGAACAGTATTAGTCAAATGCAAAAAAAATGTATGAGGGCTAGACACGTCACTTTCCAAACCAAACCACCTATGTTTCCAATAATCCCTAAAAAATTAAAACAAGTAGCTGCAACAGAGTTGATGGGGCCCCTCCCACGCACAAAAAAATGGATACATTTTCATATTTGTCGTTTTGGAACTTACTTCTAAATATGTTACCTTGACACCATTAAAATACACTCCTGGAAATTGAAATAAGAACACCGTGAATTCATTGTCCCAGGAAGGGGAAACTTTATTGACACATTCCTGGGGTCAGATACATCACATGATCACACTGACAGAACCACAGGCACATAGACACAGGCAACAGAGCATGCACAATGTCGGCACTAGTACAGTGTATATCCACCTTTCGCAGCAATGCAGGCTGCTATTCTCCCATGGAGACGATCGTAGAGATGCTGGATGTAGTCCTGTGGAACGGCTTGCCATGCCATTTCCACCTGGCGCCTCAGTTGGACCAGCGTTCGTGCTGGACGTGCAGACCGCGTGAGACGACGCTTCATCCAGTCCCAAACATGCTCAATGGGGGACAGATCCGGAGATCTTGCTGGCCAGGGTAGTTGACTTACACCTTCTAGAGCACGTTGGGTGACACGGGATACATGCGGACGTGCATTGTCCTGTTGGAACAGCAAGTTCCCTTGCCGGTCTAGGAATGGTAGAACGATGGGTTCGATGATGGTTTGGATGTACCGTGCACTATTCAGTGTCCCCTCGACGATCACCAGTGGTGTACGGCCAGTGTAGGAGATCGCTCCCCACACCATGATGCCGGGTGTTGGCCCTGTGTGCCTCGGTCGTATGCAGTCCTGATTGTGGCGCTCACCTGCACGGCGCCAAACACGCATACGACCATCATTGGCACCAAGGCAGAAGCGACTCTCATCGCTGAAGACGACACGTCTCCATTCGTCCCTCCATTCACGCCTGTCGCGACACCACTGGAGGCGGGCTGCACGATGTTGGGGTGTGAGCGGAAGACGGCCTAACGGTGTGCGGGACCGTAGCCCAGCTTCATGGAGACGGTTGCGAATGGTCCTCGCCGATACCCCAGGAGCAACAGTGTCCCTAATTTGCTGGGAAGTGGCGGTGCGGTCCCCTACGGCACTGCGTAGGATCCTACGGTCTTGGCGTGCATCCGTGCGTCGCTGCGGTCCGATCCCAGGTCTACGGGCACGTGCACCTTCCGCCGACCACTGGCGACAACATCGATGTACTGTGGAGACCTCACGCCCCACGTGTTGAGCAATTCGGCGGTACGTCCACCCGGCCTCCCGCATGCCCACTATACGCCCTCGCTCAAAGTCCGTCAACTGCACATACGGTTCACGTCCACGCTGTCGCGGCATGCTACCAGTGTTAAAGACTGCGATGGAGCTCCGTATGCCACGGCAAACTGGCTGACACTGACGGCGGCGGTGCACAAGTGCTGCGCAGCTAGCGCCATTCGATGGCCAACACCGCGGTTCCTGGTGTGTCCGCTGTGCCGTGCGTGTGATCATTGCTTGTACAGCCCTCTCGCAGTGTCCGGAGCAAGTATGGTGGGTCTGACACACCGGTGTCAATGTGTTCTTTTTTCCATTTCCAGGAGTGTAGGCAACAGGTCTTACTATAAGTAAAGCATTTAGACAAGATTTTCTCAGACAAGTAGGTCGAGTGGAACGAATAATTTCGGATAATGGCCCACAACACAAATCAGTGCAATGGCAGAACACGTTAAAACAACACAAAATGAAACCCATCTACATATCTAAGTACAAACCTAGTGTAAATCCAGCAGAACGATCTATGAAGGACATAGGCACTTTATGCCGATTATATGCAGGCAAAAGACAACACTTGGGATATATATACCTTAAAGATTTTCAAGAATTAATACATGAAATGCCACATAGCACTACACTACTACCTCCAGTTACTGAGCTTAAAAATATTGAACCCCCAAACATAATCAGAGAAAATGTTTGATTTCCTATTGCACCACGTAGACAGCACAAACAAGTCATAGCGACAGCACTCTCCAACATCAGAAAAGCAGCCATTAAAAGAAGAGAAAGAGGAGATAGAACAGAAATTAAAAGAACGTTCTCAGTAGGCCAGAAAGTATTTGTAAAAACACACCATCTCTCCAGCAAACAGAAACACAAATTACATTAGTTTTACGCTGCATACAAAGGACCTGTCATAAATAGCCGAATTGCTCATGATAATGCTGTGGAACTAATAAACCCAAAAACAGGCAAAACCTTAGGACTTCACCATGTGAGCCATATCAAAAAGTTTGAAGACTAATTTTATTACAGGTAAATAATTAGCACAATATTTCAAGTTTATGTTGCAGATAAGATCGTCAGGAGAAAGAAGAATGAAGAGAGAGGAAGGTGGGAAAAAGAAAGTAGTTTCAATAAAAACAAAAACAAAAATAACACCAATAGTACCATAGATTAAGGTGAAGGGATAAAGCGTAGATAGTCAAACAGCATGAAATACTAAAATGCTATACACCACAACACTACACAAAAATAAAAAACGAATTTGTGGATTCTTGTAGAAGTTAAGACTCAAAATACCTTAGAAATGTAACATGGAAAGGCCGCCGAAATTTGTAAAGCTTTTTAAGAAGGCATAAAAGAATGTAGGGACTAGACATATGTTAGATGATTATAAGTAAAACTTTTTGTAAGAACCATTGTAAAAACTCCAGCAAAGACCAGATGCAACAACCCACAAGTTGCAACGCGAGAAGTATCAAGAAAGAAAAGGACGTAATTAGCAAGACACAATTTCTACAAGGCAGAAGCGTCGAGAGAAGGGAAAGGACGGCAAGACCAACAGAGGGCTCTTGTAGCTGAAGTGGGCAGTAAATCTGCTGGGACAGAACACGGAACCACAGAGTAGCGGAACCCTGCTGTGACAGAACACAGAAAGCCAAGAGGGTCTTGGGACACCCCGACTCAGCGAAGCGAGCAAAAAATGGCCCAACGAGAATACTGCTTGGGCAAGCCACCACTGGCAAAAAATATGTGTAAAAGTCACACTACCGCTATTAAACAGCACGCTGATGCACAGAACTGAAGATAACTTCCACAAAGTAAAAATGACACGCCCATACAATTGATCAAACTGTTACTAAGAGGAGAACTTCAAAGCGACTAGTTATCAATAAATATTTCCATATCCTGCCCAGAGAAGAACCAAGAAGCAAGTAAGAAGCAGAGAAAAAGCAGGAAGAACAAAAGTTGGATTCACAAGATTGAGACCAAGAAAGAAGATGGGTGAAGAATAGACGACATAACTTCCCAAATCCCTATCCTATTGTAAACTAGTCATCTGCGAAGTATTACAACGAAAAACGACTGCTTTCAGCGATACATAACGTTGACTTTCACACATACAAAGCCAGTAAATCACGAGATTCTGCACTCACAGCTCCATTCCATTATGGGACCACAGCAACACACACTTGCAAAGCCAACAAGGGATGACGAACGAAGCTGTACATGAAATACTTGCCCACATCCATCTCGCTCAAGTCCATCACCTTCGTGCAAAAACATTCGCCAACCTTATGCTTAAACATTCATAGGATTGTGTGAATGTGTGAAATCAAATTATGTGATGTAGGAATTGTGCAAAAGAAACGTGTGAAAAACTAAATAAGTGAAGCACACCAGACAGCTAATAAACTACAAAATAACAGTCATTGACTATGGACTTAAGTAAAAAGTAGTCTATCGATAAAAATAAGTCATTAGTTCTGAAATGGACAGTATATAAAGAACAAAAGTAAGGCATAATAAACACTAAAACTATATGCCACTTATTTTCTCCTCATAAAAATAATAGAATAACTATATTTTACTTATTTTCTCCTTATAAAAACAAAGAATAAAAATCATCTTGTTGGATGTTTTCCCTTTTTTTTTGACATTTGTACCATTTGTTAGGATAATTTCTCAATACTTGTGAATGTGTATTTCTTTGTCAAAGCAATTTTTGGAAATAATTCTTATTTGTTAGTGTAACAATGTTGAAATGTCTAGAAACAAAAACATTTTACTTTTACATGATATTTAGAAAATGTGTTAGGAATAGATTTTACTTAATTACTACATTTATAAAAAAAATATTTCTAAGAAAATCGATGTGAAAGACTCCTCACTTTCGATAACAAACTTCTTAAAAAACAAACTTCACACTTAAATAAAGAAAATAATTAAAAATTAATAATAATAATAAGAGCATAAAAATATTCTTCTCTTGTCAATATAAACATTTTTGAGAATAATGTGGAAGAATATAAAAATATAAATTAGTAATACAAACTAGCATAGAACGAGAATAACGTGGCTGAAGAGTAGGCAACAAAATTTAGATAAAGGAATAATTTTTGACTGACTTAGACAACAATTCAATCATTGCCTAACTTCAGTGCAAAAATTAAGTTCGAATGGAGGTGATATGTAAAGTCTCAGGCAAATCCAACACCTTCCATGAAAACCCTGACATGATAAGCAAATCCAGTAGTATGTCACATACCTCTGAATAAATCGTGACATTAAATTAACCAAAGTAATACGAGTAACGAGTGAGCAAATGGAATGCCACAGACTAACACAAGAATGCCTAAATGCATGTCATACCTTCACACCGTGAGACAGACGCAGTTCCGAGGGGAGAAACGAGAACAGAAGCCGTGAGCAGAACCATGTTAAGCTAGAAGGCCCTACGATAAGGGACGGACACCCATGTCGCCAGCTAACCACCAGGACCACCCCCCAGCCCATGTTAAAAGATGGAGCCCTCCAGAAGAACAGTATAGATCTTACGATAACATTAAAAGGGCCACACCAGCTGCAAGTTTTAGCGTAAGACTTTTTCGCATCTCTGTTACGTTGCAAACTTTAAAAAAATTGGCCCACCACGAAAAGTATAACGTTTCTCATTGGATAGACAGAATTTTTGTAGGCGGAGCTTAAGGTTAACATTGAGAGCCTGATTGGTCAGATGAAAACACAGCCAGATAGTTTTTTTTAAACCAACTTCGGTAAATTGTAGTAAGGAGAAGTTAGAGAGGAGCTGCTTCCGAGACGGCGAGCTGTATGGAGCTGCGCCGGCCGCCGTCCCCTGACGAACACCGACAAGGTAATGAACGCACGCGATGCCGCATTTTTGAGCGCATAAGGCTTCACTCAGAACTGCAGAAGTCTTATGTGTTACATCCCCTTTTTACGTAATACTAGTGTCGATCGTCAATTAAAGCTCATGGTATTCACATTTGCTACGTAAGTTAAAATCTGAAACGCTATGATTTTTCTGTTATATAATCATTCAGAAGCCACATCATCCACTTTAATTTACGACAAGTTAGATAAGTAATTAAAGATAATTGAGGGTCACTGTAAACCATTTTGATAGTTTTCTCTTTTGTGAAACTTAATTTAAATCTAGATTATAGATGTGATATGGCATAGGTCATCCTTCGATCCATTGTAGAACTTGGAAACCCACTCAGGGAATATTCGTTCACATTTTTGTTGAACGCAGTTGGTTTGTATCATCCTGTATTAAAATATTTCCTTTTATCAATAGTGCAATTTATAAACAACGTTTTCTGAGTAGAATAAAATTTCCAGTGGTAAACTTAACTGCTTTTTCGACGTTATTTTACCAGCTAACTAAAAATAGGAAAGCCTTGAACCCCTTCCACTAAATTTAGTTAGTATTAAGATTCTTTTACAGGGAGTGCAGTGGAGCTGACGCTGAAATCATTAAGCATTTGGTTATATCATCGCTAGTCTCACTGAACTCTTCTGAACACTACATGTCATGTGTGGTCTGGCGTCTCCTTACCAGCAAGAGGTCCCAGGTTCAAACTAGTCAATTCCCTAGAAAACACACTCAGAGCGTCGTTGCGCGAAAGTGGTAGGGAGACACGACTTAGAACAAACAGATACCACGCAGAATGTTAGAGCTGTTCAAGTGTCTTAGGAAGTCACCGAACTGTTCACCATGGCTCCACACCACGAAAGTATCATCGACATACCTTTTCCACACCTTAGGTTTGCAAGTCGCCGAGTCCAGTGCCTGTGCTTCGAATTGTTCCATGAAGAAGTTGGCCACCACTGGACTGAGAGGACTACCCATGGTGACGCCTTCCAGCTGTTCTTCCATGCATGTCTCACCACGAGCTATTTCACGTGGAATGGCGATTTCTACGAACAGCTGGAAGGCGTCACCATGGGTAGTCCTCTCAGTCCAGTGGTGACCAACGTCTTCATGGAACAATTCGAAGCACAGGCACTGGACTCGGCGACTTGCAAACCTAAGGTACGTCGATGATACTTTCGTAGTATGGAGCCATGGTGAAGAACAGCTCGGTGACTTCCTAAGACACTTGAACAGTCTCCATGCCAACATAACATTTACCTTGGAAGTAGAAAAGGACAAGAAACTGCCATTTCTAGTATGCTGGTCACAAGGGACGGGGAAAATCTGGGACACAGCGTGTATCGAAAACCGACACACACGGACCGATACCTGCACAAACTATCAAACCACCACCCGAGCCAGAAAAGAGGCATGATTAGTATGCTCGTAACGAGAGCAGGACGAATATGTGAGCCGCAACACCTCAAACGAGAAATGCAACACCTGGAAACTGTTCTGAGGAGCAATGGGTACTCCACAAATTACGTTAGAAGTGTAACAGAGCCAAACACTCGGCGAAGTAAGGAACCAGAAAAAGAAATGTCGGGTAATGCCTTTCTGCCATACATTCCAAGAGTGACGGACAGAATCGGCCGTATATTGCGCAAACATGGCGTAAAGACGATTTTCAAACCGACAAGGAAGATCAAAGAGTGTCTTAGATCAGCGAAGGAGAAAAGAGACCCCACTTGCAATGTCGGGAATATACCGTATACCATGCACATGCGGAAAAGTTATATCGGAATGACTGGACGATCAATTAACACCAGGATCAAAGAGCATAAGCGACATTGCAGATTGGGGCAGGTGGAGAAATCGGCCGCGGCAGAGCACGCACTGAATGAGACCGACCACGTAATAAAATTCGCCGACACGGAAGTTCTGGCTGTAGAGAAGCACCATCACACGCGCTTGTTTAGAGAAGCTGTAGAAATACAAAAACACGCGAACAGTTTCAACAAGAAAGGGGAAAGCCTTAAGGTAAACGGATCCTGGCTTCCCGTACTGCAGCGAACGACCGTCGCAGGTAGCAAGAGGAGAACAGCACCGGAAATGACCGCGGAGAAGCCCTCGGACATTGGCGCGGCAGGTACATATGGTCTGCGCCCGCGAGCTCGGCTCCAGTTCACCACCGGCAATGGAGGGTGAAGCTTTGACAATGCCAGCCACTCGTACTGGCGAAACGTCAGAAAAATCATTAGATGAACGTCGGCCGAAGAACCCGAGACAGAAGCCAATGGGCAGTTTGTCAAATTGGTGATCCATTGATGACGCAGAATGTGAGCTACCATCCGATCCCTTCTTCTTGTCTTTTTGTGTCACAGATTTCTTTGCTCTCCAGTTCTGTTCCGTATCTCGTCATTCGATACGTGGTCTACCTATATTTCAGCATTTTTCTGTAACACCACATTTCAAAAACTTCTATTCTCTTCTTTCTTAACTGTTTATCGTCAATATTTCACTTCCTTACATGGCTACACTCCATACAAATACCTTTAGAAAAGACTTCCAGACATTTAAATCCATATTCGACGTTAAATTTCTGTTTTTCAAAAAAGCTATTCATGCCATTGTCAGTCTAAGTTTTATATCCTCACTACTTCGGGTATCATCAGTTACTTTGGTGGCTAAACTCATCTACTACTTTAAGTGTTTCATTTCCTAATCTAATTACCTCAGCATTAAGTGTTTTAATTCAACTGCACTCCATTCTCCTTTTTTTTATTTTCTTTATCTTCATCTTGTATCCTCCTTTCAAGACACTGTCCATTACATTCAATTGATCTCCCAAGTGTTTCTCTATCTATGGCAGCATTACAGTGTCATTGTCAAACCTCAGGATTTTTATTTGTTCTCCCTGGGCTTTAATTCCTGTACCAAATTTTCCTTATGTTTCTTTTACTGCTTATTCAACGTACAGTCTTAGACAATAAAACTGACCGCCGGCCGGCCGCCACAGAGACTAAGTCCGAGTCATTCACTTAAGGTGGCCAATAGAACTGACCGCCCCTGACAACTCCAAGTCCGGCAATCTGCACAATCTGGCAACACTGTAAGATGCGGAAGTGTCAGGAGGAAGTGTTATCTACTTCCGAGACCTTGTCGGACTACGTGAGCCCGTGGTCTATTGGCAAGCGTCGTGCGTTCTAAACATATAGTCGCCTGTTCGCGTCCAACTGTAATTCTTTCTTTCTTTTTTTTTTTTTTTTTTTACCACAGTCGGTCTAAAGTTATGAGTCTGACTGAACATCGAAGACAATTCGCTTAACATTCTACCCACCAGCAATAACAAATATTCCAGAAACAATTCCGCAGGATAGCTAGTGGCTGCGCGCGATCATAACAGCTTACGCTCGAGCGTTTCCTCGCGCTGCAGCGGCTACCGGCCACCGGCCAGACGCCATCCGCCGCCTGAAATCCGGCGACGCCCAGGTGAACGCGTCGCGACGCTGTCAGTGTGTGTCTCAACTGTCATTTTCGAGTTTGAAGTTCTAGTTATCATCTGGCAGTTAAGCAATGGATTTTGCAAACTTGAAAATCATGAACTACAGTTAAACATTGTAAAATTGAGTCGCAAGTGGAAACAGGTGTAACATCTGCAACACAACGTTTACTTTTGGTATAACAGAGGGGTGAATGCAGAGGAGGCAGCTAGAAAGATTTGAATTGTGTGTGGAGCGACTGATTTTGGGAAAAATACGCCAGAAAAAGATATTCTTGTTTCAACAAAGATCGTTTTGGCATGAATGATTTTCCACATTAAGGAAGTCTCGACTACTGATATATGTGATAGATTACCATTTTACCATCATGCGACATTTGCATTCAACAGGCAAAGTTGAGAAGTCTCGTGTAGGAGTGCTGCATGCTCTAATCCCAAACAACAAAAATCAACGGAGTGACTATTATTGAACCTCATCAGGTCGCTCATTGAGCATTCGTATGCAGTACTGTTACTGGTGACGTGTTATGATGCCTTTATCGTTAACTTCCTAAGAAGAAATGAAAGGCTGAGCCCCTCCAAAAGACATAAACTCGAGCAAAGAGTAGTATGAACATAATATTTTACATCTGATAGCTCCAAAAGTGTGTTTTGGGCTACGAATTCTGCCCCAAGGGCTGTGTGCAACACAGCTGGAATTTGTTGCCAACAACTGAGACACCTTTCGGTCTTAGCGTAAGAAAATCGAGCAACACAACTACATCACATGTGCTACTGTATGATAACGCACTTCTTGATTTGAGAAACAAAACTATCCAGGAGATTGAAATTAAAGTCGCCTCTCAAGCACTTGTATTGATAGAGAAATCCTCTCTCCAGCACTTGTCCCTCTCGTCATATATTCGTAAGGATTTACCTTTCCCGCTCTTGATCGATCAACCGTCAACGCAATTCATTTCTAGACGAAAATACTCTTAAAACGACTCTGGTATAATGATATCGTTAGAACCAGTAGGTTTCTACAGGCGTAGAATTTGTAAACAACTTTAGCATTGTCAGATCGTTTTAGATATCGTGAAAGAAAATTCTTTTGCTGATTAATTTCTCTTTGATGATTACTGTTGCGTTTAGTAAACTAATGGAAAATCCAATTAAAATATTCACGGTACTAATGCAAATTTAGTTCAGCTTACTACAGAAACATCACGACGGCAGACTATCTTAATAAAGCATTAAGTATCTGTAAGACGATTGAGCCTATTTTAACACGAATTAGTAGGACATTACCGACTTTTGACTTCGAAAAGATCTGTATTTACTTCATCTCCTGTATCCTTCGCAATTATTATGAAAATGTGACATTTCATAGATAAAATTATGTATTCACATCAACAAAAAATATGTCGTCATTATGAATTTGGCGGTACCGTAAGGTTTTCGCTCTGACACTAAGGGTTACTGAAAGTAGCAAGGCGCATTTTGCTCGAGCGTTGTCTTACGATTCCCTTATTGCGTTTGTATCTGCCTGCTTGTAGCTCTGCTACAAAAGAATTAAAAATCTGGCTCTCAGCGAGTCTCGAAAGGCGATCGAAAGCAGCTTGCACCTGGTAGCCAAACATGTTTCTTGGGAACAGGCTACTTCCTAAAGTGGGAAGACATTCTTTTGTGGTTGAATTGTTGGCAAATATCAGTCAGACGTGTGCCGTTGGTCTAAGCGTTTCGGTGTGTTGAATTTGTACCAATTATTTTTCTACAGGTTTTTTCTGTCCCAAATAGAGAGTTGAAGTCTCCCATTAATATTTTCACGTCATGTTGGTGAATTTTGCTCATAGTATTTTCGAGTGTATATCTTTTATAGGGGCTCTGAATGAGCACAGTCATAAGTCGATTGTTGATGGATGCGATTTCTTTGATAGAGTTGATGATAGATCTGTGTTCGAGAAATGCAGTGCCGAAGATTGGTACGCCTTTCGCTACCTTTCGTTGTATTTTTTGGCGGACGATTTCTTTTGTGAGGTTATTGAGGTTTCTTGTTTGGATCAATGTACCGATGTTTAGTTTTTAAATGAATGTTTTCTGCTTGTAGGGAAATTTACCAGAGATCTTCGATATTCTCTACCGTGCTAACCTGGACTCCTCAGAGTGCGAAAATCCAACTGCCGCCTATCGGTGGCCAGGTTGTGTACCACCTCGGGTAAAGATACCTTTGCTTGCATTGTTCACGTTTTCTTGTGTTTCATTGGTTTGGCCTGGGTGATACCGGGACCAGACAGGACCAGAGGATGTTGAAGCCTTTGGAAGCAAATAGTTTCAGCCAAGCTCATTGAGATAACAGACGGTGAGTAGCCGTTCAGGATTGTGTTAGTATTTGGTTCACCCACAAGTATTTGATTTCCTCGGTACCACCCATATGGGGGACGGTTTCCCCTATCGGCCACACGGGATTTTTATTATTATTATGTCATCAGCAAATCTGATATGGAGTATCTTCCCTCCACTGAAATAGATGTGTATTGTTCGATTCAACATTTCCATCAGATAAATATGGGTTATAATTACGTTACATTGCTGCTAGTCGACATATTTCTCACTTTTTCTTAGACAGTTGCTAGCTGTTACTCCATCATAGGAATTTATGTGCGCAGAATTGTTGCAATACAGACGTTCAAATTATCCGATTTCTGTAATTTCATTTCGATACAGGATCGTCCTAATCGGATTCAGCCAGTCAGTCTTAATGTGGATATCCGATTACGACTTTCATCATATGATAGACTGGGTGAACCACATTCTTAATCGGACTGTTGAATCCAGATCACTTATCTATGACAGGGCCTGAATTCTTAAACACTGTGGAAAATAATAATCCAATGTGATTATTACAATTACGTTATTTAAATATAAATATATGAACTAACGAGATAACAGTTTATTTACAGGAGCAGAGACCCATCCATCATAGCAGGGCAGTGCGAGATTCGTTTCAGGGCCAGATAGACAGCTGAGGAACTGACTGGTGCATGTGTTGTTCAACACACAGTAGTTGTCATCCTCACTGGAATCAATGAATATTTGCGTGTGTGTGTGGGTGTGTGTGTGTGTGTGTGTGTGTGTGTGTGTGTGTGTGTGTGTGTGTGTGAGGTAACAAGGTCATTGCCATGTGTCCCTACAAATTCAAGCGACCTTTGGACGAATATAGAAAACGTATGGTGGGAAGTAAACCATCACGCTACACTGTCGACGACTTAATGAAATCAATTCCCCTACGCCCTCGAGAAATCTTACGTAATGATCGTGGGTGGGTTGGTTACTAAAAGTATACTAGCCCACAAAGCCCATGTGGACAATTATCTGATAATCGGTCAAGCTTTGCTTTGTCGCAGCCCTTTAGCATACAACAAGTCCATTTACGTTCACTCCCTTCCTTACAATTCTTGCAATGCAAGGTAATTGAAAAATCTCATCAACTCTACGCCAACTGAGGAACTGACTGGTGCATGTGTTGTTCAACCCACAGTAGATGTCACCCTCACTGGAATCAATGACTGTTTGTGTTTGTGTGTGGGTGTTAGCGCACATGTGTGTATTCAGCAATGACTGCCAGCTGCCACAACACTTCACAGAATCCTTGCGGCAGGCAACACAACTGTGCGTGCACTTCAGACTTCATTCAGTGAGACGTCAGGAGATGGATGAAAACGTCAAATTAACGTCGCTTCCGAGTCGTATTCAATCCAGAATGAGGTGTTACTAAGGTAGTTGAGCGTTCTAGCAATTACACTTTTATGATTCCCATATGAGTATTTCGAAAGCCAAAAGAACCCGTTAGTGTGAAACTATCGGGAACCACATTAATATCAAACTGCAAGAACTTGAGACAATACGTGGACTCTTCTCTTCGCTGGGTGACCTATTACTGTTATTTAGCATTCTCTCCGTCCTAGTCGTAATGCAAATGGAACTTCAGAGGCGCTTTCCGCTATTCTTGATAAACATCAGCAACCTTTAACCACTGAGAGTCACAACTGCGTGATGATAATGGTTGAGGTTGTCAGCAGTTGTGGTGGTGTTATGCTGTCAAACTGCTTACAGTAACGTTAATGGTGGCGCACATAATTTAGCGCTGACTACCTACTTAAGTAAAGATAGTCTTGTGGCGTCATCGCTTGTCTTTATTTGGCCTCAGCTTGAGTAATCCGATTCAACTAACATAGTACACCAATCGCGGGCTCCTAATACAGTATGACAGCAGAGATTATCGTGCGGGTATTATATTATTTCTGCAATGAAATGCTTAACAAATCTTACCCTCAGCTATGCAGCTGGAATGACTCATTACACAGGTACTCCATGTTGCACTTGGTTAAGTCATCAGTTCGCTGCAATCCTGCTTGTACTGTTCGTAAATACTCGTATGCTTCCGAAATGGTTCAAATGGCTCTAAGCACTATGGGACTTAACTTCTGAGGTTATCAGTCCGCTAGAACTTAGAACTACTTAAACCTAACTAGCCTAAGGACCTCTCGCGTCCGTCGGCCGTCGTAATTTAATGTATATGTTATTATTGTTAGTATTATTTTTTGATTGTTGCCGACTTACGTGGTGGGCCTTAATAAAAATGATATTTAAGTTGAACAATGTAATAAACTTTTCATATTACTTTCCTCGGCTAGTCAGTTCACTTTAAAGTAAGAAATCTTTAGTTATTAATTAAAATTGCGGCCCACACACGCGCGAGAGTATTTTTCTTACCTCCGTTGACCATTGTATTGTAGTCGGAGTCCTGGCTCTGGCTCTCAGCTATGGTACTGAAAATAAGAATCTTAAAGCTAAGTATTTCTGCAACTTCGTGCGGCTGTGGAGAAAAATTGATATTATGTTAATAGCTGGCGAGTTTTCCGCTTCCGCTAATTTTTCATAAGTTAATATCGCCACGTAATGGCGTCGTTGGCTGCATCGGCCGCTGCGATTGTTGAGCTGTAAATTACTTGAATGCAGGTTAATTCAAGGAAGGCGGACATGAAATCGGAATCACCTCTTACAAATTAAAAGTGCACAATAATATTAAATCGTTATATTATATGTTTAACTCATACAAATATGCTTACATTTGTCAGCACACGCAAGATGTCCCTCTAGACACATTCAAGACAAAAGAAGAAGTGAAGTCGACTAAAAAATTAACAAAAGAGCGTATCTTGTCGTCTCTTTAGATCATTCTGTCATAAATTATTTCTTTGCAATCTAAACCTACACAGAGAAATTATTATTTTACGGCTACATGATAAAAAATTTGGCACTGGGGACGCTATATTGCCCCCCGAAATGTTTGTGTCATAAAAAATGTTCGTGTTTTTTGACACAAATATTTCCACTTTCATGTCCACAGTGTCCACACGCAGATTTTTCTTTCACAGTTTACATATGTCACATCGTATGTTGTAATTACTGAGGTGCGTTGCACACAAAGTGTAATACAGATGAAGTTCAAGGTATACAACCACGAGTTAGTCCCGAATATTTGAAGTCCCAGGGGTGTCAACTGTTCGCTCCCCATTTGGCGCGGCCGTAGGGAAACCTGGGGAAAACCTCGGCGGAGCGACAGACTAACTGCTTTGGTCACTTTCACTTCATTGTTTCTGGAATGTCATTGGAGTACAGGATGTGCATACAAATATTTTTGTTGCACTATGCAAAAAATGAGGTCATTAAAACAATTGATTGCGGTGTCGTTGATGATCTACGCCGCGACGTTTGGCTCGCGACGGCGTCGGTTGGTGTGTTCGGTGCTCGGCGTTCGCGGCGGCTGCGGAGAGGTCAACGCCCGCTCGACGCCAGCGTGTGTCTCGCCGTCGCGGAACGTCAGAATCAGCTGATCGGCTGCACCGTTGGCGATGCGCTTCTGTCTCGGCCGGGCGTGGCGGAGTGGGATGATATCCGCCCCCCGCTCTTGTTGGTAGGAGTCAGCTCTGCTACGCATCTCCGACGTAGTACATGAAACACACACACAACCAACGTAATATTTGTTTCCCGCTGCAGATGGTTACGCTAGTGGGAAAGAAGCATTTATTAGTGCGGCAGAAGTTGTTAAGTTTTCGCCAGTTTCCGAGTGTCAAGGTAGCACTGTCTTGCAGGATACATGACATGGATCTTCTCCCGTGAATGAAGTTTTGATGCGCCACTGTTTCCATTACACGTCAGTTTTTGTCTTGATAAAATTATTTATGTTTTCGCCGCACTCGCAGGCACTGGTGAGTGTCCCAATACGAGCTTAGCACAAACATTCGCCGTTTCTGCGGTCGCTGTTTTGCAACAGTCCACGCATCGCATTCCAATCTCGCATTATTGTGCTCACTGAAACTATAGTCTGTCCCAAAAATATTGACTGTGGGTTCACTTCACGTTAACAGTTCACATTTATAAGCAAATTCACAGTTTTTGGTGCGTAATATTGGCGTTTGGCGTCCTCACCGCTGTTGAACGTTCAATACTAGCACTTCACTGTCCATATCACAGTTTCACCTTCACAGTGTTTCACACTGTTTAAAGTAACTGTTTCGATTAATTCACAAACACTAATGTATTTCATTCAGTCTGAACTGGATTTTGGCTTGTGCTGGATTTTACCAGTCTCTCGCACTACTTGTCTCTTTTCCTTTTCCACTTAGAGTCGTACTTGCCTTCAGATTTTTTGACTATACAATTGTATTTCCGTCTCATCTGAGGTCAGTCCCCATGTCATGTCTGCCCACTCATTGCGTACTTGCCCTCCAGAGCCAGGCTCGACTTTACAAAACCTTGCCTCTCGCATAATTGTACACATTTTATAATCTAGGCCTAGCGTGCAAGTTCCTAGATTAATGTTAGATTTGTGACTTTTGTTTGCACTACAAATTCGTGCAAATCTCTGCCTTAGCAGATGGCAATATATTTTAACACTGCTAAGCGGTAGTCGCGTTTACTGATTTGCTTTGTACCTTGTCAACAACACATGAGGCACCTTGGGTGATGTACACCCTGCACTCACATTGTTAAGTAAATTATGCTTGAGCATATTTCAAGATCGGTATAGACATAAATACATGAAACGACTTATACACTATAATATTGAATTTCATAAGTTGCATTACTACTACAGTTCAAAAATATTCATGACACACTAATGAAAAAATCTGTCATCATTACATTCTATTGAATTTTTTTAAAAATATTTTTAAAGCATTTTTAAACATGAAGTTTGCAAATTAATCTTAAACCTACGTTCATTTTTTCCTTCAAAATACAATTGCTTGAAAATACTATTATTCCTTAACAACTACAAAATTGAATCGCACTAATCTTGTGTGCCTCATTGTCTTTAAATGTTACACTAAAATCTTAACATTTACACACAGAAAAAAAATACACTCTAAACTTAACCTACTACACACAAATGTAAACGTTGCTCTATTGAGCGAACTTCTTTAAGTCTTTGTAAGTATTTTTCTTGTTTACTTGGTAACTGCCTCCTTATTTTACCACAGAATGGTGTAGTTTGCGTGACAGAAAGTATCGTGAGGTACCACTTCGATGTTATAGGTGTAGCCCTCGATAACACCGGGTTTTTCCGAAAACACATTCTCATAATCTGTAAGTAGCTGAGTCAATTCGTTTTGTTGTGCTTCAGTCAAATGTTCTGACTTCCTAACTTTCATGGCTATCAGTTTCCTTTTTTCCTCTTTATCTTCAGTAATAAATTCTTTATAATACGCTTGTCTTGTACTTAAGTCAGAATATAAATACATTACCTGTATTCCTTCGAATCTCGTTTGAAAGCTCCGGCAATATTTACCGTGCACTTCCCGTGTCCTCAACAACGGCAAAACTACACGTCTATCCTCATTCATAAGGCTTACTTCCCCGCACAAGAGGTCGATTTTTGCGTCCCTCTGGCGTAAAAATTCCATCCCCACGATGCAAGCAACACCTAATCCCTTAACTACTAGGAACGAGCTTTTCATTGCTTCATTTCCTACCGTAAACTCGACTTGACCCTGGTGCTTTATGATATGAGATTGTGCACCTATTGCACCTGTAACACGACAATTCTTCACTGGCAATACTGGTATTCTATTATTTTGACTCAAGTACTTGTAAAAATTTGCGCTCATGACATTGGTTGACGCACCGGTATCGACTATTATGTGTATTTGTGCTCCATACATATCTGCTTGCAATATAGCCTGCACAACACTTTTGTCGGTTTGGTTACATTTCTGCGGTATGTCTACAAGTTCCTTTTCTATTTTTGTTCCTTCGTTGTATCTCAGCATACAAAGTTTATGGCTGTCATCCGTGAATGTGCCCTCACTACACCATCCTGCAGCCAACAACTGAGAGCGTATTGTGGCTGTCTTTAGTTTAACGGATGAGCATTAGTGGGTTGACAGTTGTCTGTCACTTCCACTAACCTCACATTGTGGTTCTGGTTGTTGTTGTTGCTACTGTTGGGTTGGCCGCCCTGCCTCCCCGATGGTGTATTTTGATATTGTGTATGGCTCTGGTTTTGCGGTGGTCGGTTGTAACTTCCTGACATGTTCTGTGATGGACCTGGGTTGGCGTTCCATTGTGGCGCTGTGTTTTGTTGCCACTGTGGTGTCGGTTCGTTACGACCACGCCACTGGTTTCGGTTGTTCCGCCATTGCGGATTGCCGTTACCATTATATCCATTACTCATGCGTCCATCATGATGTCTCTTTCGATTTTGACGATTATAACCGTTGCTGTTATAACCATTGCCATTGTTTGTGCCTCGATTCTGTTGCCGGTGCTCTTGCCTATTCCCGTTATCATTTGGTACTAACTTACTACCATTACTGTGGCTGCTATTGTAATCGGCTTTTTGTTGATTACAGCCTGCATGGTTCCACTTGTTTTCGGTTTTCATATCTTCGATCAATAAGTCAACAGAATCCACTATTTCCATGAATTGTTCTATATCGTATTCCGGCACATTGATGAAATATCTTTTAATTTCACTGGGCAACTTCATTTTTATTAATCTGATTATGTCACGATCGGACATTGGCTCGTCCCAGTACCTGGTTTTGTTTATATACTTTTCGAAATATTTGCGTAACGTTCCCATCTTAGGATTGTACATTTCTGGACTGTACAACTCCTTTCGTAGTCTTTCTTGGACGCTATCGGACCAGAATTTTTGCAAGAATGCACCTTCAAACTGTTGCATCGTTAGACATTTTTCGGACACGTCGGTGGCCCACAGTGCCGCGTCACCTTGAATAAAGGAGACCACGAACTGTATTCTTTGTCTTTCCGTCCATGTCCTGGGAAACACATTCCTAAAGCTCTTAATAAACACAACAGGGTGGACATTTCGTTTTTCGCTATTGAAGGGTTGGAATGTCCTGTGTTTTATTACATTGTCCTCTTTTTTGCACGTCTGATTGCTACATTCTGGGACATTCATCACTTCGTGATGTGCGCTGCACGGTATCGCATGTTGTTCGTGCTCATAATTCGCATTAGGTTGCGGTTGCGCACTCGCACCCTGCCTACCGTCAGCGTTATTGTAGTAATCAGTACGCGGAGTCGGATTCATGATCTGTCCGCCACTGTTTACGTTGCTTTCCAACGCAGACAGTCTCCGCGCGACCTCCTGTTGCCAATTTGGCAACTCCGCTGTCACACGGGATTTGATCTGTGTTAATTCGGCGTGCAGTGCGGCAGCGCTAGCGTCAATATTTACATTCGCGGTCGCAGTCGCTTGTTCTACAGCTGTTTTTACGTCGCTTTCAATCTTTGCAGATATCTCGCGATCCTTTACTTCTAGCCATTCATTTAATTCTTTTTCTACTTTTTGAGCTTGCACTTCCAAATATGCGTCAATACTTTTCCGTGCATCTATCTCCACATTATCCACGCGGTTGGTTAAAGTCTGGACATTGTCTTCAAGCCTAGCCTGCGATATCTGTAATTTTTGCATCTCTCCGGCTAAGCTTTGCACAAGATCGGGGATCTCTTTGCAAGCGTCCCGCATCTCGGCAAGTTCGCTTTGGATACTATCTAGCTTTGCTTCACTGCGCTGCTCTTGCTCAATGAGCTTTTGCGTTAATTTTTTCTCCTGCTCATGCAGCATCTGAGCCAGTTTTTCGCCTCTTTCCCTATCTCTTTCTTCTAACTTGCGCAGAAATTCAGCAAAAGGGTCTGCAATCGGTGAGCATACTGGTGCCCCGCTTAATCTAGCACTCGATTGGCCCCCCTGCCCAGGCAGTGGAGTTGTTACTCTATTCCCATTCTACTGTGGAGCGTCATTCACCGTCCACAGATCCTCGCCCCCCACTCCGGAAATTATGTTATCCGAGGCGGTGGCTTGGGATTCGTTTACGTATTGCAAATGATCCTGACTTTCCATATTAACAGAATTTTGTTCTTCTGGTACGGATGCTTTAGGTTGTCCTATCTTACCCATACTAAATTCACTTTAAGCCACTGACAAATCTTTAACACTGATGCACGCACGATTAATTATCCCCTCCAAAAATAAACATTAAATACACAAAACGAATAATTATCCCCTCCAAAAATAAACACATAAATACACAAAACACCGAAGGTATCTCATGTGCACATGGGTTCGATATTCCGCACAGAGCTACACAGGATGCTTGCACAATAGGCCTTACCTTACTTATTTTTCTTTCTCGCAATCCTCTTTCTTTTCTACACTTTTTCCTCTCCAGATCTCCTCAGGGTATGGTTTTGTTGTTGTACATGTAAAAGAATTCATACAAGCATTAATATTTTACAACAATTAGACACATACATAATTACATTCATTACAATAGAATCATATTAATCGGGCCCCAAAGTTGCGGCGCCAATCTCGCGTCCGTCGGCCGTCGTAATTTAATGTATATATTATTATTGTTAGTATTATTTTTTGATTGTTGCCGACTTACGCGGTGGGCCTTAATAAAAATGATATTTAAGTTGAACAATGTAATAAACTTTTCATATTACTTTCCTCGGCTAGTCAGTTCACTTTAAAGCAAGAAATCTTTAGTTATTAATTAAAATTGCGGCCCACACACGCGCGAGAGTATTTTTCTTACCTCCGTTGACCATTGTATTGTAGTCGGAGTCCTGGCTCTGGCTCTCAGCTATGGTACTGAAAATAAGAATCTTAAAGCTAAGTATTTCTGCAACTTCGTGCGGCTGTGGAGAAAAATTGATATTATGTTAATAGCTGGCGAGTTTTCCGCTTCCGCTAATTTTTCATAAGTTAATATCGCCACGTAATGGCGTCGTTGGCTGCATCGGCCGCTGCGATTGTTGAGCTGTAAATTACTTGAATGCAGGTTAATTCAAGGAAGGCGGACATGAAATCGGGATCACCTCTTACAAATTAAAAGTGCACAATAATATTAAATCGTTATATTATATGTTTAACTCATACAAATATGCTTACATTTGTCAGCACACGCAAGATGTCCCTCTAGACACATTCAAGACAAAAGAAGAAGTGAAGTCGACTAAAAAATTAACAAAAGAGCGTATCTTGTCGTCTCTTTAGATCATTCTGTCATAAATTATTTCTTTGCAATCTAAACCTACACAGAGAAATTATTATTTTACGGCAACATGATAAAAAATTTGGCACTGGGGACGCTATAGACCTCAGACACATCCATGTCCGAGACAGGATTCGAACCTGCGACTGTAGCGCCTGGAACCGCTCGGCCACCCCGGCCTGCATACTTGTATACTGACCATTCGTTATTTGACTAAATATGAACTACAATCTGATTCGCATATATATGACATCGGCTAGCGTTGGCACAAAGTTATGACTAAGGGTTGGATGCCGTTGAAGTCCTGTTACATTGATCGCACGACAAATGTTCGCAAATCACCTCTATTGCCTCAAAAAGAATTGCATCTTAAATATCGAAGGACCGACGACCACACTGTCACAGCGCGTTGAAATACAGCAACGACGGCAGATGAAAATTTGTGACCGACTGGGATTCGAACACAGACCTCCTGCTTACTAGACAGACGTTCTGATAACTGGACTATTATTTTTTTTTTTAATGTTTGAGAAGACTTTCAGCACCAGGTAGGCGGAGGCAAAGAGGGCAGGGGTCGAAGATCCGGTCCTGTCATGGTCCTTCAACAAGGTTCCGCTTCCAGTTGTTAGTGGCCATGTGCTTGTGATTCCCCCTTAACCACAGTCGGAGTCGGAGACTCTCTCCAGTTACATCTAAACAGTGCGCATCTATTGCACTATTGTAAGAACCGAGGTGCAGTATTTTGGTATTAAAATTTTGTAAATTTGTGGTAAGAACTTATGAGACCAAGCTGCTTAGGTCATCGGTCCCTAAGCTTACACATTACTTAATCTAACTTAAACTAACTTACGCTATGGACAACACACACACCCATGCCGGAGGAAGGATTCGAACCTCCGACGGTGGATACTATGATGACACAGCAGTCAACCTCTCTGCAGCACCTATCTACACACGCTCCTCGTCAGACGCGAATTCCCATTTTTGCCGCATACCACATGCGCGGTACCCCCCGGCCATTGTTCCACCAACTTGCGTCCACACTGTATTCCCGCGAGGGTCCGATGATGTCGTGCGTCTAGCACTGAAAACTTTCGATGATCCGTGGAGACCCAAATAATTATACAGGATGTTTCAGGAGGAATAGTAAATATTCTAGGAGATGGTAGTATAGACAAATTGTTGAAATAATGACATATAACATGCGTCCAATTTTTATTGAACATACAGATAGCTGGGTTCAATGCATTTCCGTTTCGTATGTTGGTCCTTACAGAACCCAGTTGTCTACACTTCCTTGAAAATGAGCTTCCAGCGTCATTGGAAGAGTTCATTTGGCTACAAGAATGCGTATGTTCCTCCAGCATGACGGGGCTCCTGCACATTCTAGTCGTCAGGTGACACATTATCCAAACCTAACATTTCCTGGAAGATGGATCATTGGATATGGGCACTTTTCTTGCCCTTCAAGGTCCCCGGACCTTATCTCTTTCGATTTTTGCTTGCGGGGATGGTTAAAGGCGGAGTCTACAAAGAAAAAGTAAACCCAAGAGCCGATTTGATCGTTCGGATTATGAATAGTGCAGCCCTCATAAAAGAACGCAAAGGCGACCTTCACGTGGTGTTATCAAGAGAAGTCAAATGTGCATTGAAGTTGGTGGGGGAATTTTTGAAAATCAACTTTGAATGTCCTCGTTGCCTTTGCTTTCAGTTTGTTAGGGTTACGTACTAACAGCTGTATCTCTGTACAAAATAAAAAGTGGACGCATTTATATGGAATTTTTTTATGCAATTCGTCTGTACTACCACCTACTAAAATATCTAATATTCCTCCTGAAACACTCTGTATATGGATATATGTGTGGTGTCTGTTCTTTCGGACATGTCCGAAAGAAAATGCTTCATGGCATTCTGCAACGACCTTCGGTCGCAGGGGCTGATAGAGATTTCAGAGCTGCTTGGCTGTCTGAATAAAAGTAGATGCTACGATTTTTGTAGGGTCTACTCTAATTCTCCTCCGCGCACATGCTGATAGAAGATACTATGTAATACTGTGGCCATCTTCCTTAAAGAGATTCTAGGCAGTACACCAGACCCGGTGGTTTCATCTGTTTTCGACCTGTCAGTATACAACTATATTATGTCTCCTGAACGGTGTAGTGGTTCGTTCTTCCACTGCTCCCTGCTTCCAACTGTTACATGGCAAGGTTTATTGAAACAGCTAGAAGTTACTGTATAGTTAGTCGGCATTTCCCCAGCCATCGCCATACTGATTTGGGCTTCCGTATATTCTAACTATATCCAGTTATTTACAATTTTTAGCCTTTATGTCCCTGCTGTGGCCTCCATTTTAAGCCACAGGTGTAAGGCGGGCATGTCTAGCCTAATATCCATCCCAAGAGTGGATGTCCTGCTAATTCCGTCTGTTTGTGAAAGCAGGCCAGTCTCTGAACTTTGCGAGACTCCCTAGCAGCCACCTTCTGTTCGACTTTGTTCATATTATATGACAATAAATTATCATTGGTATTTTTGCAGAGGTGTATATCCAGTACGTACTGGGTTTAGACCCCAGTTTACTGTACAGCAGCTTCTAGTGCTTATAAGATTATCTTTCGCAGTGGAATATATTCTTTATGTGAGGTGTTCATAATAGTTTTCCATCCAGGGCTACCTCTAGATACACTTCAACCCTCTCTAAAGTTTCATCGAGAAACATAATTTTTCAGTATATGTGCTGGACATGCTTCCCCATAAATAATACTACACTAATTTTCGTGCGGCTTGTCTTTAAATACTTTTTCACAATGTTCAGTGCACATAGGTTTAACAATACTATCAAATTTTGTAAGTCTTACTGTGAATAAATCGTCTACTTATTCTTTTCAAGAGTAGTCTCTCGCATTCAGCTCATCTATGAGTTCATTCACCACTAGGTTCTTCATCTCAAACCATTTACTCGAAGGTCGTATTACTAGAACCCCCTCGACATTCAGGAAGATACAGAGAGCATCCAGAAAGGGTAGTGCTTTTTCCACCTTCCCGACAAGTTGGTGAAGTGTTACCTCACATGATTTGCTTCGTAAGTATTATGAAAATGTGGCAGTTCATAGATAAAATTACGTATTCACAACAACAAAAAGTATGTCGGCAGAAAATAAAAGTGGCATTATGAATTTGGCAGTACCGTAAGGTTTTTCGCTTTGACACTAAGGGTTACTACAAGTAGCAAGACGAATTTTGCTAGAGCGTTGTCTTACCATTCCCTCATTGAATTTGTATCTGCCTGCTTGTAGTTCTGCTACAAAAGAGTTAAAAATCTTGCATTCAGCGAGTGTCGAAAGGCGAACAAAGGCAGCGTGCACCTGACAGGCAAGCACGTTACCTTTTTTTTTTTTTTTTTTTTTTTTTTAAAGACGCTACCCCTTTTTTTTTTTTTTTTTTTTTTTTTTTTTTTAATAGAAGGTGGGGGAGGGCGCGGAAGGCAGAGCGATCAGGGGTCGTAACCCGAGGCCTGGTCGCAGTGTCCCCCTCGTCCGTCAAGGAATCAGGGATGGGAAGGGGAAATCTTTTGTGGGAATTATTGTTTATTTATTTATTTTTATTTACTGTTTTAATACATTCTTAATGTGGTTTGACTTTATACCACAACAAAAATAAATGTATCTAGCACCGCATCGTGCTCTGAGAAAAAGAAAACAATATGTCGGCACGTTCCTACACCGAGGTAATGTATATAGGGAAAACGAAAAAAAAGTGCTTCATACAGGATACAGAAGGGTGTGTCGCTACTCTCCTTACGCTTCATCATCCAGGTACGTCTTCACGTATATCATGTTGTTCCACCGAGAATCGAACTTAGTCATGTCACCTCACTCAATGGGTATCTTCTCCTACCTGTTGATGATCCAGCTGCGTGGAGGGTCGCGTAGGGCACTCCCTAAGTAATTAGAAAAATACTGTCTGTATTTTGGGTTCTGTACGATCTTGCAATGACGTTCTTGTAGGTAGTTCCAAAAGTCTAATACATCTTTAGGTCCATCGTGAAATAAGTAGTGTACCGCATGCGCACGGATCCACGTGACAGCGTTGGTCTTGGCGCGCGGGAAATACTGTTGATCCGGAAATAGTAGAAACCGAGGTGTAATGTGTTCCGGAGTCACTCGTAGAAAATACGACAAAATTTGTCGCACCAAGCGCCATACGTCTTCTGCCGCGCCACATGTGAGACGGTGTTCGTCCGTGTCTGGTATCCCGCAGTCTACGCAGAGAGGCGATTCCGCCATGTTTATCTTGTGGAGGCGTGATCGGGTGATCTGTTTACCATTGACTGTGATGTACCATGTGGATCGGACGGCTGTGTCCAGTGGAATCGCGTGAATCGTCTTCCACACCACCTTCCAATTAACCTGAGGGCTTTTCGTCTCCACGATGTTTGGTGGGCGCCTCTGCTGTAGAACATGATATATATCCCGCGCCGACGCCTGTTTCGTCGGTGGTACTGCGATACGGAAATAGCTGTGTTCAATGTAAAAGTTCCCGAAGTAGTAGAAGGGTGGGGGTATGTCTTGCGTCGTCAGTGGGGGCATAATGGACGGCGGAGCTAAGGACTCCAACAGCAAACCTGTCAAACTTTCCGGGTGGTGGCGCCACAGCTTGATGTGTGAGCTGACATACAGGGACACAGCTCTGTCGTGGACATGGACTAGGCCAAGACCTCCCCTTTCTGGGGGAAGGGTCAGTGACCCATAACTGACTTTGAAGAGCATGCCTGTACTGACGTAGGCTCCGAATGCCGCTAATAGACGTCGAGCCATCAGTAACGGTATTGGGAGAACACGCGCTATGTGTGGAAGGCGCGATGCGAGGTAAACATTAACGAAGTGTGTCCTTTGGAGAATGTCGAGGGTTCGCAGACGAAGGTTGAAGATCTGGACCCGAATTTGTTGTAATAAGCGGCGGTAGTTAAGAGCCGCGGTGCGCCGTATGTCGTCGTGAAACTCTATCCCGAGACATTTGATAGTGCCACGAAGCTGTAGGGGTTCGACACACGCTGGGGTCAACCCGTCTCCTATGGCCATGGCGACCGATTTGGCGACGTTGAGACAGCTGCCGGAAGCCACACCGTACGTGGTAATCCATTCTAGTGCTCTGTTGACATCATCGCGATTGCGGAACACGAGAACCAGGTCGTCTGCTTATGCTGTACAGCGAAATGTGACGTGACGTAGGGTAAGACCGGTGAGGCGTTGACGGAGACCACAGAGGAGCGGTTCCAGTGCCAGAGCATATAGTATCGTCGACAAGGGGCAGCCTTGACGGACGGAGCGGAAAATCGGGAGGGACTGCGAGAGACGCCCGTTAACGAGCACTTTGGAAGTCGCACCTCGGAGTAGGCGCATCACGACGGCTGTGAATTGCTGTGGGTACTGCATGTGCTGGAGAACGGACGTTAGGTATGCGTGATCCACTCGATCAAACGCTTGGCTAAAATCTAGTGATGCCAGCGCTCCCGGGACGCGGCGTGCCCTGGCTAGGGCTATTAAGTCACGGTATCGACACAGTGCTGTGTGGATGTTGTTGATACCCCCTAGGGAAGTCTGATCTGGCGAGATGACGTAAGGTAGGGTCGGTCGTAGACGGTGTGCTAATAGTCTGGTGAATATCTTCATGTCGCAGTTGACGAGTGTTAGCGGGCGGTAATCTTGTATTCGAGCCCCACCTTTAGGCTTGTGAACCGGCATAATTATTCCTTCTACGAAGGTCGCAGGGAGCGGCACCGCGGGAGACATAAGCTCCCGACAGATGGCTGTTAACTTGGGAGCCAGTAAATACTGAAAAGTTCTATAAAACTCCACAGGGAGCCCGTCGGGGCCAGGAGACTTATTCGCCGCTCCTTTACCGATGGCGTCGATAACTTCGTCTTCCGTAATGTCGTTCAATAATTCAGTTTGTAAATCCTGTGGGACAATGCCGTAAACCAGTTGTGAGACTGCTGTCACCGTCATCGGATCGGAACATTGAGCAGAATAAAGTCGTGCGTAATGGTCGAAGAAGGCTGCAGCAATATCGCGTTGTGTGGTGTGATGAAGGCCGTCCTCAGTGGTGATGGCATGTATCAGCGCCCGTCTTCGCAGTGTACGTTCTCGGATGACGTGGTACATGGTGGGTCGTTCCGTTGCGAGTCTGTCTTGTGTCCGCGCTCGGACGATCGTCCCTTCGAGGTGTAGGCGCATATGGGCTACGATCTGTGCTTTCGCACGCTGAACTGTCAGCTGTCGTTCCGGTGTGGGTGGCAAGGAGGCGCATTCGCGAAGGACGGTGAAATAAAAATCAAGGGTCTGCCGCCTCCAAGCAGCAGTCTCACGACCATACGCAATAAAGGTTCGCCGTAGGGCCGGCTTGGCGCAGGTTAACCACCAACTAATCGACGTAGGATACGTTGGGAGGCGGCGGACGCACAAACTCCACGTGTCTTCGATGGCGCGTCGACAATCCGGAGAAGCGAGATGAGCAAGGTTTAATTTCCAGGGATGTCGGCTGCGCCACACCCGTTGGCGACGAAGGGTGACGGCACATATATAGGCCTCGTGATCAGAGAAGGCTACTGGCCACACCTCCGCGTCACTCACCGTTGCCGCGAGAGAACGGGAGACGTAAATCCTATCGATGCGACTAGACGAGTGACTCGTGAAATGGGTGTATCCCGGTCTATTTCCTCGGACATGTTCCCATGTATCTACTAGCTGGAGTTCGCCGATGAGTGTCCCAAGTTCGGGGCACGGTGAATGGCGTGGCAGCTGATCTTTAGGTGCTTGGGTGCAATTGAAATCGCCCCCTAATATCAAGTCATCGTGCCTGCCCTGAAAAAGCGGTGCTATTCCTTCTGCGAAGAAGAGCGATCGGTCACGACGGCGATTCGATCCGGAAGGGGCGTACACATTGATAAACCGGACGCCTTGCACCGTTACGGCCATTCCTCTAGCGTCGGGGAGATATCGGACTTCGTCCGCCTCGAGGCCCTCTCTGAGGAGAATGGCGACTCCACTGTTAGTTGGTGAGGCGTGGGACACATGAGCTGTATAACCATACATACCCGGAAAATCTTCGACGAAGACTTCTTGGAGAAAGGCAATGTCAACGTCTGCTGCATTGAGCATGTCTTGGAGCAGCGACAACTTCGTACGTGTCCGAATGGTGTTAATGTTGATGGTCGTTAAGCGATAGGTTTGTAGATCGTCTCCTGCGGTGGGGGCTGCCGTCAGTGTCGCCGTAAAAGGTGGGGCCTGTGATCTGCTGGCCGCGTCCGCGCCGTCATCTGTTGCTATTTGGGAGGGGCCGAGGTGTGGGAGGAGAGACTCCTCTCCTCATCCACCACAGCAGCCGTAGAATCGTCTTCAATGTCATCCGCCCAAGGTCCGCCAGTTAACGGTGGCTGCGGCAGAACACTTGTGGGCTGAGTGACTAAGGGTGAATCCGCAGTTGTTTCCGGTTGTGTACCAACGGCGGGCGCTGTGCTGGCCATCCGTTTGTCCGAGGGAGCGGAAACGGATTTGTCAAAATCAGACAAAGTGACAGGTGAGGGCGATCTCGTGTCATCCATTCTCCTCGTCGTTTCGTCGGCCGTCCGGTCGTCAACTGGAGAAGACGTCCGCTGGAGGCAATCGTCTGAGGGTGTGCGACGTCGCTTTTTATGTTTTCTCGGTGACCTTTGTTTGCGGACGTGGGTTTCTGAGTCCGAAAGAGTTTGTGGTTCCCGTATAGCATCCCCCTCAGGGAGAAAGGCAGAGGTCGGTACAACCCTAGCGTCGAGTTCCATTCTCTCGTCCGAATCTTCTTGTGGAGTCGATGGGCGGCGTTCTTCAACCCCTGCAGACACCGTAATGGTGTTGGTCAATCCAGGACCGGCGACAGGTGCGCATTCTAACGCTTCCTGTCTTCCGGGGGGGTTGTCGTCTGTCATGACGGTCGATCGTGTCACCTCTGCGTAATTGAGGGGGAGGGCCGTGAGCATAGGAGGTGGTGTCGTGTCATGCAATGGAAGTTGTGTAATCCGACGTTGAATACACGCCGAGCGGACATGACCCTCCTGGCCGCAACCAGAACAAGTACGAGGTTGGCCGTCGTACATTATTATTGCGCGACAGCCACCTATGACTAAGTAGGACGGCACATGTTTCTTTAATTCAATTTTCACTTGTCGGACGCCGTTGAGGACTTGGTACGTCTCGAAGGTGTTCCATTTTTCGGCCACGTGGCTAATTACCGTCCCATAAGGGCGGAAAGCTGAGGTAACGACGTCCGGTGGTACTTCGAAAGGGAGTTCGAAGACTCTTAGTGTGCGTAATCCTAGTCCAGCATGGTCAACAGTAACCTCTCCGATGTGACCATCGGAGTGTTTGAACTTGAGAGTGTTCGCACATCTGTTCACAACTGCGTGACATAACTCGTCATCGACCATCTTGACGTAAACGACGCTGCTTGTGATGGATAGGTGGATACCGATGATGTGCTGTGTTGGTATTTGAACTTCGTCACGGATAAATCGTTCGACTTCAAAGGCTCGTGGTCGTGCGTAGTCGGGCTGGAAGCTGATCTTGATGGTAGCTTTTCTGTACGAATGAGCCATGGCGACTCAGTGTTAACGGACGCGAGTATTAGCTGCGGCGAGGAAGTAAACAAACTACGCGCGCTCGCGACTCTGCCGACGGGACCGCGACACTGCGGACGGGACGTAAACAAGACGTCCTCGCCGCTCACCGGTCGAAAGCAGACTTTACCTAGGAGCTAGCGAACAGGTGCGGGTCTTTGACGTACTTACTGGCTCAGTAGCCGCTATGGAAAATAAATCGCAACATAAGAGACGAGAGTAGTTGTATTTCCCGTGTGAAATCACTTTCGTTGACTCAAAAGCATTAACTGATATCCTTATGTCACGTCTCAAGAGAAAATCACAGTATTCAATTGAAATGACACGATAATATCAAGTGAATTTAGCAGGATAGTTCTGTGCCATCAAGGAAGTAACTCGTCGGTCACAGAGTTGCCAAACATATTCTGCGCTGTTGCCAAGTTTCAGTTATAGTGCCAGGAAGGATACCAGCTGATGTGTTCTGTGAGTGACCTCGGAAGTGACTACAGCTTCATCTCAAAGTTGCTGGTGGCAAGGGTCGCAAGATCCTCATTATATGCCCATGAGTCTTATTCGCATTTCTGTAACTAGGTTTAGAGGCTAGAGTGCAATTACTTGTAATACATCGATGCACTGAATGCAAAGTAAATGTCATATATTAATAACTGCGACAATTATTTGTGTTTTACTGTCTTAATCGGATCGAAACCTTGAAAGCGTATTCACCATACGCGATTCACAATTTTGGAGCTTCTCTAGTGGTTGAGTTGGCAATGCCTCTTTGCTGTACAATCACTGTCATTGGCACATCCACCAGAAGACAGGCATGGCCTGGCTTATTGTTGTCAGCTTTCCTGATAGATATTCTGCCTTTGCTCGAAACGTGAAGACTTAAGGTGAATTCGAACATTCCATATGGCGAAAATTTTATGTTTCTATTCTTCCAGCTCTAACATACAAATAACAGTTACAATAAGCGGCAGAAAAGCGCCTGTGAACCAACAGTTAATGATGCAATCATAATTAGTGGAATCTGACAAGTTCCATCTGTCATCTGATAATTGTGAAAACTACTTTTTCATCTTCAGAGCACCGCAGTATGAACTCAAGGGTTTCATAGAATACCTATACTTAATTTCGTTGTGATCGTTTTCAATGACAGTAGGGGAGGAGCAAAACCATCTGACTTGAAACATACTTTTCCAGTGGGATTTGAATCTTTGGTTACGGTTGCAGTAGCACGTCCAGTGAGGTATCAAGAATGTGAGCAATCATTCATTGCTATAGTATAGCCTAGGGCAGAAAGAAGCAGGTTTCCGACAAAGTAAACGGTGAGAGACACTGTCGCTGTCACTTATTAAAGAGGAATTGTTCAGAAAATTACAACAATATCTAGTGAAATGAGTAGGTTGATGCAGCTCCAGTCCGGCACTATCACTGAGTTGCCAAACGTTTTCCGAATAGCACTTATGATATAAATGTGTGTGTGTGTGTGTGTGTGTGTGTGTGTGTGTGTGTGTGCGTGTGCGTGTATGTCTGTTCTTAGGACGTTTCCGAAAGAACAGACACTACGAATCGAAATAGACAGACTTCTTAATCAATTAAAGATTGAAGGACAGATGTCCAGGCTGTCATGGGCATTAAAATAGAACAAGAGCGTCAGATGAAAATTTGTGGCTGACCAGATTCGAACCCGGATTTACAAAATTTTAATACCAAAATACTGCATCTCGTTTCTTGCAATAGTGCAATAGGTGCGCACTGGTTGGATGTAACTGAAGAGACTCCAACTCGGATTGTAGTTAAGGGCGAATCCCAAGCGCAAGGCCACGAACAATTGGGAGCGGAAACTTAATGTCATCAGAACATTGTTGAAGGACCATGACATGCGATCGTTGGACCGACTGCACAAAGTTCAGATTATAAATATATACATACTTAGAAAAATATATTACGTCGGAGCAGTCTTACCGATACTGCAGGTCACTGCACATAAAAATATAAGCTGTAGCCTCTTGGTATCTGTGGAAACAAAATATCATCAAAGTATCCTTCGACACAGCGACCTTGCAGAGGCAAAACGGAGGACTTGGAATTAAAGACGTGTTTTTAAACTAATACACGCCACTAAGACAGGCATCACGAAACTTCTGTTCCTCTCGTTAGATCCTGGGGATAGGAACGCTCCTGTTAATGTAGCACGCCAGCCTAGATTACGTCCGAAAATACTATGGCGTTTGGAGCTGTATAAGACTTCCACGAGCACAAAACAACACTAGAACCGTTTATGATTATATTACCAGACATCGTCTTCACAAACCAATTCCGGTAACTTAACCTACAAAAAACTGGAGGAACGTCTGGAAAAATATCAACAATAAAATTATACCAACTAGACTAAGTGCCGTATGGTGCGACTTTGTAAACGAAACCATACCCACAGCGGAACGATTATGTAAAATCAAATTGAGACCATCACCATACGGCGACAAATGACGGCTTGTAGAAACTGTAGCGCACATCTTCTCATATGAAAATAGAATCAGAATTTGGAACTGGACTTCGAAGAAGTTAGCACTGTCAATAGAACCGCGGAAAGTCAAATACCGATAACTGAAGCTTTACTACCCGCCTGGAAATGTTACCCGTCCGCAAAGAATAACAGTTATTCGTGGCTTCTGGGACAGTTTGTGTTTTACGTCATAACAAACAAAACTTAGTAGAGTATATGTTCTATATTGCAGTAGAACATTTCAAGCTGAAGAATAATAACAAATATAAGGAATGGTTTTAAATTTTTTATCTACAAAGAGGTGGGCACTTTTATTCACTAGAAGAGGAATACTATTCTTTCGCTTTTTTTATTCCTGGAATACTCTTTTACGTTGGATCTAAAATCAGAACTGTTCTAATTTGGCAAAAACCCACCGGCTCCGAAATTTCTTTTATTTGTTGAAAAATATATGGCTTCCTTACAGACCTCATATGCATCCAGTGCATAAGAAATTAAAATATGAATATATTTCTGAATGTATGTTGTTATGGATTTTTCCATCACCCTTTCCATTGTTATAAGTTATGTTCTACAAGGAACGCACTCCACTAGAGGCGGCAATCTGTAATTTATTTTACCTAAATTACTACTTCAGTTTTGTTCTACAATTTAAAAGAATATACGGGTGCAAGCATGGAATACGTGGGAATAATAGGAGCTACTCAGTACAGGTATGCGAGAGGCATTGTGGCCAGGCCTCAGATCTTCGACCCCTGCCCTCTTTGCCTCCGCCTACCTGGTGCTGAAAGCCTTCTCAAACTTTAAACAAAAAAATAATAGTCCAGTCATCAGAACGTCTGTCTAGTAAGCAGGAGGTCTGGGTTCGAAGCCCAGTCGATCACAAATTTTCATCTGCCGTCGTTGCTGTATTTCAACGCGCTGTGACAGTGTGGACGTCGGTCCTTCGATATTTAAGATGCAATTGTTTTTTGAGGCAATAGAGGTGATTTGCGAACATTTGTCTTGCCATCAATGTAACAGGACTTCAACGGCATCCAACCCTTAGTCATACCTTTGTGCCGGCGCTAACCCATGTCATATACATGCGAATCAGATTGTAGTTCATATTTAGTCAAATAACGAATGGTCAGTATACAAGTATGCAGGCCGGGGTGGCCGAGCGGTTCCAGGCGCTACAGTCGCAGGTTCGAATCCTGTCTCGGGCATGGATGTGTCTGAGGTCCTTAGGTTAGTTAGGTTTAATTAGTTCTAAGTTCTAGGCGACTGATGACCTCAGAAGTTAAGTCGCATAGTGCTCAGAGCCATTTGAACCATTTGTCTGAGGTCCTTAGGCTAGTTAGGTTTAAGTAGTTCTAAGTTCTAGCGGACTGATAACCTCAGAAGTTAAGTCCCATAGTGCTCAGAGCCATTTGAACCATTTCGGAAGCATACGAGTATTTACGAACAGTACAAGCAGGATTGCAGCGAACTGATGACTTAACCAAGTGCAACATGGAGTACCTGTGTAATGAGTCATTCCAGCTGCATAGCTGAGGGTAAGATTTGTTAAGCATTTCATTGCAGAAATAATATAATACCCGCACGACAATCTCTGCTGTCATACTGTATTAGGAGCCCGCGATTGGTGTACTATGTTAGTTGAATCGGATTACTCAAGCTGAGGCCAAATAAAGACAAGCGATGACGCCACAAGACTATCTTTACTTAAGTAGGTAGTCAGCGCTAAATTATGTGCGCCACCATTAACGTTACTGTAAGCAGTTTGACAGCATAACACCACCACAACTGCTGACAACCTCAACCATTATCATCACGCAGTTGTGACTCTCAGTGGTTAAAGGTTGCTGATGTTTATCAAGAATAGCGGAAAGCGCCTCTGAAGTTCCATTTGCATTACGACTAGGACGGAGAGAATGCTAAATAACAGTAATAGGTCACCCAGCGAAGAGAAGAGTCCACGTATTGTCTCAAGTTCTTGCAGTTTGATATTAATGTGGTTCCCGATAGTTTCACACTAACGGGTTCTTTTGGCTTTCGAAATACTCATATGGGAATCATAAAAGTGTAATTGCTAGAACGCTCAACTACCTTAGTAACACCTCATTCTGGATTGAATACGACTCGGAAGCGACGTTAATTTGACGTTTTCATCCATCTCCTGACGTCTCACTGAATGAAGTCTGAAGTGCACGCACAGTTGTGTTGCCTGCCGCAAGGATTCTGTGAAGTGTTGTGGCAGCTGGCAGTCATTGCTGAATACACACATGTGCGCTAACACACACACACAAACACAAACAGTCATTGATTCCAGTGAGGGTGACATCTACTGTGGGTTGAACTACACATGCACTTGTCAGTTCCTCAGTTGGCGTAGAGTTGAAGAGATTTTTCAATTACCTTGCATTGCAAGAATTGTAAGGAAGGGAGTGAACGTAAATGGACTTCTTGTATGCTAAAGGGCTGCGACAAAGCAAAGCTTGACCGATTATCAGATAATTGTCCACATGGGCTTTGTGGGCTAGTATACTTTTAGTAACCAACCCACCCATGATCATTACGTAAGATTTCTCGAGGGCGTAGGGGAATTGATTTCATTAAGTCGTCGACAGTGTAGCGTGATGGTTTACTTCCCACCATACGTTTTCTATATTCGATCAAAGGTCGCTTGCATTTGTAGGGACACATGGCAATGTCCTTGCTACATCTGCCTACATATTCTCTATCTGGTTGATATTCAGTGATCGTGGAACAAACGGCAACAGCTTTATCCTCTTTTGACCCTGAAACCAATCTAGCACTGCTTTACTATGATGGATGGGTCTCTGCTCCTGTAAATAAACTGTTATCTCGTTAGTTCATATATTTATATTTAAATAACTTATTATTTTCCACAGTGTTTATGAGTTCATTCCCTGTCATAGATAAGTGATCTGGATTCATCAGTCCGATTAAGAATGTGGTTCGCCCAGTGTACCATATGATGAAAGTCGTAATCGGATATCCACATTAAGACTGACTGGTTGAATCCGATTAGGATGATCTTGTATCGAAATGAAATTACAGAAATCGGATAATTTGAACGTCTGTATTGCAACAATTCTGCGCACATAAATTCCTATGATGGAGTAACAGCTAGCAACTGTCTAAGAAAAAGTGAGAAATATGTCGACTAGCAGCAATGTAACGTAATTATAACCCATATTTATCTGATGGAAATGTTGAATCGAACAATACACATCTATTTCAGTGGAGGGAAGATACTCCATATCAGATTTGCTGATGACATAATAATAATAAAAATCCCGTGTGGCCGATAGGGGAAACCGTCCCCCATATGGGTGGTACCGAGGAAATCAAATACTTGGGGGTGAACCAAATACTAACACAATCCTGAACGGCTACTTAATCCATTAAACCCAAAATCCAGACACATCTGAGTGAAAATCACCACGATTAATTGACAATTAAAACTTGCATTACGGAAACCATGGCATCTTCAAGAGCAAAATACAACGAAAGGTAGCGAAAGGCGTACCAATCTTCGGCACTGCATTCTCGAACACAGATCTATCATCAACTCTGTCAAAGAAATCGCATCCATCAACAATCGACTTATGACTGTGCTCATTCAGAGCCCCTATAAAAGATATACACTCGAAAATACTATGAGCAAAATTCACCAACATGACGTGAAAATACGAATGGGAGACTTCAACTCTCTATTTGGGACAGAAAAAACCTGTAGAAAAATAATTGGTACAAATTCAACACACCGAAACGCTTAGACCAACGGCACACGTCTGACTGATATTTTCCAACAATTCAACCACAAAAGAATGTCTTCCCACTTTAGGAAGTAGCCTGTTCCCAAGAAACATGTTTGGCTACCAGGTGCAAGCTGCTTTCGATCGCCTTTCGAGACTCGCTGAGAGCCAGATTTTTAATTCTTTTGTAGCAGAGCTACAAGCAGGCAGATACAAACGCAATAAGGGAATCGTAAGACAACGCTCGAGCAAAATGCGCCTTGCTACTTTCAGTAACCCTTAGTGTCAGAGCGAAAACCTTACGGTACCGCCAAATTCATAATGACGACATATTTTTTGTTGATGTGAATACATAATTTTATCTATGAAATGTCACATTTTCATAATAATTGCGAAGGATACAGGAGATGAAGTAAATACAGATCTTTTCGAAGTCAAAAGTCGGTAATGTCCTACTAATTCGTGTTAAAATAGGCTCAATCGTCTTACAGATACTTAATGCTTTATTAAGATAGTCTGCCGTCGTGATGTTTCTGTAGTAAGCTGAACTAAATTTGCATTAGTACCGTGAATATTTTAATTGGATTTTCCATTAGTTTACTAAACGCAACAGTAATCATCAAAGAGAAATTAATCAGCAAAAGAATTTTCTTTCACGATATCTAAAACGATCTGACAATGCTAAAGTTGTTTACAAATTCTACGCCTGCAGAAACCTACTGGTTCTAACGATATCATTATACCAGAGTAGTTTTAAGAGTATTTTCGTCTAGAAATGAATTGCGTTGACGGTTGATCGATCAAGAGCGGGAAAGGTAAATCTTTACGAATATATGACGAGAGGGACAAGTGCTTGAGAGAGGATTTCTCTATCAATACAAGTGCTTGAGAGACAACTTTAATTTCAATCTCCTGGATAGTTTTGTTTCTCAAATCAAGAAGTGCGTTATCATACAGTAGCACATGTGATGTAGTTGTGTTGTTCGATTTTCTTACGCTAAGACCGAAAGGTGTCTCAGTTGTTGGCAACAAATTCCAGCTGTGTTGCACACAGCCCTTGGGGCAGAATTCGTAGCCCAAAACACACTTTTGGAGCTATCAGATGTAAAATATTATGTTCATACTACTCTTTGCTCGAGTTTATGTCTTTTGGATGGGCTCAGCCTTTCATTTCTTCTTAGGAAGTTAACAATAAAGGCATCATAACACGTCACCAGTAACAGTACTGCATACGAATGCTCAATGAGCGACCTGATGACGTTCAATAATAGTCACTCCGTTGATTTTTGTTGTTTGGAATTAGAGCATGCAGCACTCCTACACGAGACTTCTCAACTTTGCCTGTTGAATGCAAATGTCGCATGATGGTAAAATGGTAATCTATCACATATATCAGTAGTCGAGACTTCCTTAATGTGGAAAATCATTCATGCCAAAACGATCTTTGTTGAAACAAGAATATCTTTTTCTGGCGTATTTTTCCCAAAATCAGTCGCTCCACACACAATTCAAATCTTTCTAGCTGCCTCCTCTGCATTCACCCCTCTGTTATACCAAAAGTAAACGTTGTGTTGCAGATGTTACACCTGTTTCCACTTGCGACTCAATTTTACAATGCTTAACTGTAGTTCATGATTTTCAAGTTTGCAAAATCCATTGCTTCACTGCCAGATGATAACTAGAACTTCAAACTCGAAAATGACAGTTGAGAAACACACTGACAGCGTCGCGACGCGTTCACCTGGGCGTCGCCGGATTTCAGGCGGCGGATGGCGTCTGGCCGGTGGCCGGTAGCCGCTGCAGCGCGAGGAAACGCTCGAGCGTAAGCTGTTATGATCGCGCGCAGCCACTAGCTATCCTGCGGAATTGTTTCTGGAATATTTGTTATTGCTGGTGGGTAGAATGTTAAGCGAATTGTCTTCGATGTTCAGTCAGACTCATAACTTTAGACCGACTGTGGTAAAAAAAAAAAAAAAAAAAAAGAAAGAAAGAATTACAGTTGGACGCGAACAGGCGACTATATGTTTAGAACGCACGACGCTTGCCACTAGACCACGGGCTCACGTAGTCCGACAAGGTCTCGGAAGTAGATAACACTTCCTCCTGACACTTCCGCATCTTACAGTGTTGCCAGATTGTGCAGATTGCCGGACTTGGAGTTGTCAGGGGCGGTCAGTTCTATTGGCCACCTTAAGTGAATGACTCGGACTTAGTCTCTGTGGCGGCCGGCCGGCGGTCAGTTTTATTGTCTAAGACTGTACAGATTCAACAACAACAGGGATATGCTTTAATCCTGTCTCACTTCCGTCTCAACAACAGCTTCCCTTTCATGCTCCTCGCTACTTTCAACTCCCATCTGATTTCTGTATAAATTGGAAATAGTCTTTCCGACCCTGTATTTTACCCGTCTTACCTTCAGAATTTCAAAGAGAATATTCTAGTCAACATCGTCAAAAGCTTTCTCTAAATCTACAAATGATATAAACGTGGGATTGCCTTTCCTTAACCTATCTTCTAAGAGAAACCAGTATTGCCTCGCATGTTCCTCCATTTCTCTGGAATCCAAACTGATCTTCCACGAGGTTGGTTCCTACCAGTTGTTCCTTTCTTCTGTAACAAACTCGTATAAGTATTTTACTACCATGACTTACTAAGCTGACAGTTCGGTAATATACAAGCAAAAACTGATTAATTAGTGTGCGAGTTGTGAAGAAATAGGAACCACTCTTTATATCCTTTTTTATAGAACATCAGTTGATAATAAACCTTCAGACTTGAAATTACTAGTAATCAAATAAAAATCAGGAAACAGTGTACCTATGGAAGCGTTATGCCCAGAAAATTTTATCTACTGTCGAGCTGCACTAAATTTTCTGAAAAATGGACATGATGAAGCATTTCGTAAATGCTGACTTTTACTTTCGAGACAGGTGTGTAACCCTCATAGGCAGACTCCTGCTCATGTGAGGTAAAGCATAAAGCAAGTAGGAGCTCTCAGCATACAATCGCCTGCGGTTGGTGCAATGCAGCTGTTGACTGGTCCTCACCAAGAATCGCCCAAACCCCAACTGCTTGTCAGGGCGCATGCCCAACAGTCTTGGTTCAAATGGTTCAAATGGCTCTGACAAGGGAACATCCCCATCGCACCCCCCTCAGATTTAGTTATAAGTTGGCACGGTGGATAGGCCTTGAAAAACTGAACACAGATCAATCGAGAAAACAGGAAGAAGTTGTGTGGAACTATGAAAAAATAAGCAAAATATACAAACTGGGGCGTCCATGCCTAAGATAGGCAATATTAAGGGCGAAGTGAGCCGAGGAGCGCCGTGGTCCCGTGCATAACGTGAACAGCTGCGGAAGGAGAGGTCTTTAGTTCGAATCTGCCCTCGGCTGAAAATTTTGCTTTCTTTATTTTCGCAAAGTTATGATCTTTCCATTCGTTCATTGACGTCTCTGTTCACTGTAATAAGTTTAGTGTCTGTGTTTTGCGACAGCACCGCAAAAACCGTGCGATTAGTCGACGAAAGGACGTGTCTCTCCAATGTGAACCGAAAACATTTGATCGCAAGGTCATAGGTCAACTGATTCCTACACAGGAAAACACGTCTGATATATTCTATACGACACTGGTGACAGCATGTGCGTCACATGACAGGAATATGTTGTCGACCCACCTAACTAGTACACTTGGCGAATGAGTAAAAAGATTCTTCTACCTTGCCCAATTTAGGTTTTCTTGTGGATGTAATAATCACTCCAAAAAAAGTGATGAAAACATAAGGGTTTGTCACATAAACTGAAAATAAAAAGTTAAAATTTTCGGTCGAGGGAAGATTTGAACCAAAGACCTCTAGTTCCGCAGCTGTTCACGCTAACCACGGGACCACAGCTCTCCTCGTCTCACACTGCCCTTAATATTGCTTATATTGCACATGGACGACCCAGTTTGTATATTCTGCTTATTTTTTCATAGTTCCACACAACTTCTTCCTGTTTTCTCGATCGATCTGTGTTCAGTTTTTCAAGGCCTATCCACTGTGCCAACTTATAACTAAATCTGAGGGGGGTGCGATGGGGAGGTTCCCTTGTGAGCACTATGGGACTCAACTGCTGAGGTCATTAGTCCCCTAGAATTTAGAACTAGTCAAACCTAACTAACCTAAGGACATCACAAACATCCATGCCCGAGGCAGGATTCGAACCTGCGACCGTAGCGGTCTTGCGGTTCCAGACTGCAGAGCCTTTAACCGCACGGCCACTTCAGCAAGCCAACAGTCTTGGTCTCAGTCTGAGAAAAAAGTCCTCGAGGTAAATCCAAACGCTGACGAAACTACTCTTTGTCTCCTCTCGAAGCTTTAGAAGGTCTCTCACAGGATCTCTCTTGTATTAGGTTGGCTAATTTCTTTTGTTACAGCCTGTCAAATATCACGTATGGTGATGTCCACCTTCCCATGTCTCCACATATTTTTTTTTACAGATAGTTCAATGTCAACAGTAAATGCAGGCTTGCAAAGATATATAAGGTACACAGCCCCTTCGTATCAGTGTGACCACCGCCTACGTTATACGTCGACCTGCAATAACCACTCACAGATGGCAGGTGGCAGGACTTGCACTAGAGGGTATATAGATCGTGTCAGGGGGGACACTGAAAACAGTGCAGTCATCGTCATAATTAACAAATGGGGTGATTTAGATTAAATGCAAAATTGATCATTGGCTTTCGGGCCAAGGGTGGAAGCATTTTCGAAACAGTAGGTCTGTAAACTGTTCGCTTGCCGCCTTGGTTATAAGTATACCATGCATGGCAAAATGGTGCCATCCAAAACTGTCCACGAGGCAACTGTGCTGCAACATGGGCGCTAGATATCAGGGAGCACGACAGCTTTGGACAAATGTACGATCAAATAACGAGCAACTGTTGAGCATCTGACAGCTCAGATGAAATAAAGGGCTACCAACGGTGCCTCCTCAACGACCGTTCAGCAAACACTGCTGAATATGGGCCTCCGCCACAGACTGCCGGTTCGTGCACCCAGGCTGACTGCTGTTCGTTGGTGACAAAGGCTCGCATTTGCACACCAGTGCCGCAGCTGGACGTCCATTGAGTGGCAACAGCTGGTATCTGCACAGTGAGTGTACTAATGTGTGCAAACGTAGCTTACCACTTAGTGTGCTAATGGACAAAACATCTGAACTGTCTTCTCAAGCCCAGGGCGTCAAACAGACATTCTAAATAAATATGACCCTGGCCCTGTACGGTAGCTAATATTAGGTGCGGATCATAACAAAAATCATTAGAAATGCTGCTGTCACGTACCTAGTATGCATGAATTGATAAAAGTGAAAGTCTGGGGTCTATTCTAGAAAGACAACACAGCTATTCCCTTTTATTCTAAATATAATTTATCAACTGTTGCTTTCAGGGCTCAAGTAATAAACAATAATCATGTTCAATTACTTTTGACACTCAATAACAAAATATTCAATTCTTGGACATTTTGAAATGACGATTATTAAAATAGTTATCTCTACACATGAAATTTTTTTTATCACAGGAAAGAATGATTATTAAAAATCCTCATCAGCTCATTGAAATCTATGTTGTCATAGCTGGTCAATGCACTGAGTTGTTGGAGAATAAATTTACTTTCTTGAACCAATGACAAAACCCTCATGTACTCAAAGTGAGGCTAGGTTAGTATCCTAGCTTTTGACATTCAGTGGTCAAGGCATATGCAAGTTGGAATGAGCAAAATCTAGACTCAACATTTACTGTGGCCTAATGCACAATGGTACATAACCAAGCGGCATCTGCAACGGTGTTGTCTCCATGCTGGATCTGAAATGCTAATTCCCTACTCTGACCTTGGCTGAACTCACTCAGTCAAAACTTTCCCATATTCCTTATAACATTAACTTTCCCTAGTCAAAATAATGCTATTGCACACTTGCTATGGGTTGGAGCGACGTGCTCAATTTCTTTGTCCACAAAAATTCCCACAGGAATAATTAACTACTGTTTTGCTATCTGTCGCCACGATACGTGAAGTGTACCATTCTCACTTCGCAGAAAGCAAAGCTCTCAACACCCTTGCTTATTTCCACATAATTGGGCGATACCGTGTGAGACGAGAGAGAGAGAGAGAGAGAGATAAAGCCTTAAGGTCTCAAAATGCTTTTATATAATAGGAATCTCCCCACCATGGCATGTCTGCATCAACAAGTATGGCTTCAGCCAGTCACCGTCTTGCTAGAGGTGAATAAATATTTTTATTTTTCTTTCTGGGTTGCAGCCTAGCCCTGTTAATGATGTGCAGCCACTTACCCTCAATCCTGGCGTTATTTACGTTAAAAGGAATAATGTATTGTTCTGGCCTTATCCCTTTCTGCACTGAAGCTCGCCGTTCTCTTGCTAAATGGGTCTTATGATATCATTAACCACCTGCTCAGTCTGTCTCCAAAATGCATTTCATTTTAACTTGTTTGTTCATGCCAGTCCATATATTGGTAGAGATCGTTTTGTTAGTTTTCAGTACATGAGATTAACTGTAATCGCCTTTTGTTGATATAATACAATTATTATTTTCTGAGGATCTCATACTGTATCATTCTGTCGCTATGGATCAAGCTCATGTAAGGTCCATAAAATCCGGACGCCTTACAACATTTTATATTCCATTGGACAGATGACGGTACGCGTGTACGGCGTGAAATGTCTGAAAACAAACTCACTGAAATAACTGTCGGAAACAAGTGATAAATAAACACACACACATCAGCACAGGCTCCCTACTACACTTAATAAAAGAAATGGTAAGATAAAAGAAAGAAGAAAGAAACCAATCGTTCCTCTCACACAACACACAACCAGGGAAAAAAAACTCTTCCTCCTTCGCCTTCTGGACACACACACACACACACACACACACCACAAAAAAATAATTACATCACATCAAAACAAGCACACACACACACACACACAAATGCATACACGAACAGATCACAGATACTTCAATAATTACACTCGAAAGTTTGGCAATAACATTCGATCTTTGGCAAAAACATCTGACAGTCGGCAACAGAAACCAAAACATTGCATCCAAACAAGTGTTCAGTTCATAGTGCTGTGAAGTGTGGGATAAAACCGCAAATTGGCATTTATAAGAAGAAGAATAACACCAAAAATGCAACAAGGGCGTAATATGTAGGAAATCGTCCACGCAACCTGTAGATACAATTCAAAACATTACTACTTAACAGGAAATACCAACCTCCAGAACTGTTTATAGTCTATAGGTACAGTGACCAAAATGTAAATTAAATACCAAACATATGTAGCACCAAAATAGTGTTTTATTCAGTTGCTGTCAGACGGTCCATAAGTAAAATTACCAATATACCATAATATTACACGCAACTGAGGAAGATGACTACAAAAGTTGAATTATTGTAATTGTTACCACCGAGCTAATACATAGCGTCAGCAGGTTCACTGAAAATAACTTTGAACTGTTTCAGACATCTAGTTCGGTGAAAGACTTGCCATAGTCTTAAGGCTCCTTTACGCGATCATATTTATTTGTCAAATTCGCACCTATCTATCCACAGACTTCTCAAACTAACCAGTACATAGTCTAATAATTTTGTCAGTTTAACTTCACTTTTGAAGCAGACACTTTTCATGCATGTTGCACTTTGGTTACAAATGGGAGTGGCTACAAATGTAGCTAACGCATTTTTAAGGAAATGTTGTACTCTAAAACTGATGATATCAGCATTTTACAAATGGACAATTAAACTTTTAATACTCTGTTTAGAGTTACTTCGCCCTAACATTGAAGAATAAGATACAAGTAAGCGAAAATTTATTCCCTTCTACTTCGTCATGTAATGACAGTTCATTAAAATAACACTGTGTGGGAACATATATAATTATTTATCTATTTAACCTGGTCTGATTAGCGCCACCAGGGGCTCCTTATGCATAGGACCACAGTACCTTTTTTACATCATAGCTACCTAACTAATAATTTTAGTATGACAAATAGTATTAAAATGATATGAATGTCTGTAGTGACAATGTGCGAAATAATACTGGCTACGAAATAATAAAGTTAATTCTGGCCGTATTTGTACAACTACTATTACTGCTGCCACTAGTAATGATAATAGTAATAATAATAATAATCGGAATAATAAGAATAATGACAATGACAGACACAAACAAAATTTAGCCTACATCGTCCTTCAAAGAACTGGAGAACTTCGTATTTTTAGTTTGTGCATCGAGATGTTTTCTTTTCTTTTCACACTCTTCCAGCGTAATATGCGGCTGGGGGAAGATGCCACATCAGAACCATCTTGGTAACTGTCAATTCTGTCCTGTTTCCATCCTTGACTGTAGTTTCCATAGTTGTGGAAACTCACGATCAACGAGATAAAATACGATAAAACTCTTTTTCATGAAACACCTTCAGCAAAACACCAGACAAACAACGTCTGCCACCTTTCCAAATTTCTGTAAATCAAAATTTCTCTGAAACGCGTCAGGCAACCCTTATGTTTCACAAACATATCAAACATCACCATACGCTGTCTAATATTTGGCAAACATATGGAAGTTTGACAAATATTTGATCGAAATGGGGCCCTTTAGAGACCCTTTTTTTTGCCAATACCTTACTTGTGTGAACCTTAATCATAATTTTATAGTGCTCATTGACTCAACTCATTGTCACTGTAAACAGGATCCACATCCTAGTGTCTAAAGTTTGGAGAACCACATCATAAATGAAAAAGACTATATTAATGAAAACGAGCATTTTTTTCTCCAGAAAATATAGTTAAATTTTCTCTTGATTGAACAGATCATTTTTTATTAATTAAGCAGCATAACTGATTGTGATTTACAACAATTATAATAACAGGCAATTCATTTTACCTTTCTCTCAATTAAACTGATCTCTTTGCATGTTTTTGATAACTTTATGTACCAATTTCCTGGCTTCAGTAATTAAGAGATGCTATTGTATTTTGTAGTAATTTAGAAATCATTTACATTTAATTATTAATTTCTTGAGAGGGAATTATAAATCATAGGAACAGTTCGTTTATTGAAATTAGTAGCTAACAGTAAGGATTACACTAAGATTGTTAAGTAAATACTTTTGCATCACGTAATTCAATAATTCATTGTGTTTCGAATTTTTCTGTAAGTTCGTTAAAGAATTCTAAAGTTTTCAATATGTTCTTTGACATGATGATCTAATTTTGTGATCACTTGTCTAAACAAATTAACTACTAGGTGAGTAGTGACCGTTGACGCCCACATACATGTTACTGATTGTTATAAAAGCTTAAATTCATTCAAGTACAACTGATTTCAGGAATAAATTGTCCCCTTAAGGACTGGCGATACTCTTATTTTATTACACCATTAAAATTTCATCAATTTGCATTTTTCTCATTAATGACAAATTTGAATAATCTTTCAAAATTAATGCACTGAGATGACAAAAGTCAAGAGAGAGCGAGTTGCATGTATACAGAAGGCTGTGGTATCGCATACACAAGGTACAAAGGGGCAATGCATTGGCGGAACTGTCATTTGTACTCAGGTGAAAAAGATTTACTACGTGATTATGGCTGCACGACCGGAATTAACAGATTTTAACGCGGAATGATAGTTGGAAGAAGAGGCATGGGACATTCCATTTCGGAAACCGCTAGGGAATTCAGTATTTAAAGAATTAATTTTTCCGAGATCCAAGAGTGTGCCGAGTGTACCAAATTCCAGACGGCGTTTGCGCAGAGTTGTCAGTGCTAACAGACAAGAAACATTGCGTGAAACAACTGCAGAAATCAATGTGGAACATACGACGAACGTATCCATTAGGGCAGTGCTGCAAAATTTGGCATTAATGGGCTATGGCAGCAGACGATCGACGCGACTGCCTTTGCTAACAGCACGACGTAGCCTGCCGCACCTCTCCTTGGTTCATAACCATACCGGTTGGACACTGGACGACTGGAAAATCGTGGCCTGGTCAGATGAGTCTCGATTTCAGATGGCATGAGCTGATTGTAAGGCCCGAGGTAGCCATGGATCCAAGTTGTCAACAAGCCATGTGTAAGCTAGAGGTGGCTTCATAATGGAATGGGTTGTGTTTACATGGAATGGAACTGGGTCCCCTGGTCCAATTGTACCGATCGTCGACCGAATATGGTTATGTTCAGCTACTTCGAGACCATTTGTTCCCAATCAAGGATGAAATTTTTGTGGATGACAGTCCGCCGAGTCTCCGATCACAATTTTTCGCTGTTGGTTAGAAGAACATTCTGGGATATTGGAGAGAATGATCTGGCCACTCAGTTCGTCCGACATGAGTTCCATCGAACATTTATGGGGCTTAATCGAGAAGTCAGTTCGTACACAAAATCCTGCACCGGCAACGCTTTCGCAATCATGGACGGCTATAGAGACAGTATTTGTGCAGGGGACTTTCAACGACTTTTGGAGTCCATGCCACGTCGAGTTGCTACACTACGCCTGGCAAAACGAGGTCCGACACGATATTAGGAAGTAGCCCATGACTTTTGCCATCTCAGTGTATATTCGCATTCGTTACTAGGGCAGTGTATTCACTTGTCATATTAACGGTTGGCTGTAGTCACTTTCACATCTATACGGTTTATTTCATAAGAATCAATGCCTTTCCGATCATTTTCCGTTCGGATAATCGCGGTCGATTGCAGCAGATGTCGGAGGTGGTGGTGAGGCGTAGCGCCGAATACCGATCCTGCCTTGGAGGCGGTTAAGTGGGAGATGTGTCTCAGAGCTGGATAGTACAGATGGCGACGCGAGACTGGACGCTCACGTAGTTTATGTATCAGCCGATAGAGGACAATACTGGATAGGGGACTGATTTAGTTTCGATTGTGCCCACTAGACTGCACTAAAGTGATAGAAAGTTTCTTATAAACTGTTCTAGTATTTTCATAAAGTGTTATGTCTTTTTGCGTAGGTAAAATGTTTTAAATGTTTTAGCAGTATGAATGATGCGTGAGTGTGGTTTAAGGTTAATATGAAGATAATTGTTTAACGAGTTATGTAGTGGGAATAATGTGGGGGATCATTTCGAAGACGTATGGATGTGAGCAAAGGGGATTTTTTAAAGAATAGATTTGTAAAGTAAGTTTATGGTAAAGGGAAAGTTAATTCAGTTATTAATAACAGTAAATAACTTTATGCATAAACAAAACCTCAGCATATTAGGTAATTACGTCGGTAAAAAGTGCAGTCGTTAGGTTTATTATTTTGTGATTGGTTATTGATGAAAAGCGCGGACTGACGCGGGAGAATGTTGTTTTGCTATTGGCTGTTGAGTAAATTGACCAATGGTAAAGCAATATTGTTCGCTCGCCTATCTCTGCTGGTAGAGAAGACTTATTGTTAGAGTATTCTAGGGAGGAGTCGGAGCCTAGCCATGACACAGTTCGGACGTGTGTAGTAGGAGTTCCGATGGAAATGATAAGTTGCCGGATCTGGCAGTGTTTCATACATCAAAAGTGTTGTAAAGTGACGGCATAATTATTCCGAAGGGTGTGTAGAAATTTCGGAATTTTTAAGTGAATTTTGTGACGAGAAAAGACAAATTCCGTGTGGCGTATTGAGCAGGTCGGTGGCTAAAAACTGTGACTCCATTAGGTACCGACAGACTTAATATTTGGCGAGCATTCTCAACCAAAAACAATACGTATTTTTGTAGCTATTACGTTTTCGGGAAATGCAACACCATAAACTTGCTTACTTGAGTGAAAGGGATTGTGAGTGACTGTATTAACAGTAAGACTAGCACGGGCTTGGCAGTGATACTTGTTCAACTAAGTTTCAGAATATATTAATTAAGGACAAAATTTCCAACCTTTCATTTCGTGTGAAAACTTTCTCCCGAAACGTAGATTAGTGACTTTAATTGCAGCCTGGTTCACGTCGAAGTACAGCAGCTTTCGCTCGGCTTCCCTACTGATGATCTGCTGATACAATGTTCGCAGGTAGGTGCAGGTTCGTCGTAAAGGGACGGAAGGAACCGCGTCGCCGCAGTGGGAAGTTTACAACGTAAATCAGGAACAGTGCCTCTTAGCGTAAGGGTGAGCAGACTCACCACCACCAAGAACTGGACTGTCGTCACCAAGGGTGCAGCAGAACCACGCAAAATAACGTTGCTGGTGTGGGAGCGAGAGTTTCTTAGATGGGGAGACGAGTCGGACGGAACAGGGAATCCACGAGAGGCGATATCAGACTGATCTGTCGGTGTTGCTTCATCGGGAGGACAGCCTCCGGAATCGCGGCGCGCCATGAATACTGTACGTCGGCTGCGGGCGTAAGCCCACCTGCTCGATGTCGTCTCTCCTTCTCTGGAACTGGAGCAGCGCGGCTCGGGGGGGGGGGGGGGGGGCGGTCTCTCTCTTTCTCCAGCGGCAATGTGATCTGCGCGCGACGCCCCATCGATTGCTGGCCACGCGAGGCTTAAATTTTCATGCTCTTATGCATGCCGCCGTGCGAATAAAAATGCTGATACATCGACCCTTCTGATCCCGTTCGCAGACCGAACCTATTCTCTGCTAGCAGGCGAGGGCAGTACCAATCACAGGTTGCAAAAAAACGTGGGCTGCCAAACGTTATCCCAGTTTCTCGACTGAAAGTTGGGATGTGCCTTTCAGGCACGATGTGATTATTGACCTGCTCGAGAGTTTGCGCGAACTTGTCCTGGTACTTCAAGTGCAGGTCTGCGAAGAAATTACATAGTTGTCTGTTGCAGGATCACAATTACGCTCCTCCATACCCTTTTGTGATAATGGGTACTACGCTGATATAAATAAAAACGTTGACCTTCTAATTCAGCTGTAGACTTCCATTTATTCATCCATAAGATTCCCTGTAAGTCCATGGAATAAACATTTCACAATAGGCGCCACAATTGCACAATACTTTGACGTACCTGAACACTACAAAAATTCATCTGCCTTCTTGGATAAACAAAAACCTTCGGTTCGCTAGTCTAAGAACCAAATACGGCGGACTTTCTCCCAAAATCACATATTCGATTACATTTTAACCTCCTCATACAAGCAATAAATAAGGGATGGTATTTTTGATAGAAATGCAACAGATGTTGGTGATTTGCATGTACTAGTTCTGCATTTATGTAATGACCATTAACTACAGAAATGTCTTTTAGTTCTCCCATTTATCAGTACACAAGATAACATGAACACAGTAGGTTTTCTGTAAATTTCTAGACAAGTTATGGTTTGAAATTTGTCTTTTGTCTGAAAGTGAGTTCTTAAGTGTTGTGCATCATTTTAATAGAGCAAATATCCAAATGGGATCATAGTGTCAACAGTTTTACGAATAAATTGTGTTTGAAATTCTCATATACGGTGAAACAACTTAATGCAACAAGCTTGGCAAGATTTAAACCACATTCATTCCCAATTCTCTTTCGCCTAAGTTTTCTGTTGAGGTATGAAGTCTCAAAAGGTAATCACTTTCTGTAAATAAGCAAACTTTGAAGTTACGTATTTTACAAAATTAAGTTTTATTAATGTTAAGTACTATACAAATGTCCTCTCGGTCCTTTACAAATGTTGTGATCATTATCAAACTAAACTGAATTCTACTGGTATTTAAATTGCTTCGCAACATATTACGTCTGGATATTTGAATACTACAAGCATCATTGTAAGCATGGCTTGTTAAAAAATATATTTTCTTTGTTAATTATAAAAAAGGCAAATAAGGTGACACTGTGTACGTAAAGGTACCACAGATAGTATTCCAAACTTAGTTATTCAAATAACGAGTTTTATATGCTGGCAGCTGAGCGTGAAAAGTGTTAGTAAAGAAACCAATTCACAGTAACATGTAATATTTTGTACAGTACCTCACCATATTTCTTATTGAAATTACCGATACCCTACCTAAAACTTCATAGCTGCCAAAAAGGTTTGATTAACGTTATGTACCATTCAAATGTCCTCTCGGTCCTTTACAAATGTTGTGCTCATTATCAAACTAAACTGAATTCCACTAGTTGGCGTTGTTGGTCATTAAAATTGCAGTACCATGAAGCCGGCATGCATAACCGTCAAACTGACCATAATTATACAAGGAGGCACCAAAAACGTTTCGAGCCTAGCTCTGTAACGCATCAACAGACGACAGCCTGAGGCAGCTTGCCCAGGCACATGGAGCACCGACCTTCACAAGTCAGTGCCCCGGGACACAGGGTCCTGTTCACTCTTTTGTGCCACGAGACGTGATCGCGTTGACCGGCTTACATTGTGCGTTATTAACCAAGTTGCACCTAACTTTTCTTTGGAATGAAAATTGAAGCGTCCCCTTTGAACAATTATACATGACTGTGCTTAAACTGACACACAATATTTTGTTAGCGCAACGCAATCTGACTTTCAAAATTCCCTACAAAAGAATGGCCCTGACTAACATTAAACTATACCTTTCACAAATCACTTACCTCACAAAAATCTTCGCTGCTCAAGCTACTGCAATACAGCGAGCGCCACTACTGCCAGCTAAATAAAAGATTCAAACTATGGAAGGCACTAACTACTGATAGGGATAGTTAGCAAATGAAAGATATTAATAGAGAACAAACAATGTATTTACCTTAATATTATCACAAGTCATAATATATATATCAGTTCATGACAAATTACAAACCTCCGCCATCTCTCTCCCCACATCCACCACTGCTGGCGGCTCACCTCCAACTGCGCAACGCTACGCGCTGTTCACAGCCAGCTGCCTAACACTACAATGGCGAGTATTACAACAATGCAAAGCAGCCACAGACTGCACACAGCACAGCCAGTGATTTTCATCCAGAGGTGGCGTTACCAATAAAAAAACCTAAACAGCCTACTTACATAGCCCCCATGCTCCCCACAAAAAATTTTACAAAATATTTTTGGGCAGTGGCCAATAATGATTTGATAAAATTTTTCATAATTACAATAACAAAGATATCAAATGCACACACTTATTGATACAATGTTGGTCAAAAGCTAAAATTGTCTCACAGTCCATAAAGACAGTCCTAATCGCACATAACAGGAGAATAGCAGTGTTTGTCTCAAAGTCTGAGCAGTAAAAGAAAATGCACACGGAAGTAGTGGATTTCCATGCAGTCTTGAAGAAGTAGTGTTGTCCTTCCAATGGAAAGACAGTGCTGACTCTCGACATGCAGACAGGTAATGGGCCACAACAGAGCAAACCCACAGCAGAGTCAGTCGAAATTTTGAAGAGTATTGGTAGGTAGGTCATCACAGAGCAGACCCACTGTAGTCCTGGTAGAGATTACGGTATTGGTGGGCCACCAGAGGTGCAGACCCACTGCAGTCCTTGTAGAAATAATGGCATGATGGGTCATCATAGATGCAGACCCACTGTAGTCCTTGTAGAGATAATGGTACTGGTGGGTCATCAAAGATGCAGACCCACTGTAGTCCTTGGAGAGATAGCCAGCAGCCATCTGTTGTGACTGTGCAGGTGCACAATCACCGTTGAAGAGTCTTGCGGATAATATAGCAAGTCCATAAACCACCACTTGTGCACTCACAAAATTTTTGAAATTGTCCTTAGAACCAGAAATGCTGTTATCCAGTCCCTTGCTGAATTATTAACACACGTGCAAACACTAACAGTCCCAACTTCTCACATATTGTCCATATACTATGACCAACAGAAACGTGTGCAGTGAAATGTAACTAACAAGTTAATAATATCATGAACTGGTGACAATTACAATTTTATAACATAAGAATACAATAAAGGTACAAAATACATCATTAAAAACATAACAATATAGATAACATTTGTAGTACAGGCTTTACAAAAGAATAGAAATAGACATATTCGTCAATGTTACAGGAATTATGACATGAGTACATACATAGAAGATCAGAATAACTTTCGAAACACCAACTTCACACATGAACATTAAGACAGAACAGAATAAATAATGTATAAACATCTTTACAAAGAAAATAACATGGTATTTGAAAAATTCTACAACATAAATCTTATTAGCTAAACACATAAAGACAGGAAAAAGACAAATACACAAGGGTACATAAACATATAGCGGAATAATACAAAAGGAAAGGACAGGGTTTGTTGTACTGCAGTATTTTGCAAACAAAACTTTATTTCTCGGAGATCTCCCTTCATTCGTCATTATTCCCAAAAAGTCCTATCTATACCTGATTTCTGTATTCTATTCATATTTCTTTCAAAATAAATATGGCTCATTGTACAATACTCATTTAGGCCCAAACCGTTTTCATGTAACTTTCAAAGCATTCTCCCCTATTCTCCATAGTTCGTTTCTTATAGTCTACCCCCTCTTAAGCTAACTTAAATCTACTGAGCTCAGATATTAAACTAAGGGACGAGGCAATGCAGCAGCACATAAAACAATTAACACAAGCAGCAATGACAAAAAATACAGATTGGCAAAGCTAGCAGCAGCAATTCTAATAACCTATATCAAAATATGACATAGCTCAAGCAGAAAAAAATATTACACTAAAAATGGCCATGTCTAATACCTATGTCACATCTTAACACTAGAGTGATGCATCACAATTTATTCTACAAAAGAAATTACCAAGTACTTGAAAAGAAAATTATGTGTTACTGTTACTAGTTCCTTCTTATTGTTCTTTCCTTTCCAAGTGCTCCTTTTTTAAAGAATGTGGATCATAAAATAATTATTTAATAGATCTGTTGACAGAAAGTGTTCACATTAGCAAATGCATTTCATTTTATAAAAGCAATGCTGCAACACAGCTGGAAAACAGGTATCAAATGAAATAAGCAATTATGTACAAAGCATAAAAATATCGTTCAATAGCTATGTGGCATTTCGTAAGTCAGTAGCTCTCAATTCTCGTAGAAAGACACTTGTCATTATCAGGTTTGCAGATGTAAGAATGTTTCCAAGTTATTATTAGCGTGTCGTATTTGCGATGTTTTCTACAAAGGAATGTCAGAAGCGAGGTTAATGGCCTCTTTTTTTTTTTCTCCACCTAATGGCTTTTTCTCCGGGCGGCTGGCCCAGCTGGGCGCCACAACGCATTACGTGCAGGTGGTCACTTAACTTTCGTACAGAAATATTTACGACAGCAGTTTCCGCTACAGTGACAGTCTCACATAGAAATATTTCACAGGTCAAGAATGAGCGTTGCAATTCTGTAGAAACAAAATGCTATTGATATAACAGTGTCCAAAAAATTTTTGTCTGCATTGTAATACATTCATGCATATACACACACATTTCATAACTCTTAAAGTACGATTCTTGGTTTCCAACAACCTTTTCATAAATCAGAGTCCCTAACCCCTACTCCTTATTCCTTACCTTATTACACATATACATATTCATATTCATCAACACGTCTTCAATATTTCATCATAATAGCTACATAGCATAATCAGATTCCTCATATAGCATCAGCTTATTTATCATAAACATGCCTCAACAGCATAGTACACATCGTCGTCGTAATAATGACATCATAACACTTCAGTCAAATCTCAAAATCGTCGTAACTTCCTCCAATAATTTCAAAACGTAAAAAAAATTCTCTGCTCATTTCAATAGTGTCATCTACCTCAAACGTACTTTAAAATCATGCTCCCTTACCAAATATATCATTCAAAGCTCTCATAGTATCACAATGGTTCCGAAAAATGTGAGCATTTCTCAAAGTACAGACAAAATACAATTTCGTAAGTGTGAAGTTATCCAACTGTGTAATTACGTAAACATCTGTCACTGATATAGTAAAATAAATGTTTGTCTCTCTCAGTTACATGATCAGATAGCTGTGTAATTTGTGTGTTAGAGAAATATGGTACCGATGTGTAAAGTTGTATAAGCAAATACCATATTAGCTAGGGTTCCTTGTGGTTGCCAAACACATGGTACACAAAGTAGGCGTGTACCCCCCTGAGGATTATTGTAATTATACCCTCAGGTGTTACAGATTACAACAATGGAATGAAATGTATTACGAAAAACCTTTGTATCATTGTCCTTCAAATATCTTTATAAATAAATGAAATAAGTACAAAATTAATCACTCAAACACATGTACTGTAGCGCTAAATGTGCGTCTTGCTGTAAGATAATCTCTGTGAAAGTGTCGTAGTTATTGTCCTCTGAAAGCTAAGTTCTGCAGAAGTCAATGTACTTACCTCATGATAAACAAAAGTGAAATGCTTTGCGTATAGATATCTTAGTTATTACGCTTATTGCCGTGATGAAGAAATTACTGTGCTGTAACGTATTGTTGTGCTACGGAAAAGGCAGTCTCATTGTAGCTATACCACAAAAGTTACCACTAAAACATGTTTTACTTTCCAGAATAAAACAGAAAAACTGTGCAGATATAAAACAGAAACACTGCAAAAGCAACATTGTAAACTGTCACTCATTAGTAGCATCGTGATAAAATCGTGTAGCTGTCACATAAACTAACCACTGTGCCATCTGGTATCTCACTGAAAGTACTTCAAATCCAGAATATCCCCTCAAGTAAACCAAAATGTTGCATTAAAATCTCATTAGCAATACTGGTAAATGTTCTAAGTATGTAAGCCTTATAGTCGTTCCATAATCGTGCAACTAACAAGCAAGAATGTACACACACAATAACACTGTGACGTCTGTTCACTATAACAATGCATTCGTCATTTCTGTTTAAAAATGTTCCCCTAGGTTCTAGACTGGATATTTAACTTCAAACATTGTTGCATGTTAACAGTTTCTAAGTGTGACAAATTGTACAAGTAGCGTGAAGTGAAAATTGCAAAGACTAAGTTAAAAAGCAGATTATCTGTCAATAAATGATTTTACATGAGAAATGTGGTGTAAACCTTTACTCTTCCTAGTACGCAGAGTTTCAACTTCAACGCAATTATCATGCGGTATTCGTCGGTAAAGAATACTGGAATTTTGCTCAAGGTTAGCGTCTATGTTATTTTTCCCTGAGCCAGCCGGCGCACGCGGGTGCCTGCGGTGCGAGTCATTGTCTGCTACCTCTTTGTTGGCGCGCGCCGTTATTGGGATTTGGAGACCTAACTTCTACAAAATTCACCGTGACGAGAGGGCCCTGCCCTGTTTAAATCCCGCCAGTTCTGATGCAATTCAGGTCTGTCGTTACGATCACATCGTCTGTCGTCATGACGGTAGTTCCTGTAGTTTCTTTCTTGTCGGTCAAGTGGTGGAGAATTTCTCCTTGAATCGTAACTGCGCGCTGGACCGTTGCGTCTAGAGTTATTCTGTCTCCCTTGATAATAATTATTTTGGTTCCCAAATTGTCTGTTTCTCAGATTGTCTCTGTGATAGTCACTACCGCGGAGAGGTGATCTTTCCCTGTAATTATTACTACTCTGCCAATGGTTGTAATACGGGTGGTGTCTGTTTCGGTCACGATTTGTGTTGTGAGAATAGCCTTGTCGCGTCCAGTTATTATTTCTTTCATCGCGGAATTGCGACTGATGTGATCTGTAATTGTTGTGCTCCTGCGTTCCGCGATTGTCAGTGTCACTTTCCAGTTCTTGTAACAGTCCCTGAAAAGCTTCAATGTCGTCTTTGCAACGTCCTGCCAAAATAATATGTCGTAAATGTTCAGGTAATTTGATTAAGCAAATGCGGATGAGTTCTGAGGGGCTGTATGGGTTTGACAGGTACTGATTCTTGTGCAACATGTCTTCAAAATATTTCACAAGACTGGAGAATTCAGATTGTTCGAAATGTTTCATCATTATGATGCCATGTTTTACACGGTCTTGTGTAGCTTGAGACCAATATGCTGAGAGGAAGGCATGGTAAAATTCTCCTTCACTGTGGCAATCGTGAATGACCGATCACATTCTTACAGCTGGTTCATTCTCTAAGTAGCCACACATAAATTCTAATCTGTGCTCCAATGACCAGTTGGGAGGAAAACAATGAGAAAATTGATGGAGCCATGCTTGTGGATGAATGTCGTTGCCAGAATTCTTAAATGTTTTGAATTTACGTGTAGTAATGAACAGCTTATAGTCAAAATCGTCATGTCGGCGAGTCGCATATCGGTCATTGTTAGGTCGTGTCGGCCGTTCCATCTCAAAATTCGGTGCACATTGCCAATTTCTTTCATAATTTCCGAAATGCCCTGTGTTATTATTTTGCGGCTTTTCTGTGTTTCTAAGTACCTCTTCCTGTGTTGGAGCGCGAGTGTCCTCTGAAATACGTAATTCTTGTATTACCTGTGTCAGCTGATCTTGTACTTCCCGGATTTCTCTTTGGTGTTGTGTGTTAATTTGATTCTGATTTTGTTTGAATTTTCTTATTTGTTCATACTCTTCTGTGTCAGTGAAGGCTACGGGTCTTGTGTCATTCAGATCATCATCTACCTTTGTAGATAAGTTAGTAACCTGATCCGAAAGTTCGGCTACTTTCTCCGATAGTGAACACATTTCCTCAGTGTGTTTTTCTGAACCAAGTTTCAGAGTGTCCATTTGTGCTGAAATCGAATCTACTGTGTCCTTTAAGTTTTCCTGAGTTTTTGCAAGTTGCGTAACCGAATCGGTAGATGCAACTGAGTCAATTTTAGCCCACAAGGTCTCATGATTTTCATGAACAATGGTTTGCAGTTCTTTTATGGCTGCTTCGTGATTCTGTAATGCATTTTCATGCAGCGAAAAAATAGGTTGAAAATGCTCACAAATTTGTGTTTTTACGTCATTACAGACTTTTTGACATTTCGATTCAATGTTATGTAACTCAGTAGTTAAATCTTCACGTGTTTGTTCAAGTGTGGTGTCTAACTTTTGAAGATTTTGTTCCATTGTGTCTAACTTCTTCAGATTTTGTTCCACTGTGTCTAACTTTTTAAGATTTTGTTCCACTGTATCTAACTTTCGAAGATTTTGTTCCATTGTGTCTAACTTTTGAAGCTTTTGCTGTGTTTGTCCCATTTGCTGTATTAATTGTAATAACAATGCACTGGTGTCTGGAACATGTTCCTCAGTGCTTTTCGGCAGTGAATTTGCACCGGAAACATTCACATTTTGACAAGCAGAAAATGTGTCTTGCCTTATTTGAGAAAACGGTGAGGATCCAAAACCTGAATCTACAGTATTTGCGAGATTGTTTCCTGTCATTTCGGATTCCTGAGGCGAGCTGTTGCCGACCGATCGATCGATAATGCTTCCCTGTTCTCTACATGTTTCAATGTCTACACCATTATTTGACGCCCGCTCCATTTCCCTATGCACAGTTACCAAATTACTACTTTGAATATTTGTTAATTCATTACATGGTGGCGTTAACACACTGCTTTCGTCTTCACTGTCATTTCTCAGTTTACTTTGGAGCCTAGTATTACGTTTTTCACACGCCATTATTGTCACAATATTTCACGATAACACAGAAAAGCACAATTTGAAGAGCAAAAATAAGAGAACACATTAACATAACACTGAAAATAATATCTAGTTAATTGCAGCTGCGAAATACTTGGTGCAAATCTACATGCATGCCACAACTGTTTTACAGTACAACAATGAAAGACTGCAACTGCAATACAGCGAGCGCCACTACTGCCAGCTAAATAAAAGATTCAAACTATGGAAGGCACTAACTACTGATAGGGATAGTTAGCAAATGAAAGATATTAATAGAGAACAAACAATGTATTTACCTTAATATCATCACAAGTCATAATATATATATCAGTTCATGACAAATTACAAACCTCCGCCATCTCTCTCCCCACATCCACCACTGCTGGCGGCTCACCTCCAACTGCGCAACGCTACGCGCTGTTCACAGCCAGCTGCCTAACACTACAATGGCGAGTATTACAACAATGCAAAGCAGCCACAGACTGCACACAGCACAGCCAGTGATTTTCATCCAGAGGTGGCGTTACCAATAAAAAAACCTAAACAGCCTACTTACAAAATAACACAGACTACACTCACTAAATGTAGTGGGCTTATGATGAGCAGCGATGCTATAATTACTAAACTTGGAAGTTTTTCATGCGACAGAAAATGTATGTATCTGTACTAGTAACCTACAATATTGAGTTACGTGTTTCTCACGATGTTTCTTTGTGACATATAACGGAACAGTTCGAAATTCTTTCTCATTTTCCTTGTCTTCGTTCATCATCCACCCCTAAAAGTACTGTACATGCTTCTGCTCTATAGGAAACTGTATGTCACTAAAGTTTAATTCACTTGCATTTAGACACATGTTGTTTATTCGTATTTACATGGTACAAACCAGTTACAATTGACCACATTAAACAGGTAATCGTATGACTGAATGTTTTCGTTTCTCCTCACTTTTGGCAGCTGTCTGTAACATGTTTTGTAAAACCCCTTATCTTCATTAAGAGTAACATGCAACTGATCTATTTCTGTTAATGTCCTACCAGAATCTCACTCTTTAATACTTTTCACTTTCTTTAACAGCACGGCACTAATATTAGTTGAATACCACTCATCAATAATTTTGGATTGCTTCAGACTTACATTATTTGTATTTAGTTTCATCTCTATTACATCATTTGACTTGGGAAAGACAAAGTTGCTGACTAGCGAAAACCCAATTTCAAGAATCTGGTTAATTTTACGAACTCTATTGTCAAAGGTGTAAAAACAGACATTCAAGACGTGCCCAGGATCGCTTAAACCATCCAAATTACCTATCACACCTACTCGTATTCGACTTTTAAATGCGTGTTCCTCAGAAACCCATTCCAGATTACTGTTTGGATTTAATTTAACGTGCTTTGGAGAGTTTGCTCTTTATTCGCTTTTAGTGCTTATTAGAATTACCTTCTACTGCAAACAACAGGGTCTTGCAATGCAAATAAATAAATGAAACATCCCCGCCATCTACCCACATTTAAGTCAAAAAGCTCCATTAACAAAATGAGAAAGACACTGAAATTCATGATGAGGATGAATTATATAGAGTACAAATAGAATTGCTCTGATACTTTTTCAGCTAGATTGTAATACTTTCCCTCAAATAGCTCCATTTAATATATACTCTTATTTATCATACACTTTAAAGGCGATTAAATGATCTTCTGTAAAGCACCCCTTCTTAATTAACTGCACTATTTTTGCATTTTCTTTAGAAAATGAGAACACATCAAAGCCTGAAACTTTTATTGTGAACATGACTGTGTCTCGCAAAACAAATTCAGTGCTACAGTAATTTTCATTTGGGGAGCACATATCAGTTTTCATATTACTATCATGTTGTGAGAATTTATGAATTTGAATAGATATTGTTAATGCTATCGAAGTTAAGTTACTTGAATATGTCAGACATTTAGATACGTGTCATGCATTCTTATTTACATTTATTTATTTACATGTCAAGTTCCGTAGGACCAAATTGAGGAGAAAATCTCCAAGGTCATGGAACGTGTCAGTACATGAACTTACAACATAAAAGTAATAACAGATAAAAATAAATGTTCATGAACCTGAAAGAAAATCAGTCCATAAGTTTAAGCAAACGCTACCAGCATTACGATGAGAATCAGCTTAATTTTTCAAGGAACTCCTCGACAGTAGAAGGAGTGACCCATGAGGAAACTCTTCAGTTTCGATTTGAAAGCGCGTGGATGACTGCTAAGATTTTTGAATTCGAGTGGTAGCTTATTGAAAATGGATGCAGCAGTATACTGCACACCTTTTTGCACAAGAGTTAAGGAAGTCCTATCCAAATGGAGGTTTGATTCTTGCCGAGTATTAACCGAGTGAAAGCTGCTTATTGTTGGAAACAAACTAATATTGGTAACAAGGAACGACAATAAGGAATATACATATTGAGAGACCAATGTCAAAATACCCAGACTCTAGAACAGAGGTCGACAGGAGGTTCTTGAACTCACACCACTTATTGCCCGAACCGCCCGTTTCTGAGCCAAAAATATTCTTCTGGAATGGGAAGAGTTACCCCAAAACATAATACCATACGACATAAGTGAATGAAAATATGCAAAGTAGACTAATTTACGTGTCGAAGTATCACTCACTTTCGATACCGTTCGAATAGTGATAATGGCAGTATTAAGTCTTTGAACAAGATCCTGAACGTAGGCTTTCCATGACAGCTTACTATCTATCTGAACACCTAGGAATTTGAACTGTTCAGTGTCACTAATCATATGCCCGTTCTGTGAGATTAAAACCTCGGGTTTTGTTGAATTGTGTGTTGGAAGCTAAACTGAGTCTTACTGTGATTTAATGTTAGTTTGTTTTCTACAAGCCATGAACTGAGGTCATGTACTGCACTACTTGAAACTGAGTCGATGTTGCACACAACATCCTTTACTACCAAGCTAGTGTCATCAGCAAACAGAAATATTTTAGAGTTACCCATAATACTAGAGGGCATATCATTTATATAAATGGTCCCAACACTGATCCCTGGGGCACCCCCCCACTTGACAGTACCCCACTCAGATCCCACATCACAGCCGTTATCAATATTGTGAATAATGACCTTTTGCTGCCTGTTGCTAAAGTAAGAGGTGAACCAATTGTGAGCTACTCCCCTTATTCCGTAATGATCCAACATCTGGAGCAATATTGTGAGATCAACACAGTCAAATGCCTTTGTTAAATCAAAAAATACGCCAAGCGTTCGAAACTTTTTGTTTAGCCCATCCAGTACCTCACACAGAAAAGAGAATATAGCATTTTCAGTTGTCAAACGACATCTAAAGCCGAACTGTACATTTGATAGCAAATTGTGTGATATAAAATGATCAATTAACCTTACTTACACAACCTTTTCGATAACTTTTGCAAACACTGATGGCATAGAAATAGGTCTAAAATTATTTACATTATCCCTTTCTCCCTTTTTATAAAGCAGCTTTACTACTGAGTACTTTAATCGCTTAGGAAACTGACCATTCCTAAAGGAAAAATTACAAATATGGCTAAATACAGGGCTAACATGTGCAGCACAGCACTTCAATATTCTACTAGACACTCCATCATAACCATGAGAGTCCTTAGTTTTCAGTGATTTAATTATTGACTCAATCTCCCTCTTGTCTGTATCACAGATGAGTATTTCAGACGTCAATCTCGGAAAGGCATTTGCTAAGAAATTTATATGATTTCCTGTAGAAACTAAATTTTTTATTTAATTCACCAGCAATGCTCAGAAAATTGTTGTTAAATGCTGTACATATATCTGATTTATCAGTAACACAAATATTATTACTGCGAACTGACTTTATATCATCAACCTTGTGCTGCTGACCAGACACTTCCTTCACAACTGACCATATGGCTTTAATTCTATCCTGTGAATTAGCTATTCTATTTGCATACCACATACTTTTTGCCTTGCTAATAACATTTTTAAGCACCTTACAATACTGTTTGTAATGGGCTACTGTAGCTTGATTGTGACTACTAACATTTTAATATAATTCCCGCTTTGTTCTACATGACATCCTTATCCCACTAGTCAGCCAACTGGGCTGTCCATTACTGCTAGTACCCCGTTTAGAATGTTCTACTGGAAAGCAGCTCTTAAAGAGCATGAGAAATGTGTTATGGAAAGCATTGTATTTATCATCTATATTATTGGCACTATAAACATCTTGCCACTCTTGTTACTTGACAAGTTTGAAAAACTCTCTACTGCTGTTGGATTAACTTTCCTACGTGGTTTGTCATTAAATACGACGTTGGTTTGAGCACAAAAACCTTTTAATGTTAAAATTTGTGCATCATGGTCTGAAAGGCCATTGACCCGTTTACTAACAGAATGCCTGTCTAGTAATGAAGAATGAATTAAAATATTGTCTATGACTGTGCTACTATTCCCCTGCACCCTAGTTGGAAAAAACAGTTTGCATCAGATCACATGAATTTAGGATATCTACCAACATCCTTTTCCTTGCACAATAATGTACAGAATTAATATTGAACTCACCACATATAACTACTTTCTGGTACTTTCTACAAAGTGGATCAAGAACCCTCTCTAGCGTAAGCAAAAATGCTCTGAAGTCGGAGTTAGGGGACCTATAAACAACAGCAATTAGAAGTTTAGTTCCACTAAATTCAACTAATGCTGCACAACTTTCAAAGATCTGTTCAGTGCAGTGTCCTGATACGTCTATGTACTCAAATGAAATACTGTTTTTTTACGTACAGAGCCACTCCCCCACCCCGCAAGGAACTCCTTGAGAAACAGCCAGCTAATCTGTAGCCTGGTAAAGGAAGCCTCTGAATTATCAAATTATTTACGTGGTGCTCTGATATACCAATAATTTCAGAGTTATCTATTAGCAGTTCACTAACTTTCTAATACCTCTTATATTTTGATGAAATATGCTAATTCCTTCTCTACTTGGAAACATTACATCCTCTGGAGGTGAGCCCTTAGTTAGAGGCACTTCCTTTAAGCAAGTATACCTATCAGCTGACTTCAGTCTAAAAAAGGTGCAGCTCTAACACCAACTACTACAGTAATATTTCCATGAGTGATACCATTACCACCACCACCACCACCCCCCACTACACTGTCACCTATAAGCTTAGCCAGCCTCCCCTTCCCATACCTATTGAGGTGCAGGCCATGCCTAGTGAAACCCCATCTACTGATAGACCCGACTGGCACCACTGAGATGTGATCCATGCCCTCCGCCATCAGCGCCCTCTCCAGCCCCACATTAACGCGCCTAACAGCCGCATTAAGGTGAGGCCGATCATGACGCTGAAACAGTTGCACGAAATGTACATTAGTGCCACCAGTTTGAGTAGCTATCTTAACCAAGTCACCACTGACATATTCCCCATCCCTATCGAGACTGTTCCCTGCTCCACCCACTATCACTACCTGATCCTCTTTCGTAAAATTCTTACATAACTCCCCTATGCTTTCAGTCACCTGAGCCAATCCTGCACTAGGCGTCACAATGCTGGTGACCTGGCACTCACTCCCCAACACTTCCTGCAACTGCTGGCCCACACCTCTACTGTGGGAACTACCTAGCAGCAGAACCTTTCTGCTGGACTTTGCAACTAACCTAGGCCTCCTAATTGTTGAGGACTGCTGCAAGTTACCTACATCTACGGCTACACGAGGCTCCTCTCCACTCAACTCTGACAGTTGGTCGTATCTATTGCATGTATGCAAAGTAAAACTGTCTGAATACCTCCTCTTCCTAGCTATCTTCTTGCCAACTGCCAGTTCCCATTCCCCACCACCCTTCACCCTCCTCAACCTATCTAGTTCCTCCTTTGCGCATTATAACTGCACCTGAAGGGCACAGATCTTGCGCTCCTGCTCCTCTATTAACTTGTTTCTACTACAGATTCTACATTCCCAGGAGAGGATCTCCCTAAAATGACCACTGGCTTCCCCACTGCATTCCCCCAATGAAAATACTTTGAACAAATCCCACACCGTAATCCTCTACTCACAAACCTACGACAGAGCCCACACTTTTCACTCATGGTAAAAATTTTACAGTTACTCAAAAAACAACTATACGTCTACGTTACCAAAGTTAGTTACACCAGTAGAACTATCTAAGAACTAACAATAATGGTCACTAAATTCTCTGCCTACGAAGAAAGCAGCTACTTGTATTAATACTACTACAACATAGCCGATACCAATACCAGCAAAACTTCACAAAATTATTAGCTAAAACCAAAAGATTAAAACGACCACTATAACACTAAGCGAAGTTAAAACACTAAATGAAAATTTCACTGAAATATTTCACTAGAAAGAATAATAAACTTCAGTTGAAAACTAAAGCACATTTACTAACGACTTCAACACACTGAAAACTATAAAACACAGCGAGCGAACGATTACAAAAGTTTATTAAGTCATTATTTCGCCACAAACGACACGCAACACCGCTGAAATCTATTAAATTTAATAACTGTATTACATAGCACAAATAAGTTTGTCAGTACTTAGCTTATATCCGCTACAGCTGCAGTGCAGGCCGCAAAATGTAAACACACTACTGAGGCACGAGGCTTAGACAAACGACAAAAGTAGACTCACAAATAATAGACCACTCGAGTCAATAACACAGGAAGAAAGACTGTGATTAATGATAATCCACTAATAAGATACTTTTACGGCAAATATTAAAACAAATAAACTTTAAAATAAGTAAATGAAGTCTAAAATTTATAAAATATTAACGAGCTATTTCAACAGCAGTGCAGCACACGTATCATCACACCAAAGATCCAACATGGTACAAACCTGTAAGAATTGACCACATTAAACAGGTAGTCATATGATTGAATGTTTATGACTGCATTTTTCTTTTCTGTCACTGACTCCATCTCCCAGCTACTTCATATTCGGCCATGTGAAATGAGATGGATCCCTCTGCTGTTGAGTTACAGCTGGTAATCAGTAGGTGAAATATGTAAGATTGCCAGTAACAAAGAGTGATTCAAAATGAATATCGGGGTTTTAAAGCTTTTTAGTATTTATTGCATTCAACTTACAATATTATAAGTAATACAGCAAATGAAAGAGCAGCTGAAACTGTCATCCTTACACGTGTTGAGTGTGGGCACCATTCGTTACCTGACACACACACTGAGTCGATAGGCGAGTTCTTCCCTAATCTTGATCAGTGTGTCTGATGAATACTTTCAACAACTATTTCAATGCTGTTTCCTAACCTGGGTAGATTAGCTGATAGTGGAGGCGCATACACAAGATCCTTTATGAAGCCCCAAACGTAAAAGTAGCATGGCGTCAGATGGGGTGAATGTGGAAGCCACGCAAAACATACTATGTCATCTGGACTCTTGTGACCAATCCAGCGATCGGGTATAACTTCATTTAACCAATCGCATGTTGTATTATGCCACCGAGACAGCATACGATCTTGCTGCCTGATATATGTCTGTGGTTCAGCTTGATCTGAGTGAGGCCACCGTTCTAGCACATTAAGATAAGCCTCACCAGTTACAGCTGCTTCACTCTAAAAGAAAGACCCATAAACTTTCCACCGAGACTTGGCACAAAAAAATTCAGTGCAGGGTAGTCCCATTGCAGCTGTATCATCTCTTGATGATTTGCTGACCCCCAAAAGCATACGGTATGTGTGTTCACATTACCACTTAGGCAAAACGTCGATTCATCACTGAAGACGACATGATCCAACATATCTCAGTCGTAATGCAGCAACAATTTGTTTGGAAAGTTGACATGTAAACCATAGTATGTAGGCTTTAGAGGTGGTAACAGCTGCAAACAATAAGGATGTAGATGTAAGCGTCTCCTTAAATGCCTCCATACAGGTGTCAGGAGAATTGTTGATTCATGACTAGCCTTCAAAATTGATTTCTTTGGGCTATGGGTGAGAGACTCTCTCATTCGTTCAACTTATTCTTCTGTCACTCTTGGTCTTCCACTCTTGCCCCTTGCAAAGACAGCTGGTGACTTCAAACTAAAGATACCACCTAAGGATGTTATTATCGGTTTGAGTATTACAATGGAACTTAACATGGAAGGCACGTTGCACTGTAACAACAGATTCAGCCCTTGCAAACTGAAAAAAAACAAGAAACTTTCTGATCATTAGGCACCGTCTTTGCTACTAGTGTTTTCTAATGCAAGACACAGGGAACAGTGCACGTGCACAGGCATACAAACAAAACTAGCTGGGTTTCTCCTTCGTCTCATGTATTTTCTGTAATTAGAAGTTGAATGTAATAAATGCTACAAAGCCTTAAAGCCCTGACATTCATTTTGAGAGACTGGTATATGTGAGACATATTTTGGAGAATAGTGTGCATGCATGTGTGTGTCCAAAGAAAGTGTTGAACAATTATGACTGTGATGGTAAAAAATCACTAAGCTCCTGCAGGTGGGAGTCTAACTTTTGATTTCTGTCTCTCCACTTAATTATCAAGTGGCTATATCTGTGTGTGCACTGTGATGCAATCTGCAAGCATGTCACATTCCAGTAACTTGACTCAAAAGCATGTGTGTTTTCTCAGCCAATTCCGACTTGTGCTGACAAGTTGAAACTTATTCCAAGAAGCAAAAGTGGTTAGTCGGTAAGTAGCTACTTTTAGAAGCCAGTAAGTGAAGACTTGTTCTAATAAGCAAAATGCTTACTGCGCGAATTATGATTTATCGACATATGCCTACATGCGTTCAAAGAATCATAATGGCTGTTCGGCATGTAAATGCATGATGACACTGATGACATGCAAGAGTATGTTCGGATATCTTCAAGAGCCACATAGCCCATCACCCACCAACTGCTACCTCTCAGTCACTGCCTCTGACCTTAACTTTGTCTGTGCTGCGCGCCAGAGTCGAAGCCAGTTGTATGCTGCGTTTTTAATAATTTTATGGTGGTATAATGTGAGGAGAAGTCATACTTCCGTTCATATACAAGAAATTCAAACATGGAACATCCTGAATACGCTGAATTATATATTTTCCCTTCTATTTTCATAACACTTACATGTTCATTGCTCCCAAACACTCACAGTCTGATACATTTTCCTAGAATTATTCGAAGTCAGCCATTCGCCTCACCTTATGAGCTCATTCCATTTCCAGCATTTAGTATGGATTTTTAATCAATGTGATTCGGTCGCCACTAATACTGTATGGATGGTTTTTCCATGCTCAACTGCCATTTTGTTACCTTACTTCATAGCCAGTAACGACACAAAAAAGTGATATGCATATTGTTTCTGTTCGTGTGTTACTATTAAACTTACAGCCTTCTTTTATGCAACTCGCTTTGTGTTGCTCAGTGTACATGAAGGGACATGCACTGTGTGCTAGTATAGGGGACTGAACGTCAATTTCGTGTTACAGTTTTTGTAACGCGAGTGGTACACTCTGAGGAGGAAAAGTACTGCTGTTCATATACAAGAAAGGTATACATGGAACATACTGTATGTGCTGATGTACGTTGGAGGCAGTAAAATCTTTTTAGGTCTCGCATCTTCCCATCCATAATGTTCATGATGGAGAGCACATTGCAACAGCCTTCTAAATTTAAAAGGTACAGTGCAGCCATTTCGGCAGTTTTTGTTTGAATGTCGAGTGAGGTAGAGTATTTTCCATCATTTGTTGTATGCAAGGCCATAGTACAGGTAACAATTAATTGCTTCTTTTACTACTTCTGCTAACATACTAATGACTACACAGCATCAAAGTAAGTCCTGCTTTTGTATAACATATCTGTCTATTAAGAATTTTAAGCATTTTCTTTTATTAATCGTTGAATTAAACCACGAATTCAGATTAATGGTAGTCACCATGATACGCTGGACACCCTGTAAATTAACCATCCCTTGCACCCATGAAACAGTATCCATGGTCAGCTGGTTGTCATTGCATAGGGTAATGCCAGTAACCAGAGTTGGGGGAGAATGTCAGTTACAGCTACTGTTCAATGTTACTTCAAGGAAGTATCATGTAGTCTCCACTGTGCCGTAGCGTAAGATGGTTTTATCAGCAGAAGATGACAAGCTTTCCTTTGTACTGCAAGACGAAGGTTTTTACGCTACAATGGAGTTGCTATGATGTTTGGCTAACTTTGTAGAATAGGTGACTTTGCGTTTCGCCGGTATAAAATGGTAGAGTCGTTGTAATATTTGTAGCTTTAATCGTCCAAGTTTCCGATACATTCCTAACTACTCCCGAACTTCGACACAGTGCCCCACTGCACATTGTTAACGAAGGTCTGAGCAAATAAATTAGGTTCCCAAATATGTGAATGGCTTGAAGACTACTAAAGTATTCATGAGAGACAAGCGTATCGTCAAGAGTGTCCCGGGGAAGTGTGATAGAACTGCTGTTGTTCTCTATACAGGGGGGTCCATTGATAGTGACCGCGCCAAATATCTCACGAAATAAGCATCAAACGAAAAAACTACAAAGAACGAAACTCGTCTAGCTTGAAGGGGGAAACCAGATGGCGCTACGGTTGGCCCGCTAGATGGCGCTAGATCAAACAGATATCAACTGCGTTTTTTTTAAATAGGAACCCCCTTTTTTATTACATATTCGTGTAGTACGTAAAGAAATATGAATGTTTTAGTTGGACAACTTTTTTCGCTTTGTGATAGATGGCGCTGTAACAGTCGCAAACGTATAAGTACGTGGTATCACGTAACATTCCGCCAATGCGGGCGGTATTTTCTACGTGATACATTACCCGCGTTAAAATGGACCGTTTACCAGTCGCGGAAAGGGTCGATATCGTGTTGATGTATGGCTATTGTGATCAAAATGCCCAACGCGCGTGTGCTATGTATGCTGCTCGGTATCCTGGACGACATCATCCAAGTGTCCGGACCGTTCACCGGATAGTTACGTTATTTAAGGAAACAGGAAGCGTTCAGCCACATGTGAAACGTCAACCACGACCTGCAGCAAATGATGATGCCCAAGTAGGTGTTTTAGCTGCTGTCGCGGTGAATCTGCACATCAGTAGCAGACAAATTGCGCGAGAATCGGGAATCTCAAAAACGTCGGTGTTGAGTATTATACATCAACATCGATTGCACCTGTATCGTATTTCTATGCACCAGGAATTGCATGGCGATGACTTTGAACGTCGTGTACAGTTCTGCCACTGGGCACAAGAGAAATTACGGGACGATGACAGATTTTTTGCACGCGTTCTGTTTAGCGACGAAGCGTCATTCACCAACAGCAGTAACGTTAACCGGCATAATATGCACTAATGGGCAACGGAAAATCCTAGATGGCTGCGACAAGTGGAACATCAGCTACCTTGGCGGGTTAATGTATGGTGAGGCATTATGGGAGGAAGGATAATTGGCCCCCATTTTATCGATGGCAATCTAAATGATGCAATGTATGCTGAGTTCCTAAGTAATGTTCTACCGATGTTACTACAAGATGTTTCACTGCATGACGGAATGACGATGTACTTCCAACATGATGGATGTCCGGCACATAGATCGTGTGCGGTTGAAGCGGTATTGAATAGCATATTTCATGACAGGTGGATTGGTCGCCGAACACATGGCCATGGCCATGGCCCGCACGTTCACCGGATCTGACGTCTCCGAATTTCTTTGTGTGGGGAAAGTTGAAGGATATTTGCCATCGTGATCCACCGACAACGCCTGACAACATGCGTCAGTGCATTGTCAATGCATGTTCGAACATTACGGAAGGCGAACTATTCGCTGTTGAGAGGAATGTCGTTACACGTATTGCCAAATGCATTGAGATTGACGGACATCATTTTGAGCATTTATTGCATTAATGTGGTATTTACAAGTAATCACGCTGTAACAGCATGCGTTCTCAGAAATGATAAGTTCACAGAGGTACATGTATCACATTGGAACAACCGAAATAAAATGTTCAAACGTTCCTACGTTCTATATTTTAATTTAAGAAAACCTACCTGTTACCAATGTTCGTCTAAAATTGTGAGTCATATCTTTGTGACTATTACAGCGCCATCTGTCACAAAGCGAAAAAAGTGGTCCAACTAAAACATTCATATTTACTTACATACTATACGAATATGTAATAAAATATGGGGTTCCTATTTGAACAAACGTAATTGATACCCGTTTCACCTATGGCAGCGCCATCTAGCGGGCCAACCATAGCGCCATCTGGTTTCCCCCTTCAAGTTAGACGAGTTTCGTTCTTCGTAGTTTTTTCGTTTGACGCTTATTTCGTGAGATATTTGGGCCGGTCACTATCAATGCACCACCCTGTATACGTAAGTTATCTGACTGAGAGGTGAACAAAGGTCTGGGGTTATTTGCTGATGACACTTTGGTGTGTGGGAAGGCTTTATCATTGATTAAACAAGGTGAGTGAAATATAATTTCTAGCTGATGTGATGAATGGCAGCTTGCTCTCAATGTAGAAAAAATGTAAGCTAATTCAGCTAAGTAGGAAAAATAATCCTTTAACGGCTGAATGCAGCATTAGTGTGATGCTTGCCATAATCCCATCGATTACATATTTAGGCTCAATGTTGCAAAGTGATATGAAATGGAATGAGCTTGTAAGGACAGTAGTAGGGTATTCATATGGCTGACTTAGCTTTATTGGGAGAATTTTAGATAAGTGTATCTCATCCACAAAGGTGGCTGCATTTAGAACACTATCACAACCCGTTCTCGAGTACTAGTTGAATATTTGGGATCCCGACTAGGTTGGACTAAAAGAAGACTCGAAGCAGTTCAGAGATGTACTGCTAGAATTGGTACTATGGTTCTTAGTGGAGTGCATGTTTGGTAAGAAGTTCTTAAAACTCATTACCTATCCGGATGAGGCCTCCCTTTCCCATTATGTGAAGACCTGTTTATTTTATTCACACGGACATAGTTTTTATGTTACTTGTTATACTGTGTGTTATAAAATCGCAGGCTCAAAGTGTTCCTCAAATACATGTGCACACAGCAGGACCCTCGGTTTACGGTACACATGCCATGTTACACGCTAAAATTTGGAGCCCTCTAGTGGACAAGGGCTTCAAATACGCAGGCAAAAAGAATAAAGATGTAGAATGTTGGTAACCTTTGTTTCGTTTAAAAATCTTTGAGAGTTTTCACATAAAAAGTTTGGAAGTAATGCTTTTCAGCAAACTCTCATTTTCAGTTGTTCGTTATGTAATTACACTTTCTTGCAAGGTCAATGCTGTAGGATTTAAAGCTATGGTACCCTATTTAAGTATTTCTGTAGATAGATGGTCTAAGGATTGTACACTGCTGGTCACCGTAAATGCAACACCCTGAAGGAAGCATCCGAATCAAGTGAAATTTACACCATGGGTTTGCAGCGATGAGATATGCAACTGATTAGAATTTCAGCGCAGACGCACATCACGCGCGCCTGTGGCGCCACCTCATAGCGCCATTTAAGGCTTGGCGATTTCGACGAGTGTACGTTCGGCACGTGTGTTTACCTTGTGGTTGTTTCACAAGACGATCAGTTATGCCTCGTAGACAACAGCGAACATCGTTTTATCAAGTATCCGAGTTCGACAGAGGAAGGATAGTGGCTTACCGAGATTGTGGATTATCATACAGAGAAATCGCTAGTCGTGTTGGACGAAACCAAACAACTGTAATGCGGATATGTGACCGTTGGATGCAGGAGGGTACGACGGACCGACGTGGTCGATCGCATTCACCTCGGTGCACCACTGCACGTGCTGATAGGCAAATTGTGCGCATGGCAGTGACGGATCGCTCAGTGACATCCCGAACCATAGCACAGCACATTGCGTCTGTAACGCATCATCCAGTGTCTGCGCGTACCATTCGACGCCGTTTACAGCAGAGTGGTCTGTCCGCATGACGTCCATTGCTTCGTCTACCATTGACGCAGAACCACAGAGGTCTCCGTCGCCAATGGTGTGATGACAGACGGATGTGGACGGCAGAATGGAATGACGTTGTCTTTACTGACGAGGCACGCTTCTGTCTGCAGCACCACGATGGTCAGATTCGAGTGTGGAGACACCGTGGAGAGAGGATGCTGGACAGCTGCATTATGCACCGCCACACTGGTCTTGCACTAGGTGTTATGGTATGGGGCGGTATTGGATATTACTCTCGCACGCCTCTAGTAAGCATTGCCGGTACTTTAAATAGCCGGCGCTACATATCCGAGGTGCTGGAGCCAGTTGTCCTTCCTTACCTTCAGGGCTCGGCCACATCCATATTTCAACAGGACAATGCGCGACCACACGTGGCACGCATTGTCCAAAGGTTCTTCGTTAATAACCAGATTGAAGTGCTTGCCTGGCCGGCTCGCTCTCCGGATCTTTCGCCGATAGAAAACATGTGGTCCATGGTTGCTCAACAAGTGACCCAGATTACATCCCCAGCTGCCACACCAGCTGATCTTTGGCAACGTGTGGAAGCTGCTTGGGCTGCTGTACCCCAGGAACACATCCAACGTCTCTTTGACTCAATGCCGAGACGTGTGGCAGCGGTGATCTCCAACAATGGCGGCTACTCTGGCTACTGATTCTGGCAGGAACCACATGTCACAGACGTCTGTAAACGTAATCATTTGATACTTGGTCAACATGTTATCTACAAAATAAATTTTGTTGTGCTACCTCTTGTCTTTCTCGGTGTTGCATTTACGGTGGCCAGCAGTGTATTTTCAAATGTCATGAGGCGCTGCAGGGGAGCACGATCGAGACACACGGATAGCTCCGTTGGAAATCTTTAGAACAGTCATCATTGGCTGATGAGCAACCAAATTGAGTGTGGGTCAACACACTCCTTTCTATATGGGTGAGTACGTCTATCTCGCCCCATGCACCCTGCCCCCTGGGAATGCTAGAGCCACCTTCAAGCCACAAAGGTGCGTGCACCTGTGGTAATCTGACGCCTAGACTAACACAGTGGGGCTGAGGCACTGCTACGCTGGTAGTGTTGGTGTACAAGATGCACCTCCAACCCCTGCCAGTTCCTGAACCAGCAGCCAGCTGTTCTCCAAGCGGCCTTGATCAAGGGGCGACCCAGCCAACACTCAGACATAACTGGGCGATGCATGGTGCTGCCCACCTCCTGCCCCAACCCGTTCCCCTGCATCCCTCTCTAGAATGCAAAAATGGCTCTGAGCACTATGGGACTTAACATCTATGGTCATCAGTCCCCTAGAACTTATAACTACGTAAACCTAACTAACCTAAGGACAGCACACAACACCCAGCCATCACGAGGCAGAGAAAATTCCTGACCCCGCCGGGAATCGAACCCGGGAACCCGGGCGTGGGAAGCGAGAACGCTACCGCACGACCACGAGACGCGGGCTCTAGAATGCAACCACCGAACATGCTACATAGCAGGTGGTCGTCTTACCCTGAGCAGTTGTCTGCGAAAGTGGACATCTCAACAAAAGGCAGCTACATCAACAACAAGGACTAGACAGGCAGCAATTAGTAGTTACAGAAGCATTTCCCTTTTTTATTACCCTGTGTGCTGACAATGGGTAAACAATAAATTGGCCAGAAACTTGTGACTGTTAGTGAAGACATGCAGCTATGCCCGCTAACTAATTTAAAGACTGAAATGCGAGGCAAAGACTGATTTACTGTCAGCATTTCCACACCATGTTCTTCATTCAACACAGAATTGGAGATATGATTAAGCAAAGCTTAATGATTGTTATATTATGGGAAATGCTAATAGCACACGATCTTTCCAGTAGGATTCATTGATATGTCTGTACCGAGTAGTAGCAGTGTGGAAACTCCCCTGACCAAAGACAAGTTTTGGAAAAGATAGGGAATGGCCCACTGCAGACAGCAGAAGCAAAGGACTTACGAACAATAACTGTAGAATTGGGGTTCACGATAGAACAATCATCTTGTTGCTTGACAATGGATGCCTTCAATACTGAGTGGCCTTGGCATGACATTTTGCTGGAAGATAAGCGATAGACCGTGCAAATAACAAGACTTCCAGACACCCTCTTCTCATTATCTCTCTCACCATGTCGTTCAACATTCGGTGCTATGAGAAGAAACTTTTTGAAACTCTGACGACCTAACTACAAGTTATGTTTTCTGCGTGTGCAGCAACAGTGAACTGACGCGTTTTGGGTGTGCACTGTACAGCATCTCAGAAGTCAAGGTGTAATCTTTCTATGTGTTGTGGTTTGTGTACTTTTCGCAGGAAAAGACAATGATATATCTAAAGATTTCACTGAAACTCGTCCAGATGAAGACCATTATTGAATTGTTATTGTTTTTCTGTTGTTTCTTATTTCCACGAAATTAATCTAGTATTAATCTACATATGTACCTCTATCACATTTCGTTCGGATCAGGACCATACTTTCACAAACCTAGTTAATAGTGATCTCAGAATTTTTAAGCAAACTTTTGTGTTGATCACATGAGTTAGGGTTCCCTATTGTCGTTACATCGCTTAATTAGACAAGGTAAAGAAGAGAATGAACAAGGAAAAAAATTCATTGCCTTGTCGCTATATTGTGATAACAGGTCAGTGTAATAAACTGTTTCTCGCATTTGTATGCGGTTTATTTATTTATTCATTGAGAAAACAATTTCTCGTAAATTTCTTTAACTCAAGGACCATCTAATGTAAAAGTAATCAAAAAGGAAACCGCGACATAAAATCAGCCTGTTGATGAAACATAACACATATATAAAACTGTTTTTCGATTTCCTTTTAGGTAAGAGAGTAGCTCTGCACTTCACCATATGTCTTATTTCTCGGTCTGATTAGAAAACAGACACATATTGTAAGTGTAAAAAATGTATGCTGGTTTTGATCTTAGAATTAAACGTGAAACAAACGTCAAAGACTTTTCGTATCGTTCTTACCATAAGTTCTCCAAGTGTGGATATTTACGTAATTGTGTACAAATTAACATTGTTTCAAATCGCTTTGGCCGAAATAACGAAGTCGACAGATTATTGTGAAGAAACATAAAGGCGGAACGCGCATTGCATTCAGTCATTAATTTGGTATTGTTCATAGCGAATCGCGGTCCTGAGATTAGATGCCGATTATTTTAATACGTCTTGCGATCATTACATGCAAAAATGTATTGTAAATAATTCAGTCATTCTTCTCTGATAAATGAATCTGTCGAGCTTCGATCCTCTTAGATGCAGGCCCCACAAAGAAATACTGGTTATTAAAGACCAGCTCAGGTATTTATTAGAACATAAACGTGCACTGACCATTCTACATGGCCATAACACGCATAATTGAGATGTATTATTACTCTCTCTCTGTCTCTCTCTCTCTTTCTCTCTCTCTCTCTCTCTCTCTCTTTCTCTCTCCCTCCCTCCCTCTGCCTCTATGACTATAGTTGCATTTTTGTTGACAACTTCATATTGTCGATTACCATTAAATTAAATTTATCGCCACACTTGAGAATCTTAAATCAAGGGAGTAACGTGTTATGGCGTCATTTTTCTAGACTCTATGAGGAGTAATGAAATATGAGTCCCACTTCCTTGTGATTTTGTAGTTTTACCAAGTGTTTCTTCTCTGTTTCCTCATATTTTTACCATGCTGGGCGGAAAGGTTACACTGGGAGCCGAATTGATTCTATTTTGACTTTTAGTTTTTAATGCGTTTGATATTCAGCAAACCATGTAACTTAAACCACGTTTCGTCTTCACACATGACTGCCAGTTTGTGTGAATATGGGTGTAACTGTAAACGCAGGCACAATGGCGAAATGAAGTAAACTTTTTAGTTTCCGCTTTGTAGAAGGGACCGGGAACGGCTGCTGAGTTTAATTTTTCGACTCTGGTTCTGGGCACTAAACTTGTGGGGCAGTCATCTGCCCAGGCTTTCTTACCACACAAATCCATGTGCAAGGCAAGCACTTGTTCAATTTTTAAACGTATATCTGAAAATTTTGAACAAAGGGATCAGGTGTTGTTTCTCATACTTTTTGAATAAGAGGACTCCTAACATCGTGGAAAAGTTCACGTTCTTGATTGGTCAGTTCGCGCCTCCAAGTTTTTTCCATGATTGTGCACGGGGATAAGGCAGGCTGTACTTTGTGCAGAGTCAGTCAGTCGCTGTGCTGGTGTCTGGTGAGTACGATGATCCGCTGCTTCGTGACCTTGCAGGCTGTTTTACAATGGGAATTAGTTCAGGTTTTCGTCTTATGAATTTTCCATAATTAATTAGTTCTGTTTTTCGTCTTATGAATTTTCTATAATTTTTAATGCCATTTGTCAGAAGTATTCTGGGTTTCTTGTGAGTGATATTATAGATTAACTACACTACTGGCCATTAAAATTGCTACACCACGAAGATGACATGCTACAGACGCGAAAGTTAACCGACAGGAAGAAGATGCTGGGATATGCAAATCATTAGCTTTTCAGAGCATTCACACAAGGTTGGCGCCCGTGGCGACACCTACAACGTGCAGACATGAGCAAAGTTTCCAACCGATTTCTCATACACAAACAGCAGTCGACCGGCGTTGCCTGGTAAAACGTTGTTGTGATGCCTCGTGTGAGGAGGAGAAATGCGTACCATCACGTTTGCGACTTTGATAAAGGTCGGATTGTAGCCTCTCGCGATTGCGACATTGCTGCTCGCGTTGGTCGAGATCCAATGACTGTTAGCAGAATATGGAATCTGTGGGTTCAGGAGGGTAATACGGAACGCCGTGCTGGATCCCAACGGCCTCGTATCACTAGCAGTCTAGATGACAGGCATCTTATCCGCATGGCTGTAACGGATCTTGCAGCCGCGTCTCGATCCCTGAGTCAACAGATTGGGACGTTTGCAAGACAACAACCATCTACATGAACGGTTCGACGACGTTTGCAGCAGCACGGACTATCAGCTCGGAGACCATGGCTGCGGTTACCCTTGACGCTGCATCACACACAGGAGCGCCTACGATGGTGTAGTCAACGACGAACATGGACGCACGAATGGCAAAACTTCATTTTTTCGGATGAATTCAGGTTCTGTTTACAGCATCGTGATGGTCGCATCCGTGTTTGGCGACATCGCGGTAAACGCAAATTGGAAGCGTGTTTTCGTCATCGCCATACTGGCGTATCACCCGGCGTGATGGTATGGGGTGCCATTGGTTACACGTATCGCTCACTTTGAACAGTGGACGTTACAATTCAGATGTGCTACGACCCGTGGCTCTACCCTTCATTCGATCCCTCCGAAACCCTACATTTCAGCAGGACAACGCACGACCGCATGTTGCAGGTCCTGTACGGGTGTTTCTGGATACAGAAAATGTTCGACTGCTGCCCTGGCCAGCACATTCTCCAGATCTCTCACCAATTGAAAGCGTCTGGTCAATGGCGGCCGAGCAACTGGCTCGTCACAATACGCCAGTCACTACTCTTGATGAACTGTGGTATCGTGATGAAGCTGCATATGCAGCTGTACCTGTACACGCCATCCAAGCTCTGTTTGACTCAATCCCCTTGCGTATCAAGGCCGTTATTACCGCCAGAGGTGGTTGTTCTGGGTACTGATATCTCAGGATCTATGCACCCAATTTGCGTGAAAATTTAATCACATGACACTTCTAGAGTAATATATTTGTCCAATGAATATCTGTTTATCATCTCCATTTTTTTTTGGTGTAGCAATTTTAATGGCCAGTAGTGTAGATTCTGGGTGGTTGACTTTATTCCTTATCTGGTCACTACTGAACTTGCGAATGGTGACGTCAAATAATTTTTTGTCTGTAAGTCACAAGCCGCTTTTGACGACTCAATCTTTCCTAGAAAATGATGAATTTTGTTCTCTGTTATTCTGCGGATGTTTGAATGTTTATATGTGAGCACATTAACGTCAATGAAGCGTTCCTTAGTCAGCCTCATCCTATCTGAGTAATGATGATTAATGTAATGACAAACAGCTTCTCCAGCGTGCCATCCCACCTCCCGTGGTTGTTAACATGATTTACCGTGTAATAAAAAATACTAGGAAGCATTTCGTGAAGTTAATTCCCTGATTGGTCGATTGAGGTCCACTAGTTAAATTTACTTTGCACGGACTCCGTGTGAATAAACTTGGGGCCAAATTCAATTACAGTTTATCTGACTTCAGATGATTTGGCATCATGTGGAAGTTATAGAATGATAATCACTAGTTTTTTCAGTGGGAAGCTCTTGGCTACGACAAAGTCTGTGGCATGCCAAAACTTCGTCCCGCTGAAGCACCAATTGCAAATATTTCGGCGGTTTCAGTATTTCATAAACAGTGGGCGACTTTTACGGCAATTATAGTGGTGACTAACGGTGGCTACTTTAACTGTGCACCAAACTCCCCATAGCTGTTCTACTCAGGTTTATTCATTTGATCGCTAATGATTCTCAAAACTACCTTGGCTTCGTTATTTGAATTTTGTAGTTTTTGCGGATAGTGCATGATGTTTGCCTTTTGGAAGACGTGAGGAAGTGTTGTGAAGCATTATTTCTAGTGTACACCAAATTTTAAATGCACTACCAACTAGTTTTGCATAAAGTTCTCTCTATTTGTAGTACAAAATACTCTCTGGAATTCCACTACAAGTATCTCTGGGTTCTAGTAACTTAATACTGTATTGAAAGTAAACAGATTAAATGAGTCTAAATGATGGGAAAGTTTTATTGCTGTAATTTGACTTATCAGGGGACTTACAACTGTTTCATGAAAGAGTCTGAGATTCAAAAACTAAATATCAACCACTGTGTGACTCTACTATTTCTGAAATGTTCCCATGGAGAACAAATTAAAACAGCTCACCAGTAACATATCAGGTGCCTCCAAACTTTACTCTCCAACACGAAAAAAATTTGAAATCTCCACTATGATGACTTTAAAGCTGTTTTTACTGTCTTACTTGTATCCTATCTGTGTTGTTAATGAAGTGTAAAACATTTCCTGTTAAACTTCTCCACTAACAGATCTGTTTTCTTCTGTGTTGCTAATTCCATCACTGAAGTACAGCACTCAAAATAGCTGTGTAGAGCAACACTTGCTTGCCGACCGGAGTGGCCGTGCGGTTCTGGGCGCTGCAGTCTGGAGCCGGGCGACCGCTATAGTCGCAGGTTCGAATCCTGCCTCGGGCATGGATGTGTGTGATGTCCTTAGGTTAGTTAGGTTTAGTTAGTTCTAAGTTCTAGGCGACTGATGACCTCAGAAGTTAAGTCGCATAGTGCTCAGAGTCATTTGAACCAACACTTGCTTACATCTATTGCTTAGCGTTTTATTCCACTTTTGTCTGTACAGCCATTCCCTCTTCCATCGAGTGATGTCTACACCAGCTTGGTAAAAACTGTTTGAATCTAGATGCATCTACTCAATTTCAGTGACTTTCAGAAGATGTTATATTTAGCTTATGACATCTGTAGAAATAAATTTTGATTTTTAGTGTCCTGTCGTGATACCAGTACCTCATCTTCAACTAGATACTTATGTGTTGCTTAAAAAGTGTCCCGGTTCTTTATGATTTGTACTCTCCAAGAATCCTATTTTGCCTATTTTGTTAACTTACTCTCTCGCTATGGTTACTTCGCAACTCTGTCTTTATGATACGTTAATCCTTAGTGAAATTACTGGAAATCAATGGGGTTAGTAGCCAAAAGTCTCACACACAGACTGCTTGTGCAAATTAGTAATGCAGGTAACCGTTTAAAGTAAACATTCAGAAGCAGGCAATGTCAGACTTGCTGAGACTATATGTGGTACTATGCGTCACCCACACCTACACATGACCACCATAATCGAGTGATCGAATCGTAAAGCTCCAGTGCTTGTTGTGTCACTCAGTGACAAAAATTTTATCTCACTACAAGGTGCATCATCAGTGGCACATCTGATATCACCCTTAATTGCAGAGTTATGGTCTGAACAGTTACCTATATCCACAATAGTCAATACATGTTCTTCTACATGAATATCTTTCCCCAGAGATCTTATATCACTGGTGATATGCTGAGCCCTGTATGTGATGTACAAACAATACAAACTAGGTATTGACTACGTAGGAATTTCTACGTTAATTCGTATGTCTCCCCACCACGCTCACTGCCTGACAAAAGCTACTCTCCTAGTCTCTCTTTCACTCATCACAATTAGCAATGATCTGCACATTTTCCTTGACTTTTTTGATTGTTTCTGAACTTTTCTGGATTGTCCATAGTCAAATCTCTAAGACTGAAAGTGACTTATAGACTAAATCAACATGACATGTACTATCTCTTAAAACTCTTGTCTGATTTCGCATCACAATTAGCAATGATCTGCACATTTTCCTTGACTTTTTTGATTGTTTCTGAACTTTTCTGGATTGTCCATAGTCAAATCTCTAAGACTGAAAGTGACTTATAGACTAAATCAACATGACATGTACTATCTCTTAAAACTCTTGTCTGATTTCGCATGTTTCACCACAATCTCGTCATCTGCCCTGTTCTTAACATCACTGAAGTTAGCCGCAATGCCAACAGCTTCAATTCCTTCCAAGTAAATTGCTTCTTCACACTATCTTCTGTTTCTGACTGCCAGGCTTCTTCATTGTGATGCCATTTATTTTGCCTACCAAATAATTCTTTTAAGTAACCAATAAAAGAAAAACCACGATTAAGCAAGTTTTTAAAGTGTTTTATTTAAACCAAATCAGACTGCTTGTGACACTCCACTCACAGCGAGGTTTCAAGCAGCTGTGGTGTTAACGGAATAATCGGTGGGTAATTAGGTTCAGGGTGTTCACAATGAAGAATATAATCACAAAGAGTTGAATCTATGCCCGTCGGCAGCTGTCTCTCGTCTGTATTCTTCTTCAGATGCAGAAATCTTCTCATTGCCTCACGAACAGGAGCGAGCCCTCTCTTCATTCGCCTGACGAACCCTGGTCTCTCTGCCATACCATGGTTTCGCCGGTAATCTCTCCTGTTCCGATACATGTCGCGTAGACTCTCCATTAAACGCCCAATCCACGATGTGGGTGGCGGGTTCTCCTGCGAATGAGAAAAAGAATTATTTTTATTACGCCACTTCCTTGAGCAACGCTATATCTACTACCTAAGGTATTGCAGCCTACAAACATTCTGTGACAGGGCAATGACTAGGACTTTTGCAAGTAATTAAAATAACAGAAATATAATATGGAAGCTGATGTAGGCATAAATGAATCTTCATAATGACAATATCACCACTCAACGAAATTTCCACCCAAATGAATTAAACCAAGTGTTGCAGACATCGTTATGCCCTTACTCATAAATATGCATATTCTTGTTTTGGATCAATCTAATGATCATCATAACAATCGGTACTGGTTACTGAACTTTATTAAACAAATTTGCGATCAATAAATGTTTTCGTTTCCATCTATTCTCAAACAATGTAATGCGATTGCCTTAAGATGAACTTGTCACGCCCATCATCACATCGTAGTTTTTTACAGAATTTTGGCGTAGTTTATAGGGGACACGATGGGTGAATGAATTAATTAAACCTACATTTACATATATATTTATTACAAGTGTCTTACGCAAAAAGATAATAATAATAAAAAGAAGAAAGCTACGTTTGAGTTGCTAATGTAATGCTGTATTTGTAGCAGCTACATGGCTAACATACCATTCCTTGTATCTCAGCTCTGAGCTGTGCCATCGCAATCTGCACTTCCTGCGATGGTGCCTCCCGGATAATCTTCCGTCTGCGTGGTCTGTTGGCAAAGATCTGCAGGCGACTGGGTGGAACCGGAACTCCGGGCGGGTAGTAAGAGCCAGAGACTTCCTCCACTTCATCTTCGCCATCAGGCGAGTCAAAATGCACAATTCTTGGTCTTGGACCAAACTGTGGAAAGAAATTGTCATGTCAGTAAACGTGGCTGCGTAACATCATTGGAATTCATTTCTATCCTAATTCTTGAACACTCTGACTGTAATTATTGTCTGACTTTGTACAAAGTGGACTGTGCTGCTTACATGCACTGCCTGAAGCACTGGTTTATCAGCAGCGGCCTCTTCCCTGCTAGCGGTGGTGGACTCCACCTTCTTCTCGTTCGGCTCTGGTCGAGGTGGCCGAAGGCGGCGCAGAGGCGCAGGTGTTGGTGGCTCATCGACCAGCCTGGGTTTCCCCTGGCTGGCAGGTGGCGAACTGAACCGTGAGAACATCTGGAAATATAAAGCAAGCGGTCTTTAGTGAATGTAGAATTCGATGTGGTGAAGATGGTCATACCAAGTGTGGCTTATTGTTAACTATCATTTCGGTCTCATACCGCAATTTGCTCAGTTTGAACGCTCTCCAGCCCTTGCCACAACCACAAAAAATTAACATTAAGGGATACTGTATTTTAGATGGAAATTACAATGAAACTGAATGGAAAATTGATCGATTATTAAAAACGAGAAGCATTTATAACAGGGAAACAATTATTGAGAATAATGGAAGTTACTAAATGTGTTAACTGTACACTATAACGTTATTCACACTCACTTGGCACTGCACATTTAATTATTTTTCGTAATAACTTGCTATCAAGTCAAATATATTTCATCTGCAAAATTTTCGAAGAACGTTTGGCATTCATAGTCGGATTTATACTGATGGTCACCTTTTCAGCTAACTGAAATTACTGAGCCAAGTTATTTCATTTTGTATGAGCAAACAATTTATATAAACCTTCTGACATTATAAGAAAAAATCCTTTTCTCCTCACTCAATGATTTGTACTCATAATTCCAGACAAATTTTCTGGACTACGACCAGTGGAAAATGAAGTCGTTCAACAAGCACAGAAGTTAATCGATAATGTAATGATGATGGCAAGGGAGGAAAAACCTCATTTACTGCTAGTGAAACAAAGATAAAGATAGTCGATTGTGTTGCTAAACAATATCTGTCACTCAACATTCAAGTCAGCAGAACGTTTTATTTGATTATTTAATGGTTGAAATTGATATCTGAAAACGGGAAGTAATGGTAATTCAATGTACTACTTCTGAAAGTCACCAGTCATTCGAACTATCTCCCTCACCTCATCTAATCCAGCACACCAAACAAAACCAATCGTATGCAGAAATCTACTTAACAGAACACTAAATTACTAAGTATGGGACCACAATCGGAAAAAGTATCTAAAATAAAAATCTCCGCATTCAAATAACACTTTTGATCCATGTATCTGGAAGCGATTTTATAAAAATGTAATGACATTTAGTTTTCTATTATGTCATGAGTAAAAAATTCAGAAGCAAAATAAGCTAATCATAGTTAGTCATCACATCCAGTGTTCATAGACAACTACTACCAAAATCAGATCTAGACTTTGTCTTCATTAAGGGCACCATAGCCTACATATTTGTGTTGTAGATTTGCAGTTTCTTACGGATCTTCAATGAAACTAACATGAGCTTAACCCACTCTGCCTCCTTTGTACCAGAGTTGGATGTTAAAAAACGCGTCTAGAAAAAGTTTAACAATTTAGGAATCTAATGTGTGCTCATGCTACATACGTTTTTTTCTGTTTTTGCACGTATTACGACCATCGCCTAGAAAATGGTTTGGTTTCGTTGATTGTATGGTTCCTGTTTCCTAGGAAGTCGATGTAGTCCATTACACCCTCGGTTCACACGTAATACGCAATTTGAATATCGGTGGTGGCAATGAGAAACTCTATTCTACGATTGTATCATTTTCTCAGTAATTACTACACCAATTTTCATCGCAAAAACAAAATGGATGATTCTCTGTCCCGTTATATGTCTGTTAAGCACCAGCCTAGAAACAAATAAAACTTCACTCCATTCGACATCCTCAAAAAACCTTCCATAATCCTGCGTACGTAAGATACTTAAAATATTATATCGCAACCACAATTTCAGTTTCTAGGCGAGCAGAACTTGCGCAGATCCAAAACCCCCAGTCAACATTATCGATTCGCTTACACATCATAACATACTTTGTCCCATTCTGTCTGCCATTCGGTAACGAATCTTCGTAGTGCTTCAACAGCAGCTCTGTTATGCTCTAGTCATACCACATTTTTTCATGTAGTTTCGATTACTAGCAAGCGGAGTTCGCAGATATACTTTACATACCAAAAGTTTATCGTGTCGTGCCAATATTACTTGTGTTATTAGCACAAACACGAACCATACACGTAAATCTCGCCTGAAACTGTATTAACTAGTCCACAACAGAAGAAATTTCTAAAAAAAAAACGAACAATTTTATTTTCCAGTTTTGCATTGTCACTCAAGCTATGTTAGTTACCATCTGACAGTTTTATAGAGCCTTCAATTGGTAGTATTTACATAACACCTGACAAAGATATAATTCTTTTTAGTTGATTCTACAAGGACAAGTTGGTAAACGAGATGGAAAGAAAGTTAATAATCTGAATTGCCTTTGATGGTACTTATGGATTTCTAAATAGATTAATTAGTTTTACAAAATTACGTAACACGAAAAATAATAGTATCTGATGTTAGATGACGTGTTTCTGATATTTCAGTACGTAAGTTATAGTTGTAGATCAAGTTGGAAGTCAGATTTTTCCTTGAAGCGTATTTTTGGAGATCGCAGGCTAAAATATCAAATATAGGGATAACTGCTTTTGATATGCTGTAGAAAATATTTTATGGAGGACATCAAAAAATGCTTAGAATGATTTTTCCCGTCGTCGTAAGATGCCCCAAAGCAAAACTTATGTTCGTGTTAACAGGACATAGCTTCGAAAGACACAAATGCTGTCATGAGTCAGAAGACGACCTACTGAATGTACAGTACGTAGCAAGCGCTTTCGAAAAAAGGAAATGAATTTCTGCTCCTGTTGAGCTACAGTATTATTGTGCTTGGCGAACTTACACAAAAGACAAATATTCGTCTACCAGTCTCTGATCCGATGTCTCCAACTGCATAATATTGTAAAACTCATTGATCACGTACCTCCTCACTTCTTCTCTACTTCTTCTCACAACCCGAAGGATGCGAAATAGACTTCCTAGAAAGCGCACTTCGAAATCGACTCTTTCTTCGGAAGGTTTGTCAATGAGACTGATGCTACGCAACGGTGCTATCGCTTTTGTGAGCGAACTCATTGTTGGTAATATCACGAAGACAAGCATCTGATATATTCGTTGACAATCTGAGTCTGCTTAATGTAAACCGAACAGATTGATCATGATCAAGAGGCAGTCTGTGATGGAAATAGTCGGAAACGATCAGAATGAAGGAGCTGCCAGGGGTTCAGAGAGCCCCGTTACAGTCGCATGTACTTCTTTCCCGTCCTTCATGAGTAAATCATTTAGGGTTTGTGGAATAATGATTGGCTTTGTTTCAAACGTGTATTCTGTTTATTTCCTTTTCCGATGGTGTAGCAAAAAACAAAATTGGGAGTGGATTGAAGATTTCTTTGATAGGGAGCACGTAGCGAGTTATGTTGGATGATTAGTGAGGGACTGATGTGGGTCAGGGAAGAGATTAGAAACCCGTGCTGCTCACCTTATATATTAATGACCTTGCAGATAATTTTAACATTAGCTTCGGACCTTCCGAAAATGATGTAGCTAACTCCTTTTGAAAAAAACTGCACAACTTTTCAGTTATATCTTCATAAAATGTCTATGTGGTGCAAAGATTTGCATGCTGCTTCAAATGTTAAAAAACTCAAATTTTGCACATGACTGAAAGCAGAAATATTTTATCCTATCACTAGAATAACAGAGTGACCAAACTGCACCGAAGCAAATATGGAAAATGCCTGGCAGTAACACTTTGTTTAGATATGAAATGAAATGATCACACAAGCTCAGTCGTAGGCACATCAGATGGATTACATCGACTCGTTGGAAGGATACTAGGGAAACTCATGGAGACCACTGCTGCAAAATACGGGACGTGTACCATACGGGACCAAAGGGGATTCTTAACGTATACATAGAAGGGTAGCACAAACTTTTACTATTTTGTATGACCAAGGGGAGAGAGTTACAAAAATGCTGAAAAATGTATGAACGCTTCTACATCTACATCTACATTTATACTCCGCAAGCCACCCAACGGTGTGTGGCCGAGGGCACTGTCATTACCTCCCCTTACCTCATCCAGAGACGCACCCTCTCGAAACCTGGACAGCAAACTACACCCCTATGCAGAGCGCCTCTCTTCAAGATTCTGCCACTTGAATTAGCTACACATCTCCGTAATGCTATCACGCTTACCAAATAATCCTGTGACGAAACACGCCGCTCTGCTTTGGATCTTCTCTATCTCCTCTGTCAACCCGATCTGGTACGGATCCCACACTGATGAGCAATACTCAAGTATAGGCCGAACGAGTGTTTTGTAAGCCACCTCCTTTGTTGATGGACTACATTTTCTAACGACTCTCCAGAAGTAACTGCTACCAGTGTTTGTTCCGCTATCATATAACCATACAGTAAAGGATCCTTCTTTCTATGTATTCGCAATACATTATATTTATCTATGTTAAGGGTCAGTTGCCACTCCCTGCACCAAGTGCCTATCTGCTGCAAATCTTCCTCCATTTCGCTGCACTTTTCTAATGCTGCAACTTCTCTGTATACTACAGCATCACCCGGGAAAAGCCGCGTGGATCTTCCGACACTATCTACTAGGTCATTTATATATATTGTGAAAAGCAATTGTCCCATGACACTCCCTTGTGGTACGCCAGAGTTTACTTTAATGTCTGTAGACGTCTCTCCATTGAGAACAACATGCTGTGTTCTGTTTGCTAAAAACTCTTCAATCCAGCCACACAGCTGGTCTGATATTCCGTAGGCTCTTACTTTGTTTATCAGGCGACAGAGTGGAACTGTATCGAATGCCTTCCGGAAGTCAAGGAAAATGGCATCTACTTGGGAGCCTGTATCTAATATTTTATGGGTCTCATGAACAAATAAAGCGAGTTGGGTCTCCCACGATCGCTGTTTCCGGAATCCATGTTGATTCCTACCGAGTAGATTCTGGGTTTCCAGAAATGACATGATACGCGAGCAAAAAACATGTTCTAAAATGCTACAACAGATCGATGTCAGAGATATAGGGGATATAGTTTTGCGCATTTGTTCGACGACCCTTCTTGAAAACTGGGACTACCTGTGCTGTTTTCCAATCATTTGGAACCTTCCGCTCCTCCAGAGATTTGCTGTACACGGCTGTTAGAAGGGGATAAAGTTCTTTCGCGTACTCTGTATAGAATCGAACTGGTATCCCGGTAGGTCCAATGGACTTTCCTCTGTTGAGTGATTTTAGTTGCTTTCCTATTCCTTGGACACTTATTGCGATCTCAGCCATTTTTTCGGTCGTGCGAGGATTTAGAGAAGGAACTGCAGCGCGGGCATCCTCTGTGAAACAACTTTGGAAAAAGGTGTTTAGTATTTCAGCTTTACGAGTGTCTTCCACTGTTTCAATGCCATCATCATCCCAGAGTGTCTGGATATGCTGTTTCGATCCACTTACTGATTTAACGTAAGACCAGAACTTCCTAAGATTTTCTGTCAAGTCGGTGAGTGATGTACACTGAGGCGCCAAAGACTCTGATATAAGCATGCGTATTCAAATACAGAGATATGTAAAAAGGCAGAATATGGAGCTGCAGTCGGCAACGCCTTTGTAAAACAAGTGTCTGGCACAGTTGTTACATCTGTTACTGCTGCTACAATGGCAGGTTATCAAGATTTAACTGAGTTTCAATGTGCTGTTGTAGTCGGCGCACGAGTGATGGGACACAACTTCTTCGAGCTAACGGTGAGGTGGGAGTATTCCCGTACGACCAATTCACGAGTGTACCGTCAATATCAGGAATCAGATAAAACACCAAATCTCCGACATCGCTGCGGCCGGAAAAAGATCCTGCAAGAACTGTACCAAGGACGACTAAGAGAATCGTTCAACGGGACAGAAGAGCAACCTTTCCGCAGATTGCTGCAGCTTTCAACGCAGGGCCATCAACTAGCGACAGCGTGCGAGCGATTCAACGAAACATTATCGAGATGGGTTTTTGGAGTGGAAGAGCCACTCGTGTGCCTTTGATGACTAAACGACATAAAGCTTTACGCCACACCTTGGCCCGTCCACACCAATATTGGACTGTTGATGACTGGAAACATGTTGCCTGGTCCGACGAGTCTCGTTTTAAATTGTAACGAGCGGATGGACGTGTACGCGTATGAAGACAACCTCATGAATCCACGGACCCTGCATGTCAGCAAGGGAATGTTCAAGCTGGTGGAGGCTCTGTAAAGGTGCAGGGCATGTGCAGTTGGAATGATATGGGATCTTGTAGGTCTAGATACCACTCTGACAGGAGACACGTACGTAAGCACCCTGTCTGATCAGCTGCAGTCATTCATGTTCACTGTGCATTCTGACGGACATGGGCAGTTCCAGCAGGACAATGCGACAGGACAATTCGACACCCCAGACGTCCAGAATTGCTACAGATTGGCTCCAGGAACACTCTTCTGAGTTTAAACACTTCCGCTGGCCACCAAACTCCCCACACATGAACATTATTGAGCGTATCTTGGAGAGCTAAACCCGTCGTATTCCTACAGGTTTATGGATAGTCCTGCAGAATTCATGGCGTCAGTTCCCTCCAGCACTACTTCAGTCATTAGTCGAGTCCACGTCACTTCGTTTTGCGGCAGTTTGGCGAGCTAGTGGACCACTACACGATATAAGGCAGGTGTATCAGTTTCTTTGGTTCTCAAGTGTGTTAATCATATATGGCTGAAGTTTCTGATACGTATTTAGCTCCACATTTATCTACTATAATACTGTATACTGAAGCAATGAATTAAAATTTATAGCAGGTACGGCATTCGAAACCAGATCTCCTCCTTACTAGGCAGTTGAACTTTTTTTCACTTTATTTTGTTCGTTATTGATCGTTGCATATGTTGAGGGCGGACTTCCAATGACACCCATTCAAGTTCGTCGTTGATCCATTCACTCTGTTTTTTATTATTATTATTATTACAGATGTCAGATACTGTGCCGGCAACTGCAGACTCGTCCAGACGCTGCAACAGCTGCATGGATCACACTTCTAAGGCTCCCTCCCCCAAAAGAGATTCCATCTCATGTGTCAGCCCTTTGCAAGTGCCTTTCTAAATTCACATAAGTATTGCTGAGGTTTAATCGAACCTGTACGTCAGACGTAGGTAATATTGTAATTATATACAGTTGATGATCCTGAGATAATTTGAGTCTCACCTTTATCTAGTATATAACAACGTCTCAGGAATATCAACTTTATGTGCTTTATACACGAGCTACGTTTGAGGTACATACACGATTAACCCCATTTCGCTCATTGCTACGGTGCTATTGCTATATTGGAAAGCTTCGACGACACTGATGCAAGTTTAGAAGGGGAATTGGAATGGGCTGAGGCATGAAGTGGAATTTTATCGGGGATGGAGAAGTACAAAGGTACTGTGTGCAGGTGTGTCAGGTGTAGTGCATGTGTGGTATATTGCCAGGCGCAATTTCTTTGTGAACTCAAGACCTGAGTTTAAAACCTGGTGCTGGTACATATTTTAATTCATTGCGTCGGCCTACATCATTATCGTAGATATAGGTGACTCTCAATATCTCTCACAAGGGAAGCATTACATAGCATCCATTTCAGATATAGTGGTTAGGTGGCCAGTGGATAACCTGTCAGAAACTGAACACATACCAAGAATGAAATCAGGATGAAGATGTACCAAACTATGGAAAACGAAGCAAAATAGGCACAGTGAACCGTTCAAGCTCAAGACGTACAACATCGACAGAATTTCATGTGCCACGGTGTCATGGTTATGTGGCTATGGTGTTGGACTGTGAAGGAGGAGTGCTGTGTTCAAATTTCTCTCGCGCCCAATTATTTTCTTTCTTTCATAGTATGTTGAACTGTCTGTCCGATCATTAACGTATCTGTTAGCTGTATTTAAATTTGTGTCTTTGTCGTGCTTAACGTCCGTTTGCAACAGAGACGTGTTACAAAGGGACCTCCAGACATACGTACCTCCCATTTTTTCAATGCAAGTACGGCATGTTACGACTCTTGCGTTCCGTTTTGAAAGTTTCGACTCTCGAATTCCTTGTAACACCATTTATTTGTTGCATTCAGATCTGTGAGAGGTCTAAGCGGCATCTCGCCTACTCTCACTACTCATCACATTTACTTGCGACAGTAATATATTCTTACCACATGACTCATGTTCTATAACCAGTGTATAGTACGACAATTGCCTAGACTTCAGGAGAAGAACAGACACGTCAGTGGCCAGACGGGCAGTACATATATTTGTGAAAAACATTGTGCACGAGGGAGATTTGAACACGGATTTTCTACTTCGCAGGCCATCACTGTGACCACATAACCACAACGCTGTGCCTCGCAACTTGCTCGATGTTGCTCATCTTCTGCTTGTCAGTTCACTTTTTCTATTTCGCTTCTTTTTTCACAGTTCAGTACTCCTTCTTCGTATTTTTATACTTGATCTGTCATCCGCTGGACCAGTTTACCGTAGAACATGAGGGTGGGAGTCTCTCTTGTCAGGAACGTCAACTGTAAATATAAATATATTGCAAATCTTGTCAAGAATCTATAATTGTCTGCTCCAGTTCTACAACTTTGCAACCAGATTTCTGTACGCTTCACATTTGAACTAACCCCAGACAAAAGCACCCAGCCGATTGAGATAAGGTAATCTTGCGGGCCTAGGTAGAGGCTCCATTCCATTTATCCAGTGCCCTAACAACCATATATCACTTTCCAGAACCTTTAATCACACACAATTATAGGGAAATAATTTCTACTGAAGTCAGTGGCAGCTCATAACCACCCACAGGTATTTATCCGCCAACGGCTCTTGGCGGACCCATGTATACTGCAAATATTTTTGTTCCATTGTTGTATGCTTTCATCTGTGTCAGTTCTCTTTATTAATTGCGAATAGAGTTGGGTAACCGCCGTAGGCTGTTGTAGACTATCACAAGTAACCGCAGACTACGGTAGAGTTCTTAGAATCTTTGGTAAGTTAATGTTGTATCTGCATTACCTCTGGTTTTGGACTGTTGCATACCTATCGGACATTACCTTCTAATGATCGTTTTCTTTACGTATGCAGTCAGTGTCTTACTACAGTCCTCTATAAACCGGAAGCAGTATACCGTTTACAAACTGAATGAGTATATGCAAAGGAACATTTTTGTTCCAAACAATTATTCTCTTGTCTGTTGCTTAAGAAAAAACAGAATTTACAATAAACTGAAATTTTCATTGCTTACTTCTGGTTTTATTCGAAAATTGTTGATTTATAAGGTGAAACAGAGGGAATTTCTAGTAAATATATAGAAAACAATACAATGCTATCATATAACGCTAGGAAATGGTATTTCCTTAACAAAAAAGTAAAATCAGAAACCACAAAACAAAAATATAACAAACAAGTCGTCAATGCTTGGTCGAATTTATATAAAACATGTTACTGTTATTCATAAACAAGTTTCACATTTATCAATCATAACAAGGAACTTCGGAATTGGAATTGCAGTCTGCGGAATTCCGAAGACTGCAAGAGCTGACAAGTGCGAGAATTATCGCACAATCAACTTAACAGCTCATGCATCCACGTTGCTTACAGGAATAATATACAGAAGAATGGAAAAGAAAGTTGAGGGAGTGTTAGATGACGATCAGTTTCGCTTTAGGAAAAGTAAAGGTACCAGAGAGGCACTTCTGCCGTTGCGCTTGTTATGGAAGCAAGACTGAAGAAAAATCATGACACGTTCATAAGATATGTCGACCTGTAAAAGCATCCGACAGTGTAAAATGGTGAAAGATGTTCGAAATTCTAAGAAACGTAGGTTTAATCCACAAGGAGAAACGGGTAATATGCAGTATCTACAAGAGCCAAGAGGGAATAATAAAACTGGACGACCAATAACGATGTGCTCGGATTAAAAATTGTGTAATACAAGGATGTAGCGATTCTACTCTACTGTTCAACCTCTGCATTGAAAAACCAGTGATGGATACACACTGAAGAATTACAGCAACTGGCACACCTGCCTAATATGGTGTAGGGCTCCCACGAGCACTCAGAACTCCCTTAACTCGTCGCGACATGGACTCGACTAACGACTGAAGTAGTGTTGGAAGGAACTGACACCATGAATACTACAGGGCTGTCCATAAATCCGTAAGAGTACGAGGGGCTGGAGATCTCTTCTGAACAGCAAGTTGCAAGGCGTCCTAAGTACGCTCAATAATGTTCATGAATGGGAAGATTGGTGGCCAGCGGAAGTGTTTAAACTCAGAAGAGAATTCCTGGAGCCACTCTGTAGCAATTCTGAACGTGTGGGGTGTCGTATTGTGCTGCTGGAATTGCCCAAGTCAGTCGGAATGCACAATGAACATGAAGGGAAGCAGGTGATCTGACAGGATGCTTACGAACGTGTCTCCTGTCAGACTCGTATCTAGACGTATCAGCTGTCCGACATCATTCCAACTGCACACGCCCCACACCATTACAGAGCCTCCTCCAGCTTGAACAGTTCCCTGCTCACATGCAGAGGCCATGGATTCCTGAGGTTGTCTCCATATCCGTAAACGCCCATCCGCTCGGTACAATTTGAAACGAGACTCCGCCGACCAGGCAACATGTCTCCAGTCATCAACGTCCAGTGCCGGTGTGGACGGGCCCAGGCGAGGCGTAAGGCTTTGTGTCGTGCAGTCATCAAGGAACACCAGCGGGCCTTCGACGCCGAAAACCCATATCGAAGATGTTTCGTTTAATGGTTCGCACGCTGACATTTGTTTATAGCCCAGCATTGAAAACTGCAGGAGTCTGCGGAATGGCTGAACTCCTGTCACGTTGAACGATTCTCTTCGATCGTCGTTGGTCCGGTTCTTGCAGGATCTTCTTCCGGCCGCATCGATGTCGGAGATTTGATTTTTTACCGGATTCCTGATAGTGACGGTACACCCGCGAAAAGGTGGCACGATGAAATTTCCACTTTCTCGCTACCTCGGAGATGCTGTGTCCCATCGCTCGTGCGCCGACTACAACATCACGTTCTAACTCACATAAATCTTGATAAAATTCCATTGTAGCAGCAGTAACCGATCTAACAACTGCGCCAGACACTTGTCTTGTATATGCGTTGTCCACTGTGACGCCATATTCTGCCTCTTTACAAATCTCTGTATTTGATTAAGCATGCCAGTACCAGTTTCTTTGGCGCTTCAATGTAAAAGGTTCAGGAGTGGAATTAAAATTCAAGGTGAAAGTATATCAGTGATACGATTTTCTGATGACATTGCTATCCTCAGCGAAACCGAAGAGGAATTTCACGATCGGCTGAATGGAATGAATAGTCTAATGAGTACAGAATATGGACTGAGAGTAATTCGAAGAAAGGCGTAAGTAATGAGAAGTAGCAGAAATGAGCACAGCAAGAAATTTAACACCAGGATCGATGGTCACGTAGTAGCTGAAGTTAAGGAATCCTACTACCTAAGCTGCAAAATAATCAGTTACGGACGGAACAAGGGGGACATCAAAAGCACACTAGCACTGCCAAAAAGGGCATTCTTGGCCAAGAGAAGTCTCCTAGTATAGAACCTTAGCCTTAATTTGAGGAAGAAATTCCTGAGAATGTACATCTGGAGCACAACGTCGTATGGCAGTGGAACAGGGACTGTGGCAAAACCGAGACAGAAGAGAGTCGGAGCATTTGATATGTGATGTTATAGATGAACGCTGAAAATTAGGTGGACCGACATGGTAATGAATGAGGAGGTTCTGCGCAGAAGCGGAGAGGATGGGAATACGTGAAGAACACTGAAAAAAAGAAGGGACAGGACGATAGGACATCTGTTAAAACATCACCGAATCACTTCCTTGGTGCTAGAGGGAGTTGTAGAGAGAAAAAACTATAGAGGAAGACAGAGACTGGAATACACCCAGCAAATAATTGAGATGTAGGTTGCAAGTGCTACTCTGAGATGAAGAGGTTGGCACACGAGTCCAATTCATGGTGGCCCACATCAAACGAGGCAGAAGACTCACGAATCAAAAATGTAAAAAAAAGCGTTGGATGCAGACACCCATTATAGTTGGTTTACTTTAGCATATGAAATGTACAAAAAAATCATCGTTTTCAATGTACATCAGTTGTCACACTTTATTTAACTTCAATGCATGCTAACCCAATTTCATGAAGCTTCAAATGGAGAGTACTCATTCTGTAGATTTACATAAAGAAAAATGTTATCGTTTGATGAGTCCAGTGAAACTATGAAGGTGGAACGCAAGATAGACAATCAAAACATGCAGAGTCAGCAAACATAACTTCGATGTGGTGGAAACCAAAAGTGATTACTTCTTCAGCTCTGAACAGTTTAACATCAATTTCATCGAATTGGAAAAAATTAATGATCTAACTACGGCTTGGATGAACATCAGATGCATCCGATTAACCAAACAGAAGCGCCATGTAATACAGTTTACATACCTTCATAACGACGATGTAGTGAGCTTTTAGAAACGGTTTAGAAATAGGCCAAACTTCAGGACATTGCGCTGAACCTCTAGGAGACCAGAGTCCAAGGAAGAAAGACCTTGAGTCAATGCCGTGCTTCATTCCGCCTCTTCACAATGTTTTTTACAAGTACTTACCAACTGCTACACAGATAGGCAGAAACTCCAGGAAAAAGTGTTGTCAAGAGATGGGTGTGATGCCAGAAAATAATATTTAATTATGCAAGGCATTACCTTGTACATGTACATCTGCCAAGAGACAGTTAAGCTGTACAATTTTTATTCCACTTACTTATAATGTTTATATATTTTTAGGCCTGAATTGAGTGCATTTTATTTGAAAATCCAATAAACTACATTTAATATGTGTTATGAGTCAGCTGAATGTCATTTACGACCCTCGATATCTCAGATGACTTTATCTGTGGTTGAACTTTCAAGGTCAATATCTCAAATCATGCAGTTTGTTGTTATTTCTCTCTGGGATAGTAACCTCCATATAGCAGAGGTTTCTTTTCGTACGAGCGCTATTCGAAGACTGCTGTGACTGTAATGACACATTGTGCCCTTGTTTGATGTGGACCAGACCCCGAACACCATCAGTCTGGCCCTAAGTAACGACTCAGACATTAATGGTATATGATCAGCCATAATTATTGAACGCCTCCCACAACTAGTGATTTGCACAACGAATAGAAGAAAAAGTAAGAGATTTATTCGGTTAACGCATAAAGAGTCTGTTGGGTGGTTTCTTTTTCAGTCTTTAATATCAATTTCAGAAACCATTTCTGGCCTGGATCGGTCTGTTAATGCGTCAGGATTGGCCAGGAGGGGGAAGCAGCAGGCACCCGTAGAGGTGAAGAATAAAACATAGTTTAACCTGTGTGAAGTTTTAATGTCGTAGAAAGGAAAGGCAGGCCTGGAGAAGCCGCCGAGACTGAATGGGCGCCAGCCCAAGAGAAAGGAAGGAAGGCGTCTAAACGGTTTTGAAGCTGCTAGCAGAAGAGAGCGAACGGTGTGTCCGTTCCCGGCAGCTGGCCGCGGTTCCACCCCCACGTGACCACCCCTAAGCCTCCGTATTGGTCGGTCAGGTCGTAAGACGCGCAGTTCGGTAGCGTTACCTCGTCAGCAACACGTGAATTTAGGTGCTGATGGTTCAACACGTGAGTTTCAGGGTGGTTCTGTCCAGTTCTTTGCAAAGTGACTGAGACACTGCAACTTACCGCCAGGCAGAAGGCACTGACGAACATGAAGTGAAAAAACAAAAATCAAATTTTTATATTAATAAACCCATTCAGTAACTGCCTCCTACTGTACAGGTCTCTTTGACCGCTATTAATGAACACTAAGTTACACGTTCTCCTATAAATGACCACTGTGGAAGGTAGAACCTCCGACAACGCTGTATTGAGTCAGCTGTGCTGTTCACGAATTTTCTGCAAGTATGATGCAAGATCTCTTCATTGCTGGAGCATGGTAAGTAGTAACTCATTCTCTCGCAGTATCTGTTCACGAATTCCGATTCTGATTTGTCGTCGTTCACCAGCACGAATTCATTACAGATATTCGTAAGGAAGTAGCTACACACAACACGAATTTAATTAACGCTTTTGCTATGTCTCTTATTCGTAAAAGCTGGGCATAAACAAATATCTTTTGATAATTTTCTTCTAAAGTTGGATGTACTGTACTATAAATAAAACACATTACAGTTCTGTATTATAAGTCCCTTTGAGTATCTACTTTTTCGGAATGGAACACACTGAGTCATTCTACATGGATTCCTACGGAAAAAAAAGTGTTCCGCTTAACGAGTGTCGGTTAAGAGTAAAATTCAAGAACGAATCATGCTCATCAAGCGAAGTAGCGCTGTGCAGGGTAAATCTTAAGGTCAAGGTCAAACAATAAGCAGTTCACTGGGTTATGACTACTACAGTGCCACTCAGTGTCTCGCGTATCAGGCATCAAGAAAACTTAGACAGACTATAGCTCTTGGCCCTTGGGACTTTGTTTGGCTCTGAGCACTATGGGACTCAACTGCTGAGGTCATTAGTCCCCTAGAACTTAGAACTAGTTAAACGTAACTAACCTAAGGACATCACAAACATCCATGCCCGAGGCAGGATTCGAACCTGCGACTGTAGCGGTCTTGCGGTTCCAGACTGCAGCGCCTTTAACCGCACGGCCACTTCGGCCAGCTGGGACTTTGTGAAACAGCCAGTATGGCCCTTGGGCTAAAATGTTTGGAGACCCCTGATGTCGACTAATAATGCTGGTGTTCAAGAATTTACTATTTGTGATTGGAAGCAACTGTTCATGATATGCTTTTTGGCAATGTTTTGAGTACTTCTTACATTTTGGCAATCTCCCACTTAGTATTTTATATCGCCTTACATATTCCCTTGCTACATATTTTTCATTTTCGGTGAGAGTGCCACAATCATAGAAGAAATGCATTTGCTATTGTTGAGAATGCCACTAGTTGACGTGTTTGTGGCCAATATTTTAACCAGACCACGTAAGGTCCAACTCTCTGTAATCTGATACCTCTAAACGAACCTATCGCATTCATCTACTGCATGGGAACGGTCTGTTGTCAACAAAGCAACCACAACGAACTTACATTGTTTTGTCAACAGATGGTTGCACTCGTACTTTATGGTCGATAAAGTAACCACAAAGCAGTCTCAGCTTTCAGCCGAAGCAATGTGTCGTAACTTTCCTGGTAAGTCTTCACGTTTACAGGTATTAGCCGAGTTACTATGTTTGTATAGTATAATATCGATATAGTGACTATAAACTATCTCCATTTCCACTGCATCTCGTACAAACTGCTGCGAAATGAATTTTTTTGTCTCGTGTGTGCAAGAAGACGTACATAATCTCAATTTTCCTTGAGTTTACGAAAGTTCAGTTGTAAACATATGTGTCTGGACAAGGTATATAGTGTTATTATGGTACCTCAGTATTTTCTTGAAACTTTTATCAAACAGTTTCTGAAATGTAGCATTGCGCTCACATGCTATAGGCAGTTTTACACATACTGACTTACTATCGCAAGGTAAATTTTCTGTGAGCAGTGAGTTATACCGGAACATGGGGAGCCGACGGAGACGTTTTCAGTGCATCATTTACTTCAAATTTTACTGGTTATTTACATTTACAAAATTAAATCGACTTATTTTGATACTACAGTGTAATATACACATGCAAATGATTATCTGACTCCTGTTTCACTGCATGTAGTGCAAAACACTGTGAGATGAGATTTTTGTCTCGTGTTGGCAAAAATGCGTACATAATGATAATTTCCCTCGACTTTATCTTAATATTTCAGGTGCAAAGAAATACCTCTGCACAGGTTATTTTGTGTTGTGTTGGTACCTCAGAGTTTACTTGATATATGATCTATACATGATTTACGTGATATATGATTTACTTAATATATGATATACTTCATTAGTTTACATGATATAGTTTCAGAATTATAGAATTGCATTCAGTAAATAGTTTTAAACTGCGTCCGTGCTTCTATATCGTATTTTTATATTCTCGTACAAAAATGAGTGTCCTAACATAAAAAATATTTTTTATACAGTTTAAATCAAAACATCTTGGAGAAAATCAGGCTTGAGCACTTCTGAGAAAGAACAGCTTCTCTTAGGAGATGGGTTTGACGACACTGACACGAGTTCTTAGTATGGAGGAAACACAGAAGAATGGCACGTTCTGGCAGTTACTTCCAGAGGACAAAGTTGAGTCAAAAAATGTAGAAGTATTGCTATATATTTCTATTCCACAATCAGAGTCTAAAATTTCTAATACGCCGCGTCAGCTGAAGTTTTCTAAACAGACAACGAACCCAGTATATTTCTCCACTATTTTTGGTACCGTTTGGTCTCGAACTGACTGTGTGTCTGCATTCGCCTCTAGGCGTAGGTGGATGAAAGCGGTCTGTAACTTCATTGATGCAGCAATGTATATATACTTTACAAGGAGACTTGCGTTCTTGCGGGGAGTACTAAAACTCTGCCATATCCAATACTTAGAAATATCCTGGCGATGAGCTGATTGAAAATTTCTGCTCAAAACCGTAAATGGAACCGAAACCCAGGCCACAAATAGTAATTAGTAGATCAAAATTTCAGAAAAGCGCTGCATGATTCCAAGAGATACTGCTCAGAAATGTGACCGTGTATATGCCTACAGCAGGTACATCAGGTGGTGTGCATTTCGCAGCTCACGAACCAAACCTAGACGTAGTAAGTTAACAAACATTACTTGCAGTTATGCCCGCACACCCACTGTCGTCGCGACTGCACAGATATCGCTTCACCGTTTCCCCCCGGCAGCGAAGCTGATCTCAAAAGTTTGTGTATATATTGTCCCGGCTAGTTAAGAACCATTCCCTGCCGTGTGCGTCGGGCATAAAACATCTCTGAATCACGTTGTGAATCTAATTGTGTGAGCTAGCAGTTGAAATTTGCTCATACGCTTTCAACCACAACGGACACAAAGACAGTGATTTTATTACTCGGGAATAACATAGCAATCGGGTTCAACTCTATTTTTTTCTAATTTTTATTTCCCATATAATTTGATTTAGTTTCCTTCCTAGTCAATATGCCTTCGTTAAATCCTATTATCTGTTTATATCAAGTTTATCAGCTTTTCTCGATAACTCTTCAATATTCACAGATATAATTGTCTATGTTCTAGCTGATTTTTGGGATTTAGAAAACACAGAGAAAGTTTCGTATATATTCTGTTTTATTGACACAATTTGCTTCTTAAATTAAATAGATCGCACTGGGGAATCAATGAAGAAGGAGTTGATCCTATTGTGTCCCGTTTCGATATAATAACAGTCAGTTCCTATGACCAAAGATACGATTTCCCATGAAACTGTCCTTATTATTAATATCTGATAAAACATAAATAAGTTTCTGGCTTTACAATGTCTAAGCTTCTTAATTCTCACGACACGATGTTAATTATAGGTTCGATTTCTTTCAATGTCTGTTCAGCACAAATTTAGTCTTTCACCGGGACTATATCTCACGTCTCCTTTATTATCAAAATCGCCTCCACAACGATCGGCAAAGTCATTAGTATAATAAGGTCCAACTATTTTCTGTCCCAATATCTCAAAATAATCTATTATCCACCACTCCAATGTCTAATCCAGTTATCGGAATGACATTTAATAAGGCTTATACTCCCTAACTTCCGGCTACCACGGAAGACTGCGAACATGCGCCACTGAAAACAAAGACGCAAGCGAGATAGCAATGCTGCGCATTGGTTCACATATTGTATTCAAAACAAAATGCAACTCTTTTATGTCTTCCTTGGATTCCCTTTGTACTACTTTGCATTACTCTATTTCAAGTATCTACTCTTTGTAAAATTTACTTAACTATTACTTCGAAACACAACTACCGTTTTATGGCTCTTGGGTCATTCCATATTACATAATTTTAATCACATATTCGTGTCTAAATACCCACTCTCTAAAGAGCGGTTACACAGTGCAGTTTTGAGCAAATAACGCTTTGGACACTTGCACCAGCAGAATTAAGCAACAGAACAAACCTGGCTTATGACTTATTGTTTAATGTATGGGTCTTTTGTATCTATTTTTATATACACATATAAAGTACCAGATGATAACGACCAATAAAGCTTTAGTTTCTTCTGTTTACTGCTATCTTAATGAAAGACCCCATTTTTGCAATGTTGTTAAATTATCGACCACTAAAATAGCACTTCCAGAGAATGGATTGTGGTCGATATTTTGCCACGCATTAAAATTTATAGTCATTAGTACTACAAGATTTTTCAAATCCTACACATGTTTTATGGGACTGGGACTGATTTGTAATCTAACAGAAACTTTTGCCCAATGAACTGCTAACTGACTCGCTTGCATTTTGCCTTGCTCCATGGCGCACAATTGTGACACTGAAACAGTTGCCACGATTCGCAGAATTTGCGTTCCCTTTACACTTACATTAAAATTAACTGCATTTTTAATGGTCCAAATTAGTTCCGGTTACAATTATTTCTGTTTTCAAAGGATCATACCCTATCTTTTTTAGTATCAGTGTCCGCATCTTCAAGAAAACCCATTCTAGTTGGCAAACGAGAATATCATTTCCCTAAAAACTTTCCACTTGACGTTTCATCTAGTGTGTGTCCACTGATCACTACATCTTGTTCCTATAAGTACTTTTTGAATAACGAAACGTAAGCTTTTGAAAGATATAGAGTTAATGTTCCACTCCGAACTAGTTGCAAGCCTGTGACATTATACGCCCGGTATAGTTATCTTTGGGCACTTTTCGGTCAGAAAACGTCACAGACTTTGAAAAGTCATTCATTTTCCTTGATAAATGGTTATGCTCAAGATCAGGAGGATCGAAGCAATGTGCCTTATGTGCCTGACGTTAAAATATACTAGAATTTAGTGGCACATAATTCCAACTTAACATCATCTGACTCTCTGATACTTTTAGAGTTGAAGGTCATCTGATTTCACAACTACATTCATTCTATGTCTAGTAATTCCCATAGGGACCTTAGCTTTGTTCATCTAATTTTTCTCTTTCTGTGTACAGCACATGATTCTTGTCTTTCGGAAGATGTGGACAAATGCTGTGTAACATTATTTGTATGTATGCCCAATCTTGGTTGTTCTAGCCACATATTTCACTTAAACCATTATATTTGTACCAAAATCTCTTGATGCTAGATTGTAGCCACCCATTCTCTCGAATTCCACAATAGTTACCTAATGGCCTTAGTACAGCAAAACTGTATTGAAAGTGATCTTACTGAAATAAATTTCACTGATGGGAAAGCCTTATTCCTTTCATTTGACCTTAATGATCAGATCAACCAGTTACTTTCAGACTTAAATTAGTTTCATAAAAGATGGTGGGATTTAGAAACCAATTATCAGCCACTACTTCTTCTACTATTCCTGGAAATTTCTTATTTGGGAACGTGATAGAACGTATTATAGTAATTCCAGGTGCTGTCTGTCTTTAATGTCCGGTGTCAAATAAATATCGATTTCCTCACACATTTTGCGACTTTGCAGGTATTGTCACTGTTTGACTTGTACCCTCTCTAATAGTTACATGCTGTGCAAAACATATCGCTGTTGGAGCCTCTGCACTAACAAAAAACTATTAGCTTCTGTGTTCGCATCTCCACCACTGAAGTACAATACTCAAAGAGCTTATTGCACACTGTATGTCTACGGCATTTTGATATTATCCTGTATCCAGCTAAGTATATATCCTTAATGTTAATTTTCTTTCAAAATAAATTGTATTTAGCATAGCCTAACGCACCTGGAGAAATATCTTTTGCTTTTTCGGTTTATTTTGTGGTACGAGTAGCTCATCTTTAATAGTATTGTTGTGTGTAGCTGACTATTTGCGCTCTCCAAACGCCAAACTTCAGCTTTTCGATTAACTGCTGCTGCTGTGTCTATAGTTAGTTTGTATCTCTGTTTTTCGGAAATATTTGCCATTTACTGAAATTATTAGAAATCCCTGGGGTTCGGTGACATGTTTCTGTCAAGTAGACTGCGTCTAGAAATTAGTAATGTAAGTAATCTCTTAAAGAAAACATTCATATGAAGGCAACGTTACATGTTGTACAACAATTTGAGGTGCGATGCACCAGTCACGCACATGTATGACTGGCACGGTAGGTTGAACGAATCCCGAGGCAGTAAGGCCTGTTGATCACTCAAAGAAATATACGATTTTCTTCTTAGTGAAAGCAGCATTTTTAGTGACTTTCCTGATTTCATCTTCATTTGTAGATTCAAAGTTACGGTCCAAAAAGTTACTTGTACCTGCAATAATCAGTACACATCCTTCTTCACGAATATCCTTCGCCACGTACTGTAACGTCTAGAAAGAAACAAAAACAACATATTATGTAGTAACGAGAAAATTATATGTATCATATTGTGTTATTGTATAAAATTATGTATTTTTTTATTATTTATTTTTGAGAATATCTGCGTCGGTGAGTAATGAAACCGCCACAGACGATAAATGTCGAACAAAGATTAAAATAAGTAACTAGTATATAATACGTGACGAATAGCAATTTCTTTGTCTTCTTCATCTGGGAGTCGAGCGAGTAAGATATCCTGTGTCGTAGTAGCGAACGCTAGTGTAGCATTCTTTTGTCGAGACTAAGAGATGTACGCCATTACGTGTGAATTCATAAAGGTGTGTAACAATTGAAATATTTAAATGTTTTAATAGAGTTATGTAAATGAAAACTTGCATTATTAATTGTTAAAGCTTGCTTGCCTATTATCCCATCCTGTTGAGACATTTTTCAGTTATATAAATATTATCTGTGGAGCTGAGCTGCGTGGCGAACGAAAGAGCCGCTGCCGCGGCGTATTCAAACGACTTCCAATATAGTCTATCATACCGCAAGGAAGCGGTAAAGTAACAGTAAAATAATATTATTTCTTTTAGCTTCCAGACTTGCAGTGCAGATCAGCAGATTTTATGATGTGTTGCAGGTTGACGCGGGCTGCTGATAGTATATAACTCACAGTACAAATAAGTTAATGTACCGTCAAAATCTACTAGGAATCTTGCTGTGCTCCGTTCTGGTCTGGCAAACTTTATAGTGAAAACGTATTTTTTTAATAGTCTCATGTTCTTGTGCTAGTCGTGGCATTGAATGGTGTTTTACCGAGAAACAAAATCCACTGCAAAATTTTGTTGTTGAACGATCATACGAACTGTAACATCAGTGTTCATAACCAAGTAATTTCAATTTTCAATAACTATAAAGTAGGGAAGATATGTTGATTTTTAGAATGAGTTACAGTCACGAAAAAACGTTCCTTTAATTGTAGGCCAGATACAGAACAATAAGATCTCAATATATATATTTTGCTTTGTTAAAAGGTAATGATGATAAAGAAATTCAAAGCACGGCATTATTAACAGATATTTCGCGGCTCTTTTCGTATATGCGATATTAAAAAAAAACGCGAAAATACCTTGTAACACATGTTACAATGCTGCACCAAAGCTTGACTCAAATGCAGCTGGTACTAAGGGGTGACTCCCCGCAAGTTCTGCATTAATTCATACATTTCCTATCATGTAAATTGCCTGTCAGAAGCACCTTCTCGGCCTTTTCTTCACTCTACAATTATTAACCATGGATTGCCCTTCTCCTTACTTGTCCGACAGTTTCTGAGCTCTTACGGTTGTCTGGATGATGCTGTCTGCAGTCTACAAAGCCCTGAAGCCGTTGGAAAATTTTAGACTAAATGTGGCTCACCTGTATCTTCTCTTAAAAATGTTGCCTGACCTGTCAAATCTGATCACAGTAAACTGGTCACCCCATTCGTAACGACACTGAAGTTAACTCCAGGGCCAACACTCTTCTTCCGCTTGTGCTGCTGCCGGTCTAACTTCGATGTATTTCCTTTCTAACTGGTTACTTCATACGTTCCTATGGAAAATATCCATACGCCGTCTTCTCACTGTCGATTATTTTTCACTTTCACATTAGTATACTGCGTGCAGAAAGTTTTTAACACTCAGTGTCCCGCTGTCGTAATATTACTGCGCTTTCTACAAACGGGAATATTACATTACGTCACGTCAGATACGGCGATTTTCCACGATTTCAAACGCATTTTTACGGCTCTCGAAATCGACTGTTAGATCTGCAGACTTCGTAGATGACAGTAGTGATATCAGTTGCAGAATTCACGGGCTTCAAGATCTTTTTAACTATCTCTTGCTTCATGGGTATTAGGTGACGATAGAGTTCTTTCTGTTTTGTGTGCTCTTATGTTGAGTTGAAATTCAAAATGAGCAGGAAAGAGGAGAAAACTTTAGACAAAATAATTTAGAAAGCCTCTGATGACGAAAACTTAGTATTCGATGACGATTCGAATCACACGTCGTATGAATGTTGTAGTAACTGCGGACTTTTTTGATGATGGGTTTCTGCATATGTTTGTCGCGTATTTTCAAAGATTGTGTTGTCATTCATGGTTCTCCTTCAGTTGTATCAGGAGGTGAACGCCAGAGTAGGGGTCCACTGAATGTAATGTTGCGCAGCACTCGGCCATGAATGCAAAATTTTGCTTTGATCTTCCGTTTCGATGTTTCTGTAGATATAAAGTGGCTGTTAAAGAAACATAATCAGAAATATCTGGGTCTACTTACATATTTGAATAACAGATCTCCTTTTCAGTTTATGTCCTGTACTGATTACAGTTAATTCATATCCATGTCCATATTCAAGACTTAGCCCTAGCAATACCAAAGTATGTGTATTCAAAGTATAAAGTATAATAAACCTAAAATGTGCCTACTACATTTTTGTACACATGAAGTATAACATCAAAAAGTAAAAAACGGAAAGAGATATTTTAGTCAAACTACAGGTAATGGGAGCTGCCTGCTGGACCAGAACTGTAAGTATTAGAAATTAACTATGCAAGAAAAAACCACAATTAAACACGTTTTAAGGTGTTTTATTTAAATCAAAACAGACTGGCTTGTGAAACTCCGCTCACAGGGCAGTTTCAAGTAGCTGTGGTGTTAACGAAATAATCGGAGGGTAATTAGGGTCAGGGTGTTCACAATGAAGAATATAATCACAAAGAGTTGAATCTATGCCCGTCGGCAGCTGTCTGTCGTCCGTATTCTTCTTCAGATACAGAAATCTTCTCATTGCCTCAGGAACAGGAGCGAGTCTTCTCTTCATTCGTGTGACGAACCCGGGTCTCTCTGCCAAACCATGGTTTCGCCGGTAATCTCTCTTGTTCCGATACATGTCGAGTAGACTCTCCATTAAACGCCCAATCCACGATGTGGGTGGCGGGTTCTCCTGTGAATGAGAAAAAGAATTATTTTTATTACGCCACTTCCTTGAGCAACACTATATCTACTACTTAAGGTACTGCAGCCTACAAACATTCTGTAACAGGGCAATGACTAGGACTTTTGCAAGTAATCAAAATAACAGAAATATAATATGGAAGCTGGTGTAGACATAAATGAATCTTCATAATGACAATATCACCACTCCCCGAACTTTCCACCCAAATGAATTAACACAAGTGTTGCAGTCATCGTTATTTCCTTACACAAAAATATGCATATTCTGGTTTTGGATCAATCTAATGACCATCATAACAACCGGTACTGGTTACTGAACTTATTACACAAATTTGAGACCAATAAATGTTTTCGTTTCCACCTTTCTATAAAAAATGTATTGCGTTTGCCATTAAGATGAACTAGTAACGCCTCATCATCACATCGTAGTGTTTTACAGAATTTTGGTGTAGTTTACAGGGGACACAGTGGGTGAATGAATGAATTACACCTACATTTACATATATATTTATTACAAGTATCTTACGCAAAAAGATAATAATAAAAGGAAGAAAGCTACGTTTGAGTTGCTAATGTAATGCTGTATTTGTAACAGCCACATGGCTAACATACCATTGCTTGTATCTCAGCTCTGAGCTGTGCCATCGCAATCTGCACTTCCTGCGACGGTGTCTCCCAGATGACCTTCCGTCTGCGTGGTCTGTTGGCAAAGACCTGCAGACGACTGGGTGGAACAGGAACTCCGGGCGGGTAGTAAGAGCCAGAGACTTCCTCCTCATCTTCGACACCAGGCAAGTCAAAATGCACAATTCTTGGTCTTGGACCAAACTGTGGAAAGAAATTGTCACGTCAATAAACGTGTCTGCATAACATCATTGGAATTTATTTCTATCCTAATTCTTGAACACTCTGGCTGTAATTATTACTGACGTTGTACAAAGTGGGCTGTGCTGCTTACATGCACTGCCTGAAACGCTTGTTTATCAGCAGCGGCCTCTTCACTGCCAGCGGTGGTGGACGCCGCATTCTTCTCCTTTGGCTCTGGTCGAGGTGGCCGAAGGCGGCGCAGAGGCGCAGGTGTTGGCGGCTCATCGACCAGCCTGGGTTTCCCCTGGCAGGCAGGTGGCGAACTGAACCGTGAGAACATCTGGAAACGTAAAACAAGCAGTCTTTAGTGGCTGCAGTGTTGGCTGAGGTGAAAATGGTCATGTCAAGTCCAGCTTATTGTCAAGAAGGATTGACTTAAACCATCATTTCGGTCTCATACTGCACTTTGCACAGTATGGAACACACTCCAGCCCTTGTCATAACCATACAAAAAATTAACATTAAGGAATACCGTTTCTTAGACTGAAACTACAATCAAACTGAACAGGAAACCGGTTGATCACTAAAAAACTATAAATATTTGTAACACGGTAACTGAAGTTACTAAACGTTTTAACTGAACACTATCACGAATTCACACTCACTCGGCACTGTACAATTAATTACTTTTCGTAAAAAATTTGCTATCAAGTCAAATCTGTCTAACTTGCAAAATTTTTAAGTAGGTTGGAGCATTCATAAGTGTATTAGTGGTGAAGTCCACCTTTTCTGTTAATTGAAATTATTGAGCCTAATTTCATTTTGTTTGTACAAACAGTTTATGTAAACCTTCTGACATTATAAGGACAAATCGTTTTCTCCCCTGGTTCAATGGTTTGTACTCATAATTCCAGACTAATTTTCTGCACTACGAGCACTGCAATGCAGCCGCTCATCAAACAGAGAAGCTAATCGATAATGTAGACTGTAGAATGTAGAGATGATGGTAGCTAGCGAGGAATAATCTCACTACGCAATCGACTATCTTTATCTCTGTTTCACTACTGATAGTGAAACAGAGATAAAGATAGTCGATTGCGTTGCTCAACAATGTCTGTCACTCAATATTCAAGTTAGAAGAACGTCTGATTTAATTAATTTATGGTTGGAATTGATATGTAAACATTGGAAGTAATAATAAATCAGTGTATTACTTCCGAAAGTGACCAGTCTTTCGAACTATTTCCGTCATCTCATCTAATCCAGCACACCAAACAAAACCACTCGAATGCAGAAATTTACACAACGGGACACTACATTACGAAGTATGGGGACCACAATTGGAAAAAGTATCTGAAATAAAAATCTTCACATTCAGATAACGCTTTAGATCTATGTATGTGGAAACGATTTTATAAAAACGGTAGTCACGTTCAGTGTTCGATTATGTCATGCATAAGGAAATCAGAAGCACAATGAGCATTGTAGTTAGTCAGCATATCTAATGTTCATGTACAACAACAAGCAAAATCAGTTATAGACTTTATGTTCATTAAAGGCATAATCGCATTCCAAATCAAAATAGCCTCCATATTTGTGATGCAGATCTAAAGTTTGTTACGGTTTTTCAATGAAAATAACAAGAGCTGAACCCCCACTGCCTCCTTCGTGCCAGAGTTTGACTTTATGAAACGTCCCCTTTGAACAATTATACACGACTGTGCTTATACTGACACACAATATTTTTAGCGCAACGCAATCTGACTTTCAAAAATCCCTACAAAAGAATGGCCCTGACTAACATTAAACTATACCTTTCACAAATCACTAAATCACTTACCTCACAATAATCTTCGTTTCTCCCACTACTGCAATACAGCAAGCGCCACTACTGCCAGCTAAATAAAAGATTCAAACTACTAAAGGCACTAACTACTGATAGGGATAGTTAGCAAATGAAAGATATTAATAGAGAACAAACAATGTATTTACCTTGATATCATCATATATAAATATAGCAGTTCATGACAAATTACAAATCTCCGCCATCTCTCTCCCCACATCCACCACTGCTGGCGGCTCACCTCCAACTGCGCAATGCTACGCGCTGTTCACATCCAGCTGCCGCTGCCCAACACTACAATGGCAGACAACAATGCAAACTAGCCACAGACTGCACACAGCACAGCCAGTGATTTTCATATTGAGCGCTACGTAATGTTGCCAATAAGAAAACATAAACAGCCTACTTACATAGAGAAAACATAAACAGCCTACTTATATAGCGAAAACACAAACAGCCTACTTACATAGAGAAAACATAAACAGCCTACTTACATAGAGAAAACATAAACAGCCTACTTACATAGAGAAAACATAAACAGCCTACTTACATAGCCCCCATGCTCCCCACAAAAAATTTTACAAATTTTTTTTTGGGCAGTGGCCAATAATGATTTGATAAAATTTTTCATAATTACAATAACAAAGAAATCAAATGCACACACTTATTGATATTATGTTGGTCAAAAGCTCAAATTTTCTCACAGTCCATAAAGACAGTCCTGATCATTCATTACGGTAAAATAGTGTTTTTCTCAAAGTCTGAGCAGTAGAAGAAAATGCACGCGGAAGTAGTGGATTTCCATGCAGTCTTGAAGAAGTAGTGTTGCCCTTCCAACGGAAAGACAGTTCTGACTCTCGACATGCTGACAGGTAATGGGCCACAACAGAGCAAACCCACTGCAGAGTCAGTCGAAGTTTTGATGAATATTGGTAGGTAGGTCATCACAGAGCAGACCCACTGTAGTCCTGGTAGAGATTACGGTATTGGTGGGCCACCAGAGGTGCAGACCCACTGCAGTCCTTGTAGAAATAATGGTATTGATGGATCATCAAAGATGTAGACCCACTGTAGTCCTTGAAGAGATGGCCAGCAGCCATCTGTTGTGACTGTGCTGGTGCACAATCACCACTGAAGAGTCTTGCGGACAATATAGCAAGTCCATAAACCACCACTTGTGCACTCACAAAGTTTTTGAAATTGTCCTTAGAACCAGCAATGCTGTTATCCAGTCCCTTGCTGAATTATTAACACACGTGCAAACACTAACAGTCCCTACTTCTCACATATTGTCCATATACTATGACCAACAGAAACGTGTGCAGTGTAATGTAACTAACAAGTTAATAATATCATGAACTGGTGACAATTACAATTTTATAACATAAGAATACAATTACAAAGGTACAAAATACATCATTAAAACATAATAATACAGAGAACATTTGTAGTACAAGCTTTACAAAAGAATCGAAATAACATATACGTCAGTGTTCCAGGAATTATGACATGAGTACATACATAAAAGATCAGAATAACTTTCGAAACACCAACTTCACACATGAGCATTAACACAAAACAGAATAAATAATGTCTGAACATCTTTACAAAGTAAATAACATATTATTAATGCCAATTATATTCGAGGATGACAGTATTCCTCATCATAGTGAATGTAGCTTAATATTAAAAGAAGAAAAAATTCTATGAAACTACACAGAGACAGGAAGAAAACAAATACTCAAGGGTACACAAACACATAGTGGGATAACACCAATAGCAAAGGACAGGGTTCGTTTTCAGTGTAACATTTGGTACTGCAGTCCAACCCAAAACTCCATATATCTTTCCTCTTATTTCATCCTTTGTTTCCACCAAAAAAATTCTATCTAAGCATGCTTTCTGTATTTATATGTTCACACATTTCTTACCTCAACATTTATTTCCAAAAAAATCCTACCTAAACCTGTTTTCTCAATGCATTTCTTCCAATTCATCGCAACTCATTCTCTTAGAGGCTACCCCCTCTTAAGCTAACTTAAATCTACTGAGCTCAGATGCTAAACTAAGGGACGAGGCAATGCAGCATCACATAACAAATCAACACAAACAGCAATGCAAAAAATGCAAATTGGCAAAGCTAGCAGCATAAATGAGCAAAAGTCAAATTCAATAACACTATGCCTGGCAAACAGCAGCAACTTATACCTAAACATGACATAGCGCAAGCAGAAAAAATATTACACTAAAATGGCCATGTCTAATACCTATGTCACATCTTAACATTAGAGTGATGCATCACAATTTATTCTACAAAAGAAATTACCAAGTACTTGAAAAGAAAATTATGTGTTACTGTTACTAGTTCCTTCTTATTGTTCTTTCCTTTCCAAGTGCTCCTTTTTTTAAAGAATGTGGATCATAAAATAATTATTTAATAGATCTGTTGACAGAAAGTGTTCACATTAGCAAATGCATTTCATTTTATAAAAGCAATGCTGCAACACAGCTGAAAAACAGGTATCAAATGGAATAAGCAATTACGCAAACCAAAGCATAAAAATATCATTCAATAGTCATGTGACATTTCATAAGTTAGTAGAAATTCTCTCAACTCTCGTAGAAAGACGCTTGTCGTAATCAGGTGTGCAGATGTACGAATATTTCCCATCAATTCATAAGCATTTCAGTAATTAGCACAAAGTGCGAGTAATCATATGTTTTCAAGTAACGAGGGTGTCGCATTAGCGATGAAAGGCACACCCTAATGGCTTGTTCTCCAGGTGTTTGACACAGCTGTGTGCCCACAACGCATTACAAAAATCATATGTTTTCAAGTTCGACCGTGTCGTTTTTGCGATGCTTTCTACAAAGGAATGTCAGAAGCGAGATTAATGGCGTCCCCTTTTTTTTCTACCTGTGCCGCTGAAAAGGGCTCGCAATAATGGCTTTTTCTCCAGGCGTCTGACACAGCTGGGTGCCCGCGACGCGTTACGTGCAGGTGGTCACTTAACTTTCTTACGGAAATATTTACCGCTACAGTGACAGTCTCACAAAAAAATATTTCACAGGTCAAGAATTAGCGTTGCAAATCTGTAGAAACAAAATCCTATGAATATAACAGTGTCCAAAAAATGTTCAGTGGCATTGTGATACATTCACACATGATTCACACATGTCATAACTCTTAAAGTACGATTCTTGGTTTCCAACATCCTTTTCATAAATCAGAGTCCCTAACCCCTACTCCTTATTCCTTACCTTATTACACATATACATATTCATATTCATCAACACGTCTTCAATATTTCATCATAATAACTACATAGCATAATCAGATTCCTCATATAGCATCAGCTTATTTATCATAAACATACCTCAACAGCATAGTACACATCGTCGTCGTAATAATAACATCATAACACTTCAGTCAAATCTCAAAATCGTCGTAACTTCCTCCAATAATTTCAAAACGTAAAAAAAATTCTCTGCTCATTTCAATAGTGTCATCTACCTCAAACGTACTTTAAAATCATACTCCCTTACCAAATACATCATTCAAAGCTCTCATAGTATCACAATGGTTCTGAAAAAATATGAACAGTTCACAAAGTACAGACAAAATACAGTTTCATAAGTATGAAGTTATCCAACTGTGTAATTATGTAAACACCTGTCACTGATGTAGTAAAAATAAATGTTTGTCTCTCTCAGTTAAATGATCAGATAGCTGTGTAATTTGTGTGTTAGAGAAATATGGTACCAATGTGTAAAGTTGTATAAGCAAATACCATATTAGCTAGGGTTCCTTGTGCTTGCCAAACACATGGTACACAAAGTAGGCGTGTACCCCCCTGAGGATTAATGTAATTATACCCTCAGGTGTTACAGATTACAGCAATGGAATGAAATGTATCACGGAAAACTTTCTTTGTAATTCAAAAATCTTTAAAAATAAATGTTTTAAGTATAAAATTGATCACTCAAATACGTGTACTGTAGCGCTAAACTGTGCGTCTTGCTGTAAGATAATCTCTGTGGAAGTGTCGTAGTTATCGTCCTCCGAAAGCTAAGTTCTGCAGAAGACAATGTACTTACCTCATGATAAACGAAAGTGAAATGCTTTGCGTATAGATATCGTAGTTATTATGCTTATTGGCGTGATGAAGAAAGTACTGTACAGTAACGTATTGTTATGCTACGGAAAAGGCAGTCTCATTGTAGCTATACCACAAAAGTTACCACTAAAACATGTTTTACTTTCCAGAATAAAACAGAAAAACTGTGCAGATATAAAACAGAAACACTGCAAAAGCAACATTGTAAACTGTCACTCATTAGTAGCGTCGTGATAAAATCGTGTAACTGTCACATAAACTAACACTGTGACATCTGGTATCTCACAGAAAGTACTTTAAATCCAGAATATATTTTCAGGTCAACCAAAATGTTGCATTAAAATCTCATTAGCAGTACCAGATATAATGTTACTTTTCTCGAAGCCAGCCGGCGCACGTGTATGCCTGCGGTGCGAGTCATTGTCTGTCTCTTTGTTGCCGCGCGTCGTTACTGGGATTAGGAGGCCTAACTTCCACAAATTCGCCTTGCTGAGAGGGCCCAGCTCTGTTTAAAGCTCGCCAGTTCTGATGGAATTCAGGTCTGTCGTTTTGTCGGTAGTTTACACAGTTTCTTTCGTGTCGGTCACGTGGTGGAGAATTTCTCCCTGAATCGTAACTGTGCGTCGAACTGTTGCACCTGAATTTATTCTGCCTCCCTTGATAATAATTATTCTGGTTCCCATATTGTCTGTTTCTAAGGTAATCTCTGTCATATTCATTACTACGAAAATGCGATCTTTCTCTGTAACTACACTCCTGGAAATGGAAAAAAGAACACATTGACACCGGTGTGTCAGACCCACCATACTTGCTCCGGACACTGCGAGAGGGCTGTATAAGCAATGATCAGACGCACGGCACAGCGGACACACCAGGAACCGCAGTGTTGGCCGTCGAATGGCGCTAGCTGCGCAGCATTTGTGCACCGCCGCCGTCAGTGTCAGCCAGTTTGCCGTGGCATACGGAGCTCCATCGCAGTCTTTAACACTGGTAGCATGCCGCGACAGCGTGGACGTGAACCGTATGTGCAGTTGACGGACTTTGAGCGAGGGCGTATAGTGGGCATGCGGGAGGCCGGGTGGACGTACCGCCGAATTGCTCAACACGTGGGGCGTGAGGTCTCCACAGTACATCGATGTTGTCGCCAGTGGTCGGCGGAAGGTGCACGTGCCCGTCGACCTGGGACCGGACCGCAGCGACGCACGGATGCACGCCAAGACCGTAGGATCCTACGCAGTGCCGTAGGGGACCGCACCGCCTCTTCCCAGCAAATTAGGGACACTGTTGCTCCTGGGGTATCGGCGAGGACCATTCGCAACCGTCTCCATGAAGCTGGGCTACGGTCCCGCACACCGTTAGGCCGTCTTCCGCTCACGCCCCAACATCGTGCAGCCCGCCTCCAGTGGTGTCGCGACAGGCGTGAATGGTGGGAGGAATGGAGACGTGTCGTCTTCAGCGATGAGAGTCGCTTCTGCCTTGGTGCCAATGATGGTCGTATGCGTGTTTGGCGCCGTGCAGGTGAGCGCCACAATCAGGACTGCATACGACCGAGGCACACAGGGCCAACACCCGGCATCATGGTATGGGGAGCGATCTCCTACACTGGCCGTACACCACTGGTGATCGTCGAGGGGACACTGAATAGTGCACGGTACATCCAAACCGTGATCGAACCCATCGTTCTACCATTCCTAGACCGGCAAGGGAACTTGCTGTTCCAACAGGACAATGCACGTCCGCATGTATCCCGTGCCACCCAACGTGCTCTAGAATGTGTAAGTCAACTACCCTGGCCAGCAAGATCTCCGGATCTGTCCCCCATTGAGCATGTTTGGGACTGGATGAAGCGTCGTCTCACGCAGTCTGCACGTCCAGCACGAACGCTGGTCCAACTGAGGCGCCAGGTGGAAATGGCATGGCAAGCCGTTCCACAGGACTACATCCAGCATCTCTACGATCGTCTCCATGGGAGAATAGCAGCCTGCATTGCTGCGAAAGGTGGATATACACTGTACTAGTGCCGACATTGTGCAAGCTCTGTTGCCTGTGTCTATGTGCCTGTGGTTCTGTCAGTGTGATCATGTGATGTATCTGACCCCAGGAATGTGTCAATAAAGTTTCCCCTTCCTGGGACTATGAATTCACGGTGTTCTTATTTCAATTTCCAGGAGTGTATTACTCTGCCAGTGGTTGTCATACGGGTGGTGTCTGTTTGGGTCACGATTTGCGTTGTAAGAATAGTCTTGTCGTGTCCAGTTATTGCTTCTGTCGTCACGGAATTGTGACGGATGTGATTTGTAATTGTTGTGCTCCTGCGTTCCGCGATTGTCAGTGTCACTTTCCAGTTCTTGTAACAGTCCCTGAAAAGCTTCAATGTCGTCTTTGCAACGTCCTGCTAAAATAATATGTCGTAAATGTTCAGGCAATTTCATTAAGCAAATGCGGATGAGTTCTGAGGGGCTGTATGGGTTTCAAAGATACTGATTCTTATGCAACATGTCTTCAAAATATTTCACAAGACTGGAAAATTCAGATTGTTCGAAATGTTTCATCATTATGATGCCATGTTTTACTCGGTCTTGTGTGGCTGGAGACCAATATGCTGAGAGGAAGGCATGGTAAAACTCTCCTTCACTGTGGCAATCGTGAATTACCGATCGCATTCTCACAGCTGGTTCATTCTCCAAATAGCCACACATAAATTCTAATCTGTGTTCTAACGACCAGTTGGGAGGAAAACAATGAGAGAATTGATGGAGCCATGCTTGTGGATGAATGTCGTTGCCAGAATTTTTAAATGTTTTGAATTTACGTGTAGTCATGAACAGCTTATAGTCAAAATCATCATGTCGGCGAGTCGCATATCGGTCATTGTTACGTCGTTTCGGCGGTTCCATTTCAAAATTCGGTGCACCTTGCCAATTTCTTTCATAACTTCCGAAATGCCCTGTGTTATTATTTTGTGGCTGTTCCGTATTTCTGTGTCCCTCTTCCCGTATTGGGGTGCGAGTGTCCTCTGAAATACGTAATTCTTGTACTACTTGTGCCAACTGATCTTGTACTTCCCGGATTTCTCTTTTGTACTGTGTATTGATTTGATTTTGATTTTGTTTCAGTTTCCTAATTTGTTCGCTCTGTTCTGTGTCATTAAAGACTACCGGTTTTGCGTCATTCAGATTATCATCTACCTTCGTAGATAAATTATTTAGCTGATCCGAAAGTTCAACTACTTTCTCTGATAATGAACACATTTCCTCAGTGTGTTTTTCTGAACCAAGTTTCAGAGTGTCCATTTGTGTTGAAATCGAATCTACTGTGTCCTTTAAGTTATCCCGAGTTTTTGCAAGTTGCGTAACCGAATCGGTAGATGCAACTGAGTCAAATTTAGCTTGCAAGGTCTCATGATTTTCATGAACAATAATTTGCAGTTCTTTTATGGCTGCTTCGTGATTCTGTAATGCATTTTCATGCCGCGAAAAAATAGGTTGAAAATGCTCACAAATTTGTGTTTTTACGTCATTACAGACTTTTTGACATTTAGATTCAATGTTATGTAACTCAGTAGTTAAATCTTCACGTGTTTGTTCAAGTGTGGTGTCTAACTTTTGAAGATTTTGTTCCATTGTGTCTAACTGTTGCTGTGTTTGTCTCTGATGTTGTTCCATTGTGTCTAACTTTTTAAGATTTTGTTCCACTGTGTCTAACTTTCGAAGATTTTGTTCCATTGTGTCTAACTTTTGAAGCTTTTGCTGTGTTTGTCCCATTTGCTGTATTAATTGTAATAACAATGCACTGGTGTCTGGAACATGTTCCTCAGTGCTTTTCGGCAGTGAATTTGCACCGGCAACATTCACATTTTGACAAGCAGAAAATGTGTCTTCACTTATTTGAGAAAACGGTGAGGAACCAAAACCTGAATCTACAGTATTTGCGAGATTGTTTCCTGTCATTTCGGATTCCTGAGGCGAGCTGTTGCCGACCGATCGTTCGATAATGCGTCCCTCTTCACTAATTGTTTCACTGTCCACGCCATTGTTTGCCGCCCGCTCCATTTCCCTATGCACAGTTACCAAATTACTACTTTGAATGTCTGTTAATTCATTACTCTGCGGCGCTAACACACTGCTTTCGTCTTCACTGTCATTTCTCAGTTTACTTTGGAGCCTAGTATTACGTTTTTCACACGCCATTATTGTCACAATATTTCACACGACAACACAGAAAAGCACAATTTGAAGAGCAAAAATAAGAGAACACATTAACATAACACTGAAAAAATATCTAGTTAATTGCACGCGCTGCTGCGAAATACTTGGTGTAAAACTGCATGCATGCTACAACTGTTATACTGTACCACAATGAAAGACTGCAACTACAAAGGAGATTCTCTCTACAATTACGCGCTAGCAATAAACAAAGGCTACACTAATTACACAAACTACAAGAAAAAAAATCAGAAGACTCCAGTGAGGTATCCTAGGCCAAGGGTCGACATATGAAACGTCCCCTTTGAACAATTATACACGACTGTGCTTATACTGACACACAATATTTTTAGCGCAACGCAATCTGACTTTCAAAAATCCCTACAAAAGAATGGCCCTGACTAACATTAAACTATACCTTTCACAAATCACTAAATCACTTACCTCACAATAATCTTCGTTTCTCCCACTACTGCAATACAGCAAGCGCCACTACTGCCAGCTAAATAAAAGATTCAAACTACTAAAGGCACTAACTACTGATAGGGATAGTTAGCAAATGAAAGATATTAATAGAGAACAAACAATGTATTTACCTTGATATCATCATATATAAATATAGCAGTTCATGACAAATTACAAATCTCCGCCATCTATCTCCCCACATCCACCACTGCTGGCGGCTCACCTCCAACTGCGCAACGCTACGCGCTGTTCACATCCAGCTGCCGCTGCCCAACACTACAATGGCAGACAACAATGCAAACTAGCCACAGACTGCACACAGCACAGCCAGTGATTTTCATATTGAGCGCTACGTAACGTTGCCAATAAGAAAACATAAACAGCCTACTTACATAGAGAAAACATAAACAGCCCACTTATATAGCGAAAACATAAACAGCCTACTTACATAGAGAAAACATAAACAGCCTACTTACATAGAGAAAACATAAACAGCCTACTTACATAGAGAAAACATAAACAGCCTACTTACAACTTTAAATATAGCTTTCCACAGATCTTATTCAGATCACATGGTTTATATTCTGCAGTGTTATCAGAAGCTTTTTATAGGTAACTTTACTGTTTTGTGAGATTCTTGCAGTTGTGGATCCCTCGCATCTACCCACTTTGGCGACTGTACTTGGTGGGGAGGCTTGCATGCCTCAGCGATACAGATAGCCATACCGTAGGTGCAACCACAATGGAGGGGTATCTGTTGAGAGGCCAGACAAACGTGTGGTACCTGAAGAGGGGCAGTAGCCTTTTCAGTAGTTGCAGGGGCAACAGTCTGGATGATTGACTGATCTGACCTTGTAACACTAATCAAAACGGCCTTGCTGTGCTGGTACTGTGAACGGCTGAAAGCAAGGGGAAACTACAGCCGTTATTTTTCCCGAGGGCATCCAGCTTTACTGTATGGTTAATGATGATGGCGTCCTCTTGGGTAAAATATTCCAGAGGTAAAATAGTCCCCCATTTGGATCTCCGGGCGGGGACTATTCAAGAGGACGTCGTTATTAGGAGAAAGAAAACTGGCGTTCTACGGATCGGAGCGTGGAATGTCAGATCCCTTAATCGGGCAGGTAGGTTAGAAAATTTAAAAAGGGAAATGGATAGGTTAAAGTTAGATATAGTGGGAATTAGTGAAGTTCGGTGGCAGGAGGTACAAGACTTTTGGTCATTCGAATAGAGGGTTATAAATACAAAGTCAAATAGGGGTAATGCCGGAGTAGGTTTAATAATGAATAAAAAAATAGGAATGCGGGTAAGCTACTACAAACAGCATAGTGAACGCATTATTGTGGCCAAGATAGACACGAAGCCCACGCCTACTACAGTAGTACAAGTTTATATGCCAACTAGCTCTGCTGATGACAAAGAAATTGAAGAAATGTATGACAAAATAAAAGAAATTATTCAGATAGTGAAGGGAGCTGAAAATTTAATAGTCATAGGTGACTGGAATTCGGTAGTAGGAAAAGGGAGAGAAGGAAACGTAGTAGGTGAATATGGATTGGGGCTAAGAAATGAAAGAGGAAGCCGCCTGGTAGAATTTTGCACAGAGCACAACCTAATCATAGCTAACACTTGGTTCAAGAATCATAAAAGAAGGTTGTATACATGGAAGAAGCCTGGAGATACTGACAGATTTCAGATAGATTATATAATGGTAAGGCAGAGATTTAGGAACCAGGTTTTAAGTTGTAAGACATTTCCAGGGGCAGATGTGAACTCTGACCACACTCTATTGGTTATGAATTGTAGATTAAAACGGAAGAAACTGCAAGAAGGTGGGAATTTAAGGAGATGGGACCTGGATAAAGTGACTAAACCAGAGGTTGTGCAGAGTTTCAGGGAGAGCGTAAGGGAACAAATGGCAGGAATGGGGGAAAGAAATGCAGTTGAAGAAGAATGGGTAGCCTTGGGGGGTGAAGTAGTGAAGGCAGCAGAGGATCAAGTAGGTAAAAAGACGAGGGCTAATATAAATCTGTGGGTAACAGAAGAAATATTGAATTTAATTGATTAAAGGATAAAAAATAAAAATGCTGTAAATGAAGCAGGCAAAAAGGAATACAAACGTCTCAAAAATGAGATCGACAGGAAGTGCAAAATGGCTAAGCAGGGACGGCTAGAGGATAAATGTAAGGATGTAGAGGCTTATCTCACTAGGGGTAAGATACATACTGCCTACAGGGAAATTAAAGAGACCTTTGGAGAAAAGAGAACCACCTGTATGAATATTAAGAGCTCAGATGGAAACCCAGTTCTAAGCAAAGAAGGGAAAGCAGAAAGGTGGAAGGAGTGTATAGAGGGTCTATACAAGGGCGATGTACTTGAGGACAATATTATGGAAATGGAAGAGGATGTAGATGAAGATGAAATGGGAGATATGATACTGCGTGAAGAGTTTGACAGAGCACTGAAAGACCTAAGTCGAAACAAGGCCCCAGGAGTAGACAACATTCCATTAGAACTACTGACGGCCTTGGGAGAGCCAGTCCTGACAAAACTCTACCATCTGGTGAGCAAGATGTACGAGACATGCGAAATACTATCAGACTTCAAGAAGAATATAATAATTCCAATCCCAAAGAAAGCAGGTGTTGACAGATGTGAAAATTACCAAACTATCAGTTTAATAATTCACGGCTCCAAAATACTAACGCGAATTCTTTACAGACGAATGGAAAAACTGGTAGAAGCCGACCTCGGGGAAGATCAGTTTGGATTCCGTAGAAATATTGGAACACGTGAGGCAATACTGACCCTACGACTTATCTTCCCAGCTAGATTAAGGAAAGGTAAACCTACGTTTCTAGCATTTGTAGACATAGTGAAAGCTTTTGGCAATATTGACTGGAATACTCTCTTTCAAATTCTAAAGGTGGCAGGGGTAAAATACAGGGAGCGAAAGGCTATTTACAATTTGTATAGAAACCAAATGGCAGTTATAAGAGGTGAGGGGCATGAAAGGGAAGCAGTGGTTGAGAAGGGAGTGAGACAGGGTTGTAGCCTCTCCCCGATGTTATTCAATCTGTATATTGAGCAAGCAGTGAAGGAAACAAAAGAAAAATTCGGAGTAGGTATTAAAATCCATGGAGAAGAAATAAAAACTTTGAGGTTCGCCGATGACATTGTAATTCTGTCAGAGACAGCAAAGGACTTGGAAGAGCAGTTGAACGGAATGGATAGTGTCTTGAAAGGAGGATATAAGATGAACATCAACAAAAGCAAAACGAGGATAATGGAATGTAGTCGAATTAAGTCGGGTGATGCTGAGGGTATTAGATTAGGAAATGAGACAAAGTAGTAAAGGAGTTTTGCTATTTGGGGAGCAAAATAACTGATGATGGTCGAAGTAGAGAGGATATAAAATGTAGACTGGCAATGGGAAGGAAAGCGTTTCTTAAGAAGAGAAATTTGTTAATATCGAGTATAGATTTAAGTGTCAGGAAGTCGTTTCTGAAAGTATTTGTATGGAGTGTAGCCATGTATGGTAGTGAAACATGGACGATAAATAGTTTAGACAAGAAGAGAATAGAAGCTTTCGAAATTTGGTGCTACAGAAGAATGCTGAAGATTAGATGGGTAGATCACATAACTAATGAGGAGATGTTGAATAGGATTGGGGAGAAGAGGAGTTTGTGGCACAACATGACTAGAAAATAGGGATCGGTTGGTACGACATGTTCTGAGGCATCAAGGGATCACCAATTTAGTATTGGAGGGCAGCGTAGAGGGTAACAATCGTAGAGGGAGGCCAAGAGATGAATACACCAAGCAGATTCAGAAGGATGTAGGTTGCGGTAGGTACTGGGAGATGAAGAAGCTTGCACAGGATAGAGTAGCATGGAGAGCTGCATCAAACCAGTCTCAGGACTGAAGACCACAACAACAACTCTTAAAAGATGTTAAAAGTCGTCCACATCTTCAACAGACTCTAGTTAAAGTATAATATTTAGAAGGCTTACGTGTTGAACTACTGCTTACATTATCTGTTTGTGTGCATATTAGTACCATCACATAGGACAGATTTTGTTTCTTTGAGCATCTGGTTCCTGTTTGTTACCAAGTTGGTGTAGTCCATTACTCCCCTTCGTACACACGTATTACGAAAATTGAATATCGGCTGTGGCTATGAGAAACTCTGTTCTACGATCGTATAATCTGTTCAGTGATGACTATACCAATGTCCATCGCATAAAGAAAATGGATGATTCTCTGTTCCGTTATATATCTGTTAACCACGCAGCCTAGAAACAAAGTAACTTCACTCCATTCCAAATTCTCAAGAAAACTTCCCTAAATTTGCGATCTTAAGATACATTAAACATTATTTCACAACCAGAATTTCAGTTTCTAGGCAAGCAGAACTTGTGTTAATCCAAAAACCCCTATCTACATTATCAACCCGCTTACACATCATAACACACTGAAACGTATTTTCCCTCCCATTCGGTAACTAATCAATGTAGTGCTCCAATAGCACCTCTGTTGCGCACATTTCACATAAATTTTCGATTTCTAATAGGCGAAGTTCGCAAATATAATTTAGATACCAAAAGTTTATCGTTATTATCTCAAACACGAGCCATACACGTAAATATCATTTGAAATTTTGTTTACTAATCGAGCACAGAAGAAATTTCTAACAAAACGAACAGTTTTTTCCAGTTTTGCATTATTCGTCGAGCTATGTTGGTTACCATCTGACAGTTTTATATTAGGTCTACAACTTTGCTTCCACCGTTTTGCAATAGACGGCAGTAGTGGAAAGTAGTGGTGCAAGTCGTTCATCGTGAGTGTCATCCAGTAAGCTTAAGCATTTGAGAACAAGGCGTCATCAAAAATCAGACGATTTTGGATTGCATCATAAAGTTATTCTCGAGTGAATACGTCAACCTATGAGCCCAATTCTCGTCATCTGCGCGAGGGTTTAATTTTCTGCTTTGATATGAAGAAATCTGCGGCTGAGGCTCATAAAAATCTGGGTAAGACCTAAGATGAGACGCCTCTTGGTGACAGATTTTCGCAGTAAATCGTTTCCATGCTTCAAGAATGGTGTTTTTGTAGTTGATGACCGGTATGTTTGTGAAAGTGAGAAAGCTTTCCATGCTGTTGCAACCGACAGGAACAATCGCAGGAGATCGTTATAGAAAACATTTGCTGAGTTTGAGCCGAGCACTGAAATACAAACGGCCACACTACAGCAACAGACATGAAAAAATGATTTTGGAGCATGACAGTGCACGACCCCATGTCGAAAATCCCGTCAAAACATACTTGGAAACGTTGAAATGGGAAGTTCTACAGTACCCGCTCTATTCTCCAGATATTCCTCCCTATGACTGCCACCTTTCTCGATCTATGACACACGACCTAGCGGACTAGCACTTGCGGTCATATGAACAACTGCAAAATTGGATCAATTCATGATTCCCCTCAAAAGACGCCCAGTTTATACACTGCGGGATTCGTATGCTGCCCTAAATCTAGGAGAAAGCAGTGGCCAACGATGACCAATACTTTGAATCGTAAATTTTTTGTAAGGTTTTCACAATAAAGTCTCGAACTTCGAGAAAAAACGGCGGAAGCAAAGTTGTAGACCTAGTAGATCCTTCAATTCGAAGTATTTACACATCATCCAAAAATAATATATATATTTTAGTTGATTCTAAAAGAACAACGATTGGTAACCGAGACAAAAAAAAGTTAATAACCTGAATTTCCTTTGTTGGTACTCATCCATTTCTGAAAGCATTAATTACATTTGCGTAATTACGTAACACTGAAAATTAGTTGTATTTCAAGTGAGATGACTTGTTTCTGATCTTTGCCGTACGTCAATTAAAGTTACGGGTTTGTGTTGTACATAAAGTTCGAAATCAGATTTTGGGTCTAGCGATCAGGGGATACTACCCGTCGGTTTTGACCAATGAAGTCAGAATTGGCCAGAGAACATTTATTACACAGATGAAAGAGCTGCCAAGCATGTTCAGAAACAAAGGAATACGAGAGACGAAAAATTTAGTTGACATATATAAAGGCCAGTAGTATTTTCACGTTAAGGACATCACGTTTTTGTATCGTATTATTTCTCTGAAAAATGAAAGGGAAAAAATGGATGGAAAATATTGGTAGCATAGAATACATCACGTCACATATATATGTGTTGTACCTCGAACCTGATTCGAACTGTATTGCTTAAGTGCAGTAAGGGATACAAGTTTGGCGTACGTCGATTTCTTCGTTTTCAGTAGCATTAGTGTCCTGTTGCTCAGTTGAACTATGTATTCCCTGCTGCACTAAACCATAAATGAAGCACGGGATACAAATTTTACATGTGTTGTTTATTTCGCCTCCGCTATCACTAAGTCTGTTCTTACGTAGATATTAGTACTACCGATGGCAGAACGAGCTACGTACATAATATTTGTATCCCACACTTCCGTTGACCTCTAAATATGTACACTGCTAACGAAAACGTGGAAATGGACGTACGTTACATTTGCAACCTGTACCTCAGTTGAACTACGTGAAGAGGCAATAAGACGACACATACACAATTTATATCCCTAACTTCACTATGGGGTACAGTTTGTTTTTTTTTTTCGCCTTCGATGCTAATAGTATCCCATTCTTTACTTGAGCTATATAGCTATACACAACATTTGTATCCTGCTCTCCAGTTGACATATGTTGGTAAATCTCATCAATGTTACATATGTCGTTCTTTTCGAATACGTAGTTGGTTGGTTGGCTTGGGGGATTAAAGGGACCAGACTGCCATGGTGAATACGTAGTGTCAGTGTAAAGGTCAACTGAAGGACGGGATACAAATTATAGTTGTGTCGGCAGTTTCGCCTTCAATACTGCTAGTAGAGATTCGAAAAATCGTACTGATGCTAGTGCTGGGAAACGAAAGAAGAACGACACCTGCGAAATTTCTATTACGTACTGGAGTACACCAAAACATACGTATTGGTGTAATACAACAATGAAATACGTAAAATAGTCAAATGCAGTAAAAGAAGAAAATGGAAAAGTGAACTTACCATACGGTAACTTCCTAAAAGAACCGAAGCCCGCCTAGAAAGACATCAACAAAAATCACATACCCACATAAACAAGAAACACAACATTACGAAAAAACACGCACAAAACACACACACACACACACACACACACACACATATATATATATATATATATATATATATATATATATAGACACACACACACACACACATTCACTACCCCCTCCCCCCTCCCACATCCTAATGTGAAATTGGCTAACATTGGTACATTTGACCAACTTGTTTAATGAAACATTTAAAGAAGCAATATGTTTGGGGAATACTATGTCTCCATAGGTGACTTTGAAGTGTGGAAATCTGGCGTTTCCCTTTCCCTACAAGAGATTTCACAGCTGACCGATAACCCTCTATGCTACACTCCTGGAAATTGAAATAAGAACACCGTGAATTCATTGTCCCAGGAAGGGGAAACTTTATTGACACATTCCTGGGGTCAGATACATCACATGATCACACTGACAGAACCACAGGCACATAGACACAGGGAACAGAGCATGCACAATGTCGGCACTAGTACAGTGTATATCCACCTTTCGCAGCAATGCAGGCTGCTATTCTCCCATGGAGACGATCGTAGAGATGCTGGATGTAGTCCTGTGGAACGGCTTGCCATGCCATTTCCACCTGGCGCCTCAGCTGGACCAGCGTTCGTGCTGGACGTGCAGACCGCGTGAGACGACGCTTCATCCAGTCCCAAACATGCTCAATGGGGGACAGATCCGGAGATCTTGCTGGCCAGGGTAGTTGACTTACACCTTCCAGAGCACGTTGGGTGGCACGGGATACATGCGGACGTGCATTGTCCTGTTGGAACAGCAAGTTCCCTTGCCGGTCTAGGAATGGTAGAACGATGGGTTCGATGACGGTTTGGATGTACCGTGCACTATTCAGTGTCCCCTCGACGATCACCAGTGGTGTACGGCTAGTGTAGGAGATCGCTCCCCACACCATGATGCCGGGTGTTGGCCCTGTGTGCCTCGGTCGTATGCAGTCCTGATTGTGGCGCTCACCTGCACGGCGCCAAACACGCATACGACCATCATTGGCACCAAGGCAGAAGCGACTCTCATCGCTGAAGACGACACGTCTCCATTCGTCCCTCCATTCACGCCTGTCGCGACACCACTGGAGGCGGGCTGCACGATGTTGGGACGTGAGCAGAAGACGGCCTAACAGTGTGCGGGACCGTAGCCCAGCTTCATGGAGACGGTTGCGAATGGTCCTCGCCGATACCCCAGGAGCAACAGTGTCCCTAATTTGCTGGGAAGTGGCGGTGCGGTCCCCTACGGCACTGCGTAGGATCCTACGGTCTTGGCGTGCATCCGTGCGTCGCTGTGGTCCGGTCCCAGGTCGACGGGCACGTGCACCTTCCGCCGACCACTGGCGACAACATCGATGCACTGTGGAGACCTCACGCCCCATGTGTTGAGCAATTCGGCGGTACGTCCACCCGGACTCCCGCATGCCCACTATACGCCCTCGCTCAAAGTCCGTCAACCGCACGTACCGTTCACGTCCACGCTGTCGCGGCATGCTACCAGTGTTAAAGACTGCGATGGAGCTCCGTATGCCACGGCAAACTGGCTGACACTGACAGCGGCAGTGCACAAATGCTGCGCAGCTAGCGCCATTCGACGGCCAACACCGCGGTTCCTGGTGTGTCCGCTGTGCCGGGCGTGTGATCATTGCTTGTATAGCCCTCTCGCTGTGTCCGGAGCAAGTATGGTGGGTCTGACACACCGGTGTCAATGTGTTCTTTTTTCCATTTCCAGGAGTGTATTTGTGCAAGCCCCTGTGGATAATGATCTGAACTCAATATTGTGATTTACTACGAGATGCTGATAACACCTTTCCCCTAAATCCCTATATGAAAAAAACCCGTCTGAAATTACAGTGGAACCCTCTGCAACGTGATCTTCAATTCCGCTGACCAGAACTTCCTTCCTTCGATTGGGTACTACTTTGAACAGTACATCGTCACATACCTGATCTGAAACTACTGCCCCCCCAAACCCATAATCCCACCGTAGGTTCCCCCCTGTTGTACTTGCTTTTGCCAAAATGTGATTCGTCAGTTTCGACCATAACACACGCACCCCTTCCCCCCCCCCCCCCCCACAAAGGCCCCATATATCCCATGTACTCCCCACACACTTGCCTACAAAAAGAATACCAATCCGCAACTGTACTCTTACTCACACGACATTCATGCACACACAGCCACACAGGACATCTCCAACACCAACAGTAAGCGATTTTCATAATGTCTCTCAAGGCGAGCTTAGATTTTTCGAACCACGTCCCTCTTCTAATGGATCGCCACAACCTATCTCCGCTGCAGCGCCATGCGAATAAGTCGTGAGAACGGCGATGAGATACACTTGTGAGGCGCATATGTTCGCCGCACTCACGACATTGAACATACTCAGGAATGAGACCACAAATCGTGGCAAACATGTCTTCGCCCAGATAAATCCATACTTACAAACGAAAATGAGATACTAAAAATTGTTCTAAAATAAGAAACTAATAGTCCAGATTACCTCAATATCACTAAGAATGAAATTAAGTACCGAATGAATTAGAAACAACCAATTAATTTAATAAATGCACACGAAGAATATTTTCAGCAATATGTAGCGATCTCTTTTAAAATCACATTCAGTTATTTTAATGTACGATGACAGCGCTCATCCGGAACACAGAACTGTTTTATTATCTATGACTCGAAGTGAAGACATTACTACTGTAAGTAGGCTGTTTATGTTTTCTCTATGTAAGTAGGCTGTTTATGTTTTCTCTATGTAAGTAGGCTGTTTATGTTTTCTTATTGGCAACGTTACGTAGCGCTCAAAATGAAATCACTGGCTGTGCTGTGTGCAGTCTGTGGCTAGTTTGCATTGTTGTCTGCCATTGTAGAGGGGCAGCTGGATGTTAACAGCGCGTAGCGTTGCGCAGTTGGAGGTGAGCCGCCAGCAGTGGTGGATGTGGGGAGAGAGATGGCGGAGATTTGTAATTTGTCATGAACTGCTATATTTATATATGATGATATCAAGGTAAATACATTGTTTGTTCTCTATTAATATCTTTCATTTGCTAACTATCCCTATCAGTAGTTAGTGCCTTTAGTAGTTTGAATCTTTTATTTAGCTGGCAGTAGTGGCGCTTGCTGTATTGCAGTAGTGGGAGAAACGAAGATTATTGTGAGGTAAGTGATTTAGTGATTTGTGAAAGGTATAGTTTAATGTTAGTCAGGGCCATTCTTTTGTAGGGATTTTTGAAAGTCAGATTGCGTTGCGCTAAAAATATTGTGTGTCAGTATAAGCACAGTCGTGTATAATTGTTCAAAGGGGACGTTTCATATGGCGACCCTGCCAGGATACCTCACTGGAATCTTCTGATTTTTCTTGTAGTTTGTGTAATTAGTGTAGATTTTGTTTATTGCTAGCGCATAATTGTAGAGAAAATCTCCTTTGTAGTTGCAGTCTTTCATTGTTGTACAGTAAAACAGTTGTGGCATGCATGTAGATTTGCACCAAGTATTTCGCAGCTGCAATTAACTAGATATTATTTTCAGTGTTATGTTAATGTGTTCTCTTATTTTTGCTCTTCAAATTGTGCTTTTCTGTGTTGTCGTGTGAAATATTTTGACAATAATGGCGTGTGAAGAACGTAATACTAGGCTCCAAAGTAAACTGAGAAATGACAGTGAAGACGAAAGCAGTGTGTTAGCGCCGCAGACTAATGAATTAACTAATGTTCAAAGTAGTAATTTGGTAATTGCGCATAGGGAAATGGAGCGGGCGGCAAACAATGGTGTAGACAGTGAAAAAAGTAGTGAACAGAGAAGCGTTATCGATCGATTGGTCGGCAACAGCTCGCCTCAGGAATCGGGAATGACAGAACACAATATTGCAAATACTACAGACTCAGGTTTTGGGTTCACACCGTTTTCTCAAATGAGTCAAGACACATTTTCCGCTTGTCAAAATGTGAATGTTGCCGGTGCAACTTCACTGCCGAAAAGCACTGAGGAACATGTTTCAGACACCAATGCATTGTTATTACAATTAATACAACAAATGGGACAAACACAGCAAAAGCTTCAAAAGTTAGACTCAATGGAACAAAATCTTAAAAAGTTAGACGCAATGGAACAAAATCTTCAAAAGTTAGACTCATTGGAACAAACTCTTGAACAAACACGTGAGGATTTAACTACTGAGTTACATCACATTGAATCGAAATGTCAAAAAGTCTGTAATGACGTAAAAACACAAATTTGTGAGCATTTCCAACCTATTTTTTCGCGTCATGAAAATGCATTACAGAATCATGAAGCAGCCATAAAAGAACTGCAAACTATTGTTCATGAAAATCACAACACCTTGCAAGCTAAAATTGACTCAGTTGCATCTACCGATTCGGTTACGCAACTTGCAAAAACTCAGGAAAACTTAAAGGACACAGTAGATACTCTGAAACTTGGTTCAGAAAAACATACAGAGGAAATAATTTCACTATCGGATAAAGTAGCAGAACTTTCAGATCAGTTCACGAACTTATCTACAAAGGTAGATGATGATCTGAATAACACAACACCTGTAGCCTTCACTGACACTGAAGAGTTTGTAGAAATTAGAAAATTCAAACAAAATCAGAATCAAATCAATACACAGTACAAAAGAGAAATCCGGGAAGTGCAAGATCAGTTGGCACAAGTAGTACAAGAATTACGTATTTCAGAGGACACTCGCGCCCCAATACGGGAAGAGGGACATAGAAATACGGAACAGCCACAAAATAATAACACAGCGCATTTCGGAAATTATGAAAGAAATTGGCAATGTGCACCGAATTTTGAGATTGAACAGCCGACACGACGTAACAATGACCGACATGCGACTCGCCGACATGATGATTTTGACTATAAGCTGTTCATTACTACACGTAAATTCAAAACATTTAAGAATTCTGGCAACGACATTCATCCACAAGCATGGCTCCATCAATTCTCTCATTGTTTTCCTCCCAACTGGTCGTTAGAACACAGATTAGAATTTATGTGTGGCTACTTAGAGAATGAACCAGCTGTAAGAATGCGATCGGTAATTCACGATTGCCACAGTGAAGGAGAGTTTTACCATGCATTCCTCTCAGCATATTGGTCTCAAGCCACACAAGACCGTGTAAAACATAGCATCATGATGATGAAACACTTTGAACAGTCTGAATTTTCCAGTCTTGTGAAATATTTTGAAGACATGTTGCACAAGAATCAGTACCTGACAAACCCATACAGCCCCTCAGAACTGATCCGCATTTGCTTAATCAAACTGCCTGAACATTTACGACATATTATTTTGGCAGGACGTTGCAAAGACGACATTGAAGCATTTCAGGGACTCTTACAAGAATTAGAAATTGACACTGATAATCGCGGAACGCGAAACCAGGAACACAACAATTACAGGTCACATCCGTCGCAATTCCGCGATGAAAGAAGTAATAACTTGACACGACAAGTCTATTCTCACAACACAAATCGTGACCAAAACAGACACCACTCGTATGACAACCGTTGGCAGAGTAGTAATAGTTACAGAGAAAGATCGCATTTCCGTAGTAATGAATATGACAGAGATAACCATAGAAACAGACAATATGGTAATCAGAACTATTATTATCAAGGGAGACAGAATAATTTCAGACGCAACAGTTCAGCACGCAGTTACGATTCAGGGAGAAATACTCCACCACGTGACCGACACGAAAGAAACTGTGTAAACTACCGACAAAACGACAGACCTGAATTCTATCAGAACTGGCGAGCTTTAAACAGAGCTGGGCCCTCTCGGCAAGGCGAATTTGTGGAAGTTAGGCCTCCTAATCCCAGTAACGACGCGCGGCAACAAAGAGACAGACAATGACTCGCACCGCAGGCATACACGTGCGCCGGCTGGCTCCCAGAAAAATAACATTATATCTGGTACTGCTAATGAGATTTTAATGCAACATTTTGGTTCACTTGAAAATACATTCTGGATTTAAGGTACTTTCTGAGAGATACCAGATGACACAGTGGTTAGTTTATGTGACAGCTACACGATTATATCACGACGTTACTAATGTGTGACACAATTTACATTGTTGCTTTTGCGGAGTATCTGTTTTATATCTGCACAGTTTTCCTGAATTCTTCTGGAAAGTAAAACATGTTTAATAGTAACTTTTGTGGTATAGCAACAATGAGACAGCCTTTTTCGTGGCTGTACGTTACTGTACAGTACTTTCTTCATCACGCCAATAAGCATAATAACTACGATATCTATACGCAAAGCATTTCACTTTTGTTTATCATGAGGTAAGTACATTGGCTTCTGCAGAACTTAGCTTTCGGAGGAAAATAACTACGACACTTCCACAGAGATTATCTTACAACAAGATGCACATTTAGCGCTACAGGACACGCATTTCAGTGATCAATTTTATACTTAAAACATTTATTTTTAAAGATTTTTGAATTACAAAGAAAGTTTTCCGTGATATATTTCATTCCATTGGTGTAATCTGTAACACCTGAGGGTATAATTACATTAATCCTCAAGGGGGTACATGCTTACTTTGTGTACCATGTGTTTGGCAAGCACAAGGAACCCTAGCTAATATGGTATTTGCTTATACAACTTTATACATCGGTACCATATTTCTCTAACACACAAATTACACAGCTATCTAAACTTTTTTTTACTACTTCAGTGACACATGTTTACGCAATTACACAGTTGGATAACTTCACACTTATGAAACTGTATTTTGTCTGTACTTTGTAAACTGTTCATATTTTTTCGGAATCATTGTGATACTATGAGAGCTTTGAATGATGTATTTGGTATGAGATCATGATTTTTAAAGTACGTTTGAGGCAGCTGACACTTTTGACATGAGCAGAGAATTTTTTTAATTATTGGAGGAAGCTACGACGATTTTGAGATTTGACTGAAGTGTTATGATGTTATTATTACGACGACGCTGTGTATTATGTTGTTGAGGAATGTTTATTATGCTACGTATTTCTCATGATGAAATATTGAAGAAGTGTTGACGAATATGTATATGTATAATGAGGTAAGGAATAATGAGTAGTGTTTAGGGACTCTGATTTATGAAAAGGATGTTGGAAACCAAGAAACGTACTTTAAGAGTTATGAAATGTGTGTGTATATTCGTGAATGTATTACAATGCAGACGAAAATGTTTTTGGACACTGTTATATCAATAGCATTTTGTTTCTACAGATTTGTAACGCAAATTCTTGACCTGTGAAATATTTTATATGCGACTGTCACTGTAGCGGAGACTGCTGTCGTAAATATTTCCGTAAGAAAGTTAAGTGACCACCTGCACGTAATGCGTCGCGGGCACCCACCTGGGCGACAGCCGCCCGAAAAAAAAGCCATTAGCGGGACATATTCTTACATCTGCAAACCTGATAATGACAAGTGTCTTTCTATGAGAGTTGAGAGAATTTCTACTAACTTATGAAATGTCACATGACTACTGAATGTTATTTTTATGCTTTGCTTTTCATAGTTGCTTATTTCATTTGATATCTGGTTTCCAGCTGTGTTGCAGCATTGCTTTTATAAAATGAAATGCATTTGCTAATGTGAGCACTTTCTGTCAACAGATCTATTAAATAATTATTTTATGATCCACATTCTTTAAAAAAGGAGCACTTGGAAAGGAAAGAACAATAAGAAGGAACTAGTAACAGTAACACGTAATTTTCTTTTCAAGTACATGGTAATATTTCTTTTTACAATCAGTTGTTGTGGTACACCACTTTAATTACTTAGACATTGAGATGTGATTATACATTTCCCTTATCTGCATTGTTATCTTTAGTGTACTATTTTTTCTGCTTGAGCTCTGTCATGTTTAGATATAAGCTGCTGTTTGCCAGGCATAGTGCTACTGAACTTTAATTTGTGTTACTCTGCTAAGCCAATTTTACTACTCATTGATTTTTCATGTTGCTGCACATTGGCTCATATTAGTTGTAATTTTGCATTTTATCTGTTAATTTAGATTTGCTGCTGCTTGCTTTGCAAATTGGCATTTTTTTGTCATTGCTGTTTGTGATAATTTGTTATGTGATGCTGCATTGCCTCGTCCCTTAGTTTAGCATCTGAGCTCAGTAGATTTAAGTTAGCTTAAGAGGGGGTAGCCTCTAAGAGAATGAGTTGCGATGAATAGGAAGAAATGCATTCAGAAGTTATACAAAAAAAAAGTACAGAAAACAGGTTTAGGTAGAATTTTCTTGGAAATAAATGTTGAGGTAAGAAATGTGTGAACATATAAATACAGAAAGCATGCTTAGATAGAATTTTTTTTGGTGGAAACAAAGGATGAAATAAGAGGAAAGATATATGAAGTTTTGGGTTGGACTGCAGTACCAAATGTTACACTGAAAACGAACCCTGTCCTTTCCTATTGGTGTTAACCCACTATGTGTGTGTGTACCCTTGTGTATTTGTTTTCTTCCTGTCTCTGTGTAGTTTCATAGAATTTTTTCTTCTTTTAATATTAAGCTACATTCACTATGATGAGGAATACTGTTATCCTCGAATATAATTGGCATTAATAATATGTTATTTACTTTGTAGAGATGTTAGACATTATTAATTCTGTTCTGTTCAATGCTCATGTGTGAAGTTGATGTTTCAAAAGTTATTGTGATCTTTTATGTATGTACTCATGTCATAATTCCACTGATGTATATGTTAGTTCGATTCTTTTGTAAAGCCTGTACTACAAATGTTATCTGTATTGTTATGTTTTTAATGATGTATTTTGTACCTTTGTAATTGTATTTTCATGTTGTAAATTTATAAAATTGTAATTGACACCAGTTCATCTTATTATTAACTTGTAAGTTACATTTCACTGCACACGTTTCTGTTGGTCATAGTATATGGACAATACATGAGAAGTAGGGACTGTTAGTGTTTGCACGTGTGTTAATAATTCAGCAAGGGACTGGATAACAGCATTGCTGGTTCTAAGGACAATTCCAAAACTTTGAGAGTGCACAAGTGGTGGTTTATGGACTTGCTATATTCTCCGCAAGACTCTTCGATGGTGAATGGGCACCTGCACAATCGCAACAGATGGCTTCTGGCCATCTCTACAAGGACTACAGTGGGTCTGCACCTCTGGTGGCCCACCAATACCATTATCTCTACAAGGACTACAGTGGGTCTGCACCTCTGGTGGCCCACCAATACCATTATCTCTACAAGGACTACAGTGGGTCTGCACCTCTGGTGGCCCACCAATATCGTAATCTCTACCAGGACTACGGTGGGTCTGCTCTGTGATAACCTACCTACCAATATTCATCAAAACTTCGACTGACTCTGCAGTGGGTTTGCTCCATGGTGGCCCATTACCTGTCAGCATGTCGAGAGTCAGCACTGTCTTTCCGTTGGAAGGACAACACTACTTCTTCAAGACAGCATGGAAATCCACTACTTCTATGTGCAATTTCTTTTACTAATGAGAAAGTGTAATTACTATTATGATGAATGATCAGGACTATCTTTATGGACTGTGAAAAAATTTTAGCTTTTGACCAACATTGTTTCAATAAGTGTGTGCATTCTATATCTTTGTTACTGTAATTGTGAAAAATTTTTGTCAAATCTGTATTGGCCAGTGCCCAACACCATTTGTAAAAATTTTTTGTGGGGAGCATGGGGGCTATGTAAGTAGGCTGTTTATGTTTTCTCTATGTAAGTAGGCTGTTTATGTTTTCTCTATGTAAGTAGGCTGTTTATGTTTTCTTATTGGCAACGTTACGTAGCGCTCAAAATGAAATCACTGGCTGTGCTGTGTGCAGTCTGTGGCTAGTTTGCATTGTTGTCTGCCATTGTAGAGGGGCAGCTGGATGTTAACAGCGCGTAGCGTTGCGCAGTTGGCGGTGAGCCGCCAGCAGTGGTGGATGTGGGGAGAGAGATGGCGGAGATTTGTAATTTGTCATGAACTGCTATATTTATATATGATGATATCAAGGTAAATACATTGTTTGTTCTCTATTAATATCTTTCATTTGCTAACTATCCCTATCAGTAGTTAGTGCCTTTAGTAGTTTGAATCTTTTATTTAGCTGGCAGTAGTGGCGCTTGCTGTATTGCAGTAGTGGGAGAAACGAAGATTATTGTGAGGTAAGTGATTTAGTGATTTGTGAAAGGTATAGTTTAATGTTAGTCAGGGCCATTCTTTTGTAGGGATTTTTGAAAGTCAGATTGCGTTGCGCTAAAAATATTGTGTGTCAGTATAAGCACAGTCGTGTATAATTGTTCAAAGGGGACGTTTCACTACCTATGAGTAACGTATGACGTCATTGGTGCCGGCCGGAGTGGCCGAGCGGTTCTAGGCGCTACAGTCTGGAACCGCGCGACAGCTACGGTCGCAGGTTCGAATCCTGCCTCGGGCATGGATGTGTGTGATGTCCTTAGGTTAGTTAGGTTTAAGTAGTTCTAAGTTCTAGGGGACTGATGACCTCAGAAGTTAAGTCCCATAGTGCTCAGAGCCATTTTGACGTCATTCGTCAAAGCCGACGGATTGTATCCCCTGCTTCACTAGAACCCATAGTTCAACTGAACAACAGGACAGCAATGATAAATGAAACTAAGAATTAGACGTACCCTGAACTTGTATCCCATACTGCACTTAAGCAATACAGTTCGAAAGAGTTTCGAGATATAACTGACATACATGTAACGTGATGTATTCTTTGCTAGTAATATATTTCATTCATTTCTTTCAATTGTATTTTCCGGAAAAAATTACTAATGTACAAACACGCGATATCGTTAATATGAAAATACTACTGGCTCTTATATATGTGAAGTACAGTTTATCTGTCTTGCATTTCTTTGTTTCTGAACATTCTTCTCAGCTCTTTCATCTTTGTAATACATACTCTCTGGCTAATTCTGACGTCATTGGTCAAAGCCGACGGGTTGTATCCCCTGCTAATCTAGACCCTCCTCATAAAATGCACCAAAAGAAAACTTAAGTTCGTGTGAATAGGACCTAGCTTCAAATGACACAAATGCTTCCATGTGCCAGAAGATGACGTACTGAAACTACAGGACGTAGGAAGCGCTTTGGAAAAAGAAAATGAATTTCTGCTCCTCTCGACATGCACCATTATTGTGCTTGGTGAACGTACACACAAGTCTACTAGTCTCTCATCCGATGTCTGAAACTGCAGAATAATATAAATCTCAATGATCACCTACCTCCTCACTTCTTCTCAACTTCTTCTCACAGCCCGAAGGATGCGAAATAGACTTCCTAGAAAGCGCACTTCGAAATCGACTCTTTCTTCGGAAGGTTTGTCAATGAGACTGATGCTAAGCAACGGATCGGTCGGTTTTATGCCCGAACTCATTGTTGACAATGACGTCACGAAGACACGCATCTGTTATATTCGTTGACAGTCGAAGACTATCTAAAGTAAACCGTAGAGAGCGACTGTGATCAAGAGGCAGTTTGTAATGCAAGTACTCGGACACTATCAGAATGTAGAGGCTGCTCGGGGTTCAGAAAGTAACGTTACAGTCGCGTGTACTCGACTTGTCTCCCGCCCTTCAGGAGTAAATGGTTCAAATAGTTCAAATGGCTCTGAGCACTATGGGACTTAACATCTGAGGTCATCAGTCGCCTGGACTCAGAACTACTTTAACCTAACTAACCTAAGGACATCACACACATCCATGCCCGAGGCAGGATTCGAACTGCGACCGTAGCAGCCGCGAGGTTCCGGACTGAAGCGCCTAGAACGACTCGGCCACAACGGCCGTCCCAGGAGTTAATCATTTTGGATTTGTGAAATAACAATTTAACCGAAACTTCCTGGTAGATTAAAACTGTGTGCCGGACAAAGACTCGAACTCGGGACCCTTGCCTTTATCGGACAAGTGCTCTACCAACTGAGCTACCCAAGCACGACTCACGCCCCGTCCTCACAGCTGTACTTCTGCCAGTATCTCGTGTCCTACCTTCCAAACTTTACAGAAGCTCTCCTGCGAAACGAAAAAGGTGCGCAGGAGAGCTGCTGCAAGGTCTGGAAGGTAGGAGACGAGATACTGGCAGAAGTGAAGCTGTGAGGACGGGGCGTGAGTCGTGCTTGGGTGGCTCAGTGTGTGCTGGCACGGTAGCTCAGCGTGTTCGGTCAGAAGGTTTACTGCCCTCTGTAATAAAAAAACTGACTTAATGGATCAAGGACGAACTGAAACGGGTGTCTTGCGACGTCCACCCTGAGCACATACAACGAACAAAATAATATTAATAATAAAAAAAAAGTGGTAGAGCACTTGCCTGCGAAATGCAAAGGTCCCGAGTTCGAGTGTCGGTCCGGCACACAGTTTTAATCTGCCAGGAAGTTTCATATCGGCGCACACTTCACTGCAGGGTGTAAATCTCATTCTGGAAACAATTTAACCTCTTCTGTCCTTGTGTCTAATGTGTATTCTCTTTATTTCCTTTTCCGATGATGTAGCAAGCAAAATTGGTGACTGGACTAAGGATTTCTTGATAAGGAGGACGAAGCGTGTTTCACTGGATGAAGAGTGATCGACTGATGTGGCCCACGGAAGAGTTTTGGAACCCTTGCTGCTTATCTTATAGATAAGTAGCCCTTGACAATGTCGTCAAGAAGACACGCATCTGTTATATATAGACGTTAAGACAGCGCGGGGTGCCGAAGGTAGGAGTGATCATTTCCTGGTCAGAGGCCGTTTAAACATACAGGGTAAAGGAAGAACGGGGCCTAAGTTAAAAAGAGTGGAAAGGTACCATGTGGAGAAACTGAAAGATGAGGCAACGAAGACCATATACCAGTTGCAACTTAGTAACCGCTTTGAAGCACTCAGTGAAGTGGGTGCGAATCAGGACCTCGAACTAATGTGGGGAAACATCCAGAGCTCAGTTAGGGATACAGCAAAGGAAACACTCATCGGAAACCCAGTGGGCAAGAAGATCTGGTTTGGAAAGGAATGTGCAGATGCCCTGGAAAGGAGAATGGAAGCCAGGAACAAATGGCTGAAGGGGACAAATCTGGCACAGGCCAAAGCACAATTTGAAGAGGTCCGAAAGACTACACAAGCAATTCTGAGAAGAGCAAAGAGTAAATACATAATGAATATCATCACTGAAGCAAAAACAGACTTCAGAGGACAAAAGACGAGGGAAATGTTTCTGAGGGTGAAGTACCTCTGCAAAGGTCACCAGGCCAAGCAGAAATTTGTAAAAGATTCCCGTGATAAGATCCTGACGAACGATAGGGACATAGCTGAGAGATGGAAAGAGTACTTTCGACAGCTGCTAAATTGTGATGAACCCTAACTGCAGTTTGATTTCCAGTACTCAATTACAGCCGATGCAGACTATCCCCCACCTACCCTGGATGAGATAAAAAGCACAATCAGACACCTTAAACAGAATAAGAGTCCAGGTGAAGATGGAATACTGGCTGAAATGATCCTGGCTGGAGGAGAGAAACTTGCAGAAAAAATACACCGGCTGATACAGGCAATATGGACCAAAGAAGAACTACCAGGAAAATGGAAAACAGCTTTGATTTGTCCAATACATAAGAAGGGCGACAAACTGAAATGTGACAACTATCGAGGAATTGCCCTGCTTAACGTCTGCTATCAGATCCTGTCCAATTGCCTCATACATAGAATTCAGCCAGTGGAAGAATCGGTGATTGGGGAGTACCAGGGAGGTTTCCGGCCAGGACGGTCAACAATAGATCACATCTTCAGTCTCCGGCAGCTCACTGAGAAACTGGGTGAATATGGTAAAGATTTGCATATTTTATTCGTTGATTTTAAGAAGGACTATGATTGCATACATCGCAAGAGCCTGCTCAACTGTTTAAGGGAGTTTGGCATAGCAGAGAAACTCATCAATCTGATAAAGATCTGTCTCAACGAAACACATGCAAAGGTGAAGATGGGAAATCGCGTAACTGAGGAATTTGAAATTGTGACAGGACTCAGGCAAGGAGATGGGTTGTCCCCTATCATGTTCAACTTTGCCCTCGAGAAGATCGTACGCGAGACCTTCCAAGAGAACGAAGGGATTGAAATCGAAGGAAAGAGACTGGCATACTTAGCCTATGCAGGCGACATCTGTTTACTCTCTAGGTCGGAAGAAGAGTTGGAGCAAATGACCAAAGCACTAATGGAGGCTCCCAGCAAATTTGGGCTAAACATAAACGAAGCTAAGACAGAGTACCTCGTTATGACGCGTGGTCATTGTCAGACTGCTGATCATCTACAATCACTGCAGGTTGGGGACCATTCCTACAAGAGAGTGCAAGAATTCAAATACCTAGGGGCACTTTTCACTGAGAACACGTCATGTGAAGCAGAGATCAATGCCAGAATACAAGCAGGAAACCGATCTTATCACAGCCTAGCGCAATTGCTTCGGTCCAAATCTCCCTCCAGACAGTTCAAGATTCGACTGTACAAAACCCTGATCCAGCCTGTTGTTCTATATGGCTGTGAGACATGGAGTATCCGGAAACAGGACTTCCGTAAGCTCCTTGTTTTTTAGAGAAAAGTGCTTCGGAAGATCTTCGGTCCGGTTCTGGGTGCAGATACAGGGGAATGGAGGATCAGATACAACCAAGAGCTTGAGGAACTATACCAGCTGTCCAACATAGCAGGAACTGTCAAAGCTAAACGAATGCAGTGGGCTGGCCATGTGGCCCGGATGGAGGATCACAGATGGCCTAGGAAGCTCCTGGATTTCACACCTACAGGAAAGAGACCGCCAGGGAGACCCAAGAAGCGTTGGAGGGATGGACTCCATGAAGATTTAAACCAATTGTCAATAGATGTGAACGAATGGCGGATAGCAGCAATGGACAGAATACAGTGGAGGAGGAAACTTGTAGATGCTTGCGGTCCACTGGGCCTGATCACGTAGTAGTAGTAGTAGTATACATATTCCTACCACTTGACTCATGTTCTATAGCCAGTGTATAGTATGACAATTGCCAAGACTCCAGAAGTAGAACACATCAGTGAGCAGACGGACAGTTCATAAACTTGTGAAAAAAAATGTGCATGAGGGAGATTTGAAAATGAATCTTCTACTTCGTAGGTGCTCGCTGTTGCACGTCTGCTGCTTGGACCGTTCATTGTTTCTATTTTGCTTCTTGTTCACAGTTCAGTACACCTTCTTCTTGTTTTCATGCTCGATATGTGTTCAGTTTCTGGCGGGCCATCCACTGGACCAGTTTACCACTGAATTTGAGGGAGGTGCGATGGGGAGTTTCTCTTGGCAGGAACATTAACTGTATATGATTAATACCTCGTGAATCTTGACAAGACTGTAAATTCGCTGCTCCAGTTCTCCAACTTTGCAACAAGACTTCTTTACAGTTCACGTTTGAAGTGACCCCAGTAGAAGCACCCAGTGCGTTGAAGAAAGGTAATCTTTGGGGCCAAGGTACAGGCTCCACTCTATCTATCCAGTGCCATCACATTCCCCAACCCTTAATCATACTCAAAATTCGAGCCCAGTTATAGGGCGATGGTTTCTACTAACGTCAGTGGCAGCCAGCTTATAACCATACACACGGATTTATTTCCTCAACGACTCATTGGCGGATTCGTGTATACTGCAAATATTTTGGTTCCATTATTTTATACTTTCACCTGTGTCACTTTTCGCTATTAATTACAATTAGGGTTGTAAAACTACCGCAGGTTGTTTTAGACCAGCATAAGAAAGGGTAGACTACGGTAGTCTCTCTGGAAACTTTGGTACTTTAATGTTGTGCCTGCATTACCTGTAGATTTGTTGTGTTGCGTATCTATCGGACGTTACCTCGTGATGATCATTTTCTTTACGTATGCAATCAACGTCTTACTACATTCCTCTAAAAACCGGAAATAGTAACCAGTCTAGAAACTGAGTGAGTATATATAAAGGAAAATTGTTCTTCTACACTGTTGTTACGATGTCTGTTACTCAATAACCAACAGTATTTACGCCAAAACTGAAATCGTCAATGATTAATTCTAGTTTTATTCGAAATTGGTTGATTTGTAACCTGAAACAGAGGGATTTTGTAGTAAATATATAGAAAACATACAGATTTGTCATATTGCCTCAACAAAAAAATAAAATCGAAAACCTCGAAATAAAAATATAACAAACATCTTTCCAATACTTCGTCGAATGTATATAAGACATGTTTCTGTTATTCATAAACAGCTTTCACATATATCAATAATAAAAAGGTACTTCTGAACTGGAATTGCAGTCTGCGGAATTCCGAAGACTGCAAGAGCTGACAAGTGCGAGAATTATTGCACAAACAGCTTAACAGCTCATGCATCTAAGTTGTTTACAGGAATAACATACAGAAGAATGGAAAAGAAAGTTAAGGGAGTGTTAGATGACGATCTGTTTGGCTTTAGGAAAGGTAAAGGTACCAGAAAGGCAGTTCTGCCGTTGCGATTGTAATGGAAGCAAGATTGAAGAAAAATCAAGACACCTTCATAGGATTTGTCGACCTGGAAAAAGCTTTCGACAATGTAAAATGGTGCAAGATGTCCGAAATTTTGAGAAAAATAGGGTTAAGCTACAGCGAGAGACGGGTAATATACGATATCGACAAGAGCCAAGAGGGAATAATAAGAGTGGGCGACCAAGAACGATGTGCTCGGATTAAAAAGGGTGTAAGACAAGGATGCAGCCTTCCGCCCCTACTGTTCAAACTGTACATCGAAGAAGCAAAGATGGATATAAAAGAAACGTTCGTGAGTGGAATTAAAATTCAGGGCGAAAGTATGTCAACTATACGATTTGCTGATGATATCGCTATCCTCAGCGAAACTGAAGAAGAATTACATAATCAGCTGAATGGAATGAACGTCTAATGAGTACACAGTGTGGACTGAGAGTAAATGGAAGAAAGGCGAAAGTAATGAGAAACAGCAGAAATGAGAAAAGCGAGAAACTTAACATCAGGACTGATGGTCACGAAGTAGACGAAGTTAAGGAAATCTACCTAAGCAGCAAAATAACCAATGGCGGACTAAGAAAGGAGGAAATCAAAAGCAGACTAGTACTGCCTAACAGGGCATTTATGGCCAAGAGAAATCTACTAGTATCAAATATAGGCATTAATTTGAGGAAGAAATTTCTGAGAATGTACATCCGGAGTGCAGCATTGTACGATAGTGCAACGTGGACTGTGGGAAAACCGGAACTGAAGAGAATCGAAGCATTTGAGATGTGGTGCTACAGACGAATGTCGAAAATTAGGTGGACTGATAACGTAGGGAATGGAGAGGTTCTGCGCAGAATCGGAGAGGAAAGGGATATCTGGAAAACACTGACAAGGAGAAGGGACAGGATGATAGGACACCCGTTAAGACATCAGGAAATGACTTCCACGGTACTAGAGCGAGCTGTAGAGGGAAAAAGCTGTAGAGGAAGACAGAGATTGGAATATATCCAGCAAATAATTGAGGATGTGGGTTGCAAGTACCATTCATAGATGATGAGGCTGGCACAGGAGAGGAATTCGTTGCGGGCCACATCAAACCAGTATTAAGACTGATGACTCAAAAAAATGTAAAAACTGGGAAGTCTTGCCTTTGATCACTATGAAGAACGTTCTAGTGAGATCAAAATAATTTGTATTTTTTATGTTTGTGCACGTAACATGCATCTGCTTAAAAAATAGTTGCTTTGGTTACATACAAGAGCAGAAGTTTGGCGATTAGCTAATTTTTATTACTTATAAAACACAATTTATATTCTGTAAGAACATAAGATACACAATGAATTAAGACTGAATGTTGTTCTGTTGTAATTATGTGCAAAACAAAGAAACAAATTAATTAAAAAAGTTTGTAGTGGAAAAGAAAGAAACGTATCGTGTTGGATGAGAGAGTGGATTAAGTAGCAGGATGATTTTGGAGCGTCCAAGAATGTTATTGCAGAGCTTGTAATGGAAGATCCACAACAATATAGAAATTTAACGAGAATTATAGCGATGAAGAAGGAGGAAATATTCTTTATAAGTGGCTCCAAAATTGCCAAGAAACACACTATATAATGTGTAAATCCATAGCGTTAAAGACAAACTGCTTGTGGCACTAAGATTTCTAGCATCAGGTACGTTTATTCTCTTCAGTGTTTGGTAAAGTTTCAATTACATTACACTAGGTTTCATCTTGATACACTTACTTGTTCAAAAGCCAAATAGGGCGCACATCTGATAAATGAAGCAATTTCAAGACAAAGATTTATTTGAACTATGTTACTTAAAGAACCACTCGTAAATTCTTTAAGGTCTGTTTTTATACACCACGTTTAATAATATAGTCAATAAATACAACATCATAAGAAGTTGTGGATACAGCTGCGTTACTTGAAGTGAAACGGCAGTTTTCAGAATTGCAAAACGGTTACTTTTAAACATAACTTCACTTGTATGTTAATTAAGCCATGTCAGAAAACTGCTTTACCTGTTTCTTCTTAAATTGTGAATGTTCTTGTAAGTTTTCTCTGTGGAGGAACTTCAGCTAATAAGCTTTGCTTCTTTTCTCGATTGCTCTAGCCCAGTAAATGAACATTCGATAATACTGGCCATTTGTCATACAATTAAATGCACAACTTGGTCCTGAGTCCACTTCCTGATAGCTTCCTTTATCACACACACACACACATTTTTTTTTATTTTTTTTTTTTTTATTTTTATTTATTTATTTATTTTTTGCGACACAACACTGAAATTCACAACAATATTAGCAGGTCGATCGTATTAGTAGTCCCAACCGTCCCGTCAATACCGGTACCGGTTTGAAGAGCACTCAGCTGTAGTGGCTCTGTAGTGCAGTGTATAACGCGCTAGTTCTTTCATTCCTGTTAACACAGAGTTTCCTCCATGACATTTTTTTTTCTTTTGTTATTTCTACATAATATGTCCATGATGTTTGTATAAGTTCTTTATTGTGTTGCATTGTTTAAATCCAGCACCTTCGAAATAGCCTAACTGCTCGTGCTGTTCGTGTAGGACGTAAAACGACGGATTTCCTAGCTCAGAAACGTGGTTCGGCCAGAAACTATGATTCAAAATACGCAGTTTCGTGAGTACTTTCATTTTAAGGCGAGCATGAGTACGGAAAAATAAATTAACAAGATGTGGTAGCGTAAACACTGTGAAATATGACACACATCCTGTACACTATTTGGCCGCTCAACACTCTCCGAGTGCGGTACTCTTAGCTCTCCTGACAATATCGGCATACTATTTCTTTTCTGAGACCAGCGCTGAGCAACTTTCGACAGAGGGAGGTTGCCGTCTATACGAGAGATCTCAACTCGCAGAGTGTGATTCCCTGAGATCTGGTCTCACTCTCGGCCACTGCCAGTCAGCTCGCTCTGGGAGATGCTTACGCGCCAGGTACCAGGGCTGATCAACAAAGACCGAGGCTGATTTGTTCGTTTAGCTTCCGTGATCGTTTCCAATATGTACGAAGAATACTTGAAAAGAGCGGGTTTTTTATGTATAACTTGCATATATGGCACTATCGTAACGGTAGTTTGGTAATAATGCTCTGTTTTGTAGACGTCCTTTGCATTTCACAGTCGCGAGATGAGCAGTATGGCGCAATAACATTCGGTATTCATTTAAACCGTACGGCCACTGAAATGTTGAATTCGTTCAAGGACATCAGAGAAGGCTGACTTGTCTGTGTTGAGCAAGCTAAACCTCGTGTTTCGGCTTCTGCTGTGACTGAAGTCAACATCAACAGTGCTCCTTTGATCATCTACATCTACATCTACATTTATTTTCCGCAAGCCACCCAACGGTGTGTGGCGGAGGGCACTTTACGTGCCACTGTCATTACCTCCCTTTTCTGTTCCAGTCGCGTATGGTTTGCGGGAAGAACGACTGTCTGAAAGCCTCCGTGGGCGCCCTAATCTCTCTAATTTTACATTCGTGATCTCCCCGGGAGGTATAAATAGGGGGAAGCAATATATTCCATACTTCATCCAGAAACGCACCCTCTCGAAACCTGGCGAGCAAGCTACACCGCGATGCAGAGCGCCTCTCTTGCAGAGTCTGCCACTTGAGTTTGTTAAACATCTCCGTAACGCTATCACGGTTACCAGATAACCCTGTGACGAAACGCGCCGCTCTTCTTTGGATCTTCTCTATCTCCTCCGTCAACCCGATCTGGTACGGATCCCACACTGATGAGCAATACTCAAGTATAGGTCGAACGAGTGTTTTGTAAGCCACCTCCTTTGTTGATGGACTACATTTTCTAAGGACTCTCCCAATGAATCTCATCCTGGCACCCGCCTTACCAAAAATTAATTTTATATGATCATTTCACTTCAAATCGTTCCGTACGCATACTCCCAGATGTTTTACGGAAGTAACTGCTACCAGTGTTTGTTCCGCTATCATACAATCATACAATAAAGGATAACATTACGTAAAATCAGCAAAGTGCTGAGAATTTCATACGGCAGTATCTTCACGATCGGTTAGCCGTGTTGTCTAACGCACTGCTTTCCTGTCGGGAAGGCGTGATGGTCCCCGGCACGAATCCGCCCTGCGGAATAGTGTCGAGGTCCGGTGTGCCGGCCAGTCTGTGGATGGTTCTTAAGGCGGTTTTCCGTCCGCCTCGTCGAATGTGGGCTGATTTCCCTTTATTCCGCCTCAGTTACACTATGTGAGCGATTGCTGCGCTAACACATTCTCCACGTAAGTGTACACAATAATTACTGTACCACGCAAACATTTGGATTACACGTGTGAAATGTTCCCGGGGGGCTCCACTGGGAGCCGAACCGCACAATAACCCTGGGTTCGGTGTGGGGCGGAGGTGGGATGGGTGGACTGCTGTGGCCTGTTGTGGGGTTGTGAACCACTGAGGGCTACGGCGGGACGAAGCCTCTCCGTCGTTCCTAGGTGGTTCAAATGGTTCAAATGGCTCTGAGCACTATGGGACTTAACAGCTATGGTCATCAGTCCCCTAGAACTTAGAACTACTTAAACATAACTAACCTAAGGACACCGCACAACACCCAGTCATCACGAGGCAGAGAAAGTCCCTGACCCCGCCGGGAATCGAACCCGGGAACCCGGGCGCGGGAAGCGAGAACGCTACCGCACGACCGCGAGCTGCGGACCGTTCCTAGGTCCCCAGTTCCATACAATGCAATACAATCTGTACGATTGTGCACGATCATCTCCATATGGCACGTGTTTCTGCCCGCTGGATGCTACGTCTGTTGACTCTCGAACAAAAGGGTGCAGAAATGGAGGCAAGCTATGAGGTGCGGCGTCTCTTTGCTGATGGAGGAGATGCTTTTCTAGACTGGATTATCACTGGTGATAAGTCATGACTGCATCATTATGATCCTGAAGGAAAATCGGAAGTTTCTCCACTACCACAAAACGCGAAAGTTGTTCCATCTGCAGTGAAAGTGATGGTGATAATGTTTTTTGACTGACACGGAATGATTTGCCAGCTTGCAGTTCCCCCTCACACAACTGTTACTGCAGCTTGCTACACGTCGATATTGGCTAAACTGCGGAAGCACATTGCTTGGAAATGACCAGAACTTTCTCGGACAGGGTGGTGACTTCATCATGACAAAGTGTGGCCTCGTGTTGCAAATCAAGTCATGCAGTTTCTGGATCAATTCAACATTACCTGTGTACCGTACCGGCCTTATAGCCTCGATCCTGCGCACTTAGGTTTTTTTTCCTCTCACTAAAGGCAAAGCTTCGAGGCATTCGATTTGAGAACTCTGAAGCAGTGCTCGTTGTCAGAGTCGAGGGGCATGGTGGTTCAAATGGCTCTGAGCACTATGGGACTTAACTTCTGAGGTCATCAGTCCCCTAGAACTTAGAACTTCTAAAACCTAACTAACCTAAGGACATCACACACGACCATGTCCGAGGCAGGATTCGAACCTGCGACCGTAGCGGTCACGCGGTTCCAGACTGTAGCGCCTAGAACCGCTTGGCCACCCCGGCCGGCGGGCATGGCGGGGAAGCAGTCGTTGGGAAGGGGGCTAGACAGGGTTGTAGCCTACCCCGACATTATTCAGTCCATACACTGATCAAGCAGTAAACAAAACCAAAGAAAAATTTGGAGTAGAAATTAAAGTTCAGGAACAAGAAATAAAAACTCTGAGGTTTGTCGATGACACTGTAAATCGGGCTTGGAAGAGCAGTTGAATGGAATGGACAGTGCCTTGAAAAGAAGATATAAGACGAACACCAACAAAACCAAAACAAGGATAACGAAATGTTGTTTGTTGTTGTTGTGGTCTTCAGTCCTGAGACTGGTTTGATGCAGCTCTCCATGCTACTCTATCCTGTGCAAGCTTTTTCATCTCCCAGTACCTACTGCAATCTACATCCTTCTGAATCTGCTTAGTGTATTCATCTCTTGGTCTCCCTCTACGATTTTTACCCTCCACGCTGCCCTCCAATACTAAATTGGTGATCCCTTGATGCCTCAGAACATGTCCTACCAACCGATCCCTTCTTCTGGTCACGTTGTGCCACAAACTTCTCTTCTCCCCAATCCTATTCAATACTTCCTCATTAGTTATGTGATCTACCCATCTAATCTTCAGCATTCTTCTGTAGCACCACATTTCGAAAGCTTCTATTCTCTTCTTGTCCAAACTATTTATCGTCCATGTTTCACTTCCATACATGGCTACACTCTATACAAATACTTTCAGAAATGACTTCCTGACACTTAAATCAATACTGGATGTTAACAAATTTCTCTTCTTCAGAAACGCTTTCCTTGCCATTGCCAGCCTACATTTTATATCCTCTCTACTTCGACCATCATCAGTTATTTTGCTCCCCAAATAGCAAAGCTCCTTTACTACTTTAAGTGCCTCATTTCCTAATCTAATTCCCTCAGCATCACCCGACTTAATTAGACTACATTCCATTATCCTTGTTTTGCTTTTGTTGATGTTCATCTTATATCCTACTTTCAAGACACTGTCCATTCCATTCAACTGCTCTTCCAAGTCCTTTGCTGTCTCTGACAGAATTACAATGTCATCGGCGAACCTCAAAGTTTTTATTTCTTCTCCATGATTTTTAATACCTACTCCGAATTTTTCTTTTGTTTCCTTTACTGCTTGCTCAATATACAGATTGAACAACATCGGGGAGAGGCTACAACCCTGTCTTACTCCCTTCCCAACCACTGCTTCCCTTTCATGTCTCTCGACTCTTATAACTGCCATCTGGTTTCTGTACAAATTGTAAATAGCCTTTCGCTCCCTGTATTTTACCCCGGCCACCATTAGAATTTGAAAGAGAGTATTCCAGTCAACATTGTCAAAAGCTTTCTCTAAGTCTACAAATGCTAGAAACGTAGGTTTGCCTTTCCTTAATCTTTCTTCTAAGATGTAGTCCAACCAAATCAGGTGATGCTGCGAGAATTAGGTTAGGAAACGAGACACATGAAGTTTCAGATGAGTTTTGTTATTTGAGCATCAGAATACCTCGTGATGATCTAAGTAGAGAAGATGTAGAACTTATAATCACAACAGCAAGAAAAGCGTTTCTGAAGAATAGAAATTTGTTAACTTCGAATGTAGATTAAAGTGTCAGGAAGTCTTTTCTGAAAGTGCTTGTGTGGAGTGTCGCCATGTATGGAAGTGAAACTCTGACGATGAACAGTTTACACAAGAAGAGAACAGAAGCCTTTGAAATGTGGTGCTACAGAAGAATGCTGGAGATTAGATGGGTAGATCACCATAACTAGTGACATGAGTCTGAATAAGCCAGCCGCGGTGGTCGAGCGGTTCTAGGCGCTTCAGTCCGGAACCGCGCAACTGCTACGGTCGCAGGTTCGAATCCTGCCTCGGACATTGATGTGTGTGATGTCCTTAGGTTAGTTAGATTTAAGTAGTTCTAAGTTCTAGGGGACTGATGACTTCAGATGTTAAGTCCCATAGTGCTCAGAGCCATTTGAACAATTTGAGTCTGATTAGAATCGGGGAGCCAAGAAATTTGTGCCAAAACCTGACTAGACGAAGGGATTAGTTGATATAACACAATCTGAGACATCAAAGGGTCACCAATTTAGTACTGGAGGGAAGCGTGGGGGAGATCACGTAACAAATGAGAAGTGCAGAATAGAACAGGGGAGTCAAGAAATTTGTGGTACAAACCTAAGTAGAAGAAGGGATCTGTTTATAGAGCACATTCTGAGACATCAAAGAGTCACCAATTTAGTACTGGAGGGAACTGTTGAGGGTAAAAATCGTAGAGCGGAGCAAACGATGAATACGGTAAGCAGGTTCAGAAGGACGTAGATCACAGTAATTATTCGGAGATGAAGAGCCTTGCACAGGGTAGAATAGCATGGAGAACTGCATCAAACAAGTCTGTGAACTGAAGACCATAACAACAACAACAAAACAAGAAACAAAATAAATACGCATAAAAATTCCTGGACTCGCGGAAGAGCCCTGCAACGTATCCAGGTGCCGGAGGCCGCATATTTACTACACAAATTCTTAGCGCTACTCATCACGAGGTGCCTTGGTACAACCCATACCCTTAATAAAAACTTTCCCTTAAGAATTTCCGAATTCTAAAGAAAAAGTCTGTGATAAGGTCTTATGGGCCCAAACTGCTGAGGTCATCGGTCCCTAAGCTTACACACTGCGTAATCTAACTTAAACTAACTTACGCTAAGGACGACACACACACACCCATGCCCGAGGGAGGACTCGAACCTCCGACGGGGGGGAGCCGCACGGACCGTGACAAGACGCCTCAGACAGCGCGGCTATCCCGCTATCTATATCTACAGAGATACTCCGCAAATCACACTTAATTGCCCGGCAGAGGGTTCATCGAACCACCTTCACAGTAATTCTCTGTTATTCGAATCGCGAACAGCTCGCGGAAAAAACGAACACCTATATCTTTCCGTGCGAGCTCTGATTTCCCTTACTTTATCCTCGAGGGAAGAGGTGTGGTGGGTGGGTAAAGAAGATTTGACTTCAGCATACGGACTTTCCAGAACGAACCGTTCATTTTATAGCAGAGTGTACTATTAATAACTTAACTTTAAGAGACTTAAAGTTGCACTTCAGTTAACGCACAGTGGTACGTGGATACTTTACCATCCAATGCAAATGCACAGGAATGTTGACGGACGGCATTATTCTGTTGCAGTATTGTGCCCGACCATATGTTGCCAATGTTGCTCCGCCTATACTGCAAACATTTCGCTAGGAAGCCGTTGCATATGTTACATACAGACCCAATCTCTCACCAGCCGATTTCCACATTTTTGAAGTCCTGAAGAAAGACCTTCACGGCCGTCGATTTTCTTCGGGCGAAGACGTGCGCGCCTTGGTACAATAGTGGTTCCTCAAGCAACAGCAAAAAAATTTTCCTTGAAGACACTGAGCGTCTTGTCGGACACTGGGATAAATGTATTAGCACCTATCGCAATTACTTTTGACATAATAAACAGATCAGTTACTGTCTCGTTTTCATTTGAGTGCCCCTTATAGCACTGCAGGTGAAAGACAAGCGTCCGGAACTGACTTTCAGGAAGTTTGATTACTGCACTCGGTATCTCTCATTGTCAAAGTTTCATTCTGATCACACACTTGTTCAAATGGCTCTGAGCTCTATGGGATGTCATCAGTCCCCTAGAGCTTAGAACTACTTAAACCTGACTAACCTTAGGACATCACACACATCCATACCCGAGGCAGCATTCGAATCTGCGACCGTAGCGGTCGCGCGGTTCCAAACAAGGCCCTAGAACCGCTCGGCCGCATCGGCCGGCTCACACACTTGTATTACGATTTATAGAAATGTAATTTGACGTGTGTCCGAGTTTCAAGTGCACAGTCAAGGAAATGTCTGCTCGCGCATTTTACCTTCAGAGTTGAAGCGAATACGAGCGACTTCCAGACCTGGATTGGTGATTACCCACAAGCCGTGAATAAATAACAGCTGAAATGGTCTAGATTTTTGAGGAACGTGCTCTTTCGGAAGGTAATATACTACACTTCAGCAGCAGTGAGACGTTTCGGTGCTAGGTAGCCCTCCCAGGGTGATATGTAGCTTCTGCCTTGTAAGAACAAAAGAGATGTAGCACCATTATGCAGAACGATGATTTCATTCTTTTTTTCTTTTTTTTCAAGTGATCTGTCACGGTAATTCGGTGCAACATTATTTGCGTTAGTGCAACTTGCTGAATCCTGAGATAAATTGACGCATGCAGAAAACGTTAACTGTCTGTAAAGCTTATTTGCAACCGGATGCACACAGCAGCTATACCCAAGGCAGGGGTTTTTCCAGAGTGATAGACGGAAGGACTCCTCGACGCTGCAGCCAGGTTTAACAAATGAAAAAGGAAGAATGGGGATCAACGTCCCGCCAACGACATGCCTGTAAAGACGGAGCTGAATCTATATAATTCATCAAGGATATAGTAGGATGTCGGCCATAGCATTTTTCGACGAACCGTCACAGGATGGTTTGGAGTAATCGAACTGGATGGCCAGAAATTGCTCTTAACCAGTTGCGATGTGGCGCCCAAAAGCATAACTAACCACACCAGACAAAAAGTATCCAAGCTCATACCATGCAACACCGCCTTCAGCCGTGATATAGGTTTTCATTAGGCGAGCAAGAGAGACCACAAGGTCCTTCACGTATACCTTATCCTGCTGAAGTAGCTCACTGATGATTAGATCCTGCAGAGCTACCAAACTGCGTTGATGCCGATTGCTACATTTCACCTACTGTTTCAGATAGACCCATACATATTCTATCGGTTTACAATCTATTTAACGTACCAGTTACTGTGCGATAGGATGCCTGACCAGTCATAGAAACAGGAATATATGCATAAAAACTGAAACTTGATGTGTATCTCTCTTTAACATCAAAAGGCACTTGATTATGTATCACCACTGTACATAACGAAACCACCGTTGTAGTGATGACAATTCAGTTATATAACAGGTTATTCTTGTTATTTTTTGGGGTCGCCTAACCGAGGTGCATAGGACAATTAACGGATCTGGAAATCAATGAAGTCAAGTCTGAGTGAAATAGATTTTTATACGCTTTTTCTGTTGCTCACAATTCACATAAAGTTGAGAGAGAGCGAAGTTCACTAAAATATGAATAGGAATTACACTTTAGCGGAGGGTTGTACCAAACAATACGAATGATTGTATGGAGAAAACACAACAACATTTCCTCACCTGAGCAGCTCGTGAATTCAAAGCTAACAAGACAAGATAGACCAAAAATTATATTAAACTAGGCAAAATAAGTTGCATTGCAGAACAAGTAAGCTGTGAGCTGTTCAGACGCCAGTCAGCACCAGTATGCCTAAAAATAGTTAGCAAATTGCACATGCTGCTCCCCCAACAGTATGTACAACCGCAGCTAATAGACCATTAGTACGTCAATAAAGGAGTTTACCAGTCAGGAACAAGGAGAATCATAAATGCAAACTGCAATAATTATTCGAAGTATGTCGCATTAAGGAGAGAACGGTTTGGAAAACTACTTTCATGATTCATGATTCATGTAGATGATTCTGTACTTTGTCAACATTTCAAAGTTGAGTCACATCCATTTCTGGGTGGGAAGCATTACTGTGACTTTTCAATAAATGAATATTGAATAAAGAACTCAGATTTCTAGGTCTGCATGGCTTTCCTTCGTGTCAACTATTCTCCTTAAAAAAGAATCGTCCAACTCGAACCACGGGATTTTCCTTTTGCAGAAATGAGCTGATTCACAGTCAGATGTTTTGTATGGTTATATTTTTCTTAATTTATTTCTATATGTAGCCTTAATCAGCTGAATTTTGCTCTGCAGCTCAGACACTTTCAACCCACCCACGTTCGAACCGCTTATGACGGTCTCACGCGCAGCAACGTGTCACTGCACGTTCCTGTAGTCAACATCATTTATATCCTACAAACACCTATGCGTAGCGTAGATATCCAATAACCGAACAATTTCCTCCATTCCACACCTCATATTTCAGTTTGTTTACAATGTACCGATTTTTTTTTTTTTTTTTTTTTGCTAGGTTGTTTGTTGCCCTAGACGAGCATTGACGCTCTCTCTTTTTTACTACCATCGGTCTCCCCTGTACGACCCCCTCCACGACCTCCAATATCCGACGGCACAACACTGAAAATCTCCTATTATACTTTTAATCATTAAACTAACATGTCCAGACGTCCTCAATTTTGGTGTTTTGCCCTCAAGTCCTTTAAAAGCGATTATTGAGGACAACAAATGTTCTCAATTTCTTAATTTTTGTTGTCAATTTTTGAAATTTCCTAAAATAACTGAAACAAGAAGAATGCGCTGAACATTTTAAACTAGAAACTGTAACGTTCCCTGGCCGCACACACACTATTAATAAACTAAAATTTAATTGTACTATATACGCCGCTATGAAGCAATTTGTATATACTGTAATTATTTAACAAAAAATATTATTTAATTTTGTGTAAAGGACATTCGTTATTATTGTAATATTTTCTGTAATAATATTATCGATGTATTTATGATAGTAATATTTCTATAGTCATAATGTAATTACGAAATGTGTCAATATCTGCGATAAGAAAAATGTAAAATACAGCCGCAGATTGCAAAGAGACAATAACGGTTGATAGTGATATAAATAGGAATACATAGTGTGCATTCTTTGCCTTCTTCCTCGAGAGCTGAGAGAGAGAGGAACCTGTGACGTAGCATTTTATGAATGGGTAGACTTCATTTGTCTGTATCTAGATTTAGCCGCCATTAGAGGAGAAATTACAAACTAATGTAAGTTGCATTATTGTTGTGGTCTAAATACATTATAATTTATCAAAATTGTGTATTACTAATGTAAATTAGCTTGCCCATGTCATCTATAATATTTCTTTAAAGAATTTTCAGCATTTTTAGCGGTGTTGCTGGGCTGTGCCGCAACCGAACGATTTGCAGCGGCGGCACATTTAAAAAATTGTTCCGCTAAGAAAAATTAACCAAACCCGTAAATCGGGAGCAGATAAAAATTAGCAGTGAATTAGGAAAATGTTTTTCTTTTACAGCGATCCAGAGACTGACGGAATTTATTACTAGTTTCACATTTGTGCATTCATAGGCGGATAGTTAACGTTGAAGTTTAACAATTTGTTGGTTCTTCAAATAACTTAAATGTATAGTGAAGTGTGTTTTATCAATGATAACTAAACGTTCAGGTCGGCTTGGCAATATTTAACCATTTTCTGCTAATAGAGACAGTCTTGTGTTCCACAGCTAACGCCGGGAAAGAATTCAGTAAATATTAAAAAAAAAAAAAACCCACTGCATTTAGAAAATGTGTGCCAAGGCTGAATTATGTAAAAGATTTAATTCTCAACTAAATATTCTTAATCAGTTAATATGAATTTATGAGCATGAGAGGGTTAACTAAGTTTACGTAATTTTAAATGTACTTAATTCTGTCTAAATGGATTTTTATTACCACACGTAAATAAGAGGTTCTACAACAAAGTTCGTACTGACAGAAAGAAAGAAAGGCAAATTAACTAAAAACAATTTAAAAAAGGTAACATTTGAAAACAAAATCATTTCATTATATAACTATATTTTTTTCATTTAATTTCATTAAAAAACTCAACTGAATATAACATTGTAACCTAATTTGGCATCAGTTTCTTATTTCATTGCAAGAAAAAGGACTAATAGTTGTATGGAATTACGAGGGTTGCCCAGACAGTAATGCATCGCACTTTTTTTTTCTCAGCCAGAAACAATGCTACGAATGCGAAGCGTTACGTATGTATTATTTGAGGTCTCCTGGGCTAGTGCGCCAAGTTTCCGTCACATCCGACAGATAGCGTAGCTGCAGGACAGTTTCAAAATGGCGTCTGTAGGTGATGTACGTTTCAAGCAACGTGCCGTCATTGAATTTCTAACTGCAGAGAAAGAAACTGTGGGGAAAATTCACAAACATTTGTACAAAGGCTATGGAGCATCTGTTGTCGACAGAAGTACAGACAGTCGCTGTGCACGGAGTGTGAGGTCATCAGAAGGCGGTTCGGCGTAGCTCTACAATTTGCAGCAGTCGGGCAGACCATCCACGGCTGTCAGGCCAGATATGTTTCAGCGAGCTGTTGTTGTCATTCACGAGGACAGACACCATTCGTGGAAGACATTTTGAGGAAGATGAGGAGGTGATTCACACAGTGAAGCAGTGGCTCCGCCACCAGGGTAAGTATTGGTACCGACAGGACATACACGCTCTTGTTACGCGCTGGAGGAAGGCCATAGAACGGGAAGGAGATGACGTGGAAAAATAGAATGTGTAAATAAAACACCATTCTTTGGTGTGTATAATTCTCATTATGTTCAATAAAGAATTATTGCCGGCCGGTGTGGCCGTGCGGTTCTAGGCGCTACTGTTTGGAACCGCGTGACCGCTACGGTCACAGGTTCGAATCCTGCCTCGGACATGGATGGGTGTGATGTCCTTAGATTGGTTAGGTTTAAGTAGTTCTAAGTTCTAAGGGACTTATGACCACAGATGTTAAGTCCCATAGTGCTCAGAGCCATTTGAACCAAAGAATTATTGAAGAAAAAATGTGGTGCTTTACTTACTGGGAAGCCCTCGTATTTTATGGTGCGAACAAATTTTTCCTTGAATTTAGAAATTATTATACACTGATGAGAGATATACCAAAACATCCGTCTAGGTCATCTGGATAATCGTGGTGTTATTTCGTTTCTGTTTCAGTTGAAATATTTTTAGAAATGAGGAATAAATCTCATCTGTTTCAGAACCCACTTTCTTGCTATTAAATAAAAGACGATGCCTTGTTAGCATTATCTGTTGAGAGATGTACAACTTGTCAAAGTCTTTAAACCTTAAATTAAAAGTCTCAGTAGCGACTGCTTTACTTTTGAGGCAGGTTGAGGAAAAACAAAAATGGCTCTGAGCTCTATGGGACTCAACTTCCCAGGTCATTAGTCCCCCAGAGCTTAGAACTAGTTAAACCTAACGAACCTAAGGACATCACACACATCCATGTCCGAGGCTGGATTCGAACCTGCGACCGTAGCGGTCTCGTGGTTCCAGACTGCAGCGCCTAGAGCCGCACGGCCACTTCGGCCGGCTGGTTGGAGCAATGTGTTTATTTTCGTCAGAGTGAGTACAAGCTTGTTAAGTAACTGTTTCGTGTGCTTTTGAAAACAATTCTGTTTTAATTTCCCCTCTTTTTCAGTTTTTCTTCTTTTTTCTCATTATTCTCGTTGTTCATTTGAAATTAATTTTTTTCCGCCCTTTGCAGCCCATAAAATTTTGCCACCCTATGGAGCCGATTAGTCTTGCCCAGGAACGACCCTGAATTTCACCACTGAGTTGCGCAAATGCACACCACGCATGCGCAGTGGCAGCAAGTGCAGTTGCTTGCAACACAGTATCGTGTAAAGTAGGCTTTAAGCCGTCGGCACACGGACCGTGCATCCGAAAATTGAGGGTTGAGCGTGCCAAGTTTCTGACGTCACAGCGTGGAACAGCACGTTCGGCAATCTCTCCGAACGTGCAGAGCAACATCTGGCATGTCAAATATTCTGAGCGTGCATCTGAGCGTTGGCCACTGAGATGCCACAACGCCACCTACGTCACAAGCACGCCGTCTCCCTTCAGTACAGAGTTTTGAGGCGCCATATTGGCATTCATGTCAAGCCTATATGTATATATGCCGTTACTGAGCACCAGAAAATTGAGAACCACTGGAAAACCCGTTGTTAACTGTGTGATTCGTTCCAATAAAATAATGAGAAACATCATATTCGTGGGAAAAGAATTATTGTAACTTGCGTATTATGAGAATAGGCTATTTGAAGACAGCGACACACTGGAGATCCACCCAAAACGCATTGTTCTTGGTACAATTTGCTATAATTAAATTTCAATTAGTAACATATCTACAATTAAGGTTTTCAGGAAGGGTAACGTAATATGATTAGATGCCCAGAGACTGTTGTTGGTTTAGCATAATGAGTAGCGTCACTGTTTTTTGTTGGGGCGGTGGTTCGCGTCTTGACCCTTCCAATTTTTTTCCCCTGACATTCGCGTTTTTATTAGATTCTGATACTTTGTCATTAGTTTAATATAAGTATATACTATTGATGTTACATAAATATAGGTTCACCTGTCTTTGAGGGGTGACTTAGTTCAATTGGCTTAATCTCGTACAGGACAGCTTGCACTACTGGTATAAAATATATTTTGCTCCATTTTCTTTTGTTGTTGTTGTTGTCTTCAGTCCTGAGACTGGTTTGATGCAGCTCTCCATGCTACTCTATCCTGTGTAAGTTTCTTCATCTCCCAGTACCTACTGCAACCTACATCCTTCTGAATCTGCTTAGTGTATTGATCTCTTGGTCTCCCTCTACGATTTTTACCCTCCACGCTGCCCTCCAATGCTAAATTTGTGATCCCCTGATGCCTCAGAAGATGTCCTACCAACCGGTCCCTCCTTCTTGTCAAGTTGTGCCACAACCTCCTCTTCTCCCCAATTCTATCCAATACCTCCTCATTAGTTATGTGATCTACCTATCTAATCTTCAGCATTCTTCTATAGCACCACATTTCGAAAACTTCTATTCTCTTCCTGTTCAAACTATTTATCGTCCACGTTTCACTTCCATACATGGCTACACTCCATACAAATACTTTCAGAAACGAATTCCTGACACTGAAATCTATACTCAATGTTAACAAATTTCTCTTCTTCAGAAACGCTTTCCTTGCCATTGCCAGTCTACATTTTACATCCTCTCTACTTAGACCATCATCAGTTATTTTGCTCCCCAAATAGCAAAACTTCTTTACTACTTTAAGCGTCTCATTTCCTAATCTAGTTCCCTCTGCATCACCCAACTTAATTCGACTACATTCCATTATTCTCGTTTTGCTTTTGTTGATGTTCATCTTATATCCTCCTTTCAAGACACGGTCCATTCCGTTCAGCTGCTCTTCAAGGTCCTTTGCTGTCTCTGACAGAATTACAATGTCATCGGCGAACCTCAAAGTTTTTATTTCTTCTCCATGGATTTTAATTCCTACTCCCAATTTTTCTTTTGTTTCCTTTATTGCTTGCTCAATATACAGACTGAATAACATTGGGGAGAGTCTACAACCCTGTCTCACTCCCTTCCCAACCACTGCTTCCCTTTCATGTCCCTCGTCTCTTATAACTGCCATCTGGTTTCTTTACAAATTGTAAATAGCCTTTCGCTCCCTGTATTTTACCCTTGTCACCTTTATAATTTGAAAGAGAGTATTCAAGCCAACATTGTCAAAAGCTTTCTCTAAGTCTACAAATGCAAGAAACGTGGGTTTGCCTTTCTTTAATCTTTCTTCTAAGATACGTCGTAGGGTCAGTATTGCCTCACGTGTTCCAACATTTCTACGGAATCCAAACTGATCCTCCCCGAGGTCGGCTTCTACCAGTTTTTCCATTCGTCTGTAAAGAATTCGTGTTAGTATTTTGCAGCTGTGACTTATTACACTGGTAGTTCGGTAATCTGTCAACACCTGCTTTCTTTGGGATTGGAATTATTATATTCTTTTATGCTTTTTCTTTTATGCTTCGTAATTCACATGTTGCAAAGAGTCTGCAACTGGGTAGAAACAGTGATCCAGTAAGACTAACCTTGGGGTTTTACTAAAATGTGGGAATGATGAAATAATGTTTATCTTATGCGGAGAAGTATTCCAAATTTGTACGGCACTTGTAATGGAACTTTTATAATCCTGTGTCCTTATTGATTGGACATGGTACTTTCCTTTTCGTGGGCAATGTAGGACATGTGCGTTGTAATAGAGCTAAGGTGGGGATTCTACGCGCGCCCGTTGAGTGAACAGTGTGATTTACGAACTAGAAACATCCGTCAACTGCCAATGGAGCGCGTTGCGATCGCGTATACCACGTTGGGGCCCACGTACCGCATGCACAAGTCGCATCGTTCCTGAGCGTTCAGCAGCACGTTGAACTCGGCATGCTCGACGTTAACGTTCGACAGCACGGTCCGTGTGCCGACGGCTTTAGGTTCTGTGGGGCCAGGGGCGGAAAGCCTCCTCCTATGGTGGGTTAGGGTAAAAGTGAGATACGTACGGGTAACGAGGGTAGGGTAAACGTGAGCGATGAGCGGATAACTGAGGTTGAGTACGCGAGCGAGATGAGTGGGGAGCCGAGGTAGGGTAAACGTGAAAGATGAGTGGCGAACTGTGGCGGGCACGTGCGCAGTGCTGCCGCCCTGCGGTAACTGCATTAGTCGAGCCGAGCAGGTGCCGACCGTCCGGCGGACGCTGCCGATGCTAATCCGATAGCGGGACGTGGCCGCGGAATCTAATGCGCCGAAACGACGTTAACGGCGGTCCGGCCCAAATAAATGCGCCGTCGCCTCGCTGCTTCGTGACGGCTGCCCTCTCCTCTCGTCCAGGCTTAACAAGTAGCCCGTCGAGCACCGTTCCACGCATTCACAATTCGCGGGCCTCACCCCGTATATTTTAGGCCCTCCGACCCTCGATCATCGTTCGAGTCTCCGAGTCAAGCATGTTCGAAGTTAAGAGCACATGTGGCGAAAATGAATCACATCTTTGCTAAAGTCCTTGTCATGACGTCTCTGACGTCGATCTGTTGTAGAATTTTAGAACATGTTTTTTGCTCGCGTATCATGTCGTTTTTGGAAACCCAGAATCTACTCTGTAGGAATCAACATGGATTCCGGAAACAGCGATCGTGTGAGACCCAACTCGCTTTATTTGTTCATGAGACCCAGAAAATATTAGATACAGACTCCCACGTAGATGCTACTTTCCTTGACTTCCGGAAGGCGTTCGATACAGTTCCGCACTGTCGCCTGATAAACAAAGTAAGAGCCTACGGAATATCAGACCAGCTGTGTGGCTGGATTGAAGAGTTTTTAGCAAACAGAACACAGAATGTTGTTCTCAATGGAGAGACGTCTACAGACGTTAAAGTAACCTCTGGCGTGCCACAGGGGAGTGTTATGGGACCATTGCTTTTCACAATATATATAAATGACCTAGTAGATAGTGTCGGAAGTTCCATGCGACTTTTCGCGGATGATGCTGTAGCATACAGAGAAGTTGCAGCATTAGAAAATTGTAGCGAAATGCAGGAAGGTCTGCAGCGGATAGGCACTTGCTGCAGGGAGTGGCAACTGACCCTTAACATAGACAAATGTAACGTATTGCGAATACATAGAAAGAAGGATCCTTTATTGTATGATTATATGATAGCGGAACAAACACTGGTAGCAGTTACTTCTGTAAAATATCTGGGAGTATGCGTGCGGAACGATTTGAAGTGGAACGATCATATAAAATTAATTGTTGGTAAGGCGGGTACCGGGTTGAAATTCATTGGGAGAGTCCTTAGAAAATGTAGTCCATCAACAATGGAGGTGGCTTACAAAACACTCGTTCGACCTATACTTCAGTATTGCTCATCAGTATGGGATCCATACCAGATCGGATTGACGGAGGAGATAGAGAAGATCCAAAGAAGAGCGGCGCGTTTTGTCACAGGGTTATTTGGTAACCGTGATAGCGTTACGGAGATGTTTAGCAAACTCAAGTGGCAGACTCTGCAAGAGAGGCGCTCTGCGCACGGAGGCTTTCCGGCAGTCGTTCTTCCCGCGAACCATACGCGACTGGAAAAGAAAAGGGAGGTAATGACAGTGGCACGTAAAGTGCCCTCTGCCACACACCGTTGGGTGGCTTGCGGAGTATAAATGTAGATGTAGATGTAGATGCAAGGAAGCAACTCGGAACCTTCGGCCATAGATACTAGTAGAATGACCTTGCTGTGCAGAAGCTATAGGGCTGGTGTGGCTCCAACATAAACCACGTGACTGTTGGCAAAATGTGGCGGGATTTCAAATCGGCAGTCTGCCATCCTATGTTTGTATCGTATTTTACCCATATTTCTCAACTGACTGCCAAACGCTTCCAACAAAAATTACTTTTTTATTTGCGAAAAATTATGTCAGAACTACATTTGACCTGGATTTGTTCACAGTACCATTTATGAAATCTAACAAATACATCGAACGCCCCTCTGGTGGGCAGCGGGACGAAATTACTGTAAACTATCAATTAAAGTAAAATGTCGTTAAAATTCTTTTAAACAGTAAGAGTGGGCTCGTGTCAAAACTTTAAATATTGGTTTCGCCGCGTTTTGAGCTCTAGTCACTTATAAAAGAAAATGGGATATGAGAATTATGTCAACTACAGGTGCCAAAATTGTCGACTTTAGGAGCAGGTCCATTTTAATCAATTTTAGGTGCAATTCAAAGGTTCAGTTCCTACTATTTTTACAAAAGTTTAAACTATCAGTTTAAAAAAAATGATATTTTAGATGAAAGGTGAGACTTTGAAGTTTCAGAAAATAATAATATTCATGTTCGGAGTTGGGGCGGCCGCACAGGACGCGTCTCATTAACTGGGTCGATGAAGGAGACACGCTGGGAGTGTCAAAGATGGCGGACTTTGTGAAACCCTAATGACAGACATTTCACAGTTCGTATAGAAGTTAATAGTAGCCAGATGAATCATGATACCTCAGAAAGAAACATGTACATTACCATTATTTGCACGACGATTCTGATGGTGTAATCAGATTTTCAATATCTTTATTAGTTTCTAGTTTAGTATCTGACGATAAATTATACAAGTAACACCCAGCAACGAATTTCCAAAATCTATACGGCTCATCCGATTTTGTCGATCGATGTGTAGACCTCATTTGTTATAAATTACAGGCATGTAACCTGAATAGTACATGACTTATTGGAGGTAAAAGTGGCCGATTACTATCGATCGTCAGACCATAAGTACTCCACAGTTACACGAAAAAACGGTAGCAACATGCTTATAAATATATTCATTCATCTATGTCTTTGTTTATATCCGATATATACTATGCACGAAGAAATTGGTTAAATATTTACTGTGTTTTAGAAAGCACAGAGACATTAGGCTACTGGCCTACCTTTTGCTTGCTATTCCTTTAATATATATTTATTTGATTTGTTTATGTATTTAATAATGTGTGTTAAGAGCGCCATATCAATATTTGTTTAATTTCAAGTTATTTAAATGTAAATCCAGTATTTCGAATGTGTTTCATTATGTTTGTGAGTGTAAGTTGGCCTGGAAACAGGGCGGGAGCGGGAGCGCTCTAGCCAATCACAGCGATCGTTTCCAAAAAGGACGCGTGGAGAGACATATGGAGGTGGGGGAAGAGCATCGTTTCCGGAGAGGACAGGGGCAGTGCTGAGGTCGGCGACAGAGAGTTCTGGACAGTGCGGCACAGGACACGGGAAGTGCTGGAAGCGACGGACGCACGGTCGCAAGAGAGGCTTGGAGAGTGTGGAGCGGTTTGCGCGTGGTCGCGGTAGACAGAAATTCTTCGGAGTGCCGACTTGTGAACTTGTGAGATTTCCGTGGTTTTTATAGTAAAGACTTATTATGCGTTCGGAAGTGAATGTCTCACGAGCTGTGTTGTCGTTCATAACTTATTGCGTGAAGTAGGAATCTCTTGTTATCTTGTTATTCAACTTACATTTTATGTAATTGCTGGACCATCGACACCAATAAGTGTTTTGGAGAAATATACCGCATTCTCAAAAGTACTTCTACTATTGTACTCATCATTTCAAGTCGTTAAGATAATTCCTGCAGATTTTATTTAATTGCAATCTTTCATTTATAAATTACTATGTTACATTAAAAATTCGTAACTGCCGATTGATAGGAACCTTCGACCATTCGATTCAAGCGTATATTCATATTGTATACTGTAGACTCAGCAATATTTGGCTCGTAATGCGGCAACCACGTATCCCAGCCCCTAGACAACGAAACCAGCCAAAACTTTTAATATTTCAACTATGAGTCAGAGGGTACATAGTTGAGGGCCACCACACCATTTCATTTTATTTGAAAGCCCGCAACGTGCAAAAACAGTCACCATCGTTTGGATTTTAGGTGCAAAAACGGTCTGGAGCGAGAATGATGATTCAAATTTGGTCCACCGGTGTATAGGAGCTAGCTGTAGCAAGAGTTTCAACGATTTGAAAAAGTCTTGCTTCTTTTGGATTTTACGTATTAAAAAAACGCACACATTTGTCTGGGAGGTTTTTGAAGCGCGCCTCTTCTACACTTTAAACTTGTACTAATCGATTCAAACTTCACACGAAGGTAAATAAATGGATAAAGTCAAAATGAATTTTTTATCCAATGATATTTGTCCGTTTTTGTGATACAATGGTTCACAGTCGAACCAAATGTGGCACGTAAAATTCGTTCTTATGTGAACTGAATGCGTGGAAAAACTTTAAAGTGATGTAAGTAAAGATAAAATGCATTCTTACGATAAAATTGAAAATTTGCTTTCGAAAATCTAGCTTCATTCGGACTTTCCGTACAAAAAATACGTTTTTGTGAGTCTTTTTAGGCGCGCCACTTCCGTGTTTCAGACTTGTGCGAACAGATTCAAATTTTGTAACAAGGTAGACAAATGCATGTAGTTAATGGCCGTCTCGTTGTTTTGTGAAATCTTCATCCGTTGCCACAATATAAGTAACATAAGACAGTAAAAGTACCGGATTAGTCGTAGGCCAAGTCAACAAAAATCCACATCGGTTGCTGAGTTATGGCGGTCTAATGTCAAAACCATGACAGAGCAAAAGTTGGGAACCAGATGAAAAATACTCCTATCATAGAACAAATAAGGCGAATATGCCCTGGGCAGAGTTAGGGATGTAAATGAAAGGAACTACCTTTTCGACTCATCAGGCAGCTTCAAAGACATTTAAGTCAAAACATCTCGACATGTTCGCGCTTTTTTACTTGTTAGTATTACTAAACATGTCATGTGATATAATGCACTGTGTTAAATAAAGTAACATGATAGATGATATGATCTCATATAACATGACACATGCCATCACGTCATTCAACATGTCACACAACCGCAGACTCGGGATGCATGAACCCTAAACTTAAATACACCTTGTGTCATGCTGAACGACATGACAGATGCCATGTTGGATACTATGATGGTATGTGTCATGCTATACGACATTACATCGTGCATCACGTTACTTTACTTGACATGATGCATTATATTACATGACATGGATACTAATGCTAACAGGAAAAAATCGGGTATATATGATGATGCATTGGTTTAAATGCTTTGAAGCTGTCAGATAGGTCGAAACGCTAGGTCCTTTCTTTCGCATCCTTCAAGATATATTCGGTTTTCTTTCTTTTTGAGCTACGACTGGAGAATTTTTCTTTCTAGTATAAAATATGTACAAGAACTAAGAGGAAGCAATAAGAATGGAAGACCAAGAATAAAGTTCTCGTACTAGGGAGGGTCATAGGCTTTCGCCCGTACACATCGATGCAGAAAGGAATCGTTCAGGAGTGGGATTAAAATTCAGGATGAAAAGATATCAAAGATAAGATTCGCAAATAACATTGCTACCCTGAGTGAAAGTGAGGAAGAACTGCAGGATCAGTTGAACGCAAATAATAGTCTAATAAGTGTAGAATATGGATTGAGAGGAAACCGAAGAAAGAAAAAAGTAGCAAAACTTTTTACCACTTAACAGATGCGAAGAAATTGGGATGCCTTGGAAGCTAAATAACATATGACCGAGAGAAGAAAAAAACCAGATGATGGAGGGCATTAAAAAAAACTAGGACAGATGATGAGAGCATTGCTGGACAAAATATTTTTTTGTGTCTTGTAGCTGGTTTGATGCACCCCATCACGAATTACTCTCCTCCAGCAACTTCTTCATATCAGAGCAGCATTTGCAACCTACTTCCTTCCTCAATTATTTGCTGGATATATCCCAACCTCTGCCTTCCCCTACAGTTTTTAACCCCTACACCGCCCTCCAGGACCATGGAGGTTAATCTCCGATGCCTTAAAACATGTTCTATCAACCTGTCCCTTCTTCTTGTCAGTTCTTTCCATATGTTGCTTCCATAGACGATTCTGTGGAGAACCTTCTCATTCCTTATACTATCACTGCACCTCATATTCATCATTCTCCTGTGACACCAAAACTCAAACGCTTCGATTCTCTTCTGTACCAGCCTCCCCAGTCTCAATGATTCAGTTCCATTCAATTCTGAGCTCCAGATGTACATTCTTAGTAATGTCTTCCTCAAATTAAGGCCTCTATGAAGCCAGCAGACTTATCTCGGCCAGGAATGACCTCTTTGACCATGCTAGTCTGCTTTTTATGTCCTCCTTGCTTCGTCTGTAATGGGTTGTTTTACTTCCAAGGTAGAAGAATCCCGTAAGTTCTTCTACTTCGTGACCTCTAGTTTTGATGTTAAGTTTCTCGCTGGTCTCTTGTCTGCGCCTTCCCATTACTTTTGATTTTCTTCGGTCTACTGTTAAATTCCATTCAACACATCCTGTTATTCTTCTTCACTTCCACTGAGGGTAGCAATGTTATCAGCGAATGTCGTCATTAATATCTTTTCACCTTTAATTTTAATGCCACTCTTGAACTTTTCTTTTATTTCGATCACTGCGTCATCGATGTACAGATGTAACTGTAGGGGCGAAAGACCGCAACTCTGTCCTGCACACTTTTTAACCTGAGGATTTCGTTCTTGCTCTTCCAATCTTACTGTTCTCCCTCGGTTATTGCACACGTTATATATTATTCGTCTTTCTCTGCAACTTACTCCTATCTTTCTCAGAATTACGAACATCTTGCACCATTTCGCACCGTCGAACGCCTTTTCTAGTTCGACAAATGCTATGAGCGTATCTTGATTTTTCCTCAGTCTTACTTCCATTGTCAAGCGTTAAGTCAGAACTGCCTTCACCTGTCCTAAAGCCAAACTGATCATCTTCTAAGATATCCTGCTTTTCTTTTCCAGTCATCTCTGTATTATTCTTGTCAGCAACTTGTGTGCATGAGATGTTAAGCTGATTATGCAGTAGTTTTCTCACCTAACTACCCTTGCTATCTTCGGAATTGTGTGGATGACTTTTTTTCCGAAAGTGGTGGTGCGTGCATCGTCAGTCTCCTACAGACGAAGCAAGGAGGACATAAAAAGCAGACTAGCATGGTCAAAGAGGTCATTCCTGGCCGAGATAAGTCTGCTGGCTTCCGAAAGTGTTGGTGCGTGCATCGGCAGTCTCCTAGATTCTATACATCAGCTTGAATACTCATCGCGGGCCACTGTGGCCGAGCAGTTCTAGGCGCTTCAGTCCGGAACGGCGCTGCTGCTACTGTCGCAGGTTCGAATCCTGCCTCGGGCATGGATGTGTGTCATGTCCTTAGGTAAGTTAGGTTTCAGTAGTTGCTCATGTCGGCACCAATGACTCCTGCCATCTGGGTTCAGAGGTCATCCTCAGTTCGTACAGGCGGTTGGCGGAATTGGTGAAGACGGAAAGCCTCGCTCGCGGGGTGTAATCTGAGCTAACTATTTGTAGTATCGTTCCCAGAACCGATCGCGGTCCTCTGGTTTGGAGCCGAGTAGAAGTCTTAAACCAGAGGCTCAGATGATTCTGCGGAGATCTGGGGTGCAAATTTCTCGACCTCCGCTGTCGGGTGGAGAAATGTAGGGTCCCCCTGAATAGGTCAGGCGTGCACTACACGCCGGAAGCGGCAACAAGGGTAGCGGAGTACGTGTGGAGTGCACATGGGGGTTTTTTGCGTTAGAGAATTCCCTCCCTAGGCCCGACAAGACGCCTCCTGAGATGCGGCAAGGTAGGAGTAGGCTAAATGCAACAGGGAATAACAATATTAATGTGCTAATAGTAAACTGCAGGAGCGTCTATAGAAAGGTCCCAGAACTTCTCTCATTAATAAACGGTCGAAACGCCCATATAGTACTAGGGACAGAAAGTTGGCTGAAAGCAGACGTAAACAGTAACGAAATCCTAAACTCAGGTTGGAATGTATACTGCAGAGACAGGCTGGACAGTGAAGGGGGAGGTGTGTTTATAGCAGTAGGAAGTGCAATAGTATCGAAGGAAATTGACGGAGTTCCGAAATGTGAAATGATTTGGGTGAAGGTCACGGTTAAAGCAGGCTCACACATGGTAATTGGATGTCTCTATAGGCCCCCTGGCTCAGCAGCTGTTGTGGCTGAGCACCTGAAGGATAATTTGGATAATATTTCGAGTAGATTTCCCCACCATGTTATAGTTCTTGGTGGAGATTTTAATTTGCCGGATATAGACTGGGAGACTCAAACGTTCATAACGGGTGGCAGGGACAAAGAATCCAGTGAAATTTTTTTAAGTGCTTTATCTGAAAACTACCTAGAGCAGCTAAACAGAGAACCGACTCGTGGTGATAACATATTAGACCTTCTGGTGACAAACAGACCCGAACTATTTGCAACAGTTAACGCAGAACAGGGAATCAGCGGTCATAAAGCGGTTACTGCATCGATGATTTCAGCCGTAAATAGATATATTAAAAAATGTAGGAAGATTTTTCTGTTTAGCATAAGTGACAAAAAGCAGATTACAGAGTACCTGACGGCTCAACACAAAAGTTTTGTCTCAAGTACAGATAGTGTTGAGGATCAGTGGGCAAAGTTCAAAACGATCGTACAATATGCGTTAGATGAGTATGTGTCAAGCAAGATCGTAAGAGATGGAAAAGAGACACCCTGGTACAACAACCGAGTTAGAAAACTGCTGCGGAAGCAACGGGAACTTCACAGCAAACATAAACATAGCCAAAGCCTTGCAGACACACAAAAATTACGCGAAGCGAAATGTAATGTGAGGAGGGCTATGCGAGCGGCGTTCAACGAATTCGAAAGTAAAGTTCTATGTATTGACTTGGCAGAAAATCCTAAGAAATTTTGGTCTTATGTCAAAGCGGTAGGTGGATCAAAACAAAATGTCCAGACACTCTGTGGCCAAAATGGTACTGAAACAGAGGATGACAGACTAAAGGCCGAAATACTAAATGTCTTTTTCCAAAGCTGTTTTACAGAGGAAGACTGCACTGTAGTTCCTAGTTCCTTCTCTAGATTGTCGCACAGATGACAAAATGATAGATATCGAAATAGACGACAGAGGGATAGAGAAACAACTAAAATCGCTCAAAAGAGGAAAGTCTGCTGACCCGATAGGGCCGGCCGAAGTGGCCATGCGGTTAAAGGCGCTGCAGTCTGGAACCGCAAGACCGCTACGGTCGCAGGTTCGAATCCTGCCTCGGGCATGGATGTTTGTGATGTCCTTAGGTTAGTTAGGTTTAACTAGTTCTAAGTTCTAGGGGACTAATGACCTCAGCAGTTGAGTCCCATAGTGCTCAGAGCCATTTGAACCATTTGACCTGATGGGATGCCAGTTCGATTTTACACAGAGTACGCCAAGGAACTTGTCCCCTCCTGCAGCGGTGTACCGTCGGTCTCTAGAAGAGCGTAGCGTTCCAAAGGATTGGAAAAGGGCACTGGTCATCACTGTTATCAAGAAGGGATGTGCAGAACTATAGACCTATATCTCTAACGTCGATCAGTTGTTGAATTTTGGAACACGTATTCTGTTCGAGTATAATGACTTTTCTGGAGACTAGAAATCTATTCTGTAGGAACCATCATGGGTTTCGAAAAAGACGGTCGTGTGGAACCCAGCTCGCGCTATTCGTCCACGAGACTTAGAGGGCCATAGACGCGGGTTCACAGGTAGATGCTGTGTTTCTAGACTTCCGGAAGGCGTTCGATACAGTTCCCCATAGTCGTTTAATGAACAAAGTAAGAGCATATGGACTATCAGGCCAATTGTGTGATTGGATTGAAGAGTTCCTAGATAACAGAACGCAGCATGTCATTCTCAATGGAGAGAAGTCTTCCGAAGCAAGAGTAATTTCAGGTGTGCCGCAGGGGAGTGTCGTAGGACCGCTGGTATTCACAATATACATGAATGACCTTGTGGATGACATCGGAAGTTCACTGAGGCTTTTTGCGGCTGATGCTGTGGTATATCGAGAGGTTGTAACAATGGAAAATTGTACTGAAATGCGGGAGGATCTGCAGCGAATTGACGAATGGTGCAGGGAATGGCAACTGAATCTCAATGTAGACAAGTGTAATATGCTGCGAATACATAGAAAGATAGATCCCTTATCATTTAGCTACAAAATAGCAGGTCAGCAACTGGAAGCAGTTAATTCCATAAATTATCTGGGAGTACGCATTAGGAGTGATTTAAAATGGAATGATCATATAAAGTTGATCGTTGGTAAAGCAGATGCCAGACTGAGATTCATTGGAAGAATCCTAAGGAAATGCAATCCGAAAACAAAGGAAGTAGGTTATAGTACGCTTGTTCACCCACTGCTTGAATACTGCTCAACAGTGTGGGATCCGTACCAGATTCGGTTGATAGATGAGATAGAGAATATCCAACGGGGAACAGCGCGCTTCGTTACAGGATCATTTAGTAATCGCGAAAGCGTTACGGAGATTATAGATAAACTCCAGTGGAAGACTCTGCAGGAGAGACGCTCAGTAGCTCGGTACGGGCTTATGTTGAAGTTTCGAGAACATACCTTCACCGAAGAGTCAAGCAGTATATTGCTCCCTCCTACGTATATCTCGCGAAGAGACCATGAGGATAAAATCAGAGAGATTAGAGCCCACACAGAAGCATACAGACAATCTTTCTTTCCAAGAACAATACGAGACTGGAATAGAAGGGAGAACCGATAGAGGTACTCAAGGTACCCTCCGCCACACACCGTCAGGTGGCTTGCGGAGTATAGATGTAGATGTATATGTAGATGTAGTTCTAAGTCTAGGGGACTGATGACCTCAAATGTAAAGTCCCATAGTGCTTAGAGCCATTTGAAGCATGTGAATACTCATTTGGTTGTCATTTCCCCCCAGTGATTTTAGAAGTTTTAATGGAATGTTATCTATTCCATCTGCTTTATTTAGCCTCAAGTCTTGCATAGTTTTTTTAAATTGTGACGCTAATAAGGGATCCATTATGTCTTCCTTATCGCCTCCAGTTTCCTCTTCTATCAAGTCGTCAGACAAACCTTACCTCATAGAAGCCTTCAGAGTACTCTTCCCACCTATTCGCTCGTTCTTCTGTATTTAACAGTGGAATTCCCGCTGCATTCTTCAAGTTACCACTCTTGCTTTATATTCACCGAATGTTGTTTTAAGTTTTCTATATGCTGAGTCACTCCTTCCGACGATCATTTTTTTTTTTTTGTTCACTTTCTTTTCGTGCAACCATTTCGTCTTGATTGTCTTGCACTTTCTCTTTATTTCATTCCTGAGGATTTATATTGCTGTGTTCCTATATTTCCATGAATATTTTTGTACTTTCTCCTTTCGTCGATCAGTTGAAGTATTCCTTCTGTTTCCCAAGGTTTCTTCACAGTTAACTTTCTTGTACCAGAGTTTGCCAGTTCAACATCTGTGATTGCCGCGCGGAGTGGCCGCCCGGTTTAAGGCGCCCTGCACGGATTGCGCGACTGCTCACTCTGGAGGTTAGAGTCTTCCCTCGGGCATGAGTGTGTGTGCGTGTGTTGTTCTTAGTATAAGTTAGTTCAAGTAGTGTGTAAGTCTAGGGACCGATGACCTCAGCAGTTTGGTCCCTTAGGAAGTCACACACATTTGAACATTTTGAACATCTGTGATCGTCCATTTTAGAAATATCCAACCCTCTTCGACTGAGCTGCCTGCTCTGGTGTTCCTTACCGCAGTATCCACACCCTTACCGAACTTCAAACGCTTCTCGTCATTCCTCAGTACTTTGGTATCCCACTTACTTCCACATTGATTCATTCAGATGGTTCCCTTAAACATCAGCCTACTGTTTATCATTACTAAATTATGATCTGAGTTTATATCTGCACCTGAATACATTTTATAATCCAACATCTGATTTCGGAATCTCTGTCTGACCATGATGCAATATAACTGAAATCTTCTCGTATCTGCTGGCCTTTTCCAAGTAATCCTCCTCCTCTTGTGGTTTTTTGCAGAGTATTCGCTTTTACTAGCTAAAATTTATTTCTAAGTCTTCTCTCTCATTCATAGACCATAGATCCCTCAGGGCTATTAGATTTTAATCTCCCTTTTCATAATGGATTATCCGTTCAATATCATCATTCGCTTCGTCGACCTCTTCATCTTCTGATTGCGACGTTGGCATGTATACCTGAACTATTGTTGTTGATGTTATTTTACTGTCGGTTCTGATGAGAACAATCCTTTTACTGAACTGTTCAGAATAACACGCTCTCTGCCCTACCTTCCTATTCCTAACGAATCCTACTGCCTTTTCTGTTGCTTTTGATATTATCCTATAGTCGTCGGACCAGAAATAATTGTCTTCCTATCATTTCACTTCACTGACCTCCATTAATTTCTGACATTCTTTATTTCGACTCATCGAATGTTACCCTTTCGTTAGTTATTCAATCTTTTTCTCATGGTCGCCTCCTCTTTGGCAGTCCCCTCCCTGAGACTCGAAAGGGGAACTAATCCGGGATCTTTTTGAATGACAGACCGTTATGACACTTTTTCAGTTACAGCCACATATCTTTTGGATATACATTACGTATCTTTAAAACGGTGGTTTCCATCACCTTTTCCTTCCTCATGCTGTTGACAGTTGCTGATCCTTCCGCCTTTTAGGGAGAGTTACTCACCCGAAGCTCAAGAAACTGTCCTGCATCTCTGTCTTATCCTCCACTCCTTCTGACAAGGCCGTTGGCAGAGCGATCTGCCATTGCTAATGACTTCTGCTAAATCTAAAGAGCAAGATCCAACTCGTTTTGGCAACTTTTTTCATTAAGGAAATTACAATAAACCAACAGTAACATACTCTTCATAATCATCAAAACAATAACGATCCCTTCTGCGGATCAAGCAAATAACAACTAATTCCTATAATTAGAGTTCCCTTTGACTCTACACCCGTACAACTGTTCCACGTCAAAGTCGGGCTGTTAGCAGCTGGTAGATAGCCTAACACGACGGAAGCGACGTTTCACAATTCGTTACGGAACATAGGATAGTCGAGGTACCACACCGCTATAACGGCCGATCTTCTCCACACTCGGCGAGTCAAAAACTACCTGCTGAACTGCCAGGCGCCTGCTTCTCTAGCCCCAGGCGGACGGATATTTCGGGACTATTTGCACACACGTGATCGCCAAGAAGTACTTCATTGATCGTCGCGCCCTCTTTCTCTGCTGCTGGTTGATGGACATTGGTCATACCTACGTGTTTGTTGTCAACTGTGGCACTTGTTTCTAAACACTCTTGCGTTGGCAAGACTTCACAGCATTGTCGGCAACGCGCGTTGCTAGTCTGTCTGCGGAGTTGCCGCGGCAGTAGGCGTCTGTGGTGACTGCAGCAATTTCATTTAAAATTTAGGCAGTGGCTGGGATCCAATCCGTGAACCATAACATTTCCATTACAAGTCAGAGACGCTGCCCCTAGACTATACAGGTTCAAAAGAAATGTCTTTGTATCTGACAACAATCTTAATTTATTCATGTTATTCCTGAGAACTGTACGGAAGTGAGTCATGGACCGAGGGAAAACCAGAACAAAAGAGAATCGAACCGATTGACACGTGGTGCTACAGAAGAACGTTGAAAATTAGGTGGAATGAGAAGGTTCTCTGCTTAATCGTTGAGGAGAGGAACATGGAAAATCACTGACCAGTTCAAATGGCTCTAAGCACTATGGGACTTAACATCTGAGGTCATCAGTCCCCTGGAACTTAGAACTACTTAAACCTAATTAACCTAAGGACATGATACACATCCATACCTGAAGCAGGATTCGAACCTGCGACCTTACCAGCAGTGCGGTCCCGGACTGAAGCACCTAGAACCACTCGACCACGCTGCGTCAACTAGATCTGAGCAGCCGGCTGCCTGGGACACTGACAGGAAGAAGGGACAGGATGATAGGACAAGTGTTAAGATATCAGGGAATCACATCATATCGTTGACAGAAAAGGCAGTAGAGGAAGACAGAGATTGGAATGCATCCAGCAAATAAATGAGGGCATAGGGTGCAAGTGCTACTCCAAAATGAAAAAGTTGACGCAGGAGAGAAATTCAAATCAGTCAGAAGACTCAAGATCCAAACAAAAAAAGTTAGGAAGCTCTTTTTAAATGTGGATTAATGTGATATAACGCCTATAGTAAAAGAAAGAACCGTATAAAATGCAAGATTACTTGAAAATGGCCCTAAGGCCGAAATTGCAATCGTAATAATAAATATTTCAAACAGTCAACGGCGACTATGATGTTTTTTAAAAAATATTGTATGACTGTGAATTCCAACCGTGAGAAGTTAATTTTTAGTTTTGATTGTATAAGTCTTTAGAGGTAATGCTGACAGGCTACAGGGATTGGACAAAAAGTATGGAAATACTAAAAATATAACACATTACCATGTAGGAAACCCGTTGGCATTCAGAGCTGCATCCGGTCGTCTCAGAGTGGATGAACAGGGGTCCTGTATGGTATTCAAAGGAATCTTAGAGCATCCATCCTGCTAAATAGTGGTAAGTTCATGTAACAACGACGGTGGTGGACGGCAGTCACGCACCGTTCTCTACAAAGAAGACCTCAAAGGCTCAGTAATATTGAGATGGTGGCTGTTGTGCCCAGAAGAAATACAACAGTTCATACTTCTGCTCAGAAAACCAGTTCCGGACATGTGAGCCGAATGAACAGGAGCCCATTCGGCTCGCAGCACAGCATCGCCATTGGGTAACAAACATCATACCATATGATGGGCCTCATCATCCAAAATGATCACACAATACTTGGAAGCAGAGCGACGTAGAAAAGTACCCGTGGGGCCAATGGGATACCAGCTCTCCAAATCGTCATGGAACCCCTGCCACATTCCATTCTTGGGACCCAAACTCGGTCAGAAGTTGGAAACAGTGTGAAATGAAGCACATCCGACCAAATGACTCTTTCATTGCTCCATAGCCCATGTTTTACGGCTTCAGCACCACGTTTACCTGTTACAGACATTTACGTCACTGGTTTGTGGTTTTGGAATTCCAACGCCCTGCAGTTCCCTGCTTATGGAGTTCCCTTCGCCTTCGTTCGGTGTTGATAGGGATCTGAAGTGACTTCTGCAGCTGTCCTTCTCTTATCTTTCGACTTTAGTGACAGTCTATCACGATCACTCAACACACACGTTCGTTCGTCTTGTGATTTAGCGGATCATGTTTTCCCGCTTTCCTCGTGTGTGCTATGAGCTTTTGATACAGTGCCTCTTCAACCACATAACACATTGTTCTGACAAGGACTGATACTCGCAACGTATTGAGGACATTTTTTACAACAGCGCTCTCTGCAGGCTTGGCTATCATGTGCACTCATGTCCAAGTATGCGTTTCTCGCAGAGCTTCCACATTTTTGTCCCTCCTTTGTATACGAAATGAAGTCATCACATGCGTACAGACACACACACAGCTATTTTTCCCTAGCGCAATACATGAACAGGATTCGAAATAAAACTGATAGTATTCGTACGATGTACCATCCATCACGCACTCTGCAGAGACTTGCGGAGTATACGCAGACGTATAACAGGTATTCTATTTGAATATTCTCCTTTATCGTCTTAATGCTTCTTTCCTTCAGCTGGGTATACTCCTGCAAATCTTGGGAAAGCCACATGTTCTTGGTATCTTGAGTTTCTCCACTGCAGATGACAGTTTATTTAATGCGTGTATGGATCGATACATGTCTGAACCATGAACAAATCGTTACACTGAGAAAACAGGGAACACTATCTGTCCAAAAAGTTCTGAGGCCTTTATTCCTGGCGTATAATTCCGACCAGTATATACTGTCAAAATGGGCGCAGAATATGTGGTTGATGCTCAAATCTATCCAAAATCCAATGGTTGTTGGTCGTTCTATGCTCATTAGCTCGTAACATCGGGAATCCCTACCACCTTTAAGTATAATTGGGACAAATATCAACTTCTCTGCTATAGCAAAGACTCTAGGAGTAATAACAGACGAAAGTTTAAATTGGACTGAGCACGTGACTGCAATGTGCAAGAAGGCCTCAGCATCTCTCCATGCGCTACAAAAATATGAAAACTCTTTCCTCTTAACCTGAAAACGAGTCAACGAAACATCATCGATATGGGCTTTCATAGCCGAAGGCCCATTCGTATACCCTTGATGACTGCACGAGATAAAGATTTACACCTCGCCTGGGCCTGTCAACACCGACATTGGACTGTTGATGACTGGAAACATGTTGCCTGTTCGGTGCAGCGGTGTTAAAAAGTTCGCTAGCACTGATTGAAGAAAGCTGCAAATTAGTGTACACGTACCTCAGTACAGCTTTCGTTCACCATACGCTGCTCTGCATTCGTAGGTAGTATGTAAACGATGTTAAAAGTAGCGTTGAAGAAATTCATCGTCCATACTTACGACTGCATAGTCCGTGTAACTCAGGTAACAAAATAAACCTGTAAATCTCTAGTAATAACGGGCAAAAGTGCATGCTTCCTATCTTCATTGATAGTGTCGCTTTCCGTTGCTAATGTTTTTTATTGTCTTTTAGTCATGGTGTCAACAAGACCACATTTATGTCGATAACACATTTACTTCTAGTTCATGCAGCTTATATCATACGCAAGACAGCCAGAAATGTATTAACTCCAAACCGAAATATTACCAGATTAATACAGTCAATACTCTGCTACGAAATGCGTTTCACGGTCGGTCCTTTTAAGTGGATTCTTCAAAGGAAGATGCTCGCCAAAAATGTTCTGTAAATGCGTACTGAACACGCCACGCAGAATTCTTCACAAAGGCCGATAGTTTCACACGCGGTTTTCTCTGCAACAAACACTCCAAAATCTCCCAAACGTCACAGAACTGTCCGTAAATGCATCTGCTTGCACGGCGATATAAACCGAACGCGAAATAACAGTCACTTCTTCATTTTACAAATAAATTTTTCGGACATGTCTAACATGATCTTCTCGTCCGGCAGCTAGTCCACGACTGACCGACTGCCGTTGCTTTCAGGGTATTAACTCATTCCAATGCGCGGGAAAAACTTTACTCTTATTGGTTGATCAAAACAAACAGCCAGTCAGATCAATCTTTAAAGGTCATATTCGCGCTTAAACTGTTTTACTCCAATCAACAATCCCAGACGCATTTGCGTCATTTCATGCTGCAAATATTAGCAAAATGTTCCACCAAACCAAACCAAACGAAAACAAAGAGAAAACTATGCTTGAAATATACTTTAGAATTGATTATCCTCCTATTACCTTTCTGGCTGCCTTATTACAAAAGCAAACACTCGCAGACATACGTCATCCGCCAGTTAGGGGGATTTACGCTTTTCATGACACCCTGGTGGTGTAACACTTGCTAGTTACGTAAAGTGTAATACAATATAGAATTGAAATTTGACGTATGTCTCCCATACGCACTCACATTTACTCTCATTTACTCTCACCCTAACACAAAATATAAATATTAACTTTTAAACTGTTATATTCATTACGAAAGAAAAATTATCGAAAGTTTAGAATTGAAAATCTTTGTAAAATAAATCAGCACAAAGAGAGTGCTATTACTGTTTTCAAATAACATAAGAAATATAAACTGTTATTGTTCCCATCTGAATTTTCTTTCTTAAGTGTCGGTTGAGTACTTTTTTAATGTTTCTTTTTTTATATCTCCGAAACTATTATAGGTAGCGGTATCAAATTTTGACACAACGTTCGTCTGAATAACAAAAGGTCATGTACCAAATTTGGAATAAAACAGATAATATTTAACATAGTTATTCAGATTCTTAGGTGAGGTGAATAAGTGGTTTTTAGCATACGCCACAGTGAGCATTCTCACGGTCCACTTTAGCGACAGGTGTGGCTGTGACGCATACAGCAGGCCACAAGTCAGCCGCCGCCGAATGCTGCTGTACTGCAGGCTTCCAAAACAGCTGGCCATAACGTAACAAAACTTAGTGCAAAAATCTGCAGTCGCATAATAATTGCAACGCTACACCTAGTCGGACGAGTCTCGTTTCAAATTGTATTGAGCGGATGGACGTGGACGGGTATGGAGACAACCTCATGAATCCACGGACCCTGCGTGTCAGCAGGCGACTGTTCAAGCTGACCGGCCGAGTGGCCGTGTGGTTCTAGGCGCTACAGTCTGGAACCGCGTGACCTCTACGGTCGCAGGTTCGAATCCTGCCTCGAGCATGGATGTGTGTGATGTCTTTAGGTTAGTTAGGTTTAAGTAGTTCTAAGTTCTAGGGGACTGATGACCTTAGAAGTTAAGTCCCATAGTGCTCAGAGCCATTTGAACCATTTATTTGTTCAAGTTGGTGGAGGCTCTGTAATGGTGTGAGGCGCGTGCAGTTGGAGTGACATGGGACCCCTGATAAGTCTATGTATGACTCTCATAGGTGACATGTACGTAAGCATAGTGTCTGATGACCTGCATCCATTCACGTCTATTGTGCATTCCAACGGACTTTGGCGATTCCAGCAGGATAATGCGACTCCCCACATGTCCAGAACCGCTACATAGTGGCTCCAGGAACACTCTTCTGAGATTAACACGTCGGCTGGCTACCCAACTCCCCAGACATGAACATTATTGAGCATATCTGGGGTGCGTTGCCGGGTCTATGGACAGCACAGGTGTCAATTCCCTCCAGGACATTAGTCGAGTCCATGCCACATCGTGTTGTGGCACTTCTGCATGCTCGTGTGGGCCCTACACGATATCAGGCAGGTGAACCAGTTTCTTTGGCTCTTCATTGTTTTTGCTAGAAGATGACAAGCCACTGGTGGGTTAGTGTCTAAAGAAATCGAGAGACGGCAGCACACACTCTGTTGTTATGTATTGCACCAAGATACAGCAAGTCTTTTTTGTGCAGTAGTGTGGTATGCCGCAGCAAGATGGCTTCTTGCAGAGGAAACAGTGCTACTTGTTCGGATGAAACAACGCATTTTGGAATCGACACGGGAGCCGATTGTTTCGAAAATGCGATGTAGATGTGTACGTTCAGCTATATCCATGAGATATCGCACTATCATTAGAGGTATGCATCAACAACACATAATCATATGGCATGCCACATTATAGCAGCTGAGTAAGTACCTTATCATGGGAGCGCAGTAGATGTAGAACTCTTAAATAATAGTAATATTTAATGAAACAATAACTACCACACAATTTCTGTTATCTTTATCTCGAGCCCATTAACTGCAAACAATTGCTATACTTGTTATGGGCATCACTAGGTGCCCGCTATAAGGGTTATGTGGCTTACCATTATGTAGCCTTAAAACTGATGTTAAGTTTAGCTTCATAGGTTCATGCTGTTAGTAATTTTCGTATGTTTTTCTTTTATAAGGAGGAAGACTCAACTCCTAACACAACAAAACGAAATACAGTAATGGATCAAAATCCTATCAACTTTTCAGAAGCTATAGTGTTCCCAGTTTTGGTCCCAAATCCTGATTCAGTTTTCCTGAAGCACAATGTTCCCGGAGAGTCCTACAAAAGTAATGTCTAGAAGTGTGGCCATCCTACGCAGATAATAAAATGTCGCAGGCCTGTTTCTACATGAGATAAAAACTGTCTGACGTCACTGGACCTGCTTCTCTACGTATTGCAGTACATCATGGACGTTATTTAGCCCTGACTCAGTATGAAGCCATAGAGCAGCTTGGTGAACCTGAACTAAGTGATGGCAGTATTTTAGATTACCAGAGAGAAACGTGAATTGAGATCAGAGAACCCAAATGTTGGCTCTGAAACTTTGGTGATATACAAAGGCCAGCCACAAAATTATATGTATTCTTTGTACTTAATGTTCCGGCATAAAGTCAAGCGCCAGCACGCCAGTTGGGAACGCTAGAGCAGAGAGGGCTGTGAAGAAGACGTCAGACAATAGCACGCTGACCTACCCCCTCTCCAGGACGACAACGCGACAGCAGCGCCCTCTACGCGAAGAGAACATAAGAGCTGTACCAGACTGGCTACGGCCCAGTTCTAGAAGTTCTACAGCAGCGAGTTCAAGAGTAGCATCACGACTAGTCATTTCGCTTCTACTATGTAGTAGTTTCTATGCTGAAGAGATTTCTTATTTGTCTATCGCCGCTCGCTCGCGACACCTCTGTATTTCTCGAAGTTAAGTATCGTCATTTATTTTCTGTAACAAAAACTCATTAATACGGTTAGCTTGAACTGTTGTCTAGTGATCCGAGAAAGCAGGTTTCCTAGACACCCCATATTTCACAAACAGGCAGGATACAACACGTAATATTGTTTTTCACTAGGTGTAATACTTAAAAATGTTCTATTTCATGTGACAAGAATACCTTAATCTATGCCATACCTTACAATACAATAAAAAATATCTATAATGTCTATCAGCTTATTTATGAATTTTTTGAATGTTCATAATGCCTCTTCCATAAAATTTACTTAATATGGCTTTCCATTAACTAGCCTCGAGTGCATCATATTCTGTAATTGTGACATGTGATAAGGGACAAAAAATTCGAAATACTCCAATTGAAAAGAGCAGAGTTTTATAAATAAAGCATTTTCAACAGTCAAAGGAGACAATTATGGTGTGCAAAATTACATATAATCATGAGCGTATGGCATTGTTGGTTGGGAGACCCCTCGCGGGACGGTTCGACCGCCGCTCCACAAGTTCTTTAACGCCACTACGGCGACTTGCGAGTGAATGAGGATGAAATGATGATGAAAGACACACAACACCCAGTCATCTCGAGGCAGAGAAAATCCCTGACCCCGCAGGGAATCGAACGCTACCGCAAGACCACGAGCCGCGGACTATATATATATATATATATATATATATATATATATATATAAATTATACTAGTGATATACACTCCTGGAAATTGAAATAAGAACACCGTGAATTCATTGTCCCAGGAAGGGGAAACTTTATTGACACATTCCTGGGGTCAGATACATCACATGATCACACTGACAGAACCACAGGCACATAGACACAGGCAACAGAGCATGCACAATGTCGGCACTAGTACAGTGTATATCCACCTTTCGCAGCAATGCAGGCTGCTATTCTCCCATGAAGACGATCGTAGAGATGCTGGATGTAGTCCTGTGGAACGGCTTGCCATGCCATTTCCACGTGGCGCCTCAGTTGGTCCAGCGTTCGTGCTGGACGTGCAGACCACGTGAGACGACGCTTCATCCAGTCCCAAACATGCTCAATGGGGGACAGATCCGGAGATCTTGCTGGCCAGGGTAGTTGACTTACACCTTCTAGAGCACGTTGGGTGGCACGGGATACATGCGGACGTGCATTGTCCTGTTGGAACAGCAAGTTCCCTTGCCGGTCTAGGAATGGTAGAACGATGGGTTCGATGACGGTTTGGATGTACCGTGCACTATTCAGTGTCCCCTCGACGATCACCAGTGGTGTACGGCCAGTGTAGGAGATCGCTCCCCACACCATGATGCCGGGTGTTGGCCCTGTGTGCCTCGGTCGTATGCAGTCCTGATTGTGGCGCTCACCTGCACGGCGCCAAACACGCATACGACCATCATTGGCACCAAGGCAGAAGCGACTCTCATCGCTGAAGACGACACGTCTCCATTCGTCCCTCCATTCACGCCTGTCGCGACACCACTGGAGGCGGGCTGCACGATGTTGGGGCGTGAGCGGAAGACGGCCTAACGGTGTGCGGGACCGCAGCCCAGCTTCATGGAGACGGTTGCGAATGGTCCTCGCCGATACCCCAGGAGCAACAGTGTCCCTAATTTGCTGGGAAGTGGCGGTGCGGTCCCCTACGGCACTGCGTAGGATCCTACGGTCTTGGCGTGCATCCGTGCGTCGTTGCGGTCCGGTCCCAGGTCGACGGGCACGTGCACCTTCCGCCGACCACTGGCGACAACATCGATGTACTGTGGAGACCTCACGCCCCACGTGTTGAGCAATTCGGCGGTACGTCCACCCGGACTCCCGCATGCCCACTATACGCCCTCGCTCAAAGTCCGTCAACTGCACATACGGTTCACGTCCACGCTGTCGCGGCATGCTACCAGTGTTAAAGACTGCGATGGAGCTCCGTATGCCACGGCAAACTGGCTGACACTGACGGCGGCGGTGCACAAATGCTGCGCAGCTAGCACCATTCGACGGCCAACACCGCGGTTCCTGGTGTGTCCGCTGTGCCGTGCGTGTGATCATTGCTTGTACAGCCCTCTCGCAGTGTCCGGAGCAAGTATGGTGGGTCTGACACACCGGTGTCAATGTGTTCTTTTTTCCATTTCCAGGAGTGTATTTGATGTATATGAATTTTGCAACAAATAAATTATTTTTCACTTTTAATTCACAAATCCAGTAAATTGTGAGCCAGTGGTGTCATGAACTTACGTCTGGTATCCTTGGTTATATTCGTCTTCTTCCGCCGTAAGTATTTATCTCTTGACCGTGTGTATAATATTAATTCTTAATCTGACTTCCTCTTCCGATGCAGGTCGCTTGTTGACCTGACATTGAGATAATGCGTGGAAGAAAAGAAAACTTCTGTGGTTTTGCACAAAAACGATCTTTCAGACTTAGTATTTTCTTAAGATTATTATTCAGACAGCACATTGTATTACAAGAAAAACATCTTCTCGCCACGAGAACTAAAAACAGAGTCTCTCTAATGTTTGCAAAAAATTGGAGTTTTCTTCATTTGTTATTCGCCTTCCGGCATAGAAAAATATATCTTTATCGACGATTACAGCGGCCACACTAATGATTATTATCAATGGTTTTAAATTTTTGTTGTAGCTTGTTGGGGCGTCTCCTTATGTACCTATACAACTGCCACCACACTGTGCGGTTACATGCAATGGAGGCGCACAGTATTTTTTATTACACTTGTACAGCTTAAATTTAAATTTTGCCGAAATGGGTACAATGACCTTTATTTGTCTACGTATTTTTCTTTATATTTTGGGTTGGAGATGTCAGCTTGTCTTGCTTACACATTATCTTACAGGAACTACATAACTTACATACGAAATGATAGTTCATTAAATATTTACATGAGAGCGCTCTTAGAGAGGCTACTTGTCCTTTTGGCAACATTGCCAGTCTCTATGCACATGTGGACAAAATGTGTTTGTTGGTTTTGCAAGAGCCATTAATGCTCCACGCATTATTGTGTACAGTCGTTCGCGTTTTCCACTCCCGTTTTAGTGTCTCTCTCACACTGAGTGCCGTACTATCCGTCGAATAATTTGCTGTGGCGTGGTCTTCCATTGTGAGTGCGGTGCATGTGCGTTTACTCTCCAAGAACCGATTTTGCGGCAGATAATTCACCTTTCATACGGCCTGGGAAGGATCTTCTCCGTCGTATCCACATTTTCAGTGGGGTGAATACTCCACAGCAACACCCATTGTCAAGGTAAGTGATGCTTGCACAACTGTAGTTTGCTGATTAATATATCAGACATTACATAGCATGACATCATCATAATTGATCTGTTGCACTATTGCGCATGCGTTTGGATACCACTATCTATTTCGTCATTCACTTTGCCGTGAGAGTTGTTTTTAGTCCTTGAGGTTTTTTTTCCTTTCAGTTACTTTTTCAAGTTCATCTTTTACATATGCTCGATATAAACATAAAATTCCCATAGATATTATGACATAACAATGCGTATTACAATGGCTTACACCTAAGGCTGACATTCCACCCATTATTTGTATCAAAAGTAGAAAATTCTTAAATACCAAAACATTACAAAATTCCTTTTTCAATTACAGTTGCTGGTTAGTATAGTTTGCTTGTTAGCTTCAAAAAAATTCCTTTGTAAGTAAATACAAGTAACATTACATCATGTTACTATATATGCATTTAATGCATCCACATATTATTTTCCAGTCATGCATACATCAGTTATGGAAGTTTAATATTTTCCTTGGGAGAAACAGAGAAAAACATTTACATCAGGATTCTACATTACGCATTGCTGGCCTAACTGAGCTTTGACCCCATCTCTTGTGTCGGGGAGGGAATAAGGAATACTATTCTACTGATATATGGATTATTAAGGAAATGCTAGCCGTCCTTTCCTAAATCACTTATCAGAGAACTCCCTTTTCATGAAACCAAAACGTATTAACGACTCATGTACTATATACCATTGTGTTTCTTATAATTGTTGACGTGTAGCTTTGTGTTCGTAACGCAAAAGTTTTTTGCATTACGTAATGCTTACCTCTTTAAGATTGTGTGGAAATGTCGTCGTTTATATTCGCACGTGATGCGATATGAATTGAAGAGTTTCATATGAGGTCACATGCCTCTGTGTTTATGTGCAGTTTGTAGTCAGTAGGTAGGGGTAAATGTTTTGTAGTTGCACTACGACGATGTATATTCTTATTCTTCATTTGCTTATTGATCAAAATATACATATAGACATACTAATTAGGGCCCAGATTTTAATTACCTAAAAAACAGTGAAATATGCAAGCATTTATGACATAGAACTTACATAGATATGACCTTAAAAAATAAAATATGACTTAGTAGAAGTTTATTTAAAGCATTCTTGTTTGTTTATTTAATGCTTTATTCACCATAAAGCAATACAAAATTCACTTCTCAAAATATTGTAAGTATAGTTCCTTCTTTCTGTAGGGTTTGTGGCTAATTTGCACCTGCTTTTTGAATGTCTGAATGTTTTATTTTCTAAACACAAAGCACAGTGAAAAGATCATCTATCGAAACAGTAAAACAATGTTTTTATTTCTGCATAGTATTTAAAGCGTTTCACATTATTTAATAACGAATGTCAATCTTCAGTATCTGCAAAGTTGCACTGCATCACAAGCTGCATTTTCAGGGTTTTCATTGTCAAAGATCTGCGGTTGTCACTGAGGATAGTTTTGTATCTGGAAAATCTCCTCTCCACTTCACAAGACGTCACTGGAGCGTATTTAAGGCAGCCAGGTCACTGGAGTTCAGCTTTGTTTCAGTATCTTCAAATGTTGCGGCATTCCCTGAAAGACTGTCACTAATTTTGCACAGTGGAGAATATCCAGGATTCCGCTGGAGAACACTTTGCAATTTGGTTTTCACTTTGTCAGCCACATGACCACGAGCTCGACCCAACTCACTTTGCACATGTTGCACAATACTCAGGGCCTCACACAGCTGAATGCCAACAGCTTCCAGTCGTTTGGTGGCTTTTGATATCACTGAAAAATTGGCATTGGTGTATGCCAAATTTCGCGACAATGTATCTGTAAAAACTTCTTTCACAATTTTGATAGCACTTGATTAATCGCTATCAAGCTCACAGAAGATTGTCTTTATTTGCGTGTAGTTGGTGCAGTAATACTCAGCAGCATTAAGCCAAGAACCTTATCGTGTAAGAACAGGTTTAGGTGGGAGGGGCGTTGAAGGTGCTTGTTCCTTGAATTTCTGCACCCGTAGCGGAGCTGTCACATACATTTTCTTGCCACAGGAAATTAATTTGTCGACGTCAGGGTAATTTGACTGCACCTCTTCGGCAACTCTGTGCAAGACATGTGCAAGGCTAGTGGCATACACCATACTGGGGTAGAGAATCTGAAGCCCTTTGGCTGCTTTAGCCTTATATGAAGCACCATCTGCTACAAGCAGCAAAATGTTGTCTCTTTTCACACCATCTGGCCACAGTAGCTTCAGAGAATTGTCAAACAAAATAACAATCGTCGAATTGTTTACTCTATCGAGAGCTTCACACGTTAGTAGGAACATATCTCCAGGGCCATCAACTTTTAGAACACCAAAAACAACATTTGCAATATATCGCCCACTAATATCCGTAGTTTCATCTATCGACAGCCAGATCTTATGCTCAGCAATAGTAATTCGTATTTTGTTGAGCACATCATTGTAGCATACGGATAAATAGTTCTTCCTCAGTGTAGATTCATCTGGAACTGGATGTGTTGTGTACTTCTCCAAGAACCGTCTGAAGTGTGGATTCTTCAGCTTTTCCAATGGGATGTTGCAGGACACCACCATCTCACGCAAATCCGTGCAGAATGATTGCACGGTTGACGATTGACCTGTCTGTTCAAATAACAGCGTTTGCCTGATATTATTTTCAGCACTTCGTTTCACACAACTGCTGTGTTTAGGGGTATTAAAGTGTTGTTGCACATTAAAGCGTTTTTCTGCACTAACTTTAACTCCACTCAGTTTACAAAATAATATTTTCCCATCAGTACTAAAGAACGTCTCTCCAAATTCTCGAACATATCCTCGCAACTTCACGCTGTCGGAGTACTTTGCCTTAGGCATGTTGAACAAGGCAAAGGCTGTATTCAAACTGGTTACTGGGAACACCTGTCCGACTGCGATGATTATTATGGCAGAAGCCGCCTTTGTTGGCTCTGAGAGCGTATTGTCGACTCTGCGCAACAATGTTTTATGTTCGCCAAACGACTGTTGTGGTACACCGATTTTCTGCTACAGTCCTGAGAAATAAATCTGTGTCTAATTTATCTGTTTATCTTTCATAACAGCACGTTAAATATTGTCTCGTGAGCAACATATTCATTTTCTTATTCGTGTGTCCCGTAAGATACGAAAATCGGTATATGCATTTTTGGCAAAAGTTGACGGAAATACGACCTATTATATTAAAAGTTAGCCGCAATATGACCTATTACTAAAATTTGTTGAAATATGACTTTATATGCGCAATCAAAATACTTTTTCGACTCTAAAATGCCTAGATTTTTGTATAAATTGTTCTAAAATTCACCTATAGTTCAGAAAAAGTATGACTTGTCATTAAAATCTGGGCCCTACGTAATAACTAAATCATTTCTTTGAGGTGCGGCACGTTTTTTTCATTTGGTACCTATAACATCCGTCGTAAATCTCTTCTGCGCTGTGTCAATGCACTGGTCACTGCGATATAAAAAGCTTTTGCATATACTCGGTCATCAAATTCGTTCGCAGACGTTTTCAGTATTTCATTCTTATTTGTTTATATCTTTATTTACTTGCATTTATATTCCTTTTATTCATTTACCCTGCAAAGAAAGTTACATTGACATCTCCTACGGTATCTTATCCTTTTGTTAGCTAACACGTCCTGTATATTATGTTGTAATGATTTCTTTTAATTCTAGTTACAATGTGTATATTTTAGCATTGACACAACTTCGCATTTTGATAGAAATGTAATATTATATTCCTTCATTCCCTGATAGTAAATATAGTTGTTACGTGTTATTATTTATTTCGAAATTGGTCTTGATACTTGTGCAGCTTCGCGTTTCTATTTGATTGCGCCGCGAGTTAGCCTGTTGCGCTTGCGCAAGGTCAATGTCTTTTCCCTAGTACTGGCGTAAGTTTGCATTGTTGAGCGCGCACAGCTGAGTCGCTTCGCGTGAAGCTGTGTTTTTACACTTCCTTCTAGTCAAATGTTTGTCTTTGCTTACAAAACAAGAAAATTACGTAAGTCTATACATATTTCATTCAAAAATACACATAATAAAATGTTTTACTTATAAAACTATGACATTACTTATAAATATATTTTATGACAAGAAAACTGTTTTCATATTGTGTCACTACTCGTGAAAAGCTTTTAAGTCTCTGTGGGGGTGAAGACATTTGTCTCTCCCCGTTCTTTCATATACCAACCTTTAAGTTCCAGGATAAAGTATTTTTTCAATTATATATGGCCTTAGTATAGTAATTGCCATTTTTTGTTCAACATGCCGATCTTTGTCGATTTGGGGTGTGTTCTCAAGAGGACTCGTTGCCCTTCAAAAAAACGTGTAACTCGTTTTAATTTTTTGTTGTATATTCTCTTTCTGTATTCTGCTCTATTCTCCAGCGTAATTACTGCTCTTTTGATTTTATCTTGTAAAGTTAACTCTTTAGTAGTTAATTTTGGTATGGGTGATTCCCATTCGTCAGTTTGCTTTGTGTTAAACATAAGTTCTTTAGGACTGGAAGAGTGGGGGAGATAGTTTACTGTTTGCATAAATGGAGTCACGTATTCAATCCATCATGAGTGCTTATTATGAGCGTATGTCCCTATAAATTTATTGAATTCTTTAAACACTCTCTCCACGGCACTTGCTTCTGTGTGGATAAAACTTACCAAGATGTGTTTAATGCCCTATGTGCTCATGAATTATTTCCATCTTCTTCCTACGAAATAGGCTGCATTGTCAGTTAATATTACATTGGTTTCCCTACCCTTCGTACATAATCCTCTACAATTCTCCTTATGATGCTACTGGCTGTAGTGGATTGGATAGCATAAAGTTTGATGTATTTTGTGAAAATATCATAAAGAGCCATTATGTATTTGACACCTCCTTTTGCTTTAGAATATGGCCCCGTGATATCCAGAGAAACCATTTCCAGTGGAGCTTTGGTTAGTATGGGGTGTAGTTCTGTAAACTTTGACATATTGGATGGTTGTGTTCTTTGGCAAATAGCATACTTTTTTAATATTTGTGAAACACGTCGTCGTAAATTAGGAAAGGAAACAAAGTTTGGAAATCTTGTCTGTTAAAACAACAGCTGATTCCTCGAACTGGGGGGGCTATCAAGTATGGGTTCTCACAGGGTTCGGTCTTAGGTCCTTTACTGTTCTTGATATACATTAATGACTTACCATTCCTCATTGATGAAGATGCAAGGTTAGTTCTTTTTGCTGATGATACAAGTATAGTAATAACATCCAAAAACCAAGAACTAAGTGACGTAATTGTAAATGATGTTTTTCACAAAATTATTAAGTGGTTCTCAGCAAACGGACTCTCTTTAAATTTTGGTAAAACACAGTATATACAGTTCCGTACAGTAAATGGCACAACTCCAGTAATAAATATAGAGTTTGAACAGAAATCTGTAGCTAAGGTAGAATTTTCAAAATTTTTAGGTGTGTCCATTGATGAGAGGTTAAACTGGAAGCAACACATTGATGGCCTGCTGAAACGTCTGAGTTCAGCTACGTGCGCTATTAGGGTTATTGCAAATTTTGGTGATAAGAATCTCAGTAAATTAGTGTACTATGCCTACTTTCATTCACTGCTTTCGTATGGCATCATATTGTGGGGTAAGTCATCGTTGAGTAGAAATGTATTCATTGCTCAAGAACGTGTAATCAGAATAATTGCTGGAGTCCACACACAGTCATCCTGCAGACATCTATTTGAGGATCTAGGGATCCTCACAGTAACCTCACAGTATATATATTCACTTATGAAATTTGTTGTTAATAATCCAACTCAGTTCAAAAGTAATAGCAGTGTGCATAGCTATAACACCAGGAGAAAGGATGATCTTCACTATGCAGGGTTAAATCTGACTTTGGCACAGAAAGGGGTAAATTATGCTGCCACAAAAGTCTTTGGTCACCTACCAAACAGCATCAAAAGCCTGACAGATAGCCAACTAACATTTAAAAATAAATTAAAAGAATTTCTAGATGACAACTCCTTCTGCTCATTGGCTGAATTTTTAGATATAAAAAAAAATGGTTCAAATGGCTCTGAGCACTATGGGACTTAACATCTGAGGTCATCAGTCCCCTAGAACTTAGAACTACTTAAACCTAACTAACCTAAGGACATTACACACATCCATGACCGAGGCAGGATTCGAACCTGCGACGTAGCGGTTTCAGACTGAAGCGCCTAGAACCGCTCGGCCACTCCGGCCGGCCGAATTTTTAGATATAAATTAAGGGAAAAAACTTAAACGTTAGTGTCATGCAATATTTTGTGTAATGTAATATCTTGTACAGACATCTTTTATTAACCTGACACGTTCCACATCATTACGAAGTGTCGTATTCATGATCTATGGAACAAGTATTAATCTAATCTACATTTTGTTACTCCGTAGTGTCCCCATACTTCGTGTGTGTGTTTGATAAATTCGTCGATATATTCCTCTTGAAGGTATACACACCAATGATTAGAACTTTCGTGCTTCCAGTAAAACAAAATGCCTTTGTATAACTGACACCATTTACTTACCTTACGGTTTGTATTCTGGTTGAGATTTTGTATTACCTTCTTCCACCTATTGTCTTGGTGTTGTATCATTCCCATCTGTTTACAAAATTTTTTGTAGTCTGATTTTTGCGTATTACTTTGCATCAATAACGGTCGGATTTCTGAATCGTGGTCAGAGAATTCACTGAACTCGTCTAGTCCCTGCGGTAACCTGGATAGTGCATCTGCGATAATATTCTGACTGCCTTTTATGTATATAATTTCAAAACTGAATTCCTGCAGGTACAAACACCACCTCACTAGTCCCTGGTGTAGCATTTTACATGTTAAGAGAAAAAATAATGATTGATGATCACAACAGACCTTAGTGTTTTTCCCCCAAAGGAAACATTCGAATTTCTTAAACGCCCAAATTACTGCTAAACTTTCCAGTTCTGATACGGAATATGATCTTTCTGACTCTCATAAAGTTCTGCTGGCAAAGCTGATGACTTTGTGTACTGTTTTTCCTTCTTCCCCCAGCCCCTGAGACGAGGCGCCCGTGCTTAAACAAAAGTCCTTAGACTTGTCAGGATGATTCAAAATGTTTGCTGATATTAATGCATTTTTAATTTTGGTAAAATCCTCCTGGTATCTCTCATCCCATATCCAAGGTTTATTCTTTCTCAACAGGTTACGTAGGGCATCGCTATTCATGAGTTGTTGTGGTATAAATTTTCGAAAAAAGGAGGTTAGTCCTAGATATGCTTTCAATAATTTTTTGTTCCTTGGGGTTGGGCAATTACATATGGCCTCAGTTTCTTTGGGTCTGGTAATATACCCTGTTCTGAAACGATATGTCCTAAAAATTTTACTTGTTCTTTGCCAAAATTAGATTTTTTAAGATTTGAGGTTACTTTGCACTCTGTAAATCTCTGAAATACTTTTTCTCATTATACTGATGTATTCTGCCCAAGTTGATGTGGATATTAATATATCGTCAATATAAATGGTAACCTTACTGAGCAATTCTGGTCCTAAGACCCTGTCCAAAGCTGATATAAATACGCCTGCGCTAATGTTTAAGCCAAAGGGTAGAACTTGAAATTCATAACTCCTGCCATTGCAGACAAATGCTGTGTAATTTCTACTCTCCTCATGTAACTTTATTCACCAGTAAGATTTTTTAATGTCGAGGGTGCTGAAATATTTGGTGTTACGAAATTTTAGTAACTGTTCATCTAAATTACCTGGTTTTGTTCTTAATGGTACTAGGATTTTGTTTATGCCTCTAGCGTCTAAAACTAGTCGTACTGATCCATCAGGTTTGCTAACTGGTAGTATTGGGCTGCAATATGGAGAAAATGATGGCTGTAAGATTCCCCATTCGCACATTCTATTGATTTCCTGCTTAACTGCTTCAAACTTTGCCCACGATATAGGGTAAAACATAACACAAAATGTTTGGTGAGGATAGACATTAAGTTTATGTTCATAATCTTTGATTACTCCTGGATTCTTATTAAAACACTGTCATATTTAAAAAGTAAGTCAGAAAGCTCTTGTCGTTGTGTAGCATCTAGAATATTTGATTCGTTCAATTTTTGCGCTACTAATGCCTGGTTGACTTCAGTGTCTGTATCATGTTCGTCATCACATTTGTTCGAAAAATACACAGTGGGCTATGAATACTGTACGGTGACATGGGGTTCTGGGTTTACTGTGTCATACCTCTCTGCTGTGGTAATCAGGCTGATAGAAAATCTTTGGTCTTTCACAGAGAAATGGCACTTACCATTCCCTATGTCTATCTGAGTTTTGTAGGTTCTAAATGTGTCCTTACCAATCAAGTAGTTGACAATACGTTTGTCTACTATTAAAAAATTACACTGCACAGAAAATTGTTCAATGTGCACGGTGATAAGAGCTTTGTGTTTTACTAACTTGGTTTGGACACCGGTAGCGGTTGCACTTTGCAGTTTTGTACTGAGAGAACAGGAAATTTGTTCCGTCTTTTTAATTCAGTGAAAAATGCTTCAGACATTAAATTAGTCGTGGACCCTGTATCAAGTATTAACTGTGTGTCTGTACCAAAAATTTTCACCCTGACTACTGCTTGCACCTTTTCTTCTAGTGTATTTTTCGTCGGTCCTAGTTCACATTGCTATAGATCGTCTTTTGTGTCTCCTTGCTCATTGAATCGTACAAAACATGTTTGAAAATCTGATTTGCCCCCATCGTTTATCAGGTCCATAGTATGGGGCTCAACTACGACCGATTCGAGTATTTCTGCGGTGTAGTCTGATCTACTCCTGTGCATGGAGCAATTTCTTCCAGTTGTACTGTGTGATTGTTTCCCCAGTGTGTATCATTTCCAGTTCGCGACATGCTTTCTCTTGTGTTCATATGGCTGTAGTGGAATGTTGCCGTATTGTGATTTTGCTGCGCAAAGGTTGGCTTCGGTACGGCGTGTGGAATATTATTGTTGTTGCCGCGCGCCGACTGACTGTTTTTATTTACACGCGATGCATAGTTTTGAGAGGAGGGATTGAAATTAGCTTGTGGATGGTAATCGTTCCTATTATAAGGAAAGTTTTGTTTGAATCTCTAGTTCCTGCATATCCATTGCCGTATCCATTACCACGGTTAATGTAACCTTGCAGTTGCGGGTACCGCCGACCGAAGTGGCCGAGCGGTTCTAGGCGCTTCAGTCTGGAACCGCGCGACCACTACGGTCGCAGGTTCGAATCCTGCCTCGGGCATGGATGTGTGTGATGTCCTTAGGTTAGTTAGGTTTAAGTAGTTCTAAGTTCTAGGGGACTGATGACCTCATAACTTAAGTCCCATAGTGCTCAGAGCCATTTTTTAAGTTGCGGGTACTAGCCTTGCTGTATGTTCGCGTCTGGCTTTTTGTATTGACCATTCGAGCTATGTTGTGCTGTTTGGCTCCCTGATGCCCTATTTGTTACTACTTTCTCGTCGTATATTAGATCGATTGAATCTAAAATGGATAGAAAGTATTTTGTGTCGTGGTCAGGTGTGATGTCAAACGGCTTTTTAGAATTTTTAAAACATCAACATGAGAAACAGGATTCGTCCAATAACGTGTTTTATTGAGATACTTCTCAAAATAACCTCGAAAGCTACCATATTTGCTATTAAAAGGGGCGGGGTTAAACCCCTCTCGCCTAAGTCTCTCCTGTACGACTTCTGACCAGCATTTATCAGGAAATGTCCGTTCAAATTGTAAATATGTGGCACAACGCTCAGCTACCTCGGTCGCCCACAAAAGTACATCGCCTTGCGCGTACCCAACGACAAACCTGATCTTTTGTGCTTCCGTCCAATTTCTAGGAAACACATGTCGAAAAGCACTAATAAATACAACAGGGTTCATCCTCTTACCTTCACTGGTATTGACGGTGTCTTAATAGGCCTTCCTCAGCAAATATATGGGACAAGCTGTTTGCATTTTGTGCTGTGTTTAAATAGCTGTCACAATTATTTACATTTCTCGTAGGTACTGGTTCTGGTGTTATGCCCTGTAAACTTACACTCTGCTTTCTGTCATTACTACTGGCATTGTCTGTAGGGTTTCCATTAATCTGTGTGCATATTTTACTTTGGTTTGCTGTGGCTGGCACTTTGTTTATGTGTACAACTGGTGTCTCTGTATCAGTTTCACCTAAGTAGTTGCGTAACCTGTGCTCTGTAGCTTGCAAATTGGTGTTCACTTTGTCGATACTGTCATTTTCCTTTTGTTGAATAACCCTTTCAACTACATCGTTGATTAATCTACATTCCTTCACTACTTTTTCCACTGTGGTACTGGTTTTGTCCAAAGCACCTGCTTCAGCTTTTGAAATTGCATCAGATAAATTTTCACTAATTTTGTCTCTTTCCTTTTTGGCACAGACTGATTCGATTTCAAGTGATGCTACTCTTAAAGTGAGTTCGTCAATAGCTATTGGTATATTTTCGTAATCCTTATGCAGTTTGTTCACTACGGTAGAGATGTTCTTTACTGTGGAAGTTAACTGTGTTTGTGTAGCTTCCAAGTTTGTGTGTGTGTCTTCAATAGCTTTTATTTTTTGCTCTACTGTATCATTCTGCTCGTTAAGAGTGTCTAATTTCTTCTTTATTTCCGTAATGTCATTGTTTACTTCGGAAAGTACATCTTGCTTTAGCTGTTTTTCCATGACTTTAAATTTTACATTCATTTCTTCGTGAAAATTCTTAGTCAAATCACTGATCTGTTGTGTGACTGTATCCTGAAAATCTTTTAAAACTTATTTTTGTTCTTGTTTTATGTTTTTTATGTCCTGTGTCACTATGGTAAGGTTTTGCGACAAACTGTCAAATTTTGTATTTATGCCTGCACGCAAATTGGTGTTATTGGTGTTTATATTTTTTATTTCTGTGCTCAAGCTATCGAGTTTTTGGAGTATAGCGGCAAATGCGCTGTTTTGGTTGCTATCTAATGGACTTTAGTTGTTAACAACTGTACTTTGTAAATTGATATTTGGATTTCGTATGATAGGTGACGATAAAGTGTCGTCAAAAATCATGTATCTTCGCTTTCTATGTTCTCCTCTGCGAGCAGAATGTTGCTCGAAGAGATACGTGATGTAGTTACATTTATTGTCATCAACGTATCATCAAAGTTATAACTCTGTGAAAGCTCATTACCACTTGTTACTTCGGTTATGTTCATCTCTGAACTACTTAATACGTCTAAGTGTGGAAGACATGGCGCTAGTACTTCAGATGTTCTGTCTTGTAATTTTACGGCATCTTGGCTCATTGCGTTTTCGACTTTGTCAGCAATAATGAAAACTGATTTTTGTGCCATTTTTCTTGAATATTAAAATTAAAATTTTGAAAAATAAAAAATTGAAATATGTTATTTTTGGAAATTTAAGCACATATTTTACGCGTCGTCAAGCGTTAAATAGCTACTTTTATGACGCACGAAATGTTATGGCACAAAAACTTCAATCTTTTCTCTCGCTACTCATTACGTAAAATTTCTGAAAAATTCACTACAATGCATTTAGGAAAGGAAATTAAGGAAAGGTACTTCTAATTATTACGCAGGAGACGCTACCAAGCATAGCTAAGCAAGCGGTTGCGTAGCGGTCCTACCTTTGCTGTGATGAAACAAACAGCGTATTTCCAAAATTTTCCGTAAATTTCTGTTTCACTTTTGATTCCCTTTTGAATTGGCTACTTTATCGATGAGAATTTTTGGTTTTGGGTATTTTGCTTCCAGTCGTGATGTTGCACATGAAAATTTGAAAATAATTAGTACATGCAAAAAAATCTCATAAAATGTCATAAACAATTTTGAATAATTTACAGAACTGGTTTCATGGCTTTCTCAATGTCATGTCACCAGGTCGCCAGGAGTGCTAATATATATAATATAATTAGACAAATTAATTATACTATTGACATTTGATTTTTATGAATTTTGCAGCGAATAAATTGTTTTTCACGTTTAATTCACAAATCCCGTAAATTGTGAGTCAGTGGTGTCGTGAACTTACGTCTGGTATCCTTGGTTATATTCGTCTTCTTCCGCCATAAGTATTTATCTCTTGACCGTGTGTATAATATTAATTCTTAATCGGACTTACTCTTCCGAAGCAGACCGCTTGTTGACCCTACACTGAGATAATGCGCAGAAGAAAAGAAAATTTTCTTGGTTTTTCAAAAAAGCAAACTTTCAGACTTACTATTTTCATAGGATTATTATTCAGACAACACATTGCATTACAAGAAAAACGTCTTCTCTCCACGAGAACTAAAGACAGAGTCTCTCTAATGATTGGCAAAAAAATTGAATGAAGTTTTTTTTATATTTGTTATTCGCCTTCCGGCGTGGAAAAATATGTCTTTATCGACGCTTACAGCGATCACGCTAATGATTATTATCATTGGTTTTAAATTTTTGTCGTAGCTTATTAGGGCTTTTCCTTATGTACCCATACAAAGGCACCCCATATTTGACGAATAGGCAGGATACAACACTTAATATTGTTTTTCACTACGTGTAATACTTAAAAATGTTCTATTTCATGTGACAAGAATACCTTAATGTATGCCGTACCTTATAATACAATAAAAAATATCTCTAATGTCTATCAACTGATTTATGAACATTTTGAACGTTCATACGCCTCTTCCGTAAAATTTACTTAATATGGCTTTCCATTAACTAGCCTCGAGTGCCTCATATTCTTTAATTGTGACATGTGATAAGTTACAAAAGATTCGAAATACTCCACTCGAAAACAGCAGAGTTTTATAAATAAAGCATTTTTAACAGTCAAAGGAGGCAATGATAGCTTCCAAAAATTTTTATATGACTGTGAACTCCAGCCAAGAAATATTAACCAAATACTCATCTCAGGAGAAGATAATGTGAAAGATCTCGTGCATACGTTCTGGCATATTGTAGGCTATGTACCAAATACTTTGTGACCTGGAAGATAGTGAGAGACGGCAAGGAACCACCATCGTTCAGTAACGGTATTAGAAAGCTACTATGAAGAAAGTGACACTTGCATGCCCGATTTTCAATCTCTGCTGACAAACAAGAGCTTAATGACGGCAAAAAAGCTTAAGAACAGCTATAAAAGAAGCGTTAAATGAGACCGAAATGAAAATCTTAGGTGCCGAGATGGCAAAAATTCCTATAGTGTTTTGCACATATGTAAAATCAGTTAATGGAGAAAACGTCGTCAGCCCAAATGCTCGCGGAACATGACGACGGCCGACGATCTTAATTTCACCAATGTAGATCACATAGCGTATGGCAGAGTACCAAGGAGTAAAATATGGGAATGCTTTAGAAAACATAATGTTCGTCATTCATTAATTTAAAAAGAAGTTCGGATACAGTGTGAAGGTTGTGATAGTATTGTACGAGCGGGAGGCGGAAGACCAAAATGGTTTAAGACAAAGAGCGATGTTCAGCAAAGCAGTTCGCTTTCCCCATTACTCTTCATTAGACTTACGGACACAATCACGAAAGAAACCAAGGAAGTAGGTAGTGAATATCTCAATGCTTTCGCTTTTGCTGATGACATCATCATTTGGGAAGAGACGGAAATGTAGGTTCAGAGGCGACTGGATATCAGGAATAAAAAATTTAAAGAATTCAAGTTGACTGCCATATCACAGTGGATGTAAATAAGGCTGAATGTGTGAAAACGTTAATTTATCTTGGGTGTGTCACATTAAGTGATGGAAGTGCCAAAGCAGAAGTCTTAAACAGAGTAGCAAAAGGCTCCAGTTCGTTTCACCAAATATGTAACTTAATCTGGGACAAGGGAGTCCTTCTAACAGCTAAGCACACCGTGTATAGAACTTATCCCCCGCCAATCATTACGTACAGCCTGGAGGCTTGTGTCACAAATAAGAGAGAAGAGAATCAAATACAAGCATGTGAAGTGAAGTTTCTTAGGTCAGCTCTACAAAAATCTAGGAGAGACAGAGTAAGCAACGAATATGTAAGGAGAGACCACGGAAGAAAGAATGGCAGCTGCAAATGGTTAAGATTATGTGAAACTAATGCACCCGACCTGAACTCCAAGTCAGTATTTGGAGATGGGGGTACCAGGAGGAAGGCCGACTGGGCGGCCTAGGAAGATATGGACAGGCCAGGTTAATGAAGATCTTAAAAGGAGACGAGCGACGTGAGATGCAGTGGAGAGAGAACATCTATACCAGGGCAGAAATCAATTCAAGCACCATCATTCACAAAGATTCTGCCAGGGTCATTGGAAGGAAATCCTGATTGTGATATAGATCGCAAACATTCTCTTCTTTCGAACGTCGCAGGAACCAAAAAAAAAGTAGGCATACAGAAAAGAAGTGAGCACGGGAATGAAAATCGCTTCAAGCCTTACAATAAAGGCCAATTGACCTGATGGAGTGCCCGATTCAGTCTCCTGTATATCGAATGGCCAAGAATCAACACCTCTTCATAAAACTCACCGAACTTGGTGGAACAGAGGTTCACCGAACTTGGTGGAACAGTGGTAGGTCTCTCACTGGACTCGCATTCGGGAGGACGTCGGTTGGATTTCCCATCCGGTTGTCCAGATTTAGGTTTTTCCGTGATTTCCGTTGACAGCAAATTCTGGAACGGTTCCTTTCAAGACATGGTCGATTTCCTTCCCATTCTCTCCCCAACCGATCTAGTGCTCTGTCTCTAATGAAATCGTAATCTACGAAACGGTAAACCCTACACTTTCTTCCCTTCCAAACAATAGTTCACAGTTCGTTGATGCCACGATGAGTGCCACATTGTCGCTATGGCCACCAAGATGCAAGTAATGTGCACTGATTTTGTTCCCTATGCCAGTGAGGTTAGGTGGCAAACTACAGCCGAGATATTTACAGTGATTTCTCTCCAGAAATTTGTCACATAACCTCGTTAGCATACACAACAACAAAACCGTCGCAACTGTGGCATATGGCAACGACGCTTGGTAGATACTCCAAAAAATTTTGTTCCAATTTTGTCCAACAGGCGCAGATCTGGTGCTGCGAATGCAAGAAAAACGTATAGAAATGTTTCCTTATGTAATGGATGAAGAACAGGACGTGGGCAGAAAAAATCAAACAAGTGAGAAAGGCATAATGTTGATCTTCTGATTAACAGCGGCTTACGCACTTCGTTCAGTATGAACATTGGAGAGGCCGATGAGATGCAGTAAAACGACGAGATCAACAGTTGCTCGTGACAGTTCTGGTAGAATCTGAGCCTTCAGAACGAACTTGTCGCTGGTAAACGTGTTCTTTTAGATATCTCCATAGCCAAAAGTCGCATGCATTCATATCAAGTGATAATGAGGTTTTCAGTTGTGCATTGTCTGGATCTTGTACGGGCAGCACTTTAAAATTTACCGCAATACTTTCCCTACTGTTGACCATGGGATGGACAATTCTCGTGTCACTGCAAGAGCGCCAGCACTAGCTGGGAAAAATGCTACATTCTCAGTTGCAGCAACAACGACCTGTTCAGTAACTTCGACGGCGATAGGACGTCTTTCTCTTCCAGGTGCCACACGAAGCTCATCCAGGGTTTCGAATTCTTCAAACCATTAAATGACATCAGGCTTTTCCTCAGACCTTTCAGTCGGATAAACTGTCTTAATGCAGCACTGTGATTGCTGCCGTTCATATAAAACAGTTTCACCGACAGCGCACGGTCTCTCTGCTCGACAGCCGTACTGATTAGTCGTGTTACGACTTGTCAAATGACAGCGTGGGTGTCATACTGTCATACAAACAACGTACAGCGCCAGATTTGCACCTGGGGATTAAAATTGGAACTATTTGTTGTCCATCGTACATCGGTTCCGCATTAACGCATAAACATATGTACCAGTTTTCGCTACCGTACGATAATTACAGACCGCGATGGATCTCCGTCAGAACCTGCACTTTAACTATAATCACTCGGTGGAATACTGTACTTTTTAACAAAATGTATGACAATTGCAGACCTCGTCCAGATCCATATAACATGGATACGAGAAAGGTGATACTATTGAAGCATGTGATAAGTTGTTTTCAGATATTGAGTTCGAACCAAGATACATAAATACAATCGGAAATGACTCAGCTGCTTGCTCATCGTCAAACTATATGCTCTCCGGTCTATGCAATACTATAGCTACAGTATGTACCTAGGTCGGCCACGCACACTGCATCCCGTATTCTCGTCACACAACATATAAGGGTTCATTCAGTGTTGAGTTAAGACAATTAAACCTCCAGCGACTAATTTTCCACATTAAAATCTTTAGAGTTGTTGAATCATTTAGAAGCCACAAGCTTCTAGCGTGATCCTAAAGATCTCACAATTGAAACGGAGATGACAATTCGAAATAGTGAGCAGTCACCTGCAGGCACGTTTGCTGGACGCAGGTAAACAGACGATACGTATTTCGAGGTCGCTCTGACGCACTTTGAGGTCGGATAATTACGTTACGCAGCTTGAATTAGTAGTGGGCACTCGCACTCAGGGACAGAGAGGGTGGTCAAACCGGCTTTGTGGTAGATAACGTCTTTGTCTGAGTCACAGAGTCCCATTACTCTGCTCTGGCTTCGTTGCTGTTTCGTTGGTGGACTTATCTAATTAGTAAAGCCGAGGCTGTCTTCCCACCCACACATATCTCTTGCAATAGAAGTTAACTGTGCAGCCAATTATTCCGTGTTGCTAAATGTAGCTGTGCTTACCTTTCGGCCAGTTTACGTACTTATTTCCCCTTCTACGACGCCAGATTAGTGCAGCTCGAAACGCCAGTCGTTAAATGCAGCTCAATGGCTTTCGTCTACATTATATCCCAAAGGAATTACTTCTTTATTCTCAAGAACAGAAGTCAGTTACGTATTATTACTATACGTGTTACTATACGTGTGATGTTAAGCTTTGTCGGAGAATCAGCATTTGTGTAGCTCTCTGGTGCGTAGCTGAATGCAGTCGTTTGCGAAACACGATTTCGACAGCGTGCCTTGCCATCATCTTCAATTGATACCTGTAGAATGATGGTCTTGGTTACATCGAATACCGGTCCTTCAGTCCATCTGCGGGCCTCGTCGGACGTAGAATCCGATTTCGGCCGACGTTGTGACTTCAGTTAGCTGCGCGATAGGTCTCACCCTTAACTGAGAGCGAAGACCCTGTTGCTATCTATCCGGTCGTCGGCCAGTCGTATTTCAATAGCCTCCTTCTACATCTACATCTACACACTCTGCAAGCCACCATATGATGGGTGGCTGACGGTACCCTGTACTGGTGCTTGTGACTTCCTTTTCTGTTCCACTCGCAAACAGAACGAGGGAAAAATGACTGTCTTATATACTTCCATACAACGTTAAATTTCTCTTGTCATATCTTTGTGGTCATTACGCGAAATGTAAATTGGCGGTACTATAATCGTTCGGCAGTCATCTTCAGATGCCTGTTCTCTAAATCTTCTCAATATTGTTCCTCGAAAAGAGCGTTGCCCTCTCCCCAGCAATTGCCATTTGTGTTCTGAAAGCATCTCCATAATACTTGCGTGTTGTTCGAACCTATTGGTAACAAGTCTAGCAGCCCGCCTCTGATTTGCTTCTAAGTCATCCTTCAATCAGACCTGCCACGGATCCCAGACACTCGAGCAGTACTCAAGAGTGGATGGCACTAGTGCCCTATATGCGGTCTTCTTTACAGATGAACCACACATTCCTAAAATTCTCCCAATAAACTCCTCGCCTTCCTTGCCACAATTCTTACATGCTCATTCCAGCTCAGAAAGTTTGCAGTGTTATACCTACATATTTACTCGACACGAATGTGCCGAGCACTATACCACTAATGCCGTTTTCGAATATTGTGGTTTGTTATTCCTACTCACCTGCATTAGCTTTCTACACTCATGATCATAAATTAAGGATAATGCTGATACATGGTGAAACAACGCTCTGGTGGGCGGTTTGCAGGTTTAAATCACCTCGGGGTATGACCATGCAGTGCATTTGACCTACGGTCGTCGCACGGTGGCGCTGGCAGCAGTCCACATACACAGAGGTGTGTTGGTGCATGTCAGAGAACGGTACAGCGAGTAAATGTGCAGACGTTTTCAGACGTGCTAATGGTGACTGTGTGTTGAAAATGGCTCAAAGAAACACATATTGATGACGTTATGAGGGGTAGAATACTGGGGCGACTGGAGGCTGGTCAAACACAGCAGGTCGTAGCACGGGCCTTCCGTGTGCCACAAAGTGTGATCTCAAGATTAAGGCAACGATTCCAGCAGACATGAAACGTGTCCAGGCGCTACAGTACGGACGTCCACAGTGCACAACACCACAAGAAGACCGATATCTCACCATCAGTGCCCGCAGACGGTCACGAAGAACTGCAGGTAGCCTTCCTCAGGACCTTACCGCAGCCACTGGAACAGTTGTCTCCAGACACACAGTCTACAGACGACTGAACAGACATGGTTTATTCCCCCAGTGACCTGCAAGGTGCATTCCACTGACCTCTGGTCACAGGAGAGCCCATAAAGCCGCCGGCCAGGGTGGCCAAGCGGTTCTAGGCGCTTCAGTCTGGAACCGCGCGACCGCTGTGGTCGCAGGTTCGAATCGTGCCTCGAGCATGGATGTGTGTGATGTCCTTAGGTTAGTTAGGTTTAAGTAGTTCTAAGTTCTAGGGGACTGATGACCTTAGAAGTTAAGTCCCATAGTGCTCAGAGCCATTTGAACCATTTGAAGCCTGCTGTCAAGAACGCAGTACGTGGTCATTGGAACAGTGATTCCAGGTTATGTTCACGGACAAGTCCAGGTATAGTCTGAACAGTGATTCTCGCCGGGTTTTCATCTGGCGTGAACCATGAACCAGATACCAATCCCTTAATGTCCTTGAAAGGGACCTGTAAGGAGGTCGTGGTTTGATGGTGCGGGGTGGGACTATGATTGGTGCACGTACCCCCCTGCATGTCATCGACAGAGGAACTGTAATAGGTCAAGTGTATCGGGACGTCATTTTGCACCAGTATGTCCGCCTTTTGAGGGGTGCAGTGGGTCCCACCTTCCTCCTGATGGATGATAACGCACGGTCCCATCGAGCTGCCATCGTGGAGGAGTACCTTGAAACAGAATATATCAGGCGAATGGAGTGGCCTGCCTGTTCTAAACCCCATCGATCACGTGTGCGATGCTCTCGGTCGACGTATCGCTGCACGTCTTCAAACCCCTACGACACTTTAGGAGCACCGACAGGCACTGGTTCAAGAATGGGAGGCTATACCCCAGCAGCTGCTCTACCACATGACCCAGAGTATGCCAACCCGTTGTGCGGCCTATGTACGTGTGCATGTTGATCATATACCACATTGATGTCGAAGTACATGTGGAAGAAATAGTGGCGGTTTGTAGCACACGTGTTTCGTGACAGTTTTCTCAACTTATCACCAATACTGTGGACTTACAGATCTGTGTCGTGTGTGTTCCATATGTGCCTATGCTATTAGCACCAGTTTGTGTAGTACCACGTTGTGTGGCACCACATTCTGCAGTTATCCTTAATTTATGAGCGTGAGTGTATTTAGAGCTAGCTGCCGTTCATTACACCAAGTGGAAATTTTGTCTAAGTCATCCTGTATCCTCCTACACTCACTCAACACCTTCCCGTAGATCACAGCATCATCAGAAAACAGCCGCAGATTATTGCTCACTTTTTCCGCCAGATCATGTATGTATACAGAAAATAGAAGCGATCCTATTAAACTTCCCTTGGGCGCTCCTGACGATACCCTTGTCTCCGAATAACACTCGCTGTCGAGGACAATGTATGGGGTTCTGTTATTTAAGAAGTCTTCGCGCCACTCACATATCCAGGAACCTGTTCCATGTTCTCGTACCTTCTTTAATAGTCTGCAGTGGGGCACCGTGTCAAACGCTATCGGAAATCTAGGAACATGAAATATCCCTGTTGCTCTTCATCCATGGTTCGCAGGGTATCATGTGAGAAAAGTTGAGTTTCGCACGAGTGATTCTTTCTAAAACCTCTCAAGGAAAGTGATTATACTCGAACTGACAATATTTTCAAGGATTCTGTAGAAAACAGATGTTAAAGATTTTGCTCTGTAATTTTTCGGATCTGTTCTTTTACCCTTCTTACACACTGGAGACACCTGCGCTTTGTTTGGTACTGGGTGAGAGATACACCATAAATGCACTCTCAGTAAGGAGCCAATGCCGTAGAGTACTCTTCGTAAAACCGAATCGGGATTCCAACAGGACTTGCGGACTTATTTTCTTTCATCTCTTTCAGTTGCTTCTCTGTGCGAGGGATGCTTATTACTATGTCTTCCATGCAGGAGTCTGTGCGACGGTCAAAAGACTGTATGCTTTTACGATTCTCCTGTGTGAACGGTTTCTTAAATACGAACTTTAAAACGTTGGCTTTCCTTTTGTTATCTTCTACTGTCACACCAGTGGTCAAAGAGGATTGAAGCCTTAGGCGCGCTTAGGCCGGTATTATACTATCAAATTTCTTTGTCAAATATCTTTGTCCAAAATCTTTGTCAAAGATATTTGATGGTGTAATAGGAACTTTGTCAAATGTCGTCCAATATTTGATCAAATCTAGGGCCTCGCTGTAGATTTGATCAAAGAAATCGCTTGTCTTCTGTTCACTGCAATGTGACATGTTACCACATGGAGCGCTAGCATCGCTGCAGCGTTCTGTCGTCTGTAGTGCTTTTATAAACATTGCCAGTAAATACAAGTGGTGTGTGCCGACAACTACAAAATTAATAGAGATGTATGAAGCTGATGAGGCGCTTTACAACGTGAGGCACCCTGAATACAAAAATAAAATAAGAAGATTGGAGACGAGGCCTGACCTGACCTAACCTAACCTAACCTAACCTAACATAACCCTCTCCTGTAGCAAGGAATCGGAGTGTTACAGTGAGCCTGTCTTCTGAAGATGTAGCAGTTCTTAAGTGAATATTGTGCTTTGTGATATGAGGATACACTTCACTGAGTACATACAGGAATGTATGCTCATCCATTCTTAAGTAATTGATGTACCACTTGACGTCTTCCACTGTAAGCTCACGTAAGAAGTTTTGTTGAATGTTTTTATCGTGTCGTCGTAAAACCCACGGCTTCACCCAGATTAGATTAGTTTTTCGTTCCATAGATCTGTGCTTAGGAGATCCTCGTGGATGTGGAAGATGTCAATTTTTTAAGCTGAAATAACAATACTAATAGTATGAATAAATACATCATTTGTTTCTATTTAAAATTTCGTCAGTGGAGTAGGAGTTGGCCACTAGTAAGTCTTTCAGGCTCCTTTTAAACTGATCTTTATTTGTAACTAAATTTTTTATGTTTGCTGGCAAATTATTGAAGATGAATGTTCCTGAGTAGTGGACCTTTTTTTGAACTAAAGTAAGAGCTTTTAAGTCCTTGTGTAGATCATTTTTGTTCCCAGTATTGTATGTATGAACTGAGTTGTTTGTTGGAAAAAGAGATATATTATTTACGACAAATTTCATTAAGGAGTAAATATATTGAGAGGCAGTAGTAAGTATACCCAGTTCTTTGAAGAGGTTTTTACAGGACGTCCGTGAATTTACTGCACAAATAATACGTATTACACGCTTTTGGACTCTGAAAACTTTTGTTTGACTTGAAGATTTACCCCAAAATATTATACCATGTGACATTATGGAATGCAAGTATGCAAGCTTTTTCATTTTTATGTTGCCTATGTCTGCCAACACTCGAATTGCAAACAGATTTGTTGAGGCGTTTCTGCAGTTCTGGGATGTGCTCCTCCCAACTGAATTTATTATCAAGTTGTAATCCCAGGACTTTTAAGACTGTCAACCTCGTATGTATGGTTCCATTTTTTCCCCCACTTCTTTTCCGCATGTGCACACAATGCAATTGGGGTACGTACAACTGCTGCGGTTAATAACAAGTTGTTGCAGCCATCTTGAACTTTGACGAAAAATTTGATGACAGTGTAATACCCCTTCTAGCGCTACGTCAAAGATCTTTGTCAAATATATTTGACGGAATATTTGATCACATCTTTGATCAAATCTTTGACAAAGAAATTTGATAGTGTAATACCGGCCTAGCGATTTTACGCAACACGAGAATTTTCTCGGGTTGTCGACCAGATCTTTCACTAAGGAATGATGGTAGTAGTTGCAATATACTTCCCGCATGAACTTCTACTAACTTTTGCCTGTCAGCTTCTGCACATTCTCTTTTGAATCGAGAGGGCAATAATCTTTGCTTCCTCGGCAATTCCCGAATTCCTTTGTTAAATCATCTTGTGTCTTTTCCATCCTTAGCCCACTTACTCAGCACATACTTCTCCAGAGTAGGATTTGCCCACAATAGTTCTACGTCCATTGTGGAACTAAGTGATGTTCATTCACTGTCAAAGTGGAATGCTAACAACTGCTTGATTGCACTTTCTATCAGAAAGGCCCTCCTAGCCTTGTTGGCTGAATTATTACCTTCAATAACCATAGTCGTTCTGATGATATCATGGTTACCAAACCCTACCCCTATACTGACACCGTGGACAAGATCAGGCCCGTTTGGAGCTACAAAGTATAAAAATATTTCCATTGCTTGTGAGTAGTCTAATTAGCTGCTCAAGACATTTTCGGAAAACGCATTCAAATGTACTTTGCAAAATTGTCTGTCTGTGCCCCCTGCAACGAATCCATAAACGCCCCAGTCTACACTCAGTAGAATAAAGTCGTCTCCAGCTAGCATTACATGGCGTGAGTATTTCCGCGTTACTGACCGTAGACTTCCTTTGAATGACACTAATACTGTCGCAGCAGAATCGGATGGCCTCTAAAAACATCCAACGATTAACTTGATTTCACCTAGATTCAGAATACAATCACAAAAAGACTAGGTCTGTCTCAATACTTCCTATTCTTCATCTTCCGTTTTGTTCCTTGCAGCTATATCGTATTCTGAAACCGCAGATTTCGTTGGTTATTTGAGTTCAATGTACGTCCTATAGTACTGCCACCTTTCTCCGGCTGTCTGCAAAGTCTGTCCGGTGTATGGCTTAGCGTATTTATATGGAATGCGGTAGGCGCCCGGTTTACGGAGGTCAGAGTCATCATTCACCGTACGTAATAGTGCCTGCGTTTCAGGAGCTGGACGGCAAACACATTTAATGTTACGTCGAGCCAAGATTTGGACGATTTTGTTTCGTCGGAGTGCGGCTGACACGGCACTGTCTTATACTCTTCGTCATGATCTACTTTCTAGGCTCGTACCTTCTGCCTAAAAGCAAGTAAGATTTGTGACCGGACATATCCATTCTTCTTGAACAGTCTTCAAAGTGTCTGAGCTTCATTGATAAGCTTTCTTCATCCGATACTGTACTGGCCCTGTGGGCCAATGTACACTACTGTCCATTAAAATTGCTACACCAAGAAGAAATGTAGATGATAAACGGGTATTCATTGGACAAATATATTTTACTAGAACTGACATGTGATTACATGTTCATGCAATTTGAGTGCATAGATCTTGAGAAATCAGTACCCAGAACAACCACCTCTAGCCGTAATAACGGACTTGATAGGCCTGGGCATTGAGTCAAACAGAGCTTGGATGGCGTGTACAGGTACAGCTGCCCACGCAGCTTCAACACGATACCACAGTTCATCAAGAGCAGTGACTGGCGTATTGTGACGAGCCAGTTGCTCGGCCACCATTGACCAGACGTTTTCAATTGGTGAGAGATCTGGAGAATGTGCTGGCCAGGGCAGCAGTCGAACATTTTCTGTATCCAGAAAGGCCCGTACATGACCTGCAACATGCGGTCGTGCATTATTCTGCTGAAGTGTAGGGTTTTGCAGGGATCGAATAAAGGGTAGAGCCACGGGTCGTAACACATCTTAAATGTAACGTCCACTGTTCAAAGTGCCGTCAATGCGAACAAGAGGTGACCGAGACGTGTAACCAATGGCACCCCATACAATCATGCCGGGTGATACGCCAGTATGGCGATGACGAATACACGCTTCCAATGTGCGTTCACCGCGATGTCGCCAAACACGGATGCGACCATCATATTTCTGTAAACAGAACCTGGATTCATCCGAAAAAATGACGTTTTGCCATTCGTGCACCGAGGTTCGTCGTTGAGTACACCATCGCAGGCGCTCCTGTCTGTGATGCAGCGTCAAGGGTAACCGCAGCCATGGTCTCCGAGCTGATAGTCCATGCTGCTGCAAACGTCGTCGAACTGTTCGTGCATATGGTTGTTGTCTTGCAAACGTCCCCATCTGTTGACTCAAAGGATCGAGACGTGGCTGCACGATTCGTTACAGCCATGGTGATAAGGTGCCTGTCACTCGACTGCTAGTGATAGGAGGCCGTTGGGATCCAGCACGACGTTCCGTATTACCCTCCTGAACCCACCGATTCCATATTCTGCTAACAGTCATTGGGTCTCGACCAACACGAGCAGTAATGTCGCGGTACGATAAACCGCAATCGCGATAGGCTACAATCCGACCTTTATCAAAGTCAGAAACGTGATGGTACGCATTTCTCCTCCTTACACGAGGCATCACAACAACGTTTCACCAGGCAACGCCGGTCAACTGCTGTTTGTGTATGAGAAATCGGTTGGAAACGTTCCTCATGTCAACACGTAGTAGGTGTCGCCACCGGCGCCAACCTTGTGTGAATGATCTGAAAAGCTAATCATTTGCATATCACAGCATGTTCTTCCTGTCGGTTAAATTTCGTGTCTGGAGCACGTCATATTCGTGGTGTAGCAATTTTAATGTCCACTAGTGTACATAGGACACCCTCACGCTGTGAAGGATGACCTCAGTTACTGATGTGGACATAACAGATCAGTGTGAGTGATTTTCCAGTACCCACGCCCAAAAATATGAGTTCTCTATCTCTTCCACCTCCACAGCGAATTTAATGCTATGGTGCAGAGGGTTCAGATGATGAAGCAATTCCTGAAGCCTTTCATCCGTCTCTTCTCAGGACAAATTGGGTATCGTTAACATAAGTGAAAAAGAGTGTAGGCTTCAGAGTGCAGCGTTTTCCACAGCTTTCTCTTCGAAATCTTCTATGAATAAGGTTTCCGCAACCGATGACAGAAGAAAACTCAATGACGACGCCATCAGTTTCTTCATAATAGTAGCAACTGAAGAGAAAGAGTAGAGTTGGAAGAAGTTAGTCAACGTGAGGCTTAATTGCTCCCTAAGGCGCTTGGGGGATAGCAGAAAGCGGCACCGAGTGACGTGGCGCAGTAAGTAGCACACTGGACTCGCATTCGGGAGGACGACGGTTCCAACTTGTGTCCAGCCATCCTGATTCAGGTTTTCCATGAATCCTCTAAATCGGCAAATGCCGGGATGGTTCCTTTGAAAGGGCACGGCCGACTTCCTTCCCCATCCTTCCCATGCGACCGATGACTTCGCTGCTTGGTCCCCTCCCCTGAATCAACCAACCAACCACAAAGCGGCGCCGTTATGAAGAGAGCGATCACATCAAAGCTTACCATTAGGTCCTCGTTACAGAGGCACAGTTCTCGCAACCGTTAACGAAAAAGAACTGTGTTCATTTCATGCACCTGCCGTGCGATATTTCACGAAGGCATACTACCAATGGAACTCAAACACCATAATGGCTTATTGAACACGAACAGATACGGCTGGTGTCGAATCCGTCGTGTTTACAAGAGGAATCCGCTGGCAAAGTATCGAATCAGCAGAATCTTTGCTCGATGTACGATTAAATGTGCGTCTTGTGACCTCTAAAGACGTGCATTATTATGCATGGTGAAAGGTAACGAGCGTCTACCACATTCCATGCAAAGTTGTAAGGCATTCATATGGCAGACTGTGCGGACAGTCAAAGAAAGGTTGTAGGAATACAGGAGACACTCCGAACTCAAGCGACCAACAAAATCTGCGATTGCAGAGCACCATAGAGCTACAGGGGAATCAAATAATATAAATAAAAGGATGTGCTACTACAGACCTCGTCGTTGTGGGATTGCCTTCTAAAGGAGGCTGTTAAAATACGAGTAGGCAACGGTGTGATCAATAGAGACAGTGGCTTCGTTCTCAGTAAAGCATCGAACCCAGCACTCAGCCAACTCAAAGTCACCAGCATCGGCCGAGAGGGACTTCCGGGCCCGACGGCGTCGGCAGAAGCACTAAGGGACCGGAGTTCGCGCCCAGCATTTTCGTTCTTGCCAACGGCCTTGCCGCAGCGGTAACATCGATTCCCGCCAGATCACCGAAGTTAAGCGCTGTTGGGCTGGGCTAGCACTTGAATGGGTGAGCATTCGGTCTGCCGAGCACTGTTGGCGAGCGGGGTGCACTCAGCTCTTGTGAGGCAAACTGAGGAGCTACTTGACTGAGATGTAGCGGCTCCGTCTCGGAAACTGACCTAAGCCGGGAGAGCGGTGTGCTGACCACATGCCCCTCCATATCCGCATCCAGTGACGCCTGTGGGCTGAGGATGACACGGTGGCCAGTCGGTACCTTTGGGCCTTCATGGCCTGTGCTCGAGGAGTTTAGTTTTTAGTTTATTTACGTCCTTCCCCCCCCCCCCCCCCCCCTCCCAGAACCACCACCCCACTTCATACGGCACGGCGGGCGGCAGCATAGTGGGGGAAGAGGCGGGGAGCAATAAGAATACAAAAGAAGTGCGATGTAGAGCAGGGACTCGTTCTACAGGTATCACCTGAAGATAACGGTAAGGTACACTGTCGAAATATCGTGTTTCGTAAGAGACTGGACCCAGCTGGACACCGAAGAGCAATAGAAACTACTGTTACCGTAGTCGTAACAATGGAATGGAAAGTAACAATGGAATGTTGCCATAGCCGAATGTTTAGGGAACGATGTATACACATAGGTGGGTCACAAGACCAAGGAAAAAATGTAAAGCCAAGTAGGGTCATCAGTTACTTCCAACGTTTACTGACGCTCATATAGCCGATAAGATGTTGTCGGAGGCTTTCAGGATTTACCTATGATGTCGCGACGACGAACTTAGTTTTAGACAATAGGATTGTCAGTGAATAATCTCAAAAGGCAAATGTACTTATCTGGTGAGTTTTTTAAGTCCCTTGAGCACATTTGACCCAGTTACCGTTCTTTGTGAAAATATAAAAGTGCAGTTAATGAAGCAGGCAAAAAGGAATACAGACGTCTCAAAAACGAGATCGACAGGAAGCGCAAAAGGCTAAGCAAGGAATGCTGCAGAACAAATATAAGGACGTAGAGGCATATATCACTAGGGGTACGATAGGTAGTGCCTACGGGAAAATTAAAGAGACCTTTGGAGAAAAGAGAACCACCTGTATGAATATCAACAGCTCAGATGGAAAACCAGCTGTGAGCAAAGAAGGTAAATCAGAAAGGTGAAGGAGTATATAGAGGGGCTGTACTAGAGCGATGTACCTGAGGGCAATATTATGGAACTGGAAGAGGACGTAGATGGAAATGAAATGGGAGATAAGATACTGCGTGAATAATTTGACATAGCACAGAAAGACCTAAGTCGAAACAAGGCCCCGGGAATAGACAACATTCCATTAGAGCTACTGACAGCCTTGGGAGAGAAAAGCCATGTCAAAACTGTTCCATCTGGTTAGCAAGATGTATGAGACAGGAGAAATACCCTCAGATTTAAAGAAGAATATAATAATTCCAATCCCAAAGAAAGCAGGTGTTGACAGGTGTGAAAATTACCGAAATATCACTTTAATAAGTCACAGTTGCAAAATACTAACACGAATTCCTTACCGACGATTGGAAAAACTGGTAGAAGCCGACGTCGGGGAAGACCAATTTGGATTCCGTAGAAATGTTGGAACACGCGAGGCTATACTGATCCTAAAATAGATTAAGGAAAGGCAGACCTACGATTCTAGCATTCGTAGACTTAGAAAAAGTTTTTGACAATGTTAGCTGGAAAACTCTCTTTAAAATTCTGATTGTGGCAGGAGTAAAATACAGGGGGCGAAAGGCTATTTACAATTTGTACAGAAACCAGACAGCAGTTATAAGAGTCGAGGGGCACGAAAGGGAAGCATTGGTTGAGAAGGAAGTGAGACAGGATAGTAGCCTATTCCCCATTTTTGTTCAATCTGTATATTGAGCAAGCAGTAAAGGAAAAAAAAGGAAAATTCGGAGTAGGAATTAAAATCCATGGAGAAGAAATAAAAACCTTGAGGTTTGCCGATGACATTGTAATCCTGTCAGAGACAGCAAAGGACCTGGAACAGCAGCTGAACGGAATGGACAGTGTCTTGAAAGGATATAAGATGAACATCAACAAAAGCAAAACGAGGATAATGGAATGTAGTCGAATTAAGTCAGGTGATGCTGAGGGAATTAGATTAAGAAATGACACGCTTAAAGTAGTAAAGGAGTTTTGCTATTTGGGGAGCAAAATAACTGATGATGGCGAAATAGAGAGGATATAAAATGTAGACTAGCAATGGCAAGGAAAGCGTTTCTGAAGAAGAGAAGTTTGTTAACATTGAGTATAGATTTAAATGTCAGGAAGTCGTTTCTGAAAGTATTTGTATGGAGTGTAGCCATGTATAGTAGTGAAACGTGGTCGATAAATAGTTTGGACAAGAAGAGAACAGAAGCTTTCAAAATGTGGTGCTACAGAAGAATGCTGAAGATAGATGGGTAGATCACATAACTAATGAGGAGGTACTGAATAGAATTGGGGAGAAGAGGACTTTGTGGCACAACCTGACTAAAATAAGGGATCGATTGGTAGGCCACATTCTGAGGCATCAAGGGATCAGCGATTTAGTACTGGAGGGAAGTGTGCAGGGTAAAAATTGTAGAGGGAGACCAAGAGATGAACACACTAAGCAGATTCAGAAGGATGTAGGTTGCAGTAGTTACTCGGAGATGAAGAAGCTTGCACAGGATAGAGTAGCATGGAGAGCTGCATCAAACCAGTCTCTGGACTGAAGACCACGACGACAGCACATCAGTCTTCTGACTGGTTTGATGCTGACCATCACGGATTCATCTCCTGTGCCAACCTCTTCAAGCCGGCCGTGGTGGCCGAGAGGTTCTAGCCGCTTCAGTCCGGAACCGCGCGACGTCTACGGTCGCAGGTTCGAATCCTGCCACGGGCATAGATGTGTGTGATGTCCTTAGGTTAGTTAGGTTTAAGTAGTTCTAAGTTCTAGAGGACTGATGACCGCAGGTGTTAAGTCCCATAGTGCTCAGAGCCATTTGAACCAACCAACCTCTTCATCTCAAAGTAGCACATTATTTGTTGAATGAATTATCATCTCTGATTTCCTCTGCAGTTTTTGCCCTCTACAGCTCCCTCTAGTACTATGGAAGTCATTTTCTCATGTCTTAACAGATGTCCTATCATCTTCCCCCTTCTCCTTGTCAGTGTTACCCACATATTCCTTTCCTCTCCGATTCTGCGCAGAACGTCCTCATTCCTCACCTTATCAGCACACTTAATTTTCAGCATTCGTCTGTAGCACCACAGCTCAAATTCTTCTATTCTCTTCTGTTCCGGTTTTCCCACAGCCCATGTTTCAATACCGTACTGTGCTGTGCTCCAAACGTACATTCTCAGATATTTCTTCCTCGAATTAAGGCCTATGTTTGATACTAGTCGACTTATCTTGGCCAAGAATGCCCTTTTTACCAATACTACTCTGCTTTTCGATGTCCTCCTTGCTCCGTCCGTCATTGGTTATTTTGCTGCCTAGGTAGTTTCGTGACCATCAGTCCTGATGTTAAGTTTCTCGCTGTTCTCGTTTCTGCTGCTTCTCCTTGCTTTCGCCTTTTTTCAGTTTAATCTCATCCACATTCTGTACTCATTAGACTGATCATTTCATTCAGGAGAGCCTGTAATTCTTCTTCACTTTTACTCAGGATAGGAATGTCATCAGCGAAAATTGATGTTAGGAATGGCATTACAGCAAGTGGAGCTACTCCACCTTGCTACCTGTAATCATCCACAATGGATTACACAGACAGATACTGCATATGTCTAACTGGATAATCCATCCAAAAAAAAAAAAAGAAGCAAACATCTGGTACAGTCAGAAACCAATAAAACCCATCGCATGTTATTAAGTATTCTACAGTTTTGAAACAGAACAGAAATGACATAGACGTTTCATGGAGGAATGCACGTTCCCGCAGCGATATGGATTAAAAAACCTTCACCGGCTTTCATCCACATCAGGTGTTCAAAATCCCACAAGCTTCCGACCGGGCTCTCCTCGGCTATCGTCAAGTGGTAAATTACTGCCGTGGCACTGTTGTCTCGCCATTACATAGCCACGCTGCTGGCTGTGACGTCACCAGGGCTCGGTTCGTCGCCGAACATGGTAATGTTTTGTCCCGTGTCCGTCGCACCTGCTTCAGCCTTGTGATGGCTGGGTTCCAGCCTGTGCTGAGCTGTAGAACATCATCCTTACTGATTGCGTTTTCAAAAATATGTATTTCTACAGCTTCTCTCATAACGCTATCCCAAAATCCGTCCTCATAATGACAAACTTTTCTTTGAACATAATCTGGGCGATTTTCTAAATCCTAAAACTCCTTTCAGGATAAATTAATAAATAGATTTATCAGACTATATAATTGTTAAAAAAGGCTGACTCTACGTATGTAAGCAACTATAATATAGTTCAACTGTAACAGGAAAAATTTATTTCAGTACCATTTGCCTAAGTATATGAAAATATTGCTAAATATATTACCCATTAGCTTCGGCCACATTTGTTTGAAATTTTTCCTTACGTTTTACCAGCGCAAGCAGTTGGCATTTTCAAAGATTCACCCTCCATTACAGATGGCAAATCAGTAATTGAGGGTGAGCTTTTGACAACGCTAACTACTCATGCTGGCGAAAATTCAGGAAAATTTTTAAACAAACGTTGGTCGAAAATTCGGAGGCTGAACATAATATGCAATGTGTTTAGGGATTTTTCATATACACGAAAGTTAGGCTATTTGCTTGCTGATCTCCAGGAGCACTATACCCATTACGTAATGGCCAATCACACATCTCAGATTCGTGCACTGTCTCAGTGCTACGCTATACTGTTTTGAGTCAGACGTTGCAAGATGAAATGACAAAACATCTTACCATAATACATTGTTGCAACCGTGAGTACCTGTTGAGATACTGGTCAATGCTGTATGATAACTTTCACCTACATATCTACGTAAAAGGATCACAGATAGAAGCAGAAGGAGTGGGGCACAGAAACGGAACGGAAGAGAAAAAGCTTTGCACGAGTGCTTTGTGGAAGTCAATCCACACGTCTATTAGCGTAGTTCCCTAGAGGACCTTACATGACAAGACTGCTTTTAGAAAATTATGCCTACACTCGTCTACTATTGACACTCGCCTATACTTCCCCAGCATACACTCACCTTCATTCTTATCTTATTAACTATGGTGTACTTGTACACAGGAAAGGAAAAAGGGGGCGCACAGAAAACCAGTAACAAGAGAAACATGGGACCGTCGAATGGTTACAGTATATGTATGCTGTCAGTTACTCATGATGTCGTTGCTACAGTTTCTGCTGTGGTTCCACCCGTTAGCAGCATAATCCATACACTTGTTGAGCTACAAACAGTGACTCTAAATGGTGACGGTGTCCTCCGACTGTTCTGAAACCAGTAGCAAGAATGTCAGAAGGCGATGACAAACTCTGTCTCCACCTGCACTATTCCACTGCTATCCCTAAATGTAATGTGGTGGCAAGATGGATAGAGTACAAGACGCCTTTTTATCAGATCACGTTAGAGCAGATACATGTGCACATTCTCGTTTGGTGGGCGCAGCCTCGCATCGATCAACGGCGCGTTCATGCTGATGCAGTGAGTTCGGCCGGCCGGAGTGGCCGTGCGGTTCTAGGCGCTACAGTCTGGAGCCGAGCGACCGCTACGGTCTCAGGTTCGAATCCTGCCTTGGGCATGGATGTGTGTGATGTCCTTAGGTTAGTTAGGTTTAATTAGTTCTAAGCTCTAGGCGATTGATGACCTCAGAAGTTAAGTCGCATAGTGCTCAGAGCCATTTGAACCATCTTTACTTGATTATTCCTCGCTGAACTTCACTGATCCCGGTGTACAAGTGGCCAAGTGGTGAGCTGATAATGATGAAGGCTATATCGCTTCCAGCAGATGCTGAAACAGTGAGGGGGAGGGGGGAGAGGGGGGATGGTGGAAGCAGCCGACTCAAACCTGTCTGGTGGCTCTTGATCAGCGTTTATAAATAGTCCCCTGTGGCCTTTTGTTTGGTTGTCTGGCGGAGATGGCATGCAGCGCAGACTAACACAATCCTGCATCGATGAGTCACAGATTATTGACTGGTTTGACTTCTGAAATTTTCCCGGCGTATTTCTTCTTCTAATAATTTCCGGTTATGCAGCCGGATCCCGTCGACATTCTGCCACGATATTTCGGCCCAGAGACGTCCGGCCATCATCAGGTGAGTACACAACTACTGAAGAGCCTAGGTGCGGTGTTTTAAAGCCTACGGTCTTCTGGCGGTACGTAGATGATACTTTTGTTGTATGGCCTCATGGCAGACAGGAACTGGAGAAATTCCTTCATCACTTAAACTCATTACATGAGAACATCAAATTTACGATGGAGATTGAAAAAGAGGGCACTTTACCATTCCTAGACGTGCTGGTACGCCGTAAAAATGATGGGTCATTAGGACATTCTGTGTACAGGAAACCGACTCACACAGATCTGTATCTCCAGGCGTCAAACTGCCATCACCCAGCACAAACAGCCGGTGTTCTCAGTACCTTAATACATCGAGCGCATATAATATCGGATGATGAAAACCTCCACGCAGAATTAGAACACTTGGAGAAAGTTTTTAAAAAGAATGGCTGCACTTCTCGCCAAATAAGGAAGGCCATGCGCAACTATCATAACAAGAAGCAACGCACTGAGGACGCAGATGACGACTTTAAATCAACTGCATTCCTTCCATACGCCGGGAATGTGTCGTCGAAAATAGGCCGATTACTGAAGAAAAATAAAATCGAGGTTATCTTCCGTCCACCAGCAAAGAACCGGGCCCTGGTTGGATCCGTTAAAGACGATTTACAACTGAAGAAAGCAGGCGTCTACAAAATTCCCTGTGAATGTGGCTCTGCATACATTGGCCAGACGACAAGAACTGTCCATGAACGATGTATAGAACATGAAAGATACACCCGTCTGCAGCAACCGTCAAAATCGGCAGTAGCAGAGCACTGTATTTCATTGGGACATTCAATGGAATACAATGGAACAAAAATTTTAGCCCCGGGTTTCCGGTTTTTGGGATTCCGTAATCAAGGAATCAGTGGAAATACGTCTTGCCGATAATCTTATAAATCGTGACAACGGCTTTCAGCTGGATAAAAATTGGAATCGTGTCATTAAAATTATACAATCACAGCGGAATCGACAGTGTCATTCGATACTCAATGACTAGATGAACCTTTATTTTCACCACCGAGGGCAGCACGTACAACTCGGCTATGCCGCGCATGTCAACACCTGACGCATGCGCTGTAGGATGCCAGTACATTTCGCATGCGCGGGATTCGGCATAAATACCCCGACTGCACCTGGGCTCTTCAGTAATTGTGTACTCACCTGATGATGGCCGGACGTCTCTGGGCCGAAATATCATGGCAGAATGTCGACGGGATCCGGCTGCATACCCGGAAATTATTAGAAAAATATTGACTGGTTCTCTGAAAATGGACTCTCCCGAAATTTTGAAAAAAAAAGAACACACTATATTCAGTTCCGCACAACAAATAGAATCATACCAACAACTGATGTAGCACATGGGCTGGAGACATAAGTAAGGTAGAATGCTCCAAATCTTTGGGTATACATATTGATGAAGACTTGAATTGGAAGAAGCATATTATTATTGAACCTCTCAAACAATTAAGTTCAGCTACTTTTTGTCTTCGTATAATTGCTGATCCGGCGTAACATCAAGCGCCGGCACGTCGGCCTGAACGTAACAGCAGAGAAGGTTGTGAGACGTCGTCAGGCAATAGCACGCTGACTAGGACGACACCACGACAGGAGCGGCCTCTACCCGAAGAGAATATAAGCGACACTCCAGCTAGCCGCGGCCCAAAATCCAGGCGATCATTGTAGGCAAAACCACCCCTTCCTTCCGCCTCCTTGATTTCTATCTCACCATCTATGGCCGTCCTATCGCCCTCACTCCCACCCTTAAGTACCTTGGCGACACCCTCGACCGTCGCCTCTCCTGGACTCCCCATCTCCAGACAATCCAAGCCAAGGCGCGCTCCCGACTCTGTCTCCTCAAGCTCCTTTCCGGCTGTACACGGGGTCTCGACCCCTCCACCATCCTCCACACCTATAAATCCCTCATCCGCCCTATCCTTTGTTACGCCCATCTGGCCTGGATCTCCGCTCCCCCCTGCCTTTTATAAATCCCTTCAAATCCTTGAACACCATGCTCTCCGCCTCGCCTATCACCTCCGTCTCCCCTCCCCCATGCGGATCCTGTACGATCTCATTCCGTTCCCCCACCTCCTCCTTTTCCTTGAAAGGATACGGATCCTGTACACCTCCCGCAAACTCGATTCTCCTCACCTGCTTGTCTCGCCCATCCTCTCCGCCCGCTGCCACGCTGCCACGCCTGTATTCCCACATTCCACCCGGTCTCCATCTCTCCAACCTCCTTACCCTCTTCCACGGTGGCTTCCGCCAGCTCCCCCTCCCTGATGATGTCCTCCTCCCCTCCATCTACCCCTCCTATCAACTTTGATCCTGCCCCCCCCACTTCCTTTGTCCTTTCCTTTAGGCACCCTCCATCCCTTCTCTCTCCTTTTTCCCCCTTCCCCCTTCCTCCATCCCTCTTCCCCCAGGATTCCCCTCCCCCTTCCTCCCTTCCCCCTATCTCCTCTGCCCATGGCATCTCTGCTCTCCCCTCTCCCTCTTCCACCCCCCCTCCTCCTCTCTTGGCAGGTCCCCGGACTCGCACACGCTACATGGACTTTCGCGCGCCGAAGATCATCGCCATCAGTGTCGCGTGTGAGTCGTCGTGTTTAGTGTTCAGTGTTCACCGTCGCACTCTATCGTTCACCTGTGCCATCGCCATCTTCAGTGTTTGTGCGTCGTATCAACAGTTTGCAGTGTGGATTATCGTCGTGTGTGAACGGTTCCGTGTTTGTCTTTACGTGTCTACTGTTTTATTGCCCACCGTTCTGTAACTTATGTGTATTCTTACTGTTTTTTCTCGTTGTGTATTCTATGGCTGAAGAGCAGCGTAGAGTGCTGCTGACAGCCTGCCTGTTGTACAGGTTTTAAAATGGCAATAAAGTAAAAAAAAAAAAAAAATAGTCGCGGCCGCACTTGAAGAGCGGAGCTAGAAGACGAGCCGTCATCCGACAATTTAGCTGTAACTAGTGATCTATATTAATTGCTGGCATGGAACTTGTATATATTGAAGGACATTGATTATTGGCATGTATCCAGTCCCTTGCGACACCTCTCGTAAAAAGGCGAATTTGTGTATTGTCAATTCACTTTACTGTAATAAACTCCCTCAATAAGATTTGCTTGTATGTTGTCTAGCAGTCCAAGAAAACAGCTTCCTAGGTACCCTATATTAGACCTATGTGAAGATCGCCTCTGTTCTTTCGGACATGTTAGAAAGAACAGATGCCATTGATGACCGTACAGCTCTCTAGAATGAAGTTACAATTAAGTCAATACCATTAGCTGCTGACAGGCGTTGATATACACCAACGGGGACAGTTGAAAATGTGTGCCCCGACCAGGACTCGAACCCAGGATCTCCTGCTTACATATATTAGACCAGTGGGCAGGACACCACAAGTGCTAATCTTGGAAACAAACATATCACTTCCTGACATACTTGTTACATAGTCTCACTCAATAACGTTGCATGGAATAATTTTCTGGGACAACTCATAACTCAAAAAAAAAATGGCTCTGAGCACTATGGGACTTAACGTCTGAGGTCATCAGTCCCCTAGAACTTAGAACTACTTAAGCCTAAGGACATCACACACATCCATGCCCGAGGCAGGATTCGAACCGGCGACCGTAGCGGTCGCGCGGTTCCAGACTGTAGCGCCTAGAACCGCTCGGCCACTCCGTCCGGCAACTCATCATTCAGAAAGAAAGTATTGATTAATGGATTGCACAAACGCAAGCAGTAAGAATAGCATGTGGTGTTCAACCGCGAAAGTCTTCAAGGAGCTAGGCATTTTAATTGTGCAGTCACAATACATATCTGCGCTAGTGAAATTCGTTATAAGTAATCCATCACAATTCGAGATGAACATTGACGTACATATCTACAGCACTAGAGGGAAAAATAGTCTTCATTACCCACTGTTAAAGCTGTGAATCGCTCAAAGAGGAGAGCAATATGTAGCAATAAAAATTTTTGATCATTTGCCCAATAACGTAAAATGTCTGACAGGTAGCGAAGAAATCGTTAAATCTAATTTAAAATCATTTCTACTGGACAAGTTCCCTACTCCACTAACGAATTTCTACTTAAATACTAATACACAAAAAGAAATATGAATGCTTGATAGGAATAAAATGATATATGGTTCATTAATGTTGACACTAATCAGGTATACGAGGGCAGTTCAATAAATAATGCAACTCATTTTTTTTCTCGGCCAATTTTGGTTGAAAAAACGCGAAATTTCTTGTGGAATATTTTCAAACATTCCCGCTTCGTCTCATATAGTTTCATTGACTTCCGACAGGTGGCAGCGCTGTACGGAGCTGTTAAAATGGCGTCTGTAACGGATGTGCGTTGCAAACAACGGGCAGTGATCGAGTTTCTTTTGGCGGAAAACCAGGGCATCTCAGATATTCATAGGCGCTTGCAGAATGTCTACGGTGATCTGGCAGTGGACAAAAGCACGGTGAGTCGTTGGGCAAAGCGTGTGTCATCATCGCCGCAAGGTCAAGCAAGACTGACCGATCTCCCGCGTGCGGGCCGGCCGTGCACAGCTGTGACTCCTGCAATGGCGGAGCGTGCGAACACACTCGTTCGAGATGATCGACGGATCACCATCAAACAACTCAGTGCTCAACTTGACATCTCTGTTGGTAGTGCTGTCACAATTGTTCACCAGTTGGGATATTCAAAGGTTTGTTCCCGCTGGGTCCCTCGTTGTCTAACCGAACACCATAAAGAGCAAAGGAGAACCACCTGTGAGGAATTGCTTGCTCGTCATGTGGCTGAGGGTGACAATTTCTTGTCAAAGATTGTTACAGGCAATGAAACATGGGTTCATCACTTCGAACCTGAAACAAAACGGCAATCAATGGAGTGGCGCCACACCCACTCCCCTACCAAGAAAAAGTTTAAAGCCATACCCTCAGCCGGTAAAGTCATGGTTACAGTCTTCTGGGACGCTGAAGGGGTTATTCTGTTCGATGTCCTTCCCCATGGTCAAACGATCAACTCTGAAGTGTATTGTGCTACTCTTCAGAAATTGAAGAAACGACTTCAGCGTGTTCGTAGGCACAAAAATCTGAACCAACTTCTCCTTCTTCATGACAACGCAAGACCTCACACAAGTCTTCGCACACGAGAGGAGCTCACAAAACTTCAGTGGACTGTTCTTCCTCATGCACCCTACAGCCCCGATCTCGCACCGTCGGATTTCCATATGTTTGATCCAATGAAGGACGCAATCCGTGGGAGGCACTACACGGATGATGAAGAAGTTATTGATGCAGTACGACGTTGGCTCCGACATCGACCAGTGGAATGGTACCGTGCAGGCATACAGGCCCTCATTTCAAGGTGGCGTAAGGCCGTAGCATTGAATGGAGATTACGTTGAAAAATAGTGTTGTGTAGCTAAAAGATTGGGAAATAACCTGGTGTATTTCAATGCTGCATAAAACAACCCCTGTTTCAGAAAAAAAATGTGTTGCATTACTTATTGAACTGCCCTCGTACATATCCTGTAACTGCCTCGTTCCACATTTCGATAAAAGAGTTGTTCAAATGATCTATGGAACATGTAACTAACTTGACGTAATGTGTGGGGCTGTTTGGTGGTTGCTGTGTCATCAGATGCGTGTTTTAGGGATGGTAAGTGGCTCGCTGAGTGGTTAACTTCCTTTGTGTCGCGGTATTTCCTTCATATGCAACAGTACCTTCACATCGCAACACAGCAACACATACAGATAATTTGGCTAAACAGCCAAGGGAGTTTAACTGGTCAGATATGTATGTATGCACGGTTAATTTCCGTGGCTATAACTGGTGAAGATCGTCCGACAAACTGTATTATGGATACTGAAAGCTTTCCAAAAGCGAGTCTGAAGCATCAATCTTTGTGACAAATACTTTATGCCTTTCTAAATGTACGAGGCGTGTTTTTTTTAAGTGAGTATCGTTTTGAAATTCAAAAAAGTCGTGCTAAGATATCTCAATCATTTTATTTTTACATTAAATCCTATACCTTAATCTACTTTTCTACATAATTTCCGTCAATATTGAGGCATTTGTCATAACGTTGTACCTGTTTTTGAATACCCTCCTCATAGAAGTCTGCTGCCTGACCTGTTAACTACTGCATCACCACTGTTTTGACTTCGCCATCGTCTTGAAGACGCTGACCGCCCAGGTGTTTCTTGAAGTGCAGGAACACATGGTAGTCACTGGGCGCAAGATCGGGGCTGTACAGAGGATGATCTAGAGTTTCCCATCAAAAAGATGTGATGACATCTTCGGTCTGATTCGCCACATGCGGACGGGCATTGTCTTGCAGCAAAACGATGCCCTTGCTCAACTTGCCACGTCTCTTGTTCTGAATTGAACGGTGCGGATAGTGCAGAGTCTTACAGTAAGCTGCTGCATTGATTGTCTCATTACAAGGCAGAAATTCCACAGGCAATACTCCTTTTCTGTCCCAAAAAACTGTGCACATGATTTTCCGGGCAGAAATTGTTTGCTTAAACTTCACTTTTCTGGGTGAATCCGAATGCCGTCATTCCATGGACTGTTGCTTTGATTCTGGTGTGACGTAGGCAAGCCACATTTCATCGCCCGTAACAATTTGGCTTAAGAAATCATCATTGTCGTTGTGGTACTGCTCAAGGAAAGTCAATGCACTGTCTAAACGTTTGGTTTTGTGCACATCCGTCAACATTTTCGGTACCCAACGGGCGACAAATTTCGGTAATCCAAGTGCTCGGTCACATTGCCATACAAAACACTACGAGAAACGTTAGGAAAGTCAGGGTTCGATTCCCGGCGGAGTTTTCTCTGCCTCGTGATGACTGGGTGTTGTGTGTTGTCCTTAGGTTAGTTAGGTTTAAGTAGTTCTAAGTTCTAGGGGACTGATGACCATAGATGTTAAGTCCCATAGTGCTCAGAGCCATTTGAACCATTTGAACCATTAGGAAAGTCATCCCACAAGGAGTAAATCGTAAAGCGTCTGTTTTCTCTCACCTTATTGTCCGCTTCCTGCACCAAACTTTCATTAATGACCGAAGGACGTCCACTCGGTTGTTCATCTTGCACATTTGTGCGGCCATCTTTAAATGCCCTCACCCACTTTCGTACAATTCCATCACTCATAATGTTTTCTCCATAAACTTCACAGATCTCACGATGAATATCGATCTCTTTTAGGCCTTTAGCACTAAGAAATCTTATAACAGCCCGTACTTCACAGTCGGCGGGACTCACTATTATCCGAGGCATCTTGAACACTCAGTATACAATGTAAACAAGGAAGAATCAGACTGTAATGGCGTCAGTGCGTAGACAACAGACGTAGGTACCCAGTGCGCATGCGCAGAACGCCGACCGCAGCGCTGCGGTGTGGCAAAACGGTACTTACTTAAAAAAACACGCCTTGTACCTTCATGGTGCAGCAATGATCTTTTTTTTAGAGGCGTATTTTATTTTGTATTATTTGGCAGCGCAGTGCTACTTCCCAGAGGGTTTTACGCAAGGCAAAGCGACCACAAAAGCCAACATTTACAGCGCTTGATCCGCAAACGCCACCACGAAGAAAGGTTCACAGACGTAGCGTGCTGATTGGACGACGTGCGGGATTGGCAACGAGATTACCAGCCGGAATTGGGCGCTGACCACCGCGTATTTCTGCCTAGCGCCGGCCGCACGCCTGGAACTGCGTAACGCAATTAGCAGGCCAGGCCGCCCTGCTCCGTGAGTTCCGCGGCTGCTCTGCTGTATGTACGAGCACGCGCGGCTAGCAGGCGGGCGGCCGCTCCCCTGTATGTACGCGCGAACACACAGCCCCGGACCGAGCCGTTCTCAACCGCGAACTGCGGTCGCGGCGGCCTCTGGCTTGTTTGTAGCTCCCCAGGGGGGCGGGCGCTCACATCTCTCTAGCCTGGACGGAATTCCGCCTTATTTGCGGTCGGTCGTAGACTGTTGGTTGCTGTGTCACTTAAATTTTCACTTGGGTATTAAGGGCGGATTTGGGGGGGGGGGGGGGGGGGGGGCGTTGCCGGCCGAAGTGGCCGTGCGGTTCTAGGCGCTGCAGTCTGGACCCGAGCGACCGCTACGTCGCAGGTTCGAATCCTGCCTCGCGCATGGATGTGTGTGATTTCCTTAGTTTGGTTAGGTTTAATTAGTTCTAAGTTTTAGCCGACTGATGACCTCAGAAGTTAAGTCGCATAGTGCTCAGAGCCATTTGAACCATTAAGGGGGGTAGGACGCAAACGGGGCCGTCTTGGAGCACGAGAGGCACCACAGGACATTTTAATTTCAACTGTCTATACTTTCACAAATAAATTCGTAAAACTTTGTCAGTAAGACCAGGAAGGATTGAGGATTCACACTCATAGCAGTGGAAATTAAAAAACGTAACAAAAGGAATTTTTTTACGTGTGAAATTTCACCATTTTATCACTTACTATAGGTTGCATTTGTTGCTATAGGTACACTTTTCTTCATAAGTAAGAGAGATTTTTCGATGAATTTTGCACAGCATACAAACCATACTTACAGGTGTATGAAACTCTATAATTTATTTAATTGATGAAAAAATCAATGTGCCGTTACATTTTAAACTTCGTTTTTAGAAGAAACTCAAATTTTATGCTTAATTATTTCAATTTTTACGACAGCTTTTAATAGATTTGGAAAATTCTAGAGTCTTGTACACCTGTAAGTTCGGTTTGTATGCTATGCAAAATTCATCGAAGAATCTCTCTTATTTATGAAGAAAGGTGTACTTATAGCAACAAATGCAGCCAATAATAAGTGATAAAATGATGAGATTTAACATGTAAAAAATTTTATTTTGTTATGTTTTTGAACTTCCACTGCTTTGAGTGTGAATCCTGAATCCTTCCTGATCATGCTGACGAAGTTTTATGAATTTTGTTTTGTAAAAGTATAGACAGTGGAAATTAAAATATTCTGTCGTGCCTCTTCTGCTCCAAGTCGGCCCGTTTGACGTCCTGCCCCCCTTAAACATTATAGGCACGTTTCTGCCTGATATCTAAAAAACACATACTTTCCAGTTCTTTTTCGTCTTTCACCAGTAATTAAATATTGACCTTATACTTGACATCACCTTAGGAAGCTACATGTACAGCCCAGCACAAGTTCAACCAGTTCCCTCTCCCAAACAATGAGATCCGCCCCGATACCTACCCCTCCTACCGCTTTTAGCTCTTCCCCACCCATCCCACTCCACATGACGGATCCTCACTACGTTCTCTCTTCATCCATTCCCATCCTTTCCCCTCGCAACTACTGCCACACTCACACGACACACTACTCGTCACCCTCTGCGACGGCCGCTGTGACCGAGCGGTTCTAGGCGCTTCAGTCCGGAGCCGCGCTGCTGCTACGGTCGCAGGTTCGAATCCTGCCTCGGCTATGGTTGTGTGTGATGTCCTTAGGTTAGTTAGGTTTAAGTAGTTCTAAGGGACTGATGACCTCAGATGTAAAGCCCCGTAGTGCTTAGAGCTATTTGAACCTCGCATTCTGCCTTTTCCATTGACTGTATTTCCCATTATCCACCTCAACTCCTATCTCTCATCTCCATAGGTTTTCCTGTGTCAGAGACCCCTATCTCTCTATCCACACCCCTCAACCCTATGGAACACACTCTCTCCTGTCCGCAGCTCGTGGTTTTGTGGTTGCGTTCTCGCTTTCCGAGCTCGGGCTCCCGGGTTCGATTTCCGGCGGGTTCAGGGATTTTCTTCTGCCTCGAGATAACTGGGTGTTTGTGTTGTCATCATCATTCATGGAAGTAGCGAAATTGGGCTGAGCAAAGGTTGAGAATTTGTACGGGCGATGATAACCGCGTAGTTGAGCGCTCCGCAATCCAAACATCATCATCATCATCATCATCATCACACTCTCTCCTCTCGCAATACTTCTCACCCTGTTGCAGGTCCCTCGGATTTTAAGTGACAGTGCAGTGCTTCGGTGTTTTTATCGAAAGAATTTCACCTCCCTGTGATGTCTTTTTAAAATGTATATACTTCCGTTCTTTCAACCGTCCGTCTTTGATTTTCAATTTATTTTTTTTTTTTTTTAATTCGCTCTGCTGAAGAGCGCGGAATTGTACTTCTGACAGCCCACACATCGCCCATACGGTTGAGGGGGGAGGGGTGAAATAACAATAAAAGAAAAAATGCGTGCAGGACCTTCAGATTTTAAGTGTTTCTTCTCAGAAGAATTTCGCCATCCTCCGATATGTTTTTAAAATATAAATATTTTGGTTATTTAGCTGTCAGTTTTTTATTTTTAATTAAAACTAGAATAACAGTCCTGATGTTTCTTATTCATTCTTATTATATTTGTTAACTCCCTTGGCTGAAGAGCTGACAGCCCACTACTCGTCCATATGGAGCGATGGCGACGAAATAGCAATAAAGAGAAAAAAAATGTGCCATATATGAGCAAACTTGTCCGAATGCCACTGTGTATGTGGAGCTGACAACTGGATGACACGAAAGTCAGGTCCGCCAGTGTAAAGAAGGGCGAGGTGTACTGTGCTATCAGTGGTAACAGCAGAATGGTTCCACTTCGTACGTGGAGTAGTCATTGGCTGTCACCTGTGTAACAAATCTACCAGTGACATTTCAACTGTGCTAAAGCAGTCCAAGCCGTCTGTTGATGACGTCACCATTAAGTGGAAACGCGCAGGAACAACCACTGCTGAACCAACACCAGACAGGCGTCATTTACTGACAAACGGACCGTCGGGCACTGCGGTGGTTGGTTGTAAAAAAATCACATGGAATCAGCGAAAGGGACATCGCGAGTTCTAAAGAGCTACCAGCAGTCCAGCTAGTAAGCTAGTAAGATGGTTCCCAACTTGGGGGTAATTAGCCCTTGACAAGTAAAATGTAATTTTCTGATGGGTAAAAGCAATAGGTTAAAAATCAATTAAAAACAGACTCGATCGCGTTTTCAGATTTTTTTTATTTAGCAACCTGTTTGAGCCCTTTCCTCAGACCATCTTCAGGCTTTTCCCCGCCATTATGGCTGCTGACGGTGACAGTCGGAGCGAGATCCACAGAACTAAGGTTGTCACTGTTTACTTCTACGGATCTCGCTCCGTCTACCGCCACCAGCAGCCATAATGTCGGGGAAAAGCCTGAAGATGGTCTGAGGAAAGGGCCGAAACCGGCAACTAAATAAAAAATCTGAAAACGAGAACGAGACTCTTTTTATTTGACTTTTAGCATGTTATACCGATCGCTATACTCCAATTACAGAATGTCTTCTAGAATTTTAAAAGCAATAGCGTTGAATTATGTTTCGTTCATGACACTAAATTATTTTTGAAATCAGTATTATCATTGTTGACCCGCCCGGTTAGCCGTGAGATCTAACGCATGGATTTCCGGAATTGGAAGGAGCGCCTGATCCCCGGCACGAATCCGCGGACTTGTGTCGAGGTCCGGTGAGCCGGCCAGTCTGTGGATGGTTTTTAGGCGCTTTTCCATCTGCCTCGGCGAATGCCAGCTGGTTCCGCTTATTCAGCCTCAGCTAAACTATGTCGGCGATTGCTGCGCAAACAAATTCTCCACGTACGCGTACACCACCACTACTCTACCACGCAAACATAGGGGTTACACTCGTCTGGGCCGGCCGGAGTGGCCAAGCGGTTCTAGGCGCTTCAGTCTGGAACTGCACGGGCATGGATGTGTGTGATGTCCTTAGGTTAGTTAGGTGTAAGTAGTTCTAAGTTCTAGGGGACTGATGACCTCAAATGTTAAGTCTCATAGTGCTCAGAGCCATTTGAAGCATTTTTGAACACTCGTCTGGTGTGAGACGTTCCCTGGGAGGGGGGGGGGGGCAGAGGGGGCCCATCTGTGGTCGAACCGCACAATAACCCTGAAAGACTGGTTCGGTGTGGGGCGGTGGAGGGGTGAAGTGGACAGCGGTGGTCGTCGTGGGGTTGTGGACCACTGTGCCACTGTGGCTGCGGTGGGAACGGAGCCTCTCCGTCGTTTCTAGGCCCTTGGTTAACCTACAAGACAATACAATTATCACTGTTTCGTTAGACTGTAATACTGATTACATAACTTGTCAATAATTGGATTTTTTCAAATATTAGCATTAATGTGTGTCACAATGTGGTACATACTACAGCTTGTGAACGAAAGTATGAACACACAGCCCGCCCACTACATACACGCTTTGTGGCTTGCACCTATGACAGTAACATTAAGATGTATAGGTCGCACACGCTTTGATATCTAATGAAAATACTTTGTCCGAGATGTGTACGGACCCCGCGAGCACGTAGATATGCCGCAACACGACGTGGCATGCACTGGACTAATATCTGAAGTAGTGATGGAGGGATTTACACCATAAATCCTCCAAGACTATCCATAAATCCGTAAGAGTACAAGGGGTGCAGATCTCTTTTGAACATCACGTTGCAAAGCATCCCAGATATGTTCAATAATGTTCAAGTCTGGGAAGTTTAGTGGGCAGCGGAACTCTTTAAACTCAGAAGAGTGTTCCTGGAGCCACTAAGCATTAATTCTGGACGTGTGGGGTGTCGCATTGCCCTGCTGGAATTGCCCAAGTCCTTCAAAGTGCACAATGGACACGGATGGGTGCAGGTGATCAGATAGAATGCTTACATAAGTGTCACCTGTCAGAGTCATATCTAGATGTATCAAGAGTCCCATATCACTCCAACTGCACCCGCCTCACACCAGCACAGAACCTCCACCAGCCTGAACAGTCCCCTGCTGACATGCAGGGCCCATAGATTCATGAGGTTTTCTCCATACCCGTACACGTCCATCCGCTCAATACAATTTGAAACGAGACTCGTCCGACCAGGCAACATGTTTCCAGTCATCAACAGTCCAGTGTCGGTGTTGACGAGCCCAGGAGAAGTGCCGGCCGTGGTGGCCGTGCGGTTCTAGGCGCTGCAGTCCGTAACCGCGGGACTGCTACGGTCGCAGGTTCGAATCCTACCTCGGGCATGGATGTGTGTGATGTCCTTAGGTTGGTTAGGTTTAAGTAGTTCTAAGTTCTAGGGGACTGATGATCTAAGATGTTAAGTTCCATAGTGCTCAGAGCCATTTGAACCATTTTTGAACCTGGCGAAGTGTTCGGCTTTGTGTCATGCAGTCATCAATGGCATACGAGTGGACCTTCGGCTCTGAAAGCCCATATCGATGATGTTTCGTTGAATTGTTTTCAGGTTAAGAGGAAAGAGCTTTTCATATTTTTGTAGCGCATGGCGGGATGCTGAGGTCTTCTTGCACATTGCAGTTACGTGCTCAGTCCAATGTAAATTTTCGTCTGTTATTACTCCTAGACTCTTTGCTATAGGAGACGAGTTGGTATTTATCCCAATTATACTTAAAAGTTGTAACGATTCCCAATATTACGGGCTAATGAGCCTAGAATGACCAACCACTACTGCTTGGAATTTGGATGTGTTTGAGCTTCAACCCCATATACTGCGCCCAAAATGGCTCTGAGCACTACGGGACTGAACATATTAGGTCATCAGTCCCCTAGAACTTAGAACTACTTAAACTTAACTAACCTAAGGACTTCACAGACATCCATGCCCGAAGCAGGATTCGAACCTGCGACGGTAGCGGTCGCGCGGTTCCAGACTGAAGCGCCTAGAACCGCTCGGCCACTCCGGCCGGCTTACTGCGCCCATTTTGATAGTATACACAGGTCGGCACTATACGCCAGGACTAAACGTTTCAGAACTTTTTGGGTGGATCGTGTTCTCCGTTTTTTCAGTGTGACGATTTCGTCATGGTTCAGACAAGTGTCGATCCATATACGCATTAAATAAGCTGTCATCTGCAGTGGAGAAACTCAAGATATCAAGAAAATGTGGCATTCCCAAGATTTGCAGGAGTATACCCAGCTGAAGCAGAGCAGCATTAAGATGATGAAAGAGAATATTTAAATAGAAGACATTTTCTACATCTACATTTTGTGAGTGTGTGGGATTTATTTTGTCAAGTAGCGCAATGGATTAATCCAACAAGTAACCTTTGGCTCCTGCAAGAAACAATTTCCACCTCACACTACTACAGATGTCAAACAGACGCTCCTAATGTAACAACAAGAACTGTTTGAAAAACATTCAGCAACAAATATCTTCTGGAGTCATCCGCTGTAAGGAAAAAGACACTAAAATATTGTATATACTTATGTAGCTAATGGATTACTTGGGTACTGGAGTATTGATAGTTAGTGTAAGAAAAACAATAAACGAAAGAAAAAATTCTCAGAAATCAAGTGAAACTTTTTCTTATAAATTAATAAATTTCTGGTTTCTTTTCAGAACAGTAGATTGCCTCTTATGGATAGGAATGCTATTATTTTACAAAGTACGGAAAGGTTCTTTTCTCCCTTTTCCTTAAGAATGTTATTTACTTGGCAGAATAGCGGAGAGCCACGCCTACACAACTTGAATAACTTTTCCTAGGTAGGGTCAAGGCTGTCGCGTGAGAAATGTAATGGAGTGTACTGTTATGGAGAACAGATGGGGCTCGTATACGCTGTAGTGGACAATACCATGAGCTGCGACGACTGCTGCCTACGTCGCTAACTGCTGACAAATAACACAACTATCTCTTTCTATCTGGATTGACCTTTGTCAATCAAACTCTCCCTGTGCCTTGATGAAGTCAAGGACTCCTATCCGCCCCTAGGCTAACTATTGGTGTGGTACACCGGTCAGATAACTAGTCCACCGCGATGCCACTCAATATTTGCTTGCAGGCGTTTAACTAATACTCTGTCTATGTTCACACTTCACAATAAGTGTGGCGGCCAACACAGTGAACAACGCTTAATCGCGAGCGACTCTATCAATAGAGTATCACTCTGATTCACTAACGAGAGAGGTGCTCTCCCAGTGAAGTACTGAGGATAGACTTTGTTCCTCACTCTTTGCCTACACGCACTCGCTTTCGTTGCGTGTTCCCGCTCCAAGAGCGACAACGGAATGGTCCCTTTCTCTGGAAAAGTTGCAAGGGTACATCATTCGCTGTCTTCCCTCACTCCTCTGGCTGTTTGCGTCAGAAATATTCCGCCGATCAGCGTTGCTCTTTTACATGGGAGAATGACGTTTCGTTTAAGTCGACCAATGCGCGAAGATGTAGCACCTCCATTAGGCGTATACTGTCCTCCTGTGAGAACTCCGTAACTACGCAGTCAGTCCGTCAAAAAATGCATATTCAGGGCGCTCCCACACAATGTAGCGAAATTTGCTTTTAAGTCAAACACAGTGGTTGTTATCCTTTCGCTCTGACAAATCTGTCCTCTCTCTGGGCGGTCGTTCCGGCCAAAGTAGGTGTGCGCCGATCCATCTCTCTCTCAGTGGGCCGGCCACCTCCCTAGAACGAAAATTCCTGTGGCCATCACGTTGTGTACACCATCCTCGACTTTTTCAACCTCGGTGCGCACTTCCCACTTACTTATTAGATTTGCATATCGCTTACATGAATTCCTGGTCCTCATAGCTTTACTTCTGCCAGTATCTCGTCTCGTACCTTCCAAACTTCACAGAAGCTCTCCTGACGGGGCGTCAGTCATGCTTGGGTAACTCAGATGGTAGAGCACTTTCCCACGAAAGGCAAAGGTCCTGAGTTCGAGTCTCGGTCCAGCACACAGTTTTAATCTGCCAGGAAGTTTCATATCAGTGCACACTCCACTGCAGAGTGAAAATCTAATTCTGAAGGAAACTATGTTTCCCTGGTGAACAGCATAAAAAATCTAGCACCACACTACATAAAATAGCTCCCATCGTGTCACCAAAACTACAATACACTTAGGTGACAAAAGTCATGGGACAGTGATATGCACATATACGAGTGCCAGTAGTGTTGAGTACACAAGTTACAAAAAGACAGTGCATTGGTTCAAAAATGGTTCTGAGCACTATGGGACTTAACATCTGTGGTCATCAGTCCCCTAGAACTTAGAACTACTTAATCCTAACTAACCTAAGGACATCACACACATCCATGCCCGAGGCAGGATTCGAACCTGCGACCGTAGCAGTCGCGCGGTTCCGGACCGCGCGCCTAGAACCGCTAGACCACTGCGGCTGGCAGTGCATTGGTGGAGCTGTCCCTTGTACTCAGGTGATTCACGTGAAAATATTTCCAACGTGATTGCGGCCGGGCGATGCGAATTAACATACTTTGAAGGCAAAGTCGTCGCCTAGCTAGGTGGATGGGACATTCCATTTCGTAAATTGTTACGGAATTCAGTATTTCGAGGTCCACAGTGTCAAGAACGTGATGAGAATACCAAATTTCAGGCATTACGTCTCACCACAGATAATGCAGTGGCCAGCAGCCTTCGCTTAACGACCGAGAGCAGCGCCGTTTGCTCAGAGTTGTCAGTGCTAGCAGTCAAGCAACACTGCGTGAAATAAGCGCAGAAACGTACGACGAACTAATCCGTTAGGACAGTGCAGTGAAATCTGGCGTTAATGGACTATGGCAGCAGATGACTGAGGCGAACGCCTTTGCTAACGGTGTGACATCGCTTGCAGTGCCTCTCCTAGGCTCGTGACCAAACCAGTTGGACCCTAGACGACTGGAAAACCGTGACGTGGTCAGGAGACTCCCGATACCAGCTGGTAAGAGCCGATGGTAGGTTTCGAGCGTGGCGCAGATCCCACAAAGCCATGGACCCAAGTTGTCAACAAACCACTGTACACACTGGTAGTGGCTCCATAATGGTGTGGGCTGTGTTTACATGGTCTAACTGAACGGATCATTGATTGTAAATAGTAAGTTCGGCTACTTGGAGACCATTTGCTAGAATTTTTATGGATGATAATGCGTCATCATCAGGCCACAACTGTTCACGGTTGGTTGAAGAACATTCTGGACAAATCCAGTGAATGATTTGGCCACTCAGATCGTCCGACGTAAATCCCACCTAACAAAGAACGTAATCGAGAAGCCAGTTTGTGCACAAAATCCTGTACCGGAAACACTTTCGCAATTGAGGACAGCTGTAGAGAGAGTGTGGCTCAGTATTTCTGCAAGGGACTTTCAACGACTTTGGAGTCCATTCCAAGTCGAGTTGCTGCACTACGCCGAGCAAAAGGAGGTCCGACATGATGTTAGGAGGCACGCCATGAGATTGTTCACCTATGTGTATACATTCGTCCCTTCCAGTCTTGGACTTGATCTACAGACCTCTGCCACAGATAGCGACCCATGAATCTGTTTCCTACCCACATTGTTATAATTATAGAGTATCATAGCACTTAATTTTTTGTCACTGAACTTTTTCTGAGTACTTCACTACAAATCTGGTGACATTCAGCTCTAAATTGTGGAATCAAATTATCAACATCGCCTCCTGGATATGGCGTCCATAGCGCTTAGTTCATGACATGCAATGGCAAGGTGCGTGTAGAGATGTGACTCCTGATGTTTAAAGCATTGTGGTACACATACTTGTAGAGAAGTGGCAGCTGATCTGTAAAGCATTTCGCCTGGTCATGGTTCTATGATACAACTTATCAGATTTGCCAAAAGGGAACATGTTGGCAGCGATGTTGATCTGTAACTCACAGCAGCCCATCTTTCATCCTTTCTGCAAACAGCAGTGATCTGCTTTCTCTTACCACCACACAGGACTGTTCGTTGCATTAGATCTTCTCGATAGATACTCAGCTTGACAAAAAAAATGAAGCAGCCGAAAGACTTGGTCGGCTGTCAATGTAACTTCGAGCACGTGCACACCATCGGCGGATAAGTGAATCATTAGATTTGCAGTTGTCTGTAACTGGTAGAACGACCACCAGAGTGTATTAGTCTTGTTCGGGTTTCGTGTTAATACCAGCCCCTGGAAGGGTACATAAGGGCATGAATAGCGGCAGAGTCTGAGTGATTACTGTGAAAGACATGGATATGTCGCGTATTTGTAAGCGGCTTCATTGTGTGTCACCATTTGGCCGCTTACAATATTCGTGCAATATTCTGATTTATGGAGCATTTGGATGTTGCAATGGCACCATATTGGACTGCATTGGAATGTGAGGGCGAGCATGTTCGTCGTCACGGTTCCGGTGGACCAAGTCTGATCGCTAGAAAGGAGGATCGCCTTATTGTGCACCAAGTGCATCATAACTCCATTAAGCGTGCACGTGCCATCAGATAACAAGTAATGGACTACCAGCAACATTTTGTGTCAATCCTCACCATTTGTTGAAGACTAGCAACAGCCAGAGAATTACGTGGTTAGGCTTCCGTTAATATCACGACACAAGGGGATATATCTCGATTATTACAATATTCAACACTATCGTCAGCTGTAATTTCAGTGTCAGTTCATTAGCGACCGGTAAAACGAAATGTAGAATTTACAAGGCGTCACGGGTCTTCTTCGTCCACAGATAAACTACCATTGGCTGCACCACGATTCCAGGAGGCCAACGCTCCCTCTTGCCAGTTCCACTCCACACCCTTGTGGCCGAGCGGTTCTAGGCGCTTCAGTCTGGAACCGCGCGACCGCTACGGTTGCAGGTTCGAATCCTGCCTCGGGCATGCATGTGTGTGCTGCCCTTAGGTTAGTTAGGTTTAAGTAGTTCTAAGTTCTAGGGGACTGATGACCCCAGATGTTAAGTCCCATAGTGCTCAGAGACATTTTTCCACACCCCTTGCGGAAGCTTATGGAGCATAATCTGATGATCAGGAACTCTACGCCGTCACCTCTCCTCCTCCTGCCAACGAAGGGTGGTTAAAAACCTCTTTGAGGAGTTTAGTGTCATGACACTCTCTAAGATAACTAGTCAAACACAGAAGACACTTTTGACGGATTTAGTTTTGAGACCTTCCTGAGTCACTTTCAACTGTATGTAATAATAGTGTGATTCCCAGACAGGAGCGAGCCCTTTCGATATCCCGCCACTTCGACTGCTTGTGACTCAATTTTGCTAATTACTTTTATCAAGCAGATTCTCATTGGACTTCACGAATCGTAGTGGTCCCTGTTCCACATACTTCGGCCACATAAAGATGTCAACTGGCTATCAGAAATCTAACTCGAGACATCTACGGAAGTAGCCAGCGACACTAACAACTATGGCCATGTACTCTTGTGTAGAATGTAATGTTTAAGCAATAAAATGTGCCCTATAGAATATAAGTGCACTGAAATGACTGAATGACCACAATCAAGACTTCGAAGTATTAATCTTTGCCTTCAAGTTTCATGAATCAGCACATGAACATCTGCAAGATCATCCACTCCGCCGGTACCAGTGTGCGAATCTCACAAGAGATCTTCGGACAGTACTGCACGTAAAATGGTTCTAAACTCCCATGTAACACCATCAACATCTCAGTGAGCTACAGAACAGATTTGAAACTCAAATCATGGCAGTCTCAGATACAGAGTGAACATTCATTACGGAAGCAATTCCCCAAGCCGTGGCTAGACCATATCTTCTTCCTTCCAGGAGCGCTAGCCCCGTAAGGTATGCAGGAAAACTTCTGTCAAGTTTAGAAGGTAGGAGATGAGGCACCGGCGGAGAAGCTGAGAAGACGGGTCGTGAGTCGTACTTGCATAGTTCTGTCGACAGTGCTCTAGTCTGCGAAAGACCAATGTCCCAGGTTCGAGTCGGGAACACAGTTTTAATCTGCCAGGATGTTTTATTTGACTGAGCTGTTTACAGCTTTCTAGTCGTTGTATGAGCATGAAATTTTAATTAATTATCAGTATGCTACAATATCAACATGTTTCAATGTCGATGCTCTGTTAGCTCTCATTAAGTTAGATGATTCATCATAGAGCTTTTCACACAATCCAACACAACGATTACAAGTGTGGGTGTGCATACGGTACTCAACAAGCAGTGAAGGTAAGGCTCCCTACAGACACACTATAATGCTATATGGCGGCCTCCCCTATTAACGTACAGTACAAGACAGATCCTGCGTAGTCTGGGACCTACACTGTCTTCCTCACTCTACGCAATCGCTATCCATTACTATCTCTACTATAGGATTTTCTGTTTTGGAGACTCGAGTTTAGGCTTCAATCACAAGCGAACCGACAGGCCTGTCATAGAATGAGTTACACCAATATTTTTCTTCTGCGTTGGGATATATATATATATATATATATATATATATATATATATATATATAAGTTACACCAACATTTTTCTTCTGCGTTGGGCAATATGGAGCTTGTTCATTTTAAAATTCTCTTAGATTAGTAAGTATTGTCCGTTTTGGCCGTCTTCGCTAGGAACTGTTCACTTTGAAACTATACAAGATGAATCATCTAAAACTTGAACCGCGAATATACCAGAAATAGAAAGTGCTGTTGTAAGTAGGCTGTTTACGTTTTTATGTTGGTAACGCCACGTAGCACTTTGTATGAAAATCACTGACTGTGCTGTATGCAGTCTGTGGCTGGTTTGCATTGTTGGAATATTTGCTATTGTAGTGTTGGGCAGTGGGATGTGAACAGCGAGTAGCGTTGCGCAGTTGGAGGTGAGCCGCTAGCAGTGGTGGATGTGGGGAGAGGAGAGAAATGGCAGAATTTTGAGAGCGGACGATCTGGACGTGTGTGCGTCAGAAAAAGGAAATTTGTTAAGACTGGATGTCATGAACTGCTATGTATATTCTGACTTTTGAACACTATTAAGGTAAATACATTGTTTGTTCTCCATCAAAATCTTTCATTTGCTAACTATGCCTATCAGTAGTTAGTGCCTTCAGTAGTTAGAATCTTTTCTTTAGCTGGCAGTATTGGCGCTCGCTGTATAGCAGTAATTCGAGTAACGAAGATTTTTGTGAGGTAAGTGATTCATGAAAGGTATAGGTTATCGTTAGTCAGGGCCATTCTTTTGTAGGGATTATTGAAAGTCAGATTGCGTTGCGTATAAAAAAAAAGAAAAAAGAAAAGAAAAAAATCGTGTGTTAGTTTAGTGATGATCAGAATAAGTAAAGAGAGAAATGTCGGAGTACGTTCAGTTTTGCTCAGCTGTTTGAAAATCAAGTAACGTAGAGGTTTTCCAGCACTGTCATTCATAAATTTTTCTAAGGTGACGTTTCACTGTTGATGTGTGGTTTTCGCAGAATGTACAGGTAGTCAGGGGCTCGTATTGTTAACTGGTCAATTGATTGTAATAGTACATAGAAAGAGTATTTTTTGTGCGAACATGCACTTCTTTAAGTGTAACAATGCTTTTTGACATTAACAAACTAAAATCAGGGTAATTAGAATGTCAATGAAGTTTGTTGCAGGATTCTAGTGCGAGTCATGTACGAGGTACCATATTTTGAAAAGTTATCACACCAACACTTGTACAATACTTGTGGCAGCACACGCTAAAGAACAATACAAGTTCACACGCTAGTTATACGGATTCTGACCAGTAACGAGACAATGACCATCACAGAAATAACCATCGGCAGCGGCAACACACGCTTCCTGTCTGGTATGGAAGGACTTCTGAGCACGTACTAACATTTCAGCTGAGATGTTCGAGCTGGCTGCAGTAATACGTCGTTGCATATCATCGGGTGTAGATGATATGTCCTTGCAGGTAGCATCTTTCAGCTTTTCCTACAGAAAAAAGTTTCTTTTTGTCATCAGTCTTCTCACTGGCTTGTTACGGCCCGCCACGAATTCCTCTCCTGTGCCAACCTCTTCATCTCAAAGTAGCACTTGCAACCCACGTCCTCAGTTATTTGCTGGATGTATTACAACCTTTGTTTCCTCTACAATTTTTGCCCTCTACAGTTCCATCTAGTGCCATGAAAGTCATTCCCTCATGTCTTAACAGATGTCCTACCATCCTGTCCCTTCTCCTTATCAGTGTTTTCCATATATTCCTTTCCTCTTCGATTCTGCGCAGAACCTCCTCATTCCTTACCTTATCGGTCCACCTAATTTTCAACATTTTTCTGCAGCACCACATCGCAAATGTTTCGATTCCCTTCTGTTCCGGTTTTCAGACGGTCCATGTTTCACTACCGTACAATGCTGTACTCCAGACGTACGTTTTCAGAAATTTCTTCCTCAAATTAAGGTCTATGTTTGATACTAGTAGTCTTCTCTTGGCCAGGAATGCCCTTTTTGCCATTGCTAGTCTGCTTTTGATGTCCTCCTTGTTCCATCCGTTATTTGTTATTTTACTGCCTTGGTAGCTGTATTCCTTAACTTCATCTACTTCATGACCATCAATCCTTATGTTAAGTTTCTCGCTGTTCTCATTTCTGCTACTGCTCATTACTTTCGTCTTTCTTCGATTTCGTCTCAATCCGTATTCTATACTCATTAGACCGTCCATTCCGTTCAGCAGATCATGTAATTCTTCATCACTTTCATTCAGGATAGCAATGTCATCAGCTAATCGTATCATTGTTATCCTTTCAACTTGAAGTTGAATTCCTCTCCTGAACCTTTCTTTTAGTTCCATTATCGCTTCTTCGATACACAAATTGAACAGTAGGGGAAAAGACTACATCCTTGTTTTATACCCTTTTTAACCCGAGCACTTCGTTCTCGATCGTCCACTCTTATTATTCCCTCTTGGCTCTTGTACATATTGTATATTACCCATCCCTCCCTACAGCTCACTCCTATTTTTCTCAGAATTTTGAACATCTTGGATCATTTTACTTTGTCTAAGGCTTTTTCCAGGTCGACAAATCTTATGAGCGTGTCTTGATTTTTCTTTAGTCTTGCTTCCATTATTAGCCGTAATGTCAGAATTGCCTCTCTTGTGCCTTTACCTTTCCTAAAGCCAGACTGATCGTCATCTAGCACATCCTCAATTTTCTTTTCCATTCTTCTGTATATTATTCATTTCAGCAACTTGGATGCAAGAGTTGTTAAGCTCATTGTGCAATAATTCTCGCACTTGTCAGCTCTTGCAGTCTTCGGAATTGTGTGTATGATATTTTTCCGAAAGTCAGATGGTATGTCGCCAAACTCATACATTCTACACACCAAAGTGAATAGTCGTTTTGTTGCCACTTACCCTACCGATTTTAAAAATTCTGATGGTATGTTACATATCCCTTCTGCGTTATTTGATCTTCTCCGAAGCTCTTTCAAATTCTGATTCTAATACTGGATCCCCTATCTCTTCTTAATCGACTCATGTTTCCTCTTCTATCACATCATACAAATCTTCCCCCTGACAGAGGTTTTCAATGTATTCTTTCTACCTATCCGCTCCCTCCTCTGCGTTTAGTAGTCGATTTCCCGTTGCACTCTTAATGTTACCACCCCTGCTTTTAATGTCACCGAAGGTTGTTGTGACTTTCCTGTGTATTGAGTCTGTCCTTCCGACAGTCATTTCTTTTTCGATTCCTTCACATTTTTCATGCAGCCATTTCGTCTTAGCTTTCATGCAATTCCTATTTATTTCATTCCTCAGAGGCTTCTATTTCTGTATTCCTGAGTTTCCCATAACATTTCTATACTTCCTCCATTCATCGATCAATTGATGTATTTCTTCTGTTACCCATGGTTTCTTCGCAGTTACCTTCTTTTTACTATGTTTTTCTTTCCACCTTCTGTGCTGGCCCTTTTTAGAGATGTCCATTTCTCTTTAACTGTACTGCCTACTGAGCTATTCCTTATTGCTGTATCTATAGCTTCAAGCGTATTTCGTCATTCCTTAGTACTTCTACTTTAGGTACTAACTGTTCCTGACTAATGTCTTAAACTTCAGCCTACTCTTCATCACTACTATATTGTAATCTGAGTCTATATCTGCTCCTGAGTACGCCTTACAATCCAGTATCTGGTTTCGGAATCGCTGTCTGACCATGATGTAGTCTAACTGAAATCTTCCCATATGACCCCAGCCTTTTCCAAAGGCGTCAAATACGGGGGACAGGTCGGCCAAGGTACAGGTCCTCTGCCTCCAGTCCAACGATTTGGAAACAATTCTACATCTACATACATACTCTGCAATCCTCCATACGGTGCGTGGCGGAGGGTACCTCGTACCACAACTAGCATCTTCTCTCCCTGTTCCATTCCCAAACAGAACGAGGGAAAACCGACCGACTATATGCCTCTGTACGATCCCTAATCTCTCTTATCCTATCTTTGTGGTCTTTCCGTGAAATGTAAGTTGGCGGCAGTAAAATTGTACTGCAGTCAGCCTCAAATGCTGGTTCTCTAAATTTCCTCAGTAGCGATTCACGAAAAGAACGCCTCCTTTCCCCTAGAGACTCCCACCCGAGTTCCTGAAGCATTTCCGTAACACTCGCGTGATGATCAAACCTACCAGTAACAAATCTAGCAGACCGCCTCTGAATTGCTTCTATGTCCTCCCTCAATCCGACCAGATAGGGATCCCAAACGTTCGAGCAGTACTCAAGAATAGGTCGTATTAGTGTTTTATAAGCGGTCTCCTTTACAGATGAACCACATCTTCCCATATTTCTACCAATGAACCGAAGACGACTATCCGCCTTCCCCACAACTGCCATTACATGCTTGTCCCACTTCATATCGGTCTGCAATGTTACGCCCAAATATTTAATCGACGTGGCTGTGTCAAGCGCTACACTACTAATGGAGTATTCAAACATTACAGGATTCTTTTTCCTATTCATCTGCATTAATTTACATATATCTATATTTAGTTAGCTGCCATTATTTACACCAATCACAAATCCTGTCGAAGTCATCTTGTATCCTCCTACAGTCACTCAACGACGACACTTTCCCGTACACTACAGCATCATCAGCAAACAGCCGGACATTGCTATCCACCCTATCCAAAAGATCATTTATGTAGGTATAAAACAACAGCTGACCTACCACACTTCCCTGGGGCACTCCAGATGATACCCTCACCTCCGATGAACACTCACCATCGAGGACAACGTACTGGGTTCTTTTGCTTAAGAAGTCTTCGAGCCACTCACATACTTGGGAACCAATCCCATATGCTCGTACCTTAGTTAGGAGTTTGCAGTGAGGCACCGAGTCAAACGCTTTCCGGAAGTCAAGGAATATGGCATCCGTCTGATACCCTTCATCCATGGTTCGCAAGATATCATGTGAAAAAAGGCGAGTTGCGTTTCGCAGGAGCGATGCTTTCTAAAGCCGTACTGATGCATGGAAAGCAACTTCTTTGTCTCAAGGAAATTCATTATATTCGAACTGAGAATATGTTCGAGAATCCTGCAACAAACCGATGTTAAGGATATTGGTCTGTAATTTTGAGAATCCGTTCTTGTACCCTTCTTATATACAGGCGTCACCTGCGCTTTTTTCCAGTCTCTCGGAACTTTACGTTGGGCAAGAGATTCGCGATAAATGCAAGCTAAGTAAGGAGCCAATGCAGTAGAGTACTCAATTCGTGAAGACATGTTCTAGTTCTTAGTGCACTATTGGCTGGACAGTCATCATGTTGGTGCCACAGGTTCCTCCTCATCTGCAGAGGAATGTCTCCTAACGTCCCTGGAAGATGGTCTGCTAGGAGGCTCCGATACGTGTGCGCGTTCAGTGTTACGTCTACGAAAACCGTGCCTATGAGCTGATCGTTCACCATCCCGCAACACATGTTTACAGTCAATGGATGCTGACGTTCCACGCGACGAAGATTGTCAACAGTGCACGTTTTGGCGGCTTACCTCGTCGTAATTGGTAACTGTGGCTTCATCACTAAACAAGATACATGACATATCTTGATTATACCGCCTTAATTCCCATGTACAGAAGTTAACTCGATTCTCATAATCGTTTCCTTGCAGCACTTGATGGAGAGAGATGTTCCAGTGATGGAACCTATGTCGATGGAGATGTGTAGGACACTTGCCTCACTCATGCCACTTCCTCGTGCGGTTGCGCGGGAGCTAAGGCGCGGATCAATTTCTCCCTCTTCTGTCGTCGCTTGTTTCCTTCTGTTACGTTGTCTGGGTGTTGCACTACTATTTTCACGTAACTGGTTGAAGGGGCTGAAAAATAACTGCCGAGGTGGTTCACGTCTACAGGGATATCTTGCCGCATACACAGAACAAGAACGAACTGCATTCTTCCTGCACTCTCCATACACATGTGCATGATGGCTTTTTCTGCATTGGTAAATCGCATCATCTACTCATAACTTACTGCTTAGACTGTCACACACCAACTGACTAGCAAGTCGCAATGAACTCAAGGAACACACAAGCACACTGTAAGCAAACACAACATCGTACGTACCAACTACACAGGCTGAAAGGCACAAACAAGCTTAGGTGTGGAATCTTTTCAAAATTTGATATCTCGTAAACAACTCTCACTAGAATCCTGCAACAAACACCACTGACATTCTAATTTACCCCTTTCAGTTTGTTAATGTCAATAGGCACTGCTCCATTTAGAAAGTGCACGTTTGCACAAAAAGTACATTTTCTAAGTGTTATTACAATTTGTTGATTGGCTAACAATACGAACCCTTAACTACCAACCCATTCTGCGAAAATCGCTATATTTGAGGAGCAAGTGTTTGGTGGTACACCCGGTGTAGTTTTAAAGTGAACAGTTCGTAGCGAAGGCACCCAAAACTGGACAGTCCTTACTACAATCTAAAATGAAAAACATATCTTGAACTTTAAATTGAAATTTCTCCACTTAGCCTAACGCACAGTAAATCAATAAAAGTATTAGTGTAACATTTTGCAACAGGTCTGTTGGTTCGCTTGTAATTTAGGGCTAAACTCAAATCTCCATTACGGTCTACGCTCATTTCCAACAGAGCGACGCACAACAGAGGTTAGCAGAGTGGACCTGCATCTATGGCCACAGCAGTGTCTCGGCTGCCCAGTTTTGTTAATGTACTAAATGTGATGGCTGGTCAGTTTTATAAATGCGAGCGAAAGCTCGCGATTACGCGTGAGTGTTAGGAAGTAAGGGAAGATGATCTGGAGTGGTCAACACGCGGAGGAGGAGGTGGGAGTATAATATAGTAAAATAATAATAATATGGAAATAATGAGATTAATTTTTCGGCGGTCGGACAAGCACAATAAGCTGAGCTATGCATCTAAATGGGTAACGAATCTTAGTTCTACATAAGCGAAATAGTCTTTCTCTTGTTGTAGATTTATGCTTACCAGTTAATATAAGGTGTACAACTTTCCTTCCGCCGTTTTTTCCCAACATTTTAGGCTTTCATGAAACAAATTGATCACACATGTATCATTCAAAGTATTTTCCATCGCTGGCCACTACTTTGTCCCATATTTCGGGTAGTGTACGAATCCAGCGTCGAAAAAATTGTTCATCTTTTGAAGCGATTCACGAATCGATCCAATTTGTGGCTTCTTCATGAGATCGGAAGTGTTGGTCAGCCAGGCCATGCGCCATTGATCTACACAGGTCATAGTCAGAGGGAGCAATGTCTGGAGAATACGGCGGGTGGGGTAGGACTTCCCATTTTGCAACGTGGGGTCGAGCGTTGTCATGCTGCAAAATCACTTTATTGTTCCTCTCGCTGTATTGCGGTCGTTTGTCTTTTAATGCTCTGCTCAGACGCATTAATTGCGTTCGATAACGAGCACCTGTGATTGTTTCACTTGGTTTTAACACCACATAGTACACGACGCCGAGCTGGTCCACACAAAAGCTGAGCATGATCTTGGAGCCGTGAATATTCGGTTTGGCCGTCGACTTGGGAGCATGGCCGGGATATTCCCATGATTTTTTGCGTTTAGGGTTATCGTAATGAAACCATTTTTCGTCCCCGGTCACAATACGATGCAGAAATCTCTTCCGTCTTTGCCTCTGAAGCAACTGTTCACAAACACACAAACGCCGTTCAGTGTTTCTTGGTTTCAGCTCACACGGAACCCAAGTTCCTTCTTTCTGAATCGTGTCCATAGCCTTGAGATGTTTTGAAATGGCTTGCTGTGTCACTCCCACTAATCGTCCAATTCTTCTTGAGTTTGACGCGAGTCTTCACTCAGCAATGTCTCCAATTCTGCATCTTCGAAAACATTCTCTCTTCCAGCACTATGCCGATCTACGACATTAAAATCACCGTTCTTCAAGCGTTCAAACCACTCACGACACGTTCTTTCACTAATAGCGTCCATATCATACGTACTTGAGAGCATTCGATGAGACTCAGCCGCTGTTTTCTTCATACTGAAAAAAAACAGTAACACCTCCCACAAATGACGAGAATTAGGCTCGTAAACTGACATTTTCAATGAATAATAACTTTCTGATGCAGGCACAAATCGAGTAATGTTTGAATGAGGTTATGTTGACCGAGGTGCAAGCTAACTGCCTGACGTCTGCGATCTGTTTCTTTCGACCGCTACTTACCGTTGTCGCCACCTATCGGCAAACAGCGGAAGCAAAGTTGTACACCTTGTAATACTACGTCCTATCGCAGTATCGACCTACAAAATCTTGACCGTGTCCATCATTCCGTTTGTATTCGGATCTCCCTAATAACTCCGAAGTACACAGGTGGGCTTCTAGGATTTTTATATATTACTGTACTACTTGGAATAATAACTCAGTTTTTCACTCGTAAAATACTGCTGTATTATTTCTTCTATGCACACGAGAAACACAGACTTTTTGCTTATTCTCGCAACCAAAATGGCTATCTACGATTTCGGTCTAAAATAACGTGCATCTGCCTTCGTTCATTAACAGAGATCGAGTCCATCCTCTTACCGAGGAACAGGAAAAACATCTTATGTTTTTTAACACTTGAAAATAAAAAATATGTGACGGCAGGCGCATGCTCTACGCTGGGCTACCGCTTCAACTTTTCGCTTTGCCTTTGAAGAAAACGAAAACGTAGAAGCAAGAAATGCAAAAGGTACCTCACAGGGGGAAGGAGTTCACTTGCAGCCAGCTATCTTACAAAACGTATGCCACAATAGCGACGCAACCGAGAGAACACGGAACTGACGGTGAAGCCACTCACATTTGAGAATCTTTCCAATCGATAGTGGAAGGTTCCAGAAATTATGAAAGACAGTAAGGGAAAGTAGAAGGCAGAACTTTAAATAAGGCGTCGTAGAGAATAAGGAGCAGTTTGTCCGTGAGCAGACACTGCAGTAAAGCCGAAGACAGGAGGCGTACAGAGGCCCTTGGAGTGCTCCAGCACAGCCTAGACGTCACACAGCTGACTGCCATGCAGGACAAAGCGTTATACAAAGAAGTTTGTATTCCATTTCTGTGAGCAACTGACTTAGATAAATAGTACCAGGATATTGGGTGTCATTGTCTGCGTGTCAGATAAAAGAAAAACAAAAGTAGGCTGCAAGTGTCTTTGTTAGTGAGCTAACACAGACGGTTCTGTAACGAGTTAAAACAAATCGTAGTACCTGTCTCTCACAAAGCTAAGTCATTAAGGGAACAGAGTGAGATATGTGAGATACGATCAAAAAGTTATTTTATCCCCTTCAAAGTAACTCCTTCAGATACAATACACTTGCTCCAGCGCTGTTTCCAATCTTGGAAGCATTTCTGGAACTAACTTTTCGTTATGGTGTTTAGCTCCTTCAGCGGTTCTGTTTTTATTTCAAAGGTGGCAAAACGACGTCTTTTCCTTGTTCTCCTCAGCCCTGGTAATAGAAAGTAGTCGCAAGGGTCATCTTCCGTGGACAAATTGGAAAATTGTGGTAAGTTGCTATGGGACCAAACTACTGAGGTCATCGGTCCCTAGGCTTACACACTACTTAATCTAACTTAAGTGGAGATGGTGGCAGTCTTGCACTGATATTTTTGTAAATCCATATCTTTTTCATCTTTGGTTCAATCTCATTGAAATTTTGCACACTTATGTATAGAGATATAATATGATTTTTTTTAAAAAAATCATATTTTTTAATAACAATCTAATGCAGCGAGATAATTTTGAATTTTTTATTGCATTATTATTTTAAGGTACACTTTTTCATAATTTCGAGGCAAATTTGGCAATTTTTTTAATGGTAAAGTAATCTACACTAATAGGTGTACAATTAAGTGCAGTAATTTTTTGGTAAATTAATGCTATTATTCTCTGTGATATTTTGGATTCGAACATTTTTTACAAGCAAACTTTTCAATATATTATCAACCACAAAACTATGTATGATATCACGATTAAAATTGTGTTCCACTTAAATATTGCTTCAAAGTAAAAGAATAGGTGTGCCAAATTCCATTGCAATCATTCCAGTTGTTTCTGATATATGTGTTCCTGAAAGCAGAAAACCTTAAGTTGCAGAGGAATCATTTTAAAGTTTGGATGAAATGTAAAACAAACTCTATCATACCTTAGCTAAAACTGCCCATATCCATATTCCACTTCTTCCTCATCATCTTCCACAGCTCTTTTAGCTTCTCTGCTCCTTTGCCTAGCTATTTTTTGTATGTTCTGGACTGAAGTCTCCGCCTTCGTGATTCTTTGCATATCGATGATCTGCAGTATCTGCTCAGTGAAGACTCCAGGTGTAAAGCCCAACTTGTTGAGGATGTGAAGTCTTGCCACATTCCCATCATTAAACACTGCTGCAGCTTCCAAAGCAGAAATCTTCACCACCAAATTGGAATCAAACACAGTCTTTGGACATCTTTTCCAAATAAGAGCATTGAAACTTTCATTTGGGTTCTGTGTTTACCCATGCAGACATTTTCTAGCAGTTCTGGTGAAGCCAGCGCTCTAAAAGTTGGTTTAATGGCCATGTAAACCTCATAAGGAAGGTTTTTCATGGGTATAAGCTTCCCCATTATCCTTACTTTTTAAAAATTTGCACTGTTCATTAGAACAGAGGCCATGTTGAGGTGTAGTATCTGTCGACAAGTAATGAAACCAAATGGCCCATACTGCTTTCCTCATACTGTCCAAGCTTGTGAGGTCACTTCTACTGGCAGCACCATAATAGACTTGTAGGCTCTCAATTCTCTTCTTTGTTAGTCTGCTTTTACCTCCCAGTGGCTTCCCATCCTCTAGTAGCTTGCCTTTATTGTCTGCAACAAGTCTTTGGAGTCGTCCACCCATCCTCTTATGAATATAGCCTAAGAACTCCAGTTTCTCAATAGTGCAATCTTTTCCATAGGGCTGTTTTTCAACTACATTCTTGAAAGCACTAGAGTCTCCATCTCCTAAATACTATACGTATCTTATTCTATACTTTTGCAAAGATCTATGGAAAATGAATTTCGTACCTGCAGCTTCCATCCCACCACTGGAGCCTGCATAATTTCTGCTATAAACAGCTTTATGGGCTTCTTGCCATTCTGTTTCTTTACCTGCATCAATATATTTCTTGTGCAAGGAACATGCAGAACAATATTTAGACATCACCTCTAAGTCTAATACTTTTCCAGTGTCGACACTAATGATTGTTGAAACTCCATGCAGTGAAGTATGCCCCTCTTCATCCAGTCACAGGAAACTGCAATATCGTTGCTATTAGTTGCTTCACAATTTTCTTGAATTGCCTCCAGGACTGCCATTTTCATGCTCTCTTCACTTACTTCTGCAACTGCATTGAGGAGAGCAGTATTCATTGCAGAAAATTTTAGGGAGGACCTGACATGTTCATAATACCACATAAAAGATTTCCACCAACTCTTCCAATCCCTATACATCTTAGTCCAATAGCAAATCTCATATTGGCTTCATAGATTCTATTACTGACCTTTGATGTCTTGAATGGTCTATCAGCACCATAGTTTTGACACAAAATGTGCAATGTGCAAACCAAACCTTCTCTCTTTCCATCATCAACCAAATCCACATTTCCTCCACAAAAAGAGCACTTGCAGGCTTTTCTAAATGCTTGTGCCACCATTTCCAGATCCACAGTTTTGAAACCTGTATTTCTGTCATGATTTGCTTCTTCTGACACAATCTCTGTCCCAAGTTTTATTTTAGATGCACTTGGAGACAACCTAATGTTTGCCTCTGCAGGCCCGACCCTAACCTCGATGTCAGTTTTTCGCTTTATATTGGAAATATGGGACATACTATATTTTTAAATACTTTACCAGGCCTTGCATTGTAAAAAGGGATCCACAGATTCAACCTTGCACAAAGAATGGCAGAATAAATCAAGCATCACTGGAATTCCACTGAACAGCACAAAACTTGTTTACAACACTCCACAGCCTTCTATAACATACTGATTGAATTAGAAAAAGGCTCCACAGCATTCTTTACAACACTGCTGTTATGTATGCAAAAAAATCTCAGCCTTCTAAAGTTATATTTTCTAGGTTCACAGGCCAAATTCTGCAATAAAATTTTTCCTCCATTTGGTACATTGAAAAGTGGGCTTGGCGCATTACACTGCTTAGGGTTTTAATTTTTTTATGCCATTTGTAGTTCGAATTTCAAGGAAAAAATTTGGGATAATAATCTCAATTATATTTACTATCAAATAAGCAAATAAAAATAATTTGTAAATTTTTCATTATTTCTGCCACCGTCTCCCCTTAAACTAATTTACGCTAAGGACAGCACACACGGCCATGCTCGAGGGAGGACCCGAACCGACGGGGTGACCCGCGCGAACCGTAGCAAGCCCCCTATGCCGCGCAGCTACTCCGTGCGGCTCCCGTGGATATGGTGGCTGAACCAGCATCACGTTTTTGTTTTTGGCCAAAAAATCTCGAACAAGCACTGAGGCGTGAACGGGATTATTATCGTGATACAATTTCCACGAGTGGTTTTGTGAAAATTCTGGTCGTTTTCTTCGGATAACTTTACGCTACCCATGCATAGCTTCCGTGTAGTGTTCCTTATTGACCGTAGAACATAAGGCAGGGACTCATGATGCACTATCACATTGCAAACCGAAGAAAAAAATGGGAAGAACCTTCATACATTGGCAGTTTCCATTGAGATGATTCGATGTCAGACCCGCATATCCACATGTCGTCACCTGTTATAACTGTAATGTTGATGCATTAAGTTCTGAAAGCGGTGCTGATATTCAAGCTGGTAAAAGCGGGTTAATAGCTGTGAGCTGTCTGGGGAAGTTAACTTTGCATTACTGAGCAACTGTTTCACCAGGTATCCAGTCCAGTCTAGTTTACCAAATTCCCAACCAGACTAACATTCATTACAATCTTTTAGTAGTCATCTTATGACAACTGGTGATATATATATATATATATATATATATATATATATATATATAGTTTATATAGTTATATAGTTTATATAGTTATATATATATAGTTTATATATATATATAGTTTAGTTATGAATCAGGTTTAATATGCTGAAATTTTAATGGAACAATGATCAATGTTAAAATAAATGTCCAAAAATAAACTGATTTATTTCTTTTTATTTGAATTGTCTTTATATATATATATATATATATATTTATTATATATAAATATATTATAATATTAATTATATATAAATATATATATATATATATTATATATATATATATATATATATATATATATATATATATATATATATATATATATATTTATTTCTTTTTATTTGAATTGTCTTTATATATATATATATATATATATATTTCTTTTTATTTGAATTGTCTTTTTATATATATATATATATATATATATATATATATATATATAAAGACAATTCAAATAAAAAGAAATAAATCAGTTTATTTTTGGACATTTATTTTAACATTGATCATTGTTCCATTAAAATTTCAGCATATTAAACCTGATTCATAACTAAACTGGTGCCTTATTTACGATTGTGAAAATGTGAGTTTGTAATCTTATGGAACACATCAAATATGTAGCCAAGATTGGGAGACTGCATTCAACACTGCATTCATAAAATAACACACGAAGAACGTTGAAACATAATCAAGAGGAAATTAACCACAACCAACTGATTCAATTTTTACCCAAAGAAGTTACATTCGTAGCGCAATCCTGTCCTTCATGAAATTACCATACACTGGTATACTAAATTCATACTAACTGTCTGCAAAATCTTCTCGGAAAGAATAGCTGAGGGCTACTTTGATGATTACATGACATGCTTCATGTGGTCAACTTGGTTTACACAAAGAATGTAACTGCACAATAATTTTGATAATTGAAATAAATTACATCGAAACGCAATTTACAAAAGAAAAACCTCGAACTGGTTACTATCGTCTTACTATTAACCTGATGGGTCAAGCAATTGTATAAGCACGTGGTACTGGTCTCACAAATTACACCCCACATGGGTTGAACATAAAGAAAAGTTGCTATATTGAAAAATATTGTCAAGACGAGATGTTATAATCTCACGCACATTCGCATTTAAGATTGATGATCTTAGTTAGAGTTATGGATCATCAACACGTGGTTCCACTTTACTCACAAAGTAGTGACAAAGCAACTACTGGAAGATATTCTAAACTTCACACTCGAATTACACTGTGTTGCAATTTAAGATAACATAAGATATTTTAGATCTAAACCTGAAATAAAGGTGATTAAATTTTCATTTAGGCTGAACTTAAGAAATCCATTGTCCTACGGACTTAGCAGAGACGCACTTAGCTGGAGATCTTACCACTTCAGACGCTCGCCGCGGACAGACTGGCGTGGGCCCCTACCGAGGGTGCTTCACAGATACAAATGGAAGTGACCAGAGAGGCAGCTTCCTATACCAACATGACAAGGGACGGACAGGACCATACTAAGAATAGAAACCTCACTGCTATTAGAAAGCGTAGCTACCTGTTCCGACGTTGGTACTACTGTCCTCCAGCAGACAGGCTTGTCTGCTACCATCAAGCATGCAACTAGAAATACATTTGCTCATTCGTCCTTTCACACAGATGGGAAGGGGGATGAAAGTATCTTATCATATACACTATATTAAAAAAGCGGATGTAGGTTCGATATGAGACTGTGTGACATGAATCACATATAAACTATGTTTTAAAGTGTAGTAGCGTGACAGGTCGTTCTTGTTTCTGTGTAAAAGTAACATGTTCCACTACTCAGTCTCCTCCCAGATAGAGTCAGAAACACCACAGTAAATTTAGAAGAGCAACAGATTTAAGAAATTAACATGAAAGGAATCCAACAGAGACCTTTCATAACTTCTTTAGAAGTTATGAATCGTTGTTGACTTCATTCAGCAATTCTTGAGCGATGTCTACGTGACGTCGTTTTTCTTCGAAATTCAACAGTTTCGGAACAAACTTTGCTGCTACACTTTTCATGCCTAAAACATCCGGAAAAAAAACTGCTTGGCAAGAGCCAAAGGATATGCCGAAATTATCAGCAATCTCTCTGATGGTGATTCGGCGATTTTCTAGAACCATTTTCTTTACTTCTTCCACCTGGTCGTCAGAAATCGATGTGCTAGGGCGCCCAGGTCGATCGTCGTCTTCAACGTCTTCTCGATCCTCTTTGAAACGTTTATACCACTCGTAAACTGTTTTCTTACTCATAGTAGATTCGCTAATTAGCCACAGTTAACATTTCGATTGCGGTGCTGTAGTTTATTCCATACTTAAAGCAAAATTTAATACAAATTATTTGAGCTTTCTTATTTGAAAACAAAAATTCGCCGAGCTCGCTTATAACGTCTTCGACTATCCACAATAAACTAACTTTTCGAAGCACCTGAAAATGCAAATATACATCAGGAACACGTGTGCCAATAAGAGGAAAAATTTTTAAAATCCGGTTTATAAAGCAAGTGAAATTAAAATTTTACATTACTTTCTGATCATACCTCGTATGTATTCCCTAAAAGTAAGGAGAACGAGTCAGGTAACAACATTCGTCTGCAGTAGCTAGGAAGCAGTACTGTTAAAGTAATCAGAACAGTCTGCTAGAACGCAACTGTCTCTTGAAGGAGTTTGGTTAGAGATCCGTAAGGGTAAAGACATCTCTCCAGTAAGGTGGTACATACAGGGCGTCCAGGATGAATAGTCATTATTCACGGGTATGACTGGAATGACAATTCGCAGCAAAAAAGAAAGACATGGGCTCTAAAATCCATACCTTAAGAACTACCAGCACTTCATCTGCGCTACTGTGGACCACATCTCCTCTGCTGCAAGATCTTTGCTTTACATATTTTGAGATGTGGTAGCTTGAACCAAAACAAGAAAAAATTGTCTGGTAAGCATGGGGTTTAAACGGCATATATGAAGAGCTACGAGCATTTGTTTATCTTCGTTACTGTGAAACATTTTTTCTGCTAAACAAGTGCTGATAGCTATTAAGGTATGCATTTTAGAGCCTGTGATTGTTTCACAGTATCGAAGATGAATAAGTGCTCATAACTCTTAAGGTATTGATTCTGGAGCCCAAGTTTACTGCTCTTTTTTGCATCGAATGATCATTCCTGTCATATTACTGAATATGAGCATTCCTTGTGGGACACCCTGTATATGAGAACTAAATTGTTGAACTATTTAAGCATTACCTGTCTGAAATTCAAAAGACTTCCTAGTCTGATAACAACCCTCTCTGTTCCCCTCACCTTTCTTAGGTAAGCGAGGAAGGTCTTTATTCTCACTTCCTATGATGTTACAAAGGAGCCAGCCCACAAGCAATTGTCGCACAAGCGCTGCCTGCAACTAACGGGCAAGCGACAGCAGTTCAGATCTCTTCTTAGCATACAGCTTTAGGTTTTTCTTGGTTTCCCAAAATCGCTTGAGGCAGATGCAGAGATGGATTCCTTTGAAAAGGACACAGCTGATTTCCTTATCCGTCCTTGCCTCATCAAATATCTTCCATCTGTATCTACATACATACTCGGCAAGCCACCATGTGGTACATACCAGAGGATACCCTGGCACGCAACTACGTAGTTATTTCCGTTCCACTAGCAAACAGAGCGAGCGAAAAACGACTATCTATATGCTCCAATACGAACCCTAATCTCCCTAATCTCATCCTCAAGGCGCTTAGACGAAACGTACGTTGGTGGCAGCAGAATCGTTCTGCAGTCAACTTCAAATGCCGGTTCTCTAAGTTTCGTCAATAGTGCTCCTCGAAAAGACTTCACGAAGCTTCTCCGTAATATCTGTGGGTTGTTCGAACCTACCGGTAACAAATCTAGCAGCTCGCTTCTGAATTGTTGCGATGTCTTCCTTTAATACGACCTGTTGCGGATCCCAAACACTCGACCAGTACTCAAGAGTAGATATTTAATGGATGTGACTGTGCCAGGCAGCACACTACTAATAATGTATTCGAACACTGGGGGTTTGTTTTTCCTACTCATCAGCATTAACTTAAATTTTTCTAGTTTTAGAGCTAGCTGCCATTCATCACACCAACTACAAATTTTGTCTAAATCATCTTGTAAGAGGTCCATGATTAAGGAATTTGTTGCTAGCGCACTCGAGCAGATGTAATGGATTGCTCATGCGCTGCCTGCGATATGTAAGTTATAAGAGAATCTCAGACCAGAGAGCAATGTTGTCAGCAGTAGGAACCGTGTAGCAGTTGTAGTAGTAGTAGCTAGCAGTCTGGTGTATGGAGTTGGCTGGGCCGGCCGTGTGAAGCGATCGCAGTGCCTGAGCATTGTAGTATAAGCTCAAAGCAGCCTCGCGCATATGTAGTATTGTTATATCAAGTCCCATGTAAATGTTTTTAAAAAAATCTCATAGTAATCTTTCTCATAAAAAGTAACTTTTGACAATCATTCATCTCAATTTAAAGAATTTACTAATTTCTCCAATCCATGGTCATCCCGATTATTGTAAAGAAAAATCAGTTCTTTCTTTTTATACATGACAAATCTATCGGCCAGCTTTGCACTGGGCTGCGCCAGAAAAATTTCTTATAGGAGCAGATATATACGCGTTATCCGGCGACTTTATTGAGGAAAGAATTTTCACTTTTTATTGAGAATTATCTTTCCGGGCCATGACGCAGCACTGCTGACGTCCAAAATTTACCAGTTTAAATTCACAGTCAGTTATTGAAAGTTTATAAGTGAGCCACAATTTTATTGAGAGATTAGTCTCAACAATCTTTGTCTTTGATAATTGTATTATTGGTAGGTTACGGAAGTTTTCTGTTGGGAAGTTACAATCTTGTGTTCTCCTACAGTCACTCAACGACGACGCCCTCCCACACACCACAGCATTATCAGCAAACAGCCGCAAACTACTGCTTACCGTCCGCCAGATCGTTTATGTACTACAGAAAATAACTGCGGTTCATCACACTTACGTGGAGCACTCCTGATTATATCCTTGTCTCTGATGAACACTCGCCGTCGAGGGCAATTTTTTTCTATTCACCGCTCTGCATTGTTTACGTTTGTCTTCTTATAATCGTATGGCACACTGTAACTACTACAATTTGGTACCAGAATATGACTCGACAGTATAGACCTAGCACGACAAGTAGACGTGCCCCGCTGGCCGGTGACTTGTGAGGGTGCTGGACACTGTCCACTAGGGCCGAGAGCAGCATTTCACTGGAGGACTTCTTCCCGGCCAGAAGAGCGGCCTTAATCCGGCGCACTTCATCTCAATTACCGGCACTCAGCGCCCGCCCCTGAGAAATGAGCGGGGGATCCCCCAACTCCAAAGAGAACGGGCCGCCCGCTGTCGCCGTCTGCTGGCTACTGCCTCCAACTGGCGCCAGATAGCGTCGTGATGGATGCGTTCTTCACCGAGCTCCGCCGAGTCGCAGTTCGCAGCCGGAAACGTCCGCAGCAGAGTTATGACGTCATTTCCTGCGGCAGGCGTCTCTGTGCGGATGGCGGGCGCGGTGCCGCGGAGTTGGCGTGCGTGAATGCCAGAGACGTGAGGAGGGCAAGACATAGGGGAAACGAGGACAATGACTTCGGCTTATCTGAGTGAAAATGCTGACTCTCTAGCATTATAGTCAAAGTACGAGGAACGTCGGAAGCGTTCTCAGGCGGCCAAATAAAACTTTCAAATTAAAAGATAACGGTTTTCTGTTTTCAACTACTCGTACGACACGTTCTAACAAGGGAACCTCCCCATCGCACCACCCTCAGATTTAGTTATAAGTTGGCACAGTGGATAGGCCTTGAAAAACTGAACACAGATCAACCGGAAAACAGGAAGAAATTGTGTGGGACTATGAAAAAAATAAGCAAAATATACAAACTGAGTAGTCCATGTGCAATATAGGCAACATCAAGGATAGTGTGAGCTCAGGAGCGCCGTGGTCCCGTTGTTAGCGTGAGAAGCTGCGGAACGAGAGGTCCTTGGTTCAAGTCTTCCCTCGAGTGAAATGCATACTCCCTTTATTTTCCCAAATTTGTGATCCGTCCGTTCGTTCATTGGCGTCTCTATTCACTTTAATAAGTTTAGTGTCTGTGTTTAGCGACCGCAGCGCAAAACCGTGCGATTAGTAGACGAAAGGACGTGCCTCTCCAACGGGAACCGAAAACATTTGATCGCAAGATCATAGGTCAACCGATTCCTCCACAGGAAAACACGTCTGATATATTCTATACGACATTGGTGACGGCATGTGCGTCACATGACAGGAATATGTTGTCGACCCACCTAACTTGTACACTTGGCGAAAGGGTAAAAAAATTCTTCTATCTTGCCCGATTTAGGTTTTCTTGTGGACGTGATAATCACTCCCAAAAAAGAGATGAAAACATAAGAGTTTGTCACATAAACTGCAACAAATGAATGCAACAGTTTCACAGTCGCACAGTTTTCCCTGTGCTCTGTCAAAACATGTTTTTAACGTTTTCAAATTTTTCCGTGTGTAGACCGTCAAATCCTGCATATGTCAAAGCAAATCTGAACATGTCCTGGAATTTTGGAGAGCTAAGTTGATTATGTGTGAATGCCTGAACTTTGATAATTGTCTGAAAATAAAAAATTAAACTTTTCACTCGAGGGTAGACGTGAAGCAAGGACCTTTCGTTCGGCAGCTGCTCACGCTAACCACGGGACCACGGGGCACCTGAGCTCACACTCTCCTATCTAGCGCATGGACAACTCAGTTTGTGTATTTTGCTTATTTTTTTTTTCATGGTTCCACACAACTTCTTCCTGTTTTCTCGATTGATCTGTGTTCAGTTTTTCAAGGCCTATCCATTGTGCCAACTTATAACTAAATCTGAGGGGGGTGCGATGGGGAGGTTCCCTTGTAAGTCAGTACATTTAAGTTCAAGAGCTTCCCAACTGTAATTCTTCAGGCATTCCCGATGAGGCGTTGCCATGTTGAACAATCGGGTTTCCGCCAGTTATGCGCATCTTTCGTGCACGACATTTTAACTGTGGGATTGGAAATCTTCTTCAGGTGTTGTCTGATACAGCGAGTTATGCATGTGAAATATCGCGCAAGAAAGACGCGAATAACCGGCAGAAACCCGATTGTTCAACTTGAGATTTCCCCAACTTTTTAACACCTTCAGCAACACAAGATTTGCCCGACTGTGTAATATACTGAGAGGCCAAAAGTCATGGGATAGCTCCTTATACCGTGCCGCACCTCACTGTTAGTGGCGAAGTGCAGCAATTCGACGTGGCATGGATTCAACAGTTCGTTGGAAATTCCCTGCAGAAACAATGAGTCACGCTGTCTCTACAGCCGTACATTATAGTGAAAATGTTACCGTTGCAGGATTTTGTGCACGAACTGACCGCCGAGATTCATGTCGGGCGATCTGGGTGGCCAAATCATTCGCTCGAATTGTCCATAATGTCCTTCAAACAAAACCCAAACGACTGTGGCCTGGTGACATGGAACATTGTCATCCATAAAAATTCCATAAAATGGTCTACAAGCAGCCGAACTCATCCATTTACAGTAGGGTGACCAAATTACACTCCTGGAAATTGAAATAAGAACACCGTGAATTCATTGTCCCAGGAAGGGGAAACTTTATTGACACATTCCTGGGGTCAGATACATCACATGATCACACTGACAGAACCACAGGCACATAGACACAGGCAACAGAGCATGCACAATGTCGGCACTAGTACAGTGTATATCCACCTTTCGCAGCAATGCAGGCTGCTATTCTCCCATGGAGACGATCGTAGAGATGCTGGATGTAGTCCTGTGGAACGGCTTGCCATGCCATTTCCACCTGGCGCCTCAGTTGGACCAGCGTTCGTGCTGGACGTGCAGACCGCGTGAGACGACGCTTCATCCAGTCCCAAACATGCTCAATGGGGGACAGATCCGGAGATCTTGCTGGCCAGGGTAGTTGACGTACACCTTCTAGAGCACGTTGGGTGGCACGGGATACATGTGGACGTGCATTGTCCTGTTGGAACAGCAAGTTCCCTTGCCGGTCTAGGAATGGTAGAACGATGGGTTCGATGACGGTTTGGATGTACCGTGCACTATTCAGTGTCCCCTCGACGATCACCAGTGGTGTACGGCCAGTGTAGGAGATCGCTCCCCACACCATGATGCCGGGTGTTGGCCCTGTGTGCCTCGGTCGTATGCAGTCCTTATTGTGGCGCTCACCTGCACGGCGCCAAACACGCATACGACCATCATTGGCACCAAGGCAGAAGCGACTCTCATCGCTGAAGACGACACGCCTCCTTTCGTCCCTCCATTCACGCCTGTCGCGACACCACTGGAGGCGGGCTGCACGATGTTGGGGCGTGAGCGGAAGACGGCCTAACGGTGTGCGGGACCGTAGCCCAGCTTCATGGAGACGGTTGCGAATGGTCCTCGCCGATACCCCAGGAGCAACAGTGTCCCTAATTTGCTGGGAAGTGGCGGTGCGGTCCCCTACGGCACTGCATAGGATCCTACGGTCTTGGCGTGCATCCGTGCGTCGCTGCGGTCCGGTCCCAGGTCGACGGGCACGTGCACCTTCCGCCGACCACTGGCGACAACATCGATGTACTGTGGAGACCTCACGCCCCACGTGTTGAGCAATTCGGCGGTACGTCCACCCGGCCTCCCGCATGCCCACTATACGCCCTCGCTCAAAGTCCGTCAACTGCACATACGGTTCACGTCCACGCTGTCGCGGCATGCTACCAGTGTTAAAGACTGCGATGGAGCTCCGTATGCCACGGCAAACTGGCTGACACAGACGGCGGCGGTGCACAAATGCTGCGCAGCTAGCACCATTCGACGGCCAACACCGCGGTTCCTGGTGTGTCCGCTGTGCCGTGCGTGTGATCATTGCTTGTACAGCCCTCTCGCAGTGTCCGGAGCAAGTATAGTGGGTCTGACACACCGGTGTCAATGTGTTCTTTTTTCCATTTCCAGGAGTGTATTTTCGGTGAAAACCGGGACACATTCACCTGGGTGCCAATGGACACCTCATTCCACATGTACCCAGGTTTCTTAATTTTAAATGTTAATGTTTTGTTGATACATTTTGTTAATCCGATTATTATATCTAATAAGAGGATACAAAAGATTGATATAATCTAGATTATCTGTATAATTAATAAACGTATATAGCAATAAAGAAATGTATTACGATTTTACAAAGTTTTACAGCCATGCAACTTTTAATCAATTAATACTAACATGAGCTTTAATATTACTGAGTACTTGTAGATGGAATTGACTGTCCTTGGAGAAAAGGGTATTTTTCACTGCCTCCAGCATTCTTGATCATGTCTTTATTCCTTGAGACACAGTGATAAAACTCGGCACAATCCATTTTGTAGTTGTACAGGACCTGCAGGATTGCTTCAAGAGAGTCCACCTCCATTCTGTTTCTTTCATCAGTCCACTGGATATTCATGAACGAAAATATTCTTTACACATTGGCATAATGGGCTGGGATTGCAAATAAATACCTTGCAATTATTACCAACTCAGAGTAATGCTGAAGACAGTCACAGCTTTTAAAAAGACTCACCCATTTCTCATGACATTCCAGTGGTGTTTTTGTTTTTTCATCATTCCACTCGTGAAGACTTTCTTCAACAAAATTTGTCAGTATGGCGAACTGATCAAAGACAATGGAATCATCGATTTCAATCTCTTTACTCTTCAAATAAGAAACTGTCTCTTCAGCACTTTCCCATTTTGGCACTCTCTTCAGTAACATCCAATCAAACACCGGCGATGAGGGTAAATATGAGGCGCTCCACTTGCTGAGATATTCTACACAAGTGACATAAAACTTGTTAACTTCTTCTCTAAAACTCCTTTCCGCTGCTTCTGATACTTCTGCTCTTTTAAGGACAGATTTAACATTAAAAGAAATGAACTGCTGTTCTCTCCTCTTAGTAACAGTTTCCAGAGTATTTTTCAAAACATCATTTACCTCTATTAGACTTTTCGTGCTTCCCTCAATTTCCTTTATCCCATGCTGCAAAGTGCTAAGCTGACTGTGAATGAACCATAAGTAGGCTTCACTTAAAGGGTTACTGAAAAACTGAACCAATATATTGGGGGCTTTGTGTTCATTTAGGAAGAAATCTTTTAACGGTTCAAACATGCGAATTACTCTTTCAACTGCTGGAAACAGTGATAACCAGCGAGTTTCCGAGTGACACATTACATTCATATATTCAGTTCCCACATAATCACAGAACTCCTTAAGCCTCTCTGTTCTAACAGGATACAGGGTGTTACAAAAAGGTACGGCCAAACTTTCAGGAAACATTCCTCACACACAAATAAAGAAAAGATGTTATGTGGACATGTGTCCGTAAACGCTTAATTTCCATGTTAGAGCTCATTTAAGTTTCGTCAGTATGTACTGTACTTCATCGATTCACCGCCAGTTGGCCCAATTGAAGGAATGTAATGTTGACTTCGGTGCTTGTGTTGACATGCGACTCATTGCTCTACAGTACGTAGCATCAACAGGTTAGTGTTCATCACGAACGTGGTTTTGCAGTCAGTGCAATGTTTACAAATGCGGAGCTGGCACATGCCCATTTGATGTATGTATCAGCACGGGGCAATAGCCGTGGCGCGGTACGTTTGTATCGAGACAGATTTCCAGAACGAAGGTGTCCCGACAGGAAGACGTACGAAGCAATTGATCGGCGTCTTAGGGAGCACGGAACATTCCAACCTATGACTCGCGACTGGGGAAGACCTAGAACGAAGAGGACACCTGCAATGGACGAGGCAATTCTTCGTGCAGTTGACGATAACCCTAATGTCAGCGTCAGAGAAGTTGCTGCTGTACAAGGTAACGTTGACCATGTCACTGTATGGAGAGTGCTATGGGAGAACAAGCTGTTTCCGTACCATGTACAGCGTGTGCAGGCACTATCAGCAGCTGATTGGCCTCCACGGGTACACTTCTGCGAATGGTTCATCCAACAATGTGTCAATCCTCATTTCAATGCAAATGTTCTCTTTACGGATGAGGCTTCATTCCAACATGATCAAATTGTAAATTTTCACGATCAACATGTGTGGGCTGACGAGAATCCGCACGCAATTGTGCAATCACGTCATCAACACAGATTTTCTGTGAACGTTTGGGCAGGCATTGTTGGTGATGTCTTGATTGGGCCCCATGTTCTTCCACCTACGCTCAATGGAACACGTTATCATGATTTCATACGGGATACTCTACCTGTGCTGCTAGAACATGTGCCTTTACAAGTACGACACAACATGTGGTTCATGCAAGATGGAGCTCCTGCACATTTTAGTCGAAGTCTTCGTACGCTTCTCAACAACAGATTCGGCGACCGATGGATTGGTAGAGGCGGACAAATTCCATGGCCTCCACGCTCTCCTGACCTCAACCCTCTTGACTTTCATTTATGGGGGCATTTGAAAGCTCTTGTCTACGCAATCCCGGTACCAAATGTAGAGACTCTTCGTGCTCGTATTGTGGACGGCTGTGATACAATACGCCATTCTCCAGGGCTGCATCAGCGCATCAGGGATTCCATGCGACGGGGGGTGGATGCATGTATCCTTTCTAACGGAGGACATTTTGAACATTTCCTGTAACAAAGTGTTTGAAGTCACGCTGGTACGTTCTGTTGCTGGGTTTCCATTCCATGATTAATGTGATTTGAAGAGAAGTAATAAAATGAGCTCTGACATGGAAAGTAAGCGTCTCCGTACACATGTCCACATAACATATTTTCTTTCTTTGTGTGTGAGGAATGTTTCCTGAAAGTTTGACCGTAACTTTTTGTAACACCCTGTATATGTAAAATTGTGAGTATAGCTTCATGACGATAGTTTTAACATCACAGCTTAAACTGTCAGCAGATGTCTGCACGCTATTGTGTAAAGCATGTGCAGGGCACCCTATGCCTTCAATGTTTTCATGCAATGTTGGCTTTAATTTGGTAAATACGTTGCATTTGCCTTGTCTTTTTAAACCACCAAAGTTTGTGTTGGTGTTGTCTCGACAAAATGCCACACATTTATTTTTCTCAAGATCAAACATTTTGATAGTTGTTGTTGTTGTTGTTGTGGTCTTCAGTCCTGAGACTGGTTTGATGCAGCTCTCCATGCTACTCTATCCTGTGCAAGCTTCTTCATCTCCCAGTACTTACTGCAACCTACATCCCTCTGAATCTGCTTAGTGTATTGATCTCTTGGTCTCTCTCTACGATTTTTACCCTCCACGCTGCCTCCAATGCTAAATTTGTGATCCCTTGATGCCTCAAAACATGTCCCACCAACCGATCCCTTCTTCTACTCAAGTTGTGCCACAGACTTCTCTTCTCCCCAATCCTATTCAATACCTCCTCATTAGTTACGTGCTCTACCCACCTTATCTTCAGCATTCTTCTGTAGCACCACATTTCGAAAGCTTCTATTCTCTTCTTGTCCAAACTGGTTATCGTCCATGTTTCACTTCCATACATGGCTACACTCCATACAAATACTTTCAGAAACGACTTCCTGACACTTAAATCTATACTCGATGTTAACAAATTTCTCTTCTTCAGAAACGATTTCCTTGCCATTGCCAGTCTACATTTTATATCCTCTCTACTTCGACCATCATCAGTTATTTTACTCCCTAAATAGCAAAACTCCTTTACTACTTAAAGTGTCTCATTTCCTAATCTAATCCCCTCAGCATCACCCGATTTAATTTGACTACATTCCATTATCCTCGTTTTGCTTTTGTTGATGTTCATCTTATATCCTCCTTTCAAGACACTGTCCATTTCGTTCAACTGCTCTTCCAAGTCCTTTGCTGTCTCTGACAGAATTACAATGTCATCGGCAAACCTCAAAGTTTTTACTTCTTCTCCATGAATTTTAATACCTACTCCGAATTTTTCTTTTGTTTCCTTTACTGCTTGCTCAATATACAGATTGAATAACATCGGGGACAGGCTACAACCCTGTCTCACTCCTTTCCCAACCACTGCTTCCCTTTCATGCCCCTCGACTCTTATAACTGCCATCTGGTTTCTGTACAAATTGTAAATAGCCTTTCGCTCCCTGTATTTTACCCCTGCCACCTTCAGAATTTGAAAGAGAGTATTCCAGTTAACGTTGTCAAAAGCTTTCTCTAAGTCTACAAATGCTAGAAACGTAGGTTTGCCTTTTCTTAATCTTTCTTCTAAGATAAGTCGTAAGGTTAGTATTGCCTCACGTGTTCCAACATTTCTACGGAATCCAAACTGATCTTCCCCGAGGTCCGCTTCTACCAGTTTTTCCATTCGTCTGTAAAGAATTCGCGTTAGTATTTTGCAGCTGTGACTTATTAAACTGATAGTTCTGTAATTTTCGCATCTGTCAACACCTGCTTTCTTTGGGATTGGAATTATTATATTCTTCTTGAAGTCTGTGGGTATTTCGCCTGTCTCATACATCTTGCTCACTAGATGGTAGAGTTTTGTCATGACTGGCTCTCCCAAGGCCATCAGTAGTTCTAATGGAATGTTGTCTACTCCCGGGGCCTTGTTTCGACTCAGGTCTTTCAGTGCTCTGTCAAACTCTTCACGCAGTATCTTATCTCCCATTTCATCTTCATCTACATCCTCTTCCATTTCCATAATATTGTCCTCAAGTACATCGCCCTTGTATAAACCCTCTATATACTCCTTCCACCTTTGTGCCTTCCTTTCTTTGCTTAGGACTTGGTTGCCATCTGAGCTCTTGATATTCATACAAGTGGTTCTCTTCACTCCAAAGGCCTCTTTAATTTTCCTGTAGGCAGTATCTATCTTACCCCTAGTGAGACAAGCCTCTACATCCTTACATTTGTACTCTAGCCATCCCTCCTTAGCCATTTTGCACTTCCTGTCGATCTCATTTTTGAGACGTTTGTATTCCTTTTTGCCTGCTTCATTTACTGCATTTTTATATTTTCTCCTTTCATCAATTAAATTCAATATTTCTTCTGTTACCCAAGGATTTCTATTAGCCCTCGTCTTTTTACCTACTTGATCCTCTGCTGCCTTCACTACTTCATCCCTCAGAGCTACCCATTCTACTTCAACTATATTTCTTTCCCCCGTTCCTGTCAATTGTTCCCTTATGCTCTCCCTGAAACTCTCTACAACCTCTGGTTCTTTCAGTTTATCCAAGTCCCATCTCCTTAAATTCCCGCCTTTTTGCTGTTTCTTCAGTTTCAATCTGCAGTTCATAACCAATAGATTGTGATCAGAATCCACATCTGCCCCTGGAAATGTCTTACAATTTAAAACCTAGTTCCTAAATCTCTTCTTCCAGGTATACAAACTTCTTTCATGATTCTTGAACCAAGTGTTAGCTATGATTAAGTTATGCTCTGTGCAAAATTCTACAAGGCGGCTTCCTCCTTCATTTATTGCCCCCAATCCATATTCACTTACTATGTTTCCTTCTCTCCCTTTTCCTACTGACGAATTCCAGTCACCCATGACTATTAAATTTTCGTCTCCCTTCACTACCTGAATAATTTCTTTTATCTCGTCATACATTTCATCAATTTCTTCATCATCTGCAGAGCTAGTTGGCATATAAACTTGTACTTCTGTAGTAGGCATGGGCTTTGTGTCTGTCTTGGCCACAATAATGCGTTCACTATGCTGTTTGTAGTAGCTAACCCACACTCCTATTTTTTTTATTCATTATTAAACCTACTCCTGCATTACCCTTATTTGATTTTGTATTTATAACCCTGTAATGTAAAAACTGGTAGAAACGGACCTCGGGGAAGATCAGTTTGGATTCCGTAGAAATATTGGAACACGTGAGGCAATACTAACCTTACGACTTATCTTAGAAGAAAGATTAAGAAAAAGCAAACCTACGTTTCTAGCATTTGTAGACTTAGAGAGAGCCTTTGACAATGTTAACTGGAATACTCTCTTTCAAATTCTGAAGGTGGCAGGGGTAAAATACAGGGAGCGAAAGGCTATTTACAATTTGTACAGAAACCAGATGGCAGTTATAAGAGTCGAGGGGCATGAAAGGGAAGCAGTGGTTGGGAAAGGAGTGAGACAGGGTTGTAGCCTGTCCCCGATGTTATTCAATCTGTATATTGAGCAAGCAGTAAAGGAAACAAAAGAAAAATTTGGAGTAGGTATTAAAATCCATGGAGAAGAAATAAAAACTTTGAGGTTCGCCGATGACATTGTAATTCTGTCAGAGACAGCAAAGGACTTGGAAGAGCAGTTGAACGGAATGGACAGTGTCTTGAAAGGAGGATATAAGATGAACATCAACAAAAGCAAAACGAGGATAATGGAATGTAGTCAAATTAAATCGGGTGATGCTGAGGGAATTAGATTAGGAAATGAGACACTTAAAGTAGTAAAGGAATTTTGCTATTTAGGGAGTAAAATAACTGATGTTGTATATTTTGCTTATTTTTTCACAGTTCCACACAACTTCTTCCTGTTTTCTCGATTGATCTGTGTTCAGTTTTTCAAGGCCTATCCACTGTGCCAACTTATAACTAAATCTGAGGGGGGTGCGATGGGGAGGTTCCCTTGTAAGAACACACGAGTAGTTTGCAAGGTTTGGTCAGTTTACAATCTTTCCACCTCACAACGTTCATCCAGAGAGTTTCTCGAATTGGGCTGATTGAAAATCAACCAAATGACAGAAATAAAACCACAGTATTAAAAGTAAACGGTGCAACTAAAATTCGTGTTTATAACAGAAAATATCGCTTGAACAATTTCACTTACGAATGATATGTCATCGCTTTACACTTTACACTGTAATCAGAACGATTAGTACACCTGTAAATGACGCAACCAGGTATTTTCATAAAATACTTCCGTCAGAAGACAACTAACATGGCGGACGTTGTCTCCAAGTTTGTGACTTCATGACAACTCCCCTTATTATATCTCCATGATTTGAATATCTCTGGAAGTCATTAAACTCTTTGATCTACATTCATGCTACTATCTCTATACTGACTCCTAACGAGAGGCGGGAAGGACAAATACAGTCGTGTGTTGATTGTTGTACGAAGAAGTAATGTTTTAGACGTGGTAAAAGAAGAAAATTCTTGTCGAATGCGTTTTAATGAAGAGATATGATGTGCTTATCTGTTAACGAGTGGTTTCAAAATACACAGTTGGAGTGAGGTGCGTTTATTTTTTGTACTTACAATAATCTCCGAGTGGAAATAGTTCATTGCTTCGTACAGGTAAAACTCGTGCAAAAGGTCATATACTGAAGAATAATCAGCCAAGTAACAAAATTCTAATTTTAACATAGTGAGCAGGCCTTTCCATTCCACTCGAAAAGACGAACATCCGTGCAGTGGATATCTGATGAACTAGACATTCATTATTGAAAGAACATGTCACAAAGTGGAACCATTTTTGTTTCCTTTGGTACGTTGTCGCCTTCTGAGACCAACACTTTCGCTCTCTCTTTGCTCTCTAATGTGTAATGATAAAACATGTTTCATCTATTGTTACGAAAAAACATGTCAAAACAAGTCCAAAGAATCGTGATCAATCATCATTCGAACGGTTTGTTAGCTAAAATCACTGGAATGCAGCAGGGACCCCTCCAGTGAACATTATGTTATTTTCAACACTTCGTTCATGAGGACAGCGGTTCGAATCCGCGCCCAACCATAACGATTTAGTTTCGTTGCCCCAAATTGCTCAAATGAAATACTGGGTAGCGCAAGATCTACATTCCTGCCCATCCTTCCTCAATCCAAGTTTCAGTTCCGTCTCCAATGACAGCGTCATTGACAGGACGTTAAACCCTAATGTTCCCTTCATCTTCTTCCAAAAATTTTTGTATGCCTGTCATGTCGAGATCTAAGTAATGGTTTTAACCATCAGCTGCTTATCTGTCCCATTAGTCATCTACCGGTTCGGTTATTAATTAGGTGGTACAACAGATTAGTTAAAGGCACCCCACTTTCGTTTGAAGCTGAACAACATCGATATTACCCAGTGATATTTTACGAACACCTGACATAATTCGTCTTAGATATTGACAGTCTTATCTCATGTCAAGTAGACAGACTTGTCTGCGGATAATGGTTTTCTAAGGGATTTTTTCGTTATTGGTAACTTCTAAGGTTCCCCATTTTATAAAGTTGAACACAGAACTTTCTTTCCATGGATAACATAGGGTGGAGGACGCCTTAGTTCTTTTACGCTTTACAAGAGGTGACAACAGTCCAGGATACCACGTAACATTGTGTCGGACCCCGTATTGCCTGGTGTGGTGCGGCATCTCGGCATTGCATGCACTCAACGAGTCACTGGAAGTCCCGTGCAGAAATACTGAGCACTGTTGCCTTTATAGCTCTCCATAACTGCGAAAGTATTACCGGTGCAGAGTTTTGTGCACAAACTGGCCTCTCGACTAAGTCCCATAGGTTTCGATGGGATTCATATTGGGCGATCCGCATGGCTAAATCATTTGCTCGAACTGTCCAAAAGGTTCTTCAAACCAATTGCTAACAACTGTGGCCCAGTGACATGGTGCATTGTCATCCATAAAAGTTCTGTCGTTGTTTGGGAACAAGAAATCTATGAGTGGCTGCAAATGGTCTCCAAGCAGCCGAACACAACCATTTCCTGTCAATGACCGGTTTAGTTGGACCAGAGGACCCAGTCCATTCTATGAAAACACATTGAATACCATCACAAGACCACCTACAATAAATCAGACCTTAAGGCAGATATCGATAGTTGACAATATGGCGGCAATCGGGGGGGAAACAAACCAGCGTGCTGTGTTTCCATAACGCGTGTGTGTAACATTGTATAAGTGACGTTCAAGAGAAGCGAAAGCATTTATTACTAGCTGTTATTTATGCTACATGCTGTGAATGTCGTCAAAAGTGCTACGCTAGTATTTATTTTCTAGATTCTGTAGTAAGTTTGGTATAATTTAAAGTGTAAACTGTTCTTGCGATGGCTCGTAGCTGTTGTGTACCAGGATGTAAATCCAATTACAGCAAAACATACGATACCTCAACATTTAAGTTTCCCAAGGAAACAGCATTGAGGAACAAATGAATTAAACTAATTCATAGAAATAATTTTGAAAGTGAAAGATAAAGCTGTGGTATGCATTAAGCATTTTGAACCTAAGTTTGTGGTTAGGGAAGACATTTTTCCTGTGGAAAATAGTGAACCAATCGTGGGCCACGAAAAATACCAAAACTAACAAATGATGCAATTCCAACCATCTTCCCTAATCAACCTTCTTATCACACAGTACCAGTTCCTAAGCAAAGGAATAATCCTGAAGATCGTGTTCAACGGCTACTGGAACGTGATGAATGTAGTTTCAGTAAGTGGTGCGAAAATGACAATATACCTGACTTTCAGCATTTTAAAAGCGAAGTGCAGAAAAGGAATGTTTGTCGATTTACAATTTAAGTAAACGATGACTACGTATCTTTCATTAAATTAAAGGATGATTCAGTCAGTGATGTGCCATTAGTTTCAGTGTGCTTCAAAATATCAAGTTCCTTGGAAGTAAAAGTGTTTCACAAAAATGTGTGTTTGCCTACAGAAACCTTGAAATGGATACTTCAGTCTGGGGAGGAAGGGAACTTGAAATGTGACAAGTGGACGAAATTTGATAATCTGGTGAGTCACCTAAATGGTTTCACAGATAACTCTACTGGCACCATTGACAAGATTATAATTTTAGTCAATTTTCTCAAGCACTAAAAGCTGGTAGTGATTTTGACACTGAAATAGCACCTAAAATAGAATTGGTTTTGGAGAAATTATAACTCGCAGTAACAAAGCAAAGTAGATATTCTTCTGAGCTTTTGATATGGGCAGCAACCACTTGCTTTTCATTTCCTGGTGCCTACCATCACTTGAGAAAAACAAATGTGTTAACATTACCTCATCCTGTCTATTTAAGGCAGTTTCTATGCAAAATGGGTCCAAATAAACCTTGTATTGGTCCATCACAGGTAGCTTTTTTGAGGGAAAAAATTAATTTCTTCAGGGAAGTGACAAGGTAATTTCAGTGATGCTAGATGAAGTTTATCTTAATTCAAAATTCAATTATAAGGCAGGAAAGATAGTTGGTGTTGCTGAGAATACTTCAGATACTACAACAGAAGGTACAATTCAGGTTTTCATGGCATCATCTTTACATTCTGATTGTAAAGAAGTGATAGCTCTCTTTCCTGTAAAAAATGTTAATTCTGATACTCTACTGAAAGTGACAATTGATGTATTAAAGTTAATGCATGAGCTTCAGTATGATGTTATATGCCTGGTAACAGATAACCATAGCACTAATAGAAAAATGTATCAGCTTATATGTGGTGGCACTTTACAGGCATGTATTACAAATCCAGTCGCTCCATCCAAATTTCTCTTTCTTGTGTTTGACAATGTGCAGAAGTAACTGGTTGAATGGAAAAAATGAATCCTTCATAATGCCAAATATTGAGGATACATTTTCTTTCATCAATACCTTTCTACACAGTGATGAAGGGAATGCTGCATGTGAATATACTGTCAGTGAAGCAAAGTTTTCAGATTTGAGGAACCTGTTTCATTCTGAGAAAAATAAACTGTTGAAACTTGCCCCAAAGCTAGTGAGAAAGGCAGTATATCCAACTTCTATTGGGTGACAGAATGTTACCCTTGCTCTCAGCGTTTTTGATTCTAAAAATGTGGCAGCACTAGAAATTTCGAAAAGTCATAGGATTGAGATTTCTGATGGCACTATTCAGTTTTTGAAATTAATCATTAAATGGTGGACAGTTTCTAATGTACAGCATCCTAAGAAAGGCAACTACACATCAGATGATAATTCTAGCCCAATCACTGGACCTACTGACTCCAAACTTGTGTTTCTTGAAAATTTGAAAACATTTCTTGATATCTGGCATTCATTGCCTACTCATGGAAAATTAACCAATAAAACATATACTGCTTTCTCTCACACACTTGCAACAACAATTCAGTTATGCAGATACATTTTTAACACTTACAAGTGGTCCTATATTCTTACAGCAAAATAACAAACTGATGCTTTGGAAGCAAGATTTGGAGCTTACAGAAGACTAAGTGGCTGCACATATAATGTTTCTGTTCAGCAAATCTTGGAATCTGAGAGGAAACTGAAAGTAATAAGTCTACTAAAGCTCAGATCTACTAAACATGGTGAATTTACATTAAATGATTTTGCAGCAAAAGTAAATTATTGTGAAGTAAATTACAGCATAAAACACCAAACATACGAAAATTTAGACAAATTTGAACCTGCTCCAGAGGAACTAGCAAACATTCCCATGATGGATGAAGACTTGAAAGTCGTGGTTTGTATTGCTAGCTACACCAGCAAAACAGTGCTTGAGAAGCTGCAAAAAAGTGGGAAATGTTCAGGCTGTGAAGAAATGTTGCAGACACAGGATGAAATTTTGTTGCAGTGTGAAACCAAAGAACTCCTTTCCTATTTCAACCAACTGAATCGTGGGGCATTGGTGTCCTTCTTCTATAATGATTTCCTTGTGTTATAATATATATAAACTTTTTCAAGTTCTGATTAGCAGCACATATGAACCAGAATTCCTAAAACTTGAAAATCAGAGAGATGCAGTACTTGCCTTAGGCCGGTATTACACTATCAAATTTCTTTGTCAAAGATTTGATCAAAGATGTGATCCAATATTCCGTCCAATATATTTGACAAAGATCTTTGACGTAGCGCTACAAGGGGTATTACACTGTCATCAAATTTTTCGTCAAAGTTCAAGATGGCTGACAACAACTTGTTATTAACCGCAGCAGTTCTACATACTCCAATTGCATTGTGTGCACATGCGGAAAAGAAGTGGGGGGGAAAATGGAACCATACATACGAGGTTGACAGTCTTAAAAGTCCTGGGATTACAACTTGATAATAAATTCAGTTGGGAGGAGCACGCCACAGAACTGCAGAAAGGCCTTAACAAATCTGTATTTGCAATTCGAGTGTTAGCAGACATAGGCAACATAAAAATGAAAAAGCTTGCGTACTTTCATTCCATAATGTCATATGGGATAATATTTTGGGGTAAATCTTGAAGTCAAACAAAAGTTTTCAAGGTCCAAAAGCGTGTAATACGTATTATTTGTGGAGTAAATTCACGGACCTCCTGCAGAAACCTCTTCAAAGAACAGGGTATACTAACTACTGCCTCTCAGTATATTTACTTCTTAATGAAATTTATCGTAAATAATATATCTCTTTTTCCAACAAACAACTCAGTTCATACATACAATACCAGGAACAAAAATGATCTGCACAAGGACTGCACTTTAGTTCAAAAAGGGGTCCACTACTCAGGAACACTCATCTTCAATAATTCGCCAGGAAACATAAAAAATTTAGTTAGAAATAAAGATCAGTTTAAAAGGAGCCTGAAAGACTTACTACTGGCCAACTCCTACTCCATTGGCGAAATTTTTAATAGAAACAAATGATGTATTGTATTTATTCATACTATTAGTATTTTTATTTTAGCTTAAAAAAATCGACATGTTCCACATCCACGAGGATCTCCTCAGCACTAATCTATGGAACGAAAAACTAATCTAATCTGGGTGAAGCCGTGGGTTTTACGACGACACGATAAAAGCATTCAACAAAACTTGTTACGTGAGCTTACAGTAGAAGACGTCAAGTCGTACATCAATTACTTAAGAATGGATGAGCATACATTTCTGTATGTGCTCAATGAAGTGTATCCTCATATCACAAAGCACAATTTTCACTTAAGAACTGCTACATCTTCAGAAGACAGGCTCACTATAACACTCCGATTCCTTGCTACAGGAGAGGGTTATGTTAGGTTAGGTTGGGTCAGGTTAGGTCTCCAATCTTCTTAATCTATTTTTGTATTCAGGGTGCCTCACGTTGTAAAGCGCCTCATCAGCTTCAGACATCTCTATTAATTCTGAAAATGTCGGCACACACCAATTGTATTTACCGGCAATGGTTATAAAAACACTACAGACGACAGAACGCTGCAGCGATGCTAGCGCTCCGCGTGGTAACATATCGCATTGCAGTGAACAGAAGACAAGCGATTTCTTTGATCAAATATACGGCCTCGGCCTAGATTTGATCAAATATTGGACGACATTTGTCAAAGATCCCTATTACACTATCAAAAATCTTTGTCAAAGATATTGGACAAAGATATTGGACAAAGAAATTTGATAGTGTAATACCGGCCTTAGGAACTGAATTGTGTGAAAATGCCATTAGTAACCTCAGTGATGTGTGCAAATATGGCATTCCTCTGAAGACAATAATCAAGAAAAGTATTCAAGTGCTTTCAAATATTTTTATTAATAATTACTCAAAACTGTTGAATGAAAAGTGTGTTTCAAAGGAAATTGCTCGAACACTAGTCAAACAAAAAAGAGGAACTCATGAAGACATTGCAGCAAAAATAACAAAATGCAAAGTGGCCAAGCTGAGCAGTAAATAAATCCAACAGGTACTCAAAATCAAACACTTCTAACGTATTATGTAATGACAGTGACTAGAATTAACTGCATATTGTTTAATACAATTTTGAGCTTTAGTTACACACTTCATTTGTTATTGCTATGTAGCTTCTATTGTGCAAATTATTATTAGTGTCCAAATATGCCATTTACATGTGTTTTGTAGTAGTTTTTTGGATTTGATTTTGAGTTGCATCTCATAATTTTACTTCGTCATAGTTCTTATTACGTAATTTGTGGCTTTAGTGAGAAGTTTTTATTTAAGTTTGAAGATAGAAAAATACATAACAGTACATTTCTTACGCAATTTAGAAACTACTTTCCATTTATGAAGTTTGTAAATTATTCGTATTAGAGTAGCACTGAAATACTTGGCCTAAGATGGCCGCCATCTTGGTTTCTGTGTTGTGGTCTGATGTATTGTAGGTGTTCTTCACCATCATGTATCTACCACCAGCTTTCATAGTGCCTTGTTTGTGACATTATTGTTCATATTTTTTTTAAATTTTTTTGTAAATATTATATTGAAACTGTTAAATCAGAAGTAGATACATCTTGTTTGAAGCGAAGTCGATACTGGAAGTCTTTGATAAAATTAAAATGAATGTACATATTACGAAAAAGGGTTTAATATTTACTTTTGAATATTGTAAAGATATCTGTTTGTTATAATTATTAAATGTAAAAAGGTGCTATAATGTAATTATGTATGTAATAGTTACTGGTACTCACTTAGGGCTGTATGAGATATGTGTAGTATAAAAGATGGAGTAGTTTCGCCAGGAACGGAAAGCTGTGTTAGCGTAGGAAAAGGTGGGGGAGCAGAAACGTTTGGCGCGCTTTGGCGGGCGCGAACAAAGTCAGTCAGTGGCCAGTGATCTTAGAAGTAGCACGTACAGTGCCAGCATAGTGTGGAGTGCGCCATATTGTTGCATCTTGCCTCGGATGGAAACTGCAGTTTATCACGGCCTGGTATGGGGACAAAAACTGGCTATTAATCATAAGATGGATCATCGCTATGAAGAGGAAATAAGTCCGACATGGATAACTGCTCTTGGCCGTTCTGATATTAATGAAGTTGTTGCCACCAACGCCACCGTCGCTGATCACAGCTTACAGGGCACGCCATTTTAGCTATGTATTATAGTGTGTGCCAGGAAGTTGAAATGTGCTTTAAGAATAATAACCATCATCCAAATCAACAATTGTGTCCATCTGATAATTTATCCCGCTCATAAACCAAGCAGGATCCTAACCTGGTAAACGAAAATTCCGAGTGACCTGTATTCAGCCAAGACTGTGAAATCTTTAATATATTGTTGGCAAATCAGTGATTCATCAGTGAAATAATTGATAGAAAGAATAACTAAGAATTTCATAATTAACATTGCTATTATATTCTGTGTTAAAATGATTACATAAGGTTATGCCAGATTCAGAGACCACTTTAGATAAATTGTTTGCTGCTTTCACATTACATATTAATGAAAGAAAATACTAAGTTGATGATTAATGGTGATAAATAGTGACGTTAAACAGTTTATAATGAATCAATGAAATGTTGAGTATCAAATATGTTGATGTAGAAACCCCCCTGTCCAAATTTACTTTTGTTTTCATGAAATCAGTCTGTTTGATTAAGCAATTGGCTGCTGTAGTTTTGTTTCGAGCGGCTAAACTTTTCTGCTACTGCTGGGCCATTTTTTATCTAAATCCAAAATGAAGTCTGTTAGGTAAGTAGGGAGCTGCAATCTTTTCTGCTGGCCTACTCAGCTTCATTACGTGTGCCTAATTAGGCTGGCGAATAATAGTGTACCACTAACCACATATATTGTTATCGATGCAGAATAGTAGTCTAACTATTGTTATTTGCCATACCTCTAAACTAATGACTTATTTGAAGAAACGAGTTAAAGTCTGATGCTTATTCCTTAGGTTAACACACACAGTTATTACACCTGTTTTTGTTGTTTTGCTGTCCGGATAGGTAACTGTATATTTGTTTGCTACATTGATTATTATTAACAGTATAGTATCAGAATATTACAGTTGGCTTTGCCTGACAGTATGTTTTGTAAATCAAGTTAGAGAATACAAAATACACGCAAGTACTGGAGCTGGTTTTACATATCAGGATAGTAAATAACACACACAAGGTAAAAGGAGGAATATTAAATGTTGACAACTTGGATCCATGGCTTCATAGGATCTGTGTCACACTCGAACCACACTGTCAGCTCTTACCAACAGAAATCGGGATTTATATGACCAAGTCATGGTTTTCCAGTAATCTAGAGTCTGACCGATATGCTCACGAGCTTAGGAGAGGCGCTGAAGGTGACGCCGCGTCGTTAACTAAGGCACTCCATTGGTTGTCTCCTGCCATAGCTCATTACCGACAAAGTTCGCCACACCATCCGAACGGATGCGTTCGTCGTACGTCTCCCATTGATTTCTGCAGCTATTTCACACAGTGTTGCTTCTTTTAGCTCTGACAACTATACACAAACGCTGCTGCTCTCGGCCGTTAAGTGAAAGCCATCGGCCACTGCGTTGTCCATGGTGAGAGGTAATACCTGAAGTGCGTTATTTTCAGCACAATCTTGGCACTATGTATCGACGATTATTGAATTGTCATGAATCTAGCTCCAAATACTATTCCGTGTTCAAAGTATGTTAACACCAATCGTGCAGCAATAATCACAAAAGTACAAATGAAGCTCTGCCAATGCACTGCCCTTTTATACCTTGTGAACGCGATACTGCCGCCATCTGTGTATGTGCATATCGCTACCCCAGTACTTTTGTTACCTAGACGTAAGTGAGTAGTGCTCAGTTACCAGTTTGGTGTTACATTTTCATTTTTTGAGTGACCACTTATCCATAAATCTAACATACAGTTTCTACTGGTGGGAATTTAAGGAGATGGGACCTGGATAAACTCGCTAAACCAGAGGTTGTACAGAGTTTCAGGGAGAGCATAAGGGAACAATAGACAGGAATTGGGGAAAGAAATGCAGTAGAACAAGAGTAGGTAACTATGAGGGATGAAGTATTGAAGGCAGCAGAGGATCAAGTAGGTAAAAAGACGAGGACTAGTAGAAATCCTTGGGTAACAGAAGAAATATTGAATTTAATTGATGAAAGGAGAAAATATAAAAATGCAGTAAATGAAGCAGGCAAAAAGGAATACAAACGTCTCAAAAATGAGATTGACAGGAAGTGCAAAATGGCTAAGCAGGCATGGCTAGAGGACAAATGTAAGGATGTAGAGGCTTATCTCGCTAGGGGTAAGATAGATCCTGCCTACAGGAAAATTAAAGAGACCTTTGAAGAAAAGCTCAAGAGCTCAGATGGAATCCAGTTCTAAGCAAAGAAGGGAAAGCAGAAAGGTGGAAGGAGTATATAGAGGGTCTATACAAGGGCGATGTAGTTGAGGACAATATTATGGAAATGGAAGAGGATGTAGATGAAGATGAAATGGGAGATATGATACTGCGTGAAGAGTTTGACAGAACACTGAAATGCCTATGTCGAAACAAGGCCCCGGGAGTAGACAACATTCCATTAGAACTACTGACAGCCTTGGGAGACCCAGTCCTGACAAAACTCTACAATCTGGTGAGCAAGATGTATGAGACAGACGAAATACCCTCAGACTTCAAGAAGAATATAATAGTACCAATCCCGGGTTCGATTCCCGGCGGGATCAGGGATTTTCTCTGCCTTTTGATAACTGGGTGTTGTGTGACGTCCTTAGGTTAGTTAGGTTTAAGTAGTTCTAAGTTTCAGGGGACTGATGACCATAGATGTTAAGTCCCATAGTGCTCAGAGACATGTTGTTGACAGATGTGAAAATTACCGAACTATCAGTTTAATAAGTCACAGCTCCAAAACGCTAACGCGAATTCTTTACAGATGAATGGAAAAACTGGTAGAAGCCGACTGGAACACATGAGGCAATACTGACACCCAGGACTTATTTTAGAAAATAGATTAAGGAAAGGCAAACCGACGTTTCTAGCATTTGCTGACTTAGAGAAAGCTTTTGACAATGTTGACTGGAATACGCTCTTTCAAATTCTGAAGGCAGCAGGAGTAAAATAAAGGAAGCGAAAAGCTATTTACAATTTGTACAGAAACCGGATGGCAGTTATAAGAGTCGAGGGGCATGAAAGGGAAGCAGCTTTTGGGAAGGGAGTGAGGCAGGGTTGTAGCCTCTCCCTGATGTTATTCAATCTTTATTTTCAGCAAGCAGTAAAGCAAACAATGAAAAATTCGGAGTAGGTATTAAAATTCATGGAGAAGAAATAAAAACTTTGAGGTTCACCGACGACATTGTAATTCTGTCAGAGACAGCAACGGACTTGGAAGAGCAGTTGAACAGAATGGAGAGTGTTCTGAAAGGAGGATATAAGATGAACACCAACAAAAGGAAAACGAGGATAATTGAATGTAGTCGAATTAAGTCGGGTGATGGTGAGGGAGTTAGATTAGGAAATGAGACATTTAAAGTAGTAAAGCAGTTTTGCTATTTGTGGAGTAAAATAACTGATGATGGTCGAAGTAGGGAGGACATAAAATGTAGACTGGCAATGGTAAGGAAAGCGTTTCTGAAGATTGAGTATTGATTTAAGTGTCAGAAAGTCGTTTATTGAAGTATTTGTATGGAGTGTAGCCATGTATGGAAGTGAAACATGGACGATAAATAGTTTGGACAAGAAGAGAATAGAAGCTTTCGAAATGTGGTGCTACAGAAGAACGCTGAAGATAAGGTGGGTAGATCACGTAACTAATGAGGAGGTATTGAATAGGATTGGGGAGAAGAGAAGTTTGTGGCACAACTTGACTAGAAGAAGGGATCAGTTCGTAGGACATGTTTTGAGGCATCAAGGGATCACAAATTTAGCATTGGAGGGCAGCGTGGAGGGTAAAAATCGTAGAGGGAGACCAAGAGATGAATACACTAAGCAGATTCAGAAGGATGTAGGTTGCTGTAGGTACTGGGAGATGAAGAAGCCTGCACAGGATAGAGTAGCATGGAGAGCTGCATCAAACCAGTCTCAGGACTGAAGACCACAACAACAACAACTCCTCAAATTCATTGTTTCTGTCTTTGACTAATTACCATAAACATATATGAGTGTAATCTGCATTTTCATAAAAGAGAAAGGTTGTCCGTCAGTCTTAAGAAAGGTAGTGCCAGATCTAATTTTGTGCTTAGTTTTGGGTATGTAATCAGCTTCCTAATTTATTTCGACTATTCCTAGTTAATATATTTTGTTATAGGGTGAAAACATTAATTGTTTCGTGGCTTGGATTCTATTGCTGGCTTATAAACAAGTATAAATTCTGTACTAATTATAAACATTTGGAAGCGTTCCAGCATGCATGTTGGATATAAGAATTCGCAGCAGATGACCCCCAATGTATTCGTGTGTTGACACGACGACATCGTCAGTTGTAATTGCAGTGGATGGGATCACCGAGATTGTACTATGGATCAATGGAACTAAGTCGCCTGGTCGGATGAATCACGTTTGTTGTTAATGTCCTCACAGGGTAGGGTGACTGGTACCCAGTGACGAATTTTCGTCTGAAGCGCTGGATTTAGTTCAATCGTTTGTTCGGAAGGGGGGGCTGCAATTTTTTGCCTGCTTGCGGCCGGCTGTCGACGGTCTGCGCTGACGGAATCGAGTCTCACGTCCTGCAATTTTTCTCTAACGATTTTACAGAAACTATTCGATTAAAAAAATCATTTTTGCCTTAGTTAAGGCTTTAAATGTCAGCTTCATGAAGAAGTGCTCTTCATTTCGTTATTGTGTATAATTATTGTGATATTTGCATTTAACTATTAGAAAAAGTTTGCAATGAAAAATAGGGGTTGCTATGATTTTGCATTTGGTGCCTATTACACCATATGTTGCTGCATAAGCAATTTAGCTAACGTATCGAATTTTTCTTTAGACTTGTGTGGAGGTTTCTATGCGTCACCATTGTCAAGAAAATTGATTTATGTAACACACATTATCGATGGCGTGCGCCAGTGATAAAGTCAGAATGAGGAGTCTGTGTCATTCCTCAGATCTCATGAACGTTTTGAGATATCGAAATGACATTTTGCCAAATGACAGAATGCAAAGAGGAGAGTATTTTTCCTTGTAGTTAATATGTAAAACTTCATTACCTATCATCTTATTCAACTAACTACAGACTTTATTGGTGAAGCAGTGCAACTTTTAAGAGCCATCGGCAGTTAGTGAAACGAGAACTGCCGTGGGTTTGGAGCAATGTAAGTGAAGACATTACATGTTCATTTATGTACTGAGGAAATGCTTTCGCATAAGCTATTGACCTTATTTCTCATCATTTCACCACTTAATAAACCATTGTTTCAGGATTCTGTGGCAATTATATCTACACAGCCTGTTAGTGAAGTTACATTCCACTGTATTTTGGCAAAATAAGCAAATTTTGGCATGGCAGCAAGAAAAATGACGCTTCTCCGAAAGTTACTTGTGGTTAACAAGTTAGGCGAAAATAAATTGCTGCCCTTGTTGCATTTTCACCGGATTTCTTTTCAGATACTAGCCAAAGCAGAGGTAACAGTAGATCCATTAGGATGGTCACATGAAGCGGCTAGCCTTAATATTTACAGAAAATACGAGGGCTATCCACAAAGTATATTACGTTTTCGTTTGTGTCCATTAGGGGCGGGGCTAGCGCGGCCATCTTGGTGTCATGGCATTCCACCGCTAAGTCAACATCCTGCCGTGCTAGTGAGAGGTTCGTGCTGTACTCCGTTGAGTTACTGTGACAGTTTGAAATGTCAGCGTTAATTGAAAATGCCGCGAAGTGTGAAATGCGTGCTGTAATAAGGTTTCTGACTGCAAAAAAACTGTACACCGATAGAAATCTATCGGCAGCTTTGTGAAGTGTATGGGGACAACATAATCACTGAAGGTGGAGTGCGTCAATGGGTCATAAAATTTAGAAATGGTCGAACTAACCTTCACGATGAAGAGCGAAATGGAAGACCCAGCATAGTGACTGCCGAACTTGTCGAAAAAGTCGATGCCGCGGTCCGTGAAAACGGTAATTTCACAATAACGGAACTCTTTATGAGTTTTCCACAAATTTCACGAAGTTTGTTGGACGAAATCATTACCGAAAAGCTTGGTTACCATTAGTGTTGTGCAAGATGAATACCAAAAATCTTGACAGAGATTCACAAAAATCAGCGAATGGCTGCAGCGTTAACGTTTTTGGACGCTTACAAGAAAGATGGCGACTCATTACTCGATCGCATCGTTACTGGTGACGAAACATGGGTTAAGCATGTGAACTGCTAGACAAAATTGCAGTCAATGCAGTGGGGGCACACAAAATCCCCCCAAAAAACTAAGAAATGCATGCAGACAATGTCGGCAAGGAAGGTGATGGCGACTGTCTTTTGGGACAGAAAAGGTGTGATTTTTGAGGATTTCCTGGAAAGAGGCACTACAATAAACTCTCAAAGGTATTGCCAAACTCTGCACAACCTCAGAAGAGCAATACAAAACAAGCGCAGGGGAAAGTTGGGCTCAACGATCTTGCTGATTCACGACAACGCCCTGGTCCACACGCAAATGCCACTCGTGAAGTTCTCGAATCTTTTAAGTGGGAGTTGTTTCCTCATCTGCCGTACAGTCCCGACCTGGCACCGAGCGACTTCCACTTATTCCCAGCAATGAAGAAGTGATTGGCTATGCAGCATTTTGATGACGACACACAGCTTCAAGAAGAAGTAACCACGTGGCTGAAGGCGCAGGCGGCCGAATTTTACGACGAAGGAATTTCCAAGCTCGTCCATTGCTACGATAAGTGCCTTAATTTAAATGGCAACTATGTAAAAAAGTAGTATTTAAATGTGGCTTTCATCTGTATATAATAAAAAGAATTTGCAATGTTTTATTTATTTTTTATTCCAAAACGTAATGTACTTTGTGGATAGCCCTCGTAGAAGCGTAGGCTTCAGTTTAGAACGGCACTTCCATTCCTGCACTTTGCATTTCCTCTGCAGGGCATTGACGGCCCCAGTAATCCCGACCACTGCGCTCTCCCACTTACCAGGCAGACTGCGCACCCACCAAACACGTTATTCGGTGCAAGGCCTCCAACAGATCGTTGGCTCTGTCTGGATAGTCCACCATCCATTCGAATGGCTGCTAGAAATAAGCGCCACGCCACAGATGCAGACTGGTGGGAACAATATTGTGTTATGGCATGCAGTTACCTGGGATTCCATGGGACATGTTGGAGTAATCCAAGGCACTATGACAATTGTGGACCAACTGCATACCATCATGCTTCAAGCCTTCCTTGATGGCTATGGAATACTCCAGAAGTGTCACTTCCATCAGTGTACTCGCATTGATTAACTGTCCAACAAATTCGTCTGCTCAGAACATAATGGATCATGTATTGGTCGCTATTGGGCGCCATCACCACATGCACAGCCTACCAGCCTGTAATTTACTGGAATTTCACGACCTGTGCGTAGACACCTAGTGATAAGTACCTCTGGAAATCTACCAAGAACTTGTTGAATCCATGACACGAAGAATCACTGCTTTGTTGCGTCCAAAGGTGGATCAACCAGCTATTAAGAAGGTGGTCACAATGTTTTGGCTCATCAGTGTATAAACTTGTTTAAAAAGTCTGGTGGACTAGTGCCTGGACTGAAGTAACACTTCCCAATTTCAACTGTAATGGTTCTAATGGCTCTAAGCACTATGGCCATCAGTCCCCTAGACTTAGAACTACCTAAACCTAACTAACCTAAGGACATCACACACATCCATACCCGAGGCAGGATTCGTACCTGCGACCGTAGCAGCAGCGCAGTTCCAGACTCATGCGCCTATAACCGCTCGGTCACAACAGCCGGCACTTCATCTGTACAGCTTGTCGTTTGCGACTTTAATGATGAACAGGCGAGTGCATTGAGCAAATGGTGTTGGGTTCTGTTCAGTTTTCTGACCAGCTTTTGTGCAAAGTCTATATAATAAATGATGTTAACACTTGGAATTTCTCTCTTGTGGTGAATCATTGCTGACCCTAGACAAAGATCCAAAGTTATTTGCCTTTAGACAAATCTTGTCGATTTTCTTTTGGTCTTGCAGACACTGGACCTTCACTCATTTGACTGACTTGATTTGTACAATTTCACTTATTCAACTTCTTTACTATTTCTTTGCAAGGCTTACCCTGTCAGTCCGCTGGGCACTTGAAAGGTAAATGTCTTCAGCCATGACATTTCACCAATACTTTACCTGGTAAACTTCACTTCCATAGCTCAATGAGCAGCTTGTATGGCTGCTATGTGAAGGCCCCAGGTTCAGTTCCTGGTACTCTCAGAGATTTTTCCTTGCTGAGAGGACTTGACTTGAATGCATTCAGCCTCATGATACCAACTGAGGAGCTACGTGAGTGATAAACAGTGCCTCGAAGGTCAATAAAGACGACAACTGCTGGGAGAGAGGTGTGCTGACCCAATGTCCCTCCATACTCCATCTGAATGACACAGTTGGCAGAGAGTGATATGGTGGCTGGTCAGTACCAATTGGTACATCTGGGCCAGAATGAGCAGCTTTGTTTTGCTAAAACTATTTTTACAAGTTCGTATATGCCCAGTTGCATTGTGTCCACTGCACAGGGTAGCCAAGCAGTCTGAGGCACCTTGTCACGGTACGTGCAGCTGCTCCCATCAGAGCTTCGAGTCCTTCCTTGGGCTTGGGTGTTTGTGTGTGTGTGTGTGTGTGTGTGTGTGTGTGTGTGTGTGTGCGTGTGTGTTGTCTTTAGTGTAAGTTAGTTTAAGTTAGATTAACTCGTGTGTAAGCTTAGAGACCAATGATCTCAGCAGTTTGGTCCCATATGACTTACCACAAATTTCCAGTTTACAACTGCATTGTGTCAATCAACAGGAAACATAACTTGTGTCAAAGACGCAGCAAATGTATGAGAGCATTCTGAAAAGTAATGCCTCCAAAATTTTAAGTAAAACAAACGTCTTTATTCTTCATGTCTACACATTTGCAACACCCCACCATTATAAGCTCCAAATTGTAGCAGTGTACATTCTGCATGTGTAGTATCTGGCAGTGTGTAATACAAAAAAGTCGGTGCATGAGAAACAATCTACCTTAATCGAGTTTCAAATTCAAAGTGTTCATCCCCACATGGCGCACCTTCTTCAGCATGACAATGCTAAACCAAACACGAGCACTGTCACGTCTGCAACAATCGGATTCCTTGGGTTCATTGTCATTCTGTCAGATCTTGCTCTTTCTGCAGCTAGTACACAAATAGGTTTCCCTCATCTCCAAGCTGACACACTAGTTGACACCAGCAATGCCAGTTGTTCTCATAGTGCAGATGTTAGCAAGGGAGACTCTTGAACTGTTGACTTGGGCTCAATCCGTGCTATGTCAATTCTTTAATTTTTGTATTGCTCTTTTGTTCAGTTTGAGGAAACGTTTGGCAACACCAGCTCAGGTACGCTGCTAGAATTTGCACATGCAATGACCTGACTGCTTAACTTCAATGTTAAATGACTCAGAAATCGTGCAACATATCAAGATTTTTTTAAATAATTATTTTTCAGCACAACCTCCTCTGCAATACTATTACAAGCTTTTCAGAGTATTTCCAACCACACGGTGTAATGAATATAGCCCATCCAAATTTTCGATTCTGATATTACAACACTGGTAACCAATCATAGATGGAACAGAATCCATGAAACATAGCCAGAAACCTGAAAATAAAGTACATACACAGAAAAGCCAATAAAGGATATTGTAGTGGGTGTTGCCAGGAGGAGCCATATTAAAACTCGGTGAGAACTTTCCAAATGATTTATTGTTTTTTAGCTGCAGTGCCCTCGTTCCTCTTGGTCTGCGTTACTGGGCCCTGCAACACTGAGGAAGCACCCCAGCAGCTGTGTCAAGCCGGCCTTGTATGCCAGCAGAGTTCCGATTACGTCAGGAATCGCCAGCTGCTGACTCAGCAGCCTCCACCCCCGTCGCCTCAGCACTGCTCGCCGGGAGCTGCCACACAGCCAGCTGATAACTGCAAGATGCCCGCACTGCGTGCCCTCGCCAGCAAAGCCCGAGTCGCAGTGCCAACAAGCGCCCGTGATCCAGCATCAGAATCTGTGGCCCTCGCCTTGGAATGCCTCCGGCATGTTTTGGAAGTCAAGACGACTGCCTGCGGTAGCGAGCCGTGGAGTGGCTGGCTACGGACGCTTCGTCGGCCTCAGGGGGTTGAACCAACGACCCACTGTGAACTGGAACGCTGGCGCTCCATCTGCTGCTGTGTGAAGCTGGTGGTGTGACACACCTCGCCGTCCAGGAGAGCTACCACACTTGAATGAATCTCATTCGAAAATGGCACCTATTTATACTCAGTTGTGCGCCTCTGTTTTGCCAAGCACACCACTTCGCGTCACTCAGGTTGGCCAGTGGCCCCTTTCTGCGTGTGACTTGCGCCATGGAAACTGCTGTGTGTGCCCTCTCCGGCAGTTCTACACCCCTGTGGCCTCTATTTGCCTTCGCAACTGCTGGTATACATAACTCACTGCAATCCAGCCCGCACCTGGCTCTAACTTGTGCTCAGAATATTGCACAAAACTAACTTTCCCTACCCCAAACGGTGGTGCCGCTACATATATGAATGGATGCTTCTCTAGTGTTTAGCTCGTGCGAAACCCAGTTCATACTTTTCTCATATGACATACTGAAAGACATGGATCAAGGCAGTCAAGTAGATGCAGTGTTCCTCGATTTCTGAAAAGCAATTGCCTCAGTACCACATTTACCGTTATTACCTATAGTATGACCATACAGAGTATCAATGCAAATTTTTGACTAGATTGAGGATTTGTTGCTACGGAGGATGTAGCAAATTATCTTGGATGGGGAGTTATTGACAGCTGTAAAAGTAATTTCAGATGTGCCTCAGAGTAGAGAGGTGGAACCCTTCTGTTCACATACATCAATGACGCTCTGGACAATATTAATAGTAGCTGCAGACTTTTCACAGACAATGCACTTATATATAATGAAGTACTATCTGAAGGAAACTGTGTAGGCATTGAGTCAGTTGTTCATAAGATGTAAAAGTTGGGCAATGTAAAACTGTCCATATTACAAAATGAAAAAACTTAGTAAACTGTGACTATAATATTCATGAAATATGGTTGTGATAGGTCAACTCATACATGTACCTGTATATAACAAAATGTAGGGATACAAAAGATCATATAGTCTCAGTTGTAGGTAAAGCAGGTAGCAGTCTGCCTTTCATTGATAGAATCTTAGGGAAATGCAATCAATCTACAATGGAGACTCCAAACAAAACACTAGTGTGACCCATCTTAAAATATTGATCAAGTGTGTGGGTCTGATACAAAACAGGTCTAACAGTGGATATTGAATGGATACAAAGAAGGTCAGGACAAATGGTAACAGGTGTGGTCAGCCTGTGGGAGAGTGTCACAGAGGTGCTGAAAGAACTGAACTGGCAGGCACTTGAAGATAGATACAAACTGTTACGTGAAAAGTTTTTAGAACGAACTTTAAGTGATGTATCTTGGAATATATTACGACCCCCTATGTATCATTCTCATAGGGGTCATCAAGTCAAGATTAGACTAATTATAGCTTGAAGAGAGGTATTTAAGCAACCATTCTTTCTCGACCTGTACATGAATGGAATGGGAGGAAGGCCTAATAACTGGTAACATGGGACATAACCTCTGCAGTGCTCTTCACAGTGATTTACAGCATCTAGATGTTTGATACTGAGGAGTTTACTCTCTCTCATTCACTTCACATTGGTTAGAGTACTGCACATTTTGACAAAAATCAATCAGACATTGTGGTTGACACACAAGGTGTCCCATAAGGTTTTGTGCTTGGACCTTTGCCTTTCACAGTATGATTTTCCCAATATGATGCCATGTAAGTCAATATTATATGCAGTCGACACCACCTTTGTTACAGGTGGTAGGGCCTCAGATACGCTAAAGCAGAAAAGTGCAGAACAACTCAGAATATCTAGTATATGATTCAGAATAAATGAATTACAAATTAACCACTCTAAACTATGAATACTCGTTTCAGATGTAACAATGACAACTGCTGTGCCTTGGTTAAACTTCTTGGCGTTCCCTTGACCCAAAATTAAGTTGAGAAACTTACACAAATTACATATGCACAAAGTTACGCAAAGTCACCTACCTGCTAAGTAAACTTTGGACTTGTGTAGCTGACAAGCTACTACTGAACTCTTGTTATGCATTTTTTCCTTTTTTTCACAGCCACCTCATGTATGTAGTGCTGCTAAGGGGCAGTTACTCTGGAGCAGAAAGAATTTTTATCTGGCATTGCTGGGCTAAGACACCACATACCATGTAGGGAGGACTTAGTTCAAAATGCTGACAACTGCATCCCTGTTTATTCTCAGCTTCTTGGTGTACATAAATGAAAACCAATATAGCCACGAACTGCAAGATTCCATACATAAGTATGACACATGACAAAGACAATTGATTGACATTCCAGTTACTAGGCTTAGAAAAACCAGAATAATTACATACACACAGATATAAAATTATTTAATATGTTACCAACTACAGCATGCAGTGTATCACTGAATGTCTTCAGAAACATTACAAAAGGGTGAATTGAACAAAGAGTCTTCTATACAATAGAAGAATTTCAAATATGTTATAAAAAGCATCTATTCCATTGAAATGGCCTCATGATCTGACCTTTATATTATTTGAACTTTTCTTAAAATGTTTACTATATCATACTGTTATCTTTTATTTTCATAATGCATTTATACTGAATGATTAACGTGTGTCAAGCATATCTCATCTACGTTTGTTGAAATGTTTTGTCAGCATGTCTATTGCGTCACACATACTGTCTCTCCTTTTTTCATTCTGGATGACCCATCTAAATCTAATGATTATTACATGTGTCTAGTATGAATGTACATTCCTTTAAAATGTTAGAAATCTATGACTTACCATGATGCTACGCAATGTCTATGGGGACTGATGACCTCAGATGTTAAGTCCCATAGTGCTTAGAGCTGCAATGTGTGTAAAAGGACATCAACCCAAGAGGGGTGCTTAAAGATGGATCAATAAATCAGTCAATTAATCGATATATATGTTGATGATTATATAACTAATGGAATGGTCTGCTGTGTCTTATGTGTTTATATTTCTTTAAAAAACGTCTAAATATGCTTGTAGCTGCATTTGTTTACAACAGTAACGCTACATGAAAACTTCTAGGTTTGGTGTAATGAGGATATTTATTTCCAGAATGAGATTTTCATTCTGCAGCGGAGTGTGCGCTGATATGAAACTTCCTGACAGATTAAAACTGTGTGCCCGACCGAGACTCGAACTCGGGACCTTTGCCTTTCGCGGGCAAGTGCCCTGCCATCTGAGCTACCGAAGCACGACTCACGCCCGGTACTCACAGCTTTACTTCTGCCAGTATCTCGTCTCCTACCTTCCATACTTTACAGAAGCTCTCCTGCAAACCTTGCAGAACTAGCACTCCTGAAAGAAAGGATATAGCGGAGACATATTTATTTATTTAAAATTATATAATTCGTAGGCTACATAAAGATATGAGTGTAACTGTTTTTTAAGTAGGCATAATTTGCAAAATATAATCTAAGATGGAAAAGTAGAAAATAATCAGACAGTCAAACAGTTCAAAAACTTTGCTTATCTGTATTGTTTATAAAAATTTATTATCGAACATATCTCGTTTTCGACTATTTCTTCAACTCTTAAATTATATGTTGTGACTTGTCCCATAGCGAAGAAGCTTTGGGTCGGATGCTTCAAGAATCATAAAGAAATAAATTAAACAAATCTTACCGATGGTGACTCACTTACAAGGAAAATTTGTCTACAATACTGCACTATCCATTTCGATTTTGTCAGACTGTCAGGTCCCTTTACGCTCAGTGCCTACCTTCAGTGTATTGTTTTAGAACATGTTTCTTCTGCAGATTTCTCTTTATATATTCTGAGACATTTATTGACATCTTGATAATTAGCAACTAAAATCTTAAAGTTTTCTATCGTGCCAATACCAAGTATCTAATACAGCTGCCTGGATTTCGCAGAGTTCTTCTGTCACGAATCGACTCAACGCTTTTCATCTGCGCCTTTCGTGGCGTCTATCCAAACTGCCTATAACTACAGTATTAACTACATGATGCAGTCTTTGACCATATATGTTGGGATGAGTCTCTGAAAAGATGTTTGTAAACAATGTGTTAAATTTTTTGTTCTTCGTTAAATTCTAGTTGTACAGTATGGAATGGACTGTTCACCCATATTTACCTTTTTATATTGCCGCGTTTCTGCAGTCAGGTTGGTTTAATGCAGTTCAAACTTTACATATTTAGTTCTACGGTTTTGCAACGTCTTTGACTAGTTTCCAAGTAAATCGGTATCGATGACAGTTTATTTTAGAGGATTGAACGGCGAGTAGTTACGAGCACACTGTCAGTCAGTACTTGAGAGATCGGACTCTCCTGTTTTATTTCATTTTTGGCTTGAATATGGACTTCGTTTACCGTCCTGTGATTCTGTGTATAACTTAGTGCTTCCACGGACAATCACTAGCGATTTGGATGGGAGTTTGTAGCTGACTCGTTATTCATCAAAAACGTTATCCACTTTAATTCATAAAATAAGACTCTAAAATTTTATTAGCTAAGTTTTACGCGTATGTAACTATTTTTGGACAGTTACGATATTAGTGACGCCGACTCTTACGTGATATATCTATTATTGCTTGGGAATATGAACAATTAAAGCAGTACGTGACAACAGTCAACACCCCACATCAAAAGTTTGCTATGTTTTAAAAATCACGTTGACAGTGAATAATTTTGTGTTAGTTGGTACATCCATGGTCCTTGCATTGAATCTGTGTAGAACAATAGCGTCAGTAAACTACCGTATACAAAAAAGTGCCTTTTTGACAGCGTATGTACGGGCGTGTGCCTACAATTCATATACAACGCCCAGGTGCAACACGCGCAAAAAGAAAAAGCGACGTATCATCTGCAGAGGTAAGATACGCTTTTCGTACTGTGCATTGTTGATTTGTTTGTTGTACGGTACAGATTTTGTTATTCTTGGTGTGTGAGAGAGCCTTCGCCTCGTGAATAGCCTGCTTAAATTATGGTTTAATTTTATCATTATACAGTCCCCGAAACTTAATATGATCGATAGTTACAGATCCCATATGTTTCGGCAAGTTCAGGTTGGCCCAACAAATTCATTTCACAAGCAGTTCATTGTTTTTTTCTCTTTCATCCGAGTGTCGACTTAAAGAGTTACAGCTTACCATTACTTAACTGATTCCTGAATTTCTACGGCCTTTGAATTTCATGACATCATAAAATGTTAGCTGTAGTTATTGGATGGATTTATCTTCTATATTTACTAAAATGCACGCCAGAACTTTTATTTGTATGTGTTGTATGGCACATGAGTCAACTTACCTTCCATGAGGAATGTTAAATGCACTCAGTGGGGCACAGCAATCAGTCGCCCTTTTCTCTCAGGCTTTATTGTAGAAAATCTAGATTTCGGCTAGTGCCCAGCCATTGTCAGTGCACTATTTCATAGTTTCAATACATGTCCCAGGCCTGTTATTTGGGCTTCTATCACAGTTCATTCAAGACTAATGTATAATACACAGCACTAGCCGAAAACTAGATTTGCTTTAATAAAGTCTGAAAGGAAAGCACGACAGATTGCTGTGCTCAGTCATTTTGAAATATTTGTGTGTTAGTTGCTTAGACCTACTTTCAACTCACTTCAGTATAGTCTTTCTGGGTAATCCGTATAAACGTAGTTTTTCAGCAGGTTTTGTTGTGAATAAAAAACGCACATCTGTTGAAAAATAGTAGGCTAATACAGTTTTTCATTTGCATGGTTAGGCTGTGTATTTATCCCATCTCAAACACATATGCAGGTTACCATGCAAAAGATTGCTGTGGGAAAGGCAATATCGTGTGAACAGAAGACCAGTCGTGGCCCCCCTCCTGTTGCTAGCTTTTGTACTTGATTTAAGCTCTTGTGGACAATTCTTGCAATTTGAAGATGAAGCAACATTGTACTGGGACTGCATCACTGCTTGCAACGTTGAAGGGGAAGTAGAACTTATGTTTGATGATGTGATGTAAAAATGATTTGTTATTAACAAAATGAAAATCAGTGAAAAAAATGGTTTTTAGCCTCAATGACAAAGGCTACCTGTACTGTACTGAAGCTGTGATATTCTGGCTTTTGTTGCTATTTCACATGGCATGAACACACTGCACATGTGTGTAAGAAATTTTCACCAGTCACATCCCAAGTGAGAAAACTGAAACATTTGATAAATGGTCAGTATCTGTTAATGGTAGCCCTGTATTATTCACTGTCATATCTGCTATGGTCTGTTGCTATAGTGTCACCCTGCAGTCTCCAAGAATGCACTGTTACACTAAAGAAAGTGGTAAAACAGGAAACTGGGCAACTGCAAACACATCTTCGCTCATACAAGAGTGATAATTTTCAGTCAATATGTCTTCAAATGTCTTAGTATGTGAAGAGAAATCTTGACACTTTTCCAGCAGTGCGTAGGCTGCTATGAAAACCTGCAGTCATCTACAAACTGCAATGCAGTCCTTGGAATTGGTGAAATTTTGGGGAAAAGTGTCGCACAACCTACACCAAAAACCTCTATTCAATCTCTCTACACTAATGTAAAAAACATTACAGTTTTGTAAAAGAATATATGATCCTTTCCAAACATAGGACATCATCGTCAAATGTTATGATATATCATAGCATCTGTGACACCCATATGTTTGTAAGCTCTTTGTATGTACCAAAACATGTGGTGCGTGGTTGGAATGAACTCAGTGACAAATCTAAAGTGTACAGTGAGAACTATTACGTGTGCAACAACGAGGATGGAGTGGGAATGCATTTACATCGATTGGATGAACGTTATAGAAACAATCACTCGAAACCGACGTTTCACGTAAGACACATGCAACGAAAATCTGCAACGCAACCATCTGTGTGTGGCGTGTTTGTAATTGTGTTTTATTTATATTTTAGGACAATTAATCTGTAAAAAACGCACCAAATGTAAAAAGAAAGCGTGTAAACCGTCTGATGATGAATCGCAACGATTCGAAACTGGTAACGGTTTCCTTTGAATAAAGGAACTCAAAGTAAATTTGTGGCTGGTTGCTGTCCTAACACGATCAACATTTGTCTTCAAAAACAGCCACGGTCTCCAACATGTCATCATATGACAAAATTGCATCAACCTCTATTCTGTTTGAATGAATTCTTTGACACTGAAACAGCAAATTTGAATGTCTAAACAGTACACTTCTTTATGATATCAGTTACTGTTTAGTGAGCCCATAGTTGGAAAAAAATTACTTAATGATATGTAAGGTATTGTACTATACTTTTGGTAATTTGTTGTTGTGTACTGATGCTTGTGTAGTCTTAGCTTTGTAATTGATGCATTCTGTTCGGTCACGACTGGCGAGGATGTAGTTATGGTAACCATCATCGATATGGGCTTTCGAAACCAAAGACTCACTCGTGTACCCTTGATGACTGCATGACACAAAGCTTTATGCCTTGCCTGGGCCTGTCAACACCAACATTGGACTGTTGATGACTGGAAACATGTTGCCTAGTCAGAAGTGTCTCGTTTCAAATTGTATGGAGTGGATGGATGTGTATCGGTATAGAGACAACCTCATGAATCCATGGATCCCACGTTTCAGCAGGGGACTGCTGAAGCTGGTGGAGGCTCTGAAACGGTATGGAACGTGTGCAAGAGGAGAGATATGGGAACCCTGATAAGTCTAGATAGACTCTGACAGGTGACACATACATACACATCCTGTCTGATCACCTGCATCCTGCACACACTCAGAGAGAGAGAGCTTTTTACATACTGTTCAGTGTTCGCTTCTCTAGTTTTTAGCTCACAATCCTTGAAATTGGACCGTATTTTCTTACTAAGCTTCAAAGCTATGTAATGCAGGGTATTTTCAAACAGTCTAAGTCTAGCAAGGCAGCATATTGTATGACCTGTGCCTTGGTCCATAAGCATGTGTAAAAGAATTTCCTTCGAAAAGTTGGTATTTTAGCTCAAAGAGAAGTATTTCCTGCTAAAACATAAAAGGAGTTCTTTTGAATAATGTTTTGCATCATTGCCTGTTGTTTGTTCCCACCATAGGTCTGATAACACTGGGCAACAAAAAAAGATTTTTTTTTAAAAAGTCTAGGGTTTTCCCGCTGAATTAGACTAATTTTGATGCCCTGAGTCCGAAAATGACCTTGGTTTTGTTCTATCAGGTCAGGATTTTTTGCTACAGAAATTTTTAAAAATCGATTTTTCGTAAAAAAACAAATTTCTTTGTATCATCTGCTGAGAAACCCCGGAAGATTTTTTCCGTTTTCCTCAAGAAATAAAAGTCAACGTATGCAAATTCATTAAGTTTTTATTTACTCCATCAAATTAAATAAGCATATTTATCATAATATTAGTATAACAATGAGCGTTACGTGACACAAAAGTTCAGAGTTCACGGCATGAATCGGCGTTTCTTCGATTCCCGTTTGTGAGCGGCTGCTGGGTTGTCTCTCTTCAGCATCCAGCAGTAGTCTGCCATCATGACTGCGTCCCACCTCCCCTGGTACCTATCCTCCATTTGGCGCATGTCCTGATGGAACCTTTCTCCCTGCTCGTCTCTCATCGCCCCAAGGTTTTCAGGAAACTTCTCCATGTGTGAGTACAGGAAGTGCATCTTTATACTCATCAAACACCCGAGCTTTTGAAAGGCCTCTATCATGCTGCTGATGAGTCTGGCGTGGTTTGCTGCCTTCGTGTTCCCCAGGAAGTTGTTCACCACCTGCACAAACGATTTCCACGCGGCGCACTCTAACGTGTTCATGGAGTTTTCGAACTCTGTGTCCTTTATGAGCTGCCGTATCTGTGGCCCATCGAAAATGCCGGCCTTCAGCTTCTCAATGGTCAGTCGCGGAAAGGCTCGGCACAGGTAGTGGAAGCACCTCCCATCCTTGTCCAGAGCATGTGTGAACTGTTTCATTAACCCAAGCTTCATGTGTAGCGGTGGGATCAATATCTTCTCCCGGTCAACAAGAGGTTCGTTTATGATGTTTCTCGCACCAGGTACTAACTGCTCTCGTGGCGGCCACACTTTCTTTACATAGTGCTGGGCTCTGTCTCGACTGTCCCACATACATATAAAGCATGGGTATTTCGTGAACGCGGACTGCTGACCAAGTAGAAAGTTCACCATCTTGAAGTCGACGCAGATGATCCATTGGTGCTGCTCATATTGGATTTTGTCGAGCACGTACTTCACTGCTTCATATTTCTCTACGAGAGTTGTGGAGTGAGCAAGAGGGATTGAGGCGAACTCGTTCCCGTTGTGGAGGAGCACACACTTCAAAGAGCGCTTGCAGCTGTCAATAAAGAGTCGCCAATCTCTCGGATCGTATGTAGGAGCCCCGAGTTTAACAAGAAGACCGGCGACATCTCGGCAGTACACTAGGTCTTCCTCCTGGCAGAAGTAACCCATGTAGTCCTCATGCCTTCTACGAAAGAAAGTGATACGCGCGTCCTCGCCAAGTAGATTTTTCTCTTTGAGTCTGGAGGCCAACAGCTCGGATGAAGTCTTCGACAAGCTGAGATCCCGAACAAGATCATTAAGCTCACATTGTGAAAAGAGCTGCCGACCATCTTGTGCTTCATACTCCTCATCTGCTATATATCCTCCCTCGTCTGCAGTGGTGGCCTCGTCGTCGATGTTAGGAAGCTCTGTGAACGCTGGTACAGGAATTTCTTCGCAGCGAGCAACTGGACGGCGGGCAGATGGAAGGTCGGGGTACTGGAGGCTGTGCCGATTCTTCCGGTTGATGCCAGTAGTATTGATGGCGCAGAAGTAACAATCCGATGCATGGTCAAAGGGCTCCCTCCAAACCATCGGAATCCCAAACTTCAGTGAAGTTTTCGTGCCCTTCGTCCACCGCCGGAGGTATTCCACGCACTTCTTGCAGACCGTGTGCGGTGCCCAGGGCTTATCTTGGTCACCCAGCTTGACATGAAAGTAAGCCTGGTAGGCGTTCTTCACAAATCCCGTGATGTTCTTCCTGTCCACTGAAAGTGTGTATTCTCCGCAGATGTAGCAGAAAACATCTGGATTATTCATGCATGAACGTCGCGCAGAAGCCATATCAATCTGAAATAGTAATAGAAATATGCAGTTGACTGTCAGACGATAAAAATTAGAATAAATTTTATACTATAGTAAGAAAAAAAGGCATCTATTGGAATGATTAACTGTTACAATCTTAAAGGCTTCTTTTGTTTTCATATGTCCTGAATAATCCCCTTAAAACCCCTAATATTAGCATATTGAAGCCTATAAAAAGGCTTACATTTCAGGGAAAAATGGTCATGTAGGCCTATGGCTGTATCTCAAAAAGTTGACCTGATAGAGCAAAATCAATGTGATATTCGGACTCAGAACACCAAAATTAGTCTAAATCAGCTGAGAAACCCATGACGTTTTTTTGGTTGTTGCCCAGTGTAATATTTCCTGTAGGTTGTGCCCTCTGAGGTGGTTTGCTTTTATAACTAGCTGAAACATTACCCCATATCTAATAACTGATGTAGAATATGCATGGTAAACAATTAACAGCTGTCAATTACATAATGTAGAATTCTCATTCCACAAACAAAGCTGTTTGCTCCACTAAGCAAACCACATGAATATAATGATATTTCTGGAGACTGAAAATCTCCTCCATAGGAATTGACAAGGGTTCCAAAAACAATGATTGTAGGAAACCCTGCTAGCTCTGTTTATCCACGAGACCCGGAAAGCAGTATATACAGGCATCCAGATAGATGCTGTGTTCCTGGACTTCTGGAAGGCATTTGATACAGTTCTGCACTGCCACTCAATGAACATAATGAGTGTGCTGATTATCATATCACACGTGTAATTGGATTAAAGAGTTTCTAACAGACAGAATGCATCATGTCGTTCTGAACAGAGAGAAGTCTCAAGACGTAAAAGTTAACTTAGGGCATGCCCCAGGGGAGTATTATTGGACCATTACTTTTCACAATAGGCCTATATGTGAATGACCTAGTGGATAATGTCAGAAGTTCCATGAGGCTTTTCATGACTAATGCTTTCGCAACCCTAGAAAAGTGCAGCAGAATGGCGGAAGACCTGCAGAGAATCTGTGCTCGGTGCAGGGAGTGGCAGTAAACATATTGTGAATACACAGATAGAGAGACCAATTGTATGATTAACAATTGCAGAACGATCACTGGAAGCAGTTACTACTTTGAAATATGTAGGCTTATATATACAGAGTGATTTAAAATGGAATTACCACATAAAATTAAAGATATACGGAAGCGTCTGATCCCGCCCATCTGCTTTGACCCATGACGTCACAAATATGGCGGAAATGACCATAAACCACGATTCCAATATGGCGCATATAAAGCCGGTACGTACACATTATGACAAAAATAAATCGAGAATCAAACACACACACTTTCCACAAAAAGTCTAATGACACTAACGGGACAAGCGCGGGAAATGGGGTGTTTTTGGGTGGGGGCAAACTAAATATAAACAAATTTAGACACCCACCCCCATACAAAACCACACAAAATGACGGAAAAAACCGACATCACTAAACTCCCCATATGCCACTAAACACAATATCATCTGGAATCGGACACTTCCCTTGACCTATATAGCTCAACAGCAGCTCCCGATCCCATAAATTAGGATCAAACACTCCCCTTCACCTATATAGCTCAAAAACATCTCCCGATACCAATATCAACATACACAGCCACATATTGGGATCGAACACTTCCCTTGACCTGCACTCTGTTAATTTTATCCGTCATATCCATTCATGAACAAAAACAACAACTGATTAATTTTACTAAAATTACCACACGATGTACAGCGAACAACACTAAATTAACCTTCACACAAAATCGTTAACTCACTGAAACGAATTCCACTACAAACACAGCCAACACTAACAATTCTGGATAATGAGCAAAAGCAAACTGAGCCCATTACACTTCACAAACGAAAACCCTGAACATACCACAACACGACGACATCTACAAACACGCCACACTCACAAACCAAACTCCGCGCCGTCATGATGTCACACACGGCAACACCCGTACGTCACGGGTCAAAGCTGACGCGTGGGATCGGGTGCTTCTGTCGACCCAAAATTAATCGTGGTAAGGCAGATGCCCGATTGATTTTCATTGGAAGAATCCTCAGAAAATGTAGTCTGCCAACAAAGGAAGTAGCTTACAAAACATGAATATTGCTCATCAGTCTGGAAGTAGAGAGGATATAAAATGTAGGCTGACAATGGCAAGGAAAGCGTTTCTGAAGAAGAAAAATTTGTTAACATCCATTATTGATTTAAGTGTCAGGAAGTCATTTCTGAAAGTATTCGTATGGAGTGTAGCCATGTATGGAAGTGAAACAGGGACGATAAATAGTTTGGACAAGAAGAGAATAGAAGCTTTCGAAATGTGGTGCTACAGAAGAATGCTGAAGATTAGATGGGTAGATCACATAACTAATGAGGAAGTATTGAATAGGATTGGGGCGAAGAGAAGTTTGTGGCACAACTTGACCAGAAGAAGGGATCGGTTGGTAGGACATGTTCTGAGGCATCAAGGAATCACCAATTTAGTATTGGAGGGCAGCGTGGAGGGTAAAAATCGTAGAGGGAGACCAAGAGATGAATACACTAAGCAGATTCAGGAGGGTCCCACCAGGGGGTCCACAACTCTTTTGTGGACACGTGCGTAGCGAGCACGGGACCCCGAGCTAATGTGGCCCTCCTTCCTTTCCGGGCTGCATACCTTCCCTTCCCTTTCCGCCTCCCTCCCCGTCCCCCATCTTCGCCCCCCCCCCCCCCTCACCTCTGGCTCTTTCCTTCCCTTTCTCCCCCTCTGGGAGTATGGTTTGTGCCTACGTCCGGAGACGGACGATCGAAACTTTTCAAAATTACTTGCTTCCTACACTTACAAGTCCTCGTCCTTCCTCTGTCCTTCTCTTTTCCTTCCCTCTTCTCCTTGCCCTTTTCTCCGCGGCGGCGTTTGAGACCCCCTCTTCTTTCCTTTCCCTTTCTCTTTTTTCCTCCCTGTGCGTGTCTGAAGGCCGACCCACGCACTTCCATGCGTAGCCGGTGACGGGGTAACGCGTAATTCCCCGCTCCGGGTAGACAGGTAGGACACGTACGTACCCCCTGGTAACGGCCAGGCCCAGGGAGGGGTGATTACCCGAGCTGATACCTTCCGAAAGTGCCGATTGGTCCCTCCGTCCGTTGGTCGGGAGGTGTGACCTGAGGTGAGGGCCCCCACAAGGGAGGAGCGCGCCATCGGAGACGCCGGTAATCATGGGGGATTCTTCCGCAATGGTTTCCTCACCTTCCACTATGTCTGCTCACAAACGTAAGTTCACTGAGTCTCAGTCACAGACGGTTCTTCCATCGTTGCCACAGTTCCTTGTTGTTTCTTGGTCTGACGAAGGTCACGACTTTTCCACGGTCAACCCTTTCATTATTCAGAAAGGTGTCGACGCAATTGCGGGTCCTGTAAAGTCTTGTTCCAGATTACGGAATAGCACCCTGTTGTTAGAAACACACAGTGTCCTCCAGGCTCAAAAATTGCTGCGTACTTCTCTGCTCCACACCTTCCCTGTCCGGGTGGAACCGCACCGTACCTTCAATTCCTCGCGTGGAGTCGTTTATACACGCTCCCTCGATGGATTGTCTGACGAAGAAATTCAGCACTACCTGTCTGACCAGGGCGTCACGGCTGTTCATCGGGTTATGAAAAGGGTTGACTCGAACATCATTCCAACCCGCACTGTCTTCTTGACATTTGACAAAGTTCAACTCCCATCAAAAATCAAAGCAGGCTATGAGATAATTTCCGTTCGCCCTTATGTCCCAAACCCTACGCGTTGCTATCGATGTCAGCGGTTCAATCACACCAGCCAGTCCTGTTCAAATCCGGCCAAATGTGTTACGTGTGGCAAGGATGCCCATGAGGGTGCTTGTCCACCTCCATCCCCTCGCTGCATCAACTGTATGGGTGACCACGCTGCTTCCTCTCGAGATTGCCCCGTTTTTAAGGACGAAAAGCTCATCCAGGAAATAAGAGTGAAGGAAAAGGTGTCGACCTTTGCTGCTCGAAAATTATTCGCCAGTCGACAGCCCACCGTGCCTCAGAAAGGAAAATACAGCACTGTCCTTGCTTCTCCTCGGCCAACAAAGGAGGCGGCCACGCAGACTTGCGACCTCACCTTTAGTACCACGGTCGTCAGATCGGCCAGCGCAAAGATCGCCCGTTCAACCTCACCACTTTCGCCTGCCCACTCAATGGCTCACCCTTCGTCGGGTTCTGCTAAATCTCGAGCCCAAAAGTCAGACACCAAGTCTTCGAAAAAAGAGCATTCTCGTGAAGAGTTTTTACGTACCGCAACTTCACAACCATCGGTTCCTCCTTCATCTAAACATCATACTTCCAAAAAGGCTACGAAGAAACACAGTTCCTCTCCTTCTCCGCCAAGGCATGTCCCATCTACAGCACCACCTGGCGGAAATCGCCCTCGGCCGTCTTCTGTGTCGCCGAGGCGCACTGCTGGTGGCCGGTCAACCGGCCGATCGCTGGTGGCAGGAGCTGCTCCTGACCAACCTATGGATCAGGATCTTCTGCCTTCGACTGAATGCCATTCCATGCTGTCGGTCGCAAGCTCTGAGCAGTCGTTGAGTTGACAGCACCCTTGGTCACGTTCCTCCATTTCCTGTTCACCCTATGTCCATTATCCACTGGAATATCCGCGGCATTCGAGCCAATCGGGATGAATTGTCGATCCTCTTACGATCCTACTCGCCAGTCATCTTCTGTCTTCAGGAAACAAAGCTGCGTCCCCATGACCGCTTTGTTCTCCCTCATTTTCAGTCCGTCCGATATGACCTCCCCTCTATTGAAGGCACTCCAGCCCATGGAGGACTCATGATTCTGCTCCATGATACTCTCCATTATCACCCACTCCCCTTAAACAGTTCCTTCCAAGCTGTCGCCGTCCGTCTTTCCCTTTCTGGATACACGTTCTCTCTTTGTACGGTATACATTCCATCGTCCACACCAATGGCACGAGCTGATCTCCTTCATCTTCTTGATCAGCTTCCACCCCCCTATTTGCTGGTTGGGGACTTCAATGCCCACCACCCGCTTTGGGGATCTCCGCATCCTTGTCCACGTGGCTCACTATTGCTAGACGTCTTCCACCAAGCGGATCTAGTCTGCCTCAACACTGGGGTCCCCACATTTTTGTCTGCCTCCATGACAAATTTATCTCATTTGGACCTTGCGGTCGGTACTGTTCCGCTAGCTCGGCGCTTCGAATGATTCGCCCTTGATGATACACACTCGAGTGACCACTTTCCATGTGTTCTTAGACTGCAGCCTCAACTGCCATATATGCGCTCGCGACGCTGGAAGTTTGCCCAAGCCGATTGGACACTTTTTTCGTCTCTAGCGACATTCGATGACCGTCGCTTTCCCAGCGTCGACGATGAGGTCACACATGTTACCGACGTTATTCTCACAGCTGCGGAACGTTCAATACCACGCACCTCCGAATTGCCCCGGCGCCCCCCAGTTCCTTGGTGGAACGAGGAATGCCGTGACGCAATACGTGAGCGGCGACGTGCTCTTCGCATTTTCCGTCACCATCCAACTTTGGCCAACTGTATCCGATATAAGCAGCTCCGTGCGCGATGCCGTCGCGTCATCCGCGATAGCAAGAAGGCAAGCTGGAAATTCTTTATTAGCTCATTTAACACCTTCACTCCCTCCTCGGAAGTTTGGAGTCGGCTTCGACGGTTCTCAGGCGTGCCTAGTTTCTCCCCGGTCTCTGGGCTCACTGTCGCGCATGATACCTTAGTGGACCCCGTCGCAATTTCTAACTCGTTGGGTCAGCACTTTGCTGAGATTTCGAGTTCTTCAAATTACCCGCCAGCGTTTCTCCCGAAGAAACGTGCAGCGGAAGTGCGACAGCTTGCTTTCTCCTCTCAAAATCACAAAAGCTACAATACTGTTTTCTCCATGCGGGAACTCCAACATGCCCTCTCTTCTTCTCGCTCCTCCACCCCAGGACCGGATGGTATCCATGTCCAAATGTTGCTGCATTTATCAACCCATAGTCTGCGTTACCTCCTTCGCCTTTATAATCGAATTTGGACCGACAGTACCTTTCCCAGGCGATGGCGGGAAGCTATTGTCGTTCCCGTTCCGAAACCTGGAAAGGACAAACATCTCCCCTCTAGTTATCACCCCATTTCTCTCACGAGTAGTGTCTGTAAGGTTTTGGAGCGTATGGTGAATCACCGTTTAGCTTGGTGGCTGGAATCCCGCAGTCTTTTAACACCAGCCCAATGCGGATTCTGAAAGCATCGTTCTGCAGTTGACCATCTTGTTGCTCTCTCCACTTATATCATGAACAATTTTCTCCGGAAACGCCAAACGGTAGCAATATTTTTTGATCTGGAGAGAGCATACGATACCTGTTGGAGGACAGGCATCCTCCGCACATTGTTCTCTTGGGGCTTTTGGGGCCGGCTGCCCCTTTTTCTTTGCGAATTTATGGCAGAGCGCACATTTAGGGTGCGGGTGAACACTACTCTCTCCCGTACTTTCTCCCAAGAAAACGGGGTACCCCAGGGCTCCGTGCTGAGTGTTGTACTGTTTGCCATCGCCATTAATCCAATTATGGATTGTCTCCTTCCTGATGTCTCGGGCTCCCTCTTTGTGGACGATTTTGCGATCTACTACAGCTCTCAACGGACCAGCCTTCTTGAAAGACGTCTTCAAGGATGTCTCGATCGCCTCCACTCGTGGAGCATCGAAACCGGCTTCCGTTTCTCACCCAGTAAGACCGTTTGTGTTAATTTTTGGCGACGTAAGGAGTTTCTTCCGCCCTCCTTACATCTAGGTCCTGTCAACCTTCCGTTTTCCGACGTCGCTAAATTCTTGGGTCTTATGTTTGACAGAAAACTGTGCTGGTCCTCCCGCGTTTCCTATCTTTCGGCTCGCTGTCTGCGTTCCCTTATCACCCTCCGTGTCCTGAATGGTACCTCCTGGAGAGCGGACCGAGTGGTCCTTCTCCGCCTCTATCGCGCCTTAGTGCGCTCGAAATTGGATTATGGAAGCATAGTCTACTCCTCTGCCTGGCCGTCTATTCTTCGGCGTCTCGACTCTATCCACCACCGTGGATTACGTTTAGTGTCTGGAGCTTTTTACACCAGCCCTGTGGAAAGCCTTTATGCTGAGACTGCTGAACCTCCGCTGTCCAATCGGCGGGCAGTCCTTCTGAGTCGTTATGCTAGCCATCTGTCTTCCATGCCTGCTAATCCAGCCCATGACCTTTTTTTCGACGCCTCCTTTGATGTAGGGTATGCAGGCCGCTCCTCCTCCCTACTACCCCCGGGAGTCCGCTTCCGTCAACTGCTCCATTCTCTTTCCTTCCGCTTTCCTAAAACCTTCTTGACAACTTGGGGTACAGCACCGCCTTGGCTCCGTCCCCGGATCAACTTGCTCTGAGACCTATGTCAATTTCCCAAGGATGGTACCCCTACACTTGTTTACCGTCAGGCATTTGCTGCTCTATGTGCACAAATGACGGACGCCACATTTATTTACACCGACGGCTCGAAAACATCGTTAGGTGTAGGGAGTGCCTATATTGTTGGCGACACCCCAAATCACTTTCGGCTTCCCGACCAGTGTTAGGTTTATACTGCGGAGCTTTACGCTGTTCTCCAGGCTGTCCGCTACATCCGCCGCCATCAGCGGATACAGTACGTAATCTGCTCAGATTCTCTCAGCTCTCTCCTAAGTCTCCAAGCTCTTTACCCTGTGCACCCTCTGGTCCACCGGATTCAGGACTGTCTGCGCTTGCTCCACCTGGGGGGCGTCTCGGTGGCGTTCCTCTGGCTCCCGGGACACGCTGGTATCTGTGGAAATGAGGCGGCCGATATAGCGGCCAAGGCTGCAGTCTCTCTTCCTCGGCCAGCTATTCAGTCGCTTCCCATTACCGATCTACGGAGCGGTTTATGTCGCCAAGTTGCTCATTTATGGCATGCGCATTGGTCAACACTTCCCCATAATAAATTGCGGGAAGTGAAAGCCCTTCCTTGCGCTTGGACCTCTTCCTCCCGAACGCGTCGTCGGGAGGAGGTAATTTTAGCTAGACTCCGGATAGGGCACTGTCTTTTTAGCCGTTACGCTCCCGTCTACAGCTATCGCCTGATCTATCGTCGATTTTAGCAGATGACACGCGCTCAGCCGACCGCGTTCTCCAGTTTATTAGTGACAGTGAAATGACATCAGTCATTTGAAATTTTTTTTTTTGGGGGGACGAGAAACCCCTTTCTATAGTGGATTTTTAAGCATTCCTTCTGCCTTTAGTTTCTCAAATTTTATGACTTTGCTCCCATTGCTGCTGGTTTTAAATTTCGTTTTTTTCCTGTTTCCTACGTCACGGGCTGGGCGCTAATGACCATAGAAGTTTTGCGCCCTAAAAAAAAAAAAAAAAAAAAAAAAAAAAAAAAAGAGAGAGAGAGAGAGAGAGAGAGAGAGAGAGAGAGAGAGAGAGAGAGAGAGAGAGAGAGAGATTCAGGAGGATGTAGGTTGCAGTAGGTACTGGGAGATGAAAAAGCTTGCACAGGATAGAGTAGCATGGAGAGCTGCATCAAACCAGTCTCAGGACTGAAGACCACAACAACAACAACAGTCTGGAATCCATCCCAAATAAGAGTGACAGAGGAAATAGACAAGACCCAAAGAAGTGCAACACTTTTCTTTATAGATTCATTTGGTAAAATATCCTGAGGATGCTCAGCCAGCTCAGTGACAGATACTACGAGAAAGGCATTCTGCATTATGGAAAGGTTTACTGTTAAAATTCATAGAAAGGATGTTCCTAGAAGAGTCGGCCAATATTTTGCTTCCTCCTATGTATACATCGCGAAAAGACCATCAAGATAAAATTGAGAGATTTGAGCGTATACAGAGGCTCATCACAATTGTTCTTCCCATGAATCATTCGCGACTGATATAGGAAAATGGGGAAGTGACACGATACTCTTAAGGTGGCCTGTGGAGAATAGGTGTAGATGCAGAAATCAGAATATGTTAGGATTCTGCAACATTAGCTAGAAGAGGGCCAGTTTATTATTATCGAACAGTGAAAATCATTGTGCATAGGGGTGATTTTCTGTTATCAGTGGTAGGGTAGCTTGAGGTAATTTAAGGGGAAGCCTCATCACTCCTACAGAAATCTGAATTTTTATCAAATTACTTTTCTTTGACAACAGTCTTTCTCATGCAGTTGTATATGTTGTGAATGGAATTAGTTCCCTAATATGTTTCCAGCAGTATTGGTGTAGAAAATGTAGCAAGAAATTGATATAAAATTTCATCAACTTCCAATTTTAATTTTCCATTGTATTACAGTAACAGCTAACTAAGTAAGATTTAAATTTCATAGATATTAGTGGCGCAGAGGAGGAAATTTCTGGAAAAAATAAACTAGAGATTTTTTCATATGCTTTGAGATAATTTTCAGGTGGCGCATAGTGAGTGGTCACACAAGATAAAGTTTGATTCATTTTTTAAAAAAAGTGTCAATTATTGTAAAAAAATGATTTAATGTACATCAAGAAAGGTAGCCTATACCCTACCCATTGGTCCATCTACTAAGAGCAACTGCAGAATAGAAAGAAAATCTCAGTTTTACTTAAAAGTGGACATGAACAGTCGCAATCACAAGAAACTTCTTTTTTTAATGACCATCGTCAGACCTGCCACAATGATGATGGATGGTGGCGGTAAACGAGCAGGCACTATGACTCCACAACAGTGAGCAGTTACCATTCATGGCGTCAGAGCACCTGCTTTTACTGACACTGTCTACTGTCATGGTGGTAGGTCTGAAGATGGTCTAAAACAGACCAAAACTGGAACCCCCCCAAAAAAAGCATTTGTGGCATCAGAGCACCTGCTTTTACTGACACCTACCGTCATAGTGGTAGGTCTGAAGATGGTCTAAAACAGACCAAAACTGGTACCCCCCCCCCTCCCCCCTAAAAAAAAAGGGTTCCTTGTGGTTGTGGTCATTCATGTCCTTTATGTATATATATATATATATATTTCTCAAGAGAAAAGTTGTCAAAAATTGCTGAGAATCTCATTGTAATTATGTCAAGAAATATGGACTAAAAAAGGACTTGTTATTTTCACATCTCAAAGGACTAGGAAGTAGCACAACTGGAAAGAAGCCATTTATTCCAGAAGATGAAGAAGCGGAACTAGCAGACTCACTGAAATGTGTGCCAAAGAGGGATCTGGACTAATAAAAGGAAGTGAAAGATGCTATAAAAATGTGTGTGGCTGAGCACAACATTCATACTTCTTTTACCAATAACAGGCCAGGAAAGTCTGCTTCCAAAAGTTAAAACACAGTGATTTTGACAGTGAAGAAAGCAGAGCCCTTACTCCTCACCAGAAGAGATGTTGCAAATAATCCAGTCATGATTTATATATTATATGATTAGGTGAAGGACTTAATGGAGCGACTGGGTATAAAAGATGATCTGAAATGTGTTAACTGTCTTGATAAGACTAGTTTCTGCCCAAATAATGCACATTGTTTCATAACTATGTAATAAATTCTACAGCAGATTGTTTTGGCAAATAACATTCAGTCCTGCAGTTATCACATTTAGTACTAATAAGAGTCCTTCAAATAATCCAGGACTGAGCGAGGCGGCGCAGTGGTTGACACACTGGACTCACATTCGGGAGGACAGCGGTTTAAACCCACGTCCGGTCATCCTGTTTTAGGTTTTTCGTGATTTCTGTAAATCGTTTCGGGAAAATTCTGGGATGATTCCTTTATAAGGCCACGGCAGACTTCATTCCCCATCCTTCCCTAATCTGATGAGACTGATGACCTCACTGTTTGGTCCCCTCGCCCCAAATCAATCATCCAGCCAACCATTAATCCAGGAAGCGGCTATCAGAAAATTTCTCCTAGCTAGAATGTGTATTCCATAAGGGTGATTGGAACCTTTTTTGAAATTTAATGTCTTATGTGAAATAATATGGAATTTTCTCCAGGTAAGAGTTAGTCATGTGAGAAGATCACTTACAAAAAATGCATACTTAGGAAAAAAAAGCAATGAGCATCAGAATTATATCAAAAGTTACATTATTCTCTGAAAATTACCCCCAGGCTACCCTATCTCAGAGCAGTTATGGGTATCAGTTACATATTACATGTAATATCTGAAGTGATCTACCATATATTGGGGCTTGTTGGCTTTAAGAGATGGAATAACAACAATTTGAGAAAGGCACATGAAAAAAAATTGCAAGATATTGTTAGCTATTGGAGACACACACACACACACACACACACACACACACACACACACACGGCCATTGTCATTTCTGGGTGTTAACGCCCGTGCACCTGGTTGAGCAGTGTTATTTGCTTGGTTGGGGCTCCAGATGCTAGTCCTGCTTGTGGGAGTGTGCAGGGATGCTATGGGACAGGATAGAGGACTTCTAGGTGCATCATTGTCAAGGGGTGTGTGTGTGTGTGTGTGTGTGTGTGTGTGTGTGTGTGTGTGTGTGTGTGTGTGTGTGTGTGTGAGGGGGGGGGGGGTCGGTGAGAGGGTTGCAAAGTGGAGAGGACAGAAGTAGGGATGTGGAAAGGACTGTGCAGTTGTGCTGGCAGCATGGAAGGTAAGGCTTCTGCTTTAGCCTTTTCCGTAAGATTTTCCAAACCGTCGGCTGTGGTACGTTTAGCTCCCTGCTTGCTTTATTCGTCGACTTCCACGGGCTACGCGTGAAACTTGCCCGCACGCTTTCAACCGTTTCTTCGCTCACTGCAGGCCGACCCGTTGATTTCCCCTTACAGAGGCATCCAGAAGCTTTAAACTGCGCATACCACCGCCGAATGGAGTTAGCAGTTGGTGGATCTTTGTTGAACTTCGTCCTGAAGTGTCGTTGCACTGTTATGACTGACTGATGTGAGTGCATTTCAAGCACGACATACGCTTTCTCGGCTCCTGTCGCCATTTTGTCTCACTGCGCTCTCGAGCGCTCTGGTGGCAGAAACCTGAAGTGCGGCTTCAGCCGAACAAAACTTTATGAGTTTTTCTACGTATCTGTAGTGTCTCGTGACCATATGTCAATGAATGGAGCTACAGTGAATTTATGAAATCGCTTCAATCATTTGTAATAGCCCTGTATATACATTCTCCACATACAACAAAAGATACTGGTACAGTATGTAACCTCCCTCCTCTGGAGTAGCAAAGATTCTCCACCAGGATTTTGAATACCTTTCGTTGTGCTGTAAAATAAGATCCTTCCCACTATCCCCCTTACTCCTCTCATAGAGGTATTCTGCCAATCACTAAACTATGCAGTATTACTTATCTGACCCCATTCCACCGCTGCTCTCAATCCATTGCTTTGTCAGTAGAAAAACATGTGCAATACTCTCCTGCATACACTGCTGCACCGGTATCCCTGGAAAATAGGATACTGCAGAGAAATGGTGTAACCAGTTTTAACCTGGCATGAAATTTCAAAAATATGTACACTCCAATGAAGAATGAAAGATTCATTGCGTAAATAATCCCCTGTGATGTGGGCAAACCATTTCTCCACACTATCCTCTGTGTGTGTGTGTGTGTGTGTGTGTGTGTGTGTGTGTGTGTGGGTGGGTGGGTGGGGGGCGCACACACACACACACACACACACACACACACACACAGGATAGTGTGGAGAAATGGCTTGCCCACATCACAGGGGATTATTTACGCAATGTGTGTTTGTGGGTTGGGGGGGGGGGGGGGGGGCACACACACACACACGCACACACACACACACAGGCATTTAAGTAATCATTCTTGCTGCTTCAGTTTGTGTGCTCTTGTCTTCACACTCCTCACAGGAGCAGTACATACTGTACTGAAGGATATCTTCAGATTCTTTATACATAATGTCAGTTCTTAAAACTTTTTAAGTGTGTTTTTGCAGGAGAATACTGCCCGTCTTCAAGTGTCTGCCAATTGAAGTTTATCAACATTTTCATGCCACTGTTTAAGTGAGTCAAACAAATCTGGGACCTCCACACTTCTTTTTATAGCTTAGATATCCTCCTGTTAGTCCTGTGTGGCGGGGCCCCCAAAACTTTAGCGGTATTGTAAGACGGGACACACAGTTGATACGCTGTGTGATCAAAAGTATCTAGACACACGGCTGAAAATGACTTAACAGTTCGTGGTGCCCTCCATCGGTGATGCTGGAATTCAATATCATGTTTGCCCACTCTTACAGGCATACGTACAATCAGGTACTGGAAAGTTTCTTAGGTTTCTTGGGGAATTGCAGCCCATTCTTCACTCAGTTCTGCACAGAGGAGAGGTATCGATGTCGGTCGGTGAGTCCGAGCACGAAATTGGCATTCCAAAGCATCCCATAGGCGTTCTGTTGGATGAAGGTCAGGACTCTGTACAGGCCAGTCCATTGCAGGGATGTTATTGTCGTGTAACCCCTCCGCCACAGGCTGTAGATTATGATAATGTGCTCAATCGTGTTGAAAGATGCAGTCGCCATCCCTGAATTGCTCTTCAACAGTGGGAAGCAAGAAGGTGCTTAAACCAACAATGTAGGCCTGTGCTTTAATAGTGCCACACAAAACAACAAGGGGGTGCAAGCCCCCTTCATGAAAAACATGACCACACCATAACACCACCACTTCTGAATTTTACTGTTCACACTACACACGCTGGCAGATGACGTTCACCGGACATTCGTCATACCATACCCGCACCCTGCCTTCGGATCGCCACATTGTGTACCATGATTTGCCACTCCACATGTTTTTCTGCTGTTCGATCGTCCAATGCTTACACTCATTATACCAAGCGAGGCGCCATTTGACATTTACCGGTGTGATGTATGGCTTATGAGCAGCCGCTCGACCATGAAATCCAAGTTTTCTCACCTCCCGCCTAAATGTCATTGTACTTGCAGTGGATCCTGATTCAGTTTGGAATTCCTGTGTGATGGTCAGGATAGATGTCTACCTATTACACATTACGACCCTCTTCAACTGTCGGCATCCTCTGTCAGTCAACAGACGAGGTCGGCCTGTACACTTTTGTGTTTGTGTGTGTCCCTTCACGTTTTCACTTCACTATCACATCAGAAACAGTGGGCCTAGGGATGTTTAGGAGTGTGGAAATCTTGTGTACAGACGTATGACACAAGTGACACTCAATCACCTGACCTCATTCAAAGTTTGTGAGTTCCGTGGAGTGTCCCATTCTGCTCTCTCACAATATCTAATGACTACTGATGTCGCTGGTGTGGAGTACCTGGCAGTAGGTGGCAGCACAATGCAGCTAATATGAGAAACATGTGTTTTTGGGGGTGTTCAGATACTTTTGATCACACAGTGTATGTAAGCAGTCTCCTGTGTAGACTGACTGCATTTTCCCTATATGTTGCCAATGAATTGAAGTCTTCCACCAGCCTTACCTATGACCGAGCCCATATGATCATTACGTATATTGCCAGAAAAAAAAGTACCCTTCTAGATGCTTCTAACTCACTCAAGATTTGTTTTTGCAACAGTGCATACAGAATACATGAAATAATTACATTTAAAGATCAACAGTTCAAGCGGTTGTGAGGTAACAGGTATTGAACCATGCTGGAACACCCATAATACTACACTGTGTAGCCTCCACAGGTGGCAATGCAGGCACTGACTGGCATGCAGTTGATCACACAGATGGCGAATACTGTCCTGTGGTACGTTATGCCACATCCACTCAACCTTTTCACATACTTCTGAAGAGTGTTAGGTTGACGAGTTGGACGAGTCACTTCTCATCCCATCATATCCCACATATGCTCGATTGGAGACAAGCCCGGAAACTGTGCTGGCCATGAAAGTTGCTGCATGTCTTGCAGAGCTCATTGAGTTTCAGAAGCAGTGGTGGGACAAGCATTAGCCTTTAGAACAACACATCACCTTCCTGTTGCAAGAATGGCAAAAGCATGGGTCTAACAACATTTTGCATGTACCGAGCACTGGTTAGTGTCCCTTTCAGAAATACCAAAGTGGAACAGTCACACTCCAGACCAAACAGCCTGGGTTGTGGCCAGCATGTCTTGGACTAATGCACTCTACAAGATAGCACTCAGCTGCACTGTGTTATATAACTACCATCACTTGCTTATAGGCGGAATCTCCTTTTGTCACTGAAGACCATGGTGTGCTGTTGCACTTGCAAGTGATTCTCTCACAGCACCAGTCGAGTAGTACGCGTTGACGCTGTGGCGTAAGTGGAAGACGGGCTAGAGGTGCACATGCCTGTAGTGCCACTGCTAATAACTGGTTCACAACAGTTCATTTTGACATGTCTGGGCTCACAAGCCCTCCTATTTGTGCTATAGTAGCTGTACAATCTACCACGACTGCCCTAACAATACAGTGATACTGGTGGCGTCTGTACTTCATGGATGTTCAGAAGCTTGTCTGCGTGTGTGAGAACATTCATGTATCACTGATATCAGCAACACTGCGCAACCAACACAGCACATCCAGCCTGTGTGGCAATTCCCCAGAAAAGACCTTCCTGCCACACAGAAGGACACGGTTTGACTCAGTTCAAACTCGCTCAGTTGGTCGTAGGAAGCAAGAGTGTGTCTCCATGGTACGGTTGCCTATTTGCTTCACACGTTTGCACCACTGCCTGTGAGCATTCCTTGTTAAAGACTAGACACAGATGGCGATCTGGTAGCTATGCTCCTACGCTAACTGTTGGCGGACAATGCTGGAACTGTTGCCAATCCATCTACTATCCCCAGCTAGCACATGTCATCTTTGGATCAAAACTTCCGTCTTTCCAGGTGTATCTTTTTTTTTAAAAAAGGCAATGTATAATATCTACACCCTGGTTGTGTGAGTTGATTAATTCCAAATGCAGTTCATTCATATTGTAGGCATATGATACTTTATGTATTTGTTGGAGTGCACAGTTTTACATTTCTGAACGTTTATAACAGGTGGCCAGTCTTAGGACCATTTTGAAATTTCATCAGAATCTGACTGAATATTCCTGCAGTTTGATTATAGGTAACTGCTTTATTCGCAAAAATTCTGAGGGTGCTATTAATATTGTCCGCCTGGTTATTAGCATACAGCGTGAGCAACAACGGTCCCAACAGACTTCCCTGGCATTACTTGTAGAACTGTCAATGACTTTCCATCATTGATAACCTGTTGCATCCTCCCTACCAAGAAATCATCAGTCCAATCACAAATTTGGTTTGCTGCCCCGTATAATTATTCTTCTGTTAAACAATATTTCTGTTGTACTGACTCAAATGCTTTTGAGAAGTAAAAAAATAATGTGTATACCTGATTGCCTTGGGCTGTGGTTTTCAGGATGTCACATGAGAAAAGACTAAGTTCCATTGCACACTATCTGGGTTCACAGAATCCGTACTGATTAGTATGGAGGTCCTTCTGGTCTAGATACTGCTTTGTGTTTGCTATGCTCTAGGATTCTGCAACAGATGTACATCAGTGCAATTGAATGGTAGTTTTGTAGATCGGTTCTTCTACCTTTGCTGTAGGTGGGTGTGACGTGTGCTTTCTTCGAGTCACTGGATACAGTATTTTCCTTCAAATGTTCTAGCATATATTGTGGTTCAGAAGGGAGTTAACAGCCGCGCGGTCTAAGGCGTCTTGTCACGGTCCACGCGGCTCCCGCTGTTGGAGGTTCAAATCCTCCCTCGGGCATGGGTGTGTGTGTTGTCCTTAGTGTTAGTTTAAGTTAGATTAAGCAGTGCGTAAACTTAGGGACCGATGACCTCAGCAGTTTGGTCCCATAAGACCTTACCACAAATTTCCTAGGGAGTTAACTTGTCAGCATATGTGACAAGGAATCTGTTGATCCCGTGAGAATTTTTAACGTGTTGTTGTTGTTGTTTTTGTGGTCGTGGTCTTCAGTCCTGAGACTGGTTTGATGCAGCTCTCCATGTTACTCTATCCTGTGCAAGCTTCTTCATCTCCCAGTACTTACTGCAACCTACATCTTTCTGAATCTGCTTAATGTATTCACCTCTTGGTCTCCCTCTACGATTTTTACCCTCTACGCTGCCCTCCAATGCTAAATTTGTGATCCCTTGATGCCTCAGAACATGCCCTACCAACAGGTCCCTTCTTCTTGTCAAGTTGTGCCACAAACTCCTCTTCTCCCCTATTCTATTCAATACCTCCTCATTAGTTATGTGATCTACACATCTCATCTTCAGCATTCTTCTGTAGCACCACATTTCGAAAGCTTCTACTCTCTTCTTGTCCAAACTATTTATCATCCATGTTTCACTTCCATACATGGCTACACTCCATACAAATACTTTCAGAAATGACTTCGTGACACTTAAATCTATAGGCCTACTCGACGTTAACAAATTTCTCTTCTTCAGAAACCCTTTCCTTGCCATTGCCAGTCTACATTTTATGTCCTCTCTACGTCGACCATCATCAGTTATTTTGCTCCCCAAATAGCAAAACTCCTTTACTACTGTGTGTCTCATTTCCTAATCTAATTCCCTCAGCATCACCCGACTTAATTCACCTACATTCCATGATCCTCATTTGGCTTTTGTTGATGTTCATCTTATATCCTCCTTTCAAGACTGTCCATTCCGTTCAGCTGCTCTTCCAAGTCCTTTGCCGTCTCTGACAGAATTTTTAACATAGGGATTTTAAATATTTCTCAATGCCACTGACAATATATTATTCATATCTGCAGTGGTGTGAGAAGTAAGCTGGGGCATTCATATGTTTCTTTACATATGACCAAAATATCTTGTTTTTGTGTGAAACCTGTTGATAAGATTCTGCTTTGGTAGTCATTGCCCTCTTGGTAGCCAAGTGTGTTTCACTCCGCATCTCATTACCATGGCCCAATACTTGTTTTATACCTATTATGCAGAAGTAGCTGTTTCTTCAGGAGTTCCTTTAGAGTGACGTGTTTGCTGTGGAGGGTCTTTTCGATCATGAACTGGTCTGTAAGTACATGCTTATCTAGTGCGTGGTCAATTATTCTTTTAAACATGACCCACAGCTCTTCTGCGCATCCAGAAGTAAATGTCTTGAGCTTGTATTTAAGACCCTACTTGCTTCTTTATCTAGTTTGCTGAACATGTAAATCTCTCTTCTTTGTTTAGTTGCTCTTCGCACTTTGGTAGCCATTGTTTGTACAACTGCCTCACGCTCCCTGATACTAGTTTCTGTGTGGGTATACTCAGAAAAGGTCAGGTCTGTTTGTTGACATGAGATGTAATATATTCTCATAATGAGTGGGCGTACAAATTGTCTGTTGTAGATGGCTTCCAGAGAGAATTAGGTAATAACTTCCTCCTTTTTTTGTTTGTTTGTTTCCTATTGTACAGTACTCCATCTCCTACATTGTTACTTCCTTTCTTCTGTCTATATGGTTACCGATTTCTTATTTATTTTACTTTGAAAGCCTTCTAAATTTGGTATTTTATTCTTAAAAAAAGTTTCTTTCTGTTACATCCACATGTTATTCGTAGTTTTCCTTTTTTATAAGCAGACTTTACTTAAGTGTCATGGAACACATCTTTAAATATTTTAAAATTTCAAATAAAAGATTCACAAATGTAAAAAAATCAGTTGTAACATTCCAAAATGATGATAGCATGAAAATAACAATAATAATAATACATTTAGTAAACATACAGCAAAAAATTTAATTCATTTTATTGAGTGTAATAATCACAAACAAGTGGGGAAGGTAGTTAGTTAGTACCATGCCATTGTGCTGTTATTTGTGCCTAAATGACTAATTAATTCTCTTCAAGAATAGGAGTTGTCAGCCATGGTGTACCAGTAGGAATCACCACCTTGATTAATTCAGAATACCCTATTTGAAGTTGTTGGATCAGGAAAACAGCTCTAAATCTTCTTACATGTACAATTTCTACTCAATTTGTTATTCTTTTTTGGAAATCACAGTTCGTGCTATGGTAACAGGGTTACAGAAACATTCTCTTAATTCACACAATGTAGACTATTCATTTACAAAAATTGTAAATAGTGATAGTTCAGTCATATTCGTGTGTGACATTAATATATTCTGCTATCATTCCTGCCTATAGGTATGACGTATTGCTTTCTGTGTACTAGGAAGTCCTCATTCCAGTCACATAACATATGTGATATGTAGTTGGCAAGAAGTGATTTCATTGGTTATAGTGCAGAATTGTATTAAAGTGTTTCTGTAGCAACTTTTAGAATGCACAAGGATTGTTACAGACGAATCATTGGGTTTCCAAAAGATACATAATGGACTTTTTGCCTACTGTCATTATAAAAGAATTGTTTATATGTGTGTAATACAGTTGTGCAGTTCCACGCGTCTGTAGTTCTTAATAAAGAGCAGCAGTTTGTGATTGTTTGCTGATGATGCAATGGTGTCACCGTAGAGTGACTTTAGGAGGATACCAGATGATTTGGATAAGATTTTTAGTTGGTGTGAAGAAGAACAGCTTGCCCTAAATGTAGAAAACTGGAAGTTAACACAGATAAGTTGGGAAAACAATCCCATAATGTTCGAATACACAGTTACTAGTATGCTGCTTTACACAGTCACATCGATTAAATATTTAGGCGTAATGTTGTAAAGCTATATGAATTAGAACAAACACTTAAGGACAGTAGTAGGGAAAGTGAATAGTCGACTTTGGTTCCTTGGGAGAATTTTAGAGAAATGTGGTTCATTTCTAAAGGAGACTCTGTATAGAACACTTTTGCAACCTATTCTTGAGTACTGCTCAGGTGTTTGGGATCCCTACCAGGCTGTTAAAAATAGGTGTGTAGGACAATGAAAGATTTATAAAACTAAAACAGAGTGAAGGGAAGAGTAGCTACAGTGAAAAAACGTTGAGACTGAAGAAATTTATGTAAATTAAGACCAGGTGGGTGGTGAGAACCAAGGTCAAGTTGTAGCACTAGTTTCCACCTCTGGAGTTCTGAGACTCTGATGTCTGGGGGAAGAATCCAGATGGCGCATGTGATGAAACAGGCCCTGAGGTCACGATTGTCATATTGTAGCGTATGCTCCGCAACAGGATATTGCTTGTTGCCATTTTTCTCTACACCTTTCATTGTGTTGTCTGACCCCTTCCCACCTCTGTTATGTACAGTGCACTTAGCTTTTCACTCTTATTAACTTGTGCATGATGTTAAGCAGTAATCTCTGTTTTATATATTACCTTGTCTTCCACCTTTAAACTCTCAAGTTTTCAAATCTTGTCTGATGCAGTCCCCAACAATGAGTCTTTTCTTCTCATCCCATGTGGTAAGTCTCCCCTGACCTGCAGTTCTGGGTGACTTTCCCAAAATCAACCCCTTTTCCTAGTCCTCTACAGTCCTATTCCTTCACCCCTGTTCCTTTCCCTTCAACTGTTCTACCTGAAGAATAAGCCACTGGCTCTGGAACTTACCTAATTACAACCTTCTTTTATGTGTGTGTTCTGCCGACACTTGGTGAGTAGATTTTTTTTTTTATCTATCCAGTTAAATTATAATTTCTCACTTTATTGCATCTGCTATGTGATACTAATATGGAATTTTGAATACACATATTTAGTGCATCATGTCTTGCAACTCATAAATATTCAATGAAAGTATTGGTTCACATATGAAAATGTCTTTCGTATAAATGGAATGTTCATATTATGAAAGATACTATAGAGCTTCATGTCAGATTATCAGAAGAAAAAACACCATAAAGTGTCCCATAAGAATCTGTTGCTTGATTCAAAGCTTTCTGGGTTGTGTTGCATCCATACCTTCAATTTCACTCAATATAGTATGTTCTTTATTTATGTATGCCACAACTAGTTTCCTTTAAAACATAATTTTTATTGCAACCTATAATTATTTGTGCAGTGAATAATGAGAAAAATATTTTTCTGCAGTCATGTAACAATGAATGTGCATGAGGAGGACGACATTCTCACACAGGACATATAATGAAAGAAATGGACCTTTATCTCTCATTCTTACTTAATTAAGACCTTCATTTTGCAGCTTAGTATTTTATGTAAAGTTTTGTTTTTTATTTATTTGCTGCAAAAACTCATTTCCATAAGTTCCACACATTTTGAAGTAGATACACTACTATTTTATTGTTTAATATTTTGCCATTTCTGGGTTACAGGTGCAGAATGCAACAATAAAATATCCCGAAATTGGGAGTTTACACCCAACGGATCAAATATGTATTACTCAGGTGATTACTCTTTTTTTTTTTTCAAAACTTTTTTCCATGTGAAATATCTTATTTCAGCTAGATGGGGAAATGCACTAGTTCATTAACATCATTTGGAAAGTAGTCTTACATTATGGACAACAAAGTAGTTTTTGACAGATGCTTCAAAAAGTCACACACACACACACACACACACACACACACTCTTTGGGATAAAAAACAACACATCTTATAATACAGACACTTAAATGTAGTGATTTGCGATAATGACTGAAAGTTAAACTTGGTAGGGGTTAGTGAAGTGGATTGGAAAATGAACAGTTACATAAATAAAAATAAGTAGCTGGACTCAGCCACACATTGCAGTGACTCATTCTGGTTAAATGGGAATGAAAGAGAAGAACATGTTTAATTTCTCATAGTGCTGACTTGTTTGCTGGCATATTAGCAGCAGATGTTGGGGTGATTTTCTGAAACTGGGCAATGCTTCACAGTTGCTCAATATTTATGGGTACTGGGTATATCTCATAACTCCTTCTTTCCCACTCACCCCCCTCTTTGTCCATCTCCTCTCTTCCCTCTCCCTTTTTTCATCTCCTCCTCTCCTCTCTTTGTCCATCTCCTTTTCCTGTTCCTTCTCTCTGTGCATAATCTCCTCCCCCCCCCCCCCTCCCCCCTCTATCCTGTTTCCTGCACCCTTCTCTAGCATCTTATCACTTTTTCTGAGCTTGAGCCTTGTTTGTTGTTATTGAAACAAAAACTTGATTGTGAACTGGAGCTGATTAAAGTGATTGGGTAAATCGGTCGAGACCATTGGTACACAGGGCATGAGAGAGGCCTCTCCAGCTGCTGGATCTATGAGGATAGGAACTTCAGTTACAGCATTTCTTATAATTTAAACTGCTAATGGAACAAAGTTTTGGGTGGTTCAGACTCAATATTATAATCATATGCCTATAAGCCATAAATACAACATTGTCATTTAAAACAGTATGTAGCGTGTCCATCTGGATGTTTATTAGTTAATAAATTTGAAGTAAATCAGTCAGACTTTGAGATTTTTGTAACATTTCCCTCTAAGTATTACATGCGCCGCTCCAGTAGGTATAAGATACACATATTCAAATGCAAAGTTGTTCTAAAATTTCAAAGCAATTAGTGAAGAACTTTCAGAGACTTGAGATTTTTGAGCAAATGAACGTTTACGTATTGATTTATGTTGTTCGTTATACACTGAAGCGCCAAAAAAACTGGTATAGGCATGTGTATTCAAATACTGAGATACGTAAACAGGCAGAATACAGTGCTGTGGTCGGCAACGCTTATATAAGACAAGTGTCTGGTGCAGTTGTTAGCTTGGTTACTGCTGCTAAAATGGCAGGTTACCAAGATTTAAGTAAGTTTGAAGGTGGTGTTACATCTGCACATGAGCAATAGGACACAGCATCTCCGAGGTAGCAATGAAGTGGGGATTTTTCCATACCACCGTTTCACAAGTGTACTATGAATATCGGGAAACTGTTAAAACATCAAATCCCTGACATCACTGCAGCCAGAAAAAGATCCTGCAAGAATGGGACCAATGATGACCGAAGAGAATTGTTCAATGTGACAGGAGTGCAACCCTTCCGCAGATTGCTGCAGATTTCAATGCTGGACCATCAACAAGTGTCAACATGCGAACGTTCATCGGAACATCATTGATACGGGCTTTTGGAGCCGAAGGCCCACTTGTGTACCCTTCGTGACTGTATGACACAAAGCTTTACACCTCACCTGGGCCCGTCAACGCCGACATTGGATTCTTGATGACTGGAAACATGTTGCCTAGTCAGACAAGTCTCATTTCCAATTGTATCGAGCAGATGGAAATGTACTGGTGTGGAGACAACCTTATGAATCCATGGACCCTGCATTTCAGCAGGGACTGTCCAATCTGGTGGAGGCTCTGTAATGGTGTGGGGCATGTGCAGGTGGAGTAATATAGGACCCCTGATATGTCTAGATATGACTCTGACAGGTGGCACATACATAAGCATCCTGTCTGATCACCTGCATCGATTCATGTCTATTGTGCATTCCAACGGACTGGGGCAATTCCAGCAGGACAATGTGACCCCCACACATCCAGAATTGCTACAGAGTGGCTCCAGGAAGACTCTTCTGAGTTTAAACACTTCTGCTGCCCACCAAACTCCCCAGACACGAACATTATTGAGCGCATCTGGGATGCCTTGTAACATGCTATTCAGAAGAGATCTCCACCCCCTCTTACTCTTAAGGTTTATGGACAGCCCTGCAGATTCATGGTGTCAAGTCAATCCAGCACTTCTTCAGACAATACTTGAGTAAATGCCACGTTGTGTTGCAGCACTTCTGCGTGCTCGCTGGGGCCCTACTTGATATTATGTAGGTGTACCAATTTCTTTGGCTCTCCAGTGTATATAGAGAATAGGTTTGTAAGAACAACATAAGTAAATAGTATAAGAGGTATTGACTTATTTGTAGATCAGAAACTACATTACATATACCCAATAGAGCAGGGTTGGCCATGGCGTGCCAAACTGCACACGAACATGATGTGTTGGCTTAAGCTCAGGTCTGTTAGGTACTAATTGGAAGTACTTGATACAACACGAAATTTCATTTAGCATTGCGACATGGCATTTTTCAGTAGGCATGACTTCCTTCAGTTTGGTAGAATCATGGTGTCAGCACCATTTACCATCTGCTATTTGTTGGTGGTGTAAAGGAAGTTTACAGGTCCACTGGCTGTTTGCACAAAAGGAGGCAATTGGCAATCTAATCTCATGACTTGAAAATGAATGGGAATGACAGGAGAAAAGTAGAATAATTTTCAATGCCTGTTATGTGTCGTACAGTTACATAATCAACAGGTATCGCAAAATTGCTTTGGAATAATACTACAAGATCAAGCATAAAGAATTTAAATGATTCAGTTGAATATGAAAGTGCAAAAAATTATAATAATCAACAGATAGGACTTATTATTCTGTGCATCAAGAAGCACTTGGTGCTAAATTTGGAGATACGGATCACATGATGAAATTTGTGGTACGAATAGTCAATTTTCTGAAGTCACACATGTCATCCCATTTCAGTTGCAACAGGTTTCGATGGAATTGAATGCAGAGCATGAAGACTTTACACCTTGGTTAAGTCGAGGGGCATGTCTGGAAAGATTTTTCGACTTAGAACCTACTATTCTTGAATTTGTGAAGGAGAAAGGAGTGCAGGAACGAAGATAAGAACATCTGGAATGCGTTGCAGACCTCACATTTTAAGTGGACATTACTGCACACTGCCCACAGTAAAAGACTGCAGTATGAGAAACAATATATTTCTAATTTCATTAAAATGTTTTTAAAAAGAAAATCACCTTGTGAAAGGGACAAATTCCGACGAGAGATGCCATGCATTTCCATAAACTCACTGGTGTTAAAGAAAATGTGAGGTTTGAAGAAACTTGTTGGGTCAAAGAATTAAAAGAATAGTTTTCTAAACATTTTATGGGCACTGCCAGTCTTGCATTTGTTTTTTGAGATTGTTTGCTGTTCCAGTCGAAAAGACCCATGTGCGTGTGCAGATGGAGCTGATTCATCTCCAGTGCAACTCACATTTAAAACATAAATTATTTTACCATAAAACTGTCTGGGAGCTCTCCATTGTTTTCTTTGGGAAGTGTGTCTGTATCTCCATCGTGAGGTTGCAGACGTGACAAAATACACTCCTGGAAATGGAAAAAAGAACACATTGACACCGGTGTGTCAGACCCACCATACTTGCTCCGGACACTGCGAGAGGGCTGTACAAGCAATGATCACACACACGGCACAGCGGACACACCAGGAACCGCGGTGTTGGCTGTCGAATGGCGCTAGCTGCGCAGCATTTGTGCACCGCCGCCGTCAGTGTCAGCCAGTTTGCCGTGGCATACGGAGCTCCATCACAGTCTTTAACACTGGTAGCATGCCGCGACAGCGTGGACGTGAACCGTATGTGCAGTTGACGGACTTTGAGCGAGGGCGTATAGTGGGCATGCGGGAGGCCAGGTGGACGTACCGCCGAATTGCTCAACACGTGGGGCGTGAGGTCTCCACAGTACATCGATGTTGTCGCCAGTGGTCGGCGGAAGGTGCACGTGCCCGTCGACCTGGGACCGGACCACAGCGACTCACGGATGCACGCCAAGACCGTAGGATCCTACGCAGTGCCGTAGGGGACCGCACCGCCACTTCCCAGCAAATTAGGGACACTGTTGCTCCTGGGGTATCGGCGAGGACCATTCGCAACCGTCTCCATGAAGCTGGGCTACGGTCCCGCACACCGTTAGGCCGTCTTCCGCTCACGCCCCAACATCGTGCAGCCCACCTCCAGTGGTGTCGCGACAGGCGTGAATGGAGGGACGAATGGAGACGTGTCGTCTTCAGCGATGAGAGTCGCTTCTGCCTTGGTGCCAATGATGGTCGTATGCGTGTTTGGCGCCGTGCAGGTGAGCGCCACAATCAGGACTGCATACGACCGAGGCACACAGGGCCAACACCCGGCATCATGGTGTGGGGAGCGATCTCCTACACTGGCCGTACACCACTGGTGATCGTCGAGGGGACACTGAATAGTGCACGGTACATCCAAACCGTCATCGAACCCATCGTTCTACCATTCCTAGACCGGCAAGGGAACTTGCTGTTCCAACAGGACAATGCACGTCCGCATGTATCCCGTGCCACCCAACGTGCTCTAGAAGGTGTAAGTCAACTACCCTGGCCAGCAAGATCTCCGGATCTGTCCCCCATTGAGCATGTTTGGGACTGGATGAAGCGTCGTCTCACGCGGTCTGCACGTCCAGTACGAACGCTGGTCCAACTGAGGCGCCAGGTGGAAATGGCATGGCAAGCCGTTCCACAGGACTACATCCAGCATCTCTACGATCGTCTCCATGGGAGAATAGCAGCCTGCATTGCTGGGAAAGGTGGATATACACTGTACTAGTGCCGACATTGTGCATGCTCTGTTGCCTGTGTCTATGTGCCTGTGGGTCTGTCAGTGTGATCATGTGATGTATCTGACCCCAGGAATGTGTCAATAAAGTTTCCCCTTCCTGGGACAATGAATTCACGGTGTTCTTATTTCAATTTCCAGGAGTGTATTTTGATCAACATACATGTGTGAAAGGCTTTTTGCAGTTATGAAACTAAATAAGCCCTCAATTACATGGCAACCTTAGTGCGAAAATCTGAAATTTTCTGTCTGTCCTTGGATCGATAGTTTGTACCAGATAAAAATTATGTTTAAAGAATTCCGAAAACAAAACAAAATACATTTTGTTCGTGACCTAAGTTGTTGAGAATTATGAAATATAAAGTCAGGTTGTATGCAGTGCAACTGCATTGCCATTTAAATGCGACACGTTTACAGTTTCCCCCATTTTCTCTCTGTTCAAACTCGGGTAGCGTGCTGTAGCAGTGAAAGAAGAGTGCAGCCAGGTGAGAGAGCTAAGACACTCATGCCAAAGCGTCACTTGCATGCCAAATCCTTGGCTGTCCCTGCTTTAGAACTGTCAAATTGTGAGCATGTTGGTATTACTACATCTCACATGCTCTTCTAAATAGTCAGATATTTTCTGTGGGATTGAGATCAGGTGGTTTAGCAGGAGTAGTCAAGGTGCCAGTGTGTTTATCAAACAAGGAATGTGTGCATTGTGAATGTGCATGTTGTAATCTTGATAGAAAGGTGTGTCCATAGCTTACACAGGATGTAGAAGAAACAAGGAGTTATTGGGTGTCAGTGCACTTGACACTTTACACCATTTGAACATAGGCAAAAATCACAACTTGTGGAACCACACTACACACCTGCAGTTGGCTACTGTTAAATTTATTTGTTGTATGGTCTGCCGAAGACATGCAGCTGCGAGCAATGGTCTTTTGCTAGATAACAGACTTAAGATGTCCGTTAATTGCAGTTCCCTGTACTATGTCGGTTCAGAAACTTGTTGAGATCTTCATAATTCAGTGACAGCATTGACTAGGTGTAACACTTGCGACCATTTCCTGTCTTTTAGGATCCTATTATGACAACTGTGTTACACTCTGTGAATGGTACACCATTCCGTGTGAATGTGTTGAACAGTCCCCATTGATACCCTAAAAAACAAGGCAGTTTCATTCATAATGTGGTCATGGGTGATCACAAGATATCCTCATTGTGAAACTGCCGTGTCAACCCAAGCTAATGCATCGATTCCATGTAATTGACTGACACTTCACTAACATGGCAGTTAGTGGTAGATGGTCACATGATTGCCTGGTGCTAGTTCTGCATCATCTGCAGCACTTCAAAGCAATCAGTGTGCTGTTTCAAGCGGGTGACTGTTTTGTATGGTGAGCTTACAACAGGTGCGGAAAACTGTGTGTTCTTCAAAGGAAATCTAGGCAAAAGGATCAAGAAAAATATAACTCATCTTGGAACTGAATTCCACACAAAATAGAACTGTATTAAACTCTCAGTCAACTTCATTCCTCATCTGATCAGATTTATTCCAAAGTGTGTAGTGGTGAAGGAAGGGTGCAGCCAGGTGAAAGAGCTATGACACTCACGGCTAAGCATTGCTTGCATGCCAAATCCTTAGCTGTCCCTACCTTAGAGCTATCAAATTCTGGGCCTGTGCAAGTAGTTGAGGTGTCTTGCTTAGGCACATTCGAGATAACTGTAAGAGAAGTCAATGATGCACTGGTATGTAGCGAGTATGAGCACGACATGGCAGCAGTCTAGTGATTAGCATTTGAGTTCCTTAACCGGTGGATGGCTGGATAAAGTGTTCCTGAAAATGCATACATGTCATGGTTTGTGAAATCAATATCTACAACTGAGTAAAGTATTCGGAACTGCTTTGCACCTGGATACTTCGACCTGCGGACACAGATAGCAGCTCTATACGGCAATTAACTGGCATAATGGTGAGACATTGCTAATGTAGCAAGAACAAATTATGTATGTGTGAATTTTTTAAAAATTACAAAATTGACATTTTTAATGCAAAAATGGAGGTGACTCCAGATACTTTGACTGCTGCGGATGATGTATGTCATAAAGATTCAATTTATAATACAATTCGCAAAATGTCAGTTAAAAGTTGTGTTCGTACACTGGGATAGTCTTCTTCAAGAAGCGGACCTTACTGATACAGAATCATAAACAGTGACTTCTGCAGATACAATGGCGATTGGAGAAAAACTTTGTCGGTCTACTATTGACATGTTAGCACAAAACATACTTAGTACTGATCAGAACCTCATTCTTTCTGAGGAAGTAGATGAAGGGGTTCCATTCCACAAAGTTTAAGGTTTCTCTGATAAGGAGGATAATGAGCTGGCTGTAAAGAAGGCAAAAGCCGGATATATTCTGCTGGAAACACAAATAAAAGTATGAAGTTGACAAAAGAACATGCAACCTTGCAAGTACAGACTCTACAAGGTTCATGCAAATAGATGTGATTTTTCATTCTTTTAGTTTTCAAATGTCATATATGTGAAATAACATGACAAGGCTTAAAAAAAAAATTATGCATTAAAAAAAAGTTGTGTGGGGATATATCGTGAGCCACCAGTTACGGCACTTGAATGCTAACCACTTGACTACTGCCATTTCGGGCTCAGTAGCAACGTGCCAGTACATATGCAACACGTATAACTTCTCTTGCAATTTTCTCAAAACTGTCTAAGTAGTATGCCTTACTACTTACACATTATGGTGTCCTGATGGACTACTAAAACTGTACATAGTTTGAAGTGATCCAAACGTCATGGCGTCCCCTTGTAAGAGACAGCTACTTTTTGCTTTCAAAAGTCCAAACAAATATACTTTAATCACTGTCTTGTTCCAATAAATGAATCATAACAAAAGGGAAAATCTGGAAAGTTTGAACAGTTGTAGCAGTTGAAAGATGAAATGAATAAAATCCCCAAAGCAGGTGTCAAAATACAGGAGAACATAAATTTAATTGCTGTGACCCTCCTACAACCAAATCAAGTCTTACATTAAATTTGAATTTAAACCAATTAACATTACGTGTTAAATAAACTAAGATCTTTTTACCACATTTTTAAATGCAGAATTGAAGTTTGGAATCTAAAAATTAATAGCTAAAAAAATTTGTCTGGGGAACTTCAGAGTACAAATAGGAAAGAAGAAACTATTCTGCAAAATCCTTTGATACTATTTCATGCGCAAAAGAATAAATAATAAATGAGCTAGACTCATGCCAAACTAAATTAGAAATTAATGTCTACATGCTCCAGAAAATGTCCCCAGAAACAAAAGACTTGGGGGATCCCCAAACCCAGAATTCACAAATTTCAAATAGATCACTGGGTGCAGATGCTGAGTCTGATAGGCACAACAAAAAGACTGTCACAAATAAAGCTTTCAGTCAGTAAGGCCTTAGTCAAAAATAGACCACACACACACACACACACACACACACACACACACACACACACACACACACACACACACACAAACTGCAGTCTCAGGCAACTGAAGCCACACTGCAAGCAGTAGCACCAGTGCATGATGGGAGTGGTGACTGGTGACTGGTTGGGGGTAAGGGGAAGGCTGGGACGGGGAGGAGGAGGAATAGTAGGGTAGGGGTGGCGGACAGTGAAGTGCTGCTGGGGAGAGCACAGGAATGATGTGGAGAGAGGGTAGGGCAGCTGTGTGCAGTCAGGAGATCAGACGGAGGGCAGGATAGTGGTGGTGGTGGTGGTGGTGGTGGTGGTGGTGGGGGGGGGGGGGTTGATGGAAAAGGAGAGAAGTAAAAAGACTGGGTGCAATGGTGGGATGAGGGCTGAGTAGTGCTGGAATGGGATCAAGGAAGGGGCTGGATTGGTGAGGACAATGACAAATGAAGGTTCAGGCCTGGAAGGGTTACGAGAATGTAGGATATATTGCAGGGAAAGTTCCCAACTGCCCAATTCAGAAAAGGTGGTGGTGGTGGTGGTGGTGGTGGTGGGAAGGATCCATATAGCACAGGCTGTGGAGCAGTCATTTAAATTAAGGATGTCTTGTTTGACAGCGTGCTCAGCAACAGGATGGTCCACTTGTTTCTTGGCCACAGTTTGTCAGTGGTCATTCATGCGGACAGACAACTTGCCGGTTGTCAAGCCCACATAGAATGCAGGACAGTGGTTGCAGCTTAGCTTGTAAATCACATGACTGGTTTCACAGATAGCCCTGCCTTTGATGAGATAAGTGATGCGTGTGACCGGACTGGAGTAGGTGGCGGCGAGAGAATGTATGGGACAAGTCTTGCATCCAGGTCTGTTGCAGGGGTATGAGGTAAGGGGTTGGGAGAAGGGGTTGTGATGGACAAGAGTATATGGTGTAGGTTCAGTGGACGGTGGAATACTACTGTGGGAGGTGTGGGAAGGATAGTGGGCAGGACATTTCTCATTTCAGAACAAGACGAGAAGTGGTCAAAACCCTGGCAGAGAATGTTATTCAGTTGCTCCAGTCGTGGGTAGTACTGAGTTAAGAGAGGAATGCTCCTCTGTGGGTGACCAGTGGGACTTTGGAAGGTTGTGGAAGACTGGAAAGATAAGGCATGGGAGATTTGTTTTTGTACAAAGTTGGGAGGATGATTATGGTCTGTGAAGGTTTCAGTGAGACCCTTGGTATATTTCGAGAGGAACTGCTCATCACTGCAGGTGCCATGACCACGGGTGGCTAGGCTGTATGGAAGGGACTTTTGGTATGGAAGAGGTGGCAGCTGTCAAAGGGAGGTATCGCTGGTGGTTAGTAGGTTTGATATGGATAGAGGCACTGATGTAGCCCTCTTTGAGGTGGAGGTCAACATCTAGGAAGATGGCTTGTTGGGTTGAGTAGGATCAGGTGAAGCAAACAGGGGAGAAGTTGTTATGTTTCTGAAGGAATATGGATAGGATATCCTCACCCTCAATCCAGATCGCAAAGATGTCAGTGAATCTGAACCGGGTCTAATCTCCTGACTGCACATAGCTGCCCTACCTACTCTGCACCTCATACCTGCACTCTCCCCAGCAGAAGTTAACTGTCTGCCACCCTTACCCTACTATCTTTCCCCCTCCCTACCCCAGCCTCCTCCTTACCCCCAACCAATCGCCACTCCCGGCATGCACTGATGCTGCTGCTCGCAGTGTGGCTTCATTTGCCTGTGACTGCAGTCATGTTTGTGAGTTGCGTTTGCATAAGAGTGTGTGAGTGTTTGTCGGGTATTTTTGATGAAGGCCTTACTGGCTGAAATCTTTATTTGTGACAGTCATTTTGTTGTGCCTATCCGTGACTCACAATCTCAGGTATATAGTGAGTATCAGCTTTCCTTGTCATAATATTGTTACATTGCATCCTGGATTTTCCATTGTTTGAAATAGATCACTTGGAAATATCTAGACAGAACAAGAATGAAATTATAAATGTAAGAATCAAGAAGAGAATCAGCACTGGAACAGATCACTATTTATGAAAAAAATTAATTAGCCCCAAAGAAATGTTAAAAAGGAATTCCCAAGCATCAGAAATCTGGGTGGCACAAAGATCCAAGAAAAATACTCTAAATTCTCTCAAACATTGAAGGAAATCATGAAGTTCTTCTTCTTCTTCTTCTTCTTCTTCTTCTTCTTCCTCCTCCTCCTCCTCCTCCTCCTCCCTGTGCGCTCCTGAGGGAGCAGGCATCTGAAGCGTAACAGGTGACTGTGTTATATCCTAGCCAGTAATGCCAACCGAGCCCGCTGCCAAAAGGTTGGCAGCATCAAAGTCCGGACGCCGTCTGCATAAGCAGCGCCAGCGATACAGGAAATCGCCGCAAGTCTGCGCGCGCCACCGCTGGCTTCTGGCTTCTTAAGCGCTGGAATCGCGAGCGCTAGGACAGTTCTGTATTCGCCGCTCAGTTGTATACTCGCCACCGAATTGTGTACTTGCTAGTCAGTCGTGTGTTCATCGCAGCAGAGTTGTTGTTTGTCGTCAGCCGACGCTGACCTAGCCGCTCCGACTCGAACTAGACAGATTTCTGTTGACACGGAGTTCACTACTGTGTTGCTGTATCTTCGTTAATAAAGATAAGTACCGACTTTTATTTAATCAGAGTGTTTGGGTTTTCCTCTTTCTGTTCACTGTTCCAGCGGACCGGTCGGCCCGCTATTAAAAGTGTGGCGGTGACTTCGTAAGCCGTTTCTACAGCGAATTGCTTGTCGCTACGAACACCGCCACAAAAGACTGTACTGTAATGCGTAATTCCCAGCCCTGGGTCGACAGGTAGGGTTTGCACGTACCCCCGGTACAAGCCAGACCCAGGGAGGGGTGATTGCCTGAGTTGTTACCTTCCCAAAATGCCAGTAGGTATCACTGTCAGGTGTTCAGGAGATGTGACTTGAGGTTTGAACAGTCACCTAAGGCAGATGTGCCCCCCTCTGAGGAGGGCCTCAGTTGGAAGGAGTGCACCACTGGAGACACCTGCAATCATGGGGGACTTCCCAGAATGAAATTTTCGCTCTGCAGCGGAGTGTGCACTGATATGAAACTTCCTGGCAGATTAAAACTGTGTGCCGGACCGAGACTCTAACTCGGGACCTTCGCCTTTCGCCGACAAGTGCTCTATCAACTGAGCTACCCAAACACGACTCACGCCCCGTCCTCACAGCTTTAATTCCACCAGTATCTCATCTCCTACCTTCCAAACTTCGCAGAAGCTCTCCTGCATACCTTGCAGAGCACTTGCCCGCGAAATGCAAACGTCCCGAGTTCGAGTCTTGGTCCGGCACACAGTTTTAATCTGCGAGGAAGTTTCATGGGGGACTTTTCTTGCAGTGAGCCAATCATCATCTCCACAGTCTGCGTATGCTAAACATAAACAGAATGAGGTTAGACGGTCAGTCCTTTGGTACGGTAACTCCGTTTATTATTCAAAAAGGCCCTTTGAGTTCCTGCTCTTGTGTACGCAATGGCAATTTACTTTTCGATACTACTTCTGATACTCAGTCACAACAACTCCATGGCTATCCTTTTCGTGTTGAGGCCCATCAAATGCAGACTTCTTCGCATAGAGTTATTTACGATAGGCTGCTTGATGGTCTGACCAAGGCAGAAATCCAAATGTACCTCTATGATCAGGTCATCATTGGAGTCCATCCTACCAGGGGGCTCGCCATCTTTGGTGGGTTCGTGCTAGGCCACCACGGGGCCACAGCCTTTGCTGCCTTTTTTTTCCCCTTAGGTGCTGCTTGTCTATCCACTTGCTATTCTTTTTCCTCTCCCCTGGGGAACATGCTTGGGGTATTGTATTATTGGGAATGTTCTGCATTCTGTCGCTGACATACGAACAGTCTCTCCTTTGTTATTTGTTTTTTGCTCCTTTTTCCTTTCTTTGTTTCCCTTCTCCTCTCACTCCTCCGCGTCAGTGTTGGGGGATCCTCTTTTTTCTTCTTCCTCTCTGTGCCAAGTGACTGGGTTACGCGTAATTCCCAGCCCTGGGTTGACAGATAGGATTCGCATGTATACCCTGGTACAGGTCAGGCCAAGGGAGGGGTGATTGCCTGAGCTGTAACCTTCCCAAATTGCTGAGTGGTTCCTCTGTCAGGTGTTAGGGAGTTGTGACCCGAGGTGTGAACAATCACCTAAGGCGGGTGCACCCACTTGTGGTGGGGGCCGCCAGTTGAAAGGAACACGCCATCGGAGACACTGGCAATCATGGGGATTTCCTCACCACGAATCAATCATCTTCCCACTTAACGTCTACAAAATGCAAACATAATTCAAAGCCCTTTCCCGCTACACCGCAGCTCCTCATGGTCTCACGTACTGAAGATGGTCAGTCATTCGCCACGGTAAATCGGTTTATTATTCAGAAAGGTGTTGATGCAATTGCTGGCCCTGTAAATCCTGCTCTAGTTTATAGAATGGCACTTTGCTTTTGGAGACCACTTCTGATGCTGGAACGCAACCGCTGCTTACTATCTCGCTTCTCCACAGTTACACTTTTCGTGTCGAGGCCCATAGAACTTTGAATTCTTCCCGAGGTGTAATTTACACCAGGCTGCTCAATGGTCTAACCGAGGCCAAAATCCAGCCTTACCTCTCTGATCAAGGTGTCATTGCTGTCCCTTGTGTAATGAAAAAGGTTGATTCCTCCTTAGTGCCCACTCGCACTCTCTTTCTTACTTTTGATAGAGTGGTGCTTCTGTCCAACCTCAAAGCAGGTTATGAAGTTATCACAGTCTGGCCGTACATTCCGATCCTGATGCACTGCTACCACTGTCATTGTTTCAACCACACAAGAACGTCTTGTCGACACCCAGCCAAATGTGTCACCTGTGGTAGGGATGTGCATGAGGGCTATTGTCCACCTCCTTCTCCCTGCTGTATCAACTGCAATGGCGGCTATGCCGCCGCCTCTCGGAATTGTTCCACGTATCTTGATGAGCTGGCTGTTCAAGAGATCTGGGTAAAGTAAAAGGTGCCTTACCCAGTCACTCGCAAGTTACTGGCTAGTCGCAAACCTTGGGTTCTCTCATCTGGTACCTATAGGTCTGTTCTTGTTAGCCCTTGCTCCATGAAGGACATGGCCATGCAGACATGTCACCTAAAATTCAGCTCTGAGGTCATGAAATCGTCCAGTGTCAAGGTAGCATCGCCATCCCCTCATCCAGCTGTGCAATGAGCCATCAAACTCTCACCTAAAGGGGCGTTGCCACCAGCTCCACAACCGGTAGGCCGGAAAGAACAGAAGGAGTACTCCAGTGAAGACTTCCTCCGTCCTTGCAGCCAAACAACACCCGAGTCTTCCTCTAATCGGAAGGGCTCGAAGAAGTCCACTAAAGGCAAACATTCTTCCCCTTCGACAACTTGAAGATCCTCTTTGATGGTGTCACCTTATGGTACCCAAGCCCGGCCGGCCTATGTATCGCCGAAGCACACCTACAACTGTTTTCCAGCATAAGACTCCACAGACTGACCGGACAAGCACACTGATGCTTCTGTGGACCCCATGGAGCAGGATCGTCCTGCTTCTGTGCCCTGTAGTAGTGACTTATACTGGCTGTCACTTGGTGACTGCTGAGTTAACACCCCTGCATCTCTTCCTCATCATGACTGTCCTCCAATTGAACGTTGGTGGCTGCTTCTAGCATCGCAGCATCCCCTTGTACTTTGCCTTCAGGAAACGAAATTGCGCCCTCACAACCGCTTTGAGCTTTCATATTACTTCCTGATACGTTTTGACCTTCCCCATGAGGTCGGCATTCCATCTCATGGGGATGTCGTGCTGCTCATACGGGATGACATCCGTCGCCAACCCATCTCCCTGACCACCCATCCTCAAGCTGTTGCATTTCACCTTTTCCTTCCCCACCTGACTTTTTCCATCTGTACCATGTATGGCCCTCAATCATTCGATGTCACCAGGGCAGACTTCCTTCAGCTTATTGGGTAGCTACTTCCCCTATTTTTGCTACTCAGTGACTTTAATATCAGGGTGTATACGACCCGGGAGATCAAGGAAAAACCCAGGAATTTTTCCATCCAGGAGAAAACTGGGAAAATCCTGGGACTTGTTTAGAATTCTGGGAATTTTTCATTGTTTTAGTTTTCAGTTAAATTTTTGTAATTTTGACAGGTAAGAACCAATACTCTAACAAAGGATATTATTTTATCCCGCTACTGCAGAATGATACTGCAGCAACAAAACATGAACAGAAAAAAAAAAAAAAAAAAAAAAAAAAAACAACTTAAGTTTCAAAGGAAATGCGCCGATTACAACAACAAAACGGTGCTCATACAAGCGTCTGCCAACAGTAAAGTGTGTCAAAGGCTTTAGGAACACTATGCAATGCTTTATAACAACAAATTGCCTTAGATGAGCGTGACGTGACAACTGTTTAAATTAGATTCGTTTGAACAGTTGTGGGCGAGCTCTTGCGCATGCGCAGTTGAGTCGTGTATGAGTAGTACCTTCTCCCACTTCTTGTTATGGAAGTGTGGCTGGGCGCCACTACTTAATATTGCCCTGGTTCGGTAATATCGTAGATCTGGGGCTGATGCGCAGAGCAGTCCGAGTTGTGGTGGGGAGGTGGGTCGTCTCCATGTGACCTGTGTTTACATTAGGTGATTTTGTTGTTTCCTCTTCGTTTATTGCTCTCACATTAAGTGATAACAAAACAGATTTTTGTGGTCGGGAGCTATCAAATAAATTCAAATAATTATGGCAGGCTAAAATATGTTAATAGTTTCAGATTTTATTTCCACGTTTGACAGTCAAGCATTAATCGCCTTACAGAACAATGAAATTATTTTTGCTGGTTTGCTAAAGAGATTTGGCTTTTATTAATGCTTTCTACTGAGGCAGTCAGTTTATTGGAAACGAAGTGCTTAATTTCACACTGTTGGCTAGTTTCAACTGTTCACTGTGTTTCAAGTGCACGTATGGCATTAAGCTATAATAAAGAACCAAACATGAGTACTGGTCCTCCAAGAAAATTTACATACGGATGTGCATGTTAAGCCGAATTATGCACTTTAGTATGGTTAGCGAAATCCCGACGCTCTTGAAGTATCCTTTGATGTCTTGTTTCTTTTATGACATAATGTAAGATCTTTTAATGTTTCACACGTATGAAGATATGGGTTTCCTGCGTCATCGTAGCTGCACAAGAGCGGTGACGTCAATTATCTGGCGTTTTCTTGTAACTGCTGAAACAAACCTATTTCTAACAGGTCGCGGGAAAATATTTCGAATGGTGGTTGGAAAAGCGTTACATTCAAAGCAGATTTCCTTTTACACAAGATGAATTATGTGCGAGAATGTACGATGAATTTCTTAAATCACAAAGCGTTTGACTCTCATTTAAAAATCAACTCTTTGAGGACGACCATTTAGAAGAATTTCGAGCCCAGAAGATGAGACATTTGCGTTAAAAATTTTACTGGCACATTTGTGTGTGTTTCTTAAAGTGCAACACGCGCAACAAATATCAACATTATATGTGGAAGCTTAGCTTCTCTTCCAACTTATTAATCTTTGAGACCAATATTATATGTGAATGCTATGTATATTAATTTAAGCCATTAACTTTTCTTATTTGTGTATTCGCGCTACTTAAGAGTGATCTTGCTATTGGCTGACTACATCACGTGAATGAGCTATGACGCTTACAAAAGCGCATCGCAGTCTCAATTTCAATGCTTCGGAAAGTGACATGCGTTGTTTGGTGGAATTCAAATTGATACCTTCGTAATACGAAAATATGCAGCGTACGTGTTGCTGCACATCAAAGGTCTTTCAATACGTGTTTTTCCCCCTGAGTTTCTTTTTCTAAAGTGCCGGGAAATTCTATGTCGGTATATAAAACCATAAACATTCAAAGAATTGATGACTTTTACAGTGCCAAGGAAGAGTATACTGTCACTTAACACAGAAAAAGCGTATTTTCACCCTGGAGAAAGTGTATTTTTAACCGGGAAATCTGGGAAAAATCCGGGAATTGTTTTTCCTAGTCCACATATACACCCTGAATGTGCATTATACCCTTTGGGGTTCTCCCAAGACCTGTCAGAGAGGTGCCCTCTTGGCTGACCTTCTTAACCAACTTAACCTCTTCTGCCTTAACACTGGCACACCCACTTTCCTTTCCAAGTCCTCGCACGCCTATTCCCATTTGGACCTATCCTTCTGCATTGCCCAGCTTGCCCATAGTCTTGAGTGGTCTGTTCTCTCCGACACCTACTTGAGCGACCATTTCCCATGTGCTCTCCTACCTCGTCCGCATGCATCCCCAAATGGCAGCTTACTAAGACTGACTGGCAGCTTTACTCCTCCCTGGTTACCTTCAAAGAACAAGATTTCCCCAGTTGTGAAGTCCAGGTGGACTGTCTCACCAACTTTGTCCTTACTGCTGCAGAACGTTCCATTCCTCAGACTTCCTCTTTACCACGTTGTGTCCCTGTCCCTTGGTGGACCGAGGCATGCCATGATGCCTTCGCACATGGAAACATGCTCTCCGCATTTTTAACCATCATCCTACAGTGGCAGACTGTATTCATTATAAACAGATGTGTGCAAAGTGTCGTCACATTCTTCGAGATAGCAAACGAGCTAGATGGATTTCATTCACTACTTCTTTTAACAGTGCCACCCCTTCCTCTGTCATGTGGGCCAACCTCCGATGGCTCTCTGGGACCAAGATCCATTCCCTCATTCCTGGCCTCACAGTAGCAGATGATGTTATCGTGGACACTATTGCTATCTCCAACACCTTGGGCCATCATTTTGTGGATGTTTTGAGCTCTTCCCACTATCACCCTGCCTTCCTCCATCGGAAACGAAAGGAGGAGGCTTGGACGATACCCTTCTCTTCTCCGAATTGTGAGAGCTAAAATGTCGCATTTACTGTGAGGGAGCTCGATCATGCTCTCAGTTCATCCCGATCCTCTGCCTTAGGCCCAGATGCCATCCTCATTCAGATGTTGCAGCACCCTTCTCTTGCGCACAAGCGATTTCTGCTTAACACGTACAACCGCATCTGGGCAGAGGGCACATTTCCCGGACACTGGCATGAACGCACTGTCATACCCATACCTAAGCGCAGTAAGGACAAAAACCTTCCTCTAGCTACTGCCTCATCTCTCTTACCAGCTGCGCTTGCAAGGTAGTGGAACGCATGATTCATGCCTGGCTGGTATGGTGGCTTGAATCCCGCAATTTACTAACAAATGCACAGTGTGGATGTAGAGCGCGGCATTCTGCTGTTGACCATCTTGCTACTTTGTCCACCCATATCATGAATGATTTTCTGCAGAAATCCCAGGCTGGCTGTGTTTTTCGATTTGGAGAAGGCCTGTGACACTTGCTTGACAACTGGTATCCTTCGTAGTCTTCACACGTGGTTTCTGTGGCCGCCTGCCCTGTTTCCTTCAGGCATTTTTAAAGGATAGAGTTTTCACGGTGCGTGGGTGTTCTGCCTTGTCGGACACCTTTATTCAGGAAAACGATGTGCCTCAGTGTTCATCCTGAGTGTCGTCCTCTTTGCTATCGCCATTGACCCTCTCATGGCCTGATTCCCAACGAGCATCTGTGTCTCCCTTTTTTGTTGACGATTTTGCCATTAATTGCAGTTCTCCATGGACCCATCTCACTGAGTGGCGTCTTGATCTTGTTTACTCCTGGAGCATTGACAGTGGCTTTTGCCTTTCCCCTGACAAAACCTTCTATTTGAATTTCTGGTGCCACAAATGGTTCTCCTAACATCTTTACATCTTGGGCCTGTTGAACTTCTGTTCGTTGAAACTACAAAATTCCTGGGGCTCATGCTAGATAGGAAACACTCTTGGTCCTCCCATGTCTCTTACCTGGCAGCCCGCTGTACGCGGTTCCTCAGTGTCCTATGTGTCCTCAATGGCACTTCAAGGAGTGCCAATCGAACCACCCTCCTCCGTTTGTACCGGTTCCTTGTCTGTTCAAAACTCGACTATGGGTGCTTTGTTTATGTGTCTGCATGCCCATCGCTCTTCTGCCGTCTCAACGCTATCCACCATTGTGGCATCTGTTTGGCGAAGGGCGCCTTTTACATTAGTCCAGTTGAGAGTCTGTATGCTGTAGCTGCTGAACTATTACTGTCCTACTGCCGTGACTTTCTGCTCAGCAGGTATGCATGCCGTTTGTCTGCCATGTGTGGCCAACCATCCTATACCGTCTCCTTTGATGATTCCTTTGATCGTCAGTGTGGGGCTCATCCTTCTTCTGTTACCTCTTGGAGTCCTCTTTTGGCACTTGCTACAGCAGCTTAACTTCGCCCTACCTGCACCTTTCCTGGTGGGTGTGAACCCTTCATTACCTTGGCTTCGTGAAGCAGCCCATGTTAACCTTGGCCTTCATTCGCTTCCTAAGGACACTACTCCAGCGTCGGTCTATCACCTTCAATTTCACAACCTTTGCATGGAACTACGTGATAGTACCTTTGTATACACTGATGGGTCTCGGACTGACTGTGGGGTTGGGTGTTGCTTTATCATTGGCATCCGTGTCTTTAGATATCAGCTTCCGGCACACTCCTCTGTATTTACAGTCGAGCTCTTCACCTTATATCAGGCCACACAGTACATCCAGCGACACAGTCTTTTCAATTGTGTCCTCTGCTCAGACTCATTCAGTGCCCTTCACAGTCCACATGCAGCGGGTCCAGGAAAACTGTCATCTGGTGGAGCTAGTGTGATGTTTCTGTGGGTTCCTGGTCTTGTCGGTCTGCTATGAAACGAGGCTGCTGCCAAAGCTGCGGTCCTAGTACCTCAGCCCACGAGTACGTATATTCCCTCAGGGGCAACTAAAAGGAGTCTCTCGTGATGGTCCCCTGTAGGGTTTGACCACCATTTTTCAAAATTTTCCCGAAGTGTGAGCCAATTGGGGAACAGTGCCTTACATGGTGCATCGTGTCCATGGTGCATTGAGATCCTTAGCCCACTTTCTCGTCGTCGCATTTCAGTCCCGCCCATTCTCCATCTCTTAGGTGAGGACACCTTCCTGGGTGCATTTTCCACCATGCACTAAGCAGTGTTGCTTTCTGCGTCAACGATGACCGTAGACTTCTTTGCACCTGATATCCAGCATGGTTAGCCAGTCCATTGTGGTGGGGGCTCCATGTACCGTGTTGGTTGTAGCCCCCTGACCACACAGGGATCACTCTGCTGATGCCTGCGCCCTTAACTCCCCACGTATGCCAAGGGGTAGATGCCCATCCCCCTGGGGCATCAGGACTCCCAGCAATGGCCATCCTACCAGGTGGCCTTTGCTTGTGGCGGCCATGGGGAGGGCCCCTGGTCGGAGTGGGTGGCATCAGGGCAGATGACACATGATGAAGTGTAGTCCATCATCTATTGCTGGTGGTGAAACACCAGCAGTCTCTAAGCATTCAGGAGCTCAATTCAACGCACGGAAGTATGACCCCAAATCGTTCCCCTCCCTGGCCACACCATGGGAGGAATGTTAGGCTAAGGATGGCAGTGGATCTTATTCGCACCTGTACCTTGTATGTTCAAGAGCTGATGGGGAATCCTTCATGACGATGCAGCTTCATTTTTTTGCTTAGCATTTAGAGGACAAAGTTTGGGGAGGTGGAGGGCCTGTCCAAAATGAGATCTGGGTCAGTCTTGATCAAAACAGCATCCTCTGCCCAGTCATGGGAGTTACTCACTTGTGACAAGCTGGGGGATGTTTCTGTAACCATCATGCCCCATAAGAGCTTAAATATGGTCCAGGGTATCATATTTCATGGGGACCTTCTTTTGCAGTCTGACAATGAGCTGCGTGCCAATTTAGAGCAGCGAACTGTACCTTTCATCTGGTGTGTCCGCCGGGATCCAAGGGATAATCAGGTTGCCACTGGCACCCACACCACTGCTACCTACAAGCTCTCCGTCTGAGGATGGGGTGGAGATTCTGGCATCCACTGAGGACTTAGCATCCACTGAGGACCTAGATGTTGCCAGACCCTCAGACGCAATTGATGTAGACTGCTCAGGCAATAAATCGGTGGCAGTAGGTGACTCTGAGGCGTAAACTGTACTGTCTCTCAGTTCGACCTCTGCCTCTTAAATACTGAGGCCACCACAAATTTCATGATTCATAGTAGTTACTCGGCCACTGATTTATCAATTTGCAGCCCAGGACTTCCCCCATCTATCCACTGGAGAGCACTTGATGACCTGTGTGGTAGTGACCACTTCCCCATCTTCCTGTCACTGCCCTAACATCAGGCCCATGGACGCCTTCCCAGATGGGCTTTAAACAAGGCGGACTGGGAAACTTTCACCTTTGCTGTCATCATTGAATCTCCCCCACATGGTAACATCGATGTGATTGTTGAGAAGGTCACTATAACAATTGTTTCTGCAGTAGAAGACACGATCCCTCGCTCTTTAGGGTGCCCCCGGCGTAAGGCAGTCCCTTTGTGGTCACCGGAAGTCACTGAAGCAATTAAGGACCATTGGCGAGCTCTACAGCGGCACAAGTGGCACCCTTCAATGGAGCAACTCATAGCCTTTAAACGGCTCCATGACCGTGTTCGCCAACTTATCAAATGACGGAAGCAGGAGTGTTGGCAGAGATACGTCTGACCATTGGATGCCAGACGTCACCTTCCAAAGTCTGGGTAAAGATCAAACATCTTTTCGGGTACCAGATGCCAACAGGTGTTCCCGGTGTTACCATAAATGGCGTGTTATCTACCGATGCAAACGCAATTGCCGAGCACTTTGCTTGAGCCTGTGCATCGGAGAATTACCCCCCACTCTCAAGCGGTGACTGGAAGGGAAAGTAACATCCCATTTACAGAGTGGGAGCTCCTCAGTGCCCTTACACATTGCCCCAACGCAGCTCCTGGGCCTGATCGGATCCACAGCCAGATGATTAAACATCTCTCATCTGACTGCAAGCGACATGTCCTCGTCATCTTCTACCTAATCTGGTGTGATGGTGTCTTTCCATCACAATGGCAGGAGAGCACCATCATTCCGGTGCTCAAACCAGGTAAGAACTCGCTTGATGTGGATAGCTATCGGCTCATCATCCTCACCAATGTTATTTGTAAGCTGCTGGAACGTATGGTATCTTGGCAGTTGAGTCGGGTCCTGGAGTCACGTGCCCTACTGGCTCCATGTCAGCGTGGCTTCCGCCAGGATCGCTCTGCCACTGATAATCTTGTGTCCCTCGAGTCTGCTATCCGAACGGCCTTTTCCAGACGCCACCACGTGGTTGCCGTCTTTTTTGACTTACATAAAGCATACGACATAAACTGGCGACATCATATCCTTGCCACATTGTATGAGTGGGGACTCCAGGTCCCGCTCCCCATTTTTATCCAAAACTTCCTGTCGCTCCGCACTTTCAGTGTCCAAGTTGGTGCCTCCCATAGTTCCATCCATATCCAGGAGAATGGAGTTCCGCAAGGCTCTGTATTGAGTGTGTCTATTTTTAGTGGCCATTAACAGTCTAGCAGCAGCTGCAGGCCCTCTGTCTCACCTTCTCTGTATGCAGACGACTTCTGTATTTCGTACTGCTGCTCCAGTACTGGTGTTGCTGAGTGTCGCCTACTGGGAGCCATCCACAAGGTGCAATCATGGGCTCTAGCCCATGGCTTCCAGTTTTCTGCCATGAAGACGTGTGTCATGCATTTCTGTCAGTGTCGTACCGTTCATCCGGAACCAGCACTTTACCTTAATGACGGTCCACTCACTGCAGTGGAGACATATTGATTCTTAGGTCTGGTTTTTGACGCTCGTTTGACTTGGCTTCCTCATCTTTGTCAGCTGAAACGGAAGTGTTGGCTGCACCTCAGTGCCCTCGACTGCCTGAGCAACACCAACTGGGGTGCAGATCGCTATACACTGCTGCAGCTGTACAGAGCCCTTGTTCAATCCCGCCTTGACCATGGGAGTGTGATTTATGGTTCGGCAGTGCACTCGGTATTGTGTTTGCTCGACCCATTGCACCATTGTGGAGTTCATCTAGCGACAGGAGCTTTTAGGACGATTGATTGATTTTAACAGGGAAGCTAAAACAGCTTAGGTCTGACCCACCACTGCGCGCACCGAAACTAGGTTTATTGTGCGGTATCGCTCCCTGTGTATCTAGTAAAGCCAACCAGTGTCCTTAAATAGTGCAAGGAGTCCCTCTACCAGTGTTTTGTAAGACACAATTTCTTCAGGTCTAGTTGTCCCGAAGATTCTGTATGTTTTACTCTCCAGTGCCATGCATTTGAAGATTAGGTGTGATGCAGTTTCTTCAGGCTTATCACAGATCCTACATTTAGAGTCCTCTTCCGTTATACCCATTATGTTTAGGTGTTTTTTGAAATTCCCATGGCCGGTCATCAGTCAGTCATGAGTTTGATCTCTTTCCTCTTCAATCCCAGGATTACAGAGCTTCTTTTAAAACATGGCTTGGGCATCAGTACCTTACCATGTTTTTGTTCGTGGACCTTGTTCCAATATCCTACATGCTATTTCCTAAGCCAGTTCTGTAGTTTTAATTTGATCATAGCCTTGGTGATTGTCAGGACAGGTTCCGGTCCAGTAAATGGAGTTGTTGCCCCCATCCTAGCCAATCTGTCGGCTTGTTAATTGCCACAGATCTCTGAGTGGCCAGGGACCCACACTAGGTTTACCCTATTGCTTCCCCCTAGCTCCACCAGAGTCCTGTGACAATCTGCAACAATCTTAGATCTTGTTGCAGGAGCTGCCAATGATTTCAGGGGTGCCTGACTGAATAGATGTAGATGCTACGGCCATTGTAGCACCAACGCATGTTCTCCTCCACACATGCCCTGACTGCAGTAATTTCAGCTTGGAATACAGAGGCCAGTTTCCCTAGAGAGATGATGCTCTCCAGTCTTGGCTGAACCCCGTACACTGATCCCCAAACGCCTTGGTCTGTTTTTGACCCATTGGTGAACCAAATGATGTCTGCATATGGTGTCGAACTGTTTTTTTCCCACTGCTCCCTACCTCCCATTGTCACGTTGTAAGGCTTGTCGAAGCAGTTGGAAGTTGTTATATAGTCGGCAGGCATTTGCCCAGCCATTCCTATATTTACCTCACTTACTATGTTAGTGTGTGATTCTGGATACCCGAATGAGACCCAGTTTTTGCCAGTTTTAAAACTCTGTGCCCCAGCTGCTGCCTCCATCTTGACCCAAAGGTGAAGTGGAGGCACAGCCAGCATGGCTTCCATTCCAGTGGTTAGTGTGCTGCTAATTCCAGCCTTTATGGCTAAGCAGGCCAATCTCTGCACCTTAGCAGCAACCCGCTGTTCTACTTTCTTCCACCACACTACAACCCCTCAGGAAATCCTATGTCTAACCACTGTAGTGTATATCCAGTGCATACCCCTGGGGCTTAGGCCCCAGTTCTTGCCACAAGGCCTCCTAGTACTTGCTATAGTACTTTTTGCCTTGGAGTAGATGCTCTTAATGTAAGGGATCCAAGTCAGCTTCTCATCCAAGGTTACCCCTAGATATTTCACTATCCCTGAGCTGTGTGTAGCTCATGTTCCCACCATCATGTATTTTACACCTTGTTTTTAACATACTTCCACCTCACTACTTTAATTTAAATTACTGGTGTCACTGAATTGCTGCTTTGCCTGACCGTGACTGGCACTAGCGGCGCGTGTAGATATATCCCCTCTCGTAGTATCTTTGCTCGACTGCTATTACTTCCCAGTCGTCGTCTGTCGTAAGCGAGATCGGGTTGTGAGTTCGGGCTGCCAGTCAGTTGGAACGCATCCGGAGCGCAGTGCGGACCTGCCAGTCAGGGAGTTCTAATGCGGCACTAGTGCAGTCAGGTTGGAGCTGTGAGGTCTGTGTCGACATGGCTCACCCAACCATTGCCGCCACGCATCACTTGAACTGGGCCGCGCGCGCGCGCGCGCGCATCGACTCCCAATTTGTCATCGTTCAGGTTTTCGTGCAAGTGTTTGCCAGGTTGTGTGTGTAGTTTGTGTGGTTTTGATTGGCAAGTTATTTTAAATGTCATCGGCGTATTGGCTCTGAGAGGTCGGTCGTCTCATCGGGCGACGTGTAACTGGTTCTCTGAGCACTCCTGGGCCCCTTCAATTACCATCTTGTGGAACTTGGCTCGGTCTCTTCCCAGGGCAGGGATGTTGGGTAGCCAGTGGGCGTGTTTCCTTTGCATGGTTGGATCCTAGCCAGTATTTCCTCCATCAGGTGTCTGGAAGTGAGTGGGAGATGTACCAGCAGTGCAGTCGCGACGGAGCAGCAGTCACGGGTGGACCAGCAGGCAGTCGGTCAGTTGCTGTGGACCAGAGAACTTATCTCCATGCAGTGCAGTCGGCGGGGTCCGCTGGCAGTCCCTGGGCAAGTGTCGAAGAGTGTGTAGAGCCTTCCGATCGCTATGCACTTCATGGTTCACCGAACCAGGACATCAAAGTTGAATAGTGGTTTCAAGTACCAAAGTTGAATAGTGGTTTCAAGTACCCAAGCCACATCCATTCACGTTGTGTGGTTTTTTTCAATGTTTGGGAAGTTTTCCTGTGAGCAACACAGAGTGTTTGTGTTGCTGATATGTAGCCGCCATGCGGTGGAATTAACTATATTGGTTGCCTACAATTCAAGTGCACCAGTGGAATTTTCTGCCTTGTGGCCATTAGTGTTCCGGTTACCTGCTCTAGCTACTAGCGTAATTTCAGGCAGTGTCCTTTCCTCACTTGTTGTCACTGTCCAACATGGTGTGTAGTTTTCACAGCTTAATACATATACATATTTGATTGTGGATAATCATGACCGTAACATTTTGTGTTTGAATTCTCATTTACTGATTGGTGGCAAGCAAGTCGTTTGTCGGTCTGTCCATGGCTGTCCCTTGGTTGGGTTCCTACGGATCAAGTGTAGTTGGGCCCACCACCTGTCTCACCTAAGTGAACGAGGGCAGACCGAACCCCTGGAGTCTTCTGAGTGCTGTTGTCCTTACTGTCTTTAGTGGTCTGTTTATAATCTATCATAGCCAATGGAAAAAAAATTAAATAAATAAATGAAAAAAAAAAAATAATTTCTTGGTTTTACTGTGTTTTATGTAAGTTAGTTTTGAATTCCGGCAGGTGGATATTTGCTGAAAGGTTATTGCCGTTGCGTTGTCTTTTCTTTTAGTCCGGTTTCAGCCACTTAAAACTTAAGGCTTATGGTTGTATTTTTTTAAAATTGTGGAAAATTAATTGTGGGCCTTCAGCCTTGGAACCTTATTCTTAAAATTACATTTCAAGCTTAAACATTGCAGCTTGGAACCTTATTTTTAAAATTACCCTGTAAGCAAAAAATTGCGGCCTTCTGCCTCTGAAAGGTTATGCTAATTTATTTTAAAATCACCAAAATTTTATTGTGGGCCTTCGGCCATTTGTATTGCAGCTTGTTTATGTTTGTCTATCCACTTTTGCGTCGAGGCTTTCAGCTTAGATGTAATAAAAATATATTTTAATTATTTTATTTGCTATTTTAACTGCATTTTTATCTTGTTGATTTTTAAAATTTCTTGTTTTGACGCCTTCACCCGTGAAAGAATTACATTTTGGATACTCGTAGTTGTAAAAGTTTGACTATGTGCCGCATTGGTTGTAAATGTGTTATTAAATTGCAATAAATCACAATTTTAAGCTGAAACTGACCTCAAACTTATTTGGCCCTTTCCACAGTCCTAATCACCTGTTCTGCCCAGCGGGTGTTTCAATCCCCCTTCACAGGTAGAGTTCCATCGAAGAGCTTTAGATTCCAACTTGCGTGTTGAATATGTCTCTTTGTAAATGGCAGCACAACAGTCTTCTTAGGATTAACTCTCAGATTCTGTTTAATGCACCATTTTTGCACAATGCCCAATCCCCCTTGTGCTATATTCCTGACTGTGTCAGTGAATTTACCAAGTATTACTATGACAAGGTCATCTGCGTATCCTTGGCAGAAGCATTGTCTAGAACTTAGTTCCTCAATAAGTTCGTTTACCACTAGATTCCACAATAGAAGAGACAAAACTCCTCCTTGTGGGCAGCCTCTAGTGGTCTTAATTACCATCTTTTCATTCATCATGGTAGCCTCTACCTTCCTTCCACTAGGCATGGCCCTGGTCCCCAGGTCAAGCACCTCTGCAGCCCTTACCATGGAGTCAAAGGTCGTGTTACTGAAGGCCTCCTCGGTATGATGCAGAGGGCTATTTCTTGGAAATGAAGTGCTTTTTCCACCTTCCCAACGAGTTGGTGGAGAGTTGTCTCACACAATTTACCTGGTTGGTATGCATGCTAGTTCGGGTGTAGAGGGACCCTACTTAGCCTCCTCTCCCCAACATATACATTAACCCGTTTTTCCAATGTTTTGAGAATGGAGGAGGACAGACTGGTCTCATATCCTTGGCATTGGTATGATCAATTCTCCCTGGCTTTGGAATGAAGACAACCTTCACTGCCCTCCAAGCATTGTGAATGATTCCTACTGCTAGGCTAACCATGAATAGCCTACATAGGACTCTTATGAGCTTTCCTCCTGCCTGTTGCAGGAGAGCTGGAAAAATTCCATCTGGGCCAGGTGACTTGAACAGTTGGAATGTTCCCACCGCCCACTGGATTTTGTTGAAGTTCACACACTCCTTGGCTAATTCCCAGTCCTCTCTTTGAGTGCCTGAGAACCGTTGTCTCTGTGGGGTCACATACTGGTCTGTGTTGTCCGGCAGAGCATATAGAGGAAAGTGAGTTTTGAAGAGCAATTCCAGCATCTCATGTGCTGTCTTTGTATATTCCCTATCCTCCTTCCTCAGCGTACCTCCTGCATTGGTTGGTACTCTAGTGAGAATCTTGTGATGTCTGGCTTGTGCAGCCGTGCCCTCCACTTCCTCATAGAATGCCTTCCAGGATGCCTTCCTTGCTTGTCTGATTGCAAGATTGTAATTGACAAGGGCTTCATGATATTTAGCCGATTGCCCTTTACGTCTCGCAACATTAAACAGTCTCCATACCTGTTTTCTTTGCATTTCCAGTTTATTTGTGCACTTCCTGGTGATTGTGCATTTGTCCTGATAAGAGATCACTATGGCCGAGGTAACAGCCTCTGCTACTTCCTCAAATTCTACTGGATTCCTTGTCGAAGTTTTAATTCTTGATAAGCCTAAGTCAAGGTTCCTCCTATATGTCTCCCAGTCTGTTTTCCTGGGATTTCTGTAGGTCACGGTCTGTCTGATTCCCATTTCAACCTTGAGTTTGATGTACATGTGGTCTGATGAGGATGGCTCCAACACCACATGCCATTGTTTGACATAGCTACCCATTGTCATGGAACCAATGGGTATGTTAATTACTTATTCCCTTATGCTATTCCTGAATGTATGTTCATTGCCCCTATTCAGGAACTCTTAAATTGTTAGGTAAAAGAAATTAAAGAAAGTACTCATCTCTACTGTTGGTGTCCTTGCTGCCCCACACTAGGTTGTGGGCATTGCTGTCACATCCCAACAGCAGTTGATCACCTTGCCGATGGCAAGTCTCTACCAGTCTCCTCACCTCCAAGGGAGGAGGAGACCTGTCTTCGTAAGGTGAAGCCAAAATAATTTCCCTCATGATACCTTCCTCACATTGCTGCATTTTAATGGCCATTAAGTTCCTAGAGCAGAAATCCATCATTGGCATGAAAGAAATGCCATTTCTTACATATATGCATGTTCTGGAGTTTCTTACCCCTTTGTATAAATAGGGTCCTTGTATCAGGGCCACGTCCACTTTCTGTCTCCCCAGGCAGCTGCTCAGGGCAGCAGAGGCCCCCTTATTGTGCTGCAGATTAATCTGCAGCACCTCCAGGCTCCATCTAGCTGCCATCTTTGAGGTCTTTGAGAACCCTGACGGTGACCTGCGAGAACCCTAAAAACAGTTTCAGGCCCTGCTCCCGCATCGCTTTCAGGAACTTCTCACCGACCTCCACCTCCAGGGTTCGTCCTTCCGGAACAACCTTCTGGTTACTCACTCTCCAGTCTTCTGTTGGGACTTTTTGGTTCTGGGCCCCTATTTTCCCAAACAAGGTCTTGGGAGAGACTTCCTTAAGTATCTTAGCTACCCATAATGATATCATTGCAGTCTTAAGAGGCTCCGCTGCTGTCTTAATCAGCAGCTTCACATCTTCTCAGGGGGATATCATGGGCACCTTGTCCTTGAGCCATTCTACCGTGTGCACCCCCTCACAGACAAAAATGAGTGCAACACGATCTACACTCATGCTCATAAATTAAGGGTAATGCCGATACAAGGTGAAACAATGCTCTGGTGGGCGGTTTGTGGGTTTAAATCACCTCGCGTATGACCATGCGGTGCATTTGACCTGCGGTCGTCACACAGTGGCACTGGCAGCAGTCCCCATACACAGAGGTGTGTTGGTTCGTGTCAGAGTATGGTGCAGCAAGTAAGTGTGCAGACGTTTTCAGACAGCCTAATGGTGACTGTGTGTTAAAAATGGCTCAAAGGACACACATTGATGACGTTATGAGGGATAGAATACTAGGGCGACTGGAGGTTGGTCAAACACAGCAGGTCGTAGCACGGGCCCTACGTGTGCCACAAAGTGTGATCTCAAGGTTATGGCAACAATTCCAGCAGACAGGAAACGTGTCCAGGTGCTACAGTATGGGACGTCCACAGTGTACAACACCACAAGAAGACCGATATCTCACCATCAGTGCCCGCAGCCGGGCACGGAGTACTGCAGGTAGCCTTGCTCGGGACCTTAGCGCAGCCACTGGAACAGTTGTCTCCAGACACACAGTCTACAGACAACTGAACAGACATGGTTTATTCGCCTGGAGACCTGCAAGGTGCATTCCACTGACCCCTGGTGTCAAGAACACAGTACATGGTTATTGGAACAGTGGTCCCAGGTTATGTTCACGGATGAGTCCAGGTATAGTCTGAACAGTGATTCTCGCCAGGTTTTCATCTGGCGTGAACCATGAACCAGATATCAACCACTTAATGTCCTTGAAAGGGACCTGTATTGAGGTCATAGTTCGATGGTGTGGGGTGGGATTATGATTGGTGCACGTACACTCCTGCAAGTCTTTGACAGATGAACTATAACAGCTCAGGTGTATCGGGATGTTATTTTGCACCAGTTTGACCACCTTTTGAGGGGTGCAGTGGGTCCCACCTTCCTCCTGATGGATGATAATGCACCACAGTCCCACCGAGCTGCTGTCGTGGAGAAGTACCTTGAAGCAGAAGATATCAGGCGAATGGAGTGGCCTACTTGTTCTCCAGACCTAAACCCCCATGGAGCACGTCTGGGATGCTCTCGGCCGACGTATTGCTGCACGTCTTCAAACCGCTAGGACACTTCAGGAGCTCCGACAGGCACTGGTGCATGACTGGGAGGCTATACCCCAGCAGCTGCTTGACCACCTGATCCAGAGTATGCCAACCCATTGTGCGGCCTGTGTATATGTGCATTGTGATCATTTCCCATATTGATGTCGGAGTACATGCGCAGGAAACAGTGGCTTTTTGTAGCACATGGGTTTCGTTTCGGTTTTCTCAACTTATCACCAATACCATGGACTTACAGATCTGTGTCGTGTGCGTTCCATATGTGCCTATGCTATTGGCACCAGTTTTGTGTAGTGCCATGTTGTGTGGCGCCATATTCTGCAGTTATCCTTAATTTATGAGCATGAGTGTAGATAGACCCTCCTGAAGTTGGGTCCTGGGCCAGCGTCCCCCCAATATTTTCAAAGAGGGCCATCCGTACCAGTTCCTCCTGCTGTGCGGTAAAGGCCACCAGTGGATAACCTTCCTGGATAACTACCATCCTAAAAACTGAGACTGCAGTACTATAGGCCTGTTTCCCTATTTCTTGCCTCGATTTTTTCTGGACTTGCTTATCCAGTGAGGAGGGAGTCTTTGATTCCTCCCTTATCCGCTTACTACCTGTCTTTGACATCGTGGGGGTCTGCGTGTCCCCTTCAACCTGAGACAGTTTCTTCCTGGCAGTCTTAGGTTCTAGTCCCTTTAATTCCCTCCACTTGTCTCTAGGGAGGCATTCTTTTCCTTCCTTTTTCTGCTATTCCCTGATTAGCTTCCTCTTCTGGGCCCCAGACAAGCCTTTGGTCTTAATCTGGTCTAGTTTCTCAGTTACAGTTCCCACTTCTGGCTCAGGTCTAGACCCTGATTCAGTAGTGGGAATGCCTTCCATCGGTTCTGTCCCTGATGTTTGGGTATCTGAGGTCTCAATTTGCCTCTCAGTTTGTTTTTCTTTATTTTCTGTAATCGTGTCCATATTGGTCCCACGAGATATGGGGATCTAGAAGGTCCACACCATGAATACCCCACGTGGTGTAAGGCTAATTACTCAGGGAGGGCCCGCATCTCGTGGTCGTGCGGTAGCGGTCTCGCTTCCCACGCCCGGGTTCGATTCCCGGCGGGGCCAGGGATTTTCTCTGCCTCGTGATGGCTGGGTGTTGTGTGATGTCCTTAGGTTAGTTAGGTTTAAGTAGTTCTAAGTTCTAGGGGACTGATGACCTAAGATGTTAAGTCCCATAGTGCTCAGAGCCATTTGAACCATTGAACTCAGGGAGGTCGCCTGGTATCCCTGAGGCTCCTTTTGCGACACATCTTCCCACATTCCACCCACATCCCGGCACGGATCGCATCACACCTTGGGTTGGGTCAGGGAATAGGGTAGGAGTAGGAGTGGATAGGGAAGGTGTGACGTTGTGGGGCACTCAGTCTGATCCATTGGCCGAGGCCTTTCCAGCATTAGGTCCTCTACCTTCGGCATAGCCCTCAGCTTTCCACGGATACGCAAGTCTCTCCACCCGCACGGACAGTGCTTCATCAGGGTAGTGTCCCCCAGAGGGGAGCTTTTAGGACGAGTCTGGTGACAATTGTACTGGTGGAAGCTGGAGTCCCACCATTGAGGATCAGATGTGCACTACTGCTCGCCTGTTACGTTACACACATCATAGCTCTCCTAAACATCCTAATTACTGTCTTCTTTTCCCAACCACAGTGGTTCACCTCCCGCATAGGTGGCCCAGGTCAGGGCTAACGATTGCAGTTTGTGTGCAATTGCTTCTGTCTGAACTGGAGTCCTTCCCTTCACCACCTCTCCTCGAGGTCCATTCACGTTTGCCTCTGTGGTGTAGCTGTAGGCCAAAGCTTCACCTGGACCTTTCGCGAGCCCTTAGGACTCCGTTAACCCTGTGGCTCTCCACTGTCACTTCCTCTCGATTCTTGAAGTGCTCCAGGGCTCTGAAGTGGTTTACACCGATGGCTTGATGGCTGATGGTAATGTTGGCTTCGCCTTTGTCCACAGAGGCCATATTGAACAGTTTTCCTTGCCCAATGGCTGCAGTGTATTCACTGTAGAGCTGGTGGCCAAATCTCATGCCCTTCAGTACATCCGTTAATGCCCTGAGGAATTGTTTCTTCTGTGCACTGACTCCTTCAGCAGCCTACAAGCTATCGACCAGTGCTACCCCGCCATCCTTTGGTGGTGTCCATCCAGGAGTCCATCTATGTCCTGGACCGGTCCTGTCGTTCAGTGGTGGTTGTGTGGACACCAGGACATGTCGGAATCGCAGGCAATGAACTTGCCGACTGGCTGGCCAAACAGGCTAATCGGAAACCGCTTCTAGAGATGAACCTGACCTGCGTACTGACTTACGCTGCAGGTTTTTTTGTCTTTGGGAGACGGAATGGCATAACAATACACACAACAAACAACGTGTCATTAAGGAGACTATGAATGTGTGGAAGTTTTCCATTCGGTCCTCTCATAGGGATTGGCCATGCTTGGGTGACCCATGGTTACCTCTTGCACCGTGAAGACCTGCCTCAGTGTTGGTGTGGCGCCTGTTTGACAGTGGCCCATATTCTGGTGCACTGTCCCACTTTGACTGCCCAGCGACAAAATCTTGGGTTACCAAACTCATTGCCGCTAATTTTATCTGACAACAACTTTTTGTCTGCGTTAGTTTTACATTTTATTCGTGAGGGTGTCTTTTATCATTTGATCTAAGTTTTAGCAAGTGTCCTTTGTCCCTCTGCGTCCTCCACCCTAGTGTTTTTAGGGTGGAGGTTTTATTGTGTTGCAGAGTGACTGGCTTTTCCATTTTATTCTCGTGGTCGGCCAGCCATTGTAATCTGCTTTCTTGTTTTACCCTGTCCTGTTTCTATGGTCTCTCTGTTGTTTTCTTGTCCTCTTTTGTTCCTTTTACTGTTTGTTGCCTTTCCTTCGTTCTTGTGGTTTTTCCTTTATTCCCGTTTTTGTGTTATATGTCTCGTGTGTCTTATTCTCACACTTGTTGCATTGTTTTATTAGGAACAACGGACTGATGACCTCATAGCTGGGTCCCTTCCGCCCTGATTTAAACCAGCCAACCAACTTCCTCTTTATCTTCCCGCCAGGAGGAGATTATTTTAACTCGGCTGTGTATTGGGCACTGCCTTTTTAGCCGTAGTCATTTGCTAAGTGGCACTACCCCACCACTTTCTACACATTGCGCACAAGTTTTAACTGTCCGCCACTTCCTGATGGAATGTCCATTTTTTGACCTTTTACGTTCCTGTTTGAGTTTGCCATCTGAGTTGTCGGCTGTTTTAGCAAATGACACACGGGCTGTTGACCACATTTTAATTTTTATCTGCCAAAGCAATATGGCGAAGGCCATTTAATTTGTAGTTTTGGTCCTCTATTTCTGTATGGTGTCTTTTTTTAGCCCTTTTTTCCACATGCTTGTTTTTAGCTGTCTTCTATTATGTCAGATGGGATTGACATATAGTCGTTTTTTAACTCATCTCTGTCATAGAGTTGTGTAGTTTTGACTTGGGCGAGTTTGACCCCAGTTTGTTTATTTTTTCTTTTTCCCTTTTTTCTCCTTTTTTTCTTTTTCCCTTTTTTCTCCTTTTTTTTCTTTTTTTCCACTATAAAAACAAAAGCAAAACAAAACAACACAAAACAAATTGCGACCCATCGAGTGATGAAAAAGATAGTTGCATCCTTAGTGCCCCACACACTCCTTTTCTCATGTTTGATAGAGTAGTGCTTCAATCAGGCTATTAAGTTATCACAGTCCAGCCATACATTCTGAACCCGATGTGCTGCTACCAGTGTTACTGTTACAACCACACTCTAATGTCCTTGACTATATTGCTACAATGGATAAAAAGTAAAATACGCTGTGTGCTGAAACGGTCGATAACTCAGACAGCAAACATAAATTAGAATGTAAGTGGTTAAAAACGGGCATTCCATCCGGAAATGTCTAACTGTCAAAGGTTGAGGACAATGAGCATAAAGTGGTGGGGGATCACCACTTAACAAACGGCAATGGCTAGAAGGACAGTGCCCAATATACAACGTAGCGAAACTAATCTCCTTGTGGCGAGACAGCTGAGAGGAGGTCGGCCAAGCCATTAGGAAAGGTTTCATTCCTTGGAGCTTGTTCCCATGAGGGGAAGACCAGTGGTGATGCCAAAGTGACACCACCTCTGACAGGCGGCAACACAGAGAACGTCAGAGAGAATGGAAGAATGAGCAGGCTGAGATAGAAAGACGGCAGCCTTAGCAGTAGTGTCAGCGACCTCGTTTCCTGTCAGGCTGACATGACCCGGGACCCACATAAACAATACAGTGGCTCCATCAAGAATGAGCAAGTGAAAGCTTCCCTGGACCTGTTGCATTAAGGCCAAATGTGTAACCTGTGATAGAGATACTCATGAGGGCGATTCTCTGCTTCCTCCTCTGTGCTGTGTCAATTGCAATGGTGACCACGCAGCATCCTCCTGAGATTGCCCAATATGAGCGTGCTGTCCAGGAGATCCAGGTGAAGGAAAAAGTGCCTTACCTGTTGCTCTGAAATGGTTGGCTAGTCAGAAACACTGCATTTTACTATCCGGCACTTACAGTACTGTTCTTGCTACATCTCGCTCCAAGCCATGTGACCTCATATGCAGCAATGCAGTTGAAAAATCACCCAGTTTCATGGTAGCGTGCCCATCTCCTCATCCTCCTCCAGCTGTGCAACAAGCCACCAAACTTTCACCTTGCGGGGTGAAGTCACCCGCTACACAACCGGGAAGCCGGAAAGGCGAGAAGGAATACTCCTGCAAAGACCTCCCTCCAGCCAACAAACATCTTAATTGTTGTCTGTCAGCCGCAAAGGCTCCAAGAAATCAAACAAAGGCTGTCTTCTTCTTCACCAACTCGGAGATGCTCTTCAACTGTGTCGCCACATGATACTGTCACCCGCCCAACCTCCATGTTGCTGATGCACACCACCAACCATTTATCTGCCCTGGACTCCACAGACCGACAGGGAGAATCCCGATGCCTCTGTAGGTCTCACAGAGTGGGATCCTCCAGCCTCTGCATTTTGCGGCAGTCAGTTTTTGAAGGCTGGCATTTGGCAGCCGCCGAGATGACATCCCTTCATTTTTCTCCTCCTCCACTTTCCTTATCGTGACTCTCCTCCAATAGAATGTTCATGGCATTAGATCCAACAAGGAGGAATTATAGCTGCTCTTGGAATGGCAGCATCCACTTGGTCCCTGCATTCTCATGACCGCTTTGACCTCTCACATTTCTTTCCGGTCTGCTTTCACCTTCCCCCAGAGGATGGCATTCCATCTCAAGGGAGATTTATGCTGCTCATGTGGAATGACTTTCATAGTCAAACCATCTCCCTGACCACCCAGCTTCAAGCTGTTACAGTCTGTGTTTTCTATCCTCACTTCACCTTTTCCCTTTGTACCATTTACATGCCTCTGTCATTCGTTTTCACCAGGGCAGACTTCCTCCAGTTCATTGGGTAACTCCCTCACTCCTATCTCCTGCTCATGGACTTTAATGCACACCATCCACTTGGGGCTCTCGCAGAACCTGCCTGATACGTGCCTTCTGGGCTGACCTTCTCAGTCAATGTAACCTCATTTGTATTAACACGGGAGCACCCAAATTCCTTTCAGATTCCACACACACCTATTCCCATTTGGACCTCTCCTTCTGTGCTGCCCAGCTGCCCGTTGTCTCGAGTGGTCCGTTCTATCTGACATGTACTCAAGTGACCGTTTCCCATGTGCTATCCGTTTGCTGACTCCTACCCCATCTAAGTGCACACCAAATGGCAGCTTTCTAAGACCAACTGGAGGTTTTACTCCTCCTTGGCGACCTTTGATGAACAACATTTCCCCAGTTTTAATGTCGGGTAGAATACCTTACGAACATTATCCTTACTGCCACAGAACATTCCATTCCTTGTACTTCATCTTTACTGTACCTTGTCCCAGTCCCTTACTGCACTGAGTGATGCCACAGCGCAGTGGACTGAGGCATGCCACGGCGCATTTCGCCTGTGGAGATGTGCTCTCAGTGTTTTTTAACCATCGACCTACAATGGCGAACTCTATTTGTTATGTGTCGTCGTGCATGTGCAGTGTCGTCGTGTTTTTTAGGATTGCAAGAAAGCTAGCTGGATTTCATTCACTAGTTCTTTTAACAGTTCCACTCCCTCTTCTGTCATGTGGGCCAACCTCCGTCGGCTCTCTGGGACCAAGGTCCATTCCCAGATTTCCGGCCTGACAGTTTTCTGTGAAAATATCAGACAGTGTTTTTTGATTTGGAGAAAGTCCACAAACGTGTACTCTATACTCGTTGAACTTCCAAGGCAACAGGCCCTCTTTCCTTCAGGAATGTTTAAAAGACAGAGTTTTCAAGGTAAGTTTGGGTTCTGCCTTGTCAGACACCTTTATCCAGGAAAACAGTGTGCCTCAGGGTTCCGTTCTGAGCATCATCCTCTACGCTATCGCCACTAACCCTGTTATGGCCTGTCTCTTGCCAGGCATCTCCGGCTCCGTTTTTGTTGAAGATTTTTCGACCTATTAAAGTTCTCCACAGACTTGTCTCCTTGAGCGCTGTCTTCAACATTGCCTCGATCATTTTTACTCGTGGAACATTGACAGTGGGTTTTGCTTTTCCACAGACAAAACCGTTTGCACCACTTTGGGTTTCTTCCACCATCTTTACATGTTAGGCCTGTTGCTCTTCTGTTTGTTAAAACTACAAAATTCCTGGGGCTCATGCTCAATAGGACACTTTATTGGTCCTCCCATGTGCCTTATCTGGCTGCACGATGTACCCAGTCCCTCAGTGTCCTACGTGTCCTCAGCAGCACTTAATGGGGAACGGATCAAATAACGCTCTCCTGTTTCTACCAATTATCTTACGTGTTCGAAACTAGACTATGGCTGTTCCGTTTAAGCTTCTGCATGTCCATCCTTCGTACACTGTCTCAATACACTCCACCATTGTGGCATCTGTTTGGCCACTGGCATTTTTACACTAGCCCAGTTGAGAGTCTGTATGCAGGAGCTGTGCTGAACTACCGTTGTCATACCGATGTGATGTTCTCCTCATTGGATACGCGTGCCATTTGTCTGCCATGCCTGGCCACCTGTCCTATGCCCCCTTCTTCGATGACTCTTTTGACCGCCAGTACTGGGCGCGTCCCTCTTCTCTGTTACGTCCTGGAGTTCGCTTTCAACTATTGCTCCGGCAGCTTAAAAAACCCACAACCTGCCACTTTCCTGATGATGGGTGTAAACCCTTCACACCTTGGCTTCATGCGGCAGCCTGTGTTCACCTTGGCCTTCATTTGCTTCCTAAGGACACTGCTCCAGACTCACACTATTGCCATAAGTTTTTTGACCATTGCATGGAACTTCACGATAGTACCTTTGTTTACACTGATGGCTCTCAGACTGATTGTGATGTCTGGTGTGCCTTCATCTTTGGCACCAACAATTTTCGGTATCAGCTTTTGGAACACTGCTCAATATTTATAGTGGAGCTCTTCGCCCCATGCAGTTTCGGTACAGGTATCAGCTTTCGGAACACTGCTCAATATTTACAGCGGAGCTCTTCGCCCTGTATCAGACCATGCAGTACATCCAGCTACATAGAATTTTCAATTGTCATTTGCTCCAACTCTCTTAGTGCCCTTCAGAGCCTCTATGTGCTGTACACCATCCCTTAGTGCAACGGGTCCAGGGAAGCTATCACTTGCTTGTTCTTGATGGAGCCACTGTATTGTTTATACGGGTCCTGCGTCATATCAGCCTGACAGGAAACGAGACCGCTGATACTGCTGCCAAGGCTGCCGTCTTTCTATCTTGGCCCGCTAGTTCTTCCATCCTCTCTGATGTTCTCTGTGTTGCCGGCTGTCAGAGGTGGTGTCACTTTGGCATCACCACTGGTCTTCACTTCATGGGAACAAGCTCCGAGGAATGAAAACTCTCCTAGTGGCTTGGCTGAACTCCTATCTGCCGTCTCGCCACAAGGAGATCAGTTTAGCTGGGTTGTGTATTGGGCACTGTCCTTCCGGTGATCCCCCACCACTTTGTGCTCATTGTCCTCAACCTTTGGGTTAGCCGTTTCCTAATGAAAGGCCTTTATTTTAACCACTTACATTCTAATTTATGTTTGCTGTCTGAGTTATCGACCGTTTCAGCAGACAGCATACATTTTGTCGACCATATTTTACTTTTTATCCATCGTAGCAATATATTGAAGGACATTTCGTCTTCAGTTCAGGACCTCCATTGTGTCTATGGTGTATTTTATGGACCTTTCTCCAAGTCCCTGTTTTTAACTGTCTTTCTTTCTGTCATTTGGGCTTAGTGTGTAGTTGCTCTTAACTCCTTTTTCGTCTTCGTGTTCTATGGTTCGGGCATGGACATGTATGACCTTAGCTGTTTTTGTGCCCTAAAACAACACAAACAAACGGCAGAAGGAATAGCTCCTCTAAGAAGAAAAAATACAGATGGAATAACACAGCCTATGAGAAAGCTCAGGATAAAAGAATGCAAAAATTAGAAAAAAGTGGTATGCTGATAAAGCCCGCGAAAAATACGAACACTTTCAAGAAATCAACAGCCAAAGCATTAAGAAATGCCAAGAGGGAATTCAACAAGGAGCAACTGAAATGACACTACAGAAATATTGGTCCCCCAAGCCATTGCTTTTGAAATTAAAATGAAGACTTATCACTCTCCGATACAAAGAAATGTGCACTACTGGCAACGCACTTCAGCTCCCTTTGCAACTTTGAAAAACCATCTGTCTGAGAACAAAAATATAATCCTCTCATCTCTGGTTAACCCATTGAGAACATATTTAAATTCCCAGCTTGTTGCTGTGAAATCAGATTTAATGCATTCACACATTATGATTGTTTCATATCTATTACTTTTTTTTTTCTCAGTCCCATTCACTTTGTTTAGTCTACATTGTAGTATGAAAAAATCCTCTGAAAGACAAATCACTAACTTCATTATCACTGTTGAATGCAATGTCAGGAAGCTTCTCAAGCCTTTGCCATGTTGCTTGTTGCTAATATCAGCTACAGTGTCTCACACATACAGCCTGTGCTTCATTTTAGTGTATATTTAAGAGCCATCCATTATCTAGAAATTGAAATCCACACATTCATTTAGTGAAGCAAGCATCTGCAAGCTGAGTTCGATTTAAATGCCATAGCAACTTCATGCGAGTACAACTAGTCATTTGATGTGAATGGATTAATGGTGTGCTGATGGGTGTTCAGCTGAGTTGTTGCTACTATTTTATGTACAATATTTTTGTAATCAACCCAGTTGTCTTCTGCAGTTGCTGAAAGTTGTACTGTAATGAGTCCTCGTTGTGTGGACTCTCGACATACACAACATCCCTTTGACGCTCTTCTGTTTTTCAGAGCCTGCGTTGATATACTTTGAAGTGCACATTTTCTGTATTTCTTAGTTCTGCTGGATGATCGTGCATTTCTGGTTATTGGGTTAGCATAAGGTAAAAAAGTTATTCTTAGCTTATCTTTCTCCCTATCTCAGCTGCTTTCTCAGGCAGTTTTAGTGTCTGACTACAATGCTTACATCATTTGATGATCTGAATACCCATTCATTCCCAGTCCTTAGCACCAAATTTCCTTGTGGTGGATGGTAATGGTCCAAGGAGTGGAGATGGGAGTCATTGTGCATGGGTCTTCTATATACACTTTGACCTGTGGATCTACCTGATCTTCTCTTATCTAATGCATCAAGGAAAATTGGCTGGCACTCTTTTTCAATCTCTATTGCTAATTTTATGAATATATTACAATGGATAGTGTTTAAATGTTCTAGGGATTCTTGAAGCTCTTCCATGTGTCTACACTGCAAATGTAATCCATGCATTGATAGAAACATTTTGGTTTGAACTAGGAGGATTGTAGTGCCTTTGCTTCAAAGTGCTCCAGGTATAGGATCGCCACAACAGGCAATAATGGTCTACCCATCACCGTGCCATCAGTTTGTTCATAATATTTTCTGTCCAACAGGAAATAAGTTGACATGAGAATGTGCCATAAAAGTTTAGTGAAACTGGTGTCTTACTTTAGTTCCAAGGATTCACAAAGCGAGGGAGTCTGGAAGACTACAACGAACTGACCATAAAATCTGTGTCCAGGAGGTGGTGTTCACACTTTCCCACCTGTTCACTGAAAATATGTTTTTGCCTGTTAGTATGTAGATGCACCAGTACTACTTATTGTGAGTATTAAAGGAATGTTTTCCTTGTGTATTTAGGGAGGCCATATGGCTGTGGTGGAACAGCTGCTCATGTTCGAAGACCACTAATAACATTATGTGGCAAGCCTGGCTCATTGAGAAGAGTCATCATCTTCCTCTCGGTTTTATTCATCGGATCAACATCTGCCTGTCTATAGGCAACATCATTCAAAATATTGAAATCAATTTATTGTAGTCCACATGTATGGTTAAAGATGATCCGTTTCTCCAAAACCTGCATGTGTACCACATTTCTTGCTAATGTGGGACTGACTATTACAGCAGTCGAGGAGAAATGCAAGAAACATTAGCAACGCACACGATTGAAACAACCAAGTGATTCGGCTGTCCACAAGCACCACCATGAGCGTAATCGTGGAAAAATATAGGATGAGACCAATATTGTGGTGCAAATGCTAAGTTTTTCACGTCAACATAATTAAGGAGTCTATTGAAATAAAAATGTTGGGAAACCTAATAAGTGGGGATGAAGGTTTCAGTTTAAAAAACCTCACAGCAGAACCAACAGAGGGCGGCAGCTCTGGGCCATCTGGGACATTCGTTGGTGAACAATGGGGAACTGTCTTCTTCTGCAAGAGCAGCCAGTCAAAAACTTGAAGCTCTACACTGGCTTATTTAGTTCAGTGCAGCAGCCCTGGAAAGCAGAATCATCACCCCCTACTACCGAGGATCACCACTGACATCACTCGGGACTTTGCAGATCCGGTAATTGCCTCACCGTGTGGTTCTGTGATTACATTCTGATCAGCTCCCAGAGGAGTGGTAATTAGTGACTGTTCCATGCTTTGTGCAGGCTGTAAAACTCCATTTCAGACTTGGTAATATTTTACTGCTTGCTCAGCAGGACTTAATTCCATATTCCATAGGGAGTAATGCTGCTGAATTGCAGAATGAAATTTAAAAGTTAAATTTCAGAAGAGTTTCTTTCAGTTAAGATTAAGTCAAGAAGAAACCTTATGTTGTGTAATTCATTTCCGCAACTCTCCATTGGCCTTCAGCCAAGTTTCTGTTGTTATAAAGTTACTGTATGTTCATGAGACTGTGTCAGTTGTCAGACTGAATAAATGTGTTAATTGGTACCTGACTCTCCATCTTTTCTTTTAATTTGGTGAGAGAAATATGTTTATGGAAATGAGAAAGGTGTGTTTTCCTGAAATGAAACTGCACTTCAAGGAATAGTGACCTTGCATTCGTTGTCAATACAACCAACCATCTGAATTACTTCAACACTCCACTTAAGGGTAAGGATCTGCTGAAAACACATTTCATTGAACATATACAAGCATTAAAAGTGAAATTCGTACTTTGGGAGAATCGATCGGCCAAAGGAAGTGCAGTTCAGTTTCCAAAATAATCTTCATTGAAGGACTCTGGTATTAACATAGACTTCAGATGTTATCCACCTATTCTGCATAATTTTAAGGAAGAATTCCAGTTTTGATTTAAGTATGTGACAGCACCAGAGCATGTTTTTCAGCTCTAAATTCAGTGAATGTTGATGACATTCACATTGATCTTCAGACTGAAGTCTCACCTACATTTATGTGATTACTCTGGTATTCACAATAAAGTGCTTGGCAGAGGGTTCAATGAACCACCTTCAAGCTGTCTCTCTACCAGTTCACTCTCGAACGGCGTGCGGGCAAAACGAGCACTTAACTTTTTCTGTGTGATCCCTGATTTCTCTTATTTTATCACGATGATAATTTCTCCCTATGTAGGTGAGTGCCAACAGAATGTCTTCGCAATCGGAGGAGAAAACTGGTGATTGAAATTTCCTGAGAAGATCCTGCGCAACGAAAAATGCCCCCCCCCCCCCCTTTTTATTTTACCACTCCAATTCACATATCGTGTCTGTGGCACTATCTTCCCTATTTTACGACAATACAAAATGAGCTGCCCTTCCTTGTACTTTTTCTGTACTTTTCAGTGTTATCAGTCAGTCCCACCTGAAGCAGATCCCACGCCGTACAGCAATACTCCAGAATAGGTGGTGGTGTAAGTAGTCTCATTAGTAGACCTGTTGCACCCAAGTTTTCTGCCAGTGAATCATAGTCTTTTGTTGGCTCTACCCACAAAATTATTAATGTGATTGTTCCAATTTAGGGTATTTGTAATTGTAATCCCTAAGTATTTGGTTGAATTTACAGCCTTCAGATTTGTGTGACTTATCGCTTAATCGAAATTTAACGGATTTCTATTAGTACTCATGTGAATAACTTCACACATTTTGCACCATGCAGATATCTTATCTAAATCATTTTGCAATTCGTTTGGTGATCTGATGACTTTACAAGACAGTAAATGACAGCATCATCTGCAGACAATCTAAGATGGCTACTCAGATTGTCTCCTATGCTGTCAATATAGATCAGGAACAATAGAGAGCCTATAACACTTCCTTGAGGAACGCTGGATATTATTTCTGTTTTACTCGATGACTTTCCATCTATTACTATGAACTGTGACCTTTCTGACAGGAAAACACAAATCCAGTTGCACAACTGAGGCGATATTCTATAGGCATGCAGTTTGGTTAGAAGATGCTTGTGAGGAACGGTGTTGAAAGCCTTCTGGAAATCTAAAAATATCGGATCAATTTGACATCCCCTATCGATAGCACTCATTACTTCATGAGTATAAAGGGCTGATTGTGTTTCGCAAGAACGATATTTTCTGAATCCGTGGTGACTACGCGTCAATAAATAGTTTCCTTTGAGGTACTTCGTAATGATTGAATACAGTATATGTTCCAAAACCCTACTGCAAATCGGCATTAGTGATATGGGCCTGTAATTCAACAGATTACTCCTATTTCCCTTTTTGGCTATTGGTGTGACTTGAGCAGTTTTCCAATCTTTAGGTATGGATCTTTCTGTTAGTGAGCAGTTGTATATAATTGCTAAATATGGAGCTATTGTATCAGCATACTCTGAGAGAAACCTGACTGGTATACAATCTGGACCAGAAGCCTTGCTTTTATTAAGTGATTTAAGCTGCTTTGCGACACCGAGTATATCTATTTCTATGTTTCTCATCTTGGCAGTTGTTGTTGATTAGAGTTCAGAAATATTTACTTCATCTTCTTTGATGAAGGAGTTTTGGAAAATCATGTTTAATAACTCTGCTTTAGTGGCACTGTCATCAGTGACTTCACTGTTCGTATCGTGCAGTGAAGGTACTGATTGCATCTTGCCACTGGTGTGCTTTATGTATGACCAGAATCTCTTTGGGTTTTCTGCCAGATTTTGAGACAGAGTTGCATTGTGGAAGTTATTGAAAGCATCTCGCATTGAAGTACGCGCTATATTTCGAACTTCTGCAAAACTTTGCCAGTCTTGGGGATTTTGCATTCTTTTAAATTTGGCATGCTTTTTCGCTGCTTCTGCAACAGTGATCTGACCCATTTTGTGTACCATGGGGGACCAGTACCATCACTTATTAATTTATGTGGTATATATATCTCTCAATTGCTGTCGATACTATCTTTTTGAAATCATTCCACAACTTTTCTACGCTTACATGATCAGATCAGAAGGATAGCAGACTGTCTCTTAAAACTGCGTTAAGAGCATTTTTATCAGCTTTTTTAAACAGACATACTTTACGTTTCTTTTTGATGGTCGTGGGAGTTACGGTATTCAACCTAGCAGCTACTACCTTGTGCTCGCTAATCTCTGTATTCATCATGATACTCACTATTTGTCCAGGAGTATTTGTTGCTAAGAGGTCAAGTATGCTTTCGTAACCATTTATGCTTCGAGTGGGCTCATTAACTAATTGTTCAAAATAATGTTCTGAGAAAGCATTCAGTACAATTTCAAATGACGTTTTATGTCTGCCACTGGCTTAAATGTATAATTTTTGCAGCATATCAAGGGTAGATTGAAGTCGCCACCGACTATAACTGTGTGAGTGGAGTACCTATTTGAAAAGAGACTCAAGTTTTCTTTGAACTGTTCAGTAACTATATATTCTGAGTCGGGGGTCAGTAAAACGACCCAATTAATAGTTTAGTCCGATTGTCAAGTATAACCTCTACCCATACTATTTTGCAATAACTATCTATTTCAATTTCACTACAAGGCAAAGTATTTCTGACAACAATAAATGTACTCCACCACCAATTGTATTTAATCTATCCTTTCTGAACACTGTTAGATAGTTTGAAAAAATTTCTGCTGGACTTATTTCCAGCTTTAGCCAGCTTTCTGTATCTATAACTATTTGAGCTTCAGTGCTTTCTATTAGGGCTTGGAGCTCTGGTTCTTTCCCAACACAGGTATGACAATTTACAACTACAATGCCGATCGTTTCTACAACTAACTGTGTTTTATTTGCCCCTTTTAGATGGACGTCCTTTCTGTGGTTCCCTGAGGCCCTCTAATTTACCAATAGAGTGCAAAAAGGAACATAAAGACAAATTTAAAGGGAAGCATTGCAGATGTGTCCAACGATTTCCCTCAGGTTTGATTTTGTCATTTACCCAAGACGGCTGCAGGCATTGTATCACTGTTTGGTTGTACATAAATCTGTTAACAGGTTTTTCCAACAATGTAGAACTATAAAAGGCATATGAGAAATTGTAAGACTGTAACTTAAACTGCAAGCTACATCTACAATGCACATGAATGTTTTCGTCAAATAGATGCTCCTGTAAAAGAGAGTTAATTAAAAATCGTTACACATTTAGTGTAAGATTAAATAAAATAAGATACACGTATCTACTTAGTAGTCAAATTTTGTTGCAAGAATTACATTTTTTGTTTATTTGGCTAATTTATAGCAGTGAAACCTTATTTAAAGTCCGTTATCTGTTTCTTGTTTGAAAATGAAAGAAATACATGGTATCAGCATCATCCTCTCTTAAGTCTTTACTTGGCTCCTCATTTTCTACCCTGCGACATTGGGGGTGGGGGGTGGGGGGGGGTGGGGGGGTTGTATTATGGTGACTGTGAAGCCTTGCTTTAGATATTGATAAGATATGCTTAATAATGAAGCTGTGGTGGTCAACACAGTATTTAGATTCAATTGCAGTGTAAGATGGGTCATTTTTCCATTACTTTTTAATACCTTCTTAAAATATGTATTTTTTTTTTTTTTTTTTTTTTTTTTTTTTTTTTTTTTTTTTTTTTTTTTTGACATTGTTAACAGCCTTCCACATTAAGTAAAATGCAATTTTTCTGTTCATGTGTGTTGATCTGAGGATGGTTGCTAACCAACAGAAACCTATTATCTATGTTTTATTAGATTATATTGTGATTGGGGCCATTAAAATTTACTATAAATACCATACAGAGTCTGTAACTATGATTCTTCTATTTATTAAGAAAAGAAAGAAAAATGAAATATCTGTGGACTAAAGACATTCATCTCATCAGAGATTATGTCAATAAATTTGTTTTTATTTTTGCAAGGGCAAATTAATAGATTACTGTAATTTTTATGAAAATTATCTGTTCAAATGTGTTATTGCATTTAATAATTGTGATAGTGGCAGGATTGTGTTCTCAGCCGTTTCTGAAATTCTCATAAACTGATTTTAATATTCAACAGATCAACGGAAGTTACCCTTGAGATTGGTGTCATATAATGTGCTGGCTCAAGATCTCCTGGAGAGCCACAGATACTTATACGCCGAATGTAAAGAGGAGGATCTGGTTTGGGAGAAACGTTGGAAGCGCATCTTGGAAGAGATTACTTCTGCAGAGCCTGATGTAAAAATTTTAAAATTTATGTTTTATGAAGCCTTTCACACTCAAAAACTAACTATAATCTTCTTTATAGTGCAAGTATTGTCACTGTGTTTGTCATTTGTTGAGGCACTCTTCACACAGGGGTACAATTGAAGTTGCAATCCCATGAATTCCTTGCAAACCTCTTGTCAGCCAAATATTAGTGTGTGTGTGCGCTTAAATAAAAACTTTATTTTTGGAGGATGAAGGCATCATAAAACTCAGATGTGCTACAGACATAAACACTCAAAGATAGATACAGCTTTTATATGAAAGCTCAATTTCTGAGTACACTGACAAAGCATGACAGATAAGGTAAGGCAACTTAAAACAAGCACAGAGGTGTTAAAGTTGTCATTTGTCTCATACTCCTTCAGTAAATGGAACCGGAAGAAATATTAATACAGGTTGTAGCCAGACATCTTTAATTATCACCTCCAAAAAATCGAGTTATGTCATTGTTTTTTGTTTGTTTGGAGATACATGTTTCCGATGTTTGTACACAAAGAAATCCCCACACTACAGTTCTGCAGCATGCTATTACAGGAGCCAAAACATAATGTGCAACCCATCTCTGTCTACTAGGACTGCAGACATGAACCTGCAAACAAGAAAGAAATTTCTCTTTGAGATTAAGTGATATGTTACACTTTTACTTCTAAAATTTTTACAACACAGTCAAACATTGGAAAATCCAGGGTGGAATAACAATAATATTATGAGAAGGATAGTTGCTACTCATCATATGGCAGAGATACCAAATCACAGAGAGACACAACAAAACGACTGTCAAACAAAGCTTTCGCCACATGTGACCACAGCCTCTGGCTGCCAAGGCCAGGCTGCGAGCAGCAGTTCGTGATGGGGGAAGCAAAGTGGGTGGTGAGGGTAAGGAGGAAGCTGGGGTGGGGAGGGGGATGGATAGTAGGGTACAGGTGTGGGACGGTAAAGTGCTGCTTGTGGGAACATCCAGGAACGAGGTATGGAGAGGATAGGGCAACGAGGTGCAGTTGGGAGGTTAGGCAGAGAGGTGGGGGAGGGGCATGGGCAGAGGCAGAGAGAGTTCCCACCTGCACATTTCAGAAAAGCAGGTGTTGATGGAAAGAATCCAGATGGCACAAGCTGTGAAGGAGTAATGGAAATGAAGAATGTTGTTGTGTTGGGTAGCATCAACAGCTGGGTGGTTCAGCTGTTTCGTGGCCACTGTTTGTCGATGGCCATTCATGCAGACAGAAAGCTCTGTACCAAGAAGTCCCTCGCGTATAGCCTAGCCATCCATGAGTGTCGCATTTTTAGTGACGAGCAGTCCCTCTCAAAATATACCAGTGGTCTCACTGAGGCCTTCACAGATTGTAATTACCTTCCCAACCTTGTACAAAAACAAATCTCCCATGTCCTGTCTCTCCAGTCAACCACCGTCCAGCCACAAAGAAGCATTCCCCCCTTGACACAGTACCACCGCAATCACTCCATCCACCAGGGTTTCGACTACCTCTCATGCCCCAAAATAAGGAATGTCATACTCACTATCCTTCCTACCCCTCCCACAGTGGTACTCCACCACCCACTGAACGTATACAATATCCTTCTCCATCCCTACATTACACTCCCCCCCCCCCCAACCCCCTTGCTTCATGGCTCATATCCCTGTAATAGATCTTGATGCGAGACCTGTCCCATACATCCTCTCACCACCACGTACTCCAGGCTGATAAGAAGCATCACTTATCCCATCAAAGGCAAAGCTACTTGTGAAACCAGTCATATGATCTACAAGCTAAGCTGCTACCACTGTGCTGTATTCTACGTGGTATGACAACTTACAAGCTCTCTGTCTGCATGAATGGCCACTGACAAGCTGTGGCCAAGAAACAGCTGGTCCACCCAGTTGCTGAGCCTGCTGCCCTACATGACATGCTTCATTTCAGTGACTGCTTCACAGCCTGTGCCATCGGGATCCTTCCCAACGCCATCAGGTTTCCTGAATTGCACAGGTAGGAACTCTCCCTACAATATATTCTATGTGTGCGTAACCCTCCTAACCTCATCTTTCGTAAGTCATTGTTTACCCACCTATCCCCTTCCCTGTTCCCATTCCGGCACTACACAGCCCTCTGATCCACCAACACACCCATAGTCTTTCTATTTCTTTTCTTTTCCATTGCCCACACTCTCTTCCTATCCTTTGTCTAACCTACCGACTGCACGAAGCTGCCCTATACACTTCTCAACTCATTCCTGTATGCTCCCACAAGCAGCAGTTTACCGTCTGCCACCCCTGCCATATTATTTGTCCCCCTCCCTGCCCCAGCCTCCTCCTTACCCCCCCCCCCCCCTCCCCCCGCGATCCACCCAGTTTGCTTATCCCATCATGTGCTTTTGCTTGCAGTCTGGCCTTGGCAGCCAGAAACTGTGGTTGTGTGCGTGTTTTGTGTATTATAAAAAAAGCCTGTTTATCTGAAACTTTGTATGACAGTCTTTTTGTTGTGCCTATCTACAACTCAACATATCTGCTGTGTGGTGAGTAGCAACTATCATTTTCATAATATTTTTACAACTCAGTCGCATGAGCATTCCACAGTGCTGTAACCAGTTGTGCCATTGTGGAAAGCTAATGGGGATGTGTGTTGTAAAATATAAAAAATACAAAGTAAGAAATTACCAAGTGGTGACGGTGCACACACATAAAATAAGGTTGTAATTAGACAAGCTTTAGGAGTCTGGCTCTTCCTTCAGGCAGAAGGGTTGAAGGAGAAGGAAGAGGGGTGAAGGAAAAAGACTGGAGAGGTCTAGGAAAAGTGGTAGATTTCGGGGAAAGTCACCCAGAACTGTGGGTCAGTTCTCATCCCATGCAGTTAGTCTCCCCTGACCCATGGTTCTGAGTGACTTTCACATAATCTATCCCTTTTTATGTGTGTGTTCTGCCACCACTTGGTGAGTAGATTTTTTATCTATATAATTAAATTATTTTGTCAAAAATTGGTTGTTTTTGGTTGTTATAAAGTAAGAAATTAGTTACCTAACTTCATTTTTTTCAAGGTGATGATTAAAACTTTGACTGCCCCTCTGTAAAATGTGTGTCCAGTAAAAAAGTACCCTCTGCCACACACTTCATTGTGATACATCCAGCATAGATATACGATGTATATACATCTAGAATGGCTAGGAAATTGGGGAAAAATTCAGGAATTTTTTCATCTGAGAAAAATCCGGAAATTTTTTAGAACTCTGGAAATTTTTCGTTGTTTTGACATGTAAGAACTGATACTCTGACAAAGAATTTTTCTTTAGCCCACTAGTGCAGAATAATACTGCAACGATGAAGCATAACGAAAGAATAACACCAAAATGAAACTTTAGTTCCAAAGAAAATCCTCCCATTTACAACAACAAAACACAATGGACCCACAAGTGTCTGCCCACAGCAAAATGTGTCAAAGGCTTTAGGATAAAGACTGTACAATACTTTGCAACAACAAATTGTTTTCGATGAACTTGATGTTACAACAGTTTTTATTTCTAATGGGTCGCAGGAAAGTATTGTGAATGGTAGTTTGAGAAGCATTACTTTCAAAGTAAATTTCTTTTATGCAAGATGAATTATGTTAAATTTGAGAATGTGCAATGACTTTCTTAAATCACACGGATTTTGACTCTCATTCAAAACTTAACACTTCAAGGATCAGCCACTTAGAAAAATTTCAGCCCAGAAGACCACCCATTTACGCCATTATTTAAAATTTTATTTATGCATTTGTGTTTGATGTATCTTAAACAGTAACACATGCTAAACTGGCTTATTGCATCATGTGTCCTTTTCTCTGAATATCTTCTGTCATTGGCTTGTAGGGGTCTGCTACTGAGAAGTTACTGCAGACATGATGTGACTGGTTTCTTAGGTTACTGCAGAGGTGGCATCACTGGTTTTGCAGATGGTCCAACCTTCAGTAGAATCAGGACTCGAATAGTGTGTACAGAGTAATTGTGTGCTGTTGGTGTTGCACCTGGGTCTTCGCAGGGGTATGATCATATGGCATGGGGTTGTGGGTAGTCTTGGCATAAAGTTGCTCCAGGGTATCTGAGTGGCCAGCGAAATACTACTTTGGAAGATGTGTGAAGGATTGTGGATGGGATGTTCCTAATTTATGGGTGCAATGATTGGTAGTCAAAGCCCTGGCAGAGGATGTGTGTAAGTTCTTCCAGTATGGGATGATGCTGGGTACAAAAGGATGCTCTTATGAAGATAGCTGGGAAATATGGGCAGAAGTAGGTATGAAGTGGTAGTTCTGTTTGTGGACTAGGTTTTATCATCATCTTTATTCATCCAAGGATCACCTCTCAATGATACAGGAACTGTCAAGGTAATACAACACAAATGAATAGTTCAAAATATACAACACATAGAATACATAACATGCTTTTTGAGGATAGGGCTTTTGGTCAGCCATAGCTTTGATTAAGGAACCATCCCAGCAGTTGCCTTAGTGATTTAGGAAGACCACGAAAAATGTAGATCAGGATGGCCAGACAGAACAACTTCATCCCACCGAATATGAGGCTAGTAACTTAACAGCTGCAATGCTCCAATCGGCTGGTCCCTATTGTACATTGTTCCTTGACCTATACATAATGTGTTTAAGATAACTAATAATATAATACCCAATACCTTTCTTCATTGCTGGACACATTAAGGACATCCTTTGGAGACCCTGGACTGTGAAGATGTTACTCTGTTCCTTGCACCAACTCCAGTCCGTTCAGAAAGCAGATGCCCACACATACTTGTCTATACCCTCCAGTCCCCATGAAGAAACTGAGTAAGCATCTATTCATGATGAGTAAGATGTTGAACTCAGGAGAATGACAAGACATCACTATCATGCATTTTCATCTTGACTTAAGATATCCTTGTGCAAGCGGTAAACTGTGATCACAAATTGAAATGTGAAAGGGTGTTATAAGTTATGCTCTTTGATCACTACCCACTGCTATTAGCCCTCTGAGTGATCTTAGTGATCTTTAATTCTGTAGCATACATGACTTTTGTAGACCGTTTTAGCTGCATTCAGTTGGTGCGTAAGTTCATAACAGTTTTCCATAAGTTTAAAAATAAATACAACAGATACACCTAACAGGGACTTTAGTCATAAATAATAATTCTCCTTCACTATGTACAACAGTCTGTCAATGTTGGGGTAACTTTTTGATTACTCAGCACTAGAAATCGCGGGTTTGAGATGAGAAACTTGTCAAGCCATGTTCGGAGTGCATTTTCATCCGAAAAGAAAGTTTCTTGAAGGCTATTCTCAGCATATAGCAGAAAAGGCGAAAATCTGTGGGTGCAGATGAATATGGTGGGTGCAGAATGATTTCCCAGCCCAACTCCTGTCCAGTATTTTTTGTCAGTGTAGCATTTGTTATCATGGAGTAGCATCACTTCACGCAGTCTTCCTGTTCGTTGTTCATGGACAGCATCTTGGAAGACATCTCAGTTGCTCTGTTGTTGACAGTACATGTCAGCAGTGATGGTTACATCTTGGGAAAGCAATTTGTAGCACACCACACTGTTGCTGTTCCGTCAGATGCATAGCATTTTCTTTTGTGGATGCACACAGGTTTTTGTAAGGGGAATTGCTGCTTTGTTTGATCTCAACCATCCCTTTCTCTTCCTTATGTTAGCATAATGACACCATGTCTTGTCACCAGTAATGATACAGGATGGGAGTGGTCGGTGTTTTCATTAGCCACTTAATACCAAGAAAGTAGAGATGCAACATATGGCCTGACGCTGATTTTTTTTGCTTTTTGGCTTGGAGCATGTCGTACCATACACCTGATTTGTGAACCTTCCCTATTGCATGTAAGTGTTACCCAATTATGAAATGATCGCAGTTCATCATATTTACCAGTTCTGGGTACACTGATGTGGATCATTGTGGATTGATGCATTTAAATGATCTTCATCAAACCCCGAAGGTCTTCTTGAACGTGGAGAGTCGCTAATCTCAAAACAATCCTTTTGAAATTACAGAACCATTTTCTTGCCATGCTGTGTCCAGTGACATTATCCCTGTGCACAATACACTTGGTAATGTTTTTCCAATATGCACCACAGATCGGTAAATGTACTCACTTGGTGCAGTAAGGATGCCCAATTTTTTAAATAGCTCATTACAATGACAGGGTGTATACGACCCGGGACAACCGGGAGATCTGGGAAAAACCCGGGAATTTTTCCATCCAGTAGAAAACCGGGAAAAACCCGAGAATTGTTTAGAATTCCTGGAATTTTTCATTGTTTTAGTTTTCAGTTAAATTTGTGATTTTGACTGGTAAGAACCAACACTCTGACAAAGGATATTATTGTATCCCACTACTGCAGAATGATACTGCAGCAACAAAACATGAACAGAAGAAAAGAAAACGAAAATAAAACTTACGTTGCAAAGGAAACGCGCCGTATACAACAACAAAACGGTGCTCATACAAGCGTCTGCCAACAGTAAAGTGTGTCAAAGGCATTAGGAACACTATGCAATGCTTTATAACAACAAATTGCCTCCGATGAGCGTGACGTGACAACTGTTTAAATTAGATTCGTTTGAGCAGTTGCGGGCGGGCTCTTGCACATGCGCAGTTGAGTCACATATGGGTAGTACCTTCTCCCACTTCTTGTTATGGAAGTGTGGCTGGGCGCCACTACTTAAAATTGCCCCAGTTCGGAAATATCGTAGATCCGGGATTGATGCACAGAGCAGTCCGAGTTGTGGTGGGGAGGTGGGTCATCTCCACGTGACCTGTGTTTACGTTCAGTGATTTTGTTGTTTCCTCTTCGTGTATTGCTCTCACATTAAATGATAACAAAACGGATTTTTATGGCCGGGAGCTATCAAATGAATTAAAATACGTTCGCATAATTACAGCAGGATAAAATATGTTAATAGTTTCAGATTTTATTTCCGCCTTTGACAGTCAAGCATTAATCGCCTTACAGAACTATGAAGTTATTTTTGCTGGTTTGCTAAAGAGATTTGGCTTTTATTAATGCTTTCTACTGAGGCAGTCAATTTATTAGAAACGAAGTGTTTAATTTCACACTATTGGCTAGTTTCAACTGTTCGCTGCATTTCAAGTGCACGTATGGCATTAAGCTATAATACAGAACCAAACATGAGTACTGGTACTCAAAGAAAATTTACATACTGATGTCCATTTTAAGCCGAAGCATGCACTTTAGTATGGTTCGCGAAATCCCGACGCTCTTGAAGTATCCTTTCGTGTCTTGTTGCTTTTATGACATAATGTAAGATCTTTTAATGTTTTACACGTATGAACATATGGGCTTCCTACATCATCGTAGCTGCACAAGGGCGGTGACGCCAGTTATCTGGCGTTTTCTTGTAACTGCTGAAACGGACCTATTTCTAACAGGTCGCGGGAAAATATTGCGAATGGTGGTTGGAAAAGCGTTACATTCAAAGCAGATTTCCTTTTACACAAGATGAATTATGTGCGAGAATGTACAATGAATTCCTTAAATCACAAAGCGTTTGACTCTCATTTAAAAATCAGCTCTTTGAGGACGACCATTTAGAAGAATTTCGAGCCCAGAAGATGAGACATTTGCGTTAAAAATTTTACTGGCACATTTGTGTCTGTATCTTAAAGTGCAACACGCGCAAAAAGATCAACATTATATGTGGAAGCTTAGCTTCTCTTCCAACTTATTAATTTTTGAGACCAATATTATATGTGAATGCTATGTATATTAATTTAAGCCATTAACTTTTCTTATTTGTGTATTCAATAAATTAATAACTCTTATTGCACTAAGTTTCATTTCGGTATATTCACCGTGGCATATGGCACGCGCGTCTGACAATCATACGGCACTGTGGAGAAACGTTTTGAACACTTCATATAAATGGTTGCGAAAAGATACTTGACCTCTTAGCAACAAATAATCCTGAAAACTAGGGGGCATCATGACAGATACAGGGATTAGTGACCACAAGGCAGCTGTAGCAAGCCTGTATACCATGACATCCAAACCCACTGAAAATAAATGCAAAGCAAATCTTTTCAAAAAATCAGATAAAAATTTCCTTGGCACCTGGCTAACGGACAGTTTTCACTTCTTCCCCCTGACTCTGTAAGCACAGACCAGCTGTGGTTTGAATTCAGAGAAATAGTTTAAACTGCACTTGAGAGATACATACCACATAAATTAAGAAGAGATGGTACTGATCCCAACCATGGTATACAAAATGGGCCAGAACGCTGTTGCAGGAGCAACAACAAAAGCATGCCAAATTTAGAAGCAGCAAAATCTCCAAAATTGGCAAAGTATTACAGAAGCTCGAAATTTAGTGCGCATTTCAATGTGAGATGCTTTAAGTAGTTCCCACAATTAAACTCTGTCTCGAAATCTGTCACAAAACTCAAAGAGATTCTGATTGCATGTAATGTACACCATTGGTAAGGTGCAGTCAATACCTTCAGAGCACTATAACTATAGTGGTGTCACTGATGACAGTGCCACTAAAGCAGAGTTACTAAACACAGTTTTTTGAGACTCCATCTCTAAAGAAGATGAAATGAATGTTCCAGAACTCAAATCAAGAACAACTACCAACATGTGTAACTTAGAAGTAGATATCCTCGTAGTTGAAATAGCTTAATTAAGGCAAGGCCTTAAGTCTAGATTGTATACTCGTCAGAATCCTTCCAGAGTATGCTGATACAATAGCTCCATACTTAGCAATCATACACAACTGCTTGCACTCTGAAAGATCCGTACATAAAAACTGGGAAGTTGCGCAAGTTACACTAATATCCAGGAGAGGAAGTAGGAGTAATCTGCTGAATTACAAACCCATATCACTAAAGTTGATTTGCAGTAGCATTTTGGAACTTATATTGTGTTCGAACATTTTGAATTATCTCGAAGAAAACAATTTGTTGACAGATAGTCAGCACGTATTCAGAAAATATCTTCTTGCGAAACACAACTAATTCTTTATTCTCACAAAGTAGTAAGTGCTATCAACAGAGGATGTCTAATTGATTCCGTATTTTCAGAAGGCTTTTGACATTATACCTCACAAGCGTCTTGTAATCATATTGCGTGCTTATGGTGTATTGCCTCAGTTCTGTGACTAGGTTCAAGGTTTCCTGTGAGAAAGATCATAGTTCAAGGTAATTGACAGAAAGTCGTCGAGTAAAGCAGAAGTAGTATCTGGCGTTTCCCAAGGAAGTGTTAAAGGCCCTCTGCTCATCCTGATCTACATAGATGATGGAGGAGAAAATATGAGCAGCCCTCATAGTGTTTACAGACATTGCAGTCATTTACTGCCTTGTAAAGTCATCAGATGATCAGACCAAATTCAAAATGGTTTAGCCGGCAGGTGTGGTTGAGCGGTTCTAGGCGCTTCAGTCTGGAACTGCGCGACCACTATGGTCGCAGGTTCAAATCCTGCCTCGGGCATGGATGTGTGTGATGTTCTTAGGTTAGTTAGTTTTAAGTAGTTCTAAGTTCTAGGGGCTGATGACCGCAGGTGTTAAGTCCCATAGTGCTCAGACCCATTTGAACCATCAATATGGTTTAGACAAGATATCTGTGTGGTGTGGAAAGTGGCAATTGACTCTAAATAATGAAAAGTGTGAAGAATCCACATGAATACCTAAATAAAGTCACTAGCTTTCTGTTACAAGATAAATCACGTTAATCTAGAGGCTTTAAATTAAACTAACCACTTGTTGTTGTTGTGGTCTTCAGTCTTGAGACTGGTTTGATGCAGCTCTCCATGCAACTCTATCCTATGCAAGCTTCTTCATCTCACAGTACCTACTGCAACCTACATCCTTCTAAATCTGCTTAGTGTATTCATCTCTTGGTCTCCCTTTACGATTTTTACCCTCCACGCTGCCTTCCAATACTAAACTGGTGATCCCTTGATGCCTCAGAACATGTCCTACCAACCGATCCCTTCTTCTTGTCAAGTTGTGCCCAAAACTCCTCTTCTCCCCAATCCTATTCAATACTTCCTCATTAGTTATGTGATCTACCCACCTAATCTTCAGCATTCTTCTGTAGCACCACATTTCAAAGGCTTCTATTCTCTTCTTGTCCAAACTATTTATCGTCCATGTTTCACTTCCATACATGGTTACACTGTGAAACGTCCCCTTAGAACAATTGTACACGACTGTCCTTAAACAGATACACAATATTTTTAGCGCAACGCAATCTGACTTTCAAAAACCCTACAAATGAATGGCCCTGACTAACATTAAACTATACGTTTCACAAATCACTTACCTCACAAAAATCTTGCTTACTCGAACTACTGCAATACAGCAAGCGCCACTACTGCCAGCTTAATAGTCATAATATATATAGCAGTTCATGACAAATTACAAAACTCCGCCATCTCTCTCCCAACATCCACCACTGCTGGCGGCTCACCTCCAACTGCGCAACGCTACGCGCTGTTAACAGCCAGCTTCCGCTGCCCAACACTACAATGGCAGACAACAATGCAAACTAGCCACAGACTGCACACAGGTGGCGTTACCAATAAAAAACCTAAACAGCCTACTTACAACTGCATACAAATACTTTCAGAAACGACTTCCTGACATTTAAATCTATACTCGATGTTAACAAATTTCTCTTCTTCAGAAATGCTTTCCTTGCCATTGCCAGTCTACATTTTATATCCTCTCTACTTTGACCATCATGTTACTTAGCTCCCCAAATAGCAAAACTCCTTTACTACTTAAGTGTCTCATTTCCTAATCCAATTCCCTCAGCATCACTCGACTTAATTCGACTACATTCCATTATCCTTGTTTTGCTTTTGTTGATGTTCATCTTATATCCTCCCTTCGAGACACTGTCCATTCCGTTCAAGTGCTCTTCCAAGTCCTTTGCTGCCTCTGACAGAATTACAATTGCTCAATGTACAGATTGAATAACATCGGGGACAGGCTACAACCCTGTCTCACTCCCTTCCCAACCACTGCTTCCCTTTCATGTCCCTCGACTCTTATAACTGCCATCTGGTTTCTGTACAAATTGTAAATAGCCTTTCACTCCCTGTATTTTACCCCTGCCCCTTCAGAATTTGAAAGAGATTATTCCAGTCAACATTGTCAAAAGCTTTCTCCAAGTCTACAAATGCTAGAAACGTAGGTTTGCCTTTTCTTAATCTAGCTTCTAAGATAAGTCATAGGATCAGTATTGTCTCACGTGTTCCCATATTTCTACGGAATCCAAACTGATCTTCCCCGAGGTCGGCTTCTACCAGTTTTTCCATTCGTCTGTCCAGAATTCGCGTTAGTATTTTGCAGCCGTGACTTATTAAACTGACAGTTCGGTAATTTTCACATCTGTCAACGCCTGCTTTCTTTGGGATTGGAATTATTATATTCTTCTTGAAGTCTGAGGGTATTTCGCCTGTCTCATACATTTTGCTCACCAGATGGTAGAGTTTTGTCAGGACTGGCTCTCCCAAGGCTGTCAGTAGTTCTAATGGAATGTTGTCTACTCCCGGGGCCTTGTTTTGACTTAGGTCTTTCAGTGCTCTATCTAATTCTTCACACAGTATCATATCTACCATTTCATCTTCAACTACACCCTCTGCCATTTCCATAATATTGTCCTTAAGAACATCGCCCTTGTATAGTCCCTCTATATACTCCTTCCACCTTTCTGCTTTCTCTTCTTTGCTTAGAACTGGGTTTCCATCTGAGCCCTTGATATTCATACAAGTGGTTCTCTTTTCTCCAAATGTCTCTCTAATTTTCCTGTAGGCAGTATCTATCTTACCCCTAGTGAGGTAAGCCTCTACATCCTTAAATTTGTCCTCTAGCCATGCCTGCTTAGCCATTTTGCACTTCCTGTTGATCTCATTTTTGAGATGTTTGTATTCCTTTTTGCCTGCTTCATTTACTGCGTTTTTATATTTTCTCCTTTCATCAATTAAATTCACTATTTCTTCTGTCACCCAAGGATTTCTATTAGCCCTCGTCTTTTTACCTACTTGATCCTCTGCTGCCTTCACCACTTCATCCCTCAAAGCTATCCATTCTTCTTCTACTGTATTTCTTTCCCCCATTCTTGTCAATTGTTCCTTTATGCTCTTCCTGAAACTCTCTACAACCTCTTGTTCTTTCAGTTTATCCACGTCCCATCTCCTCAAATTCCCACCTTTTTGCAGTTCATAACCAGTAGATTGTGGTCAGAGTCCACATCTGCCCCTGGAAATGTCTTACAATTTAAAACCTAGTTCCTAAATCTCTGTCTTACCATTATATAATCTATGTGATATCTTCTACTATCTCCAGGGTTCTTCCATGTATACAACCTTCTTTCATGATTCCTGAACCAAGTGTTAGCTATGATTAAGTTATGCTCTGCGCAAAATTCTACCAGGCGGCTTTCTCTTTTGTTTCCTAGCCCCAATCCATATTCACCTACTATGTTTCCTTCTCTCCCTTTTCCTACTCTTGAATTCCAATCACCCATCACTATTAAATTTTTGTTTCCCTTCACTACCTGAATAATTTCTTTTATCTCATCATACATTTCATCAATTTCTTCGTCATCTGCAGAGCTAGTTGGCATATAAACTTGTACTACTGTTGTAGGCGTGGGCTTCGTGTCTATCTTGGCCACAATAATGCGTTCACTATGTTGTTTGTAGTAGCTTACCCGAACTCCTATTTTTTTATTCATTATTAAACCTACTCCTGCATTACCCCTATTTGATTTTGTATTTATAACCCTGTATTCACCTTACCAAAAGTCTTGTTTCTCCTGCCACCGAACTTCTCTAATTCCCACTATATCTAACTTTAACCTATCCATTTCCCTTTTTAAATTTTGTAATGTACCTGCCTGATTAAGGGATCTGACATTCCACACTCCGATCCGTAGAACGCCAGTTTTCTTTCTCCTGATAGCGACGTTCTCTTGAGTAGTCACCACCCGGAGATCCAAAAGGGGGACTATTTTACCTCCGGAATATTTTACCCAAGAGGAAGTCATCATCATTCATCCATACAGTAAAGCTGCATGCCCTTGGGAAAAATTACAGCCGTAGTTTCCCCTTGCTTTCAGCCGTTCGCAGTACCAGCACAGCAAGGCTGTTTTGGTTAATGTTACAAGGCCAGATCTGTCAGTCATCCAGACTGTTGCCCTTGCGACTACTGAAAAGGCTGCTGCCCCTCTTCAGGAACCATACGTTTGTCTGGCCTCTCAACAGATACCCCTCCGTTGTGGTTGCACCTACGGTACAGCTATCTGTGTCGCTGAGGCACGCAAGCCTCCCCACCAACGGCAAGCTCTATGGTTCATGGGATTACAGTTACGAATGGCATAAATTTGAATGATCACTCAGATAATGTCGTGGGTAAAGCAAACCAAATACTGAGATTTGTTGGCAAAACACTAAGAAAGTGCAACAGGACAACTGAAGAGACTACTTACAGCAAATTTGTCTGCTCTCTTCTGGAGTATAGACTATGTGGTGTGGGATGTGCATCAGGTGGGACTGACAGAGCAAATCGAGAAAGTTCAAAGAAGGCCAGCTCATTTAGTATTATCATGAAATAGGGGGTAGAGTGCCACAGACATGATTTGTGAATTGGGGGTGGCAATCATTAAAACAGTCATTTCTCATTGTGGCAGGATCTTCTCATGAAATTTCAATCACCAGCTTTCTCCTTTGATTGGTGAAATATTCTGTTGACACCAACCTACATAGGGAGAAGTGATCATGACAAAATAGGATAAATCAGTGCTCGCACAGAAGGAGTTTACTGCTCGTTTTTCCCATACAGTGTTTGAGACTGAAACAGTAGAGAAATAGTGTGAAGGTGGTTCGATAAACCCTCTTCCAGGCATGTCATTGTGAATTGCTGAGTAATTGTGTAGATATATATAGGCTTAATGTGACTTTACGAAGGTTGTATTTATTCATATAACTCGGTGGTCTCTCTTTCATGATTAATTCAATTATTTTTAAGAATGAAGACAGTAGTGAAGCTGCACTGTAGTTTTCAGTGTTTGCTGCATTACCTTTCTTTAGTAAATACACAAGTCATGCGTTTCTTCTAGTAATCTGAAAAAATACGTAACTAAAGGACTCATTTATTATGTTTGTTAATGGGGCTTGTAAGCTATCTATGCATGCCTTTAGGCCAGAGGCAGGAACTTCATTATGCCTGCTGACATTATTTTTTTAAATTGTTGTATTGTCTTCTTGACTTAAGGCTCGGTAGTGGGCAAGCATCATTTTGCTTGCTGTGTAAGTCATTTTGGGTGCTACATGTGTTTCAGGAGGATTTTGCTACAGATTGTCCGCAATCCCAGATAAATAGTAATTCACAAAATTTGCTAATTCAGGAGGACTTTGTATCTATCCCCATCTTTGATTTGTATGTTGTTATACTTATCTGCCTTTTCTAGTTTCATGTTATGTTGTAGCAACGAAATAAAACACACAAAACCGATCCAAGTATCACAAATATGGCTTTATTCATAAACCTCAGAGAAATAACAGAAATAAGCCTATCGTGAATCCACACATTAAGAGGCATGGGTCGTTTGGTGTGAATGGTATAGCTAGATGAACGTAGAGTGTGTCAGTCAGTGCTGCTCTGCACGCATATATATATCCGAGTCACCAACAGTTGGTGAGGTGGAGCCTACGCCACATACGGCCTCCCTTGGCCAGCACACGCTGATACAGCTGGCAGCCGATCCAAACACAAAGCACAGTGACACCACACTTGATGAACTCACCCTCACATGCACTAATAGCTGGTTGCAGCATACCTCTCCCTTGTGCGAAGTGGGCACCCTGGCAGTGGGGAGATGCAGGTGGTCCAACGAGAGACATAACTATTGGCTTGAGAGAGGTGGCAGCCAGTGCCGGCAGAGGGAGCAAGATGATGTGCCGGGCAGGCACCGGAGCTTAGGGGCAGAACGTGCATGATCGTGGGCATGTCCGAGGGCGGTGGGCCCATACAATGACAGTACCGGAGAGGAGGATGGCATCGCCATCTGTGTCGTCATCAGCAGGCAGGTCCCAAAGGAAATGAAGCTGGACCCACCGACGACATTGGGTGAGGCAGTTATGGTGAGAAGGCAGGTGGAAGGAATTGACTGGAACAGCAGATTGCGGCAATGGACCCGAGGCTGGAGATGGACCAGAGCCCGGCACTGGGAAGTTTGAACTCCAGGGCGCCACATGTGGTGGAGGCAGTTAGTGGGACGAGGGGCGCCTCCGCAGCAGTTGATGGTGGGCTCAAGGCAGAGAGGCGAGCTACAGCGATGGGGGTTGCATCTGTGAACTGCTAGCTTCCGGCAGTGAGCAGGGGCACAGCTGATCAAAGTTGTGCACCACCACCCCAACAGCTGTACAGACACCACAAAGATGGCATCTGCGGTGATGGACAACAGTGGCAAGTATCCACTTTAGGCCAGCAACCAAACCCTTCTGCCCACTCCATTGATCCCATTGTGAAGTGGCTGGACGAACTCAAGCACAGCAGGTGCGGCGCAGGACACAGAAGGTGGAGGAACGGGGGACAAGGACACTCTGGGAGCTGCCTGTTGTTGGGCACAATGCTCAAAAGCTGTGACAAAAAGGATATTTTGCCATCAGTTCTTGGCCAAAAAACATGTCACCTAGCTAACCGTTTAGTGCATAAAACTCTCCAATGGTGCTGGTGGAGAAGACCCAGAATCACACATTGTAATTTGGCTAGAATGTCTACTCTGGGAGGGAGGTCTTCTGTGGACAACATCAAAACACAGTCAGAAAGAGAGAGGTGATACCATAAGAAAAAATAGTTGTGCAGGGGGTCTGAAGCATGACTTGGAGGTTTATCTGGCCAGGCCTGTTAAACAAACTGAACCACCGGGCAGATAAACGGGTCAGTGGCAAAGGCAGCTGCTATGTGCGATCTTGTAGTTGGGAAACAGTCGACAGTGGCCTCCGCTTCAGTATCGAGATGGAAGAACAGCAATTCTTCACAATCAGCCGGAATCAAGACCTACATTAAGGCAAGATAAGGCATCCACACTGGCATGTTCAGAGGTAGGTTGAAAATGGGTTTCATAATTATAGACCAGAACAGTGCTCAGCATTGTATGTGGTGTGCTGCTTTGTCAGACAATGATGTGCAAGTTTTAAACACGAAAACAAAGGGCTTATGTTCAGTAAGAAGGAGAAACTTGGCCTCATAAAAAAAGGCAACAGGTCATTCAGAATCATTGGTATATCGGTGTGCAAGGACCCCACAGAGGTCGTACCATGAGGCATCAGTCACCAAAACTGTGCTGGTCTGGAGAGAATGTAGCTAAACAAAGTGGCGAGAGTAGTTTATTTCAACATCTGAAAAGTACGTTCACAATCAGGGGTGGGCCAATGTGGCCAACCCCGGCAGGAATATATGGTAGGAGACTGGAAGAGGGGGCAAGGCACAGATGTAACTGTGGAGATGAGGTCTGGCAGAGGGCAAACACCATGCCATGAGACCTTGAACACAAATTTTTCAAGTGATTGGCCATAGAGGAGGCCGTGACAACAGTATCATCCAGATAATTTATGCAACCTGGGACAGGCGTAGTCAGATGCTCTAAAAATCATTGGAAAATAACAGGGGCACTTGTCTCACCAAAAGGAAGGTACAAATGTGGAGTATTCAAAATCATAACTCGCTGAGACTCGTTGCCCACAACAACCTGCAGCTGCACTCGAGAGAACCTGATATTTTCGCCAACAGTTCCTCCTGACATGAGAGAGGACATGTATCCACAATCGACTCCGCATTGACAATGTTACTGAAGTTTCGCAGAAGGCATCCAAACCATAACCAGTGGAGACGACTAGTCACTAGTTATAACAGGTTGCACCACCCCTTGAGATTGAAGTCAGCCCAATTCTGCTTTCACTTGATCTTCTTGGCAACAGGAATAGGATGTGCACGACAAAAATGAGGCTGAGCTATGGATTTAAAAGAAATATGAGCAGAAAAAATTTTTACTCATCTTCTGAAATCACCTCAGACAGTGTATGCAGTTGAGAATACAGTATGTGATCGGATGCAAGGTGAAATGTGTCGGTTATAGAAAATCCAAATGCCTGAAATGCATTAATCTGAAACTAGTTCTGAATGCTGGCATCAGCAGCCACCAAAAATGTAATGGAACAAACCACAGACTTGTAAGAGGCTGATGCCATAAATTTTCCCAACAGTACAATGTTCTGTTTGTTATAAATGACCAACTTCCACATGACAGGTGTCAACAGTGGTGAGCCTAAACTCCCATAGGTTTCAGAATTTGGTAGTGTCCTTGCAGCTCCAGTGTCGACCTGTAGCTGGAGCACGTGTTGAAAAACACTTAACTCAATAATCAGCTTGGAAGAAGTCACAGGTGTTGGAGTCACTTTTTATGTCCATATCCTGAGCAAACTAAGGCAAACAACACATGAGGGTGATGTGGCCTTTCTTCTGGCAGGCAGTACAAGTAGCTCAGCACTTACGACATGCCAGATGTTCTCATTAGACAAAACAGAAAGGACTAGATGGAAACAGAATGCTAATGCTGATGCTGTGACAGTTGCAGCTGCTTGGGCCAGCCTTGGTCTGCTCAGAGCTGGGCCCACATGTTTACCGCCACCACTGTCACTTCCTCATGCAAGCTATCTGTCGTCGTAGTGCGCACGTCTTGTGTCACCGCTACCACATTGCCCCGTGCTTCAGTTTGATCACTTGCTGCCCAAGAAACTTCAGAAGATTGTGCTGTTTGCAAAAACTTCTGTGAATGGGACATTTCTTTCTTTCTTTCTTTCTTTCTTTCTTTCTTTCTTCTTCTTCTTCATCATCTTTTTTGTGCAGAGTAAAGCCGTCTGGCGCACTTACTTATCCACAGCAAAAAAGATAATTTAGTCGTGAAACAAAGAGTCTGCGTAAGAGTTTGTTATAGGCATCAGTAACGAATTGACACTTACAGCTAAGGCTGTGAAGTTCAGCTGCCCCTGCCCTGAATGACTAGTTTGGTTTCTTGTGGCATTGGTAGAATTCAACTCGCGCCACGATTACATGCATTCATTTGTGATGGTAGTAGGACAATAAACTACATATGTGATCAAAAGTAAGAGCTGCCGGTCCTTTAAAGGGGCAAGCTCACACAGTAATTGACGTATTTTAGGAAGAATCCGCAAGAGGAAGAAAGCTTTGCACAAATTTGAGTCTGTCACACTGAAATCCAAAAATTGCTGTCCTAGTCTTTCTTTTTCGTAAGCCTCCCAATCCTCAGCTTATTCATCATAGGAGGGAAAGTGGGGTATTGGACTGAGGGAATGGTACCATATCTGTTAGAAGAAAATGGCAAAGTAGTCAGTGCCAAAGTAAGCTGTTCAGTCAGGGCTGGTAACAGGGTGTCCATAATGATTAACTTGATGAAATCACACTTGGAGACTGCACTTGAGCAAACCATTCCTACTCATCGCCAATCATATAGTAACCAAGTAATATACAAAACCAATCCAAGTAACACAAATATGGCTTTCTTCAGAAACATCTGAACAATAGCAGAAATAATCCTCTTGTGAATCCACAGACAGAACAACTGGTGTGAATGGTCAACTTGATGAACACAGAGTGAGTTAGTCAGTGGTGCCTCACGCATATATGTGTGTGTGTGTGTGTGTGTGTGTGTGTGTGTGTGTGTGTGTGTGTGTGTGTGTCACCAACAGACAGCGCAGTGGAGACTGCACCATGCACACAGCTCCCACAGATGGTCTCCAGCAGCCAGCCTGCACTGATACAGCTGGTGGCTAATTCACACACACACACATGCGCCACACACCCTAGTAGCAGGATGCAATGTGTATGACATCCCAAACTACTTTACTTTTACTTTCCACATTGTGTATTATTTTGTCATTCACTCCTTTGGCTTTGATATTTCTTAACTTTCACTTTTACTTGCATTCTGATCTCTTCCTTTTCGTTTTGGTTCATACACCAGCGGCATGTGGTACAAAGGGTTCATAGTAAGTTGAATATAGAACGTTTTTGCTTAATTTTGAAATATACCCCCTTACCCTTTGGTATAAGATCTTTACTTGTTGTATTACTTTCTCATTTTCTTCAGCCATCTTGCCATCATTTGTGACCACTCGTCCGAAGAACTTATACTTTTGACCACTTCCAAAAATTTTCCATTCAGTTTCGTACCATCCCTTCCTTTCTCCTTCCACTCTGTCATCACTATTGTTTTGCTTTTCTCTGTGCTCCCTTTAATTTTAGATGTGATTTTTTTCTCCTCCTTGTATTAACTGTGTCATCTTACTTCTATTCTACTTTCAGCTAATAACGTTATTCTTCTTTCAGGTAATTTGTCTTCAGGAAGTTCAGGAGGATCACTGGGATCCATTTTATGTAAATGAACTCTCAAAACTAGGTATAAACACGCTTTCCATTATTACTACTCTTTCTATTTAGTTTTCATAGTTCAGGAATAATAATAAGTGGTAGTGAGCATTATTTACAAGCAGGTGAAGCTTTTATGAGGTTGTCACAATCTCTAAATAATAGAAAATCACAGTAGTAGTACAGTAATAATTGATAGCATTCACCTGTATTTCTGTCCTACATATCTCAGCAAAGGCTAGTAGAAATCTTTGGGTAACAGAAGAAATATTGAATTTAATTGATGAAAGGAGAAAATATAAAAATGCAGTAAATGAAGCAGGCAAAAAGGAATACAAACGTCTCAAAAATGAGATCGACAGGAAGTGCAAAATGGCTAAGCAGAGGTGGCTAGAGGACAAATGTAAGGATGTAGAGGCTTATCTCACTAGGGGTAAGATAGATACTGCCTACAGGAAAATTAGAGAGACCTTTGGAGAAAAGAGAACCACTCGTATGAATATCAGGAGCTCAGATGGAAACCCAGTTCTAAGCAAAGAAGGAAAAGCAGAAAGGTGGAAGGAGTATATAGAGGGTCTATACAAGGGTGATGTACTTGAGGACAATATTATGGAAATGGAAGAGGGTGTAGATGAAGATGAAATGGGAGATATGATAATACTGCGTGAAGAGTTTGATGGAGCACTGAAAGACGTGAGTCGAAACAAAGCTCCAGGAGTAGACAACATTCCATTAGAACTACGGACAGCCTTGGGAGAGCCAGTCCTGACAAAACTCTACCATCTGGTGCGCAAGATGTATGAGACAGGCGAAATACCCTCAGACTTCAAGAAGAATATAATAATTCCAATCCCAAAGAAAGCGGGTGTTGACAAATGCGAAAATTACCGAACTATCAGTTTAATAAGTCACGGCTGCAAAATACTAACGCGAATTCTGTACAGACGAATGGAAAAACTAGTAGAAGCCGATCTCGGGTACTGGGAGATGAAGAAGCTTGCACAGGATAGAGTAGCGTGGAGAGCTGCATCAAACCAGTCTCAGGACTGAAGACCATAACAACAACAACAACAACAACAACAACGACATATCTCAGCAACGTATTTCGGGAAACAATGCTGTCATCGTCAGGTTGTAAAAACTTAACTCATGATGTTAAAACACTAAGAAGCTTACAAACACAATTGTGGCCTTCATAAAATAAAATGGAATTAAAACACATTGGAGTGCGGGTCCTTGTCATACATTAAAATTGTTGACTTCTCTCAGTAGCCATCCCATCTCACGTTGCACACTACACCAGGCAATGTCCCGCTGATCTACTATGGGCTCCTAGTGTGTCAAGTGGACACTTCTGCAGAAGTATAGGGGTGGTTGTGTACAGATATTTCCACGCTATTACCACATAAGTGCAGCTGTTTTCTGAACCACAATGCTGTTCGATTGGTCGCCTACTTTTCCTCGTTTCCTAAGTTTTGTGATCATCAGCCTCTAGCCGTGTCGTGAAATATACGTTGCAGATTTATAATAAAAAAATTCTACGAACCCATTAAGAAGTCTCATTCTTTTGTCTTTCATATGTGACTTTAGAATATTGCAGTGGTTCAATTCATGACTAGCACTCACCAGATCTTCCAGCAAGTAGAGTTTCCTCCTTTTCTTTTCTGTGTCAAGATTTCCAGTCATCCTCTATTCCCTTAAGAGGATGGCCTGTTTCATATGCATGATTCACAGCAGCTGATCTGTCATAGTAACTTAATCAGAATGCATCTTTGTGTTCCTTGTTTCTGACTGAAAATATTCTTCCTGTCTATCTTTGCATCACAGGATGTGCATTGAGTTTTATGAACTCCTGTTCAAACTGTCATAGACATCATGCTTCGGGCTGTAACTCACTAGGCTATTTGTTTTTAATGTTATTCTGTCTCCCTTCCTTCGCGCTCATTGGCATATTGGCTGCCTGGTGCACCAAACTGCAGAAGGCAATGGATGGTATGAATAATTAATATCAAGCTGACCATTTAACAAAGAAATTGTGAAGGAAATGATTGCGCTCACTAAAATGACGACTGAAGTTGCTAAAGTAAATTATAATGAAATCGATCCTGTCAGCCATAAGTTGCTAAAAGGGATAAGTGAACCAATGACAAGCATAAGGCTAAAGCCAGCCTGATAATCATAAAATCCATAAATAAAAAACGTATAGCAGATAAGAGGGATCCATTCGTAATATTAAAGGTGGAGGAGTACATTGTGAAAACATTTTTGAAATCCCAAAGCATTTAACAGCAGACTTAACCCAAACTAAAAAATATTCAAACTTCTTTTGTTTAGGCAATAATTTACAGCATGAATATATTTTAGAAAATGCAAAGTTAACATGAATTTTCTAAAATTAAAATGCATTTTCTGAAGAAAAAAATAAACATATTAATTTCCTCTAACAGATGCTGAAAAAAGGATGCTTAGTTATAAACCCAACTGTGCCTAAATTAAGAACACAACTGAAAATTGTTGTGTCGGTAGCTGGGCCGACACCGTGAAGTGGAGATGGCTGAAAATGAACTCTAGACTAACGCTGTAGCCGATAGGGCACGCACGGCTAAAGCAGACGGGCGTGAAGTCTGGAACATGAGAACTTATAAATGAATAAGAAGAAAAGTATGTAGATGCTTATTACTTATCTTTTTATTAGTCCTTGGAATACATCTCTCTTGAATACTCGTAAGCTATAGGCACTGATACAAATGGCGCCTTGCTAGTTCGTAGCCCTTAACTTAGCTGATGGCTATTCTGTCTCTCGGCTAATGAGAGAGAAAGGCTTCGTACATCTGGTCGGTAGCTAGGTTCTCGTACAACTGGGCGGTAGCTAGGTTCTCGTACAACTGGGCGGTAGCTAGGTTCTCGTACAACTGGGCGGTAGCTAGGTTCTCGTACAACTGGGGCGAGTCCACTCTCGTATCACGAGACCCGCCTTGGTGGTGGCGCTAGGTCTGCGATCACAGTGGCGACACGCGGGTCCGACATGTACTACATGGACCGCGGCCGATTTAAGCTACCACCTAGCAAGTGTGGTGTCTGGCGGTGACACCACATTCCTCCCCCGCAAATCGGCGAACGGTCGTGTGATAAGGCTTCCGCCCGCCCGCCGTGGGGAGGACCACATGTTGACGTATGCGATGAGGTGGGGAGCCTAACAACAGGCGAGGCTGTGCCACCCGCACCCGGCCATACGGTCCGAGGGGAGCTAGGAAACGCCTGAAAAACTAGTCCAGGGTGCACGTCAACATGCGGTGTATGCGCCCGTAAAGAGACAGGAGTGACCGAAGGATCAACCTCCATTGCGTCGGGGTAGCCGACGCGCGATGACGTCACGTGGTCCGGAGCGGGCGGGAGTTCCATGGCGGAGGACAGCTGGTCACGGGAAGCGATCGGCGGCGCGTGACCCTGGGAGGCGCTTGGCGGCTGCAACGAAGCGTCGAATGCGGGCGGCGCCGGCGGGAGAACAAGCGGCGGCGGCGGCGGCGCGTCGCCATGGGGCAAAATGGAAGGCATCGTCGGTAACACCTGGGGATGAGGCGAGCCAGTAGATGGGTCCCCAGGGCGCTGACCGGACGGCACCGTCGCTGAAAGCAGACGGGGAGCGGCAGAACCCGAGCGACGACAGAGGCGCAGCTGATTGAGATGCCGACGCACCTCACCAGAGGCCCCCAAAACCCAATACATCGCGCGGCCTAAGCGATGAAGCGGAGCTGAAAGAGAAGAGGCATTGCGCACATTCACTCACACCTTGTGATTCTACATTGTGCAATGTTCTTGCGACCTCCTGACGCAATGCGTGGGGAACATGGCGCGCTCGGAAAAATTTCGGTTGCGCGTTTACCTTCAGTTCTAAATGTGCTTCATAGTTTTTAGCGCAACCTAAGCCCGGTGCAAAAATGTCTGCAAATTCGTCACACAGCCGAGAAACACTGTCTGTAGGCACAGTCTGATTCACTGATAGGACCTGATTTACAATAGACATGTTAAACAACTGAAACAAATCTAGACCAAACAAATTCACTGCAGAAGAAGAACGAAGAACGTAAAATGACACAAGTTTTGTTTGTCCCTTGTATGTTGCAAGAAGGCTGCACTGTCCTAACACAGGAATTGTCTGTCCGGAATATGTAGTGAGCTTAACATTTGCGGAATGCAACGGAGGTTTGCCCAGTTGTTTGTACGTGTCGTGATTGAGCAATGAAACTGCAGCTCCGGTATCGAGCTGGAATGGTATCACTTTGCCTTCAAAGTCTAAGTCCACAAAAAGTTTGTTGTTCTGCTGACGACAATAGCGACTGTTTTGTGCAATTGGAACAGACACTGGTACAGAATCACGTGCGAATTGACGTGATTTCCGGCGACGTCGACGCACAGTTTTTGTGGGACGATCACAGTCACTGTTAGAGAAAGTGTCACTGGACGAAGCGGAATTAACGACATGAATGTCCATAGGCGAAGGTCCACGAGCCTGAGTGTCCTTGGTTCGATTCCGGCGCGAAGCAAAGGGCCTGGAATGATTGTGATTGTCGGATCTGAGCTTTGTCTGGCAAACACTTTGAACATGTCCTTTCTTATTGCAGAAAAAGCAAATAGCTTGGCGTGACGGGCAATGTTCACGCGAATGTCTAGTAGCACACTGCGGGCATGATTTCACTGCATTTGTGTGCTGGCGCGGCACACGTGGCTTAGCACGCGGCAGTCGCTGTGTCGACGTGCGCAAGGCCCGGTTACCGGGCCGCGCAGCGCGTCCAGCGGGCCGGTTAATGTTACACACGGCTGGCGAAGTTTCAAAAGATTCCTGAGCACAGTCAAGTGTGTCCTGTCTATCCAATATGTCTATCACTTGTTGAAGGGAGGGATTAACTAGTTTCAAAATTTGCTCCCGTATGCGAACATCAGAAACGTTCTGTGCAATTGCATCACGCACCATTGTATCTGAATAAGAAAGACCACAGTCACATTCAAAGGCACAGTCCCTAGTAAGTCCTTGCAATGTTGCTACCCACTCCCTATTAGTTTGACCGGCCGTACGTTGTGTACGAAAGAACGTATACCGTTTTGCAACCACATTAACTGTTTCTTTGAAATAGGCATCTAATGCAGACAAAATTTCCTCGTAGGACAGAGTTGCTACGTCTCGTCGGGGAAACAATTTCACTATCACACGGTATGTGGACACACCGACACAAGAAAGCAAAAACGGCTGCCGCTCATTACCTTGAATTCTGTAGGCAGCGAGGTGGAAGTTGAACTGGCGAGACCACTCTTGCCACGTCTCATCGGCTGCCACGTATGGTCGAAAGGGAGGTGCAACAGCGTTTAGTGGCAGCGGTAGCGAAGAAGCGGCGGCGGCCGCATCGGTTTGAATGGTACGTTGACCCTGGACGAGCTGTCCAAGGGCATCCAGTAACGCCTGCGTCTGCTGATTCTGCAAGCGATAAAATTCGGACAGTACATCTGGAGAATGTGGCGAAGCCATGACACAATTAAATGTAAGCAATCAGAACACTTTAAATCGTCGCCAATGTTGCAAACGAATTAATACAAACTCTTTTGCTCGTCGCCAATAAATGTTGTGTCGGTAGCTGGGCCGACACCGTGAAGTGGAGATGGCTGAAAATGAACTCTAGACTAACGCTGTAGCCGATAGGGCACGCACGGCTAAAGCAGACGGGCGTGAAGTCTGGAACATGAGAACTTATAAATGAATAAGAAGAAAAGTATGTAGATGCTTATTACTTATCTTTTTATTAGTCCTTGGAATACATCTCTCTTGAATACTCGTAAGCTATAGGCACTGATACAAATGGCGCCTTGCTAGTTCGTAGCCCTTAACTTAGCTGATGGCTATTCTGTCTCTCGGCTAATGAGAGAGAAAGGCTTCGTACATCTGGTCGGTAGCTAGGTTCTCGTACAACTGGGCGGTAGCTAGGTTCTCGTACAACTGGGCGGTAGCTAGGTTCTCGTACAACTGGGGCGAGTCCACTCTCGTATCACGAGACCCGCCTTGGTGGTGGCGCTAGGTCTGCGATCACAGTGGCGACACGCGGGTCCGACATGTACTACATGGACCGCGGCCGATTTAAGCTACCACCTAGCAAGTGTGGTGTCTGGCGGTGACACCACAAAAATACGTTAGGCTCACCGTCCAACTCGTGCAGTAGTGAACTGTAGAAACAGCCCAGCCTATAACATAACTATCTTGCTCAACAACAGTCTTAAAATACACTATTCAGTGCATAGTAGTATGGCTTTGTTAACAAAATTGAGGAGAAACCAGTCAGTCATTTTTGCCATTTGATTTCACTGAATATTGACACTTTGCCGTCCACACGTCTCGTACAAATTTATTCACTTGGCACCGGTAGCGCTAATTCGGATTACTTAGCTTGTCGCCGGCCGTTCTTGACATTATAAAGAGATTATAAATTTTTACGATTTACTAATGTCATCCTTAGTTCTCATAAGTTCTCAACTCTGTTCCCCTACTTCCATGAAATTTCGAAGATATACATACGTAAACAAATACAAAATTTGTTTCATATATTTGTTTATTTGCATTGGGTTTCGTACTTAGTATTTCTCTTTCATATGATATGCAGCAAAACAGTCTCCAAGATGTAACGCAACTCCACAAGGCTTGCACATTAAGTTTGTGTGGTTTTTTTGCATACATGGCAGTTTCTTCAGTTTCGTTTATCATTTTGGAAATACGTAGGCCTATTAGTTGGTGTTGCTTTAAGTGACTGGAAAGTCTGTCAACCGGATCATGAGACGTACGCAATGTAGTGTCAACTTCCAAGTTTTTCTCCGCGCATTCGTCGTAAATAATCATATTGTCTCTTTCATCTGTAACAATGAAAGGGCACAAGTATTAGTAAAACCAAAAATCATGGTGACCTGTGTAACTTATTGTAACCTAAACCAAACACCCACAGAACGCAAAAGATACTAAAGTGCTGTCGCCTGCCGCTGCACGATACTATGCACACCACTGTAGTGTCGCTGGCCATTGACCGCTATTTCACACACGATACCACTGTGGTGTCGCTGGACGGCAGAGTGTTAAGAATCTATTTTGTAACATTTTTGTTAAAGAAAATATTGATATAATTGGAAGAAATTTCCAAAATATAGTAAAATTTCAAGACAAGAAACCATCAAATTCATTGAACATTTACAGCTGATTACAAGTTTCAACTATTTCACTTTTAGTCATAAGTTTTTATGTTCAAAACAATGATTTAGCCATAGAGTCCAGCATTTCAGGAAGTGTGGACACATTTTCATGAATGATCAAGAAGTTTTAAAGTCCAACTGTGCCATTATAGATAAAATTGGCCATTATAAACATTACATAGCCAATACCTTGTTGCCTTTGACAGTTCTGAGAAAGATATTGAAGAGTTAATAAAAATGTTCAACATGCGTATAGTATGAGTTTACTGTGGAGCATGAAATTAACAGCAGTTTTTAGTTCCTCAATTCGAACATTAAAAGGTAGGCAATAAGCACACATTTACTATTTATACAAAACCAACAACAACTAACGCTGTGATTCCTAAGGATTCATGCCGTCCACAGGATTATGAAGGAGCAGCGTTCTGCTGATTAGTGCACAGAGCAGTCAATATGCCGATTAGCAGGAAGAATAGAGAGACAGAACTAATTATCGCAAGAGTGTGATTAAAAGTGGGTGTAAAATAAATATTGCTAATAAGTTGCTATGCAGAGATAATAATTACAGAATGAATCAGCTTAATGAAGAAGAAATATTATGCAAGAGTTTGGAACAGATCGTAAACCTTTTCCAACCGCATGGTACTAAAATATTGTTGCAAACAAATAATTTAGTGATGTATAACCGAAAGCATGATGTACAGGGTGTGAGTCAAAAGTTTCAATACTTAACTCAGAACTAGAAATTTATTGGATATTTAAGTACAGCGGGCTAAAATTCTTCAAAATATGATCCTTCAGCATCAACACAGTGCTGCCAGCGCATCTTCCACTGTTTGTAGTCCTTCTGGAAGGCCTCGGGCGTCATGCTGTCGATGGCTCTCTTCGAAGCCTGCTGGATGGCGTCAATGTAGTTGAATCGCTTCCCTTTTAGGCCTGTTTTGATTCAGGGGAAGAGGAAAAAATCACTTGGATCCAAGCCGAGGCTTTAGGGTGGCTGTGGCAGTGTTGTCACATTGAACTTGACCAAAACTTCGGCGGAGAACCCAATTGCCCTTGATCGCCAGGCAGACGCAGCGAACTCAATTCCTCAAGCAGCGGAGCACTCCAGTGTAAAAGTCACCTGCGACAGTCTCTCCACATTTTGATCCGTTCAGCTTGATGATTGCCTCCCAGAGTGGTCATCGCCTTCAACATTCCCGCGGCCATCTTTGAAACGATTGTGCCACATGAAAACTATTGCAAGGGACATGGCTTCTTCCTTAAAGGCCTCTTGAATCATACTGAGAGTCTCTGTGGCAGTTTGGTTCAGTCGCATGCAAAACTTAATCGCTGCTCCATTTTCGCCTCTCCCACTTTTTGACCGACGTCAATGACACGCACTCACGCTGCGAGCGATGCGTACTCTCCAGAGTTCCAGAGGTAACTGCCGCAGCATCAGCTCATTCCCTGAGACCCCCCACTACTTCCCCCACTCGGTGGAACCAGTCCGCACGCTCCCCTACTCAGAAATGAATCAGTCTTGAAACTTCTTAATTACTTCTTGTAGGTGAAAAGATAGAGAAGTTCAAAGGTTGAGAGTTCTTAAAATTAGACTTGCATCCTGTGATGCAAAGTACAGGATGGTTATCATTAAACTTTTGGTACTCGAGACATTGTAGACGGGAAACTATTTACCATATGAGTACCCAAATTTATATGAAAGCATTGTTAGTAGTGTTAGTGTTGTGACTTGCTGTTAGATGCCAATACTGGTACACTGACATAGGGTTTAAATACAGGCATCAGCATGCATTACAGTTGCAGTCAGTCAACATTGGTCTCGACGAGGAGAGCAGGACTTTACTTATAAAGCTGTTTAATCAAGACAACAGCAAGAGTGTTGCTGCTCTTCACAAGTATCGATGCATTAAAGCAATAGAGAGAGGTCCTCCTTCCGTATGAGGGTTGAAGAAAGTGATTGAGAAGTGTTAATCGCAAGGTGATTTAGGAATTGGGCCTGGGAAAGGTGGACAGGTTGGTCCAAACGTTCTTTAAGAAATTATTGTTGCCGTAGCTGATAATACTGAATGTGATGTACGGTCTTCAAGCAGTGCATAAGCTGTGTCACAACAGCTGAATAATTCCATTTACCACCATTTAGAAAGTGCTTTGGGCACACTCTAGTACAGTTCCAGGCTGTTGCGAATGCACATATTCGTTACATTGAGCAGCGTTTGTAGCTTGGAATATAAACATGGTAAGCAATTAACAAATGTTACCCTCTCATGAGAAAATTAAAATGGTTTTCCTTTCAGTGGTTTATTTGCTATTTCTCTTCTGCATGTCTTATAAATGTTTTCACCAAGTTTTATTCTCCCATGGTCATTCATTTGTCGCGGATCCCCTCTCCAGTAGCAAAAGTTTGACTGTAACCACCGTGTATACAGGACAGACAGGAAGAACATTTTTGGCTAGATACAAGGAACATAAAGATGCATTCATGTTAAGTAATTATGACAAATCAGCTTTTGCAAATCATGTAAACAAAACAGGCTGCTCCCTTAAGGGAGTAGAACACGACATTGAAATCTTGAATGTAGAAAAGAAAGGGGTGAAGCAAGACTCACTGGAAGAACTAGATTGCTATTCATGAAGAGAACCATCACTATACGCTGAAATTGCAAGTGAAAGACAACAGGTAGAAGTATTTTAATTATAAATGTGCGATACCTGTTTGATGAAATATCTAGAAGTTGATGATCATAGACTTACGAAATGAGAAGTAGACGACCAATAGAACACAACAGATGCACTTGTGCAGAAATACCTTGGACGTCTCAGTACACAGCCACTCCTGGATGTCTGCAGAAGTGTCAAATTGACACTCTTGGAGCTCATAGCAGATCAGCAGAACGTGTCCTGGCAATATATGCAGTTTGGGATGGAATGGCTGCTGACAGAAGACAATACTTGTAATGTAAGATGAGGACTCACAGTCAAAGTATTTTTATTTTGTTTACTGAACACCACTGTTGTGTTGGTAGACTTTTTGTGTTAATTTCAGGAGTTAAGTTTCTGAGAACATTCTCTTTCAAAATGCGTTGTTGAGCTGTATGTAGAACAGAAATTTGAGTGAATGCCCCAGTTATTACCGTAAAAATATAACAACCATAACCTCACATCTGTAGTGGTTAACATTAAATAGAAAATTAATTTTTCAGGGAAGAAAACTCACCTTGTGAAAGGGATTCCACATGTTTTGACTGGATCATGCCTGATAATTTTTTACTTTCTTGTTATATACTTGATTAAACCATAGCGTTTTGTAAGTAGCTCGCATGTATAACCCATTTCCATGCCTTTGCTTATATCTGTTGTAATTATTATTATTTATTATTATTATTATTTATTTATTATTATTATTATTTATTATTATTATTATTATTATTATTATTATTATTATTATTATTGATTTGCTTGTCTTAGGGAGGTCATAGATTAAGTTTTGCAGAAATTCTTTAGTTTCGTGAAATGTAGTATAGACCAAATGTTTTGTGTGTGCAGAGAGAACATAATTAGCACATTTTATGGAAACCTTCCACAGTCTTTCAGTTACATAAATGACAAGTACAGCGTGTTCCATTTATCTGATGACCTCCTGCCCAGGGTGTTGCAGGCCGGCCACAAAAGCAATGCCTGCCAGCCGAATGGGTCTCACGAGACCACACTATGCCCCCGCCCTTTTTTATATAGCCTGAAGGCTGCACAGACATACGCACCTTGCTGGCAAGTGTCATCCGAGCAGTGAAACAGGCATCACAAGTGTAATAGTGAAGTTTGTAAGCGCAACAGTGACGAGCGAATTATTCAATTCCACAACGAGTGTTTATTTACAATTCGTATGTGCTTACAGAGTCCGCTCGTACTGCTCAGAGGTTGTTTGAACAGAAGTTTCCAGGTGTTCATGTTCAGAGTCTTGATGCAGATAAATTTCATGAAATGAGAAGTGTTCAAACAAGAACCGTAAATGACGATGTACAGTGCTCACAGAAGCTCGTCTCGAAGACATTGCTTACCAACTATAAAATTCCCCTAAAAAGTCTCTTAGCTGTCTTTCACAACAAACACAAATATCGTTCACTTCTGTACAAAGAGGTCCTAAGCTCCTTGGGCCAAGGCCCTGTAAAGTATCACAAAACTATCGACACAGGAGAGCGGAGAGACCTGACGTGCTTCATGAGGAACTTATTCATGATCAGAAGATAGGGGTATGTTGCGCAGTTAGTGGTGATAGAATAATAGTCTTTTTTTTAATGACACAGGTGCAAAACATTTTGTGACTATTTTTTAATGAACTGAGTGAAAGAAAACGAAGTTTCACATTTTTTTAACAGGATTCGGCAAGGGCTCATATGGCCATTGTTTCTTTGCAGGCAGTTCATGATGTGGCCGATGAAAGAGTGATTAGTAACAATATGTGGCCCACTAGAAGTCCTGATTTACCTCCCTGTGATTTTTATTTGTGAGGTTCTCTTAAGGACGAAGTGCACACCACATATACTCACATGATAGAGGAAATCAAGGATAAGATCCGTGAATCAATTAATTCAATATCTCGTAGAGAACTGCATCATGTGATTAATAATTTCTTGAGTAGATGTCAGAAATGCGGGGAAAATAATGGAAGGCGGTTCCAGCATCACCTTCCGTGACACAGCTGAGTACAAAATTTATTTGCTTACGTTTTATGTGGTCATGTCGTACCGCAGCAGTAGATGGGTGACACGGCATCTGATCGGCGGGCAATGGAGCGCTCACTGCCCGGCATCTACTGTGCCACACAGGCGGCCATCAGATAAATGGAAGACACTGTATAATAGGAAATGTAGATGGAAAGTAACTATACTGTGGGAAATGAAATTTTGTTTTCTGAATTGCAAACTGTCTTAATAATATCTCGGTGCATTGTAAAGGCAAATTACAGCTTTTCATGGGGTATACTTCTCCTAAGAAACAATAAATTTGCTCATAGAATTCATGCTGGCTACTGAATTAACTTGTAATCCACTTTCACAGCCTTTCAGAAAGTTGCAATAGTGGCACTAGCAAAGTAATAATTTCCATTACCAGGTTATAAGGGTCTGTACAAGAAACGAACAGGGGCCCGAGTGGATGGTGTTGCCCTGTGGTACCGCTCATCGCTTTTTCGTGTGGACATTTGGAGTGCTGTTGAGTTCAACATTCCCGGGGAACCTTACCTGGATCGTGACAATGTTGCTATAGTAGCCAGATTGGTTCCTACGATACCTGGTTGGCAGCATTTGGCAGTCGTAGTAGCCACCACTCACTTGCTGTACAACACTCGCCGCCATGACATAAAACTGGCTCAGACCCAGTTGCTGTTAACAGAGTGTGAGTCGCTGGCGTATCGCTCAGATGCCGCCAGGTGAGAGGCTGTGGGTATTGGTTTCTCTCTAGAGTTCTTTGCAGCTTTTGTAATTTAGTCTGTAGGTTATGAGACAGATCTGTTCCTAGCAAACCAATATTGCTGTACAAATATAATTGAAGCAGTTTGGGGTAAAAAATACATGCAGCTCTGAACTGCTATAAGTTCGTATTTTAATATTTCATTATCTCATGTCCAGTACTTACTTCTCATTCCGATCATTTGAGAAGCCATGTCATAAACATTTTCCCCATTGTCATAATACAGAATTCCTTTTTTGTATGTAAATTGTAGGTTCCTTTCTCCTTTGCTGCTAAAGGTTCAAAATGCTGGGATTATTGCTAAAAGTAATCAATATCTACACTGCACAGTTATTGAGGTGAATAAAAAAGATGTATGGTGCATAGGAGGGCTGCTTAACTTGCATCAGTGAACGGGCATATGAATCATTTATGCCAACAGACATTTTAATGTTACTAAAGATACTTGAAACATATGTTGTCCTAAGGTGCTCATTTATGAACGTATGAACTCGCAAGAACCCTACCAGGCAGAGAATAGGGGAAGGTTTTTAAATTGTGCAAACAGCATCGCAGGTCTCTTTGGCAGTGGAAACACTATACAATTGATATCAGTGGAAGTAGGAAATAAATGCAAGATACCAGGTGCTATCCAAAATTTTTGGGACTGTTGCTGCCATTTGTTGAAAACCTTATCTTTGGACTAACGCTCACCATCATCCTCGAAGTAGTTCCCATCCGCACGTACACACTGATCCCAGCACTTCTGCCACTGGCCAAACGTTTTCTGGAAGTGCTGTTCTTTGAGGGTGTTTTATCACTGCCAGCGATGCTTCTTGAATCCTCTCTAGAATGTCGAACGACGACCTTTCAACTTGAGTTACAGTTTTTCGAATAACACAAAGTCGCAAGGTGCCAAACCTGGCGAGTACGGTGGGTGGGGTACAACCGACATGTTGTTTTTTCCCGAAAAGTTCCTGGTGAGCTAGGACGCGTGACAGGGTTTGTCATGATGTAGCAGTCAGTTTCCTTGACGCCAAAGTTTGGGCCGTCGCCGCCGCACGTTTTCACGGAGCTGTCGCAAAACGTCACAGTAGTATGCGGAATTCACTGTTTGGTTGGGTGGGACAAGTTCTTTGTGCACAATTCCCTTGGTATCAAAGAAAACCATGATCATGCTCTTCACTTTTCTCTTCACCTGTCTCACTTTTTTGGGTATTGGAGAGCCCGGGCTCTTCCACTCAAACACACGCATACGGCTCATGCTCTGTCCCCCAAACACTTGAATCATTGCAAGGGTGTCCGTAGCACTTTTCCCCAGATGTGCACAGAATTTGATACACATGCACTGTTCTGTTCGCGGATCCTTCGTAAAATTGCCACACACCAAACACAGAGTATTACAGAAATCACTGTGGATACGCAACACATTCTCCCAGCTGAATGCCAGTCCTCACACTGACTCATCAGATATGGAGCTCTCGTCACCTAGCAGTGCAAAGATCTACTACTCCCACTCTCCAGATGGCAGCACCAGTCCCGAAAATTTTGGATTCCACCTCGTACAATATGCAACACTCGCATACACTGATGGGCCAAAACATTATGACACCTACTTACTAGCTTGTTTATCCATCTTTGGAATAAAATACTTCACTGATTCTGCATATCGGGAATCCGACAAATTGTTGGTAGGCTTGTGGAGGTACGTGGGATTAGATGTCTGTGGACAGGCCACGTAATTCATGTAAATAATGGGTTGCTGATTTGTATGCAGGGTAATGGTGCTTGATGGTGAGCCACATGGGTTTCCATAGGATGTACATCAGGCGAATTTTGCTCACCAAGACATCAACATGAGTTCACCATAATGCTCCTCAAACCACTGGAGCACAGTTTTGACTCCGAGACATGGACAGTTATACTGTTGAAAGATGACATCACCATTAAGGAAGACACCAAGGATGAAACAATTCAGGTGGTTTGCAGCTGTCAGTGTGTCCCGGTTTACTACCACAGGTCCCATGGAAGTGGAGGAGAATCCATAGCATAATACTGCTTCATGGCACACTGCACGTTTTGAGCCGCTATTCACCTCGATGATGGTGTTTGTCGAGGTCACCATCAACCCTGTGTAGCAAAAATGTGATTCACCGAAGGGCCGACACGTATCCATTGATCAATGGTCGAAGCCTTTTGGTCCTTTGCTCACTGCAGTCATCATTGATGATGTCGTTGGGTCAGCATGTGGACAAGTAGAGATGGTCTGCTGCAGAGCTCCATGTTCAACAGTGTAAGATGAATGGTGTGTTCCAAAACACTTGTGCTTACACCAGCATTGTGCTCTTTCAGCATAGATGCCACAAATCATCATCAAATTTCACAGACCACACAAGCCTCTGAACCTCACATTCTGTAAAGAGTCCAACCATTTGGCACTTAGTGGTAGTTTCACTGACCCCCTACCTCTGTCCGTAGATGCTGACAACAGTAGCATGTGAAAATTCGATCAACTTCGCTGTTTTCAAGGTACTCGTTCACAGGCTCTGCATAATAATAATCTGCCCTTAGTCAGAGTCGCTTATCTCAGTGGATTTGCAGCCCGTATCTTCTCTAGGGTGCTCCCTGTCTGTGTCTGCTCCACTTACATACTTTACTTACCGTGTCACATGCAGTGACATAAAGTTTTGACTTGTCAGTGTATGTGTACTAAGAGTGTCTTTGAGAAGTAAGACTCAAAAATGTATATGGTTACTAGAATAATTCCAAATTTGTCATTACTTGCTACTGCAATATAAAACTAGTTAAACCAAATCCAATGTAAGTTGCAGTAAGCGATTTCATAATTTGCAAAGACTAACTGTAGATGAATTAAGAAAATTTTAAGCAGTGACCTGTCATCGCATCATGAAAATGACTACATTTACATTAGGTTCTCAGAAAATTATCCAGGAAAAATAACTTTTGAAAGAAATATTTGCCTCTTTTTATATTGGCTGCCTACTAACTTGATGTAGTAAGAAGTGTCACTGAATGTGTGTAATTTTTCATTCTAGTTTTTATTAAAGGCTGCTTAGTTTATGTAAATTGCTCCACACCACAGATAAAGCAGTTACTGCAAACACACAGAAACATTACATACTTTCAGAATCATTTTAAAACTTTTATGATGTCACATCATACAAGGAAATAAAATTTAATCCATTTTCGTTGTCTTTGACTATCCCTTTCCTTGTGAACTGTGACCCCCAAAGGCCCGACAAGTAAATAGAAAACCTGAAAGACCAAAGCTGGTTGCTGGCCAGTGCTGCCAGATTTCTGTCACATAAACTTTGGACATAACCCAGCAAGCCCTGATAAAGTTGACTAAAATTTTATATTTGTTAGAGAGCAGAAATCCTTGATTACTTACATGGGTCACAATGATGTTACAATCCCTTCAGAGAGAGAGGAGGAGGGTGGGTTGCTTGTTGAGGCAAAATAATTGATAGTGTGCATTGTCTGGAGCATCTGCCACACCACAATCATGTTAGGCACATCAAGACAGATGGTGCTCTTTTTGGATGGGCATTCCTTTCTTCAGGGGCTTGTGGGATCAAATATGAAACTTTTCTTCAAAAACATTTTCAGTAAAAAGAGTGTACTGCTGGCAAAAATTAACACTCATCAAATCAAATGAGATTGAAAAGACAGTCCTCCTCTATCAAAGACAGAATGATTGTAAGTAACATGACATAGTTGTGTCAGAAATGTATTTGATATGATGAAGAAAGGGGGGGGGGGGGGGGGTGGATGGCTAAGAGAAGTTGTCCCCCTTATATACCCAAAAAGCTTTGAATGGGATAGCGAGTTATCTCCCAGGGATGCTGAGATTCTTTCTCTGTTGTTTGCAGGTGGATGATACTGACACATGAAAATTACTGGGAAAATAGCTCTACCTGGAGCCTCATCTCGGTGTTTACCCTGAAAAACTATCCATCGATTGCTTTTGGGAAATAGATTTAATGTGGTGGCAGCTGTCTACATAGAAGAGAAATACACTGTGACTGGGCCAGATATCTCATGAGATTAGCATCAAAAGAAAAAATAAGTACAACAGATCTGTTCGAGCGTGATTGGGGGGGTGGGAAGCAGATGGCACTATGGATGGCCCACTAGATGACGCTGCCTTAAGTCAAATTGATAGAAACTGCATTTTTTTAAAATTACTACCCCCAAATTTTATTATTCGTTTAGTACGTAAACAAATATGAATGTTTGATTTGGAACATTTGTTTTGTTTTGTGGTAGATGGCGCTGTAAAATTCCAACACGTGTAATACGCCCCACCCATTTAGATGAACAGTTGGTAACAGTGTGGTTTTGTAAATTAAAACACAAAAAGTAGCAACTGTAATAAAATCATTAGTGTAATAAATGCTCAAAATTATGTCCTTCAGCTTCAGTGCATTTGGCAATACACGTAACAAAATTCCTCTCAACAGCGAGTAGATCGCACATGCATTGACAATGCGCTTACACATGTTTTCAGGCATTGTTGGTGGATCACAATAACAAATATCTTTCAATTTTACCAAAGAAAGAAGTCGGAGGTGTAAGGTGTGGTGAACATGCAAGCCTTGGTATGGTGCTTCTACGACAAGTCCACTTGTCATAACATATTCTATTTAATACCACTTCAATTGCACACATGCTATGTGCCAGGCATCCATTATATTGAAAGTACATCACCGTTCTGTCACTAAGTGAAACATCTTTTACTAGAATCGGTAAAATATTAATTAAGAAATCAGCATACATTGCATCGATAAAATAAGGTCCAGTTAGATGTCCTCCCATAATTCCACACCATACATTAACCTGCCAGGGTCACTAGTGTTCCACTTGCCACAGCCATCATGGATTTACCGTTGCCCAGCAGTGCATACTGTGCTGGTTTATGTTACCTCTGTTTGTGAATGATGCTTCGTCACAAAATAAAACTCTTGAAAAAAAGCCTGTTATCGTCTCGTAATTTATCTGGTGCGCAGTGGCAAAAATTTACACAGCGTTCAAAATCATCGCCATGCAATTCCTGGTGCATAGAAATATGGTAAGGATGTAGAATTCACAAAACTGATGTTTTTGGAATATCTGATTCCTGCTTAATTTGTCTGTTACTGATGTGTAGATTAGCCTCAACTGCAGCTAAAACACTTATTTGGGCATCTTCCATTTGTTACAGTTCTTGGTTGTGTCTTCTTTGGCTGAACTTTCTGGTTTCTCTAAATACATTAACTATCCAAGAAAGGTCTGGACACTTGGACGCTGTCTATCAGGATAACAATACACAGCACAAGCTTGTTGGGCATTTTGGTCAAAATAGTCATAAATAAACACCATATCTACCTTTTCTGTGACTGTTAACCATTCCATTTTAACAAGATTATGTCTTCCGCGTAATTATTATGACTGGATAAACGTATTATCATACCTAATTTAAGTAACGAATTGCACACAATGCTATGGGGTGCGTTGCTATATTTGTGAGAATACTATAGCGCCATCCATCACACAGTGAAGCAAATGTTCCAAATCAAACATTCCTATTTATTTATGTACTATACAAATATGTAACAAGAAATGGGGGTACCTATTTTTAAAAAGTGCAGTTTCTGTCAATTTGACCTGCAGCAGCACCATCTAGTGGGCCATCCATAGCACCATCTGTTTTACCCCATCACGCTCGAACAGATTTGTTCTTCTTACTTTTTCATTTGATGCTAATTTTGTGAGATATTTGGCCTGGTCACTATCAGTGGACCATCCTGTATATATTTTGGAACAAACTTTTCAAAAACAAGTATCTTTATCAAGTCCTTCACAGCAGTTGTTTATGTCCTCACAGATGACATTCAGAGCCCATGTTGCCATAGCTGTGTAGACTTAAAGAGAAGTTGCTTGTATGTCAGAAAACCTCATGTAATACCTTGACATACGGTAGAATCTTGTAAATATAGATTTCAATTTACAGTTCCGTAATGTGGAAAGAATCCACTTGCCACATTGACATTACACAAGAACAGTTTATAACATTTAATGTGCTCCAGCAACTAGAAATCAAGTGAGTAGACCCTTTTGTAAGACCAAAATCTAGCCTGATGAAAAATGTTCTAAGTTGACACTCTTTTCGAGGCAGAGGGCAGACTAGCACAGTGGTGGTTCCCTTGTCCCACCACCACTCAGTTCTCGCTAACAAAGGTACAGTTTTCGTCGGGTGGAAGAGGATGGGAGATGGAACATCCCTCTCAACTCACTAGTGACTGCTTTCGCCCCAAGTGAAATAAGATACATCTGACCAACTAAATCACTTGTAGCTTTCCTATTTGCATTTCTGCTATGGCTTTATAACTGCTTAACATTTGGGGATGTTTTTGTGTGTGGAGCTCAGAGAAAAGTCTCACCCTAGTCTGCAAAATAAAGGCACAGATTAACAACATGGCTCAGTCAGCTGTAGGCGCTAAACGATTTTATAAAACACTTCATTTCAGATGGAGTAATAACTTAACAATGCTCCAAAACCCCATATTCCTACAAATTTCTATAACCTACAACTTATCAAAATATTGATACTAAAGGCTTAGAATGAAGATTAGTTAATCCAAACAAGTTTTGCTGTATTTAGTGAAATCATTTATTTCAGAATATCTGAATCAAATTGAAAGATATTTATAAATGGGCTCTGTGAGTTCTTGCTGTATAGTAAGTGCACAGTACTGTTGAATTACAGGTCTCTTAACACCATTTTCTAGTGGCCTGAAACACCAAAAAACACTAATATCTCCAAAAGTATATGTTTAATTTTGGACAAACTTTTCAAAACATATGTTAGTCTAAAATGAGTGCACAACAGGCTGTGGCATTACTGTGGCACTGTCAGTGCAGGTGGCTGGCAGAGCAGTCGGTTTTGTGTCTAAAACTGGTGGCAGCTGGGAGAAAGCCTTACTTGCTTCTCCACAGTCTCATGTGGACAGAGATTATGAAATGGCACCCGACTAGCTCAAATTACTGCTGCACTGTAGATGATTATTCTGGCCATGAAGTAACACCTTGAGAGAGGGAACACACATGGATCTGTCAACTTACAGTAAAACTCAACTGATTATGGTATAACCCAGGCAAAATATATTTGGAAAGAGTAAATGGAATCCACGTAAATGTCCCTGTATTTTAACATTTGCCTCCTCCGTTCTGCCTGATGGTACAAAGACAGAGATAATTTGTTTCAAGCTATATCGACCCACACATACAAAACTATTCAACATGCCAGAAATAGTCACACTACACTTGTGCAGAAATATGATACTTGAGGGAAATGTGGCTGGCAAGCACACTAAACAGACATGAAGGGTTTCAGAATATGTTAATTTGTCAGGACAGCATCCATCTTGGGAGCAGAGATTGTCATGTTTATGAGACGAAGAAGAAAATCCAAGAAATCAGAGAGACGGACCATGTATTGTATAGAGAGTTAAGAAACAGTTAAAGTCTGTTCACCTCCCCGTGTTCATTATGACATTTGTGTCAGCCTTGAAAAACTAATAGTAAAATTAGTGGTTTCTCATGGACACCAATAATGGATGCTTCTAAGAACATGTGCTCTTGCAGATACTAATGTAAACCACACCTGTACTGGCTACAAAAAGTGGTGCTCCTTAAAGAGTAGTGATAACATTTAAAAAATAATCAAATAATTCTATAGTTTGCAAAACCAAAAGAAATATTCATCTGTTCAGCTCAGGCATATAAGAAAAGAGTGCAAAGAAACACATTAGATCACACGCTCTCAGTATTATCTGATGAAGGGAATATAATGTTCACATTTGTATCCATCCACATCCTGTTGTTGTGTTGTTGTGGTCTTCAATGCAAAGACTGATTTGATGCAGCTCTCCATGCTACTCTATCCTGAGCAAGCTTCTTCATGTCACAGTACGTACTACAACCTACATCCTTCTGAATCTGCTTAGAGTATTCACCTCTTGGTCTCCCTCTAAGATTTTTACCCTCCACACTGCCCCCCATTACTAAATTGGTGATCCCTTGATGCCTCAGAACTTGTCATATCAACTGATCCCTTCTTTTAGTCAAGTTCTGCCACAAATTTTTCTTCAGCCCAATTCTATTCAATACCTCATCATTAGTTATGTGGTCTACACATCTAATCTTCAGCATTCTTCTGTAGCACCAAATTTCGAAAGCTTCTGTTCTCTTCTTGTCTAAACTGTTTATTGTCCATGTTTCAATTCCATACATGGCTACACTCCACACAAATCCTTTCAGAAATAACTTCCTGACATTTAAATCTATACTTGATGTTAACAAATTTCTCTTCTTCAGAAACACTTTCCTTGCCATTGCCAGTCTACATTTTATATATCCCCTCTACTTCGACCATCATCAGTTATTTTGCTCCCCAAATATCAAAACTCATTTACTACTTTAAGTGTCTCATTTCCTAATCTACTCCCTCAGCATCACCTGATTTGACTACATTCCATTATCCTTGTTTTGCTTTTGTTGATGTTCATCTTATATCCTCCTTTCAAGACACTGTCCATTGCATTCAACTATTATTCCAGGTCCTTTGCTGCCTCTGACAGAATTAAATTGTCACTGGCGAACCCCAAAGTTCTTATTTCTTCTCCATGGATTTTAATACCGACTCTGAACTTTTCTTTTGTTTCCTTCACTGCTTGCTCAATATACAGATTGAATAACATCAGGGAGAGGCTACAACCCTATATCACTCCCTTCCCACCCAAGGCTTCCCTTTCATTCCCCTTGACTGTTATGACTGCCATCTGGTTTCTGTACAAATTGTATATAGCCTTTCGCTCCCTGTAATTTTAACCTGCCACCTTCACAATTTGAAGGAGATTATTCCAGTCAACATTGTCAATAGCTTTCTCTAAGTCTACAAATGCTAGAAACGTAGGTTTGCCTTTCCTTAATCTGTCGTCTAAGATATATCGTAGGGCCAGTATTGCCTCGCGTGTCCCAACATTTCTACAGAATCCAAACTGATCGTCCCAGAGGTCGGCTTCTATCAGTTTTCTCATTTGTCTGTAAAGTATTCGTGTTAGTATTTTTCAGCCATGACTTATTAAACTGATAGTTCGGTAATTTTCACATCTGTCAACACCTGCTTTCTTTGGGATTGGAATTATTATATTCTTCTTGAAGTCTGAGGGTATTTCGCCTGTCTCGTACATCTTGCTCACCAGATGGTAGAGTTTTATCAGTACTGGCTCTCCCAAGGCCGTCAGTAGTTCTAATGGAATGTTGTCTACTCCCGGGGCCTTGTTTCGACTCAGGTCTTTCAGTGCTCTGTCAGACTCTTCACGCAGTGTCGTATCTCCCATTTCATCTTCATCTACATGCTCTTCCATTTCCGTAATACTGCCCTCAAGTACATTGCCCTTATATAGAACCTCTGTATACTCCTTCCACTTTTATGCTTTCCCTTCTTTGCTTAGAATTGGGTTTCCATCTGAGTTCTTGGTATTCATACAAGTGGTTCTTTTTTCTCCAAAGACCTCTTTAATTTTCCTTTAGGCAGTATCTATCTTACCCCTAGTGATATATGCCTCTACATCCTTACATTTGTCCTCTAGCCATTCCTGCTTAGCCATTTTGCACTTCCTGTTGATCTCATTTTTGAGATGTTTGTATTCATCTTTGCCTGCTTCAGTTACTGCATTTATATATTTTCTCCTTTCATCAATTACATTCTATATTTCTTCTGGTACACAATGATTACTACTAACACTCATTTCCTTACCTACTTGATCCTCTGCTGCCATCACTATTTCATCTCTCAAAGCTACCCATTCTTCTTCTACTGTATTTCTTTTCCCTGTTCCTGTCAATCGTTCCCTAATGGTCTCCCTGAAACTCTCTACAACCTCTGGTTCTGTCAGTTTATCCAGGTCCCATATCTTCAAATTCCTACGTTTTTTTTTTTTTTGCAGTTCCTTCAGTTTTAATCTACAGTTCATAACCAATAGATCATGGTCAGAGTCTGCATCTGCCCCTGGAAATGTCTTACAATTTAAAACCTGTTTCCTAAATCTCTGTGTTACCATTACATAATCTATCTGAAACCTTCCAGTATCTCCAGGCCTCTTCCATGTATGCCACCTTCTTTCATGATTCTTGAACCAAGTGTTAGCTATGATTAAGTTATGCTTTGTGCATAATTCTACCAGGCAGTGTCCTCTTTCATTCCTTTCCCGCATTCCATATTCACCTACTAAGTTTCCTTCTCTTCCTTTTCCTACTATCGAATTCCAGTCACCCATGACTATTAAATTTTCTTCTCCCTTCACTATCTGAATAATTTCTTTTATCTCATCATTCATTTCATCAGTCTTTTCATCATCTGCAGAGCTAGTTGGCATATAAACTTGTACTACTGTAGTAGGCATGGGCTTCGTGTCTGTCTTGGCCACATTAATATGTTCACTATGCATATCCTATCTACCAAAAAAGAGAAAAAAAATTACATTACCTAAGACAAGTCACAGAGATGAAAAATTATCATCAGTAATGGCTCCCTTACTTCAGTGGAACTTGGAAGGGATTCAAGATGTACTTTGAAGAGCTACAAGTTCTGGTACAGCAAGGGCCTCAGTATTAATATCTCAGGAGCTCCATTTCAAAACATTTTGTAGTTCTCTGCTAAGACCATCCCCTCTGCGGAAGTAGAATGGCTGCATTTGCCAAGTTTCGTCATTACAGCTGAGTCATCTCCCTACATGCTAACTTTGAGGCAGTCACCGTTACTGTTTAAGTGTCCCCAAATATTAGCATTTGCTCCATGCTTCTGCCAGCAAATGAAACTCTGCAGTTTACATACATGAAGCACAGTCCATACATTTTCGAAACCACTGTCTCCAACTGTCTCTCTCCCTACGTCTCTCTGACCCCATTCTCTTATTTTCTCACCACCTAGCTTCAGTTAAGATTGTTCATGCTTTTTTCCTCCATATTACAGATTAAGTTAGAGAGGTTTTCCTGACTAGAGAAACCAATAAGTATGAAAAAGAGGTTTTAATTTATAGTATAATGAAATCAAACAATTGCTTCACATTAAACTAATTATTATTATGTTCTCTCCCATAGCTCTTACAGGGAAGAAATCAGAATTTTCTGAAACACTAGCAGTAACATTGTTTTTTTCTTTTTAACATTGACAGACTTATGTAACCTACTAAATGTTTACATGACAATTAAACAAACAATGGAAAATCCGGGATGAAATGTAACAATATTATGAAAGTGATAGTAGCTTCTCACCATACAGCAGAGATGCTGAGTCACAAATGCGCACAACAGAAGGATTGTCACAAAATAAGTTTTCGGCCAACAAGGCCTTTGTCAGAAATAGATGACTGACACACACACACACACACACTATGAGCAGCAGCAGCACTGCATGATGGGATAGGCAACTGAGTGGGGGTAAGGAGGAGGCTGTTGTGTGGAGGGGGAGGAATAGCAAGGTAGGGGTGGGAGACAGTTAAGTGCTGCTGGAGAGCATGCAGGGACGAGGTGGAGAGAGGGTAGGGTAGTTAGATGCAGGGCGGGGGAAAATTGGCGCGGGGGTGTTAGCAGAAAAGGAGAGAAGTAAAAAGACTGGGTGCATTGGTGCAACAGAGGGCTGTGTAGTGCTCAAATTGGAACAGGGGAGAGGCTAGATGGGTGAGGGCAGGAGTGTTACAAGAATGTAGGACATATTGTATGGAGAGTTCCACCTGTGCATTTCAGAAAAGCTGGTGTTGGTGGTAAGGATCCATATGGCACAGGTTGTGAAGCAGTCATTGAAGTGAAGAATGTCATGTTGGGCAGATTGCTCAACAACATTGTGGTCAAGTTGTTTCTTAGCCACAGTTTGTCAGTGGCCATTCATGTGGACAGACAGCTTGTTGGTTGTCATGCATACAATGCAACATAGAAAATTGTTTATTATGCCAAGAACACCGTACAATTACAGTGTTCACATTACTGGTCTCAGCAATTTACTGCCATCTTCAGAAATGATTAATCCACTAACACTTTCGTCATGCTGTACAGGGTAGGCAGAAACAGTCTGAAAAGCTTCTAAGGGGAGGAGGGGGGGGGGGGGGGGGTTGCTGAAAAATAATTGTTAAGGAAAAAAAATTACATGTTGCACCGTTTCTAAGATGTTTAGCATTGAAGTTAGCCAATCACATCATCACACGAGGGGTCATCAATTGTTTTCTTCTTTTGGTTTCCTCAAATTGAATAATTGTAGCTTTTGCTCACCTAGCGTAAAACTTTCGCCTCTGAAAATGGCACATTTTACCTGGTAATGAGCATTTCAACAAGTTGTTACTCATGGACACACATTACCGCATTTTAGTGTGTGCAAGTGCTTGATTTTGTGTGTGCAACAATCTGATTGGCTAACTTCAATGCTAAATAACTTTAAGTCAACATAGTGGTGAATTTTTTTTCTTAGCAATTATTTCTCAGCACAACCTCCCCTGCAACATCTTGCAAGCTTTTCGGACTGTTTCTGACCACCCTATATACAATCAAGTTAAGCACTCTGAACATTATGAAGAAGTACAAAACATGTTGAGAATAACATGATGCTGTCACATAATAAGAGACTGAAATTAAAATATTGCTGTGTGCATTTACTATTTACATAATGTTTATGGAAGAAAAGAGAAAGGGGAAATAAGGGAGCCGGCAAAACTAAGGCCATAGGCAGAGCAAGTTGGGTAACAGGGCACACTATATCCCCTTATGTTTACTGTATGCAATTTTTAAAAGTAAAAATAATTAAAGTCGTAAGATTTACTTCAAAATTTAAAAAATATTGAGATAAAGTAATCTCAAAAAACTAAGTGTATGCTGATGATTGTCATATCTCAAGCTAACAAAACGTATAGACTTTGTGTGTCCAACGTAACATTAAAACATGTTGGGTCATAAGTGTGTGCATGCTTGTGCTTGCATGTGCAGGCAGGCACACGCGTACCCTAACTCGAAAAAGGATTACTGTGAAAGCTAGCAAGTTTTCTTTCTTTATGTGAATGTCGTTTGACAACTCGGTGCTTCTGTTTTTTGGTGAGTGGTCTCCTTTATTATTTACTTTCATATAAGTGTGTTTAATATGAGCATGTATATCTTGTTTGTGTGGTAGACCACATAGAATTTAAATTTTATTGTTAGCTTAAACACAAAAGTCTGTATGTTTTATGAGCTTAAGATACGACAGCCACTGGTGCATGCATATTTTTTTGAGATATGAATATTTATTTTTAAAATTTTTATATCTTCTTATAACTTTCATTATTTCTACTCTTGCATGTGTTTTTAAGGCACTGCCTTTAAAAATTGCGTATATCAAACAAACCTGTGGGCATGGTTTTTGTCCCTCCCTCCATTTCCTGTAGTCCTTTCTTCCATAAGCCCTTTACAAATAGTACACAGCAGTATTTTAATTTCAATCTTTTTTTTACAATGTAACGACATCAGGTATAATCACTGACATATTTTGTATCACTTCATGATGTTCAGAGTGCATCATTTGAGTGCATATGGCGTGTCGAAGCTGTTAGTGGATTAATCACATATGGAGATGGAAATGGTTGGCCAAGACTGATAATGTGAACACTAATTGTAAGGGTAATTTGACATAATAAATAATCATTATACAATCAATAATGTGAATTTTGTTAATTTGTAGGCTGCTCCTGTGGTCTGTTGGGTAACATTGTTGGCTACTGAGGCGAAAGGTCCAAGTTAAATTTCTGGTAGCCCTTTCACATTTGTCGCTAATCGCAGGATTTGGGACAGAATATGCTCTGCTTTGTGAGGCCAGTGAGGTGCTACTAGAAGAAGCGATAAGAATTAAACCCAGGAGTAATACAAAAGGTAGTTACAAAATTATTTAAACAGTACTCTGTGAAATATGAGGTCTGTTCAGAAAATTCTGGAACTTTGTCCACAAAATTTTTCTATGTTTATCTTTTACTTATTGTGCATAGTCTCCTTCGAAATACTCTCTTTCAAAGTCGGTGAAAACTATCAGCATGGCTTTGACATTTGTGCTGAGCTGACAAACTTTTTTTGGTCTTTGAGAACCTTTCCTGGCTCATTTTGGAGATTGAACCTTGGCTTGAACGTCATAACCGAACCACATCTCACCAGTTGTTATTCTCTCAAGGAACGTCTCGTTCTCATTTGTGTGATCCAAAAGCTCTTCACAGATTGTAAGGCAAAGGAATTTCTGGTCCTGACTCATGAGGCTTTGGACAAACTGGTGGCAACATATGAATTCCAAGATGCTGTGTCAGGATTTCATGACATGATCCAGCTGAAATGTTACATTCTTTTGCAATCCTTTGAACAGTCAATCTTCGATTGGCAGGCACAGATTTGTTGACATCCCTGACATGGGCGTTGTCGATAGGCGTCAATGGGCTTCCTGAATAAGGGTCATTGTTAACTACCGTGTGGCTATTTTTAAACTGTGTAAACCATTCATAACACCTAGCATGGCTTAAGCACTTGTCAGTGTAGGTTATCTGCATCATTCAGTGTGTGTACGTAAAGCTTTTCTTGAGTTTCATGCAAAACTTAATCCAGAAGCGTTGCTCCTCTATCTCTGCTATCTCGAAATTTGCAAATTGTGCAACACAATGTTCTACTCAATACTGAGCCAGTGCTGTTGTTATACCTAAAGAGAACAAACTTGAGACATGTCAGCCTTCTCTCTGTAATGTTTTTCCCTAACTGTATAGGGAAAAACATTAGATTTGAATTAGAGTGAGGTGAAAAGTTGACTGTAAAGGTTGGTATAGCTCGGCTTGATGTGAACAAAATCATAGTCTACGAGTTACTACATTGTCTGAAATTCGTAGACATTAAGAACGTTTTTGACTCATTTTTGGCAAAATCTGTGCTAGCAGTTGTTGATAAACAAGATATTGAATCAGTGCTATGCCAGCAGTTCTTGAATAAATATTTGTGATGAAAAGATATCACAAGTAAATAAAATATAATGAAAAATATGTAATTTTTTGCAGTATTAAATTTTCATCTTGCATTAAGCTTCTCAAATTCTTCATTTGTAAGTTAGTGTTTTATGTGGTTGCGGTCATTATTTTTGCTCAGTAGTTCACTAGAACTGAAATAGTCTAACAAGTGTTGTTTGTGTTTCAGGCTTGAAACTTCAAGCTTGAATATAATATTCAGTCGCTAGTTAGAGGGTCAGTATCAGCCTCTGAAACAAAAGTGTCAACTCCTAAGAGAAGCAGGTAAGTAAACAGGAGTTTCCCTTGACATCATCTAGTTCTTTTGTGTTCCAGATTTGGTGGTCCACAGTATTGGCCATTGATAATCACAGGAGACTTTAATCTACTCCCATATTCAGGAGTGTATAAATTGCTCACAAAAGGGAGACTGGAGTATGAAGGCTTATGTGCCAAGACTTTGACACTGATGCCTCCAGGAGAAGATGGGAAAAGACTTGGAAAGAAGTTAATCTCTCCAGAACGTAACATAACTGACAATTGTCAGTATGTCTATGACATCCTAAACAGGGTAGGTTGAACTTATCATTGACAGTTTTGTAGGTCTTCTCTAGGAAACTTTTGTTAATACACCACTACTTGTCAGAACTGAAATACATTGAAGCAAACGTGAAAATGACATGTTGAGCCCACATGTGTACTGAACAAGAATGTCAGAACAACTACAGTATGAAAATGATAGAGGGCTACTCACCACATAACAAGTTGCAGACAGTCAAAATGAAAAAGAATGCTAGAAATAGTTCAGCTTTTGGATGGACTTCTTCCGAAGTGGACACCCGCACACATTCGCACAAGCACATCCTACACGCACACGCACACAGCCTGACTGCGTCGGCATCAGAAGTGAGCATCAGTCTGGTTGGGGGTGGGTAATGCAGCTAAAGAATGGATGTGTGTTTGGGAAGGGGGAGGGATTGCAGAGTAAGAGAGTGGGGGTGATGAGAGGACAGTGCTACCTGTGGGAGCAGCAGGGTAGTGTTGGGAAGAGGATGGGGCTGCCAAGTGCGGGGGGGGGGGGGGGGGGGGGGGGATCGATCTGTGTTGGTGCATCGGCAAGATAGAAAATGTGTGTAGTAGGACTAGTGAAGATTTAGACTGGGAGGGGTGTTGCAGGAATGAAGGATATATTGTAGGGAGACTTGCCGCTTGCTCATTTCAGAAAACATAGTGTCGGTTGGAAGAATCCAGATAGTACAGGTGGTGAAGCACTCATTAAAGTGAAGCACATTATGTTGGCAGTGTATTCAGCTACTGGATGGTCCAGCTGTCTCTTGACCACTGTTTGTGCAGACCTGCAGATAGAGAACACCATCTCCCTTATTGAAACTGCCCCCCTCCTCCACACACACACACACACACACACACACACAGAAATCATCTCCCTTATTGAAACTGCCCCCCTCCTCCACACACACACACACACACACACACACACACACACACACACACACAGAAATTCCCTGCCACCACCCTAAAGGACTCAGACCAGTAACAGTCATAAATCTGTCCTTCAAAACCCTCAGTCCCGCAGAAGTGTCAGTCCTTTCCATAGGCCTTACCTTTCTCCCACTCTCCCAAATTCAATCATGCTGATCTTGTTAAAGCCCGTCTCTTCTTCTCCTAATCCCTACAGTGGAAATACTTATGCACCACTAACCCTACCAATCAGACTCAATCCAAAATTCTACCTGACTCCTCCAGCCAATTGTGATCCATCCTCACTGCTCCCAAATTACCCCATGTTAGCTTTCCAGAATTTCTTAAGCTTAAACCTTGCCTCACTGTCATTCTCCAACTCCCTCAACATGTAAAAAATCTCACCTTTGCAGGAAGAACTGCAGTACACCACCTAAAAACTGATTTCAGTCTTATAATCCTACCTGACAACAGACTCTAGTGATGTGTCTATGAACTGCAGGGATTACATGGCTGAAGGACTCTGCCAGCTGTCCGATATGGCCACTTACAAAACCTGCCATAGTGACCCCATTCCAGAAATCCAGTATGTCGAGCAGTCCATCCTCAAAACTGGAAGTACAACCCAGAACATCTCCCCAGAGTATCTCTCTCTCTCTCCTCAACCCCACCATTCCCCACCACCCAGGATGCCTCATTGTGGATGGTTACTGTTCAAACACACACACACACACACACACACACACACACACACACACACACACACACAGAGAGAGAGAGAGAGAGAGAGAGAGAGAGAGAGAGAGAGAGAGAGAGAGAATTGTGGACCAACAACACCTTCAGCTTATTACCCATAACCTGCCTCCAGGCGGAACACCAATATTCCCTCCACCGACCCTTCACAGTTCCTGTTCCTTCTCCACCCAGTGCACAGCTTGTCACTGTCAATGCCATAGTTATCTACATTAACATCCTCAATGCCAATGGTCTGCCACTGTTGGACACTACATTTTCCGAGTCCTCGACCTACTCCAGACAAAACACCTCCATCCTGCTCACCGTGACCAATTACATCGTCACCCATTGCTATGTCTCCTCTGAAGGTATCACTCACAAAAAAATCTGTGATATGGCAATGGGCACCCACATGGCACTATCTTATGTGTACCTATTCATGGGCATTCTAATGGAAATCTTTCTAACCAACAAGAATCCCAAACTCATCTTGTTCAGATAAATCAATGACATCTTCATGATCTGGACTGAGGATGTGGATATTCTGCCCATATTCCTTCAGAACCATAACACCTTTCCCCCCATTTGCTTCACCTGGTCCTCCTCAGCCATTCCTCGCTGTTGACCTCAACTTCAAGGATGGCTTCCTCAGTACCTACATCCATGTCAAATGTACCAATCATCTACAGTGCCTCCTCTTTGACAACTGCCAACCACTCCACACCAAAAAGTCCCTTCCATACAAGCCTCCCATGGTCATCACATGTGTAACAGTGAGCAGTCCCTCTCAAAATATGCGAAATGTCTCAATCAGGTCTTCACAGACCTAATTTACACTCCCAGCCTTATCCAGAAACAGATCCCAGTGCCTTGTCTCACCAGTCACCGACCATCCCCCTCATAGCACTCCTCTTGTGACTCAGCACCTCCCAGGACTGGAGCAACTGAATCACATTTTCCACCAGAGTGTAGACTACCTCTCATCATGTCCTGAAATGATACATATCCTCCCCAACCCTCCCACAATGGTATTCAGCCAAATACCTAACCTATGCAATATCCTTGTCGGTCCCTACTCAACCTTGCCTTCAACCCTATGCCTTGTGGGTCATATCCTGGCAACAGACCTAGCTGCAAAACCTGTCCCATATATCCTCCCATTACCATGTACTCCAGTCCAGTCTCAGGCATCTACTACCCCATCAAAGGCAGGATCACCTTTGATAGCAGCCATGCATTCTACAAACCTAGCTGCAACCACTGTGCCGCATTCTACAAAGGCATGACAACTAACTAGCTGTCTATCCACATGAACGGGCATTTCCAGACTGTGGCCAAGAGACAGCTGAACCACCCAGTTACTAAAAATGCTGCAAAACACAGTGTGCTTCACTTTAATGACTGCTTCACAGCCTGTGCCACCTGGATTTCTTCCTATCAGCACAAGCTTTTTTGAATTTTGCCAGTGGGAACTCTCCCTAAAACATATCCTCCATTCCTGTAAGCTTCCTGGACTCAACCTTCACTAGACAGTGTCCCCCACCTGCTTATCCCCTTCACTGCTCCCACTCCAGTACCAAACTCGACACTTCTAGTCTGCCAGCACACCTACACAGTCCTCCTCTCTCTCTACTTCTCTCTCATACACTTCCTTCCACCTCCACCTCCTTTTGACCCACGCTCCTCCCCAGGCAGTGCCTATATTGACTTCAATGCACAATGTCCTGGAGACAGTGCATGCATTGCTGATATCTGTGACAGCTTAATATGCAGACTTGTATAGCTTTCTTCTCCACAGAAATACATGTAATACTGTTTCCATCATATCAGCAACTGAAACATATGTTGTTCCTGCTTCATTTATATTTACAGAGGCCACTTACTTAATTGGTGAAAGATGCCACATAGTGACATGAAGGCTGTTACAAGACACACCATCCATTATAATTTTTGCTTTGTGATCTGATTCCTGCTCATGCATCACATACTTATTAGATAAATAATGTTCATTATGAAGTCAGTGTATTTATGAAAGTTTCTCTTAAATATACAGTTTTTAGAAGTACACAATCTAACACCTAATGCACTTGTAACTGTAGCATGTTAACATGGTGAGTTAAAGTATATTTTATAAATGGACTAAAGTCTCTAAGGAAACAACCACCATGGGACCAAGATTGTCGCATCTATGCTAAGAAAAATCGAGAAAAATGTGTACTTTTGATGGAGGCAAAAAAAATTATGTAAAGCCTCTTGTATTTGTGAGGTATTTAATGTTAGTGTTCAGAGTGAGGTGGCGCAGTGGTTACTAAACTGGACTCGCTTTTGGGAGGACACCCATCCTGATTTAGGATTTCTGTGATTTCCCTAAATTGCTCCAGGCAAATGCTGGAATGGTTCCTGTTAAAGGGCACAGCCGATTTCCTTCCCACTCCTTTCCTAATCCAGTGGGACCGACGACCTCTCTGTTTGGTTCACCTCCCCCCAAACTAACCAACCAACCATCCAATGTTAGTATATCAACACAGATGAGTGCAGCAAATGCATAAACTAACACTTGCTCTTACAATTGTATGTACCAAGTGGCACACTCCAATTAGCATACAGTTGTCAGTGAAATCATCAGGACAGCTTCTAAGTTTAATATTGTGATGCCTGTCCCAGATAAACAAAAACCTCTGTAGCATTGGTTTGTTTTTTAAACTTATCTGCATCTCCACAAAAAGGGAAAGAACAGAATAAAAGGCCAGAAATCATAAGGGAATGTGTCGGAGACTAAAACTTAAATGTCGAAACTGAAGGCTTGGAAATGGAAGCCATCAACCTAAAAAAAGCCACCAAGTTAATTTCGCATGCCTCCAGTGACTCTGGAGATATCACCGAGTTGCAAAGCAAAGGTGAACAAATAGCTGGACCTTATCGACAACGTTAGTGTAGAAACAGGGATTAGTGATCGTGATGTCATTATAGCAACTTTTGGTTACAAAAGTTAATAAATCAGTATAGAAGCTTAGGAGAGTGTTTCTGCTAGAAAGAGCAGATAAGCAGTTGTTAGCACCTCACATGAGAGAGTGAACTGACATCACTTTGTTCCAGTAAGATGGATGTAGAGGAATTACAGCCAAAGTTAGAGATTGTAAATCATGAGCTGGAGAATTATGCACCTGGTTAATTGGTTAAGGACAGAAAAGACCCAGCATGGCTTAACAATGAAATTTGGAAAATGCTGAGGAAGCAGAAGCTGTTGCACCCTCGGTTCAGAAGAGGACGCACAAGTGACAAATTAAGGTTAATAGAAGTGAAAATACCTGTGCGTGAAGCATACAACTACCACCACCATCATATCTTAACAGAGGAGCCAGCTGAGAGGCCGAGAAAATTCAGGACCTGTGTAAAATTGATAAGTGTGCCAGAGGCTTCCATCCAATCACTTGTTGACCAATCTGCTGTGATAGTAGAAGTTAGTAAAACAAAAGCCAAAGTTTTAAATATCACATTTAAGAAATCGTTCATTCAGGAAAACCATACAGACATACTGTCACTTGGCCAACAAACAGCCTCCTGTATGGACGACATAGTAATAAACATTCTTGGTGTAGAGAAACAACTGAAAGAGCTGAAAACAAATAAGTCACCAGGTCCAGATGGAATTCCAGTTTGTTTTTACAGAGAGTACTCTTCGGTATTGGCCCATACCTAGCTTGCATTTGTCAAAAAGCTCTCGCCCAGTGCAAAGTCCAAAGTGATTGCAGAAAACTGCAGGTGACTCCTGTTTGTAGTTGTAAGAAGAACAAAAATTACAGATCAATACACCTAACATTGCTTTGCTGCAGGATCCTTGAACATATTCTCATTACAGACACAATAAATTTTCTTAAGACCAAGTAACCTATGTCCATGAATCGGCCTGTTTTTAGAAAGCGTGGCTTGTGCGAAACTCAGCTTGCTCTTTTCTCTTATGGTATGCTGCAAACTATGGAATGTAGGGCAACTGACAGGTTCCTTATTTCTAGATTTCCAGAAAGCATTTGACATCGTGCAACATTGCAGACTGCTAACAGAAGTACGAGCATATGGAATAGGTTCCCAGATATACGAGTGACTCAGACTTCTTAAGTAATAGAACCTAGTGTGTTGTCCTCAACGGTGACTGTTCATCAGAGACAAGGGTATTGTCAGGAGTGCCCCAGGAAGTGTGATAGGACTGCTATTATTCACTATATACATAAAGGACCTGGCAGGCAGAGTGGGCAGCAGTCTCAATGTTTGCTCATGATATTATGGTGTTCAGTAATGTGTCGGGAGTTGAGTGACTGTAGGAGGATACAAGATGATGCAGCTCGCTCTAAATGTCGAAAAATGTAAGTTAATGTGGATGAGTAGGAAAAACTAACCCATAATGTTCAGATACAGCATTAGTAGTGTCCTGCTTGACGTAGTCACATAGACTTTGGTTCCTTGGGGAAATTTTTGGAGAGTGTGGTTCAGCTCTAAAGGGAAACACATACAGGACACTATTGCAAAATATTCTCGAGTACTGCTCGAGTGTCTGGGATCGGTACCACTTTGAATCAAGGGAAGGTATTAAAGCAGTTCAAAGGCGGGCTGCTAGATTTGATACCAGTAGGTTCAAACAACATGCAAGTGTTACATAAATGCTTCAGGAACTCAAGTGGGAATCCCTGGAGGAAAGGCAAACTTCTATTCAAGGAACACCATTTAGAAAATTTAGAGAAACGGCATTTGAAGCTGACTACTGAACAGTTCTACTGCCACCTGCATACGTTTTGCATAACCATCACAAAGGATGCACTTTCATTGTATATCACTGTGGCTTCTGCTCATAGTCCACACTTACAAACACTAGTAATTAACAAATTCTTCTACCTATCTTTAAATTTTTGTGATAAACTATCACAACGGCTCATACAGAGACATGTAGACAGTCATTTTTTTCCTTGCTGCAGTTAAGTGGAACAGGAAAGGAAATGACTAGTGTTGGTACAAGGTACCCCTCTGTGACACACCATATGGTAGCTTGCGGTCTATGCATGTAGATGTAATGTAGAACTTAAAGGGTTCAGAGCTCATTTGGAGAAGCTGAAACTCCTAGCTCAAGGAAGATCTTTGTCCATCTCCGAGAGACAGGTTTTGAAACCCTTGTGCTGTGGGTCTTAGCTGTGATGTATGTAGATGTTATTCAGTGACACACATCAGTTCATCTTGTCGCCTTTACCACCACATTACATGCTATTTTCCCCTCTCAGAAGGAGATGTCCCCAGGGATGGGATCAACTTCTGGAAACAATCTGTACAGTGATGTAGGTTAGTGTCCCAGGTATCCCACCCTGCAGCCATTTACCCAGGTGGATCCTCATTTCTGTGTAAGTGATGGAAAAAAAATTTCATAAATTAGTCTTGAAATTGACATTATTGCATCTAATGGCATTGTTTCACAGTGGATTCGAATCTCATTAGGTGCTTAAATAATAGTAATATTAATTATTATTGTTATTGTTGTTATTTAGTAACCAAAGTGACTTTAATCATTTTGTCCAATTATTTAGATTAAATGTATTTTTTTTTTAAATTTCTAATCCTTTGTCATATCAGTTTAATCATTATATTCAATTTAAATCATTTAAAATATAAGTAATTGGATAAATAAAAAAACTACTCACCACTGGCAGCAGGAGAACACACATAAAGGTATTACAGTTTACTAGCTTTTGGAGCCAGTGGCTCCTTATTCTGACAGAAGGTTCGAAGGGGAAGAAAGAGGGGTGAAGGAAAAGGATTGGTGAGGTTTAGGAAAAGCGGTAGAGTTTGGAAATGTCACCCAGAACCCTGTGTCAGGGCGGACTTACTAAACAGGATGAGAAGGAAAGGATGATCAGTTTTTCTGTCTCATCCTATCAAAGTCTCGTAAACCACACCAGTCCTTTCCCTTCCTTCACTCCTCTACCTTCCTCATCGACTCTTTTGGCAGATGATGGGGCCACTGGCTCTGAAAGCTAGTAAACTGTAATACCTTTATATCGTTGTTTCCCTGCCTCCACTTGGTGAGTAAATTTTTTATCTATTCAATCACCTTATGTTAACTTTGTCATTTGATTTTATTTCTTCTTCCTATCATTCTTATCTGATTTGGAATCATGCAAGTGATTTTAATTGTTTTTATGTATCTATCACTATATTTAAATGTTTGAAGAGTGCTGATCTGTTGGTTAAAAAACAAATGGCAAAATAATATGTTTATATTGGTTGACAAGATGCAAATTTTTGGATGGTAATCCTCATACAGACATTTAAAATGTAAATTGCTTTGCACTATGGATAAATAACACAAATGAAGATTCAAACGAAAGAAGGGAGTATAAATAAATGCTCAAAATGAGGGATACAAATAATGAATGCAGTAAAGTGGTCAGAAATATAAGATGATCAAAGGAAAGAAATTATATCTAAATCAATACAAAAAGATATTTAAAATCACATGCACAAAGATCCCAGATTAAAAAAAATGACAGGAAAAAAAAAGTGTAAATGTAAAATTTAATGTTGTGATTAAAATGATGATAAAGGATTAACATTTTCAAAAAAAATTCTTTTAAACCAATTAATTGAATAAAAATAATGATCGGAGTCATTTTGGCAACTATTTAAAAATGAAAGCAACTTCGAAGCACCTGAAGATATTTGAACTTGCAACCTTCAGCAATAAGGCCCTTATCCCAACCACTATGGAGCAGTGTTGTTATATGAACTGTTGTCAGTTTTAAGGCTCTAGAACATAACACAAAATTCTGAAATTGTCGATTACTCGCAAACGAAGGCACCCCCCTCTGTGTCCCCCTCCCGCCCCTCCCCCCCCCCCTCCCCCCACTCCCCTCCGCGGCGAATGGCTGCAGAGTGTAATACCTGGGACCCTAACTTACATCACAGTATAGATAGTTTAAAAAACCTCATCCCATTCTATGGGTCCTCTCCATGTCAGTCCACATGTAATTCCAGGTACAGGTATTGTCCAGTTATTTGCTATAATAAGAACCACTAGACCATTCCAGGTAACAGTAGTCTCTAGTTATTTGCTGTCATAAAAGCCACTGGTCAATGAAGCATTCTCAGCGTTGATCTACCAGCTCCACACAATTTTTAGGGGCCTTCCAATTCATTTAGTGCTCTGCATGTCTGTTGATTCACTTGAGCATGGGTTGAGCAGTTGACGGTAGCATCTACTCACTAAATGTGCCTCCTTAATACAGGAACACTGCAACAAGGTCAACCTCCATCACTGAACTCACTGATTTTGCTTGGTGAGAAATGGAAGTAGACCTTCGTTTCAGTGGACAATTTCTATTATTTTTTTATTTTATGCAAAATATAGAACCATGATGGAAACTGCTAAAACGGATGCAAATGGGCCATTGTGTAACCAGTTAAGTGTATTAGAGCATGGAGAGAACATATAGCTATGCACACCACTACTAATGGATCCATACTGATATCTTCAGGTCACCAATAACACTGCTTGTCTTTTCAGTGAAACATACAGTGTGACTCAGGTATAAGAAACAAATGCGTGGTGCTAAGAAAATTTCAGAGCAGCCACCTGCAGAAAATTTGCAACTTTTGGACTTTATATGACAAAAACCTTGATCAAACATTAGAGTAAGAAATGATAATTTCTGGCTTTTATCAGTTGTCCAGTATCTAGTGTTATAGTATTTGAATTGGCAAGAAAGCTTCTGACACTCCACTCCTTGTCACATTTGTCAGACATCAGCAAAAACACCCTGTGGGTGCGTTAGTGTCGCTAGAACCAGTGACTGGGGTGAGGAGTGGACCCTTATTCTAGGACAGAGCACATTGGTGTTTAGCTGTACACAATTTAATTTCAGAATTATTTTCAAAGAAGTACACGAATTTGCATAGATTAGATTGCAACATGACAATGTCAGGACAGTTGTCAAGGTAACACATCACGTCCTGTTTAGCAGAAATAACCCTGAACACAACAATATCAAATTTAAATAGAGGGTTGTCTACAAGATTATTCTTACTACTACTACTACTACTACTACTGTTACTACTACTCTGAATTTGGCCAATATTACAACAAATCCAGTTCTAAATTTGCTACTATGTAGGAAGACAATCAAGTCTACGGATGATGGTTAGTTTTTGTGGCAAGATGAGCAAAAGATTACTCAAGGTTGTTCGAGTTCACAGTAGATACAAGCTGGTGAACCAACAAGTTTAAGCCTCTGCCAGTGGCAATTACCTTCTAGCTGCGATGTGCTGTCGGCTGCATGGCTGCTCTCACCCTCTGAAAATCCTATAAAAAGCTATCAAAATCTTTGCTGAATTTATCAGCTGTGACTGTCCTATATTTCTCATTAGGCGAGAAAACATGCTCTCATCCCTAGTTTGGAAAATATAATGATATACATGTGCATAGATTGTGTAGTGTGTGTACTTCAATGCCCTCTCAGTTCTCGTAAGAACAATTAACTACGTGGCTGTTTCGTTTCTCCATTATCGGAGCTCAACGAGTCTTAAGCTAATTTCTAGCTAAATGTCAGCCAAAATGAATGCAGTGTTCACATAAAATTCCTCTTTTGGCGTCATACAGAATGTGATGCACCCTGTTTTACACTTGGTGCTGGTTCATAGGAGAGTCCTCGAAGTTTTCGGTCTTGTGTCTTTCGTAGCAAACTGTCCCCCACCTGTGTCCTTTCATGCTTCACGTCACAGCTTTTTCAAACCAATGGGATCGTTCCTTTCATCTTGTGGAAACTACCTCTGCCAATCGCAAAGGGCCTACCTTTAAACTACGTCGAAATATCGCCCCTTTCTACTCCTTCAGAGTTTATTTCAGCCAATCGGACACTTTGTGCCTGCTCCTGACACCTAAGGTACACTCATACATCACGAGTGTACCACGAGCATTTCACATGTTCAGCTTCACTGGTCTGTTTGAACCCATCTGGAAATTCCCCAACGCGTTTTTCTAAAGAATTTCTCCATCGCAAGCAGTGCCGGCCCGCTACTTCTTCTCCTCAATGTATCACCTGGTGCATTCGTTGTCCCTCTCGCCACGGTTCACCAACCCCCTTTTAGAACCATGCCGTCGTACTCGGGCCGTGACGGCCCAACTCTCGTCTGCCCCCTAACTAAAACGTTTTCTCCAGCAGCTTTTTTCACCTTTTGCTCATTGACAAGCAGGATTTCGGTTCAGTGTGTTAATACTGTCAAATTGAGTATCATCCCTTTGCGTTACATACTGTACATTTTGATAAGCAAATCTGCTCATTATCACCGAAGTATGTCAGGTGATATATTCCTCTACTTATTACGACACAAAAAATCTCTCATGTAAGGTGCGAAATTGACATTCATTCAATCTGCCACCTTACAAGCTGTTGATAAATAATACACAACATTCATTAGCTGTCGTTTGGAACAACAGGATTCTCAGTCACACCAAATGAAATAATGCACACTATGGTGTTATAATTCCATGACAAATAATCCACCGAGCGAGGTGGTGCAGTGGTTAGCACACTGGACTCGCATTCAGGAGGACGACGGTTCAATCCCATGTCCAGTCATCCTGATTTAGGTTTTCTGCGATTTCCCTAAATCGCTCCAGGCAGATGCTGGGATGGTTTCTTTGAAAGGGCACGGCCGACTTCCTTCCCTGATCCGACGAGACCGATGACCTCACAGTTTGGTCTCATCCCACAAACAACCCAACAAATAATCCATGAGTTTTGTTGTACACTTCAGACCTATAAAGAATGCAGGAGAATTAATACTCATTCCAAGACTGAAGAAGTCTATAATCACCTTACCATGATAATTGTAGCTCACCATGCTGCTGTTGAGGTAGTGTTTAGCCAGTATGACATGCTGCAACCAAAAACTCCAAAGTAATCCCCCTTCTGTTTCTCTTTAATTAACTACAGAAAGGTTCAATATTCTGACCTAGGGTGGAATTAATAATGACTCCACTTCTTAAGCCACGGGAGGACCATGCTAGTCCCTAGTTTTTATTGCCAATTGTGTAGAAAATATGCTAGAGCAGATGACGATCTCCAATCTTGTTTAGATTTTATAGTTCGGATCTTCCATAAGTCACTTTCATTGTGGGATTAGAGGATAAAGGACGTATTCCTAGAAAAGCGGCATCTGGTAATTTTTTAAAATATTAAAACATCATGTAATGCTACCAGCAGACTCAGCATTATCTGTCAGTTGCTTGAATCGAAATTCTGTCTTCATCATCATCATCATCATCATCATGTTTTTATGTGATCATTCCTAACAGATAAAGACCATCTTGACTGTTCATGGTGGTTGCGTGTCACATACTGGTGTGCGAATCAATCACCGACCACATTACAGTTGGGTCAACAATCTCAGTGACCAATTGATTGTGCTGATTGCAGAATCCTGAAATCCTGGGTGCTGAAGACCGTTCTTGTGCAGAAATGGGAGATCGTGGCGTTGTTAACCAATTGTTATTCTGCCCAAATGTGCTACTGTAACAGGTTTTATATTCCTTAATCTTCATTTTATAGATTGCTTTGTTTCTGTTACACATTGTGAAGCTTGCATGAGGGCTTTATATTTTTTTGTATTAGTGTTCTCACACGAGAGACCAAATACCTTTTGTTGTTGTTGTTGTTGTTGTTGTTGTTGTTGTTGTTGTCTTCAGTCCTGAGACTGGTTGGATGCAGCTCTCCATGGTAATCTATCCTGTGCAAGCTTCATCATCTCCCAGTACCTACTGCAACCTACATCCTTCTGAATCTGCTTAGTGTATTCATCTCTTGGTCTCCCTCTACAATTTTTACCCTCCACGCTGCCCTCCAATGCTAAATTTGTGATCCCTTGATGCCTCAGGACATGTCCTACCAGCTGATCCCTTCTTCTAGTCAAGTTGTGCCACAAACTTCTCTTCTCTCCAATCCTATTCAATACCTCCTCATTAGTTACGTGATCTACCCACCTAATCTTCAACATTGTTCTGTAGCACCACATTTCGAAAGCTTCTATTCTCTTCTTGTCCAAACTATTTATTGTCCATGTTTCACTTCCATACGTGGCTACACTCCATACAAATACTTTCAGAAACGACTTCCTGACACTTAAATCTAAACTCGATGTTGACAAATTTCTCTTCTTCAGAAACACTTTCCTTGCCATTGCCAGTCTACATTTTATATCCTCTCTACTTTGACCATCATCAGTTATTTTGCTCCCCAAATAGCAGAACTCCTTTACTACTTTAAGTGTCTCATTTCCTAATCTAATTCCCTCAGCATCACCCGACTTAATTAGACTACATTCCATTATTCTTGTTTTGCTTTTGTTGATGTTCATCTTATATCCTCCAATTACAATGTTATCGGCGAACCTCAAAGTTTTTATTTCTTCTCCCTGAATTTTAATACCTACTCTGAATTTTTCTTTTGTTTCCTTTACTACTTGCTCAATATACAGATTGAATAACATCAGGGAGAGGCTACAACCCTGTCTCACTCCCTTCCCAACCACTGCTTCCCTTTCATGCCCCTCGACTCTTATAACTGCCATCTGGTTTCTGTACAAATTGTAAATAGCCTTTCACTCCCTGTATTTTACCCCTGCCACCTTTAGAATTTGAAAGAGAGTATTCCAGTCAACATTGTCAAAAGCTTTCTCTAAGTCTACAAATGCTAGAAACGTAGGTTTGCCTTTCCTTAATCTTTCTTCTAAGATAAGTCGTAAGGTCAGTATTGCCTCGCGTGTTCCAACATTTCTATGAAATCCAAACTGATCTTCCCCGAGGTCAGCTGCTATCAGCTTTTCCATTCGTCTGTAAAGAATTCGTGTTACTATTTTGCAGCTGTGACTTATTAATCTGATAGTTCAGTAATTTTCACATCTGTAAACACCTGCTTTCTTTGGGATTGGAATTATTATATTCTTCTTGACGTCTGAGGATATTTCGCCTGTCTTGTACATCTTGCTCACCAGATGGAAGAGTTTTGTCAGGACTAGCTCTCCCAAGGCCGTCAGTAGTTCTAATGGAATGTTGTCTACTCCTGGGGCCTTGTTTCGACTCGGGTCTTTCAGTGCTCTGTCAAACTCTTCACGCAGTATCGTATCTCCCATTTCATTTTCATCTACATCCTCTTCCATTTCCATAATATTGTCCTCAAGTACATCGCCCTTGTATAGACCCTCTATATACTCCTTCCACCTTTCTGCTTTTTCCTCTTTGCTTAGAACCGGGTTTCCATCTGAGCTCTTGAGATTCATTCAAGTGGCTCTCTTCTCTCCAAAGGTCTCTTTATTTTTCCTGTAGGCTGTATTTGTCTTACCCCTAGTGAGATAAGCCTCCACATCCTTGCATATGTCCTCTAGCCATGCCTGCTTAGGCATTTTGCACTTCCTGTCGATCTCATTTTTGAGACGTTTGTATTCCTTTTTGCCTGCTTCATTTACTGCATTTTTATATTTTCTCCTTTCATCAATTAAATTCAATATTTCTTCTTTTTACCCAAGGATTTCTACTAGCCCTCGTCTTTTTACCTACTTGATCCTCTGCTGCCTTCACTACTTCATCCCTCAAAGCTACCCATTCGTCTTCTACTGTATTTCTTTCCCCCATTCCTGTCAATTGTTCCCTTTTGCTCTCCCTGAAACTCTGTACAATCTCTGGTTTAGTCAGTTTATCCAGGTCCCATCTCCTTAAATTCCCACCTTTTTGCAATTTCTTCAGTTTTAATCTACAGTTAATAACCAATAGATTGTGGTCAGAGTCCACATCTGCCCCTGGAAATGTCCTACAATTTAAAACCTGGTTCCTAAATCTCTGTCTTACCATTATATAATCTATCTGATACCTTTTAGTATCTCCAGGATTCTTCCATGTATACAACCTTCTTTTATGATTCTTGAACCAAGTGTTAGCTATGATTAAGTTATGCTCTGTGCAAAATTCTAACAGATGGCTTCCTCTTTCATTTCTTAGCCCCAATCCATATTCACCTACTACATTTCCTTCTCTCCCTTTTCCTACTGTCGAATTCCAGTCACCCATGACTATTAAATTTTTGTCTCCCTTCACTACCTGGATAATTTCTTTTATATCATCATACATTTCTTCAATTTCTTCATCATCTGCAGAGTTAGTTGGCATATAAACTTGTACTACTGTAGTAGGCTTGGGCTTCGTGTCTATCTTGGCCACAATAATACGTTCACTATGCTGTTTGTAGTAGCTTACCCGCACTCCTATTTTTTTTTATTCATTATTAAACCTACTCCTGCATTACCCCTATTTGATTTTGTATTTATAACCTTGAAAGGAGGATATAAGATGAACATCAACAAAAGCAAAACAAGGATAATGGAATGTAGTCTAATTAAGTCGGGTGATGCTGAGGGAATTAGATTAGGAAATGAGGCACTTAAAGTAGTAAAGGAGTTTTGCTATTTGGGGAGCAAAATGACTGATGACGGTCGAAGTAGAGAGGATATAAAATGTAGGCTGGCAATGGCAAGGAAAGCGTTTCTGAAGAAGAGAAATTTGTTAACATCCAGTATTGATTTAAGTGTCAGGAAGTCATTTCTGAAAGTATTTGTATGGAGTGTAGCCATGTATGGAAGTGAAACATGGACGATAAATAGTTTGGACAAGAAGAGAATAGAAGCTTTCGAAATGTGGTGCTACAGAAGAATGCTGAAGATTAGATGGGTAGATCACATAACTAATGAGGAAGTATTGAATAGGATTGGGGAGAAGAGAAGTTTGTGGCACAACTTGACCAGAAGAAGGGATCGGTTGGTAGAACATGTTCTGAGGCATCAAGGGATCACCAATTTAGTATTGGAGGGCAGTGTGGAGGGTAAAAATCGCAGAGGGAGACCAAGAGATGAATACACTAAGCAGATTCAGAAGGATGTAGGTTGCAGTAGGTACTGGGAGATGAAAAAGCTTGCACAGGATAGAGTAGCATGGAGAGCTGCATCAAACCAGTCTCAGGACTGAAGACCACAACAACAACAACAACAACAACCCTGTATTCACCTGACCAGAAGTCTTGTTCCTCCTGCCACCGAACTTCACTAATTCCCACTATATCTAACTTTAACCTATCCATTTCCCTTTTTAAATTTTCTAACCTACCTGCCCGATTAAGGGATCTGACATTCCACGCTCCGATCCGTAGAAAGCCGGTTTTCTTTCTCCTGATAACGACGTCCTCTTGAGTACTCTCCACCCGAAGATCCGAATGGGGGACTATTTAAACTCCGGAATATTTTACCCAAGAGGACGCCATCATCATTTAACCATACAGTAAAGCTGCATGCCCTTGGGAAAAATTGCGCCTGTAGTTTCCCGTTGCTTTCAGCTGTTCAGACTGTTGCTCCTGCAACTACTGAAAAGGCTGCTGCCCCTCTTCAGGAACCACACGTTTGTTTGCCCTCTCAACAGATACCCCTCCGTTGTGGTTGCACCTACGGTACGGCTATCTGTATCGTTGAGGCACGCAAGCCTCCCCACCAACGGCAAGGTCCATGGTTCATTGGGGAAGGTAAATACCTTTTAGCAGAAAGATTATTTAGATTGTGTGATTTTTAGTGAAAATTGTATCAACAGTAAAGTCAGCTGTATTTAAGGAGAAAAATAGTCTGGTGTGCTATTTGGCACTTGGAAGAAAAACGGGATTTAAAAGATGCAGTAAAACGTCATTATGTACTGCCTTCTAAATATTGTTCGTGTTTATGTATGTATATATTTCCTTGATCAAAAAAATGTTGATGTTTTGAGAAGTCTCTTTTACGTATTCTTTCAGTTCTTAGCTGCGTGAAGAATTTAACATATGGCCTTTGTCTAGAACATACACTATAAATTTTGTTTTAGCTATTTATGAACTTGCTATCATAGCTAGTTCCTTAATGTTACCATACCCTTACTGTTTGTAAGAATGGTCTCTCTCAACCACACTGTAAACAGACAGTAGTGGACTAGGCAACATACAGTGTTCTGTATCTTGTGAAGACACAACAAATTGATAGTGACAGCCCCTTCCTTTTTGCAGTGTCCCATTGATATCAATTTATATCATCCTTAGCACTTTAGATATGGACACCAAGCTGTGTGACAGACAACACTCTGAATACATGCAATTTTGGTGCTAACATGTAAACAGAAACAACTAGTACAGGAATAATATCAAAGGGCGCTGTAGTATACTCATTGCCACAAGTGGTTGATTGACTATATACTTTCTTTATTTTACAGTTGGTGATTTACACACGCTGGGGTGATATTAATCATAAAGACAAAGCAGTAATTTTATCAACATCCTGCACACATTACAAATGCCACATTTTTGTGATCTCATGGTTGTTTTAAAGTTCCTACAGGACAATGCACTTGGTTTACATTCATAAAAGATTCTCTCATTGCACAGATTGACAGTAAATCAAGTGTGACGCGTCATTTCACCAAGTATTGGCAAGGATAGTTGATGATGTACAATGGAATGTATCTAGAAGCTAAGCTGCAACCACTGTGCTGCATTCTATGTGATCTTGACAACCAACAAGCTGTCTGTCCACTTGAATGGCCACCAACAAACTGAGGCCAAGAAACAAGTGGGCAACCCTGTTTCTGAACACGCTGGAAAAAACACGACATTCTTCACTTCAATGGCTGCTTCACAGCCTGTGCCATATGGAGCCTTCCCACCAACACCAGCTTTTCCGAACTGCAGAAGTGGGAACTCTCCCTGCAATACATCCTACGTTCCCGTAACCCTCCTGGCCTCAACATTCGTTAGTCACTGTCCTCACCCATCCAACCCCTTCCCGGTCCCATTCCAGCACAACACAGCCATCATTCCACCATCACACTCAGTCTTTTTACTTCTCTCCTTTTCTGCTACTCCCCCCCCCCCCCTCCCACATCTCCCCAGCCCTCTATCTAACCTGGAGCACTTCACTGTCTGCCACCCCCACCATACCACCCCCCTTCCCCACCCCAGCCTTCTCCTTATCCCCACCCACTCGCCATTCCCATAATGCACTGGTGCTGCTGCTCGCAGTGTGGTTTCAGTAGCCTGAGACTGGTCCCGCGCACTGGTGTGTGTGTGTGTGTGTGTGTGTGTGTGTGTGTGTGTGTGTGTGTGTGTATTGTTGATGAAGGTCTTAATGGCCAAAAGCTTTATTTATTTGTTACAGTCTTTTTGTTGTGCCTATCTGCAACTTAGCATCTCCGCTATAAGGTGAGTAGCAACTTTCCTTTTCATAATATTCTTTCCATATTGTTGTTTCACATATCCAAGTGTTCATAAAAATTACAACAGCCAGTAAGAGTCACTCAAATAAATCTTAATTGGTTAGCACAGTGTACCAGGACAAGCGATTAAGACAGTGGAAAGGCAATGCACATATAGGCACAACTACACCTTCAATTGCTTGATCAGCAGTCTTTAACAGCGAGCTTAGTTGAAACACCTGACAAAATCAATGTGAAAGCTACTACACAAATTCACTTTATTGCTACTAAGGACATTAGCATGTCAGTGAGTATTTAGGTAGCAGAAGTACTGGTCTTTAGCAATTGGGGCTTTCATATGAGGTTTTGATTCACACTGGACACATTGTTAGGGCTGTGATACATGTGTGCAGCAAATGGATACTACAGGGATGGTTGTAACACACAGGCTTTCAAGAAACTTTTCATTGTTTGTCAAGTACAATTACTATTTTGTTTGAAACTGTGAAGTTACAAGATGTTAACATACACAATACGATTGTGTGATTGTCTAAACAGTGCAGAGCAGTAAATAAATAAGCACACTTTAAAGTTTTCCTTCTTGGCCTCTATTGCCTCTTTTTTATCTATTTACAATGTCTTTTGCCTGCCTATTTTACTGATTTATAATGTGTACACTTCCGGGAACTGTTTATAACTTATAAGGGGACTACACCTACTTGTTATCACCGATTTTGTCCAGACTTATGATATATGAAGGGCGTGACCAGAAATGGAAATAACAGAAGTGGAAGCTGCAGATGGCCAAGAGTTTAGAAAACGCAATTTCACATGGGATGGATGAGCATGAGCAATTTATGTTAGTGTAGTTTCCATGCTATGGTTAGTGCAACAGAAAGAGTACAGAACTGTAATCTGAGGGTTGTGGGGTCGAGTCCCTATGCGGATATTTTTATCTTTTTTCTTTACTTTCAACTTTAATATTACTTACACCAAAATAAACTGAAATAATGCTCAATATATTGTATTTATTAATATTTTCATGAAAGATGTGAAGAGGAAAGGTGAAGGAAAATTTGGGATTGAAAACACTTTCCTAGAAGGGATCATAATTAAGGTGCACTTGTCTCTGTATTCTGTTAGCTTAATTTTGACTTTTGAGCAGATTCTGTGGCTCCATGCAAGAAATAGGTTCTCAGTGCAGGTAAAACTGGCCCATCAGCCATTGGGGACAATGCTAGCTATGGCTACAGAGCCCATTCATTCACCTGTTAGCTCTCAACCAAGTGACATCAATTTTTTTGAGAATGCTGTGAGAATACTGTGAAAAATATTGAACTGACCAAAATTGTCAGATAGTATAAGTGAAAATATTAAAGTCCCAGGAACACTGGTAGAAGAACAGAAGCTACATGATGCTAGCATCCACAGCAAAGCACAGAAGCAATGACTGGAAACAGCTTAACTTAAATCTTTTGGCCAAAAATAATCTAATCACGTCAGGAAGTTGTGCAGTAATAACCAAAGAATACATTCACACTGGAAGCTAAATACACAAGAAAGTAGCGGAAGTTTTATCTGAGAACACTTTTGGGTGTGATGAGGAGTTGATTCGATATGAAGAAGTGAAGGGTGACTCTTCATCAGGTCATGGCTACAAACCATTTGAAAGCAAATGAAACAAGATCCAGATTTTGTTCCACTCGATTACATGGTACTGAAGGTTAATTCTGAAAAAACAGGTCCAAAGTAGAGTTTGAAGAGTCTGCAAACAAAAGGAGCACGCTAATTGAAGATGAAATAAGATGTAAAGAAATTTGAAAACAACTCATCGAAAACAATGGTATCCAGAAAGGGAAAATATAACACAATTAATATCTTGACATATGATTTCTTCATAGAAGTGCTGAGTTACAACCAACAAGTAGCCACAAGGAACTTACAACAGTGGCCTCTTGCTACTATGAGTCAAATGCCAAATTTGGAATTCAAAGCCTTGGAAATGTAGGTTAGAGTGTTCAAATGAAAGTGTAAGTTTTTGTCAGATGAAAATTACAAAATTTATATCATACAGTGAAACTGCCACTACTAAAGAAACACTTGCTGCAGCAGACAAGTTCTGAGTCCTGGTTCAGCTCTTATCACAAGTTATGACAAGGATTTTGTCATAAACACTGATAAAACACTGGACCACTTAGAGGAAAAAGCAGTTCTTGTGAAACAACAGAATATGAACAAAGTAATCCACTCGTACACAGTGCAGAGCACTATAACCCTTTCTGGAAAGTTGTTGCCAACAGTGTATGTATGCTTGCAAGAGACTACTGGCTCTTTTGGACCGATCATTCAAGAAACAATGGATGAATACACAGCAAAATATAGGAAAGTCATCAGTACTTCATCAAAATCTATGAAACTTAAAACAGCCTTAGGTAAAATTTTTTGACTGATGTGATGAAGCCATGTCTCCAACACTTTTGACAAAACTGAAAATTGCTTGGGAATTAATTGAGAGCCGGTTTTGCTAACATGTTTTTGAATAGAGCCAAATAGATCCTTTAAGAATACTGTTAGTTGTTCGTCCAAATGTTTACAATTAATACAGAATTTATATTTGTTGTACATCGGAAGAGCAGTTGAACGGAATGGACAGTGTCTTGAAAGGAAGATATACAGATGAATATCAACAAAAGCGAAATGAGGATAGTGGAATGTAGTAGAATTAAATCGGGTGATGTTGAGGAAATTAGATTAGGAAATGAGACACTTAAAGTAGTAGACTGGTTTTGGTATTTGGAGAGCAAAGTAACTGATGATTGTCAAAGTAGAGAGGATATAAAATGTAGACTGGCAATGGCAAGGAAAGCGTTTCTAAAGAAGAGAAATTTGTTAACATCGAGTAGAGATTTAAGTGTCAGGAAATCATTTCCGAAAGTATTTGTGTGGAGTGTAGCCATGTATGGAAGTGAAATATGGACGATAAATAGTTTAGACAAGAAGAGAATAGATGCTTTCAAAATGTGGTGCTACAGAAGAATGCTGAAGATTAGATGGATAGATCACATAAGTAATGAGGAGGTACTGAATAGAATTGGGGAGGAGAGAAACTTGTGGCACAACTTGACCAGAAGAAGGGGTCAGTTTGTAGGACATGTTCTGAGGCATCAAGAAATCACCAATTTAGTATTGGAGGGCAGTGTGGAGGGTAAAAATAGTAGAGAGAGACCAAGAGATGAATACACTAAGCAGATTCAGAAGGATGTAGGTTGCAGTAGGTACTGGGAGATAAAGAAGCTAGCACAGGATAGAGTAGCTTGAAGAGCTGAATCAAACCAGTCTCTGGACTGAAGACCACAACAACAACAACAATGTCAACAATAGAGTTTAAGTTATGAAACAATTACTGATATCACCCTATAATGAAAGTATTAACTAGGAATAGTCAAAATAAATTAGAAAATCAATTACGTACATAAAACTAAGCACAACATTAGATCTGGTGTTATATTCCTTAAAACGTAGGGCCAACCTTTCTCTTTTATGAAAATGCAGATTATACTCGTGTGCTAATTGTAATTAGTTACAAGTGAAAAAAACGAATTTAAGGAGGCAGATGGCAAAGCAAGAAGGAAGTAAAAATTATCCCAGCTTGCTTTGTCACATCACCCTCTCGTTGTATTGACCATATGGATATTAGAAATAGCTAAATGAGGCAATTCAATGACCACAAGTGACACCAGAAATTGGGTGTAAAATATACACAGGCAAAAAAAAAAAACTTATTAAAACTGCAGTACACATTTTCCCCCCTCTTCAAATTTATACTTAGGTGAACTGACCATACAAAAATCTCCATACAAAATAATTACATACAGTGTATTATTGAACAATATCACAAAATATCCACTAGTTATACTTTCCTGTTCTCATTCCAGCACTACACAGCCGTCATTCCACAATCACACCCAGTCTTTTTACTTCTCTCTTTTTCCACTAGTTCCCCCCCCCCCCCCCCCTCCCCACTCATCACTCCTCCACAGCCCTCCGCCTAACCTGCAGCACTTCACTGTCCACCATCCCACAATACTATCCCTCCCCCTCCCCTCCCCAGCCTCCTCCTTACCCCCACCCAGTCGCCACTCCTATGATGCACTGGTGTTGCTGCTCAGTATTTTTTCAGTTGCCTGAGACTGCAGTTGTGTGTGTGTGTGTGTGTGTGTGTGTGTGTGTGTGTGTGTGTGTGTGTGTGTGTATTGTTGATTAAGGCCTTAATGGCCGAAAGCTTTATTTATTTGTGACAGTCTTTTTGTTGTGCCTATCTGTGACTTAGCATCTCTGCTATATGGTGAGTAGCAACTTCTTTTTCATAATATTGTTACATTCCATCGTGAATTTTTCATTGTTTCACAATATGGAATGGATAGATTGGTACACATCAGGAGGCATTGAGTTGCAGACAGACCTTCTGATGAAGGTATATTTAGATATACAGAAACCGTGGTCAAGAATTTCAATAAATCTTTATCCTGCAACTGTTTGGCTGTTATCATTTACCGTGAAGATTTAACAGTTGCTGCTTCAGCCATGTTTAAAATTTTGAAACAAAAATAATTGCAAAGAAAGACTCTGACTGAGCCCATTAACACCTAGGATCATCTCATTCAAGAGAATATAGAATCAGCAGAATAAACTGTGTATTGTCTGTCAACAGTTCCAGTGGCCACAACTTCTAATGATAATGTGTGAAATTAAAAGCCATGTTCTCTGCACGATTATTGTTCCTTTGCTTGGATAGACATTGCTGTCCAACCTGTTGTTTTTATATCATTCCATTTTTAAATTGCATTTATTTTATTTTGCTATATTAAGTCATGGATAAATGTATTCATTAAACCTATAGGAACAAAAATTTCATTTTGTGCTGCTTGAATGGAGGCTGTTCTCCAAATGAAGACACTCTCAACATGAATGTTGCTATTGGGGTATTTTCCATACTCTGTTTAAACTGAAAGTATAATTTTTGCTGTAATATTTTTTTAGATCACTTTAATCCATTCACATGTTTGTCTCTACAGCTTGAAGTGGAGGCTGGAGCTCCAGTGCAAGAATGTTTGGCACCAACTCTAGACACTACACTGCAGAACATCATCTCTAAGCAACCTGCTGTGGCAAAACATCATTGCTTCGCAGATCTCAAGTTAGTATCACCATTATACTCTTGTTAGTATATAACTGACGTTTTGTTCCTATCATTTGACCAATATTCAACAATGCTCATTTTGGTATGCAGGTTGACATGAGTGTTTAAGGAGAGATGGTGGCAGTCTTGCACTGATATCCTTGTAAATCTCTCTCTCTCTCATTTTCTGTTCAATCTCACTGAAATTGAGCATACTTACGTTTACGGATGCAATAAACTTCAAATAATTTTTACAGAACTTTTAATAAAATGTTAATGCTGTGAGAGAATTTCGAATTTTTTGTTACATTGTTATTTTAAGGTACTCTTTTTCATTATTTACAGACAAATTTGACCATTTTTTCTATGGTAAAGTAAACATATCACATATCTACACTAATAAATATACAATTAAGTGCAGTAACTTTTTCGTAAATTATTTGTATCATTTTCTATGATATCTTGGATTTGAACATTTTTTACGGACAAATTTTCCATATGTTATCAACCATAAAACTGTTTGTAATGTCTAGATTAAAATTTTGTTCCACTCAGATATTGCTTCTGTGTAAAAGAATAGGTGTGCCAAATTTAATCAAAATCGTTCCAGTAGTTTCTGATATATCTTTTCCTGAAAGGAGAAAATCTTAAGTTGCAGAAAAATCATTTTAAAGTTTGGATGAAATGTTTCAAAAATTTCTTAATCATACCTTTGGCCATAACAATATTCCAGTTCTTCCTCATCATTCTCTGCATCTCTTTTAGCTCCTCTGCTCCTTTGCGTAGCCATTTTTTCTATGTTCTGTACTGAGGTCTCCACCTTCACGATTCGTGGCTCATTGATGATCCACAGTATCTGCTCAGTGAAGACATCAGGTATAAAGCCCAACTTGCGAAGGCTGTGAGTTATTGCCACATTCCTATCATTAAACACTGCTGCAGCTTCCAAAGCAGAAATTCTCACTGCCAAACTGGAAACAAACACAGTCTTTGATCTCTTCCAAAAAAAAAAAAAAAAAAAAAAAAAAAAAAAAAAAAAAAAAAAAAAAAAGAGCATTGAAACTTTCATTTGGGTTCTACTTTTTGCCATGCAGACATGTTTTGTTCTGGTGAAGCCAGTGCTTGAAAAGTTGGTTTAATGGCTTTTGCAACCCCTTAAGGAAGGTTATTTTTATGGCTGTAACCATTTGCATGTTCGTTGCTTTTCAGAAATTTGCACCATTTGTTAGAATGTATTCCATATTGATGTTTAGTGTCTGCTGACAAGTAATGAAACCAAATGGCCCATACTGCCTTCCTCATACTATCCAAATCTGTGAGGTTATTTCTAATTGCGGCACCATAGTAGACTTGCAGGCTGTCAGTTCGCTTCTTTGTTAGTCTGTCCCCCCCCCCTCCATCACCCCCACGCCAAGTGGTTTCCCATCCTCTAGTAGCTTGCCTTTATTGTCTTTAACAAGTCTTCTGAGTTGTCCACCCATCCTCTTCTGAATGGAGCCTAAGCACTCCAGTTTTTCAATAGTGCAGTCTTCTCCATAGGGCTGACTCTCAATTACATTCTTGAAAGCACTTGAGTCTCCATCTGTGTTTATCTTACTCCATACTTCCGCAAAGACCTTCCGTCCCATCACTGGAACAGATGAACTTGGAGACAAGCTGATGTTTGCATCTGCAGGTCCGCCTCTAAACTCAACATCAGTTTTACACTTTATATTGGAAATATGGGACTGGCCATAGTTTTTAAATACTTTACTGGGCATAGGCATGTAAAAACGATCAATATATTCAACCAAGCACAAAGAATGACACAATAAATCCAACTTCACTCAGATCCCACTAAACAGCACAAAACTTGTTTACAGAGCTCCACAGCCTACTATACCACACTGCTTGAACCACAAAGTGGCTCCACAGCTTTCTATACAACACTGCTATGTTGTATACAAAAATTACACCCTTCTAAAGCTATATTTTCCATATTCACAGGCAAAACTGAGCAAGGAAATTTTTCCTCTACTGGGTACCGTGAAAAGCATTACACTGCTTATGGTTTTAATTTTTTTTTATACCATTTGTGGTTTGAATTCCAAACAAAAAATTTGGGATAATAATCTCAGTTACATTTACTTTTCAAATGAGCAAATAAAAAAGTTTTTCATATTTTTTATGATTTCTGCCACAATCTCCCCTTAAGAAAGGTAATCAAACTAAGCTTGAATATTTATAAAGAAGATTAACTTATTAACTATGAGGACTTTTCACATGTTTAGGCCAACACTTGCAGTATCTCACAATGTTTTGCCGGTGCTTGTGGCCATTATCAGTGGATAACATAATCAGAAACAGCAAGAGTAACACATGTGACACTTGTAGAACCATATTCCAATAAGCCATGCATGAAAGTGAGATTTTTCAGGCGTCATATCTCAGTTTCTATTGATCACAGAGGTAAAGAGTCAAGTGTTTTGGATAGCTATTGATCTTGCGACCATTAGCATACCTATTGGAAGAACAGGCTTACTGTAGCTACCCTAAGTGTAGTGTCAAAATTTTAAACCTTATACACTTCCTCCAGCCCAAGCAAATTGAGCAAATTGGTTGCTTCTTTTGCATTAGGTGTGGTCTTTGGCAGTGAAAACTCATAGGCTGTGTATAAAAGTACCATTTTTTCTGCCTAACTCCTGAGAAATCTCAAGAAACCATTTTTACTCTTTCGAGATAACAATCATAAGCCAGGCATTTTCCGTGAATTATTGTAATCAATGAGCAAAGTACCTGGAAAAAATGTAAAGCAAACAATTTTGTGTTGATCTTATATTATGTGTACTCACTTGTTGTTCAAATGTTTCAAACTATACAGGGTGAGTCACGAGGTTTTCCCTCAGTTGCTGGAGGTTATTCCTAAGGTTATTTGGAACAAAAAATGTAACTAGGGTAATGTGATCAGGTTCATAATTAAGGAGCTACAACAGAGTTCTGAAACATGTCACGGTGTATGGAGCGCTACACTTGTGTTCACAGGACACACGATCAGTCTTAGGTCGACATGTGCAGTGAGTGGTACATTTGCATAACAACCACTTTGCTGATACTGCAGTCACTGTTTACTGTTATTGTCTCTTGTGTACAGTACACTTTGCAATGCCGTACAAGTTTTCATCACAGGAGTATGGAGAGATGGTGTACATTTTGGGCTTGTTGTTGTTGTTGTTGTTGTTGTGGTCTTCAGTCCTGAGACTGGTTTGATGCAGCTCTCCATGCCACTCTATCCTGTGCAAGCTTTTTCATCTCCCAGTACCTACTGCAACCTACATCCTTCTGAATCTGCTTAGTGTATTCATCTCTTGGTCTCCCTCTACGATTTTTACCCTCCACACTGCCCTCCAATACTAAATTGGTGATCCCTTGATGCCTCAGAACATGTCCTACCAACCGATCCCTTCTTCTGGTCAAGTTGTGCCACAAACTTCTCTTCTCCCCAATCCTATTCAATACTTCCTCATTAGTTATGTGATCTACCCATCTAATCTTCAGCATTCTTCTGTAGCACCACATTTCGAAAGCTTCTATTCTCTTCTTGTCCAAACTATTTATTGTCCATGTTTCACTTCCATACGTGGCTACATTCCATACAAATACTTTCAGAAACGACTTCCTGACACTTAAATCTAAACTCGATGTTGACAAATTTCTCTTCTTCAGAAACACTTTCCTTGCCATTGCCAGTCTACATTTTATATCCTCTCTACTTCGACCATCATCAGTTATTTTGCTCCCCAAATAGCAAAACTCCTTTACTACTTTAAGTGCCTCATTTCCTAATCTAATTCCCTCAGCATCACCCGACTTAATTAGACTACATTCCATTATCCTTGTTTTGCTTTTGTTGATGTTCATCTTATATCCTCCTTTCAAGACACTGTCCTTTCCATTCAACTGCTCTTCCAAGTCCTTTGCTGTCTCTGACAGAATTACAATGTCATCGGCGAACCTCAAAGTTTTTATTTCTTCTCCATGAATTTTAATACCTACCCCGAATTTTTCTTTTGTTTCCTTTACTTCTTGCTCAATATACAGATTGAACAACATCGGGGAGAGGCTACAACCCTGTCTTACTCCCTTCCCAACCACTGCTTCCCTTTCATGTCCCTCGACTCTTATAACTGCCATCTGGTTTCTGTACAAATTGTAAATAGCCTTTCGCTCCCTGTATTTTACCCCTGCCACCTTCAGAATTTGAAAGAGAGTATTCCAGTCAACATTGTCAAAAGCTTTCTCTAAGTCTACAAATGCTAGAAACGTAGGTTTGCCTTTCCTTAATCTTTCTTCTAAGATAAGTCGTAAGGTGAGTATTGCCTCACGTGTTCCAGTGTTTCTACGGAATCCAAACTGATCTTCCCCGAGGTTGGCTTCTACTAGTTTTTCCATTCGTCTGTAAAGAATTCGTGTTAGTATTTTGCAGCTGTGACTTATTGAGCTGATAGTTCGGTAATTTTCACATCTGTCAACACCTGCTTTCTTTGGGATTGGAATTATTATATTCTTCTTGAAGTCTGAGGGTATTTCGCCTGTTTCATACATCTTGCTCACCAGATGGTAGAGTTTTGTCAGGACTGGCTCTCCCACGGCCGTCAGTAGTTCCAATGGAATATTGTCTACTCCGGGGGCCTTTTTCGACTCAGGTCTTTCAGTGCTCTGTCAAACTCTTCACGCAGTATCGTATCTCCAATTTCATCTTCATCTACATCCTTTTCCATTTCCATAACATTGTCCTCAAGTACATCGCCCTTGTATAGACCCTCTATATACTCCTTCCACCTTTCTGCTTTCCCTTCTTTGCTTAGAACTGGGTTTCCATCTGAGCTCTTGATATTCATACTAGTCGTTCTCTTATCTCCAAAGGTCTCTTTAATTTTCCTGTAGGCGGTATCTATCTTACCCCTAGTCAGATAGGCCTCTACATCCTTACATTTGTCCTCTAGCCATCCCTGCTTAGCCATTTTGCACTTCCTGTCGATCTCATTTTTGAGACGTTTGTATTCCTTTTTGCCTGTTTCACTTACTGCATTTTTATATTTTCTCCTTTCATCAATTAAATTCAATATTTCTTCTGTTACCCAAGGATTTCTACTAGCCCTCGTCTTTTTACCTACTTGATCCTCTGCTGCCTTCACTACTTCATCCCTCAAAGCTACCCATTCTTCTTCTACTGTATTTATTTCCCCCATTCCTATCAATTGCTCCCTTATGCTCTCCCTGAATCTCTGTACAACCTCTGGTTCTTTCAGTTTATCCAGGTCCCATCTCCTTAAATTCCCACCTCTTTGCAGTTTCTTCAGTTTTAATCTACAGGTCATAACCTATAGATTGTGGTCAGAGTCCACATCTGCCCCTGGAAATGTCTTACAATTTAAAACCTGGTTCCTAAATCTCTGTCTTACCATTATATAATCTATCTGATACCTTTTAGTATCTCCAGGGTTCTTCCATGTATACAACCTTCTTTCATGATTCTTAAACCAAGTGTTAGTTATGATTATGTTGTGCTCTGTGCAAAATTCTACCAGGCGGCTTCCTCTTTCATTTCTGTCCCCCAATCCATATTCACCTACTATGTTTCCTCCTCTCCCTTTTCCTACACTCGAATTCCAGTCACCCATGACTATTAAATTTTCGTCTCCCTTCACAATCTGAATAATTTCTTTTATTTCATCATACATTTCTTCAATTTCTTTGTCATCTGCAGAGCTAGTTGGCATATAAACTTGTACTACTGTAGTAGGTGTGGGCTTCATATCTATCTTGGCCACAATAATGCGTTCACTATGCTGTTTGTAGTAGCTTACCCGCATTCCTATTTTCCTATTCATTATTAAACCTACTCCTGCATTCCCCCTATTTGATTTTTTGTTTATAACCCTGTAGTCACCTGACCAGAAGTCTTGTTCCTCCTGCCACCGAACTTCACTAATTCCCACTATATCTAACTTCAACCTATCCATTTCCCTTTTTAAATTTTCTAACCTACCTGCCCGATTAAGGGATCTGACATTCCATGCTCCGATCCGTAGAACGCCAGTTTTCTTTCTCCTGATAACGACATCCTCTTGAGTAGTCCCCGCCCGGAGATCCGAATGGGGGACTATTTTACCTCCGGAATATTTTACCCAAGAGGACGCCATCATCATGTAATCATACAGTAAAGCTGCATGCCCTCGGGAAAAATTACGGCTGTAGTTTCCCCTTGCTTTCAGCCGTTCGCAGTACCAGCTTCTGTGACGGTAATCCTGATTGTAGAATTTCAAGTGCCAAAACATTGCTAGAAAATGGTACTCTTCCCAGTATTCGTATTCTCTCCAAAATACATTATGACACTCAAGAAGAGGAAAACATTCTTAATTCAGTAGAGTGCAGTCCTCGTTAAAGTACAAGACTCCTAGCTACCCGATTGAACTTTTCACAATCTAAGGTATGTAGGATTCTTCATGAGAAAGGACTGTATCCTTTTCATGTGCAGAATGTTCTCCATTTAGAGCCACATTTGATTGTGCCAACCGTTTGCACTTTTGTAACTGGTTAAAAAGAAATCGGCAGTGCTATCACTTCATAATGTTCAGTGATGAGGCAACCTCTACAATAGATTGCATCAACAGCATGCATGACATGCATGTCTGGGCAGACGAAAATCTCCATGCCACATTAGTATCTCGATTTCAATGCAGATTCAGTATCAATGTCTAGTGTGGTGTTGTGTATGACCAATTACTGGGGCCGTTTATTCTCATGGGAAATTTAAATGGTCAGATGTACGGTAATATTTTACGAGAAGACTTACCGCAGCTTCTTGAAGATGTTCCTCTGGAAACAAGATGCCACATGTACATCCAACATGATGGGGCACCTGCACACTTCCACCTTGTGGTAACAGCTTATCTTAATCAGCGATTCCCACGTCGCTGGATAGGTCGTGGGGGCCCTATCAACTGGCGTGCCAGATCCACAGATTTAACACCCCTAGATTACTGCATCTGGGGGTGGATGAAAGACATCAAGTACCAAGTTAGCGTGGAAACACGAGAATAATTGATACAATGCATTTTCGATGCCACAAAGTCAATAAGGAATGAGCGGTTTATTCCCATGCGAATCTTTGTCTTCAAATCCAGGGACAAAATTTTGAACACCTGCTTTAAATCCACTCTGAATGCAAGAGACTGCTACAAAATTGTTTAAAGTAATTATTACGTGCATTTTTGATAGTGAAATCCTACAATAAAAGTTTTTTTCTGCCATTTTCCTGAGTTTTTCAATTACTGTAGCTCCTTAATTACAGATCTGATCCCATTACTTTATTTACGTTTTTTGTTCCAAATAACCTAAGGAATACCTCCCATCATGACTCACCCTGTATAAATGTGTTGAAGTAGATAAATAAACTGTTGAAACTTTATTGAGCTATAGAATTTGGTCTATATAAGCAGCTTACCCTGCTGAAGCTGGGAAAAGAAGGGAAACAGCAGAAAAATGCTCCTGCCAGAGCACAAATAAGGTGAATATGTTATTCTTTAAAAGAGTCTGACAGAGAAGTGGTGAATTAGCTGCGTCAATCCTCATCCCACCTTCCTCACTGAAAATGTTGGCGAACAAACATATTCATGCTTTTTTTGTGCTGAAAGGAAGCCAATGGGAGAGAAAGTGGAGGGATACAGTGATGGTGGGAGGAAAAAAGGGGCAGTGAAAAAGTGAGTGCGTGAGGGGGGGGGGGGGGGGAGAGCGGGGGCAAGGTGGCTGGGAGGGGGGGGGGGGGTGGAGAGAGAGAGAGAGAGAGAGAGAGAGAGAGAGAGAGAGAGAGAGAGAGATAGGACAGTATCAGTGGGAGTCAAAGAGAGAGGAGGTAGTGTTGGTGAGTGAGAAATACTGGCAGTAAAAGAGAAAGAGAGAGGGATGGAGACAGAAGCCATGGGAGTGAAAGAGAGAGAAGACAGTGGAAATGAAAAATACAGATCAGTGGAGACTGTACATATAGAGCAGGGCCAGCCATGACGTGCCAAACTTCATATGTCCGAGGTATGTGAGCCAATACCTGGCCAGCCATGGCTTTGCCAGTCCTTCTCAGAAGAACTGGGAAGCATGACGTTTCATTGAGTTTTGTGGTGTGGCATTTTTTGGTCGACATAACTGACCAGTTTGGCAGAATCATTCACTATTTGTTCATGGTATGAAGGATGTTCACAGGTCCAGTGTATGTCTGCAAAATAAAGAGACATTCTAGTGATCTACTGTCAGAAGACTTTAAAAATGAATGGGAACAACAGAAGAGAGAGATGAGAATTCCCAGTATATATTATGCAATCGCATAAGCAATGTGTACTGCAAAGGTGCTGTTAAAAGATATTACAGTATCATGCAGAAAGAATTTAAAGATTTAGTTGATAATGAAAGAGCAAAAAATTACACAATCAACAGACATCAAGAAGCACTTTGTGCTAGATTTACAGATATGGAGCGTGTGAAGAAAATGGTAATGAATAGTAAAATTTCTTGACAGTTTTTATTTAAGCCAGAGCCATAGTCACAGTAAATTTTTTGAATGATACTGCCACTATTTGACTGTAATAAGTTTTGTTTTATTCTTATAAGATCCACATTTCACCCTAAGGCCATTTTCAAATACAAAAAGTGGAATAAACAACAGGAGTATATCTCACAAAAGCAAGAAAAGGGCGGCCATAGAAAATAGTGTACAGGTACCATGAATCTTTACCTTACATATATGCCAAAAGAAAGAGGGTATACATATTTTATTAGTACCTCAATAAGTTTTATAACATGGACTCCAGAGATGGTTTATTTATAATTGTCAGTAGTGTGGATGTGAGTCCAGTAACCTAATGAATTTTGGTCCCCTCACCCATTTGGGCTCCCACTTCTTCAGACTAACCCCTCTCCCTCAGTTTCTCCCCTTCCTTGCCACCCATACCACTGCAACCCCCATCCAGTCTGAATAATGTCTGATGTTCTGTTGACACCACAGCTGTGTCCATATTCCTTCCCCCTCCCCACCATTTCGTAGCCATTGCATTGTGGCTTTCTTGGTTGATTTTGCTGGTGTGAGGGACTTCTGGGAACATTTCCATACTGCTGTTGCTATTTGTAACATTACGTATTACTACTTGCCTATGTAGTGCACCATGTTTTACATAATTAGCTGTACTACAAGGTAAAAACTCAATTATTTGTTGCAAATATAGTACAAGAAGAAACTTCACAATGTTTACATGTGAATTTTAATAGTGGGCCTCTATGACATATTCTATGAACACTGTATGTGCCAATGTATGCAAAGATAATCTATTTATCACTCAAAATAAACAGTTCAGCTACCTTGTTCCCTAACACACCACAGATTGCATTGTGCGGACTGTGATGTCTCTGAGGTGAGCTTTGGAAGATTGTTTCATCTATATCCATGTCAGTTGTTGTTCAGACACAATAATGTGACGCATACCTATTTGTTGGGTAGCAGTTCCATATAATAGCTGTGCTGTAGGCTTCAGAAATGAAAGTCTGCAACATATTTAGTGATTTTAGAGATGTTCTCACTTTTACTAATGACATATCTGGCCTTTATGACCACATAAGCTTTCCTGAGCATGGCTTGTATTTCACATTTGTCTGATGTCTTTTGACATATAATAAGGTAAAGAATCATGGTATTTATACAATATTTTTCATGTTTGCTTTGTTTTTGATGTATACTTCCGTCATTTATTGCAGTTTTGTACTTGAAAATGGCCTAAGGCTGAAATGTGGATTCTATAACAAAAAAACAAATATAATTACAGTCAAATAGTGACAGCACAGAAAAAAGTAAAACTTCTGTAGTCATACATATGATTCCACTGTCAGTTGCAACAGTTTTTGATGGAACTGAATGAACAATATGAAAATTTTATATATTACTGCAGAGTTGAAGTTATGGAGAGGAAAAAAGTGTAGAAATGAAAATTAGAATATCTGGAATAGATTGCAAACCTCTCATTTTTGGTGGACTTCACTGCGTACAGTAGGACATTGCACAGTGAGAAACAACTTCTTTCTGATTTGATAGGGTAGCATTTAGTAGAAAATTGCGTAGTCAAAGGGACACATTCCGGTTCTGTACACTGATTGGTGTGAGATTTGAAGGATTCATTGGAACCTTGACAGAATTAAAGGGATAGTTTCCTAAACATTTTGAGGGCACTGTCAATTTTTTTTTTTTTTTTTTTGAGACTGTTTGCCATTTCAATTCAAAGCACCCCTATGCTTGTGCAGATTTAACCGATTGATCAAGGTAATTCTCATTTTAAGGACGAATCCTTTTAACACTAAAAGTGTCCAGGGCGTCCAGGTAAAGTTTCCATGATGAGGCTGGAGGCTGCAAAAGAATATTTCAACCAACATATATATGTGAAAGATGTTTTTTTTTTTCTGTTATGAAACTAAATAAGTCACGATAAACTGGCAACCCATATTTGAACATTCGTGAAACTGATTGTGTCTGTTGGTATGCTGACAGTTTGTATCAGATAAATATTAGATTATATTATGTCTTCATCGCACCGAAGATAACTAAATAATACTGATAATTTTTGTTTGTTCGTGATCTATGTTGTTGCGAAATATAAAACAAAGTTTTTAAGTTTTATTGCAGTGCTATTGCAGTGCCATTTAAATATGGTGTGTTCACAGTTTCTCTTTTTCCCACTCCTCACGCTCAGACAGTGTGGTTTGACCTGGCGGCGGGGGGGGGGGGGGGGGGGGGTGTCTGCTGGCCATGTTGAGCGCTTTGGCACTCGTGCTGGGGCATGGCCTATGAGCTGAATTCAGGGCCACCCCTGGTATATGGGGAAAAAACACATGTGGACTCTCCCAGAATTTTTCAGCTGTTGATGTGCGGTAGAGACAGTGGCAGTGGGGAATAAAGACAAAAGGAGACAGTGTAAGTGAGAGAGGAGGTGATGGCATAGGGTTATACTGTAAATCAGTGGGAGAAAAAGGAGGCATTTGGGGGGGGGGGGGGGGGACATATAGACAGTGGCAGTGAGAGTGGGTTGCTTAGTATGAACTGTGCAGAAGGACTGGGTAAAAGGATTTAGAATGTTCTATTTCTATGTTGAAAGAATGCCAATATGTTCACATGCCAAAAATTTGGTGAGGAAGGTTGAATGAGCATTGTGGAAGCTGGTTTCCCAGTTTTGTCAGAGTCTTTTAAATAGTAACATAGTCATCATTTTTGTGCTCCAATATCAGTATTTTTCCACTGTTGAATGTCTGAAACACCTAATTAAAAAAAAAATGTTAATGTAGATGGAATCTGTTGCCAGAAACATTACTATGACGCTTGTCATGAACAAGACACTGTCAGTTCCATTATTAGATATTAAAAACTAAAAGCTTCATCAGTCATGCCCGCTAGATTTTTTTGTTTTTCTTTGGCTACCAAGAAGAGATGGAAAAATCAATCAGTAGTTGTTTCTTTGCAAATATTTGATTCATGATAAGCAGTCGTGCACATGAAGGAAGTAAAACTGTAGGCAAAAACTGGACGGATATGGATTGAGCCAAACAAAGTAGTTCATAAGTTCACATACTTTCAGAATGGATCTTTTATTCTGCAGCAGTGTGTGTGCTGTTTTTGAAACAGTTTAACATATGTCCATTACAGTAAAATTATTTCTTTACTTTTGTTCTTTGTATTCCATTCACAGATTTGGAACAGGAACTCTCTCTCATCCTTTCAAGCTACGCTCAGTATATTCACATGGGAAACTCAACTCTGATATGGCAGAGGCAACAACATATCAAAATGGTTGGTGCTCTGTGGACTATATATTTTACAGGTTGGTAATACATTTTCTCAAATTTCCTCCTCCTTAATGCCAAATAAGCTGTTCAAAAGAATTAGGGAAACACTTTTATCAACACCCAGTAAGTCAAATCTATTTTTATACAGGTGCTACCTGTGGTCTTATTGAATGACTTGAGATCTCTGCTTTCAGTGTGGCCAACAGTGTATATTGGCTGTGTTATGCATTACAGTGGTAGGTGACCCAAAAGAATGAAGCAATTACTCATGTCTCAGTGTTTTCTAGTGAGGTACACTGATGACAGTTGTCACTTGTGGACATTGTATTCAACCAAGCACATGCAATGCAACATCTTAATGCAGTACAGGTTGCAAGGGTGGTCTGTTTGATCCAAAAAGGATGGACCTTTGGTCATGTTACTGCAAAGGCCAACGCCTAACCATGTATCATCCATAGGTTGTGGAAACGCTACAGGGAGAAAGGTCAATATGCAAGACAAGTTGGACAAGGTTTCTAGCGCATTAAAACCCCATGTGAAGACTGATACCTGACTGTGTCTGCTTTTCGGCATCGTACAGATACCATCAGAACACTGGAAGAAAATTCCAGAAGAAAGTTTCAAAAGGCCACTGGAGCCAATGAGTCTGATCAGACTGTGATGAAAAGATTACAAGAAAGGACTTTGCGATCCAAATGTCCTGCAAGATTATACTACTTGACACATCATCATCTCACAGTTCACCTTCAGTTCTGCGATTCCCATGTCAACTGGCAACTTCATCACTGACAAAACGTGTTATCCACAGGCAAGTTTAGATATCCTCTGATGCAAGGTGATGGCCATGTTAGTGTACAGAAACCGCATGGTGAGCATTACCTGCCAAATGTCGTCCAAGAAATCAACAAATTTCCACGTTCTGTGATGTTGTGGGGAGGCTTCAGTGTTGACAGTCATGCCGATCTTGTCATTGTTCATGGTTGGCTTACAACTAGGCAGTATGTTAAACAGATCCTGTTGGACCATGTGATGGCTGCTGCCTACAATGGTGACCCCGAACAGACATGTTCGTGGTCATCTTGTCCCACCACAGACTCTCCAAGAATTCTCATGGACCTCATTGAAGAATTAAAATGGATACCAGAGGGTGACATTTGTAGATTTATACAGAACATGCCACTTATGTTTCAGACAGTGATACACTCTGACAAATGTTATACATGTTACTGAAGCTCTCAAAGTCCAATGAAAAGTGTACGGAAGACGGTATGAATGATTATTTCCACTTCGTTTTAGACACCTGTGGACATTTGAGTTCTTTTTATGTAAATGATCAAGGATGTAATGACAGGGTGTATACGAACCAGGAGATCCGGGAAAAACCCGGAAATTTTTTCATCCGGGAGAAAACCGGGAAAAACCCGCGAATTTTTTAGAAGTCCAAGAATTTTTCATTGTTTTAGTTTTCAGTTAAATTTTTGTAATTTTGCCTGGTAAGAACCAATACTCTAACAGAGGTTATTACTGTAGTCCGCTACTGCAGAATAATACTGCAGCAATAAAACATGAACGAGAGAGAAAAAAAAAAAAACAAAAATAAAACTCAAGTTGACAAGGAAATGCGCCATATACAGCAATAAAACACAGCGTTCATATAAGTGTCTGACAACAACAAAATGTGTCAAAGGCTTTATAAAGACAGTGCAATGCTTCAGAACACCAAATTGCCTCCGATGAGTGTGACGACACAATTGTTTACATTAGATTCATTTGAGCAGTTGCAGGTGGGCCCTTGCACATGTGCAGCTGAGTTGCTTATGAGTAGTACCTTCTCCTGCTTTTGGCCACAGAAGTGTTGCTGTTAGCTGAATAAGCAGTAGCAGCAAGCAGCCAGATGCTGCCTGGAAAAACTTTACTGGCGCGCGCAAGCTGCCAGATTCATGCATGTGCAATAGGCCCTGGTGTAGGAGGTGGTGGGGGTAGGGGTGCCAAATTCATATTTTTGAGGGAAAAAAACATTATTTCACAAAGCGCCTAGCAACAAGCGTACGTTGGTTATCGATTATTCATTTTATTTTGAAACGCGTCCCTGTTGGTTTTTGAACATTTTTTAATGCATGCGTAGTATACGTTATGTCTATGCCAGGGGAATCCATGTTGCATCTAGAAATAAACTTTCCTGCAGACAAAAGGGGACAAGGCCATATGACCTGAGTGGAATAAAGCCGAACGGGTGAATGCCAATCGCTGTTTGTTTATTTGGTTTTCTGGATTTGCGGATGATCAGTGTTGTTATAATTACTAGCAAAATCCATGGATTTAGACTACCAGAGTGGAAATAAACAACTAACAGGAATAACAGGTTAAAAAGATTACATATTATCTTTTCGGTATATCGAACAAAATGACAGAAAATTTCCTGCCAGACTGCTACACTAGTAAAGACCAGTTGTACAGTCCCTGGCTAGCAGCCGCCTAAGTTCTATTCTGGGAGTAGCATGGAAAACTCATTGTACGAACTTGTAATAACGCCTAACCAGAGAATAAACACGGGATAACTAAACAGGTGACTGTGGCAGGGTTAGTAAAGTTAATCAAAGAATAAGTTTTCACACTGTCAGGTATAGTTACAGAATTAGTGATGACAAGATTGATTGATAGAATGAGCGAAACAGGGACATCACACAAATTATAGAAGAGTATGACGATTCCAAATTCATATAAAAATTTCGTACTACTACTTTTCAATCTCATGCTTGAGAATCTGGAGCATATGAATGAATTGTGAAACTGCTTCCTAACATAAAGCTTTTTGCTTGTAGTAGGCCTAATAGGCACTTGACATTGGTACTTTGTGAATTATATTCTGTGGTGTTATAAAAATGACCATTTGTGCCAAAACAGTCTCATTTATTTGGTGTGTGTTACAGTTGCCACAATATTAGACAGGCTAATTTAGTTTTCTAGCAGGGTGACAAATTATATGTAATCAGATCGAGAAACCAAACCAGTCTGGGGTACTATTTGTATTAAAAGCTTTTTCGGTATTGGACAAGGACATTTCCTTTTTTTCATGCAGCAAAACGTTTGACGAACTTTGATCAGGTAATAGATTCTTCCCCAGAAAGAAAAGCATGCCATGTAAAGCTGAAGCAAAATTAGAGAGAGAAAATTCTAGGTCTTGAGGATTGAAGAAATGTGTACTGCTTGCTTGTCTCTTGTCTTTACTGGTTTTATGTATCCTATATTTAATTTTATGTCATACAAAACATATGTTATTAGCTAATAAAAAGTGCAAATTTTCTGAAGCGTTCTTGTTCTCCCAGTTACAAATAATCCCATCCAGTAATTGTGAGTGCTTTTCTTTTTTAAAAAAAGAGGGGGGGGGGGGCAGGATGTCAGACCAGCCAACTGGAAGCAGGAGAAGCACTACAGGACATTTTAATTTCCACTGTCCTAAACGTAGTTTGATGGCAGCCATTACAAAATATTACACGTTTGAATTCCACAGAGCGAAATACAGTGACGTGCGGTAGAAGAATGCTGTGTGAAGAGGCGTGGCACTGCACTTTGGCACGCTTAAGACAAAGTAACATGTCTGAAATTTCATCGAACGCACATGTTTTATGTACCAGACTCTTCAGAAAGATATTCACTACAAAATTGACATATTTTCGAAAAGTCAATTATTATTATTATTAGCTTTTTGTTTTTTCCCTACTACCTCAAACGCTCGAGGGGAAGGTGGTGGGGCTGCCACTATCTAGTATTGCCTTTTTTTTTTTTCCCCTACTACCTCAAACGCTCGATGGAAGGTGGTGGGGCTGCCACTATCTAGTATTGCCACAGTTCGACAATATCGTTGATCCGGAGCTGATGCAGAGAGCAGTCTGAGTTGTAGTAGGGAGGTGGGTAGTCTCCATGTGACCAGTGTTTACATTTAGTGATTTTTCCTGTTTCCTCTTTGTTTACTGCTCTCACATCAAATGAAAACAAAACGGATTTCTGTGGCTGGGAGCAATCAAGTGAATTAAAATACATTCACATAATTACGGAAGTCAGAATATGTTTTTAGTTTCAGATTTTATTTTATTTCCACCTTTCTGACAGTCGAGCATTAATCGCCTTGCAGAACAATGAAGTTATTTTTGTTGGTTTGCGTAAGAAATTTGGCTTTTATTAATCTATGCTGCTAAGGCAGTCAGTTTACTTGAAACGAAGTGTTTAATTCCCCACTAATGGCTAGTTTCAACTGTTCGTTGCATTTCAAGTGAACATTTTCATCTTCTAGCACGTGTGGCATTAAGCCATAATAAAGAACCAAACATGGGATAATACAGTACTGGTACTCCAAGAAAGTTTACATCCAAATTTGGACATACAAATGTGCACTTTAAGCCGAATTATGCATTTTAGTATTGTTCACAAAATTCTGATGCTCTTGGAGTAATGTCTGATGTCTTGCTTCTTTTGTGACATTATGTAAGATATTTATATGGGCTTCCTGCGTCATCATAACTGCGCAAGTGCATTGCCACGTGTTACAGGGCACTCTCTGGCAACTGCTGAAACAAACCTGTTTCTAACAGGTCACAGGAAAATATTGCGAATGGTTGTTTGAAAAGCATTACTTTCAAAGTAAATTTCCTTTTACACAAGTTGAACTATGTGCAAGAATGTACGATGAATTTCTTAAATCACAGAGCATTTTGCTGTCATTAAAAAATCAACTCTTTGAGGACAACCATTTAGAAGAATTTTGAGCCCAGATCAGACATCTTAGCCGTTATTACAAATTTTACTGGCACATTTGTGTGATGTATCTTAAAATTTAACTCATGCAAAAACGATAAACATTATATGTAAAAGCTTAGCATCTCTTGCAGCTTATTAAGCTTAGAGACCAATATTATATGTGTAAGCTTTCCTTTTCTTGTAGCAACACTATGTATATTAATTTAAACCATTACTTTTCCTATCTGTGTGTTTGCGCTACTTAGCAGTGATATTGCTATTGGCTGACTACATCACTTGTCCTATGGTCTGAATATCCGCCGTCCTCAGCTGGTGAGATCATGTGACATGAGCGATGACTGACTTACAATAGTACATCGCCATCTCGATTTTAATGTTTCGGAAAGTATCATGCAGTGTTTGGTGGAATTTGAATTTATACTTTTGTAATACGAAGATATGCAATGTACCTATTGCTGCACAGGATTGACAAGTTTTACACTTCTGAGGAAAGGTATACTATCACTTAACATGGAAAAAGTGTATTTTCACCCGGGAGAAAGTTGATGAAATACGCGGTGCTCAATTATTGCCCAGTGGAGTATGGTAGACCCCAAAGTCATGTTCTCCTAATTCTTTTGAGCAGGGTATATATTCTGAATCAATGAATTGAACTTTTGTATGTAACAGTATGTCACTTGAAATCATAGTAGAAATTATCTGTTGTGATTGGGACTCACAGTTTTAGACTATGATAAATTAAGCTCTTTAATAAGACCTTAATCATCTGTGCATCCAGATGTGAAGAAGTTTTCCTCTCATTTTAAGAAAACTATTGAAAATAGTGTGTTCCTTTTACAGTGTTAATGTCAGAAATGTTTGGTGAAAGATAGTTTGAAAAGTAATGTGACTGAATGAACAGACTGCAGAAAGACTTAGTCTTAAATTGAGGCTATAAAGCATAAATTTTAGGATACTATGAGAAATCATATGGGTATGAGGTAAAAACTTTAGGAAAGGGGAAATACTGGTAGCACGAGGAGAGCTAAGAGGGATATCTGATTTGGGAATCTGTGAACAACCAGTTTCTTTTTGGTAATGACAGAAGTGCTCTCTCTCTCTCTCTCTCTCTCTCTCTCTCTCTCTCTCTCTCTCTCTCTCTCTCTCTCCCCCTCCCTCTCTCTCTCTCTAATATGTTCACTTGTTCGAAGTCTTGTTGTCCTTGAAGCCTGTCTACATAGCATGTTGCCATGACAATGGCTGAAAAACAGTAATTCCTGAGACTTCATCCATTATTAGACAGTACTTGATCCTGAGAACACACCATTGTCCAGCTTTGATTCATTCATCCAGGGATCTTCTCACAATGATGTAGGAGGTGTCATCATAATACAAAGAAAATAAATAGCTCAAAATATACATTAAACAATGGAAAATCCAAGAGGGAATGTAACAATATTATGAAAAGAGTAGCTGCCAGTTACCATATAGCGGAGATACTGAGTCGCAGATAGGCACAACAAAAGGCCGTCACACAAGAAGTGTTCGGCCAACAAGGCCTTGGCCAAAAATACCCCCACAACACACACACACACACACACACACACACACACACACACACACACACACACACGACCACAGTCTCTTCTGACAACTGAAGCCAGACTATGAACAGCAGTACATGATGGGAGAGGCAACCTGGTGGGGATGAGGAAGAGGCTGGGCTGAGAGTGGGACGGATGGTAGACTGAGGATCCTGAAATTTTGGTGTATTGCAGAACACGTGTCTTAAAAACTCAGTGTTTGGTTCGTGCTACATCTACATCTGCATAGATACTCTGCAAGTCACCATATGGAGCATGTTGGAGTGTACCCTGCACCACTACTTGACATTTCCTTTCCTGTTCCACTCGCAAACAGAACGAGGGAGAAACAACTGTCCATATGCCTCCACATGAGCGATAATATTTTGTTTCTTATCCTTGTGGTCCTTACGTGCAATGTATGTTGACAGCAGTAGAATCATTTGAGAGTCAGCTTTTAATGCCATTTCTCTAAATTTTCTCAACAGTGTTTCTTGAAAAACATCGCCATCTCTCCAGGGATTCCAATTTGAGTTTCCAAAGCATGTCCGTAACACTTGTGTTGTTCAAACCTGCCGGTAACAAATGTAGCAGCCCGCCTATGAATTGCTTCGATGTCTCCCTTCAGTCTGAGCAGTAGTCAAGAATAGGTCACACCAGCGTCCTATATGAGGTCTGCTTTACAGGTGAACCACTCTTTCCTAAAATTCTCCCAATAAACCGAAGTCGACCATTCGCCTTCCCTACCACAGTTCTCACATGCTCGTTCTCCTTCATATTGTTTTGCAACATTATGGCCAGACATTTAAACAACTTGACTGTGTCAAGCAGGACTTAAGTAATACTATATCCAAACATTACAGGTTTGATCTTTCTAACCATCTGCATTAACTTACATTTTTCCACGTTTAGGGCTAGCTGCCATTCACACCAACTGGAAATTTTGTCAAAGTTGTCTTGTATCTTCCTACAGTCACTCAACTATGACACCTTACCATACGTCACAGCATCATCAGCAAACAACCACAGATTGCATCCACCCTGTCCACCAAATCAACTGTGTATATAGAGAACAGCGGCGGTCCTACCTCACTTCCCTGGGGCTCTCCTGATGATACACTTGTCTCTGATGAAAACTCACCATTGAGGTCAACGTACTGGGTTCTATTATTTAAGAAACCTTTGGGTCACTTATATATCTGTGAACTTATTCCATATGCTTGTACCTTCATTAACATCCTGCAATGGGGCACCATGTCAAATGCTTTCTGGAAATCTATAAATACGGACTCTGCGTGTTGGCCTTCACCCATTGTTCACAATATATCACATGAGAAAAGGGCAAGCTGAGTTTCGCATGAACAATGCTTTCTAAAACCATGCTATTCATGGGGACATACGTGCTGTAAAACCAATTTGTCACTTAGCCATATAAGCAAGCAGACCTTGTCCAGATATGCAAGGAAAAGAAGCATGCTGGGCTTGAGATAACTAAGAAGGTCACATCATCTTTATCTAAGTTAATCAAAGCAAATAGCCAGGCTCCAATGCTGCTGCACCAGACCTAGCCCCTGTGGTGCTGCCTGCCATCTCTAGTTACACTCAGCTGATCGTCAGTTCCAACAATGGAAAGGACAATCTTGACAGTGCCTTTGATTCGACAAAAACTATCATTTTCTGTGAAGAAAAGTAGTACTTACTAGTTTCAGTGTATTTTTAGTTTACTGCAGCACAGGCAGGGAGTTGTGGTGTGTCACAGCAACCAGGTGTTACCCTGAGGCAATTGCATGAAGCACCTACTATAAAATCTTCTGGATGAGATCTGACGATGTTACATTATGTGCAGAGGGATGCCATGGTGAAGGTAGAGATCCATTTGATCTGTTGGCTGCTGTGAGAGACCAATCTTCTCAGGACATTTGCAGCTTTCCAGATGTGTTCCCAGACAGTAATATTGACTCCAAAATGCAGCTTCAAAAGTAAACAGAAAATTATGTTCAGACTGGAGCCATTTTTCACTAAACACCTACAGGAAATTGTTGCTGCTGTGCTACGGTAATTACATGGTTGATTTGGGGTAGGGGACCAAACAGTGAGGTCATCTGATTCTGATTAGGAAAGGATGGGGAAGGAAGTTGACTGTGCCCTTTCAAAGGAACCATCTCGGCATTTGCCTCAAGCTATTTAGGGAAATCATTGAAAACCTGAATCAGGTTGGCCAGATGCAGGTTTCAACCATCGTCCTCCCGAATGGGAGTCCAGTGCGCCACCTCACTCAGTGTATTTCATGGTCGTGATCGAGTTTGATCTGTTTGTACATTTTGAGAATAGTTTGTTGGGCCATGTTTTGGACAGGTACCACATTTCACTTATTTTGATTTAAAGTGCTGCAAAAGATATGGTTGATGAATTTGAGGCAGGTGCATCCACTGTGAGAAAATCTTGAAAAGGCAGGCTATTCATGTGCCCATGGATGGCCCTAATGTTAATAAGGTGTTCCTAAGAGAGCTGGAAAGCCAGCTCAATGTTGAGGATAATCCTTATGGTCCCATGGTTTTGTACTTTCAGACATTTGGTGACTTTAAGACAGGTTGTACCGAAGTTGGTCAGAATATTGTTGAGCTACTAAAAGCCTTATAATCTGATTTAAAATATTTCCTCGTGACAAGCTGATTTCAGCAAAATTACTAGCTCCTCTGTTTTCCCACAGAAGTTTTGAGCTGTTTGGTGGTTGTAAAATGAAATGGTATCAGTTTGAATTCAGCACATATTAATGAGTGTTTAAAATTGTTTAAAGGAAGTAGAAAGAGTAAAGAAGGAACCGAAGTAGGTAAAAGCAAAATCGAAGGCACTGCTGGAATTACTATGAGCCATAGCTACTGGATTGTATAGGCTAAGTCAGGGGTGAGCAAACGTTGCACGCGGCTCATGAGCGCACAGCACTGCATGTGTGCTGATCCCGTGCAATCGTCGACTGGGGCAGTGGCGACAGCTGGCAGGTTGCGGCAGTGTAATACCAGGCTACGCTGTGGATGTTGATGCAAAGCGACCTCTACATAGTGAACGTTGTATTTCAAGAACTGGAAAATGCAGAGTGAATCAAGGAAACAGAGACGTGGAGATTTGCTATCTTTTAAAAAGGAAAATTCAAAATGTTTAATATGTAGCAGTATTCTCACTGGTCAGCGGAAGTTTAGTATTGAACGCCATTATAATAAATTTTACAAGGGCGAGTACAATTTATTGTCGGATTCTGAGCTGGTGGGGAAATTGACTGAGCTTAAGAAAAGCGATCTGACGATACGAGATGAATCTGATGTAAGTTGCTGTTGTCATGAGAGATCTGTGGCTTTCTTTTGTCATGTCTCTCATCTAACTGATTTAACATTTTATGGAGCACTGTTTTCAATTTTTCAGGACGACAACAATGATAGCCCAGCAGTATATGCAAGTTATAAGATTGCGATTAATATAGCAAGAGCTGGAAAACCATTTGCTGAAGATGAGTTTATAAAGGAGTGCATCAACAACGCTGCTGATTTACTTTGCCCACTGAATGCAAATCAGTTTCGAGCTATCACTCTTTCTCCGCGGACTGTAAGCCGTTGTATAAGTGCCATGACAGGTGATGTTCACCGTCAATTAAGGAGTGCGGTGCAGGAGTTTATTGAATTTTCCATCGCACTTCATGAGTCCACAGATATTTCAGACACCGCGCAGTTAGTGGTTTATGTCCAAGGCGTGGACACTGCTCTGCACATAACAGAGGATTTTTTAGATATGATATCTTTAAAAGGCACGACCGCCACATACTAAAAGCCGTTGAAGAAGCTGTAGATTCAGCCGGCTTAAACTGGGAACGTTTGGTGTCAGTGACAACAGACAGAACACCTGCAATGAAAGGGAAACAAATGGGATTTGTTGGATTACTAAGAAAAAAGCTACAGCATACAGAAGAATCATTGTACTGCATCCACTGCATTTTGCACCAAGAAGTACTCTGTGTAAAAGCAGCAAAACTGGGGGACGTCGTGCAAGTGGTTATTCGGGCAGTTAATTATTTGAGATACCACGGGCTTACACATAGACAGTTTCACACATATTTAGCTGAAATTGGGGAAGAGTACGATGACATACCATACCACAGCGAAGGCCGCTGGCTTAGCTGCGGTAACGTACTCAAAAGATTTTTTGAGCTGAGAATACCAATAAATCAGTTTTTAAAGGACAGAGGAAGGTACAATCCCAAGTTAGAAGATCCAGAGTGGGTTGCCGACCTTGCATTTTTAGTGGACATTACCGGACACAATGCATTGAACACAAGTTTGCAAAGAGAAAATCAGCTAATTTTTGAAATGGCTGAAAAGGTGCAAGCTTTCACTAGCAAGCTTGAGCTGAGGGAACTAAAGCTCTCGTCAGAGAATGCAGTGCATTTCCCTACTCTGTCTATGGTGCGAGAACAGAATTGCAAAGAATATGTTTCTGTACTTAGTGCAATAAAAGAGGAATTTCTCAAGCGATTTGGGGATATATCATATTTATCCCAAGCTTTTGAATGGTTCTCGAGACCATTTGCTGTTTCTGTAGATCTGTAGATGATATTCATCCCAGTTTGCAAATGGAATTAATAGATCTATAGTGTAATTCTCATCTGAGAGACAAGTTCCTTTTGGCAAGACATGTAATAGACTTTTATCATGACTTTCCACAGCAAGAGTTTTCTCGTCTCCATTATGAAGCCGCGAAGATATAGTCAATGTTTGGCTCGACATACGTTTGTGAGAGATTTTTTCTGTTATGAAAATTAATAAGTCTCGGTTAAGAGCGAACATCAGTGATGAAAATTTACGTAACTGTTTGCGTTTGTCTGTATACAAAAATTTTGTTCCAGACATTAAACAAATTGTAAACTCTACCTATGATTATTAAATAAAACGTATCATAGGTAATAGGTACTCTTCAAACCACAATTTCTTTCAAGCACTCCTACTAACCTTATTCCTTCATTCAATAAAGCAAGCTAGGAAACAAAACGCATTTCGGAGGATGGAGCAGAGAGACGGAATGGTGGGTAGGGGAGAGAAGTGGGTGGCCAGCTTGCCCCTCGGTGCACGCAGAACACCTGTTAACTGCACACGAGCAAGTGCACCACACACGTGCAGGATTCCTTCCTGCCCCTGGGCTAAGTCCTTGAGGGGAAGGATGCTGATAGTTCATCTCACCTTTTTTGAGACTGGCTGCTCAGATTGAGTTGTTTATGACTTCATTTAAATCAGATGCTCCCTTCACTCCATTCCTCAATAATTATCTCCAATCCATAGTCAGAGAATTAGTGAGAAAAATTGTCCAGCCAGAAGTTTGTAGAAACAGACAGTGGTAGTCCCACCTGCTTTTATTTCTCCGTTTGTTGATTGTTGACCTTGGTGTCGATGTACTGGCTGAAAAATGGGTTGTGTGGATTCCGACACTGACTACTTTAAATGATTGAGCCAACAGGTGCACTGTTGTGTGTCACAGTACTTTAATTTCACTGTTCACAACCTTCACAACCCACTAATAATACACAGTTATATGACCAGTGCACTATTATTTAACCTTCGATAAGCCTCATTAACAGTTAGCAGGCGAAACTCCACATACTGCTATGATAGTTTACTGTTGAACAGCTGTGAGCAGTCAAACATAACCACAAAGTTCACAGTTCTTTAAGAATAATCGGGTACGAATGGAGCAGACACTGTCACTATTTTTACACATGGCCTAATTGTTTAACACTTATTCCACAGTTAATTTGAAGCATTGTTGTTGTTCTAACCAGCATAGGTTACTCATCACAAACTCGGCCGTGAACTGACTGTCGTGTGACCAAAAATCACGTCCTTATATATCATCACAATAATCGTTACTGAAACTACACATTGTTCGAAGTAAAATTTACAGAAATTACAATTAAAACTTAACTCACTCAATTAACTGATTACATCGAAAAATTGTGTCTTTTTAACAGTTTCTTCTACTATGAAGTTTAGGCCGAATTATTTGTTTGAATCATGAAATTAACAAATGTAGTTACACAAACAATACTTTAGACAAAACTGTCAATTACCTTGGAATTAATGAAGGGCTGATTTTGCTAACATGTTTTTCAATAGAGCTAAATAGATACTTTATGATTACTAGTACTTCATCTTCCAAATGTTTACAATTATTACAGAATTTGTACTTGTTTATGCGTCAACAATAGAATTTAAGTTAAGAAACAATCACTGATTTCACCCTATAACAAACGATACTAACCAGGAATAGTCAAAAGGAATTAGAAAAATCAATTACATACATAAAACTAAACACAAAATTGGATCTGGTATTCTATCCTTCAAAACTGAGGACCAATCTTTCTCTTTTATGAAAATACAGATTATACTCATGTATGTCAATGTTAATTAAATCAAAATGAAGAAATGAATTTTAAGGAGGCAGATGACAAAACAAGAGGGGAATTAAAATTATCCCAGCTTGCTTCGTCACAAGACCAGCTTCAAAACATATCTGAACAATGTTGCTGAGACTCGTTTGATACAGCTCTCCATGCTACATCTGAACAATAACAAAATCAATTGTAACCTCAGAAAGTGGACATCAGGTAAAAGTCAAGAAAGCTCTGGGTCAATGTGACATATCAAAGAAAGATATCTTGGCATTTTGGAATGAATGCCTTACATTATTGAAGAGTATGGTATATAAAGTTATGGGTAAATCACCCCTGGATTATTTTCTTATGAAGGGCATACCATGTTCAATCCCAGAAGTGGAAATTAACACCGACCATAAGAAGAGACAGGCATAGCATCAGCACAGCTAACTACCTTAAATTGCTTTGGTGGTCATTAGGCCGACGCCATTGCCCATGAACTCCAGAGTATAGTAGAGATGTCAGTGAAGGAAATCCTTAAAGAATTTGATGAAGATCGGGTTTGCATAAATCAGTTCTGTATGATGGCCATTAGTGGCGAGATTGGACTTGTAAATGAGAAGAGATTTATCAAGGTTGCATGCATTCTGTTCCCTGGTGATGCTAACCATGAAAGAGGTTTCTCTGACAACTCAAGTCTGGTCAGAAATTTGACTGAAGTGTTTCTCATAGCCGTTCATGGTGTTGGCAATGTGGTTGGTGTCGCTGGAGCTGCTGATCTGTAACTGTCACACAGCAGGTAACACACGACTTCTGAAATGCACATGATAGATACATTGAACAGTAGCAGAGAATAGGACAGCTCGGAAGTCCTCAAATGAAACTGAGAGGAAGAATAAAATGAGTAGAGAAAAGCTAAGAGCACTACAAACTATAAAGACAAACTCATGGAAAGTGCTGAGTGTATTAACCAAGTAATACATGAAACTGGTCCAAGTAACACAAATATGGCTTTATTCATAAACCTCTGAACAATAGAAATAAGCCTCTTGTGACTCCATATGTATCAAGATAAAAGAATCGTACATAAGGTGCAACATAAGTGACACACAGAACAACTGATGTGAGCTGTACAAACAAAAAGAACTTAGTGAGTGTGAGGCATGGGAGTGCTCCACATATACATAGGCACAAGTTGCCAGTAGACAGAATAGCGGGGACCATGTCATGTGCGTGCTTCCTATAGGCGGTCTCTAGTAGCTGGCCCGCACAGATAGAGTGGGTGGCTGATTAAAGTACACACGTGTCGTGACACTGCACTCGGCGAACTCAGACTTACGTGCACTTTTTGCAGGATACAGCACTGTGAGAGAGGTTTCTCGTGCTGAAGTAGTAGTTCTGTCACTAAAAACTACCTGCTTGTGATGTCACTTAATGTCCATATATTTGGACAAGATGTCTGGAGATACAGTATTGTGAGCACTACATGCGGCATACAAACAGGAGAAACCGTACACTAGAATAAGACAGGCTCTACGTCAGACTGATCAGCAGTACATAGTAAACAACACAGACACAAGCACAGACACGAATTCGTATGCTATATCACACACAGGAAGTGAAGACAAGATAAACATACAAACATAGCAAAAGTAAGCGAAGTCTCCACAATACTAAATTGAATCAGTCTGAAAAGAAAACTGTGTATGTATCTGTTTGTTATACCATTTCATAGTATGTAACAGTATCTGAAGATCTGACATTTCTTCTTCTTTCACTGCATCAGGTGTGTCTAGATCAAAGTTTTACTGAGCCGTCGCACCTGATGCAGCTGACTATGACATTTTAAATCAACTCTCAATCTCCACTGTTATCTTAAGTTTGAAAATATATTGTAACTGAACTAATCAATACATTAAGTATTACCACTACCAAGACAACATATGGTACAGACGTAACCATACACGCAGAAGGTATAAAGAGAAGAACTGTCACATCATATCTAAATCAAATTTCCGTCTCGTGTTTCTTCCATCAAATACACTTTTAATTTTAATTTAAAATACATCACAGCCTATTATGTATCTTATTTATTATCATTATCTAAGTTAGCAACAAGTTTAAACAAAACTGTGCATATGCGTGTGTCTATTGTTTTATGTTTCCCTTTTGAAAAAATTCCAACAAAAAAATGAACTAGTAATAAAATGGAATTTGTATGATATAACTTGTAAAATCACACAATGTACAATGTGCTATATAAAAACACAGCAGATCTTTACTTGAGAAACAAATAAATGCCCATATCAGACAAGTCTATTACTGTAACTCTTCAGGCTTTCCCGGCAATATAATGACATCTTGGATTGTCGGGTGTTCTGCCGGATATCAGCGTCGTACTTGCACGATATTTCGGTCACGTAGCTCGTAACCTTCATCAGGTGCGACCTGAGACTGCTCGTCGAGTGGACCTGGTCCAGTATTTATGCCTATGGCCTTCCCCCTCCACCAACGGCTGCAGGCGCTTCCTCTGTGGTCCGCGCACATTCCCTGCGACCTGCTGGAGCGTTGCTGCTCTGTTTTCCGTCCGCTGCGGTTCTAGGTGTTCCCTCTGTGGTCCACGCCCACCAACCCCGCTCCTGGGGGTTTCATCTACGGTCTGGGGTACCAAGCGTTCCCCCTGCGGTCCGCGCCCGCTCACTATGACCTGTTGGAGCGTTGCCGCTCCGTTTTTCGTCCACCGCGGCTCTGGATGTTCCCTCTGCGATCCGCGCCCACCAGTCCCACTTCTGGGTGTTCCATCTTCGGTCTGGTGCTCCTGGCAGTCCGTCAGGGGCTCGTTTTCCATCTCCATGTCTCTGGTTCTTCTGTTTGTGCAGTGTTGCAGCTGGCCCCGTTGCTCCTTTAACAATTCCAGAGCCGGATCCCAGGCTCTGCTTAGCTGGTACCCTGTGTCACGGTTCATAAGATTGTCAGCCATTTTAATTTCTATCGATTCTCTTATAACACTGTCCCAAAATCTGGGTGTTTGTGCTAGAATCCTGGTATCCTCATACTTCATGGCATGATCTAGTTCTAGACAGTGTTCAGCAATGGCTGACTTAGTCACCTGTCTTAATCTAGTGTGCCTCTGATGTTCTTTGCACCTGATCTCCACAGTTCTTGTCGTCTGATGTGGTATCGCTGTTCACCAGGGTCCCACTGAAGGACTCACTAGAACTGATTGCAGAGAAATTTGACGGTGCTCTGTTGGACCTGTTCAGTCATACACTGACATCCCCGTATTTCCTGTACCGAAACCAATATTACAAGCAAACTGAAGGTGTAGCTTTGGGCAGCCCACTGTCCCCTGTGGTTGCCAACATGTTTATGGAGAGTTTTGAGGAGAGGGCATTGGAGACAGCCACATTTAAACCCACATGCTTCTTTAGGTATGTGGATGACACCTTCGTGATCTGGCCACATGGGATGGACAGGCTCAATGAGTTTCTTGAACATCTTAACTCATGCCACCCTAATATCAAGTTCACCATGGAACTGGAGAAGAAGGGCCAGCTGCCATTTCTGGATGTACTAGTCCAGAGGAAAGCAGATGGATCAATTGGCCACAGTGTGTACCGAAAACCAACACACACTGATTTATATCTGCAGGCCAGCAGCTGTCACCACCCTGCACAGAAGAATGGGGTTCTGAAGACTTTGGTCCACAGAGCACATGCCCTGTCAGACCAAGAGAATCTACCTATAGAGATAGAATGTCTCATAACAGTTTTCTCCAAGAATGGATACACGGACAGACAAATTGAGAGGGCACTCCAACCAGCCACCATACCACAGGTTCCTGAAGAAGACCAAGATGAAACAAAGATGGTGGCATATCTGCCCTACGCTGGCTCTATTTCTGCCAGAATCAGTAGGATCCTCCGTAAACACAATATCAAGTGTGTTTTCTGTCCATCCAACAAGATTGGTGGACTGCTGGGGAGTGTCAAAGACGACCTGGGGTTACGAAAACCAGGGATTTACAATATACCTTGTCAATGTGGCAGGTCCTACATTGGCCAGACGACAAGAACTGTGGAGATCAGGTGCAAAGAACATCAGAGGCACACTAGATTAAGACAGGTGACTAAGTCAGCCATTGCTGAACACTGTCTAGAACTAGATCATACCATGAAGTATGAGGATACCAGGATTCTAGCACAAACACCCAGATTTTGGGACAGTGTTATAAGAGAATCGATAGAAATTAAAATGGCTGACAATCTTATGAACCGTGACACAGGGTACCGGCTCTGGAATTGTTAAAGGAGCAACGGGGCCAGCTGCAACACTGCACAAACAGAAGAACCAGAGACATGGAGATGGAAAATGAGCCCCTGACGGACTGCCAGGAGCACCAGACCGAAGATGGAACACCCAGAAGTGGGACTGGTGGGCGCGGATCGCAGAGGGAACATCCAGAGCCGCGGTGGACGAAAAACGGAGCGGCAACGCTCCAACAGGTCATAGTGAGCGGGCGCGGACCGCAGGGGGAACGCTTGGTACCCCAGACCGTAGATGAAACCCCCAGGAGCGGGGTTGGTGGGCGCGGACCGCAGAGGGAACACCTAGAACCGAAGCGGACGGAAAACGGAGCAGCAACGCTCCAGCAGGTCGCAGGGAATGGGCGCGGACCACAGAGGAAGCGCCTGCAGCCGTTGGTGGAGGGGGAAGGCCATAGGCATAAATACTGGACTAGGTCCACTTGAGGAGCAGTCTCAGGTCGCACCTGATGAAGGTTACGAGCTACGTGACCGAAATATTGTGCAAGTACGACGCTGATATCCGGCAGAACACCCGACAACCCAAGATGTCAACTATTACTGTTTCTTCCATAATAGTTTTGTTCAAATGGTCTTCAGATTTTATTCTGAAATCTCTATGTAAACAGTGTAATTTTTTTACAAAGATAGTGTTCTTTGTTTTATATATGTGTGCTCCAACAACTGTTTTATTTTCTTTGTGACCTAGTCTCATTCTGCACTGTCCAGTCACATTAATGGACCACCTGTCAAAAGCTTGAATATGGTCTCCAAGAATAGACACACACTTGTGTTGATCCATTGTGCCCTCTATAACGATGAGATGACCCAAGAAGAGCAACAAAAACATTCTGACATTCGATAACACTTGCTCACCCTGTACCCAGCAACAGCGATCTATCCATTGGAGCATAAAACTAGATTCATCTTAAAAGGCCGTGTGTCACCACACAGTTGACATCCAATTGCTGTAATGGCATGCAAATTCCAGCCTTCGTCACCAGTGAACAGCAGTATGCATAGTTGTATGAAATAGGGTTCTGCTGCAGAGGCCCATACACAACAACATCCACTGAGTGATTGTTGAGGAGACACTGTTGGTAGGCCCATGGTTCATCTAAGAGGTCAAGTTGCTAAACTGTCGCATGTCTGTTCGCCCTTACACGTTTCCACAGCCATCACTCAGCCATGTCATCTATGGCCTTTCGTGCACCACTGTCACCTCAACTCCAGTTTGGACAGCGCCATTTTGCCATGCATGGTATTCTTTAACCACGGCAGCAGCAAGGGAGTAGTCTACAAACTTAGCCATATCGGAAGTGCTTCCACTCTTGGCCCGAAAGCCAATGATCATGCCCTTCTGGACGTCAGATAAATCGCTCCAGTTCTGCATTACAACAATGACTGCACTGTTTTCTGTGCCCCCAACTTGCTTTGTGTACCGTCCAAAACTAGTGCAGCTACGATCTGTCTGTCTGAATAGTTATTGCGGTTGATGTCAAACATATGTGTTGGTGACATGAACTGTGTAATTTTCCTGTGTTTATTGTTCAAATTACATGTTACATCTAATTCTGTTGTCAGATCCTGGTACTTAAAAAAAAAAAAATCGCTGGACACCCTGTTATCAAGGCCTACACCAAGGCACTGTAGTGCATACCACCGTTGTTGTTGTTGTGGTCTTCAGTCCTGAGACTGATTTGATGCAGCTCTCCATGCTACTCTATCCTGTGCAAGCTTTTTCATCTCCCAGTACCTACTGCAACCTACATCCTTCTGAATCTGCTTAGTGTATTCATCTCTTGGTCTCCCTCTACGATTTTTACCCTCCACGCTGCCCTCCAATACTAAATTGGTGATCCCTTGATGCCTCAGAACATGTCCTACCAACCGATCCCTTCTTCTGGTCAAGTTGTGCCACAAACTTCTCTTCTCCCCAATCCTATTCAATACTTCCTCATTAGTTATGTGATCTACCCATCTAATCTTCAGCATTCTTCTGTAGCACCACATTTCGAAAGCTTCTATTCTCTTCTTGTCCAAACTATTTATCGTCCATGTTTCACTTCCATACATGGCTACACTCCATACAAATACTTTCAGAAATGACTTCCTGACACTTAAATCAATACTGGATGTTAACAAATTTCTCTTCTTCGGAAACGCTTTCCTTGCCATTGCCAGCCTACATTTTATATCCTCTCTACTTCGACCGTCATCAGTTATTTTGCTCCCCAAATAGCAAAACTCCTTTACTACTTTAAGTGCCTCATTTCCTAATCTAATTCCCTCAGCATCACCCGACTTAATTAGACTACATTCCATTATCCTTGTTTTGCTTTTGTTGATGTTCATCTTATATCCTCCTTTCAAGACACTGTCCTTTCCATTCAACTGCTCTTCCAAGTCCTTTGCTGTCTCTGACAGAATTACAATGTCATCGGCGAACCTCAAAGTTTTTATTTCTTCTCCATGAATTTTAATACCTACTCTGAATTTTTCTTTTGTTTCCTTTACTGCTTGCTCAATATACAGATTGAACAACATCGGGGAGAGGCTACAACCCTGTCTTACGCCCTTCCCAACCACTGCTTCCCTTTCATGTCCCTCGACTCTTATAACTGCCATCTGGTTTCTGTACAAATTGTAAATAGCCTTTCGCTCCCTGTATTTTACCCCTGCCACCTTTAGAATTTGAAAGAGAGTATTCCAGTCAACATTGTCAAAAGCTTTCTCTAAGTCTACAAATGCTAGAAACGTAGGTTTGCCTTTTCTTAATCTTTCTTCTAAGATAAGTCGTAAGGTGAGTATTGCCTCACGTGTTCCAGTGTTTCTACGGAATCCAAACTGATCTTCCCCGAGGTTGGCTTCTACTAGTTTTTCCATTCGTCTGTAAAGAATTCGTGTTAGTATTTTGCAGCTGTGACTTATTAAGCTGATAGTTCGGTAATTTTCACATCTGTCAACACCTGCTTTCTTTGGGATTGGAATTATTATATTCTTCTTGAAGTCTGAGGGTATTTCACCTGTTTCATACATCTTGCTCACCAGGTGGTAGAGTTTTGTCAGGACTGGCTCTCCCACGGCCGTCAGTAGTTCCAATGGAATATTGTCTACTCCGGGGGCCTTGTTTCGACTCAGGTCTTTCAGTGCTCTGTCAAACTCTTCACGCAGTATCGCATCTCCCATTTCATCTTCATCTACATCCTCTTCCATTTCCATAATATTGTCCTCAAGTACATCGCCCTTGTATAGACCCTCTATATACTCCTTCCACCTTTCTGCTTTCCCTTCTTTGCTTAGAACTGGGTTTCCATCTGAGCTCTTGATATTCATACAAGTCATTCTCTTATCTCCAAAGGTCTCTTTAATTTTCCTGTAGGCGGTATCTATCTTACCCCTAGTCAGATAGGCCTCTACATCCTTACATTTGTCCTCTAGCCATCCCTGCTTAGCCATTTTGCACTTCCTGTCGATCTCATTTTTGAGACGTTTGTATTCCTTTTTGCCTGTTTCACTTACTGCATTTATATATTTCCTCCTTTCATCAATTAAATTCAATATTTCTTCTGTTACCCAAGGATTTCTACTAGCCCTCGTCTTTTTACCTACTTGATTCTCTGCTGCCTTCACTACTTCATCCCTCAAAGCTACCCATTCTTCTTCTACTGTATTTATTTCCCCCATTCCTGTCAATTGCTCCCTTATGCTCTCCCTGAATCTCTGTACAACCTCTGGTTCTTTTAGTTTATCCAGGTCCCATCTCCTTAAATTCCCACCTTTTTGCAGTTTCTTCAGTTTTAATCTACAGGTCATAACCAATAGATTGTGGTCAGAGTCCACATCTGCCCCTGGAAATGTCTTACAATTTAAAACCTGGTTCCTAAATCTCTGTCTTACCATTATATAATCTATCTGATACCTTTTAGTATCTCCAGGGTTCTTCCATGTATACAACCTTCTTTCATGATTCTTAAACCAAGTGTTAGTTATGATTATGTTGTGCTCTGTGCAAAATTCTACCAGGCGGCTTCCTCTTTCATTTCTGTCCCCCAATCCATATTCACCTACTATGTTTCCTTCTCTCCCTTTTCCTACACTCGAATTCCAGTCACCCATGACTATTAAATTTTCGTCTCCCTTCACAATCTGAATGATTTCTTTTATTTCATCATACATTTCTTCAATTTCTTCGTCATCTGCAGAGCTAGTTGGCATATAAACTTGTACTACTGTAGTAGGTGTGGGCTTTGTATCTATCTTGGCCACAATAATGCGTTCACTATGCTGTTTGTAGTAGCTTACCCGCATTCCTATTTTCCTATTCATTATTAAACCTACTCCTGCATTACCCCTATTTGATTTTGTGTTTATAACCCTGTAGTCACCTGACCAGAAGTCTTGTTCCTCCTGCCACCGAACTTCACTAATTCCCACTATATCTAACTTCAACCTATCCATTTCCCTTTTTAAATTTTCTAACCTACCTGCCCGATTAAGGGATCTGACATTCCACGCTCCGATCCGTAGAACGCCAGTTTTCTTTCTCCTGATAACGACATCCTCTTGAGTAGTCCCCGCCCGGAGATCCGAATGGGGGACTATTTTACCTCCGGAATATTTTACCCAAGAGGACACCATCATCATGTAATCATACAGTAAAGCTGCATGCCCTCGGGAAAAATTACGGCTGTAGTTTCCCCTTGCTTTCAGCCGTTCGCAGTACCAGCACAGCAAGGCCGTTTTGGTTATTGTTACAAGGCCAGATCAGTCAATCATCCAGACTGTTGCCCTTGCAACTACTGAAAAGGCTGCTGCCACTCTTCAGGAACCACACGTTTGTCTGGCCTCTCAACAGATACCCCTCCGTTGTGGTTGTACCTACGGTACGGCTATCTGTATCGCTGAGGCACGCAAGCCTCCCCACCAACGGCAAGGTCCATGGTTCATGGGGGGGTGCATACCACCATGCTGCTCAAAAATTGGAATTCAACTTCAATCTGGCGTTCTTTGTTTTTATTAGACTGCTTAGATAATGCTGAGAAAATTTCTGTGGTGTTTGTGCACACCAGTGTGGTGAATTCTATCTGTCATGTGTACGTTTTAGAAATCTCTTAACTGGTTGCTGCACTTTTAAGGGAGGGGATCCTTTTGTCATGATATATCCCAATAAATGCATAGTCTTCCTACCCATAACAGTAGGTATTTGACATTGTGTGGCCTCACACCCAGCTGCTATATTAATAATTAACTCCACCGATCTCCTTTTCCAGTCCTGTTGAGGAGCAGGCCATGTTTGTCTAGTTCCCATCTCCTGATAAATCCCACCGACACTAGCACAATGCGCGCCCAGTCAGTCAGTACCATCCCCAACTCCAAATGGAATCGTCTTACAGAACTGTAAAGACGGCTGATCATGCCACTGGAATAGGACACCCATGCTCGTATTTATGTTACCAGTTATGGCAGCTATCTTCCATGGGGGCACCACATATGCTGTACACCTTACCCTACCCCAGCTGTTCCCTGCCCCATCATCACTATCTGATCACCTTTCATGAAATCATTACACATAGGCCTTAAACCCACAAATTGCTTCATTCAGAAAAACACTGAGCTTAAAAATGCTGGTGATGTGATACTAATCAAACTTCTCCTGTAACTAAGGTCTACATGTTTGCCAGGACTGCTATCTGACATCTGTACTCTCTTCTGCATGACATTAGTGTTACTCTTAGCCTTTCTACTGGTGTGCACAGTCTGTAGCATGTTTCCTACTCAAGGTTCCTCTCCCCTCAACTCTGGCACCTGAAAATTTTTAACGCCAATTCACACTGGCCATCATGGCTCCATCACATTATGTACCGTCACTTCATGGCACAGTCACATCACTGTTTTACACTGTCCTTCACACCACACCACACCACATCATGTCATCTCAGTTCAAGTCACATGAGCTCAACTTGCAACTGTCATTCTACATCTACATCTACATTGATACTCCGCAAGCCACCCAACGGTGTGTGGCGGAGGGCACTTTACGTGCCACTGTCATTACCTCTCTTTCCTGTTCCAGTCGCGTATGGTTCGCGGGAAGAACGACTGTCTGAAAGCCTCCGTGCGCACTCTAATCTCTCTAATTTTACATTCGTGATCTCCTCGGGAGGTATAAGTAGGGGGAAGCAATATATTCGATACCTCATCCAGAAACGCACCCTCTCGAAACCGGGCGAGCAAGCTACACCGCGATGCAGAGTGCCTCTCTTGCAGAGTCTGCCACTTGAGTTTATTAAACATCTCCGTAACGCTATCACGGTTACCAAATAACCCGGTGACGAAATGCGCCGCTCTTCTTTGGATCTTTTCTATCTCCTCCGTCAACCCGACCTGGTACGGATCCCACACTGATGAGCAATACTCAAGTATAGGTCGAACGAGTGTTTTGTAAGCCACCTCCTTTGTTGATGGACTACATTTTCTAAGCACTCTCCCAATGAATCTCAACCTGGTACCCGCCTTACCAAAAATTAATTTTATATGATCATGCCACTTCAAATCGTTCCGTACGCATACTCCCAGATATTTTACAGAAGTAACTGCTACCAGTGTTTGTTCCGCTATCATATAATCATACAATAAAGGATCCTTCTTTCTATGTATTCGCAATACATTACATTTGTCTATGTTAAGGGTCAGTTGCCACTCCCTGCACCAAGTGCCTATCCGCTGCAGATCTTCCTGTATTTCGCTACAATTTTCTAATGCAGCAACTTCTCTGTATACTACAGCATCATCCGCGAAAAGCCGCATGGAACTTCCGACACTATCTACTAAGTCATTTATATATATTGTGAAAAGCAATGGTCCCATAACACTCCCCTGTGGCACGCCAGAGGTTACTTTAACGTCCGTAGACGTCTCTCCATTGATAACAACATGCTGTGTTCTGTTTGCTAAAAACTCTTCAATCCAGCCACACAGCTGGTCTGATATTCCGTAGGCTCTTACTTTGTTTATCAGGCGACAGTGCGGAACTGTATCGAACGCCTTCCGGAAGTCAAGAAAAATAGCATCTACCTGGGAGCCTGTATCTAATATTTTCTGGGTCTCATGAACGAATAAGGCGAGTTGGGTCTCACACGATCGCTGTTTCCGGAATCCATGTTGATTCCTACATAGTAGATTCTGGGTTTCCAGAAATGACATGATACGCGAGCAAAAAACATGTTCTAAAATTCTACAAGAGATCGACGTAAGAGATATAGGTCTATAGTTTTGCGCATCTGCTCGACGACCCTTCTTGAAGACTGGGACTATCTGTGCTCTTTTCCAATCATTTGGAACCCTCCGTTCCTCTAGAGACTTGCGGTACACGGCTGTTAGAAGGGGGGCAAGTTCTTTCGCGTACTCTGTGTAGTATCGAATTGGTATCCCGTCAGGTCCAGTGGACTTTCCTCTATTGAGTGATTCCAGTTGCTTTTCTATTCCTTGGACACTTATTTCGATGTCATCCATTTTTTCGTTTGTGCGAGGATTTAGAGAAGGAACTGCAGTGCGGTCTTTCTCTGTGAAACAGCTTTGGAAAAAGGTGTTTAGTATTTCAGCTTTACGCGTGTCATCCTCTGTTTCAATGCCATCATCATCCCGTAGTGTCTGGATATGCTGTTTCGAGCCACTTACTGATTTAACGTAAGACCAGAACTTCCTAGGATTTTCTGTCAAGTCGGTACATAGAATTTTACTTTCGAATTCAATGAACGCTTCACGCATAGCCCTCCTGACGCTAACTTTGACATCGTTTAGCTTCTGTTTGTCTGAGAGGTTTTGGCTGCGTTTAAACTTGGAGTGGAGCTCTCTTTGCTTTCGCAGTAGTTTCCTAACTTTGTTGTTGTACCACGGCGGGTTTTTCCCGTCCCTCACAGTTTTACTCGGCACGTACCTGTCTAAAACGCATTTTACGATTGCCTTGAACTTTTTCCATAAACACTCAACATTGTCAGTGTCGGAACAGAAATTTTCGTTTTGATCTGTTAGGTAGTCTGAAATCTGCGTTCTATTACTCTTGCTAAACAGATAAACCTTCCTCCCTTTTTTTATATTCCTATTAACTTCCATATTCAGGGATGCTGTAACAGCCTTATGATCACTGATTCCCTGTTCTGTACATACAGAGTCGAAAAGTTCGGGTCTGTTTGTTATCAGTAGGTCCAAGATGTTATCTCCACGAGTCGGTTCTCTGTTTAATTGCTGGAGGTAATTTTCGGATAGTGCACTCAGTATAATGTCACTCGATGCTCTGTCCCTACCACCCGTCCTAAACATCTGAGTGTCCCAGTCTATATCTGGTAAATTGAAATCTCCACCTAAGACTATAACATGCTGAGAAAATTTATGTGAAATGTATTCCAAATTTTCTCTCAGTTGTTCTGCCACTAATGCTGCTGAGTCGGGAGGTCGGTAAAAGGAGCCAATTATTAACCTAGTTCGGTTGTTTAGTGTAACCTCCACCCATAATAATTCACAGGAACTATCCACTTCTACTTCACTACAGGATAAACTACTACTAACAGCGACGAACACTCCACCACCGGTTGCATGCAATCTATCCTTTCTAAACACCGTCTGTACCTTTGTAAAAATTTCGGCAGAATTTATCTCTGGCTTAAGCCAGCTTTCTGTACCTATAACGATTTCAGCTTCGGTGCTTTCTATCAGCGCTTGAAGTTCCGGTACTTTACCAACGCAGCTTCGACAGTTGACAATTACAATACCGATTGCTGCTTGGTCCCCGCATGTCCTGACTTTGCCCCGCACCCGTTGAGGCTGTTGCCCTTTTTGTACTTGCCCAAGGCCATCTAACCTAAAAAACCGCCCAGCCCACGCCACACAACCCCTGCTACCCATGTAGCCGCTTGTTGCGTGTAGTGGACTCCTGACCTATCCAGCGGAACCCGAAACCCCACCACCCTATGGCGCAAGTCGAGGAATCTGCAGCCCACACGGTCGCAGAACCGTCTCAGCCTCTGATTCAGACCCTCCACTCGGCTCTGTACCAAAGGTCCGCAGTCAGTCCTGTCGACGATGCTGCAGATCGCTAACAAGTAAGAAAGATGTAGAATAACAACTGATGTCAGCCGAAGTCTGACAAAAGCACAATGTTTGTGGCTGAGAGCATGGTTGTGTATTGAGAAGAAATGAGCTTGGGCGTCATGTGATCAACAATGGACAATGACATCAGTCATCAAAACTGTGTTCCTGAGAAACGTTGATGGTGCTTTGGTGTGACATGATGACAAGTGTCAATGTAACCATTTGAAATGCATTGCGAAATGTATTGATGTGCTGTAATATGATAGCCACTGAGAATTGCCCTTTATGTTTGACACAACAGATCCGTCAGACCACATCCTCCAGCTAGCCTTCCTACAGACCGCCAGTTCTCAGCCACCCCCAACACCACCGCCTTGCTTCGTCCTCACTGTCTCTCTCCTGGCTTCTTCCAAACATGCATGAAGGGCACAGATCTTCTTTTCTGCTCCTTTCTTACTCTATTCCTGCTGCATATTTTTAAGTTCCAAGAGGGGCCCCCCCAGTGATCAGCCCAGAGTTCTCTCCATACATTCCCCACAGGTGAAACAATTTGCTACAGCTCCACAACTCCCATGGTTTCCACTCATAGTAAAATAATATATCTGAAGCAAAAGAAGAATATTCTGAGATGTGTTATCTATAAAAGAATGTAACCTGGCAATAGTGTGCTGAGTTTGCTACAACTGCAAAGTTAGCGACGTCAGAGGGATATACGTTTGAGAAGTCTTAACAGAAATTTGAAACAGTAGAAATTTCCTAAACCCAGCACAAAGATATCAGATACTCACAGTAAACCTATTCCAAAAAAACAATTATATCATCGAACTAACATAATTGTCTTACTTTGACTGACTTAAAAACTGTCACTGAAAGTGCTTCTGCCAGAGGATATCACTATTTCAGGCATGTCTGTTAAGGTCCGTGTTGTTGATAAGGTCTTCAGTCTGAAGACTGGTTTGATGCAGCTCTCCAAGCTACCTACTGCAACCTATATATTTCTGAATCTGCTTACTGTATTCATCTCTTGTCTCCCTCTATGATTTGTACCTCTCACACTTCCCTCAGGTACTAAGTTGGTGATCCCGTAATGTCTCAGAATAAGTCCTATCAATTAGTCAGTTCTTTTGGTCAAGTTGAGCCAAAAATCTCGTGTTTCCCCAATTTTATTCAGTACTTCCTCATTAGTTATGTGATCAGCCCATCTAATCTTCAGCATTCTTCTGTAGCACCACATTGTGAAAGCTTCAATTATCTTTTTATCTAAATTGTTTGTCCGTGTTTCACTTCCATAAATGGCTGCACTCCAGAGAAATACCTTCAGAAGACTACCTAACCCTGAAATCGATATTTGATGTTAACTAATTTCTCTTCTTCAGAAATGCTTCTCTTGCCATCGCTAGTCTACATTTTATATCATGTGTACTTCAGCTGTAATCAGTTATTTTGCTGCACAAATAGCAAAACTCATATAAAACTTCTAGTCTCTCGTTCCCTATTCTAATGCCCTTAGCATCACTTAGTTTAATTCGACTACTTTCCATTATCCTTGTTTCACTTTTGTTGATGTCCATCATACCATCTTTTCAAAACACTGTCCATTCCATTCAACTGCTCTTCCAGGTCATTAGCAAACCTCTAAGTTTTTATTTCTTTTTCCCTGAACTATGATTCCTACTCCAAATTTTTCTTTGGTTTCCTTTACGGCTTGTTCAGTATACAGATTGAAGAACATTGGGGATAGGCTACAACCCTTTCTCACTCTCGTCTCAACCACTGCGGCCCCTTCAGGTCTTTAAACTCTTGTTACTGCCATTTGGTTTCTGTACAAGTTGTAAATAGCCTTTCTCTCCCTGTATTTTACCCCTGCCACCTTCAGAATTTGAAAGAGATTATTCCAGTCAACATTGTCAAAAGCTTTCTCAAGTCTACAAATGCTAGCAACATTGTTTTGTCTTTCCTTAACCTATCTTCTGATTTAAGTCATAGTGCCATTATTGCCTCTTGTCTTCCTACATTTCTCCAGAATCCAAACTGATCTCGCCCATGATCTCTACCAGTTTTTCCATTCTTGTGTAAAGAATTCATGTTAGCATCTTGCAGCCATGACTTATTAAACTGATATTTCAGTAATTTTCACACCTTTCAGCAATTGCTTTCTTTGGAGTTGGAATTACCACATTCTTCTTGAAGTCTGAGGGTATTCTGCCTGCCTCTTACATAATACGCACCAAATGGAAGAGTTGTGTCTTGGCTTACTCTCCCGATTCTGTCAGTGGTTCTAACGGAGTGTTGTGTACTCCTGGGGCCTTGTTTCAACTTAGGTCTTTCACAGCTTTGTCAAATTCTTCTCACAGTATTGTATCTCTTATCTCATCTTCATCATGTCCACTTCCCCTTCTACAATATTTCTTCCAAGTTTATCTCCCATATATAGGCCCTCTCTGTACTCCTTCCACCTTTCAGCTTTCCCTTCTTAGTTTAGGACAGGTTTACTATCTGAGCTCGTGATATTCATACAGCTGTGTCTCTCTTCCCCAAAGACTTTTTTAATTTACTTGTAGGCAGTATCTATATTTCCCTTGTGAAATATGCTTCTAAATCCTTTAATTTCTCATCTGGTCATTCCTGCTTAGCAATTTTGCACTTTCTATCAATCTGGAATATTTTACCCAAGATGATGCCATCATCTTTCAGCTATACAGTAGAGCTGCATGTTGTTGGGAAAAAATACGGCTGTAGTTTCCCCCCGCTTTCAGCCATTTGCATTGCCAGCACAGCAAGGCTGTTTTGGTTGCTGTTACCCTGCTGGATCAGTCAATCATCTAGACTGTTGCCCCTGCAACTACTTAAAAGACTGCTGCCCCTCTTCAGGAATCACCAGGTAATTCTTCCTGAAGACATTCAGCTCTACTGTAAAGTTAAATGATGATGATGTCATCTTGTTTTAAATATTCCAGAGGTAAAATAGTCTCCCATTCAGATCTCTGGGTGGGGACTACTCAGGAGGATGTCATCATCAGTAGAAATAAAACTGGTATTCTATGGATCGGAGCATGGAATGTTAGATACCTTAATCGGGCATGTAGGTTATTTTCCATCTCTGTCTTATCCTTACCTAATTTTCAGCCATTTCTTTTAAGTACCAAATTCCTGCCAGTCTCCCTCCCTTTTTTTTCGACTCATGAGCTCCTTGAGAAACTGACTGCCTATGCATAAATTTAATGTTCTGTATCTCATTGTCAGGACAACCAACTGCAGAGTTAAAGAGTGGCCCCCTTACATTGTACTCAGTGACAGTCAAATTGAAAAGAGAACAAAAATTTATAATGATAGTACTAACACTTATTTTGATAAAGCTGTGTTATTTCAGTGGCTCCTCCTTTTCCTTCACTGAAGCAACCATGTTTGTATGAGGGCCATCCAGAAAGTAAAGAATGTTTGTTTGCATGTGGTCTGTGCACGTCTTATTTCAGCTGCTCATTGGTTCAGGCATTTGGTGTTAATGCGGACGGTTGTCACACGCAATTGTAAGTCTGACCTTGTCATGTGGTAAGTGCAGAGATCACTGTGCCCATAGCTGTGCTGATTGCGAATCATACCAAGTCTTAAATGTTGTTCATTCTCTGCAGGATTTAAGACTGGGAGAACAAATGTTCATAATGAAGACAGATCAGGGTGACTCTCATGGTCGTAGGTTCACTGAAACAAAATGTGGATCGCATCATTCACGAGAATGAGTGATTCATAATTAGTGAGATGCATGAACAATGTCAGGAAGTGTCTCATTCAATTGTGGGTGAAATTATCACCCTGCACTTAGGGTACAACAAAATCTGTGCATGATGAGTGTCATGCATGTTCACCGACACCAGAAAGCTGCAGGAATGGGTGCGGCATTAGCATTGTCGAAGTGATACAAAAGGAATGGCAACAAATCTATTGATCAGATTGTTACAGGAGGCAAAAGACAGGTTTCTCATAACAACCCCACATTGAACTGACTGTTTATGGAGAGAGATCATCTACAATCGTCTCAGGAGCCACGCAAGATTTCTGTATTGTGGGACAATGAAGGGGTCCTACAAGTCGATATCATGCGCCATAACACAACAACCAATAGTGACACGTACTGTGGTACCCTTAAACGCCTTCATTGGGCTATCCAGTATCACCGAAGAGGCAAGCTCTCGTGTGGAGTTGTTCTTTTTCCATGAAAATACATATCCGTATACTGTCCGGCAGACACAAACCTTGCTGTGTGAGAAATTCCAGTGGGACCTCATAGAGCATCCGCCCTACAATCTGGACATGACACTGTTGGACATTCTCTTGTTTCCAAAACTGAAAATCACCTTGTTAGTAAACACTTTGCAAGTAATGAAGATGTGAAGGATGCTGTCGTGACCTAGTTGAATAGACGGGCTGGCACATGGTATGGTGAGGATATACACAAACTGGGACCAACATCCTACAAGTCCCCTAATGTGAAAGGTGACTATATGGAAAAGTAGACAAAGTATATGCCAAAACCTATATATTGAGTTCCTGTATTATTATTATTATTATTATTAGTAGTAGTAGTAGTAGTAGTAAAGAATATCTTGATATGGTGAACGTTCTTCACTTACTGGATGGCTCTCATATTGCTACATACATTCGATAACATTGTGAGACCAGACTATTATTTCACATATTTTGGCTCAACTGCAGGCCAATGTGTAATAAGTCACAATCAAGTAAAGGGGGGAAAAATGAATTGATGTTTCTGTACATTTTCATGTATTGTTTTTTTATCAGCCACACAAAAAGAAAATTTTTTCATAACTCGTCTAACTTTCTTCTTTGCCAGTGAGGTGATTTATTGCATTTAAATCAGTCCTTTCCCATTAATGTGCAATGCAGAAAGGTAATTCATTCTTTCATTTGTTTGCTAATAAAGTTGAAAGATGTCACTTCCACAAGAGAAGAAAACTGTGCACTGCCACAATGTAATACTATTTTTATCAGATTAATTGTGTCTTTATGACCAGTACCTAACAGATATTATTATTATTATTATTATTATTATTATTATTATTATTATCATTAGTTTCACTGTACACATCTAAACAACTTCCTCCACTGTACAGCCTACAAAACGTATACCAATCGGATTTCCGTAAACATCAGAGCACAACTTCTAGGGATACAGGGTACTTTTCTGGTTCAATATTATGTAAAAATCAGTACCTATTCCTTCCAGGCACTGTTTATAATGTATTTGTTTTACAGATGTTTGTTGATATTGGGTAATGCAGTGCACTTTCTAAACAAATTAAAAGTATTTTGAATATTATTGAACCTGCTTAGGGTTATTAAAAAATTACAAAGAAATTGATGCAGTTTTTTTCCAAAATGCTTTCTCAAATTGAGGTACCGTTTAATCCAATGTTATACTTGTGAAGGAGACCAAAAATTTTACCAGATATGCATGACATGATGACTGAGGTACTAGATCTATTTAATTCCACCTATTATATGTAGTACAGGGATTAAAAAAATATCACCTCTTACATTTTAATTTTATAATTTTTTCCCAACAAAAATGTTATTTTTTCTGTAATTTTAGTTGATTCTGCGATAAAGCTTAGGTCTACTACGTAAGTATGGACTATTGCAAGTTACACAAAAAAAAATAGAGCAATGCTTTATAAACTTTAGGAAATATTTGTTCCTGAATTCTGAAAAACACAACTTGCGGGAAATTGTGACTGAAGATATGAGTCCAATTAAACTATGCCTCAAAACATTCCTAAAGCATTTCTTCATCTACAATCTTCCTCTTGGCATTCCTTTTATCACTTCTTGCTTCTTTGGTAACTTGAAGAGCGAATATTTTGGCTTCATGCACCTGTTGCCTGTCACACACAAGCAATTGATATTCCATATTAGAGCACTTTTTATGCTTAAATTTCTCAGCACTTCCAACCTTCCTATCACTCAATCATTGAAACATATCAGTGCATCTAGTAAACCAACTTTTAATGTATTTAGTCCTACAAAAACATTCTTGGGTAATATTTCTCATATGCAATGGTTGAAACTTCCATTTGTATTCTGAGTGCCCCCATGAAGACATTTAACAAGCAAAACAGCGTCACTCAGGTCTCTAAAAATTGGTTTTATTTCATTCATAACAGGCTCAGGAAGAGAATGCTTATGATGGTATATTTGACCACTTTCTTTTGCTTTTTGGTAACCACACCAAGAATCTGCTAGGGCAAAGTCCATGAACAGGGTGGTCATCCGTGGACAACTTATGAAAGTAGGTGACCCTTACAGCTTTTCTCATTGCTGTAACATCATTCAGAGGTGCATTTCATCTAATGGCCAGTCCATAATAACTCTGAAGGTCTATTTCAGTTTCTGTCAATCTGCCTCGGCCAGACAGAGATTTTCCATCAGATAGCAACTTTCCTTTCATTTCTCTTCGTAGCTTCCTCAATCCAGCATCCACCCTCTTTTGGACATGTCCACAAAACTCCAGTTTTGCTACCAAGGTATCACCATAAACATGGAACTCATTAATTTTATTGAAAGCTTCAGAGTCCCCATCACCTAGGTACTTCGTATGTCTAACATTATAAACAGGCAACGACCTCTGAAATATTTTTAGAGCTCCATCACACTGCATACCTCCACTGTAATGATCATAATTCTTAGAACAGTGATGTTCAATATGTCCTTCAGTGTTGCCATGGTAGGTGTGGCAATACTTAGATAAGCACTCAACATCAACAACTTTCCCATTCTCCAGAGAAGTAGACTTACACCACCAGTCAAAGAACGATGTCCTCGAAGTTGCCATGTCCCATCAAGTGCAACAGCAATGTCCCTGGTTCCACTAATATTTACAGTTTCTTCTACTGCACATTTCGTAGTTGCTTTAGACACAACCGTCGAGGCACCCTAAAAGTATTTTTATATACTTGCTGAACCTACTGGGATGAGGAGGAAGGTCGATCAAACCAGAAAATGTTTGAGCAGCCTTTTTTCCTTTTCCTATTGCACACATTGCATGCACACTAACTTCAAATTCACATCACATGAACTATGCACAATGTTCGAAGTCATTTTTGAGGTAGATTTATTGCAGGATCTACACAGAACAACTAATTTTGACACTAATCCCTTTCTGCTAATTTGTAGTTCAGTTATTTCCACACAGCCTACACCATCACGTTGTTTACATTTCACCATTTCCTTTATAAAAGAAGGTAAGATGCCCACATCAACAACAACAAATGCACTACAAACAGCGTCATTGTTAACACAAAGATTTGAATCACCAGGAGGCGTGCCATGTATAAGTTTCTTCCCTGACTAACTGATACATTGGTTACTTTCAGCAGTGTGGGTTGCTTTGTTTGTGAACTGGCTACCATGGAATTTCCTTTTATTGAATTTCTTGATGCGTGGCACAGTTCGTATTTATTGCACACTAAAGGATATGTACTTCCACAAATAAATGTAGCTCTTGGGCAACAAACTTTCAGTAACACGTGAACGAACTGCTTCAGCGAAACAAAAGTAAATACTAGCAAAGATAATCATTTACAGACACTAGAAACCTGCACTGTTATCAACATATACTACGTATCATACGTATAATTGCTGGAAACAGAAAGTCCACAATTCTTTTAAAAAAAAAAAAACTAGTTTCTGTAACAGAAATAAATGGGGCGTGGTGGCATACGTGACCGTAACTTTCAAATTTGGTATATATAGGTCATTTTTCATTTGGAACTATAATGTATATAGTGTAATCAGGAAAGACTATATAATTTAATAAAGTCATAAATTTAATTTTTCCACCATTTATAAGTACCCTGTATCCTTCATGAAGTTAACAGGTGACCTGAAGCTTGCCATGGATGCACAAGAGGTGACAGTCATGTGCCACTTAGACTTCAGCAAAGCCATTGACACTGTTGACTTTGACATTTTACTTTCCATACCCAACAGCTTAAATTTCTCGCCAACTGCAGTTGTCCACAAACAGAGCTTACAAAAACAGTTAAGAAACCTGTGAAGCCAATCTTCAAACACTACACAGTACTGTACTGGCGTCTAAAAGATGGCCACTTTTCCACCAAGAATAAGATTCTTTCAAGTCTGACCCCAAAATAGTCCACTCTGCGTAGTATCCTACTCATGCTATCCAGAGCTATTTTTCATGCTGGCTATAACTGTGCAGCATCCTAGCTAGACTCTTTGTACACTTCAAACCAGTTCCATGCCACATGGGTGATGGCCTTGTATTTGTGTTATCATGAAACTCATCGTAATGGCAGTCCTCTTATTGCTTGCTACAGCCCTGTAACTCGGCAAACATATTTCATCAAAGAGGTCTTGGATATAATAGGGCCACTAAACTATCAATGAGGATAAATGAATGCAAATTGTAATAAAATAACATGTCACTTTTGAAATACAATGTATATGCCCTTTTATGTTTTTACAAGGTGAGTGAGTTAGATTCTTCCTCCTAACTTCATTTTATTAGATCTGTGGAAGCGAAAGCTTATTCTAGAGAATTATCTTGGGTCGCACAACTCCCCACATGTGAACTAGCTCTTATTGACCCTCACTTGTTTATCATTTCTCATCTTCTGTCCTCCTTATTTCTGCCACCATTTTACAATTATTTGTCTCTCTTTTTAATCATTCTTTTACATTGTTAGGTTTCCTTGTCTCTTATTTTCTGAACGTTACTGCTTTGCTTTTGCCTCCTTTTTTTCTTCTCACTTCTATCTCATGCCCTTCAGTTTTTGGACTCCCTGTTTCTTATCATACACTTGTTATCTGCCTTTGCTGCCATTACGAACTTCAAGCTTGGAAACCATTTCGTTTATTGATTTCCTTCTTATTCCAGTCCTACTGTGTCTTTTTTGACCAGAGACCCTGGCTGTCTTTATGCTTCATCCCAGAATTGTATCTTTTCTCCAGTCATTTTCCAATGAGAAAAGGTCTTGAGTTGGAAGCTAGTTTTACTATGTTTTTCTCTTTGATACCACCTTGTAAACAAATTTTTACCCCTCAAAATATTTGGCTGAAATAAAATGAACGTAATGTGCAGGCTGGGCTTTTGGTTAATGGTCATTCATTCTCATGGTAACTTACGGGAGGAGGAGTGCAGGGGGAAGGGGGGAGGGGGGGCTAGAAATAATATTATGACAAGAAATATCAAACATTCAAGCCTCTCAAGAAAATTGTGTGTTGGCTGCATGAATAAGTGAGATTATAGTACTGTCACATGAGAAGTCAGAAGGCAAGCATCCTTACTGCTTTTCAAAAATTAAGCATCTGTGCTTCATTTCTGTGTTAACAACTGTATTACTATCTCCTATTTTGATGTCAGCTTCTTTTTTAGTCTCTAAGAACTGTGCACAATTTTCTTACTATCTTTATGAATTCTGTATGAAATGCCCACTGCATGCAGGTTCTGGAGAAGATGTCTACTGTTCTTGCTGTCTCAAGATTTAGTGATCATAGATTTTCGTATCGCAGACATACACTCTTTCTGTCTTACAGCTGCCATTTTTTTGTCTGTTTTTATTCATACAAATTTTCTTTACGTAGCAAATTTGTTTGGTGCAGTGCTGGTGCTTACTTTATTCAAACATGGATTGAGATTATTTAATTACAATTTTAAACAGTTATGAATGAAATTATGCAAGTATATGAAATATCTGTGTTACAGTGTTCCTCATGGTTTAAAAACTGAAGGCAATCTGAAGATGACAGCAAGGTACAAACTATTTACACGTGGTGAAGCAAAAACTGTTGGTCCAATTCCAAATGATGAACATCCATCCGATCATTATCCATTGATGGTACATTTCATTCTTGTTCCATGATGATTATCAAATATTGCCTGAGAGCTGTGAAGGTAATTCTTGTGACACACACACACACACACACACACACACACACACACACACACACACATCTGTGTAGGAATTATAGCAGCATTTTTATTAATCTAAAAGTGAAGATGTGGTTGATGGAAGAGATTAATTCAGAACTTTCATGCATACATCTCTCATGTGTTTGTTATTAAGTACAGCATATTTGTAAACATTAATGTAAAGAACAGAGTGACATCATGGTTATGTATCAAGTTGAGTGTTCTAAGTAACAGTAAGATGTGAAATAAGAAACATGAATGTAGCTGTAAAAGAAACACTGTGTATTTTATTACAGATATGTCTAAGTTAAGCACTTACAAAATAAAAAATCTGTGGAATTTGTCTTCTTTGCACCCTCTTTCGTATTGTTTCTTTGTTTTATTGTCTCAGGAAGAGGCAGACTGTGCCAGTAAACATCAGTATCTTGAGTTTTGATTAGTGCATATATCATGAAAAAAATATCATTGTCACACTAAATTTTTGTTACTCTATACTACTTTAGTTTTAATCAGCTTGCACAGATGTTTAAAAGAAGATATTTACACCAAAGGACAACTTTTCTTAAATGACTTTGTGGGAATAGAATAATGTCCGAACAGCATTTGTTGCCCACTACCGTTGGTGTCGAAAGCTAGTGATATTCGGACATTGTGGCTTTGATTTTACCTAATGAGATTTAGATGAGTGGATGTAATGTTGTAATTGTATTAACAAGGAGAATTACCACAGTGTAACATTTGGAGGTAATTCTCATTTGTTTTATGCATGGGTATCTTATGTGCGTAATTCTCTTGTGGGAATTTTTTCCTGTGAATGTACTTTTTCCATGGTGGCTCTCTATTTCCCACATTTTCTTTATGAATTTAAAGTAATTTGCTTGTGTGCACTGAGTATGTGCCTTCTAATAACATGTATATTTTCATGTAAGTGTTGACGATTTCTACCATTGTAGTATATGTACATAAAAAATAAATTATTTGTGTTTTTTGTTGATGCTGTTACTCCTGTAATTCTTGTGATACATAAATGACTGGTGACCAACTGTAACAGAATCAAGTTTTTATGATATTAAGGAAGCCATTTTGTTTGTTGTTGCTCAATGCAGTTAACACATCCCGTGAGATATTAAAGTTAACTGGTATTGCCTGTGGTCGAAATTTGACCAACTGTGTTGATGTCACAAAAATATAACTGCATATAACATGGTGAACGGCTATAAATAGATTTCATTGGATGAGGCGCGTGATAAAAAAATGTCGTATCTTTATTTCATGTAAAACTGTGTGAAATTTCAGTATCAGAACTGACCATAGCAGATGCTGCATTGTAGCTATGAATATTATTGAAATAATTCTTTGATTTCACTTAAATTCTTGGATCATTTGAAGTGTGTCCTTGTTAGACTGCACTGAAAATTAAATTTTGTGTTAACACTGGTAAATTACCTTTTCCCTTATGACAACACAATATCACTGCCGTTGTATCACATGCATTAATCTCTGATGTGAAATGATCTGCATTACAAAAACTGCACAGTAAATTCATCAAACTGCAACTGTAACAGTCAAAATTATGTGGAATTTCCTTAAGTCACATTATCATTATGAATGTCCACATTCCTCTTACTTTCTCTATACAAAAATAGTGTCTATAAAACAAATATAGCTTCCACATAATAAGGGACGTTGGAAGTAGTCATTATTCAAAATGAAGACATTAAAAATTAGGAACATACTCCAAATTTTCCGGTAACAGTGGCAAATGACCACAAAATTCCTCTTCCAGGAAAGGAAGCAAAATAACAATACCAAAGACAACATTATTTACAGACTTTGTTACTACAAAATGTTGATTTCCGCTGCTGATTTAATCACTGACATAGCAGCTGTCACATTGTAGCTGTCCCATACGCATGTGTTACTGCAAATGAACCATGTAAACATAAACATCCCTAGAATATGTATATATGGTTCTCGGGCTAGAAGTCGGATGTCATAGTGAAAACTCCACAATATTTCGTCAGCGCAACTGGCCGACATCTTCAGGTGCGACGAACACACTGCTAAGGCAGGACCAGGGCTCCCCATTTATGCCAGTTTTAGGCAGGAAGTGCGCATGTGTGGAGGCGCCAAATTCGATGGCCAATAGCGACGATATCAACTGATAGCTGGAAGGACAGTAACGCTACCTACAGGATGAAGAACCAAATACTTCGGTGCACGCGCGGAGGCTGCTGCCGCTGCTCTGCGCTGTCATCGGCAGCCCCAGCGACCTCTGTCGGAAGCCACAAGCAGTACAGCGCGTCTACGTAGGCGCCTTGATTATCCTCCCGTTGTCAACAGAATATTTATGTTGCTGGCGAATCGTCGTCCGTCTTATGACCAAAAGTATTCCTCTCTGCTCGAAGCGACTTCAATATGGCCAGTGCTGGATCCCATGCTGAACTAAGCTGAAAGCCCTTGTCTCTGTTTACAAGATTTGTCGAGCTACGTATTTCCACTGCTTCCTTAATAACACTGTCCCAGTACGAACTCGCCGATGAGAGAATTTTTGTATGTAGGTAATTCATAGAATGTCCTGTACTGAGACAATGCTCGGCCACTGCAGACTTTTCTGTTTGCTCCAGACGAGTGTAGCGTCGATGTTCAGTGCATCTCTCTATAAAGGCACATTTGCATGCCGAGCGTGAGTTTCCGCGGAAACGCGAAATACTAATTAAATAAATGATCAGTGACAAATAAATAAAGCCTATGGCACACAACTGCAGCGCTGTGTCGCTGATAAAACAAAAGCACAATTACGTTACTCTTATGTTTGATTAAGAAGGGGAGCTCTGGTAGAAGTGGTGCGAGAAGCACGTATTTTTTATTTTATTGTCTGGCACACCGCCATATTTCATGTTATAGAAGAATACTGCGAGTTGCAACCACACTAGGCACTCGATTCTGTAAAGAATTATATTTATAAAAGTAAGTAGGATTATGAACTGTAGGCTTATTCATTGAATATATCTGATTTAACTAACTGTGTAACTTTTTTATGTTTAGTAGACAATCACCCCTGTACGACGTATTGGCATGGCTGGCAATTTATTGTAATATTGAGTTTTAGATTATGAGTCCGCACCTACCGCAGCAGTCTTTGGAAACGATTTATTACGAAGTCCGATTATTCAGTTTTATTTCACGGTCAACTACGAGTAACATTGCCTTTACGAAAAAGCCATTGTCAAGCGTCTGATACCGAATAACTAAACGTCCACAATCCAGATAAGCAAATACAATTGCAGTCACAATCACCATCATACAGATAGAATAATCAATATCTAAATAACAATATATATCTTTATTTATTAATTTATTTTATTTATTTTATATTGGCGACTGCGTGTCGGACTTGTTATTTTGTCATTTGTTACATTGTTCTCTTTGTTTCATGTAAAAAATCAACTTTCTGGACCTGGACGTCAATGTATGAGACATAACAAAATCTGAAGATATTTTCCAATTCTGAAATTTTGTGGGAAGACGCAATGAAACTTCCAGCAAAATAAGGTAAGACGCAGCATCTTTGCATTGGTAGGCTTGACCAGACGTATAATTCAGTGTATTAGCTTTTCAGTAAATTCTGTAGTGTTTCTTTTCTGCATAACAGTTTCAGTGATAAATTTCATTCTCAGTACTTTTCCCTAAACAATAACGTATGCAACAATACCAATACACGAGTGTACAATATGGCCGACTTCTGTACGATATCATGTAACATGGCCAGCAGCCATTACCAATAATCTCAAATTCAGTTTATATTTTTAAATTAACAGACAGCCATTGTTGCTACGAGCGATTCATGCTCAACTACATTTTATTTTAAAATCAGTGTCAAAAATTTTCTTGAAACATATATCACGTGTGGCATGGTAATAACTAGAAAACAATACGCAAAAATGGAACAGCAAGGACGTACTATTCAGACGCAATCCGACTCGGACGTGAGACAAGTGTTAGAAAATGACTTTACGACAGCAACCGGTAGTGACGATTCATCAAACATTGACGCAAGTGTTGACGAAAATTTTGACAATAGGCCGTCCACTACAAAAATTTCAAAATCTCAATCAGAGCCCATGTTAATCCATGACGTCACGTCTAATGACGCGGCGGGGGCAGAGACCTTGCAAACGGTAAACATTGCCGACATGTTACAAATGCTAATGAAACAAAACGCCGAAAACATGGCAACCTTAAAGGCACAATTAGAGACACAAAATGAACAGTTAAAAACACAAAATGACGAAATCAAATGTGATCTCATAGCAATCAAGATAGGTAATGACACTTTATGTAAGCGTGTGGAACTTATAGACGCCACACTGACGAAACAGATGACCGAACTCAGTACTAAATTTTCCCAGCTCAATACGAGACAAGAAAAGACTACAACTGACGTAGCACTTTTACAGACACAAGTAAAAAACCTTAATATCACGTGTGAAGTTCTTACTGAACAAATTCGAACATATCCTTCAGTACATGACAATCTTGAAAAACGAATTACTGACGTACAGAATAAATTTGACAATGTTGAACAACACCTGACTGACATCTTACAATCAGATGCCACAGCTCATTTTCAAAATATTAATAAAGAATTTCATGATTGGGTTGAGAACAAAGACAAACATTTTGATAGATGCTTACGTGAGAATTTACCAACAATTGTGCACGACTCCGTAGCGCAATACATTACTAATAACAAACAGCTGATCAGTGACGCAGTACAATCCGTCACTGCACCCATGAGACAATTCACCGATCAACAACAGTCTGAATGTAACGAAAATATCAGTCAAAATGTACAGTTCAGAAACCAATATACAGTCGAGTATGATACACACATTCCGCACACGACAAATACACAAGAACAAAACACACCACGACTACAACACATACCACGATGTGGAAACACAAACACAAGCTATTATCATGGTAAACCACAGCAACATTATCGTAATTACTTGCCAGCTGGACATACCAGTAATTACAGTGGAATAAATCCATATCACAATGCGAAGGAAGATGAAAGCTTAATGAAACACAGGCAATTTCAGATTTTTATCCCAGAAAAACGAACCATTCATCCGGTGATTTTTCTTAAATCTTTTAGTAACGCATTTCCACGCACTTGGAGTGACCGGAAAAAGATTTCATATATTGTCGGTTACATCCAAGGCGATGCAGCTGTCTGGGCATACAGTCAAGCTGACGTATGTACCACGTACAGTGAGTTTGAGCGTGCTTTTCTGAACAGATTCTGGTCGCAATCCGTCCAGGAGCGACTCAGAAGACAAATTTTAGAACCTGAAACTTTTAACAGTAAAAATGGTAACTTACGCAGATATTTTGAAAAATACTTGAACATGGGACATTTTTTAGATGAACCAGTCGCAATGCGCGATATACTCCGAGCGTTGAAGGCCAAATTGCCTTTCAACATTAAAGAAAAACTCCTACATATCCCGGATGACGATTCAGATTAATTTTTAACAGCTCTAGATTCGGTTGACATGTTACTTGAAGATCAGCGCTTCGCGCGGCAAAACAGCAGCCACAATGTTTACACTAGTGGTATGCAAAACATGCAGGCTTGCCAACACAATTCTGGCGCGCCCACAGTTGGATATGCGGCACAACAAAAACAGCAAACTCACATGCCGTCTCAGTACGGAAATCAAAATCAACACGCGTATTCCAATACAAACAATAGTTACAACAGTAATAACATTTCATGCGGCAATCCATACAAAAGGCACCGCGGTAATAACTACAACGGTAACAACGGATAAAAAGGTAATAACAAAAACACAAACAGAAATAGAAATAATAATAACTACGAGCCAAGACAGCATCAAGGTTGGACTCGTAACGATCAGTACTTTCATTCAAACTCTGCTTTACCACAGCAGCCACCAGGACAAAATTGGAGCATACCTTACGACCGACAGGTAAGTTATAATGCGCAACAGCAACAACAACCGCAAAAGTTTGGAGATCATAATAGGCAATATCCGAATGTGAATATAATAGAAATGACACCTGATGCACAACCTCAATCTGTGTCAGTACCTAGTACAAATGATAATCCAACAAACTAGAAACAGTCACTACTTTGCCCCAGGTCGTGGCTGAAGAATTCTTGGGGGGCGACTTCAATGTTAATCAGTTATTTGACATCACACTTGAACAACAGAATAATGATATGCCGAGTAATTCTAAACAAAAACTACCTGTTTTATTTATAAGATACAACTACAATAACAATATATCAGATGAACTTTTACAAGACAGTACACAATGTCGTTTAAACACAAATGAAATTGTTTTAGCATCTACTACTGGTGTAGTAGGTGGGATTCCAACTACTATTATCCTAGATACAGGTGCAGCTGTGAGCGTTTTGTCTTTTAATTTCTATAAAAAGATGTGTGAATTGGAACCTGTGCCTGAGTTTCCTGCCCAAAACTGTAAAATAACTACTGCACTAGGTAATAAGTCATGTAGGGTTACGAAGCAAGTTTTTGTAAACGTTAAAATAGGTAATGGAACCGTACAATGGCCATTCCTGGTTGTACAAAACCTTGTGACAAATTGCATATTAGGAATAGATATTATGAGCGAGAAGGACTGCATTATAGACTTCTCCAAAGGTAAATGTATTTTAAATGATAAAGGCAGTGTAATTATTATTGATTTGGACAGGAGAACTCTAAAGCATGACAAACACTGTACAGGGTACAAGGTTCAGTTAGTACTTGACAAAGACATTCAAGACATGCAAACACACTCATCTGACACAGAGATAATGGACTTGAAAACATTGCTTGATCATAAGATAAGTGAAGCTACAGCTCTCAGTGTACATGAACGTATAAAACTACAGGAAGTGTTATCCAAATATTTACAAGTTTTTACCAAACGATTAGGTGTTATCAACACGTATGTGTACAAGATTGAAGTTAAGCCTCACAAGATCTTCTACCATAAGACATATAACGTACCGTTATCTCAACGACCTGCTGTGTGGCAAGAATTAAAACAAATGTTAGACTGGAAGGTCATTGAACCATCCACCTCACCTTATTGTAGTCCTCTACTTGTTGTCAAAAAATCAAATGGAAGCATTAGGTTAGTGTTAGACGCACGAGCTATTAATGAAATAATTTTACCGGTTCACACAAAACCTGAAAATTTAGAAGAGCAATTACAGAAATTTCTAGATGCAAAATATTTTTCCACAATAGATCTCGCTAATTCGTTTTGGCAGGTGGGTATCACTCCTGATTCTCGGAAATATACTGCATTTATGTTCGGGGGGCGAACCTATCAGTTTTGTGTTCTACCCTTCGGACTGAATGTCAGCTCGGGGGTATTCATTACAGCCCTGGATACCGTGCTTGGCGACGATTTAGTTGAGACAGTCACACACTATGTAGATGATATACTGATAGCTACACAATCTTGGAATGAACACGTTGACACTCTTCAAAGAATTTTAGAAAAATTTGCACAAGCTGGAGTCACAGCCAACCTAAGAAAATCAAAATTTGGTTGCAGTGAGATAAAGTATTTAGGACATATCATTAATTCACAGGGCATACGTCCGGATCCCAGTAAATTAGATGCTATCAGAAACTTTCCTAGCCCTCGAACTAAAAAGCAGTTAAAATCATTCCTTGGGCTATGTTCATTTTTCAGACGTTTTTTGCCACAACCACTTTTGAACAGTAAACATCTGCTAAATCTACTCAGAAAGAATCAAGTTTGGATCTGGTCGGAACAGTGCCAGAATGACTTTAATACAATTAAACATGCTTTAGTGAATGCTAACATATTGAGCCATCCAGATTTCAATTTAGATTTTTGTATGACTTGTGACGCTTCACGTACTGGCTTGGGCTGTTGCTTATTTCAAGTTGTAAAGAATAAAGAGGAGGAACAGATAAGAATTATTGGGTTTGCGAGTCGCACTCTAACTGAATGTGAGCGTACATACTCCACTACTGAGTTAGAAACACTTTCCATAGTATGGGCATTCAAGAAATTCGATTATTATTTATTTGGAAAACATACGGTAATTTACACCGATCACCAGGCCCTGACATTTTTGTTAACTTGTAAACTTGTACATCCTAGACCATCACGATGGGCAGCTACACTTCAGAACTACTCTTTTGAAATTAAGTACATAAGAGGTAAGGACAACACCATTGCAGACACTTTGTCTAGACTTCCACAAGGTATGAATGATACCAACAGTGACTTAGAAAATGTAAATGACTACAGGATTCTCTTAATGCAAGACAAGCAGTATCACCAATATTATATTGATATGTGCAGAAACATGGCTAAATTACAAAAATCTGATCCTCACTGGTATAAGATAATAACATTACTGGTAGAAAAACACAATCATCCTTTGACTAGGTATTACAAGTTACACAATGATGTGTTATTTTATCGCCGACATCCAAATGCTACTAACTGGTGTGTATGCATTCCCAAAGAGTCTGAACGTAATCTAATTTGGCACACACACTTAGTTTGGGGTCATTATGGGACGAAAAAGTGTTTGGCAAAGCTCAGCACATACTGTTATTTTAGCAATATGAGAAGAAAAATTTACAGGGAACTAAAAATTTACAGGGAACTAAAAACATGTGTCATATGTCAAAAATCAAAACCTCAGAATTTATCCACAAAAACAGATTTACATTCTATTTTACCCAGTAAACCCCTGGAAATTCTGTGTACTGACATCAGTGGACCGCATCCAGCAAGCTCTGGAGGCGTCAAATATATCTTAGCTTTTTATGATATATTTTCTAAACATGTAAAACTTTATGCTTTAAAATCCGCCACTGCAAATGCTATAATACGAAGATTCTCAAGTGATTACCTGACGCACGTGGGAAAACCTAAAGCAATTCTATCAGATAATGCAGCATACTACTCTGGGTACAAATGGAGAAATTTCTTGAAGGACAATAACATTAAAAGTATATTTATTTCGAGGTTTAGTCCACAATGTAACGCGACTGAGAGACTTTTCCGAGAATTAAATCGATTCATGAGGACCTATATTTCATCAAAACATACTAATTGGGTGTCCTACCTAAGTCTTTTCGAAGACGTACACAATAACTTAAATATTTACGATACGAATTACACACCTAACGAGATCATGTTCAATTGCAAACAGAACAATCAGTGGATAGAACCATTACCTAAGTTGTCGGACAAGGAAATCACACCTGAACAGAAAATAAAAGAAGTATTGACTACATTGACACATCACGCACAAATACGAAACAAACATCACAGAAACATAATAAAAAGAAAACAAAAATTCGAGGCAGGAATGCTTGTACTACTTCGTACTCATCATAAATCTGTAGCACTCAAACGACGCAACGCTAAGTGGCGTCTGCTATATGAAGGACCTTATATAATTGTTAACATACCGCATCCTGGTGCGTATCTGTTACAACATCCTAGAACTAACAAAATTATTGGACTATACGCACATCGAGATCTTAGAGCATTTCATGCTGAATAATGTCAAAGTCATACCCATCAAAATATTGCTAAGCAACTCGAAAAACTCTGTTGTTACAACACAGATAATAAGTAGTATAGAAATTTTCATTTCAGCGGTTCCAGTGACACAGTTGAAGACAGAAGAACTCTTCTTTCAGCGCGCGCCTCCACCTGAAAGACGGAATATTAAAGTAAAATTTATGATTACGTAGCAGTGGATGACATATTAATTTTTCACGGAACATTTGTTACTGAAGGTACCACTGACTTGGTGTGACACCTGACGAACTGACAAACGTCATCTGTGAAGCGATCTTTTACTTTGAGAAATAGATTAGACGCACATCTCTCAACACGAAAAGCATCTATCAGTAGTCAAGGCCACACAGACACTCTACACACACGCACAAAACGCGAGGAATCGAACATTTTCTCTCTCTTACTATTTTGAATATTTATTGAGTAGTGAAAACGCCTGGTCTTGCCTACTGATGTAATGAATGTTGTGTCTAACCTATCTTAATTTCAGATGACATCACAAAAAACATCGATAATATCCCAGCAAAACCGCTAAAGAGGATGTAAATATCTGCAATTCATGAAATCAAATGTGACACAATGTAATAACCTATAGCGATGTAATGATGATGTAAACATGTTTATGTGCAACTATATTATGTTTATGCTAAGAAAAATATGTGACGTGTGTATGTATAATTACTTATTTTTTTAACTGATGTAAAGTGTAACTGTTACTATGTAAAAATTTGAACAAAACGAGTGCCAAAAAGACATTGCATAGTGAACCACTGTTCACGGACATTAACGAACATTACTAACTCTGCAACTACGCGGAAACCTATGTGAAAGAAACTGTTAATGCCATTCATTACGCAGCGTATCAATGTAAACGCGATGAACGATTTCCTTGATTAATAACTACGAACATTTAGGTGAGCTATATTCAGCAAAAAACTGAAAATGTGAAGTGCATAATTCGTGCATCGTCTAGTGACATTACTACAGTACCCAACTTCAAGATGTTAACTGGATTAAATGGACACAAAGTGCCTGTCCAGAAAACAACACGACGGGTGGAAGAATTTTGGTTGGAACTTCAGGGAATGAAATGTTCTCGAAATGTGACGGACACTCTTACCTGGACTGTCCAAGGATCGACGCCAGCTATGTGCCGTCCGAGGTTCTGCAGCCAAGCTTCCACGGAATGTAAAAAACGAACTGCACGTGGACCAATTACTCGACGGGTCACGTCTGATCTGTAATAAGCAATGCTTTTAGTCACAACCAACTGCATCACTACGACTATAATGGAAATGAGAAATGGACACGCTTATGTATTAATCACGTTGTTATACAACGATGATACGGTGATCAAAAAACTTTACCACGACGATACTAACCTGTAAAAAAAATTATTGTGCAGCGGATGAATATGAACTGTAATAACGACACGATGTGTATAGGTCAACGCACCTGAAAAATACGGACATTTTTCTTTGAAGTATTTCAAAACAATACTATGTAACTAAGAACATTCAACAATCTAAGTTGTATTGTGTTATAACAAATATTGTAAATTTAAAACTAAGTTACCTGTCATAGAATGTAGTCTTCATATGTAATCTTGGTTGAATATTTTCTTTGTGCAACGACTGAAAAACGCGCGCACACGAACAATATGAACTGCAATACTGTGCCGCGTGATCTAACTGTACGATATAACGGCAGTGCCGCAGTTACACAGACGCTTCTGTGCATGCGCGCACTCTATCTGCCAACATAAGAACTTTTACGGCGCACCCGCGTCATTCAAATTTTGTATATAATGTGTATAATGTGTAATGTAAGTCATGTAAATAGTTGTAGATAACTTAGATTTTCTTGTGCCTTTAGGTGAATTGCTCGCCTGCAGGTGTGTCCTTTCGCCTCGCAATTCAGGGGGCAATATAAAGGCACATTTGCATGCCGAGCGTGAGTTTCCGCGGAAACGCGAAATACTAATTAAATAAATGATCAGTGACAAATAAATAAAGCCTATGGCACACAACTGCAGTGCTGTGTCGCTGATAAAACAAAAGCACAATTACGTTACTCTTATGTTTGATTAAGAAGGGGAGCTCTGGTAGAAGTGGTGCGAGAAGCACGTATTTTTTATTTTATTGTCTGGCACACCGCCATATTTCATCTTATAGAAGAATACTGCGAGTTGCAACCACACTAGGCACTCAATTCTGTAAAGAATTATATTTATAAAAGTAAGTAGGATTATGAACTGTAGGCTTATTCATTGAATATATCTGATTTAACTAACTGTGTAACTTTTTTATGTTTAGTAGACAATCACCTCTGTACGACGTATTGGCATGGCTGGCAATTTATTGTAATATTGAGATTTAGATTATGAGTCCGCACCTACCGCAGCAGTCTTTGGAAACGATTTATTACGAAGTCCGATTATTCAGTTTTATTTCACGGTCAACTACGAGTAACATTGCCTTTACGAAAAAGCCATTGTCAAGCGTCTGATACCGAATAACTAAACGTCCACGATCCAGATAAGCAAATACAATTGCAATCACAATCACCATCATACAGATAGAATAATCAATATCTAAATAACAATATATATCTTTATTTATTTTATATCTCTTCTACAGTGCGACAAGTTTGTCCGATGTACGACATGCCGCAGCTACAAGGAATCTCGTAAACACCGGGTCTTCTTAGGCCAAGGCTGTCCTTAGATGAGCCCAAGAGAGCTCCGAGTTTTGCCGGCGGACGAAAAACACATTTAACTTTATGCCTCTTCAATAGTCTTCCTATTTTTGAAGAGACACTGCCGATGTATGGCAAGATGACCGTTCCCCTTTGTTCTTCGCCTTCCTCCACTTCCTCACGTTTGGTAACCCGCTTTGGTTGTAAGGAACGGCGAATCTCCCGTTCGGAGTATCCATTTTGTTGGAAAATGGTACGCAGTTGGAGTAGCTCATTGGATAAGCTGTCTGAGTCTGATATGGCTCGTGCTCTGTGGACCAACGTCCTCAGTACGCCACTTCGTTGCGAAGGATGGTGACAGCTGGTGGCCTGTAAGTATAAGTCCGTGTGTGTTGGTTTACGATACACTGAGTGACCTAACATGCCATCTTCTTTTCTCCGTACCAACACGTCCAGGAATGGAAGTTCGCCGTTTTTCTCCATCTGGAAGAATATAATAATTCCAATCCCAAAGAAAGCAGGTGTTGGCAGATGTGAAAATTACCGAACTATCAGTTTAATAAGTCACAGCTGCAAAATACTAACGCGAATTCTTTACAGAAGAATGGAAAAACTGGTAGAAGCGGACCTCGGGGAAGATCAGTTTGGATTCCGTAGAAATGTTGGAACACGTGAGGCAATACTAACCTTACGACTTATCTTAGAAGAAAGATTAAGAAAAGGCAAACCTACGTTTCTAGCATTTGTAGACTTAGAGAAAGCTGGAATACTCTCTTTCAAATTCTAAAGGTGGCAGGGGTAAAATACAGGGAGCGAAAGGCTATTTACAATTTGTACAGAAACCAGATGGCAGTTATAAGAGTCGAGGGACATGAAAGGGAAGCAGTGGTTAGGAAGGGAGTGAGACAGGGTTGTAGCCTATCCCCGATGTTATTCAATCTGTATATTGAGCAAGCAGTAAAGGAAACAAAAGAAAAATTCGGAATAGGTATTAAAATTCATGGAGAAGAAGTAAAACTTTGAGGTTCGCCGATGACATTGTAATTCTGTCAGAGACAGCAAAGGACTTGGAAGAGCGGTTGAACGGAATGGACAGTGTCTTGAAAGGAGGATATAAGATGAACATCAACAAAAGCAAAACTAGGCTAATGGAATGTAGTCGAATTAAGTCGGGTGATGCTGAGGGAATTAGATTAGGAAATGAGACACTTAAAGTAGTAAAGGAGTTTTGCTATTTGGGGAGCAAAATAACTGATGATGGTCAAAGTAGAGAGGATATAAAATGTAGACTGGCAATGGCAAGGAAAGCGTTTCTGAAGAAGAGAAATTTGTTAACATCGAGTATAGATTTAAGTGTCAGGAAGTCGTTTCTGAAAGTATTTGTATGGAGTGTAGCCATGTATGGAAGTGAAACATGGACGATAACCAGTTTGGACAAGAAGAGAATAGAAACTTTCGAAATGTGGTGCTACAGAAGAATGCTGAAGATAAGGTGGGTAGATCACGTAATTAATGAGGAGGTATTGAATAGAATTAGGGAGAAGAGAAGTTTGTGGCACAACTTGACTAGAAGAAGGGATCGGTTGGTAGGACATGTTTTGAGGCATCAATGGATCACAAATTTAGCATTGGAGGGCAGCGTGGAGGGTAAAAATCGTAGAGGGAGACCAAGAGATGAATACACTAAGCAGATTCAGAAGGATGTAGGTTGCAGTAGGTACTGGGAGATGAAGAAGCTTGCACAGGATAGAGTAGCATGGAGAGCTGCATCAAACCAGTCTCAGGACTGAAGACCACAACAACAACAACATATTTAGAGTTAGCTGCCATTCTTTACACCAATCACAAATCCTGTCCAAGTCATCTTGTATACCCATTGCAATTCTTCAGATTTTATTCAGAGGTGCTTTGGTGTGTGTGTGTGTGTGTGTGTGTGTGTGTGTGTTTTTTTTTTTGGTCGTATTATCAGTATCTGTATCAGTAGTGTGTGAAACATCCTGTCAAAGCGTCATGCGTAAGATCCATACAATGAGCAACAAACTAAACTTAACTGATAACTGAAGTCAGTCCCAGATTACAGAGTTGATTCTTCATCTCCCCATAATGAGCTGTGAAGTGCTTTTATGATTTCTTGTTGTTAATGATGCTTTTAGTCTGTTTTTCAGGTATCTGCTTTATATGTCAAGTACCAATGTGATGTAACATCACATTATTTAGCTTGATAACCAATTCTTTACTGGCCTTCATGTACATGAACGTTATTTTCTAATGTTAGCAATAGTAGGAACCCACTGTAGCATGTGAAGCCCACATTTTTTTGTTATATATTGTTAATCGATGTCCATGCTTGGTAAGTACTGCAGTTTTTGCATTACTGTTGTCACATCAGTGTGCAATGATTTTGTAACACAAGAAAACATACACAAACAGTTAGTAAGTGGGAAATTAACATTAACAATAAATATGAATATAGATACTAATTTTAGTTCAAAATACCAAAAAGCAAAATTATGTAATGATGTCATGGCGCACCTTCAGTCAGAGAAGCACACTGTTCACTGGCAGAAAAATGCTGCTGTTTCTCAACATAAACCATCATTTGTTGAAAGATGAATTAGAGCCAGAAGAAGAAAACATGCAAAATAAATAAACTGTTAAAGTTCTTGCAAAAGGAAACATCCCAATCACCACTTTTTAGCAGTCAGTTTCAAAGCATTAAGGTATAGTCTCCAAGCATGTAGTGTGATAACCTTTTAAATTAGTAAGTCTAACCTTTTTTTTTTTTTAGTAATGTTCATTTTGCCAAAATTAGATGCTACATTTTCAGGCATCTACTTTTAGTACACTCAGAAACAAAAGCAGTCAACAGAACTGAAGCTGCAAAGGTACGTCATCATACATACTTTGGATACCTACGTTGGTAAGAACACTGCCAGCAAAATTTCCTGGGCCAGCACAGTTTTAATCCCTCAGGAAGTTTCAAAACTTGACACATGTTTGGATAATTTTTATCCCCTTTATATTCCTGTCTACTTATAATTTTGCAGCCAGGCACTTCGTTTTTTTAATATTACATCCAAATACTCTTGTTTTGCTTTGCATACTGTAGCTGCAGTGTTATAAATGTTGTGTAAGATGTGTTACATACCACATGTGCTGTAACTGTGTGAATTGTCAAAAACCTCTTTGAGTTCACCTATGATAATGTCAGAAGAAGAGGTTTTGTATCTGCAGAAGATTTTACACCCTGCAGAGTCTTTGCTCAAGTGCACATGTGGAAATAATGTATAATCATATTTATATTATTTCATAATACAGCATTCCAATATGAATATGAACACTGTTTTTATCAGTGTGAACTATCACTTTACTGCAGATTGTATTGTAAACTAATTTCCTACACCAAAACTGCCATTATATTTGTGGAATGTTACACTTGCAGAACATAGACGAAGCATAACATTGCGGAAATCTGTGGCAAAATTTTCCTGCCAGCTAATCTTTATGTATAGAGAATTTATTGGATGACTTTTAAATACATTTAACTTAGTTTTGTTAAACAATGATGTTGGCAAAAAATTTTTTTAAACTTTGATGCTGTAATCATTTTATAACATGTTATATTGATTATTGTGATTGATTGCTATATATGTGCACATATTTTTGGGCTTCTTATAATAACATCACCATATTTTAGGCTCAAAATATATACTGATAAAAATCAATCAATGGAAAATCCAGGATGGAATGTATCAGTATTATGAAAAGGAACGTTGATACTCATTATGTGTGACGGTCTTTTCATTGTGCCTGTCTGCGACTCAATATATATTGATATGTAGAATACACCTCAGGGAGTCACACCTAGTGATACGTGGCTGGCGACCACGGGGCCCCGAGCTGAGTCCTGGCATTGCTTCCACTTACTTATGCCAGGCTCCTCACTCTTATCTTTCCTATCTGGCCACCCTCGGCCAGCTCTTGTTCTTTTCCGACCCTGACACTATTAGGTTTCGAGGGCTAGGGGTCTTTCATTTTCCAACCTATACTTCTCATGCAGCGTCTGACCCGGAGCGGGCGGCTGCAAAAGGCGTCTGTATCCCATGTTAGGGGTGGCCTCCAGAACTGCGGAAGGCAACGGAATACCACCGCAGATTATCTTCCCTGCATAATGCAGTCTCCATTTTATGCACAAAAAATGGCTTCCTCTCATGTTAAATCAGTGTCCGGAGGTAAAATAGTCCCCCATTCGGATCTCCGGGGGGGACAACTTGAAAGGAGGCAAAAAATCAAAACGAGAATTGGTACCTGGAATGTCAGAACTCTGCTACAAGCAGGAAAACTAGAAAACCTTAAAAGAGAGATGGAAAAGAATCATATGGACCTCGTAGGAGTTGCTGAAGTAAGATGGAATGGACATGGAGAGTTGCAGTCAGATGAATATGTATTCTACTACTCAGGAGGAGAAGTAAAAGGAATTAATGGAGTAGGAATGATTATGACAAAGGAATTGGCTAAATGTGTGGAATATGTAGAGTATGCAAATGACCGGGTTATTGGTGTAAGGCTGAAAGGAGCACAAAAAGATTTACTGATTGTCCAGGTGTATATGCCAACTTCAGAACATGATGACCAAATTTTAGAGGAAATGTACAATGTAATAGAGAGAATAATGGACGAAAATAAAAAATGCTGCAAAATAGTAATGGGAGACTGGAACGCCATTGTGGGAGAAGGGAAAGAGGGGAACATAGTAGGCAGTCATGGTCTTGGAAAGAGAAATGACAGAGGTGAATGGTTAATTGACTTCTGCAGGGAAAGGCAGCTGATAGTGGCAAACACATGGTTCAAGAACCATAAGAGGAGGCTCTACACTTGGAAATCACCAGGGGATAAATATAGAAACCAAATCGATTTTATACTGGTAGAAGAAAGATACAGGAATGGAATCAAGAAGGTACACACATTACCAGGTGCAGATATTAATAGTGACCACAACTTACTTATGGCAGAAATAGAAATAAGAATGAAAAAACTGAAAAAGGCGACAATGGTGAAGAAATGGGATCTAAAGAAGATAAGGTCCAACAAAGAACAAATTACAGAAATGCTGTCTCGGGACTTTCTAAACACATTACGAGACAAAGAAGCACCTGATAATGCCAACGAGTACTGGAATATGCTGAAAGAAGGAATCATTAAAGCAGGACAGCAAAATATAGGATATGTAAAAGGGAAAAGGTCAAAAAAACCATGGGTCACACAAGAAATGATTTCCAAGATGGAGGAGAGAAGAAAATTGAAAAACAAGAACACTGAAGATGCAAGAAAGATATACCGAAGGTTAAATAACGAACTGCGAAGAGAAACAGAGCAGGCTAGGAAAAAATGGCTAAAAGAGGAATGTGATGAAATTGAAGAACTGGACAGGAAAGGAAGATACGACTTACTATACAACAGAGTAAAGACTATGACATGGGAACAAAACAGAGCAGGAAGTGCTACTATGGAAATTTTGAGTAAAGACGAAGAGGTAGTGTATAAAGATCGTGACGATGTCCTCCAGAGATGGGAAGAATATATAAAAGAGCTATATGACACAAATAGCAAACCAGAAACTCTGGAACTTGAATCACACAACAGTGTAAGTGATGAAGAGAAAGGACCGACCATCATAATGGAAGAAGTAAAGTCTGCTATTGCTGCAATGAAAAATGGCAAAGCAGTAGGTACAGATACAATACCGGGAGAAATACTAAAATGCTTGAACCACAATGGAATAAGAGAAATATTGAGGTTATGTAATAAAATATATGACAGTGGTGAATGGCCTGAGGACTTTTTGACAACAGTAATGATTCCATTGCCGAAAAAACAAGGAACCAAGAAATGCAGCGAGCACAGGACAATCAGCCTCATTTCACATGCAGCCAAAGTGATGTTAAGAATAATTAATAAAAGACTTGAAAAAGTAATAGAGGAGAATCTCGGCGAGGAGCAGTTTGGCTTTAGACGGAATACGGGCACCAGAGATGCAATAGGGCTCCTACGAATCTTAGGAGAAAGGTTTATTGAAAAAGGAAGAGACCTATATATGTGCTTCATCGATTTAGAAAAGGCATTTGACAATGTGGTTTGGGACAAGCTGGCGACTATTATGAGGGAAAAGAGAGTGGACTGGAAAACCAGAAGACTTATAAACTCATTGTACCTTAATCAAAAAGTTTCAGTTAAAGTGAGAGGAGAAAGTACAAACTGGATCAGACTAGGGAAAGGAGTAAGACAAGGATGCTGTTTATCACCTACTCTTTTCAACCTGTACTTGGAAAATATGATTGACCAATGCTCATTAGATGACAAAGGAGTAGAAATTGGAGGAAGAAGAGTAGGGTGCTTGAGATTTGCTGATGACATGGTCCTTCTAGCCACAGGGGAAAAAGAATTACAGGATTTGGTGGACACCATTGCAACTAACGGAAAAAAATATGGAATGAAAATTAACACAAATAAAACAAAAGTATTGGCAATAGGAGGAAATAAGGAACTAAAAATTGTGCTAAATGGAGAAAAACTAGAACAGGTGCAAAATTTTAAGTATCTTGGAAGCAGGATAGACACCGACTGGAAGTGCACCACAGAAATTAAAACAAGGATAGCAATGGCAAAAGAGGCGTTTTATAAGAAAAGGAGAATCTTCTGCAGCGGTATGGACAGAGAACTCAGAAAGAGACTCATAAAATGTCTTGTATGGAGTGTTCTTCTATATGGCGCTGAAACATGGACTATGAGGAAAAAAGACAGAGAAAGGCTGGAGGCTTTTGAGATCTGGACATGGCGGAAGATGGAAGGAATAAGTTGGATGGACAGAGTAAAAAATGAAGAGGTACTGAGAAGAGTGGGAGAGAAAAGGCAGTTACTAGATGTAATAAAGACAAGAAAAAGAAATTGGATTGGGCATATATTAAGAAAAAATGACGGTCTGATAAAAACAGTTTTAGAAGGTTATGTAGAAGGGAAAAGGAAGCGAGGAAGGAAGAGATTCCAGATACTGGATGACATGATGGACGGTACAACATACAGCAGCCTTAAGAAGGAAGCAATGGATCGCAGAAAATGGAGAGGCAAAGGACCTGCTAATATAGCAGATAACTGATGATGATGATGATGATGAGAATACTGTTCCTCTCCAGAAATTATTCATTACTGCTGTATGTATTCTTTTTAAATTAATGTTTGTGTTTTTCTTTTTCAGTCTTAACAATGAACAGTAATGGAATCTTGACATGAATAGATCTTGATGTTATGTTCCCATCTACTTCATTTTTATTCAGTAGTTAAGTAGATCAAATGATCTTTTTATGGAATCAACTTAAAATAATAATTTAATTCATTAAACTTAGATATTATATGGAATTATTGGCAGGGATATCCCATTGAGTGGGTTCAGGTGCCACGCAGCAATGATGTTCTTAATGCATGAGCACTGGCCCCGTACTGTGTAGATATGAGAGAGGTGTGGTGTGTCCCATGTGCTTCTGTGGAGTGTAAGTCAACATAATGGGTGCGTTTATAGTGTAGTGTTAAGTTTGTGTTGGATGGTTGGTAGTGGTAGTGAGGAAGAGAGATGGTGAAATCTAATGCCAGCACATAGCATACTTCTCTTGAAGAGTGCCAAGGATCACACTAAGCTTAACATACCCATCTGACAACATATAACAAACATTCCCAAACCACCTTCCCTTCTACGCTAATTTAAGTATTAACTGTATTTTTCTTACTTGTCACTTCTTCTTCCATGTGTTTTTGCTTTTAGAAAGCTTTAATTGTTGAGTGCTAGTAATAGTGTTCCATAGATTTCGTGTTTGTTTTGAATACAGTCAGAGGAGTCCCTTTAGTCAACCATAGTGCCAGTAGTGCTAGTGTTTGTCTTCAATACAGTCCAGAGACATTTTTCATTGTTGACTAATCAACAATCAGCCGCCTTTAGTGCGTTAGCAGTCTAGTTAAAAGTTGATTAACTCTCTACAGTAAATTGATTTCTTAGGATGGATAGGATGTGTGACTGCTGTGTACGGGCGCAGGAGGAGCTGGCAACTGTTCGCGAACAGCTGAACATGTTTATGGCCACGATCAGCCGTCTTCAGGCTGCTGCCTCGGAGTGTAGCAGCAGTGGGGAGTCCGGTGCGTCACATGGTACACCCCAGATGTTACATGTTTCACCCACTGTCCCTGCTGTCGAGACATCTTCGCGGGTACCGGGCACGGTTGGGCCACCCTCTCCCCAAGGGGAGTGGCGGGTTCAATGGCGTTCGCGGTGCACGAGGCGAAGGGTCAATGTGGAGGCTGGCCATGTGGCATCGCCCACTCTGCCTGTGAGTGGACATGTGGCCGCTCCTTCAGCAAGGTCAGAGCAGGCACACGGGGGGAGGGGTTTATTAGTTATTGGGAGCTCCAACGTTAGGCGGGTGATGGAGCTCCTTAGGGAAATAGCGGAAAGGTCGGGGAAGAAGGCCAGTGTTCACTCTGCTTGCCGGGGGGTCTCATCTGAGATATGGAGGAGGCCCTGCCAGCGGCGATAGAGAGCACTGGGTGCACCCGACTGCAAATTGTTGCTCATGTCGACACCAATGACTCCTGCCGTCTGGGTTCAGTTAGTACAGGCGGTTGGCAGAATTGGTGAAGGCGGAAAGCCTCGCTCGCGGGGTGGAATCAGAGCTAACTATTTGTAGTATCGTTCCCAGAACCGAACGCGGTCCTCTGGTTTGGAGCCGAGTGGAAGGCTTAAACCAGAGGCTCATACGATTCTGCGGAGATCTGGGGTGCAAATTTCTCGACCTCCGCTATCGGGTGGAGAAATGTAGGGTCCCCCTGAATAGGTCAGGCGTGCACTACACGCCGGAAGCAGCTACAAGGGTAGCGGAGTACATGTGGAGTACACATGTGGGTTTTTTAGGTTAGAGAATTCCCTCCCTAGGCCCAACAAGACGCCTTCTGAGACGCGGCAAGGTAGGAGTAGGCAAAATGCAACAGGGAATAACAATATTAATATGCTAATAGTAAACTGCAGGAGCGTCTATAGAAAGCTCCCAGAACTGCTCTCAATAATAAACGATCACAACGCCCATATAGTACTAGGGACAGAAAGTTGCCTGAAATCAGACGTAAACAGTAATGCAATCCTAAACTCAGATTGGAATGTATACTGCAGAGACAGGCTGGACAGTGAAGGGGGAGGTGTGTTTATAGCAGTAAGAAGTGCAATAGTATCAAAGGAAATTGACAGAGATCCAAAATGTGAAATAATTTGGGTGAAGGTCACGGTTAAAGCAGGCTCAGACATGGTAAGTGGATGTCTCTATAGGCCCCCTGGCTCAGCAGCTGTTTGTGGCTGAGCACCTGAAGAATAATTTGGATAATATTTCGAGTAGATTTCCCCACCATGTTATAGTTCTGGGTGGAGATTTTAATTTGCCAGATATAGACTGGGAGACAAACATTCATAACGGGTGGCAGGGACAAAGAATCCAGTGAAATTTTTTTAAGTGCTTCATGTGAAAACTACCTTGAGCAGTTAAACAGAGAACCGACTCGTGGCAATAACATATTAGACCTTCTGGTGACAAACAGACCCGAACTATTTGAAACAGTTAACGAAGAACAGGGAATCAGCAATCATAAAGCGGTTACTGCATCGATGATTGCAGCTGTAAATAGAAATATTAAAAAAGGTAGGAAGATTTTTCTGTTCAGCAAAAGTGACAAAAAGCAGATTACAGAGTACCTGATGGCTCAACACAAAAGTTTTGTCTCAAGTACAGATAGTGTTGAGGATCAGTGGACAAAGTTCAAAACCATTGTACAATATGCGTTAGATGAGTATGTGCCAAGCAAGATCGTAAGAGGTGGAAAAGGGCCACCGTGGTACAACAACCGAGTTAGGAAACTGCTGCGAAAGCAACGGGAACTTCACAGCAAACATAAACATAGCCAAAGCCTTGCAGACAAACAAAAATTACGCGAAGCGAAATGTAGTGTGAGGAGGGCTATGTGAGAGGCGTTCAATGAATTCAAAAGTAAAGTTCTATGTACTGACTTGACAGTAAATCCTAAGAAATTTTGGTCTTATGTCAAAGCGGTAGGTGGATCAAAACAAAATGTCCAGACACTCTGTGACCAAAATGGTACTGAAACAGAGGATGACAGACTAAAGGCCGAAATACTAAACGTCTTTTTCCAAAGCTGTTTCACAGAGGAAGACTGCACTGTAGTTCATTCTCTAGATTGTCACACAGATGACAAAATGGTAGATATCGAAATGGACGACAGAGGGATAGAGAAACAATTAAAATCGCTCAAAAGAGGAAAGGCCGCTGGACCTGATGGGATACCAGTTCGATTTTACACAGAGTACGCGAAGGAACTTGCCCCCCTTCTTGCAGTGGTGTACCGTAGGTCTCTAGAAGAGCGTAGCATTCCAAAGGATTGGAAAAGGGCACAGGTCATCCCCGTTTTCAAGAAGGGACGTCGAACAGATGTGTAGAACTATAGACCTATATCTCTAACGTCGATCAGTTGTAGAATTTTGGAACACGTATCATGTTCAAGTATAATGACTTTTCTGGAGACTAGAAATCTACTCTGTAGGAATCAGCATGGGTTGCGCTATTCATCCACGAGACTCAGAGAGCCATAGACACGGGTTCACAGGTACATGCTGTGTTTCTTGACTTCCGCAAGGCGTTCGATACAGTTCCCCACAGTTGTTTAATGAACAAAGTAAGAGCATATGGACTATCAGACCAATTGTGTGATTGGATTGAAGAGTTCCTAGATAACAGAACGCAGCATGTCATTCTCAATGGAGAGAAGTCTTCCAAAGTAAGAGTGATTTCAGGTGTGCCGCAGGGGAGTGTCATAGGACCGTTGCTATTCACAATATACATAAATGACCTTGTGGATGACATCGGAAGTTCACTGAGGCTTTTTGCAGATAATGCTGTGGTGTATCGAGAGGTTGTAACAATGGAAAATTGTACTCAAATGCAGGAGGATCTGCAGCAAATTGACGCATGGTGCTGGGAATGGCAATTGAATCTCAGTGTAGACAAGTGTAATGTGCTGCGAATACATAGAAAGATAGTTCCCTTATCATTTAGCTACAAAATAGCAGGTCAGCAACTGGAAGCAGTTAATTCCATAAATTATCTGGGAGTACGCATTAGGAGTGATTTAAAATGGAATGATCATATAAAGTTGATCGTCGGTAAAGCAGATGCAAGACTGAGATTCATTGGAAGAATCCTAAGGAAATGCAATCCGAAAACAAAGGAAGTAGGTTATAGTACGCTTATTCGCCCACTGCTTGAATGCTGCTCAACAGTGTGGGATCCGTACCAGATAGGGTTGATAGAAGAGATAGAGAAGATCCAACGGAGAGCAACACGCTTCATTACAGGATCATTTAGTAATCGCGAAAGTGTTACGGAGATGATAGATAAACTCCAGTGGAAGACTCTGCAGGAGAGACGCTCAGTAGCTCAGTACGGGCTTTCGTTAAAGTTTTGAGAACATGCCTTCACCGAAGAGTCAAGCAGTATATTGCTCCCTCCTACATATATCTCGCGAAGAAACCATGAGGATAAAATCATAGAGATTAGAGCCCACACAGAAGTATACCGACAATCCTTCTTTCCACGAACAATACGAGACTGGAATAGAAGGGAGAACCGATAGAGGTACTCAGGGTACCCTCCGTCACCCACCGTCAGGTGGCTTTCGGAGTATGGATGTAGATGAAAGTTTCCTACTCCTGTATCTGAGTTCTCTGCAAAACCTGTCCCATGGATCCCTCCACAACCACAGATTCCATCACTGTCAAAAACATACCATTCAAGAAAGGGTCACATGTGAAACACCACATGCCAACTGACATGTTGTCACTGCATGGCTTTTTCTACGTTGGTGCAGCAACCACCAAACTGGCTGATGGCATAAATGGACACAGACAAACTGTCCACCTAGAGAGTGTTTCGTACCCAGTGGCAGAGCATGCCATCCAGCCTAACTCTAGAGACTGCCACCCCCCAGGACTCAACCTATGTTAACACGCCCCCATTTCTTTACACGTTTATGTATATTTACAAACATTTTTCTCCCTCTGTATGTGTGTGTTTTACCACCTTTCTCACTTTCCATTTTTGTTTTTCATTATTTATTTTATCTTCCTCTTCTTACTGAGTTGCTAAGCACAACAAAAAGACCGTTACAAAACAAGCTTTCAGCCAACAAGGCCTTTGTCAAAAATATACCAGAGACTGACGCACACGACTGTAGTCTCTGGCAGCTGAAGCCACACTGCAATAGGAGATTTAATGTCAATAAGAAAATAGGAAGACAGATATGCTACTGTGAACAGCATAGTGCACACATTATTGTAGCCAAGATAGACCTGAAGCCCAGGCCCACCACAGTTGTACAAGTTTATGTGCCAATTAGCTCCACATATGAAGAAGAAGACTGAAGAAATGCACGATGTAATAAAAGAAAGTATTCAGATAGTTAATGGAGATGAAAATTTAATAGTCGTGCGGGACTGGAATTTAATAGTAGGAAAAGGAAGAGAAGAAAAAGTAGTAGGTGAATATGGACAGGGCATAAGGAATGAAAGAGGAAGCCATCTGGTAGAATTTTGCACAGTGCATAACTTAATCATAGCTAACACTTGGTTCAAGAATCGTGAAAGAAGGTAGTGTACATGGAAGAGGCCTGGAGATGCTGGAAGGTTTCAGATAGATTAAATAGTAAGACAGAGATTTAGGTACCAGGTTCTATATTGTAAGGGGCAGATGTGGACACTGCCCACAATCAATTGGTTATGAACTGTAGATTAAAACTGAAGAAACTGCAAAAAGGTGGGAATTTAAGGAGATGGGACCTGGATAAACTGACAGAACCAGAGGTTCTAGAGAGTTTTAGTGAGAGCCTTAAGGAACGATTGACAAGAACAGGGGAAAGAAATACAATTGAAGAATGGGTAGCTTTGAGCGATGAAATAGTGATGGCAACAGAGGATCATGCAGGTAAAAAAAGGAGTGATAGTAGAAATCCTTGGGTAACAGAAGATGTATTGAATTTAATTGATGAAAGGAGAAAATATAAAAATGCAGTAAATGAAGCAGGCAAAATGGAATAAAAAGTCTTAAAAATAAGATCGACAGGAAGTGCAAAATGGCTAAGCAGGGATTGCGAGAGGACAAATGGAAGCATGTAAAACTACACATCACTAGAGGTAAGATACATACTGCTTACAGGAAAATTAAAGAGACATTTGGAGGAAAGAGAACCATCTCTGTGAATATCACAAGCTCAGATGGAAAACCAGTCCTAAATAAAGAAGGGAAAGCAGAAAGGTGGAAGGAGCATATAGAGGATCTATACAAGAGTGATGTACTTGAGGGCAGTACTATGGAATAGGACAGAGATATAGTTGAAATGGGAGATGTGATAGTGTGTGGAGAACTTGATAGAGCACTGAAAGACCTAAGTTGGACCAAGGCCCCGAGAGTTGGCGACATTCCATTAGAACTACTGATAGCCTTGGGAGAACCAGCCATGACAAAACTCTTCCATCTGGTGAGCAAGATGTATGAGACAGTCGAAACACACTCAGACTTCAAGAAGAATATAATTATTCCAATCTCAAAGACAGCAGATGTTGACAGATGTGAAAATTACCGAACTATCAGTTTAATAAGTCACAGTTGCAAGATACTAACACGAATTATTAACAGTCAAATTGAAAAACTGGTAGAAGCTGACCTCGGCGAAGATCATTTTGGATTCTTTAGAAATGTTGAAACACACGAGACAATAGTGACTCTATAACTTAACTTAGAAGATAGGTTAAGGAAAGGCAAACCTACGTTTCTAGTGTTTGTAGATTTACAGAAAGCTTTTGACAACATTGACTGGCATAGTCAATTTCAAAATTCTGGAGGTGGCACGGGTGAAATACAGGAAGCAAAAGGCTATTTACAAATGTTACAGAAACCAAATGACAGTAATGAGAGTTGAAGAACATGAAAGGGAAGCAAAGATTGAGATGGGAATTAGATGGACTGTAGCCTATCCCCAGTGTTATTCCAGCTGTACTTTGAACAATCAGTAAAGGAAACAAAACAGAAATTTAAAGTAGGGATTAAAATTCAGGACAAAACAAAATAAAAACTTTGAGGTTTGCTAATGACACTGTAATTTTGTCAGAGAGAGCAAAGAACCTGGAAGAGCAGTTGAACAGAAAGGACAGTGTTTCGAAAACAGGATGTAAGATGAATATCACCAAAAGTGAAACAAGGATAATGGAATGTATTTGAATTAAATCAGCTGATGCTGAGGGAATTATTGTGGGAAATGAGACACTTACAGTAGTAAATGAATTCTATTGTTTGTGAAGCAAAATAACTGATGACGGTCGGAGTAGAGAGGATATAAAATGTAGACTGGCTATGGCTAGGGAAATGTTTCTGAAGAAGAGTAATTTGTTAACATTGTGTATAGAATTAAGTGTCAGGAAATCTTATCTGGAAGTATTTGTGTGGAGTGTAGCCATGTATGGCAGTGAAACATGGGCAATGAATAGTTTAGACAAGAAGAGAGTATAAGCTTTCGAAATGTGGTGTTACAGAAGGATGCTTAAGATTAGATGGGTAGATCACAACTAATGAGGAGGTTTGGAATAGAATTGGATAGAAGAGAAATCTGTGGCACAACTTGACTAGAAGAAGGGATCACTTGGTAGGACATGTTCTGAGGCATCAAGGGATCACCAATTTAGTATTCGAGGCAAGCAGGGAGGGTAAAAATCGTAGAGGGAGATCAAGACATGAATACACTAAGCAGATTAAGAAGGATGTAGGTTACAGTAGTTACTCGGAGATGAAGAGGCTTGCACAGGATAAAGTAGCATGGAGAGCTGCATGAAACCAATCTATGGGCTTGAAGACCACAACAGCGTCATCTGTAAGCAAGCATGTTTGTTTACAATATTCTTATTTGTGAAGTAGCTAACAGGGATCTTCATGTCATGAGTCTAGGTCATCAGTAAATTAGTTGATTGCTGGTAAAAAGATTTTTTAGAATATTGTAGCAATTCCCAGCTCCTCTCTTAAACAAATTGTATTTGTGTAACTCACATTTCTACTAGAATTTAGCTTCTAAAAAAGATTGTTAATGAATTAGTGTACTGTGTAGTTAGTATCAGGATTCTTGAGGATGAGCAGTTCACTATTTCGAACAATTCATAATACAGTAAGAAAATACAGTACACCACCACATTTGTCTGCATGTCAGCACAATCAGAGATATTGCTAAGTGCCAAGTATCCTGAACAGCAGTTATTGATAAATTCATCTATGTGGTATCTACATTTTAGATTGTTGTCCAGTTGGACTGCAATACATTTTATACATAGGGATTAAGTTAGTGCATATCCTTTTCTGTCATTGTAGTTAGCCTTTTTTTCCATAATACAAGTCTTTCTGAGAGCAAACTGAAAACATTTTGCTTTGAATAAATTTAAGGTTACTCAACTGTCATCTGATCTGTGTCCTGTATGCTTGAGTTCAGTCTGCTTCATTCATGGGCAAACAGTTATTTGAAGTCATAAGATCATTTATGAAAAGGAACATACTCAATAATGACCCTTTGGGTGGGACTTCATACTTTGGTCTTCTGTTTTCTGTTAAGCTATACTCTAATTATGTACTGTGACACACTGCTTCCAATTATGTTGGCAAGAAGAATACTCTTAACAGAATGGCATACCCAAAATAACTGATAGTGCAGGGGTTGCAAAAGGAAAACTCAGAGGTAGTTAAGTTCTCTCTAGAAAATTTAGTTGGAATAACATTGTAGGCAATTTACTAGAAGAGTGAAATTAGCCTTTAATTGTGATTTGAATATCTCATTTTTGTTGTTGCTTATTACTACAGCACGTTTACATCCATACTCAGGAAACCACAGTGAAGTGCATGCAGAAGGTAATTCCCAGTGTACCAGCTAGACTGGGGCTTCTTCCCATTCCGTGCACATATGGAGTGTGGAAAGAATTAGTCCAGTCAATGAAAGAAAATTGAGGGAAATTTTTGTGTAGTCCCAAATTTTTGTACAGTTTTGGGTGGGAGACAACATACTAAGTTTTGAGCGGAGGCGGTGGAAAGACAGGGGAGGTGTTTAAATGTAACTTCGTTTTTGTTGATCATCTAGAAAACTGTGGCTTCTAGCAAAACAATATTTCAAAGTACAAAATAAAACTGTGTTAAATTTTCTACAGAAAAGGTGCTATTCTCTTTTTTTCTCGTCTAGCACTATTAGTTTCCACAGCGCAGTGGGTGGAAAAATAGCATATAATTAAAAATAGTGTTTTAATGGTATAAAAATGATGCTTACTGTTAATTGAAGTGGGTTAAGAACAATTTGTGTACCACATCTAAGTTCAGGAGAACCATATTAAGGAACAGATTATCTTCTGCTAGTGCCAACCGAAGATTCTGCATTCTCTCTCTACCCCACTACATCTCAAAAAGAAATTTCTGAGTGTTTCACAGTCATACTGATGATCCCCGCTCCCCCTTCCTGCATGAACCATGGACCTAGCCATTGGTGGGGAGGCTTGCGTGCCTCAGTGATACAGATAGCCGTACCATAGGTGCAACCACAACGGAGGGGTATCTGTTGAGAGACCAGACAAACGTGTGGTTCCTGAAGAGGGACAGCAGCCTTTTCAGTAGTTGCACAGGCAACAGTCTGGATGATTGACTGATCTGGCCTTGTAACACTAACCAAAACGGCCTTGCTGTGCTGGTACTGCAAACGGCTGAAAGCAAGGGGAAACTACGGCCGTAATTTTTCCCAAGGGCATGCAGCTTTACTGTATGGTTAAATGATGATGGCGTCGTCTTGGGTAAAATGTTCCGGAGGTAAAATAGTCCCCCATTTGGATCTCCCGGAGGGGACTGCTCAGGATGACGTCGTTATCAGGACAAAGGAAACTGGTGTTCTATGGATCGGAGCATGGAATGTCAGATCCCTTACTCGGGCAGATAGGTTAGAAAATTTGAAAAGGGAAATGGCTAGGTTAAAGTTAGATACAGTGGGAATTAGTGAAGTTCGATGGTAGGAGGAACAAGACTTCTGGTCAGGTGAATACAAGGCTATAAGCACAAAATCAAGTAGGGGTAATGCAGGAATAGGTTTAATAATGAATAGAAAAATAGGAGTGCGGGTAAGCTACTACAAACAGCATAGTGAACGCATTATTGTGGCCAAGATAGACACGAAGCTCTCGCCTACCACAGTAGTACAAGTTTATATGCCAACTACCTCCGCAGATGATGAAGAGATTCATGAAATGTATGATGAGATAAAAGAAATTATTCAGATGGTGAAGGGAGACGAAAATTTAATAGTCGTGGGTGACTGGAATTCAATAGCAGGAAAAGGATGAGAAGGAAACATAGTAGGTGAATATGGAATGGGAGTAAGGAATGAAAGAGGGAGCCGCCTGGTAGAAATTTGCACACAGCATAACTTAATCATAGCTAACACTTGGTTCAAGAATCATGAAAGAAGGTTGTATACATGGAAGAAGCCTGGTGATACTGGAAGGTGTCAGATAGATTATATAATGGTAAGACAGAGATTTAGGAACCAGGTTTTAAATTGTAAGATATTTCCAGGGGCAGACGTGGACTCTGACCACAATCTATTGGTTATGAACTGTAGATTAAAACTGAAGAAACTGCAAAAATGTGAGAATTTAAGGAGATGGGACCTGCATAAACTGACTTAACCAGAGGTTGTACGGAGTTTCAGGGAGAGCATAAGGGAACAATTGACAAGAATGGGGGAAAGAAATGCAGTAGAAGAAGAATGGGTAGCTTTGAGGGATGAAGTAGTGAAGGCAGCAGAGGATCAAGTATGTAAAAAGACGAGGGCCAGTAGAAATTCTTGGGTTATAGAAGAAATATAGAATTTAATTGATGAAAGGAGAAAATATAAAAATGCAGTAAATGAAGCAGTCAAAAAGGAATACAAACGTCTCAAAAATGAGATCAACAGGAAGTGCAAAATGGCTAAGCAGGGATGGCTAGAGAACAAATGTAAGGATGTACAGGTGTATATCACTAGGGGTAAGATACATACTGCCTGTTGTTGTTGTGGTCTTCAGTCCTGAGACTGGTTTGATGCAGCTCTCCATGCTACTCTATCCTGTGCAAGCTTTTCATCTCCCAGTACCTACTGCAACCTAGATCCTTCTGAATCTGCGTAGTGTATTCATCTCTTGGTCTCCCTCTACGATTTTTACCCTCCACGCTGCCATCCAATACTAAATTGGTGATCCCTTGATGCCTCAGAACATGTCCTACCAACTGATCCCTTCTTCTGGTCAAGTTGTGCCACAAACTTCTCTTCTCCCCAGTCCTATTCAATATTTCCTCATTAGTTATGTGATCTACCCATCTAATCTTCAGCATTCTTCTGTAGCACCACATTTCGAAAGTTTCTATTCTCTTCTTGTCCAAACTATTTATCGTCCACGTTTCACTTCCATACATGGCTACACTCTTTACAAATACTTTCAGAAATGACTTGCTGACACTTAAATCTATACTCGATGTTACAAATTTCTCTTCTTCAGAAACGCTCTCCTTGCCATTGCCAGTCTACATTTTATATCCTCTCTACTTTGACCATCATCAGTTATTTTGCTCCCCAAATAGCAAAACTCCTTTACTACTTTAAGTGTATCATTTCCTAATCTAATTCCCTCAGCATCACCCGACTTAATTCGACTACATTCCATTATCCTCGTTTTGCTTTTGTTGATGTTCATCTTATATCCTCCTTTCAAGACACTGTCCATTCCATTCAACTGGTCTCCCAAGTCCTTTGCTGTCTCTGACAGAATTACAATGTCATCGGCGAACCTCGAAATTTTTATTTCTTCTCCATGGATTTTAATACCTACTCCGAATTTTTCTTTTGTTTCCTTTACTGCTTGCTCAATATACAGATTGAACAACATAGGGGAGAGGCTACAACCCTGTCTTACTCCCTTCCCAACCACTGCTTCCCTTTCATGTCCCTCGACTCATAACTGCCATCTGGTTTCTGTACAAATTGTAAATAGCCTTTTGCTCCCAGTATTTTACCCCTGCCACCTTTAGAATTTGAAAGAGAGTATTCCAGTCAACATTGTCAAAAGCTTTCTCTAAGTCTACAAATGCTAGAAATGTAGGTTTGCCTTTCCTTAATCTTTCTTCTAAAATAAGTCGTAAGGTCAGTATTGCCTCACGTGTTCCAGTGTTTCTTCGGAATCCAAACTGATCTTCCCCGAGGTTGGCATTTGTCAACACCTGCTTTCTTTGGGATTGGAATTATTATATTCTTCTTGAAGTCTGAGGGTATTTCGCCTGTTTCATACATATTGCTCACCAGATGGTAGAGTTTTGTCAGGACTGGCTCTCCCAGGGCCGTCAGTAGTTCCAATGGAATGTTGTCTTCTCCGGGGGCCTTGTTTCGACTCAGGTCTTTCAGTGCTCTGTCAAACTCTTCACGCAGTATCGTATCTCCCATTTCATCTTCATCTACATCCTCTTCCATTTCCATAATATTGTCCTCAAGTACATCGCCCTAGTATAGACCCTCTATATACTTCTTCCACCTTTCTGCTTTCCCTTCTTTGCTTAGAACTGGGTTTCCATGTGAGCTCTTGATATTCATAGAATTCGTTCTCTTATCTCCAAAGGTATCTTTAATTTTCCTGTAGGCAGTATCTATCTTACCCCTAGTGAGATAAGCCTCTACATCCTTATATTTGTCCTCTAGCCATGCCGGCTTAGCCATTTTCCACTTCCTGTCGATCTCATTTTTGAGACGTTTGTATTCCTTTTTGACTGCTTCATTTACTGCATTTTTATATTTTCTCCTTTCATCAATTAAATTCAATATTTCTTCTGTTACCCAAGGATTTCTACTAGCCCTCGTCTTTTTACCTACTTGATCCTCTGCTGCCTTCACTACTTCATCCCTCAAAGCTACCCATTCTTCTTCTACTGTATTTCTTTCCCCCATTCCTGTCAGTTGTTCCCTTATTCTCTCCCTGAAACTCTGTACAATCTCTGGTTCTTTCAGTTTATCCAGGTCCCATCTCCTTAAATTCTCACCTTTTTGTAGTTTCTTCAGTTTTAACCTACAGGTCATAACCAATAGATTGTGGTCAGAGTCCACATCTGCCCCTGGTTCCTAAATCTCTGACTTACCATTATATAATCTATGTGATACCTTTTAGTATATCCAGGGTTCTTCCATGTATACAACCTTCTTTCGTGATTCTTAAACCAAGTGTTAGCTATGATTATGTTATGCTCTGTGCAAAATTCTACCGGCGGCTTCCTCTTTCAGTTCTTATCCCCAATCCATATTCACCTACTACGTTTCCTTCTCTCCCTTTTCCTACACTCGAATTCCAGTCACCCATGACTATTAAATTTTCGTCTCCCTTCACTATCTGAATAATTTCTTTTAGTTCATCATACATTTCTTCAATTTCTTCGTCATCTGCAGAGCTAGTTGGCATATAAACTTGTACTACTGTAGTAGGTGTGGGCTTCGTATCTATTTTGGCCACAATAATGCGTTCACTATGCTGTTTGTAGTAGCTTACCCGCATACCTATTTTGCTATTCATTATTAAACCTACTCCTGCTTTACCCCTATTTGATTTTGTGTTTATAACCCTGTAGTCACCTGACCTGAAGTCTTGTTCCTCCTGCCACCAAACTTCACTAATTCCCACTATATCTAACTTTAACCTATCCATTTCCCTTTTTAAATTTTCTAACCTACCTGCCCGATTAAGGGATCTGACATTCCACACTCCGATCCGTAGAACGCCAGATTTCTTTCTCCTGATAATGACATCCTCTTGAGTAGTCCCCGCCTGGAGATCCGAATGGGGGACTATTTTACCTCCGGAATATTTTACCCAAGAGGACGCCATCATCATTTAATCATACAGTAAAGCTGCATGCCCTCGGGAAAAATTACGGCCGTAGTTTCCCCTTGCGTTCAGCCGTTTGCAGTACCAGCACAGCAAGGCCGTTTTGGTTAGTGTAACAAGGCCAGATTAGCAAATCATCCAGACTGTTGCCCTGGCAACTACTGAAAAGGCTGCTGCCCCTCTTCAGGAACCATATGTTTGTCTGTCCTCTCAACAGATACCCCTCCATTGTGGTTGCACCTACGGTATGGCTATCTGTATCGCTGAGGCACGCAAGCCTCCCCACCAACGGCAAGGTCTATGGTTCATGTTCTATATCCTAACTATTTGACCATAAAGGAAAACACTTAAATTGCTTTGCTTTCTGCAGTCATTTACATTTTTTCACAACACTGGGAAAGCTTCTGAGAGCATTGTACAGGAAGTTGATAAACTGTGGAACTGAGGGGTCAAGTTATTGGAATGTGAATTCATATTTATAATATTTCGTTCAATGAACAGCTGAACACTCTTCCATTTCATCTGTTTGCTTTACCACTTTATCTACTTGTAATTTAGCAGAATCCCCCCCACTGGAAACAACTTTAAATCTACATCTGCATTTTACTTAATACTAGAATGATCAGGTTTTCTACTCTCCTCATTATCTCTGTCCACTTTAATACTGCTGGAAATTGGTACTCATTTATCTACAGGTTGCTCTTTTTTTATGGCTTGCACAAGTGGGAACCAAAATGAGCAAATTTCACTTTTCTGGACTGGATCTATAGCTACCATTCCCCATGGTGCTGTCACTGGAATATCTCCCATTTGGACCAATTGCCACCCAATCATTCCTAGGATCCCATTACCCCTTCTAGAACCTGTTATACTCACACTGTTCACATGGTAATTCCCCCCCCCCCCCCCCCCCCCTATTTGGTTGTTTCCTGTTCCCAAAATTTCTCACAATGTTTTCTTCATTCTTCCCTTTTTCCCCCATGGTTAAAAAATCGCTAATATTACTTCTTGGAGCAGGAAGAAGCAATTCCCTAACTCTCTGTGAATATTCACTGCACAATTCCTTGTCCAAGTACACTGTGCAGCACAATTAAAGGATCACTTTTACAAAACCTCATAACTGTGTCCCATTGCAACATTGAAATTTTGCTCAGAGGCGCCTACAACCTTCCTCTGTAATGGTGCAAAAGCATTGCACCCTGCGGCATCACCCTTAGTCCCAGCAATCCTTCAGACAGCCAGGTGTTGACCCATGTAGGGGGGGGGGGGGGGGGGGGGGGGGGGAGGGGGGGGGGGGAAGACCAGAGCTGAGAAGTTCATATTAAGTGTAAGGTGGGTTAACAAAGTACTGTTTAATACTAACTAACCTGTCCCATAAATTTGTAACTGTTTTCTTCCTCCTTCACCTTACTGTATTCAGTGGGTGAAGCCCTTGATGTTTCATCCATAACAAGGTTGTCATTTTCTTTATCACATAGAGTTAAACCTAGTCTTGATTTAAATCCACTGTCATCATAAAGTTCATTTTTAATTACTACATTTTTCTCCTTAACACATTTTAGCTCTTCTTCCCTGTCTTCAAACACATTATCATCATTAAGTTCACTCCTCCTGTTTTCTACCTGTTGCCCACTGTCCAACACAGTCTTTTCTCTCTTCACCACTCATTTTGAATAACCAAAATATGTAATCAAACTCAGCAGTAATATGTTCTGATGACAAGAACACATTATCTTGTTTTGCATTACTGTACACTGCTGCTAATGTTGGTGTTCCATGTACTGTTCATCTATTCATTTACCTGCATCATTGATATGCAAGTGTTCTCTACTGACTGGCTGCACCCAAGTGCCAGTTGAACTTGTCTCCTCATTGACTGCATGAAGCTAAATCCATAATGATGGCTCTACTTGTTTATAGTCATCATAAAAAACTATATTTTTTCATTTAGTATTATTTACACTGTGCACTATTCACTGTCTGTATCCACATCATATTCCGCCATGCTAAATGTGAGCTATTTCTGACACAAATCTCCCACTACTAAGTGCTCTGAAAACCCATGGCACCAAATGTAACCAATTCACTTTACTTGCTTTGATGCCCTCATTACCTGCTTATCTTCTTTCAATCATTGTAACAGGCTCAAAAATGTCAGTGACAGAAGTATAGTTCCAACACTGTAGCCTAGACGGGTTATAATGTTCAATATAAGTGACTTTTCGAAATATCAATGGTTGATGGCCAATTTAGGTTCCGAAGTTCTCTTTTAAGTGGAACGATATGGCTGTACTTGGTATCAGTTTTGTCTATCCAGTTTTAATGCAGTAGACCTGCCCTCGACAAAATAACCACAGCTTTTTAGTGTTGCAAAAGGACAATCAGCATAACAGTCACAAGATTAGTCACTATGTTGGATATCAATATAATTTCACCAGGATAACACATTGTTTTTCATGTTGAGCAAAATACACCCCAGCTAAATGAGATTGCACAGTGAAAGTATGTTCACACTAATTGACTTTGCTAGTGCTGCATTGGATTACTATCTTAGCAGTACACCATCACCCAAAGTTAGTCACAGTCATCAGAGTCAAATGCAAATTCACAGTGTGAAGTAACTACCATTGAGTTAATAATCAACACGTAACATGACATAAAACCAGACTCGAATGTGGTTCATTTTATACGCTGTTACCTCTACTGAACCAACTGCAGTGAACTTTTTCATACCAACTGATACAGCTATTGCTTCTAGGATTAATGGCTTCAGAATGCAGATTATGAGACTCAATGGTCTTCTAAATACTGGTTTAAGAACAAACTGTTTTTTTGTAAACAATATAATACTTTGAAATATGGCTAGGTTGAACTTGGCTTTTACTAAAATTTGTCTTATAAAAAATTAGAAAAATATATCAGTACTATTGTTCTTCCACAATATGAATGCCGTTGTTAACAATATAAGTGCTATGCTGAAAATCACAGTAAATTACATGAATTTATATACTATTTAGATAATTAATTAATTAATATCATCCAGAGAAAATAAGGTAGCAATTATAAGTAGTCAAAGATCAGAATCTAAAAGTGACTAGGACAAAATCTGCAATGAAAATTGGTAGTAGCTCATTTAATTGTTTCAGAAGATAATTAGTTTTAGGTAATTTGAAATACATCACTGGAAAGTTAGAATTCTTAGGTCACTAAATTGGATTCTCCCAATTAGTTCCAGTTATTGAAATGTAATTTTATCTTCAGTTAACATAATTGTCAAATTGCTGGTGTCAGTGGATCAGGGTAATGAGAAGAATTAATTGAACAATGAATTTAAATTGAACTTGGCCTGATAACTAGTGTGCAGGTTTCCATGTAAATATCACAAGTGTAAACAACTGTATTGGTGATGTAATAAACTTGACAAAAAAATTGAAAATTATTGAGAGTCAAAAAATGTAACAGATTGGAAGTATCCACCTTGCTACATGTTAGAAAAATACTTGCAGAGGTGGCCAAACAGGATTTCCTGGCCAATAAAGCTGTAAGATAACTTCATTTCATATTTTCTTTGATATGATGTGCACCTTTACTAACATCACATCTCCCATTCGATAAGATATTGGCTCTACTAATTTATCATATCTCGCTTGCCTTCTTTTTGCCTTTCCTTTCATAGATATTTACAACAGTTCTCAGAAATGCTATCAGGCTCTTTATTAACTAAGATCCCAAATGATACAAATCCTGTGGAATCATGTGGTAGATGGTTCTTGTTTTATTTGAACTCCTCCAGGTACTTCATACGTGAACCGTGCTTCTTGTGACAGTACCTTATATATTAACAAGTCAGCTCTTTCACCATTCATTCTTCAGTGTTGGAGGCTAGCCTGTATCTACAGGCTGCAATCTATTCTTTTTTATGTCTGGCGAGCGTTTCTTTCCACTCTTTGAATGCAGTTTATTACCACCTAATGAAATAATCTTTTTCAAACTAATTACTGTCAGCTTCACTGCTGGCTTTCTTCAGTGTATAAAAGTTTATAATTTCAGAAACACTAGATTTTGTTTGTAGTTCCCGTAGGCTGCAGGCAACAACCCAAATAAATCTATTGCTGTGACATCTTTAATTGATGCCGGTATGACTGGGTGCATATATCCCTTATGTTGGACTGTGGTTGTCTTAATCTCTGTGCAGGTACTTAAAATATTCAATATTATGCACATGCACTTCTGTGTGTTATTGAAAGCACAGTCCCATTTCAGCTTCTTAAGACGTGTTTGGCCCATAATTGGCAATATTATAATGTGTATAGCAGATTAACCTATCCACTACATATTTAGGCATACAAAGTTTCCAGTTTCCTTCACTTTCCTTGTTTCTCTTGTATATTCCATTGTGGAATACAATTTAGATACAAATCTTTGCTTCTCCAGCACATGTATACGTACCCTTAATTATTTTTAGTTTGTCTTTTTCATTTGCTCTCTTGTTATGAATTCTTTGTGCTCTTAATTTGTTCATTTTGTAGCTTGCCCACTGTTATTCCTGACAGATCAATTGGCAGCCTTGATAAAGCATCAGGCATTGTTTTCGTTTTAACAGGTTTTTGTATGAACTTGGCGTCATAGTCCTGTAGTGCAAGTGCTCACCTTGTTAATAAACTAGGCCTAAATTTAGTGGTGGTTAGAAATTTCTGGACTCTGTGGTCTGTAATTACTTTCGTGTGTCTCCTTGCTAAATATGTGGGAAGATCAGAGAGTAACACACAATCACTTTATTACCAAGACGTTTACTAGGTAACAAAAAAAAGCCTTACATCTTTTACCTACTTTTGGACATAGTCACCAATGCTCTCAGCACATTTCTCCCATCATGGTACCAGTTTCAGTATGCCCTGTTAGTTGGAACATAACCATCTGCAGACTGCTGATTTCATTCCATATCTGTTGCAAGTTGTTGGACAGCCAGGAATTTCTTCATGTGACCAAACAGATGGAAGTCCAGTGCGAGGTCTGGACTGTATGGTGGGTGCTGGGACACCTCCCATCCAAATTTGGCAATTTTCTCACAAACAGGGGCAGCAACATGGGAGCGAGCACTGTCATGAAGTAGTTTGACACGATCACCATTAATGTTATGGTGTTAGTTGCGAAGGGCAGAATGTGACTTAACAGAAGCTTTAATGTAAGCTGCAGCGTTCACAGTGGTCCCATGTTCAGCAAAGTCCACCAATAACACGCCAATTGTATCCCAGAATACTGTCACAGGCACTTTCCTGACAGACTGTGAATTGTTTGCATACTGGGGAACCAGCATGTTTCCACTTTGTAGAGACCTGCTTGGTTTTGGGTGTGTAGTGGTATCACCAGTGATGATTTCTTTCAGAAAGTCTTCCCTTCTGCAGCGTAATGCGTTATGTTATCCCACCTTGTCATCACTTACTGGCCCTTGTGGTTGTCTTTCAGATTCTTAGGCCCCCAGCTAGAATTAACTTCACAAAATTTCAATGTTTCGTGAACAATATTGTACACCACACCATAGGAAATGTTGAACTACTGAAATAAGGTTTGCAGTTGCACACACAGGCTCCAACATTCTGTGGGCTTGCAGCTGTTACCAGCCACCCAGAGTGTGTTGAATCACTAAGATTTACATTGCCCTCCTAGAAGAATGCACACTATCTGAAGACATTGCTGTAATCCATACTGTTGTCCCCATACACCCCATGCACGTCCATGTAAATGTCACTTGGTTTATGCCCTTTGGGCCACAAATGTCAAACTACACTTCACTGTTATTCGCAAGTTGGTGAGAGTATTGTGCATGCCCCGTTCGTTTAATAGTTCAGGCTTCTCTCACTAGAGCTGCACATGAAAACAAAATACCCTCTGTAGTACAAATTTCAAATTATACTGTTGTGAAATTTCAACATTCCAGCTGTAATACCAGGGGAGAAAAAATTATTGTGTGGTACTTTCCTATCCTCCCTTGTAGCAGTTGAATAATTTGGAGCCCCACAAAATTTCTAGTGCGTCCCATTTGGCGATGAAATATTTTCTTTCCCTTACATTCAAATTTCTGATAATAAAGGCTATAGTTCTTGTTACCTCAACATCTATGTTTCTCAGTTTGGTATAGATGTACTGCCAGTCTGCAGTTGAACTGTCAGATTCGATGTAGAATTCCTTAATTGGAACAGAACAGTATAGTATTTCTGTATTACTCAAGCTTTCTTTAATCCATTTACATTAATCTTGACATTTCTCATTCCAGTATAACAATAGCTATATAGCTAGACAACATATATATGTGCTGTCTTAAGACAATGTATTTTTACCACCAATATTATGCCACTACTGCACTGGCTCAGTATGTGTAGTACAATTACCTACATAGCCAGATGAGTGAAGCTATTAGTAATGTCTAGGTTCTCATGCTAAATATCCCCTTTGCCAGACTTTAATTAATTATTTTGAGAAGTGACTTTAAATCATAAAGCCAATTACTTCTATCACTACTACCAAATATCTCTGACTCAACATATTACTCAAATCTATTGTGTGGAAAGAATGCAGATTTTCAGTAAAACTCTACAAAGGGCTGTCAATGCTCTCACCTTGGAAGTGTATGTTGGTAATGTCTGCCACGAGCGATGACGGATAGCTAAGACGGTGGAACAGCTGATTTCTGTGGGCATAACAATGATGTTCCAGTTTCAGTCGCAGGAGAAACAAATATTGTATTGTAACACAAAATTTCTTTAGCATGGTACATATCATAGTGCTGTGAAACTGCAGTTTCTCAGAAAAACATGGATACGCACAAGCATATAATAAATGATTTATCACAAATGCTATCTTTATTATATTCTTATAGATGTGGCCTGTCTACACAATTAAATAAGACTTTATTTTTATGCTTCATGCATTTCACTTCTTTGTATTTACAAAATGTCATGTATTGTAGGCCACTAATGATGCTTCGTAAATAAAAGGAAGCAAAACGCATAAGACATAAAGACAAACAGACTTATATTTAGTTTTATAAATGGACCACATCTCCAAGAAAATGATAATATAGAAACAACTAACAAATGCCAGAAAATAATAATAATGGTGATAATACCCAGATCGAAATTCTTATGGCCTATTGTTGTTGTTGTTGTTGTTGTTGTTGTTGTGGTCTTCAGTCCTGAGACTGGTTTGATGCAGCTCTGCATGCTACCCTATCCTGTGCAAGTTTCTTCATCTCCCAGTACCTACTGCAACCTACATCCTTCTGAATCTGCTTAGTGTATTCATCTCTTGGTCTCCCTCTACGATTTTTACCCTCCACACTGCCCTCCAATACTAAACTGGTGATCCCTGGATGCCTCGGAACATGTCCTACCAACTGGTCCCTTCTTCTAGTCAAGTTGTGCCACAAACTCCTCTTCTCCCCAATCCTATTCAATACCTCCTCATTAGTTATGTGATCTACCCATCTAATCTTCAGCATTCTTCTGTAGCACCTCATTTCGGAAGCTTCTATTCTCTTCCTGTCCAAACTATTTATCGTCCACATTTCACTTCCATCTGGCCTATTATCAGTTAAGATTTGTGTGTTCACACACAAATCACATGTATTATGAAAATAATTTTTTTCAGACTTATTGTTGACAGCCCCACTGGTGACTTTCTTCAATGGATAAGTGCATAAATAAATCCTCCTTTTTGACTTTATCTTCTACACCACATATAATCAAAGAAATAGCCAAAAAGTTTTTTGCTATCCACTCCATGTTGCCAATCAGGTGCCTTCTATACTATTTGTGTGTGCACCCATTTCATGATCCTTAAATGTCACATTGTGATTGATAGTGAAATGCTTGAATCCTTCATCATTCAAACATTTGTTTGACCTAAATCATTTGGAAATTACTGTGGTTCCTGGAACGGTGTACTCTTTGATGACACTGAGCAGCAACTTCTTTGTATCTCTGAACAACTTTTGTGGATTCCTTCAAAGATTCCATTGACTATCCATCCACATTTGTATTTTTTCAGCATTTTTTTTTCTTTTAACACAGTCTCTTTGATTTTGACAATAGCTCCATCGCTACAAAGATTCTAATTTTCTTTAAAATATGTTTCTGTCCAATTTCTCTGCAGAAGCCTCTCTAATCAATGACTGCTTCTCAGATGTTTGCAGTGCATCAATATTAAAGAAGTTCTGGCAGTTTTCACCATAGAAAAGTTAACATCAAAATTTTTGCAAGATATCATAACCCCACGAGACAATCCAACCTTCTTTAGGTCTACTCTGATCACAAGAATCTATGCAGTGCACAAGAAATGTGTTAATGGAACTTAAATTACTACCTGTTTATCATAGCCACTACTGTAACAGGTTGAGAGACTTCAGATTTACATAGACCTTGGGCTACACTACAGATCATTCTGTTGTCTCAGTCTGCATTTCATATTCACATTCATTGGCTTTGCCAACTCACATCCAAACCATTGCCTTCCAACATAGCCGTGCAGAGTGGCTGCGCTGTTTGAGGCGTCATGTCACGGACTGCGTGGTCCCTTCCGCTGGAGGTTCAAGTCCTCCATTGGGCATGGGTGTGTGTGTTGTTCTTAGGATAAGTTAGTTTAAGCAGTGTGTAAGTCTAGGGACTGATGACCTAAGCAGTTTGGTCCCTTAGGAATTCTCACACATTTGAACCTTCCAATATATTGTAGACCTCGAGCTATACCACAGATCATAACGAGAATGACAGGATTCAGCAATGGCAGAAAATAAATGACTGGCTGCTCATTCAGTGGGAATCATTTGTGAGAACCTGTCATCAATAGCAAAACTGAGTGTTAATGCCAATATACTACAACAGCAGACACTGAAGAAGGGTCATTTTCACAGCACATGTAATTTGTACGTGTAAGTATGTCATCTGAACAAAAATACACTACTGTACATAAATTATTTCCAATCGGGCTATCACAAAACAAAACTTTTCACTGTTTAGACAGATCCTGCAGAAACTGATTTGACATAAAAAGTGCCAAACTGCTATATATGTTGCTGTAGATTAAAACAGAAGATACTGCAAAATGGTTGGAAATTAAGGAGTTGGGACATGGATAAGGTGAAATAACCTACAGTTGGCATTTCAGAGGGCACAATAAGCAATGATTGACTGAGATGGGGGAAAGGAAAGCTGGGAAATTAATAAAGATGCATCCATAAAAATCAAGTAATTTATAACAGTATGTCCCCAATACAATATACCACATTTCAGAATAAATCGTTAGTAATATGTAGCAGGATAAGCCCGCCAGGTTAGCCGAGAGTGCTAATGCGCTGCTTCCTGGACTTGGGTAGGCGTGCCAGCCCCTGATCGAATCCGCCCAGCGGATTAACAATGAGGGCTGGTGTGCCGGCCAACCTGGATGTGGCTTTTAGGCAGTTTTCCACATCCTGCTAGGTGAATACCAGGCTGGTCCCCATGTCCCACCTCAGTTACATGACTCACGGACATTTGAAACACCTACGCACTATTTCATGATTTACAATAGACGCAGACAGCTGGGGTACACTGTTTCCATCCCAGGGGGTACGGGGTGGCCGCAAGAAGGGCATCCGGTCACCCCTTCACGTTAACTTTGCCAAATCTGATTGTAACAATGCCGACGCTCTGAAACTGCAGGACAATGTCACGAGTGAAAGAAGAAGAATATGTAGCAGGATAAACAGGAATACTCAACACGAGTCATCGGCTTTGACCAATGATGTGGGAAAAATGCAACAAATGCCATAAACAACATTATGACTGTAACATGACACAAGTGGTGATTTTTTTTCAAACTGTATAAGCTACAAATCTATTTGTCACCACAACCTGGGTTTTCTGCTTTGATATTCGTTAGCTTCACCAGCTCATAACCAAACTATCACCGTCCAACATAACCTAGACCTCGGGTTAAGCTGCAGATCAATTTACCACCACAACCACATCTCCTTGCCTGCACATTTGTTGGCTTCATCAACAAAACTGTGGTCGAAGGTGAAGACTTGTATCAAATATTGATCTCAATTCTAGGGTATCAATAAAGTTTTCTAGATTTTATTTTTTTATTTTAGCTCTGTTTGTTTATTAAAAGTTTTATTTTGGTACGTGTCCGTGTGGTTGTAGATTTCAAGTTCTTCCAGGATATTCGTTGTACATCCTTTGGGTACCCTGTGTAGAACTTTTACTGCATTTTATGTTTTTCCTGCTTCAAATTTTTGGTTTTGTAGGTGAATGTAAAATTGCTCTCATAGTGCCAGATGTGTTCCTTTAACTTTATTCTGAGATTTCTGCATTGCAGTGAGATTTTGTAAATTCTTGGATTTGAGAAAATAGGAGTTTTTGGCTTTTCCTGATTGTATTTTTGTTTTTAAATTATTATTGGTATAAAATGCTAGTTTTACTTGCGTTTTTAAATAGTGTGTTCACTTTTCTCAAAATCTTGCCAAAGTATGGTGCTGTGACATTTGTGATTCCTTCATATGTTTTTAGCCTTATTTCTGTATGTATGCTTTTGGTTGTGGGTACTGTTCATGTAGTCTGTGCATCATTGTGGTATTGAAAGTGTTCTGATATGCTATGGATTACAAGGTTTTTATTTCTGTTTGTGTTACATCAGTGTCAAGTAATAAATTTGTGATTTCTACTAACTGTAGCTATAAAGAATGCATGTTTATGCAAATTTGGATGACAGGAGTGCTAATGTCTGTTGTGGTAGGTATTGTATATGAACCGTGGATTTAATTTCAAAGAATATTCTTTCACCAAGAACATTAACACATTTAATCACACTATGTGAGCATGGAAGTAGTTGCCAGGGAGTAACTGATGAAATCATAATCAAATTGCTTTAAACAAATGGGAATTTTATTCCTAAAAGTTAAAATTTATTCAGAGGCGGAAAGAAACAAATTTTTGAGTGTATGAGCTTTCAGGCTGAGAACCTTGCTGCTCCCTTTTGACACGGCCGTAGTCACGACCACTCACAACAACCTCTGAAAGACTACACTGGTGTAAATCTGCAACACACCAGATTACTTTAAACTAAAAGTTTTAACAATCCACACAAGCACACAAACTATGCACCCCATAGGAGGGAAGGAAATGGTACAAAACACTAAAATTAAAAGATTAACTTGCCACCGAAGGTTCAACTTCATTTTAACTTCTAAGAAAAGTCTTACGGTGGAAGGGTGGCAACTTTATGTACTAAAATGACCACTTAAATAAAAGCACATGAAATGCAATCTTACATAAAATTATACAAGGTTGACCAAACGAGTTAACATGCTCTACAGTACACATATACCGCCTCTCAAGATGATAGGCAAGATAAAAACACATTTCAGGAATTAGGCTGTTACACTCCAAGCAATGAATTCATTAACACACAGAATCCAACAAACATGACACAGGCAGCTACTAACGTACGGCAGATTGATAAGGAGATTACCGAACAACCCGAACTGCTGGTTGCTCTAACCCGCCCCTACTCCACAAGGGAAAAATGGACCACCCAATTCATAAATAACCAGCTTCCCGTGGGTGGGCAAACGGAGAAGAATGGTGGGACGACCCCCAAATAAAGCAACTGGTGAACTCACCAAGAAAACAAGTAGAATTTAACTAGTAAATGAAACAACATATCACCAATCACTTAACTTCTAATAAACTGCAATTTCTGGATAAGACCTGGTGCAGCACCCCCAAATCGCTCTCCCGAACTGTCCGCTGCCAGTCGCTTCAACGGACGCAGGAAGGAGTGCCGATCTCCCATTTCACAGCATCGCAGCTCGCACCAGCCAGACCGATGTCGTGGGTTGACGCCTGCTGTTGCTCTCGTGTTGGCCACAAAGCCACTACCCCTCACTATACGGCGCGGCCCACTGGACTCACATGTGCCGACGCTCAAGGCGGACAAGTCATCTTGTGTCTCAGTGAGTGACTGACCTACTGACTGAACCAACCGCAAATGACCATTGCCCAAGCAACTCGAGAAGACTGGCAGCCTAACGCGCAGACTCATATGCAGGAATTAAGCCCCGACCGGGTGACCACTCGCTGAGTTCTCTTACTGGCAGAGTGGAAAGACTCTCATTTATCCAGCTTTAAAGATTGATCCAAATGAAAGACATACTAACACTCCGGATGACAGACACACACTAACTGCCCCACAAATTCAGATGAGAGACTGATCCCAGACTGACTACAGACTCACCCAGATTGACTGGCAAGCTCATAGCACCCCTTAAATGCATGTGAACAGGCAACCTTTCCCCTTTCCCACCAGAGGGGGACACCAAAGCTGCGATTGCCGCAGCGGCATGACCGCCAGTAATGGAGGGCGACTACCTCACACTAAGCACTGCGGCGTGCTCTTCAAAACAGCAATTTTTACCACGGCTCAGTATACATTTAAAACCTTTGGTAATTGTTATTGTTACTTATTGTTAAGTCTAGATAGTTTATGGACTTGTTTTGGTCTACTTTCATTGTGAATTTTATTTTAGAATGTGCAAATTTTACATCAGACAAATAGGTAGAAATTTCAGAATTAGGCTCAAGGAGCATACCTGTGACCGTTAGAGCAATCAGTTTACTTTTACATGCATCTATAAAATCAAACATATAAAGCATTAAAAAATGGAAAATACAGTAAAATTTCTACAAAGGTTACTTAAAGAACATGCAATGAATATCCTGGAAGAACTTGAAATCTGTTCCCATACAGATGTGTATCTAAATGAAATTCTTAATGATCAAATGGAACTGAAGCATAGAAAATATCTAGAAAAATGTATTGATATCCTAATAGGAAGATGATAAATTTTCAGTGGTTCATGACACAAAAACAACAAAAACATAACACAAATATTTTTGTACAAAAACAAAAGGCTATACTTACACAATCTTTGTGACGTACTTAGTATCATTGATTTCGTGTGAATAAACTTTATTGCAAACAAATAAGCATCACTGGAGAAAGCTGCCACAGATATAACTGTTGTTGTAAATGCGATCACTTACAAACATTACCAGTAGCACAAAGAGTGATAGATAATCAAAAGGACACTCCAAGATGCAATATTGTAATACGTGTCATAAATCTAAGACATAAAGCAATCAGTTACTAAGCCATGTACTTTTAAAACAACTATTACTATAGAAAGGTCCCTTCTCCTTAATTTTGTATCTTTTTGCAGTTTCTTCAGTTTTAATCTACAGTTTGTAATAAATAAATTATGGTCAGAATCTACATATACTCTTGGAAATGTCTTACAGTTTAAATTCTGGCTTGTAAATATCTGTCTTACCATTGTATAATTGTCTGAAGCCTTCCATTGTCTCCAGATCTCTTCCATATGTACAACCTTCTTTCATGATTCTTGAACCAAGTGTTGGTGATGATTAAGTTGTGTTCTGTGCAAAATTCTACCAAGCAGCTTCCTCTATGATTTCTTCCCCCAGTCCATATTCTCCTATTTTTCCTTCTCTTCCTTTTCCTCCTGTCTAACTCCAGTCTCCCACAACAATTAAATTTTTGTGTCCCTTAAGGGGGGACGTACACGAAACTGCAGTAATTTTAAAAGTATTTTATAAAACTCTAATTTTTTAAGATAATCAATCCAAATTTGGTACAGTTATTAAGAAATGTTATGCGCATATGAACCTAAATTTTCATTTTTATTGACCTTTTACATCTTTAATTATTAACAATTAATTTTTTTTCAACAATGTAATTACAAATGTTCCTTTTTTGAGAAAACTGTGAGAGCAATGTTAATGAATTTTTGTACACACTTTCATACCAAATAATTACAAAACTCTGTGGAGCAGAATTTTTATATCTTCTTTTGTTCAGTTTTTACGGGTCTCCCAATTTCCCTGAAAAATAATATATCAAATTTAAGGAATATTTTCTACCATAAATACCTTACTATTTTATTAAATGAAAATTCCTTCCACAGAATTTTTCACTATAGTACTGACTAGTCATATACCAAATTTCACTTCTCTACCTTTTGTGGTTTTTGAGAAAAAGGTACATAAAGTTATAAAAATGTAAGTTACGGGAAAACTGAATCAATGATTTGATAGTGTTTGTATTAGGTCTTACCGTCTCTGTGTGAACTAGTGCAAGCCATATGCATACTCCTCTTCATCTGCAAGCAGTCTCTTCTTTGCTTGTCTTCTTTGGTTAACCTGCTGTTCAATTTTATTGGCTGTAATATCAGCCGCAGCAACTCTTTTGTCATCGATGTCCTTCAATATTGAATAGGTGAAAGCTCCTGGATGAAATCCTAGCCTCTGTAGAGTTTTTATTCTTCCAAGATTACCATTGTTAAAAACTAAACAAGCATCATATGCAGCAATTTCAACAATAATTGTTGAAACAAATGTTGTTTTTGGGCAACGTTTCCAAATCAGTGAGTTGTAACTTTCATTAGGGTTTTGTGTCTTTCCATGCACACACTTTCGTAGGAGGTCTGGCTCTGCTAAACACCTAAATGTTGGTTTTATAGCACTTAAAACAGCCACAGGTAAACTGTGCTTGTGTGAATAGTTCATGCCATCACGCTCAGCCTGCTTGAATTTGCACCACGATATGTCACACAAATTATGTACAGGTTTGTCATCTGTGGATAGTTTATGAAAATAAATAGACCACACAGCCTTCTGCATGTTATTCAAATTTCCACTGTTGTCCCTTATTGCCTTGCCATAGTACACTTGTAAAGAATGAATTTCTTTGTCTGTGAGTCTGTTGGGACCACCTAAAAGTTTTCCATCCTCAAGTTTCCTGCCCTTCAATTCACGTTTCAATTTTAAAAGTCTGCCTCCCATTCGTTTTTGCACATGTCCAACACATTCCAACTTTTCTATAGCACAATGGGGACCATAAGGTTCACTTTCCAAAACAGTTTTGAAGGAGCTGGAGTCACCATCACCAAGGTATTTTGTGTATCTAACACCGTACTTTTCCACACTTCGATGGAACATAAGTTTCATAGCTGCAGGTTCCATTCCACCACTAGAACCAGAATAATTTCTACAGCACACTTTCTTGTGTTCAACCTGCCACTTATTTTCTTCCACTTCACCAGCTCTCTTTCCGAGTACACAGCTATAGCAATATTTGCTCATTACCTGAACGTCAAGAATTTTTCCAGTATCAACACTAATGACAGATGATACTCCATACAGTGATGTATGTCCACGCTTCATCCACGTTCCATCACATGACACACACAAATCGGTGTCTGGCGTGTTATCTGCTTCTGTCTTTAGTTCACTATTCATCTTCACAGCTTCCTTTGCAGAGGACTTCAAGTTTTCTTCCACTTCCTCTTGAAGAGCACTTAGCAGTGTTTTATTTCCAGTGGTGTACCTAGCACTTGGTTGTGGCATGTTCATGATCCCACAAAACAGTCTGGTACCTTCCCTGCCTATGCCCAAACATCTCATGCCATATATTAAACGCATATTTGCTTCATATATCCGGTTACTTGATGCCGAAGTTCTAAAAGCAGTGTCTGAATGACAGCTTTCACAAGTAAGATGCAACATACACACTATTCCAATTCTGTTTTCTTCGTCATATAATCTCAAACTTTTTGCACCACAGTCAGCACATACACAAGCAGATGATATAATATCAGATAGTATTTTCAAATCAATAAGCCTAAAACCACTAGTAGCTTGAGTGTCTGAGCCACAATCATCAAGTGATTGACAGCTGTCAATTTTCCTTCTCGAAGCACTCGCTTTCTTGGTTGAAGTATCGTTTCCATTTGTTATTATGGGGCTGGTTTTCAAGTTGTCTTTACTACATCGAGAAGCTTGACACTTTCTAACCTTTTTAAACACCTTACTAGAACGCGGCATGCTGCAAAATATAATAACAAGTCTACTTACAACTTTCGTAAAAATGTATTCCAAACAAACACTCGTAAACAAACGCTATAAATCAAAGAATATAAAACCAGCGGCAGAGATATTATTCCACAGCCTTCTTGATGTAGTACACAAACGTTCCCTGCATTGTGACTGCACAAAACTGGAAAAAAACGCAGTATAAATAGATATACGAGAGGATGAAGACCAAGATGGGGGGGCGTCGCCCTGTGCAAGCTATTACAAATTATTATTTTTTTCCCCCTTAGAAGCGGAATTGGAACGTAATATTTGGTAATTGAAATTTCAATACCATGTAGTAAATGAAGAGCCAATAAAATTTTTTTCACAAATTTGGTCATTTTCATGTACGTCCCCCCTTAACTATCTCAGTAATTTCTTTTATCTCCTCATATATTCTTTCAATCTCTTCATCATCTGCAGAGCTATTGGACATGCAAACATTTACTGCCGTGGTGGGTGTTGGTGTCATGTCTATCTCAGCTGTAATTATGCATCAATCTGTTCATAGTAGCTTACCTGCATTGTTATTTTCTTATTTATTGTTAAATCTACTGCATTACCGCCATTTAGTTTTGTATTTATATATCTGTAATCACTTGACCCGAAGCCCTGTTCATAATGCCACTGATATTTGCTAGTTCTCATTATATTTAACTTTAACATATCCATTTCCCTTTGTAAATTTTGTAACCTACCTACTTTATTACTAGCTCTACGTCATTTACCAGTCATGACTGGACAGACTGCGTCAGGGTTACGTATATAAGATTTGTTTACAATTTTATACAACATACAGAAAAGTATTCCCAATAAGGGCATATATAACATATTAAGACAATATTACTTTGTCCATTCACTTTGGTCTATACTGAAGAATTCTCCAATAGAATATACTGGGTGTTCTTTCAAGTCCTGTGCAATTGGTTTTTTGAACAGTCGTAGCAGCAGAGACTGCACTTCTTGGTCCAGTGTATTGAAAATTTGTAGGGCTACCACTGGAAAACTTGTCTTGTGTTCCAGTCAGTCGATAACTTGGTACTTCAGTGTTCCTCTTGTTGCAGGTGTTGTAATTATGCCTCATGCTGAAATCACCTTGGTTTTCCTTTACACTGCTGAGGCATAGAAACAAGTATTGGCTGAATACTGTCATTATCCCTAACCTGGTAAATATGGGTTTGCAGTGCTCCTGTTTTTTTATGATGTAATGATCCTGACAGCTTTTTTTTTTTTCATTAACACCTCCTTACAACCTGCAGAGTGTCCCCATAACAGCAGACCATAATTAATATGGCTATGAAAGAGTGTGTAATAAACTGGTCAGTTAATACGCCTCTTAGTTTTCTTAGCAGGTATGTAACACAAGAGAGCTTGGAACACATACTCTGTGTGTTTGTTAATTGTCATGTTGCGGTCTCTCAGGAAGCCTAATAGTTTGACAGCCTCCATGTTATCCTGGCAGCCGACGTTGCTGAGACTGCATATCAGGTATTGTGTTTTTTCTTCATTCATTTTGATTAAGGGATCTAACATTCTATGCTGCAATCCATAGACAGCCAGTTTTGTTTTTCATCATAGACATCCTCCTGAGTAGCCCCTGTATGTATATCCAAATGTGAGATTATTTCACCTCCAGAATATTCTACCCAAGAGAATTCAATCCATCATTTAACCCTATAGTAGAGCTGCATGCCCTCAGGAAGTGTAATGGCTGTAGTTTTCCTTTGCTTTCAACTGTTTGCAGTACCATCATAGAAAGACTGATATTACAAATCCAGATCAGTGATTCATCCAGCCTGTTGCCAGTGTACCTACTGAAAAGTCTGCTACCCCTCCTGAGGAGAAACCATGTTTGTCTGGTCTCTTCACATATACCCCTCCAATGCTGTTGCACCTGCAGTGTGGCTAACTATATTGTTGAGCCCTACAAGCCACCCCATCTCGGCAAGGTCCATGGTTCATAGGAAGCTAGCAAACTATATAGGAGATTTTATCAATTATGACATGTGACAGGTTTCAGCTGTTTTGAAGGTTCCTATTGTTTGTGAAAGTGTATAGTCTCTCTCTCTCTCTCTCTCTCTCTCTCTCTCTCTCTCTCTCTCTCTCTCTCTCTCTCTCTCTCTCTCTCTCTGTGTGTGTGTGTGTGTGTGTGTGTGTGTGTGTGTGTGTGTGTGTGTGTGTGTGTGTGTTGTTTAATTGGAGTGCAAAATTTGATGCTGCAGATGGCTCACATTTTTTTGCCTAAACTTTTGTAATGGTAATTTTGAGGATTTTTAGAATTTCCTGTGGGATCATTGACTAACTGAATGATGTTCTCATCTAGGAATTCTTTTGTTTTGCTGATGTATTCTGTTTCATTCAGTAGTTCTGGTATGTCTACTGTATTTTATTTTGTGCTGATTGCTGTATTCTTTTGTGCTTTCTTGTTTAGTTTTCTGGAACTGTTTCGCTCTACTGTTTTTACTTTGGAGACTAAGTGAGTCTCCTGCTCTTTGATTATATTTGTTATCTATTCTCCTGCAAGTTTCCTTGTCAAGTTGGCACTGAACTCTGGCTGTTATTTTATCCTTTTCCTGTAAATTAACTATACCAGGCTGTTAAACATTTTTATTTTCTTGCTCTGCAGCTAGTATTGACCTAACCATTCATCTGCTCATAGAACTTTGTAAATTTTTATTTTGTTTTGAATATCACATGTCTTTAATTTAGAAAAGCTAATCCATAATTACTTATTGGTATTTAATGTGTAGCCCTTGCATATATCGTGACATCTAATTCTGAATTATGTGATCCATGAGGACACAGCTGGAGAACTATAAAATCTGCTGAATGATATATTAGAAAAATTAGGTAAGCACAGAGAGGGCCTTATCATGTGCAGGCATTGGAATAGGAATGCTACAGTCTATGAAAGTAATTGGGAAGTAAAAGATATGTCACAATTTCCTCTTTTATGAAATAATTGCTCTTGGAGTAATGAATCTGAAATATACACTCTTCCAACATTATACCACTGCCACATTAGTACATATTCAAAATTGTAGGAAAAGGACAACAGTAACTAAACTTCATGGAAGAATGATAATTTGAATAAAATTTTATACTTATCTTTGCAATAGTTCCATGTGTTCTTGTGTACATACTGCCAACTACAGACTGAGACAAAGAGCACATGGTTGGTGCAAAAGTTACATGCTAAATGTTGACTCATTGGTGAATGTATGATAGCTGCCTGACTTAGCATGGATTTTATTTCATTATGTTATACCATACCTTTGTAGTATTTCTAGAAACAGTAATGGTTCAAATTAATCTTTGCATTGATTTTCCATTTCTCAGTAGTGAATAATTTCAACAAAGCTACATCTTCTGAAATTTACAAGAATGTAAGGATAAAATTAGTAACATAGATTGTTTTAAATAATTACACTGATGTGACAAAAGTCATCAGATACCTCATAATATTTTATTGGTCCTACTTTTGCACGGTGTAGTGCAGCAACTTGACATGGCATGTTGTTGAAAGGACCCTGCAGAAATACTGAGTTATGCTGTCTCTACAGCCATCCATAACTATGAAAGTGTTGCTGGTTAGGATTCTGTGCATGAACTGACCTGTGAATTATGTCCCATAAATGTTCGATGAGATACAGGTTGTGCAATCTAGGTGGTCAAATCATTCACTCTAATTGTCCAGAATGTTCTTCAAACCAATCATGAACAGTTGTGGCCCATTCACATGGAGTGTTGTCCTCCATAAAAATTACATTGTTCTGTGGGAAAATGGAGTAGGTGAATGGTGGCAAATGGTCCCAAAGTAGGTGAACATAAGCATTTCCAATCAATGATTGGTTCAGTTGGACCAGAGACCCAGTTCATTCCATTATGGAGCTCCCACCAGCTTGTGCAGTGCCTTGTTGACAACTTGGCTCCCTGGCTTCATTGGATCTGCACAACACTCCAACCCTACCATCAGCTCTTACCAACTGATATTGAGACTCATCCAACTAGGACATGGTTTTCCAGTCATCTAGAGTCCAACTGATATGGTCACAAGCACAGGAGAGCAGCTATAGGCGATGTGCTGCTAGCAAAGGCACTCCCATTGGTCATGAGCTGCCATAGCCCATTAATGTTCACTTTTGCCGCACTGTCCTAAAGGATACATTCATCATATATCCCACACTGATTTCTGTGATTATTTCACGCAGTACTGCTTGTCTGTTAGCACTACAGCTCTATGAAAATGCTGCTCGGTAAATAATAAGTGAAGGGTATCGGACACTATGTGGTCTGTGGTGAGAGGTAATGCCTGAAATTTGATATTCTTAACACACTATTGACATTGTGGATCCTGGGATACTGAATTCCCTAACAATTACCTAAATGGACTGTCCCATGCCTCTAGCTGAAACTGTCATTCCACATTCAGAGTCTGTTAATCCCTGTGTGGGACCATAATCACTTCAAACACTTTTTCACATGAATCAGCTGAGTACAAAAGACAGCTCCACCAATGCTCTGCCTTTTCATACTTAGTGTGTATGATACTACCGCCATCTGCAAATGTACATATCACTATCCTATGACTTTTTTTGACTCAGTGTATGAAATATAACTTTCTAAATTTTTAAATGTTCCATATTTAGCTTTTTCAACCATAAGAATGTGTTTTATGAAACATTAAGAATGTTTTTCAAACAGAACAATAGTTTTCCATGTAGTAAATAATAAATTTAATGAACAAGTATGTAAATAATGTTCGGGAAAATATTAGAAAATTTTGGTGTTTTTGGTAACTCGTGCATAGTGGATTGCATAAGATAGTTAATTTTCTTAGCACAACATTAACTCACTGAAGCATGCAAAATTATTATTATGTTATGGATAGATTTGGAATGACAAAAGATTTAGCGTGTTCACAAATGTATAGCATAAATATTTGAGAAACATGAATCTCATAATTTATAACTGAAAATCAGATGAAACATTACTGAAAAGTGTAGTAACACACACAGTTGATAATGCCAATAAAAATAATGTCATTTTAGTGCTGAAACCATAAACATTTTCAATACATTTTCCATGTACATAGCTGTGTTTGTACCAGTTTGACGTTCAATGGTCCACTAGCAGAATGAAGTTAACAAGGGCACAAACCACTAGAGAATGAGAGAGAATCTATTCTTCTCTGGAGTTAAACAGACTACCATGTGACGTTTTCATGTAGTGGAGTTGGGTGGTAGCTGCATGCACCACTCTCAGTGCATGGCTATCTGAAAGTGTGACATCCTGATGCCTGAGCTTAGCTATCATGCACTGGCAAGGGCTAATTGAATAACACATGACAGACTGGTGTTTCAAGTCCAGATGAAGTTTGACAGAAGTGTTTCCAAAATCTTTTCCTTTTGTTGGGGCACTTGTAAGCTGTTGCTACCCCCAACATCTGTCCCCCAGTAGTGTGGTATGATACTCGGTGCTCAGGAAAGTGATGTCCATATCTTCTGTGGTGCTGCAGTGGATGCCCTCCATGCTACAAATAGCGCCCTTTCAGCCAGCACTGGAGAATCTGGTCGAAAATGACCTGGATGGTGATGGCACCTCCAGAAGTGGAATGCTAGCTGTCCATAGCCTCAACACCAGAACATGATCCATGGAGGTGCTACAAGTCAGGAGATGGTACCAGTGGAAGTGGAACTTGCTGTTCATGCAGTGCCTCTGGCTGCTCTGTATGGCTGTCTGCACCTGGGTCCTGATGAACTTACATAGGGCTGAAAACAAGAGCAGAGGAAGATGAGCAGGCTTAGTATCATATGGAGGCAGAATCAGAGGAAGGGCTGTTGAGATCGGAGGTGAGGAAGGAGGACCAGATGCAGAAAAAACAGATGACCTGGTAGGCGCGGGGGGAGGCGATGGTGACCAAGCATCCTCTCGAGGATGGAGTTGATTTTGGTGGTAGATCACAAGCTGGTCTTCCATCTACAATGTGAAAACACACCAACCGCACTGGCTGCAGATGGCTGATGGAATCCAATACTCATGCTGACCAGACCTGCAAGTTCAGACCAGAGTCCCAGGCATGTAGTTCTTGGAGTCCTTTGTGTAGGTAGCAGTAGATTCAGCACTGTGTGTGGCTGGTGGCCATCCAGTGGCTCTGCCAGACTTGTCTCAATGATGGGCATTGATCTGTAGGAACTAAGAAAGCATGTGAGAGCCTTGTCCATGGGACATCACCAATGTACATATCCATAAACGTGACAACAACCATATCTCAAATAATAGAAATGAACATATCCATAAATGTGACAACAACCATATCTCAAATAATAGAAATTCATTTCTACAAAATTTTGAGGATATGGTTCCTGTGTTTAAATGGAAAGAAGTAAAATTAACAGATATGGTCTCTCCAATTTTGTAATAAAAAAATAGCATATGTAATAGCACATCCAATCTGTTCTCTTATGAACCGGATGTTTGTCAGTGGTTGTTTCCCTTCATCCTTAAAAATGGCAGTCGTTATTCCACTGCACAAGAAAGGTGACAAGTCTTGTCCTGATAATTACTGTCCAATCTCCCTTGTACCCATCATATCAAAAGCAGTGGAACATTGCATACAGCTCCAAATCAGTCTACATCTGTCTGTGAATAATATTCTTAGTGACTCTCAGTATGGCTTCAGGTCCGGCCTGTCAACAGCAAAAGCAGTTGGAGATGTTGTTTCATATATATTGTCATCATTCGAATCAGGATTATCAGTTAATGCTACTCTTGTGGACCTCAGCAAGGCATTTGACTCTGTCAGTCACAGGATACTACTAGAAAAACTGCACTGCTATGGTATTAGAGGCTCAGAACTATCTCTGATCAGATCCTATCTGAGTGACAGAAAACAAATTGTGCATTTTAACAACATGAGGTCAAATGTCTTGGATATCATGCAGGGTGTACCACAAGGCTCTGTGTTTGGATCTTTACTTTTTATGATATATGTAAATGACTTACCCAGCACCATGTTATGTAAGTCCACACTCTATGCAGATGATACAACTTTTGTTACAGCAGGGAAAGATTTAGGAAAGGTAAACGAGGAAAGTGAGGCTCATCTCAGAGCAGCCATCAAGTGGTTCCAACTCAATGACTTGCATATAAATCATGATAAAACTGTAAATATTCTCTTTAGCTTGTGTGTTAAGAGTGATAAGATTTATTGTGCCTCAGCTAAACTACTTGTGATCCATCTTGACTCAAAATTAACGTGGAAGAGTCATACTGATTATATTTGTACTAAGCTAGCACATGTGACATATTTGTCAGGTAAACTAAGGTCATGTGTTAGTGGTAAGTTATTACTCAATGCATACTATGCCTTTTTCCACACCCTTTTAACATATGCCACTTTATTGTGGGGAAACTCAGCCGGAGCAAAACAAGTTTTCATTTGGCAAAAGAAGGCAGTCAGATGCATCCATGGAGTCAGAAATAACGAGTCTTGTAGACCATATTTCAAAAATCTAAAAATACTAACAGTTGCAGCCCTCTTTATACTAAGTTGTCTGATACACACAAAAGAAAACCAACACAGTCACAAACCATGACAATCTATCCATCACCATGACACACGTATAAAACAGAAAATTGACATCCCAGTTGCTAGACTAAAGAAAACTCAAGATAGTTACAGATACATGGGAGTAAAACTATTTAACATGTTGCCAATAGAGGCACATAATGTGTCACTGAATGAGTTTAAAAGTGTCACAAAGAAATGGCTTAGAGAAAAAGCTTTTTATACAATAGAAGAGTTTATAATGTGCACTAAAGATGATCTTAAGTACCAGTACTAAGATAGTTTCACTTAGATTAAACTTATACATGTGAATATAATGCAAATACCTTGTGCAGCATCACGGACAAATTTTTGTATCTTATTAGACAATAATGATCTACAATATATTACACCATTTCTGTTAGTTATGTTTAGTGTATATGTACACAAATGATGACATCAATTGCATTTTTAATGCCTAAAGATGGATAATTAAAAAAAAATGTACTTCTTTATTTGCATTTTGAAGGTATAGATGAGATTGTACACATCCTATTTGACTGAGGGAGCAGTGGGGGTGCATGAATGTGGTAAATAACATGGTGTGCACAAAAATAATGAGAAGTCTCAGAGATGAATTGTGGACCGTTTTCAGTTACCAAAGTGTAGGGACAGTTCTTCAATGGAGAATATCCAAGTGAGAGCCTGCACTGTGACTTCTTCCACGATGGAGTAGCAGTTGACAATGTATGAAAACTGGCAATAAGTGTCAACGGAAACCTACCAGTAAGCATCAAAAAGGGTCCAGCGAAGTCAACACAGACACACTCATATCCCTGTGACAGCTCAAGCAATGGTTGACAACACTGCTAGGGAACAGCCTGATGACTGTACATTTAGAAAAAGCAGTGATTAAATGTTCAGTCTCATGCTCAATTCTGAGCCAGTAGACAAAGTGGTGCAAAACACTGCAATTATCCTGATGCAGAAGGCAAAGAATGGCACACTGGAGAGATGTCTGAACCATCACCCATGGAAGAGTGTTTTCTGTTGACGAGAAAATAACTGTGAATGGGATCTGATGCACAAGCCAAAGGCCACTTGGGCCACCATTGCTGAATATACCATTGCACCTTACAGAGAAGAGGGTTGGCAGCAATGGCTTGAGAAATGTGATAACTGGTGAGAGGAAATCCATCCACTGTCCTCAGAGCTTCCTCATCAACGTAAAACCAAAGTACTTCTTCCCAATTGAAACTGGGATATGGACCCATTGAAAAACATGAAAAGCATCTGCATTTGAATGCTGAGCCATAGGATAGAAATTACTCTCATAATTACATCTACTAAGAAATAGAGCCCACCTCTGAACTCTCTAGGCTGTCTTGTCTGGCAAGTGTGCTGTGCGGCTAAAAGACACATACTAATTGCTTGTGATCAGACACAAAATGGAACTTAATGCCCTAGAGAAATACACGAGACTTCTTGCTAGCATAAATAATAGCGAGAGCTGCCTCCTCTATTTAAGAGCAATTATGCTGTGCATCATTAAACATCTTTGATGCAAAAGCAGTGGACTGTTCCAAATCAACCATATCATTTTGTAACAACATGACCCCCTCACCATACTGTGATACATCTGCTGCAAGCACAAGCGGGAGCCCTCGCTGATATATGGCCAAGCACGAGGCAGAACAACCACCACCCTTCAGCATCTTGAATGTGAGGGTGCAAGCAGGGGTCCACACTCAAATCCTGCATCTTCTTAAGTAGTTGATGTAGAGGATAGGAAACTAAAGCTGTCTGCGGAAGACCTTGGAGTAATATGCAACTTTGCATGAGAATGGCTGGAGCTCCTTCACATTTGTGGGGTGCAAAAGGGCCACAATAGGTGCTGTGTGCCTATCAGTTGGGTGAATCCCCAAATGTCCCAAATATTCTTGGAGGTTGGAAGAAATGTAACTTTTCCAAATTATGCTATTATGCTTGAGACCTACGTCACAAAAGATCTGAAACAAAAGACGAATATTGTGAATGTGGTCCTCAGCAGTGGGACCAATAACAACAATGTTGTCAAGATAGTTGATACAACCAGGAATTTGTTAGGTAAGTTGCTCCAAATAGCATTGAAAAATGGCCAGTGGACTTCAATGCCAAAAATCAATCTGTTGTAACTGTATAGGCCACACTGTGTATCTGACATGATGTTTCATCAGATGGCAGCTGTAAATACGCTACTGACAAATCTAGTTTTGAAAAATATTGTCCACCCAGTAGCTTCATCATAAGTTCATCTGGGCAAGGAATGAGGTATGTGTAGACCACGGACTGTGAACTAACCATCTCCTTAAAGTCACCACAAAGATAAAGTTTGCTCATCAGCTTCTTGTTAATGACTAATGATGTAGCCCATTGACTGGACCAAATGGTTTCATGGTGCCTAAAGCAGTCAGTCTGTGTAATTCTCCGTTCGCGTGAGTGTGAAGAGCAAGCATTACAGGTGTGGCACAGAAAAAATGGCATTGCACTGCAGTTTTGACAGTGATCTTCACCACATATCAGTAGCCCTGCCAAGTCCGAGTGAGAAAAAGGCAGAATATTCTTTGCACAAATCATCCAACGTTTGATAAGGCACAAGAACTGACATGAAATAAATGGAATGAGAGACTGTAAGTCTAAGATTCCAGAAGATGTCCACACCAATTTTCTGTAAATGCACTGTCAAGGTGTATACAACCCAGGAGATCCGGGAAAAACTTGGTAATTTTTTCATCCGGGAGAAAACCAGGAAAAACCCAGGAACTTTTTCGAATTCTGTGAATTTTTCATTGTTTTAGTTTTCAGTTAGATTTTTGTAATTTTTACTGGTAAGAACCAACACACTAACAAAGGATATTAATGTATACCACTACTGCAGAATAATACTGCAGCAATAAAACATGAATGAGGGGAAAAAACAAAAATAAAACTTAAGTTGCAAAGGAAATGCACCATATGCAATAACAAAACATTGGGCTCATACAAGCATCTGCCCATCAAAATATCTCAAAAGCCTTAGGAAGGCTAGGCAATGCTTCATAACAACAAATTGCCTCCGATGAGCGTGCCGTCACAACTGTTTACATTAGATTCGTTTGAGCAGTTGCGAGCGGGTTCGTGCGCATGCACAGTTGAGTCGCCTCTGGCTACAGAAGCATGGCTGTTAGCTGTATAAGCAGTAGCAGCAAGCAGCCAGATGCTGCCTAGAAAAATTTTATCTAGCGCTCAAGTTGCTAGATTCACGCAGGCAAAACAGGCCCGGAATTAGGGGGTTGGGGAAAACATGGGTGTCTGCCCCTGGCAGGAATTTCAGGGGAAGCACAAATTCATATTCTTGAGGAGAAAAAGCCTTGTTTCAGAAAGCGCCTAGCATCCAGCGCACATTGGTCTATCGATTATTCATATGATTTTGAAACACATCCCTGTTGGTTTTTGATCATTTTTAACACATTCTAAGTTGATTTCTGAATGAATCATAAGTTGATTTTTGAATACGTGCATAGTGTATGTGATGTCTCTGCCAGGGGAATCCCTGGTAAGTCTAGAAATAAACTTTCCTACAGACAAAAGGGGACGGGGCTACACGATCTGAGCCGAATAAAGCCGAACGGGTGAATGCCAATCACTGTTTGTTTATGTGGTTGACTGGGGTTGGGAATGAACAGTGTTGTTATAATTGCTAGTGAAATCTATAGATTCAGACTACTAGAGTGGAAGTAAATGACTAACAGGAATAACAGGTGAGAGATTTTATGTGTTATCTTCTCGGTGTACCCAAGAAAATGAAATTTTGACTGAATTTTTAGCCAGACCGCTACACTAGTAAAGGTCAGTAGTGCAATCCCTGGCAAGCAGCCACTTAAGTTCTATTCTGGGAGTAGCGTGGAAAATGCGTTGTACAAACATGTAGTAATGCCTAACCAGAGAATAGGAGAATAAACACGGAATAACTAAATTGGTGATTGTGGCAGGGTTAGTAAAGTTAACTAGAGAATAAGTTTTGACACTGGAAGGAATAGTTACAGAATTAGTGATGAGAAGATTGTTAGTATGAGGAAGGAGAAGAAACGGGGGACATCAGACAAATTATGGAAGCATATAACGATTCCAAATTTATATAAAAATTTCATACTAGTATTTTTCTATATCGTGCTTGTGAAGCTGGAGCGTATGAATGAAATGTCAAACTATTTCCTAACATAAAGTTTTTGCTTGTAGTAGACCACTATCTGGTATTGCCCTGGTTCGGAAATATTGTAGATACAGGACTGATACATACAGCAGACTGAGTTGTAATGTGGAGGTGGGTAGTCTCCACGCGACCCGTGTTTACGTGTAGTGATTTTGCTGCTTCCTCTTCGTTTATTTCTCTGATGTCAAATAAAAACAAAATGGATTTCCTTGGTGGGGAGCTATCAAGTGAATTAAAATACATTCACATAATTATGGAAGGCTAAAATATGTTATTAGTTTCAGATTTTATTTTATTTCCACCTTTCTGACAGTCAAGCATTAACCATCTTGCAGAACAATGAAGTTATTTCTGTCGGTTTGCTAAAGAAATTTGGCTTTTATTAATCTTTTCTGCTTAGGCAGTCAATTTATTTGAAACGAAGTGTTTAATTCTGCACTATTCGATAGTTTCAACTGTTCGCTGCATTTGAAGTGCACATTAACATCTTCTAGCACGTATGGCATTATGCCATAATAAAAAACCAAACATGATATATTACAGTACTGGTACTCCAAGAAAGTTTACATCTGAATCTGGACATATGAATGTGCACTTTAAGCCAAATTATGGATTTTGGTGTGGTTCATGAAATCCTGATGCTCTTGAAGTATCCTCTGATATCTTGTTTCTTTTATGACATAATGTAAGATATTTTAATGTTTTACATGTATGAACATATGGGCTTCATGCATCATCATAGCTGCGCAGGCGCCATGACGCCTGTTATCTGGCCCCCTCTGGCAACTGCTGAAAAGAACCTATTTCCACAGTTCACAGGAAAATATTGCGAATGGTGGTTTGAAGAGCATTACTTTCGAAGCAAATTTCCTTTTGCACAGGGTGAACTATGTGCGAGAATGTATGATGAATTTCTTTAAACACAGAGTGTTTGACTTTCATTTAAAAACTGACCCTTTGAGGATGACCGTTTAGAGGAATTTTGAGCCCAGATGATAAGACATTTATGTCAGTATTAAAAATTTTACGGGCACATTTGTGTGATGTATCTTAAAGTGTAACATTGTAATCTCCCCACGGAAAGTTACCCTCTACCACGCAATAATTAATAATGGTCAATCAAATCATCCACATTTATTCACTTTTGAAAAGTATCTGATCGGATTTTCTAGTAATATATGCGCCGACGGCTCGTCGACGCCAAGGTATTTTTCTAGTACGTTTATTCTATGGAAGAACAGAGATACATATATGTATTCTCCATGGTTGTTAGGGACGGATAACGAGGACAGCTTCAGAAGTATCTGTTGGAAGATTGTCGGGTTGCTAAAAGAGACATATTTGCTCTTCTTCGCGCTAAAGTGAGCTATTAACGTTTGTGCCACTAGCGGGTTATTTGAAGAGAGAGAAAAACTGTAAATGCAAATTAAGTAAGACTTGGAATCAACTGAAAATGGAACATGTAATGGAGATGGATTGAATATACAATTTTCCTCAGAAATAAGGTTTGTGACCCTTTTATTCTAGAGTGAATGACGAATGAGTTCTCTGTCTGAATCATTGATGATTGTCTTGGCCCTGTAATTTGTTGTTGTGATGAAGAGAGCCTGCAATCACCGAGATTTTTATAAAATCGTCCAAAAAGGCTTCGGACACATCTGAAATTCTAAATCTGTCGTAAAATGAACGAATTGTTCAAACGATCGATTTTCCCAACTGAATGCAGCGCTTAACAATAATAATAGATATAAAGATCTTTTACAGCAAGCCAGCCACTGAATATTAAGACGAAGGGCTCCACCAGAGATTCAATTGGGCTGAGTTCACGTAATGAAATATTATATTTAAAACTGTATATAGATAAAGGACAGAGAGAGAGAGAATGAAATTAGAGAAAATATGCAGAATCCTCCATTAGTATAATTGTTTGCCTGTCTTATCACGGATCAGCCTAAAGATAAAACAGGAGGCCCTTACTTTACTGTACAGGTTTATGTGTGAGAGACATTACACCAAGTTAGCGGCAAGCTGCATTCACATACTTTCATCATTTACAGTATAATCCATTATAATGGCGACCGTGACAGGACACGTTTTTGGACGTTGTTAAAATAATTTTGCTCTCTGTTTCATGTGAACTATGACGAGCCAACTTAACTGACGCTTGGAAAAGAGAAGAAATACTCGCAGTCACATTAAGTGGATCTACAAATAAGAACATAAAACAACACGCTGGGCGCAGAGAAAAGGCCAGATCTATAATTTTATTATTAAAGCTTGCTAGTATAGATGAAGTATACGCTTTTCTATTTAGTATTATTGGATATTTGAACATTGATTAATTGTGTTCATGCTAGATGTAGTTTGATTGACCTGCCCCAGTTGCATTTATTTGTGTAAGTACAGTAAGAAACTAGCCACAGAAGTACTCTTGTGTGAACGGAGTTACCTATAGTGACAGTAGAAGGGAGAGATATATATATATATTGACGGTAGAACATTTATATGGTTTTAACTAGGGCAATGATGTTTAAGATGAGTCAAGCAGAGCAGAGCAGCACGCAACAGCCTTCAGCTGTTAGCACTGATAATAATGATGTAGTAAGAAGTGTTGTAGAACCAATCGCTACAGATAGCGCAAGAGAACGCCCTGTAGACACGGCTGGAGATGAAACGGCAAGTACGCAACATGGGTTAGATCCATTGGTCATTATCATGAGACAGATGCAGATGATAACCGAGAACATGAATAATATGAATACAAAATTAGCCTCAGTCACTGAAGGGCAAAATGATTTGAACGCGAAATTAGCCTCAGTTACTGAAGGGCAGGAAAATCTGAAAAACGGCATTAACGCGAAATTAGCATCAGTTACTGAAGGGCAAAATGATTTGAACGCGAAATTAGCCTCAGTTACGGAAGGGCAGGAAAATTTGAAAACTGAGATTAAGCAGCAGTTACAAGACAGTTTTTCCGAATTAGAGCAGCGGATAGAGGCGAAGACAAAGGAACTTAAAGATCAGGCCGAAGAGACGGAACGAAAATTAACTGCACAAATAGAATTGGTGAAAGCTCAATGTGAGGAATCTACTCACCGCGTACGTGTAGAAATGAAGGAGTATGTGGCTATTAAGATAGACACCGTACGGGAACAGGTGGAAATGGTTCCGCAATTAGTACAAAAGCAAGATGCCATGTCATGTGCAATTGCGCAACTTCCTGAATTGGCACGTACGCAGACTAACCTAAAGGAAAGTGTTGAACATCTGACAGAGCGTCAAGATGTTATAGACCACCAAATTAATGTATTAATGGGTAAATTATCCGAAATCACATTAGAAAACAAAAGGCTAATGTGTGAAAACATTGAGCAAAATGTTAAGGCAGCATTCCAGTGTCTATCTGGCAAACAGGAAGAGAATTTGTTTGCAAAAGGACTTGAGGAAGTGCGACAGCAGTTAGGTGCTGATTTCGAGCATTGGAAACAAACAATAGAAGAGTCGATACGCGTTTCACAACAAGGCTCAGAACAAATGAATACAGGCCAGCAGCAGAAGTTGGCAGCGACTATAGAGCCAGTTACTGTACATTCGCACACGATACCGACTTGTGTAAGTAACTCAAACATTAAATTGCCACGAGCTAGTTGTTCGCATGAATTTTTATCTAACGGAGATTACGAAAGCCTTTGCCATGCCGAAGAAAAAATGATAAAGCATTGGCAATTCCAGATTTTTAACACTGACAAAAGGGGGGTCCATCCAATTGTTTTTATTCGAAGTTTCAGAGGAGTGCTACCCAGAAATTGGTCGGAGTGGCAGAAGATCAGTTTCGTTACAGGATATATACAAGGTTCGGGGGCGATTTGGGCCTCGGACATGACTTCTGTTTGCTCGACATATGACGATTTTGAGAAGGCGTTTTTAGCAAAGTTCTGGTCAGAAGGGGTACAGGAACGCCTAAGGAAGGAGGTGCTCTGCCCAGAGCCTTTCTCCTTTTCAAAAGGAAGCCTTAGGAAGTATTTTGAAAAATATATAAATAAAACTAGATACTGGGACAGACCTATGCCCTTGCCAGACATAATAAACATACTTAAGGCAAGACTACCAACTAGCGTCCGGAATCAATTAATTTACGGCAATGATAAAGACTTGGAGTCGTTCCTCACGATGTTAGACCATATAGATATTATCGAAGAGAACAACCAGAAAGCCCGTAATAACAGATTCCAATATAGGGAGATAGAACCTCCGCCCAACGGTAGGCAAGGGAATGGACAGAGATCGTTAAATAGTAATACCGGCAATAGTCTTGCGAGGGGCTATCCAAGGAACAATAAGAATGGGAAAAGATACAATCCCGTGTGGGGGAACGAAAGGAATTTCAGACCTCAAGCCTGGAATAATAACAGTAATAGAAAGTGGAATCAACCGGGGGGAATGAACTCAAATAGCCAACATCAGTGGGGACGGACATCTACGAATCAACCGGTAATTACCGAAGTGACGGATGATGTCAACCAGCAGGCAAATCAAAATCCAACAAACTTGTAAGGACCCACTCGTGCCCCGGAGGAGCGGTCAACAATTGGTTGAGGGGCAACAGGATATGTGTACCCATGCTAACGTATAATGATGGACGATTACTGGCAGATGAACTGACCGAGGACTTAGAACCACAGGATGAGGATAAGGAACAGGTGGCAGTAGCCGAAGTGCAAGTCATTTTGGAGACTGTACCTATAGTGGCGGTTTTAGACACAGCTGCAACCACAAATGTTATTTCGGAGGCACTATTCAACAAGATCAGAAATATAAGACGAGTACCAATTTTTCCAGTTCAAAATTGCAGAATAATAGGCGCCGTTGGGGCTAGATCGGCTAATGTAAAAGTGCAGTCACTACTTAGTGTAGAAGTCGGAAATGTAGCAATATTAAGCACATTCCTTGTTGTGAAAAATTTGGTGGTAGATTGCATTATCGGAGTCGACAGCCTACGTCAATACGGATGCAGAATAGATTTTAAAACAGGAAAAATTTGGTTAAATGTAAATAAACAAGAAATTGAGTTGGACTTGTTGAAAAAAGAAAGCCTCACGAGAAAATATAATTGTGGGATCAGTGTGCAAGTAATCAGGACGGCACAAAATTCGAAACGGCATGTAATTAATGAGTTCCAAGACAAAGAAGATTTCGGTCAATTAGTGTATGAGAAGTTAAATGAATCCGACTGCATTATTGAAGATCAGAAGAAGCAGCTCAAAGAATTATTATTAGCGTATGAAAACGTGTTTGATGAAAGGCCAGGAGTTATTAAGGGATACATATGCCATCTCTACGTTAAGCCACACGAAACGTATTGTAGAACTTTCTATCCTGTTCCCTGGAGGTTAAAGGCTCAAGTTCAGAAAGAAATAGATCGCATGTTGAAATGGGGTTTGATCGAACCCTCTACAAGCCCATACTGCTCCCCATTGTTGGTCGTGCCAAAAGCAAATGAGACTGTGTGTGTAGTGTTAGAAAACTTTAAATTGAAATAATTAATCAGTGACATAGACTATAGAAATAGTGACTAACTATTACTATCGAGTGTTGCAAAGAAGATAGTGGAGATAGGCTTCACCTGTGTTTGGGTGAACATGGAACTTTAGCATTGCTAATGTCATCAAGATTTATAAAGGATCTAACTGACCTTTAAGAAGAATGAAATGTTTCCCGCAAATGACGCTGAATAATCAAAAGAGGTTCCGAGTGAATGTTCATATATAATCTCAAGTGCACGCTTAGATGTGTAAACGTGTGAAGGGATGTGTTGAGGCAGTGAATCATGAGTGACGGTTAACGCCGCAAAGATAATTTCCCGCGCAAAACAGTTGACGTCGGCGCGAGAGTTAGAATCGATATAGACGACACAGATATGCTTTGTAAGAGACTCGCATCAAACGCGAGGGTAAACTGATTCATGTTGAACTTTAAAAGGAAAAGGTGTTATAATTAGAAGTTAAGAGCTTTTAATTTATTAATGAATGTTTAAAGAAAGTAATATTCATAAATTAGTAGTTATTTAATGGTTAGTGTTCGTTTGGGAATTTTGTTTGAAAAATCCATTTCCATATATGTGCATGTATGAACGCCGTATGAATCAGAAAATAAATGAAAGAAGTGAATCCACATTCCTCAATGCTAATAACTTTTACATTACAGCAATCAATTGGAGAAATATATGTATTTAGAATAAAAAGTTTTTGAGTATAGATAAATTATATGACTTTTCAAGGAAATGATGGATTATGTCTTTGTATAAAATGAACTACACTTTCCATTATTCAATTATTTGAATCCAAAATCTATTGTAAGTTGCATGAATCCTTTAAATTACGAAGAACAAATCAGTGATAGAAAATGTGTCAGAACTTTTGGACTTATAAGCACAAATGGGGATGCAAAGTCAAAAAGAGTATTCAAACGAGAGTAAATATGATGATGCTTTTGGCAAAATCATTAGTTAATGGCTAAATTCCTTGAAGTACATCGTAACAAAAAGGATGCATGAAGCCATAAGGATTTTGCTTTCAAAAAGGAGAATCTTGGACGGTGGAACCTAACCAGTTCTCTTACAGGAAGAGTTTCCCTTTTGGTCATTGCTAATTCTTTTGGAATGAATGTTGCATGTGAATTCGAGTATCCCTGTCCCTTCTACTCTTCCCATTGTGGGCCGCGTAGAAGACCGACTACAAATGTGGACGTCGGGGACATGCAAGACCCGGGGGAGTTTTAGCACCGCAAGATATTGTACTAGGAACAAGATTGTAAAACGAAAACTTACATTATTTATTGTAAAATGTTATTTTTTGCTAGAGGCACAAATCACTCTTCTCCAAATCGTGATATAAATTGATCCCTGTCTTTCCTTTAGAGATCTATTTCAAAATTATTTTTTTTTCTTCTATAGGCTTTCCTATCTTCTATGTACCGTAGGCTGGGGGTCTAGGCTTAAGAGGTTTTCCAAGGTTTCCCTGCTTAAGAAAGTTCCCGAATGGGTAGACCCTGATAACAGTTTCATGAAAGATCATCTTCCTTGGTTGTGCACAGCAAACATAACACCTAGATGCACGTAAAAGCAATACAGCAGCGGTACCTGTCTCTTCATTTCTTCTGTTTTCAACATTTCTTTTCTTCGTCTGTCTTAAACATAATATTCTTTTCCAGTCGGAGGACTGACAATTATCACTTCCGGGTTATCCACACTAATAGATAGCTCGCGAAGTGTGTTCGGTAAATCAAAATTGAGCTCACAAACTTCACTCGCTGCGAGGGGCATTGTAATCTCCCCACGGAAAATTACCCTCTACCACGCAATAATTAATAATGGTCAATCAAATCATCCACATTTATTCACTTTTGAAAAGTATCTGATCGGATTTTCTAGTAATATATGCGCCGACGGCTCGTCGACGCCAAGGTATTTTTCTAGTACGTTTATTCTATGGAAGAACAGAGATACATATATGTATTCTCCATGGTTGTTAGGGACGGATAACGAGGACAGCTTCAGAAGTATCTGTTGGAAGATTGTCGGGTTGCTAAAAGAGACATATTTGCTCTTCTTCGCGCTAAAGTGAGCTATTAACGTTTGTGCCACTAGCGGGTTATTTGAAGAGAGAGAAAAACTGTAAATGCAAATTAAGTAAGACTTGGAATCAACTGAAAATGGAACATGTAATGGAGATGGATTGAATATACAATTTTCCTCAGAAATAAGGTTTGTGACCCTTTTATTCTAGAGTGAATGACGAATGAGTTCTCTGTCTGAATCATTGATGATTGTCTTGGCCCTGTAATTTGTTGTTGTGATGAAGAGAGCCTGCAATCACCGAGATTTTTATAAAATCGTCCAAAAAGGCTTCGGACACATCTGAAATTCTAAATCTGTCGTAAAATGAACGAATTGTTCAAACGATCGATTTTCCCAACTGAATGCAGCGCTTAACAATAATAATAGATATAAAGATCTTTTACAGCAAGCCAGCCGCTGAATATTAAGACGAAGGGCTCCACCAGAGATTCTATTGGGTTGAGTTCACCTAATGAAATATTATATTTAAAACTGTATATAGATAAAGGACAGAGAGAGAGAGAGCGAATGAAATTAGAGAAAATACGCAGAATCCTCCTTAGTATAATTGTTTGCCTGTCTTATCACGGATCAGCCTAAAGATAAAACAGGAGGCCCTTACTTTACTGTACAGGTTTATGTGTGAGAGACATTACACCAAGTTAGCGGCAAGCTGCATTCACATACTTTCATCATTTACAGTATAATCCATTATAACATGCGCAAAAAAGATCAACATTATATGTGAAAGCTTAGCTTCTCTTGCAGCTTATTGATCTTAGAGACCAATATTATATGTGAAAGCTTTGCTTTTCTTGTATCAACACTGTGTGTATTAATTTAAACCATTAACTTTTCCTATTTGTGTGTTCGCACTTCTCAACAATGATGCTGCTGCTATTGGCTGATTATGTAACGTGTCCTATGCTATGAATATCTGCTGTCATCTGCTGGCGAGATCACGTGACTTGAGCTATGTCTGGCTTACAGAAGTGCATTGCAGTCTCGATTCAATGCTTCGGGAAGTAATATGTGGTGTTTGGTGGAATTCGAATTTATACTTTTGCAATACGAAAATATGCAGCGTACATGTTGCTGCACATCACAGATCTAACCCCCCCACCCGGGTCTTGTTTCCAAATGTGCCAGGAAATTCTACACCGGTATATAAAACCATAACAATTCAAAGTATTGATAAGTTTTACAGTTCTGAGGAAAAGTATACTGTCCCTTAATACAGGAAAAGTGTATTTTCACCCAGGAGAAAGTGTATTTTTTAATGGGGAGATCCTGGAAAAATCCGGGAATTTTTTTTCCTTGTCTTTGTATACACACTGACTGTGCACTGCCAGTAATGTCACTAGCTGAGGCACCACCTCATGCTTTTTTTCTGTGGCAAACTGCCCAAGCATAGCAATATGCTGTCTATTGTAACTGGCCGGATGGTGAAATAACTGACAGCGGAGGAGAAGCAGTATGGGGATAGGTATTAGAACACAATACCAAGGCCACTGCACCCATATCCACTTGGAGGCATAAGGGGATCTTGTCAGTATGCAAGTTGGTGAGCAGCTGTTAGAAACAGTTTCAGTATCTTCACATGCATGACAAATTAACATTAATGTTGGTACGTTGAGTTGTAAGGGGCACAGTGCAAGCTGACCAAATGTTGCTCATTGATGAAATGTGACCTTTTGTATGACACCAATAGCACAATGCCCAATATTGCAGACAAGCCGGTCAGTTGTGTTGGACAGAACAAGCAGGGAAAGAGGGCAGGAGCTTATCGAAATTTGTCTGCTGTGGCCATGTTTGTGTGGAGTGTTGCAGCTGGGCATGCTGAACTGCCATGACCTCTGCTTCTGAATGCATAGGAGAATGTTTATGCCTGTTGCTGTCCAGTGGCTATGTCAGCCCAAGAATGTAATTGATGGCCAGCAGTGTGTGAAATGCTTGCACTATCTTGAGTACTTCTTTTAAAGAGGGATCTTCAAACTGAAGTGCCCTCCAGTGAACTTCCTTATTATAGCATTTCTGACCATAGTATTGGCATGTGTGTCCTGAGATTTAGCAGTAATGAAACAACACTTGTAACTTAACCCATGCAGTTCTGCAGTCAATGTGTGATAGGACTGATGGGGTTGCTTTCTGCACTGAAGGAACCCACTCATGAGTGTGCTTGCAGTAGTAGGAATTCGGCAAACAACACATTTCTTCAAATAACAGACACACAGGATCCTGAAGGGGGGATATCTTTTCTAATAGCTGATATATTTGTGGGGAGATCCATGACAGAAAAAGAGCTTTAATGGAGTGGGCATCTGTTGCCCTGAAGGCTGCAAAGCTTTGCTGTAGGCATTTTTCAAATGATTCCCAGTCTTCAGTGGCATCATCATGGGTGGGAGAGGAGGTGGATGAGCTGACAATGTTTGAGACCTTGTTGAACAAACTCATCAGCACACTGTCCAGCATGGCCATGTGTTCCTGTTGCTGAATTTCTGAGCATCATTGGTTTTCCATTTGCTGCTGTACAAATTCGGCAAAATAACCTCCAAGGATGCACCAGTCAATAAGCAATCTTTTTGCACCAAACAATTGTATAATGAATGTTACTCATTGCCATTTGTGTAGTAAAACACACAGTTGAAAATCCCAATAAAAATGCAATCACTTTAATGTCAAAACTGTAAACACATTGTAAATAGCCAGGTCGGTACCAGTTTGACATACAATGATCTACATGTGGAGTGAAATTAATGAGAGCATAAACCATTACAGAAAGTGACAGAAACCACACCAGTCTGGGGTTAAATAGAATGATATGTGACTTTAACTCCTGGCAGCTGAGTTTAGCTGCTGTGCAGTATCACGGGTTGACTGAATACCATGTGAAGAGCTGGTGCCTTGCGTCCATCTGAACTTTGATGGATGGCAAGGTGCTGGTATGATTGAGGTGGTAACTGCAGATTATCACTAAAAGGTGTTACTGCAACTTCCATTTCTCCTAGGAAGTTACCATAAATATTGGTTTGAAACACTAGCCCCAAATACAATGTCAGTATAGAATATTCATGAGATTGTCTAAGTCTATGGGACACATAATTTTATAAAAACTCATCTCCCAGTATCATATCTCCCACCTCATCTTCATCTGTGTCCTCTTCCATCTCTATAATATTGCCTTCAAGTTCATCTACTTTGTACACACCCTCTATATACTCATTCAACCTTTCACCTTTCCCTTCTTTGCTTAGGACTGGTTTTCCATCTGAGCTCTAGGTGTTCATACATCTGCTTCTCTTTTCTACAAATGCCTATTTAATTTTCCTGTAGGTGGTACCTATCTTCCTCCTAGTGAAAGATGTTTCTAAATCCTTGCATTTGTCCTCTAACCATTCCTGGTTAGCTACTTTACACTTCCTGTCAATCTCATTTTTTAAACGTTTGTATTTCCTGTCACCTGTTTCATTTGCTGCATTTTTAAATTTTCTCCTATCATCGACTGAATTCAATATCTCCTGTGTAATCCAAGGATTTCTATTAGGCCTTGTATTTTTACCTATTTGATCCTATGCTGCCTTCATTATTTCATCTCTCAAAGCTACCCATTCATCTTCTACTGTATTTCTTTCTTCTGCTCCAGTCAATCATTGCCTAATGCTCACTCTGAAACTCTCAACAATCTCTGTTTCTTTCAACCTATCCATGTCCCAGCTCCTTAATTCCCTACCTTTTTGCAATTTCTTTTGTTTTAATCTAGATTTCATAACCAATAAATTGTGGTCAGAGTCCACATTTGCCCTTTGTAAAAATGTTTTACAATTTAAAACCTGATTCTGAAATCTCTGTCTCATCATTATATAAGCAGTCTGAAACCTGCTGGTATCTCCAGGTCTCTTCCACATACACAACCTCCTTCCATGATACTAAAACCAAGTGTTAGGTATGACGAAAATTCTACCAGGTGGCTTCCTCTTTCATTCCTTTCCCACATTCCATATTTAACTATAATTTTTCATTCACCTCCTTTTCCTGCTTTCAAATTTCAGTCCTCCATTGCAATTAAATTTTTATCTCCCTTGACTGTCTGAATAATGTCTATTAACTCATATATTTCATCAATCTCTTCATTGTCTGTGGAGATAGTTCACATATAAACTTATACTACTTTGATGGGTATTGGCTTTGTGTCTGTCTTGGCTACAATACTGCATTCACTATTCTGTTCATAGTAGTTTACCTGCATTCTTTTTTTCTCATTCATTATTAAACCTATTCCTGCATTACCCCTATTATATTTTGTATTTATGAACCGGAATTCAGCCAACCAGAAGTCTTGCTCCTCCTCTCTCAATCTCAGAACTTCACTAATTCCTGTTACATCTAACTTCAGCCTACCCATTTCCCTTTTTAAATTTTCTAACTGCCTGCATGATTAAGTGATCTAACATTCCGTGTTCTGATCCATAGAACACCAGTTTTGTTTCTCCTGATGACAACATTCTCCTGAGTAGTCCTCACCCAAGGATCTGTATGGAGGACTATTTTACTTCCAGAATATTTTACCCAAGAGAAAGCCATCATCATTAACCATAGAGTAAAGATGTATGCCCTTGGGAAAAATTATGGCTGTAGTTCCCCCTTGCTTTCAGCTACTCACAGTTCCAGCATAGCAGGGCTGCTGTGGTCAATGTTACAAGGCCAGATCAGTCAGTCATCCAGACTATTGTCCCTGCAACTACTGAAAAGGTTGCTGCCTCTCCTCATGAGCCACATATTTTTCTGGCCTCTCAACAGTTACCCCTCTGTTGAGGTCCCACCTGTGCTATCGCTGTATCACTGAGACATGCAAGCCACCCTGCCAATAAGGTCCATGGTTCATGAAGGGTGGTGTGATCAGATATCAGTAATTGTACTTGGGTATCATGAAAAGTGACCTGCCTGTGTTTTGTATGCAGAATATTTACATACTTTGATGAATAATTTTATTTTGGTGCAAAGATCATATTGTTGAGAGATTAGTGTTTCCTCTCTGTGTGGAACCTCGTTTCATCATATTGTTTGACCATGCTGTGCTGTGTTTTGCTGCTCCATTATGAAGTTATACTTGTGTATTCCAAAAATATACAGTTAAAGTGATACAAGATATGAAAGATCTCATCAAAATGCACGACTTTTAGTACAATTTGTTGTGATAAACAGTTGGAAAATGTGATGTCAGTGGATAAACATGCTACCACAGAGAGCTCAACAACCAAATGCAATAAAAAAGCTCTGTTAGTCAATCAATAGTGTCAGTTATATTTTTATAGTGTGGAATAAGATGCATTATCTTCTTCCACACTAAAATGACACTTGATGAGATTGAACATTACTGAAAAGCTTCTACAAAATTGAGGTATTGGAAGTTTGATCGTTGTGCCACCAGTACCATATCTTCAAGTAGGCCTGTAATCGAAAGGCCAATATCTTAACATGTTTTGATAAGTAACACAGATATAGAAATAACATTGTGGCATTTAATTTGAATGTTCACAATCATGTTTAGGTGTCAGGTGTATCTTTCCGTTAATTGCACAATAACTTTATTTGTCCAGTAGCTAACACATTATTTTAGCTAAAGTGTTTTATGGAACATTAATAAGAGACATTTTTAACATGGTAATACTGTACGTTACACCAGTATGGTCAATACTTTACATATGTATATGTAATCTTTATCTGTTTGAGTCTCACTAACCTTTTATGTGCTTAAATCTTTTGGTATTATGTTCCCCATATGACTCCTTCATACAGATTATTGCCTGCAGACTTTTAAGTGTAGTAATTTCCTTTATTACTTCTTTATGCAAATTGACAAATTCTGGACCATTTAATGAGTGACACAGATATTAAACAGACACAGAATTATTTGAAATTATAATTATCCTTCAGATCCATTGACTATGGTGATGAACAGACATGAGCTGGTGCATGACTGTACAAGGCAACAAATGAATCACAGTTGTTGGATGAATCTGAGTGCCATGACATGAAATACAGATTAAAAGAAAGGTCAGATGAATCTTTTTACAACAAGAAGGTTTCTGGCATTCAGATAAGAATTTATTTTAATACTCCATACCAACTGCCAAGTCACAATAAACAATTATTTTCCACAAAAATATGTACACAAAGAGATGGGTACAAACATTTCAACTAGTTATTTGAATACAGAATTTAAATTATCCTACACCAAAATATTGCTGCATAATAACAATATTACAAAAAAAGATAGTTGCTACTCACCATATAGCAGAGATGCTGAGTTGCAGATGTTGTTGCTGTTGTGGTCTTCAGTCCAGAGACTGCCTTGATGCAGCTCTCCATGCTACTCTATCCTGTACAAGCTTCTTCGTCCCTGAGTAACTACTGCGACCTACATCCTTCTGAACCTGCTTAGTGTTGCAGATAGGCACAACAAAAAGACTGTCAAGGAAGTAAGCTTTTTACCAAAAAGGCTTTCATCAGAATTAGATGATATACACAAGCATACTCACACAAACGCAACTGACACATGTGACCTCCGTACATGACTGCCAAGGCCAGAGTCTGAACCTGTTAGATAAAGAAACATTCCTACACTGGTGACCCAGCAACAGACTCCGTCAACTTAATTTCCTATTATGGCATGGTGTTGGCTGCCTCATTCCATTAGCACTTGTTTCAACTCTCACGCATGTGTGCACCCCACCAGCAACTTCCATTTTTGTACTACAATCATTTTGCATCATGAACCATTTGTCTTGCATGTTTTGCTATCCTTTGTGCAGCCTAGCAACCATGGCTTCCCCCTCCACCCCAACCGATGCTTCACCACATGTGGCTGCTCCTCCGGTGCCACATGATATCACCACCAAGCTGACTGCATGCCTCGTGGAAATGGAACACAGCAACACTGACCTGCATGCATGACACGCAACCACCGGCGACCCAGACAGCAGACTCCACACTGATGCCTGCACCGGCCCCTGCTTCTGTCACCTCTGCCATCATTCCTCTCTGTTCACACATTGGTGCCTGTTGCCCCAGATTCCTCAGTGGACACCATCTTTGCCAGCTGTGGCATCACCCAGCGTGCCACCAAGTTCACCATGGTGATCAGCTAGCTTGAGCCAACATGTGCGATGGAGATTCGTGATGTCATTTCCTTGGCCCCAGCCACTGAACACTATGAGACATTCTAGCGCTACCTTGTGACATAACTCATGTTTTCCAAAATGCAATGCGTCCGGATCCTCCTTTCCCTCAAACAGTGTGGGTCCAGAAACCCTTGCAATTCCTGTGCCACCTCTGAGGCCTGATAGATCCACAAATGGTCTCCAATGGCCTCCTGTACAACATGACTGGCTCACCTCCCAGCCCCAATACAGACAGCTGTGATGTTGCATGCCAATCTCTCCCTCACCAACACCACCATCCTTGCCAACCAGGTGCATGACATGCAGTTCTCGCTGTCCACAACTGCTGCCACCGCACACCAGCCTCGTCCCTATCCAGTGCACCAGTTGGCTGAGTTCCCCTTGCTGCTCAGTGTGCCACTAATGACATCACTGGCTACTCCTGTCCCCACTGGCCCAACAACACAGCACCCAGCAAGTGGGGCTATAGGACATCCTTGCCCACCTCAGCATCAACACAGCAATGCTGCAAGCAACCATGGCCCACCTTGATTTCGATCACTGCCGTCCACGCAGCTCCAGCCACTGGCACAATCATGGCTATTACCACTGCAGCTCTAGCCAATGCAACACAGCCGGTCTCTGCTGGTACCACAAGCATTTCAGCCCAGATGCTGCGAAATGCAAGGATATTTGCTCTTGCATCCAAACGCCAATGGCTGAGATTAGGCATGCCTGGCTTTTGCTTGTTCTCCCAGCACCTATTTGTCTGTGACACTAGCTCCGTAATGCCTTCCCTGATTGACATCAGCTCTGAGCTGTCTACCTTCCCACAGCAGCTCATACAGTATCCTGGTACCACCTTAGCCATCCTCCTGAGAACAGTGAACAATTCCACCATTACCACCTACAGTGTACATCACTTCGTCCTTGACCTCCACCTGCAATGGGGTATCCCCTGGACCTTCACCATCACTAACCCCATTACTGGAGCAGATTTCATCAGACACTACTGCCTGCTCCAGGACACTGCAATCCAGTGCCTCATTGACAACAACACCAGGAAAACAACAAAGTGCACCATTCATTTCACTGTTCATTTCTACATGAAGCATACAAAAACCAGTTTGTGCCAAAAAGGAACATTACATCATGGAAAAATTATCTACAATAAATTGCCAAGAGAAATTAAAGTAATGACAGATGTAAAAAATTTTAAAGCAGCATTAAAAGAATATCTGTTGACACATTGCTTTTATAGTGTGGAAGAGTTCCTCCAAAATCCTCGAGAGTCTAAGTGATAATTATGCAAATACTGTAACCATTAATATTGGCCTATAAATACATTCAGATGTAATTCTCAAGTTTATAATGGGGTTCAAGTATAAGTTGTGTAGCGACTTGCCCAGTATATGAAGCAAAATTCTGTGAATGTAATTCTCTAGTGTACATGTCAGTTCATAGTGTAGAAGAGTTCCTCAAAAATCCTTAGAGCTTAAGTGAGGATCATGCAAATACTTTAATCGTTAATATTGGCTTATACATGTATTCAGTTGTAAACTTCAAGTTTCTAATGTGGTTTAATTATAACTTACACATTGACTTGCCCAGTATATGAAGTGCTGTAAAATTTTGTGAACATAATTTTCTAGTTTCTAAAGTGTTTTAATTATAAGATATACTTTGACCTGTCCAATATCTGATGTGCTGTACTGTACATGTAAGATTTACTGGACCAATAAATACAATACAATACAATACAAGTACATTCTGGTGCCTGCACTGACCTACTGACACAATTTCCCACTCTCATGCACCCATCCAGCATGCCTTGTGAGGTCTGTCAACTACACTGACACCACTCCCAGCCTACACGTCTTTTGCTGGCCACAGCACTCACCACCACACAAACTCAAAATTGCCTAGGCTGAGTTTTTGATGAGCTGCCGCTACTGGTGTGCTGTATTCTTTGAAGACGCCATGGGCATCTGCTCTTCACCTCCTTGAGATGAAGGGTAGCTCCTGGTGCCCATGCAGTGATTACTGGAAACTAAACATCCATATCATACCTGACCAGTACCTGGTGCCGTTCTTACACAGTTACAACAAAGCACTGTCTGGAACTAAAATTTTCAGCACAACTGACTGCACCAAGACCTTCAGCCTCCATAATGCTGCCCAAACAAGGCAGCGTTTCCTGGATGATGTGTTGCAAGGCTTGCCCTGCTGTTTCGCCTGCTTGGATGACATAATCATGTTTTATGCAATTCCCGAGGAACGCCATGAGCACCTCTGCAGTATTTTCAAATGCCTCCGGGATGCTGACATCATCATCAATGCAACAAAATGCGTTCTTGGTGCCAGTGAGGTAGCAGTCTTTGGCCATGTCATCCCCTCCACCAGCTCACATCCGCTTTTGCCTCACAGCTGTCTTACCAGTTCCTTACATCCCACGCTTGCAACAGCTGTCTACTAAGGCAGGACGTTTCTCCCTTTGCATGTTACTTACATCGTAAGCTACTGATCCTGCCTTGTGACCTTATACCTGCATACTGTGGTCACTGGCTACCAGTAGAGAACAATAACTTGGTGTGTGGCTTCTGCCAATTTAGCCTTGACTGGTCTCCATCCTCTCCTTGTGGTGTCAAATGTTGGATCCAGCTCCACACTGCTACAGACATGCTACATGGCAATGCATACTGTGAAGTTTTAAGAGACTTTTTCACTGTGCTGTCTCTACCCCTGCTACACAGCTGGGCATGTAAATGGTGTTTCATGCCACATCTTCTGTTAAAGACTATTAATTCTGTGCCTCACATCAGAATATTGATGTGCTAATGAAAATCATGGACAAGAATTCCACCTTGCTGAATTAAATCTCACCAGGACACTGCATCAAATAATGAATCAAAAGTTCTTGTTTCTTTTGTTTTGATTTGATGGCAGCCAGTGCTGGACTCCAGGTGGCACTTAATTGAAAACCTGCATCCCTGTCAATAAGATTGTCCACTGTATGGATATGTATGGCCTCTTCTAAAACATGGTTCTAGAAAGATAACACTGAGAATAAAACTACAGTCTTGTTGTAAAACTTGTGACACTCTGTGTTCAGGCAATGTTCTGCTACTGCTGATTTATCAGGTTGGCTCAGGCATGTATGATGATACCGTTCAACACAACATTCTTGCATGGCTTGGCATGTTTGCTCAGTATAAGATTTCTCACATTGGCATGGGATCTTGTACATGCCATGTTTCCTAAGGCCAAGAATATCTTTGACTGAGCACAACAAACTCCTCAATTTTGCTGCTGGCTGAAAAATATACTTGTGAAACAAATACTAACAAAGAGATAGAGGGGCTGGCCAGTACTTACCTCAGCTCAGTACAGCCGATAGATACACATGTATCTATCGGCTGTACTGAGCTGAGGTAAGTACTGGCCAGCCCCTCTATCTCTTTGTTGTATTTGTTTCACATCTTTATGTGAGATTTTCCATTAATCATTTTGAAAAAAATACTTCTGTAAAGAAGACACATCAAGTTGCAGACAAGCACAATTAAAAGACACTTACATAATGCTTTCAGCCACAGCCTTCATCAGTAGAAGAGAGACACACACACACACCATTCACACACACAGGCAAACAAACCTCATGCTCACACAACCGCCAGCTCCAGCATCTTGGGCCAGAATGCAACTATCTCATGGGACGCAAGCAGCACTCTGGTGTGGGAAGGGAAGGGGAAACGACAGTAGTGTATGGGTGGGGAGGGAGGTGAATGCAGTCTGGTGGAGTGTGCTGGGACTAGAATGTCAACAGGCAGAGTGTCAAGAGATTGTGGGGCAGGGGAGGTGGGGGAAAAAGGAGTAAAAAAGGAGAGGAGCAGGGGAAGATGGGCATATGGGTTGACAGAGGGCTTCAAATAAATAGGGTGGGAGGTGAGAATACGGAGGAGATGATAGAACAGAGTGAGTGGAGACTTCAGTGAAGGCTGTGGGGACAATATGCTACCATAGGTTGAGACCAGGATAATTATGAGAGTGGAGAATGTGTTGTAAAGATAACTCCCATCTGCACAGTTCAGAAAATCAGGGGAAGGATGCAGATGGCTCAGGTAGTGAGGTGTTGTTGTTGTGGTGGTCTTCAGTCCTGAGACTGGTTTGATGCAGCTCTCCATGCTACTCTATCATGTGCAAGCTTCTTCATCTCCCAGTACCTACTGCAACCTACATCCTTCTGAATCTGCTTAGTGTATTCATCTCTTGGTCTCCCTCTACGATTTTTACCCTCCACGCTGCCCTCCAATGCTAAATTTGTGATACCTTGATGCCTCAAAACATGTCCTACCAACCGATCCCTTCTTCTAGTCAACTTGTGCCACAAACTTCTCTTCACCCCAATCCTATTCAGTACCTCCTCATTAGTTACGTGATCTACCCACCTTATCTTCAGCATTCTTCTGTAGCACCACATTTTGAAAGCTTCTATTCTCTTCTTGTCCAAACTAGTTATCGTCCATGTTTCACTTCCATACATGGCTACACTCCATACAAATACTTTCAGAAACGACTTCCTGACACTTAAATCTATACTCAATGTTAACAAATTTCTCTTCTTCAGAAACGATTTCCTTGCCATTGCCAGTCTACATTTTATATCCTCTCTACTTTGACCATCATCAGTTATTTTACTCCCTAAATAGCAAAACTCTTTTACTACTTTAAGTATCTCATTTCCTAATCTAATTCCCTCAGCATCACACGATTTAATTTGACTACATTCCATTATCCTTGTTTTGCTTTTGTTGATGTTCATCTTATATCCTCCTTTCAAGACACTGTCCATTCCGTTCAACTGCTCTTCCAAGTCCTTTGCTGTCTCTGATAGAATTACAATGTCATCGGCAAACCTCAAAGTTTTTACTTCTTCTCCATGGATTTTAATACCTACTCCAAATTTTTCTTTTGTTTCCTTTACTGCTTGCTCAATATACTCTTATAACTGCCATCTGGTTTCTGTACAAATTGTAAATAGCCTTCCGCTCCCTGTATTTTACCCCTGCCACCTTCAGAATTTGAAAGAGAGTATTCCAGTTAACATTGTCAAAAGCTTTCTCTAAGTCTACAAATGCTAGAAACGTAGGTTTGCCTTTTCTTAATCTTTCTTCTAAGATAAGTCGTAGGGTCAGTATTGCCTCACGTGTCCCAACATTTCTACGGAATCCAAACTGATCTTCCCCGAGGTCCGCTTCTACCAGTTTTTCCATTCGTCTGTAAAGAATTCGTGTTAGTATTTTGCAACTGTGACTTATTAAACTGGTAGTTTGGTAATTTTCACATCTGTCAACACCTGCTTTCTTTGGGATTGGAATTATTATATTCTTCTTGAAGTCTGAGGGTATTTCGCCTGTCTCATACATCTTGCTCACCAGATAGTAGAGTTTTGTCATGACTGGCTCTCCCAAGGCCATCAGTAGTTCTAATGGAATGTTGTCTACTCCCGGGGCCTTGTTTCGACTCAGGTCTTTCAGTTCTCTGTCAAACTCTTCACGCAGTATCTTATCTCCCATTTCGTCTTCATCTACATCCTCTTCCATTTCCATAATATTGTCCTCAAGTACATCGCCCTTGTATAAACCCTCTATATACTCCTTCCACCTTTCTGCCTTCCCTTCTTTGCTTAGAACTGGGTTGCCATCTGGGCTCTTGATATTCATACAAGTGGTTCTCTTCTCTCCAAAGGTCTCTTTAATTTTCCTGTAGGCAGTATCTATCTTACCCCTAGTGAGACAGGCCTCTACATCCTTACATTTGTCCTCTAGCCATCCCTGCTTAGCCATTTTGCACTTCCTGTCGATCTCATTTTTGAGACGTTTGTATTCTGTTTTGCCTGCTTCATTTACTGCATTTTTATATTTTCTCCTTTCATCAATTAAATTCAATATTTCTTCTGTTACCCAAGGATGTCTATTAGCCCTCGTCTTTTTACCTACTTGATCGTCTGCTGCCTTCACTACTTCATCCCTCAGAGCTACCCATTCTTCTTCTACTGTATTTCTTTCCCCCATTCCTGTCAATTGTTTCCTTATGCTCTCCCTGAAACTCTCTACAACTTCTAGTTCTTTCAGTTTATCCATGTCCCATCTCCTTAAATTCCCACCTTTTTGCAGTTTCTTTAGTTTCAATCTGCAGTTCATAACCAATAGATTGTGGTCAGAATCCACATCTGCCCCTGGAAATGTCTTACAATTTAAAACCTGGTTCCTAAATCTCTCTCTTACCATTATATAATCTATCTGATACCTTTTAGTATCTCCAGGATTCTTCCAGGTTACAACCTTCTTTTATGATTCTTGAACCAAGTGTTAGCTATGATTAAGTTATGCTCTGTGCAAAATTCTACAAGGCGGCTTCCTCTTTCATTTCTTCCCCCCAATCCATATTCACCTACTATGTTTCCTTCTCTCCCTTTTCCTACTGACGAATTCCAGTCACCCATGACTATTAAATTTTCGTTTCCCTTCACTACCTGAATAATTTCTTTTATCTCGTCATACATTTCATCAATTTCTTCATCATCTGCAGAGCTAGTTGGCATAAACTTGTACTACTGTAGTAGGCATGGGCTTTGTGTCTATCTTGGCCACAATAATGCATTCACCATGCTGTTTGTAGTAGCTAACCGCACTCCTATTTTTTTATTCATTATTAAACCAACTCCTGCATTACCCCTATTTGATTTTGTATTTATAACCCTGTAATCACCTGACCAAAAGTCTTGTTCCTTCTGCCACCGAACTTCACTAATTCCCACTATATCTAACTTTAACCTATCCATTTTCCTTTTTAGATTTTCTAATCTACCTGCCCGATTAAGGGATCTGACATTCCACGCTCCGATCCGTAGAACGCCAGTTTTCTTTCTCCTGATAACGACGTCCTCTTGAGTAGTCCCCGCCCGGAGATCCGAATGGGGGACTATTTTACCTCCGGAATATTTTACCCAAGAGGACGCCATCATCATTTAATCATACAGTAAAGCTGTATGTCCTCGGGAGGTTAGGTAGTGAGGTAGCCATTGAAATGAAGTGTGTCGTGTTCAGCTGCATGTTGTGCAAGAGGGTGGTCTACTTTGCTCTTGGCGACAGTTTGGGGGTGGCCTTTCGTCCTGGTAGACAGCTGGTTGGTAGTCATATCCATATGAAAAGCTATGCAGTGATTGTGGCAGAGCTGGTCAATGATATAGCTGCTTTTACAGGTGGCCCGGCCCCTGATGAGGCAGGTGAAACCTATGATAGTACTGGAAGAGGAAGTGCTGGATGGGTGGAATGGACATGTTTGGCACCTGGGTCTTCTACAGAGACATGATCCTTGTACCAAGGGGTTGGGATTGGGAGTGGCATAGGAATGGACTAGGATGTTGTGGTGGTTGTGTGGGTGATGGAACACCAATTTAGGAGGGGTGGGAAGTATCTCAGGTAGAATGTCCCTCATTTCAGGGTATGATGATAATAATAAAAGCCCTGGCGAAGGATGCGGTTCTCTTGTCCCAGTCCAGGATGGTATTGGGTGTTGAAAGGGACACTCCTTTATGGCTGGTTCTAGGGGGAGGTGTGAGGACTGGGGGTATGAGGGGAAATGGCACAAGAGATCTGTTTGCGGACTAGGTCTGGAACACACTGCCTGTCTGTGAAGACCTTGGTGAGACCCTCAGCATACTGAGCAAGGGAGTTTTTGTCACTGCAGATACACTGTTACCAGTTGGCCATGTTGTATGTGAGTGTTTTTTTTGTGATGAAAGGGATAACTGGTGTCAAAATGCAGGTACTGATGGTGGTTGGTGGGTTTAATGTGAACAGAGGTGCAGATGGAGTCATCAGAGAGGAGGAGGTCGATGACTAGGAAGGTGGCACAATTGGTTGAGGAGGACCTTGTAAAGTGAATGGGAGAGGAGGTGTTGAGGTTGTGAAGAAACAAAGGTGGGGTGTCTTGGTCTTGATTGCAGATCATGAAGATATCATCAGTGAACCTGAATTGGACTAGGGGTTTTGTGTTTTGGGAGGCTAGGAAGGACTTCTCTAGATGACCCTTAAAAAGGTTGGAATAGGAGGGTGTCATGCTCATGCCCATGGTCATTCCATGGATTTGTTTAAATACTTACCCTTCAAACAAGGTGTAGCTGTGCATTAGGATAAAGTTAGTAAGGAGTCTGAGGAATGAGGTAGTGGGTTTGGAGTCTCAAAGATGTTGGGAAAGATAGTGTTCAATAGTGGTATTTGCCTGTCTTCCCTTACTCCTCTCCTTTTTTGCTTGTTTCTTCCTCCACCTCCTGATGCTTCACCTGTTGGCATTCTAGTCCCTTCACACTCCACCAAACAGCATTTGTCTCTCTCCCCACCCATACATTACTATGCCTTCTCCTTTCCTGCTCCCTCCAGGTTGATGCTTGCATCGCATGAGATAGTTGCATTCTGGCCCGAGATGCTGGAGTGGTGGTTGTGTGTGCATAAGGCATGCTTGCTTATGTGTGTAAATGTAAATGGTATGTGTGTGTGTGTGTGTGTGTGTGTGTGTGTGTGTGTGTGTGCATGTGTGTGTGTGTGTGTGTGTGTGTCTCTCTCTCTCTCTCTCTCTTTTACTGATGAAGGTTGCGGCCAAAAGCTTTATGTAATTGTCTTTTAATTGTGCCTGTCTGCAATCTGATGTGTCTTCTTTATGGTAACTAGCGTTTGGTCTTTCCCTATATTATTATTATTCCTTCCTGGAGTTTCCATTGTTTGATTTTGCTGAATGACTTTCTTCCATCCTACAACCCTGTGCTGGTGGCCCTCACCAACCTGGTACTGCAAAAGCATTGCTCTTCTCAGTGTCTGTTCTTTCTCTTATTTTTGCCTTTTCTTATTCACTGCGTTCCAAACCGTATCTCACTCTGAGCCACACTGTATTAATGCTCACTCTCACTCTCATACCTCACCGTTGCTTGTCTCCCACATCTCTGTACCTTTTTAATGTATTTGTGAGTATTTTTATGTGATTTCACACAGTTTCACGTATTTTTACATTCCTGTGTGTATTTTTATGCATCTGTATGTCTTTTTGTATATGTGTGCTTGTTTCTGTGTGTCTTTACATATTTTTTCCACATCTTTACATGTCCTTCCGCTTATCCAATTGCCGGCCGAAGTGGCCGCACGGTTCTGGCGCTGCAGTCTGGAACCGCGAGACCGCTACGGTCGCAGGTTCGAATCCTGCCTCGGGCATGGATGTGTGTGATGTCCTTAGGTTAGTTAGGTTTAACTAGTTCTAAGTTCTAGGGGACTAATGACCTCGGCAGTTGAGTCCCATAGTGCTCAGAGCCAGCTTATCCAATTCCTCTCACAATCGTCAACATCTGTTTTGCTCATTTCAGCATCATTCACGTGCATGTTACACCATTCCTGCCACAATGTATCCTTGCTCCATCTTTCTGCACCATTTCAGAAAATTAGACCTGAGGTGTCAGAACAGCATGGAGTTCAACCTTTTACACAATGGCACAAGCTCACCACAATAGGCTGTGGGCTGGTAGGACTGACCCAAGTGACACATCAAGCAGTCACCATCAACACAGTGCACTGAACATTTATTTGGCACATTTAAACAAGACAAATAACAAATAAAACCATCAACATATTTTTTAAAATTACCACACATCTTTAAAATTACCATTTAGATGAGAGCAAATTACTTAAGAATTTAAACATTCATAAACCACGGCATTTATGGCCTATTACACATTTAGTGAAATATTTACTCAAAAACTATGATCAACCTGAAGAATAAGTTACTAAAATTTAATGAGAAAATGTAGTCTTTCATTACTGCAGTGATTGGTATTACCAAAGTAGTTCAAAGTACAGGCAACAACAAATCAGATACTTTGGAACACCACATTACTTAAATGGTAGGCACCCTACAATGTAGGATATAAAATATAAAATTTCATGTGACCAAGCAACCTCGTGGGATTCAACAAACTATGCCCAGAAGTGGATGCCCTCTCACTCAGCTGTTTCCAATACAGGCTCGGCATGAACCCCCAAACGGGAGCAGAAATGGTCACAAATAGGCGCAAAAAATCCCAGAACTAGTGAGTATCTACAACAGACTGACATCTGCCTTGAGTAACTAGAAACACAAGAATTCATTACAGCACATCATCTGTAGAACTAATCAACCTGTTAATGAACATCAGGTAGGCAATACAAATCTATTACCTTATGTGTGTGAGGCCAATTATACATCAAGCCACGAGCGAACTAGATACATGGCCAGCAAGCATGCACGGGCAAAGGGGGTGGAAAATAAACAACAGCACAAGTAGGACACAACCCAGGACCCTGCACCCGCTACCAAGACAAACAGCAGAAGTCCCGATAAAACAAAATCAAAATGCAAGTAACTATCATGCAGGCTAACATTATATCGAGTTCCCTCTCCTGACGCAAAACACAAAGTGACTTACAGCAAATAGCCACACTTAAGTTTGTGATTAAATCAGAATTAATTGCAATATCCACATACTGTCATTGAAGGAATTCTTGTACCTTCATTAATAGAATCAGTTTCAACACACACAATAACAACTGGCCTCTCAGTAACTCATAAGAATTTATGAAACCACACATTTAGAATTAGACACATGTCTCTCAGACATACTATTACTGCGGATAGAAATGTAACAGTAATGTTATTGCAATTCACAGCAAAATATATCCAGGGAAAGTTTTATCCATGTATATCTATAGCAATTGCCCAGCTTAACTCTGTTGTGTGATATAAATACAATAACCAGGCGGCACTTAGACAAGGACCAGCCAAACTGTTTTCAATGACAGCTAAACACTGACAGTAGAAATCTACAAACAGAATGTATCTGCACTCTAGGAACTAGTAAATGTTACTCATAACATCACATACAGCTCTCACTAGAATATTGCATACTAAGCAAGTTGAAATTAAACACATTTGAGGACAGTCTCAGTAGGAGTAGCAAAGGCCAGCCAAGAAAATGAAGTCAACAACACAGAACGCAGTAGTCAATTCCAGCCCCAATTTACAGCACAAGCAAGGCCCTTACCCTCTTGCTTGTTCGACGAAACCAGCTGCCACAGGTCCTGGTACCAGGAGACATGTAGCAAGGGAAATACACCAACAGCTTCCCAGTAATGTGACTGCTTCCATGCCGGCGATATTTCCTATGGCGCTGTCACCTGGGCAAACAGCCCCTTTTAGATGTGCTCTACTTGCTGCCTCGCATGGCACCTGTACTGTCCACCAGACTTGGCAAACAATGTTACTGCTCAGCACCCCAAAGCAAAATCCTCGCTATTTGCTATAGCTTACCCCTCACTCCCTGATCGGCTCGGTGGGTGGTGCCACTGCACGCTCTGTGCACACCACCAGTAAGATGACCCATACCAGCAGCAGGAATATCGCTGATCGAGCCACATGGCTCAATACCTTTCCCTGGCTAAAACCCAGTCCCATATCCTGTTTCTCAAATGCTGCTTAAACTACTGAATCCCCCAGACAGCCTAACTGTAAGGATTCATTTTTCTGGATCCCACCCCTCCTTTCACACCTTTTCAGATTCCACCAATCCCTGGCTGTCACCAACCTGGTACTGCAAAAACACATCTCCATGGTACAGGCATTCCAGAACCACCTCTACTCCCTTATCAAGATACTACTACTCTGCAATTCCAACTCTATACATCATGTCTCTGAAATTGAACTCTCCAGCACCTGGAGGAGCATTCTAGACACCACCTACTTAAGTTATCCAACCTGCTGACATCCTACTGCCACCTTGGGGCACCACTATCCAACCCCCTATTGTATCCACAGGGATCCTCCTTGTCCACCCCTCATAGGAACGAAACCCTGTTTAGCTGGCGTTTTCAACTTTCCGCATCCCCCAAAACTCACTATCAACTCTCCACCAAATCCATGTGCCAAACCATTCCCATATCACTGTTGTTAACCTATCCACCAAAACCCTAACCACCACAGAAGTTTCAGTCCTATCCAAAGGCCTCACCTATAGCCCTACATCCAAGTTTAACCATGCTAAACATGTCAAAGACCCACTCTCCTTCTCCCAATATGGAAGCATGTCATTGCCACCAATTCCTCCAACCAAAACCACACAAATTCCAACAATGAACCCTCCCTCTTACAGTTCATACCACCATCCAACTGTGATACTCCCCCTCTCCCTCCTACCTAACCACTTGCTGGTCACCTTCAAGGAACTCCTTACCTCCAGCTTAGCCTCACCATCCATCCCCAGGTCCCTTCCTCAGAACACCAATCTTTCAGCAGAAGAAAGAACAATCATACACAACCTCAAAACAAATCCTGATCTAATCATCCTACCTGCAGACAAAAGTTCTACCACTGTTGTTAATAATTGCAGTGACTACCTGGCAGAAGGTGTCTGCCAATTATCTGACTCCTCCATGTATAAGTTCTGCCAGAGTGATCCCATCCCAGAAGTCCAACACAACATCTGATCCCAGTTTAAAGCCTTAGGCCATTTCCAGAGCATCTCCACTGAATCCATTCCTCTCATCATCCCTATGACATCCACATACCCAGTTTCCACATGCTCCCTGGACACCCCATTGTAGCTGGTTATTATGCCCCCACTGAAAGAATTTTGGCCATTATTGACCAACAGTTCTAACCAATCACCCACAACTAGCCTCCCACATCAAGAACACCAAACATTTCCTTCATCGACTCTCCACCACCCAAACTTCTTCTTTTTTTAAAAAAAAAAAAACACACTCACATACAGCCTGGCCAGCCGGTAACAGTGTATCTGCAGTGACAAAAACTTCCTAGCTCGGTATGCTGAGGATCTCATCAAGGCCTTCACAGACAGGCAGTGTATTCCAACCCTAGACTGCAAACAGATATCTTGTGCCATTTCCCCTCACACCCCCAGTCCTCACACCTCCCCCTAGAACCAGCCATAAAGGAGTGTCCCCTTCATCACCCAATACCATCCTGGACTGGGACAAGAGAACCACATCCTTCACCAGGGCTTTTATTATTATCATCATGCCCTGAAATGAGGGACATTCTACCTGAGATACTTCCCACCCCTCCTAAATTGGTGTTCCATCACCCACACAACCACCACAACATCCTAGTCCATTCCTATGCCACTCCCAATCCCAACCCTTTGCTACAAGGACCAGGTGCAAAACATGTCCATTCCACCCATCCAGCACTTCCTCTTCCAGTACTGTCATAGGTTTCACCTGCCTCATCAGGGGCTGGGCCACCTGTAAAAGGAGCTATATTATTGACCAGCTCTGCCACAATCATTGCATAGCTTTTTATATGGATATGACTACCAACCAGCTGTCCACCAGGACGAAAGCCAGCTCCAAACTGTGGCCAAGAGCAAAGTAGACCACCCTTTTGCGCAACATGCAAAAGGGCCATCTGCATCCTTCACTCCACAGCCCACTTTTCTGAACTATGCAGTTGGAAGTTATTCTTACGACACATTCTCCACTCTCATAATTATTCCAGTCTCAACCAGTGGTAAAATACCATCCGCACACCCTCCACCCAACAGTTTCCACTCCCTCTGTCCTATGATCTCCTCCCCATTCTCATCTCCCACCCTGTTTATTAGCAGTCCTGTGCCAACACATCTGCCCATCTTCCTCTGATCCTCTCTCTTTTTTGCTCCTTTTTTTCCCACCTCCCTGCCCCATAATCTCCTGGTGCTGCTCGAGTTGGCATTCTAGTCCCTGTACTCTCCAGCAGACAGCATTTGTCTCTCTCCCCACCCATATACTACTATCCCTTCCCCCTACCTACCCCCTCCAGGTTATTGCTTCCATCCCATGTTATAGCTGAATTCTGGCCCAAGATGCTAGAGTTGGTGGTCATGTGTGCAAGAGGTGTGCTTCCTTGTGTGTGTGAATGTTCTGTTTGTCTCTTCTACTGATGAAGGCTGTGACTGAAAGCTTTATTTAAGTGTCTTTTAATTGGGCTTGTCTGCAACTTGACATGTTTTCTTTACAGTAAGTAGCAATCTGTATTTTCCTACGTTGTTGATATTCCTACCTCGAGTTCCAATTGTTTAATCTGTAATTTATAATGTTAAAAAACCATGCACTTGTAAAAATGTAGGTGGCTAATGAATGATTATTTGCAAAATGCCATAGCTCATTTGAGAGCCTTAATTCTCTTTTTCAAGCAAATATTTTACTTTTTCAGAAAAGTTGTTATGTAACTACTATCTTATTTGTAATGGAAGTTTTCCATCTCCAGAAGATATTTTTGCTATTTTGATCTTTAACTTGTTTCATGACAAGAATTAATGCCATAATTTTGTTGCCTAATTTTTGTGATATAAAAATACCTTTGATTATGAGGATAATGTGTTAGTTCAGAAATTAAGCAAATGAGGAAAATTAATAACCTATGAAAATTACAAGAAGCCTTGTACATTCCTACAGGAGTTCATATGGTATTAACAAACAGTTCATATAGCTTTGTTAATTTTAGAGTTATGTAACATGTAGCTAAACCAGAGTATCACTTGCCTCACTGTAATTTCATCACCAATAATATTGATCTTTTTTCTGTCATAAACTGAAAGCTAATAAGCAATTTCAACAAATATCTATACCAGTACACTTGTCTATAAATAGAGCCACTAAACAATAAAACAACAGTCTATACTTGGTAGTCATTCAGTCACAAACTTTGTCAGCCCATGATTTGGTATTGTTTGCAGTCATCCTATCAACATCTCAGTGTCAAAGTCTACATTTAGTCATCAAAATGAAAATATCTGAGTGACAAAATAAGTCAGTGTAAATATCTTTGTGTACTTCTTTGGGCAGCCCATTTTTAGTTGCTGTCATGGCAACAGCTCCATATTAAATGTGTTATTAAAACTTAAGGAACTCACTTTGTAAACCAAAATAACTGTGATTCGCAGAGACTAAATGTGTATAGAGGCATGGACATGGAATTCACTACAGAATTGGGTACCGAATATTTTGTCGCTGTTGAAGTTTATTAAGTGCAGTTGAAAACCTGTGTTGTGTGAGCTACAAACAAAGTTAATCAAAGAAACTGATCATAAATACTATACATGCAAACAAAGTTGACACTTGACATCATGGCTGCTAGGGTTTATATAAAGGCATTTCCCATTTATGGTTGCTCCCATCAGCCACTGCGAGTGTCAACTTAATTTGCATGTTAGTGTGTGTTTCGAAATTAACAAATGGGAAATATTTCAAGTCTGTTTCAACAATGTTGCATCAGTCATAAAGCTATTAAGATACAAATCCAACCAGTTTCAGAGGAAGAGACTTCAAGATTCCTATCTTATTGAGGAACTGCAGCAGTATAACCAAGTTAGTAAACTGACAGTCTGACAGCATATCTTAATGCCTCACAACAGATGAACTGTACACAAAGCAAATTGCACTAAAATTCATTCCACATATTTTGTATGATTATTAGTGAGGCAGTAGAGTGGTGTTGAACTGCAGACAACAGTTGATAAACATTAGGTGTATGGCTATGGAAGTGAAGCAAACCACTTATATTTATGGTGGAAGATACCATATACCCTGCAGTGAAGTTTTTTTCCCCTTAATTTTGTCTTTTAATGAAACCCTCCAGAAGAAATTTGTTGCATCTGGTCAGAGCATTGTACAGTAACATTTTGAGGAGATAAAAGGAAATATTTATGGTACATACATTCAGAGGTTTAAAGAAACAAAGTCAAATCACTTAATTACGATAACATGTCTGCTCCCACCTTTCTATGTGTGAGATATTTCCTATCAAAGAATCAACAGTAATACTGTCTCCTATTCACTATTCCTATTGACTTTCTTTCTTTTTTTGTGATTTCCATTTTATCTATGAAAGAGAAATTCGGGGGCTGAATTTTACTTCACTGAAGAGATACATACGATATTACACAGTTACTGGAATCCCATTGCACATAAGACAAAGGGTATAACACTATGAATGAACACAGGAATCAGGGTTTAGATTTTATCCAGAAATTCTGAATAGCACTTCATATACTTGTATGACATATGGATGTTTGCAATGTGGTGTATTAATGATGGGTAGACAGCAGCAATTAACTTTGAATTTGGATCAGTACATCCTGAATGGTAGTATCTCAGAAACATATAGTTTCTGCCTGACTCACTGTTCCATCTATGCAGTTGAATGAACTTCTTGGTAAGATATTAAAATCTGTAATTTGTGCTGACAGTGTGGTTATATTAATTAATTGTATGTATTTATATTAATCACATATCAAATAAGTTCCAGTTTTTTTATGTGAGTTCGTGACTGTAGTAACATTTTCAGAAGCATGTATATCATTTTCACAAATCAATTGATTATCACCTATATTTAATAAGCTTTGTGAAAAGTTATCATACTAGGAATTAAGAGTCACTTAAAATTCTTATATCAGTGCACTATTTTTCTCTGTTTAAGCCAGTGTACTGTTCTGAAAAATATATCACAATGTTGCTCATATTATTCAACTGTTTCAGATATGTCATCAAATCTGAAATTGATATAAATGATGTAAACGATATGAATGCTTTCTCCATTTTTTTAATTAATTTAGGAGTAAGTGGTTAACTATCCAAAACATTCACAGATTTTTCTGTAATATATGTGCAGTGTATAAAACTGGCTGTACAGGTATGGAATTAATCAGAAGCTGAAATAAAGCAATCTGAAAGGCATAATCTTGTGACATGTATTACTTTAATCTTTAATATTATATCACAGATAATTACATAAACTAACAAAGAAAGTTCCTTTTACATCATATAAACTTAAACAAAGACACACAATATATATTCATTCCAGTCTATATTTTAGAATTTACTACTTTTGAAAGCACCATCAGCATAATTACATTCTCAGAAAATATACTCTTATGAGACTCCAGAAGAGAAACATTATTTATAGTCACAATTACATACTACTTTTATGCACTTCTCTCTTAAAAGTGGTCAATTTTAGGTATAAATTCAATAGTCTTCTGATTTTATCATTAAAAGGCAATTTACAAGTTCAAAAGTATTTACATAATTTATTTGGCACACATACAGATAATAGTAATAATAATAATAATAATAATAAAACAAATATTTTACAAAAATTGCAGAACAATGACCTGTATGTTCCAAAGTGCGGCACAAGTTTCTGAGCTTCTGACTTATTTTGTTAGGCTATTTTTGTAAATATTTTTTACTTTCTACTACTTCATTTCTGTTTAATTTAATTGTCCAGCTTCAACTCTTTAATAAAGGCTTTTCAAATTACATTTATTTGCTAGTGTAGGTATAGAAGGAAGACATATAGCATCGAGTGTGTGTTGGATAAGGATGGATATGAATTTTTAAACTATTGAGAGTTCCTCTACAGTTATTTTCAGAGAATTAAAAACTTTCCATGAAGTATATACTTGTATGATACACACCTTACATCTCACATGAATGCATGGAAATATAAGGCTATCATCTCTTGGTTCATTGAGAAAAATAAGAAAACTACACAATACTTTCAGACCATAAAACAGACATGTTGTCCCTAATGTTACAGTGCAATAATTAAGTGTACCATAGCAAATGCAGATTGTGTTTTTAGGTGGAAGTACGGGCTAGATCTCTGCTTTTACTGCCAGCACTGTGTCAGCTTTTCTTCGTTTCTGATACCAGAATAGGAATTCACATTTTCCTATCATAAATCTTCATGAAGCATTCCTCTGATACTAGAGAAATACTTTAAATGATGATATTAAGTTTTATTACTGGTCTGGTTGACAACATTTATCTACCATCACAGATTAATTTGGCACAAATTGCACTCGCAAGTGGACAATTTTATAGGTCTACATCAAGCTGTGGATTGTCTTCTACATGGAGAAAATGTGAAAATTACACCTACCAATCACAGTAACATATTTTTTTTTAGTTTTGGGGTGTTAAGAAATATATGAATCCAACGTAAACATTTTATTGTTTGTGGGCAAAAAGAAATTGTCCTTTGATTTGACACATTGTAATTATTTTGAAATGGAGTTCCCATTAGCAAAGTTCTTATAGTGCCTCATATCTCATTTTTACTCCCATAAAACTACAAGAAGTTTTAAGTTGGTTCAGCATAATCACTGAGGGAGTAATAGCAACACTGTCAGAAATCATGTTTTTTAAGACACCATGAGTATTTGTATCATTCACTGCACTTTAAGAGATCTCAGTTCATCTTGGAGAAGACCAGCCACAGCTGACTGGAAACCAGCATTGTAGTCCAGAGTCACTTCAGTGTAAACATATTCTTCACGCTTGTCCTCAAAGAAGTCATTCTCATCAGGGCCACTGACAAGTGCGCCATACAACACTTGCGGGTTGGGCTCTTTGCTTCGAAAGGCTTCCCAGTCACAAGGTGCAGGTAAGTCTGGACATGAGCTGTGAACAACAGAAATAGAATAGTCTTTCTAGACAGCAATTTTCATTTTTCTCTGGATTCTACCATGTCATTTGAAATAATTAAGTACAACTTGTGCAGAACTTATAAATTTGTTGAACATGAAACATGTTGCATCTGAAAAGCTAATTGATGATTCATCAGTGGCAGAGCACCATTGATATCATCTGCATTAATTATTATGTGACTTGTCTTATTTAATGCTACATATTAACTTCCAACATGTAACAAAGCCATTCACAATTGCAGAATTTTCTTAGCTTAAGGAAAACATAAGAAACATTTACCTTTAATTATAATGCGTACAATAATTGTCATGAATATTTAAATTCATGCATACTAAAGTTGATAAAATATTGTGTATCCTATTATTCCATGTACTGCCAAATAAAAATTTTGCAGGCTCTAGTTACAGTGATCATTAAAACCTAGACTCACATATCACATATTATTGGTATTGTTTCACATGAATTATGTCAAAAGCACACAACATGAGTAATTCATGAATTTTGTTACAGTCTTTAAACTTCACAGTGAGCTCAAGCCCCCTAGTCTAGCTTGGTAGCTGTAGGTAGATTGCGACACACTTCATGACTTCTCTCACTGCTGCCGGTTTTTGTTATCTATGGTGAGTGGCAACATTAGCATTTTAGTTGTGCAGTATGAAAAGTATGTTGCCATCATGGCATGAGATACTTGGCTCTCCCAATTCTTACCCTCTCGTTGCAATCACCTTTGAGGTGAGCTCGGTATGAAAATTTCAGACTCCGTATTAATTATTATTTTGGAAAGGAATAAGTTGAGCAGTTGTGAACAGAGTGTTACTTCATAGAACTGTGTGTAAAATGTGTCAACAACATATCACTAAATCATTTCCTTCACACGTTTGCATTATAAAGTTGGTTGATGACAATAATGCCCTATGTGGTGCTTCGATATGTACTTAAAAGCATCACTGTCTGCCTGTGTAGTTAAGCAACCAATTCCTTCACATCCCACCTGGGAGCATGCATGCCCTTCACCGTACCAACTTAATGATACTGTGACCATAGCTCACCCTGAGTAATTTACCACTGATAACTGCAGGATGGCCATCCAAGGACAAGTGCTGTCAGTCATCTGGCACATGAATGTGATGAGTATTCTATGAAGATGAATATGACTATGACTTCAAGTGGGTGCATGATACTCTGTCCTACCAAATTACAGTGTACAAAAATCAAGGGCAAAGTATGACTAGTGAGTTGTCGAATTAGTGCTTGTTTGACTTACTTGGTTTGCACCTTAGTGTGCAGATTGTATGAACAGTTACTCCGAGCTATTTACACTGCAGTTGGGTTCTTTAAACTATGTGTGTTATATTGTTTTAGTTTTGAGTCAATTCCAAGTTTATTCAAAGAGTTACTTCGTTCCATCATGGCTAACTTACACTGCTAATTTTTTTTATGCCACTGTTTTTTGGGGTGGATTGACCAGTTACTGTCTATTGGGTTTGAGCCCTATTGGTATTTTATGAATATTATATGTGCTGGTTTTATGTAATTTATTTTGTACTCAGCATTAATGTAAGTTCACTTTTAATAACTGTTGTTTTGCTGTTTTAGTGTAACCCACGTGGGTGCTGTTGTTTCAGTTCTGTTTATACCTACTTTTATAGAACTACCCTAAGTTATTACAACTTAAAATCAAGCTACATATGTTGGTGTACTCTTTCTTGGCCGAGATTTGCAGTCTACTTTCCAAATAGTTATTTCAACACCTAAATAATCTACCCTTATCATGCCTCTAGATAAAAAAAGTGTTGTAATATAAAAATGCACATTGATAATTATAAAACTAACTCTGATCTTCACTTGTACAATACAAGAATGTGCAATGACATCCACATAAAAAGAGTAAACAAGGCTTTAACACAAAAACAAACCAACATTCAGGGTACTATTTTGTACAACAAACTTCAAACTCAGCTAAAATAAATAAAAACATTGTCTACATTCAAGGAAGCAATATTTAAATTCTTAATGACCAACTGCTATTATAGCATAAATGAATATCTGCAGTAACTTTGCAGCAAGTAACTACATTCATTTACTATATGTTAACAGTACCATAAATCAAATGCTTGCCACAGGCTCAGTGTTAATTTTTCTGAACAAAAGTGTTAAATCAATTATTTAGTTGTAATGTATTTAATGTAAAAGGCCCTGAACAAAATTGTTAAATCAATTATTTACTTGTAGTGTATTTCATGTAAAAGATCCTTCTCATACTTTTATATTATTACAGTAATCAAAGTTGTATTGCTCAAAAATATTGTGATGGGTACAATGAACCATTGTATTATGTAGGAAACTGTACACCCTTATCTTGTTTTTGTTATACTACGTTCTTCGACAAAATCCATACAATGTACATTGTTGCTGGATGAATAAATTACTACTACTACTACTACTACTACTACTACTACTACCACTACTACCAAGTCCATGCTTGGCTATTTGTCTCTTTAACGAAAGAATCACTATGCCTTTAGAAGAGTTATAAAAATATTCCTCTGATTGTAAAGCTTATATTTCACATTGTTTCTATAGCTGATCTACAGCTACATCTACAGGTTGCAAACCACTGTGAAGTCTGCCACCTGCTTTACCCATGACTGAGCTTATGTGATCATTCATTTCATATCCCTATCAAGTTGTAACCTGGGTATTTGTTTGAGATGGACAATTCCAACAGTGACTCATTGATGTTATAGCCATAGGAGACCATATTTTTTCATTTTGTGTAGTGCACAGTTTTACATTTTTGAACATTTAAAGCAAGTTGCCACTCTCTGCACCACTTTGAAATCTTATCAAGATCTCACTGAATATTTATGCAGCTCATTTCAGACATTACTTCATTATAGACAACTGCATCATCTGCAAAAAGTGTGGTATTGACATTTTCTGAGAGGTCATTAATATACAGCATCAACAGCAATTATCCCAACACATTAGTTGGGGCAGACACAAAGTTTCTTCTACATCTGATGATGAGTCTCCATCTGAGATAATATGCTGTGTCCTCTCTACTAAAAAGTCCTCAATCCAGTCACAAATTTCACTTGATTCCCTATATGATCATACTTTTAACAATAAGCATAGGTGTGGTACTGAGTCAAATGCTCATTGTCTGTTGTAATCTGTTTGCTTACAAATGTTAAATGGTGTTAACTAAATTTTTATTGATGATTAATGCATTATTCTGAAACATTTGTTAGTCAAATGTTTTTTTTTTTTCTTTTTTCTTTCTGCACTCACAGTACCTGAATTTATGCTGTACTTTAATGAATTTATTTTGAGACAGAACCACCTGAGTGAGGTAAAGCTCTATGCAAAGTCACGATCTGAAATCTTTAGTATTGATCACATTTGAAATACTAAATTTTTATTTATGTTTTTTTTTTTTTTGGGTTATCATAAATAGCTGCATTCATCTTAGCTCGTAAAATTTCACTTGTTAAAAAAATTAATAATAACAGCTTCCCATTTGCAATGATTTTCAAATAAAACACTTTCCACTGTAACTGGAAGAAAACTGACTGAATTCTGTAATGGATGAGATCTAATGAATTTGTTTTGAATTAAGAGAACAGTGGTTAGTGTGGTCTGGTGGGAAGTATAAGCCACTTGGCTCCTCGGAACTGCCGTTAGATAGCGGATGCATGAAGTTCTTGGAATAAACTCCAGAGATCACTCCACGCATTGCTGGAGCCTGAGTGATGTAACTGTTGAGTTTGTGTCACAAGTAAATTTCATTATTTTGAGTTTCAAAGCTGATTAATGATGTAATTTTCAGCACTGGCTTATAGTGCTGAAGGCAGGATCTCATAGTATCATGCCAATGTTAATGTTCAAGTAGTCTAATGTAGATTTACTGTAATAATAAAATCCTGCTCTCTCAAACTGGTTTCTTTTTCTGTCATGTTTTAATGTGCAATGGTAGTCAGGCAGTATGGACTGATGCCAACTTTCAAGAAGCACTATCATCGTCTTCCTCTGATTTCATCTCTTTTTTTCCCCCTGTGCATCCATTTTGTACTTTTCACATGTATTTGGGTGTATTTTTGCGTAATTTTTCAGAAGTAATTCTACTTACGTATTTTTTCTCATTTTTGCACCACCATGGATCCTTGCTCCTTCCATCTGCGTCAATACAGACGAGTTTCCTTATCCCTAACCAGATCCCAGTCACACATACTGTTCCTGTGGTGTTGCTTGGCTCATGAAATCCCCCCTAATGGCCTTACCGTCAAATTACCCATCTCTGCTTGCCACAACTCCTTCCTGTTCAGATTCTGTCAATCCTTAGTCCTCACGAATGTAGTCCTGAAAAACCATATCAACCAAGCCCATTCCTCCTTGCAGTACCTTCTCTCCATCCACAAAATTCTCCTGCTATGTAATCCCAGATTCCTGGAACCCATAACACACACTGAAACTCTTGCCCTGCAGGAACTTGAGCAACATGCACAACGCCACCTCAAAAAGCTCTCCATCCTGCTCACTTCCCACTCCCACCTCGGAGTACCAGTGTCCACCACTTCTACAACAACCTCCAAATCTCCCCCATGCCCCCTCATAGCTGACAAACCCTGTCTCGCAAACCTACTACATTTACCCCACCCCCCGAAACTCCCTCCCACCACCACACAGAACTCAAATCCTAAACAGACCCGCAACATAGTCATGAACCTTTTCTCCAGAAGCCTTAGTCCCACAGAAATATCATTCATTTCCAAAGGCCTCACCTTTTGCCCCAATCCCAAATTCAACCATGCAGGACTAATTAAAGACCTTCTCTCCTTCTCCCAGTCCCTACAGTGGAAACACTTTTTTGCCACCAAACCGCCCAATAAGACTCAACCAAAGACCAACATTGAACCTTGCCTAACTCAGTTCACTCCTCCATCCAACCGTGATCCACCCCCACTGCCTCCAAACCACCCCCTGTTAACTTCCCAGAATTTCTTATCCTCGAAACTTGCCTCACCATCATACCCCAAATCCCTCAACATGCATACTAATCTTACATCCGCAGAAAGAATTGCAGTCCACCATCTAAAAACTGATACCAATCTTATAATCCTCCTGCAGACAAAGGCTCCACCACCATAGTTTTGAACCGCGAGGATTACGTAGCAGAGGGACTCCGTCAGCTGTCAGACACTTCCGCCTTCAAACTGTGCCACAGTGATCCCATTCCAGCAATCCAGCTGGATCTCCAGTCACTACTCAAAGCCTTAGGCCCATCCGAGAACCTCTCCCCAGAGTCCATCTCTCTACTTACCCCTACCACTCCTCGCACTCCCACCTTCTACACGCTTCCTACAGTCCATAAACATAACCACCCAGGACGCCCCATTGTGGCCGGTTACTATGCCCCCACTGGGATAATCTCTGCTCTCGTAGAGCAACACCTTCAACCTATTACCCGGAACCTATCCTGCTATATAAAAGATACCAACCATTTCCTCAACCGACTCTCCACAGTTCCTCATCCTTTACCACGTAGTGCCCTGCTCATTACTATTGATGCTGCCTCCCTGTACACTAACACTCCTAATGCCCACGGCCTTACTGCTATCGAACACTATCTTCCCAGACGCCCTATGGATTCCAAAACAACAACCTCCTTCCTAGTCTCCATGACCAACTACATCCTCACCCACAATTACTTCTCCTTTGAAGGCATTACCTACAAACAAATCCACAGTACGGTTATGGCACCATCCTATGCTAACCTATTCATGGGCCATCTAGAGGAATCCTTCCTAAAAACCCAGAATCCTAAACCCCTCACCTGGTTCAGATTCATTGATGACATCTTTGCTATCTGGATTGAAGGTAAGGACACCTTATTCACGTTCCTCCAGAACCTCAACTACTTCTCCCCCATTTGTTTCACCTGGTCCCACTCAACCCAACAAGCCACCTTCCTTGATATTGACCTCCACCTCAGAGATGGCTACATCAGTACCTCCGTCCATATCAAACCTACTAACCACGTGCAATACCTCCACTTCGACAGCTGCCACCCGTTTCATACCAAGAAGTCCCTTCCGTACAGCCTAGCCACCCATGGTTGTCACATCTGCAGTGATGAGCAGTCCCTCTCTAAATATACCGAGGGTCTCACTGAAGCCTTCACTGACCGTAATTATCCTCACGTCGTTGTACAAAAACAAATCTCCCGTGCCTTATCTTTCCAGTCTCCCACCACCTCCCAAGCCCCACGGTCTGGCCACAGAGCAGCATTCCCCTCGTAACTCAGTACCATCTGGGACTGGAGTAACTGAATTACATTCTCCGCCAGGGTTTCAACTACCTCTCTTCGTGCCCTGAAATGAGAAATGTCCTACCCACTATCCTTCCCACCCCTCCTACCGTGGTATTCCTCCGTCCATCGAACCTACACAATATACTCGTCCATCCTTACACAACCCCTGCTCCCAACCCTTACCTCATGGCTCATACCCCTGTAATAGACCTAGATGCAAGACCTGTCCCATACATCCTCCTACCACCACCTACTCCAGTCCGGTCACTAACATTACCTATCACATCAAAGGCAGGGCTACCTGTGAAACCAGTCATGTGATCTACAAGCTAAGCTGCAACCACTGTGCTGCATGTAGGCATGACAACCAACAAGTTGTCTGTCCACATGAATGGCCACCAACAAACTGTGGCCAAAAAACAAGTGGACCACCCTGTAGCTGAACACACTGCCAAACATGATACCCCTCGTCTCAATGACTGCTTCACAGACTGTGCCATGTGGATCCTTCCCACCACCACCACCAGCTTTTCTGAATTGTGCAGGTAGGAACTTTCCCTGCAATACATCCTAAGTTCCCATAATCCTCCTGGCCTCAACTTTCATTAGTCACTGTCCTCACCCATCCAGCCCCCTCCCTGTTCCCATTCCAGCACTACACAGCCGTCATTTCACCGCCACCCCCAGTCTTTTAATTTCTTTTATTTTTATTTCTCTCCTTTCCGCTACTTACCCCCTCCCCCCTCCGCACCTTCTCTCCAACCCTCCATCTAAACTGCAACACTTCACTGTCCGCCACTCCCACCATACTATCCCTCCCCCTTCCCGCCCTAGCCTCCTCCTTACCCACACCCAGTTGCCACTCCCATCATGCACTGGTGCTGCTGATTGCAGTGTAGTTTCAGCTCTCAGAGACTGCAGATGTGTGTGCAATTTGTGCTAGCGTGAGTGTGTGAGTACATATGTGTATGTGTGTCTACTGCTGGCCTTAATGGCCGAAAGCTATGATTGTGTGAATCTTTTTATTGTGCCTATCGTGCCTCAGCATCTCTGCTATATGGTCAGTAGCAACTTTCCTTCTCTCATATTGTTACATTCCATCCTGGATTTTCCATTGTTTGATATTTGACTATCTGCTAGAAGTATGATAAAATATTAGCATGCGGTGAAAATTTCATGCAATGACTGGCTCATCTACATCCATTATTACAGTTGTGGTCATATCTAAAATGCAAGTAAATTTTACACAGACATCAGCCATAACTAAAAATGTGCTTTAAAATGGTTAACTGCATTTTAGTTTTCAGATCAAGACACCCTGTATAGGTGTGAAGTGCTCATTATTCAGTATTACTGGTGAGAAAATGCTGACTTAAAACACACTTTGCTGATCAGAATCTTGTAAAAACTGCAGAACCCTTGCCATACGTTCCCTATGTCAGTTAAAATTAAGTTTATTCTTCAGATAAGATATTACATGCATAAGTTTGGTAATTTTGGAACTCTATCTTGCTAATGGATAATGGTATTGAAAAAAGTTTCAAGGTTCCCGAAGAACATCATCTTATGAACTTATGGTAAACATTTCAAGGATTTGCCATGAACAGAAATTATAGAAGTGGCCATGTCCACATTGGTACTTTTGGTACACAAAAATCATGATTTTTTTCAGGTGTATTTGATAACAGAATAAAGATTTTCAAAATGGGAAAATTGTGTTCCTAGGTAAATTTCTAAGGAATATATAATTAAAATCTGAGCCATTTGCTACAGTTATTTATTTAGATAATAGAAACTCATAGTGCAAAAAAAAATTGCTAAAACCCAGTTTTAGAGATTTCCTTGGGAACTGCCTGCGGCCACCTAAGACTCACCCTAGACCACACCTTAGGCGAAAGAACCAATGAATTTCAGCAATTTTCCTGGGCTGGAGGAAGTGTGTAATGTTTAAATTTTGACCCTATATTGTGAGATAGTTATGGTGTGACTATTCTTTCATTAGGTATAGAAATGGCTGCTACACTAAGGACTATCCAAAATACTTGACCCCTTATCTAAGTGATCAGTAGAACCCGAGATATAACCCCCTGAAAAATCACACTGTCATGCATAGTGTTTTTGAACATGTTGGTACTGCGCACTGTATAGCATGAAGCGATACAAACATTTTCAGACAAAATTTAGAGTTAAAGATGAGAAATTTTTGTCTTTCAGAAAGAAAACTTAGGGGAAGCATAAATCCTAATTTTTGCAGTGCTAATATTGGTTTTACTAAGAATGATTTATGAGAAGTTATGTAAGAGGTCAAAAGATTCTATACATCATTTGGTATTTATTGAAACAGAGTTGGGAGGTTTAACTTTCCTCCATCAATTTCTTTCTTTCTTTTATTTTATTTTTATTTATTTATTTATTTTCATACTGCAGTAACAAGTTTCACATAGACTTATGTTACAATAAGAATTAATGGTTAGAAACTACTGATGACCAGATGTCTTAACTTCTACAGGGCAAAACAATTTTCACTTAAAAACTTGATACTGACCTGGCAGCATGATATGGTTGTTTTGGCGGATTGTCTCCGTAGCCAACAACAAAACTTCGCCCACTATCTCCCAACATGTAGTTGATTTGGCGTCGAGCAAAATCCACATATTTCCTGCCTCCTAAACCTGCTTCTGATGCCTGTAAAAGTAATTTAATGTTATACAGAGAAAACCATGGAATTTCAAGCACTTTATTCATTTATTACTTCTGTGACACAATAACCTGAAATTGGCTGCGAATAAAATCACTACATATAAGATCTTCTGATAACTGTGCACACCAATGATTTAACCACCACCATAAGACTGTGTTTAATGAATATGTGGTGTCAATTGAAAATTGCATACAGCCTTGTTAACCATCATGCTGTCTGATCACACCTCCAGGTATGATTCAAATTTTCATTGCCACTGATGTTTCTACATATGATTTCTGAACATGACTTCCAAAAGTTCTCCCACAAGGTATATAGGAACTGACAGACAAAATGCATTTAAATTTTAGTCATGGTAATTATTTTCATACAGTAAAAATTTACTTACATAATCAAAAAAAATTACAACATAGTAAATATTCACCAACCACTGATAAAAGATGGTATAAAGGTCTCCAAGAGTAACTAAATCAGAAACTGAACAAGAAAAATGGGTGTTAAGTGAAGCCTTAAGAAGACAGTATCAAATATTGAAATTTTTGCATAAAAAATAACTAAAAATATCTGGCACTGACAACACTTCCTCACAGCCAACTGAGCCTGACTTTATTAACAGACAGCCATGATTTTGGTATATCATCTGCTTTTCTGTACAAAAGCAGGCATAAGATGTGGAGTTACACACACAAAACAAAAGTCAGCACAGTGAAGACATTACAGCATGATTGGAGGAAAAAAAAAAAAAAATGCCAGGCTGCACTGGACTGTATGCTGGGCTAAGATTAAGTCACCCAAACAAGTGAATTTTGGCCGAAAAATCATTCACATTCTTCCAACTTCAATTGATACTGGTTTTTTTTTGGTGCCCCTGTAAGGCACTGCACCAGGTCTTCTGGAAAATGAGATTTGTGGTAAGTTCCTAGGGAAGAAAACTGCTGAGGCCATCAGTCCCTAGGCTTACACACTACTGAATCTAACTTACGCTAAGGACAACACACATACGCGTGCCCAAGTGAAGACTCAAACCTTCAACAGGGGGGAGCTGCGCTAACCATGGCAAGGTGCCTCAGACCACACGGCTACCCATGCGGTGGTGTCTTCTGAGAACTGCAACTAGTAGTCAGCAAAGGAAACAGTATGAGAGGGCAAAAAATTGCAAGAGAGATTGTAAGAAAAAAAAAAAAAATCTTGAAATAAGACGATGTGGAAAAACTAAGAGACATGTTCAATAACTAATTACGCTGTACTATGTTGTCAGGAGTAAAACTCTCTGAGCATCTGACTGTCACTTCTTCAGGTTCCATGGCCTGTATCTATCAGGATGAAAAAGTATCTTCATATTGTGCCACTTTGACACTGACAAGATTAATACTAACCCTTACTGTTAACTGTGAACTGTTGTATTAGCACACATGTGCCATGTAAATAAGAAATACTAATTTATGCACAATTATGTATTTTTTGTTCAGCAAACTTCTCATTTTTTAACATCTCTTTTCCGGGATGTGCCTATGTGGCTTTCCTTTGGATATTGTCTACCCTGGTTGGGCTTAGGGGGAAGGAGGCGTTCTTCAACCTTGAGTTGATGGGATGATCTTTCCATAATCCTTAAAAAATGGGTTGTGGTTGATACCTACATAGCTGGTTTACAGGGTGAGTAATTTCCATGTGATGGCCAGTGTTTTCCAACCCTGACTATGGGGAAGTTCTAAAAAGCCTGCCAGAAGGTAGCACTTTACAAAAGCTCTTTAGCAGGAGCAGGAAGTGGCTAATAAAAATGCTTACATTCCACTCCTAATTCCAACAGGCTGGAAAGAATTACGCAGCTCACAAAACTGAGAACTCTGCTAGAAGCCCTTATGGGGTTGAGACAGCAAGTCATGAGCCCTTGGGATGGAGTTTGTGTTTTAAAATGGTTATCAATCCTGAAGTCTGGAGTTAGTGATCCTCCATGCTTAATGAGACTACTTTTCCAGTACTGAAAGCCTACAAAGCATTCGAAAGTGTGTTCCCGTGCACAGGCATCGAATTCCCTGTTTCTCTCAGCAAGTTGTGCTTATTAGTGAGTGTGGACTTGTTCACTAAAAAGAGGCCTCAAAGCAGAGTGCAGAGTTATTAGCTAATTGGAGGTGGTGCTGAGTAAACGTGATGGACTTGGCTGGGATTAAGTGATAGAAATTTGACCCCAGCTCACACATGTATTAGACTGATTTGATCATGTAGCTGAGAGGAGAATTAATCCTGGTACCCCAATAACTGTTTACAATTAAATCTGTGCGTAATACAGCATTTAATTTATCTTGCACACCACACATCGTAATCAGTAAATGGATTCTGGTTGTGGCTGCGAGCATGACTTCATGAATGCCATGGAGGCTTCAAGGCATGGACAAAAGGAATGTTTCATTTTTTCTACATAAGTTATTCATGATACCTATTATTATAAATAATTACTTATGAATGATTTATGTGTAAATATGTGTAATAGTAGGAGGAAATCTGCTGTTCATTTATAAAAATATGATGCTTTCCCCTAAAATTTCAATAAAAATTCAGAAAATCATTTTTAAGGTGACTCTTTCTCATTTTGGACAGATAAATATCTCCGTGAGGTAGGTGTGCTACACATATTACAGAAAGTGATTTATAGAGATAATAGTTACTTACTACAGAAAGTCACCAAAAGCCCAACTACTGAATGTGGAAACACAATGTCATGATTCAAATGCCACAGCAAAATGGATATGTTTCAGATACCTCCAAAAGATTCCTTATTGAGCCCTGTGCCCAAGTAAAAGTTCACATTGAGCTTTTAATAATATTATGAAAAGGAAAGTTGCTACTCACCATATAGTAGAGATGCTAAGTCACATATAGGCACAACAAAAAGACTGTCACAAATAAATAAAGCTTTCAGCCATTAAGGACTTTGTCAACAACAGACGTTCACACACACACACACACACACACACACACAGAGAGAGAGAGGGAGAGAGAGAGAGAGCTCACATAACTCACACAACTCACACAAACAACTGCAGTCTCGGGCAACTGAAACCACACTGCAAGAATCAGCACCAGTGCCTGACGGGAGTGGTGACTGGATGGGGATAACGAGGAGGCTGGGGAGGGGAGGGGGGGAATAGTATGGTAGGGGTGGAGACAGTGAAGCGATACAGGTTAGATGGAGGACAGGGGGGTTGGTGGAAAACAGGGGGGGGGGGGGGGGGGGAGTAGCGGAAAAGGAAAATGGTTGAATGACGGGTGTGTAGTGCTGGAATGGGAATAGGGAAGGGGCTAGAGGGGTGAGGACAGTGACTAACGTTGGTTGAGGCCAGGAGAGTTACATGAATGTAGGATGTATTACAGGGAGCGTTCCCATCTGCACAATTCTGAAAAGCTGGTGTTGGTGGGAGGGACCCATATGGCACACGCTGTGAAGCAGTCATTGAAATGATCAAAATGACAGAGAAGTTTTCTTATCCATAGCCAGATACCAGTCTCACATACTGTTCCTGCATTGTTGCTTGGCTCATGGAATCTCCCCAAATGACCTTACCATCAAATTACCCACCTCTGGCTGTCACCCCTCCTTCCACAAAGACCTCCACCTGTTCAGATTCTGCCAATCTTTAGCCTTCACCAACATAGCCCTGCAAAACCATATCAACCAAGCCCAAACTCCTTACAGTACTTTCTCTCCATCTGTAAAATTCTAATGCTATGCAATTCCAAATTCCTGGAACCCATAACACACAACGAAACTCTTGCCCTGCTGGAAATTGAGCAACATGCACAACGCCACCTCAAAAAGCTCTCCATCCTGTTCGCATCCTACTCCCACCTTGGAGTACCTCTGTAACAACCTCCAAACTTGCCCCATGTCCCCTCATAGCTGACATATCCTATCTCACAGACCTACTACACTTAACCCACCTTCCAAAACTTCCTCCCACCACCACACAGAATACAGAACCTTAACAGACCTGTAACACAGTCATGAACTTTTCCTCCAGAAGCCTTAGCACCACAGTGATATCAGTCCTTTCCAAAGGCCTCACCTTTTGCCCCACTCCCAAATTCAATCACCCAGGACTTGCTAAAGATCTTTTCTGCTTCTCCCAGCCCCTACAGTGGAAACACTTTTCCCCCAGCAACCCTACCAATCAGACTCAACCAAAGACCAATACTGAAACCTGCCTAATTCAGTCACTCCTCCATCAAACCATGATCCACCCCACAGCCTCTGAATCGCCCCCTGTTAACTTTCCAGAATTTCTTAACTTCCAACCGTGCCTTACTATCATTCCCAAAATCCTTCGACATGTAAAGCTAACCTTACATCCACAGAGTAACTGCAGTCTATCATCTAAAAACTGATCCTGATCTTATAACCCTGCCTGCAGACAAAGGCTCCACCACTGTTGTTTTGAGCCACAAGGATTACCTGGCAGAAGGACTTCACCAGCTGTCAGGTAGTTCCACCTAATAACCTTACCACAGTGACCCCATTCCAGAAATCGAGCAGGACCTCCAGTCACTACTCAAATTCTTAGGCCCATCCCAGAACCTCTCCCCGGAATCCATCTCTCTACTCACCCCTAGCACTTCCCACTCTCATACCTTCTACATGCTTCCTACAGTCCATAAACATAACCGCCCAGGATGCCTCATTGTGGCTGGTTACTGTGCCCCCACTGAGAGAATCTCTGCTCTTAGAGACCAACACCTTCAACCTATTACCTGGAACCTACTCTCCTATACAAAAGATACCAACCATTTCCTCCACCAACTCTCCACAGATCCTATTCCTTTACCACACAGTACCCTGCTCATCACTATTGATGCCACCTCCATTTACACTAACATTCTTGATGCCCATGGCCTTACTGCTATCGAACACTACCTTTCCCAACGCCCAACAGATTCCAAACCAACTATCTCCTTCCTAGTCACCTTGACCAACTTTATCCTCACCCACAATTACTTTTCATTTGAAGACATTACTTACAAACAAATCCAGGGTACAGCTATGGGTTCCCACATGGTACCACCATATGCCAATCTATTCATGGGCTATCTAGAGGAATCCCTTCTAAAAGCCCGGAATCCTAAACCCCTCACCTGGTTCAGATTCACTGATGACATCTTTGCAATCTGGATCGATGTTGAGGACACCTTACTCACATTCCTCCACAACCTCAACTACTTCTCCCCCATTTGTTTCACCTGGTCCTACTCAACCCAACAAACAACCTTCCTAGATGTTGAACTCCACCTCAAAGATAGCGACATCAGTACCTCCTTCCATATCAAACCTACTAACCACGAGCAATACTTCCACTTCGACAGCTGCCACCCATTTCATACCTGGATGTCCCTTCTGTACAGCGTAACCACCGGTAGTTGTCACATCTGCAGTGAAGAGAGGTCCCTCTTGAAATATACGGAAAGTTTCATTGGAGCCTTCACAGACTGTAATTATCCTCCCAACCATACAAAAAAAAGTTTCCGTGTCTTATCTTTCCAGTTTCCCACCACCTCCCACCATCCTGCCACTAAGAGCATTCTCCTTGTAACTTGGTACCAACCAGGACTAGAGCAACTGAATTAGATTCTCCACCTGGGTTTCAACTACCTTTCATCATGCCCTGAAATGAGAAATGTCCTGCCCACTCTCCTTCCCAACCATCCTATAGTGGTATTCCGCTGTCCATCGAACCTACACAATATATTCATCCATCCTTACACAACCTCTGCTCCCAAGGCCTTACCTCTTGGCTCATACCCCTGTAATAGACCTAGATGCAAGACCTGTCCCATATATCTTCCCACCGTTACCTACTCCAGTCTGGTTATGAATATCACCTATCCCATCAAAGGCAGGGCTACCTGTGAAACCAGCCATGTGATCTATAATTTAAGCTGCAACCACTGTGCTGCATTCTATGTGGGCATGACAATCAACAAGTTGTCTGTCTGGATGAATGGCCACCAACAGTCTGTGGCCAAGAAACAAGAGGACCACCCTGTTGCTGAACACGCTGCGAAACGTGACATCCTTCATTTCAATGACTGCTTCACAGCCTGCGCCATATGGATCCATCCCACCAACACTAGCTTTTCTGAAATGCACTGGTGGAAACTCTCTCTGCAATAAATCATACATTCCCATAGCCTTCCTGTCCTCAACCTTCATTAGTCACTGTTCTCACCCATCCAGCTCCTTCCCTGTTCCCATTCCAGCGCTACCCAGTCATCATTCCACCATCACACTCAGTCTTTTTACTTCTCTCCTTTTTCACTACTTCAGGCAGCACTTCACTGTCTGCCACCCCCACCATACTATCCCCTCCCCAACCCTAGCCTCCTCCTTACCCCCACCCAATTGCCACTCCCATCATGCACTGGTGCTGCTGCTCGCAGTGTGTTTTCAGTTGCCTGAGACTGCATTCATTTGTGTGAGTTTGCACATGTGTGTGTGTGTGTGTGTGTGTGTGTGTGTGTGTGTGTGTGTGTGTGTGTCTATGTTTATTGTTGATGAAGGCCTTAATGGCCAAAAGCTTTATTTATTTGTGACAGTCTTTTTATTGTGCCTATCTGCGACTCAGTATCTCCGCTATATGGCAACTTTCCTTTTCATAATATTGTTATACTCCATCCTGGATTTTTCACTGAGCTTTTAGTCAGTCATCAAAAACAACATACTGTAACTTTATTTTCTCAGAACTTTCAACTATCATACAAAAAATTACATCAGAGAGATCTGTTTCAGTTAAGAGACTTTACATATCAAGGCTTAAGACACATGTACTCCTGATAATGGCTTCCAGTAAAGTATTTTCAAAATGTCCAGACAAAAGTCACCCTTTCTGTTATGAGAAAAAGTAATTCTTTGAATTATCTTTATATCTTTATTTTTATCCATGGAGCAAATATCTCATGAAACATTTAAACTGAGGCTGCCTGATAAGGACCTGTAACAAATGACTTTTTCAGTTTGCATCCATAAGTTGTACCAAAATATATTCTTCCTCCATTTGCCAAGCAGTGATATCCAAACCACATTCTCGTATTTACTAGGATATCATTGTCCATGAATCGTCACCAAATCATGAAGTAGGCTTTTATAGGAAATGAACGATTATTTACAGTTTTCATATCAGCAGCTACAGCCTCTAACTGAGGTATGGCAGAGGGTATTTTGTGATGATATAATTTGCCCTAGGCCAAATTTTTTGTTACAGATGTCTTCACTTGTGGAACACAGCACATATCCCAACTCTTTTATGTTTAATATGATTACTGCTATCAATTTCCCTGAAAATTATAGCTATATGCACACTATAAGGGGGCTCTTGGCGAGGTGGTTGATGGAAATAGCTGAATTGCTGGAAATTGAAATTCACTGACTGATATTGAGTGCTTTCTCCTCAGTGTGAAGTTTAGCTATCAGATATGAGAGTGTTTAATGCACTGAAGATATCTACAGAGAAGACGTCAAATTCAGTTATACATTTCAATGATCATCAACTCTTCATGTGACTTTTGTTTTTGTAGCTGTATAAGGGCTGATCAAAAAATTTCTGTTTGAGGATATTTCTGCAGCATAACTTAGCATAACTCTAATGCAGATATATAAACACTGATATGTAGTCAAGGGATTGGTGTGTCTTTCCGATGTGCATGAGATAAGTGTGAAAACATAGACTATGGTGATGCTATTACCAAATGTGTCCAAACAGGACCAACATGCTGTTATTCTTTCCTTGGCTGCTGAAGAACGAACACCAGTAGACATCCATCAGAGAAGGAAGAATGTGTGTAGGGCAGCATGTCTGTCAAAAATCAACATCCAGGAGAATGGCAACAAGGGGTCTGCTGTTTCATGATAATGCAAATTCCCATATCACAAATACCGTAATGCAGAAGTTAGGCCAACTCAAGTGGGAGACACTCAAGCACCCACCATATAGTCCTCATCTTTCCCCACATGATTATTGTGCCTTTGGTCCCTTAAAAAGGCCTTGAGGGTCAACACTTCCTGTCAGATGAGGATGTGCAGCAGGCAGTTATGGACCACTTCTCACAGCAGGACATTGTGTTTTACCAAATGGGTATCTTCAAGTTGGTGCATCAGTGGGATGATTGACTCAATGCTCATGGTAATTTTGTCTGATTGGTGTACCTCTCTTGGACTTAATGACCAACAAATGGAAACTTTCTAACTACAGGACACAGATGATAATTTTCAACATCTGAAAGTTGATGCCTAACCAAATTTCACTCCTGTTCCATAAGAGTCATGCTAGTAGTGCCACTATCAGGATGCAAATCAGGTTTGTTTTAAATACACACTGTAATGTTTGTGAGCATTTATTCGCCTTTGTCTTTGAGATTGAGTGTTGTGAGTCGATGTTAGGGGACAAAGATGCCATTATCAATACATAACTGAGTTTGATAAAGGCTGCGTAACACAGCTACTAGAAGTTGGATGTTCCTTCTGCAATGCTGAGAAAGACCTGGCAGGAATGTAGCCACTGTACTGAATGCTTGTAATGATGGTCACGGAAATGTATGGTTGCAAGAAGACCGGGCTCCAGATGGCCACATAAGTTGGGGTCCACACGGCCATGTTTCATTACCAAGAGGGAAGACCATTATGTTTGGCATATGGCTCCAACGCATTGTACTGCATCTACAGCAGCAATGTGAACAGCAGTTGGCACAACAGTGACACAACTAACTGTTAAAGATCGGTTACTCCAAGGACAGCTCTAAGCCAAACACCCTGTAGTGTGCAGTCCACTGACCCCCACCCACTGCCATTTGTGACTTAAGTGCTGTCAGGCAAGAGCTCATTGGAGAGCACGGAGGAGGTTCTGCCTCAGTGCCAGTGGTGGCTGTGTGTTGGTTAGAATGAGGCCAGTTAAGGACCTGCAACAAAGCTGTCTCTGTGCTAAACACACTGGGCCTACACCTGGAGTTTCTGGGGTGTGATTTTGTATGATAGCAGGAGCACTCTTGTGGTTATCCCATGCATCCTGACTGCACATCTGTATGTCAATCTGGTGATTTGACCTGTTGTGATGCCATTCATGAACAGCATTCCAGTGGGTATTTTCCAATAGGAGAACACTTTGCAACACACCACTCTTGTAACCCAATATGCTATAAGAGTGTCGACATGTTGCCTTGGCCTGCTAGACCACAAGACCTGCCTCCAACTGAGCACTTATGGGATCTCATTGGACAAAAACTCCAATGTCAGCCACAAACAGTATTAACCAACCCTGTATTGGTCAACTAAGTGCAGTGGGCATGGAAGTACAGCCCACAACTGACATCCAGCACCTATACATCACAACACATGCATGTTTGCATGCTTGCATTTAATATTCTGGCAGTTACAACAGTTATTAATGTGCCAAAATTTTACATTTGCAATGGCTTATCTCGTGGTTAACCTGTGATCTTGCAACACAATCATTTAAATATGTTACCTACACAAATGTATTCCTGAAATGTCATTACTCTAAATTAATTAGTTTTTGGTGTTGTGATTTTTCCATCAGTGTGTGTGTGTGTGTGTGTGTGTGTGTGTGTGTGTGTGTGTGTGTAGTTAAGTGTTAACTATTAATTTACACTAATAATTGTATAATGGCGCAAAGAGTACTAGTCTTCAGTAGATATTAGAACAGTGTTTTCTGTGTAAAATGATAAAGCTTTAGCATTAGAGTCACCACTACTGTAGTGAACTAAAGCAAAAATTTCTTTTCAATGAAAAGTGTATATTCCTACAGTAATTGTTAACAATATTAATTTTATAAAATGTAACATAGAAAGGTGTTGATTTTTAAGAGAGAAATCAGTTTTTAGTTTCTGCTATGTACATTGCCATACGTGAATATGTTTGTACAAAATATCTACCTATTGTAAATTACAAGTGGTCATTATTACAACAGTATTAGAAAAGGTTCATATTGTCAAAATTCTATACATGACTAGTGTTGGGCCCAAGCTCTTAGTTGCAATTGGCATTCTGTGAAATTATCTGACACTTGTGAAGTAAGCAGTTCAGTGGTTGTTAGGATGCTTCCAAAGAGTTGTTCAGATGTTGAAAGTGAAAATTACCAAAAAATGAAGACAATTACGAAACATGTTTGTCAGAAAATTATTTCTAAAATATGAACTGCATATTCATGTATGAATATAAAATAGTCCCAAAAAGTGAGCCTAGGAAAAACAAGAAAGATGTACTATTATGATCAACAATCATCGTAACTCTCAATTCATCGAAGTAAGTATATAAAATCAATGTTTCGTTTCCTGCTCTAAAACTTCTACCACCTGCAATAAATCTCATTAGTTTAATCAAAAGACTACAATTTACAACTATAATTTAGAGTTAATTTTTGTCATCATTGCAGCAGTAGCATTGCAAGATGCACTAAACATCATGTTGTCCAGTAGCTCACATTAACAGTGACCATTAAGTAATCAACACTATTCGGTGTCATTTGATTTGTATCAAATCTGCTACTCCCATTAGCCACTTCACCAAGTATCTTATTAGAGTGTGCATGTAGTAGTTTAATACCATAACACTTAAAAATAAAATTCATCTTGTAGTGCTACAGAAAGTGAGTGGACAAGTGTAGCAAATGAGTATCAATGAACAAAAAATGTATTAGCAAATATTGATCTTTGTACTTCCTCCTCCTTACAGATGAGTTCCTCTTAACCAGGAGTCTGAAGGATGTTCCTCTCCATTCTAAACTTTTTTGACTTATTTCTCTTTTCTCTCTGAGGAAGAAACGAATAGTTCCAAAAGCTAGGACAAATTTGTTACATTTTTTCTCTCCTTTGTATGTCCATCAGTGCTACTTAGAGTTAAGTAATGGCTAATCATCCTTCCTCATTGTAACTTTATAGTTTTCTCAAGTAAATTTTCCCTTTGATACAATTAGCACCTTTTCACATCAGTGCCTAAATTTGGTTGGTGTAATTCATAAAGGCAGATCACAAGTGAAGTCTAGTGTTGTAGTTTCTCAGCTGATGTTATGAGAAGGACCCTCTGCTATGTACTTAGCAGCAGTTTGCAGAGCATGGATATGTATGTAGATGCGCTGTGCAAACTAATAAAGAGAAATGTTACCTCTGAGATAAAACTGTAATGGAAAGCTTACAACAAAAGATTTGCTTCAGTGCACTTTGTATTTCACTGAGTGGAAGGGGTGGGGGAGATCGTTGTGCACGCTTCATGCTGTAATAGTGTAGATGATTTACGCAATGAATTATTTCATACATCAGGAACTAATGTATATAACTCTGTCTTTGGAGGAGGGAAACAGTCTCATTTTCATATACTGCCAATATATTTAAGTTGCTAGTTTATTCATGAAGTAATATCAAAATTCCATAAATCAGGCAGAACTTTTTTGAATTTTTAGTTAAGTTTGGACGAACGCAGACTATCTTCAGTAATGTGATAATTCAGTACCTGTAAACAAACAAATGCAACATTTGCTGCATGGCAGAGCGTTCCAAACTTGTCAATGTACACCAGTCCTTTAGGTGTTCTCTTTTGGTGGTCGACAGTAAAATCACAGAATGCTTGTGCAGCTTCCACATACTCTTTTTGTTTGGTGAGCTGTGCCATCAGAACCTGAAAAGAAAATAACGGATGTAACTCATAATTAAAAAGCTTAGAGAGAAAAAAGCAAAATTTATGTTACTTTGCGCATTAAAGCTCTGTTATCCTTGTACACGAAACAACCTGTAGATAAATAAGACAAAATTCATGTAGTAAGTTGGTCACTTACTTTTAAACTTATTGCTGTTTCTCACTACAGACTAACTGCACTAAAGTCCCTGCCTCTTAAAATTTTGGTGACAGTTGAATGGTTTGAGCAAAACAGTGGAGAGAAGATGGTATATGAGCTAGTTAACATTGAAACAATAATTATCTGAAACATCTGGACTGATATAGGCTATATACTTTTAATAATATGTAAATATATGCATATTGTGTCAAGAGGAAACATTGTTAGCAAAAATCTCAGAAAGTTCTTGAACAATTCACTTCTAATTTTTACACAATACTCTAATAAATGTCTAGTGGACATAGGCTACATATTTTTTTAATAAATAAGAGACAATCAGAAAGTTTCAATCTGAGAATGTTGCTCCAGCATATATGTAATTTAGTGTGAACTGATGCAGGTATTAAGCACTGATGTGTAAGTGAGGGATTGGTGTGATATTTGTATCTTTCCGACATGTGTAGGGTAAATGTGGACGCGTCAACTATGATGATGCTATTAGTAAGTGTGTCCAAACAGGACCAATGTGCTGTTATTCTTTTCTCGACTGCCAAAGAACAATCATCAGTAGACATTCATCAGAGAATGAAGAATGTTTATGGAGCAGCATGTCTGTTGAAAAGCACCACTGTGGAATGATGCACCAGGGGGTGCTGTTGTTTCACAATATCACACGTACCCACATCACAAATGCCATAATGCTGAAGTTATGGCAACCCAAGTAGGAAGCGCTCCAGCACCCATCCTATGAACTCAATCTCTCTCCATGTGATCAACATACCTTTGGTCCCTTAAGAAAGATCTAGAATGATCAACAATTCCTGTCAGATGAGAATGTGCAACAAGCAGTTACAGACTTCTCCAAGCAGCAGGACACAGTATTCTAACAAATGGGTATCTCCATAATGATTTAGCCTGATTAGCATACAGTTCTGGACTGTATGGTCTTCAAACGAAAACATTTTTATTGCCCCTTATCTATAGAATATAAATTTGTATATGTAATGTATACACTCAAGCTCATAAATTAAGGATAACTGCAGAATGTGGTGCCACACAACATGGCACTACACAAAACTGGCACTAATAGCGTAGGCACATAGGGAACACACACAACACAGTCTGTAAGTCCTCAGTACTGGTGATAAGTTGAGAAAACCATCCAGAAACACATGTGCTACGGTTGCGAATGGTCCTCGCCGATACCCCAGGAGCAACAGTGTCCCTAATTTGCTGGGAAGTGACAGTGCGGTCCCCTACGGCACTGCGTAGGATCCTACGGTCTTGGCGTGCATCCGTGCATCGCTGCGGTCCGGTCCCAAGTCGACGGGCACGTGCACCTTCCGCCGACCACTGGCGACAACATCGATGTACTGTGGAGACCTCACGCCCCACGTGTTGAGCAATTCGGCGGTACGTCCACCCGGCCTCCCGCATGCCCACAATACGCTCTCGCTCAAAGTCCGTCAACTGCACATACGGTTCATGTCCACGCTGTCACGGCATGCTACCAGTGTTAAAGACTGCGATGGAGCTCCGTATGCCACGGCAAACTGGCTGACACTGACGGCGGCAGTGCACAAATGCTGCGCAGCTAGCGCCATTCGACGGCCAACACCGCGGTTCCTGGTGTGTCCGCTGTGCCGTGCGTGTGATCATTGCTTGTACAGCCCTCTCGCAGTGTCCGGAGCAAGTATGGTGGGTCTGACACACCGGTGTCAATGTGTTCTTTTTTCCATTTCCAGGAGTGTACATTACCTATTAGCGTGCTACTGTCCTGAGCTATACATATAGGGAATTAGATCACTGATTCTGTAATATGTTGTTAATAACACTTCTAGTTCACTTTTCCTATCAGAATTACTTAGAAAGTTTACATCGAAATCACCACAGATTAATAACGTCTTCTTTTTGTCTGACAGACAGCCTAATACATAATAGGGAGTCAAACTTTTTTATGAACAACTCCCAGTCTCCTAATGGGGACCTGTACACTGCTGCTAATATCAATACTACATTACCTAGCTGAAGTTCACATGCACAAACCTCAAAGTGCTGATCAACACAAAATTTGCTTACTTCTAGAGTTTTGCAATTATGCCCTTGTTTTATGAAAATGGCAACTCCTCCTTTATCCATCCTAGATCTACAAGTGTAAGATGCTAAATTATACCCACTTATACTGACACTATCCATGCCCACAGTTACATGTTGTTCAGACACACAGAGTATATCAATCTCATTCTTATTTTTGAAATCATCTAAACACACTAATAGCTCATCTACTTTATTTTTTATTCCCCTGATATTTTGATGAAGTATGCTGATACTGCCCTCAGCTTTATCCCTATTAACTATACGTTAAGTTTCTTTTATTCTATTTATCTTGATTGTTATCTGTCTTGACTTTGGCTTTAACCTAAAAAACCTGTCTGCCTGGACCCACTAACCACAGGGACCACCCTTTGTGCAACTGTTAACCCCCTTACAGTTTCTGCTAATAGAGAAGCTAACTTACTTTTCCCCATCCTATTCAGGTGCAAGCCATGTGTAGTGTATCCCCACCTACTAATAGCATTTACTGGAACAATACTGAGATTTTGCCAGTGTCTGGAGCATCCTGTTCAGCTCAGTGTTAACATGCCTTACAGCAGTGTTTACCCAGGGCTGATCAAGGTGCTGAAAGACCTCCACAAACCCCACATTTGTGTGCTCAGTTTCTGCTCCTATTTTGTCCAGGTCACTCTTAATACTGTATGTTGGATTCATAGCCAGGTTGTTTCCTGCTCCCCCAACTATAATTACCTGATCTTCCTTCTCAAAGTCCCTGCATAGCTGACCTAAGTTTTCTGTCACCTGGCTAAGGCAAGCACATGGTTTCACAAAACTTGTGACCTGGTACCCTGCACCTAATTTCTCCTGAAGCTGCTGGCCCACACCCCTCCCATGACTACTGCCTATAAGCAGAATTCTTTGTTTTCCTATTCTGGTTTGATCCCAACCTGTCTTTTTTTCTTTAAGCTCAAGTTCTGCTTCAACCTACTTTCAACTACATCTGGATGAGGTCCTTCCTCCACTGCAGATAGCAAGCCAAACTGATTTACTAATTGAATTTCTGGATTTTTTTTAACTGTTTGCCTTTTTCGCCCTTTGTTTGCTACCTTTTCCCAATTCCCAGTCTCTTTTTCCTCCCTTAACCTAGATAATTCACAGTTTGCATTTTCTAATCAAGCCTTAAGGGCACAAATTTTTGCCACCTTTTCTGTGATTTTTCTGTCCTTTTTACATAACCTACACTGCCACAGAAGAGCCTTATTTTCTAACCTCATTTCCTCACTGCTACATTCACCCCAACGAAACCATAACTTACAGTCTACACAGAACACCCCCTCTTTCAAAATTCTATGGCAACCACCACATTTGTCACACATGGTTTGATAGACAAAGTTATATTTATGGCTTACCAGCTGATGATTATAATAATATCACAGGATCTGATTTTTCCATAACTTTGCAATTCTACCCATTCACATACTAAAACTACATGAAATGCTCTCACTGACCCTATTATCCTACAGAACCAGCACCTATAGAGTTCTCTTTTATCCCCTGTGTACCCCACATACCAATGATCCCAATAAATTTACCCACTCACTTTAAACTTCTTCAATTCCCAATCAAGATTTTGTTTGCAGTAACATTAAATGAGGCTCAGTGTGAGAGAGAGGGATGAAGAAGAGATGGACAAAGAGAGAGGTGATGGAAATGGACATAGAGAGGTGGAAAGGACAAGATGGAGGACAAGATTAGTGTTTAATGTCCCGTCGACAACAGTGTTATTAGAAATGGAGCATGAGCTTGGATTAGGTAAGGATTAAGAAGGAAATCATCCATGCCCTGTCAAAGGTGCCATCCTTGCAACTGCCTTAGGTGATTTAGAAAAATCATGGAAAACCTAACTCTGGATGACCAGACACGAGTTTGAACCGTCGTCCTCTCAAATATGAGTCCAGTTTGCTAACCGCTTCGCTTCCTCACTCAGTAAGGACAAGACGGGCAGAGGAAGAGATGGGGAGGAAGAGGTGGACAGAAAGGGGGCAGAGGGAGATTGACAGAGAGGGAAGGAGAAGAAGATGATCAGGATGTATACCCAGTTCCTTATATTTTAGGATGTATTCTTCTGGGATGTAGCCTTATATGAAGTGAAATGTGGACAGTAAGCCATACAGACAAGAAGGGAAAAGAAGCTTTTGAAATGTTGTGCTACAGAAAAATGCTGAAGATTAGATTAGTAGATCAGACAACTAATGTAGATATAATGTATCAAGTGGATAGAAAAGAAATTTATTGTATAACTTGACTCAAGTAGTTGATAGAACACCCTGAGGCATCAAGGAATAGCCAGTTTGGTTATGGACGGGAGTGTTGCAGGTAAAAATTATAGAGGAAGACCAAGTCTCAAATACAGCTCTCTGTGCTAGTTTATCCTGTGGAGCTGCCACAACCTGCATCCACCTAAACCTGCTTGGTTTAGGTGGATGCAGGTTGTGGCAGCTCCACGGGATAAACTAGTACAGAGAGGTGCATGAAATACCTTCCAACTGAAGACCACATTGCTAACCACAAGAGTACCCTCAAGTGTGACATTTTTGTCTTTTTGCTGACTGAAACAGATATGCATACACATATATCATATATCAAATATCATAGAGTTAGGGAAGTACCATATAGATTACTTATCATACAGAAAGGTGGTATGGGTGTTCTCATTTTATTATTTTTATTTATTGTTCCCATCCTGGAATTTACGTTATCGTAACAGGTTACTCATTGCAATCTTCTAAAATATGTCACAGGCACTTTACAAAAACAAACAAAATCAAAAAGTTGTTCTGCTTTGCTTTGATAGAAGCCACTAGTGAGGAATTTAAGCCATGTAAAGGATTAAAAGATTGAGATGTGCATTACTTGTAGTCGAGTTAGATACACATGATATTTACTTTCAGTTGGGATACAGAAAAACTAAATCTAGAATGTAAGGTAGCAGAAGGATAAAATACTTCACAAATACTCCTTTTTCTGTTAACTCTAACCCATCAATTTTTTAAGGATGAGATTTTGTGTCCTTTTATAAGTTTATTTAACTTAAGAAAAAATATGCAACAAGGTGAACAGTTAACACCTTAAATCCCTGTTAACTGAATGATGCCATTTGTAAGCCGAAAAGGAGTACTACAATAATACTGCTTGTATAGACTCCATCATTATGAGAATGAAGGCAATAAATAACTATATGTATCTTTTTATGTGAAACAATAACTTCTCTTATTGCAAATGAAACACAGATTACATCTGCAAGTTGTTGCACAGGAAACTTGAAATTATAATAACTACCTTCATAGTTACTTTCTTAACTCTTCTAAGACTAATATTATCTTTACATTTGTTTAATTCAGCTTATATCCCACATTAATGTTTGCCCTATGTTCCTAAGACAATCAGTTCTTCTAGTACGTTTCCAATCAGTTATTTTAGTATGTTTCTACATAACAAACGTTTAGTTTCAAATCTATGCAGAAATATTGTAGCATATATTTGGAAATTCTGGACTTAAATAAATAATTGAAATGTTTGCACCATTCTCTTTGTGTGTGTATTTTTGTGGACAATATCTGTTTACTGTGATTTGGCATCTGGTATGGAGGTAGTACAATAAATTAAATAAATTCTTACCTGAACACCAGCAACCTTCTTATTGTAAAAAAATTCATTTGGCCTTTCTTTCAATCTGAATTTCATATAGTGGTGCTCAGCTTCATCCAAAAACTGTGATTCATTTGTTGCCTTGTACAGCCATGCTGCAGCCCACGTCAGTTCATCACCATAGTCGGTGGACCTGAACAACAATTATATTTCAAATAATTCTTTGTGTGCATTGTGTTTATTTAAAATTTATGTCACTCATTAAATGATGCAGAATTTGTGAACTTGCATATAGCAGTAATAAAAGAAATTGCTACACTTAACAGTCTGAAAGCAATATTCTGCATAAAGGAGTAATGTAGGGAACATAATACCAAAATATTTAAGCACATAGTAGGTGAATGAGATAGTAGGTGAGTGAGGATAACAAAGAGATAAAATTTACAGATATATAAAATTCATACACGATATTGTTTCATGGTATTCACTCATTTACTTAACAGTAATCCATCTCCTGCTTGAGATTCTTAAAAGAATCAAACATATGTGTATAAAACAGTTTCAAACATCTGATTAGTTTATAAATGAGATGATGAGTTAAATATTTGATGCTAAACAGGAAAATCCTTTATGATTGAAAATATTGTAGTTTTTCATGCATTTCAATGTTTGTAATGTGATAACTCCTGGACTGTGTGTCATACAGTAATATCATTTTGTAGGTACATTCAGCACCATTTGTGGATAATGTCTGTAAAATGGGTTGTGAACAGAATTAGTGGTAAAGAAGTAATAAAATAAAAACTTATGCCTGCGGCTGAAGTTTTACTGCGTGAACAGTGAAAATGTAGTAAGTAATTATCTTTTTCCTTTCATTAATTTGTGATGGGTAGAGAAAGTTCAGAAAAGGTTTTAAATTATTTATTAGAAGTTCTTTCATTCTCAGATAGTGGATGAATATAATCTGGGTAATCCACATGCTGAGTTACACTGGCTCGAGACAAATACACAGTTTAAAGATTTAATGCAATAAGTAAAAAAAGATTATATCTATTAATGTGCAGGTTATGGCAGCATTTTAATTTTTTTTATTTGGTCAATAATTGTGTGAAATAAGGAAAATCAAATTTTTGTCATGATTAGAAACCACCGGAAAGGCAACCTGCAACTGGTACCAGGTCACAGTTTAGCTCTTTAGTAACAAAGATTAATTTGTATACAGATTTCTCTGTATGGATGTCATCACATTTTATGAATGCATACACACAATAACAGAAGTATCACATCACCCTGACATGTCATGACTCTTCCTGTAGTGATCGGTAGGTCATCTCTGATGTTGTTTGTAAACATACACTTTGTTACCATGGGCATTTGCTATGGGTAGAATGCCTTGCTCGAACAGACTGCAGCATTTCAATTGAAAGTAAAGCACCAGTGAGGACGCATTAAGAGACATCCGTGGAACAGCACAGTGAACATCCATCATCTCACAAAGGACAGTTGTGACCAATCATTAGGTCCACATCACAGAATGTGCAGAAGGTTTGTTAACCATGGAAGTTGCTCAAAGTGTGCACCAGAACCAAACTGATGTGGTGCAGGCATGGGATTGGTTCCTATTAACAGGTAGTGTTGAGGACTTACACCACACAGGCTGTCCACGTTTGACAAGTGCACAGGATGATCGATATCTAGGACTTTTGAATCAAAGGAGCTGTAGGGTGAGTGCTTTGGAACTGAATTAGTCATTCAAAAAGGCTACAGGTGTAACGTATTGCATCAAACTGTTAGGAGATGATTGCACAATGTAGATCTCCATCCCTGATGACCACGGCAAGCACCATGTTGTACACCACAACACTGTGTACTCCAACACTGTGTACTCCATTAGAGAGGCAAAAAATCATGCAGAACAGACACCCCATGATTGGTTTTAGGTCTTGATTATGAACAACAAAACTCGAATTTGTTTGAACCCTGATAATCACAGACAATGTATTTGGAGACAGCCCAGTAACACTGAATGCCTCCAACAATGTGTCCCACACTTGCAACAAGGTGAACATGGAGTGTTGTTCTGGGGGTGGTATTACATGGGGGCCACCAACGTCCTCTCTTGAATGTTAAGGGCAATCTCACTGCTCTATGAATATTTTGGTGACAATTTCACCTTGCTAGATGATAAGCTGCTTGACTACTTGTGGCGAGGACAAAATTACGCAAGTATAACTTATAGCAGAAGGCACCTCAGTAAATTTGCGTTGGTGAAGGGTGAATGCCAATCTTCATAAACCTTTTTATAATGTTTAATTATGCATCTATGTTCAGTAAACTGAGTGCATGGGTTTTATGTTGATTCATATGGAACATGCAAGGTAGAAAAATATTCAAGCTGTGAAATATTTGTTTTTAATTATTCGGTTAACAGTTCTGTATTGGAGCCACTCATTGATGAAGTAAACCCATCTGACAAAAGAAAATTGTGGCTTACAAAACTGCTACAAATCTCTTGCAATACACACTACAGGTGTCCTTACTGTGGTTGAGAAATAAGTGATCACCTAAATGTAAAGTACCATAAATGCAGGTGACTGATACACACCTGGTGCGATTTCAGCTATGTAGCCAACATGTAGTTTACCTAAGCACAGATGCCCATTCTGAATGAAAGTGTTAGTTTAACTTTTACCAAGTGGTGTGGTTGTGTAGCAATTGGCTATCTCCCTACAGATACTGCAGCAATTCTGTACCGATACTAAAATTAGAACTACTCTTCAATTCAGTAGTTGCATGAAATTTAATAATATACTGGTTGCAGGGATTAAATTATGTACAGAAAGTGTGTATACTTAAAGAATGAAACAAATGTGGCTCTTTGAGATGCAGACCATTAAAGAATTGCAGTTCTTTTCAACCAAATGTCAGTCTGGGAACTGAGCAGAGGGAATCTCAATTGGGAACTGTGGGAGGATCATTCACTTGATAACCGAGGGAAACACCATGAAAACTGTGGTCAGATGTGTTGCACTGGGACTATTTTAATTCATTTTTGGGAGAATGTTGTCAGTTTTCCTAACAAAATATTAAAATTTTGTGTAAAATGGTTTTGAGTGTGTGTGTGTGTGTGTGTGTGTGCGTGTGCGCGCGCGCGCGCGCACGCACCTGTGTGTACATAACATTCAATGAGTGACATTTCAGTCCACCTGGAATAAAATATGTTTGATGTTGACTTAGGCATAACAGCTGTGGCTAATTGTAAAGGCATGAGTCGAAAACTACTATTTATGTAGCACATATGAAATTTACATGGGTGCAATGGTATAGGCCTGCTTCATCTCTCAACAACAATCTCCATCTATTTGAGAGTGCCCACACAGCTGTGTGAACTAATAAACACAAAGATGTGGCATCAAGAACAATTTTATGTATGTACGAGGGGGGACCCAAAAGGAACCGGACTCCGAGGGCGCTGCCACTCATAGACGTAGTGCAGGGTTCTCACGCTGGATGGTGTTAGTAGAGACCTTCATGAAACAACTGTGCAGATGGCATCAGTGTAGAGCTGAATGTGCAAGTGTGGTATCGTGTTTCTCTGACTGTTGGCGGGTTACCTCTGCGAAGTCGTTATGGTAACTTTAAAAGGACAAAGAGTGTGTGTGAAATTTTGTTTCCTGCTTAAAAAAAAACTGCAACGGAGACACACCAAATGCTTCAGGAAACTTTCCAGGAGGACGCTATGAGCCGCACGCAGGTTTTCGAGTGATTTGGGCGCTTTAATAGTGGTGAGATGTGTGTTGAAGACCAAGCTAGTTCTGGACGCCCTGCAACATCGCAAAGTGAGGAGAACATTCAAAAGGTCCGCTAAAAGATCAACGAGGATCGTCGCCAAACGATCGACCAAATTTCAGCAGAGAGAGGAATCAGTTGGAGCTCGTGCCAGCAGATTTTGAGTGAGGATTTGCACATGAGACGTGTTGCTGCTAAATTTTTTCTGCACCTTCTCACACAGAAGCAAAATACCATCCGCATGAATGTGTGTCAGGACTTGATAACAGAGATTGCATGTGATCCAAACTTCTTGCACAAAGTCATTACAGGGGATGAGAGTTGGTGTTACGGGTATGACCCAGAAACCAAGCAAGTGTCAATCCAGTGCAGGGCTCCCAACTCTCCCAGACCAAAAACAGCAAGGCAAGTGATGTCAAATGTGAAGACGATGATCATTGCCTTTTTTATGTTCGTGGAATTGTGCATCGGGAATTCGTACCCCCTGGCCAGACTGTTAACCAGCACTTTTACTTGGATGTTTTAAGGCGTCTGTGAGAGGATGTGAGGAGGAAACACCCAGAACTTTGGCGATCAGGTGACTGGTTTCTGCATCCCGACAACGCTCCAGCACACATAGCCTTACAAGTGACCCACTATTTGGCATCTCAGAGGTGGTCTGTCATTCCCCACGCTCCGTATTCCCTGGACCTAGCCCCGTGCGACATTTTCCTATTTCCACGAATGAAAACAACGCTAAAAAGGGAGCGTTATGACGATGTGGAGGCGGTAAAAACAGCATCGCAAAGGGCACTGGACAATATCAAACTTGAAGAGTTCCAAACATGCTTCCAACAGTGGGAAAAGAGACTTGACAAGTGCATCGCCTGTAATGGAGAGTATTTTGAAGGTGACTGAAGTAATTTTGTAAAAAGGTTCATCAATAAATTTTTTATGACAACGATCTGGTTTCTTTCGGGTCCCCCCTCGTATATGTCATGGTGAAATGAAAGAAAATGCAAATACACATGACGATTTCAAAATTACATCTTCCCTACAAAACTGATTACATTCCTCCAACAGTAAATGATCTATCTCAACTACATCTGGGATAAATCACAAGATGTTCTAGAGGACACCAAGCTTTTCATGTAGGTAAGAAAGTTATCAAGACACATGCCAATATTCCTAAAGCTGATAAACAAGCAATGCAACAGATTTGGTGGGGCTGAACAGTGTAAATCACTGCTGCTGTAACCGCACTGGTTGTAGTAATCAGCTGGCACTTCACAGACCATCACAGATGGCCTCAGTACATTGGCGGAACCACCTGATCAGAAACCAGAGTTACTAGAATCCAGGACACTCCCACAGCATTGCAACAGGGGAACTGCGTGTCATCTATGGCACCTGCCTGTCAACAGACCTGATTCTGTCGAGTAGATATTCTGGCAACCAAGCTGGTGAAAGACATTGCGTCAGCAAAAGCCGTGGAGTGGGCAACAACTGCATGTGATGGGGAAAACATTGTCAGTCTACCACTGTCTGCTGGTGCAATCACCAACGTCCATCATTCTGTGGAACCACAAGCTGTACGTTCTGACATCAGCTTTGATGGGCTGAGGGTCTAACTTGGAGCCTTCCAGTAACTGACCTGCTCAGCAACTACCATTGCCCGACACTGCTTGTTAGGGCCCAGATTTCACTCCCTGGATGACACTGCTCTCTCTGCAAGCTGCCAAATGGCAAGCCAGCAAAATGAAGTGGCTGCTAGACCTTAAGTGTGAGAACACAAAGAAATCTGGTAGCCTGTGTGCTGACTCACTGCACTGTCCAGCCTAGTTGTATTCACCTGCAGATGCAGATACAGAGAATGCTGGTTAACCATCCAGTTCGTGCAGCAGTTGTAACACCAGCAGCTTGTCACGTGCCTGCTGACTGCTCTGTTTTCTTTCTCAATGTTACAGAAAATATGCAGTGAAAAAATTTGACTCTCTCATTACTTATAGCCTCATATTACAGATTATATAAGTTCCTACCTTTTCATTCATGATCACAGCTACTGAGATGCTTCTAAACTAAGTAACCCACCATACAAAATTTGAGTAGTCTGCAATGAAAAGTAGGAGTTACATTTGATTCACATGAGGTCACACATTGCTGCATATGAAATGTAGGTAGTGCACTGAAATTTTCTTTAGACTGTCCACTCCAGAAAAAATTAATTTTATGTGGCACACTCACTTCCATCTACATGTGCTACAAAACAGCAAATGTGAATTATTCATAAGATTTATTATAGTTCATAAGCAAGTCTGCATGGACAACACTGACTCACATCAGCTGCACAGAATGTTTACCTACATTCCAAATCCTGCTGCATTGTTGACAATCTGTGCCTGTGATGCATGCTGACTGTGCACTGCCATCAAGGACTGTGGGTTCGATGCCCACCCCCACCTGATGAACTTGGGTATTGGATCTCTGATGTATGCTGAGCTGGAGAAATAAATGAACTGCTTCCAATCTGAGTGTGACTGTGTTTTCTTCTTCTGCCACTTGAGAAACCACATGTCTGGCTAGAGGGAGTCATACCAGCCAATCTGACAAGTCTACTTCTGACCCCCCCTCACCCCAGCAGTATCGATGTACCCAGCACTATCGATGCTACTACAAATCCGTGCATCCAAAGGATGATCTGGGATTAAGGAGGGCTGAAATATACATAATACTGTGCCAGTAAGCCTACATTGGTTAGACAATGTGTACAGTGCATGAAATGTGCATTGAACATGATGGTCACAAACACCTTTTGCAGCCCACTAAGTCAGCCATAGCCAAGCATTATATCTCCACAGGACATTCGGAGAATTATTCTGCCATGGAAATCCTGGTCTCAACGAGATCCTTCTGGAACTCTATTATTAAGGAATCAATGGAAATATGAGGGGGGACCCAAAAATAACCGGAATTTCTTTCTAGAAAGCTTATACTTTATTGTTTTCAAATACAACCTTAATCTCCTTCGAAGTACTCTCCATTAGCATTAATACATTTGTCCAAATGTTCATTCCAGCGTTCAAAGCACCTTTTAAATTCGTCCTCTTTGATGCCTGCTAGCACTTTCATGACATTGCATTTTACGTATTCCACATCCGCAAAACGCTTCCCTCTCAAGTCTCTTTTCATCCTCAGGAATAGGAAGAAGTCCGAGGGTGCTAAATCCGGCAAATAGGGTGCCTGGCTCAAGGTACTCGTCTTCGTTAAGGCCAAAAACTGGTGAACGCTTAGAGCCGTGTGTGCGGGAGCATTGTTGTGATGCAGGAACCACACGCGAGAATCCCACAAAGCCGGACGTTTTTGCGACAAACTTCTGTGAAGCCATTTCATAACCTCCAAATAGAATTGCTGGTTTACTGTCTGGTTTTCAGGAACAAATTCAGAGTGTATCATCCCTTTGATGTCAAAAAAAAAAAACAGATCAACACCATTTTCACATTCAATTTCACTTGTCGAGCTTTTCTTGGTTGATGTGAGCCAGGTGACTTCCATCGTGATGACTGTTGTTTACTTTCTGGATCGTACCCATAGCACTATGACTCATCACCTGTAATGATTGTGTTGAAAAAATGTGGATCATCTTTGAACATGTCTTTCATTTTGAGACAGGCTTGAACACGACGATCCCTTTGATCTCCGGTAAGAAGCTTCGGCACGAATTTTGTTGCCACTCTTCGTATGCCCAAATCGATGGTCAAGGTGCGCTGAATTGAGCTCCAGGACAATCCGGACAAGTTCTCGAGTTGGTCGACTGTCCTGCGTCGATCTTCACTGATGAGATCATGAATTTTGTCGATGTTGCCTTCGTTTCGAGCAGTTGAAGGTCGACCGGAATGGGGCTGATCTTCAACCACAATTTCTCCCTTTTTAAACCGAGGAAACCATTTGTACACTTGCATTTTACTAAGAGCATGGTCTTTGTAGACTGTTTGAATCATCGCAACAGTTTCTGCTGCGTTCTTGCCAAGCAAGAAACAAAACTTCACTGCCGCACATTGTTCGTAAGAACTAACCACTTCCTCGTGTCACGTCTGCACTGTACGTACACTCAAAGAACTGCCAAAGAAACCACACTTCTCACTGTTGGGTGACGCCGCGTGGCAGAATGATTCAGCAGAGCTCCTACTACAACTCTCTGGCGGCGCAACCTGCTACTAGAAGTACACGATGTGCAGCATTACGATTCTGGTTACTTTTGGGCCCCCCTCATACATTTGGTGGAAGATCTTATTGATTGTGATAGCAGCTTTCACCTGGATAAGGCGTAGGACCTGATGATTTCTTTACTTTGTTTGAAGAGAATGCCTTTTAAGACTAATGACACATCTAGCTAAAGTTAATTTTGTAAACCTGACATCTGAATTTTAACTCCACGAGCCTGCATTCTGACAGATAGTACGCATATAGTATCAACATAATGCATGTCCCTATAGACAGATCAGTGTTCGAGGAGTGCGCAAACATTGAAGGAGATCGCTTATGTAGTGGCTGACTTTGCGCATGATCTCCGCACCACATGATGAACGGTGTGAACAAGCAATCTCCCCTGCAAAACACTCACCTGAAGGTGGTTGAATGACTGGTGGTTGATACCGTCAATGTCATCCAGCTGCAATCGTGAAACTTCATGGAACATTCTCTATGCGGGGAAAATTTCAAGAATCACAGCTTCCTTTATGTTTCAACTTCCACATGTTGTGAATAAGATTTGGATAGGATCATTAATTTTGATTTTTGGAAGCAAGCATCTACATTTACAAGCCGCAAGGGAAGGTCCATCTTTAAGCATTTACATGCAATTGATGTCGTCATGAGTAATGTACAATTTACATATTAAGAAATATAACTATTGTGAGGTATCACAAAGCTAAAGTATACATTTTAAAAGAACATACATAATAAAGGAATACATTTGACACATAAAGATATCCAACATAATTAAAGTGTGTATTTTAAAGAATGTGCATAATAAAAGAATACATTTCATACATAAGGATTTCTCCACATGTTTAACAGTTAAATGTGGAACTACAGAGATCAAAAAAGCTTAGGAAGAGGTACAAACAGAGTTGCAAGTTGTTTCGTACATGAGGTCTATTTTTGAAGAGTTTTCAAATTCTATAACACTGTAAAAGCTTGGTCTTTCAGCCATTTTTTAGTCTTACTTTTAAATATATTAAGAGAGACACAATGTGCCTGCACAGGTAATGTGTTGAAAAGTCTTATTCCCATGTATTCATAACTGTCTTGTGTTTTCTTGAGTCGAGTTGTTGGTATGTCTATCTTAAATGTTTGACGAGTGTTATGATTATGAATGGACTGCCTAGGGTTGTAACTGTTAAAGTTTTCTTTTATGTACAAAAGGCAGCTGTATATAAAAAGAGAAGGGACTGTCATTATCTGTAATTCTTTGAAGTATGACCTACATGATATGTTATTTTTGGTAATCCCAGAGATGCTCCTGATGGCTTTCTTCTGCCAAATAAAAATTTTTCTGGACCATGGAGAATTACCCCATAGAAGAATACCATAGCTAATATGGCAATGAAAGAATGCATAATAGGAATTAATCAGCAGGCTCTCAGAAACACAGGTGCGTAATTTTTTTCATTAGATAGATAACTCACAAAAGTTTTCGAGATATGTTGTCTATGTGACTCTGCCAGGTTAATTTCGTATCTAAGTATATGCCAAGAAGTTTGGTAGAAGTGTACTCAATATCACTTCTGGTGCCACTACCATTTCCACTGTATTATTCTGTTCCATTCGCAAATATCACTTACTCGTAGTAGGGTTCGGCACCCCGGATGCTCTCGTGGTAGAGACCGCGGTGCTGGTTTGCGAAGTGGTACAGCTCACGTGCATGACGTAGGCACAGATCCGCATACTCTGGCTTGTCCCCTCGGAACACTAGTGAGGCTGCTGCCAGGGCTGCTGCTGTCTCCCCTGCTAGATCAGAACCTGTCAACACAATGTCCACACGAGTCAAACACAGTGTGCCGTGGTGAGCAAGATTGTAACTACACACAATGTTCGGGTATCTAAAGACGATTTACAGTGAAGCAAACATCATCAAAAGCGCAACAGCGAACGAGAATTCTCCCTGGTGGAAATGCCTGGTGCATGGTGTTTGCTCGCGCGCGGGACATATTCACAAGTGTTTGATTGTTACCCGATGGGTGTCGGTTTTGGAGCAGGCAAATTGGAACAGCGACATTTATGTGACTAGACACGTACACCAAATGAGTGCCGACGGTTCCGCTTCCTCGTTTTCGTGGTACCCGGAGGAGGAGGAGATTAGTGTTTAATGTCCCGTCGACAGCGAGGTGATTAGAGAGACAGAGCACAAGCTTGGATTAGGTATGGATGGAGAAGGAAATCAGCTGAGCCCTTTCAAAGGAACCACCCCCACATTTGCCTTAAGTTACTTAGGGAAATCACGGGAAACTTACAATACTGACCATTAAAATTGCTACACCATGAAGATGACATGCTACAGACGCGAAATTTAACCGACTGGATGAAGATGCTGTCATATGCAAATGTTTAGCTTTTCAGTTCATTCGCCGGTGGCAACACCTACAACGTGCTGAAAAAATGGCTATGAGCACTAAGCGACTTAACATCTTAGGTCATCAGTCCCCTAGAACTTAAAACTACTTAAACCTAACTAACCTAAGGTCATCACACACATCCATGCCCGAGGCAGGATTCGAACCTGCGACCGTAGCAGTCCCACGGTTCCGGACTGCAGCGTTTAGAACCGCACGGCCACTGAGGCCGGCGCAACGTGCTGACATGAGAAAAGTTTCCAACCGATTTCTCATACATAAACAGCAGTTGAACGGCGTTGCCTGGTGAAACGTTGTTGTGATGCCTCGTGTAAGGAGGAGAAATGCGTACCATCACGTTTCCGACTTTGATAAACGTCGGATTGTAGCCTATCACGACTGCGGTTTATCGTATCGCGGCATTGCTGCTCGCGTTGGTCGAGATCCAATGACTGTTAACAGAATATGGAATCGGTGGGTTTAGGAGGTTAATACTGAACGCCGTGCAGGATCCCAACGGCCTCGTATCACTAGCAGTAAAGATGACAGTCATCTTATCTGCATGACTGTAACGGATCGTGCAGCCACGTCTCGATCCCTGAGTCAACAGATGGGGACGTTTGCAAGACAACAACCGTCTGCACGAACAGTTCGACGACCTTTGCAGCAGCATGGACTATCGGCTCGGAGACCATGGCTGCAGTTACCCTTGACGCTGCATCAGACAGGAGCGCCTGCGATGGTGTACTAGACGACGAACCTGGGTGCACAAATGGCAAAACGTCTTTTTTATCGGATGAATCCAGGTTCTGTTTACAGCATCATGATGGTCGCATCCGTGTTTGGCGACATCGTGGTGAACACACGTTTGAAGCGTGTATTCGTCATCGCCATACTGGCGTATCACCTGGCGTGATGGTATGGGGTGCCATTGGTTACACGTCTCGGTCACCTCTTGTTCGCATTGACGGCATTTTGAACAGTGGACGTTACATTTCAGATGTGTTACCACCCGTGGCTCTACCCTTCATTCGATCCCTGTGAAACCTTACATTTCAGCACGATAATGCACGACCGCATGTTGCAGGTCCTATACGGGCCTTTCTGGATACAGAAAATGTTCGACTGCTGCCCTGGCCACCACATTCTCCAGATCTCTCACTAACTGTAAACGTCTGATCAATGGTGGCCAAGCAACTGGCTTGTCACAATACGCCAGTCACTGCTCTCGATGAACTGTCGTATCGTGTTGAAGCTGTCTGGGCAGCTGTACCTGTATACGCCATCCAAGCTCTGTTTGACGCAATGCCCAGGCGTATCGAGGCCGTTATTACGGCCAGAGGTGTTTGTTCTGGTATATGTCAGTTCTAGTATAATATATTTGTCCAATGAATACCCGTTTATCATCTGCATTTCTTCTTGGTGTAGCAATTTTAATGGTCAGTAATGTAAATCTAGATGGCCGGACGCGGATTTGAACCGCCGTCCTCCCAAATGTGGGTCTGGTCTGCTAACTACTGCGCTACCTAGCTCCGCGTACCGGGAGGACCGAAGCACACCCTGTCTTACTTCCATCGGGCGACTGTAGCGCTACGAGAGGCATACTGAGAAATGACGAGAACTGCAAAAAAGCAAAGAACGGGAGATCTATGTTCTTAGCCATTTAAACACGGCTGGGAATGCAGTTCTTCTTTACAGCAGTAACTGAAAACTCACAGTGTTTGCTGTGCCAGCGAATAATAGGCGGCCTGCGTAAATTCACGATTGAAAGTCACTACAACTCATTTCGAAAAGACGAGTGTAGTGTACTGGACAGTGAAGAACGGCCAGCCACATTAAGTGCGCCTAAAAAAGTGGATGAGGCGCACCAACAGATTTTTAATATGTCATAATAATTGATACCTCTTGCAATCGTCGTTTCGTGTGTTACATTCGTATCTATTTTACTGCACAACGTAATGTTTTCGATTTTCCAGAACGACAAATACAGTACATCTGCACTGCGAGCAACTTTGAAAACTGCCACAAGAATAACAAGATTTGGGAAACCGTTTTGTGAAAGGGAGTTTGTAAAAGACTGTCTCACTGATGCTGCAGAACTTGTGTCCTACGAACATTAGTAGGTTTCAAGAAATCGGCCTTTCCGAACAAACAGTAGTGCAACTTTTAAATGTTATAGCTGGCGACGTGCACAGGAGTCAACAAATGAGGCTAAGGACTTTTTTACCTTCTCTGTCGCGGTGAATGAAGCAACAGATCTTACAGATACAGCTCAGGTAGTGATATACATACGAGGTGTGATAGCGCTCTGCGTGTAACAGAGGACATCTTGGACAGGTGACTACGACAGGTGCAGACTTGCTCTAAGCTGTCGTGCAAGTGATTGATGGTGTCGAAATGGACTGGAATCGGTTAATCTCAGAGACCACAGATGGAGCACCGGCAATGCGAGGTCATCATAGAGGACTCGTAGCACTGATGTGCGAAAAGCCAGGATGCACAGAAGAGGCGTTGTACGGAATTCAAGAGGCGCTTTGTGCAAGATCAGTAACTTTAGAAAACGCCATGGAAATTGTTGTGCGTGAAAACACATTAGCTTACTCATCGCCAATTTCAACAGTTCTCGGAGGAATTACAGAGGAGGACGGCGCCACTCCTTACTATATCGAAGTACACTGGTTCAGTCGAGGTAAAATCCTGAAAAGATTTTTTTTGTTTACGTTTGGCCGTAGCACATTTCTCACATGAGAAGGGAAAGAGTGAACCAAAATTAGATGGCGCTTGCTGAATATCAGACCTTGCATATCTCCTGGAGATTGCGTCACACATGAACATAACTTAATTTCTGACATGTTGGAAAAACTAAATGCTTTTGAAAGGAAGCTTGCTTTTTGGTAGAGCCAACTACTGTCTGGAAACACTGCACATTTCCCTGCCCTCGGTTTGCTCCACGAAAGTGCTAGATTTAAAGAGTACATATCAATAATTGTAAAAATTAAGCAGCAATTATGAGCACAATTTGTAGACGTTACAAATGTGTCACCTATCATTCGTCGCTTTACACGGCCGCTTGCTCCGAAGCGTCTACAGATGGAACAGTTCGACCTGCAGTGAAATACACAACTGAAGTACAAGTTTTTTGCAATACGATGTAGAAAAGAATTCTATGAGAACTTTCACAGAAAGAATTTCCACGCCTCCATCACGAAGCAGTTATGACCATGTTCAGATCTACTTATGTGCGTGAAAGATTTTTCTCCGTAAGGACAATGAATACATCAAGGTTTCGATCGAGTATTAATGACGAAAATCTTCGCAACTGATAGCGTTTATCAATGTACTGTGCTTTTGTGCCTGACATTAACTTCATCGTTTCTCGTCGCCAATGATGAGCGTGTATTGAATTTCTTTCTTTTTTGTAATTTAAAATTGTTATTTACTAACTGTGCCTCACCCTGCTCCATGTTACATAGGTGAACATTGTCATCTTGAAAAGATGGCATTAAACCGGTTGTTCAAGGTATACTTACATGCTTAAAAAGTATTGTTTAATTGTTGAGAGACATGTATGAGACCCTTGCCATGAAGGGTATTTAGGTGTCTAACGTGGGCATAAAACCAATCTGGCATATTTATGCACCAATTGTTTTTACGTTTTATTTTAGAAACGTGGCGTTTGTTGATAGAGCGATAGAATAACACGATACCTTCCCTAGATTGCACTGCACACTGTGAAAACAGCTAGGGTGTGTCCCAGGTACAGTGCATCCCAGCTAGTGGGTAAAGTAAAGTGGAGACATCTGTACTTAGAGACATAAACAAAGTGAGCGGTGACAGTTCCGTCTCCCTGTTTATACATCTGGTGACCAGGAAGTTGCACATGGGCAGCAGATCCGCATGCGTGCAGAATGTCTGGCCGACCATGACTTACAGGGATCTTAATCGGAACATTTAATTCAGTTTCCATCATTCTTGGGTTAAAGGCCAAGGGGAAACCTGCTATGGACAGCAGATGTGCCCTGGCCACAGGAAGAATAATATCTTCATGGCTAATGGTGTTGGGTGAAACTGCAATGAGAAGGCGAGCCGGCCAGTGTGGCCGAGCGGTTGTAGGCGCTTCAGTCTGGAACCGAGCGACCGCTACGGTCGCGGGTTCGAATCCTGCCTCGGGCATGGATGTGTGTGATGTCCTTAGGTTAGTTAGGTTTAAGTAGTTCTAAGTTCTAGGGGACTGATGATCTAAGATGTTAAGTCCCATAGTGCTCAGAGCCATTTCAACCATTTTTGAGAAGGCGAATCCAGAAGACAGGCTCACCTAGGCACTCTGGTGTAAGAGACTAGAGATCGACAGACACACCAAAGGAAACCTACCCATGGTAAGATTTGGTATGAAGTCTAAGCAATGACTGGAATAGTTATGCAACCATAGTCATTCTGGGAAAGTTGGCGCTTTTTGTGAACACCAGATAGACGTCAGTTCGTAGCTACAAAGCGTTGCTTTCCGTTTTTAAAGTAACACATGTAGTTTTTGGACGACAGATACATTGCCAGATTCTTGACTTCCGCAAGGCGTTTGATACAGTTCCGTACGGTCGTTTAATGAACAAAGTAAGAGCATATGGACTCTCAGACCAATTGTGTGATTCGATTGAAGACTTCCTAGATAACAGAACGCAGCGTGTCATTCTCAATGGAGAGAAGTCTTCCGAAGTAAGAGTGATTTCAGGTGTGCCGCAGGGGAGCGTCGTAGGACCATTGCTATTCACAGTATACATAAATGACCTCGTGGATAACATCGGAAGTTCACAGAGGCTTTTTGCGGATGATGCTGTAGTATATCGAGAGGTTGTAACAATGGAAAATTGTACTGAAATGCAGGAGGATCTGCAAGGAACTGACGCATGGTGCAGGGAATGGCAATTGAATCTCAATGTAGACAAGTGTAATGTGCTGCAAATACATAGAAAGAAAGACCATATAAAATTAATCGTCGGTAAAGCAGCTCCCAGACTGAGATTCATTGGAAGAATCCTAAGGAAATTCAATCTGAAAACAAAGGAAGTAGGTTACAGTACACTTGTTCGCCCACTGCTTGAATACTGCTTACCGGTGTGGGATCCATACCAGATAGGGTTGATAGAAGAAATAGAGAAGATCCAATGGAGAGCAGGGCGCTTCGTTACAGGATCATTTAATAATCACGAAAGCATTACGGAGATGATAGATAAAACCTAGTGGAAGACTCTGCAAGAGAGACGCTCAGTTGCTCGGTACGGGCTTTTGTTGAAGTTTCGAGAACATACCTTCACCTAGGAGTCAAGCAGTTTATTGCTCCCTCCAACGCATATCTCGCGAAGAGACAATGAGGATAAAATCAGAGAGATTAGAGCCCACACAGAGGCTTGCCGACAATCTTTCTTTCCACGAACAATACAAGACTGGAATAGAAGGGAGAACCGATAGAGGTACTCAAAGTACCCTCCGCCACACACCGTCAGGTGGATTGCGGAGTATGGATGTAGATGTAGATGCCTGACAAAACAGTGAAGCATCCAAAAGAGGACGAGGAAACGAAACATCATGGGTTGAGGAAACATTACACAAAGCGAGTCAAAAAGGACTTTACAACTTTGGAATGATACAGAAATTTATTGAGATAACTTACAGAATCGGCAGTTGTGTTGTTTTGTAGCAAACACTCTCAAGTTTGATTCACATTGGGTGTCGGTACTCCATTCCGCCACCAGGAGCGCCAGCGTAGTGCACAGTCAAAATGGCTAAACTGGTGCGTTACTCTTAAGCGATGATTCAACAGTTATGCAGAATATGGGCAGCGAAAATACACATGCAACCCTGGAACACCTTTGTGACTCCCCAAAAGTTAATACGTTTTGTGCTTTTAGCATATTGGAAATGTAGACATTTGTTCTTCGTGGAAAAAACTATCACTGGTATTGTGTATCTGGAAATGCCTGAAAAGTTTTTAATTCTTTAGATCAATGAAATGACCGAGATGGGATGGTTTAGTACCAGCAAGACAATGCATCATTTTGTTGTTTAATGTGCATGTGTGTTCAAGTCCTTTACAGGCGAAGCACTAGTTCTCTCGCGAAGCTCCGAAAGGGTAACGGACGAAATTTGACATGACATTGTTGAAAGAATAATTTTTTAATACGCATGAAGGATATACATAACAATCGAACGTAGGGTGCAAGGTATACTCTTCACCAAACGTAGGAAGAGTCCTGCACTGAATTACGTTGATAGTAGTAAATAGAGAATTAAACATGGTAGTGTGTTCCTGCAGCTACGGAATGTGACAAACCTGGGTGCTGGGCGTCAATCTTGAAGGCGGGCCGCGACATGTTGAGCTCCTCTGGGCGACCCCAGTACTTGTGGTCGAGGTCGAAATCGCCAACCTGACCGTACAGCTCCGTGGGAGCCACGTGGCACTTTATGAAGTAGTCCGTCGCCCACTTCACTGCGTCCACTGCATACTGCAACTGACCTGAGGGAAAAAATCGAATTACATGACGAATTTTCGATGTACTGTAAGTGCTGAAAAAAAATTTAACTCCCAGGAGATTGCCCATCAATGGCTTCAATTAAGACCATGCGAAAAAATGCTTAAAAATGTCATAAGAATTTTAGAAGCATACAGCATTATATATACAAGGTGTAATTAAATTCCCTTGCAGACTCTCATGACTTGTATTTGGGACCAAGACGGTTAAGTTTAGCATAGGAGTTCATGTCCTGAAATGTAGCATTTCCCTGCTACATTGCTCTCTGTCTCCTGTTGTTCGTCATCTGGGTCCACATATAAGTGGGGCTCAGTGTGATGGTCACCGATGTCAACACAAATACGGTATCTCTGTACCATGTTCCAAGACACATGATCTCCAATCCTTGATGCTCCAGTATCCGCCACAGCCATAAACCGCGCCAGTAGATCTTCTCCGAATGCCACAGGAGTCTCGTAAATCTAGGATTTCATGTGACCTCACAGGTAGTAGTCTAGCGGGTTCAAGTCAGAAGAACATGCTAGCCAAGCAATCAGGCCACAATGACATATACACTATTGCCCAAATCGTTGGTCCAAATGATGTTGGACAACATGTGTAAAATGAGGTGGTGCAACATCGTGCTGCAACCATATGTTGTGCACACATGGTGCATCTTCCAAGAGCTCATGCAGTATGCCATCAACAAACTGCAGATATGCACTACCAATGAAATATGGTGGAAGAAGGTATGGGCAATTCACACATCCAGCCAGAAACTATGCCCAAATGTTCAGACCATATTGTTCCAGGAATCCATGGGGGTACACAGCACGTGGGTTTTCATTAGCCCACCGTGACTGTTGTCAAGGTTCCCCACCTTCCCTGGTGAACTTGGCTTCATTCATGAAAAGGATCCACCATGGGAAGTCTGGTTTTTCCACACAATAATGCAAGAACTACACGCAGAATTGGTCAAAAGATGCAAACTCCTGTGTCTACCTTGCCTGTACTTTCTGGGGATAGTACAGGTGTAGCTGCCATTTGAACAAAACACTCCAGACAGTTTGGTGACCCACTTTCAGTCTAACTGCTATGTTTCTGGTACTTGTTGTCAATCCTCTTCCACTGCATGGAGTACAGCCTCTTTAAAGTCTATGTTCAGTGCCATCATGGAGTACCACAACCAGCCCTGCTGATGATGAATGTCCCTGTCTCTAAGGCCCACTTCTACACCGTAGCAAAGAGGGAGTATGAAGGTGTATGATGATGTGGAAAATGCTTCACATAGAATTGACGAACAGCCCTACCATTGCACCAAGCTTCGTCATATAATAACAATGTGTAGCGTACTGTGGTCAACAGCAATGCACTAAAAATGAAATGTAGCTTGGATTCTGTACTGTAGCGAGGAGGAGATCAGTCTTTAACGTCCTATCGAGATGTCATTAGAGATGGAGCACAACCTTGGATTAAGGAAGGATGGGGAAGAAAATCGGCCATGCCCTTTCAAAGGGACTACCCCAGAATTTGCCTGAAGCGATTTCAGGATGTTGGTTTGAACTGTCATCCTTGCATGGCGTACTGTAGTGAATGATTACTACTGTACAGTAGCATAGGATGAACAAAGACAATGAACTCAACAGCATGTACAAACGTATTTGGGTGGATACAGTAGTACAATATGAACAAAGACCACAAGCACAATTGCAGATACAAACCTCTCATGGCAGATCACAAACTCAGCTGAATGGCATGCAAGCAAACCTGTAATGGGCACGTGTCATCAGGTGAGAAGTAGGGCAAAGCGAGTTCCGGCGCACTTTTGATATCGAATTGATGTGATAATTAATTAAATTTATCAATTAAACCACCCTTCCCCCTCTCCCTACCCTACTGTTCTGCTATGTGGTTTATGAACCCCAGAAAGAGTAGGTTAAGGGGAGAGGATACTTTAATTGATCATTTCAATTAATTACTGTATTAATCTGATATCAAAAGTGTGTCAGAGCCCGCTTACTCTCTCTACCCAGGCGATCGCTGAATGACGTATGTAATACCCTAGTCAGTGGCACTGAAAATGTGACAGATTTGAGTGTGTGTTGTGATATTTTACGTGTAGCAGGGAAATTATATTTGTCTGGACACGAGTTCCTATGCTAAACATAACCATCTTGGTCCCCACTACAAGTCCTCATTGCCTGTAAGGGGAATTCAGTTACACCCTCTATATCCTGCAACTAAATAAACTGAAGTTTCCTTGAAGTCTCATCTCCATGCTGTGGGAGGGCTAGGTACCGTGGCAGTTTCAGAGCCAAATCAAGGAAATTTGACATTTTTCAAACGGAATGATCCATTCTTCCACTGCTAAGCTGTAGGAGTAGGGAATTCATCGCTTATTTGTCTCGCTGACACACAAGTGCCATGTGGTTAACGTCTTCATTCTCTCCACATTCACATTTTGGGAAGCCTGGTCTTTCAATTCAGTGGAGATGTTTTATAGCGTCGAGGTGTGGTACCATCACATACAGGTACACCATCTGTCCAAAAAGTTCTGAGACTGATTTTATTCCTGGTGTGTAAGCGATGTTAGTGCGGCAACAATGGTGGTAGCTTGAACTAACGACTGTAAACAACAGATGTACATCCAGCCAGTCAATTGTGAGCAGGTGGTGTTAAGTAGTGGCTCTGACATCAGCACCAATACCCGTAGAACGCCACGTGTTGTTCTGGATACATTTTAATGCTTTTAATAATTTTCAGATGATATCTGTTTCATATTGTTGTTATAAAATACTGTGCTTGCTTAGTTTTAGTTTTAGTGAATATCTGTGGGATATTTACATGTTAGTGTTAACATCCATCCACTGTCTAGTCATTACATGTTGTTCGGATATTAATTCCTGATAGTGTCTGTTTAAGATTTTTGTTAAAAAATATTATGCTTTGTGTTTTTAATTCAGTTCAGATCTTCTACGATCTGAAACTTACATTCAGTGGTTTTTACATTCTTGTGTTATGTCTGCCTGCCGCTTAGAAGTTATTTGTGGAACTCATCAGAAGATATGTGGTTGTTACTTTACTGAATCTGAAACGTGTGTTAGCGTTTTTCGGTTTACTGTAGAAGTAGAGTCAGGTGAGTCAAATAAGGATGTTGCTAGAACGAGATTTTTACTCTGCAGCAGAGTGTGCACTGTTATGAAACTTCCTGGAAGATTAAAACTGTGTGCCGGACCGAGACTCGAACTCGGGACGTTTGCCTTTCACGGGCAAGTGCTCTACCATCTGAGCTACCCAAGCACGATTCAGGCTCCGTCCTCACAACTTTCATTCTGCCAGTGAGGACAGGGCGTGTATCGTGCTTGGGTAGCTCAGATGGTAGAGCATTTGCCAGTGAAAGGCAAAGGTCCCGAGTTCGAGTCTTGGTTCGGGACACAATTTTAATCTACCGCGAAGTTTCATATCAGCGCACAATTCGCTGCAGAATGAAAATCTCATTCTGGAAACATCCCCCAGGCTGTGGCTAAGCCATATCTCCACAATATCCTTTCTTCCAGGAGTGCTAGTTCTGCAAGGTTCGCAGGAGAGCTTCTGTAAAGTTTGGAAGGTAGGAGACGAGGTACTGGCAAAAGGTGAGCTGTGAGGACGGGGCGTGACTCGTGCTTGTGTAGCGTAGATGGTGCCTCATTTGTCCCATATTTCGACCTTTTTCGTCGACTACAGTTACATACATACCAGTTTCCCAGATACGCGCCCACCCAGGACTAAGGATTTTTACAGCCTGCTGCTGCGCTGTGTTCCCTGGAATGTGATAGAGACCAAACATCTCTCCATCCAGTGGCCCATAGTGTGGACTACCGTCCACCAGTCCTTCCTCCCTACGAACGTCCGGGCACTGTGGTATCACATAGTCAACAGGAAATTTGCCACGAAGCAGCGACTGCACAACATTGGCTTGTCAGAATCCCCTCTTTGTCTCCTTTGCCAGAAACTGGACACTGAGAACACCGTCTGACATGCGCCTATAGCAAGATGTATGGCGCTTCGTGCAGCAAATCATTGCCTGCTATCTCCCGGTGCCACCAGACACAATCGAACCTCGAATGATTCTATACCCGGAGGACAGACATTTTCCGGCCGCCAAATTTCACGCTATTACGTGGGTCAAAGGGTGGGCGGTCGCTTATCACTTTCATGAGGGACCTAAATCCCGCCTCGACTTCTGGACCTATTTACGAACAGCTCATGCAGCTCTCGAAAACACGCCACGTTACCGAACATTATTTGCTAACTATCTTCGAGCGGTCTTTGTTAGACCTCCACTGAGTTGGGGGGTGCCTGGCTCAGAGGGCACCTACCCCTCCTCCCCCGGCGGTGTCTGAGTTTAAACCGGCTACGATCGATTCTACTTCTGACCTCCGCGGATGGGAGAGCGCGTCGCAGATTGCACGGATTTTATTTCTTTTTGGTTTTCCTTTCTCTTTTCTTTTTCTTTAACCAGAATTTATATTTCTTTTCTCTTTCGCCTATGTGTTCACATAATTTCATAATAATAGTGAATATTACAAAACACATGAAAATAAATAAATAACAACAACGCCTTCCACTGCTGTTGATTTCTGTGTCTCCCACTTCCCTAAGCACCACAGGCTCGGTGGTGGTGAGGGGGACACTGTGGCCAGGCCTCGTGTTTCGACCACTGCCCACTTTGCCCCCCGAGGCCCCCACCTGTCCACTACCACTCCAAAATAAAATTAAAAATAAGAGAAAAAGAAAAAAAGAAAAAAGGGGTCAAAAAAAGAAAAAAAAGATGGTAGAGCACTTGCCCGCGAAAGGCAAAGGTCCCGAGTTGGAGTCTCGGTCCTGCACACAGTTTTAATCTGCCAGGAAGTTTCATATCAGCGCACACTCCGCTGCAGAGTGAAAATCTCATTCTGGAAGCATCCCCCAGGCTGTGGCTAAGCCATGTCTCCACAATATCATTTCTTCCAGGAGTGCTAGTTCTGCAAGGTTCGCAGGAGAGCTTCTGTGAAGTTTGGAAGGTAGGAGATGAAGTACTGGCAAAAGGAAAGCTGTGAGGACCGGGCGTGACTCGTGCTTGGGTAGCTCAAATGGTAGCTCACTTGCCCGCAAAAGGCAAAGGTCCTGAGTTCGTGTCTCAGTCCGGCACACAGTTTTAATCTTCCAGGTAGTTTCATGGATGTTGCTATAGGGTAGTTAGTGCTGGAGAAACATGCCAGGACCGTGAGTTGGTATTTGATTGGGAGGATTGTAGCAGGGAGGCAAGTAAAGTATCAGATAAGGCTCTTCCACGGATTTGTGTCCTTCAGGAAGAATTATAAATGGCTAATGTTGAATTAGATGGGTTGAAGGGAGAAAGAGACAATGGCAACTGGGAAAAGGTGACAAGTAAGGAGAAAACCTCAGAAATCACATTTCCAACTGCGGTTTGCAAATAGTTTGACCTGTTATCTGAAATATAAGAAGAGAATTAACCTGTTTTTGTACAAAGTAGAGTGCAACAGATTCATAGGAACAACTTTAAGGCTAGGTCGGCAGAAAAATCAAGTAAGAAGAAAGAGTGAGTGCTGCTGCTAGGCAGCAATCATAGGAGGGATGTTGGCCAAAGGCTACAGGAAAAACTAAGGGCGGAATACCAGATCGCCGGCCGCGGTGGCCGAGCGGTTCTAAGCGCTACAGTCTGGAACCGCGCGACCGCTACGGTCAACAGGTTCGAATCCTGCCTTGGGCATGGATGTGTGTGATGTCCTTAGGTTAGTTAGGTTTAAGTAGTTCCAAGTTCTAGGGGACTGATGACCTCAGAAATTAAGTCCCATAGTGCTCACAGCCATCTGAACCATTTTTTTGGAAGACTAGATCACAAGTACTGTGAAACCTACAGTCAAGCTCAGGCAGGTGATGGGGAACACAGGGGTTTCTGCAGAGATTCTGATGAAGAATGTAGAGTACTTATATTAGGAGCAGCAGGAAACACTCTGACTAGCAGCTTACCGAGAACAGTATTAAAGGTGACTTGGAGGTAATAACAGCAGCAATAATGCACAGTTGTATGAAGTTTGTGGCGGTTTTGTAGTGCTATGATTAGCCCTGTCAGTCGTGTAAACAAAGGGCTGAGCGGATCTCTTATTTGTGCTATACCTGTTGCTGCAACTAGCAGATAGGTATTGTCAAATGTACGTTTATATCTGGATTATACTTCGAAATCACCTAACGGTGTGTGGTGGAGGGTACTTCTCGTACCGCTAACTGAACCCCCTCCCCCATTCCACTCGGAAATGGCACGTGGGAAGAATGATTGTCGGTAAGCCTCTGTTTTAGCTCTTATTTCTCGAATTTTCTCGTTGTGGTCATTAAGCGAGATACATCTAGGAGAAAATAATGTGTTACCTGACTCTACCCGGAAAGTGATCTCTATAAATTTTGGTAGTAAACGTCCCCGTGATGCAAACGCCTCTCTTTTAACTTCGGCCACTTGAGTTTGTTGTGCACCTCTGTAACGCTCCAGCGCCAAGTAAACGTTACCGTGACGAAACGCACCACTCTTCGTTTGATATTCTGTAACTCTTCTATCGGTCCTATCTGGTAAGGATCCCAGACTGATGAACAATACTAAAGAATCAATCGAACAAGCGCCTTATAAGCCTCTTCCTTCGCGGATGAGTTATATCGCCTTCAGATTCGTTCTACAAATCTCAGGCTGGGGTCTACTTTTCGTATTACAGTAAAACTTCGTTAACACGAATCCGAAGGGACCGAAAAATCTGGAGTTCGTGTTAAAAAAATTCGTTTTAAGTGAAAACCACAGATTTTAATAAGTATACATGTACAGCAGTACAACTAATGTGTAATACACTACACTATCAATCACGTTATTGTAGACTTTTAACACTATAAAGTGATTGTAAAGTCCTAGTAGTCACAAATTATGTACGTTACTTTCTTGGAAAAAATTCGGTCATGGTTCGCTGACGTTCATGGGAACGATAATATTTTGTAATTTCACAACAAATTGTTGTGACAGCGTCCGTAAACCCAGCAGTGACGTCGGATGTTGAATCGAACCATTATAAACAGTCCAAGGCTGTAAACATCTCCTGACGGGTAGATGGAACGGTATCTATATTCTCTTCCTCTTCACTTTCTTCTGATGGCCCTTCTTGCACCTCGTTCACAGCTTTTGGCACATCCAATTCCACAGAAGCACATACGGCAACATCTTCGTCTACACTAATGCATTCTTCGAAACTAATTCCAAGGTTCACAACGTCCTGCAGAACTGTCCATTCATCAGGATAAGTGGCATCTTCTAACTCGTGGACATCTTCAGTGTTGCTATGTGCTGATACGGTTGCAGGTTCGAATCCTGCCTAAGGGCATTGAAGGGTGTGATGTCCTTAGGTTAGTTAGGTTTAAGTAGTTCTAAGTCTAGGGGACTGATGACCTCAGATGTTAAGTCCCACAGTGCTTAGAGCCATTTGAACCATTTGTTGCTATGTCTCCAAGCTCTGTTAAAGCACTTCCCTATACGATGTGGCGATACTGAGTTCCAGGCTGCTGCGAGGGCTTTTATTGCGTCAAGCAGATTCCAGTTTGGGGTCGCACTGTTGTTTTCAGCAGCGCGAATTGCAGCTCTTACAAGTCGCTTACGATAAGCTCTCTTTATGAGAGAGATTATGCCTTGGTCCAAAGGCTGAAGGCGGCTTGTGGTGTTGAGTGGAAAAAACTGAACCTTTATGTTGGATAGGTTCAGATCATGAACGTTATGGACAGTACGTCTGTCCAATGTAAGAAGAACATGTCTATTTTGAGCAATCATTCGACTGTTGAAACGAAATGATGTGCCATCGATCCAAGCTTTCTAGTGGTGCGAGTAGATGCAAGGTAAAGTGTCCATATTTATGTTTTTAAAACAACGTGGTTTCTCGGATTTACCGATAACCCAGGAACGAAACTTCTCACTGCCGTCAGCATTACAACACAGTACAACAGTCACACGTTGTTTGCTTCGTGCCCCACCGTGACACTTATCACCTTTTATCCCCAGGGTGTGATTTGGAAAAAGGTTGTAGAAAAATCCAGTTTCATTCATGTTAAACACATCACACGAGGCATACTTTTCCCTCACTCGGTTGAATTCATGCAACCAGCTGTTCGCACTTTCTTCATCAACTTTGTTTGCTTCACCACAAATTTGTACAGATAAAATTGAATGTCTCTTTTGGAACCGATACAACCAACCAGCAGAACAACGGAAGTCTTCGATGCCCATATCATTAGCAATATGATTTGCTTTTGACTGAATCACGAGGGCAATTAAAGGTATGTTTAAGCACGCATGTGATTGAACCATTCTAGCAGTAACGTCTCGATGTCTTCATACTTGGCGGCACGAAGTCGTTTAGATTTGTTTCCAGAACCTGATGCCACAGCATTAATAATTTTTTCTCGATTTTTAATAATCGTAGATAAAGTAGATTTAGGTATTCCGAACTGCTCTGCAACTGCTGTTTTCTTGGTACCGCGGTCCACTTCATCTAGAATCTTAAGAACAGTACATTTAGAGCTGTCTGTTTCCTCTTTGCCATTTTCGCACGCTACGGTACCGGTTGTAACTGTAGTTTTTATTCAGTATTCCATCTCGATACGGCTACGACTAACAGAACACCTGTCATATCAGGCACTGAGTACATTTCTAAATGCTGCTGCACACATTATTGAATATCTTACAATGTACAGCATACGCTGATTGTTGAGGTGATAATTGCGACTACCGACCTATAATACGTTAAAAACGAGTCAACAATAAGTATAATTAGCTTTGTAGCTACATTTCCTACATTCATTTCGGAAACAAATTACGCTTTAGAATACTCTAAGGTCGGAAGTTTGTGTTACAGTGAAATTTAATTACGCTAGGAACTGAAACAGAGTTCGTAATTCGCCTTAACCTAAATTCGTGTTAACCGATAAAACATACCATAAGAACTAATGTATTCCTGGTGGGACCAATATTTTTTTCGCGTTAACCGCGAGTTCGTCTCGCTGACGAGGTTATACTGTATTTGTTTTGCCGTGCTGTTCTAGGCGCTTCAGTCTGGAAGCGCGTGACCGCTACGGTCGCAGGTTCGAATCCTGCCTCGGGCATGGATGTGTGTGATGTCCTTAGGTTAGCTAGGTTTAAGTAGTTCTAAGTTCTAGGGGACTGATGACCACAGATGTTAAGTCCCATAGTGCTCAGAGCCATTTTTTTGTATTTGCTTTGTGTTGGTCATACCACTTAAGGTCTCGCTGGAGAACTACTTCCTGATATTTTACTGTAGATACTGTTTCCAACAGCTTGTCATCAATAATTTAGCCGTACAGTAGTGGTTTCTTTTCCAATGTATGCGCAATACTTTACATTTATTCACATTCAGGGTCGCCTGCCAGAGCCTGCACCATTCATCAGTCCTCTGCAGGTCGTTCCGCAAATCTCTACTCTCGTCGGGTGTGCTGTTTTCCTATGGACAATTGCATCACCTGCGGACGGTCTTAAAGAGCTTCCGGCGTTTTTTACTTTGTTTCATGTACGTTGTAAACAGTAACGGTCCTGTCACACTTTCATGGGGTACTCCGGAAGGTACCATTATATCGGTCAGTTTTGTCCCATTAAGGGCGACGTGCTGAGTCCTAGCCGCAAGGAAGTCTTGAATCCAGTCGCAGAACTGGTTTGATACTCGATAAGCTCGTATTTTTTTCAGTAACCGGCAGTGCGAGACGGTGTCAAACACCCCCTCAATTACAGGAGCACAGCATCATCCTGAGCGCTGTTGTCTGCAGGGCTATGAATCTCACGGAGGAACAGGACGAGCTGAATTTCGCAACATCTCTGTTTGCGGATTGCATGTTAATTTTTATAGAAGAGATTTTCGTGTTCCACAAACGTCATAATTTTTGAACATAAAACATGTTCCATAATTCTGCAACAAATTGACGTCAACGATGTTGTTGTTGTTGTTGTTGTTGTTGTTGTTGTAGTCTTCAGTCCAGAGACTGGTTTGATGCAGCTCTCCTTGCTACTCTATCCTGTGCAAGCTTATTCACGTCCGATTAACTACTGCAACCTACATCCTTCTGAATCTGCTTAGTGTATTCACTCTTGGTCTCCCTCTACGATTTTTACCCTCCACGCTTCCCTCCAATGCTAAATTGGTGATCCCTTGATGCCTCAGAACGAGTCCTACCAATCGATACCTTCTTGTAGTCAAGTTTTGCCACAAACTCCTCTTCTCCCCAATTCTATTCAATACCTCCTCATTAGTTATGTGATCTACCCATCTAATCTTCAGCATTCTTCTGTAGCACCACATTTCGAAAGCTTCTATTCTCTTCTTGTCTAAACTACTTATCGTACATGTTTCACTTCCATACATGGCTATACTCCATACAAATACTTTCAGAAATGACTTCCTGACACTTAAATCTATACTCTGTGTTAACTGATTTCTTTTCTTCAGAAACGCTTTCCTTGCCATTGCCAGTCTAAATTTTATATCCTCTCTGCTTCGGCCATCATCAGTTGTTTTGCTCCCCAAATAGCCAAACTTATCCACTACTTTAAGTGTCTCATTTCCTAATCTAATTCCCTCAGCATCATCCGACTTAATTCGACTACATTTCATTATCCTCGTTTTGCTTTAATTGATGTTCTTCTTATATCCTCCTTTCAAGACACTATTCATTCCGTTCAACTGCTCTTCCAAGTCCTTTGCTGTCTCTGACAGAATTACCATGTCATCGGCAAACCTCAAAGTTTTTATTTCTTCCTCATTGATTTTAATCCCTACTACAAATTTTTCTTTTGTTTCCTTTACTGCTTGCTCAGTATACATATTGAATAACATTGGGGATAGGCTACAAAACTGTCTCACTCCCTTCCCAACCACTGCTTCCCTTTCATGACGCTGGAATCTTATAACTGACGTCAACGATATAGGCCTATAATTACGTGCATCTGTCCTACGGCCTTTCTCGAAAGGGGAATGACTTGCCCTTTTTTCCGCTTGCTACGGACCTTCTGCAAAATACTAACGTGAATTCTTTACAGCCGAATGGAGAAACTGGCAGAAGCCGACCTCGGGGAAGATCAGTTTGGATTCCGTAGAAATGTTGGAACACGTGAAGCAACACTGACCCTACGACTTATCTTAGAAGAAAGATTAAGGAAAGGCAAACCTACGTTTCTAGCATTTGTAGACTTAGAGAAAACTTTTGACAATGTTCACTGGAATACTCTCTTTCAAATTCTGAAGGTGTCAGGGGTAAAATACAGAGAGCGAAAGGCTATTTACAATTTGTACAGAAACCAAATGGCAGTTATAAGAGACGAGGGACATGAAAGGAAAGCAGTGTTTGGGAAGGGAGTGAGACAGGGTTGTAGCCTCTCCCCGATGCTATTCAATCTGTATATTGAGCAAGCAGTAAAGGAAACAAAAGAAAAATTTGTAGTAGGGATTAAAATCCATGGAGAAGAAATAAAAACTTTGAGGTTCGCCGATAACATTGTAATTCTGTCAGAGACAGCAAAGGACTTGGAAGAGCAGTTGAATGGAATGGACAGTGTCTTGAAAGGAGGATATAAGATGAACATCAACAAAAGCAAAACGAGGATAATGGAATGTAGTCGAATTATGTCGGGTGATGCTGAGAGTATTAGATTAGGAAATGAGACACTTAAAGTAGTAGATAAGTTTGGCTATTTGGGGAGCAAACTAACTGATCATGATCGATTAGAGAGGGTATAAAATGTAGACTGGCAATGGGAAGGAAAGCGTTTCTGAAGAAAAGAAATTTGTTAACATCAAGTATAGATTTAAGTGTCAGGAAGTCATTTCTGAAAGTATTTGTATGGAGTATAGCCATGTATGGAAGTGATACATGTACGATAAGTAGTTTAGACAAGACGAGAATAGAAGCTTTCGAAATGTGGTGCTACAGAAGAATGCTGAAGATAAGGTGGGTAGATCACATAACTAATGAGGAGGTATTGAATAGAATTGGGGAGGAGTTTGTGGCAAAACTTGAGCACAAGAAGGGATCGATTGGTAGGACTTGTTCTGAGGCATCAAGGGATCACCAATTTAGTGCTGGAGGGAAGCGTGGAGGGTAAAAATCGTAGAGGGAGACCAAGAGTGAATACACTAAGCAGATTCAGAAGGATGTAGGTTGCAGTAGTTACTCGGACGTGAAGAAGCTTGCACAAGATAAGAGTAGCAAGGAGAGCTACATCAAACCAGTTTCTGGACTGAAGACCACAACAACAACAAATCACCAGGAAAGTTCATGTTGAGCTTGCAGGTGAGTACGTAATTTCACAATGTCTAACACTGTGGTTAAATGGCGTAAAAGTGTCTAATGTAGTCAAATGGATATTGAAGACAACCAGAAGTAGCCGCTTGTTCCAGAAGCTGCCACGCAGCTGGAGACCCCGAAAGTGGAACTTCTTCGTCTTTTTGTAGAGAAGATGGTGGCGAACTTGCACCAGAGTTATAGGTCAATGGTAAGCACCACTCACCATAATGTGGATCAGGTGAAGTCTCCATCCGGTTGGTACCTCGTCTGATTACATATGAACAAAAAAGGCGCTTGTTCATTGAGTGGGTAATGATCCCAGAGGCCACACAATAGACAAAGCAGTGGAAAAATGAGCGAAAACACAGTTGTAGTTGGGATACAACTTGTTGAGTGTTTAGGTATTGCCATGATATGCTTTTGATAGACCTTGTCTGTAAAGATCAGAAATTTAGTGGGAAATATTTTCAGTAGATACAATTAAAAAATTACGGATACCACTCAAACTATGGGCACTCCCTCTTGTAGGACGATGAACTTGTAGGATTTGGGTAACGAACACGATATTCATGTTGTGTAACGACTGTCAACGTTACCGATTCACATACGCAATATTTATTTATACACATTATGCAGACAGATACAACTTAAACACTTGGCATCCCAGAACACAATGGCCAAGATCCTAAGATACTGTTTTGCAGCGATATTCATGGCGACTGAAGTCCATAGAGTTTGAGCCCCCACAGGGCTCTCCCCTCCCCCTCTCCCGCAAAGGCTTGGTGTGCAGAAACTGTGTTGAGGTGTGGTGCAGGTCGTCTCTGGAGATGCTGTCCAGCTCGTACTCATCTAAATGTCTTGGTCGGTGCAGCGGTCTGCCTGTTCGTGACATCGGTACTGGCTGAGTACGTGGTACCGGAGGTGCCATCGTTAGGTCGTCCGCAGGTGGTTGTACGTGATTCTGTGGTGGGGGTGTAGGCCGAACCTGTGTCCAGTTTTCTGTGTTTTGGTCTGGGGCTGACACATGTAGGATGCCATCCCTGGATACTGTAGATAACAGTGCAGCTGTATCGACTGACTGTGGTATCGGTGTGGAGTGATACAATGATCGCGACACAGTGCTGTTGCTTACCTTTTCCGTACATGGCAGATACCAGTATTACGTGTCGTGTAGAGTCACTGTGATATCTTCTGGAAAGTAGTGCTTGACATCGACTATGACAGAAAAGGGGGTTGTGTCGTGTTGTGATGTTAAAGGGGTGGTACTCTTCCCCAGAGTCTCCGTAAAAGTTCATTCTCACTTCAGTCTATTGACGGACACAGTAGTGAGTTTGCTGGCTAGCATGATTTTGAATCTGTTGGGTCCTCCGTCTTAGTACTTTATAAGGTCCACTGTACGCCGGATGGAGCGCTACCCTGATGGTGTCTGTGCGTAGCATTACGTGAGTGCAAGTGTGTAGGTTTTCGTGCACAAATACAGCGGGTGTTGCGTGGTGCGACGGTGGTGGGACTCTGATGCTGTGTATCAGTTCTCTGACCCGTCGTACGAAGTGTGGGAGGTCCTTGTTGTCTTCGTCCGTTGTCTGTATGACAAATTCCGCCGGCAGGCTAATCGCTTCGCCATAGAGGATCTCCGCTAGCGAGGCGTCGAGCTCCTCTTTGTGGACCGTTCTGATACCCAGCAGTACCTAAGGTAGGGCCTCTGACCATTCGTTATCATGGTACACCAGTGCCGTTTTCAGCGTGAGGTGCCACTGTTCCGCTAGGCCGTTTGACTGTGGATGCTTGGCTGTGGCATGGAATCGGTGGCAGCCGCAGAGGCGGCACAGTTCCGTAAACACGGTCGATTCCGGATGTTAGCGACTCAGGGCAGCCAAATTTCGCCATCCGCAAGTTGATGAACGGTCTCGCCACTGTCTCCGCTGATATGTCTCTGAGCTGAGCGGCCTCCACCCACCGAGTCGTTCGGTCGATGACCGATAGGATACAACGAAATCCGTTAGATTCAGGTAGTGGCCCCACTGAATCTACACTCCTGGAAATGGAAAAAAGAACACATTGACACCGGTGTGTCAGACCCACCATACTTGCTCCGGACACTGCGAGAGGGCTGTACAAGCAATGATCACACGCACGGCACAGCGGACACACCAGGAACCGCGGTGTTGGCCGTCGAATGGCGCTAGCTGCGCAGCATTTGTGCACCGCCGCCGTCAGTGTCAGCCAGTTTGCCGTGGCATATGGAGCTCCATCGCAGTCTTTAACACTGGTAGCATGCCGCGACAGCGTGGACGTGAACCGTATGTGCAGTTGACGGACTTTGAGCGAGGGCGTATAGTGGGCATGCGGGAGGCCGGGTGGACGTACCGCCGAATTGCTCAACACGTGGGGCGTGAGGTCTCCACAGTACATCGATGTTGTCGCCAGTGGTCGGCGGAAGGTGCACGTGCCCGTCGACCTGGGACCGGACCGCAGCGACGCACGGATGCACGCCAAGACCGTAGGATCCTACGCAGTGCCGTAGGGGACCGCACCGCCACTTCCCAGCAAATTAGGGACACTGTTGCTCCTGGGGTTTCGGCGAGGACCATTGGCAACCGTCTCCATGAAGCTGGGCTACGGTCCCGCACACCGTTAGGCCGTCTTCCGCTCACGCCCCAACATCGTGCAGCCCGCCTCCAGTGGTGTCGCGACAGGCGTGAATGGAGGGACGAATGGAGACGTGTCGTCTTCAGCGATGAGAGTCGCTTCTGCCTTGGTGCCAATGATGGTCGTATGCTTGTTTGGCGCCGTGCAGGTGAGCGCCACAATCAGGACTGCATACGACCGAGGCACACAGGGCCAACACCCGGCATCATGGTGTGGGGAGCGATCTCCTACACTGGCCGTACACCACTGGTGATCGTCGAGGGGACACTGAATAGTGCACGGTACATCCAAACCGTCATCGAACCCATCGTTCTACCATTCCTAGACCGGCAAGGGAACTTGCTGTTCCAACAGGACAATGCACGTCCGCATGTATCCCGTGCCAACCAACGTGCTCTAGAAGATGTAAGTCAACTACCCTGGCCAGCAAGATCTCCGGATCTGTCCCCCATTGAGCATGTTTGGGACTGGATGAAGCGTCGTCTCACGCGGTCTGCACGTCCAGCACGAACGCTGGTCCAACTGAGGCGCCAGGTGGAAATGGCATGGCAAGCCGTTCCACAGGACTACATCCAGCATCTCTACGATCGTCTCCATGGGAAAATAGCAGCCTGCATTGCTGCGAAAGGTGGATATACACTGTACTAGTGCCGACATTGTGCATGCTCTGTAGCCTGTGTCTATGTGCCTGTGGTTCTGTCAGTGTGATCATGTGATGTATCTGACCCCAGGAATGTGTCAATAAAGTTTCCCCTTCCTGGGACAATGAATTCACGGTGTTCTTATTTCAATTTCCAGGAGTGTATATGTGCGTGGCAAAGCGGCCCTTCGGGACAGGGAAGCTCCCTAACGGCGGTTGGTTGTGTCGTCCTGTCTTCGCCTTCTGGCAAGAAATGCACGCTCGTGTCCAACTGGCACCACCCCTCTTCATATTCGGCCACACATAACGATCAGAAACTAGTTTCGTCGTGGGGCGCACTCCGAGGTGGCCTAAGTTATGGAACAAGTCGAATATCGTTCGGTTATAGTTGTCAGTGACGAAAAGTCGTTTCCTCCCCGTTGACACGTCGCACCAAACTAATTTGTTGCTTCTGGGCACTGTGCATTATCGCAGTTATAATCCCGTGTCGCCGCCTGGCAAGAATCGTTCCAGGTTCGTATCTGTTGCCTGTGCGAGGTTATCGAAATCCATTTGAGTGGTCACGGCCGCTAACCGGGACAGGAGTCAAATGGTTCAAATGGCTCTGAGCACTATGGGACTTAACTTCTGAGGTCATCAGTCCCCTAGAACTTAGAACTACTTAAACCTTACTAAACTAAAGACATCACACACATCCATGCCCGAGACAGGATTCGAACCTGCGGCCGTAGCGGTCGCGCGGTTCCGGACTGAAGCGCCTAGAACCGCTTGGCCACACTGGCCGGCAGGACAAGAGTCCGCAACCATATTGTCCACTCCGTGCACGTGGCGAACGTCTGTTCTGAACTGTGAGATGTGGTCCAAGTACTTAAACCTGCGTGATGTGGCGCTGTCAAACGAATTCTTTACTGCGTCAGCTAATGGTCGATGGTCTGTAGAGATAGTACATGGTCTGCCTTCAATATCGCCGCGGAAGTAGCGCACCGCTTCATATGTGGCTAGTAGATCGCTGTCAAAAGTCGACCACTTCCTTTGAGAGTCTGTCAGCTTCCTTGAGAAAAAACGGAGAGGTTATGTCATTCCTGGCACTTTCTGCTGTAATACAGCGCCTATCGCTAGGTCGCTCGCGTCTGATGGAATGATAAGATGAGCATCCAAATGGTTCAAATGGCTCTGAGCACTATGGGACTCAACTGCTGAGGTCATTAGTCCCCTAGAACTTAGAACTAGTTAAACCTAACTAACCTAAGGACATCACAAACATCCATGCTCGAGGCAGGATTCGAACCTGCGACCGTAGCGGTCTCGCGGTTCCAGACTGCAGCGCCTTTAACCGCACGGCCGATGAGCATCCAGTGAAGGTAGAGCGAGTGTGACGGTGTGGGGCAGTTGAGCTTTAATGTTGTCGAATGCAGTTTGCATCTCGACTGTCCATATTAGCTTCTTCTTCCCCGAAGTATTTTCTCCCCATAGAGCTTCTTTGATGGGAAGTACAGTTTCAGCAGCATGTCGGTAGAAATTGACATCGCAGAGAAATTTACGTAGTTCTTGGTAATTTGTGGGAGGGGACCAGTTAGTAATCTTCTCAATTTTGTCCTGTGTGGGCAGTATGCCTGTTGCGTCGATTAGGTGGCCGACGAACGTGACGCAAAACTGTCGCAGTTGACATTTGTCAGTATTAAATAAAGAAGTATTGCAAAAAATGGCTCTGAGCCCTATGGGACTTAACATCTTAGGTCATCAGCCCCCTAGAACTTTTTTTTTTTTTGGTCATCAGTCTACTGACTGGTTTGATGCGGCCCGCCAAGAATTCCTTTCCTGTGCTAACCTCTTCATCTCAGAGCAGCACTTGCAACCTACGTCCTCAATTATTTGCTTGACGTATTCAAATCTCTGTCTTCCTCTACAGTTTTTGCCCTCTACAGCTCCCTCTAGTACCATGGAAGTCATTCCCTCATGTCTTAGCAGATGTCCTATCATCCTGTCCCTTCTCCTTATCAATGTTTTCCACATGTTCTTTTCCTCTCCGATTCTGCGTAGAACCTCCTCATTCCTTACCTTATCAGTCCATCTAATTTTCAACATTCGTCTATAGCACCACATCTCAAATGCTTCGATTCTCTTCTGTTCCGGTTTTCCCACAGTCCATGTTTCACTACCATACAATGCTGTACTCCAGACGTACATCCTCAGAAATTTCTTCCTCAAATTAAGGCCGGTATTTGATATTAGTAGACTTCTCTTGGCCAGAAATGCCTTTTTTTGCCATAGCGAGTCTGCGTTTGATGTCCTCCTTGCTCCGTCCGTCATTGGTTATTTTACTGTCTAGGTAGCAGAATTCCTTAACTTCATTGACTTCGTGACCATCAATCCTGTTTCTCGCTGTTCTCATTTCTACTACTTCTCATTACCTCCGTCTTTCTTCGATTTACTCTCAAACCATACTGTGTACTCATTAGACTGTTAATTCCGTTCAGCATATCATTTAATTCTTCCTCACTTTCACTCAGGATAGCAATGTCATCAGCGAATCGTATCATTGATATCCCTTCACCTTGTATTTTAATTCCACTCCTGAACCTTTCTTTTATTTCCATCATTGCTTCCTCGATGTACAGATTGAAGAGTAGGGGCGAAAGGCTACAGCCTTGTCTTACACCCTTCTTAATACGAGCACTTCGCTCTTGATCGTCCACTCTTATTATTCCCTCTTGGTTGTTGTACATATTGTATATGACCCGTCTCTCCCTATAGCTTACCTCTACTTTTTTCAGAATCTCGAACAGCTTGCACCATTTTATATTGTCGAACGCTTTTTCCAGGTCGACAAATCCTATGAAAGTGTCTTGATTTTTCTTTAGCCTAGCTTCCATTATTAGCCGTAACGTCAGAATTGCCTCTCTCGTCCCTTTACTTTTCCTAAAGCCAAACTGATCGTCACCTAGCGCATTCTCAATTTTGTTTTCCATTCTTCTGTATATTATTCTTGTAAGCAGCTTCGATGCATGAGCTGTTAAGCTGATTGTGCGATAATTCTCGCACTTGTCAGCTCTTGCCGTCTTCGGAATTGTGTGGATGATGCTTTTCCGAAAGTCAGATGGTATATCGCCAGACTCATATATTCTACACACCAACGTGAATAGTCGTTTTGTTGCCACTTCCCCCAATGATTTTAGAAATTCTGATGGAATGTTATCTATCCCTTCTGCCTTATTTGACCGTAAGTCCTCCAAAGCTCTTTTAAATTCCGATTCTAATACTGGATCCCCTATCTCTTCTAAATCGACTCCTGTTTCTTCTTCTATCACATCAGACAAATCTTCACCCTCATAGAGGCTTTCAATGTATTCTTTCCACCTATCTGCTCTCTCCTCTGCATTTAACAGTGGAATTCCCGTTGCACTCTTAATGTTACCACCGTTGCTTTTAATGTCACCAAAGGTTGTTTTGACTTTCCTGTATGCTGAGTCTGCCCTTCCGACAATCATATCTTTTTCGATGTCTTCACATTTTTCCTGCAGCCATTTCGTCTTAGCTTCCCTGCACTTCCTATTTATTTAATTTCTCAGCGACTTGTATTTCTGTATTCCTGATTTTCCCGGAACATGTTTGTACTTCCTCCTTTCATCAATCAACTGAAGTATTTCTTCTGTTACCCATGGTTTCTTCGCAGCTACCTTCTTTGTACCTATGTTTTCCTTCCCAACTTCTGTGATGGCCATTTTTAGAGATGTCCATTCCTCTTCAACTGTACTGCCTACTGCGCTATTCCTTATTGCTGTATCTATAGCGTTAGAGAATTTCAAACGTATCTCGTCATTCCTTAGTACTTCCGTATCCCACTTCTTTGCGTATTGATTCTTCCTGACTAATGTCTTGAACTTCAGCCTACTCTTCATCGCTACTATATTGTGATCTGAGTCTATATCTGCTCCTGTGTACGCCTTACAATCCAGTATCTGATTTCGGAATCTGTCTGACCATGATGTAACCTAATTGAAATCTTCCCGTATCTCCCGGCGTTTTCCAAGTATACCTCCTCCTCTTCTGATTCTTGAACAGGGTATTCGCTATTACTAGCTGAAACTCAGAACTCAATTAGTCTTTCTTCTCATTCATTCCTTGTCCCAAGCCCATATTCTCCTGTAACCTTTTCTTCTACTCCTTCCCCTACAGCTGCATTCCAGTCGCCCATGACTATTAGATTTTCGTCCCCCTTTACATACTGCATTACCCTTTCAATATCCTCATACATTTTCTCTATCTGTTCATCTTCAGCTTGCGACGTCGGTATGTATACCTGAACTATCGTTGTCGGTGTTGGTCTGCTGTCGGTTCTGATTAGAACAACCCGGTCACTGAACTGTTCACAGTAACACACCCTCTGCCCTACCTTCCTATTCATAACGAATCCTACACCTGTTATACCATTTTCTGCTGCTGTTGATATTACCCGATACTCATCTGACCAGAAATCCTTGTCTTCCTTCCACTTCACTTCACTGACCCCTACTATATCTAGATTCAGCCTTTGCATTTCCCTTTTCAGATTTTCTAGTTTCCCTACCACGTTCAAGCTTCTGACATTCCACGCCCCGACTCGTAGAACGTTATCCTTTCGTTGATTATTCAATCTTTTTCTCATGGTAACCTCCCCCTTGGCAGTCCCCTCCCGGAGATCCGAATGGGGGACTATTCCGGAATCTTTTGCCAATGGAGAGATCATCATGACACTTCTTCAATTACAGGCCACATGTCCTGTGGATACACGTTACGTGTCTTTAATGCAGTGGTTTCCATTGCCTTCTGCATCCTCATGTCGTTGATCATTGCTGATTCTTCCGCCTTTAGGGGCAATTTCGCACCCCTAGGACAAGAGAGTGCCCTGAACCTCTATCCGCTCCTCCGCCCTCTTTGACAAGGCCGTTGGCAGAATGAGGCTGACTTCTTATGCCGGAAGTCTTCGGCCGCGAATGCTGATTATTTATCAAAATTTGGGCAGTGGCGGGGATCGGACCCGAGACCGAAGACGTTTTGATTATGAATCAAAGACACTACACCTAGACCACGGGTACCCTACAACTTAGAACTACTTAAACCTAACTAACCTAAGGCCGTCACACACATCCATGCCCGAGGCAGGATTCGGTCCACTTCGGCAAGGTGTTGGAATTCTCACGTCGGGTGTAGGTGCAGCAACGTGTCGCACGAAAATTTTGCGACCCGGTTGCCAAAAAACTCGGGGTCACCAACGTTGGATATCGGTAACGAACACGGTGTTCATGATGTGTAATGACTGTCGACGTTACCGATTCACATACATAATATTTATTTACACACATTATACGGACAGATACAACTTCAAACACTTGGCATCCCAGAACACACTGCCCAAGGTCCAGAGATACTGTTTTCGCAGCGATATTGTTGGGGACGGAAGTATACTACGCAGTCGCTAGATGGCAGTTGTGAACACTGTGTATTGTGAAATGAGAGTAGAGCTTGTTTGTTTTTAAGTAGAAAAAAAAAACCATGGACAAGATGGAAGGCGATAATAACGGACAAAAGATGGACAGCGTGATTTTTTGGAAGGCAGGAGTAAAAAATAGCAGGTATTCATAAACGTTTAACTATGGTGTGTAGTCAAGAAGCTCCTGCACAATATAGTTTACAATTAGATCGCTGTGTTGCGTTACGTTACTGGCTCTGGGAGCCGTAGCGTTCACTCCCATACCTCACTCAATAGTTAGAAAGGTTAATTTTAACTGATATGACGTAAGTGATGGGTGACGTATAGTAAAGTTTCGTTCATTAACATTCTTTTGTGTCTGAATTCTGATTTGATTGACAGCCATCATAGCAACGCTCATCTACATCTACATCTATGTATGTATTCTGCATGGTAGAGGATACCGACCACTATACCAGTTACCAGGATTTCTTCCCGTTCCATTCAGGTATGGAGTGCTGGAAGAATGATAATTTAAATGCATCCGTGCATGCTGTAATTAATCTAATTTACTCCCCGTGATCCCTGTATGAGCGATACGTATTGGGTTGCAGCATATTCCTTGAGTCATCATTGAAAGCCAGTTCTTGAAACTTTGTAAGTTATCTATCTCGAGATAGTTTCTATCTTCAAAAGTATGCCAGTTCCCTTTCTTCAGTGTCTCTGTGACACTCTACCAAGTGACAAACAAACCTGTGACTATTTGTGCTGCCTTTCTCTGTATACTTTCATTACCCCCCTTTTAGTCCATTTTGTTTGTGCCCCACACATTTTCAGAGCAGTACTCTAGAATGAGTTGCATGAGGGATTTATGAGCAACCCCTTTGTAGATTGATTCCGTTTCCTCATTATTCTACCAATAAACTGAAGTCTACGTGCTCTACCCACGACTGAGCCTGTGTGATCATTCCATTTCATATCTCTCAAAGTCTTACGCACAGGTATTTGTATGAGTTTGCATATTCCAAATGTGACTCATTATATTCATAGGATACTAGGTTTTTTCGTCATGTGAGGTGCACAGTTCTACATTTCTGAACTTTTAAAGGAAGTTGCCAGTCTTTGCATTACTTTGAAATCTTAACAAGAGCCTACTGATTATTTGTACAGGTTCTTTGAGACAGTACTTCATTATAGATACCTATTCTACCTGCAAAACGTCTGAGGTTAATATTACTACTGTCCGCGAGGTCATTAATGTAGAACATGAACAGCAACGGTCCCAACATACGTCTCTGGGGCACACTCCAAGTTACTTCTACAACTGACATGACTCCCCATCCAAGCTAACATGCTGCATCCTCCCTACCAAATTACTTTCAATCCAGTCACAAATTTCACATGATAACCCACGCGATCGTACTTTCTCCAATAACCGTAGATGTGGTACTCAGTCAAATGCTTTACGGAAATCAAGGAATGCTGCACGTACCTGACTGCCTTGATCCGAATCTTTCATTATGTCACGTGAGAAAAAATGTTAGTTGGGTTTCACATGATCGATATTCTCGGAATCCAGGCTGGTTTAAATGGAGGAGGTGATTCTTTTCGAGATACTTCATTATGTTTGAATATGTTTTCATTGTGGATCACTTCTACCACCCTTCTTGTAGACAGGTGTGGTCTATGCTTTCTTACAAGTACTGGGCAAGATTTTTTGTTCGATGGATCTACGACGGATTTTAGTTAGGAGAGGGGCTAACTCATTCACAATTTCAGTATAGACTCTCATAGGGATTCCATTGGGCCCTGGAGCTTTCTTAAGTTTCAACGATTTCAGCTGTTTCTCAAAGCAACTGAATACTTATTTCACTCATCTTTTCAATGATATGAGAATTAAATTGGAACAGTTCTTGTAGATTTTGTTTTGTAAAGGAACATTTGAAAACGAAGTTAAGTAATTCAACTTTTGCTTTGCTACCCTCAATTTCACTTCCTGTCTCATTCGTGAGTGACTGGACAGTAACTTTGGTATCACTAACAGCCTTTACTTAAGGCCAGAATTTCTTTGGGTTTAGTGAAAGATCATTTGACAATATTCTACTACTCGACAGTAAGTGGTCATAAACAAAATTCAAATTCTTTTCTTTGCTTTATTTCAATAGCATTAGTATTGTGACGGAATACAGACGAAGCACTTGCTCCCAACTATGAGAGCCAAACGAAGAGTTTCGGCATATGGTATTTGGATCTGAGTGTGGGAAGTGGAAGGTGAGAGCCTGTTTAGCACCGGCTACACGTTTCGGTGCATGTAATGCCGCATGTATAAGATCTTATTTGCTCGCCAAGTATGCAAATATTAGTGTACCGGACTCGGCTAAAAGCTCATGGGTTTGAAACCATTTAGCGCATCTGGAAACCCGAAAGAATTTTATCACCTAATAACGTCATTCATCTTCTGTTTTGTCCAAATAAATAAGTGATATGTTTATACGAATGAAAATTATCATGTCCTGATTTTTACTCAAAGACTCTGTGTATTATGTGCAATATTTTAAAAAAAGCCTTGTTTTTGTTTTAAAATTGTATGGAAGCAATGAATATGCAGCACAACAGCTCTGCAACGGTGGACACAGCTTCTGCTCGTGCAAGAGGAATATTCAGCCACGTAATCAGGCAGGTTGCTCTGTTGCTACTCACCCGCCGACTTGTACGCTTCCTTGTAGGAGAGCAGTCCCCATGCCAACAGGGTTGTCGTGCTGGCCATTGTGAATCCGAACTTGACGAAGTCGCCAGCTGCAGCAGAAACAGAAATTCACCTTCAGACGAAAGCAGAAAAGGTTGGTATTTCAATTGGGATTAGCATAGGACGCCATATGTAACTTACTTTTTGAAGTCCCTACGTAATATGCGTGTTTCGTGGCTACAGCGAAATCAGCATTTACGACTCACCTAGCGGAATAAACCTGTATGCCAGATTGGGACTCGAACCCAGGACTTAATGTTCACAGAAAACTGTGTACCAGCACAACTATCGGAGCGCGTCTCACAGCCGAATCCACAGCTTCAGTTTGCAAGACTATGCGGCCAAATGACGCGACGGAGAACAGCTTGTAAACGTCACATACGGATAAGGCCGTAGACCTGTTCTGACTCGCCGACTGCTGTCTACAAGGCGAGCGATATATGATCACGGGACATGTGATCAGCATACCGCCAACCCCTCAAGCCGTTGCAGCCACTGGATGAATCCAGATGATGCCGCTGGTTCTTTTATCAAACAGCTCCTCATTTGCCCTCACGAGGGCGGTGGACCCCAATCAGTCCTCCCTACTCCGAAAAATCCGAGAAGGTATCTGGAATAGAACCTGGGTCAACCTTCCACACTGAAATCAGTGACGCTACCTGTATGGCTATGGAGGCTGTGAAGAGTAGCTTGCATCAAGACTAAGTTACATTTCTGAATTGGATCTTCAGCATATCACCTGATTGTTCGGCTTTGGTTTCTATTTATTTGACTTATTTATTTGAGCATTACTTTCACCTTACAAGACGTTCAGGCCTGTCTCCTACATCCAAATGAATCCAGATGGTGAGCTAACATTACAATACGCAAAGTACAGGAGCAGCACATTAGCTTTTTTGGAGACTGCAGTGCAGACTGGTGGTGGAAACTTGAACTGTGTACCAGGTTTACCATAGATGTATGACTGGTAAAGCTCTCCACAATAGTCCATCGCATGCCTGCCTCATCACTTCTGCATGACTACCGCAATCTACATCCACTTGGACATGTTTATTGGACTTAAACCTTTGTCCCATCTCCAAATGTTTTTATCTCCCACAGGTACACAAGCTTCATGGACTCTTCTTTGATGCATCTGGATGTGTCTTATTAGCTGATCTCTTTTTGTAATCAAATTGTAACATTATTCTCTTTTCTCCCCAGTTAGATTACTTATTACGTTAGTTACTCGATTTACCCATCTAATCTTCATAATTTTTCAGTAGCACAGTGTAAGGCTAAAAGCCAGGAAAATAGCTTCAGAAAATACTCCCAAGCACTTAAATTTATGTAAAACGTAACAATATTTCCCGTTTTCAGACGCACATTTTTGTTATTGCTAATCTCGGTTTTACATCCTTTCTATATCGACCATTATGGGGTATTTTGCTGCCCAAATCGCAAAATTTATGCACTACAAAAGTAGTCCTTATAAACTAATTTCATCTCCATCACTTGATAGAATTCGGGTGCATTCCATTACCCTTATTTGACTTTTGTTGGCGTTGGTGCTGTGCCCTAGATTAAATGGCGTGTCCATTCCATTCAACTGATATTTCGAGTCCAAGAAGACTTTTTTAAAAAAATTATTGTCTGCATATGGGGTATACATGCCCGAGATTATAGCCTCTATTTTTGAAATACACTGTGTACGGCATACAAGCATAGATCCGGAGAGATGAGGTATAAAATCAGACGTCTCAGACAGGATCGGCGGCAAGGGAGGGGGGGGGGGCTAAGGGTGCTATAGACCCCCCCCCCCCCCCAACCAATGGAATATCATATTACACTGGATAAAATGGCTTCAGAAATCAGCGAATATATTACTTCAACAGATTCAATCATTTTTTAATAATTATGTAGCAATATAGGCTGCAATGTATTTCAAACACATTTTAACAGAAGAATAAGAGCGGTATAATATGAGAAACTAAACCAATAAATATCATTTAACTTAAAATCGGCTCTTATTATTTATTAATATATACTGGATGTATAGTAATGTACGAATACCACTACAATAATCAAGAAAGCTAAATATTTGGGGTATGCCTACCAACACTTAAATTGCTGAGCCCAGACAAAAACTTCGAAATCTCCGGACATCTGGGTCAAATCGTATTATTTTCCTGGGTACACACATTCTGTAGACACGTTTTTACCCTAAACTCCAAAACAGTTACAAAAAACTACTTTAAGTAACACCAAATTTTACCAGTTTATCGTTGGAGTACCCCAAATATCCTCTCCTTTTGTTAAGCGATATTCCATTCCCGCAAACCCCCTCCCTCCCCCCCCCCTCCGCCAATAGCCTCCCCTTTGACCAACTTCTAGAACCGCCCCTGGTTTCAGAAGAATCATCCAGGCATGCACTCAAGCGGTTTAATGCGAAGGCGAAGCTTTTTTCGTCATTCCTGAACTTTATTCCGCTTTCCAAATTTTTCTTAGTTACCTTTACTGCTTGTCCAGTGTACAGACGGAACAAAGTGGGGGATACGTTACAACCCTGTGTCACTCGCCCCTCAACGACCACCTCCGTCTTGTCCTTCGATTCTTATAACTACAGTCTGGTTTCTGTAAAAATTGTAGATAACATTTCGCTCCCTGTGTTTTATCCCTGCAACCTTTAGAATTTCAGTGCACTCCAGTCAGCATAATCACAATTGCTTTCTGATTATAAAAGCCTCCTGAATACATCACAATGAGAGATCCGAAGGGGGGACGTCTTTACGTGCGGAATATTTTACCCAAGAGGTAGCCATCGTAATTAAATATACAGTTGAGCTGTTGTAGCTTCCCCTTGCATCCAGCCGTTTGCAGCACCATGCTGGTCAACGTTAAAGGCCAGACCAGTCAGTTTGTTACCCTTGTAGCTACTGAAAAGGCTGCTGCTCCTCTTCAGGGACAATATGTTAGCCTGGCCTCTCCATAGGTGCCTCCTCCGATGTGGCTGGACGGCTGTCTGTGCTGTTGAGACAACGAGCCACCCCAGATACGGTAATCAGTATTATATGCACAGCATATGAGTAGTACAAAGTAAAAACAATAATAGTAATAGTAACTGTGATTCGTCAGACGATGCCACAATGATGCACATCTACATTCCACGGATGCTGACGATTCTGTTGACAAACAAATGTTACTTAACAGCCAAGAGAATTTGGGATCGACAGAAAGAAGAGAGCCATTATCCAGGATATTTTATCAGGAACCACCTCAAATGTGGAATTCATTGGAGAAAATCTCAGACTTCTTCGAAATTCACACACGAGTCCGACAATGAGAAGAATTATCGCCACTCTTGTTCAGCATCGTACTCAAAAATGATACGAGAGAAAAGCAAATCAAAGTTATCCGAATTGGAAAAGAGAAAGGAAAAACAGTCACACCGGCAATAGAAATCTAAGAATTTTTAGCATATTGCAGCCCCGTCAGCAACTGTGAAAGACTAATATTTTGAAGGATCAGCCTCAGTTGCGCAAATTTTCTGGTTTTTCCCAGGATTCGGCTAAATTAATCTAGCCATCTTCAGAAGCATAAAATTACTATAACATGCCAGAGTAAGGCACAGTCAACATTAAAATTAAAACCTATAGTGCCGTGGTACCATGTCGAATTAAAACTACTTAACTGAAGTCCAGTCCCGGCATCTCTTCACCACGCGGTCGGTTGGCAGTGGGGCTGGGCTTCAGTTAAGTAGTTTTAATTCGACATGGTACCACGGCATTTTAGGTTTTAATTTTAATGTTGACTGTGCCTTACTCTGGCATGTTATAGTAATTTTATGCTTCTGAAGATGGCTAGATTAATTTAGCCGAAACTTGGTAAAGACCAGAAAATTTGCGCAACTGAGGCTGATCCTTCAAAATATTAAAATATTTGAAAAACAACAACGACGAAGCCAAACTTCATTGCCGGCAAAAAAAAAAAAAAAAAAAAAGTTGTACACCCTTTCAGAGGTTTGCAATTCACACGAGATTGTTGCGACAATGCATATGGAGTAAATGAAATGATAACATTTACAGATCAATAGAACATGCGGTTCTGAGGTACAGTACCAGGTATCGACCCGTACTAAAACACCCATATTAGTAGCACGTAGTGTGGCCTCCAAGGGTGGCAATGCAGTCGCTGACTACGGCATCCAGTCGATCGTACAGATGGCAGATAATGCCCTGGGATACGTCATGCCTCGTCTGCTCGACCTGTTCACATATTTCTGTGAGATCTGTTGGTAGACGAGTCGGACAAGTCACTTCTTATCCCATCATATCCCACACGTACTCGACTGGAGTCGAGTAAGCAGATCGTGTGGCCAGGGAAGTTGCCGGACGACTTGCAGAGCACGTTGAGTTTCACGGGAAGTGTGTGGGCGAGCATTATCCTGTTGGAACAACACATCACCTTCCTGTTGCAAGACCGGAAAAAGAACGGGTGTAACAATGTTCTGCACGTACCACGTACCGAGCGCTGGTTAGTGTCCCCTCCCCCCCCCCCCCGCCCCCCCAGGAACACCAAAGGTGAACGAGAATTGTGGCTTTCGCTTCCCGGACCATAAGGCCTGGGTGGGGCCAGTGAGTCTTGGATGAATGCACTCCACGAGATAGCGCTCATCAGGTCTACTTCGTACACGCAAACAACCGTAACTTGCGTGCAGGCAGAATCTGCTTTCATTGTTGAAAACAGTGGCGCGCCATTCCATCTTTCAGGTGATCCTCTGAAGGCACCAGTCAAGCCGTGCACGTCGATGCTGTAGCTTGAGAGCAAGAGGTGTGCGTGCCCGTGGTCTTTCTTACTTACATTTAAGGGCTTCCCCACGCTTCAGCGGTTGTCCTGTATTCCCATTCGCCAGCTTTCACAAGTATGGCAGTCTTCCTCTTTCAGATCTATCTTCCTCAACATCCCTATTACTCCCGTTCTCCGTTTTACTCTCGGCCGTCCACGCTTCCTCCTCCCTGGAGGCGACCACTCCAGGATTGCTTTTGGCCTTCGTTTTTGCTCCATTCGCCGTACATGGCCATGCCACTGAAGAGCTCTATTCTCAGTTCTTTGCACGACTGTTTGTTCCATTTTCATTATCTAATTTCCTTATTTCTTCTCCGCTCTGTCCTGGATATCTTGGCTGGCGTCCTTATTCCATCCACTTCTAGTGCCTGTACTCTGCTTCTCTGCCGCTCCCCCAGGGCTCATCTTTCTGCATCCTATGTTAGTGTACTTTCCACCACTGTTAGCAAAATCTTCTTCTTTGTTTCTTTTGATACTGCCCTGCTTCACAGAACTCCAGGTAGCATTTTAATTGCCCCTCTTGCCTTTTGGATCCTGCGCTCCACATCTGCTTCACAGCTTCCCCAAGTATTTAAACTCCTTTACAGCTTTAATAGTCCCTTGCGGCGGTACTGTTTTCTGCCGTCTCCCCCTACTACTAGATATTCTGTTTTGCTCAATTTATTCTAAGCTTGCCTCGTTCAAATGCTTCCATTATCTTTTTTGTTGTGAATTTGGCGTCTTCTCTAGTTTGTGCTATCAGTACCTTATCATTGGCACATAATTACGCATAGATAGTACCATTTCGGAATGGATTCCACCGTTCCAATATACAGTATACTGCACATATATTTTAAACAGGGTCGGAGACATACTGCAGTCTTGTCCAAGTCCTTTTGATGTTTGGTATGTCTCATTCAACTTTCTCCCTACTTTTAACTGCTGCATGCGATTGGTGGCGTATTCTTTGAATTAGGGATATCTGTTGTGCCTCTACACCTATATATTCCATCGCTTCCCATAGCCCATTGATGGGTACACAATCATACGCTTTTTCTGAATTCACTGTCCACCTGTTTAGTTCGGTGTAACGTGATCACCTCCCATGCAAGCGGACACGGGCTCGATTCTCGGTCGGGTTGGAGATTTTCTCCGCTCGAGAACTGGGTGTTGTGTTGTCGTCATCATTTCATCCTCATCATCGGCGCGCAAGTCGCCCAATGTGGCGTCGAATGAAATAAGACTTGCACTTGGCGACTGAACTTCCCTCGATGGGGACTCCCGGCCAACGTTGCCATACGCTCATTTCATTTCTAAATTCACAAATAGTAAGGTATTTCCTGTCCCTGTGAATACGCCTTCTCACTTATTTGTCTAATCCACACAATATCGTCCAATTGTAAAATCTGTGTGTTCTTCTCGCAACTATCCCTCAATCTCATTCTCCAACCGGTTTTCAAAACAGCGCCAAAAGCCATTGCACTAATTCCCCTACAATTATTTGGGTCCTTCTTGTTTTCTTTTTTGTAGATAGCGCCCATGTGTGATACACACCACTCTCTTGGTATTTCCTCTCCCTCCGTAATCTCAATGAACAATTTAGTATAACTCTCACCGTCTGAGGGGACGCTTATTTCCATAATTCCGTCACAACTCTTCCCTGTCCCTTGCCTTCTCATTGCTTGCCTTTTTCGCATTCCTCTAGTATAGGTTCTATCTTACCTGATGTTTTGTTTTTCCTATAGACTTCTATCACGTGGTCTATTCTTTTTTCTACCGGAAGTTCTTCAGAGTGCTTTTTTCACTGTCAAACAAATATAGGCTGTATAGTGGGTGCGAGACTGCTGGCCATTTTCATCTTCCTTGTCATTCTCCATGCCTCTGCCGATCTCCTGTATCAAAGCGAATGCTCCATTTTCTCGCCTACTCTTTGCCATTTCCCTTCCTTACACTTTGTTGTTTATTTCTTAGCTATCTTTTTATATACCTTGTACCTATTCCAGTTCCCGTCACTCCCAGAACTTAATCACATATGATCTAGTTTCTTCTTTCCTTAACCACCGTCCGCAGGTCGTGGTCGTGCGGTAGCGTTCTCGCTCCCCACGCCCGGGTTCCCAGGTTCGATTCCCGGCGGGGTCAGGGATTTTCTCTGCCTCGTGATGACTGGGTGTTTTGTGCTGTCCTTAGGTTAGTTAGGTTTAAGTAGTTCTAAGTTCTAGGGGACTGATGACCATAGAAGTTAAGTCCCATAGTGCTCAGAGCCATTTGAACCATTTGAACCTTAACCACCTCCAACAACTCCGTGGTCATCCATTCAGTTCTTACTCTTCTCTCCCTTTCCCGTCCTAAAGCCCCCTCCGCCGCTTACTTAATTGACTATTTCAGGAAACTGTATAGCTCATTACCACTCCAGTGCTCCTTCACTGCACAAAGTCTTAGATTTAAAATTTGCCGATACAAACTTTTCACGCTTTCTTCTTGTAACAAATGTATCCTATACTTCGGATCCTCCGTAGTTATGTGTCAAGAATTCTCCTCTTTCTCCTTCTGTTACTTCTCGGTCTTAATCAAAAAAATAATTTCTAAAATGATTATAAAATGATTTGAGCCACTCTCCATTCTATCATTACATCTTGCACCTTAATTACCCGTCGCCTATGCACTATTACATAGTCTATAACTGATTTTAGGTCCCTTGATGGACTGGTCCAGGTGTACTTAGGTATTTCTTTATGCTGGAACTGCCCATTCATAACACTACACTTCTGAACCTTACAGAAATTAATCAGCCTCCTTCCATTATCGCTTTCTACATTCTCTCCCCACGGTCCTACAACGTCTCATCATTTCGTCTTTTTCCAATTCGCCTATTTAAGTCCCCCATTATTAACAATTCACGTCCATCTGGACATTCGTCATCGCTTCTTGTAAGAAAACCCTCTTTTCTCGTCAGGAGCATAAGGCCATACTCCCCAATTAATTCCAGTTCTGTTCCATTAATTCTTATTGTTGCACTTATTATCCATTCATTCACTTCTTCCCAATTAATTATTTCTTGTTTCCGTTTTCTTTTGATAAGAACTGCTACTCCTGATTTTGCTCTTTCAGTTATTTTCACTCCACTCCGATACCCAATATAGTCTCTAATTAGTTGTTGTCCAGATCCTTTCATTTTCACTTCTGTCACTACCAGCATATCCATTTTCAGTACTTCCATTTCTTTAAATATATTCTCAATTTACCTGCTAACCCCTGTGCATTCCAAGTTCCACAAATCAGAGTCCTTGTTCTTAACCGAAGTCCATGCCTTATGATACGTCCGGATTTTTTTATGTTGTTTGGGAAACATAACAAAACCTGTTTTTATCGGGTTGGTTCAAATTCAAGTGGCTCTGAGCATTATGGGACTTAACATCTGAGGTCATCAGCTCCCTAGAACTTAGAACTACTTAAACCTAACTAACCTAAGGACATCACACACATCCATGCCCGGGGCAGGATTCGAACCTGCTACCGTAGCGGTTGTGCGGTTCCAGACTGTAGCGCCTAGAACCGCTGACGTTTTCCCATTCGTGCACCCAGGTTCGTCGTTGAGTACACCATCGCAGACACTCCTGTCTGTGATGCAGCGTCAAGGGTAACCGCAGCCGCGGTCTCCGAGCCGATAATCCATGCTGCAGAAAACGTCGTCTAACTGTTCGTGCAGATGGTTGTTGTCTTGCAAACGTCCCCATCTGTTGACTCAGGGATAGAGACGTGGCTGCACGATCCGTTACAGCCATTCGTATAAAATACCTGTCATCTCGACTGCTAGTGATACGGGGCCGTTGGGATCCAGCACGGCGTTCCGTATTACCTTCCTGAACCCACCGATTCCATATTCTGCTAACAGTCATTGGATCTCGACCAACGCGAGCAGCAGTGTCGCGATACGATAAACCGCAATCGCGATAGGCTACAATCCGACCTATATCAAAGCCAGAAACGTGATGGTACGCACTTCTCCTCCTTACACGAGGCATCGCAACCACGTTTCACCAGGCAACGCCGGTCAACTGCTGTTTGTGTATGAGAAACCGGTTGGAAACTTTCCTCATGTCAGTACGTTGTAGGTGTCGCCACCCGCTCCAACCTTGTGTGAATGCTCTGAAAAGCTAATCATTTGCATATCACAGCATCTTCTTCCTGTCGGTTAAATTTCGAGTCTGTTGCAGGTCATCTTCTTGGTGCAGCAATTTTAATGGCCAGTAGTGTACTATCCCTCAGGTAGTATATGCCGTCATCGGATCAAAATCGACGTCGTCTATTCAGGTGCACTACTTTTTTCCCAGCAGTTTAGCGCTACATAAGCTGCATGAAATCTCCTGTAAAGCGGGAGTCCAAAATTTCTATGAAAAGACTCGGTAAATGGACACCAAATCAACAGGAAAACTCCCACTGAAAAAACAGTACGGAAATATCTCACAGCTCATTCACTTCAAGTACTTAGGAGAAACTATCGAACCCAAGGCACTGAAGACAATCTCCAACACAGAATGAATATTCAAACTGCAAAAGGCTTACAGACTGACATGGAATCACTTTAACACCTCCCCTTTTACGGTGCAGAAACCTCAGTAATTAGAGTGACGACAAAAATTCATGATATAGAGAAACAAGAACGAAAAGTTCTTAGAAAAAACTATGGTGCTGTTGTCCGAGAGCCGGCCGCGGTGGTCTCGCGGTTCTAGGCGCGCAGTCCGGAACCGTGCGACTGCTACGGTCGCAGGTTCGAATCCTGCCTCGGGCATGGATGTGTGTGATGTCCTTAGGTTAGTTAGGTTTAAGTAGTTCTAAGTTCTAGGGGACTGATGACCACAGCAGTTGAGTCCCATAGTGCTCAGAGCCATTTGAACCATTTTTTGTTGTCCGAGACGGAACTTGGATCAGACGATCTACAAAGGGACTTAACGGAGACACGGACATCATAGATAAATTCAGGATAAGACCCTACAGTTCTATGGACACCTATGTAGGATGGACGAAAACAAACTAAGAACATTTTTAACATCATTAATGGAAACAAATTAAAGACATGTTGGATGAAAGAAACACAAGAATACTTGCAACCATCGAAAATTTCAGGAGAAGGAATCGCGGACAGAAAACAGTTCAGATGTAACATCAAAAACAAGAAACTTGAACAAGTCTCAACGAAAGAAACAACAGGAGAAAAGTGGACAGACCAAAGGAAGAAAAATCGCAGTGAATTAATGAAGAAGTTTGGGGAAGAAAACGAAATGAAGCTGTGACTGACTCAAGTTCACATGTTCTGCTACAATTGAATAACCGAGAATAACAACAACAACAACAATAATAATAATAATATAACAGAAAACCATAATTATATGCATACTATGAGAGCAGTGCGTAATAATAAAAATAATAATAACCCAGATATTCACATGAAGCGTACAGAAATGACAAGCTGAAGGATTTCACGTAAGAGTTTTCTACAGGTTATGCAGTTGGAACTGTTTTTGAAAAAGATTGCTCTGGAAAGTCACAGACTTGAACATACTGCTGGAGATAGCTTTGGCAGGAGGAAAGAATTTGCTGGAAACCTTTGGAGTCGGATGAGAAATTGATGGACCTGCTTGATTAACTACATAGTTAGGTAAAGCAGTATCTGATGTTGGAGGGGAACGCGCTGTATTCACATGTACCTGTGTAATGATATGTGACTTTGCAGTTTAACTTTCTTTAAATTTTTCTTCATTTTCTCCCTTTTGTTTTGTTTCTCTACGTAAGAAATTTTATATTGTAATTGGAAATATAACAACTACACAGTTATTACGTACTATGTACAGTACTCGCGGTCTGCTGTAGATGTCCAGAGGGCAATCCTAAAGGCATTGAAATACGTGCTTTATTACAATAAAAATAAAAATCTTTATTCAGATACGATTTGATTTAGCTGTCTAACGAAGACCCTTTATGCTGAAGAACGGATGTATGTTTTAGCCACGATGCTGAATTTTAATCGTGGGTCAATTTCAGACAACTCAGTTATAACGGCTACGCCCGTGGTACGTGAGAAAGGCAAGCCACGACCCGGGTGTTAACAAAAAATCCATGCCACTCCTGTCTGTTATTCAAGGTTGCCAGCGAGATTTCTCATTTTTAACACGGCACCTAACAGACACTGAGTCATTCTCCATTAGCGAAAGCTCTTAGTTAGTCGTCACTCTAGCGGCTGGCTCTGTGGAATATAAGAACTGAGTAACAGTCAGGACAGGCAGAACCAGCAACCACGCAAAAATCTAATCTTTAGAGTTGAAATACTTTCTAAACGTGTTTCACATTTGCTTCATGTATCATGATGACTCGCGTTTACACATAAATGGTCCAAATACAAGAAAAATTGTGAGCAGTTGCCACCAGATATGATAGAAGACGCCCGTAGTTTGAACTACTCGTGTGTTCTCTCCGACCCATCAACTGTCAACTTACAGTTGATGGTTGGAGAGATGACATCACTGTTACAGGTAGTTTGCGTTACCGGTTATGTTGGCCACTGATGCATCGTGTATATGGATCATGATAATCCCTTCAGCGTCAACTAAGGCCTAATGATGGTGCATCAAAGCGCCGAAACTGGTAGCTACACAATAAATGACATCGTAAGGACGGCTGTAAGCGTTTCATTTTCTTACAATAAAAACAATTACGCCTGGACCCAGAATAGAACTCTCGACCTCCTACTTGCTAACCCAATATGCTGCCCAGTGGAACGCCGGCCGCTGTGGCCGAGAGGTTCTAGGCGCTTCAGTCCGGAACCGCACTGCTGCTACGGTCAGAGGTTCGAATCCGGCCTCGGGCATGGATGTGTGTGATGTCCTTAGGTCAGTGAGGTTTAAGTAGTTCTATGTCTAGGGGCCTGATGACCTCAGGACCGCTGTCAGATGCGAGTGCCTCAGAAACCTGTCCAGTCGAGCTAATGGAGAGCCATAATGAGACTCCTTTCAATCCCAGTCAGGAGCAGATAACGCTGTCTCACACGAGTACGCTGCATCTGCGTGTTCTTCACAGTGATCACTGTTCACACCCTTATAAGCCACAGCCCTGCCGCGCCCTCCCTCTCCCACTCCTTCCCCAGCGCCACCTTAAACGCCTTTTCCCCAGTGCCCCGAGCACTTTCATATTTGTCATCTGTCAGTTTTCGCTATGAATTGCGATGTACACTGTACACAAATCTTGCAAATAGTGTCCCTAGCGACCCTCCTAGCACTGGGGCCCAGGTGCTGGCTGTGCCACTTGAGACTTAAAACGTCCTTGAAAAGGAGGAGCTTCCATGTTTGGTACATCAGAGATTGCAGCATCACTCGCTGTCTTCATACGTCACGAGGAAGGCGCAGCTTACTTGCATACATAGTTGATGACAGAAAACAATGACAGAAAAAGAAAAGCAGAAATTACCTGAACCATGTGTGTTTTCAGAATGTAGTAAGCATTAATACGAGGCTAAGTCAATTATTATCCGCAAAGTAGTTATAAAATTTGTGATAACGTAGATTTTCCCGGCGTATCAAATACTTATGATTTTCACGGGTTTGCAGCCGGGTTCCATCGTCTTGACGACAACACGATATTTCGGCGGACTATCTGGCCGCCATCTTCAGGTGAGATTGAGTGCACAATCACGCCAGAACTGAAGAGACCTCTTTTTTTTCTTTATTGTTATTTTCAAACCCATACAAACAGGCAGGCTGTCAGCAGCATGTTACGCCGCTCTTCAGCCATAGAGTAGATAAATAAACAACAGAAAGAATACACATAAGGGACGTAACAGTGGGTAATAAAACAGTAGACACATAAAGACAAACACGGAGCTGTTCACACTCGACGATAATCCACACTACAAACTGTTGACACGACGCACAAACACTGAAGATGGCGATGGCACAGGTGAACGATGGAGTGCGACGGTGAACACTGAACACTAAACACGACGGCACACACGAGACACAGATGGCGATGATCTCCGGCGCGCGAATGTCCACGTAGCGTGTGCGAGTCCGGGGACCTGCCAAGAGGGGAGGAAGGGTGAAGGGGGGGAGAGGGGAGAACAAAGATGCCAATGGCTCAGGAGATGGGGGGAGAAGTAGAGGGACAAGGGTGGGGAAGCCCGGGGAGGAGTGGGGAGAAATGGAGGAGGAAGGGAAGAGGGAGAGAAGGGAGAGAGGGTGCCCAAAGGAGTAAACACAGGAAGAGGGAGGGAGGATCAAAGTTGGTAGGAGGGGTAGATGGAGGGGAGGAGGGCATCATCAGGGAGAGGGAGCTGGCGGAAGCCACCTTGGGAGAGGGTAAGGAGGGTGGAGAGATGGAGACCGGGTGGGACGTGGGAATACAGGTGCGGCAGTGGGCGGTGGTGGGAGAGGATGGGGGAGACAAGCGGGTGAGGTGGATCGAGTTTTCGGGAGGTGTACAGGATCTGTATCCATTTAAGGAAAAGGAGGAGGTGGGGGAATGGAATGAGGTCGTACAGAATCCATGTGGGGGAGGGGAGATGGATGTGATAGGCGAGGCAGAGAGCATCGCGTTCGAGGATCTGAAGGGATTTGTAAAAGGTAGGGGGGGTGGAGATCCAGGCAGGATGGGCGTAACAGAGGATAGGGCGGATGAGGGATTTATAGGTGTGGAGTACGGTGGAGGGGTCCAGACCCCACGTACGGCCAGAAAGGAGCTCGAGGAGACGGAGTCGGGAGCGTGCCTTGACTTGGATTGTCCGGAGATGGGGGGCCCAGGAGAGGCGACGGTCGAGGGTGACGCCAAGGTACTTAAGGGTGAGGGTGAGGGTGATAGGACGGCCATAGATGGTGAGATAGAAATCAAGGAGGTGGAAGGAAGGGGTGGTTTTGCCTACAATGATCACCTGGGTTTTGGAGGGATTGACCTTGAGCAACCACTGGTTGCACCAAGCGGTGAACCGGTCAAGATGGGATTGGAGAAGGTGTTGGGGACGCTGCAGGGTGGGGGTGAGGGCAAGGAAGGCGGTGTCTTCGGCAAACTGGAGAAGGTGGACGGGGAGTGACGGCGGCGGCATGTCCGCCGTATACAAAAGGTACAGAAGTGGGGAGACGACAGAGCCTTGGGGCACACCGGCGGAGGGTAAAAAGGTGTAGGAATCCGTGTTATGGATGGTGACGTAGGAAGAACGGTGGGAGAGAAAGAAGCCGATCAGACGGACGTAATTAATGGGAAGGGCGAAGGTTTGGAGCTTGAAGAGGAGACTGGAATGCCATACGCGGTCATAGGCACGTTCGAGGTCCAGGGAGAGGAAGATTGCGGAGCGACGGGAATTTAGCTGTTCGGAAAGGAGATGAGTGAGGCGGAGGAGAAGGTCATTGGAAGAGCAGGACGGTCAAAAGCCACACTGGGTAACGGGAAGGAGGCGGTGTTGGCGGAGATGCTAGTGGATGCGTCGGGTGAGGATGGATTCCAGGACCTTGCTGAAGACCGAGGTAAGGCTGATGGGACGGTAGGAGGAGACGGCGGACGGCGGTTTACCGGGTTTAAGGAACATCAGGATACGGGAGGTTTTCCACAGGTCGGGGTAGTAGCCGGTGGACAGGACTACATTGTAGAGCCTGGCCAGGATGGAGAGGAAAGAGACAGGAGCTTCACGAAGGTGGCGGTAGGTGACATGATCGTGACCAGGAGCGGTGTTGGGTTTTATGTGGAGTGTAGCAATGAGATCCTGTGTAGTGATGGGGGCATTGAGTTCCAAGAGACCTCAGATTCGGCGGCTCCTTTATACCGTGGGTACTGGCCGTCACGCGTGCGCGAGCAACGGAAGAGCTGCCCTCTGTGAGGCGAAGAATTGCAGCGGCGCCAGCGGTGAAAACTGTCAAAAGCGAGGAATCGCAAAATTAAAATGCAGCCGGTCGGAAACCAGACCGTTGTTGTTTTATCTGTGATAAAATAGGATTCCACGTCTTAGTTAAAGGAAAACCTTTATCTCTGTTAATAATATCATCAGACAGACGTATTTCAATTGATTCTTTCAATACACAATCCCAGTAACGGGAAGCCGAGGCAATAATTTGCGTCTCTTTAAACGCCATATTGTGCCTTGGGCAAAACTAGATCCCTTCTTGGATCGGTTAAAGATGATTTGGGACTGAGGAAGCATGGGGTATACAAGATTCCCTGTCACTGCGGGAAGGCCTACATAGGACAGGACAGACTATTCGTGCAGTTCAAGATCGATGTGTGGAACATCAACGGCATACACGGCTGCTCCAGCCGGAAAAATCAGCCGTTGCTGAACACTGTCTTAATGAAGGGCACAATATAGCGTTCACTATGCTGTCTGTAGTAGCTTACCAGCACTCCTATTTTTTTATTCATTATTAAACCTACTCCTGCATTACCCCTATTTGATTGTGTGTTTATAACCCTGTATTCACCTGACCAAAAGTCTTGCTCCTCCGGCCACCGAACTTCACTAATTCCCACTATATCTAACTTTAACCTATCCATTTCCCTTTTTAAATTTTCTAATCTACCTTCCCGGTTAAGCGATCTGACATTCCACGTTCCGATCCGTAGAATGCCAGTTTTCTTTTTCCTGATATATATAGCGTGTAATATATTCAATTAGCGAGTGTGGTAACGGTAGTGTCAGTAGAAACGGTACTAAAGTTACTAAGCAAGTGTGACAACGCCACTGTCACTAGAAATTGTTCCAAAGATACTAAACTAATGCATGTTGTAAGGGTAGCTTTCACAACTGTCAGTTTCCTTGTGTCGGACGAGCAGGAACGATGTAAATTTTATAGCCAGTAATATATTCAAGTAGCAAGTGTAACATAACGATTCTGCAAGCAGAAACTGTGCATGCATGTACGGCTATAGACAACAGGTATTGATACAATTCCTGCGTATCGAATCTTACCTTTATTCTTCTCTGCCTCACCGAAGCCCATATGTGGCGTGGGGATGTATCATCCGTGTACAGGAGTAACAATTTTGACACCAGCCGGATTGGCGCTCGGAAGTTTGTCGGAGGGAGACTACAGAATGCCATCACAGGTGAACATGGTGTGCGCAATCACGAGTCGGCGTGCGGAAAGTAGAGGCGGACATTAATTATTGTTGGTTCGTAGCAGTTTGGTATGAATAAATTTATTTTCCGAAGTATTACATATACAAATATGGTATGTGCATGGACAAAACCGTAAACTCAACACGTTTGCATTTTGCACTCCACAGATATTCTAAGATTGCCCCTCCGGTCACACGACAGATGTCCAAGCGGCAGTCAATTTCGTTCCATACTTTGTGTAGCAACATTGTGTCAGTGGTCATCACAGCAGCACTGATGATTTCTGTGAAGTGTTCCGGCGTTCTTGGCAGTGGGGTACGTAAACACGGTCCTTAATGTACCTACGCAAAGAAAATGTCGCAAGGCGTTAGCTCACGCAACCTGGAGGACCACAGGGAACAGAGCTACGTCACCTTCAACACAACGCCCAATCCAGCAATGCGGAAGTTCGCCTTTTAGGAAGCGACATACGTCGATGCTCTAATGAAGGGGTGTACATCTCGACATCTACATCCATACTCCGCAAGCCACCTGACGGTGTGTGGCGGAGGGTACTTTGAGTACCTCTATCGGTTCTCCCTTCTATTCCAGTCTCGTATTGTTCGTGGAAAGAAAGATTGTCGGTGTGGGCTCTAATCTCTCTGATTTTATCCTCATGGTCTCTTCGCGAGATATACGTGGGAGGGAGCAATATACTGCTTGACTCCTCGGTGAAGGTATGTTCTCGAAACTTCAACAAAAACCCGTACCGAGCTACTGAGCGTCTCTCCTGCAGAGCCTTCCACCGGAGTTTATCTGTCATCTCCGTAACGCTTTCGCGATTACTAAATGATCCTGTAACGAAGCGCGCTGCTCTCCGTTGCTGGAAGACGCAATTCTCGGAATCAGCAGTCAGTTGTGGAAATAACCACAAATGCACCATATCAAGCTAAGAGGAACCCGCCACAGCCTTTTCACAGAAGAAAAACGGCCCATACAGCTACAACTGTGAAACAGAAAACAAGAACATTCGGCGAATCTCGTTCACGTGCCGCAATTTCATGAAGATTTTAAGTGCCTCACACTCTTGGATTGTATAGATTAATCCTGCAAGATAAAGGGAAGGTTGCTTCATCGCCCGGCGAAATGTTCATCCTCAAATGCTTCCTGCCGAGGCCTACGAGAAAGACAGGCAGCGGCGCGTACATCACGAAAGTAGGCCAAGCTCGGTCGCTCAACCTCAGCAAACAAACTGCGTTTCTACACCTGCTAGCTCGTAACTGGTTGTGTATTTACAAACGAGAACTGCATCTCCTACTGGAATCCACTATTATGGAGTGGTATTGTTTAGTAGCCTCATAACGATAGGAAGTCCACATATGCCTACTAATAATTTGTTACCGCTGTACTGGGGTTCAATGAAATTAAAATCATACCAAAACGATTAACAGTTGCGTAAGGCACTATATCCTGTACGAAATGAAGACTGTTACGAAGAAGAGACTAAATGCTATAAAAAAGCCGTTATACGATTTTTGTCGAGAATTGATCTTAAATTTTGTTGTATGACTAGTAATCAGTCAGACTTGATAATAGCAGATTCCAGTAGAAGATGCAATTCTCGTTAGCACGTACACAGCCAGTTACGAGTTAACAGGTCTAGAAACGCATTTTGTCTGCGAGCGAGCGAGCTCCGGCCTACCTTCGTGACGTACGCACCGCGGCCTTTCTTTCTCGTAGGCCTCGCTTCCTGCAATATGATGCAAAACTGAAGGCGGCGGTCATGATCTCCAATTTTAACTGTGGCACGAGCTGCAGATGGTACCGCTTGAACCGTAACTGTCGAAACAAAATCTTGCGGAAAGTTTGCTGCGGTGTTCCAAGTTCGAGGCTTGGGCGGACCGCTGATTTTGTTGGACAGCGTACGAAACTGTCCCTCGGCCTCTCCACAGTTTCATCTGGCACACTTTCTCGACGGGTACTTTTCTATTTACAGAGAGAACCAGTGTCCCTAGACGCATTAAATGTAATGAAAGTTGCGAATATTGACAACCATCAGCTGTACAGGGTGGTCGGAAATTCCCGCTACAAGCTTCTAGGACATAACATTTTGAATAGGAACCCATGTCCAGAAACGTATCGTTTCGGTTCTATGACAGTTTCAATGCAGCGGATTATATCATCCACACCCACGTGAGGAATGTACTTAGGCGTGACCCAGTACAATTGTTGCAATCCATTTGAAAAGAATACTGACTCGTTCCGTTATTACTTACGTATTTGCATTACAACTTACACCTTATGGTTTACATTATTCGACAACAACAAGAACTCAACATCTACGAAACCAGCCGCAACGTGCCGATGCATTACAACAGCGGCTCGATGTGGCGACCATCAACGTTGTTACACACATTGTACCTCCGAAGCGAGTTCTGGTACACTCTCTCCATCCCACGTGGTGTCACTTCAATGTCTTGTGCAGCGGCCAGAACTCGTGACAGCGGATCTTCCTCTGTCTCTACAGGTGTCTCATAAATTAGGCTCTTCATACGACCCCACAATAAGGAGTCCATAGGGCATAAATTCGACGATCGTGGTGGCCACGCGTTTGGACCACCACGGCCTATCCATCTTTCACCACACCGTCTGTCGAGATGTCTCGGGACAGCCAGTGAAAAGTGAGGTGGTGCTCCATCATGCTGAAACCACATTTCCTGACGGACAGTTAATGGTACAGCTTCCAAAAACGTTGCCATTACGTGTCGTATGAAGTCTAAGTAAGCGGGACCCGTGAACTTGGATGAAAGGAGATATGCTCCAGTCACATGACCGTCCAGAATACCTGCCCACAGCTGGCCGGAATGGCCGAGCGGTTCTAGGCGCTACAGTCTGGAACCGCGCGACCGCTACGGTCACAGGTTCGAATCCTACCTCGGGCATGGATGTGTGTGATGTCCTTAGGTTAGGTAGGTCTAAGTAGTTCGAAGTTCTAGGGGACTGATGACCTCAAATGTTAAGTCCCATAGTGCTCAGAGCCAATACCTGCCCACACGTTAAATCCAAACCTGTCTTGCGTGGTTCAAAATGGCTCTGAGCTCTATGCGACTTAACTTCTAAGGTCATCAGTCGCCTAGAACTTAGAACTAATTAAACCTAACTAACCTAAGGACATCACACACATCCATGCCCGAGGCAGGATTCGAACCTGCGACTGTAGGAACATGCGTGGCATGAGGGCTTTCGTCCGTCCAGACATGGCTGTTTCGAGCATTCAGAACACAATCCCTTGTGAACCAACATTCATCTTTGAAGAGAACTCGACGTGGAAACAGAGGCGCGTCGATGCGACGGTGCAGGAACCGTGTGCAGAAGGCGACGCGTTGTGGAATGTCTGCTGAACCCATAGCGTGTACACTTTTAAAGTGGTACGAATTTAATTGCTGCTCATGCAGGACGTCCAAGACGGCACTGTGACTAACAGCCTTTGCACGCGCAATTGTTCGCGAACTCGTTGACGGGCTGCCTTCAGTGCGACGCTGTACACCTTCTTCTTCAAATTCGGGTAGTGCGGCGTCGCCGTGGAGCACCACAGTCCAGCCTCCTCACGGTGAAGGTACCCGTTTCTCGTAGCCGTTGTGTAACTTGGGCAAACAGTTTGTGCGATGGAGTGTGACGGTGTGGTGAATGTTCGTGATACAGCCGACAAGCAGATCTTCCGTTACCTCCAGCTTCGCCATACACAAGGAGCATGCCTGTGTATTCCACAAACGTGTACTGCACCATGTTTCCTCTATCGGTGATGCACAGGTATTGACTCGGTCTCACAGCAAAGCGGACGATATGTGACATCTGGGGATCGTTTGACGTAGTACACGTAATCGAGTATACCCTGCTGCATACCAGGACAGGGAACTCTGAGACGTTTCTCTTGCCCTAAGCAGACGTTGACGAGGCACACATCTGAATTGAAACTGTCGTAGATAGGAAACGATACGATTCCGGACATTGATCCCTATTCAAAATTTTATGTACTAACTACCCTCTACATGTCGTAGAAGTTTGTAACGGGAATTTCCGATCACGGTGTATAATGCAAAGCCGGCAGTGAAAATTTGTACCGGAGCGGGACTCGAACCCAGATTTCCCGCTTATGGCGAGCGGTCGCCTTACCATGCATTTCATAACGGCTGTGGTCGCCGCAGTGCCTGTTCCGTCGGACACGCATGCGTGTCCCTAAATTGTCGATAACAACGCATAATGCTCTGTTCACACTGCGGTTCTTTTCCGTAATTCCTTTTGATGAATGCTACACTGTTGTGACACACAAACATCTCGTATATTCCACCACACAAAAGCTCTTTTTCTTTCTTCGTCGCCACTTTGCCAAAGCACTGCGCCCGTAACGGCAACTGGTGGGCACAATGCAAATTAGGTGAGTTTACGGTTCTGTTCTTGCATCAAACATATCTGTACGTGGTACACTTTCGAAAAGACAGAGCTTTGGAAACGAATGACTCATCTGTGGTAACCCTATACTTTACGCAGCCTGGCCGAACCATAAAGCAACGGCTAACTTGAGTTGAGATGTGGAATCGTGTGAATGCTAATGTCATGTGAACGAACTTGTAGCGATGTTTTCTATGTACATAAAGTATAATAAATACAGTGTGTGCTATAAACTGTTCTGACCTGAAAAGGTCTTCCGCATCGTTGTGTGTGAGCTAGCGACTTACAAGGGGAGGCTACGACGTTCGGAACGCGTATTTACTTCAAACTTTGTACACTCGTAGTACTCCATTAGGACAACAAAATGTGTAAGCAGTAGCGCGTACTTCTCAAGCGTTATTGAGAAAATCGCAAGATAATTTCGGTCGTCAAATATATACCTGTGCGTGGCCGTTTTTACCAGGAAGCTTCGGCAGCTGAGTGGATGCCGGCACGGTAGCTCAGCGTGTTCGGTCAGAGAGCGGGTTGGCCTCTGTAATAAAAAACTGATTGGAAGGATCAACCACCGAACTTGAACAGGATTTCTTGCGACGTCCGCAACGACCAAACACAACGATCAATACCGAACAAAATGCCAAAAAAAAAAAGAAAGTTGTTAGCGTTCAAGCCCCGCAATCGCTGGATCGAGTCCTGTTCGTCAGTTTTTTTTATTTCTAACACAGTCATTTTCTTTACTATTTACATTGCAATTGATATAATGGGAAAAATACGTGTAATCGGATGAACTTTTATTAAATTTAGAATGTTATTTGGCAGTCTACAAATTTTTATTATCACAAATAATATAATATTCATAACTATCGTCTAGTAAACGATCAAACGCATAAAGTGATACTGGAAATGTATGCTTGTCCGTGTCTTCAAAACTGTTCGTATGTAATCGAAAAAGAACGAGAAATTTCTTCTCGCGAAGACGCTGTTAAAATACACTCGATACTGCATGATCAATTATCAGCGCAGATATTTCAGGGAATACTGCGTTATGCATGGTTAGCTTCCAAATTATCGGCTGAAAGAGAGGTTTTTGAAAATGTTGACGAGGTTTGTTTTTCCACGGAAAACCTCAAAAAACCTTGCGTATGCGGAAACAGCATTTATTCAATGCAGCTGGTGCCGTTTAACTTTATGTTTTCCTTGTTTTTACGAAAAATACCATCCTGCCATTGTACTCGTAAAGTCGAAATCGACGATTAATTGTACATCTTTCGAAAGCCGTCTGTGCAGGTCAAAACTTGGAGGTAACAAGTAGTTTCGGGCTCCTTCCAGGTATAAGGGTTTCCTCATACATTTTCAGTATAACTTTATGCGTTTGGTCGTTTGCTAGTCGATAGTTATGAATATTATATTATTTGTGATAACAAAAATTTGTAGACTGCCAAATAACATTGTAAACTTAATAACAGTTCATCCGATTACACGTATTTTTTCCATTATATCAATTGTAATGTAAATAGTAACGAAAATGACTGTGTTAAAAATAAAAAAAAGTTACGAACGGGACTCGATCCAGCGACCGAGGGGCTTGAACGCTACCAACTCGGCTGCTGCCGCTTCCTCGTAAAAGCGGCCACGCACGGGTATATATTTGGCGACCGAAATTATCTTGCGATTTTCTCAATAACGCTCGAAACGTACGCGCCACTGCTTACACATTTTGTTGTCCTAATGGAGTTACGAGTGTACGAAGTTTGAAGTAAATACGCGTTCCGAACGTCGTAACCTCCCCTTGTTAATTATTGTGGAGTAGTGAGAGTTGGAGTTTTATAGGGCAAGTTTTACGAGCACACTTAGGAACTTTATTGCCGTGTTACGTGGACATTGGGAGTCAAGCTACTCGCCAATGTTGTTCGGTGGGAAAGCAATAGAGAGGCAAGAGGAGATGCCCTTACACCACAAACGTGAAGCCACCCCGCCATATTGGAGTGTCCATAACATCTGGTGTCGAGTGAGTATTCACACTGCATTGCCGTGATACTTTATACTGTATCAAAATACATTCTCAGAAATGACTGCCTATTTGACGTATCAAAGCTAAGAGGGCAAGTGTCACACAGCATTTAACCGAGAAACTCGCCTTCTGGGCTCAACGATATGGTGCCCGTGGCTGCAGTCGATGGCTGAGCTTGGCATAGGTAGTCTCCCCTCATTCTAACATCCTTGACGACAGCAGACTAAAGAGGCTAGTTTTCGAGATCAGCAATAATCTAAAACTAGTGTGGGGCTTTACAAAGTGTCTTCTAATGAAACTTATTTGTTTACTATACAGTTTTATGTTGAAGTGGAGATTAGCAGCGGGAGGTTAGCTTTCTCAGTTCTAAATGGTTCAAATGGCTCTGAGCACTATGGGACTTAACATCTATGGTCATCAGACCCCTGGAACCTAGAACTACTTAAACCTAACTAACCCAAGGACATCACACAACACCCAGTCATCACGAGGCAGAGAAAATCCCTGACCCCGCCGGGAATCGAACCCGGGAACCCGGGCGCGGGAAGCGAGAACGTTACCGCACGACCACTAGCTTTCTCAGTTCTAGACAAAAGTAGTAGGGCTATAGCACACTGCATTACAATGCATTAAATAGTTCTGGCCAACTACTCCCGTCCCTACCGTCAAGTTCTTTTTCGATTACCCAGAACCCAAAAACGTGTCTCCACCGTCGCTGGCGGTAAATCGAGCTTCCCGATATAGCAGTAACCGTACTCTCTCTTCTCTCATTTTTGGTTCAAATGGCTCTGAGCACTGTGGGACTTAACTTGTGAGGTCATTAGTCCCCTAGAACTTAGAACTACTTAAACCTAGCTAACCTAAGGACATCACACACATCCATGCCCGAGGCAGGATTCGAACCTGCGACCGTAGCGGTCTCGCGGCTCCAGACTTTAGCGTCTAGAACCGCTCGGTCACTCCGGCCGGCTTCATTTTTGGTGAATAAGATGTTGTGGGAGTAGGGAAGTGTGGGAGTAGGGAAAGAGATTTACGGTTTTAGCTGCTGAGTCAGTGGAGGCCGGGTTTTCCATCCTAATTTACCGGCACCGTTGCAGTTAACCTTCGCAGTTTAAAATCTGCACGCTCGCGAAGTGGAACGTGTCTACAGTGCCTCATTTTGAAGGAGAAAGATCAACTTAATCTGCCATGCACCTAACTACCTTTGTTTATTACTGCGGTGGCGACAGCGGAATTCCCACTGGCGTTGCTATTTTTTTTTCGTTCTTACTTTCTTTTTTGGAGAGTAACCTGACCTCTAAGTCGAGAAGGTCCGTCTGTCACTAGCCGAGACAAAGGATAACAACATTTCATTAAAAAACTTGGGTCTAACTGTTTCAGCTTGTAGCAACTTGTATAGGCCTCTTCTCAGAGTTTCAGTGAACACGGTCTGTGAAACGAACGGAACTGGACGGATACCAATCCGGCTGCAAGAGCACATGTAGTAGGCCTTGCATTGCAACTGGTATACGGAGAGGCTTTATCCTGGACGAAGCCAGTGCTCACAACATAATACCATAGTATGACATTGGCAGCCGAAATATAATAAAAGCATTAGCAGCTAACTTGGAATGTTCACTCTAAAATGTCATATTACGAAGTGTTTCGGGCTGCGCTCCCAATTAAACAACTTTCTAACTTGTCTAGCAGCAGCCAAAACAGTATATATATATATACAGGGTAGTCCATTGATAGTGACCAGGCCAAATATCTCACGAAATAAGCATCAAACGAAAAAACTACAAAGAACGAAACTCGTGTAGCTTGAAGGGGGAAACCAGATGGCGCTATGGTTGGCCCGCTAGATGGCGCTGCCACAGGTCACACGGATATCAACTGCGTTTTTTTTTAAATAGGAACCCCCATTTTTTATTAAGAAATATGAATGTTTTAGTTGGACCACTTTTTTCGCTTTGTGATAGATGGCGCTGTAATAGTCACAAACGTATAAGTACGTGGTATCACGTAACATTCCGCCAGTGCGGACGGTATTTGCTTCGTGATACATTACCCGTGTTAAAATGGACCGTTTACCAATTGCGGAAAAGGTCGATATCATGTTGATGTTGGGTATTGTGATCAAAATGCCCAACGGGCGTGTGCTATGTATGCTGCTCGGTATCCTGGACGACGTCATCCAAGTATCCGGACCGTTCGCCGGATAGTTACGTTATTTAAGGAAAAAGGAAGTGTTCAGCCACATGTGAAACGTCAACCACGACCTGCAACAAATGATGATGCCCAAGTAGGTGTTTTAGCTGCTGTCGCGGCTAATCCGCACATCAGTAGCAGACAAATTGCTTGAGAATCGGGAATCTCAAAAACGTCGGTGTTGAGAATGCTACATCAACATCGATTGCTCTCGTACCATACTTCTATGCACCAGGAATTGCATGGCGACGACTTTGAACGTCGTGTACAGTTCTCCCACTGGGCACGATAGAAATTACGGAGCGATGACAGATTTTTTGCACGCGTTCTATGTAGCGATGAAGCGTCATTCATCAACAGCGGTAACCTAAACCGGCATAATATGCACTATTGGGCAACGGAAAATCCACGATGGCTGCGACAACTGGAACATAAGCGACCTTGGTGGGTTAATTTATGATGCGGCATTATGGGAGGAAGGATAATTGGCCCCCATTTTATTGATGGCAATCTAAATGGTGCAATGTATGCTGATTTCCTACGTAATGTTCTACCGATGTTACTAAAAGATGTTTCACTGCATGACAGAATGGCGATGTACTTCCAACATGATGGATGTCCGGCAGATAGCTCGCGTGCGGTTGAAGCGGTATTGAATAGCGTATTTCATGACAGGTGGATCGGTCGTCGAAGCACCATACCATGTCCCGCACGTTCACCGGATCTGACGTCCCCGAATTTTTTTCTGTAGGGAAAGTTGAACGATATTTGCTATCGTGATCCACCGACAACGCCTGACAACATGCATCAGCGCATTGTCAATGGATGTGCGAACATTACGGAAGGCGAACTACTCGATGTTGAGAGGAATGTCGTTACACGTATTGCCAAATGCATTGAGGTTGACGGACATCATTTTGAGCATTTATTGCATTAATGTGGTATTTACAGGTAATCACGCCTTAACAGCATGCGTTCTCAGAAATGATAAGTTCACAAAGGTACATTGTAAGTAGGCTGTTTAGGTTTTTGTATTGGTAACACCACGTAGCGCTCTGTATGAAAATCACTGGCTGTGCTGTGTGCAGTCTGTGGCTGGTTGGCATTGTTGTAATATTCGCTATTGTAGTGTTGGGCAGTTGGATGTGAACAGCGCGTAGCGTTGCGCAGTTGGAGGTGAGCCGCCAGCAGTGGTGGATGTGGGGAGAGAGATGGCACAGTTTTGAGAGCGGATGATCTGGACGTGTGTCCATCAGAGACAGTAAATTTTTAAGACTGGATGTCATCGACTGATATATATATTATGACTTTTGAACACTATTAAGGTAAATACATTGTTTGTTCTCTATCAAAATTTTCCATTTGCTAACTATGCCTATCAGCAGTTAGTGACTTCAGTAGTTTGAATCTTTTATTTAGCTGGCGGTACTGACGCTCGCTGTATTGCAGTAGTTCGAGTAACGAAGATTTTTGTGAGGTAAGTGATTCATGAAAGGTATGGGTTATTGTTTGTCAGGGTCATTCTTTTGTAGAGATTATGGGAACTCAGATTGCGTTGCTCTAAAAATATTGTGTGTCAGTTTAGTGATGATCAGAATAAGTAAAGAGAGAAATGTCTGAGTACGTTCAGTTGTGCTCAGCTGTTTGAAAATCAAATAACGTAAGGGATTTATCAGGACAATAATTCATAAATTTTTCTAAGGGGAGGTTACAACATGTATCACATTGGAACAACCGAAATAAAATGTTCAAACGTACCTACATTCTTTATTTTAATTTAAAAAATCTACCTGTTACCAACTGTTCGTCTAAAATTGGGAGCCATATGTTTGTGACTATTACAGCGCCATCTATCACAAAGCGAAAAAAGTGGTCCAACTAAAACATTCATATTTCTTTACGTACTACACGAATATGTATTAAAAATGGGGGTTACTATTTAAAAAAACGCAGCTGATATCCGCTTGACCTATGGCAGCGCCATATAGCGGCCAACCATAGCGCCATATGGTTTCCCCCTTCAAGCTAAACAAGTTTCGTTCTTTATAGTTTTTTCGTTTGATGCTTATTTCGTGAGATATTTTGCCCGGTCACGATCAATGGGTTGGGGTTTGGGTTGTTTGGGGAAGGAGACCAGACAGCGAGGTCATCGCGTTAGGGAAGGATGTCGGCCGTGCCCTTTCAAAGGAACCATCCCGGCATTCGCCTGGAGCGATTTAGGGAAATCACGGAAAACCTAAATCAGGATGGCCGGACGCGGGATTGAACCGCCGTCCTCCCGAATGCGAGTTCAGTGTGCTAACCACTGCGCCACCTCGCTCGGTACGATCAATGGACCACCCTGTATATACAGGGTGTCACCTAACGCTACCGCTGGATGTATTTCGTAAACCACATCAAATACTGACGAACCGATTCCACAGATCGAACGTGAGGAGAGGGGCTAGTCTAATTGTTTAATACAAACCATACAAAAATGCACGGAAGTATGTTTTTTAACACAAACCTACGTTTTTTTAAATGGAATCCCGTTAGTTTTGTTGGCACATCTGAACATATAAACAAATACGTAATCAGTGCCGTTCGTTGCATTGTAAAATGGTAATTACATCCGGAGATATTGTAACCTAAAGTTGACGCTTGAAACCTCCGACGTTCAGTTGCCTGTTGTAAAAAACACGGGCCACGGTCGGCGAGCAGCATCTGCAGGGACATGTTTACGATGACGACCGTGTTTACGAGTGTGGCTTTAGTGCACTGTTGTGGTTTGGTCTAGCTGTCGCAGTGTCCGCATGTAGCGCTTGCTGCTATTGTTATTCTGCATTCGTCTCCGCACGCAGACCAATTGTAGTACACCGTGTTACCAGACGTCTGTGATAGTGTAGTGTTGTAGGAACTGTGACCATGGTGTATTCGAACTCTGAAAAGGCGGAGATGATACTCATCTATGGCGAGTGTCGACGAAATGCAGCTGAAGCCTGCAGGGTGCACGCAGAACGGTACCCGGACAGAGAGCATCCAACGTGCCGCACATTGCAAAACATCTACCGCCAACTGTATGCAACAGGTATGGTCGTAGCACGCAAACGGGTCCGTAACAGGCCCGTCACAGGAGAAGTGGTGCAGTTGGTGTGTTAGCTGCTGTTGCCATGAACCCACACATGGGTACACGGGACATTGCGAGAGCCGGTGGACTGAGTCAAGGTAGTGTCATGCGCATACTGCATCGTCGCCGCTTTCACCCGTTTCATGTGTCGCTACATCAGCAATTACATGGTGATGACTTTAATCATCGAGTGCAATTCTGTCAATGGGCATTAACAGAGAATGCGTTGCAGCTCTACCTGTTTACCGATGAAGCGGGTTTCACAAACCACGGGGCAGTGAATCTACGGAACATGCATTACTGGCCCGTGGACAATCCTCGCTGGCTCAGACAGGTAGAGCGACAGCGACCGTGGACTGTAAATGTATGGTGCGGAATCATTGGCGTCCACCTCATTGGTCCTCACTTCATTGCAGGGGCCCAAACAGCTGCAACATACATCGCGTTTCTACAGAATGATCTGCCAACGTTGCTCGTAAATGTCCCACTGGAAATGCGTCGACGTATGTGGTATCAGCATGATGGTGCACCTGCACATTCCGCAATTAACACTAGGCTGACCCTTGACAGGATGTTCGACGGGCGTTTCATAGGACATGGAGGACGCATAAATTGGCCAGCCCGTTCTCCTGATCTTACACCTCTGGACTTCTTTCTGTGGGGTACGTTAAAGGAGAATGTGTACCGTGATGTGCCTACAACCCCAGAGGATATGATGAAACAACGTATTGTGGCAGCCTGCGGCGATATTACACCAGATGTACTGCGGCGTGTACGACATTCATTACGCCAGAGATTGCAATTGTGTGCAGCAAATGATCGCCACCACATTGAACATCTATTGGCCTGACATGTCGGAACACGCTCTATTCCACTCCGTAATTGAAAACGGAAACCACGTGTGTACGTGTACCTCACCCCTCATGGTAGTGTACATGTGCGTCAGTGAAAAAGACCAATAAAAAGGTGTTAGCATGTGGACGTAATGTGCTGTTCCAGTCTATTCTGTACCTAAGGTCCATCACCGTTCCCTTTGGATCCCTATGTAATTCGGTGCTCTCCGATACACGCGATCGAACAGCGGAGGAGTGGTACTCAAGCGTCAACTTTAGGTTACAATATCTTCGGATGCAATTAACATTTTACAAACGGCACTGATTACGTATTTGTTTATATGTTCAGATGTGCTAACAAAACTAACGGGGTTCCATTTAAAAAAAAAACGTAGTTTGTGTTAAAAAACATACTTCCGTGCATTTTTTTATGGTTTGTATTAACCAATTACACTAGCCCCTCTCCTCACGTTCGGTCTGTGGAATCGATTCGTCAGTATTTGTAGTGGTTTACGAAATATATCCAGCGGTAATGTTAGGTGACTCACCCTGTATATATGCCAATTTCTTACTTGTCTAGCAGCAGCCAAAACTGTACCGCGCACACTACAGTGGTATGGAGAGATAACGTATGGCGCCTTTCACATCTCCTTGGCACTTGCCTTTGTCGTGCAGATGGCACACGGCACCCATGGAGCTGCTGGGTACTCACACTGGAGTGGACTGCAACCGTGCCGTTAGCACCGAGACGTGTGGGATAGTGGAGGCTTTGTAAACATACAAGAATTTACACCTACGATACGCATCTGCTCTAAACGGAAGTGACGTAAGAAGCACCTCACCTTGCAAATGTGCGAAGCCTGCCCTCCCCTTCTTTGCTCCAACAGCTTAATGCTTTTAACGACGGAGAATATACACGTCACTGATGCTCGTTTCACTGGCAGCAATTTGAGTTGTACTCTCAGGTTCCTCCGTAACCACACACTAGGAAATCGCCCCATATTCAGAAGTAAACAGCCAAATATTTATTTTCCTCTTTGTTTTCTAATCAGATGGAAATATAAATAACATTGAATATTGTAGAACGTACTTGCATTACATTCATAAGAAAGTTCCAGAACGTGATACGCTAGAATGTAAAATACAGGGCTATTACAAATGATTGAAGCGATTTCATAAATTCACTGTAGCTCCATTCATTGACATATAGTCACGACACACTACAGATACGTAGAAAAACTCATAAAGTTTTGTTCGGCTGAAGCCGCACTTCAGGTTTCTGCCGCCAGAGCGCTCGAGAGCGCAGTGAGACAAAATGGCGACAGGAGCCGAGAAAGCGTATGTCGTGCTTGAAATGCACTCACATCAGTCAGTCATAACAGTGAAACGACACTTCAGGACGAAGTTCAACAAAGATCCACCAACTGCTAACTCCATTCGGCGATGGTATGCGCAGTTTAAAGCTTCTGGATGCCTCTGTATGGGGAAATCAACGGGTCGGCCTGCAGTGAGTGAAGAAACGGTTGAATGCGTGCGGGCAAGTTTCACGCGTAGCCCGCGGAAGTCGACGAATAAAGCAAGCAGAGAACTAAACGTACTACAGGATGGTGCTCCACCGCACTTCCATCATGATGTTCGGCATTTATTAGACAGGAGATTGGAAAACCGATGGATCGGTCGTGGTGGAGATCATGATCAGCAATTCATGTCATGGCCTCCACGCCCTCCTGACTTAACCCCTTGCGATTTCTTTCTGTGGGGTTATGTGAAAGATTCAGTGTTTAAACCTCCTCTACCAAGAAACGTGCCAGAACTGCGAGCTCGCATCAACGATGCTTTCGAACTCATTGATGGGGACATGCTGCGCCGAGTGTGGGAGGAACTTGATTATCGGCTTGATGTCTGCCGAATCACTAAAGGGGCACATATCGAACTATTTGAGTCCCTCAAAAAACTTTTTGAGTTTTTGTATGTGTGTGCAAAGCATTGTGAAAATATCTCAAATAATAAAGTTATTGTAGAGCTGTGAAATCGCTTCAATCATTTGTAATAACCCTGTATATATATTAGCACATATTGGGTCTTGAACCTTAGGAATTACTTTCTGCAGTACTTTACTCCACGACGTGACCCATTACGGTACGCTGTACTTATAAGATTTATTAAGACACAAAGGAAATACAGACCTTGGCTGCGACCAGGCATTGATTGAAATCGAGGGGGAAAGTTGAAAATTTCTGCCCTACGGGGCTTAGAATCTTGTGTGCATCTGCACTCAAGGGGTCATTGGCCGATATATATATATATATATATATATATATATATATATATATATATATATGTATGTATGTATATATGTGTGTGTGTGTGTGTGTGTGTGTGTGTGTGTGTGTGTGTGTTCTTGTGGTGTCTGTTGTTACGGAGATGGGCAAGGGGCACTACTTTAGTAGTGTGTGGGTAAGATGAGAAGTTCGGTCTGACAGGGGGAGTCCGAAGGTAGTCTGGATGGCTTAGTGGTCAGACGGTGAGCATTCAGCTTTCCACATTCATTCCAATTAACGCGCGCTCGCAGCCAAAGTCTGTAATTCCCCTGTTTATTAATTCATAATGGCTGCTGGATCAAAACTGGTGTCTGTTCTTTCGGACATACCCGAAAGAACAGACACCACCCGGAATCCGCAGCTGTGTACAGGTAGAGGGAGAGGGTAGGAACTAATGATATCCACTGCATTGGGATCAGCGGCGACGAGTGAAAATAAGCCATTACTGTTGTAAATGCTAAGCGTCGCTTGAGACTGTCGTAAACGGCGACGCCACTGCACAGTGGATGACTGTAACCGAGTGATTTGGAGTGACGAGTCACGCTACCTGCGTCGACACAGATAATCCGCAAGCCACCGTACGGCATGTGGCGGAGGGTGCCCCGTACCACAACTAGCCATCTCGTTTCCCGTTCCACTCGGAAATAGATCGAGGGTAAACCGTCTGTCTATGTGCCTCCATGTGAGCTCTAATTACTCGTTTCTCCTGGGTCCTTACGCACAAAGTACAAGGTGATTGTAATTAAAGTTAAACTTTCAACACGATATAGAAATAACACCACTGGTCAGAATGACGTCAAATTGCAACGGAATATTATCGGACAAGGGGGAACACGTATGACAGAAGAAAAAAAAAATAGCTTGAAAATTGATCAGTAGATGGCACTGTATGTGTCAGAATACGTAAATGAAAACACCTGTCATGTGCACGACCCACTGAAGTTGGTATAAACACGCCAGATACACGGCTTTTCCCCCTTTCGCGTCTGCAACGTTCGTCATGACTGTCTCATTGCAGGATAGCGCTCTGCTTGTACAGCTGTACTACAAGAGTGATGACTGGGCACATGTCGCTCTGCAGAAGTTCCGGACACTGAATGGTTTGAAAAACGGCGTTAGTCCGATGACTGCCGTGGGTCTGGAGAAAATGAATCGGAAATTCGAAAAGACGGGTTCTTTTGGTGTGCAAGTTGGTAGAGGGTGGAAACAAATTTATTCGATGTCAGTGGAAGCAGTGGCCACAGCGATGCAGAAGAGACGAGTAGTCGTGTGCAAACGTGTAGTGCACGGAGAATTGCCTGAACATTGGACATATCCTTGAGAACGGTGCGTAAAATCCTACGAAACATCCTTTTTTACTATCCATTGAAAATTACCCATGTGCACGAGCTGCTTCCTGTTGACCTGGCAGCAAGAGAGATATTTGCTTCAGAATTTCTTGCTCGCTTGGAAGTGGACAATGATTGGCCGTGGAAGATTTTGTGGACAGACGAAGTCCACTTCCATCAGACAGGATATGTCAATACACAGAACTGTCGAATATGGGGAACGGAAAATCCATATGCAAATCAACCAGTATCACTTCATCTTGAAAAGATCACTGGGTGGCGCGGGTTTACGGCAACATTTACCATAGGGCCATATTTTTTCGAAGAGACAGGAGCTTCCGGTCCTGTTACCTGTACCGTCACTGGTAAGCGCTATGAGTGTCTCTTGCGCAACCACGTCATTCCAGCTCTCCAACAACGTGGATGTGTGGATGGGATCATTTTTATGCAAGATGGCGTACCTCTGCACATTGAAAATCCAGTTGAGCAGCTGCTGAAGCGCCACTTAGGAAATGCTAGAATTATCAGCCACCATTTCCCTAGAGCTTGGCCGTCCCGATCACCTGATATTAATCCGTGTGACTTCTGTTTTTGAGGCCATATGAAAGATGTTGTGTTCAGTGTTCCGACTGCAAACGTAGCTGCCTTGAAGGCACGCATTGCGCAACACATTCTGAACGTGACTTAGATCAGTTGAAGAACGTGCTGTTCCTCGATTTCAACTTGTTGCAGAAAACGGTGGACAGCATACTGAACATGTTTTGTGCCAGTCACAAGGAAATAAATAATCCGATTTGATTTTTATTCATGTTTTTTTTATCCAGGTTTTGGCTTCAGGACAATTAAAAAACGATGTGAGTGATACTTTTTACGCGGTTCTTGGCCTCAGGACAATTTCCCATCCAATGTGATATGACTTTGCCGTGGTGGATGGGATTACGTAACTAACAGTATCTCACCAGTACACCTATGCATACTGAGTTGTAAAGTTTCTTTAACGTCAAGAGTACAGCTTAGGCATTGTTGTATGATTCATTTGTCATTTGCAGTCGACCACTATTAAATTATGATGCTTCCAGAGCCATCTATTGCTACATTTTCTACCCATTTATTTTTCTTCTGTCATACGTTTTACCCCTTCTCCGATAATATTCCGTTTCAATTTGACGTCATTATGACCAGTAGTGTTATTCCTGCAGCGTTTTGAAAGTTTAAGTTTATTTATAATCACCCTGTATGTTGGTGGCAGTAGAATCCTTCGGCAGTCAGGTTTGACTGCCGGTTCTCTAAATTTCCTCAATAGTGTTTCTCGAAAAGAATGTCGCCTTCGCTCGAGGGTTCCCATATGAGTTCCCGAAGCATCTCCGTAGCACTTACGTGTTGCTCGAACGTATCGGTAACAAATCTAGCAGCACGCTTCTGAATTGCTTCAATGTCTTCCTTCAATTCGACTGGCTGCGGATTCGAAATACTCTAGCAGTACTCAGGATTAGGTCACACTAACGTCATATATGCGGCACCTTTACAGGCGAACGACTCCTTCCTAAAATTTTCCCAATAAACCGAAGTGGACCATTCGCCTTCCCCACTACAGTTCCCACATGCTCCTTCCATCTCATAAAGCTTTGCAACGTTACGCCCAGATATTTAAACGACTTGACTGTATCAAAAAGGACACATTATACCCGAAAATTAACTTACATTTTTCCATATTTAGGGCTAGCTGCCATTCATCACACCAACTGTAAATTTTGTCTGAACCGTCTTGTATCTTCCTACAGTCACTCAGCTTTGACACCTTACCGTACACCACGGCATCATCAGAAATCAATCTCAGACTGCTGCCCATCCTGTCCGCCAAATCATTTATGTATGCAGAGAACAACAGCGGTCCTATCACAGTTCCCTGGGGCACTCCTGACGATACCTTGTCTCTGATAAAGCTCGCCGTCGAGCACAACATACTGGTTTCTATTACTTAAAAAGTCTTCGAGCCACTCACATATCTGTGAACTTATTTCATATGCTCGTACCTTCGTTAACAACCTGCAATGGGGCACCACGTCCAACGCTTTCCGGAAATCTAGAAATACCATGTGCCATCCAATGGAAGGATTTGGGTTGGGTGAACACCTGAAGAACGATACCTGCCATCATATGTAGTGCCAACAGCTAAGTACAGAGGAGGTGGTGTTACGGAGGTTAAGATACAGTCTCCTTATTGCGTCTAAGAAAATTCTAAATTTGGAAGGATGTGAAAAATATGTTTTACAGCTTTGTGTACTGCGTACAATAGGGGGAGCAACTGGAAGGCGATGCTGTTTTTATAAGCATGCAATGCTCAGTGTCATGAAGCAGCATCTGTGTAGCAATAGTTTGTGAAAAACATTCCTGAAATGGACTGGTCTGCTCAGAGTCTCAACCTGAACGCAATGGAATACCTATGGGATGAGTTATAAGAACGACTTCGCTTCAGACCACAGCATGCTACATCACTATCTTGTCTGGTTTCGGCTCTCGGGGAAGGAAGGGGTGCCATTCCTCAACAGGCATTCAGATACTTCACTGAAAGTGTTTCTAACAGAGCATAAGTCATAGTAAAGGTGAAGGGGTGGACGCACTGTCTATTAATGTCCAGTTTTTTATTATTTATTTTATTGCCTTCATTGGGCCACCCTAGTAAAAAATACAAAGTTGTAAATAAGTTGTTACACAGGGATACAATTTGGCTCAACAGTAACTTAATATGATATTTAGATAATATAATTATTAGAATCTACACTTGTATGAAAGGTGTTTTGCTCTTCTGTCTGCCCAATATTTCTTCATTCTTACAAATATTTTCTTTCTTTCTGCATCTGAGACCACTCTTCCTGTACTCCTGTTATTGATTTTCGTTTGTAGTCTGGTTTCCGGGTCTTGCAGTATTCAGGTTTTCTCTGTCTTGTTTTTTAGGTCATCTACTGAAATTTGGAGTTCTTTTAAATCTTCCTTAATTCCTGTGATCCATTTAATGTCGCTCTTGATATTCCACAATTTTTGTATTATTTTTTTTACTTATTCTGTTTTCTGCAGCTCTCATCAGATGTCCAAAGAATGAGATGCGTTTCTTCCTGATTGTGCTCATGACTGGTTCTATTTTCTTATACACTGTTTCATTTGATGCTATTCTCCAATGTCCATTTATTTTATACTGTTTCTTTATACATGTCCTAATTATTCTTCTTTCTATTTTTATTATTCTGTCAATATCTGCTATATTAGTTGTTTTGAAGATAGTTTCAGCTCCATATGTTATTTCTGGTTGTGTAACTGTTTTATAGTGTTTTAATTTTGCATCTATAGATAGGCTTTTTTGTTGTATGTAGTTTTGGTAATGTAATTTGCGTAGTTCAGTTTTTTTTATTCTATTCTGCCATGATGGCTTCTCATTTAGATTGTATGTTATTGTTTCGCCTAAATATTTAAATTTATCAACAATTTTGATTTCCTGTTCTCCTATTGTAGTTTTGTTTGCAAGTGGTGGATCAGTTAGCATAATCTCCGTTTTTTTAATGATATTCTAAGGCCTACTTTCTCTGCTATTTCTTGTAGTGATTTCACTTGTTGCCTGGCTTCTTAAACAGTGTTGGCTAGGAGAGCAAGATCATCAGCGAACCCCAAGCAGTTTAAGCTAATATCGTCTTTTGCACTTCCAATTCTTATCATCTTTGGATTGTCCTTGTATCATTCTCTCATTATGTATTCCAGTGCACAGTTGAACAGTAATGGTGATAGGCAGTCACCTTGTCTTAAACCTGTTTTTATGAGGAATGGTTCCGAAATTTCTCCTCTAAACTTCACTTTTGATTTGGTGTTGATTAGAGTGAGTTGTATTATTTTAATTAGTTTTGGATGGAGTCCTAGATTTCTTAAAATTTTTGATGCTGTAGGTCTCTGGAGACAGTCATATGCCTTCTTAAAATCTACAAATGTTATTGCCAGAGGTTTGTTCCGTTTCTTGTAGTATGCCATAATCAATTTTAAACTAATTATCTGCTCTGCACAGCTTCTGCATGGTCTGAAACCTCCCTGATATTCCCCTAACTCCTGTTCTAATTGCTCCTTGATTCTTTCATATAGGATGTTGGATAGAATTTTGTATGTGCAATCTAGGAGAGATATTCCTCTGTAGTTGTCTGGATTGCTCGTATCTTTCTTTTTGTGTAATAGGTGGATGATAGCTGTGGTCCAATGTTCAGGGAATCGTTCTGTTATCCAAATTTTTGTTAGAGCCATGTGTAAGGAGGTCCAGTAATAGGAGTCCGGAAACTTTTAATCAGACAGTGCAGGGTATCACCGTTGCAGCAGTAAGTGGCACTGGTCCCGACACACATCCTTGTGGGACAGCGACAGGGCCTGCCTTTACAGTGACGCGTCTCTGTTGCCCAGTCCCAGGGACGTTTATTCGGCAAGTTTTTGCCCGCGCTCTCGAGTCACTCGGCCCGGGACGCTGTCCCGTCAGCAGCTGTCGGGTTGCTGGCCGCCTGTGATGGAGACGGGTCCGGCAGCGGCCGTGTCGGTGGCGGAGCGCGCGTGTCCGCAGCATGGCAGCGCGGGCGACGGCGACCGGTCGGGCCGCTCGCTGCCCGGCTTTTTGCGAGACCCGCCGCCTCTGTGTTGTGTCCCGTGTCGCCGCTCATGTCCAGTCAGCCGCACCATGACGAGTGCCGCACTCACCACTTGCCAATGCATTACGCTTACAGCCGCTCACACATCTACCTGCACAGTGCGCTGTCGAAGTGAGGTGTGTGTGTGTGTGTGTGTGTGTGTGTGTGTGTTTGTGTGTGTGTAGGGGGGGGGGGAAGCACAAGCGACGAAATTTATTGCAGTGTGCGAGACCGAACAAAAGTTCTCTGTCTTTATCCGACAGGGTACTAATTACATGTGGTGTTCCACAAGGTTCAGTCTTAGGGCCCTTACTTCTCTCATGTATATTAATGACGTTTCATCATTAACATTACGAGACGATAAGTTTGTTTCGTTTCCAGACAAACATCGCAATAACAGGGATGGTAATTAGCCGTGGCATATGGAATACGTGTTTTGTTGTTCTCCACATTTTAAGCCGTTTTTATGAGATGATATGAGTCTTGAAAGGAGGATATAAGATGAACATCAACAAAAGCAAAACGAAGATAATGGAATGTAGTCGAATCACGTCGGGTGATGCTGAGGGTATTAGATTAGGAAATGAGACACTTAAAGTAGTAAAGGAGTTTTGCTGTTTGGGGAGCAATATAACTGATGATGGTCGAAGTAGAGAGGACATAAAATGTAGACTGCCAATGGGAAGGAAAGCGTTTCTGAAGAGGAGAAATTTTTTAACATCGAGTATAGATTTAAGTGTCAGGAAGTGGTTTCTGAAAGTATTTGTATGGAGTGTAGCCATGTATGGAAGTGAAACATGGACGATAAATAGTTTAGACAAGAAGAGAATAGAAGCTTTCGAAATGTGGTGCTACAGAAGAATGCTGAAGATTAGATGGGTAGATCACATAACTAATGAGGAGGTGTTGAATAGGATAGGGGAGAAGAAAAGTGGGTGGCACAACTTGACTAGAAGAAGGGATCGGTTGGTAGGACATGTTCTGAGGCATCAAGGGATCACAAATTTAGTATTGGAGGGCAGCGTGGAGGGTAAAAATTGTAGAGGGAGACCAAGAGATGCATACACCGAGCAGATTCAGAAGGATGTAGGTTGCAGTAGGTACTGGGAGATGAAGAAGCTTGCACAGGATAGAGTAGCATGGAGAGTTGCATCAAACCAGTCTCAGGACTGAAGACCACAACAACATGAGTTTACACTGTACATCTTTGGCAAACTAGTGGAAAAGACGATACGATACCAGCTAAGCGCAAAGTCCGTGCAGTTTGTACGTTTATTTACTTATTTTTATGAACATTAGCTGATTTACGGTATTTCCTATGTCAGAGTACAATCACGTTTCTCAGATAAATGCTCCTCGAAAACTTAGGCCCAAAAATTTCATGTAAAATTTAAACACTAATTTAGAGTTAATTGCATCAATTCATGTGTCGTGAGATACAAATACGCACTATTTCTAAAATCATATGTGGCGGTACGTCTCTTGTTGACGATATATGTGAAAGATGTCTCAAAACTACGATTAAAGATGGTAACATTATACATATGTTCAAATGTGTGTGAAATCTTATGGGACTTAACTGCTGAGGTCATCAGTCCCTAAGTTTACACACTACTTAACCTAAATTATCCTAAGGACAATCTCACACGTCCGCAGCTCGTGGTCGTGCGGTAGCGTTCTCGCTTCCCACGCCCGGGTTCCCGGGTTCGATTCCCGGCGGGGTCAGGGATTTTCTCTGCCTCGTGATGACTGGGTGTTGTGTGATGTCCTTAGGTTAGTTAGATTTAAGTAGTTCTACGTGCTAGGGGACTGATGACCATAGATGTTAAGTCCCATAGTGCTCAGAGCCATTTGAACCATTTGACAATCACACACACCCAAGGGAGGACTCGAACCTCCGCCGAGACCAGCCGCTCAGTCCATGACTGCAGCGCCTTAGACCTCTCGGTTAATCCTGTGCGGCTTATACATATGGTTTAGGCTGATCATCTACTGAAGGTGTACGGAAAAGGTGGCACATAGGTGCATAGTAAGAAAACTTACAAAATATGTGACACGAACAGCTATGGGAAAGCTTTATTGAAGACAGCTGCCAGATTTATTGAATACGAACCTCAATTTTTTTGTTTACTTAATTCCTAATTTTAGTGACTAAAATACACTGAAGCGCCAAAGAAACTGGTATAGACATCCGTATTCAAATACAGAGATATGTAAACAAACAGAATACGACGCTCCGGTCGGCAACGCCAATGTAAGACAACAAGTGTCTGGCGCAATTGTAAGAATGGTTACTGCTGCTACAATGGCAGGTTATCAAGATTTAAGTGAATTTGGACGCGGTGTTATAGCCAGCGCACGAGCGATGGGACACAGAATCTCCAAGGTAGAGACGAAGTGCGGATTTTCCTGTACGACCATTTCACGAGTGTTCCGTGAATATAAGGAATCCGGTAAAACATCAAATCGCCGACATCGCAGCGGCTGGAAAAAGATCCTGCATGTACGGGACCAACGACAACTGAAGAGAATCGTAAACGTGAGAGAAGTGCAACACTTCTACAAATTGCTGCAGATTTCAATGCTGGGCCATCAACAAGTGTCAGCGTGCATGCCATTTAACGAAACATCATCGATATGGACTTTCTGAACCGAAGGCCCACTCATGTACGCTTGATGACTGCTCGTGGACGCTTGATGACTGCACGATACAAAGCTTAAGCCTCGCCTGGGCCCGTCAACACCGACGCTGGACTGTAGATGACTGGAGACATGCTTCCTGTTGGGACGGATGAATGTGTGCGGGTATGGAGACCACCTCATGAATCCATATACTCTGCATGTCAGCAGGGGACTGTTCAAAGAGGTAGAGGCTCTGTAATGATGTGGGGCGGTGGGGCGTGTACAGTTGGAGTGATGTGGGACCCATGATACGTCTAGGTACTACTCTGACAGGTGACACATACGTAAGCATCCTGTCTGCTCACCTGCATCCATTCATGTCCATTATGCATTCCGACGGACTTGGACAATTGCAGCAGGTCAATGCGACACACCACGCGTCCAGAATTACTACATAGTGACTCCAGGAACGCTCTTATGAGCTTACACACTTCCGATGGCCACCAAACTCCCCAGATGTGGACATTATTCAGCATATCTGGGATGCCTTGCAACGTGCTGTTCAGAATAGATCTCCGACCCGTCGCACTCTTACGGATTTATGGGCCAGTCCTGCAGGATTCATGGTGTCAATTCCCTCCAGCGCTACTTCAGACATTAGTCGAGTCTATGCCACGTCGTGTTGAGAGGCTTCTGCGTTCTCGCGGGAGCCCTACAATGTATTAGGCAGATGTACCGTTTCGGCTCTTCATTGTATATACATATATTTGACTCATCATTTACATTCGCTTAACAGAGGGCGGTCTGGCAACGACAAAGTTGCCACTGTTAAGCCTTCTTTAAAGCACCTAGTGTTAAGTGTTAACCCAGGTTTCGGCGTAGATAACTACACCTGCTTCAGAACTGGTCACACTTGAGAATATTGCTATAAATAATGGCTATAGGCCTCAGTTGGTAAGACAGATGTATAACAAGAAAATAAATAAAAATAATACTACGTCTTCCACCCTAGGGGATGCGTTAGATGACAAACAAGTGGCAATGATATCTATTTCCTTAGATAGGCAATATAAGTTACAAATTGGGGCGTTTACTCAGAGCCCATAATTACAGAGTCGCCTATTCTACTAATAATAGTTTACATAGGAATTTAATTCACTCCTTGCAGAGTAAGAGCGATAAACTTTCCCAATCAGGAGTATACAAAATTACATGCGGATATTGTCCAAAATTTTACATCGGGCAAACGGGACGAGCTCTGGATCCCAGGTATAAAGAGCATATTCCTACTAGAAGCGGTGCCGGTACTAAGGGCTCTACTTATGCGCAACACCTTGTGCGAACGGCTCATGCGCCGAGCCCTCCAGTTAATATCGAGTTATTTCATGCCGAGGTTAAGGGCTTAAAACTGGATGTTTTGGAAAAAATGCAGATCTTTAAGCATCTGCAACATGCTAAAGACAATATCCTTAACGACCAACTCCTACTAAGATATAGAAAATTCTTTGAAGGTTTCGCGCCTTTACTTTGTTCTTTATACTTGTAAATCTGATGATCTGGAGATTTTCACATGCGTGCGCTGACTGGCGAGCGCGGGCGGTCAAGCTGTTCATCTTCTTTCATGTTATCCTCATTTTCCTTTTACGATGAAGGTGATCTTAGCCCGTTGAACACCTCACCTCACTTTTTATCCCTATATCTTTGTTACCACGACGTCTTTAGATTACGTCCCCTCAGCCCCCCCCCCCAGGCTAACTACTGGCTTACTGGCTTTAGGTATAGTTTTGAATAGTTTTGAAGAGTTCCTCCTGTTGTCACAGTTAGCTTCATATATAAGTTTCTTTACTAGCATAAGCAACCGTGTGAGGTTATTTTTAGGTTTCATCTCCCATTTAGCTCGTCTCTTGTTCTATCCATTCCATTTTTTGATATACGTTGATCCACGGTTGGGAATAGATGGGGTATTTAGCCCCGACCCATGTATAAACTTTCTCGTATTCGTATGCGCATGCGCATTCAAGTAACTTCCCTAGTCTTGCGCATGTGTATAGGTAGCGGGTCAGGCGTGTAAGTGAGGGACCATAGCTGCAGTTTATGGCAGGTCATGGCCCATTGAACATGGGCCGGTGTGAGGTGGAGCGTACACCATTAAGTTAAGTAGTGGTTTTGACTTTGTACATATGTACTGTTTGTGTTTTCCTTTTCTTTTTCGTTTATAAATGTATAGCTATGGTGTTCTTTTAATCATTGACAAAGGTCTTCTTAGGCACTTGTGGGATTTATTGTTGTTCTGAAGAAGGTGTAGTTATCTACGACGAAACCTGGGGTAACACTTAAAACTAGGTGCTTTTTTCGAAATCGAGGCGGGTTTTTAGTTTTTTTAATATATTAACCAACGACTGCTGATGCGCTGCGATGTTGAAGGTTCTTAAGTGAGTTCTTCCTGTTCTATGGAGATGCTGACGGTGGAAGCTTCTGACAGTACAAGGTGGGATGAGAGGGCAGGTTTTTGGTATTGGAGAGGATGCTTTAGGAATGAGATGAGGTGTGTAAATGTGAAATGAGTAATGAATTGGATGCAGTTGGTGAGCGGAAATTTGGCAGTGGAAGAATAGTATGCAGCTTTCGGTTGTGGTGGGATTATGATCTGATAGGGTTTTTTAATTAAAACAAACATAATTAAAATTCTACATCTTTATTCTTAATATCTATGTACTTGTTTGTCTACAAAGCCACCCTAGTGGAGAACACATTTCTCTCAACAAAGGACCACTTTTTTGAAACCGTCACTACAGAATATTTGACTTCGTTGACGGAGCCACAACCTCATCTCTGCTTGCACCGCTTCATCACTATCATAATGAAGTCATCGAATGTGTTTTTTAAGTTTTGGAATGAAATGGAAATGGGATGGGGCCAATTCGCGACTGTATGGAGGATGGTCGATGACAGTGACGGACTGTTGCAAATATCGCAGCGCTCGAGTGCGATCTGGCGTTGTCATACTGAATGAGAGGGTGCTAGGGTGATAACCGCGTCCGTGTCTGCTCCACTCCATACTTTTGTTACTACGTCACGTGCCCGCAACCCCACCAGAAGGCCTCCAACGCCACGGGGGGCGGTGGTCGTAAAGTTTGGTTCAAAAAATGGTTCAAATGGCTCTGAGCACTATGGGACAACATCTGAGGTCATCAGTCCCCTAGAACTTAGAACTACTTAAACCTAACTAACCTAAGGACATCACACACATCCATGCCCGAGGCAGGATTCGAACCTGCGACCGTAGCGTTCGCGCGGTTCCAGACTGAAGCGCCTAGATCCGCTCGGCCATACCGGCCAGCCGGAGTCACTGAGTGCACCCCGCTTGCCAATAGCACATGGCAGACCGGATGGTCACCCATCCTAGTCTAGCCCAACCCGACAGCGCTTAACTTCGGTGATCTGACAGGAACCCGTGTTTGTTCGTGCGTGTGCTAAGCTAAACATGTGGTTTCGTACTGAAATTTTTATGTTTCTTGCACGATGTCATTTTGGTTGCATCAAACGAAACAAATACTAGTTCAATGTTCAAAATGGTTCAAATGGCTATGAGCACTATGGGACTTAACATCTGAGGTCATCAGTCCCCTAGAACCTGGAACAACTTAAACCTAACTAACCTACGGACATCACACACATCCATGCCCGAGGTAGGATTCGAACCTGCGACCGTAGCGGTCGCGCGGTTCCGGACTGAAGCGCCTAATACCGCTCGGCCACACCGGCCGGCCGTAATGTTGGGGCTGTTCAGTGTACATACTTACATGTAAACATGTATACATTCACTATGAGATGGAAAGTATACGGACACCCCTCCCTATGTAATCCAGAATTGACCACCAGGTGTTAGGGGAGGTGGACTCACCAGTGTAAATGAAGGCTGGGAGTATTGCGTTGCCAGCTGAGATCCAGCAACAGCAGCATGCGCCGGTCAGAATAGCTGTCACTTCGAATGTGGACCGGTTATTGGTTGTCATACGAGTAACAAATTCATCAGGAACATTTTAACACGTGTGCAGCTCTCCGAGTTCACTGTTGGTGGTGTGATTGTGATGTGGAAATGTGAAGGACCAAGCATAGTTATACCGAGACCAGGCAGACGTCATATACTGACCGACGGGGACCGTCAGGCATTGCGAACGGTGGCTGTAAAATATCGCATGAAATCAATGAAAAGAATCTCTCGTGAGTTTCAAAGTGCCACCAGCAGCCCAGCTAGATCAATACTGTGGCTCTGGAGTTAAGGCGAAAGCAGTAAAATGGACGAGCAGCTCCTCATAATGAGTTTTCACTCTGCAGCGGAGTGTGCGCTGATATGAAACTTCCTGGCAGATTAAAACTGTGTGCCGGACCGAGACTCGAACTCGGGACCTTTGCCTTTCGCGGGCAAGTGCTCTAACAACTGAGTTTGGAAGGTAGGAGACGAGGTACTGGCAGAAGTAAAGCTGTGAGGAGGGGACGTGAGTCGTGCTTGGGTAGCTCAGTTGGTAGAGCACTTGCCCGCAAAAGGCAAAGGTCCCGAGTTCGAGTCTCGGTCCGGCACACAGTTTTAATCTGCCAGGAAGTTTCAGTTCCTCATAAATCTCACATTTCTGTAATCAGTGCTAACTGACGCTTTCGGTGATGTAAATAGTGATGCAACTGGACAGTTATTTGGAGTGTGGCAATCCGATGGAAGGGTTTTGGTTTGCCTAAGGCCTGGAGAACGTTACCTGCCACCTTGTGTAGTACCCACAGTGAAGTACGGAGAAGTTACAGTGAAGTTTTGTTTTATGTTATGGGGATGTTTCTCGTGTTTGGGGTGTGATCCCTTGTTCTACTTAATAAAGTGCAAAATCTGGAAGGATATGAACATATCTTACAGCATTGTGTATTGTGAAAAGTAAGTGAACAATTCCGAGACTGTTTTTATCAGCATGACAATGCACCATGTCATAAATCAGCATCTATGAAGGAATGATTTGTGGACAACAGTATTTCTGAAATCGATTGGCCCAGACAGAGTCCTGATGTGAACCGAAAGCAACACCTTTCGGACGAGTTAGAACATCGACTTTACTCCAGACACCAGAGTCCAGCATTACTACCGTCTCTGGTTTCGGCTCTTGAGGAAACATGGGCTGCCACTGCCCCACAGACATTCAGACACCTCACTGAAAGTGTGCCCAGCAGAGTTCAAGGCGATTTAAAGGCGAAGGTAGACACACCTCATATTAATGTGCACTAGCAGGTGTCAGCACGCTTATGATCAGATAGTGGATATACAGGGTGTTTCAAAAAGAATATGCGTATTTAGAATGCATATATTTATTAAACTTTTAAGACATACGAAACTTTACACACATATTTACGAACCTCTCAAGTTTAGATTGCAGGTGTTCAATATGTCCTCCATCAGCGACACGATCAATATCACATCGATACTCAAATTCGCCCCATACTCGGGCAAGCATGTCCTGATGTTATGGTAGTACAGATTCGGTTCTTCGACTCTTCCAGGGTCTGTGGGAGTGGTGGTACATAAACGGTGTCTTAAACGAAACCCCACAGGAAGAAGTCAGAGGATGTCATATCCAGTGACAGTGGAGCCCACCTGAGACGTGCTAACTCGCCAGCTCCTTGACGACCACTCCAACGGTTCGGTAGTTTCATTCAGATATTCACGCACTTGGTGACTCCAGTTAGGGGACGTGCCGTCTTGTTGAAAAATGAAGTTATCTTCGTGCAGCCTCGGAAACAACCAGTTTTGAAACATAGTGAGATACTGCTGACCGTTAACCGTGTTTCCATCAAAGAAGAATGGGCGGTAAACAGATGACTGGGATATCGCACGAAACAAATTGACTTTGGGCGAATCTCGTACATGTTCAGTGGCTGCATGTGGGTGCTACAGGCCCCAAATTCGAATACTGTGTTTGTTTACTTGGTCACTAACATGGAAAGTCGCTTCATCACTGAACACGATGCGTTGTGCGAAAGTGTTATCATCGTCAATAGCACCAAGAATCTCGTTATAAAATGCCACACGTTTGCGTTTGTCATCAGGACGCAGACTTTGTAACAACTGTAACTTGTACGGCTTCATAACCAACCGACGTCTCAAAACACGCCAAATTGTTGTCGTAGGCAGTCGTAACTCCTAGCTGGCACGGCGAGTTGATTTTGAAGGACTACGTTGGAAAGCAGTTTGAATTCGAGCAACATTTTCTTCAGGAACACGAGGGCGTCCAGGACTCTTTCCTTTACATACACATCCTCCATCTAGAAACTGTCGGTACCACCTGCGAATGTTCCACCCATTCGGAAGATCAATTTGCTTCCACAACCTAAAACGTCTTTGCACTGTAATCACGGGATTGCGCTTCGCAAACTCGAGAACACAAAATGATCTCTGCTGTGGGATAGCCATTTTAAACATATGACAGTTACCAAGCAAAACAGAAGACAAATGACATCTAACGGCTATTAATATGAACCTGACTGTTTTCGTTTCTCCAATAGCCGAGCTGAGGAGCAGCGATCGATAATTAGATCTTCACTCTGCAGCGGAGTGTGTGCTGATATGAAACTTCCTGGCAGATTAAAACTGTGTGCCGAACCGAGACTAGAACTCGGGACCTTTGCCTGTTGCGGGAAAGTGCTCTGCCATCTGAGCTACCCAAGCACGACTCACGACCACTCCTCACAGCTTTAATTCCGCCAGTGCATCGTCTCCTACCTTCCAAACTTCACAGATGCTCTCCTGCAGACCTTGCAGAACTGGCACTCCTGGAAGAAAGGATATTACGGAGACATGGCTTAGCCACAGCCTGGGGGATGTTTCCAGAATGAGATTTTCATTCTGCAGCGAAGTGTGCGCTGATATGAAACTTCCTGGCAGATTAAAACTGTGTGCTTTGTGATGGTAGAGCACTTGCCCGCAAAAGGCAAAGGTCCCGAGTTCGAGTCTCGGTCCGGCACACAGTTTTAATCTGCCAGAAAGTTTCATATCAGCGCACACTCCACTGCAGAGTGAAAATCTGATTCTGGAAACATTCCCGAGATTGTGGCTAAGCCATGTCTCCGCAATATCCTTTATTCCAGGTGTGCTAGTTCTGCAAGGTCTGCAGGAGAGCTTCTGTGAAGTTTGGAAGGTAGGAGACGAGGTACTGGTGGAATTAAAGCTGTGAGGACGTGTCGTGAGTCGTGCTTGGATAGCTCAGATGGTAGAGCACTCGCCCGCGAAAGGCAAAGGCCCCGAGTTCGAGTCTGGGTCCGGCACGCAGTTTTAATCTGCCAGTTTGGACAAAATAAAACTTTGTAATACGTATATTCTTTCTGAAACACCCTGTATAATGATTTTTTAATATGTAGGTAAATAGGTAGAATCTATATTATATCTATTTATAGATAAATAATTACCAATAGTACCAAAAGTTATTCAACTTTTTTTGACTATTGATAACACACTAGTATCTGATGTGGGTAAGACTGTTCAGATACTGGGTGGTTACAATTAAAGTGCAACTACTCACAGAGGTCCAGAGTGGGTTTTAATTACCGTATGGCAGTGAAACCTCGTAGATGTGTGGAACCAATTTAGTCTAGAAAAAAATTAGTTCCAATTTTGGCCACAAGGTGCAAATCTGGCGCTGTGTAGCATTCGTCGACGTCTCCAGTGCTCATAGAAAAAAATTAGTTCCAATTTTGGCCACAAGGTGCAAATCTGGCGCTGTGCAGCATTCGTCGACGTCTCCAGTGCTCATAGTGAACAAATATTGTGTAGGCTGAGGCTAATAATGAAACCAACTTTGTGTTTTTCTCAATTGTTTGCGTTTTTCTGCCCGCATCCTGTTCCTATTCCACTGTATATGAAAGTCCGCCTCCGTAGCGTAACGGTAGCGTTACCGCCTACCACGCAGGGGGCCCGGGTTCGATTCCCGGCAGGGGACTAGGTGTCGTGTGTCGTCATTGAATCGCAAGTCGCCGACGTGGCGTCACCTAAAAAGGACTTGCAATACGGCGGCCAACAGTGCCATACGACCGTTTCCATTTGTATATGAAAACATTAAACCTTTGACAATGTTGACTGGAATACTCTCTTTCAAATTCTGAACGTGGCAGGGGTAAAACACAGGGAGCGAAAGGAAGTGAGACAGGGTTATAGCCTCTGCCCGATGTTATTCAATCTGTATATTGAGCAAGCAGTAAAAGAAACAAAAGAAAAATTCGGAGTATGTATTAAAATTCATGGAGAAGAAATAAAAGCTTTGAGGTTTGCCGATGACATTGTAATTCTGTCAGAGACAGCAAAGGACTTGGAAGAGCAGTTGAACGGAATGGACAGTGTCTTGAAAGGAGGATATAAGATGAACATCAACAAAAGCAAAACGAGGATAATGGGATGTAGTCGAATTAAGTCTGGTGATGCTGAGAGAATTAGATTAGGAAATGAGACACTTAAAGTAGTAAACGAGTTTTGCTATTTGGGGAGCAAAATAACTGATGATGGTCTAAGTAAAGAGGATATAAAATGTAGACTGGCAATGGCAAGGAAAGCATTTCTGAAGAAGAGAAATTTGTTAACATTGAGTATAGATTTAAGTGTCAGGAAGCGGTTTCTGAAAGTATTTGTATGGAGTGTAGCCATGTATGGAAGTGAAACATGGACAATAAATAGTTTGGACAAGAAGAGAATAGAAGTTTTTGAAATGTGGTGCTACAGAAGAATGCTGAAGATTAGATGGGTAGATCACATAACTAATGAGGAGGTGTTGAATAGGATTGGGGAGAAGAGAAGTTTGTGGCACAACTTGACTAGAAGAAGGGATCGGTTGGTAGGACATGTTATGAGGCATCAAGGGATCACCAATTCAGTATTGGAGGGCAGTGTGGAGGGTAAAAATCGTAGAGGGAGACCAAGAGATGAATACAGTAAGCAGATTCAGAAGGATGTAGGTTGCAGTAGGTACTGGGAGATGAAGAAGCTTGCACAGGATAGAGTAGCATGGAGAGCTGCATCAAACCAGTCTCAGGACTGAACACCACAACAACAACAAGATGAAAACATTTCTTTATGTCTTTCTTACTTTCACAGATTTGCACCTGGAGAGCGTAGAGCGGTTCCACATTAACGTTTTAGAGCATCTAACAAGCTTCGCTGCCGTATGATAATTACGCTGGACATCTGTGAGTGGCTGCAGCTTAAGTATGATCACCCGGTACTTTTAGGGTGTCTTGAACAATCCTACGACGAAACAAACGCGCGTATTTCACTCACACATGACACGGAATTACAGAATTTGGCGTTACGTTTTGAATGCACCCCGTACACTGCGAATAATACTGCGCCGCGCTAGACGCCCAGAGCGGGCAGCGAGACGTCACGGACACGTCATCGCAGGCGGGCTGTCACCGCGTTAGCCGGCCTCCGCCGCGTTGCGTGGGAAGGTATGCGTGGAACGCGCTGCGGCCGGTGCGTGCCCCCGCGCCTCATCAGCATGCGAGCGCTCCGGCGGCGATAATTACTGTCCTCCGGCCGCGGCAGGACTGCGGAAGAATGCAAGAAGCATTGTTCCGACGCCGCCGACCGTCGCCCGCCTCCGAGGACACTCGGCGCAGCTCGTTAGTTGGCTGCTGGGAAGCTCACCTCCCCAGTCGGTCAACAGACTCTCGCACCTTCCTGCGATTCGCGACCAAATCATTCTTGTCATGGGACGTTCCGGAAATCACTTTCGCCCGATGAATCACAAAGCGGCACGTTCTTCCGCATACGAAGTCACCGTCAAATTCTAGTGCGTCAGCACTCGGCCCTCAAGTTCTACATTTACATCGCCGTCTACGTACATACTCCGCATACCACCATACGGTGTATGACGGAGGGTATCCAGAGCAACGAGACCATTTGGGATTCGTGCCAAGCATTTGCTTGAGTCCCTTGGTGTGGAGCGTGTGGCACCCCAACTCCAGGGTTTTACCCGCCTGCCTCCCTGGTTGCTCCAGAGGCCCAGCGTCCTTTTAGATTTGTCAGAGTACCGGACGAACTGCACTTCTGCGTTTGTTTTACCTCCTTATTTTACGACGTTTTAAACCAGCATCTCGACCGTGTACCAGTATTTACGGATGGCTCTAAACGGGGGGACTCTGTTGGTTGTGCTGTTGTTTTCCCTGATCGAGTCGTCAAGTTACGGCTTCCTGCGGCGTTTACCATCTTTGATGCCGAATTGTTTGCGATCTTGCGGGCATTGGAGCAGATGAGATGTGTTCCCAGTCTTAGGCTGTGTTCACACTGCCGGCCGGGCCGAGCCGAGCCTGGCCGGGCCGCCGCCCGCTTCGATATCAAACACATGGTTTTGAATTGCGGTGTTCACACTGGCGGCCGGGCCGCGCCGACACGGCGTGAGCCTCCCGGAGCCGAGCCGACGACATTCCGAGTGTTTAATATTGCCGGCGCGAGCCGACCGCAGGCGCGAGCCTGTGGAGCAGCACTACAGCTTCTGCAGTACACGCATCACACGTCTCCCTTCTGCTTTCTTCACAAGTGTGACTGCACACGTCTTTTATTTTAAGATGTTACCTCACATTTCACAATCAGTGAGGAAAAATTACGTTTATTATGATGATACATGCGAAATTACTTTTATTTCATTTATTTAATCTACCGTATTTACATGCATTTACAACAATAGCTTGCCAGCGATCGCGGCATTGCCGCCACTGAATAGTTCGCAGTTACTTGTAAACGGAGACAGATATGAGTGTCACTGAGGGACGGAAATGTGTCCCTACCAGATGATAATGCATTGTAAAGTCATGCTGTGGCAGTTCCTTATCAGTGGAAATAGAACCACTGAGTCAAAGGGCATTATCTCAAAACTCTTCGCCTATCAATCTGTCTATCTTACAAGGTAATGAAAAGAATTCTGTGAGGTCATCAGTGGCTCCACATGATGAACCATCACTACTGCCAAGCGCTGCATCATGAAGAAAAAAGAAGAAACAAGTTGGAAAATTCTGAAGGAGTATTTCTGCGATTCTTCGTTGAAGGCACAGCAAGACATTACCCAAAATGACGAAGCTAATTACTTCCTAATGATTCTCAGGAGTCCCATAAACTCTCTTCCCCTCAGAGGTTAGCGTTTGTGAAATTTAAAATACAAAAGCATGACTACAATTAACTGGAGGTAGCGAATGCTGTACAAAGTTCTACTGCAAACCAAAAATTTTGTACTAACGAATCTTACCTTATCGTTATACACAATTTTTCTTCTGCTGTTATACTTCTGCGAAAATTTGTGTTCTGTTTAGAAATTTTGTCTTGAATGTTCTGCAGCACATACTGAAATGTATTATGATTCATTCTGTAATTAGAATAAAATTTTTCAGGATAGTTTTTAAGTTCTTCATATAAAGAAAAAAACTCTCCTAAATGTCTGTCGCTATTTATGGGATGAATCCATAACCTCTTAGTTCTTCTGTACTTCAAAACTCGACGAGTTACAGCAGATTCAAAACAATACGAATAAAAGAGTGAAGACATTGTTCTACACGACAGCACAGACTAGCTAAAGGCGAGCAGCTGTTGGCTGCAGCTGCGTTTTCTACTGACTTGCTTGTCAGCTGTCGAAGGGTGGGGATTTTTTAAAATTTATTTATTTGGCCTCCGGCAGCTGACATCCATTTAGCCAAAGAGTGGGGATTACCTTGACAGTGCAGCGCAGCCCGCCAAGGAAGAAAAAAAAAGCAATGAAGAACAATGAAACGCACATCTGTGTCGATGTACAGTAGTTTCATTAACTCTCCATTATTTTTTCTGTTAAAGTAGACAACGAGACTACAGAATTGCGCTTCAGTTTCTGCAGTAAACGTATCACAAATCTCCAGTTTGTTTTTGTGATTAGTTTTACACCACTGATCACTAGTAATTAATTTTTTTCTGTCCTGCATAATATGACTACATTAAACCAAGCTGTAACCGCTCGAACTCCGTGGCTTGCGGACGCGGCACTGACGCCACTGAATATCTCGCATTACTTGTGACCAGAGACAGATATCAGTGTCATTATCATTTCAAAAACTTTTTGGTACTTTTAGCTACATTTCATTCGCAACAATGTATGGTCTAAAACGGATCTAACAGTAAGCTACCCGCTACATAACTTTTTCACTACAAGATTTGTAAATCAAGTGCACAACGTTGACAAATAGCATCATTTCACAATGACTGTTAAGAAATATGAAAAGATAAATGATTCAATACAAAGCTAAGATGTTACACTAGCACGTGTACAAAAATAACATTTTTTAGCCGCATACTTTCTTCAAAATCGGTTGGGAAGCGTTACGAAACTAAGAAATCACGCGAAACGAAAAGTAGACTTTTTCTTTTTTCATGACGTAAGTAACGCTTTTAAGGAAAAAATGAGTTCATAAAACGATGTGGCGCAGTCTTATATACCGCTAAGAATTTTTAGAACATGAAAATCGGAGAAGTGGATTTTCCCCCATTTCGCCGACCCGGCTCGGCGCGGCGCGCAGTGTGAATGCACTACACGTCGGCCTGAGCTGGCTAGGCACGAGCCGAGCCAGTACGCGTCAGCCCGGCCCGGCCCGGCCGGCAGTGTGAACGCAGCCTTAAGGTTCCTCATCTGTTCTGACTCCCTGAGTGCCCTTCCTACCATGCAACACTTGTACCCAGCGGATACGCTCGTCCAGAACATCCACGATGCCCTACTCCACCTGCAACGGCAGGGGAAGGAGGTTTCTTTCTGCTGGGTGCCGGAGCACGTGGGTTTTAGGGGAAACGAACTGGCGGATGTGGCTGCCAAAGATGCATGTTCCCTCCCTCACGTTGTTGAATGTGCCGTCCCCCTCCATGCTGTTACCTCCCTTTTGCGTTTTCGTGTTATGCTTCAATGGGAAGAGGAGTGGCTGGCAGTCGGTGAAAATAAGCTGCGTCTGGTCAAGGCCACCACGCGGCCATGGCGTACGTCCTACCAGTCACGCAGGCGGGATGAGGTTCTCCTCACTCGCCTCCGCATCGGGCACAGTCCCTTAACGCATGGTTTTTTACTCCGGCGGGAGGACCCCCCAATCTGCAGTGCTTGTGGCGTCCAGATTACTGTCCGCCACATTTTACTTGACTGTCCTTTATTCTCTGACCAGAGGGCGGCGGTTTCCTTGCCACCGGATTTGCCCTCTATTTTGCAAGACGACGCAACAAATGTGGTTAAGGTCTTACGGTTTTGTGTCCCGTCCAATTTGTTGGTTGGTTGGTTGGTTGGTTGGTTGTTTTGGGGAAGGAGACCAGACATCGAGGTCATCGGTCTCATTGGATTAGGGAAGGATGGGGAAGGAAGTCGGCCGTGCCCTTTGAAAGGAACCATCCCGGCATTTGCCTGAAGTGATTTAGGGAAATCACGGAAAACCTAAATCAGGATGGCCGGACGCGGGATTGAACCGTCGTCCAATTTGTTGCCTCGGATTTTAGGGAGAGGATTTTAATGTGCTGCTGGGTGACTGGCTCACCCAGGTTTTAGGTAAGAGGCCCGCCAGTCACGATTACCTACTTGTTTCACTTCGATTTCTGTTCGTGTCCTTTAGTCGTTCTCCTTGTTCGCTGTCCGTCTTCGTCCCTTCACCGCATGTGTTACTGTTTCAATGCGTTTGGGGGCTGATGACCACGCTGTTTAGCGCCCGAAAACCTCAAACCACACACCACACACACATTGTATCACTCCTAGTCATTCCCTTTCCTGCATTGTGTTGTACAGGTCCCGGCTGTCAGTTTTCGGGGTGACGTTCCATGTCTGTTGCACTTAGTCGGCCGATACAGGGACGGTTAACGCTGTTTGTGGATGACGCTGGAGGTGTCGTCCAAAGAGGTCCCCCAAGTGCTCGATTGGAGGCAGATCTGGTGATCAAGCAGGCCGAGGCAACATATCTACAGTCTGTAGAGAATTTTGGGTTACAACAGCGGTATTTGGTCGAGCGTTAACCCGCTGGAAAACACCCCCTGGAGTGCTTTTTCTGAATGGCACGACAACAGCCGAGTCACCAGGTTGACATACAAATTTGCAGCCAGGATGCGTGGAATAACCATGAGAGGGCCCTGCTGTCACACAAAATTGCACCCCAGAGCATAACTTCATATGCAGGTTGCAATGGTTCTTTATTTACGTGACCATTACGGCACTCCAACCCCAGTTCTCGATACCAGTAATATCGTACTACTTTTCTGCTAAGTAACAGACATATGTTTGTGTCAATATTCACATTATTTGGTTTTATTAATGTATAGGTACTCCGATGTATCGGTATATCACAGTGATATAGTTCTTGTGTGTATTCATATCTGTGAGACTGTCATAATCTTTGACTTACTTGTAACCGTTTTGGCGCGAATGCGCACAGAACAGTCTTTGCACTGCCCGAGGGATTCGTGATCAATGCAAAATCAGTAAGAACCCAGTGGCGAAGAGTACTCTCGGCAAACGCGAACTGAGATTCCTACCAGATCTTGCGATTTCTTTGTTTTCAACTCTTTCAGTTGCTTGGCAAAGCCAGGGTTGTTACCCATTTCTGTGTCTTCCATTACAGAAGTTTGTGCTGCGCTCAAATGATGATATTATCGGTACGAATCCTGTTGGTGAAAGGAATGTGCACCTCCAGTTTTCGTCTCTCAAGGAGTCAGAGGTCGCTGCTCTTTCCATCAACAGGATATCCGCCATTACGCTGTGTTATGTGTCATATTTCTCTGTGACGTCCCGCGGAATGGAGGTATGTGACACTGATGATGTTATTTCGATCGTTTACGTGTACATATTTACCACATAACCGATAGTACAGTGTGCCGAATGCGTACTTACTGCACGCATTTTATCAATAGACCTTTGGCCGTCCATCCGGTGCTTCACAAGAGGAACAGAGAACGTGTGGCGCGTGTGGTTTCTACCTATCCCTTTCATCTTCATAACCATCTATACGTACAACTTACACACCCAAAACTATACTGCATAACCTCTCACCATAGTCATCCAAAGGCTACTCGGTCAGGAATCTCACAGACTGCAGAAGAATTGTCTTCAGAGACGAATGCCGCTTCTAAGTGAGCCCCGATAACCAGCGAAAACGAGTCTGGAAAAGTCTCGGACAGCAGTGGAATACCCACCAGAATGTCGCCCGACATAGGGCCCGACAACTAGGAATCTTCTCATAGCAGGATCCCTCTGGTTGTCATCTGCGGCAGCTCACAGCGCAGTGAGTGGTATCTCGACGAGATTCTCCGCCCCGTTTCTACATCTACATCTACATCTACATCTACATTGATACTCCGCAAGCCACCCAACGGTGTGTGGTGGAGGGCACTTTACGTGCCACTGTCATTACCTCCCTTTCCTGTTCCAGTCGCGTATGGTTCGCGGGAAGAACGACTGTCTGAAAGCCTCCGTGCGCGCTCTAATCTCTCTAATTTTACATTCGTTATCTCCTCGGGAGGTATAAGTAGGGGGAAGCAATATATTCGATACCTCATCCAGAAACGCACCATCTCGAAACCTGGCGAGCAAGCTACACCGCGATGCAGAGCGCCTCTCTTGCAGAGTCTGCCACTTGAGTTTATTAAACATCTCCGTAATGCTATCACGGTTACCAAATAACCCTGTGACGAAACGCGCCGCTCTTCTTTGTATCTTCTCTATCTCATCCGTCAGACCGATCTGGTACGGATCCCACACTGATGAGCAATACTCAAGTATAGGTCGAACGAGTGTGTTGTAAGCCACCTCCTTTGTTGATGGACTACATTTTCTAAGCACTCTCCCAATGAATCTCAAACTGGTACCCGCCTTACCAACAACTAATTTTATATGATCATTCCACTTCAAATCGTTCCGCACGCATACTCCCAGATATTTTACAGAAGTAACTGCTACCAGTGTTTGTTCCGCTATCATATAATCATACAATAAAGGATCCTTCTTTCTATGTATTCGCAATACATTACATTTGTACGTTTCCCTTTATGGCATGCCATCCTGAACTTATATTTCAGCAAGGTAATGCACGTCTGGATGGGGCAAGAGTTTGCACTGATTGTCTTCGTGCTCACAAAAACCCTACCTTGGCTAGCAAGGTCCCGGATCTCTCCATAGTTGAGAAAGTTTGCAGGGCTATGGTCAGGGCCTCCATCTAGCTCGGAATTTTCACGATCTAACGTGCCAATTGGAAAGAATCTAATGACATGTCTCAGGAGGACATCCAACAGTTCCGTCAATCAGTCCCCAGCCGAATAACTGCTTGCATCAGCTCCGTCAATGTCCGCCCCCGGTAGCTGAGTGGTCAGCGCAACAGAATGTCAATCCTAAGAGCCCGGGTTCGATTCCCGGCTTGGTCGGAGATTTTCTATGTTCAGGGACTGGGTGTTGTGTTGTCCTAATCATCATCATTTGATCCCCATCTTCGCGCAAGTGCCGAAGTGGCTTCAAATAGAAAGACTTGCACCCGCCGAACGGTCTACCCGACGGGAGGCCATAGTCACACGAACGGAGCTCCGCCAACCAGTGCCTTCTCGAATAACTGTTAGCGAGATCTACTAACCAGGTGTGCTCCATCTGCATACTACATACCCAGTAGATAGACTGCTTCTGAACAAGAAGACCTTAAGAGTGAGTGTTTAAGAGCAGAAATATGTTTTGGAAGCTTTACCTACCGCCTGTCACGTGGGGCATAAGACACTTAGCATCGCCACGAGGCGTCAGAGGCCATTTCATCTGTGGCAAAACCTGTTCCCCATGACGTGACCTATCTCCCATAGACGTATGTCCCCAAGACTTTGAAACACCCTGCATGCACAGGGTACGCCAGAAATGTTACGAGAAGTTGTGAGGGGTTGTATAGAGTACCTTGTGGAACAAATAGAGGTTAGGAAGCTGTGTCCGGAAACATCATCCAAAGACGCTGCAGAGAGTTGAAGTTACAGGGCTGCCTCTAGGTTACCACTTCGGCAGCAAACCTGACCTTGTGAATTGCCTGACATTAGGTGGAAAGTCTCGTAATGTTGTTTGCTATTCAGTAATCGAGACTGATTGCTACGATCGCCAGTGGAGAAGATGGAGATAGCTGCTGCGTAGACTGGTTTCGTCTCCTATGAAAAAACCTCTGTTATAACCGAAACCAAACTAATACAAAAAATACCGGTTATTTAGAACTAAAATACCCGTTTCGGCTTTCACCAGCCAGTTTTGCCCATCCCTGTTACATAAGCGCGGTGAACGGTGTCACACGTTGAGGGATCGTTGTGTAGGACACAAATAAGTTGCGTTGTCATGTGAGACAATGTTATCAGCACCTGACAGAGTTTGAAAGGGGAGTCTTTGTGGCTCTCGGTTTAGCCGGCTGATCGGATCGTGCACTATCAACATTTATGGAGCACGGGTGTGATAGCGGCCTGATGTTGGACTGTATGGCAACGTTAGGACAGGCCCACTCGTATAGAACAACACAGACTGAAGCGCTGCTGGTGACATTAGGCTTTCTACCTCTAGACCTAGCAGTAAGGAGAGGTGCACAATATTGGCTCAAAAAGCGCGAATACGATGAGGTAAAGGAGGTACTGAGCACAAGAGCCGTATCGAATAAGTAAGCAAAAGCATGCTTTGATAGAGAATGGCAAGAAATCTGGGACAGGCAGAAACAGGGAGGAGAACCTACCAGGTCTTCCCCAACATACAGATAAAAGAAAGAACGAGAATGACATACTTCGTTCTGACCAAGGGAGCTATAAATTGCCTATCGGGACGTGGTCCGTATCCCACCTACACACTAAAAAATACGGCTCAAATGGCTCTAAGCACTATGGGACTTAACATCTGAGGTCATCGTTCCCCTAGATTTAGAACTACGCAAACCTAACTAACCTAAGGACATCACACACATCCATGACCGAGGCAGGATTCGAACCTGCGACCGTAGCAGCAGCGTGGTTCCGGACTGAAGCGCCTAAACAATACGACAGCTCATCACAGACACTTGTGAATGTGGAGCAATCTATACCCCGGATCGTACCGTCTGCGAGTGTGCTGTTAGACATGATGTTACAGACCAGGACAGGGACGCATTTGAAAATTCAACAGCCCATAACATAAAAAAAGTATGAGGAACTGTGGCATAAGCTGAACTCGCTCGTAGCTAAAGTATCAGGTTGTGAACTGGAAGCCTACATGGCCGAGAGACAACCAATAAGAGGCCTTACATCATGATGACGCGACGCGCCACGGCAGAACATCCACGGCAGAACATCCACTGCTTCTGGAAGCAGTAAAGGAGACGGGCCTCGAGAAGGACCCGGAAGGACTTCCCGAGACTCTGTCAGCCATCTCCCAATCTCTACACCTTGTTTGGCAAACAGCATAGCCCTGTCAATCCTGAGTTGCACCTCAGCGCCCCCGGGGCTAACCATCCAGACAAATGAGAGATCCAGGTTGGTTCTAATACCAAGTACAGTGGGGTAGTGCAGTGCAGTGCTGTGCAGTGCTGTGTAGTATGGTATTAGTGTAGTCTATAATTATAAATTACAAAACTTGTGATCTACCAATGACGCATAGTGTAATAATTGGTGTCCAAAATTAAAGCAACAACCGGAAATTTGGAACGGTTGCGTTTATTTTTCCACAAAACAGTATACACGGGTTATAGTAATATGGAATCAATGTAAATAATACATAATGTTAACAACTGCAACATGTATAACGGTGGGAAAAAATGTTCTTAGCTTTTACCAACTTAACGGATTTACACACACGTTCCGGCAACTGGTTAATGCGCTCAGCATGGGGTATGACCAGCTGAGGCAGCAATACGAGCCTGACAGCAAGGGGGCACGCTGTGAATGATGTCCCCAATGTCATGTTGAGGCAACAACGCCTATTCTTCCTGCAGAGCTGCTCGCAAGTCTTGGAGAGTGGTTTGTGGATGCTGACGAGATGCAAACCTGTCTCCTTAGTGGATCCCACACATGCTCTGTGGGATTCAAGTCGGGAGAGTGAGCAGGCCACGCTACATGTACAATATCTTCCAGTTAGAAGAATAAATCAACCACCCATGCTCTATGAGGTCGAGCATTATCATCCTCAATACGAAATCCGGGTCCACAGCACCTCGCAACAACCGCACATGAGGTTCAAAAATCTCCTCACCATACCTGACAGGAGTTAAACTTTGCCAATTTACCCATACAATTCCGTGAAGAGGTGTTCAGCAGGTCAAGATAATCCCTGCCCACAACATTAGGGATCTTCCCCGATACCGATCTCTTTCCACACTATTTGGGTCCCTAAATCGTTCAAAAATGGTTCAAATGGCTCTGAGCACTATGGGACTTGACTTGTGAGGTCATCGGTTCCCTAGAACTTAGAGCTACTTAAACCTAACTAACCTACGGACATCACACACATCCATGCCCGAGGCAGAATTCGAACCTGCGACCGTAGCGGTCGCGCGGTTCCAGACTGTAGCGCCTAGAACCGCTCTGCCACTCCGGCCGGCCCCGAAATCGTATTCCACGATCCCTACAGATGCGAATCCGTTGAGAATCACTCTCCAGACCAAATCAAGACACAATCTATGAAAAGAGCATTGGTCCACTTTCGACAGTCCAGGTGACACATTGACGACACCACTCTAGATATTCCCTTCTGTGAAGACCCGTTAGAGGCAAACATACAGCAGGTCTCTGACAATAAATGGCATTCTGCCGAAGTCATCTGTACACCGTTTGCCTCGACACAACACGTCCAGTGGGTGCTGCGAGGTCAGATACGAGTTGCAGTGCAGTACGAAGGCGGTACCGTCGTGTCCTTACGGACAAATAACGGTCCTCTGCTTCTGATGTCATTCGTGGTCGGCCCTGCCCTGGTCTTCGGGAACACTACGGTCGCTGGTTCGAATCCTACCTCGGGCATGGATGTGTGTGATGTCCTTAGGTTAGTTAGGTTTAAGTAGTTCTAAGTTCTAGGGGACTGATGACCTCAGATGTTAAGTCCCATAGCGCTCAGAGCCATTTTGAGCCACATCTGAGAAACAACATAACGACTCACATCAAGCCATCTGGTCACATCAGTTTGCGAGTGTCTTGATTCCATTCTTCCTATGCCCCTCCACCGCAGAGAGTTTGGTAGGCGTCTTCTCTGTGCCATACTGCACCGTCTGTGACTGTGCACACAGCGATTGTGGCTTGAGACTACCCGGGAAGCACTACCCCATTTGCTTTGTGCTCTGACGTCATCGTTGGAGTGGTTGTCTGTGGACCGGAACGCCATCTTCCGTGCGGAACACTATCGTACAGACATGTGAATTAGACACAGGACAGGGAAATAGTGGTCTGTTGCTTTAATTTTGGACACCAGTGTAGATCACTAGTGCGAGCCTTCTGGATTCTGGATGGCCGAATGGTAGTATGAACACTTTTCCTTTTATTTAGTTACTGTGATGTCTTTCTTTAATGTAGTTATTCTATGTAGATTTTTCCTCCCTTAAATAGCATGATGCTTAGTTATTACTAAAACATTAGAAATTATGTTAAAATATTATTTGTTTCATTCATGCCAATTTATGTGCGACATTCGGTCTGTTCTTTTTTTTACAGATAACACACTAAAACGAACATCTACATGTACATCTACGTGGATACTCTGCAAAACTGGTTCAAATGGCTCTGAGCACTATGGGACAACTTCTGAGGTCAGCATTCTCCTAGAACTTAGAACTAATTAAACCTAACTAACCTAAGGACATCACACACATCCATGCCCGAGGCAGGATTCAAACCTGCGACCGTAGCGGTCGCTCGGTTCCAGACTGTAGCGCCTAGAACCGCACGGCCACTCCGGCCGGCTGTCCAGCCCAAATCCTGTATCATTTCAGTGACCTCTCTCCCACATTTCGCGATGATACAAAACGTGCTGCCCTTCTTTGAACTTTTTCGATGCACTCCGTCAGTCCTATCTGGTAAGGATCCCACACCGCGCAGCAGTATTCTAAAAGAGGACGGACAAGCGTAGTGTAGGCAGTCTCCTTAGTAAGTCTGTTACATTTTCTAAGTGTCGTGCCAATAAAACACAGTCTTTGGTTAGCCTTCCCCATAACATTTTCTGTCTGTTCCTTCCAATTTAAGTTATTCGTAATTGTAATACCTAGGTAATTAGTTGAATTTACGGCCTTTAGATTAGACTGATTTATCGTGTAACCGAAGTTTAACGAGTTCCTTTTAGCAGTCATGTGGAGGACCTCGCACTTTTCGTTATTTAAGTTGAACTGCCACTTTTTGCACCATTCAGATGTCTTTTCTAAATCGTTACTCAGTTTGTTTTTATCTTTTGATGATTTTATTAGTCGATAAACGACAGCGTCATCTACAAACAAGACGGCTGCTCAGATTGTCTCCTAAACCTTTTAGATAGATAAGGAACAGCAAACGGCCTATAACACTACCTTGGAGAACACCAGAAATCATTTCTGTTTTACTCGATAACTTTCCGTCAATTACTACGAACTGCGACCTCTCTGACAGGAAATCACAAATTCAGTCACATAACTAAGACGATATTCCATAAGCACGCAATTTCACTATAAGCCGCTTGTGTGGTACAGCGTCAAATGCCTTCCGGAAATCCAAAAATACGGAATCGATCTGAAATCCATTGTCAATAGCACTCGACACTTCATGTGAGTAAAGAGCTAGTTGTGTTTCACAGGAACAATGTTTTCTAAACCCATGTTGACTGTGTGTCAATAGACAGGTTTCTTCGAGCCACTTCATAACGTTCGAACACAATATATGTTCCAGAATCCTGATGCATATCGACGTTAATGATATGGGCCTGTAATTAAGCGGATTACATCTACTATCTTTCTTGAATATTGGTGTGATCTGTGCAACTTTCCAGTCTTTGGGTACGGATCCTTCGGCGAGCGAACGGTTGCATATGATTGTTAAGTTTGGAGCTAATGCATCAGCACACTCCGAAAGGCACCTAATTGGTATACGGTCTGGACCAGAAGACTTGTTTTTTTTAAGTGATTTAAGTTGCTTCACTACTCCGAGGATATTTATTTCTACGTTACTCATGTTGGCAGTTCCACTCGTCGTCAGGGTTCCGGTCGAACAAGTGTCACCACCACAAGAGAGAATTACGGTATTGTGCACAAAACGCATCGTAGCGCTATCACGTCTGCGCCTGCCACCCGGAAACAAGTAACTGGCTCTCTGCAGCATTCTGTCTCATGCCGCAGCAGTCGCACTAGGGAATGAGCGTTAGCAGTAGCACCACAACACAAACGGCTTCCTCCGGGGTGGTGCCGTCACCGGTAAGCGTGAACTACTGACGAATGGCATCGCTTCTTAATCAGCGATGAATCGTGGGTCCGCACTGCGCTGACTGTCCATCATCGGCGAGAGGTCCTGTTCTTCCAGTGTTTTGGAGAGGCTCAGCGTTGTTACACCAGGCGTCATGGTGTGAGGTCGAGCCCAACGAGAGTGACATGTTATGTCGCGTACGTCACGACACAGCACAGACCAGGTCTTACGAATGCCAGCAGCCGTCACCGGCGGGGAGGGAGTAACTATTTTACACAAATTTAATAATTCTTGACTGCGCGCTTAAATACATCCACGCTCTCGAGAGTACAGGATGAAACTACGGCCTTTAATGGGTACCTTTTCAATTGCCTACTGATTTCCCGTGGGCCCTGCACGAAGCCGAGCGTTTACAAAGTGTGGCGGACAAGCCGACACGAGGCCTACGTGAAAGGCAGGCCGCGGCACGTACGTCACGAAGGTAGGCCAAGCTCGCTCAACTCAGCAGACAAACTGCGTTTCTACACCTGTTTACTCGTCAGTAGTGTCTATGTACAATAGAGAATTGCATCTTCTGCTGGAATCCACTATTATGGTAACTTGCTGTTATTAATCCTACAATGATAGGGAGTCCATAGACCTACTAATAATTCGTTGCGGCTGTACTGGGGTACAATACAATTAAAATCGTACCAAAATGATTATCAGTTGCATAGACACCACATCATCTATGAAATGAGGACTGTTACACGGAAGATACTAAATGCTATAAACAAGCCGTTTACCATTTATGTCGAGAATTGTACGATTAGTAATGAGTAAGACTTCATAATAGCAGAATCCAGTAGAAGATGCAATTCTCGTTAGTACGTGCCCACCCAGCTGCGAAGTAACAGGTTCAGAAACGCATTTTTTCCCGTTGAGTTAAGCGAGTGAGCGAGGTCAGGCCTACCTTCGTGACGTACGCGCCGCGGCCTGTCTTTCTCGTGGGCCTCGAGCCGACTAGTGTGACGTCACAAGTTCGTTGCAGGACCAGTATACCTGGTGCGCCCCGTGTCTCGGTGCTGTGACGTATGATGTGAGGTCACGGCTGGTATTGTCTGAATGGACTCTGATGGCACAGCTGTATGTCACGAACGTCCCGCGCCCTTACGCATTGCCTCTCACGCGTGAATACGATGGTGCTTCTTTTCAACACGACACTGCTCGCCCACGCGTGACACATATCTCTAACAAACTGCATCCGTGCTGCTGATGTACGCGTATGGCCAGCGAAATCCCTATACCTGTCCCCGATACAACAAGCGAGGTGCCGCAATGGTTAGCACACTGGATTCGCATTCGGGAGGACGACGGTTCAAATCGCTTATCGGAAATGCCGCACAGTCACTTCGAAAAGGTCTCGGCCGATTTCCTTCCCCATCCTTTCCATATCCGAGCTTCTGCTCCGTCTCTAATGACAAAGCTGTCGATGAAACGTTAAACAATAATCTTCCTTACTCCCGGTGAACGCGTGTGGGACCAGTTCGAAGCCGGCCGCTGTGGCCGAGCGGTTCTAGGCACTTCAGTCCAGAACTGCGCTCCTGCTACGGTCGCAGGTTCGAATCCTGCCTCGGGCATGGATGTGTGTGATGTCCTTAGGTTAGTTAGGTTTAAGTAGTTCTAAGTTCTAGGGGACTGATGACCTCAGATGTTAAGTCCCATAGGGCTCAGAGCCATTTTTTTGAGCACGCAGAAGTGTCACAACACGACTTGGCATGTACTCGTCTAATGTCTGGAGTAGTGCTGGAGGGAATTGACACCATGAATTCTCCATGACTATCCATAAATCCGTAACAGTACATCTACATCTACATTTATACTCCGCAAGCCACCCAACGGTGTGTGGCGGAGGGCACTTTACGTGCCACTGTCATTACCTCCCTTTCCTGTTCCAGTCGCGTATGGTTCGCGGGAAGAACGACTATCTGAAAGCCTCCGTGCGCGCTCTAATCTCTCTAATTTTACATTCGTGATCTCCACGGGAGGTATAAGTAGGGGGAAGCAATATATTCGATACCTCATTCAGAAACGCACCATCTCGAAACCTGGCGAGCAAGCTACACCGCGATGCAGAGCGCCTCTCTTGCAGAGTCTGCCACTTGAGTTTATTAAACATCTCCGTAACTATCACGGTTACCAAATAACCCAGTGACGAAACGCGCCGCTCTTCTTTGGATCTTCTCTATCTCCTCCGTCAACCCGATCTGGTACGGATCCCACACTGATGAGCAATACTCAAGTATAGGTCGAACGAGTGTTTTGTAAGCGACCTCCTTTGTTGATGGACTACATTTTCTAAGCACTCTCCCAATGAATCTCAACCTGGTACCCGCCTCACCAACAATTTTTTATATGATCATTCCACTTCAAATCGTTCCGCACGCCTACTCCCAGATATTTTACAGAAGTAACTGCTACCAGTGTCTGTTCCGCTATCATATAATCATACAATAAAGGATCCTTCTTTCTATGTATTCGCAATACATTACATTTGTCTATGTTAAGGGACAGTTGCCACTCCCTGCACCAAGTGCCTATCCGCTGCAGATCTTCCTGCATTTCGCTACAATTTTCTAATGCTGCAACTTCTCTGTATACTACAGCATCATCCGCGAAAAGTCGCATGGAACTTCCGACACTATCTACTAGGTCATTTATATATATTGTGAAAAGCAATGGTCCCATAACACTCCCCTGTGGCACGCCAGAGGTTACTTTAACGTCTGTAGACGTCTCTCCATTGATAACAACATACTGCGTTCTGTTTGCTAAAAACTCTTCAATCCAGCCACACAGCTGGTCTGATATTCCGTAGGCTCTTACTTTGTTTATCAGGCGACAGTGCGGAACTGTATCGAACGCCTTCCGGAAGTCAAGAAAAATAGCATCTACCTGGGAGCCTGTATCTAATATTTTCTGGGTCTCATGAACAAATAAAGCGAGTTGGGTCTCACACGATCGCTGTTTCCGGAGTCCATGCTGATTCCTACATAGTAGATTCTGGGTTTCCAAAAACGACATGATACTCGAGCAAAAAACATGTTCTAAAATTCTACAACAGATCGACGTCAGAGATATAGGTCTATAGTTTTGCGCATCTGCTCGACGACCCTTCTTGAAGACTGGGACTACCTGTGCTCTTTTCCAGTCATTTGGAACCCTCCGTTCCTCTAGAGACTTGCGGTACACGGCTGTTAGAAGGGGGGCAAATTCTTTCGCGTACTCTGTGTAGAATCGAATTGGTATCCCGTCAGGTCCAGTGGACTTTCCTCTGTTGAGTGATTCCAGTTGCTTTTCTATTCCTTGGACACTTATTTCGATGTCAGCCATTTTTTCGTTTGTGCGAGGATTTAGAGAAGGAACTGCAGTGCGGTCTTCCTCTGTGAAACAGCTTTGGAAAAAGGTGTTTAGTATTTCAGCTTTACGCGTGTCATCCTCTGTTTCAATGCCATCATCATCCCGGAGTGTCTGGATATGCTGTTTCGAGCCACTTACTGATTTAACGTAAGACCAGAACTTCCTAGGATTTTCTGTCAAGTCGGTACATAGAATTTTACTTTCGAATTCACTGAACGCTTCATGCGTAGCCCTCCTTACGCTAACTTTGACATCGTTTAGCTTCTGTTTGTCTGAGAGGTTTTGGCTGCGTTTAAACTTGGAGTGAAGCTCTCTTTGCTTTCGCAGTAGTTTCCTAACTTTGTTGTTGTACCACGGTGGGTTTTTCCCGTCCCTCACAGTTTTACTCAGCACGTACCTGTCTAAAACGCATTTTACGATTGCCTTGAACTTTTTCCATAAACATTCAACATTGTCAGTGTCGGAACAGAAAGTTTCGTTATGATCTGTTAGGTAGTCTGAAATCTGCCTTGTATTACTCTTGCTAAACAGATAAACCTTCCTCCCTTTTTTTATATTCCTATTAACTTCCAGCCGGCCGAAGTGGCCGTGCGGTTAAAGGCGCTGCAGTCTGGAACCGCAGGACCGCTACGGTCGCAGGTTCGAATCCTGCCTCGGGCATGGATGTTTGTGATGTCCTTAGGTTTAACTAGTTCTAAGTTCTAGGGGACAAATGACCTCAGAAGTTGAGTCCCATAGTGCTCAGAGCCATTTGAACCATTTTTTTTATTAACTTCCATATTCAGGGATGCTGCAACGGCCTTATGATCACTGATTCCCTGTTCTGCACATACAGAGTCGAAAAGTTCGGGTCTGTTTGTTATCAGTAGGTCCAAGATGTTATCTCCACGAGTCGGTTCTCTGTTTAATTGCTCGAGGTAATTTTCGGATAGTGCACTCAGTATAATGTCACTCGATGCTCTGTCCCTACCACCCGTCCTAAACATCTGAGTGTCCCAGTCTATATCTGGTAAATTGAAATCTCCACCTAAGACTATAACATGCTGAGAAAATTTATGTGAAATGTATTCCAAATTTTCTCTCAGTTGTTCTGCCACTAATGCTGCTGAGTCGGGAGGTCGGTAAAAGGAGCCAATTATTAACCTAGCTCGGTTGTTGAGTGTAACATCCACCCATAATAATTCACAGGAACTATCCACTTCTACTTCACTACAGGATAAACTACTACTAACAGCGACGAATACTCCACCACCGGTTGCATGCAATCTATCCTTTCTGAACACCGTCTGTACCTTTGTAAAAATTTCGGCAGAATTTATCTCTGGCTTCAGCCAGCTTTCTGTACCTATAACGATTTCAACTTCGGTGCTTTCTATCAGCGCTTGAAGTTCCGGTACTTTACCAATGCAGCTTCGATAGTTGACAATTACAATACCGATTGCTGCTTGGTCCCCGCATGTCCTGACTTTGCCCCGCACCCGTTGAGGCTGTTGCCCTTTCTGTACTTGCCCAAGGCCATCTAACCTAAAAAACCGCCCAGCCCACGCCACACAACCCCTGCTACCCGTGTAGCCGCTTGTTGCGTGTAGTGGACTCCTGACCTATCCATCGGAACCCGAAACCCCACCACCCTATGGCGCAAGTCGAGGAATCTGCAGCCCACATGGTCGCAGAACCGTCTCAGCCTCTGATTCAGACCCTCCACTCGGCTCTGTACCAAAGGTCCGCAGTCAGTCCTGTCGACGATGCTGCAGATGGTGAGCTGTACGAAGGGGTGGAGATCTATTATGAACAGCACGTTGAAAGGCATCCCAAATATGCTAAATAATGTTCATGTCTGGGGAATTTGGTGCCCAGCGGAAATGTTTCATATCAGAAGAGTGTTCCTGGAGCCACTCTTTAGCAATTCAGGACTTTCAGGGTGTCGCTTTCTCCTGCTGGAATTGACCAAATCCATCGAAATGCACAATGGACTTGAATGGATGCAGGTGATCAGACAGGATGCTTATGTACGTGTCAACTGTCAGAGAAGTATCAAAACGTATCAGGCGTCCCACATCACTCCAACTGCACACGCCCCACACCATTACAGAGCCTCCTCCAGCTGACATGCAGGGTCCATAGATTCATGACGTTGTCTCCTTACCCGTACACGTCCATCCACTCGATACAATTTGGAACGAGACTCGTCCCAACAGGAAACATCTTTCCAGTCGTCAACAGTCCAATGTCGGTGTTGAAGGGTCCTGGCGAGGCGTAAAGTTTTGTGTCGTGCTGTCATCAAGGGTGCACGAGTGGGCTTTCTGCACCGAAAGCCCATATTGATGATGTTTCGTTGAATGGTTCGCACGCTGACACTTGTTGGTGGCCCAGCAACGAAATCTGCAGCGATTTGCGGAAGGGTTGCACTTCTGTCACGTGGAACCATTCTCTTCAATCGTTGTTGATCCTGCTCTTGCAGGATCTTTTTCCGGCGGCTGCGATGTCGGTTATCTGTTGTTTTACCGGGTTCATGATATTTACGGTACACTCGTGAAATGGTCGTACGGGGAAATCCCCATTTCATCGCTATCTCGGAGATGTGTCCCATCGCTCGTGCTCTGACTATAACACCACGTTCAAACTCACTTAAATCTTGTGATTACGTAGGCTTTCCCGTCGTAATAAGTTTTGAAAGTCTCTTCGGGTTTGCTGACGGACCCTAAAATCAACATGACTCGATATTTCGGCGGTCCAACTGGTCGCCATCTTCAGGAAAATGCTGCTTCTGCTGATGAGTCCCGCTGAGAACTGACGCCAGGGTGCAAATGGGCGTCCTATACAGGCCACCGTTCAGTACACGGCGTATGCGCCGCCCATCACGGTTGCTGCACTCCAAGACAGGGAGGTGGCGCCGCCCTTAGTGGAACACTGCTGGCAACGATATATCGCACTCAGGGCCGCACCGAAGAACGCTCAATTTTGATGCGAGATAATACGGGATTCCACGTCTTGTCTCTGTTGATCAAATTATCAGCCAACCTAATTTCAATCGCCTCTTTATAGACACTGTTCCAAAAATCGGAAATGTTGGCAACTACCACAGTTTCATCAAATTTCATACTGTGTCCCTCATTTAAGCAGCGTTCTGCTACAGCCGATTTTTCCGGCTGTTGCAGCCTCGTATGACGGCGATGTCCCACACACCTGTCCTGCTCTGTGCGAATCGAACGGCCAGTGTAAGCTTTCCCACATTGACACGGAATTTTGTACACACCGGATTTCCTAAGCCCCAAATCATCTTTCACAGAGCCGAGCAGTGCCCTAAACTTAGAAGGTGGACGGAACACAATCTTAATGTTAAAATTCGTTAAAATTCGTCCAATCTTAAACGATAAGCTTCCAGCATAAGGAAGAAAGGCCACAGATCTATGTTCCTCTTCATACACCTCCGAAGATGGTCCAAACTCCATAGCCCGACGAATCTGCTTCTCGGAATATCCATTTTCCTTAAAAACAGCCATCAAATGCTCAAGTTCTTGGGTTAAGCTGTACGCGTCGGAAATGGCATACGCTCTCCGTACCAAAGTCCTAAGGACGCCACTGCGTTGGTGTGGTGGATGACAACTCTTAGGATCTATGAAGAGGCGATTGAAATTAGGTTGGCTGATAATTTGATCAACAGAGACAATGGGTTTCCTCTTAGCAAAACGTGGAATCCCGTATTATCTCGCATCAAAATTGAACGTTCTTCGGTGCGGCCCTGAGTGCGATATGTCGTTGGCAGCAGTGTTCCTTTAAGGGCGGCGCCACATCCCTATCTTGGAGGGCAGCTACGGTGATGGGCGGCGCATACGCCGTGTACTGAACGGTGGCCTTTACAGGACGTCGATTTGCAGCCTGGCGTCAGTTCTCAGCGGGACTCATCAGCAGAAGCAGCGTTTTCCTGAAGATGGCGACCAGTTGGATCGCCGAAATATCGATTCAAGTTGATTTTAGGATCCGGCAGCAAACCCGAAGAGACTTTCTGGGGTGTGGGGTAGATCTATTATTCTGTTATTCTGCGCAACGGATTAATCTGAGATGTATCCTTTACCCTGTGGCTCCTGCAAGATGCAATTCCCACCCCCACACTACTACAGAAGTCAGACAGACGCTCCTAACGGTCTAAAGAGAAATGCCTGAAAAACTTTCAGCAATAAATATCTTCTGGAGTCGTCCGCTGTAAGGAAATGACACAAAAATTCACAAAATTTCTTACGTAACTAGTGGGATACTTGGGTATTGGAGTAGTACTAGTTAGTGTAAGAAAATCACGGAACTAACGAAAGTTATTATTTATTTTGCAAAAATTGTGCGAAATCACAATGGCACTTTTAGTTATGAATTGAACAAGTTATATCCTGGTTCTTTTTGGAATGTGAAGTTACCTTTCGAGGATAGAATTCGTTGATGAAATTTCTATACAAAGTTTAAGATTGTTATTGACCTGGCAGAATGGCTGAGTGGCGCACCTGCTCAACTTGAATAATTATCCTTTAGAATGTTCCTAGTTACGGTCGAGGCTGTCGCATGTGAAATGCAGTGAAGTGTACTGTTGTGGAGGAAATATGGGGCTCGCAATAGCTGTAGCGCACAATACCATAAGCTGTGGTGACTGCTGTCTGCGCCGCTCGCTGCTGAGCAAGAAGATAACTCTCGTTCTATCTGGATTGACCTTCGCCAATCAAACTCTTCCTATGCCTTGACGAAGTCAAGGATTCCTATTCGCCCCTAGTCTAACTATTGGCGTGGTACACTGGTCAGATAACCAGTCCACCGCGATGCCACTCAAAATTCGCTCGCAGGCGTTTAACTATAATTCTGTCCGTTCACACCGCACAATAAGTGTGGTGGCCAACACAGTGAACAACGCTTAATCGCAAGGACTCAATATAGAGTCGCCCTTTGATTCGCTCTCGACAGAGGTACTCTCCCAGTGAAGTACTGAGGAGAGACTTGTTCCTCGCTCTTTTGAGTCCACGTACGAGCGTGCACGCTGTCGTTATGTGTTCTCGCTCCAAGAGCGACAACGGAACAGCGCGTCTCCACGCCAGACGTGAAGGGGTATATCTTTCGGTCTCTTCCATTATTCCTTCAGCTCAAGGCCTCAGAAATATCGTCTGACAATCAGCATTGCTCTTCTAAAACGGGAGAATGACGTTTCGTTTAAGGCGACCAATCTAGAAATCTGTAGCATTGGCGTTTGGCGTTTTGCTATCTCCCTGTGAAAATCTCTGAAACTGCGTGCTACGTGTAAAGAGTGCGTAGGCTGGCCGATTCCACACAGTGTAGCGGAATTTGCTTTTAAGCCGAACACGGGGTCGTTCCCCCTTTTCACTCGGGCCCACGCTGTCCGCTATGGGCGGTCACCGGCCGACAGGGGCTGCCTCGTCCTCTGAAGGGCCTGGCGCCCCATTGTGCGGTCTCTCTCCCGAACTAAAAGCCTCTGTGACCGTCGTGTCTGGAATGTATGTGTGCACGCCAGCCTCGAGTATTTCAACCAAGGTGCGCTCACTTGTGAATTGCATATCGTTTACATGAATTCATACAACACTGACTTTAACTTATCGAGTTTGGGTTCGAATGAAGCGTCTTGATGTGCGGAACATGATTGTGAGGGAGGAATATGTAAGCACTGAAGGTCAGGAGACCACGACGGGCCACAACTTTCATCACTTAAATCTTGATAACATGCCATTGTAGCAGCGGTAACCGAACTAGCAAGTGCGCCAGACACTTATTGTTTTACACAGGCGTTGCCGACCGCAGCGCCGCATTGTGCCTGTTTACATATCTCTGGATTTGAATACGCATGCCTATAGCGTATATGAGAACGACCACATGGGACCAGCGAGCTGACTCACCGTCGTAGTAGCCGCCGGACAGGTCCTCTCCGCGCTGCCCGCGGTCCTCGAGCGCGCTGTCGCCCCTCCAGCTGATGCGGTTGTCGGCGGGCAGCCGGCCCGACCGCTGCGCCTCGTAGAAGAGCAGCGACAGCGACAGCACCTTGTCGTACGAGTAGGCGCGCGCCAGAGGCGTGGCCAGCACGCTGCACGCCGCCGACAGCAGCACCACGTGTGTCCACAGCATCTGCAAGGTAGGGACGACACGGTCAGCAAGGTAGCGGCAACAGCAGCAGCACAGTACAGCGCTCTGCAGCAAAGCCGAGTGTTGCACTCATTTCTACAACTCATTTGTTGAGAAACAGCTGAAATCGCTAAAATTGGCCCCCGATGGGGTCCCTGTCAGATTCTATACTGAATTTGCGGCCGAGTTAGCCCCTCTTTTCACTACAATCTATCATAGAACCCTCGAACAAAAAAAACCGTGCCCAGCTCTCGGAAAAAGGCGCAGGTCACACCCGTCTATAAGAAGGGTAGCAGAAGTTAGTGCATATGCTGAGCTGAAACACTGACTTCTAAGTAACAGAACCCAGTACGTTGTCCTCGATGGTGAGTGTTCATCGGAGGTGAGGATATCATCTGCAGTGCCCCAGGGAAGTGTGGTAGGTCCGCTGTTGTTTTCTATCTACATAAATGATCTTTTGGATAGGGTGGATAGCAATGGGCGGCTGTTTGCTGATGATGCTGTGGTGTACGGGAAGGTGTCGTCGTTGAGTGACTGTAGGAGGATACAAGATGACTTGGACAGGATTTGTGATTGGTGTAAAGAATGGCAGCTAACTCTAAATATAGATAAATGTAAATTGATGCAGATGAATAGGAAAAAGAATCCTGTAATGTTTCAATACTCCATTAGTAGTGTAGCGCTTGACACAGTCACGTCGATTAAGTATTTGGGCGTAACACTGCAGAGCGATATGAAGTGGGACAAGCATATAATGGTAGTTGTGGGGAAGGCGGATAGTCGCCTTCGGTTCATTGGTAGAATTTTGGGAAGATGTGGTTCATCTGTAAGGGAGACCGCTTATAAAACACTAATACGACCTATTCTTGAATACTGCTCGATCGTTTGGGATCCCTATCAGGTCGGATTGAGGGAGGACTTAGAAGCAATTCAGAGGCGGGCTGCTAGATTTGTTACTGGTAGGTTTGATCATCATGCGAGTGTTACGGAAATGCTTCAGGAACTCGGGTGGGAGTCTCTGGAGGAAAGGAGGCGTTCTTTTCGTGAATCGCTACTGAGGAAATTTAGAGAACCAGCATTTGAGGTTGACTGCAGTACAATTTTACTGCCGCCAGCTTACATTTCGCGGAAAGACCACAAAGATAAGATAAGAGAGATTAGGGCTCGTACAGAGGCATATAGGCAGTCATTCTTCCCTCGTTGTGTTTGGGAGTGGAACAGAGAGAGAAGATGCTAGTTGTGGTACGAGGTACCCTCCGCCACGCACCGTATGGTGGATTGCGGAGTATGTATGTAGATGTAGATGTAGATCTTGAACAGCATCACCTCCTCAGTGCCAAGTACAGTGGTTTTCGAAAACATCGGTCGTGTGAAACCCAACTCCGACTTTTCTCATATGACATACTGAAAGCTTTGGATCGAGCCATCTAGATAGATGCAATGTTTCTTCATTTCCGAAAATCATTTGACTCACTACCGTAGCTACGCTTATGGTCAAAGTTCGATCATATGGCGTATCAAGTGAAATTTGTGACTGGATTGAGGAATTTTTGGTAGGGAGGACACAGCAAGTTATCTTGGACGGAGAGCGATCGTCAGATGTAGAAGTAACTTCGGGTGGGTCCCACGGAAGTGAGTTGGGATCCTTAACGTTCGTGTGTATATTAATGACTTCATAGACAGTATTAATAGTAAAATCTGACTTTTCTGCATATGAACTACTATCTACGAGAAGCTGATTAAATATTCAGTCAGATCTAGAAAAACATTTCAACATGGTGCAGAGATTGGCAAATTGCTCTAAACGTTCAGAAATGTAAAATTTTGAGCTTCGCAAAACGTAAAAACATAGTATCTTATGACTATATTATCAATGGGGCACTGTTGGAATCTACCGACTCGTACAAATACCTGGGTGTAACACTTTGTAGGGATATGAAATGGAACGATCACATAGGTTTAGGCGTGGGTAGAGCAGGTAGTACACTTCGGTTTATTGGTAGAATACTGGGGAAGTTCAATCAGTCTGCAAAAGAGGTTGCTTACAAATCACTCGTGCGTACCATCCTAGAATACTGCTCAAGTGTGTGGGAACCGTACCAGATAGGACTAACAGGGAATACTGGACGTTTACGCAGAAGGGTAACACTAATGGTCACACGTTTGTTTAATCCATGGGAGAGTGTCGCAGAGATACTGAAGAAACTGAAATGACAGACTCCTGAAATCAGACGTAAACTATCCCGAGAAAGTCTATTGACGAAGTTTCAAGAACCGGCTTTAAACGATTACTCTAGGGATGTACTAAAAACCCCTACGTATCGCTCACACGCGGATTGTGAGGATAATATTAGGATAACTACTGCACACACAGAGGCATTCAAACAATCATTCTTCCCACGCTCATACGTGAATGGAACGGGAAGAAGCCCTAATAACTGGTAAAAAACTGGTGCAATGAGACTTGCCCTCTGCCATGCACCACATGGTGGTTTGCAGAGTGTAGGTGTAGATGTAAACCATCGGGTTGGTTCATCACTGTATGTCTTCAATGTGTGGTACATCAAGATGATAAAAACATTATTTTTCAACCAAAGGCTGTCCCTGTTTTCGGGTAACTGATGCTGCGCGGTGGCCGAGCGGTTCTAGGCGCTTCAGTCCGGAACCGCGCGACTGCTACGGTCGCAGTTTCGAATCCTGCGCCGGGCATGGATGTGTCTGATGTCCTTAAGTTAGTCTTGAACCCGTCGTGCGACGACAATCATGCCGGACACATTTTCACATGAATCACCTCACTAAAAATCACAGCTCCACCCTTTTACACTTTGTGTGCTCGATACTACCTATCACTATCCTAAGGTTTGTGTCACCTCAGTGTAGTTCTTTACTGAATCTGAGATATATTGAGGGGAGACCTTGTCTTGGCATCTACTCTATCCGTCCAAAAAGTTTCGAGACTGATTTTATTCCTGGCGTTATTCCTGGCGTCAGTGCAGTAACTACTGTGGCAACTTGAACTAACAAATGTAAACAACACATGTGCCTCCAGCCAATCAATTGTGAGCAGACGATGTGAAGTAGTGGACGTGCGGTCGTGTTCTGTCAATGTTGTTGCATCACAAATCGCACAGGAGCAACGTCTCTAAATCATGTATTCAAGACATCCTACAGAATGTTTCGAAGGAGAGAAAGATGCGTGCAACGTTTAACCGGCACACCTTGACTCCCGAACAAAAACAAAGAGGCCGGCCGGTGTGGCCGTGCGGTTCTAGGCGCTTCAGTCTGGAACCGCGTGACCGCTACGGTCGCAGGTTCGAATCCTGCCTCGGGCATGGATGTGTGTGATGTCCTTAGGTTAGTTAGGTTTAAGTAGTTCTAAGTTCTAGGGGACTGATGACCACAGATGTTAAGTCCCATAGTGCTCAGAGCCATTTGAACCATTTCTTGAAAAACAAAGAGGCGCGGACGTCTCGTGCAGCTTGATTCAAATGCAAAACGCAAACAATTATTTCGCGGAAACAGTCATCAGGGGTAACAAGACGTGGTGTTACAAATTTTTATTTATTTATTTTATTTTACTTTTCTTGAGTACTCAGCCTTGTGACTGGTTTGATGCGGCTTGCCACCAATTCCCGCCCTGTGCCAACCTCTTTATCTCAGAGTAGTACTTTCAACCTACAGCCTCAATTAGTTGCTGGATGTATTCCATTCTCTGTCTTCCTCTACAGTTTTTACCCTCTTCAGCTCCCTCTGGTACCACAGAGGTTAATCCCTGAGGTCTTAACAAATGTCCTATCATCCTGTCTCTTCTTCTTACTTTCCATATATTCGTTTCCTCGTCGATTCTGCGGAGCATCTCCTCATTTCTTACCTTATCACTCCATCTAATTTTCAACATTCTTCTGTGGCACCACATCTCAAGTGCTTCGATTCTCGTCTGTTCCGGTTTTCCCACAGTTCATGTTTCACCACCATAGAATGCTGCGCCCCAAAAGTATTCTTAGAAATTTATTGCTCAAATTAAGACCTATGTTTGATACTAGAAGACTCCTCTTGGCCAGCAATACCCTTTTTACTAGTGTTATTCTTTTTATGTCCTCCTCCCTCCGTCTATCATGGGCTACTTTGCTACCTAGGTAACAGAATTCCTTTTCTTCGTCTACTTGGTCTTCCTCAAATTTGAAGTTAATTTTCTCGTTGTTCTCATTTCTGCTACTTCTCACTACTTTCGTCTTTCTTCGCTTTACTCTCAATCCATATTCTGTACACACTAGATTGTTCGTTCCATTCAGCATATCCTGTTATCAAAAATTGCAAAGTAAACAAATTCGCATGAAGGGAATGGTTTGACGACACTACTGACATTCAGCTAGTGTGGTTGCGAGTAAGACAACATCCCAAAGAAGGACTTGTTTGACAGTTTCACGTCGTTGTTTAGACGTTCTGTGCGTTGTAGGGGAGGAAAGTTTATATAAACCACTGAAGCATTAAAATCGCCGTCTTCTCTCTATTTTTTATTAACCCAGTGTCGACTTTTTGGATTGAACAGATATGTGTGGTACATCGAGATGAGAAAATTATTATGTTTAGACCATATGCTTTTCTTGGGGGGGGGGGGGTTAATTGATACGACCAGCCACGACCTCCTCTCCTTTCCTATTCCTTTCAGACGAACACTTGCGTCTAGAACATTTATATGCATTTTTGCGCCAATAGTTACTAGACTTTTATGTTATGAGCTATTGTCCCTGTCATATCCATTCTGGGGCACTGTACTCTATGTCCATGCCTCGAGCCGTCACCTTTTGTCGCAAAGAAAATTGATCCTAAAGAACTCGGACACTTTCAGACAGGAAGAGCTCGTCATCGAATTACAGCACCTAGGAAAAGTGTTTCGAAGGAATTGGTACTCAGGTCCTCAAATTGAACGGGCGATTCAGTCAAAATCAAGAATGTCTGAGAAAGAGGTTGGGACTAAGACAAGGGAAGAGAAGCCAAGAACCGCGTATGTACGTTATGCTGGTCCAATATCCAGAAAGATCGGCGGACTCCAAAGTATTTGCCTCCCTTCACCTGAGATAAAATGTTTTCTTTGTAATATTAAAGATTACACAGACCTGGGAAAGCCGAGTCTACGCTAATGTGGACTGGGACAGTGAGGGAAGATTGGTAAAAGTCAGGGTGGGTTTTGTGGACTGGGAGAGGAAGTCTGTTGAAGCTACACTGGGAAAGGATATGTAGAGGGTGTAGACGCAAGGTTGTTGGAATTTGTCGGCATAGGAGTGGCAGTGTATCAGCATTGGAAATTGGAGGGGAAAAATAAAGTTGTGGAGTTTTGTTGATAACCTAGGATGTAGGAATGTGTTCAGCGGGAATGAAGAGAGCTAGAAATTTGGTATGGTAAAGGTTCCAACTGATGAGGAAATAAGAGTGTCTGGTGTCCAAGTACACTCCTGGAAATGGAAAAAAGAACACATTGACACCGGTGTGTCAGACCCACCATACTTGCTCCGGACACTGCGAGAGGGCTGTACAAGCAATGATCACACGCACGGCACAGCGGACACACCAGGAACCGCGGTGTTGGCCGTCGAATGGCGCTAGCTGCGCAGCATTTGTGCACCGCCGCCGTCAGTGTCGGCCAGTTTGCCGTGGCATACGGAGCTCCATCGCAGTCTTTAACACTGGTAGCATGCCGCGACAGCGTGGACGTGAACCGTATGTGCAGTTGACGGACTTTGAGCGAGGGCGTATAGTGGGCATGCGGGAGGCCGGGTGGACGTACCGCCGAATTGCTCAACACGTGGGGCGTGAGGTCTCCACAGTACATCGATGTTGTCGCCAGTGGTCGGCGGAAGGTGCACGTGCCCGTCGACCTGGGACCGGACCGCAGCGACGCACGGATGCACGCCAAGACCGTAGGATCCTACGCAGTGCCGTAGGGGACCGCACCGCCACTTCCCAGCAAATTAGGGACACTGTTGCTCCTGGGGTATCGGCGAGGACCATTCGCAACCGTCTCCATGAAGCTGGGCTACGGTCCCGCACACCGTTAGGCCGTCTTCCGCTCACGCCCCAACATCGTGCAGCCCGCCTCCAGTGGTGTCGCGACAGGCGTGAATGGAGGGACGAATGGAGACGTGTCGTCTTCAGCGATGAGAGTCGCTTCTGCCTTGGTGCCAATGATGGTCGTATGCGTGTTTGGCGCCGTCAGGTGAGCGCCACAATCAGGACTGCATACGACCGAGGCACACAGGGCCAACACCCGGCATCATGGTGTGGGGAGCGATCTCCTACACTGGCCGTACACCACTGGTGATCGTCGAGGGGACACTGAATAGTGCACGGTACATCCAAACCGTCATCGAACCCATCGTTCTACCATTCCTAGACCGGCAAGGGAACTTGCTGTTCCAACAGGACAATGCACGTCCGCATGTATCCCGTGCCACCCAACGTGCTCTAGAAGGTGTACGTCAACTACCCTGGCCAGCAAGATCTCCGGATCTGTCCCCCATTGAGCATGTTTGGGATTGGATGAAGCGTCGTCTCACGCGGTCTGCACGTCCAGCACGAACGCTGGTCCAACTGAGGCGCCAGGTGGAAATGGCATGGCAAGCCGTTCCACAGGACTACATCCAGCATCTCTACGATCGTCTCCATGGGAGAATAGCAGCCTGCATTGCTGCGAAAGGTGGATATACACTGTACTAGTGCCGACATTGTGCATGCTCTGTTGCCTGTGTCTATGTGCCTGTGGTTCTGTCAGTGTGATCATGTGATGTATCTGACCCCAGGAATGTGTCAATAAAGTTTCCCCTTCCTGGGACAATGAATTCACGGTGTTCTTATTTCAATTTCCAGGAGTGTATTTGGCAAGAGTGGTAGAATTTTGGGGGAGCAGAATTACGTGTGTTTCGGAAGTTCCTTTTCGTTTCTTTGAGGACCGCCTTTCATAGAGGTACAGCAACAGTGACAACAAACTAGTTCCACTTAGTGCCCAGCTTCACTGACAAAAATCTCTAGAAGGAAACTTCTAAAGGTACACGGTCGGATCGTTTGTCCGTCCTCACAGCTACACTCGGCAGGGATCTTTCAGAATCCACAAGGCAACGCATAATGTCGTGGCTGGAGGGATTTCCAGGAAGATGTCATTACTTAAGAGGAAGTGTCATCAACCGCACTGCTGTCGTTGGAGTAACAGCGCCTTTTCCTCTTTATCACCAACCTAAAAATAGATACAGCATTACAAGTTCCTGCTTCGTGTCTTGAGATCGACCACAAGGCGCAAAGGCGACTGGGAATCCGAAGACACGTCGCACAGACAGTAACAAGACTAAGCCTGCACACTTTGCTGGCACCCAGGGTGCTTTGTGGCGTAGGCGTTTCCTTCTGGGGAGTTGCGATCCAAATCTCCGTTTCACTATCTAGTTCGTCTTCTGCGGTTCCCCAAAATGATAAAAGCGAATGCATTTAAGAGGAGACAGCCTATTTTCTTTTCCATCCTTCTCCTATGCGCGCTTGTCCTTCGATTCTAATGATGTCGCCGTATTAATCTTTCTTTACATTCTACTGCTCCCAACTCGGTCAGGCCTAAAGAGTGTAGATGTCTTAGATAGTTCTCAGAGAAACACCAACGTTGACCATCTCCACCAAATACAGGATGTTCGTAAAGCTCTGCTATCATTTCAAAAAATCGTAACTTGAAAATTATTGCAGATGGAGAAATCTGAAAGTTCTTCTTTTTCCTTTGTCATTGTTACAGATTTGACTAAGAGTGCATCAAAATGACGACCAGGGGCGCGCGCAATGTGTCATCTGGTGTGCAGAATTAAAATATCGTGACAAAGGTACTGCGGAATTGTCGACGTCAGTATGGGAGGGCACCAGCGGCAAGAACGAGTCTGTTGAGGTGATTAAAAACCTTTAAAGAGACAGGCAGTATCAGAGACTCTTCCTCAAAATGGGCGTCCACCTGCATCTTAGGTACATATTGACAGATAGCATGCTTGATGGTGCACTCCACATTACAGTTTTAACGTGTGGGATGTGATGACCGACACATTTCCTCGGATGTCCTATCGCACGGACCTTGCTCTCTATCTCGATGTCACGTCATTAGGTTCTTTTCTGTGGGGTTACGCATGCAACACCAGTCAATGACTTTTTTTACTATTTTGTACTCGACCCTGTGAATCAATCAGAACTGTTAACTTTTGAATTCATTATGGGAGTCACAGTGATCAATATGTTACAAATATTTACTATTAAAAACAGTCTTGATCACAATTTATTTAGTACGGTGACAGGTTTCGACCACTACTGTGGTCATCTTCAGACCAATGAGTAAGAACCTCCTTCTGCTATAGAATCACTACTCTCACTCACTACACAGTAGTGATTCTCTAGCAGAAGGATGTTCTTACTTATTCGTCTGAAGACGACCACAGTAGTGGTCGAAACCGGTCACCGTACTAAATAAATTGTGATCAAGACTGTTTTTAATATTAAAAAAAGAACTGTTAACGCTGCAAAACAGATCCGAACAAGGGTAGAACTTGAATATCACCTTGATGTTGTACAAGCGACGAGTTGATCAAACCTTGAAATTCTAGTATAACACAGAAAAAGCCTTGAGAGATGCGAAACCTTTTACAACAAACCACGATACTCCGTCTGTAATGTCGGATGGTTATAACTGAAGTGCAGTTGCTCGCAATGGTCCACCGTGAGCTGTAATTATCTCATGACAGCGAAATTTGGTAGATGTTCTAAGGCGTTTATGCGGAACCGATTTGCACTGGAAAAGAATGAGTTCCAACTTTGGCAACCAGGTGCAAATCTGGTGCTGTGAATCTAAGAAAGGAGCACAGAAATCGGTAATTTTTGAGAACATTTCTCTTCTCTTGGAGAATACCGATTCTTCTATTTATTACTGAAAAATGTACATACACAGTCACAACCGCAAGAAACTTCTTTTTTTATAGGTTGCCGGTTTCGGTTTGTTTTAAACCATCTGCAGAGCTATCACCATGATGGTAGATGGTGGCGGTAAGCTGAGCAGGCGCTACTTCACGAACGTTAACTGCTCAAATTAGCGTCAGCTCAGTTTACCGCCACCGTCTACCATCATGATGGTAGGTCTGAAGACGGTCTAAAACAAACCGAAACCGGTAACCTCCTATTTAAAGAAAAAAAGGTTTCCTCCGGTTGTGACTACGCATGTGAATTTTTTTTTGTAAAGAAATGTTTCGACATGTAGTGGATTACGAACGGGACGTGGGCAGGAAAGGTCAAACAAGTGAAAGAGGCATAATGTTGATTTTATTATTGGATGCCGCTTAAACGATTTGTTCACTGGGAGCATTGGAGACGACGACAATATCCTGTAGAGAGCCAGGTTTCCACCTGGTGGCCAAAATTGAAACTAATTTCTTTCGAGCGTAAATCGGTTCCTCATTAACGCAGTAGCATATCTACCAAGTTCCGCTGACATACGATCTTTGCAGTCCGCTCTGGACCTCCGCAAATAGCTGCACTTTAATTGTAGCCACCCAGTACTTCACCTGTTACGAGTATTAGAAACGATAGTGGGACTTTTTGGACACCACGTATATAAGTTAAACATTTATCATCGGAGTGCAAGTTACAACGAGGAAAAGAGAAATGCTTCTTAGTACCTATACATCATCTCTGTGACTGTTAATTAAGCTAAGATGTGCCCTTTAAATGAACGCGGAAGACTGACATGCAGGTTGAACACACAGGCGTCGATAACTCGATTAGCTCCAATTTCAAAAAGTTAATGAAAAAGAGTCAAAAGTCTTACTCCAGTATGTGCCGAGAGAGGTTGTGATGTATGGAAAGACCTGCTATGTTCAATAGTCGTGTTAGCTGCTGCGAAATAAAAGAGAGCTTAATCACACAGTTAAGTGAAGTGAAACAGTTGTTGAGAAACAAAATCTGACCGAAACCTAAAAGAGCGTCAGAGACAGCTATGGTAGAAATGTTCTGTCAATACGAAAGTTAAATTTTGCAATATGATTAAAAACCCTATGAAATTCTGGTTGCCGGCCGGAAGGCCGAGCCGTTCTAGGCGCTACAGTCTGGAACCGCGCGACCGCTACGGTCGCAGGTTCGAGTCCTGCCTCGGGCGTGGATGTGTGTGATGTCCTTAGGTTAGTTAGGTTTAAGTAGTTCTAAGTTCTAGGGGACTGATGACCTTAAAAGTTAAGTCCCATAGTGCTCAGAGCCATTTGAACCATTTGAACCAAATTCTGGTCGTACGCAAAGTCAACAAGCCGATCGGAATGATCTGTACAGTAGCTCAGTGAAGATACCGGCACCGCAAGCAGAAAATGACACGGAGAAAGTCAAAATACTGAGCTGGACCCTCCGAAACTGTTTCACTGCAGAAGTTCCTCCTTATAGTTCTGAAAGGAGCTCTGAAATGGCAAATATTGAGACAAGTGATTCCTAAACAGAAAATCAACCAAACTCGCTCAAGGATGGAAATATATTTGGACCGGATGAGATGCACAGAGACTCTACAGAGACTGTGCTAAGGAACTTGCTTCCCTTCCAGCAGCAGTATATCGTAGGTTGCTGAAGAAACTATGGGCACCAAGCGAATGAAATAAAATAAAAAGGCCTAGGTCGTTCCTGTCTTCAAGTAGGGATGTCGGACTGACGCATCTAATATAGAGCTATGTTACTAACGTCGGTAAATTGTAGGCTTGTGCAACATGGTTTCCGCTCACAAATTATGACATTTTTCGAGAACGAAAACCTCTACTACGAAAATTTACATGAGTTCCGTAAACAGTTTGATCTACAATAGTGCAGTGTCAGTAATTGACAGTGTCTGTATCGTTCGATGCGATGTCTCTTCAGATATGCTTGCTTGGCAGAGGGAACAGACACTGCTGACAATCGATAGCCACATTACATCATGAAATAACCTAAATTGGAACGATCACATAGATAATATTATGGGTTGAGCAAACCAAAGACTGCGATGCATTGGCAGAACACTAAGAAGGTGGAACAGATCTACTAAAGAGACTGTTAACACCACGCTTGTCCGCCCTATTCTGGAGTATTGCTGTGCGGTGCGGATCCGCATCAGGTGGGACTGACGGATGACATCGAAAAAGTACAAAGAAGGGCAGTTAGTTTTGTATTATCGCGAAATAGGGGAGATAGTGTCACAGACATGATACGTGAATTGCAGTGGCAATCATTAAAACAAAGGCGTTTTTCATTGCGACGGGATCTTCTCATGAAATTTCAATCACCAGATTTCTCCTCCGATTGCGAAAACATTCTGTTGGCACCCACCTACATAGGGAGAAATGATCATCACGATAAAATAAGATAAATCAGGACTCACACAGAAAAAATTTAAGTGCTCGTTTTTCCCGCGTGCCGTTCGAGAGTGGAACGGTAGAGAGACAGCTTGAAGGTGGCTCATTGAACCCACTGCCAGGCACTTTATTGTGAACAGCACAGTAACCACACGTAGATTTAGATGAAATGTAATCGCGAATACGGTAGCACAACAGCTATGCAGTTTTCTGGAAACATTAGAAAATTTGTACTCTGTCAGGACTCGAACCCGGATACCCGCTTTCGCGAGCGGTTACCGTAACAACTTCTGCTCTTCGAGCATACATCCGTAACATGCACGTCCCAAGGAACATTGCATCAAACGAATACAGACACTGCATTAATGTATTTGACGCGACAGCCAACGCAACCTGACGAGAAAAATAAATAAGTCTGCTCCCGTGCGGGAATCGCATAATTATGCGAGCGCTGTGGGAAGCAGACCCTGTGACATACGGAGATTTGGATCGGTCCTGGAAGCGTACTCGGATAACCGAAGTGGTTAAGTCGACCAGTCGCGAAAAGCGGGAAAGCCGGGTTCAGGTCCCGGTCCGGCACAAATTTTCATAATATGTTTCCAGTAAATTGTATAGCTATTGCGGTGCCGTATTCGCAGTCTACGAATGCATTTCATGACTATTTCGATTTGTTGCGCCATGAGGAGCTGAGTGTTGTAGAGAGCCCCAGTCGCGTAATTCCGTGTTCCTTGACTTCCAGAAGCGATTCGATATAGTTCCGCACCGTTGTTAGTGAACAGTACTCGAGTTTACCGAGTATCGGACCCTGGTTTGTGTTTTCAGTCGGGACTTCCTTGCATGTACATTACATTACATTAGTGCTTCTTCCATAGATCATCAATACACTTCGTAATGACGTGGACGTGTCAGTTTAACATGGTGGTCCATTAAACGAAAGACGGAAACTTGTCCAGCTTGAAGGGGGAAACCAGAACCAGATGGCGCTATGGTTGGCCCGCTAGATGGCGCTGCCATAGGTCAAACGGTTATCAACTGCGTTTTTTTTAATAGGAACCCACATTTTTATTACATATTCGTGTAGTACGTAAAGAAATATGAATGTTTTAGTTGGACCACTTTTTTCGCTTTGTGATAGATGGCGCTGTAATAGTCACAAACATATGGCTCACAATTTTAGACGAACAGTTGGTAACAGGTAGGTTTTCTGAATTAAAATACAGAACGTAGGTACGTTTGAACATTTTATTTCGGTTGTTCCAATGTGATACATATGCCTTTGTGAACTTATCATTTCTTAGAACGCATGCTGTTAAGGCGTGATTACCTGTAAATACCACATTAATGCAACAAATGCTCAAAATGATGTCCGTCTACCTCAGTGCATTTGGCAACACGTGTAACGACATTCCTCTCAACAGCGAGTAGTTCGCCTTCCGTAATGTTCGCACATGCATTGACAATGCACTGACGCATGTTGTCAGGCGTTGTCGGTGGATCACGATAGCAAATATCCTTCAACTTTCCCCACAGAAAGAAATCCGGGGACGTCAGATCCGGTGAACGTGCGGGCCACCTGTCATGAAATATGCTATTCAATACCGCTTCAACCGCACGCGAGCTATGTGCAGGACATTCATCATGTTGGAAGTATATCGCCATTCTGTCATGCAGTGAAGCATCTTGTGGTAACATCGGTAGAACATTACGTAGGAAATCAGCATACGTTACCGCTGTTGGTGAATGACGCTTCGTTGCTAAATAGAACGCGTGCAAAAAATCTGTCATCGTCCCGTAATTTCTCTTGTGCCCAGTGGCAGAACTGTACACGACGTTCAAAGTCGTCGCCATGCAATTCCTGGTGCATAGAAATATGGTACGGGTGCAGTTGATGTTGATGTAGCATTCTCAACACCGACGTTTTTGAGATTTCCGATTCTCGCGCAGTTTGTCTGCTACTGATGTACGGATTAGCCGCGACAGCAGCTAAAACACCTACTTTGGCATCATCATTTGTTGCAGGTTGTGGTTGACGTTTCACTTGTAGCTGAGCACTTTCTGTTTCCTTAAATAACGTAACTATCCGGCGAACGGTCCGGACACTTGGTTGATGTCCAGCATACCGAGCAGAATACATAGCACACTCCCGTTGGGCATTTTGATCACAATAGCCATACATCAACACGATATCGACGTTTTCCGCAATTGATAAAGGGTCCATTTTAACACGGATAATGTATCACGAAGCAAATACCGTCCGCACTGGTGGAATGTTACGTGATACCACGTACTTATACGTTTGTGACTATTACAGTGCCATCTATCACAAAGCGAAAAAAGTCGTCCAACTAAAACATTCATATTTCTTTACGTACTACACGAATATGTAATAAAAATGGGGGTTCCTATTTTAAAAAACGCAGTTGATATCCGTTTGACATATGTCAGCGCCATCTAGCGGGCCAACTATAGCGCCATCTGGTTTCCCCCTGCAAGCTACACGAGTTTCGTTCTTTGTAGTTTTTTTGTTTGATGCTTATTTCGTGAGATATTTGGCCCGGCACTATCAATGGACCACCCTGTATATATTACAGTTCAAATTTATATCTAAAAATTCATCTATTGAGTAGAAGGTGTTGATATTCAGAAATTCTTTTAATTTGTGTTAAAATGCTGGTTGCTCATCTGTCAGACTTTTAACGCTATTTGGCACATGACCAAATATTTTTGTGACAGCATAATTCACCCCTTTCTGTGCCAAAATTAGATTTAACTCAGAATAGTGAAGATCATCCTTCCTTCTAGTGTTGTAGCTATCCACTTTGCTATTATTTTTGATCTGGGACGGGTTATTAATAACAAATTTCATGAATGTATGTATTTAGAAAGTACTGTGAATGTCCCTCGTTCCGTAAATAATGTCTGCAAGGTGATCTTGGGTGGGCTCCAGCTATTGTTCTGATTATCCGCTTTTGTGCAATGAATGCTTCTTCTCTTAATGATGATATACCGCAAAATATGATGCCATATGAAAGCAGTGAATGAAAACAGGCGTTGTAGGCCAATTTACTGATATGTTTATCACGAAAATTTGCAATAACGTAGCTGAACCTAAACGTTTCAGCAGATCATCAATGTGTTTCTTCCGATGCAATTTCTCATCAATGCACACACCCAGAAATTTTGAATATTATGCCTTAGCGACAGAGTTCTGTTGAAAGTTTATATTTATTAATGGTGTTATGCCATTTACTGTACAGAATTGTATATATTGTGTTTTCTCAAAATTTAGTGGAGTCCATTTGCAGAGACCCATTTAATAATGTTCTAAAGGACGTTATTTACAATTTCCTCAGCTAATTCTTGTTTTTTGTGTACTATGCTTGTATCATCAAAAAGAAGAACTAACTTTGCTTCTTCATGAATACAGAGAGGCAAGTCATTAAAAGGGATCCAAGGCTGAACCCTGTGGGACACCATTCTTCATACTTCCTCAGTTAGAGGACTCTACTGATTTTTGCAGACTATCTGTACTGTTAATTTCAAACCTCTCCATTCTTCCAGTTAAGTATGAATTAAACAATTTGTGCACTGTCCCAGTCATACCACAATACTTAAGCTTATCTTGAAGAATTTCTTGATTTGATCAGTCAATAGCCTTTGAGAGATCACAAAATATCCCACAGGGTTATGTTCAGTTATTCAGAGCATTTAATATTTGATCAGTAAAAGAATATATAGCATTTTTGTTGAGAAGCCTTTCTAAAAACCAACTGAAACATGGCGCCCTTAATAGAACAGAATTGACATATGTACAGATAATTTCGGGATTACGACAAGGGGTGTTACAGGGCTGTTAAAGTTTTCGTTAATGAACTAGTGGACACCGTTGGAGGCACCTTGAAGGAATGTACAGACGATATTGTTGTGTACAGAAAGCTTGAAACAAAAGAAGACCAGCGAAATGCAGCATGACCTGCAGAGGATAGACGGTTGGTGCACCGGCCGCTGTGGCCAAGTGGTTCTACGCGCTTCAGTCTGGAACCGCGCGACCGCTACGGTCGCAGGTTCGAATCCTGCCTCGGGCATGGATGTGTGAGATGTCATTAGGTTAGTTACGCTTAAGTAGTTCTAAGTTCTAAGGGACTGATGACCTCAGATGTTCAGTCCCATAGTGCTCAGAGTCATTTGAACCACTTTGACAGTCGGTGCGAGAACTGGCAATGGACGCTGAACGTAAAGAAGTATAACGCATTGCGCACAGATATGCGAAGAGTTCCACTACTATTCGTTGACACTACTGGCGACAAATCACTAGAAACAGTAACTACTGTTACCATACGTACGAGTAACCTCTTGGAGCGACGTAATTAGAATGAATAACTTCCACACAGATTTGAAGTCACTTACTGTGGTTGAGGAAGGTGTCCACCATTCAATAATGCACATCTTAAATAACATTCCAGTAGCCATAAGAAGTTTAACTAATAACAAAGTTCGCCGGCCGCGGTGGTCTAGCGGTTCTAGGCGCTCAATCCGGAACCGCGCGACTGCTACGGTCGCAGGTTCGAATCCTGCCTCGGGCATGGATGTGTGTGATGTCCTTAGGTTAGTTAGGTTTAAGTAGTTCTAAGTTCTAGGGGACTTATGACCACAGATGTTAAGTCCCATAGTGCTCAGAGCCATTTGAACCATTTGGAATAATAAAGTTCAGTTTGGGTGGCCGTCTCCATCTGCTCCACTGATGAATTTCTTAGCGGAACCGACTGATTGGTATGTGTTAGTAATAGTATCACATAAAATGAATATTACGTACAACTTGACTCCCTTACAAATTTTTTGCAGTAATGCGGTCATTGTAAATAAGTGCTGTAAAATGTTTTTTTTTATTTGAAGTTGTGTTGCTACAATAGCCTAATAGTTATCATATGCACTAACTGTATTGAACATTTAATAATTGCTGACAGGTTTTACATCTTTTTAAATGTAAAGATGCCTAATTTTTTTTTTTACCAATTCCACACCTACAAGGGCAATTTCATTTGGGACCTGTGGAAGGTTCATTAGAGTATCTGTTCTTATTTTGTAAATATTTACTGTGAATTATTGTTTTCTGACGTGTTAGACATCCAAGGGGATCTCCTCACTGTGGATCAATTCGAAAGAAAAGTACATCTAACCTAATCATGATCTCGCGAAACAGTATGAAAAACAGACAGCACGCTGAGATTCGTCGGGATAAACTTAAGAAAGCGTAATTCATCCAAGAAAACTGTGCATTATGAAACACTCAGTCAACCGATGACTGATGACTGCTCATCGGGCTGGATTAATAAAAGAGATAAAGAAGAACCAACGAACAGCGGCACGGTACCTGAAGGGATTTTGTAGTAAGCATGGGAGCGTAACGGATACACTTATGAAACTCCCGTGGCAAACATTACATGAGGGGAGTTGTGAATCAGGGAGAGGTTTACTACTGAAATTCAGAGACCGTACTTTCTGACTCCGTAAACATATTGCTTCATCCCGGGTAAGTCTCACGAAACGACCACTTGGGAAAAAATCATAAATTAGAGGTCATAAGGACGTTTGTAGACAGTCGTCCTTTCGAAACACCGTTTACGATCCGAACGGGCAGGGGGAGTGTGGTGATGGTGGTATCTTGCCCCATACACACAGGAGGCGCGCGAAATATACACGTAGATGTAGTTCATGGTGAGACAGTGTCTACTTGGCTAGAAACATGACAATTATGATTAAACTTTTAACTGTTATGTTTAACTCTTATTTATTATGAGTCATATTAACCCCGTGTTTGAATTGCAGCTAATACGGTTCACCTGCTTAGCGTGAGATTTCTCGTGTGTCCAACATAAGCGCGCTGCATGAATGCCAAGCTGCGGCTGGAACTTCGCCAGCCAGCATTTTCGATTGTGTAACACCTCCAGGCAGTCAACTGCCTTTCCGAGAATTTGTGAGCTTTGAAAGATACCGAGCGGTACTATTGTTCAAATGGTTTTTCCCAGAGAATTCCGGGAAAGGAAGTAGTGTAACATCAATATTTACATGGGCGATAAATATAGTCAACGTCGTGCATGGCTGATGCCGGAAAGTAACAAACAACACGTAGACGAAGCACATACGGTATACGTATTCATCAGCAGATGTGGATACCATGATTCAGCGTTTACGATCCACTCACAAAAGACTCGTCCATTTGCTACTGATGCTGATCGTTCAGTGGGAATCGTGGCAGGTTATTGGCTTTGAAAGGAGGGCATTATTGGGAGCTGTTGTAAGTGCACGACTATCGTTTATATGTATGTGATGTATAGTCTGAAAGACGGAGGAATCGTTAGGGATTTATGGACAGCTATCGACGAGAAGGAGCAGAAAAATCGGAATGACGTGACAAAAATAGGTGTCCTTGTCAAACGAATTATTCGGGCATCCTCTTTTAGTAAGTAAGGGAACCAAAAAATGCCTTAGCCGGGATGGTTATATGGCGAACTGAACTCCGCACATCCTGAATACGAATCTGGTGTGCTAACCGCAGCTCCAGCTTGCTAAGTGCTCAGTATGGATGGTAAACAGATTGAAGTATCTCTATGTCGCTTACCTTATAGCTTTTACATCTGGATCTTAAAAAAAAGAGATAATCCTATGGTTCGTGTATTAATAGCAAAGATATCCTTCTTTTAAAAGTAAGAATGAAATTGCCTTTGAATGCATTTAAATCATCTTTGATTTTACTTTAACATCATCGATTTCTACACTTCTCGCCTCATCTTCAGATGTACCTGGCCAGATAAACACACAATGATTCACAATTCACGGTATACACTTCTAGAGGATGTAGAAGGCTCTTAGTAGATCAAATTTTACGTAGGAACTCACGTCCGACAACGCCATCCAACGGTGCCACCGAGCGTCAGAGTCATAAGCGCCGTCACCTGTAAATGTGTGTATATACAGGGTGTTTCCGTGATTGTATCACAGACTTTCTAGGATGATGGAGAAGGATAAATGTATCAGTCAGATGTAAAGGTTCCTGAATCTGAAACGAACAAGTCGAAACTTATAAGCTAAAACCGTTCTAATATATCTGACAGTGGTTCAAATGGCTCCGAGCACTATGGGACTCAACATCTTAGGTCATAAGTCCCCTAGAACTTAGAACTACTTAAACCTAACTAACCTAAGGACATTACACACACCCATGCCCGAGGCAGGATTCGAACCTGCGACCGTAACAGCCTCGCGGTTCCGGACTGCAGCGCCAGAACCGCACGGCCACCGCGGCCGGCTATCTGACAGTGAAATACGTGTACCGGTGCTGTTGTTGCTAAGACCGTAGGGTAGGCAACTTCCAGAGGTGGTGGTACGGACCAAAACAAGGAAAAAAAGTCTAGTAAACATGGGTAAACATGGGCATGCTTCAGGAGCTATGGCCACTTGTTCAATAGACGAGATGTGTTTCACACTAGCAAAGACGAACAAGTGGGCATAGCCCATCAGGTATTCATTATAGACCCCACGTCTTGGTCTATACTACCACCTTTAAAGTTGCCTACCCTACATTCTTAGCACTTATGCTGATGACCATTTCTCCCTATGTAGTTGGGTTCCAACAGAGTGTTTTCGCAATCAGAGGAAAAAACTGGCGATTGAAATTTCCTGAGAAGATCCCGTCGCAACGAAAAACACCTTTTTTTAAAATGATTACCACTCCAATTTATGTATCGTGCCTGTGGCACTATCTTCCCTATTTCGCGATGATACAAAACGAGTTGCCCTCCTTTAAACTTTTTCGATGTCATGCGTATCAGTTCCACCTGATGCGGATCCCACACCGCACAGCAATACTCTAGAATAGGACGGACAAGCGTGGTGTAAGCAGTCTCTTTAATAGGCCTGTTGCACCTTCTAAGTGTTCTGCCAGTGAATCGCTACTTTTGGTTTGCACTACCCATAACATTATCTATGTGATCGTTCCAATTTAGGTTATTTGCAATTGTAATCCCTAAGTACTTATTGAATTTACGGCCTTCAGATTTGTGTGAGTTGTCGCGTAATCGAAATTTAGCGGATTTATTTTAGTACTCATTTAAATAACTTCACACTTTTCCTTATTCAGGGTCAATTGCCAATTTTCGCACCATACAGGTATCTTATCTAAATCATTTTGCAATTCGTTTTGGTCATCTGATGACTTTACAAGACGGTAAATGACAGCATCATCCGCAAACAATCTACGACGGCTACTCAGATTGTCTCCTATGTCTTTAATATAGATCAGGAACAATAGAGAGCCTATAACACTTCTTTGGGGAACGCTGGATATTATTTCTGTTTTACTCGATGACTTTCCGTCTATTACTACGAACTGTGACCTTCCTGACAGGAAATCACGAATCCAGTCGCACAAGTGAGGCGGTATTCCATAGGGACGCAGTTTGGTTAGAAGACGCTTGTGAGGAACGGTGTCGAAACCCTTCTGGAAATCTAAAAATATGGAATCAGTTTGACATTCCCTGTCGATAGCACTCATTACTTGATGAGTATAAAGAGATAGTAGTGTTTCGCAAGAACGATATTTTCTGAATCCGTGCTACGTGTCAATAAATCGTTTTCTTCGAGGTACTTCATACACTCCTGGAAATGCAAAAAAGAACACATTGACACCGGTGTGTCAGACCCACCATACTTGCTCCGGACACTGCGAGAGGGCTGTACAAGCAATGATCACACGCACGGCACAGCGGACACACCAGGAACCGCGGTGTTGGCCGTCGAATGGCGCTAGCTGCGCAGCATTTGTGCACCGCCGCCGTCAGTGTCAGCCAGTTTGCCGTGGCATACGGAGCTCCATCGCAGTCTTTAACACTGGTAGCATGCCGCGACAGCGTGGACGTGAACCGTATGTGCAGTTGACGGACTTTGAGCGAGGGCGTATAGTGGGCATGCGGGAGGCCGGGTGGACGTACCGCCGAATTGCTCAACACGTGGGGCGTGAGGTCTCCACAGTACATCGATGTTGTTGCCAGTGGTCGGCGGAAGGTGCACGTGCCCGTCGACCTGGGACCGGACCGCAGCGACGCACGGATGCACGCCAAGACCATAGGATCCTACGCAGTGCCGTAGGGGACCGCACCGCCACTTCCCAGCAAATTAGGGACACTGTTGCTCCTGGGGTATCGGCGAGGACCATTCGCAACCGTCTCCATGAAGCTGGGCTACGGTCCCGCACACCGTTAGGCCGTCTTCCGCTCACGCCCCAACATCGTGCAGCCCGCCTCCAGTGGTGTCGCGACAGGCGTGAATGGAGGGACGAATGGAGACGTGTCGTCTTCAGCGATGAGAGTCGCTTCTGCCTTGGTGCCAATGATGGTCGTATGCGTGTTTGGCGCCGTGCAGGTGAGCGCCACAATCAGGACTGCATACGACCGAGGCACACAGGGCCAACACCCGGCATCATGGTGTGGGGAGCGATCTCCTACACTGGCCGTACACCACTGGTGATCGTCGAGGGGACACTGAATAGTGCACGGTACATCCAAACCGTCATCGAACCCATCGTTCTACCATTCCTAGACCGGCAAGGGAACTTGCTGTTCCAACAGGACAATGCACGTCCGCATGTATCCCGTGCCACCCAACGTGCTCTAGAAGGTGTAAGTCAACTACCCTGGCCAGCAAGATCTCCGGATCTGTCCCCCATTGAGCATGTTTGGGACTGGATGAAGCGTCGTCTCACGCGGTCTGCACGTCCAGCACGAACGCTGGTCCAACTGAGGTGCCAGGTGGAAATGGCATGGCAAGCCGTTCCACAGGACTACATCCAGCATCTCTACGATCGTCTCCATGGGAAAATAGCAGCCTGCATTGCTGCGAAAGGTGGATATACACTGTACTAGTGCCGACATTGTGCATGCTCTGTTGCCTGTGTCTATGTGCCTGTGGTTCTGTCAGTGTGATCATGTGATGCATCTGACCCCAGGAATGTGTCAATAAAGTTTCCCCTTCCTGGGACAATGAATTCACGGTGTTCTTATTTCAATTTCCAGGAGTGTATGTTCGAATACAGTATATGTATTAAAACCCTACTGCAAATCGACGTTAGTGATATGGGCCTGTAATTCAGCGGATTACTCCTACTTCCCTTTTTGGGTATTGGTGTGACTTGAGCAATTTTCCAGTCTTTAGGTACGGATCTATCTGTGAGCGAGCGGTTGTATATAATTGCTAAATGTGGAGCTATTGTATCAGCATACACTGAGAGGAACCTGACCGGTATACAATCTGGACCGGAGGCCTTGGCTTTATTAAGTGATTTAAGCTACTTTTCTACACCGAGGATATCTACTTATGTTTCTCATCTTGGCAGTTGTACTCGATTGGAATGCAGGAATATTCACTTCGTCTTCTTTGGTGGAGGAGTTTCGGAAAACTGTGTTTAATAACTCTGCTTTAGTGGCATTGTCATGACTTCACCGTTGTTGCCGTGCAGTGGAGGTATTGGTTGCGTCATACCACTGGTGTGCTTTATGTATGACCAGAATCTCTTTGGATTTTCTGCCAGATTCCGAGACAGAGTTTTGTTGTGGAAAAATCAACCCTTACCTCAAATTGGTGCATTTATCTTTCTCCATCATTCTTGAAAATCTGTAACACCATAACAGAATCACTCTTTATACACATATATTTACAGGCGCTGGCGCCTGTCGTTTCGATGCTCTGCAGCGTCGGTGAATGACGTTTCCGGACATGGTTCCCTATGTAAAACCTGATATACTAAGTCCCCTCTACAGCTTCTAGAAGTGTGTAACGTGAATTGTGAAACGCCCTATCTGATCTAAAGTGTCCGTACACCCCACATATAATAGGAAATTGACCACTAGGTGTCACCAAAGGCCAGTATCACACGAGGCAGGGAGTGTTGAGTTGGCAGGGCACATTTCAAAATGCATTTGGCGAAGAAACATTTTCTGAAGCAAAACTTTATAATTCAAAAGAGTTTTGTTTTTTCATAGCGAAGAATTTACTGAAGAACGCTGTAGAAGTGCTGTTACTGATGAAAATATTGTTCGAGCAGTGCGTGAAGAAGATCGACGGACATCTTAAGAATTTTTTCGGGTGACATGAGGTATTGTTATGAGTCCAAAACTTTCATAACAGCAGTTAGACGTGAGAAAACCGCGATCAAAAACGACAACCGTTTGATTGGTACAGAAAAGCTCTGAAAAAATTGTAACTAGGATTTCAAATTCGGTTTGGAATATCGTTACTGGTGACGAATCTTGCATTTAATGTTCTGATCCTGGAAAGAAAAGGCAATCGACTCAATGAGTCTTTCGAACATAACGTAAGCATAAACAAGTCTGTCTAATTCGCAGTGCGCATAAGAAGATGTTTGGTACTATATTTTTCGTAAACGGACTATACTGTTGCTGTTGCATTTCAAGACAGACGTACCGTCCCTGCCGATTGGTACACAAATATCTGTTTACCAAAATTCTTGAAAAAGTTTTTGAAAAAATATCTAAAATGTTAATGGCTCATTCGCTTCCTCTTATCAGATTTTCATTAATGTTTCCTCAGAGCTCTGAAGGTTATTTGATTTTACAGGCGGTGTGCGTAATCTGCATTAGTCTGTTTTCATATTTTAATTATTGTGTATCTTCTGTTCATTTCCATGTTTAATAAAAATTACCTTTGGTATGTTGCAGTTACGAGGGTCACTCCAAAGGAAATGCACACTATTTTCGTAAAAATAAAATTTTCATTCTGCATGTGTGAAAGTCTTACATTGTGTAGATACATCCTTCCCGCTTGTTTTCAAACTTAGTTCAAATGGTTTAAATGGCTCTGAGCACTATGGGACTTAAGATCTGAGGTCATCAGTCCCATAGAACTTAGGACTACTTAAACCTAACTACCCTAAGGACATCACACACATCCATGCCCGAGGCAGGATTCGAACCTGCGACCGTAGCGGTCGCGCGGTTCCAGACTGAAGCGCCTAGAACCGCTTGGCCACAACGGCCGGCAAAACTTAGTTCAACCTGTCCCCGTGAGTGGCGCCGTCACAGCATGTCTTCAAGATGGCCGCTACACTTGACGTTCGTCAGAAGCAACGTGCTGTCATAGAATTCCTGTGCTGTGAAAACGAGACAGTGGGATACATCCACAAGATGTTGTAAAATGTGTATGAAGATGCTGCTATCGACTGCAGTACAACTGGTCGGTGGGCAAGCAGGTTACGTGATGAAAGTGGGCACGGCAATACTGAGGATTGTCCTCGCAGCGGCAGGCCTCGTACTGCACACACTCCAGACAACGTGCAGAAAGTTAACGAATTGGTGACTGCTGACTGAAGGATCACAGTGAACGAATTGTCACGCTACGTTGGGATAGGGCAAGGAAATGTTTGCAGAATACTGAAAGTGCTGACGTTAAAAAGTGTTTGTGCCAGGTGGTTCCCAGGATGTTGACAGTGGCTCACAAAGCCTTATGGCAATAAAGTCTTGCAGTTTTCAGTGTTTTGGTGAACTACTAGCTTCAAAAAATAAAACAAATTTTTTTTCTTTGGAATAAATATTTTATTGGGCTGCCAGCTTCAACTCCCAGCTCCTCACTTTCAACTTTGCACGTTACTCGTAATCCTTCCTGATGTTGCCCTTTTACGAGGAGCTATCAATAAGTAAAGTAACACTTTTTCTTCTACGTTAAGAAATGCAGAATTTACTGTGGGGCATCGTGGAATATTCCCGCTTGAGCCACTATGTTTCATGAAGTGCCATAGGTGGCAGCGGTACAAGTAGCCTTCAAAATGGCGCCCCTAATGGGAGTGCTTTCCAAGTAGAGTGCTGCCATTGACGTTCTTGTGGCGAAAAACAGAGCAACACAGATATTTGCAGGCGCTTGCAGAATGTTTACTGATATCTTGCAGTGAACAAAAACACGCTGGGTCGCTGGGCGAGGTGTCTGTCATCCTCCCAGCAAGGTCGCCCAAACATGTCCGATCTCCGGCGTGCTTGCCGGCCGCGCACAGCTGTGACTACCTCAGTGCACGAACGTGCGGACACACTCATTCGAGGTGATGATGAGAGTTGGTGTCTGGGGCGCTCAACTGCGCGATCATCAGCGCCCGTAAGAGGTTCAAATCTTTACACAGTCCAGTCTAACCACTGTCATGGATGATGATGAAATGATGAGGACAACACAAATTCCCAGTCCCCGAGCAGAGAAAATACTCAACCTGGCTGGGAATCCAACCCGGGACCCTGTGATTCAGAGGCAGCAACCCTAGCCACTAAACAACGAGCTGCGGACTTCATTTGAGGTGACCAACGGACCACAATCAAACACCTCTCTGGATGACTCCACGTCTCTGTTGGTAGTGTTGACACGCTCGTCTACCAGTTGTGGTACTCAAAGGTGTGTGGCCACTGGATTCCTCGCCGGCTAACAGAAAACCATAAAGAGCAATGAAGTACAACCCATGTGGATTTAGCTATAATATAGCAGGTCAGCAACTGAAAGCAGTTAATTCCATAAATTATCTGGGAGTAGACATTAGGAGTGATTTAAAATGGAATGATCATATAAAGTTGATCGTCGGTAAGGCATATGCCAGACTGAGATTCATTGTAAGAATCCTAAGGAAATGCAATCCGAAAACAAAGGAAGTAGGTTACAGTACGCTTGTTCGCCCACTGCTTGAATACTGCTCAGCAGTGTGGGATCCGTACCCGATAGGGTTGATAGAAGAAATAGAGAAGATCCAACGGAGATCAGCGCGCTTCTTTACAGGATCACTTAGTAATCGCGAAAGCGTTACGGAGATGATAGGTAAACTCCAGTGGAAGACTCTGCAGGAGAGACGCTCAGTAGCTCGGTACGGGCTTTTGTTAAAGTTTCGAGAACATACTTTCACCGAAGGGTCAAGCAGTATATTGCTCCCTCCTACGTATATCTCGCGAAGAGATCATGAGAATAAAATCTGAGAGATTAGAGCCCACCCAGAACCATACCGACAATCCTTCTTTCCACGAACAATACGAGACTGGAATAGAAGGGAGAACCGATAGAGGTACTCAGGGTACCCTCCGCCACACACCGTCAGGTGGCTCGCGGAGTATGGATGCAGATGTAGATGTAGATCGTAACAATTTCTTGTCGAACGTCATCACTCCGGGCTGGAAACAGAAGGGCAGTTCATGCACTGGTGGCACACCACCTCTCCTGTGAAAAAAAAAAAAAAGTTCAAAGCCGCACCCTCTACCGGTAGAGTCATGGTGACAGTCTTCTGGGACTCTGGAGGGGCTGTTGTGTTAGAGGTCCTCCCTCATGGTGCAACGATAAACTGGGATATGTATTGTGCTACCATGTGGAAATTGAAGAAATGACTTCAGCGTTTTCGTCGTGACAAAAATGCATACGAACTTCTCCGTGACAGCCGCCCGGTGTGGCCGAGCGGTTCTAGGCGCTACAGTCTGGAACCGCGCGACCACTACGGTCGCTGGTTCGAATGCTGCCTCGGGCATGGATGTGTGTGATGTCCTTAGGTTAGTTAGGCTTAAGTAGTTCTAAGTTCTAGGGCACTGATGACCTCAGAAGTTAAGTCACATAGTGCTCACAGCCGTTTAAACCATTTTTTTTTTGTCTGTGGCAATGCAACGCCTCACGAAAGTCTGCGCACCAGAGAGGAGCCACAAAATTTCGTTGGAATGGACTGTCCTTCCTCATCCTCTCTACAGCGCGAATCTCACATCTTCCATCAGTTTGGCCCCATGGAGGGTGCACTCTGCTAGAAGCAGTACATGGACGATGGTGAGTCATTGAGACAGCAAAACTTTGGCTCCGCCGTCGACCAGTGGAGTGGTGCCACGCGGGCGTACAGGCCATCATAGTAAGGAGGCGTAAGGCCGTCTAATTGAACGGAAATTTTAATATCCCTTGGCCCGTACAAGTGGTTCGGAGTTATGAATTCACCAGCTGTTCGGTTTATGTTGAAAAATAGGGTTTTGTAGCGAAGGGCGTGGGGAATAATGTGTTGTATTGGAGTCCTGAATAAAGCGAACCTGCTTTCGGGAAGAAGTGTGTCGCATTACTTTTGAACGCCCATCGTGTAATGGGCAGCCGAGCAGACGTGGACGTAGCAGCAGACACGCGCGCCTCGGCCGGCGGTGACGTTTTGACTGACGCTGCGAGGCCGACAGCGGCGGCGGCGCGCGGCCTCGAACGGCACGCAGGTGCGTGGCGGGTGCGTGTGCGTGTGCCGGCGACTGCGGCTCAGTGCGTGTCGTGCCGGAGGCAGAAGCAGAGGCGGCGGCGGAGGCCGCGGCTTCGCTTCCGGCGCTGACCGGCATCACAAGCAGCGCAGCTTCCGCCACGCCGCGGGCTCTGCCCCGCCACGCCGCCGCCGCCGCCGCCGCCGCCTCGGGCGCACGCTCCGCTCTGCAAAGATCACCCGGCGGCTGCCCTGGGCTGACAGACCAAAGTGAGCTAGCACGGCAAGGTTCAGGCAACTGAGACACTTTCTATGCTTCGCCACTGGAGAGACCAGTAATTAGATGAAGAGGATACACACTATCCTATATACACTACTGGCCATTAAAATTGCTACACCGCGAAGATCGGGCGCTAATGACCATAGCAGTTTTGCGCCCTAAAACCAAAACAAAAAAAAAAAAAAAACCCACGAAGATGACGTGCTACAGACGCGAAATTTAACCGACAGGAAGAAGATGGTGTGATACGCAAATTATTAGCTTTTCAGAGCATTCACACAAGGTTGGCGCCGGAGGCGACACCTACAACGTGCTGCCATGAGGAAAGTTTCCAACCGATTTCTCATACACAAACAGCAGTTGACCGGCGTTGCCTGGTGAAACGTTGTTGTGATGCCTCGTGTAAGGAGGAGAAATGCGTACCATCACGTTTCCGACTCTGATAAAGCTCGGATTGTAGCCTATGGCGATTGCGGTTTATCGTATCGCGACATTGCTGCTCGCGTTGGTCGAGATCCAATGACTTTTAGCAGAATATGGAATCGGTGGGTTCACGAGGGTAATACGGAACGCAGTGCTGGATCTCAACGGCCTCGTATCACTAGCAGTCGAGGTGACAGGCATCTTATCCGCATGGCTGTAACGGAGCGTGCAGCCACATCTCGATCCCTGAGTCAACAGATGGGGACGTTTGCAAGACAATCATCTGCACCAACAGTTCGACGCCGTTTGCAGCAGCATTGACTATTAGCTCGGAGACCATGGCTGCGGTTACCCTTGACGCTGCATCACAGACAGGAGCGATTGCGATGGTGTACTCAACGACGAACCTCGGTGCACGAATGGCAAAACGTCATTTTTTCGCATGAATCCAGGTTCTGTTTACAGCATCATTATGGTCGCATCCGTGTTTGGCAACATCGCGGTGAACGCACATTGGAAGCGTGTATTCGTCATCGCCATACTGGGGTATCACCCGGCGTGATGGTATGGGGTGCCGTTGGTTACACGTCTCGGTCACCTCTTGTTCGCATTGACGCACTTTGAACAGTGGACGTTACATTTCAGATGTGTTACGACCCATGGCTCTACCCTTCATTCGATCCCTGCGAAACTCTATGTTTCAGCAGGATAATGCACGACCGCATGTTGCAGGTCCTGTACGGGCCTTTCTGGATACAGAAAATGTTGGACTTCTGCCCTGGCCAGCACATTCTCACCAATTGAATACGTCTGGTCAATGGTGGCCGAGCAACTGGCTCGTCACAATACGCCAGTCACTACTCTTGATGAACTGTGGTTCTCTGTTTGAGTCAATGCCCACCCGTATCAAGGCCGTTATTACGGCCAAAGGTCGTTGTTCTGGGTACTGATTTCTCAGGATCTATGCACCAAAATTGCGTGAAAATGTAATCAAATGTCAGTTTTAGTATAATATATTTGTCCAGTGAATACCCGTTTATCATCTGCATTTCTTCTTGGTGTTGCAATTTTAATGGCCAGTAGTGTAGCTGGATAACAAATATTTCAGGACATTTCAACAATTCTAGCGTTGACCAAGTCGACTGTTAGTGATGTAACTGTGAAGTGGAAACGCGGAGGACCAAATCGAGACCAGGCACACCTCATGTAATGATGAACAGTGACGACCGAGCGTTGCGGAGAGTGTTTGTAAAAAATATCATTTAACCAGGTGAAAGGAATTACTCGACAGTTTCAAAGTGCTCCCAGCAGCGCAGATACCACAACTAATGTGCGTAGGGAGTTAAAAAATGGGGTACAATGGTGGAGCAGCTTCTCAAAGTCACAGCTTTCCGTTGCCAGTCTTAAGCCACGCTAGACAGTAGATGACTGGAAACGAATCCTTTGGAGTGATGAATCACGCTACACCCTGTGGCTATTGGCTTCGGGTTGGTGAATACCTGAACAACTTAACGTGCCGTGGCGAACGAAAGGCTGCAGTATACCTGCAGCCAGCCCAGAAGCTCGTACAGGGTTTTAACGCCGCAGACTTTACTTTTTTTTGTCTATACTCGACAGCATGTGCAAGAGAGTTTGTATGCTCTTGCTGTGGCAAGCGGCGGGGCGTGTGTCCTCTGCAGTGTTCAAATATTCAAGCACCGTTGTTGTTGGTTTATAAAATGTGTCAGTACAGCACCTTCTTAGTATTCTGCTTGTGTTATCGATAGCTGCGATGCCACGGCGTAGGTGCAAGTTCTTATGTTGGCACTACGAGAGCGGAAGATCTTCGCCGACGACAGCGCCCTCTAGCCGGCGCTGTGCAGCTCTACGAGCGCCTCTCCAGGTTCATCCCATTTTGATCACGAGCAGACGACCTACCAAGATTGTTTCTATTGCATAGTGGGCGAGCCACTACAGATTTTGCCTTAGTAACTTCTAGTCGATATTAGCTTTGATTGATGTACGGCTTCGCACCTACATGCTCATCTCAGCCAAAGTTAAGTAATAATTTATGTATTCATATTTTTCCTATAGTGAAGGTGCTTTAAATTTACGAGCAGTACCGAAGTACTTCACCTATTCCTGCTCCTACTCGCGTCCTTCAATCTCTGCCTATTTTGCAGAAGCAGTTCACAGGAGCAGATCCACGCGCCGCCTATCCAGGCGGGATAGAAAACAGCTGATGCGATCTTCAACTGTTTTTACGAGTGAGTTGGTTCCTTTCCAGTAGGTGCTCTAGATCTGTGACGATGTATTGCCCTATTTATCTCTTTGTCAGAAAAAACGTTGTCTCTTAAATTAGTTCTTAAATGATATATAACTAAACATAGGGCTATGGATAGAGAGATGCTGAATGCAACGCTTTTTTTGCTTTTAAGACGGCAATGTGTGAAGGTTTCAACCACTGCCATATCAGAACATTATCGAAAGCTCTCGGCAAATCCCGAGGAAATTCTGGTTGTAATTAAAAGCTGTTTGTGGCACCTAAGTTAGTGTCCAGACACTCATGGACGAAACAGAAAATGAAATTGAGGATATCAAAGCAAATCGGAAATGCTTAACTCTGTTATTAAATATTCCTTTGCAATTGAAAACCCTGGAGTATTGGCCCAATCTAATTGTCGTTCCACTGCGAGTATGTGTGAAATAGATATTAATGACAGTGACCCTCAAATCGTTAAACCTTTTAGGTCCTATAACGGATTTGCATTTGAGTTAGCCCTCTTTCAACCATAGCATAATGAGGCCCCTCGAACAAGTAACTGTGCCCAATGGTTAGGAGAAAGCACATGTCTCACCCATCTACAAGAAAGGCAGCAAAAATGTTTCAAAAAACTACCTTCCAGTATCCTTGATATCCATAAATTGAAAAATCTTAGAACATATTCAAAGCTCGGAGTGGCGTCCTCCTTGACAATCAGCATGGATTCCCAAACACCGGTCACGGCAAGGCCAGCTCGTTCTTTTCTCGCATGACTTCCTGGACGCCATGGATCAAAGCGATCAGATAGGTGCAGTGACTCTATACTTCCGAATAACATTTAACCGGGGCCACACGTTCGCTCATTTACAAAAGTGAGATCGCAGCGCGGTATAAAGCGAAATTTTTGACTCTATTGAAGATTTCTTGAGGAGAGAGGACATAATGTGTTATCTTGGATGGACTCATCGACAGCCGGAGAAGTAATTTCAGGTGTGCCCCTGGATGTGTGTCGGGGCTCTTGCTGTTCATAGTGTAAATTAATGACTTGCAGACAATATCGATAGCAACATTAGACATTTCATAGATGATGCAACTATCTATACTGAAGAATTTTCTGAAGAGACTACACAAATACGAGGGGAAGTCAAAAAGTCAAGGGACTTTTGCGAAAAGGAATATTTATTCTAATGACAGAAAACTGAAACATACGTTATTTTTCTATTTAGCTTCCATGCAGTTCAATGTACCTAGTCCAGCGTTTCACAAGTTTTTTGATTCCGTCGGGAAAAAAGGTTTCTGGTTGCACCTGTAACCAATTTTGCACCGCATCAATGACTTCTACATCGGTTGGAAATCTTCTTCCCCTGAGCGCTTCTTTCAACAGTAAAAACATACGGAAATCGCCTGGAGACAGATCTGGTCTGTAAGGCAGGTGTTCCAACAATTCGAATCCTTTGCTGTTCCGGCCGTCCATTTGGCAGAACGTTGCCGAGCCTTATCTTGCAAGATAAATTTCCGCAGTTTTTCGCGACGTTTGTATCTGATTGCAGTTTCAGTTTAGTTAACAACCCATAACAGTAGTTATCACTGTTCACAGTTCTGCTCTCGGGGTGAAATAAACGTCTACCACACCTCCCATGTCGCAGAGATGTGTTAGCAAAATTTTATCAGTTGATGGGTGACTTTAAATTTCTTAGCTTCTGGTGATGATGGGTGTTTTCAAACCATGCTCGCAGTCTTATTTTCCAGTTCATGATGATGCACCCATGTTTCGTCTACAGTAACGATTTGCTGTAAAAATCCATCTCCCTCGCGAGGACAACGGGCCAAGTGCTTACGAGAGGTGTCCATCCTTTGCGCTTTATGCTGGGCTGACAGTTCTTTCGGTAGCCACCTTGCACACACTTTCCGAAAATTTAGCCTGGAACATGCTGAATCTGACTGATATGCAAAGTACTGGCAAGTTCATCCACTGTGATTCGTCTGTTTTCTATCACCATACCTTCAACGACTTCCAAATTGTCCTCAGCTGTTGAAGTCGGTGACTGCTGATCTTTCTTCGTCACATGAGAAGTTCTTCCCTGTTTGAGAGCTCTATCCATTCGTAGATCTTGTTTCGCAACAAACAGCTATCATCATACTGCCCTTGCATTCGAAGAATAATTTCTGCATGTTTAACACCTTCCGCAAATAGAAAGCGAATCATTGCCCTCATTTCATCCTTGGTGCAGATCGACAATGGAGCTGCCATGTTTCACATTCTGCTACAATAGAACGATTAACGCGAGAATAAGAGTGACACGTTGAAAGGAGTGGTTGCAGATGACAATGCTTCAGCCCTGGACACTAGAAGTGTTACCATACCCTACGGCGAGAAATTGCAAAAGTCCCTTCTTGAATTCCCCTCGCATTTAGTTCGATTTTGATAAGATTTCAAATATTTGTAAAGACTCGCAGTTCGCTTTAAATGTCCATAAATGTAAAGTTTTGTACTTCACAAAGTGAAAACAACTTAGTTTTCTATGATTACAATATTAGTGAGTCACAGCCGCAATCTGTCAGCTCATTCAAATACCTGGATGTAACAATTTGTAGGGGTATGAAATGGAACGATCACAAAGGGTTAGTCGTAGGTAATTCAGGAGGCACACTGTAGTTCGTTGGTAGAAAACCGGGTAAATTCAGTTAGTCTACAAAGAAGATGGCATGAAACTCATGCGAGGAAATTTATGGAACCCGTACGAGATAGAAGTAACAGGGCACATTGAACAAGTATAAAGGAAAGCAGCACGAATAGTCACAATAGTCACAAGTCTGTTTGAATCGCCACCCGGGGTGGCCGAGCGGTTCTAGGCGCTACAGTCTGGAACCGCGCGACCGCTACGGTCGCAGGTTCGAATCCTGCCTCGGGTATGGATGTGTGTGATGTCCTTAGGTTAGTTAGGTTTAAGTAGTTCTAAGTTCTAGGGGACTGATGACCTCAGATGTTAAGTCCCATAGTGCTCAGAGCCATTTGAACCATTTTTTTCCTGTTTGAATCGTGGGAGTGTGGCACGGTGACTATTAGAGAAGTGAACTTTTACTGTATGACACACCTACTTGGGTAAGCATGATTGATGACTGCTCGGCAGACGTAAGGGTCTGCCATGCCAATATTTCAATGTTGCGCTTTGTCTACCTCAGTTAGCTATCACAGAGAAAATGTATTGTAAATGTTTCCTGAAGAATTATTTCAACTAGATACTGTGACCGTTTGATCGCAGGGTTGCCTGATGATGGAACTTGGTAACGACAACGATATTCATTAGACAAAATAAAAATGTGAAAGTAAGCTAAAGCATACAGTTTTTTCCTGAGTGTGTTGGTCGAAGTTCAGACCGACAGTATTCGGGAGTGTTCAAGGAAGACTTGCTCTATTCGGCACCAATATACTTAACCAGTGTGAGAGTATTAGGCAAACACTCAACCAAGCGGAGTGAGAGATTTTACGAGAGATATTTGCATCACAGGGGACTTTACTCACGAAATAACGAGAGAAACAGGGTGAGACAGCGTGGCGAAATGAGTCAAGAAACATACAAATTCCTCCAATGTGCTTCTTGTCCAGGTGCTATGACTTTAAAATCAGAGAAATTCAGACCAATACAGAGGGTTACGACAATTTTTCTTCCCACCTGCCATCTGTGAAAGGAATAAGGAAAGGTACAACGAGAAAGGTGCCCAACGCCCTCAGAGCGATACACGCCCCACCATGGCTTCTGAACTATAGATAACTAGCTGACCCGGGGAACTCTGTTCCGCCTTAAAGCCAATAAATAATCAGATTTTGGATGTTAAGTCCAATTTTTTATTAGGACAAATAAAAGTTAAGTATTTTAATGATTCTTTATGTTTTTTGGTGCATAGCTTCCACTCTTCAATTCAGTACCTTGTGATACACGACATTTTTTGTTTTATTATCAGGTGCAAGAACAAACAACACATATGGTCTTCCGACCCGTGAACATGCCACATATAATTGACCATTTGAAAAATATGGATATTCCAGATTTAAACCACAAACTTTCAAGGATTGGCCTTGTGATTTGTTAATGGTCATGGCGAATGCAAGACGGATCGGAAATTGAAGTCTTTTAAACTCAAACGGCACATCGGTTGGGACCATCGGGATCCTCTGAATGAGAACTTCCTCACCCTCGAATTTTCCTTTGAGTATCGTCGCGTAAATAACATTGGTCATCAATTTACTTACCTCAAAACGTTTACCGTTGCACATTTTTGGTTGGTTTATGTTTCGAAGCATGATTACTACGGAGCCAACTTTTAGGCGTAAATTGTGCGGTGGTATGTCAGGCACATCCTAAGAGTTTAAAAATTCAATTGGATAGTTGGTGGCTTCATCTTCATTTGTTACACAGTCAATAGATTTGAATGAATGCATTTTACCAATGATCTCATTCTGAATTATGTAGTTTAGGTCATCTACATCTTTATTCTTAGCCGCTAAAATTGCTCGCTCACTCAACCATTCATTACTTTTGTAGTTAGTAATGATGTTTGGGAATACTTTGTTGATAAGTTCGTCTTTCGATGAGACAAAGTTACAGAAATTATGAGGAAATGAAATCAATCCGCTCGATTCTTCGACAGGTACTCGACCATTACCGACAGTCAGCAATTGCTCAAAGAACTCTTCAGCAGATGTATCATTAAGCAATGCAACTCTCATGTTTGTTGTCAGTTAAAGTTTCTTCACAAAGCGCCATAGATTCGATGATTTGAGGCAAGCATTTATTTCATCTGCAGCCATTTATCTCGGAACTACTGGCAGTGTTTGGCGGAATTCGCCAGACAGTAAAATCATTGCTCCTCCAAAACATCTCGAGTCATTGCGTAGATCTTTCAATGTTCGGTTAAGTGCCTCTAATGCACGTTTATGAGCCGTTGTGCATTCATCCCAGATCTTGGATGCTGATAAAACTTTGGCCACTGCTGAGTTTTTTGTAATATTACATGTTGGTTATTCAATAGCTTGAAGATTTAACGGTAATTTTAATGCTGACTGAGCCGTACGGCATCTTTCTAACAATGTGTCTGCTATTCCGGAAGAACCAACTGCAACCGCAATGTTGGATCTCGCACGAACAGTGGCTAAAACTACTGACATGAGGAAAGTCTTGCCAGTTCCACCAGGGGCATCCAGGAAATATAAACCACTATTTCCATCATCAATTGCCTTCATTAATGTATCATAAACTTCCTTTTGTTGGGGGTTCAACAGGGGTACATTCGTTTGAACTACTAAATCTAATTTGCGTTTTGTTATTCCACGCCAGATGCGTTTCTGTTGTACTACGTTTTATAGCGGTCGAGCGGGATAAAAAGTATCCTATGCCCGTCTCCTGCTTCTAAGCTACCTCTCCACCAATTTTCAGCCAAATCGGTCCAGCCGTTCTTCAGTTATAAATAGTGTAACTAACACGACTTTCTTTTATATATATAGATTAAGTATTCATTACACATTTCTGAACGCACGCGTAATATTTTTCAATCTTTTTTTTTTTAAAAATACACATAATAGTTTATTCATCCATTTTAAATAGTTTATGAACGCATGCATAAATGTCAATCATTACTTACAGATTTTGACAAAAAAATTTGACAGCTCCGAAACTAAAGAACTTTTAGGGAAAATAACGCATTTTTCAAGTATTCGTCAATTTTTCATTATTTTTAAGATGTATTCTGCTATTCGGGGCGGAGACAAATCCCACAAATCAAAAACCATGAAAATTTTTATTCGTCAATTTTTCATTATTTTTAAGATGTATTCTGCTATTCGGGGCGGAGACAAATCCAACAAATCAAAAACCATGAAAATTGGTCCAGCAGATCTCGAGTTATAAGTGTTGTAACAAACCCGACTTTGTTTTATATATATAGATATACAGGGTGATAACCTATGGAAGGTAATATCTGAGAGTAGATATCCTTATCACCTAACAAAGGTAGTGAAAAGTCCTCATAAAACAGACACTGAAGCGCCAAAGAAACTGGTATAAGCATGCATACTCAAATACAGAGATACGTAAACAGGCAGAAGACGGCACTGCGATCGGCAACGACGATATAAGACAACAATTGTCTGGCGCAGCTGTTAGATTGGTTACTGCTGCTACAATGGCAAGTTATGAAGATTTAAGTGAGTCTGAATGTGGTGTTATAGACGGCGCACGGACGATGAGATACAGCATGTCCGAAGTAGAGATTAAGTGGGCATTTTCCCGTACGACTGTTGCACGAGTGTACCGTGAATATCAGGAATCCGATAAAACATCAAATTTCCGACATCGCTGCGGCTGGAAAAAAGTCTCCCAAGAACGGGACCAACAACGACTGAAAAGAATCATTCATCGTAACAGAAGTGCAACCCTTTCGTAAATTGCTGCAGCCAGCAACAAATGTCAGCGTGAGAACCATCCACCAAAACATCATCGATATAGGCTTTCGGTGCCGAAGGCCCACTCGTGTACCCTTGATGACTGCTCGACGCAAAGCTTTACGCCTGGTCTGGGCCCGTCAACATCGACATTGGACTGTTGGTGACTGGAAACATGTTGCCTGATGGGACGAGTCTCGTTTCAAACTGTATTGAGCGGATGGACGTGTACGAGTATGGAGACAACCTCATGAATCCATGGACCCTACCTGTCAGCAGGAGACTGTTCAAGCTGGTGGAGGCTCTGTAATGATGCGTGGCGTGTGCAGTTGGAGTGATATGGGTCCCTGATACTCTGGATACGACTCTGACAGGTGACACGTATTTAAGCATCCTGTCTGATCACCTGCATCCATTGTGCATTCCGACAGACTTGCACAATTCCAGCAGGGCAATGCGGCACCCCACACGTCCGTAATTGCTACCGAGTGGCTCCAGGAACACTGCTCTGAGTTTACTCACTTCCTCTGGCCACCAAACACCCAGACGTGAACCTTACTGAGCACATCTGGGATGCCTTGCAATGTGCAGTTCAGAAGAGATTTCACCCCCTCTTACTCTTACGGATTTATGGACAGCCCTGCAGGATTCATGGTGTCAGTTTACTCCTGAACTACCACAGACAGTAGTCAAATTCAGGACACGTCGTGTTGCGGCATTTCTGCGTGTTGGAGGGGGACCTACACGACATTAGGCATGTGTACCAGTTTCTTTGGCTATTCAGTGTATATGTACCTCGAAGAAAAAGTTATTAACTTGAGTATACTCGTAATATGTGGACTGTCACCCACTCTTTTTTAACATTTACATTGACCTCATTTTTTTCAAATAGAAATGTAAAGTAAGCAAAGGAATGAAGGTTGTGAATGATGAGTAGCTGGATTTATTTCTGTTTGCAAATGATAATCGCCATTATTTAATGGAATGAAGAAGGCGTCCAAAGACCAGTATACCAGCTGAAAGGACTATGCAAGTAATACCGTTTGAAAGTTTCTACTAATCAGACGAAAGTATTGACGTTCCGAGGAAAATATTCAGTCACATAAAAAATCGCGTTAGATAATTAGTTTTAGAATAAGTCTCTCGAATCTCTTACTTTACCTGTGACGTAAAACATGATTTTGACTCGGAACTGATAAAAAAAATACACGAATTTCGGGTTGTCTGTGGTACCATTAGCAGAATATTGGGCCGTAAAGCAGATAAAGAGACCAGCCTGTAAAGTAAGGCGCCACTGTCTTATCGTACGGCAGCGAAAGCTGGGTGACGACAAACAAACAGCGAAATACAGTTCAGACAGCAGAGATGCGGTTCCTGAGGAGCGCGAAGGGCAGCACAAGAAGAGACATAATTAGGAATGAAGATATTAGAATACAATTAAATATTTTACACATGAATGGAAAACTTCGAAAGTATGGTGAGACTTGGATACAAGACTTATGAAAATGCCAGGTTATAGAATAAATGCCAGATCACACAATTCGCCAGAAGATCACGAAAATCAAACCAAATGGGAGAAGAGATATTGGAATGTCTCGGAAAAAGATGGAAATGATTTTATTTGTTAGTTCGGGACGGGCTATTAGCCTAATCCTTGAAAGTGAGAAGAAGAAGAATATGTGGAGGCGGTCACATAAACTAAGAAACGAAGGTTTTCGAATCCTCAGCTTCCGTCCTCTCCTATCTGGAACAATTGTCTAGGTTGTACTCTCGATCCACTCTAGCCCAAATCACTGGAGTTTCCGAGCCCCCCGCGATCTGTTTTTCGGATCTCCCACAGCAGAGCTTATGGGGATTCCCCGTACAGTGAGTCAGCAGGGCGGCCCGGCTGTTATGCGAGCAACTGGCTGTGCGCCCAGCGCAGGCGGCGCCAAACCGGCGTGCCGGGTCCCCAAGGCTGACGTTAGGTAAGAGGCTTGTGCGGGCTGCCGTTAATTCTACATCTGAATCTCCATCTAAACTCTGCAAACCACCTATGGTACCACAATCATTTTCCCCTTTCCATGTTTCCTTCGCGAATAGTGCGTAAAATGAGTTGTTGTCGATAGTTTCCCCATCATCATCATCATCATCATCATCGTCATCACCTAAATTCGTCGATTAGGCTCCAGGAACCTGTTCCGACTTCAGCTTCTTAGCTCCATTGCTTTCTGAACCGACCTGTGTCCCTTACCCCTCTGGGTATTTACTGCAACACTTTTTTTTAGGATGTCTGCCTTGTTGCATTCTGTTTACATGTTCCTCCATTTCTGCTTATTTGTATCGATTTTTTTCTATAGTTGCAAATATTTTAAGCTCACTTCTAATATCTTCCTTTCTTAATGCATGCCATAGTTTACATCTTTTAACTGATCTGAGGAATTTCATTTCTGACGCCATACTCGATTTATGTATTCCCTCTATGCTATGCAAGCGTTAGATTCGACAATATTAATGGAACAGCTAAAGTTTGACTGAATTTCAGCTGCATTCTTTTAATTGTCTTTTTGTATGACTTTTTTTATTGTTCCACAGACATACTGAAATCTTTATCACGATCAAAAGCAATATCGCAATCCAGTTAGTTAAAGAAATTACTTGCTAGATATTTTGGTTTAAATCACTATTCTTGGTCGCACTGTTGTTTTCCTCGCAATGCCATTACTTTTGGATTCTCTATTATTGTATAATTTTCACCAGTTCGGTTTAATTTAAAAATATTTCTATATAATTCTTTTTCTGAAGTTGATCTTATAACATGGTCTTCAGCATACATTAACGTTTTTATATAATGGTTCTTGTCCAGTTGTATTCCTTTGTTATTTTTTGTTTCCTCATTCCACTCTTTTTCAAAAAAATGATTCAAATGGCTCTGAGCACTATGGGACTTAACTTCTGAGGTCATCAGTCCCCTAGAACTTAGAACTATTTAAACCTAACTAACCTAAGGACATCGCACACATCCATGCCCGAGGCAGGATTCGAACCTGCGACAGTAGTGGTCGCGCGGTTCCAGACTGTAGCGCCTAGAACCGCTCGGCCACTCCGGTCGGCACATTCTTTTTCATGTCATTTATATATAAACAATAAAGTTGGGGGAGGACAGAACCTCTTTTAACTCCTTGGTTAGTTATAGTGCTAATCTTAATTATTTTGTTCTCTGTATTACAAATATCGTTTCACTATACAAGCTTTATATCGCCCATGTCAAGTGACGCGGGTTTCCGTTTTCTTCTAATGCTGACCATAGTTTTTACCTGTTTAATCACTCAAATACCTTGACAATATCGATAAAATCTTTGTATGGTCATTATTAAATTGTCTTCTTTTATTTATTAATATCTTCAAAGTGAATATACACTGACGGGAAAGAAGTCGCAACAACAAAAAATAATTAATGTAGTGTAATGAAATTTTGGAAATATATTTCTGTAGGTAAGATATTTTAGTGATTAACATTGCAAGCGCTATATAAGGGAGCATGTCGACACACTGTAAAACATTCTGATGGAATGTTAGTTATCCGTTCTACCTTATTTGATCTTAAGTTCATCAAAACTCTTTTAAATTCTGGTTCTAATACTGGATCACCTATCACTTCTAAACCGACTCCTGTTTCTTCTTCTATCACATCAGAAAAATCTTCAATCTCTCATAAAGGCTTTCAATGTATTCTTTCCATCTATCTGCTCTCTCCTCTGCACTTAACAGTGGCATTCCCCTTATCGTGCTGGAAAACACCTCCTGGAATGCAGCTCATGAATGGCAGCACAAGAAGTCGAAACACCAGACTGACGTACACATTTGCTGTCAGGGTGCATAGGGTAACACGAGAGTGCTCCGGCTACCTTAAGGAATCGCACCCCAGACCATGACTCCAGGTGTAGGTCCAGTGTGCCGAGCACACAGACATGTCGGTTGCTGGCCCTCAGTTGGCTTCCTTCTAACCAACAAACGGCCATCACTGGCACCGAAGCATAACCAGCTTTCGCCACACAACAGACCTCCACCCTGCCCTCCAGTGGGTTCTCGCTTGCCACTACAGAAGTGGCAAATGGCGGACTTTAGGAGTCAGTGGTATGCACGCTAAAGGGCATCTGCCTCGGAGCTGTCCTTGAAGTAACCGATACACAGGGTGGTCCAGTGATAGTGATAGGACCAAATATCTCACGAACTAAGCGTCAAACGAAAAAACTGCAAAGAACGAAACTTGTCTAGCTTGAAGGGGGAAACCAGATGGCGCTACTGTTGACCCGCTAGATGGCGCTGACATAGGTCAAACGGATATCAACGGCGTTTTTTAAAATAGGAACCCCCATTTTTTATTACATATTCGTGTAGTACGTAAAGAAATTTGAATGTTTTACTTGGACCACTTTTTTCGCTTTGTGACAGATGGCGCTGTAATAGTCACAAACGTATAAGTACGTGGTATCACGTAACATTCCGCCAGTGCGGACGGTATTTGCTTCGTGTTACATTACCCGTGTTAAAATGGACCGTTTACCAATTGCGGAAAAGGTCGATATCGTGTTGATGTATGGCTATTGTGATCAAAATGCCCAACGGGCGTGTGCTAAGTATGCTGCTCGGTATCCTGGACGACATCATCCAAGTGTCCGGGCCGTTCGCCGGATAGTTACGTTATTCAAGGAAAGAGGAAGTGTTCAGCCACATGTGAAAACTCAACCATGACCTGCAACAAATGATGATGCCCAAGTATAACCGTTGTGTCACTGTGGTACCAACTGCTGCTTAAATTGCTGCTGCAGATGCAGTACGATGCACCAAAGCCATACGCCGAATACGATGGTCTTTCTCTCGATAGTACGACGAGGCCGTCCAAGGCGAGTCTTCTTGCAGCCGTACATTCTCGTGAACATCACTGCCAGCAATCTCGTACAGTGGCTACATTCCTGCCAAGTCTTTCTGCAATACCGCAGAAGAAACATCCAACTTCTCGTAGCCCTATTACACAACGTAGTTTAATCTCAGCGAGGTGCTGAGAATGTATTCGTCACCTTAATGGCATTCCTAAAAAATGGTTCAAATGGTTCTGAGAACTATGGGACTCAACTTCTGAGGTCATTAGTCCCCTACAACTTAGAACTAGTTAAACCTAACTAACCTAAGGACATCACACACATCCATGCCCCAGGCAGGATTCGAACCTGCGACCGTAGCGGTCTCGCGGTTCCAGACTGCAGCGCCTAGAACCGCACGGCCACTTCGGCCGGCTAATGGCATTCCTGACTAACATCAACTCGCCACGTCCAGTCTCAAAGGTAATTAAAGCTCTCGCGTTACGGCATGTATTTAAATCTAACCTGATTTGCGTCTTCTTCTCTTATTCGACTGGCTGAGTAGACATCATGCTTCGGATGTAGAAACACGCCTACCAATCTTCGTTTATGTTGCATAACAAGTGATGATCTTTGTTCGATACCAAGACGGACACAAAACCCGGTCTCAAGCTAAACGCCAAAAACTTACAAGTGATCCGTACATCGTACTTAATGTTGATCCTGACCATAGATCAAAGCAAAAGTATCATTTTCTGCCTTGGGAGCACATGCGAACGCCACCAAAGAGGGTACAGGAGCATTCATGTCACGGAGGCTTCGGTGACCATTTCTACGACCTGATCGCAGAAACTCGTTCTCTTGCTGTCGAACCATTAACCTTTGCCAATTAGAGGAAGATGGTGCTATCATTCCGAGCTGTTCGTAGAACAATGACCGCAGTTGCGAGCCAGTGCATTGTCTGACGTCGTGCAATGTGCAGAACGTTCTTCCTATGCTGGAAAGTGTTGCGCAACTTTACTCTCACGAGACTTTTGCGCAACCGAAATCAGGTTTCTGCCACAATGGTCACGAGGAAAAACGAAGCACTGCAACCATGCTGCCGTGACCTCAGCGATGTGTTGCGAGTCCATTAAGAATCCGAGTTTGTTGACGACAGGTCACATTGTCGTTTAGTCTCACACTCAAATCTTATTTTTTTCGTGTGACTGATGTTTCTGAAGATCGGATCGTCCACTTGCTTGCGTCGCATCTCGTTTTTATTCCTGCGAAGAGCGTATGTAATACGCATATTAGAAGTGCAATGTGCCATTTCAAGAACGTTAGACTCCAATATGTGAACCACTTATAATGCATAGAACGTATATTACTTCCCAGAAGTCTTTAGAGAATCAATATTTGGCAGCATGCTTTGCAGACATGACGATACGAGAGTTACAGAACAAGATAAACCGTAACCACAACATGTTTTTCATAGAACAGTGTCCAAACGTGTAATTACATTCAACAAACGAAGATACACGTTTTTAAAATAGGAATTAATATAATCATTCAACCAGTCTTCTTGGTTTTTAAATGAACACACCGCCATTTGACTTTATATAATTACGATCTAGGTTTCGGCCTTTTATGCCATTTTCAAGCGATTGAGTGGAAGTCATTACATATATTGCAGGACATCAAGCCCAAAATTGGCCTTAAATTTAAAAAAAATATTGGCTCGCCACGAAATTCCAATATTTTTCGTAATTTATGGTCAATTTTGGGCTTGATGTCCTGCAATATATGTAATGACTTCCACTCAATCGCTTTAAAATGGCATAAAAGGCCGAAACCTAGGTCGTAATTTAATACACAACAAGACAGTCAAATGGCGGTGTGTTCATTTAAAAATTATTGTATGACTCTTGTTCAGCAACATCGATACACTGTTTGCAGTCTTCTTGGTTTTGTTTGTAATTTACTCACAATTGTGTGTTGATCCGTATCATTGTATATTAATCCATATCTTTTATTGTGTGATCGAATTTTTAATATATGTAGCTCACAACTAGATTATTCATGTCCCTATGATCATTTTGACTTGGTTTTCTCGTGAAAGGACCCATTTTATTGGACTAAGTGGAGACTCTCATGCGTTTATTTATTGATCAATTGTCATCGTTTAACATGACACAGTAGATCGAGGAACAAAAGGCCAAAACGACAAGTTTAGCATCCCGTAGTCTTCTTCTGAAGTTCCGGAATATAACAGGAGAGGAAAAAATTGCGTATTTCTCTCTGCTCTCTCCCCCCCCCCCCCCTCTCCTCTTCCCTCCTCGTCCCTTCTGGGATGGACGATAGCTCCTCTGTCTCTAAATAGTACTATTTATTTCGCCTTATTAGAAAACGAAATACTATAAGAGCTACTTAAGATAACCGCACGGACACAGTACTGTATTAAATGGGGGCGGTCGTAAATTTTCTGACTCGTTCGACGTAGCCCACCACGAATTCCTCTCTTACTCCATCATTTTCACTACAGAATAGTACTTGCAACCTACATCCTCAATTATTTGTTGGATGTATTCCAATATCCACCTTTTCCTAGAATTTGTACCTTCTACTGTTCTCTCAAATACCAAGGAAGTTATTCCTTGACGTTTTGACACATGTCCTGTCACCATGTCCCTTCTATATCTTCTTCTCCTCGCCGATTCTATAAAGTATCTCCACATTCCTTATTTTATCAGTCTACTTAAGTTTCAACATTCTTCTAGAGTACGACATCTCAAACGCTTGAGTTCTCTTCTTTTCTGGTTTTCCCACAGCCCATGTTTCAATTTCACACAATGCTATGCTCCAAACATATATTCTCAGAAATATCTCTTTCAAATTAAGATGTCCGCAGCTCGTGGTCTAGTGGCTAGCGTTGCTACCTCTAGATCACGAGGTCCCGGGTTCAATTCCCGGCCGGGTTGGGAATTTTCTCTGCCCGGGGACTGGGTGTTTGTGTTGTCCTCATCGTTTCATCATCATCCTCATCATTAGTGACAGGGGCTAGATTGAACTGTGAAAAAAATTGGACTGTGAAAAAATTGGAACTTTTACGGGTGCTGATGATTGCGCAGTTGAGCGCCCCGCAGACCAAACATCATCATCAAATTAAGGTCTGCGTTTGATACCAGTAGACTATTTTTGGCCAGGAATGCGCTCTTTGCCTGTGCTGTTCCATTTTTATATTCTTGTCCCGTCCTGTGTTATTTTCCTTCCAGGGCAACAGAATTCCTTCACTTCTCCTGCTTCGACCTCACTAGTTTTGAAGCTGGGCTTGTCGCTAAATCTCATTTCTGCTACTCCTCATTACTTTCGTCTTTCTTCGTTTTACTCACAATTCATAATTTGTCCACATTAGGCTGTTCATATCATTTACCAGGTCCTTCAGTTCTTCGTCACTTTCACTGAGGATATCATTGTCATCAGCGAATTTTGTCGTTGGTGTCACCATGAATTTTAATCACTCTCCTGAACTTTTCATTTTTTCCGCCATTGCTTCCTCAAAGTGTGGATTGAACAGCACCCTGATCTTACTGTACACCCTGTTTGATTAGAGTACTTCTTGGTTCCATTCTTGTCGTTCCCTCTCGGTTCTTGCTCGTATTTTATATCACTTGTCTTCCACGACAGCTTAATTTTTTCAGCGTCTCCATGAAGTTCTTCCATAGTTCAACACACCTGTGTACTTTCGTGCTGCCCTTCTTTGTATTCATTCATGATCACCTGTAGATTCTATTTGATATGGTTCTGACACAGTAATATTCCATGATTGGTGACATGAATGTTTTGTATGCAACATTCTTTGTATACTGATTGCATTTCCCTGTTATTCTTTGGGTACTTCAGTCCCTAACCGCGCTGCTGCTCGAATCCTGCCTCGGGCATGGATGTGTGCGATGTCCTTAGGTTAGTTAGGTTTAAGTAGTTCTAAGTTCTAGGGGACTGATGACCTCAGATGTTAAGTCCCATAGTCCTTGTAGCCATTTGAACCATTTTTTTTTTTATATTCTTCCAATGGACCGAAGTTTTCCACTGACTTTACCTACGACTTGCATGATCGTTCCCATTTACTGTCTGTACAAATTGTTACACCCAGCTATTTGCATGAGTTGACCGATTCCAACTATGACTTATTGATATTGCAGTAATAGGTTACTACTTTCATTCTTTTCATAAAGTGCAGAATTTTACATTTCTGGACATTAAAAGCATGAGACCAAACTTTGCACCACTTACAAATCTTATCAAGGTCTAAGTGAATATTGGTGCCACATTTTTCAGATGGTACTTCATTGTGGGTAACTGAGTCATCTGCGAAATGTCTGAGGTTGCTATTAATATTTTCTGCAAGGTCCATAGCATAAAACTTAAAAACAAGATCGCCAGCAGAGTGGAAGTGTGTATATTTCGGATCTTCTCTCAAACCACTGGACTGATGTCAACCAAATTTGGCACACCTCCTCCTAGCTCCAACAGGAGTGGAGATACAAGCAAAAACTTATTTTTTCAGCCTCTTCTGTATTGGCTGCGCTGCATTTTGTGTGGAAACAGTATTGGCCTTCCTTATCAACCTGTTTTTCAGAGCAGCCTGCACGTCAGAGACATGAAACTGTCTTCCAGACCTGACATGTAGGCTACCCTCCACAATGGGTGGGTTGTGTTGCAGTAGTGGCGAGTCGCCTTATCGAACTGCTTTGCAGAGCAGCCTACATGTCAGTAGACATGTTGGGGGAGTAGTACTGGCCTGCTTTATCGATCTGTTTTGAAGTGGCTACACATTCTGACAGTATCACTGGAAGATGGTTGAGATGTATACAGGATAGGATGAACAGAGAGGGAGGGGGGGAGAAAGGAGGGGACAGTTAGGAATATAGGATGAAAGGTGAGGATGGACAGAGTGAGGAGGGGAGTAAGGAAGGGATGGACAGACTCAGAGGGCCCAGGAAGAGTTGGGCAGAAAGGGAAGCAGGAGGATACGGGCAGAGAAGCAGAGAGGAAGAGATGGCCAGAGAGGGGGGCAGGAGATGATAAGCAGAGGGGGGGGGGCGAGAAGTAGATCTACAGAAAGATTGGGGTGAAGAGAAGACAGGCTGAGAGGGGGAATGGAAGAGATGGTCAAAAGGGGGAGAGATTTACAGATAGACTGGGGAAAGGAGAAGATAGAGGGACAGAGAGGAGGAATGGGCACTGAGGGAAACAGAAATGGACCAAGAGGAGGAGGAGGAAGAGATCTGTGCAATTTATGTGCCGAAAACGTACGCAGGCGAAGCTGCAGAGAAAAGACCGAACTTCACTATAGTAGTACCGTCAAGACTTTTATGGAGGAAGAGATACGGAACTATTCTCTACATAACTTTGCAGAACAGCGGCTATAACGAGATTTCCACTAGTTCAACCTCCAATGAAAACAACTTCCGCCTTGTAATCTACTCTGGAACTTCCCTGCTTCGGTTACATAAGCGGAGAGCTTTTGTACTAATCCGAGCAGAGATACCACACATGCAAATGCGCAGTTTCCCCACATCTGCATTGGATCTCAACTTCTGGGAAGGCAGCCTTGCGTTCTTGAGCGCGCGGTATTCTTTGCTTGCTTTCTTCCTCATTATTTTGCCCCTGACGCAAACCGCGCGCGTTGGACGCAGTTACCGTCCTGTGGAACGTTAGCTTCCGTGTCCGCCTTCTCCAACGCTACTGAATGAGGTGTGTTTTACAAATGAAATTGCCTTCAGTAATTTTTGAGAAAATCTCTGTGGAAAACAGCCGGTTTTTTAGTACTTTAAAATGAGTATAAGTAATCTCGACAGTAAGTAACTTTCATTTTTGTGGTTACCGGTTTCGGTCAGTTTTTGACCATCGTCGGGGATCTGAAGGTTTCAGAGTGTTCATGCTCATTTTAATGACTGCCTTTACTTTCACTAATGTTTCGTGGCAGTACATGAGAGAAACCCACGCCTTAAAACAAACAAAAAACAAACTGCAACAAAATTCTACTTATATATTACTAAACCACATTCACTGCACAGCTCCGTTAAATGTAATAGCGACTGTCACTCGTATAGGTCGATGTACAGATTAGTTTGTTCGTGTGTGTGCTAAGCTAAACATGTGGTTTCGTACTGAAATTTTTATCTTTCAGTCCACAGCCACATTACGTTTCTTCCACGATGTCATTTTGGTTGCATCAAACGAAACAAATACTAGTTCAATGTTCAAAATGGTTCAAATGGCTATGAGCACTATGGGACTTAACATCTGAGGTGATCAGTCCCCTAGAACTTGGAACAACTTAAACCTAACTAACCTAAGGACATCACATACATCCATGCCCGAGGCAGGATTTGAACCCGCGATCGTAGCGGTCGCGCGGTTCCAGACTGAAGCGCCTAGAACCGCTCGGTCACACTGGCCGGCTGTTCAATGTTATTTTATACATGTTGGATCTTGCGAACTCCTCGGCCGTTAATGGTAGTTGGTGAATAAGGCGACCAGCCATGAATACCTTTTAAACGTTTTATTTTAGTGCCATAACCGGTTTCCGGCTACCATGTCCATCTTCAGATGGCTAATATTTTAGTTACTTTGAAGCTCTGATCGACAGCATATCGTCTGCTCCTACACTGCACAAGAGTATTTGAATATTTGGTGACACTTTATAAGCTCTTTCATTAACACAAACACGCTAAGGTGCTTGCATTTATTTAGATACAATGTGAAATAGTTGTGTGCTTGTACATAAGTTCCAGTAGACCGCTATTAGTTTTCTTGTCATTCATGTGGTTTTCCAGGTCGATGTACTGTATATGTCGTTGAACTGAAAGTAGCACACATACTGTGAATAAATTACTATGACACACTTCATAATATTCTTTATGTCAGTGTTGAGCATCATACATGTACTATACACTTGATGTTTCTGTTACAAAGCAGAAATTATCATTAAGCAAAGAAACAACGATATCATTGATTTCATATTCACCAGGGTTGTAAACAGAGCAAAAATGATGTGTGGGATGTGCAAAATGCAACATTTTAACTATAGAAAAATATTTGCACTCTAAGAGTGAACTTTTTATTAAAAGATAATAGGAAAAAGTGTTTTTAGTATGCAAGTTTCATTAATGTAACTGGCAGCGGAAATTTTGACAAAATATTTTCATACTATATACAGCAACTGAATGTTGCAAAGGCGGATTTCCTTTATCTACATGACAGACATGATTGAAATAGCAATTGAGGAAGAATGTCTGCAAATATGTATAAAATTTATTGAAACTAACTGTCTCGTCACAAGGAGACGAATTTGCCTTTGTGTACTTCCTCAGGTTGCACTCTCCACCAATCAGATACATGTCTATTAGAATACCGCACAGAGCAGAATAATGGAGTCCTTGTAACTATAGAGGATGTGTGTTCTCATTCTTAGCTTTTCGTCAGACACTTTGTGATTGCAGCTTACCTAATTCCTGTTTTAATAGTCGCATAGAACTTTGCATGAATTATAGGTAAAAATATAAAACGCATCAATATGTACGCAAGGCGTGATGATTTTACCATGCGTGATCTCCATCTCTACTTTATTCAACTGAAACCAAGGTTTTAAACCAAACTTAGCAAAATAAAGCATCACCAGCCTCGGATACAGCGACCGTCGTAACTATTATACAGCTAACACAGCCACAGGTCACGCACAATTTGATCCACTATCAGCGGTTTCGTTCGTCAGACGCGAGAATCATCAGGTAGATAATGGTTGCCCTGGTGGCAGCGATTTTGGGGTTAAAAGCACGAAGTTCATTAAATAATTCTTGGTCGGTGACACAATCGAGACAAAGATTTTGAACTGCGACAACTTGGGAATTGTCAGTTTGTTCTTAGATTTAGTAGTTTGCCTAATTGTTTTGATATCTTTTATTTTTCTTCGCTCTAGGGTATGTAGTATGATGAGGATTGTTACTGCAACGAAAGATTTTCTGAGTAAACGACTGTGTTTGCTAAGGTGTATATAAGAGCACTGTTTAGGCACATAAGACATGTTTCTTGTAAAAATAGGTAAATAATAATTAAAATATTTGTAATTTAAAAGTTACAAGCAGGTACCCAGAACTGTCCTTCAGTATCTCATTGGAAGTAACAAGATAATACGAAGACTTCGTAACTTAACAAAAATGGGAGTCCACATATGCTTAATGAGAAATTAAATATTGAGAATCAACAACAATCAAGTAATATGTTCTTCAATAATGGTAAAAGAAGGTATTATGGGGATTAACTAGTAGTCACATTTCAGATGATTTGTTCTGGAACAGAATGAAGCCTGTAGTAAGAATTTCACAAATAATCACGAAGAAGGAAACATGTTTTTTTTCTTTTCTTAAATCTATGTAGAATCACTGCTCGTACTACCTGTACTTTGCTGCCCTGTAGGTATACAGGGACAGTGGAAAGTCTGTGAGATACTGTGGATAAATGGCATTGTCCATGTCCACAGGAACAGTTAAGGTAAAATGTCAATGGACACACGTAAGGTGAAACCCACAGAAAACGCAACATAAATATAATTATAAACGATGTACAGCGTTCTCCTATATAAAATAGTTACGACCTAAAAGAAACTTTGTGCAGCCCGTAATAAAGCTAAATAAAAATATGTGCATAAACATTATAAATTTTCTTTTTTAAAACAGAAGTTGTCAAATGGCATTGAAAATATATAATTAGAGCCAAGACGATAAATGGAAATCAACCGATTGAAGTTTCAAGCTTCACTTATTTTGGTTGTGACTTATCTAGCATTGAAGAAACAGCTTCATCGATTTGAATACATCTGTAGAACAATTCGGCGAACATTGAAAGGTAAACTGAGGGAAAAGACTCAACTAAAATGTTGTAGTGCTATGGCTGTGAAAACAATGGCGTTTGGGAGCGAGATGTGAATGAACGAAGAGAATCATCGAAACAAAATACATTCGTCTGCAATGCGTTTCCTCGGATCAGTGAAACGACATACCCTAAAAAAAGGACAGAGCAGCATTTAAATATGTTCGCATTTAATAACATAAGTACCCAAAGTAAGAGAAACTGGGAAAAACATATTTTAACGGAGGACGGCAGAATTCCGAAGTTTGTCCTTAGGTATCGTCCTACCAGAAGAAGACACGATGGTCGATCCAAGAAGCGATGGTAGGGAAACTGAGATCGGAACGGTCTAATAGCCTAACCCTGGAGGAAGAAGTGAGTAGGACAGAAGAAGTAAGAATGGGAAGCGGTACCTCACCACAAATGTGAGAGGTAAGTGAAACAGAAGAAAAGCTATGAGTCAGTATCGGTAATTGGTTGCAGACAACAATGACGCAATCTCCGTTGAACTTCTTCGCTTCATCACGATGTACGCTATTGCTGTTAGAAATTACAGCCGAGCACGGTGGAAGAGATCCATCATACCGCAGCTGACAGCTTAATTCTCGCTTTCTGTGCCGGGAGATGCACGTGCATAAGACTCAGTTCGGCGGAGTTCTAATTCCGACTGCCTTGGAAATAATGGCTACACATATGCCACTGGACTTGTCCCTCTGGGCATAGCTGCAATGAGAATTTGTCTGGCATTAAAAAACAAGTATAAGGTAGGAGACGAGGTACTGGCGGAATTAAAACTGTGAGGACGGGGCGTGAGTCGTGCTTGGGTAGCTCAGTCGGTAGAGCACTTGCCCGCGAAAGACAAAGGTCCCGGCACAGTTTTAATCTGCCAGGAAGTTTCATATCAGCGTACACTCCGCTGTAGAGTGAAAATTTCATTCAAGTATAAGGCCATTGTAGAAGGAGTGTCAGGTTTTCGAAAGAAATATGCGTATAAAACCCGTTCTATCTAATATAAGTTGTTGATGTACGCGTCTGCCGGTTCGATCCCTGGTGGTAGAAATAAATCTGTGTCAACAGTTCTTGGCCGGAAAGAATACAGATGTACCATATATTCAACGTCGCAGGGGGTTGGAGAACGTTCATACATATCGCTTTTTTTACCTTTTCCAAACAGATCCACGTAGAATATTAAACGTCACTCCTCGTGTGACTTCGGCTACGATTATTTTTATCATTTTCATTACCCTCTTACGCGATCCAAACAAGTCTGCTGCCATGAGACCAACTCTTCTCTGCATACTCTCGATGCCCGCTGCCAATTGCCTAGTTATTGTCTAGTTACATCTGATACGGACCCCAAACACTTGAGCGGTATTTCGGTGTAAGCCATTCAAATGTTCTGGAAATGTATTTTTCGCAGGTTCTCATATTCGCAGTTTTCTAACAACAAATCGAAGATTGTCACATGATTTAGCAGTAAATGAACTATTTCATATTGCACACATTGTTTCTCCTAGATATTTTGTGCGCTGACACCCTGTGTAATACAAACATGCTTGTGAGGTTACGTGATGAACTAATTAGCAGGGGAAAAATGTTTTTGGGCGGTTTGTCACACTTATTTTTTATAATTGGAAATCGAGTAAAACAATTTTGAAAAGTTGATCAATGGTTACTAAAACGAGCGAGAGAGAGAAAGAGAATATCTTGTGGTAATAGCTGTATTATAGCAAAATATTAATTCCTTTCCAGTTGTTAGACTAAAATTACACGAGGTCTTTGAAGCCATATCAGGGTCTAATCAGATACAAGGAGTTTGCATCATGAGTCGGTGGACTACGTTAACGTATGTACGCAACAAGAAATATGCAGTCGAGCTTTTTGATACGCGGGGCGTTTGAAAAGTCCTTGCAAAGTCCAAGAGATGACACCACCGGCGCATATCGAGGTCATGTCTAGTTAGTAGCATCTTTGGAAAGAACGCACACCAAGTTTCAACCATATTGGTCAATTTCTTTGTGTTTGGCATTCGTGTGAATCAAGGAAGTCGAGTGATTGTCAAAAAATGGACGAAAAATAATTTCGTGTCGTGATTAAACATTACTTTATGAAAGCCAAAACGCCTCAGGAGACTAATGACAAGCTTGATAAACATTATGCCATATGAGCACAAGTGATGCTGAACGTTCTGGACGCCATGTGGAGGTTACGACTCCAGAAATCATTGATAAAATCCACGATATGGTGATGGATGACAGAAAAGTTAAGGTGCGTGAGATTGCTAGTGCTGTGGGCATCTCGAATGAACGGGTACATAATATTTTGCATAAACATTTGGACATCAAAAGGCAACCGCAAGATGGGTTCCGCGATTGCTCACGATTGGCCAAAGTCGGAATCGTGTGAAGTGTTGCAAGAATGGTTTGCGGCTGTTCAGGAGGAATCCGCAGGACTTTAAGCGTCGTTTCGTCACTGTGGATGAAACATGGATACATTACTATACTCCTGAGACCAAACAACAATCTAAACAATGGGTTACCAAGGAAGAATCTTCAGCAAAAAAGGCGAAGACCATTCCTTCGGCCGGAAAGGTTATGGCGACTGTCTTTTGGGATTCGCAAGGAGTAATCCTCATCGACTATCTGGAAAAGGGTAAAACTATTACAGGTGCATATTAGTAATCGTTATAGGACCGTTTGAAAACAGCAAAAATGTCCTTTTCCATCACGACAATGCACTAGCACACACCTCAGCAGTTGTGGTCGTAAAATGAATCGAAATAGGGTTCCAACTTGTTTCACATGCCCCCTATTCTCCAGACTTGGCTCCGTCGGACTACTATTTGTTCCTCAATTTTAAGAAATGGCTGGTAGGACAAAGATTTTATTCAAACGAGGAGGTGATTGCAGCAACTAATAGCTATTTTGCAGACTTGCTCAATTCCTATTGTTTGGAAGGGGTCAACAAATTAGAACAGCGTTGGACGAAGTGTATAAGTCTAGAAGGAGATTATATCTAAAAGTAAAGAAGGTTTACCCCCAAACACGTAAGTAGTTTTTATTTTTACACGGACTTTTCAAGCACCCCTCGCACAATACGGGTTATATTAACATCGGTTTCAGAGATGGAGGATATTATATAGGACGAAGTAACACTCGTCAGTACAGTATTGAGTTCTTAGCTTTACTCCTGGTGGAGGCCGAGTTGATGCTACACCACCTGCATGGTTGATAGGTACGATGTTATGTTTGCTTAGAGTGTGCTTGTGTGTTTCTTGAACCCACTGTGACTTACTACTCAGTTAGTGTGTGACAGTTCAAGCAGGCGGTAGTGAGTGGACGATGAGATTTACCAGTGCAGAAAAAGCCATATGTTCATCCTGTTGGAGAGTGTAAGAAGAAATAGACGTCAACGATCTCTGCAGTTATTTATTAACCTCTTCAACCAGTTACGTGAAAGTCGTAGTGTAACACATAGACAACGCTGCAGAAGCAAGCAAGTAACGACAGAAGAGGGGGAAATTAATGTTCTTGCTGCTCTTGCAGATGATCCGCACGTTAGTACCCGTGCAATCACACGAGGAAGTGGCAGGAGTCAGGCAAGTGTTCTACACATGCTCCATCGTCATAGATACCATCGCTACCACATCTCCCACCAAAAAGAGCTGCATGGAAACGATTATGAGACTCGTGTTAACTTCCGTACGTGGATTCTGAAGATGTATCATGTGTTTTGTTTAATGAATCATCAGCTCAAGGGCCTATTTTTCATAGACGGAACACTGAACGCACACAAGTATCGCAGCCTGCTAACGGACCATCTTCCATCGATGCTAGAAGAAGTTCCTCTGCAGACCAGGAGGAACCTGTGGTACCAGCTTGATGGCTGTTCAGCCCATAGTGCACGAATCATTTCCAAATCGTTGGTTCGGACGCAGACGACCTATCGCATGGTCGACCCATTCACCGGATTTGACGCCTGTAGACTTTTTTCTATGGGGAAAGCTGAAATACGCTGTCTATAAGGACATAACAACTATAACCGACGATATGAGACGACGTATTACTGCAGCCTGCGCTGAAATGCTAGCACGCGTGCAGGAGGCACATTTATTGTTCTTTAGTGGGTGCTACGAGCTTTTCAAAATACGATATCTCGTAAATGACTTGCTCTAGTATCCTGCAACAAACGCCACTGACATTCTAATGTACCCTACTTTTAGCTTGTTAATGTCAATCGGCCTTGTTCCAATTAAAAAGTGTATGCTTGCACAAAAAGTACACTTTCTAAGTATTATTACAGGTTGTCGATTGGCTGTCAATACGAGTCCCAACTACCAGTCCACTCAGTGAAAACCGCACATCGATAGAACTTTCTATTTCCGCAATATCTGCGGTGCAAGTTTTCGATGATGTCAGAGACTTTGATATTTCTTACAAGGGAACCTCCCCATCGCACCCCCCTCAGATTTAGTTATAAGTTGGCACAGTGGATAGGCCTTGAAAAACTGAACACAGATCAATTGAGAAAACAGGAAGAAGTTGTGTGGAACTGTGAAAATATAAGCAAAATATACAAACTGAGTAGTCCACGGGTGTGATAGGCAACATCATGGACGAAGTCAGCAGAGGAGCGTCGTGGTCCCGTGGTAGCGTGAGCAGCTGCCGAACGAGAGGTCCTTGGTTCAAGTCTTCCCTCGAGTGAAAATTTTATTTTCTTTATTTTTGCATGGTTATTATCTGTCCGTTCGTTCACTGACGTCTTTGTTCACTGTAATAAGTTTAGTGTCTGTGTTTTGCGACCGCATCGCAAAACCGTGCGATTAGTAGACGAAAGGACGTGCCTCTCCAATGGGAACCGAAAACATTTGATCGCAAGGTCATAGGTCAACCGATTCCTCCACAGGAAAACACATCTGATATATTCTATACGACACTGGTGACGGCATGTGCGTCACGTGAGAGGAATATGTTGTCGACCCACCTAACTTGTACACTTGGCGAAGGGGTAAAAAGATTCTTCTATCTTGCCCGATTTAGGTTTTCTTGTGGATGTGATAATCACTCCCAAAAAAGTGATGAAATCATAAGAGTTTGTCACACAAACTGAAAATAAAAAAATTAAACTTTTCACTCGATGGAAGATTTGAAACAAGGACCTTTCGTTCCGCATCTGCTCACGTTACCACGAGACCACGGCGCTCCTGCGCTCCCAGTCCCCTTGACGTTGCCTATCTTCGCATGAACTGCTCAGTTTGTATATTTTGCTTATTTTTTCACAGTTCCACTCATCTTCTTCCTGTTTTCTCAATTGATCTGTTTTCAGTTTTTCAAGGCCTATCCACTGTGCCAACGTATAACTAAATCTGAGGGGGGTGCGATGGGGAGGTTCCCTTGTTAGAGCCGGGCACGCCGATGCAGTGTCCTTGCTGTACCTACGATGACGTCAACCGCTGCGCTAGAGTTCTCGTGTCCTCACGAATTCCATGAGGGAAACATCGGGCAAATAAATAGAACAATCACGACAGATCGTGCTTCATAACAACCTTTCATACATAATAAATATAGCTCTAACGCACGAAATGACTTTTCTAGTCAACTTAACCAAAAAGCACAACTATGTGCACTTGTTGATTTGTATATCTAGCTAGTACGGAAATCCCCTATTAATCAAATTGTTTCTTTTTCTGAAATTGTTAGCAATAAAATACCGGGAAATCTCGTACCCTCTCAATATACACTCCTGGAAACTGAAATAAGAACACCGTGAATTCATTGTCCCAGGAAGGGGAAACTTTATTGACACATTCCTGGGGTCAGATACATCACATGATCACACTGACATAACCACAGGCACATAGACACAGGCAACAGAGCATGCACAATGTCGGCACTAGTACAGTGTATATCCACCTTTCGCAGCAATGCAGGCTGCTATTCTCCCATGGAGACGATCGTAGAGATGTTGGATGTAGTCCTGTGGAACGGCTTGCCCTGCCATTTCCACCTGGCGCCTCAGTTGGACCAGCGTTCGTGCTGGACGTGCAGACCGCGTGAGACGATGCTTCATCCAGTCCCAAACATGCTCAATGGGGGACAGATCCGGAGATCTTGCTGGCCAGGGTAGTTGACTTACACCTTCTAGAGCACGTTGGGTGGCACGGGATACATGCGGACGTGCATTGTCCTGTTGGAACAGCAAGTTCCCTTGCCGGTCTAGGAATGGTAGAACGATGGGTTCGATGACGGTTTGGATGTACCGTGCACTATTCAGTGTCCCCTCGACGATCACCAGTGGTGTACGGCCAGTGTAGGAACTCGCTCCCCACACCATGATGCCGGGTGTTGGCCCTGTGTGCCTCGGTCGTACGCAGTCCTGATTGTGGCGCTCACCTGCACGGCGCCAAACACGCATACGACCATCATTGGCACCAAGGCAGAAGCGACTCTCATCGCTGAAGACGACACGTCTCCATTCGTCCCTCCATTCACGCCTGTCGCGACACCACTGGAGGCGGGCTGCACGATGTTGGGGCGTGAGCGGAAGACGGCCTAACGGTGTGCGGGACCGTAGCCCAGCTTCATGGAGACGGTTGCGAATGGTCCTCGCCGATACCCCAGGAGCAACAGTGTCCCTAATTTGCTGGGAAGTGGCGGTGCGGTCCCCTCCGGCACTGCGTAGGATCCTACGGTCTTGGCGTGCATCCGTGCATCGCTGCGATCCGGTCCCAGGTCGACGGGCACGTGCACCTTCCGCCGACCACTGGCGACAACATCGATGTACTGTGGAGACCTCACGCCCCACGTGTTGAGCAATTCGGCGGTACGTCCACCCGGCCTCCCGCATGCCCACTATACGCCCTCGCTCAAAGTCCGTCAACTGCACATACGGTTCACGTCCACGCTGTCGCGGCATGCTACCAGTGTTAAAGACTGCGATGGAGCTCCGTATGCCACCGCAAACTGGCTGACACTGACGGCGGCGGTGCACAAATGCTGCGCAGCTAGCGCCATTCGACGGCCAACACCGCGGTTCCTGGTGTGTCCGCTGTGCCGTGCGTGTGATCATTGCTTGTACAGCCCTCTCGCAGTGTCCGGAGCAAGTATGGTGGGTCTGACACACCGGTGTCAATGTGTTCTTTTTTCCATTTCCAGGAGTGTATAAGAAGATAATTCTCTCTTCTCTCAAAGTACGACTGCCGATAAACATTTATGCAGAGTTCTGTCTAATACAACCATCGCACTATTCGCGTTTTTGAGACGAACTGTCTTCTTCTATGATGTTTGCAGACTGCTGCTGAGCTGCACTGCGCTCGACCGTTTAAGTAAACATGCTGACGCGGTGGCGTATGGAATTCGTTGCGAGGTACCAACTTTGCCTTGGCACCGCGATCTTCAGAGTACATCACATCGGATACTTCGAAACTAAAGAGGGCGTTTGGGACACTTGGCTGCCTGGTTTAAGTCTTCATATTTGACCCCATTTCGGCGACTTGTGCATCGATAATGATGATGAGAGCACACACACCAAGTCCCGAGCGAAGAATATACACAACCGGGCAGGGCAAAAATGGCTCTGAGCACTATGGGAATTAACATCTGAGGTCATCAGTCCCCGGAGAACTTAGAACTACTTAAACCTAACTAACCTAAGGACATCACACACATCCATGCCTGAGGCAGGATTCGAACCTGCGACCGTAGTGGTCGCGCGGTTCCAGACTGAAGCGCCTAGAACCGCTCGGCCACACCGGCCGGCCCGGGCTGGGAATCGAACCCCAGGCCCCGTGATCGACGGTCAGCAACGCTAAGCACAAAACCACCAGCTGCTGACACTTCGGGAAGCAATCAGATATTTACACCTTTATCTACTGTGTGGAAGCAAAATTCACGGACAAGCTCTGAAATCAGTAATCTACACATATATCCATAACTATACACCTGTGATGCGTAACGGAGTATTCATCTGGTGCTATAAAAGTAGGAGGAAGTGTTTTTTTTTTTTTTTTTTTTTTAGTTCTGGGACTGATCTGATGCCGTCGACCACGAATTCCTCTCATGTGCCAACCTTTTCATCTCAGACTAGCAACTGCGCCCCATGTCCTTAATTATTTGCTGAGTGTACTCCAATCTACACTTCTTGCCCTCTACAGCTTCCTCTAGTGAAAAGTTATCCCCTGATGCCTTAAAAGATGTCCTATCATCCTGTTCCTTCTTCTTGCCAGTGTTTTCCATATGTTTCTTTCCTCGCCGATTCTGCGGAGAACCTCCTCATTCTTTTCCTTATGAGTTCACCTAATTTTCAACATTCATCTGTAACACCATACCTCAAATGCTTCCACTCTCTTCTTTTCTGGTTTTCCCACAGTCCGTACCTGACTAACATACAACGATATGTTCCAAATGTAAATTCTCAGAAATTTTTTCTTCAGCTTACGACCTTTGTTTGATACTAGCAGACTTCTCTTGACCAGGGATGCCTTTTTCGCCAGACCTAGTCTGCTTTTTATTCTTGCTTCGTCCTTCATAGGTTAGTTTGCTGCATACGTAGCGGAATTCCTTAACTTCGTGATCCCCAAGTGTAACGTTAAATTTCTCGCTCTTCCCGATGTTCTTATTTCTGCCACTTCTCATTACTTTGATCTTTCTTTGATTTATTCTCAGTTCATATTCTGCACTCATTATACTGTTCAATCCATTCAACAGATACTGCATTTCTTCTTCACTTTCACTGCGGATAGCAATATCATCAGCGAGGCTTATCACTGATGTCCATTCACCTTGAAATTTAATCCCACTCTTGAAACTTTCTTTTATTTCCGCCATTGCTTTTTCGATGTATAGATTGAACAGCAGGGGCGAAAGACTATATCCCTGTGTGACACCTTTTTAATCTACTACGTTCTTGGTCTTGCACTCTTACTATTACCTCTTCGCTGTTGTACATGCTGTATAGTAGCCGTCCTTCCCTGTAGCTTACCCCTATTTTTCTCAGAATTTCGAAAATCTTGCACCATTTTACAATGTCGAATACTTTACCCAAATCTACAAATCCAATGAAGGTCTCGTGATTTTCCTTTAATCTTGCTTCCATTAACAACTGCAACGCCGGAATTGCCTCTCTGATGCGTTTACCTTTCCTAAAGCGACACTGGCCGTCATCTGTCAGATCCTCAATTGTCTTTTGCGTTCTTCCTGTCACCATCTTGGATGCAAGAGCTGTTAAGATGATTGCGCGATAATTTATGCACTTGTCGGCTCTTGCTATCTTGGGAATTGCGTGGGCGATATTTTTCCGAAAGTCTGATTGTGTATGGCCAGTCTCATGCATTCTACACACGAACGTGAGTAATCGTTTCATTGCCACCTCCCCCAATAATTTTAGAAATTCAAATGAAATGTTATCTACCCCCTCTGCCTTATTTGATCTTCAGTCTTCAAAAGCTCTTTTAAATTATGATTGTAATACTGGATTTCTCCTGTTTCTTGTTCTAAACACGTCATCAGCCAAGTCTTCCCTCTCATGGAGGCCTTCAGCGCACTGTTTCCATCTATCCGCTCTCTCCTGTCCATTTAACAGTAGGATTCTCATTACACTCTTAATGTTAACACCCTTGCTTTTAATTTCACCGAAGGTTGTTCTGATCCTTCTGTAGGCTGAATCCGTCCTTTCGATAATAATTTCTTTCTCGATTTTTTCACATTTTTCATTCAGCCATTTTGTCTTAGCTTCCCTGCACTTCCGTTCATTTCATTCGAAAGTGACTTGTATTTCTGTATTCCTGAATTTCCATGAACATTTTTGTACTTCCTTTTTTCTTCTATCAGATGAAGTATTTCATCTGTTATCCATGGTTTCTTCGCAGTTACGCTCCTTGTACCAACGGTTTTCTTTCCAACTTCTGTGACTGCTCTCTTTAAAGATGTCTATTCTTCCTCAACGGTACTGCCCACTGAACTATTCTTTATTGCAGTTCTACAGCCTCAGAGAACTTCAAAGGTATCTATTCGTTCCTTAGCACTTCGTATCCGACTTCTGTGCGCACTGATTCTTCCTAATTAGTCTCTTAAACTTCAGCCTAATTTTTATCGTTACTATAGTGTCTATATCTTTTCCTGGGTACGGCTTATAATCCAGTATCTGATTTCGGAATCTCTGCCTCACCATGACGTAATATAACTGCAATCTTCCCGTGTCTCCCGACTGTTTCATAGTATACCTTCTCCTCTTGTGATTTTCGAACAGTGTATTCGCTCTTACTAACTGATATTTATTGCAGATCTCAATTAGTCTTCCTCCTCTCTTGTTTCACTACCAATCCTATATTCTCCCGTAACCCTTTCTTCTACTCCCTCCCCTTTAACCGCATTCCAGTCCTCTATCAGTAATAGTGTCTTCATCTCCCTTTATGTACGAACTACCCGTGCAGTATCTTCATATACTTTCTCTATCTTTTCATCCTCTGCTTGCGACGTCGACATGTGTATCTGAATTATTGCTGTCGATGTTGTTCTGCAGTCGATTCTGATGAGAACAACCTTATCACTCTCTGCTCTACCTTCCTATTCATAACGAATCCTACTCGCATTATACCATTTTCTGTTGTCTCGTCTGACGAGAAATACTTGTCTTTCGTCCAGTTCACTTCACTGATCTCACTATATCTAGGTTAAGCCATAGCATTTCCCTTTTCGGATTTTCTAGCTTTCTACCACGTTCAAACTTCTGACATTAAACGCCCCGACTCGTAGAGCGTTATGCTTTCGTTGGTTATTCGATCTTTTGCTCATGTTCACCTCACCCCTTGGCAGTCCCTTCCGAAAATCCTCTTTTCCAATTGATAAATCATCATAATACGTTTTCAGTTACAGGCCACATGTCCTATGGATACACATCATGGCCATTACTAGAGTGGTTTCATTTGCCTTCTGCATCCTGATGCCGTTGATCATTGCTGATTCCTCGACTTTGGGGACAGTTTCCCACTCCAAGGGAAAGAGAATGCCCTTAACCCCTATCAGCTCCACCGCCCTGTTTGACAATGTCGTTGGCTGAATGAGGGATGACTAATATGATGGGACGCAGTATTTTGGGACTAAACCGCTCCATGGTACATAACGCTCTCTTGCAGAAATGACCACTAGAGTTTGAACAGCGTCTATCGGTAACACCCACACGTTTACTAAACTAACCTGTGTCGGAACACGCCGCTTTTGTTTGAACGTACCTGGTACGGTTCTCGGACTGTCAAGCAGTTAACAATAATCAGCCTAGCGAGTGTTTCTTGACACGCTTCTTTCTTTTTAAAACAAATAAAAACTGGCACCGAGGATTCTGTAAAAACCGTAATTATGTACGTAATTATGTATACAGATAGGTCAACCATCCTCGCGATTGAGATTTTTGCCTGTTACTGATACCGATACAGGCAAAATATACGTCTACGCTTTCGAGAGAAAAAGGAGTCTTAACAGAAGTACAGATAGACAGTTGGATAAGTGATGACAAGGAATATTTTTCCCATGTTATATAATAACGAATTAACAATTTTCGTTTTTCCCCCTTACTTTTGCAGTGGAATCTTACTTCTTGCCCAATTTCATGATTATAGGTCAACGGGTGAGCGAGATGTATGAGACAGGCGAAATACCCTCAGATTTCAAGAAGAATATAGTAATTCCAATTCCAAAGAAAGAAAGTGTTGACAGGTGTGAAAATTATCGAACTACCAGTTTAATAAGTCACGGCTGCAAAATACTAACACGAATTCTGATAGAAAAAAGGGTAGAAGCCAACCTCGGGGAAGATCAGTTTGGATTCCGGAGAAATGGTGGAACACGTGAGGCAACACTGACCCTACGACTTATCTTAGAAGATAGATTAAGGAAAGAAAAACCTACTTTTCTACCACTTGTAGGCTTAGAGAAAGCTATTGACAATGCTGACTCGAATACTCTCTTTCAAATTCTGAGGGTGGCAGGCGTCAAATACAGGGAGCGAAAGGCTTTTTACAATTTGTGCAGAAACCAGATGGCAGTTATAAGAGTCGAGGGGCATGAAATGGAGGCAGTGTTTGGGAAGGGAGTGAGATAGGGTTCTATCCTATCTCCGACGTTATTCAATCTGTATATTGAGCAAGCAGTAAAGGAAACAAAAGAATAATTCGGAGTAGGAATTAAAATCAATGGAGAAGAAATAAAAACTTAGAGTTTTGCCATTGACATTGTAATTCTGTCAGAGACAGCAAAGGACTTGGAAGAGCAGTTCAACCGTATGGATAGTGTCATGAAAGGAGGATATAAGGTGAACATCAACAAAAGCAAAACGAGGATAATGTAATGTAGAGAAATTAAATCAGGTGATGCTGAGGGAATTTGATTAGAAAATGAGACACTTAAAGTAGTCGATGGGTATTGCTATTTGGGGAGCAAAATAACTGATGATGGTCGAAGTAGAGAAGATGCAAAATGTAGACTGGCAATGGAAATAAAAGAGTTTCTGAAGAAGTGAAGTTTGTTAACTTTGAGTATAGATTTCAGTGTCAGGAAGTCTTTTCTGAAAGTATTTGAATGGAGCGTAGTCATGCAAGGAAGTGAAAGATGGACAATAAATAGTTTAGACAAGAAGAGAATAGAAGCGTTGGAAATGTGGGGCTACAGAAGACCGCTGAAGATTAGATGGGAAGATCACATAACTAATGAGAAGGTATTGAATAGAATTGGGGAGAAGAGGAGTTTGTGGCACAACTTGACTAGAAGAAGGGATCGGTTGTTAAGACACGTTCTGAGGCATCAAAAGGGATCATTAGTTTAGTGTTGGAGGGCAGCGTGGAGGGTAAAAATCATAGAGGGTGACCAAGGCATGAATACACTAAACAGATTCAGAAGGATGTATGTCGCAGTAGTTACTCGGAGATGAAGAAGCTTGCACAGGATAGAAGAAGCTTGCACAGGATAGTGTAGCATGGAGAGCTGCATAAAATCAGTCTCTGGACTGAAGACCGAAACAACAGGGCAACGGGAAGTTCGCTATAGGTTTTCAAGTGTGAGTTGGCGAGTTTCAAAATATGGAACATAAATAGCGCTATCTTTTGAGAGCGTTGACTGAGAAGTTTCAATTTTCTGCACCACAAGGGACCGTAGACCTTAATATATAACACAAATGTGAATTTGATACGTCTACACGTTCCTGATAAATGGCGTTTTTAACAGTCAGACAGATAGATACAGAAGGACGACAAAGTGGTTGTGTATGTTTGCGTTTTCACCGATTGATGGAGGGAGCCCTAAAAATGGAGTTATACAGTCAAGAACATCGGCAAATCTTGGTGTATTATGTTGAAACACTTATCTAACACCGTATTTGGAGGTATTCGTTTTCAGCTCGCAAACACTTCCAGGTGATTTGTTATATTTATGTATGTGATGGTTCTGAGGTTGAATGTATGGCTGTTGGGTATCCGTAGATAGTATTTACGCTGTTGTTAATTTACATGCAGGTTTGAAGTTGAAATTTCGTACAAGTCTGCTGGACATGATTTATCCTATAGCTATGATTCAACATTTACTGCAGCATGGATTTTATTGTGAAAACGAATGAATTTATGCGTCGAGCTGAAAGGGAAACATTTTTCCCACCAAAATGCGCAATACGTGTGCAAGGAACTGTATAATATTGATGCCAATGTATTTGTACTCGTCTCATACTCTTTTGGATACCGAGCGACGCAGATCAGTGGTAAGACACTGGATTCGTGTTCGGGAGGACGTCAGTTCATATCTCAGTCCGGCAATCCTATTCAAGGTTTCCGATGTTTCCCAGAATTACTAAAGACGAGAGAGTTCCTTTGAAAAGAACCCTCCTTCCACAATCCGATCCTGTGCAGTGGCACTGCTCACCTCTTCGTTGACGGTACGTCAACCCAAATCTCGCTGTCCTTTCACCACTCTAGATCAGTTATTTGAGACATCTTTGTAATTCTCACTGCTGGCGTTTTTCCTATCCAGAGTTTAATGGTTGTTGTTGTTGTTGTGGTCTTCAGTCCAGAGACTGGTTTGATGCAGTTCTCCATGCTACTCTATACTGTGCAAGCTTCGTCATCTCCCAGTATCTACTGCAATCAACATCCTTCTGAATGTGCTTAGTGTATTCATCTCTTGGTCTCCCTCTACGATTCTTACATTCCACGCTGCCCTCCAATACTAAATTGATGATCCCTTGATGCCTCAGAACATGTCCTACCAACCGATCCCTTCTTCTAGTCAAGTTGTGCCACAAATTTCTCTTCTCCCCAATTCTATTCAATACCTTCTCATTAGTTATGTGATCTTCCCATCTAATCTTTAGCGGTCTTCTGTAGCCCCACATTTCGAACGCTTCTATTTTCTTCTTGTCCAAACTACACTGCTGGCCACCGTAAATGCAACACCAAGAAAGACAAGAGGTAGCACAACAAAATTTATTTTGTAGATAACATGTTGACCAAGTATCAAATGATTACGTTTACAGACGTCTGTGACATGTGGTTCCTGCCAGAATCAGTAACCAGAGTAGCCGCCATTGTTGGAGATCACCGCTGCCACACGTCTCGGCATTGAGTCAAAGAGACGTTGGATGTGTTCCTGGGGTACAGCAGCCCAAGCAGCTTCCACACGTTGCCAAAGATCATCTGGTGTGGCAGCTGGGGATGTAATCTGGGTCACTCGTTGAGCAACCATGGACCACATGTTTTCTATCGGCGAAAGATCCGGAGAGCGAGCCGGCCAGGGAAGCAATTCAATGTGGTTATTGACGAATAACCTTTGGACAATGCGTGCCACGTGTGGTCGCGCATTATCCTGTTGAAATATGGCTGTGGCCGAGCCCTGAAGGTAAGGAAGGACAACTGGCTCCAGCACCTCGGATATGTAGCGCCGGCTATTTAAAGTACCGGCAATGCGTACTAGAGGCGTGCGAGAGTCATATCCAATACCGCCCCATACCATAATACCCGGTGCAAGACCAGTGTGGCGGTGCATATTGCAGCTATCCAGCATCCTCTCTCCACGGTGTCTCCACACTCGAATCCGACCATCGTGGTGCTGCAGACAGAAGCGTGCCTCGTCAGTAAAGACAACGTCATTCTATTCCGCCGTCCACATCCGTCTGTCATCACACCATTGGCGACGGAGACGTCTGTGGTTCTGCGTCAATGGTAGACGAAGCAATGGACGTCTTGCGGACAGACCACTCTGCTGTAAACGGCGTCGAATGGTACGCGCAGACACTGGATGATGCGTTACAGACGCAATGTGCTGTGCTATGGTTCGGGATGTCACTGAGCGATCTGTCACTGCCATGCGCACAATTTGCCTATCAGCACGTGCAGTGGTGCACCGAGGTGAATGCGATCGACCAAGTCGGTCCGTCGTACCCTCCTGCATCCAACGATCACAAAACCGCATTACAGTTGTTTGGTTTCGTCCAACACGACTAGCGATTTCTCTGTATGATAATCCACAATCTCGGTAAGCCACTATCCTTCCTCTGTCGAACTCGGATACTTGATCAAACGATGTTCGCTGTTGTCTACGAGGCATAACTGATCGTCTTGTGAAACAACCACAAGGTAAACACACGTGCCGAACGTACACTCGTCGAAATCGCCAAGCCTTAAATGGCGCTACGAGGTGGCGCCACAGGCGCGCGTGATGTGCGTCTGCGCTGAAATTCTAATCAGTTGCATATCTCATCGCTGCAAACCCATGGTGTAAATTTCAGTTGATTCGGATGCTTCCTTCAGGGTGTTGCATTTACGGTGGCCAGCAGTGTATTTATCGTCCATGTTTCACTTCCATACATGGCCACACTCCATACAAATACTTTCAGAAACGACTTCGTGACACTTAAATCTATACTCGATGTTAACAAATTTCTCTTCTTCAGAAACGCTTTCCTTGCTATTGCCAGTGTACATTTTATATCCTCTCTACTTCGACCATCATCAGTTATTTTGCTCTCCAAATAGCAAAACTCCTTTACTACTTTAAGTGTCTCATTTCCTAATCTAATTCCCTCAGCATCACCCAGTTTAATTCGTCTGCATTCCATAATCGTCATTTTGCTTTTGTTGAGGGTCATCTTATATCTTCCTTTCGAGACACTGTCCATTCCGTTCAACTACTCTTCCAGGTCCGTTGCTGTCTCTGACAGAATTACAATGTCATCGGCGAACCTCAAAGTTTTTATTTCTTCTCCATGGACTTTAATACCTACTCCGAATTTTTCTTTTGTTTCCTTCACTGCTTGCTCACTATACAGATTAAATAACATCGGGGAGAGGCTACAACCCTGTCTCACTCCCTTCCCAACCAATGCTTTCCTTTCATGTCCCTCGACTCTTATAACTGCCATCTGGTTTCTGTACAAATTGTAAACAGCCTTTCGCTCCCTGTATTTTACCCCTGCCACCTTCAGAATTTGAAAGAGAATATTCCAGTCAACTTTGTCAAAAGCTTTCTCTAAGTCTACAAATGCTAGAAACATAGGTTTGCCTTTCCTTAATCTATCTTTTAAGATAAGTCGTAGGGTCAGTATTGCCTCACGTGTTCCAACATTTCTACGGAATCCAAAATGATCTTCCCCGAGGTCGGCGTCTACCAGTTTTTCCATTCGTCTGCAAAGAATTCACGTTAGTATTTTGCAGCCGTGGATTATTAAACTGATAGTTCGATAATTTTAATGGTAACGGTTGATAAATCCGTGATAAGTTTGTTGCAAATAGTCAGAGAGCAGCGACGACGGCTTAACGGTCAGAGACCTTCATCCAGTTGGAGTCCAGCCACTATTCTTCTTCTTCCATCGACCTGTCACCATAAAGCGAGCGCTGACCCTCGTTTTTTCCACGATTTCGTCCCGAGGTTTCTGCCGAAAAGTTCAGAGGACCCAACTGCTGCCCCCGCTCCCTCCCTCGGAAGGAATTCCTCGCTTGTCATTGTTTTGGGACCACTTCTTCTGCGGGGGCGCATAAATTATCGTCTGACTCGTGTCGTTTTGTTGTGGAGGCCTTGTGGAGGGCGTTGACATCTGGACGAGTGAGTCCAACTCTACTGCCGTCGAAACAATACACCTCCGCCGTTTCTAAAATCTTTGGGAAGTGGCAACCAAACGACTATCCAAGTTAGTCTGTAGACTCTATGAGTTTGGAAACACCGTCAGAAAATTTAGATTTAAGTGTGAGACCTACCGTGCAATCAGCTTAACGTTCATGCAACGAAGTTCCTGACAAAAGTAATACACAGAACAATGGAAATGAAAATTGATGATCACTTGGGTAATGATTCGTTTCGCTTGAGGGAAGATATAGGCACCAGAGAGGAAGCGTTAGATGTTGCGTTTGATAATGGAAGTACGACTTAAGAAAAATCTAGAGACGTATAAAGGATCCGCACACTCAGAAAAAAGTGTTCGACGCTATAAAAAGGTACATATTGTCGAAATTCTCAGCAAACTGGTTCAAGCTATACGGACAGACGAGTAATATGCAATATGTACAAAAACCAAGAACAAAATTAGGAATGGAAGACCAAGAACGAAATTCTCGAATAAAAGAAAGTATACGACAGAGATGTAATCTTCCACCCCTACTGTTCAATCTATACATCGAAGAAGCAATGACGGAAACAAAAGAAAAAGTTCAATAATGGGATTAAATTTGAAGGTGAAAGAATGTCAGTTTTAAGATTCGCTTATGACATTAAGGTAGATGTACCAAAGAGTGCGCAGTCCCAAAGAGAGCGCAGCTTGTGTTCCTGACAGTTGGGAAAACTCATAAAATGAATTCGCAATTCAGCTGTAGAATGGAAAGATGACAAAGCCTCTTTATCATGTTGACTAAACTGATCAGTTCGCCACTGACGTAGTTGTGTTCAGAAAGATATCATAGGCGCTACAGTCTGGAACCGCGCGACCGCTACGGTCGCAGGTTCGAATCCTGCCTCGGGCATGGATGTATGTGATGTCCTTAGATTAGTTAGGTTTAAATAGTTCTAAGTTCTAGGGGACTGATGACCTGAGAAGTTAAGTCCCATAGTGCTCAGAGCCATTTGAACCATTTTTGAAGATATCATAAACACCTCGGAAAAGTCGTTTGAAGAAATCCTGTGTTTCCGAAGTCAAACAGGTAAGAATCACTTTCAGCTTTCTTGATTCAGTTCTGGTATTCTGTTGCGTAAGTTATACACCGAATACATGAACAAATAGTCTTTGATTCTTGACTGCATTTTGAAAGGCTGGCTTGTAAACTACCATACTGCATCCACTTATTTTGTAAATGTGACGTGTGCTGCCATCTGTTGACTTCGCTTGTTCAGAAATACGATGCAAAGACTCTTCGGACATGCATGCATGCACCCTCTCATAAAGTTGCATCTGTGAGGCAATGGTTGTGGGCAACAACATCTCTGAAATGGACTGGCTGGCCGAAAGTCCCAACATAAATAAATTGAGTCACGTTTGGAATGAGTTAATAAGACATGGCTGCAAAATACTAACACGAATTCTTTACAGACGAATGGAAAAATTGGTAGAAGCCGACCTTGGGGAAGATAAGTTTGGATTCCGACGAAATGTTGGAACACGTGAGGCAATACTGACCCTACGATTTATCTCAGAAGATGATTAAGGAAAGGCAAACCTACTTTTCTTGCATCTGTAGACTTAGAGAAAGCTTTCGGCAATGTTGACTGGAATATCCTCGTTCAAATTCTGTAGGTGGCAGGCGTCAAATACAGCGAGCGAAAGGCTACTTACAGTTTGTACAGAAACCAGATGGCAGTTATAAGAGTCCAGGGGCATGAAAGGGAAGCAGTGGTTGGGAAAGGAGTGAGACAGGGTTGTAATCCCTAATGTTATTCAAGCTTTATATTGAGCAAGCATTAAAGGAAACAAAAGAAAAATTTGCAGTAGGAATTAAAAACTGTGGAGAAGAAATAAAAATCGTAGAGGGAGTCCAAGAGATGAATACACTAAACAGATTCAGAAAGATGTAGATTGCAGTAGGTACTGGGAGATGACGAAGCTTGCACAGGATAGAGTAGCATGGAGAGATGCATCAAACCAGTCTCTGGACTGGAGACCACAACAACAACAACAACAGATGGTTGACTTCGTCCGGGACCCCAGCGTCCAATATCACTAACTTCTCTCTTTCGATTGGATATTGGAATTCCTATGTTGTTCAGAAGTATGTTGAAAAGTTCCTTCGCACATGGAAACATGCACTCTGTCATAGACTTGCACGTGTGAGGCAATGGTAATGGGCAACAACATCCCTCAAATGGACTAGCTTGCCCAGAGCCCCGACCTGAAGTGAAAGCAATGGATTGCGTTTGGGATGAGAGATAGTCTACTTTGCTCGAGATTACAGAGTCCAGCATCACTAACTTCTCTGGTTTCGATACGATATTCCAGGGCCTGTGTTGCTTAGAAATACGGTGCGTAGTTTCTACGGACATGTATGCATGTCGGAAGGAAAAGGCACTGCGACGACTACGGTGGTTTCGATTCTTGAGCAAGAAGGGGCTGCCATTCCTCCACAGACATTAAGGCCCCTTATTAAAAGTGTCCTCTGCAGAGTTCAAGCTGGCATGCCGAGGGTGGGCTCGCTCCATCTTAATGTCAACCGAAGGTGTCGAGATACATTTGATCAGATGGTGAGCGTCGGTATGTTTTTGTTACACACCTTAGTTTGCAAAACCCGCTTTCGCCTGGCGTGTCAGCCGTGTGGAACCGACCTGGAAGAACAGCTGTTTAGCTGCAAGTTTGCACGCAGCGCTGCAAGGACTCGGGGAGAGAGGGAATTCCGCAGGAGACAAAGTGGCTGTCTAGGCTGTTCTGGCCCGGTTACCTCGCGCGGGTAACGAGCCCGCAGCAGACAATGCGAGACGTAATTAACGGGGGCCGTAATGGGCACGCCGCCAGATGACGCGCCGTTTAATCCATTAAGGCGCGCGCCGCCCCAGCGGGCTCACAGGTTCGCGGAAACTGCCGGCTTCCCAGAAGACATTTCCGCGTGACAGTCACTTAACTGCGCCGTGTCGTTATGGTTCATACGCTGGGGCGTGCATGACGGGCTCAGGTTCACCACGCCTACATACAACACAGTTTTCGGAAGGCGGAAACCGAATTTCGACATCCGATTTTCTCTGTCCTGTTTACATGTGAGGTCAGAAATGATGCTGGAATATTTACGTTATCAACAATAAAGAAATGGGAAATCAGTTTACCGAAAAATAGATATGGGGCGCCATTTCAAAGTGCTGACCCAGTAGTCGTGGGGTAAGCCTGAGGTTAAAGGGAGATATTCGCACAGCTCACGACAGAACAATGTTTCTGTGGACACCACGTAAATATTGTAAGATGTGTATACTTCTATTGTCTATTGCCAAACCACAATTTATGTAAAATGTTTATATTATATTAATAGGATTAAGTAGGAATAATTATTATTTGTCATTTTGGAAATAATTGTGGTAGCAGGGAATGTCTGCACCAAAGAATTGTTGGCGGGAGAGACCGCACATTGATATAATTTTAAAAAGGGCGGGAGAGACCGCGTATGGGTAAATTTTAAGAAAAGAGCGGGAAAGACCGTACGTTGATACATTTTGTACTGGTACCAGGGATTGTCTGCACCAGAAAGCATTGTTGCGGGAGAGAGCGCACTATAGCGTTCGTAGGAAGTCAGTAGTAAGCGAGATGTGAAGCGAGTCGGTAGCAGGTCTGAAGCGAGAGGTTGAGAGGAGCGGTGTGACTGCCAGCCACCAGCTGTGATTTACAGGAGATTATAAACGGATGTAGAGAGACATCAGCTAACTATTATCATAAGAGGAACCAATATTATTGAATTTTTTTGAGAAACTCAAGACTACTGAAGGTATGTTTGCGCAATGCTAGAAGTAAGATTATTCTAAAAAGTAAGTCCCATTTGAACACTTGTAAAATCATTTCATTACCAACAGTAAATATTTGAAGAATGGTTTCAGAATATAATTAATTTTTGCCAGCAATATTTTGCCAGCAATAATGCATTACTGATTATAATCCATCCCCAAGAAACCGTCAACGTAAAACTTTGCAAAATTTTATGCAAAATTTTATTGTTGTCAAGAAAAAGTTTAACTATGAATTACGTAACTTCAGTCAAATTAATTAAAGAATGACGTCAGCTTTACTAAAAAAATAACGTCAGCTTTGGTAATAAATACTGCCACTTATTATGACAGCCCACCAGCAGCTAATAGAGTATAGTAAAACAGAGCAAATATATTCACGTCGCAGTTCGATGTAGCAGTCAGATGGCGATCCAGTAACAGTAAAAAAGGTAAGGAGCAGTTTTGGGTTATTGCAGGTAACGACTGAGGGCCACGACGACGACACATTCTATGTTTCGTCGAAATAATAAGCAAATCACTTTTAATGAGCAGCATTTAAATTTGTATGCGAAGATTGCACTTATTATTATTGAGAAAGAGAATTAATTTCAAAGGGAAGATTTCATTTGTTATTATTAAGCAAGAGGTAGAAATCCTAAGGGAAGGTTTCAAATGGCTCAAAGCACTATGGGACTTAACAGCTATGGTCATCAGTCCCCTAGAACTACTTAAACCTAACTAACCTAAGGACAGCACACAACACCCAGCCATCACGAGGCAGAGAAAATCCCTGACCCCGCCGGGAATCGAACCCGGGAACCCGGGCGTGGGAAGCGAGAACGCTACCGCACGACCACGAGATGCGGGCTCAATATTCACATTCACTGCCTTATGTATTACTCTGGAGGCTAACTGTGTTAACTGGCCGTAGCGAGAGCGTGGGTACAGTCGCTTTACAATTCAAAGTGGCGCACTTCGTTACCTTGCAATGCGACCATAGAAAGTCATCACGAAAAGAGATCGTGGAAAATACCTTCGGGACAGCCGCGACAACCTACTGTTGTTGTTATTGTGGTATTAAGTCCGAAGATTGGTTTCATGCAGCTTTCCATGCTACTCTGTCGTCCTCCTCCTCCTCGTCTTCGAATAACTACTGCAACACGCATTCGTCTGAACCTGGTTTCTGTTCTCGTCTCTCGGTGCCCCTCTGAAAAGTTTAGCTCTCCCCCAGCTACACTTCCCGCCAATACTAAAGTGACGATTCCTGACGTCTCAAAATGTATCCTATAAGCCGATTGCCTCTTTTAGTCAAATTAACGCACAGATTTGTTTTCTCCACAGTTCTGTTCTGTATCTCCTGATTACTTAGGCGATTTACACACCTAATCTTTAGTGTTCTTCTGTAGCACCTGTAACGTGCCCCAATTCTGTGGTAGACGTTACGGGAAAACCTGTCGCATCAACTCATCAAGGAAACAATTTACTGATCGATTTAGGAATAAAGACTTTTTCCCATTGTAAAATATATTGTTACATTTTTTAACAAAATATTTTACCATTTTGTTAGCCAACGGCCTTGCCGCAGTGGTAGCACGGGTTCCTGTCAGATCACCGAAGTTAAGCGCTGTCGGGCTGGGCTAGACTTGGATGGGTGACCATCCGGTCTGCCGAGCGCTATTGGCAAGCGGGGTGCACTCAGTGACTCCGTCCGTAAACTGACATACGGCCGGGACAGCGGTGTGTTGACCACATGCCCCTCCATATCCGCACCCAGTGACGCCTGTGAGCTGAGGATGACACGGCGGCCGGTCGGTACCGCGGGGCCTTCCAAGGCCTGTTCGGACGGAGTTTAGTTAGTTTTAAAATATTTTGTTATGTTTATAGGTTGTGTATATAGTGTTGTAGAACAGCTCGATGGGTGGAAAGGGCGACGTAATTCTTGGTGGCGAATGTTCCAGCCAACCAGCACTCTGAGCGACAAAGATGTTATTGGAAGCTGCAGCTGGCCGCTATCTGAAATCATGACGGCACACCATGATAGTTTGAAACTGTTCAAACTGCTAATAACGCAGTTCGTTTATTCGTTCTCATTAGTTCCTCATTGGTTTTGAGGGTATGAGTAGTTAAAACATTATGAACGGGGAACGGCTTGGGTCAGGTTGGAGATAGGTTATTTGACCGTGTATTAACTCGAAGTTCACGGCGTACATCAGCAAAGGTGCTGAACTTGCAACGAAAGGCGTGGCGGTAGAGATATGGTGTGCTAATTTTCAAAATATTAGCATAGGTGCCGGAAGTAAAGTCATGTTGGGCAGTTTCGATTTTAGGTCAGCATTAAACTGTACGAGAGCTCTTACACAACTCATTTGTGAGGAAAAGGGCGCAGATAAATGATTCTTAGGGATTTCGTCGTGAATTGGCTGTACGGGAAAGAATAAACTGTCGTTTTGTGACTTTGAATTGCTGGAATTATTTAATCGCTGTGGAGTCCGAATAGCGTTCTGATGCTGAAGAGTGTTATCTGACTGTATTGTGAGCAATAATTGTATGTAAATTGTAGTGAGTGTGTAGTGTGATTCATTAGCGTTCATAGTAAAGGCCTGCACGATTCTATACGATTTATAGTACAGCATAACTGGCCCATAATTGTGGAAGACTTATCATCTGATTTCATTACGTTGTTTGGCATAGAAGGAACAGTTTCTGCAATATCATGACTAATGAAAGGAAACACTATTTTTTTGCAAAAACTTCGCTGTTACTGTCACACACAAATGAACTTCCAGGACAGCAAAAGAAATCTGACAAAACCTTTCCGGCAAAAGGTGCTAGACTGAACGAGAGAAAGTACTTTTACAAACAAAAGAAGTCTTGAGAACTAAAGTGGCCGGGATATATTTAGACGAAACGTGGATTTATACACCCTACGCGCTGAATAAATATTGCAAATTAACAGTGTGTGAACAGTATTGTCATATAACAGTGCCAGGCATTGTTTCGTTACTGTGATTGTTAACCATAAAAGAAAATAGACAGAAAAAATAAAAAAATACTTAGAGACAAAGACAGATTCAGGCCTAATTAAGAAGCACCAGCCTTCTCCTCTTTATTGCATGACAAAACTTCGAAAAAAAAAAAAAAATCCCCCTCCTACTGCCACCATACTATCTAGACCTAAATCCTACAGAACTGCTCTGGAAGTTTACAAAGAATAAGATCCGCAGTCTTAATACGTTGAGAACCCCGTTCTCTAAATAACAGCTTACGCTTTTTCTTCTAATAAATAAAAGCCATATGCCGCCTATCTTCGTGCTAGGCATTTAACGTAACGTTACTTCTGCGACTTGTGCATCAAGCAGCTTTGTGGTTGGCGCCACTAGGATGAGTGGGTCTCTTTCCAAACCTTCCCACCAGGGAAAAATCTGACGTCGCCGGCTCGGCGTTACTCGCCAAAAACGCTGACCGTATTAACATCTTTCATCTCTGGAAATGGAGATACTCTGTACATGAACTAGTTTAAAATCTTTGATCCAACGAAATTTCACCGCACCACATATTTATCTTCGTACCTGATAATGGCGTAACAGCCTAAGACCGGTTCGTGCAAATAAATATTGTAGAATATCACACCAGTATTGTGTGTTTAATTCATAATCTAACCACTAGATTACGCAGTCAGTTTGCTTTTGCTTTTTAGATCTTAGCTTCTACTGTTGTGATATTAGAGAACAAAAAAAGGCCGCGTATCACTTCAAAAAAGTGTGCCGTGACTACTGGAGAAGAGATACTTTGACAGACGAGGAAACTGAAAACATAACAAAGCCAGTCGGCGTTATCGTCCGCGAGTGATTTTTAGTCCCTTCCGTACCTCAGTCGGTGAAAAAGGAACCGTTACAGAATCTTATTGTTGTCCGTCTGTCTATCCCACTATTAAAACCCTTTTGCCCTTTTGCTCAGAAACAGGTAGAGGTTCCACATTTAAATTTATATCACATAATAAGTTCTAAGGTCCCTTGGCGGTGTAAAACATTGAAGTTTCTAAGTCTACGCAGTCAAGAGACACCGTCACTTATGTTGTATATTTTGATACTCGCAAATTCACTCATCAGAACATATAGAGTACTTCCCGTTGGACTAGAAACATGAAACTTGGCTGAAGCAATATTTCACAGCGCAACCGAAGGAAAAACGCTGAAAACTGTTAAGTTTGTAAATGTATCACACGAAAAAAATATTTTGTCATTTGTTACCAGACTGTATGTCCGTCCGTCTCTTAAGACCTTTTTTTCTCAGGAACGGGTAGACGTATCAAGCTGAAATTTATCTCACTATGTTCTTTGGTCCAGTGGCGGTGTAATAAACGTTAGCTTCTAAGTCAATGCAGTCAAAAGGTACGGTCATTTATATCATATATTTTGATAGTCGCAAACTCACTCATCCAAACCTATAGCGTCCTCCCTGATTACTGCACTTAGATATGGCGTTTCAACATATATGTGAAACACACATTCACAGACTAGTCTAGAAACACCATATCTACGTATAGCCATAGCTCCTGTATATCCTATGATGGATAAATTCCGAAACGCGTCATACGAGCAAAACAGTCATTCTGTGCCTGATGTTCGACTTTTACCATTGCGATCCAGTCGGCCTGAATGGAGGACTAATGATTATCATAATAATGCGTTGTGCATCACGGAGAGATTTACTACTGAAATTTCGAAAGAGCACTTTCCAGGAACAGTCGGAAAACATATTACTTCCCCCCTCCCCCTCACGTACGTCTCGCGTAATGACCATGAGGAGAAAACTCGATAACTTAGAGCCAATGCAGAGGCTTACCGACAATCATTCTTCCCACGCCTTATTCGCTAGTGGAAGGGGTTGGAGGGCTAAGTGGTAAAAAAAGTATCCTCCGCCACACATCATTAGGTGGCTTGCGAAGTGTTATGTAGACGTAGATGAATGGTCGCCAGTCTCCTGCACGACTTTACAAATGATTGATGTTATTGATATTAAAACATGCTCGAAAATCTTGTAATTCCTGGGACCGATGTTTTGCCAATATCAGTGTCGAGCCGGCCGGTGTGGCCGAGTGGTTCTAGGAGCTTCAGTCTGGAACCGTACGACCGCTACGGTCGCAGGTTCGAATCCTGCATCGGGCATGGATGTGAGTGATGTCCTTAGGTTAGTTAGGTTTAAGTAGTTCTAAGTTCTAGGGGACCTCTGATGTTAAGGCCCATAGTACTCAGAGCCATTTGAGCCATCAGTGTTAAAAGCAGGCAAAAACGGTCGATATTCTCAAGCTCCGGAACTGATGAACTGTCTGTATACCCAGGTTTGTACGGAATCCTCAGTGCGCGAAACATACTCGCACCTAGTCCTCCTTTTATTTTTGCTTTGTTTTTTATTCGGTGTCACATACAAGTGTGTTCCATGTGAAAGCACTCCAGTAGTAAGAGTAATGGAATGTACGATGTTACACCCGCATCCCCCACCTCCTCCTCCTCCCCCCTCCCCTCCCTGCATCTCGAGCGTAAACACCACCTTGAAGGTACCCTGTTCAGCTAACCTAGTTTTCTCAATGTCACGTCATGACCATCGCGAGATTCAGTACCACCTAGTGACGCTGTGATTACGTGACTTGGTAAGGAAAGTATATAAGCAGAGCAGAAACGTATTGACGCTACGTGCCGCAAATGCGGAAATGGTTCAAATGGCTCTGAGCACTATGGGACTCAACATCTGTGGTCATCAGTCCCCTAGAACTTAGAACTACTTAAACCTAACTAACCTAAGGACATCACACACATCCATGCCCGAGGCAGGATTCGAACCTGCGACCGTAGCGGTCACGCGGTTCCAGACTGACGCCCTAGAACCGCACGGCCACACCGGCCGGCAATGCGGAAATAAACTGGCGTAAGTGACTATGGCAAAGGGCAGACCGTTACGACCCGGCGAGTGGGAACGAGCGACTCGGGAAACTGCGGAGCTAGGCGGCGTTTCACCTGCTAGTGCCTTGAGCATCTGTTGAAGGACGGCGAGACAGAGAGTAGGCGACAAGATGTTGGATGTCCACGTCTCGTCATGGAACGTGGAGGTCGGAGCCTTGTCCGCTATGTAACGCGGGATAGACGATGAGCTGTGTAGATCTGATGTTAGAGTAAAATGCTGGCGCAAGCGCTAGTGTTGCGGAGCATTTCGTTTAGCGCACATTGTTCAACGTGCGGCTCCGCAGCAGGCGATCCCAACATGTTCCCATGTCGACCAAAGTGTGACACTATAATGCAGATGAGCTATCAAAATTTTTTCCAGTTACATTTCTTGCAGATATGCTGTACTCGTTTTATTCTGTAAACCTTTAGATACTATGTTTTAATTGAAGATGATGAAGTCCCATACTCCGAGAAGTATAGGGGACGATGCGGGAGACCCGCACCGCTGACTAGGCAAGGTCCTAGCGGAGGTGGTTTGCCTTTGCCTTCCTCCGACCGTAATGGGGATGATGAAGACGACACAACACCCACTCACCTCGAGGCAGGGAAAATCCCCGACCCCACCGAGAATCGAACCCGGGACCCCGTGCACGGGAAGCGAGAACGATACCGCAAGACCATGAGCTGCGGACTATGTTCTAATTAGAAATACAATATGTATTATAACTGATGTGATTTTTGTGGGTTAATGCCGTTAGGGAAAGTTATGCAAAGCAATATCGTTGGCAGAGAGCAAAAACTTGTACAGGGTGTTACAAAAAGGTACGGCCAAACTTTCAGGAAACATTCCTCACACACAAATAAAGAAAAGATGTTATGGGGACATGTGTCCGGAAACGCTTACTTTCCATGTTACAGCTCATTTTATTAATTCTCTTCAAATCACATTAATCATGGAATGGAAACACACAGCAACAGAACGTACCAGCGTGACTTCAAACACTTTGTTACAGGTAATGTTCAAAATGTTCTCCGTTAGCGAGGATACATGCATCCACCCTCTGTCTCATGGAATCCCTGATGCGCTGATGCAGCCTTGGAGAATGGCGTATTGTATCACAGCCGTCCACAATACGAGCACGAAGAGTCTCTACATTTGGTACCGGGGTTGCGTAGACAAGAGCTTTCAAATGCCCCCTTAAATGAAAGAGGGTTGAGGTCAGGAGAGCGTGGAGGCCATGGAATTGGTCCGCCTCTACCAATCCATCGGTCACCGAATCTGTTGTTGAGAAGCGTACGAACACTTCGACTGAAATGTGCAGGAGCTCCATCGTGCATGAACCACATGTTGTGTCGTACTTGTAAAGGCACATGTTCTAGCAGCACAGGTAGAGTATCCCGTATGAAATCATGATAACGCGCTCCATTGAGCGTAGGTGGAAGAACTTGGGGCCCAGTCAAGACATCACCAACAATGTCTGCCCAAACGTTCCCAGAAAATCTGTGTTGATGACGTGATTGCACAACTGCGTGCGGATTCTCGTCAGCCCACCCAGCTGGCGGTGAATCGAGGACGTACAGTACATACTGACCAAACTAAAATGAGCTCTAACATGGAAATTAAGCGTTTCCGGACACATGTCCACATAACATCTTTACTTTATTTGTGTGTGAGGAATGTTTCCTGAAAGTTTGGCCGTACCTTTTTGTAACACGCTGTCTCTGGACGCGAGTGTGACGTCAGAATAGAGCGCGCATAAGATTTAGAACATCCCCCCCCCCCCCCTCCACCAATGAACCATGGTCCTTGCCGTTGGTGGGGAGGCTTGCGTGCCTCAGCGATACAGATAGCGCCCTACCGTAGGTGCGACAACGGAGGGGTATCTGTGGAGAGGCCAGACAAACGTGTGGTTCCTGAAGAGTGGCAGCAGCCTTTTCAGTAGTTGCAGGGGCAACAGTCTGTATGTTTGACTGATCTGGCCTTGTAACACTAACCAAAACGGCCTTGCTGTGCTGATACTGCGAACGGCTGAAAGCAAGGGGAAACTACAGCCGTAATTTTTCCCGAGGGCATGCAGCTTTACTGTATGGTTAAATGATGATGGCGTCCTCTTGGGTAAAATATTCCGGAGGTTAAATAGTCTACCATTCCGATGTCCGGGCGGGGACTACTCAAGAGGACGTCGTTATCAGGAGAAAGAAAACTGGCGTTCTAAGGATCGGAGCGTGGAATGTCAGATCCCTGAATCGGGCAGGTAGGTTAGAAAATTTAAAAAGGGAAATGGATAGGTTAAAGTTAGATTTATTGGGAATTAGTGAAGTTCGGTAGCAGGAGGAACAAGACTTTTGGTCAGGCGAATACAGGGTTATAAATACAAAATCAAATAGGGGTAATGCAGGAGTAGGTTTAATAATAAATAAAAAAATAGGGGTGCGGGTAAGCTACTACAAACAGCATAGTGAACGCATTATTGTGACCAAGATAGACACGAAGCCCACTCCTACTACAGTAGTACAAGTTTGTATGCCAACCAGCTCTGTAGATGACGAAGAAATTGAAGAAATTTATGATGAAGTAAGAGAAATTATTCAGATAGTGAAGGGAGACGAAAATTTAATAGTCATAGGTGACTGGAATTCGGTAGTTGGAAAAGGGAGAGAAGGAAACGTAGTAGGTGAATATGGATTGGGGATAAGAAATGAAAGAGGAAGCCGCCTGGTAGAATTTTGCGCAGAGCATAACTTAATCAGAGCTAACACTTGGTTCAAGAGTCATAAAAGAAGGTTGTATACATGGAAGAAGCCTGGAGATACAGACAGGTTTCAGATAGATTATATAATGGTAAGACAGAGATTTAGGAACCAGGTTTTAAATTGTAAGACATTTCAAGGGGCAGATGTGGACTCTGACTACAATCTATTGGTTATGAACTGTAAATTATAAAACTGCAAAAAGGTGGGAATTTAAGGAGATGGGACCTGGATAAACTGAAAGAACCAGAGGCTGTACAGAGTTTCAAGGAGAGCATTAGGGAACAATTGACAGGAATGGGGGAAAGAAATACAGTAGAAGAAGAAAGGATAGCTTTGAGGGATCAAATAGTGAAGGCAGCAGAGTATCAAGTAGGTAAAAAGACGGGGGCTAATAGAAATCCTTGTGTGACAGAAGATATATTGAATTTAATTGATGAAAGGAGAAAATATAAAAATGCTGTAAATGAAGAAGGCAAAAAGGAATACAAACGCCTCAAAAATGAGATCGACAGGAAGTGCAAAATGGCTAAGCAGGGATGGCTAGAGGGTAAATGTAAGGATGTAGAGGCTTATCTCACTAGCGGTAAAATAGATCCTGCCTACAGGAAAATTAATGAGACCTTTGGAGAAAAGAGAACCACTTGTATGAATATCAAGAGTTCAGATGGAAATCCAGCTCTAAACAAAGAAGGGAAAGCAGAAAGGTGGAAGAAGTATATAGAGGATCTATACAAGGGCGATCTACTTGTGGACCAATATTAAGAAAATGGAAGAGGATGTAGATAAAGATGAAATGGGAGATACGATACTGCGTGAAGAGTTTGACAGAGCACTGAAAGACTTGAGTCGAAACAAGGCCCCGGGAGTAGACAACATTCCATTAGAATTACTGACAGCCTTGGAAGAGCCAGTCCTGACAAAACTCTACCGTCTGGTGAGCAAGATGTATGAGACAGACGAAATACCCTCTGACTTCAAGAAGAATATAATAATTCCAATCCCAAAGAAAGCAGGTGTTGACAGATATGAAAATTACCGAACTATCAGTTTAATAAGTCACGGCTGGAAAATACTAACGAGAATTCTTTACAGATGAATGGAAAAACTAGTAGAAGCCGACCTCGGGGAAGATCAGTTTGGATTCCGTAGAAATACTGGAACACGTGAGGCAATACTGATCCTACGACTTACCTTAGAAGCTAGATTAAGGAAAGGCAAACCTACGTTTGTAGCATTTGTAGACTTAGAGAAAGCTTTTGACAATGTTGACTGGAATACTCTCTTTCAAATTCTGAAGGCGGCAGGGGTAAAAAACAGGGATCGAAAGGCTATTTACAATTTGTACAGTAACCTGATAGCAGTTATAAGAGTCGAGGGACATGAAAGGGAAGCAGTGGTTGGGAAGGGAGTGAGACAGGCTTGTAGGCTCTCCCCGATGTTATTCAATCTGTATATTGAGCAAGCAGTGAAGGAAACAAAAGAAAAATTCGGAGAAGTAATAAAAACGTTGAGGTTCGCCGACGACATTGTAATTCTGTTAGAGACAGCAAAGGACTTGGAAGAGCAGTTGAACGGAATGGACAGTGTCTTGAAAGGAGGATGTAAATGAACATCAACAAAAACAAAACGAGGATAATGGAATGTAGTCGATTAAGTCAGGTGTGCTGAGGGAATTAGATTAGGAAATGAGACACTTAAAGTAGTAAAGGAGTTTTGCTATTTGGGGAGCAAAATAACTGATGATGGTCTAAGTAAAGAGGATATAAAATGTAGACTGGCAATGGCAAGGAAAGCGTTTCTGAAGAAGAGAAATTTGTTAACATTGAGTATAGATTTAAGTGTCAGGAAGCGGTTTCTGAAAGTATTTGTATGGAGTGTAGCCATGTATGGAAGTGAAACATGGACGATAAATAGTTTGGACAAGAAGAGAATAGAAGCTTTTGAAATGTGGTGCTGCAGAAGAATGCTGAAGATTAGATGGGTAGATCACATAACTAATGAGGAGGTGTTGAATAGGATTGGGGAGAAGAGAAGTTTGGGGCACAACTTGACTAGAAGAAGGGATCGGTTGGTAGGACATGTTATGAGGCATCAGGGGATCACAAATTTAGCATTGGAGGGCAGCGTGGAGGATGAAAATCATAAAGTGAGACCAAGAGATGAATACACTAACCAGATTCAGAAGGATGTAGGTTGCAGTAAGTACTGGGAGATGAAGAAGCCTGCACAGGATAGAGTAGCATGGAGGGATGCATCAAACCAGTCTCAGGACTGAAGACCACAACAACATAATAATTCTTGACTGCGAGTTTAATTGTATGCAAGTTCTCGATAACACACGAAAACATTACGACCTGCAGTCGGTACCTTTTCAAATATTTACTATTAAAACAGTCTTGATCATGATTTATTTATCAAGGTGACCGGTTTCGACCACTACTGTGGTCATCTTCAGACCATTGAGTAGGAACCTCTTTCCGTTGAAGAATCACTACTGAATTAATAGTATATATTTATAAGAGATTGATCGCTACCGCTCCCATAAAGTATTCAAAAGGTACCTGTTTGAATTAAATGTGTGGACCCATGCACGGACCCGAGCGTTCCGTAGGTGTGGCAGACGTTCCTACAAGTGTGACGTCACAAGTTCGTTTCAAGACTCGTATACCCCATTGGCCTCGTACTCACTCAAGCTGTGGCAAAGTTTTCGTTGCGCACTTGCTGCGACTGCTTCAAACTTCCGGTGGACAGGTTCCATCTGTGCTTAGCTACAGGCCGCCGTCTTTATTAAGGGTGTTGTCACAAGTTTTTATCGATATCGCTTCTTTCATGACGCTGTCTCATAAAACATTAGTTCGTTTACAACAGATATCTCGTCGAATGCAATTCGGTGTCCGTTTTCTGAACAACGGCCGAGGAGCTCTCGGCCGAATTGGGACCGAGGTGATCAGACTTGTTAAGTTACGAGTATATCCCAGAAAGTAATGCAAGACATTTTTTTCTTCAACGATCATTTGTTGAACACAGTGAAACGAACACAAAAGAAAGAACAATGTTTCTTCTACACTCCACATTCTCTACGTAATGTCCTTCCCCGTTTTGTGGCCTTCCTCCAGCGGGACACCAGGGAGTGTGTGCCCCGTCGATACTGCTCCTTGTTATGGTCACGAAGCCATTTATTCACTGTGTGGATAACCTCTTGGTCATCCTCAAAATGTCTTCCACGAGTAACATCCTTCAGTCCGAGAAAGCAAGGTCAGGGCTGCAACGTGGATGCGGTAAAACTGTCGAACATTTTCAGTGATGTGTCCTGAAGTCCTCAAACTTGTGTGAGGACCAGCGTTATCGTGTTGAATCAATCAATAACGTGGGTTGTTATGGCGCCGAAGTCACTGGAAGTGCTTCTTGAGTTTGGTTAATGTGTTCACGTTTGCTTCAGAATTAATAGTGTTGCCTCTTTGCATCACATCGACGAGTCAGGCGGAAGAGGAAGGAAGGAAGATTAAATTTAACGTCCCGTCGACATTGATGTCGTCAGAGACGGAGCACAAGCTCGTATTGTATCAAAGATGGGGAAGGAAGTCGGCAGTACCCTTTCAAAGGAAGCGTCCGACATTCGCCTGGAGCTGTTTAGGGAAATCACGGAAACCTAAATCTGGATGGCCGGACGCAGGATTGAACCGTCGTCCTTCCGAATGCGAGTCCAGTGTGCTAATCGCTGCGGATTCAGATCTGACAGGCGTGGATGGCCTCTCCAAACGCTGCAGATCTTGGAGCTCTGCCGAACCGCCTTCTCGTAATGGCTTCATCCTCTTTGCCCAGCGACTAACCGTACTTCTGTCGACTGCAGATGCTCCATAAACTGCATAAAAACCTTTGTGAATACTCCTAACAAGTTACTTGTAACGTACATCACTTAGAGACGCCATTTTGAAACATTGCACAAGTTTCGCTATCTATCAGAGGAAACGGAAAATTTGTTCGCATTCTGGAAATGTCAAATAATACATACCTAAAGTTTCGCATTTCCATAATTGTTGTTGGTTGATAAAAAATTACTTTCAGGCTGACCATCGTACATAAATCACGGATATTTTCTATGGTACTTGACGAAGCCGCGCGGAACAAAAATTGTAAGGCAACAGTCATTTGAGGGCATTTGGTACATGGGATACTCCGAGACTGACACAGGAAGTTGTGGCCTGCTACACCAAACCAGTCAGCCAGAAGACTGATCGGAGTATTTACTGGAGCCAGGGCTATAGAAATGTCAAGGAGCGGGTTTTCCAGGAGTTCATGGAATAAAAAAAGGCACGTTGCCAGCAAGTGTGACTTTACGAGCTACTTCGAAGAAAAAAAAAGAGAAAAAAGTCATCTCCGTCTTGAGCAAAAGGCCGAGACGAAAGCGGAACAATGCAGTATCATTATTGCCGCTCTGCAGAATGGTAGCATGCTTATTAGGCTTTAAAATCCATGTCGAAGCCGTGATTGTATCGGAAAAAGTAATGAGACTGTAGTAACGAACTGCAGGTACCGTTTCTTGAACGAATCAGGTTGGCATAGTGGTTAGCACACTGGACAACTGCTCAAACCCGCGTACGACCATCCTGATTTAGGTTTTACGTGATTTTTCTAAATCATACTAAGCAAATTCTGAGATGGTTGCTTCGAAATGGCACGGCCGATTTCCTTACCCAGTCCTGAAGCATTCCCAGCTTGTGCTCGTCTCTAATGAGCAAGATGTCGACAGGACGTTAACCCTTCATCTTCCGTCCTTTTTTCTTACCGTTTCTTGAAATCTGGCAAAACAACAAACGCTGTGTAGAACTATACCCAAGAGGATGAATGAATCAAAATTACCGATTTAAAATTTTCTTATTGTCGATGCAGGATGAATGCACCAAAATCTATAATGAAGAAACTCTGTGTTGACATAAAAAATAGAACTTTGATTCTTCACTAGAACGGAAATATTCACGCTACAAGAACAGCACTGCAAAATCTACACAACTTGATCTGCGAGACTCTTTATCATCTCATTCGCCTTGTCACTACTACTGTCGAAATTTTTACATTTAAAATTGAAGTTACTACCTGTGGCTTTATAGGTATGAGCAGCCCACAGTGGCTAGCATTTCATGTATTCTTTAAAAAAAAAATTGTGACTAAAGCCCTTCTGGCTTGTTATTTATTTTATACGTGACATGTAAGTACTCTTTCTTGTAGTGTTAGTTAGTACTTAACACTTTGATACAAAAAATTTTTCTTTTCCCATAAATTTGTAATTATGTTATAGGCCACTTTAAATATTAAATTATGATGAAGACATTCTTAGACGTGTTGAAACCGGGTCAAAAAAACTAGAAATTGTGCCGAGGGCTTATTTAGTTCAAATTTAATTTATAAACGATCATTGAACCAAGCAGCCATGTTTAAAACTCTGCGTTTTTACATTTACTTTTTTTCTTCTGTGACAGGAAACGGCAAGAATTAAGGCACGTACTGACGGTTTTTACTCTGGAGTCATTGGAGGCTGTACCGTCAATTTTTAATTCCCTCCGCATTTAACACCTAAGCAAAAGAAAGGGTGCTATACCCTACATCCATTTGAACTTAGTTGCTGTTCCTCTATAATTATCACCCTAAACTTTCTTCCATTACCAAATTAACTACTCGTAAACGCTTGAGTATGTCCAGTGAACCTATCCCTTCTTTCAGTCAAGTTGTGTCATAGATTTCTTTTCTCTCCTATTCATTTCAATACCTTACTGTAAAGAAGGCGAGCAAACACGAAATTCAAGTAACTTTCGTTTTTGCCTGTGCGACTGAACCCTATCAGTCCATATTCTACTGTTGTAGTTATCCGATCATTTCGAGCATTCCGCAGGAGCACCACACCTCAAAAGCTTTCGCTCTCTGTTTCTGAACTGTTTGCGATCCACCTTTCACTTCCATACAAGGCCACACTCTAAATGCCTTGAGGTAAGACTTATAAACATTCAACTTTAAATCTATACTTGACGTTCGGAAATTTCTTTTTCAAGAACTCGTTCACTACTTTTAGTGTCTCGTTTCCTAATCTCCCTCAGTATCGCCTGATTTTATTCGACAAAATTTATTATCCTTGTTTCGCTTTTGTTGTTGTTCGTTGTATAACCAATTTCCAAGACGCCATCCATTGCGTTCAATTGATCTTCAGAGTTCTTTATCTGCTATGGCAGAATTACGTCATCGTTAAACCACAAAGTTTGTATTCTTCCACCCCAACTTACCGTTCTAATATAATTGCGTAAGCGTCTGTGGCTAGTCAGCTGACATGAGAATTTTCATGATATAGTACTGCGTAAACGTTTCGGTCACGGGTACAGTGGTTTCCTCGTAAGTGTACCGGTGTTTTGATGTCCAGGGCCCATTATATTATGTCATCACTGTCATTCAGAGCATGAGATATCGTCACAATTTAGAAATTGTTGATATTGTTGGTCTCTTGTGGAGGAAGAAATGTGAACCTTTTTTTTTTCGTGGATGGACCAACTAAGGACCACGTGCCAGTTTCAGTTCAGTAATCGTTGTTCTGTCCGTTTCTTCCAGAGCTCTTTCATCTGTTCACTACGAATTTTTTCTTCTCGCCTTTTGACTAGATCAATTCGTTTTTAGTTTCATACTTTGGAATCCCTCCATTCGTATTCAATACGTTTTCCCTAAACACTACTCTGTCAGCTGTTTCTTCAACTTTTATGTTATCTTTTTCTATAACCTTTATCACTTCATGGATACAACACGACTTTTTATCCCACAAATATCTGAAGATCTTTTTGATTAACCAACTCTCTAGCATTCGATATAAACGTTCAAAAAATATCAGTACTATTTTTCACATTACTGCAGATATGTTTTTTATGTTTCGATAAATTTCATCATAGCTTCGCAGTTTCCAACCTTCCACAGTTTTTCGCGGGCCTGATATTTTCCTACGCCTTTCTAGTACTTCAAATTAATCTGGATTATAAAGTAATTCTAGACATTGGCTTGCATATAAACATTCTTGGTTGATTAGTGTGATTGTAATGCTTTATTTTTGCATTTTTAGGCGGGAATTTTGCATTGGGAAGGTCTTTAGTTACACCGTTTTATGTACCCTTTTTTCTATAGCCTCATTTTCTTGCCTCCAAGATATCTAAAGTTTTTAACCTTCTCTATATGGTCAACATTTGTTTTCAGGAACAGTGGTGCGTACAAGCTCATTTTTCTATAAGATTACGTTGTATTAGGGCAGATGTCACATTTTTCAGAAAATACAGAAAAACCTCTGCAAATGGAATACATTTTATTCCAACATTTTTGTTTCCTCTTCAGAACATTATTGGTGAAATATTCATTCAGTTTTTCACCATAATTATTTTCCTGTAGTGAATGGAACGACGGGGATCTGCCGTTGTCTGTTGCCTCTTACAGCGTGTATCTCGTTTCATAATCTTAGAGATCAAACTGTGTCAACGGTTTTAAAATAGTGACGTAATGTCATGCTTAATAAACCAGTTATAAAATATAATGGACCCTGGACAACGAAATACACCACTAGACCAAGAAGAAGGCCACTGTAATAGCGGCTGAAACGTTAGTTTTATCAGGGTTAATTATTTACAATATGACGCTGTATCAAACCCAAGGAAGTTCTCATATTCATTTACTTTTCTAAGTTTTCCCCTGGGTTCGTTTACTGTTCCCTCAGTGTACAGATTGGGTAACGAGGGGATAGGCTACTGCCTAACTACTGTTTCCCTTTCATATCATCCACTATCGAAAAAATATTTACATGTTGTAAGTGTTGTGTGAGTGAATATTCGCAAACATATCGCTGAAAATATTCACAGTTAGTGAATAATGAGTTATGTCGCAGGTAGAAGAATAAGGTAGTAAATTAAAAATATATTTGTAGCAGTTTTTCATGTTGCTGAGCAACAGTCATACAATAATTTTTAAATGAACACACCACCATTTGTCTGTATTTGTTTATTTAATTATGAGCCAGGTTTCGGCCTTTTATAGGTTTACTTTGATTGTTTTTACTAAATATGACGTTCTCCCACTATTATTTACTGATCTTTTTGCACAATAATAATTTTGCATCTGGTATTTCGTGGGAGGCAATATTTTTCTTAATTTATGGCCAATTTTGAGCTTGATATCCTGCAATATATGTTAATGACATAAACTCAATCATTTGAAAATGGCATAAAAGGCCGAAACCTGGGTTGTACTTGAACAAAAGCCATACAGTCAAATGGGGGTACAAAAATGACGAAATGCCGTTGTAAAGATTGTAAAGTGTAGCTGAAGATGAACCGATAGGGCTTGAGATGCATAATGCATCGTACAGTAATAGATATTTTGTGGATGATTTTATTCAGAACGGCAGTGTCAATTAATCGTGATAATACTCATTCCATTGATGGGGAAAATGAAACGCCCTTCACTTTGCCACACATTTTTCTTCGGTCTCAGCAAACAGTGTAGACATTACGTGAGTTTTCTGGGCCCTGGGAGTGCGTTCCTCTCCCATGCTACCTCGCATACACCTTTCTGTAGGCTGGAGTGAAGGGAGAAGGAAGGGGGTCCAGAGACGCCGACAATCTGTCATCCTGTCGCCGGGGGCAACCGCAGCAGACGCGTGCACGCAGTCCATCACTGCCGCCGTACATTACTCCCCCTTCTGCACCCTGCACGCATTTTCATTGCTCATCATCCGACACTAACAGCCTTACATCTCCTGACCATGTCATTTATCATATCAGAATCTATACTTAGAGCGGAGCGGGAGCTCCCAAACGACGAGGGCTATGTTTTACCTCGGTAAAGATCTGTGAATAGGGACTGCACGCGTTCTGGACAAGTTCAGTTAGAGGTATTTCAAAAATCAGTGCGTCTTATTACCAGTCTTTATTTACGACACATTATTTTGTAGTCAGGCAGCCACAGCTTAGATTATACGTTGTTACTATAAAGATAATTTCAAAAATTCTCCAAAAGGTCTTAAAAATTCTTCAATTCTTTTTAATGAATGAAAATTGTTCCAGGCCGGATTAGCTGTTTAGGGGTTCCTCTGTTAGGCAACACAGTCAGTTTCAGATTGTTATATGTGCATCTTCAGGGGATAATTTTTCGCCTCATAAGGCTAGAGAAAATGTACGATACATATATGTGGTGTCTGATACGAAGGAATTAAAAACATTAGCTGCCAGTGGTCATTAATTAATATCAATGGGGCAAGCTGAACATTTGTGCCAGACAGGGATTCAAATAAGAGTCTCCTACTTACTAGGCATCTATGCAGACCACTACGCCATCTGGACACAGGGGCCACCACGACTGCACAGACTGCCACAGCACATCTCCCGTCAGACCCAAGTTCTCAACTTGTACCACACATTACTGATGCAGTGCCCCTATTTTCCGTTACTTGCGACATCTCGCTGATTCCCATAAGAGACTGAGCTTGGTGTCCATCTGCACTGTAGGAATCACAGGCATCTTCGCCTTAATATATATGTATAATCATTTTCGTGGGCCTTTGTCCCACTTCAATGCGCAGCTGGCCTTGTTACTATGGATTTAGCGATGTTAGTGTCAGAGAGTGGCCGGACACCGTTCCTGTGCCACCCTGTACCTCCCAGGATGTAATTAGTGCACCCCAGCCGTCTGCGTCAAGTGTAAGCCATGAAATAGCGCGAACGTTTTCAAATGTCTGCGAGGCGTGTGACTGAGGCGGGACCTGGGGACCAACATGGTATTCACCTAATGGGATGTGGAAAACCGCCTGAAAACCACATCTTGGCTGGCCGGCACACCGGCCCTCGTTGTTAATCCGCCCGGCGGATTCGTTCCAGGATTCGGGTAGGCGCACTGGTCCTGGATCGAATCCGGTGTGTGTGTGTGTGTGCGTGTGTGTGTGTGTGTGTGTCTTTTCTTTCAGACATATGTACGCTGTCCCAACATTAAAGTTGTAAACCGATTAGTTGTGTACCTTGTCAAAATGCTGATGTCTAATGGCTACACTCGTAATTATACACCGTAAGGTGAACCTTGCACGAGTCAAAACTCATGCTGTAACAAAAAAAAACCAACTCAAGGTCTAAAATTTTGACTCCTTATTAAACGTAGTCCTAAAATTCAGTTCCCATTAAGAGAGGACTGTAGTGAGCACATGCAAGATCTCTGGCAAGAAGAGAAACTCATAGCTGCGCGGAGTGGCACGCGGTTTCAGGCGCCTTGTCACGGATTGCGCGGCGTCTCCCGCCGAAGGTTCGAGTCCCCCCTCGGGCGTGGGTGTGGGTGTTGTTCTTAGCATAAGTTAGTTTTGGTTTAAGTAGTGGGTAAGTCTAGGACCGATTACCACAGCAGTTTGGTCCCTTATGAATTCACGCACATTTGAACATTTGATAAACCCATAGTTCATGTATAATACCAATAAAACTGCGCTTAAGACAGTGATGAAGAAACGTTGCTAGTTTAAGGTGGTCATCTAGTTCGTGTTAGTACCTCTAGTACTAATGGCACAACAGCCCACTCTAATGGTTTTCATACAAAATGGACTCTAGGAATAACTATTCTTAACGATCTTATTTTTTTTTTCTTTATTGAATTTCAATTCCCCCCGAAGGGGGGCGGGCTGGCAGCAGCTTAGTATGCCGCTCTTCAGCCTACAGACTTTGTGAGAAAGATGAAGAGAATAAATAATAAAAACAGGCGATAAAATCGGAGACTTAAAGAGTAACATGGCGAAAAGAAATCGTGGAACTTAAAACAAAGAACAGAGGGATGTTGAAGCTAAAAATACATACGAAGCAGACAGGTAAAACAATAAACAGACAATTAAAAAACACGGCGACAGTCTGGATTCTGTTCGCAAAAGACATAAAATTCACACCTAGCGACAGCATGGTTTCTGTTCGCAACACGAGAAAGACGAACAACACTGAATAGTCACTGGAACACTGCACGAAAAAGTTGGCAAATGCGACATACCACAGTCGAGAGCAGGTGGGGGGAAACTGGACAGATGATGGGAAAACAAAAAAGGGGGGAAAGGAGAGTAAAAGCGAAGGGGGGGACCGGGAAAGGAGCTGATGGAGGAGGAGGAGGGGTGGGGGGCAGATGCGACAGGGAGTGGGGTAGGCAGAGGAGGGGAATACAAAAGGACTTGGTGGGGGGAGAAGGGAGGTTGGGAGAGGTTTAGTGGGGAGAAAACAGGATGGAAGGGGGGAAGAGGGAGCCCAGGGAAAGGACAGAGGAAAGGAGGGGGAGTGAGGGTCAGAGTTGATAGGAGGGATAAATGTAGGGAGAGAGGGCATCATCCGGGAGGGGGAGGTGATGGAAGCCACCTTGGGAAAGGAGATGGAGGGTGTAGAGATGGAGGGTAGGGGGGACACAATGGTGAAGACGTGGCAGGGGGCGGGGACTTAACGATCTTAAGAAGAATGACCACATAAACCAAATAGTGGGAAAAGCAGATGCGAGGGTCAGATTCACAGGAAGAGTTTTAAGGAATTGTAGTTCATCCATGAAGGAAGTGTCTTGTAAGGCGCTTGTTCGACCGTTTCTAGAGTATTGTTCATCTATCTGGGATCCCTATCAGGGACGCAACTAATGACTGATGAAGAGACGGAGAAGATCCAACGAAGAGCGGCGCGTTCCGTAACAGGATCGTTTAGCCATCGCGAGAGCGTTACTGAGGTGCCTAACAAACTCCTTTGGCAGGCATTACAAGAGAGGCGTTGTGCATCACAGAGAGATGAAATTCCGAGAGAGCACTTTCCAGGAAGAGTCGGACAAGGTACTAATTCCCCCCCCCCTCCCCCTCCCCCATAGGTCTCGTGTAACGACCAATACAGAGCCAATACAGAGGCTTATCGACAATCATTCTTCCCATTCGCTATTTGCGAGTGGTACAGGGTTGGAGGGTTCAGCTAGTGGTACAAATAGAACCCTCCGCCACACACCACTAAGTAGCTTGCGGCCGCCACACACCATTAGGTAGCTTGCAGAGTACGAGGTAAATGCAGAATAGCAGGGGCAAGAACCTATCCCTCGATGACCATTTTAAACTATCATAGCTTTTTCATCACTGCCTTGGCCGGCCGTTATGGACGTGCGGTTCTAGGCGCTTCAGTCTGGAACCGCGCGACCGCTACGGTCGCCGGTTCGAATCCTGCCTCGGGCATGGATGTGTGTGATGTCCTTAGGTCAGTTAGGTTTGAGTAGTTCTAAGTTCCAGGGGTCTTATGACCTCAGACGTTAAGTCCCATAGTGCTCAGAGCCATTTGAACCATCACTGTCTTAGCACAGTTTTATTGGTGTTCTACATGAATTATGGTTTTATCTTCCTGACAAAAAACTTATGTTAATTGCACTCCTCTTTTAAAGGGAACTGCGTTTTAGGACAATTTTAGGACACATAAGGAGTCAAGGACACATAAGGACATATAGGACACATAAGGAGTCAATTTTTCAGACCCTGAGTCTATTATAACAAAGGTTTAGTTTCTTATTGGAGCATGAGTTTTGACGCCTCTGACGTTCACCTTACGCTGCATGGTTAAGAGTTTAGCCATTGGACGATCAAACATTTAAGAGGTTACGCAATTAATCGGTTTACCCCTTGGATGTTGGGACATCGTAGATTTTCTCTAGCGCTATGTAGTGAAAAATCACCTACACATCCACCTACAATGGCGTGAAACAGAATGTGTTGCCCAATTAAGGAACCTCTAAACACCTAATGCGGCCTGAAAGAATTTTCATTCATTTTGGGGAAAAAAAGTTAAAGCATTTTGGAACATTTTTTGGAGAATTTTTGTAAATTTCTTTGCAGTAACAACTTTATTTATGTGTTTGTTGAATCGGTATTGCTTGAATGAATGACGCTATTGTTGCCTATGTACTAGGTCGGATGGTACTGTGGTTGTCTGCTAAAACTGATAACTACCGGAAGTCGGATCCATCACGTACTTGCAGGCAAAGGGATTTTCTTCCCGAATATTAACATGGGTGGACTAGTTGCATAGCAGAAAATAACGGAACACCAGGATAGTGGGTTCAACAAAGTAACATAATAAGAAACCAGGCATGTGGAAAGAAACACTGTTGCATTATTCAGTAAACAATGAAATTTATACGAAAACGGAAACTCTGACAAGATACAGCACTGTTTACTGAACAAAACAGGTAAGGATTCACGGGAATGGTTAATTTTAATCTATAATTTAAAACAGGATCTGTACCTATAGCAACGAAGGCAGTCGATCAGAACAAGCATTGCTTCTCTGGCCCTAGCCTACAACTGACATGAAGAACACGCTTTATCACACTGTCAGATTAATAACCAAGGTGGAAATATTGATAAGTGATTGGAAAGAGCAACAGGGGCGCAGCAAGGAATCTCTTGTGGAGAATCAAACTCGCGACGTTCAGTTCTTTACCTGGATGGGCTGCGATGTCTGGAGAGGAAGCAGCAGCTTCAGGCGTTGCAACAGCTGCAGCAGTGGTGAATTACTAACAACATCTCGGCGCGGTTAGTGACGTCATATTCCATAAAACATGGCTTAATATGCAGAGGAATGCTGATTTCCTCTGCTCGGCAATGCTTGCTAAACGTGCGCATCGGTCTATAGCGGGAAACAGACCTAGACGCCACTGCACTAACAATCTGTCTTCTTTGTTCTATACAGGACGATTGGTCTACATCCTGACTCCGAACAAAGAACAGGCACAGAGCGACGCAAAGTGTGTTGACAGTTTTATTAGCCTGTTTCCGAGAAACGTGAGACTTTATAATTCTTCATGTTACCAAATCTCCGCAGACAATCGTTTTTGCAACAGTTATGTCGTCTGAAAGCAGAGTTTCCCACGAATGCCACCACTCTCCTTGCGTTGAGTAATCCCAGTAATAAGCAGCTTTTTAGTTTTTACAAGTTGCCAAGATATCCTTATAGTAATAACACAGCGTTTGGAGCTATGTTCACAATCGTGTCAGTTTAAGATGTACTTTAAAGGTGCAGTTATCTCAATTTATACATCGATTATTAGTGCCACTTTTGTTCCTATTCCTTTTCGTTTTATTTCTTAAATATATAGTACCAGTGCAACTATGGTAGTCAAACTACCTTGCAAAATTTTACATTGCATCTCAGATACCTTTCTGAAACGTGTGTTTACACATTCATATTTGTGCCACAACACCATTGTTAATCTTTAACATGTTGTTCCACCACAACGTGTTGTCATCGAACGAGCCATTACACACAGGGAGTAAGAAAATGTTCCATTACATACAGAAGAAGAAGAAGAAGAAGAAAAGTGTTGCATGGATGTGGGCTTGGAAACTTTTCTACAACCTTTCGTAGTTACACACATGTTCAACAGACGAACGCACGGTGATTTCTTAGAAAATACTCACCTGATTTGGTACAAGGTGACGCCTTTATTTGTAAGAAGAGGCACGTACTCCATACATTATCCTGAAAGCGTTACTTCTAGATTGCTTCTAAATAACAAATTTATTGACAGATGCAGACGAGGATCTGAACCAAATCCTTGTCCTCTGGGTCTCCGGACCTAAACCCAGAAGACTTTTATTTGTGGAACCATATGAAAGCTGTTCTATATACCAGTAGAACCCCAGTACAGAGTGTCGCCGTCTGCGTATTGCGGAAACTATGAAACCACACGTAATATTCCAGGGATACATCAGTGCATACGGAATTCTGTGCAATGCATGTATCAGTGCTAAAAGAGGATATTCTGAACATTTCACGCAAGAAAGTGTTTCATGTGGCATACGGGTACGCTATCTTGCTGTGTTTTTGCCATCATTCTTATACTACTGCAGAAAATTACGAGTAGTTCTAACGAAAAGAAAGCGTTTGCAAACTCTTCTCCATATTTTCTTCTCCTATTTGTGAGGTATATGTCTTGAAAATGTCACCGAGCCTTTTTGTTACCCCCTGAAATATAAAAGAACGAAGATTAAAGTTTAAGGTCTTGTCGATGGTAGAGTCATTAGAGATGCACTAGGTATATCGGACGTGAAACAACTATGCATTTACAGAGGCTGTAGAGAGAGCTTCGTGCATAAACTTTTACATAAGATTTTGGCTCTGCGTACTATGGGACTTTACATCTGAGGTCATCAGTCCCTTAGAACTTAGAACTACTTAAACCTATCTAATCTAAGGACATCACACACAACCATGCCCGAGGCAGGATTCGAACCTGCGACCGTAGTAGCAGCGCGGTTCCAGACTGCAGGGCCTAGAACCGCTCGGCCACTCCGGTCGGCTTTTACATAGGAACATGGGCCTAGAACTGATCACTTTCAGTGTCAGAAGGCAATGAAAATCGAGTCATGTGGTTAACTCTTATTAAAGAATCTGCATAGAATAAGCGTTACGTCAGACGTTGCCATAAGTCGATAGACTGTTGCAAACGATAAAAGAAACAGATCTGTTCAAGTAATCAAAAATTTCCCTAGCGTCGTGCTAGAGTCTATGGTGGAACTGAAAAGACTGTGGAAGGGCTAGTCCTAAGGAGAAACTTTTAATCAGTTCGCGAGGCGAGGGAAGATGGCTCAATTGGACGGACACTGCCTGAAAAAAGACATGCATCTAGAGCCGAATCCTGGTGTGGCATGGAATTCCAACTTCATTGATTGATCTGAAATTGATCTATAAACGCTGCAGGTCGCTTTTCAGAATTTTTTCTCGGGGACAAGTTTCGGTTAAACATCTCCAGAACAAAACGCCCATCACGTGATAGCAACAGTGAAGAAGTAGTACACAGTATACTTGGAACCGGATGCCGGTGTAAAATAAACAAAGTATCTAGTAAGTTGGATGCGGAAGATAGACAACTTGTTGGCAAGTGCTTTATTTTTCACAGCTGATAGCCTAGTAAAAGGTTCGCCTTCATCGATACCGTCTTTAGTTTGAAGATGGTTTAACAGAAGCCAGTCAGCAAGAATAAATATTTCGAGATTAGTTGTCTACAATACTCAAACGATGTACAGCACGCGCGCTTTTCCTTCGTGTTAGACGAAGAGCAGTGGGCGGAAGAAGGAAATTCTGCGCAGCGCATACGCTGTGGTTTAGGGGACAGCGATTAAGGAGGACGAACTTCCAACTCCTGCTTGGAGTGAAACCACTAGAGAAACCAAACACAAGCTCTGTGTTCTAGGGTGAGCATTCTTTTCCAAGTTCGTCGCTACTACCCGCAATACATCGCAACAGCTTATTTTTTCTGAGTTCTGCATCCTCAAAAGACCTTGCCTGAGCTTGTGGACTACCTCGCTGTCATGAAATAATACATTTACCTAGGAATAAAGCAGTCTATGTGGAAGAGGAAGTTATTTAATCCTTTTCAAGCTCAATCTAACACGTATAATTGGAAAAGTACTGCCCTCCCCGATGTTTACTACTACCATACTACGAGGAAGTCTGATCGCGAAGATTGGCAGGAACCAGGAAATACACCACTGGCCCAAAGTATTTAGACTTCTAGCTCCTGAGAACTGCATAGTAGAGGGATTTTAAAAGATGCGCCACGAATAATATTATTCAGCGTTAACGAAGACCATTGTAACATCCCCCCCCCCCCCCCATGTATTGATCATTAATATGCTGTTAGGTTCGGTCACTTTACTCCACTTATTACTGTTGTAAGTGCGGTGGGAAACATACACAGGTGTCCAAAATTAAAGCAACAAACGTAAATTTTGCAAAGTGGCGTTTATTTTGCCTCGAAACAATACAACGGTAAGAACAGTGTAAAAAATACACAATGTTAACAACGGCAACATGCATGCCGCAATTTGATCATCACATTGGCGACACTGGTTTAATATGAATTCTGGCTTAAGTGCCCTCTGCAGGCATTAGTCTCTTGTATAAATACCAGACGTAATCTGAGTATTACCAGCACATTCCACGTACGCACATGTTTAACTTGACGATGATTTACATCACAATATTTTAATCTTATGTACGGTTGCTATACGTGGCTATAAACATTCCATAATTTTATATTTTATGTATCACCAAGACTTGTTAGATTTAGCGTTAACTTGTTGAACCTGTAGCTTACACAGTATTTGTCTTTGTAACAGATCTGAGGATGGCAGTGTGCCGAAACCAGTAATAAAGTGTAAGAAATCTGTGTGAAAAAGACGGACTTGTGAAAATAAAGCTATCACCGCGTTGGTAGTTCATGGCTTGTTATTGTGATCATAGACTTCTATATTTGTCGATAAGAATCGATATATAGGGGGTACCCCTCCTAAGAGTCGTCAGGCGCATTTTCGGTGGAGATAGGGCAGAGAAGTGCGTTGCTGTTTCTGCAATGTCTAGACTGATTCAGGCGGAACTAATAGCACGCCCAGCTTTGATGAAAAAAATCTATTTGTTTCTCGTTAGTAAAAAATGTCTTCTCGAGAGAACGGTGTTTTGACACTGTCTGTTAACAGTCGCAGTAAAACAGCCAGTGTTCCAACAGGAACTGAGTGGGCGATACTACTTGGCGGTAGCGGATAGATGGCTTGGTGCAGACCAGCAAAAGCGACTTTTTACGAAAACGTCTTAAACGTGATAACAGTACGCGTCTACATCAGCTCTGTGGCAGCGTGGCTAATGTCGAACAGTCGACAACCATAACAAATACTGAAAGATCGGTAAACATCGGTTCTCCACTTTTCGTTTGTCCGACTTTCCAAAACTCGTATGCAGGTATGCGCCATGTTGTTGTCTTTCTGCTATCGCATGCAGCAGCGGTACTCAGTCGTTGCTGGAATTCTGATTATTCGTCGCCCTATGTTGCCCCTGTTAGCACAATATCGTTAAACCAAATATCGCACTAGACTAATCTGAGACTACTCTGTCGAACACAGAAATATGTGCCGAAAGACCAGAAAAGATGTGAATGACAACTCCTACTCCCAGTAATAGCACAGACTAAATCGAATAAAACATTTCACATAATATATGTGTCCACGTTTTACTGGTTTCAGAGATACATCTGTTAGAATGACAAGCAAACAAATAGTCACAGAAGGTATTAAAAGCAGATGACTAAGTTCAAAGTTGACTTTCATAAAATGCACATCTGACTGCAATACACTTTCGAATTCTCTTGACAACACCACGAATGGAGATCACCGATCAGTCTGTCCACAGTTTACATCGTACAATTTTCTCACTTTCTTTAATTTTCTCTCAAGAGCATGTATATCTGATATTCAGATTACTTCTTCTATTTCAGGTCTTCAATGAAGCGAAAGGAATATTGTCTCAATTTTTAAAATGGTTCAAATGCCTCTGAGCACTATGGGACTTAACATATGAGGTCATCAGTCCCCTAGAACTTAGAACTACTTAAACCTAACTAACCTTAGGACATCACACACATCGATGCCCGTGGCACGATTCGAACCTCCGACCGTAGCGTCTAGAACCACTCGGCCACACTGGCCGGCTCTCAGTTTTTAATTTCAAGCATTATCCAAGCAGATATTAACTATTAAAAATTGGACCATAATTAGGTGGCGATGTTCCTAACTATGGTGCACCTCATATATATTATGGTGGCTTACAGTTATGGTTCTTATATAGATTTATAGGAATATGAAAGGAAAATATTATTGCACACATTTATTTTGCAATGTATGAAATATATAACCGATAAATAAGGAAATAAGTAACAGAATGTTCATTTGACACTTACGACTTAACGTTCTTTTATGGAATATGATTCTCTTTTATTGGACAGCTTAACTGGGGGGTTGAATTTGGTAAATGACATAACAGCCTTTGTAAATAGGAAGATCCTTATCTTTAGACCAAATTGATATTTCCCCACTTCTTGCCATGTAACTCAGTCCTGCCTTAGTTCTGCAAACTTTAATGACTCCATCTGGCCAGACTTCGCCCTCATATTTGACAATGAGAAAATCTTAAATTTTAAACACTTCCCTCTGACTCAGTTTTTTCACATTTTCCCATTAAACGTAAGTCCATTGTACCTGTGGTTTAAGGACGAGATGGTCCCCTTATTCTCTTTTGATGTTGTTTGTTCATTATTTAGTGTAGTATAATCTGTAGTTTGTATTAAAAAGGCCTATTTTAATTTCAAGTGTTTAAATACCATAACAGCAATGTAAAGTAATTTACCAGAAACATCCAACAGAAGGAAATTTTGGACCATAGTTACATCCTAGTTTTTAATAAAATATCATACTATAAAAGTTTATTAAAAATATTTTTCACAGATGACTGCTAAACAATGAAAAATAAGAATAGTATACAGCTTTATCGAAATGCTTGTTTCTGTAGTTTGTATTAAAAAGGCCTATTTTAATTTCAAGTGTTTAAATACCATAACAGCAATGTAAAGTAATTTACCAGAAACATCCAACAGAAGGAAATTTTGGACCATAGTTACATCCTAGTTTTTAATAAAATATCATACTATAAAAGTTTATTAAAAATATTTTTCACAGATGACTGCTAAATAATGAAAAATAAGAATAGTATACAGCTTTATCGAAATTCTTGTTTCTGGAGACACACAAGTTTGCAACAGAATCTAAATCATGCACACTACTCGAGAAAGTTCAATGATTAATGTTACCCAAGTACGCCGATTTAGTAATTTGGTGAAAGTGTAGCTCTCATCAGACTCCCAACTGCAGCAAAAAAGAAATGCAAAGAACTGTTGCGCAGGTCTACACAACAATATAAATAATATAGCAGTAACATTTCGCCGGCCGGAATGGCCGTGCAGTTCTAGGCGCTTCAGTTTGGAACCGCGTGACCGCTATGGTCGCAGGTTAGAATCCTGCCTCGGGCATGGATGGGTGATGACCTTAGGTTAGTTAGGTTTAAATAGTTCTAAGTTCTAGGGGACTGATGACCTCAGATGTTAAGTCCCATAGTGCTCAGATCAATTTGAACCATTTTTTTAGTAACATTTCAAGCTTAGATAATGATCTAATCAGATACAGAGTCAGGTCACACTTCCAGTGCCAACCTACACATTTGGTTGACACATACTCAAGGTCATCACCACACCTCTGCCCCCCACCCCCCCCTTCCTGTCCCCATGGAACCACCGGCCATTTAACCAAGATCAGATCACCCAGGGGAACCCCCCCCCCCCTTCATCCCTGCCCACTAACCTTATGCAAGTGTACTCCCATCGGCTGAGACAGGTAGCGAGGGGTTTTCCCTCGGTGGTCTTCCGTCAGTGACCTTGATCAGTTCTGGTGGATCCCAAAGAGAGCGGGAAGGGAGTGGGGGTGACCTTGAACATAAGTCGGCCAGGTGTGTAACCTGGTACTGGATGGGATAAGATTGTTATCAGAGCTTGAAATGGTACTGCTATACTACTAATATAAATCTAGACTGACACCGTAGTTCAGTGCCTGGACCATAGTTTTATTGAAATAACGACACTGAGCTTTTGAACACCCGGTATAGCACGCACCTAGTGACTCAACGACTCAGTGGCTTGCCCCTTGCAGACGTGACCAGCTGGCGACGCCGCGTTAGACGTCTGCGTTGCAGTGGCGCAGACAGACGACGACAGCACGTGAGCTCTGCCCCCGGGGGCTGGGACGGAGGCGGCTCGCCACCGCCTCCGGAGCACAGAGCGGCTTCTTTTCGCGTGAAACGCCGGCCTCTCATTTTCCCGGGAAAGGCTTTTTGCGCGGCGTCCACCTCGGTTTCCCCTCTAATTACAGCGGCACGGCGAGGCCGCTGCCAGCCCGTGGCGCGCCGTCTCGCAGCAGTGCCCACTGCTCGCCCTGACGATGTCTCACGCGTCGAAACGTTCTGCGGATCAGTCGTGCGAGGGCGTCCGGTCACTGACTCACGCGCCGTGTTCCATCAATTTTGGCTGAGTTCAGCGAGCCACCGATGCAGCTCACAAGCTGTTTGCAATAGTCACTAGAACTCAGATGTTAAATTAGGTCAAAAAGCATACTGGTACACCTGTTCAACTAATTCGCAAGTATTCAAATTGTACAGAGAGCAGAAATAAAAGATGACATAGTAATCCTGTCTGAATTTGGAGGATCAGTGTATTTACTACATAGTACGCAGCGTTGCCTGGGTATGCACTCGTACAGGGTGGCGCAGGGAAACGGGAAATTTCGAAATAACGTCATTTCCATGAATAAATTCATAAAACTAGTAATTTATTAACGAAAGTGAATGTATTCAGTATGTCATTATTCAGTATGTCTTTACAATCAAAATGTCCAAAAGTGTCTCTTTACTTTTTAAAGATGACATCGGAAAGATGTGCTCCCATTCGGCGTTCACACTCTAACAGCCCGTTATGAAAACTCTGGAATGTGCGGTGCAGCAAATCTTGGGAAATGGCAGTGGTTTCGTTTTCAATGTTCTCCTTCAGTTCATGGATTGTTGCAGGACGTGTACGGTACACCTTGCCTTTAAGATATCCCCACAGGAAGAAGTCGCACACACTAAGATCAGGGGATCTCGCAGGCCATGCAATGTTACCGTTACGTGAAATAATGCGTCTTCCAAACAATTGACGAACTGCTGCCATCGATTGTCGAGCAGTGTGTGGCTTGGCTCCGTCCTGCTGAAACCACATGTTTTCGACGTTAAGATTAAGCTCGTACAGTCCCGGTGTAAAGAATGTTTGAAGCATTTCAACATATCGAGCGGATGTTACTGTCACTGCACTACCATCCTCACATTCAAAAAAATAAGGGCCGATAACACCATGACATGATACAGCACACCATATTGTGACCTTGGCGCTATGTAGTGGTCGCTGGTGAAACTCCCAAGGATTTTCCTGTGCCCAATAACGAAAATTCTGTTTGTTCACGAATCCGTTCAGGTGGAAATGGGCTTCGTCTGATATCCATAAGTTACCATGGAAATTCGCGTCCTCGTTGATTTTAGCCAATATCTGGCTACTAAACTCCATACGTGACGCTGGGTCTCGTTCATGTAAGTGTTGCACAATCTGCAACTTATAGGGATGGAAGTCTAATTCGTGCAGTATTCTTTGTAAGCTTCGTCGCTTAGTCCCTAGCGAAGATGCATGCTGTCGAACGGAGCGGCGGGGACTTCTCTCGATTGCAGCTCTAGCAGCTGCAATGTTCTCTGGGGTACGTACCGTTGGAATGCCACCTGGAGGTTTCTTTTTCAAGGCAGATCCTGTTTCTTCAAAATTACGCACCCACGTTGTAATCGCATGCGCAGATGGGACACGTCCATGACGTCCAAGCTGCTAATGCTGTCGAAATGTTCTCTACGCGGCAGTTGCACAATCACCATCTTTGTAAAACGCTCTCACAGCTACTGCACGTTCAGCACCAGTCCAATTCTCCATGATTACTAAATGGCAATGCGTTCACATCAGTTGTGCAAAGTTTCGAACATCTGCCGACGCTACAGTGCTGCCAACTGTAACGTTCAAAATTTCCCGTTCTCCTGCGCCACCCTGTATTTACTGCACTGTGCTATTATCCATCTCGTCCTCTCCCTCTCTCAGTCCAACTTTTTCATTGCTCTGCCTGATCACCTCCTAAACCCCCAAATCTGTCCATTTCCTTTTGCCCCACCCCACTCTGTCCGTATTGTTCTCCCCCATCTCTTTGTCAATCTTCTCCTTCTCCCCCTGACTCTCTGATCCTTCCCCCTCTAAATCCATCTTCTCCTCCCCCTCCACCGAGCGAGGTGGCGCAGTGGCTAACACACTGGACTCGCATTCGGGAGGACGATGGTTCAATCCCGCGTCTGGCCATCCTGATTTAGGTTTTCCGTGATTTCCCTAAATCGCTTCGGGCAAATGCTGGGATGGTTCCTTTGAAAGGGCACGGCCGAATTCCTTCCCCGTCCTTCCCTAGTCCGATGAGACCGATGACCTCGTAGTTTTGTCTCTTCCCCCAAACAACCCAATCCAACCCTCCCCCTCTCTTTGTCAGTCTCTGCCTTCCCCCCCTCCTCTGTCCATCTTCTCCTTTCCCCTGTCTATATCCTCCCCTTCCCTTTCTGTGTCCATCTTTTCCTCTCCCTCTGTCAATCTCCACCCCTCCATCTGTCCATTTCCTCATCCTCTCTGCCTCCTCTCTTTCCTCCTCTTTGCCTATCTCTTCCTTCCCTTGTTTCTCTCCATCTCACCCTCTTTCCTTTCTCTGTTCATCTCCTCCTCTCCCCTCTCTCTGTCTATTTCCCCCTTCCCTACTTCTCTCCCTCTCTTCCTCATTCTTCCTGAACCTATTTCCTTCTTCCCCTCGCTGTCTGCCCATGTCCTCTCTCCTCAAATTATCACACTCACCCCAACAGAAGACTGGTGGATTTTACCTTTACAGTATGTCTTCCTAGATAGTAACTAATAAGTGTACCAAATTTGATTGAAATCGTTCCAGGGGTTTAAAATGAGCTTTTTACCTGTGGCTTTGCCTGCATACGCAAATGTCACATATATTTAATCACATTTAATATATTTAACATGTATTTTTACACACATTTCACATGTAGGTATAGTGAATTTCACCTTCAGTTTCATTTGCATGCAGCTCAATGTTTATGACGTCATAGCTCCTGATCTATGTGCTGTACAATGATATATAGTAAATTTGCAGGTACATCCAGTGTTATATTGGCTACTGTCACGAAGACAGTTTGTACTAAAGAAGCAATAAATGAAAAAGTCATGCTTCATGTGGTATTTCTACTGCATGAACAGCGAAAATGTAGTAAGCGATGAACTTTATTCCTTCCATTATTTTATAAGAGTCGTCAGCGGGAAGAAGTTTCGTAAAAGTCTGAAATTATGTGTAAGGTTTGTTGTACGTCTCTGAGTGTTCTTATTCTCATATAATGGATGGCTAAAATATCGGCATTCTCACGTCGTGGGCTTTTTCACTCCGATTCCCATCCCTTTGCTAGATGGTTGGTTCTTTCTCCCACAACAATTTTTTCCAGGCAGTAAGTGATACGTGTTAAAACGTGTACCAAATTTGATTGAAATTGATCCAGTGGGTTTTGAGGAGATGGTGGAACATATAGGCCGGCCACGGTGGCCGAGCGGTTCTAGGTGCTTCCGTCCGGAACCGCGCGACTGCTACGGTCGCAGGTTCGAATCCTGCCTCGGGCATGGATGTGTGTGATGTCCTTAGGTTAGTTAGGTTTAAGTAGTTCTAAGTTATAGATGACTGATGACCTCAGATGTTGTCCCATAGTGCTCAGAGCCATTTGAGCCATTTTTGTGCATGTAAACGTACATTCATATATAAGTACATCCATTTTTGTAGTTAGCGCATAAATTAGCGCATGGCTACATCACAAACAAATAATATTGCAATTACCTCAAACTAGAAATTTATATCCTGGTCACAAATATAGTCTATTGATCCCTCCGTTTTCACTAAGAACTCTGTTGTGTCACCAGGGAAGGCTCTCAGAGGATATTATTGAATTGCATGGTGAACAGTCTTCTTTTCAGCGCCACACTTACAGCTTGGTGAACTTATTTACTTCCACTTGTGCAAAGAGTCGGCACACCTTCCAGTGTTCATTCTCATTCGGTTAAGAATGGTACAAATCTTGTGTGGCAATTCAAAGCCAGGTGACTTAGTCGGTATGCATGGCATCTTAAGTTGCTCTATCGTAGCATCAATCTACCACGTGTGTTTCCAGCAGCCGTCAGCATTAAAGTGTTTCCAACATTCTTGAGGCTTCCTGGGGTGGGTGACGAGAGCGAAGCCTACCTTTGGTGATGCTTGGAACGCCTGAGATTTTCCGTACAAGAACACTTTCGCACCTTACAGATGGAGGTGGTATGTTGCTAACAAGGGAACCTCCCCATCGCACCCACCTCAGATTTAGTTATAAGTTGGCACAGTGGATAGGCCTTCATATACTGAACACAGATCAATTGAGAAAACAGGAAGAAGTTGTGTGGAACTGTGAAAAAATAAGCAAAATATACAAACTGAGTAGTCCATGGGTGACATAAGCAACATCATGGACGAAGTGTGCTTAGAAGCGCCGTGGTCCCGTGGTAGCGTGAGCAGCTGCTGAACGAGAGATCCTTGGTTCAAGTCTTCCCTCGACTGAAAATTTTACTTTCTTTATTTTTGCATAGTTATTATCTGTCCGTTCGTTCATTGACATCTCTGTTCACTGTAATAAGTTTAGTGTCTGTGTTTTGCGACCGCACTGCAAAACCGTGCGATTAGTAGACGAAAGGACGTGCCTCTCCAATGGGAACAGAAAACATTTGATTGTAAGGTCATAGGTCAACCGATTCCTCCACAGGAAAACACATCTGATATATTCTATACGACACTGGAGACGGCATGTGCGTCACATGACAGGAATATGTTGTCGACCCACCTAACTTGTACACTTGGCGAATGGGTAAAAAGATTCTTCTGCCTTGCCCGATTTAGGTTTTCTTGTGGATGTGATAATCACTCCCAAAAAAGTGATGCAAACATAAGAGTTTGTCACATAAACTGAAAATAAAAAATTAAAATTTACACTTGATGGAAGATTTTAACCTAGGACCTTTCGTTCCGCAGCTGCTCACGTTACCACGAGACCACGGCGCTCCTACGTTACTATTGTCCTTATTGTTGCTTATCTTCCCTTAAACTACTCAGTTTGTATATTTCGCTTATTTTTTCACAGTTCTACACAACTTCTTCCTGTTTTCTCAATTGATCTGTGTTCAGTTTTTCAAGGCCTATCCACTGTGCCAACTTATAACTAAATCTGAGGGGGGTGCGATGGGGAGGTTCCCTTGTAAGTACGGGTAGCCAGAAAGTAGGCGTGGGTGTGACGGTACCGGTTACGAGACGCATGGTATGGTAGAACTGTGTATCAGCTTCTTTTGCGGGAGCGCTACTCAGCCAGGCTGGTGACCAATACTGTGCAACACAGTAACTCAATCCCAGAGACGAAGTACAGAGTGGTGCTGCAACTGATTCCCCATTATCAGCCAAAGAGTTTCTGGAAGACTTTATATCGAGTTATTATTTTTGACAGCTGTTCTTATTAGATGTTGCTTGGAACTGAGCTTTCAATCTACACTCCTGGAAATTGAAATAAGAATACCGTGAATTCATTGTCCCAGGAAGGGGAAACTTTATTGACACATTCCTGGGGTCAGATACATCACATGATCACACTGACAGAACCACAGGCACATAGACACAGGCAACAGAGCATGCACAATGTCGGCACTAGTACAGTGTATATCCACCTTTCGCAGCAATGCAGGCTGCTATTCTCCCATGGAGACGATCGTAGAGATGCTGGATGTAGTCCTGTGGAACGGCTTGCCATGCCATTTCCACCTGGCGCCTCAGTTGGACCAGCGTTCGTGCTGGACGTGCAGACTGCGTGAGACGACGCTTCATCCAGTCCCAAACATGCTCAATGGGGGACAGATCCGGAGATCTTGCTGGCCAGGGTAGTTGACTTACACCTTCTAGAGCACGTTGGGTGGCACGGGATACATGCGGACGTGCATTGTCCTGTTGGAACAGCAAGTTGCCTTGCCGGTCTAGGAATGGTAGAACGATGGGTTCGATGACGGTTTGGATGTACCGTGCACTATTCAGTGTCCCCTCGACGATCACCAGTGGTGTACGGCCAGTGTAGGAGATCGCTCCCCACACCATGATGCCGGGTGTTGGCCCTGTGTGCCTCGGTCGTATGCAGTCCTGATTGTGGCGCTCACCTGCACGGCGCCAAACACGCATACGACCATCATTGGCACCAAGGCAGAAGCGACTCTCATCGCTGAAGACGACACGTCTCCATTCGTCCCTCCATTCACGCCTATCGCGACACCACTGGAGGCGGGCTGCACGATGTTGGGGTGTGAGCGGAAGACGGCCTAACGGTGTGCGGGACCGTAGCCCAGCTTCATGGAGACGGTTGCGAATGGTCCTCGCCGATACCCCAGGAGCAACAGTGTCCCTAATTTGCTGGGAAGTGGCGGTGCGGTCCCCTACGGCACTGCGTAGGATCCTACGGTCTTGGCATGCATCCGTGCGTCGCTGCGGTCCGGTCCCAGGTCGACGGGCACGTGCACCTTCCGCCGACCACTGGCGACAACATCGATGTACTGTGGAGACCTCACGCCCCACGTGTTGAGCAATTCGGCGGTACGTCCACCCGGCCTCCCGCATGCCCACCATACGCCCTCGCTCAAAGTCCGTCAACTGCACATACGGTTCACGTCCACGCTGTCGCGGCATGCTACCAGTGTTAAAGACTGCGATGGAGCTCCGTATGTCACGGCAAACTGGCTGACACTGACGGCGGCGGTGCACAAATGCTGCGCAGCTAGCGCCATTCGACGGCCAACACCGCGGTTCCTGGTGTGTCCGCTGTGCCGTGCGTGTGATCATTGCTTGTACAGCCCTCTCGCAGTGTCCGGAGCAAGTATGGTGGGTCTGACACACCGGTGTCAATGTGTTCTTTTTTCCATTTCCAGGAGTGTAGTTTTGCTCCTAGATATTTTGTGTTTTTGTTATGTCTGAGTAATCTTCCTTTAAGGTGGACAGTGGTTTCTTTGTTGGCGATCTTGTTGTTTGAGTGAAATGTTGAGATTTCTGTCTTAGCGGCATTTGACTGCATTCTCCATTTGAGTAAATATTCACTATTCGTTGATAGATCATTGGTCAATACGGACTCCATAACTTCAACATCTTTACGCCGTGTTGCGAGTGCCCAGTCATCAGAATACCCAAACTTTCTTGACACGGTTCCAGGCATATCAAATATGTACGTACTAAAAAGGAGAAGGGCCAGGATAGTTCGTTGTGGGTCAGTTGAATGGAATGAACAGTGTCTAAGGTTATATGAACAGTAAAGAAAGTTTAACAAGGAAATGAAGGAGGAAGGAAGATTAGGTTTAATGTCCGGCCGAGATCGAAGTCATTATACACGGAGTACAAGCTACGAATCTTTCAAGGATGGGGGAGGAAGTCAGCTGCGCCCCTGGAAAGGAAACATCCAGGAATTTTGCTAGAGTGATTTAGGGAAATCACGGTAAATACAAATCGGGATAGTCGGACGCGGGACTGAACCGTCGTCCTCCCAATGAGAGTCTAGTGTGTAAAAAAAGGGTCATAGAATGAAGTCGAATTGAAAAAGATGATAGTGAGGGCATTAGATTACAAACTTCAATATTAAAAGTAATACATGAAATCTATTCGTAGTTGATAATGCGGACAACCATCAGCTGTATAATGGAATGACGAAAATAAAAATTTGTGCCGGATCGGGACTCGAACCCTGATTTCCAGTTTTACGTTATTGGTCGCCTTCACCGCTTTGGCTATCCGTGAATGACTCACGACAAGACGCAAACTTCCATATGTTGTCGTTCATGCCACACAACCTGCACTCGTACGGGTTGGGGAGGTGGGGGGGGAGGGAGGATATTTTAATTGAAGGCACTGCCTGGTATCGGCGGATAAATACGATATTACACTGCCTGTGTTGTTAAGAAGAATGATGCAGTGTACGTTCAGAATCTACACATGTTCGAAAGAATATCCCACCATACTTCCTAACAACACAGGCATGGCAATATCGTACTAAAAGTAGCGTATGAGATTTGTTTGCTATTGGGGCATCAGAATAACTGAGACGATAAAAAATGCAGTCTGACAAGAGAAACATTTTAGAAAAAAAAGACATTTCTTAACACCGAACATAAATTTACATGTGAGGAAGTCATTTCTGAAGTTATTTGTCTGGAGTGTAGCCTTACAGGTAGGTAAAACGCACAGTTCAGACAATAAGACAATACGAGAATAATGGAAAGAAAGCTTCCGATAAGAAGCTTTTTATTTCCTTGATCGGTTGTCTGTACACTCGATTACTAGTTTCGACGGGACTGAGCTGCCATCTTCAGATCGATACAGTACAGGTTCTGAAATCACGCCATGCGATAAACCAGACATTTCTTTTCGTACCATTGAAACGCACTCGCACAGCACAGCAAGATTTCATAGCCTGTACTCTGTGGATCTGAAGATGGGAGCTTAGTCCTGTCGAAATTAGTAATCATTTACACACACACACACACACACACACACACACACACACAAGGCAAAAAAACTACATATCAGAAGCTTTCTTTGCATTGAATTAACTGATCGCTCATCAGCCGACACTGTCAGGTGAGAATAACTTTCGAAATTTGATGCTACAGAAGAATGCTGAAGATTAGGTGAGTAGATCGGAGACTTGACGTAGAGATACTGAACCGAATTCGGGAGAAAAGAAATGTAGCTTTGCTGAAAGATGAGGGTCGGTGTGTGGAACACGTCCTGAGGTGTCCATGAGTGATCAGTTTGGTAATGGAAGGAGCTTTAGACGTAAAAGCTGGCGAGGGAGACCAAAGCTTGACTACAATAATAAGCTAAAGTGTTTACACACTACCGGAAAAAAATGCATGACCATTAATTACAGGGCCATGATACTGACAAGTGACGTGACAGGCAGTTCGTCAGTGTAGGAGAGTACGGCAAATTCATATCAAATGAAACACGCACGACACAGTGAAGCATGCTCAGACAGTCGCGAGCAACGCAAGCGTATGTTTTCGCGTGCCAAAGAACATGAAGGCGCCTAATGGCATCCCGCGATAGACTGTCCCAGTCATCTTGCACCTTTTGTTGCAATTCGCCAGTTTTTCTTGCGGGCCTCAGACAACGAGTGAGTTCCCGCTTCATCACGTCCCACACCTGTTGAGCTGGCGAGAGACCTGTTGTAGAATTTTAGAACATGTTTTTTGCTCGCGTAACATGTTATTTCTGGAAACCCAGAATCTACTCTGTCGGAATCAACATGGATTCCGGAAACAGCGAACGTGTGAGACCCAACTCGCTTTATTTGTTCATGAGACCCTTAAAATATTAGATACAGGCTCCCAGGTAGATGCCATTTTCCTTGACTTCCGGAAGGCGTTCGATACAGTTCCGCACTGTCGCCTGATAAACGAAGTAAGAGCCCACGGAATATCAGACTAGCTGTCTAGCCGGATTGAAGAGTTTTTAGCAAACAGAACACAGTATGTTGTTCTCTATGGAGAGACGTCTACAGACGTTAAAGTAACCTCTGGCGTGGCACAGGGGAGTGTTATGGGGCCATTGCTTTTCACAATATATATAAATGACCTATTAGATAGTGTCGGAAGTTCCATGCGGCTTTTCGCGGATGATGCTGTAGTATACAGAGAAGTTGGGCATTAGAAAATTGCAGCGAAATGCAGGAAGATCTGCAGCGGATAGGCGCTTGGTGCAGGGAGTGGCAACTGACCCATAACATAGACAAATGTAATGTATTGCGAATAAATAGAAAGAAGGATCCTTTATTGTATGATTATATGATAGCGGAACAAACACGGGTAGCAGTTACTTCTGTAAAATATCTGGGAGTATGCGTATGGAACGATTTGAAGAGGAATGATCATATAAAATTAATTGTTGGTAAGGCGGGTCCCAGGTCGAGATTCATTGGGAGAGTCATTAGAAAATGTAGTCCATCAACAAAGGAGGTGGCTTACAAAACGCTAGTTCGACCTATACTTGAGTATTGCTCATCAGTGTGGGATGCGTACCAGGTCGGGTTGACAGAGGAGATAGAGAAGATCCAAAGAAGAACGGCGCGTTTCGTCACACGGTTATTTGACAAGCGTGATAACATTACGGAGATGTTTAGCAAACTCAAGTGGCAGACTTTGCAAGAGAGGCGCTCTGCATCGCGATGTAGCTTGCTGTCCAGGTTTCGAGAGGGTGCGTTTCTGGATGAGGTATCGAATATATTGCTTCCCCCTACTTATACCTCTCGAGGACATCACGAATGTAAAATTAGAGAGATTAGAGCGCGCACGGAGGCTTTCCGGCAGTCGTTCTTCCCGCGAACCATACGCGACTGGAACAGGAAAGGTAGGTAATAACAGTGGCACGTAAAGTGCCCTCCGCCACACACCGTTGGGTGGCTTGCGGAGTATAAATGTAGATGTAGATGTAGACCTGGTGCTCTTGTTGCTCAGGACATTTGCTGTACACCACGAAGAGGACGTCGCATCGCAGCAGCCGTATGTCGGCGTGCATTGCCCTGCTGGAAATGCGCGTCACTTTCGTGTCGAATAAATGGCAGTAGCGCGGGGACAATAGCTTGTGCAGGGTAGCGGGCTCTGGTTGCTTTACCCTGCAGGAACACCAGATGTGGCCGCGAATTACATCTGTTGGCCCTCACACACCTTGAAGTCTGTGATCAGTCCTGTGTGTCATGGGCCTCTTGAATGGGCAGTTCACCAGGTCTACGCCACAAACGGTACGTCCGTCACTCGCGTTGAGACGAAACCTACGCTCATCAGTGAAAAGAATCAGAGCGGCATATAATTCTTCTGCAGGTCAACAATGTGACTCCGATTTGATGGCTGAAACTGCTCAACAGTGCCAAGACAGAACCTCATGAGATACCATCATTTATTTTTTGAACTCTGCCTTTAGACGGACAGACCTTCGTATGAGTCTTATAGACGTGTTAAGCCTGATTCGAGAAGGAAACTCTTCTACATGAACAAGTATCAAATCCGAGGTCAGCAAGCATTGTTAGAAACACAATAACGCAGAGAAAACTGAAATACCTTTAAGGGGACCACACCCTGCCTATCTAACCCATGTTAATTTAGGTAAGTATTTGACCCATTTCTGAAAAAAAAACTATTTGATGCAGGACCTTAATATTTTTACTGTATGTTTCATGATGCTAATAGAGTCAACTGTGCTAAAATCTATTTTATCCATTTTACAGTTTTTAAGAAATAGGTTTTTAAATTTATTAACAAAAATATTAAATTTTTTCTGCAGAAAATATATTTTTGTGAACTTCCTAATGGGGGAATATTAATGAATGTAATACCAAAGGTGGCTTTTTATGTCATGCAGAGTCTCTTAAAATTTCATTCATTTATCTGTAATAGTTTCTGATATACTGAAAATTTTAGTTTGCCGGAAATTGATTTTAAAGAATAAACTTTTGAAATTTGTTACTTACAGTTAATTAAAATTGTCCTGCTGCATATAATGGCCCTTGTTTGGCCTCTAGCAGGTCTTCCAGCTTGTTTTTCGCTTTCCTGGACGTTTGTCTTGCTTTCTTGGCCACATTAAATGCAGACCCGTCGGCTATCCTCATTTTATCGCAATGTTTCAGCCCAGTGATCATATTTTCACCAGGATTAATTCCCAACTTTTTCAGTACCCAACACTTTCCAATATTACCACAAATGAAAGTAATAACAGCATCCTGACCTCCTAGTTTCATTGTATACATGCCTATAAATACAGTTTTAGGAAGGCGGTTCCAAATTATGCTGTTGAAACTTTCATTTGGGTTCTGTGTCTGCCCACGCAGACATTTCCTTACAGTGTCAGGATGAGCCAAGGCTCTGAAAATAGGTTTAATTGCTGTAGTAACAGCAGCAGAAAGAGAATGCTGATGAGAATAAGATTCTCCAGTTGCCTGAGCCCTATTGTATTTGCACCACCAATTTTCTCCTGATGGACAGAATCGATGACATGGCTTATCATCTGTAGAGGACTTATGAAAGAATATGGCCCAAACATCTCTCTTCATTGCCTCCAGATTTTCTTTATTTCTCCTAATTGCTTGCCCATAGTATGCCTGCAAGTTTTCTACACTCCTGGAAATGGAAAAAAGAACACATTGACACCGGTGTGTCAGACCCACCATACTTGCTCCGGACACTGCGAAAGGGCTGTACATGCAATGATCACACGCACGGCACAGCGGACACACCAGGAACCGCGGTGTTGGCCGTCGAATGGCGCTAGCTGCCCAGCATTTCTGCACCGCCGCCGTCAGTGTCAGCCAGTTTGCCGTGGCATACGGAGCTCCATCGCAGTCTTTAACACTGGTAGCATGCCGCGACAGCGTGGACGTGAACCGTATGTGCAGTTGACGGACTTTGAGCGAGGGCGTATAGTGGGCATGCGGGAGGCCGGGTGGACGTACCGCCGAATTGCTCAACACGTGGGGCGTGAGGTCTCCACAGTACATCGATGTTGTCACCAGTGGTCGGCGGAAGGTGCACGTGCCCGTCGACCTGGGACCGGACCGCAGCGACGCACGGATGCACGCCAAGACCGTAGGATCCTACGCAGTGCCGTAGGGGACCGCACCGCCACTTCCCAGCAAATTAGGGACACTGTTGCTCCTGGGGTATCGGCGAGGACCATTCGCAACCGTCTCCATGAAGCTGGGCTACGGTCCCGCACACCGTTAGGCCGTCTTCCGCTCACGCCCCAACATCGTGCAGCCCACCTCCAGTGGTGTCGCGACAGGCGTGAATGGAGGGACGAATGGAGACGTGTCGTCTTCAGCGATGAGAGTCGCTTCTGCCTTGGTGCCAATGATGGTCGTATGCGTGTTTGGCGCCGTGCAGGTGAGCGCCACAATCAGGACTGCATACGACCGAGGCACACAGGGCCAACACCCGGCATCATGGTGTGGGGAGCGATCTCCTACACTGGCCGTACACCACTGGTGATCGTCGAGGGGACACTGAATAGTGCACGGTACATCCAAACCGTCATCGAACCAATCGTTCTACCATTCCTAGACCGGCAAGGGAACTTGCTGTTCCAACAGGACAATGCACGTCCGCATGTATCCCGTGCCACCCAACGTGCTCTAGAAGGTGTAAGTCAACTACCCTGGCCAGCAAGATCTCCGGATCTGTCCCCCATTGAGCATGTTTGGGACTGGATGAAGCGTCGTCTCACGCGGTCTGCACGTCCAGCACGAACGCTGGTCCAACTGAGGCGCCAGGTGGAAATGGCATGGCAAGTCGTTCCGCAGGACTACATCCAGCATCTCTACGATCGTCTCCATGGGAGAATAGCAGCCTGCATTGCTGCGAAAGGTGGATATACACTGTACTAGTGCCGACAATGTGCACGCTCTGTTGCCTGTGTCTATGTGCCTGTGGTTCTGTCAGTGTGATCATGTGATGTATCTGACCCCAGGAATGTGTCAATAAAGTTTCCCCTTCCTGGGACAATGAATTCACGGTGTTCTTATTTCAATTTCCAGGAGTGTATTTAAGTTTTAGTTAATCGACCTTGCCCGGTCAAACAGCAGAAACAAAAGAATACCGACTGTTGCATTCCAATGATAGCCAACACACTCGAGAGTAAAAAAAAAAAAATCCCTAAAGTGCAATGTAGGGGATATAAAGATCTAAAATATAAGCAGACAAGTGGGAACAGAAAAGTGGGCGTGGCACATAAACACGTGGTAGGAAAATGCTCTTTAAATGCTCGAAAAAATTTTTTTTCAGCAACATCCTTTTCAGAGTACTTAAATAAAACCTTAATCTATCGAAATATAATGAAAACCGAAAATCGATTTAATTCGACCTGAGCCACGGTGTCGTCTCCTTAAGGCCAGACACATTAGTTACGCCACAGAATCTGTCGCAAGAGCTCTGCAAAACTCAAGTACAACAGGTGTTGCACTCGCGAAGGTAAGGAAAAAGACTGAGACTGGCGGTGATAATTTTAGACCCCTCGCGACTCTTTCTGCGTCGGGAGGAATTCTAGGAAATGGCCGTAAATAACCGCCGCCTTTCGGTCTCCGGCGCCGTTGCCCCTGGTAACCGGAGAGGTAACAGATCAAATTGCAGGCGAAAGGTCACTGCAGAAGCGCTGTCGTTCGCAGCTGTACGTGTTGCACGGTCGCTGCGCGTACGAGCGCGTTTTCGTGGAATCGGAGCTAAATGCGCTAATGTTGTGACACACGTGGAGACGGACGTTAGTCTAATCGAAAGAAGAGTTACCTGATTTGCGACAATCCAATGAATAAAATTCAGTAGTGTTCTGTAATAGGCGCTAGAGTAGCACATTATCTGACCGAAAGTATCTGTGTAATGCGGAATTCAACGCTAGATGTCATGAAAGGCACATCCGCCAGTATCAAAGAAAGCGGTTAGTATTGTGTGGTCAGTAGAGAAGCAGTTGTGACAGAGAAAATGTAGGATGCATGGCACCTGCTACCTATTTATAACTTTTTTTGGAATGGTATGTAAATATTTGTAACTTATATGCTTTCTTTTAATAAGTAAGCATATTGCTTCACTGTATGTGTACATTCAGGTAGAAGTCTGTTGACGTTTCATTGTATTTATCTGTGTTCTACTGTGAAACTTATAAGGTCTGGGAAAAAGCAAAGGAACTGTTATTTGCATCGACTAGCAACGATAATAGCAGTGCTTGTGCGTTGTAAAATCTTTGGGTAGGAGTTGTTGCCGAAAAGCGCGAGGAGAGAGCGGGAGACAGGTTCCAGCGCTTGTAGTGTGCTGAAGTGTGGCGTTAACGCTCTCGCAGTAGAGAGTACAAGTTTAGGCGACATCATGTACGCGCGCCAGCCAGATGTCTAGAGCAGGAATACGGACAGTGGACGGGCGTAAGAGGCTGTATTAATTACTATTGCCCGTTTCTACAATTAGCCGTGGCTCCACAATATGCTACCGTCTTCAACAACAACAGCAGCAATTCCAGCAACACAGTTTCGTCGTAGGCTCCGAGTTTCGTTATATGCACAGCACTGAAGTAAGACTTTTCATTGGTAGAAGGTATTAACGGCTAACCCAGCAGCACAACTCAATGTGATTTGATTGATAAGATTTATTTAAATAATAATCAGTTAAACTCAGGGCGATTGTGTCCTCATTGCCCCCAGACATTGTTACCAAGCAGGATCCTTGTTCCTTTTTTTCCCTAATATGCTAACTGAGTGTCATAGGAAACAGATTGAATAGTTACAGCCAGTTTATTAATGAATAATTTCTCTTTTAAGAATTTTAGCCTCAGTCTACTTTCAATTAACTGTTGTACAACAGAGGCTTCAGTATATGACTAAAGTAAAGCAATTTCATTTTTAAGTTTGAGAATCAATCACTGGAAAAAATCCAAATCTAAAGAAATGCACAAATTAAGAGAGCGGAAGTTTTGTTTATTTTATTATAGCCTGGAGCACTTGGCTGTTTGGTATGGTACGTATTCTAGTATTTAATTCTGTTCAAGTCAGTAAAAAAGGTTCAGTTGTTCAGAAAATAATATGAAATCCAATCTGAAAAATAAGTAACGGCAAAGTAAAAAGTGCTTGCTTTTTTTCTAAGTTTCTTTGATGACGTTATGCTGAGGTCATTGAAAGTCATTGTTCACGTAAAGAAGTTCGGTACCAACATACAGTTTAATTGCATATTTTCAAATAATTACTCGATTGCCTTTTTCAAAATTTTATGCCAAACATAACGTAAGAGTGACTTCTCAGTTTTCTTTATCATTACATACTCACTTAAAATTAGTGTCAAAAATAAAAACAAAACATGGCAACCTTTAATTGGCATGTCAGTGTTTAATAATACATGTTTTTCTTTCCCATCATCTTGTACAGGATTTTGGATGTAAATTGCCCTAGTGGGCTGGCGAACGTTAATTACTTCCTTTTCGTTCGTTAGTGTAACTTTTGGATTCATGATGTCCAGTGTTGTTCGTGAGTGAATGCACAAAATAACTTTCATTTTCCAAATTATAACCCTGTTCGGTTTAGTTACTTTTATTTTTAGTAGGCTTTCCATCAGAAGGGTCGGTTGTACACTTTCCTCCAACTTAACGGTATCACTTCTTCGGGAAAGATAGCCTTATACAATTAGATGGTTCAAATGGCTCTGAGCACAATGGGACTTAACTTCTGAGGTCATCAGCCCCTTAGAGCTTAGAACTACTTAAACCTAACTAACCTAAAGACATCACACACACCCATGCCCGAGGCAGGATTCGAACCTGCGAGCGTAGCGGTCGCGCGGTTCCAGACTGTAGCGCTAGAATCGCTCAGCCACCACGGCCGGCTATACAATTGGAAAAAATCCATTTGGCATACACGCGATCCACGGTCATATTTTATATCGCAAGCAGGATAGGCCGATTAGTAAGAGGGAGGTTACACAGTAACAGTAGATTGGCACGTACAGGAGATCTCAGTGCCTTTGAACGTGGGATAATCAGTGGATGTTATAGATCCATCAGGATTTCAGCCCTTCCAAGGCTCTCCAAGTCGACGGTTGGTGGTGTGATTGCGAAGTGCAAAAGCGAAAGAATAACCAAGACCAGGCAGACATCATGTTCTGACGGACAGCGATCGTCGAGAATTACGGAGCGTAGATGCAAAAAAATCGCATGAGTTCAGCGGTGACTGTACATAGGGAGTAAAAAACTGTTAGGTTTTATTGTGACACGTGTATGTAATGTTCTGATGTTAGTGGAAAAATGGTTCAAATGGCTCTGAGCACTATGGTACTTAACATCTGAGGTCATCAGTACTCTAGAACTTACAACTACTTAAACCTAACTAACCTAAGGACATCACACACATCCATGCCCGAGGCAGGGTTCGAACCAGCGACCGTAGCGGTCGCGCGGTTCCAGACTGAAGCGCCTAGAGCCGCTCGGCCACAGCGGCCGGCTTGGAAGTAAGGCATCGAATGGAATGATGTTAGTTATCATAATGATCGCCGATATAAGCAATGACTAGCAACTTTTTATGGAAACTGTACTGTGTTACGTAACTCAAGACAGTGCAGTCTGTCTGATAAGACGCTACATCGCGACAAAAACTGATCATTATTCTTTACTTATTACTTTATAACTGATTACTTTCAGGTTGTTGCAGTAAAAAAACTTTCTTTCTTAACAACTGTTTTCAGTAATAACTGTACCTAAATGTATGCACGTAACATCATTTACACTATACAACATTAACTTCTAAAACTACTTTGACTTCAAAAAAGCCAGCATGCCTTAGTTCAAATGGTTCAAACGGCTATAACCACTATGGGACTTAACATCTGAGGTCATTAGTCCCCTAGACTTAGAACTACTTAAACCTAACTAACCTAAGGACATCACACACATCCATGCCCGAAGCAGGATTTGAACCTGCGACCGTAGCAGCAGCGCGGTTCCGGACTGAAGCGCCTAGAACCGCTAGGTCACAACGGCCGGCAGCATGCTTTAGTCATGAATCCGAAATTTTTTAAAATTACTTTTAATTTAAGCTGATTGCTTACAGCAACAGTGCAATACTGTCTGAACCACTACAGTTAATACTGCCTTTTATTACAATAATTACTCGATTGAAAATGAACTGTAAATTTAGATTTGGCTTCTTTTGACTATTTATTTCACTTGTGACTTTCTCAGAATTTATAGTGGAAGGATAGGACCCTGTTGATGGTTAACGACTCGGCTCAATGAACCCTTCTCTCGAAAAGATTCTTTGACTAAACACACTATAATATTCGTAAAAGTTGATAAGAGGCTGGCATGCCTGTTACACAACTACAGAATCGTGGCTAGTTCTTACTTTGCCACGCGCTGCTTGTGGCTGCGAAATAGTGTTTATTATGATTACCATTATTGGCAACAGGCTCTTCTTGATTAGCGAGCAGCTTGAATCACTTTGGACCACACATTATTCTTCATTACCTCCAAAATCATCTTGCGACCATATGCCGTACCCACATACTTACTCGCCCAATTATAATTTGTCTAGCCGTATACGAGTATTACAACATTTTGCACGCAAACACTTCAGCATTTGTGCGTCAACACGTACGACTGTTCAACACCACAGATGCTTTGCAATTACTTCTTTATCTTCACCTCTATGACTGCGCGCACCAGACAATTGCTCAAGTCAGACCAATACAAAAAAGGGAAGTAGGAGTAATCCGCTGAATTACAGGCCTATATCACTAACGTCGATTTGTAGTAGGGTTTTAGGACATATACTGTATTCGAACATTATGAAGTACCTCAAAGAAAACGATTTATTGACATAGCAGGGATTCAGAAAATATCGTTCTTGGGAAACACAACTAGCTCTTTATACTCATGAAGTAATGAGTGCTATCGACAGGGGATGTCATATTGATTGCATATTTTTAGATTTCCAGAAGGCTTTCGACACCGTTCCTCACAAGCGTCTTCTAATCAAACTGCGTCCCTACGGGGTATCGCCTCAGCTGTGCGACTGGATTCGTGATTTACTGTCAGAAAGGTCACAGTTCGTAATAATAGACGGAAAGTCATCGAGTAAAACAGAAATAATATCCGGCGTTCCCCAAGGAAGTGTTATAGGCCCTCTATTGTTCCTGATCTATATTAACGACGTAGGAAGCAAACTGAGTAGCCGTCATAGATTGTTTACAGATGATGCTCTCATTTAACGTCTTGTAAAGTCATCAGATGATCAAAACGACTTGCAAAATGATTTAGATAAGATGTCTGTATAGTGCCAAAAGTTGCAATTGACCCTGAATAAAGAAAAGTGCGAAGTTATTCACATGAGTACTAAAAGAAATCCGCTAAATTTCGATTACGCGATAAGTCACACAAATCTGAGGGCTGTAAATTCAACTAATTACTTAGGGATTACAATCACAAATAACCTAAATTGGAACGATCACATAGAGAATGTTGTGGGTAGAGCCAACCAAAGACTGCGATTCATTGGCAGAACACTTAGAAGGTGCAACAGGTCTACTAAAGAGACTGCTAACACCACGCTTGTCCGCCCTATTCTGGAGTATCGCTGTGCGGTATGCGATCCGCATCAGGTGGGACTGACGGATGACATCGAAAAAGTACAAAGAAGGGCAGCTCGTTTTGTATTATCACGAAATAGGGGAGATAGTGTCACAGACATGATACGTGAATTGGAGTGGCAATCATTAAAACAAACGCGTTTTTCGTTGCGACTGGATCTTCTCATGAAATTTCAATCACCAGTTTTCTCCTAAGATTGCGAAAACATTCTGTTGGCACCCACCTACATAGGGAGAAATAATCATCACGATAAAATAAGAGAAATCAGGGCTCGCACTGAAAAATTTAAGTGCTCGTTTTTCCCGCGTGCCGTTCGAGAGTGGAACGGTAGAGCGACAGCATGAAGGTGGTTCATTGAACCCTCTGCCAGGCAATTTATTGTGAATAGCAGAGTAAACACGTAGATGTAGATGTAGACATGTTACACGAAAGTTATTCTCTGTGCTTTGTACAATATAATCTTCCCTGAAACGGCTAGCGTGTTTACTACAATGATTTGACATGAAGAATTCTTATGTATCCTATCAAAATACAGTAGATTTTCATAAATAACCGCTGACAAAATTCATTAATCCATATATTTACAAATAATTGTTATAAACTCGAGGAATCGAGTGGCTTAAAAATACACGAGGGATTGGGCTGTACTGTTACAATGTTTCGCGTGATTAGGGTTTGGTCTCCTGATTGGGGTGAAGAGAACGTTAAGGGGCTCCGGAAAGGCTCAAAATCATGAAAACTTCAATTTTTACTTTTTTTCGTTTTCTGAATCTGCAGACTAATACCTTTTAATAGATATATAATTTATTCAATTCCGAAGACTACAACTATTTTTAAATTTTTTTTGAAATGTGTTCTACATGGGCGTGACCCACTGTGGCGCTGTTAAACTGCTGTAAAATGGTGTTTTTATTAACGTCCGTGTTCATCAGGTACATTTTAGTCTGCCTCATGCAATAATGGAGGTGATAAATCCTATTTTCAGAGACTTAGCAGCACCTGAACCGTTGAAAAAGTGTATTCACGGAAAAACTCAAAACCCCAATGAAAGTGTAAATAGTGTTATATGGTCGAGAATCCCCAAGACTGTATTTGTTGGAATAGAAACACTTCACTTTGGTGTGTATGATGCTGTTGCGACTTTCAATGATGGCAACATTGTAAGGTGCAAGGTATTTAGAAATATGGGAATGAAGATAGGTTCTAACATGGTACGAGCGATGCTTGCTTTAGACAAGGAACGCCTTCGGGCTGCAGACAGGGCTGTAAAGAGTCTAGAAATACAAGCAAGAGTAAACAGCAGGAGGAACAAGAGGAAGCTGGAGGAGGAGTTTGCAGAGGATGAAGATAATCCATCCTATGGACCTGGAATGCACTAAAATATTAATCCAATCTTTGTCGCTCGATTCCCAAAACTTTTATTTTCTCATACTAATTACATGTTTTCTAAGGATCTTCCAAACATATTTGTTTCAAACTTTCAGTAAATGTTACACAGTACCTTCTGCATAATTTAACACAGCCTTTTTCCAAAAAACTGTATATTTTTGAATATATAAATAAAAAATTGCAAAAAAATGTAGTGAATTTTCATTACAATTGAATAAAAATCATCTTTAATAACTGAACTAAAATTTTGTAAAATCCCTGTGTTAAGTTGTAGCCCATATTCCAATAAATAATCTGTAAAAAGTTCAACTTCCTACCTCAAATACTTTGTGAGGAAAGATGTAATTTATAAGCGTTATTTTAACATTGCAAGTATAGGGCGTTCCGGAGCCCCTTAAATGCGTAAGGGTGTGAAAAATTTTACAGCCCTGAGTGCTGCGCACGGCAGAGATACAGTTCGGAGAGAACGATTTATCAGCTTAAAAGTGCACCCTGTCATAAATCAGCATGTGCGAGACAATGGTTTGTGGGCGACAAAATTCCTGAAATGGACTGTCGTGCCCAGAGTCCCGATGAGATCAACAGTGAACAGCCGGCCGGGTTGGCCGAGCGGTTCTAGACGCTTCAGTGTGGAACCGCGCGACCGCTACGGTCGCAGGTTCGAATCCTGCCTCGGGCTTGGATGTGTGTGTGATGTCCTTAGGTTAGTTAGGTTTAAGTAGTTCTAAGTTCTAGAGGACTGGTGACCTCTGATGTTAAGTCCCATAGTGCTCAGAGCCATTTGAACCATTTTTTTTTTAAACAATGAACACCTTTAGGGATAAGTTACAGCTCCTACTTCGCCCCAGACCACCCAATGTGACTACATTCTCTGGCTTCGGCTTTTGAGAGAGAGACATTTAGACACCTCAATGAAAGTGTTCCCACCCGAGGTGAAGTCTTTATAATGGCTAAGGGTGGACACACACCCCATGCTAACAGCCACCAATATGCGTCCGGCTACGTCTGATCAGATAATGTGCTTGCCAAGCAAAACAGTGTAACGGATCCTCGGCTTAGTCTACCCAAAAGGGTTTTTACTGTTCTGACAACCGACCCACACTCCTTTGCATTAAATTTTAAGTGTCAACCGCGAGTTCAGCAAACCAACATTTCGTGAAAGCTGACTCAGAACATTAATGAGATCCGGAGGGCCGTAGATAAGGCAGGCTGCCTCCCAACTTCACGGCTGGGCCATCCGTTCAAGCAGTGGGGGAGCAGAGACTCACGCAGAGGCGAGAAGCAGAGGCGAGGTGCAGGCGCTGCGCAGCAGGCGGCGGGGCGGGGAGGGGGGGGGGGGGGCGACCGTGAGCCGGCATTGAACCTGAGACCGCACGCCGCGTCGTCAGCGGGCGTGGCCTGGCGTGTTATGCCCTAGCGGGCGACGGCACTCTCACGCCCCAGTCTGACCTTATCTGACCCGGCCTCGCTGCTCGAGAGAGAAAAGCTTCTGTCCACAAACAGGACAGATTCAGAAAGCACCGCCCGTGCGAAGCACACATTACCCTTTTTATCAAAACTTTACTGTACGGATAAATGATGATTGCGTCCTCTTGGGTAAAATATTCCGGAGGTAAAATAGTCTCCCATTCGGATCTCCGGGCGGGGACTACTCAGGAGGACGTCGTTATCAGGAGAAAGAAAACTGGCGTTCTACGGATCGGAGTGTGGAAGGTCAGATCCCTTAATCGGACAGGTAGGTTAAAACATTTTAAAATGGATACGTTATAGTGGGAGTTAGCGAAGTTCGGTGGTAGGAGGAACACGTCTTTTGGTCAGGTGAATACAGGGTTACAAAACAAAATCAAATAGGGGTAATGCAGGAGTAGGTTTAATAATGAATAAAAAAATAGGAGTTCGGGTAAGCTACTACAAACAACATAGAGAACGCATTATTGTGGCCAAGATAGACACAAAGCCCACGCCTACGACAGTAGTACAAGTCTATATGCCAACTAGCTCTGGAGATGATGAAGAAATTGAAGAAATGTATGATGAGATAAAAGAAATTATTAAGATAGTGAAGGGAGACGAAAATTTAATAGTCATGCGTGACTGTAATTCGAGAGTAGGAAAAGGAAGAGAAGGAAACGTAGTAGGTGAATATGGATTGGGGGACAGAAATGAAAGAGGAAGCCGCCCGATAGAATTTTTCACAGAGCACAACTTAATCATAGCTAACACTTGGTCCAAGGATCATAAAAGAAGGTTGTCTACATGGAAGAAGCCTGGAGATACTGACAGGTTTCAGATAAATTATATAATGGTAAGACACAGATTTAGGAACCAGGTTTTAAATTGTAAGACATTTCCAGGGGCAGGTGTGGACTCTGACAACAGTCTATTGGGTATGAACTGTAGATTAAAACTAAAGAAACTGCAAAAAGGTGGGAATTTAAGGAGATGGGACCTGGACAAACTGACTAAACCAGAGGTTGTACAAAGTTTCAGGGACAGTATAAGGGAACAACTGACAGGAATGGGGGAAAGAAATACAGTAGAAGACGAATGGGTAGCTCAGTGGGATGAAGTAGTGAAGGCAGCAGAGGATCAGGTACGTAAAAAGAACGAGGGTTAGTAGAAATCCTTGGGTGACAGAAGAAATATTGAATGTAATTGATGAAAGGAGAAAAAATAAAAATGCAGTAAATGAACCAGGAAAAATGGAATACAAACGACTAAAAAATGAGATCGACAGGAAATGCAAAATGGCTATGCAGGCATGGCCAGGGGAGAAATGTAAGGATGTAGAGGCTTATCTCACTAGGGGTAAGAGAGATACAGCCTACAGGAAAATTAAAGAGACCTTTGGAGAAAAGAGAACCACTTGCATGAACATCAAGAGCTCAGATGGAAACCCAGTTCTAAGCAAAGAAGGGAAAGCAGAAAGGTGGAAGGAGTATATAGAGGGTCTATACAAGGGCGATGTACTTGAGGGCAAATTTATGGAAAGGGAAGAGGATGTAGATGAAGATGAAATGGGAGATATGATGCTGCGTGAAGAGTTTGATAGAACACTGAAAGACCTAAGTCGAAACAAGGAACGGGGAGTAGACAAAATTCCATTAGAACTACTGACAGCCTTGGGAGAGCCAGTCCTGACAAAACTCTACCATCTGGTGAGCAGGATGTGTGAGACAGGCGAAATACCCTCAGACTTGTCTTAATGGGATTTCCGCGATCGTTCATTAAATAAAAATATGGCATTTCAGTCTTTTGATCACTATTTTTTATTTTCAATGACCGGTTTCAGGCTAGCTGCTCATCTTCAGATCTGTTAGACAAAGTTAAAAATATAATTAGTAAAAGACAGTTAGTGATAGAAATATCTTAGTTTACAAAAAGAAATTTTGGAACGTATTAAATGCCAATATACCATATATTGCAGTTACAGAGTAACTTGTCACTACAGAACTATCGGTTATCTGTCATAACTAAAGTAAATTTTAATCTGTTAAAACCTTATATCGCAGTTTTAGAGAAACCTGATTGGTAACAGTAAAAAGTGCCCTCTACCTTTAACAACTGTGCATATGTTATTATTTCACCGTACATATTAATGACGAATATACTTTTTAATAAAACAATTTTTAAAGTAATAACATATGAATGATCTTTTTTGAGTGGACCATGAACCGAAATAATTTACACTAATTTAAAATTTCTTTATAAAGAAACTTAAAAATATAATTAAGATATAGATATTCTTTCGAAAATGTGCGTTTCCTCTTCTTTGTTTTAATTGCTGGTGGGGAGGATTTCCCTACGTAATAACGTATACAACGCCACGCCAAGTCCTCTTCCGCCGCGCCCAAACTGCGATATAAGATTTTAACGGATTAAAATATACTTTAGTTATGACAGAGAACCGATAGTTCCGTAGCGACAAGTTACTCTGTAACTGCAATATATGGTATGTTGGCATTTAATACGTGCCAAAATTTCTTTTTGTAAACTAAGATATTTCTATCACTAACTGTATCTCTCCTGCTAATTATATTTTTAACTTTGTCTAAGAGATCTGAAGATGGGCAGCTAGCCTGAAACCGGTCATTGAAAATAAAAAATAGCGATCAAAAGACTGAAATGCCGTATGTTTACACATCACCCTTTCGTGCCACTGGTATCTCGCAAGCCATGGATGATGGCCAACATCCCAGATTCCGTATTCCCAGATTTCCGGCAAGCGTTTGACAGACTGGCACACTGACCACTGTTAACTAAGATCCGAACATAAGGAATAGGTTCTCAGACGTGTTAATAGGATCGGAGACATTTTAAGTATTACATAATGTTTCAAAATGAATAGGTCTATATGTTTTTTAAGGCTTTCTATCATTTATTACATTCACCTTAAAATTAAAAAAAAAATGTTTCAAATGGCTCTGAGCACTATGGGACTTAACATCTGAGGTCATCAGTCCCCTAGAACGTAGAACTACTTACACCTAACTAACCTAAGGACATCACACACATCCATGCCCGAGGCAGGATTCGAACCTGCGACCGTATCGGTCGCGCGGTTCCAGACTGAAGCGCCTAGAACCGCTCGGGCACTCCGGCAGGCCACCTTAAAATCCATAGGGTTTTTCCGTAAGAGGGTGCAAAAACGTAACAGGACATAGAGAATGCTCCACTGAATAATTTGAGACACGGAACCTGGATTCGGAAGAGACAGCTTAGCGAGATATGGAAATTAACTAATGCCGAGCGGTTCTAGGCGCTACAGTGTGGAGCCGCGCGACCGCTACGGTCGCAGGTTCGAATCCTGCCTCGGGCATGGATGTGTGTGATGTCCTTAGGTTAGTTAGGTTTAAATAGTTCTAAGTTCTAGGGGACTGATGACTTCAGCAGTTAAGTCCCATAGTGCTCAGAGCCCTAAGTTAACTAAAAATGTAAATGTCGTGTGACTAAGACCTCACGTCGGGTAGACCGTTCGCCGGGTGCAAGTCTTTCGATTTGACGCCACTTCGGCGACTTGCACGTCGATGGGGATGAAATGATGATGATTAGGACAACACAACACCCTGTCCCCTAGCGGAGAAAGTCTCCGACCCACCCGTGAATCGAACCCGGGCCCTTATGATTGACATTCTGTCGCGCTGACCACTTTTTTTTCCATTTTGTTCCATATAGTTCGTTGCGTTTGGTCTGGGCGGACGTCACAAGACATCCGTTCAAGTAGATTGTTGATTCCTTGACCCAGTTTTCTTATTACAGAGAGCACGCAGCCCTCTGACCGAACACGCTGAGCTACCGTGCTGACTGGCACTCAGCTACCGTGGACGGACTGGAAATAACTTGTCTACCGCTTTATCTAGCATTACTGTTTCTCGGCTTATTTACAACTAAAAAGGATACAAGTCGGCACGTGCCGTGCTGTTTATTCCCTGCAAGGAAATAATGAAGCAGGTTTGTTTACTTTCTTGTCCATAAGATGACTCTGCTGTATCGTTTTTACATCCATGGCAGAACGTGCAATGAATCAACGAGAGACCAATTCATTACTCACAAGGGAACCTCCCCATCGCTCCCCCCTCAGATTTAGTTATAAGTTGGCACAGTGGATAGGCCTTGAAAAAATGAACACAGATCAATCGAGAAAACAGGAAGAAGTTGTGTGGAACTATGAAAAAAATAAGCTAAATATACAAACTGAGTATTCCATGCACAAGATAGGCAACATCAAGGATGGTCTGAGCTCAGGAGCGCTGTGGTCCCGTGGTTAGCGTGAGCAGCTGTGGAACGAGAGGTCCTCGGTTCAAGTCTTCCCTCGAGTGAACAGTTAACTATCTTTATTTTCGCAAAGTTATGATCTGTCCGATCGTTCACTGACGCCTCTGTTCAATGTAAAAGTTTAGTGTCTGTGTTTTGCGACCGCACCGCAATACCGTGCGATTAGTAGACGGAAGGAATACTCTCTCTTCCGTGCGCTGTAGTTGACTGACGTCTTGTGTTTCGATGTTTGTTTAGGTGTAGCGTCCCCATACTACGCCGCTGTTATCTCGAATCGGACGGACAGATAATAATTGTCTGAAAATAAAAAAATTAAACTTCTCAGCCTAGGGAAGACTTGAACCAAGGACCTCTCGTTCCGGTGCTGCTAACGCTAACCACGGGACCACGGCGCTCCTGAGCTCGGATTATCCTTGATGTTGCCTATCTTATGCATGGACTACTCAGTTTGTATATTTAGCTTATTTTTTTCATAGTTCCACCGAACTTCTTCCTGTTTTCTCGATTCATCTGTTTTCAGTTTTTCAAGGCCTATCCACTATGCCAACTTATAGCTAAATCTGAGGGGGGTGCGATGGGGAGGTTCCCTTGTCAGTGCTATTCAGAGACGTACAGGACAATACGACGGAGCAGTACCATGACAGTATTTCCTGGTCGCTGGACTGGAAGAGGAGGTCCAATTCCGTGGCCTGTGAGGTCACCTCACCTGAATCCCTTTGGTTATTTCCTATGGGGATATCTAAGGTCACGTGTGTATGAGACCCCAATGGATGGGGAGATGGAATTAACTGCCAGAATTACAGCTGCCTGTGATGTGATTCGAAGCACAATAGTGATATTTGTCAGGATGCGTCAGAATCTTGTTCTCCGATGTCCTGATTGCGTTGAGGTTGATGGCAGTCAGCAGCACATTTTTTTAAGATACAGTACAAACGATACGTTCATTGCGTCCATGACGGTATTTGCAGTTAACTAATGTAAAGAAAAATGTACACAGCAATGTGATTTTATTCCTATTGTCTCCTTAAGCTGGCTTCTCCGGCACCAGGTTCCCCTACATCAAATTGTTCAGTGGAGCATCTTCTATCTCCTGTTAAATTTTTGCACGCTCTTACGAAAACAGTCTGTATACGTATAAAAGGCAATGTCCTGACTGACTCATTGTTGCCCAGCCAAAGCCGCTAAGGATAGAAAGATGAAATTCGCAGAGCGTGTTGATCTCATACAGTAGGCGTCGTTTATGAAGGGATTTTTCGAAATTGCATCCTTAAAAATGTGAAATAAGAGCTGAAAGGAGTTTTGGAAATATGTTGCTATTAAGGCAATTGTGAAAATAGACCTACTGACATTGATATTTGTTTTTCCGGTAACAAACAAAGAAATACATGTTTCAATATTTTTGGAAATTTAACCCCTATAGGGTGATTTTTTTAAAATAAATCATTATTAAGGAACTAAGAAAATATTTTTAAAGGCACAGCCTTGAAAATTGGTATGCGGTTTCTCCCTCAGAAATAAAGAAATTTGTTTTTCAGAATTTTTTGAAATCAACCCCTAAGGGGGTGAAAGTTTTTATGGAAGTATTTGATAATGCAAGCATTTTTAAAGATAAATCTACGAAAATTTGTATTAGCTTCCTCTGTTAGAAAGTAAAAAAAAAAAAAAAATGCATGTCGCTGTTTTCGGAAACTCAATCCCTAAGAGGGTGAAATTGGGCCACATTTATTCACTGACTCATCATCGCCCAGCCCGTTAAGGATAGAAATCTGAAATGTGGAGAGGGTGTGGACATTATACTGCAGGCATAATTTGAGAAGTGGTTCTTCGAACTTCCACTCAATAAGGGGGCGAAATAATGGGATGAAAGGCTTTTTTAAAATTTCACTATTAAGAAAGTTTTCAAGCTGAAACTACAAAGAATGATATTTGGTGGGCCATATTTATTCACTGACTCGTCGTCGACCAGCCCGATAAGGATAGAAATTTGAAATTTGAAATTTGGGGAGGGTGTGGATATTATACTGCAGGCATAATTTGAGAAGGGGTTGTTCGAACTTCCACTCAATAAGGGGGCGAAATAATGGGATGAAAGGCTTTTTGAAAATTTCACTATTAAGAAAATTTTGAAGCTAAAACTACAAATTCTGACATTTGGTTTCTCAGTGAAAAAAAAAAAATACATGTTCCAGCATTTTTGCAAATTCAGCCACTAAGCGGGTGAAATAGTGGGTAAAAGTATTTTTTGAAAATAAATCATTATTAAAGAACTACTAACGCATTTGTAAAGTTACCTCTACGAAAATTGGTATTTGACTTCTCGGTTAGATATAAAATACGTGTTGCAGTGTTTTTGGAAATTCAGGGAATGAAAAGCAGAATGGAAACTGTTATGAAATTATTTAATCATGAAAGCATTTTCAAGAGCAAACCTATGAAAATTTGTATTAGCCTTCTCTGATGCAAATAGAAAAAAATGTCACTGGTTTTGGAGTTTGAGACCCTAAGGGGGTTAAATAAGGGATGCAAATTTTTACCAAAATGTGTCATTATATTAAAAATATTTCTAAAGATAAATCTGTCACAAATGGTATTTCATTTCTCGCTTGGAGGTAAAGAAATTTGTCAGACGATGAAAGTTTCTATGAAAATATCACCACAATAACGCAAAAGGCATGATTAACTAAAACCTTGTGCTCCATCTACCAGAATCACATTTTGGACTGAAGTACATTCGGGAAAGAAGATGCCTCCATGGCCTTAATTAGCGTGAAAAGTTTAGAACAACATAAAAATTCGATTAAAGAAAAGAAAACAGAAAAAACTGTGCAGATCATACTGTCTACGAAGAGTTTACAACAACAAAGTTTAGAACAACATAAAAATTCGATTAAAGAAAAAAAATAAATTGTGCAGACCATACTGTCTATGAAAACGAAGCAGCGGGGGCTAAGCTAGTTATAAGTAATACGTAAAATGAAAGAGCAGCTTAAACAGTTTTTCTTACAAGTGTCCGGAGTTCGAGTCTCGGACTGGCACACAGTTTTAATCTCCCAGGAAGTTCCATTATGCCGCGCGATGTAGCCTCGCGGTCTAGGGCGCTTTGTCACGGTCTTGCGGCTCCCCCGCTGGAGGTTCAAGTCCTCCCTCGGGCATGGGTGTGTGTATTGTCCATAGTGTAACTTAGTTTAAGTTAGATTAAGTATTGGGTAGGGTTAGGGACCGATGACCTCTGCAGTTTGGTCTCATAACACCTTACCAGACAGTTTTTCTTAGAAATGTACAACGTGAGCAACATTCGTCACACATCGAATCGATAGGCGAGCTCTTCCCAAACCTTGACCAGTGTGTGCAGTAATTCTTGCAAAATGCTTTTGTCTGAAGTCGGGTAGATCGGCTGGTAGCGGAGACGCATACACATGATGTTTTATGAAGCACCAAGGGTAAAAGTCGCATGGCGTCAGATTGTGAGTGGACGTGGAGGTCACGCAAAGCACGCTCCGTCACGCGGTCCCTTGTGGTCAGCCCAGCGGTCGGTTACAACGTCATTTAACCAGTCGTGTATTGAGTTACGCCGCGCGGCGAGGCCGCGTGGTTAGAGGCACCATGCCATGGATTGCGCTGCCCCTCCCACCGGAGGATCGAGTCCTGCTTCGCGCGTGGGTTTGTGTGTGTTGTTCTTGGCATAAGTTAGTTTAAGTAATGTGCAAGTCTAGGGACCGATGACCTTAGCAGTTTGGTCCCTTCGGAATTCACACCCATTTTTTAAATTGAGTTACGCGAGTGAGATGGCGCACCATCACGCTGCCAAATTAAGTTCTGGGTTCAGCTTTCTCCAGCTGAGGAGAGAGCCATAGTTCTACCACATCAAAATAAGAAACACCTGTTACAGTTGCTTCACGGAGCAGAAAGGCCTATAAACTTTCCGCCAGGCTATGGCACAAAAAACATTCAGTTTAGGGGGAACATTTTTTGGTAACATTTTCTGGAAGTAGCGATCTTACAATCTACATAAAGTCAGTGAAAAAAAAAAGTCTAGAACGCGATGGTACTTTATTAAAATGACCAGTTTCGGTCTATACTTTGGCCATCTTCAGACAGCACTGTGAAGGATAGAAAATGTGCTAGGTACATAAAGAAGTCAGTGACTTAAAGTAATTCATACATATTAAAATCGAAGAGTCGGTACCCTCTTCGATTTTAATATGTGTAAGCAGTAACTGAGCGAGGCGTCTGTCAACATCCCAGTAGGGATGCACACAGCTGAGCTACCCTGCGGAAATTTAAGAAACGACATCAGCGACTTAGTCGCCACGAAAATACAAATAATTTCACCGTCTCCATAACAATGCAACGTCTCTCACAAGTCCGTACACCCGAGGGGAGCTCGCAAAACTTCGCTGGAGTGCTTCGCCTCATCCACCTTACAGCCCGGACCTCACACCTTCCGACTTCCATTTATTTGGTTCAGTGAGGGATGCAGTCCGCGAGGAATAATATACTGTATTGGAATGCTGAATAACACCAACCAGCTGTCAGAAAAAATGTGTTGCATTATTTATTGAACGACCCTTGTCATTGCAACCTCAGCCTTTTCGCAGATAAAGCAGTTATGCGTGAGAAAATTCTATATGGTAATACAAACTTGTAATATCCGGTTGCATCTCGACGTTGTAGAAACTGTTAAAAAGAGTGTCACTTTGAAGTCCGCGCTAAATTTCGAGCTCCTACGAAACATCTCCAATCTCGTAGATTTTGCGATCTTTTGAACCTCGGATACTTTTTTCGTTGCTTTTGCAATAGTGTTCTGTCAGGAACAATCATCTTGAGCATGTGTCCTGGACGTCCTGCAGGATCTAAGTTGTATAACAAACAATCTTATAAGTAGAGCTGGTTCAAATGGCTCTAAGCACTATGGGACTTAACATCTGAGGTCATGTTCCCTAGACTTAGAACTACTTGAACCTAACTAACAACGACACCACACACATCCATGCCCGAGGCAGGATTCGAACCTGCGACCGTAGCAGCAGCGCGGTTCCGGACTGAAGCGCCTAGAAACGCTCGGCAACAGCAGCCGGCTATAAGTAGGGCATCCAGGGCTAAAATAATTATACTTGCTGAAAAGAACACTCAAACAAAATATACCAAGGTGCTGAAATGCTGATAAAATTGATTCAGAATCTGATATGCTGCGTTGGTTATTTTACTGTAGTCACTCAGACACTGGTACAGCCGGTTCCGTACCATCCAGGTACATCCTCAGGTGTATTTCTGCATGGAGAAAGTTTTTTACAAAACTTTATAGGAACCGTACTACTGACTTACCAAGTTCAGAATTCTTAATACAATTAAAATCATGGCACACGAACAAATAACAGAAGCCATGAACGCTGTCATAAAAATTACAAGACATAATGTCCCATGTTATGTAAATAGCTCAACGCACGTCCCAAGACGCAATGAGCACTATGACGGAACCACCAGCGGAAGTCAATAAAGCCAGATGTCACCGATCATTTACGTTCGGAGAGCGCCATATCTCTCTACAATAAAGCTATTTTTTTTTCTTACAGTCAAGTGTTAGTACATGGCCGCTCGCGCGTGGTTAAGCGCAGAACTCCCGTCAGAGGGCGCAACCACTGCACCCTCTGCATGCGAAGCCACGAGGAATTCGTATTACTTTCTCACCGCAGTATCATAGACTCCACATACACTGAGATGACAAAAGCCTTGCGAGAGCTATATTCACACGTACAGATGGCGGCAGTATCGCGTACATAATGTATAAAAGGGCACTGCTCGGACGGGTATGAAAGGTAGTTGGAGTTAGACGCATGGGACATGGGACATTCCGTTTCTGATATCGTTAGGGAACTCAATTTTCCGAGATCAATAGTATCAAGAATGTGACGAGAATACCAAAGTTCAGGCATTACCTATCACCTCGGACAATGCAGTGGCCAACGGTCTTCATTTAACGACCCAGAGCAGCGGCGTCTGCGTTGAGGTGTCAGTGTTAACAGACAAATAATAGAGCGTGAAACAACCGCAGAAATTAATGTGGGACGTACGACGAACGTATTGGTTAGGACAGAGTGGTGCAGAGTGGTGCAGATCCCACGAAATCATGAACCAAAGTTGTCAGCTGTGCAAGCCGGTGGTGGATCCATAATGGTGCGGTGTGTCTTTTCATTGAACGGATCATTGACTGGAAATGGTTATGTTCGGCTACTTAGAGACCACTTGTAGACATTCATGAACTTCATGTTCCCAAACAATGGTGTGTTATGTCAGCAGACCATAATTGCTTGCGATTGGTTTGAATAACATTCTAGACAGTTCGAGCGTTTTCCTTGGCCAGCCAGATCGTCCGATAAGAATGCCATCGAACATATCTGGGACATAATCGAGAGGCTATTGCGTGTTCGAAATTCTGCACCGGTAACACTTTCGCAGTTATGGACATCTACGAGTATAAAGGCTGTTTGGCTCAATATTTCTGCAGCGGACTTCCAAAGACTTTTGGAGTCCATGCTACGTCGAGTTGCTGCACTACGGCGGGCAAAACGAGGTCCGACAAGATATTATGAGGTATCCTTTGACTTTTGTTACATCAGTGTAGATGCTGTTGTTGTTGTTGTGGTCTTCAGTCCTGAGACTGATTTGATGCAGCTCTCCATGCTACTCTATCCTGTGCAAGCCTCATCTCCCAGTACCTACTGCAACCTACATCCTTATGAATCTGCTTAGTGTATTCATCTCTTGGTCTGCCTCTACGGTTTTTACCCTCCACGCTGCCCTTGAATACTAAATTGGTGAGCCCTTGATGCCTCAGAACATGTCCTACCAACCGATCCCTTCTTCTAGTCAAGTTTGAACGACGTATACATTGCCGGCGATGGGCGAGGCATGACAGAATCTCTGACCAGAGAGTAGTTTATCGTTAGCTGTTGCTAGTCTGCGCTTGACCACGCGAGTCGACAGCAGTAGTAGTCAGTCGACAGTAGTAGTGGTCAGTCGACAGTAGTCCGTGCTGGTCCGTGCTAATCGGCGGGAGTCGGCATGCGTCGGCTGTGTGCTCTGCTCGCGACTCTGGTCAGGACTCTGGAGGATGAGTATTGTTGTAGAAGGTAAAGAAGCAGCCTTGCGCATATTTAATAATGTATGTTAATTGTAATTTAATTTGTTCAAAGAAATGCCCCAATAACAATTTTTATAATGTAAAGCAACTCTTTTAAAGAAAAGCATTCATTTCAATTTAAAGAATATTTCAAATGCATTATCATTCCTTCCAATAATTAAAAAAAAAAAAAAATATACGCCAGCATTGCACGAAGCTGTGTCGAAAAATTCCAACTTAAGAGCAGATATAATTGCGGTTTTTATTGAGGTAAGAATTTTTGCTTTTTTATTCAGAATACAGGGCCGAAGGGCAGCGCTGCTGTCCCCATAAAATTTATCAGGTTACTAAACTTTTTTATTATTTTTGGTGTTTAGGAATTTTTCTATTCCGAACTTCACATTAAATGAGAAAAGAATTTTGTGGGAATATTAAGTGTGAATGCATTCTTTGCACAGAGACTATAAATGGGAGCCAATTTTGTTCAGAGGTTACATTAAAATCAATTTTGTTCAGAGGTTACAATATTAGAAAAATTCACTTAATTATTGTTATATTTTGCGGGGAGGTTACACTCGGCGAGTGTTTTTTTTCTAATATTGTAACCTCTGAACAAAATTTATTTTAATGTAACCTCTGAACAAAATGCTGAGGCTTAACGCTGAGTATGAACCACTGTGGAACACCGGAATACGGTAGAATAACAAGTCCTCTGCCAAGCGTTTCAGAGAGACTCGCAGAGTGCAGCTGCAGATGCAGACTGTTGTCGCTCTCCCCTTCCTTCCGCGAACCTACTTTCTCGGCGAGTGCCGCAGTCACTGGGGTACATAACAGACACGGAGTGCGCGAGCCGCCTTTCGCAGCCGCCCGGCTTTCACCTCGGGGCCCCGCGTTCCCGGAATCGCTTTCAAGAACACCGTTCCGCTGTACCCTGGCGTCTGTCCAGGCGCGGTTCGACTCCAGGCGCAGACAATGGCTGTGGAGAGCAGTTAACGGCAACATACGTCCCACGACAAAGAGCTGCCGGCTGACCTACTTGAAGATTTATAGGCTACAGCTGTGCACACCATCACGTACTCGGGATTTTCCCGACCTTTGCGACAGCCTGTTTCTCGCCTACGTGTTTGCGTAACGTAAACTATTCTCCGTAATTAGGTGAGTGCGTCAGCCTGCGCCACTTCTGCTCACCCTGGAGCCGTAAGTACCGCTATAAACATTAAAATCAGGAGTAATAGGGCAAATTCGGGAGAAGCGTCGCATCACGTACAGAGTGCGCGCCACTCTTACTTCGGCAAACATCGACAGGTTGTGTGTGTGTGTGTGTGTGTGTGTGTGTGTGTGTGTGTATCCCCGCTGCAGATGCTCAGTCAACGCCAGGGTACAATAAAAGTGTTTACGCTTCGATCGAGGAAGTTTTACGTAAGCTCGGGAGCAATAACTGATACCTGTCTTATAGATATCCCTTCAAAATAGTTTTCAGCGTGACGATTAATTCTTAGAGCGTGATAAATAGTCAAGTATTTCCAAATATTTGAGTATTCGTAAGCCCTAATGGGCCTGTTTTGATTCTAGTGCGGCCACCTCGGCTATCGAAGCCATGAATTTTGTAATGTGCAGCGTCTCTCTCCCACAGATCGGAATACATGCCGCATTAAAATCCGGTACATACGCCGCAATTTTTTTAGTTAAGAATACTTCCCACACAAATCAGATAACAGTTTTAAATAACATTTCTGTTTTGTTTGTATTTTCGTTCAAATGACTTAGTATGCACAACGTTTCAGATCCCAACGACCCGGATGACGACACAAAAGATTCAAAAAGGTATTCCTAGATTTGTGTAAGGAATGTGGAGAATTATACCTTGAAAAAAAAAAAAAAAAAGATTATGTTGCGCAACTTCTAAGTTTTGCTTGCACGACGACTGCAAAATTATTGATGTGTTTTATGTCGATTATAGAAGGAAAACCAAATGAATGAAGTTTGTAAATCTTACTTTTGTTTTTGATTTAATATTTCACCAGAATTTATTGAGTGTATTAACTAAACATAAGTGGCTTATATGTTTTTGCCGGTCGGAGTGGCCGAGCGGTTCTAGGCGCTACAGTCTGGAACCGCGCGACCGCTACGGCCGCAGGTTCGAATCCTACCTCGGGCATGGGTGTGTGTGATGTTCTTAGGTTAGTTAGGTTTAAGTAGTTCTAAGTTCTAGGGGACTGATGACCTCAGCAGTTAAGTCTCATAGTGCTCAGAGCCATTTTTTCAATGTTTTAAGTATCAGTTAATAAACTAGTAGTTTAAACCAGTGAATTAGTTTGATATACACTCCTGGAAATTGAAATAAGAACACCGTGAATTCATTGTCCCAGGAAGGGGAAACTTTATCGACACATTCCTGGGGTCAGATACATCACATGATCACACTGACAGAACCACAGGCACATAGACACAGGCAACAGAGCATGCACAATGTCGGCACTAGTACAGTGTATATCCACCTTTCGCAGCAATACAGGCTGCTATTCTCCCATGGAGACGATCGTAGAGATGCTGGATGTAGTCCTGTGGAACGGCTTGCCATGCCATTTCCACCTGGCGCCTCAGTTGGACCAGCGTTCGTGCTGGACGTGCAGACCGCGTGAGACGACGCTTCATCCAGTCCCAAACATGCTCAATGGGGGACAGATCCGGAGATCTTGGTGGCCAGGGTAGTTGACTTACACCTTCTAGAGCACGTTGGGTGGCACGGGATACATGCGGACGTGCATTGTCCTGTTGGAACAGCAAGTTCCCTTGCCGGTCTAGGAATGGTATAACGATGGGTTCGATGACGGTTTGGATGTACCGTGCACTATTCAGTGTCCCCTCGACGATCACCAGTGGTGTACGGCCAGTGTAGGAGATCGCTCCCCACACCATGATGCCGGGTGTTGGCCCTGTGTGCCTCGGTCGTATGCAGTCCTGATTGTGGCGCTCACCTGCACGGCGCCAAACACGCATACGACCATCATTGGCACCAAGGCAGAAGCGACTCTCATCGCTGAAGACGACACGTCTCCATTCGTCCCTCCATTCACGCCTGTCGCGACACCACTGGAGGCGGGCTGCACGATGTTGGGGCGTGAGCGGAAGACGGCCTAACGATGTGCGGGACCGTAGCCCAGCTTCATGGAGACGGTTGCGAATGGTCCTCGCCGATACCCCAGGAGCAACAGTGTCCCTAATTTGCTGGGAAGTGGCGGTGCGGTCCCCTACGGCACTGCGTAGGATCCTACGGTCTTGGCGTGCATCCGTGCGTCGCTGCGGTCCGGTCCCAGGTCGACGGGCACGTGCACCTTCCGCCGACCACTGGCGACAACATCGATGTACTGTGGAGACCTCACGCCACACGTGTTGAGCAATTCGGCGGTTCGTCCACCCGGCCTCCCGCATGCCCACTATACGCCCTCGCTCAAAGTCCGTCAACTGCACATACGGTTCACGTCCACGCTGTCGCGGCATACTACCAGTGTTAAAGACTGCGATGGAGCTCCGTATGCCACGGCAAACTGGCTGACACTGACGGCGGCGGTGCACAAATGCTGCGCAGCTAGCGCCATTCGACGGCCAACACCGCGGTTCCTGGTGTGTCCACTGTGCCGTGCGTGTGATCAATGCTTGTACAGCCCTCTCGCAGTGTCCGGAGCAAGTATGGTGGGTCTGACACACCGGTGTCAATGTGTTCTTTTTTCCATTTCCAGGAGTGTATAAATAAGATATTATAAAGACAATTGTTAACACTTTGTAGGTTTTTCTTCATCCCAGTGCACATTTATAACCAAAACGTATATACGTATGTTTTGACTTAAAAAACATGGTAGTTTTGCAGTTTTTATCATTCGGCACATCATCCGTAGCATAAGAGATAGACACAGCAATGCAAAGATGTTAAAGATGTTTAAATGTTACAGTGAAAAACTTTAAAAAATGTATGTCATAGACAACTTCTGTGTTAAATTGCACAAAAACATGTTTTACAAAAAGTCCACCCTGGCACTTTATGTATGCGATTTTGAAAATGTGCGCCCTATAACTCGGCGAGGTGGCGCAGCGATTAAAGTGTTATACGGTGACCAGTAAGCTGTATCTTTGGCCGTCTTATGTTGTACCGCGTCCGTGAAGTGTTTTAAGCATGCCAACAAATGTCCGTCTTGAGTAATGTGACATGCAATTATGGAACGATTTGCTGACAGTAAGCGTTAAAACTATTCTTTCTGAGTGTACATTTCGTATCACCTCGCTCAAGAGCAGACGAAAATAATGTATTAAACTACATGCACCTGATGATGGACGCACAAGATTCGAAACGCACGTATACTTCGATGAAATACGAATATTTTGGTGATTGAAGGCGTTATAGTTCATTCTTCCTGTGTAGCTGCTATAATATTGTACACCAGTGGTCCAGTTTAATGTATAACCTACGGAATACAAGCACAGGAACGAACATAGATAACGGCAGCATGAAATCAATGAGGGCTTTTGAGACAACGAAATATGATACTGGGAGCAGACAACTTAGCAGCATTCTAGTCCACACGCACAAGATGCGAGGATTCATTTATTACACATCTGTAAGTATATTGTGTTACCACAAGGCATCTATCCATAAACGGGAATGACAGCTCCTGATTCAGCGTGAAGACTTATAAAAAAGGGAATAAGTAACACTTACTTTCGGCCGAGAAACGAATAAAGCACAGGTAATAGCAGTGTTAGTAAGACGTCTAAGTCAATAATTTTATGTGTCATATAGTCAATAATTCTATGTGCCAAGTCATTAACGTATAACATGAACAACAATAGTCCTGTTACACTTCTCTGGGGCACGTAAAATATTTGTTCGATAGATGATTCTCCATCCAATATAAAGTGTTCGTAGCCACGAATTTTCGCTCCAGTTGAAAGGTGTCCACATCGTCGTACTAATTGCTACTTATGTTTTGTATAGTGTTTGGGCCACCTTCGTCGCCTCGCCGAAGAATCAAGACTTTGTAACATGTAGGAGAGTGTTCGGTGTGAACTAGGCTCCGGGCATACGCCATGCAGAACATGTTTGGGCAGTGCTAGATTAGGGTAACGCTGGTGGGTCAGTATCTACACTCCTGGAAATGGAAAAAAGAACACATTGACACCGGTGTGTCAGACCCACCATACTTGCTCCGGACACTGCGAGAGGGCTGTACAAGCAATGATCACACGCACGGCACAGCGGACACACCAGGAACCGCGGTGTTGGCCGTCGAATGGCGCTAGCTGCGCAACATTTGTGCACCGCCGCCGTCAGTGTCAGCCAGTTTGCCGTGGCATACGGAGCTCCATCGCAGTCTTTAACACTGGTAGCATGCCGCGACAGCGTGGACGTGAACCGTATGTGCAGTTGACGGACTTTGAGCGAGGGCGTATAATGGGCATGCGGGAGGCCGGGTGGACGTACCGCCGAATTGCTCAACACGTGGGGCGTGAGGTCTCCACAGTACATCGATGTGGTCGGCGGAAGGTGCACGTGCCCGTCGACCTGGGACCGGACCGCAGCGACGCACGGATGCACGCCAAGACCGCAGGATCCTACGCAGTGCCGTAGGGGACCGCACCGCCATTTCCCAGCAAATTAGGGACACTGTTGCTCCTGGGGTATCGGCGAGGATCATCCGCAACCGTCTCCATGAAGCTGGGCTACGGTCCCCCACACCGTTAGGCCGTCTTCTGCTCACGCCCCAACATCGTGCAGCCCGCCTCCAGTGGTGTCGCGACAGGCGTGAATGGAGGGACGAGTGGAGACGTGTCGTCTTCAGCGATGACAATGATGGTCGTATGCGTGTTTGGCGCCGTGCAGGTGAGCGCCACAATCAGGACTGCATACGACCGAGGCACACAGGGCCAACACCCGGCATCATGGTGTGGGGAGCGATCTCCTACACTGGCTGTACACCACTGGTGATCGTCGAGGGGACACTGAATAGTGCACGGTACATCCAAACCGTCATCGAACCCATCGTTCTACCATTCCTAGACCGGCAAGGCAACTTGCTGTTCCAACAGGACAATGCACGTCCCCATGTATCCCGTGCCACCCAACGTGCTCTAGAAGGTGTAAGTCAACTACCCTGGCCAGCAAGATCTCCGGATCTGTCCCCCATTGAGCATGTTTGGGACTGGATGAAGCGTCGTCTCACGCGGTCTGCACGTCCAGCACGAACGCTGGTCCAACTGAGGCGCCAGGTGGAAATGGCATGGCAAGCCGTTCCACAGGACCACATCCAGCATCTCTACGATCGTCTCCATGGGAGAATAGCAGCCTGCATTGCTGCGAAAGGTGGATATACACTGTACTAGTGCCGACATTGTGCATGCTCTGTTGCCTGTGTCTATGTCCCTGTGGTTCTGTCAGTGTGATCATGTGATGTATCTGACTCCAGGAATGTGTCAATAAAGTTTCCCCTTCCTGGGACAATGAATTCACGGTGTTCTTATTTCAATTTCCAGGAGTGTATTTGGCAGCACCTGTACGGCTTCAAGATTAGCTTTCATAATCCTAAGGTCATCCGTTGTCAGACGTGAACACGAGTATCGAGTGGTTGGGCTGATTTGTGTTGTGCAATACATATTTTTTTACTTACAAATACCTTATACGTGCGTCACACCACATTGTCATTCAAATCAGTTATTATTCAGAGGCTCAAATATATTTACTCTAGATGTAGCCTGAGATTCTGGGATACTTTCTTTATATCCCCCCTCCGCCCATCCTTCTCGCGATATCACAAGATGGTGGTTTATTTTCATATGTGGTTATGAAGTCAAGGCCATTTAAGTACCTTTCAGACGTAGGCGGTGCACTAGTAACCGAGAGGTGGCTGTAGTATAGAATTATATTCACAATCTTATAGTGAATGCGCACGCTATAAGAGTAGGCAGATTGCGTTACAGTCTTTTCAGAACATATTTATTCAGGTAGCGCTTCTGCACAGAAAAAGAGATCGTTCCGGCGTAAAGATAAGCGCCGGCACGAAGGTGAAGAATGCTAGAGCAGAGAGGGCTGTGAGACGACGTCACCACGACAGGGGCGGCCTCTACAGGAAGAGAGTATTAGCGTCGCTCCTTCCAGCCTCGGCGGGACAGTAGAGGACGGACCTAGAAGACCCGGACTAGAAACCACATTGTATATAGCGAAAGACATTTATTATTTGCATGTCGCCCATCGCATGCGACACTATTGTCAACCGAAGTTAAGCATTGTCAAACTACTTCATTGAAATAAAAACCATTAATGTGATTTGCTTGAATTGTTGTATAGCTATCCGCAGCTTCCTTTAGGCACCCTATAACAGACGAGTGGGCAAGACTCCGCAGAGACCAAAGTAGACTAGCTTCATTCAGAAGTCTCTGCCAAGATTACAATTTTTCCATATCACAGGAGCGTTTCACAGTCTCACATCACGCTGCAGACAACATCAGAATCGCGGCGTGTAGCGCAAAGGCGAAACTGCTATACCAGATTTTCCCCCCATGTTTGCGTTTCTCTCCTACCTTATCTTTTGTGTTTTTTCTTCACTAGAGACCGTAGAATATACAGGGTGGTCCATTGATCGTGACCGTGCCAAATATCTCACGAAATAAGCGTCAAACGAAAAAACTACAAAGAACGAAACTTGTCTAGCTTGAAGGAGGAAACCAGATGGCGCTATGGTTGCCCCGCTAGATGGCGCTGCCGTAAGCCAAACGGATATCAGCTGTTTTTCTTTAAATAAGAACCCCCATTTTCTTGAAATATGAATGTTTCAGTTGGACCACTTATGGCTCACAATTTTAGACGAACAGTTGGTAACAGGTAGGTTTTTTAAATTAAAATACAGAACGTAGGTTCGTTTGAACATTTTATTTCGGCGTTCCAATGTGATACATGTACGTTTGTGAACTTATCATTTCTGAGAACGCATGCTGATACAGAGTGATTACCTGTAAATACCACATTAATGCAATAAATGCTCAAAATGATGTCCGTCAACATCAATGCATTTGGCAATACGTGTAACGACATTCCTCTCAACAGCGAGTAGTTCGCGTTCCGTAATGTTCGCACAGGCAATGCGCCGACGCAAGTTGTCAGGCGCTGTCGGTGGATCACGATAGCAAATATCCTTCAACTTTCCCCACAGAAAAAAATCCTGGGACGTCAGATCCGGTGAACGTGCGGGCCATGCTTCGACGACCAATCCACCTGTCATGAAATATGCTATTCAATACCGCTTCAACCGCACGCGAGCTATGTGCCGGACTTTGATCATGTTGGAAGTATATCGCCATTCTGTCTTGCAGTGAAGCATCTTGTAGTAACATCGGTAGAACATCACGTAGGAAATCAGCATACGTTACCGTTGTTGGTAAATGACGCTTCGTCGCTAAATAGAAGGCGTGCAAAAAATCTGTCATCGTCCCGTAATTTCTCTTGTGCCTAGTGGCATAACTGTACACGACATTCAAAGTCGTCGCCATGCAATTCCTGGTGCATAGAAATGTGGTACGGGTGCAATCGATGTTGATGTAGCATTCTCAACACCGACTTTTTTGAGATTCCCGATTCTCGCGCAATTTGTCTGCTACTGATGTGCGGATTAGCCGCAACAGCAACTAAAACACCTACTTGGGGATCATCATTTGTTGCAGGTCGTGGATGACGTTTTACATTTAGCTGAACACTTTCTGTTGCCATAAATAACGTAACTATCCGGCGAACGGTCCAGACACTTGGATGATGTCGTCCAGGATACCGAGCAGCATACATAGCACACGCCCGTTGGGCATTTTGATCACAATGGCCATACATCAACAAGATATCGACCTTTTCCGCAATTGATAAACGTTCTATTTTAACACGGGTAATGTATCACGAAGCAAATACCGTCCGCACTGGCGTAGTGTTGCGTGATACCGCGTACTTACATGTTTGTGACTATTACAGCGCCATCTATCACAAAGCGAAAAAAGTGGTCCAACTAAAACATTGATATTTCTTTACGTACTACACGAATATGTAATAAAAATGGGGGTTCCTATTTAACAGAACGCAGTTGATATCCGTTTGACCTATGGCAGCGCCATCTAGCGGGCCAACCATAGCGCCATCTGGTTTCCCCCTTCAAACTAGACGATTTTCGTTCTTTGTAGTTTTTTCGTTTGACGCTTATTTCGTGAGATATTTGGCCCGGTCACTCTCAATGGACCATTCTGTACGGTTCAAAATGGATCTGAGAACTACGGGACTGAGGACATCAATCCCCTAGAACTTAGAACTACTTAAACCTAACTAACCTAAGGACATCACACACATCCATGCCCGAGGCAGGATTCGAACCTGCGACAGTAGCGGTCGCACGGTTCCAGACTGTAGCGCCTAGAACCGCTCGGGCCCACCCTGTATGCTGCCGGTGTCAGAATACAGGCCAGGGTAGAAACTACCGAATCAAAAGCATCCGGACGTCTAGCCTTGTTTTTTTTCTTCTCTTGGCTTCACGACCTTTCGTTGGTCTCCTCCTTCTTAACAGTTTCCTTCCATTCTGCCGTCTCGTTTAGGGGTCATGAATAAGGGTTGTGTCACTCCTTCGCCTTTGTTGGGGACACTGCCAGTGAGTTGTGTAAATGTCTGCGGCGGAACGGTGGACCATCCATCCTCGAGAGCCGAAAACACATATGGTAGTGGTGACGGGCGGTGGGATCTGGAGCGAAGTCTACGTTCTAATTTATCCCAGAGAAGTTCTATTAGATCTGGGTCGGGACTCTGGGCACGTTAGTTCCTTCAATAGCTTCATAGATGCTACTTCATGCCAGGGTGCACGGTTATGCTGATACTGTCACCGTCCCCGAACTATTCCTCCACTATACGCAAAACGCAACGCTGTAAAATGTGTTCGTATCCTGCCGGATTTAGTGTTTTCTTAAGCTCAATAAGGGGGTGACATCCCAAACACGGAAAACTGTGCCATACCGTAACACCACTTCCTCCGTACTTCAGTGCTGGCTCTACACACGATGGCCGGTAAATTTCTCCAGGCATTCACCAAACCCAAACCCTTACACCGTATTTTGACAGGGTATGTCGTGATTCATCACTGCAGATCATTCGTTTTCAATCATCCATCGTCCAGTGTCGACGCTCTCTGCATGACCACAAGTGTCGCTTAGCATTGGCTATAGAACTGTGTGGATTATAAGGAGCCGCTCGATCACTTGTAACACCACAATCAATATTGTTAGTAAATTGTATTGATTAATTCTGCATAATGTCAACTGTATATTCGTTACTATGTGATGTCTTTGCACTTATCCAAGTAGGATCCTCTCCTGTAAGTGATGAAATCCGAGAATGTCCTTTGCATAAAAAGCATTAACAGTTTTACAGTGCATTTTATTGGTGTGTGGCAAAGTTATGCCAGTACTCTTAATGTGCAGGGTAAAATTTACTTGTTTCTTTCTTTTTTTATATATACATATAAAAGAGACTATTTATGTTTGAGTATTTCGAAACTTAACTAGAAAATGAACTTGAATATCAGTCTAGGAAAGAGTATTACTTTAAAAAGAAAAGTGTTCTAACGTTTGTTGCTTTAAAGTTGTTTTCAAAAATACTCGCTTCACAAGAGCTATCAAAATACTTTGTCCTGAGGTTGTCTGAAGTAAATGTTTACTGGAGATTATCTCTGACTTTGTAGAGGCTTTGCCAGGGTAAAGAGTGTTAAAACAGTACACAATTAATGGTCTCAAATGAAAGAGTAATCCAGTTCTACCTTATGCTACATAATTCTGAAAGTGTGTATAGCTTTGTTGTTACAATGAAAGGGATAGTTTGTGGGACCACATTTCTTTTCCATCATAATAAAACGGATAAATCAGATAGTAGGTTTCTAGCTAATGATTCTTGAAGTGACTACTGAGAAACAAAGGTAGAAAGTTTGTATACTGTGTCTCCTTATTGCTTTTGTATACTAAATGTGTGTATTATTTTTACTTTACTATTATCATATGCTATCTGGTCTTGTGTGGGTCGTGAGGAGCAAGTTTAGGCTATATTAGTTAAAGGCAGAAGTAATGATTAAAGTAAACAATTAAAAGGGCTCATTTGCAAATCTTGAGACTGCTTAACTGCTAAAGTGTCAACTGTTGATAACCACTGTGTAATTTGTCCATTTGGGTGTGTTCATTGCACTTCACAGAACAGTATTTAATGAAAGTTCGTTTTGAATTAGTAAAAATAGATTCTTTACCAATAATGCTTTAACATTATTATGCCTAAGTAGGCTGGCCACCGTATAACTATTTCAATTAACAGTAATCAGTTATTGTTACTTTTTGCAAAATTATTTTCTTTCTGCTAACTGCCTACTGCTATTCTTACGAAATTAGAATTTTCCGTTAGGCAGACTCGGTTAAACTTCTAAACTCCTCTCAGAGAGTAACATCTACTGCAAATCTAGGCCATATTTGGCAAATTTCCTACCGCAGTAGTGTTAAACTTGGCTGCCTTGTGACAGAAATAAAACTTGTTGTCACTAGGTAAACTGCATGCCGGTATAACAAGCGGAGCATTAGTTTTATATACTGTACCCCACTCTTTGTAACTCCCTACGGACAGTCACTGCGCTAGCTGGGCAGCTCCTAGCACAATGGAACACACGAGTCATCCCTTCAACTGATTTCAAACACTTTCCGGAATGCTCGACAGCTCCTGTTTGTCAGTACATGAGGTCTGCGTGATCTTGGTTTAGTTACCGTGTAAGGTGGCTACAGTTTCGCACCTTACAAGATCTCATCCACATACTTTGCTGTGATCTACAAACACAATTACGTATCATGTGACAGGTTGTACATCATATATATGAATATATAAAGGAGACTGACATTGTCACATACGTCTTCTAAATAATTGTTAACACTTATTACATGGGAGGTGACGGAGTGTCTTTATTATAAAAACGGCGTGATGAATGATTGCCTATACTAAAAGGGGTTAGAACGCCACTGAAGATGAAACGGCAGACCTCAAGCTCTGGGTGGAAGGCCCGCACAGTTGTTTGTCCTGCTAAAACACAGGAAGTAGCTAGACAGACGTCGTGGCACCTGAGCTCTGGAGCACAATAGGGTGACGGCCGGCCGCTACTGTAGTAGAGGCCAGAATGATAACCGGATAATACTTCAGAACAAGCCGGCCGTTGGTGGCCGAGCGGTTCTAGGCGCTTCAGTCTGAAACCGCGCGACCGCTACGGTCGCAGGTTCGAATCCTGCCTCGGGCATGGATGTGTGTGATGTCCTTAGGTTAGTTAGGTTTAAGTAGTTCTAAGTTCTAGGGGACTGATGACCTGAGATGTTAAGTCACTTAGTGCTCAGAGCCATTTGGACCATTTTGAACGTCCGAACGCTGAAAACTTGGACGCAGGTGAGAGGAACGAAGAAGCGGCACCTCGAAAACCACGCAGGCTAGGTTATTTCCAAGGATTTTTACTCAGAAGCGTACCATTGTACGAGTATAGGTTTTTCCTCCCAAATTTTTCGCGCTGGACGACAAAAGACTAAAATATGGTTGTTAGGCTTTCGGAAGAATCTGTAGAGAGGGAGAATACTCCGTGGTTTCGCGAGTATGATTCGTTTCGGAATTACGAGGGTGGGGAGCCAAGCCTTGCTGGGAACCCAGCTGTGCAGAGACGAGGTCTTCCGTTGTGAGCGCCCGTGTGTGACGGTCGCTCGATATCAGCTTTGTTGGGACAGACGGAATTGCTGTCTTTGCTCTCAGGAGAGTTTATAGTTAGAACAGTTAGGCACTGTACTGTTGCGAACCTATACCATTCTGAACTTCTCCTCCGTCTTGGAAGTCGTCGGTGAGTACGCAGCGTTCAATAATTGAGAGCACTTCCTGTGCCTACACTTACGTTGAGACGTTATCTGAACTCCGTACTTGCGGCTGGGAGTTCGAGTTTCTCATCTATAGAACACAGAGAGGAGAAGACAGTATTAGAGTATATTAGTCAGAGGACCGCCTTCTGCCGTCCTAGCGTTTGAAAGAGTTTTTATTTTTCTGGCTGGAGTCCTTCCATCGACGCAGACGTGTACGAGAACCAGCACGCCGCCGCACCGTACGCAGTACATTCGGTGATATCACAAATTGCTTCGGCTTATTGGGGCTATAAAGCTAAAACGCTGTCATCACGTTATTTTATTTCCACTGAGGTTCCACACCACCGTAGATCATCTTTGAAACTAGTGTCTTCTAGTGTTTGGTGCGAAGATGATGTCAGTCATTTCACGTTATTGATATTAGACCACGCAGTCGTAATAAGGGGCAGAGTTGAGCAATTGATTAATAATTTTACTTAGGAAACGAAAATTTTGTTTTTTAATCTACAATAAAAATATAAGCAGGAACAACGTTTATCATTTAGTAGGCTTAGTTGCCTTCACCATTCATTTATGTTTAGATTGTAATTTATAGAATTAAGAGACCCTAAGATCTGCTTCAGGTGGTAGTCAGACAGGGCCAAATCTTCAAATGGTTCAAATGGCTCTGAGCACTAAGGGACTTAACTTCTGTGCCGGCCGAAGTGGCCGTGCGGTTAAAGGCGCTGCAGTCTGGAACCGCAAGACCGCTACGGTCGCAGGTTCGAATCCTGCCTCGGGCATGGATGTTTGTGATGTCCTTAGGTTAGTTAGGTTTAACTAGTTCTAAGTTCTAGGGGACTAATGACCTCAGCAGTTGAGTCCCATAGTGCTCAGAGCCATTTGAACCATTTTTGACTTAACTTCTGTGGTCATCAGTCCCCTAGAACTTAGAGCTACTTAAACCTAACTAACCTAAGGACATCACACACATCCATGCCCGAGGCAGCACTCGAACCTGCGACCGTAGTGGTCGCGCGGTTCCAGACTGTAGCGCCTAGAACCGCTCGGCCACGCCAAATCTTCATTTTAGCGTTTATTATTCTCCGTTACGCACATTTATTTTACACCCGGCTGGAGTAGTTTCTTGGAACGGCATTTCCTCCGCGTTTCCACTTCACAACTACATCGCCAACAGTCGAGTTGGGCTGCTTTAGGAACGGTTGAAATATCTGCGGTGTCACCGCTAGACACCACACTTGCTAGGTGGTAGCCTTTAAATCGGCCGCGGTCCGCTAGTATACGTCGGACCCGCGTGTCGCCACTATCAGTGATTGCAGACCAAGCGCCGCCACACGGCAGGTCTAGAGAGATTTCCTAGCACTCGCCCCAGTTGTACAGCCGACTTTGCTAGCGATGGTTCACTGACAAATTACGCTCTCATTTGCCGAGACGATAGTTAGCATAGCCTTCAGCTACGTCATTTGCTACGACCTAGCAAGGCGCCATTATCATTTGCTATTTATCTTGTGATGCATGTACCGTCAGACCGATGTTCACCAATTATGAATTAAAGCTAAGTAATCCAGTAGTTACTTACGTTCTTTGCTACTATAAATTCCCTTACCTGTTGCAGACCTCACGCCAGCCTGCGTGAGCTTAAACGCGTGCCTTTCGGCTTCCTCTCCTAGTGACTTGGCTGTCTTGCCAAGTCACAACAATACCTGTGATGGATTTACTACTCGTGTGACATCCAATGCCTAATCAGCATTCGAAGTCACTCAGCTCTCCAGATCGACACATTCAGCCCGAAAATGAGCCGCACTTATTATTCAATTTTCACTCTCGAAAAGTTGGTGTGCGGCTTATATGCGCTACCTTGTCTTTTTGCATACCAGTGTTGTACGTCGTATGCTCTTTTGCAACAATTCGATTAGCCTCTGTAACCGAAACTGGATTTCGTTACGCAACAATACAAACTTTTACCTTAGTCTGTTGGCGTTAACTTCGTGTAGGCCTACCAATACTGTTTTCTTAGCGTATAACTTAGTTTCATTTGTGTACTGATAAGAAAAATTAATTTATGTCGATATCAACGACCATTTAGACCGAAAAGTGGCGTGAAGCCAAAGAACTCGCCGATGTTAAGATATAAATTTCAAACATAAAGTTGTGCGTCATGTCAAAGCAACAACCACCAGAGAGGCCGAAAGAAAGTTGGACTGGATAAATCTATTCTAAAGTGTTGCTTCAGAATAAAAATGGAAGAAGGCAGGTTCAACGAGAAAGCTATTCAGAGGAACGAAGTGTTGCAAATACGCGGGACTTGAAGCTAAAGTTCTTTACTAAATGCAAAATAACAGGAAAAATGTCATGCCTATCTAACGATAAGTAATGCATCTGAAGGACTTCGAAATCGCAGGAAACGTGCTACAAAGACAATTCCGCGCCAGTATTTGCTGGTGTGGTTGGTTTATGAGGAGAAATGGCCTTGCTCTCCGACGAAACAATGCGCTAGCACCGAGAATGCCAGCAGACTTCGAAGAGAACTTCCAGCGGTACGCCACCCAGTTGCCAAAGTGTCATTCATATCCTTTTCATCAGATTGGCAGTAGTTTTTGACATGCCGAGAAGTAAGGCTCTGGACATTAAAGGCGTAGAAAGTATCCCATTAAGAGCAACCGGTATTGAAAAAAAGAAAATAGGATAACTGTGAAGAAGATGTTACAGCCGATTGGGGAAAGTTACCTACTTATGTTATCCTAAACGATAAACTATGCCCAAAGATAACTTTCCTAGGGCTTGATACGCTGCCAAAAAAGACTAGATACACTATGTGATCAAAAGTATCTGGACAACTGACTGAAAACGACTTACAAGTTAGTGGCGTCCTCCATCGGTAATGCTGGAATTCAATATGGTGTTGGCTCACCCTTAGCTTCGATGACACCTTCCACTCTCGCAATTATACGTTCAATCAGGTACTGGAGGGTTTCTTGGGGAATGACAGCCCATTCTTCACGGAGTGCTGCACTGAGGAGAGATATCGATGTCGATCGGTGAGGCATGGCACGAAGTCGGCGTTCCAAAACACCCCACAGGTGTTCTTTAGGACTCAGGTCAGAACTTTGAGCACGCCAGTCCATTACAGGGATGTTATTGTCGTGTAACCACTCCGCCACCAGGCCGTGCATTATGAACATGTGCTCGATCGTATTGAAAGATGCAATCGCCATACCCGAATTGCTCTTCAACAGTGGGAAGCAAGAAGGTGCTTTAAACATCAATGTAGGCCTGTGCTGTGATAGTGCCACTCAAAACATAAGGGGTGCAAGCCCCCTCCATGATAAACACGACCACGCCATAACACCACCACCTCCGAATTTTACTGTCGGCACTACACACGATGGCAGATGACATTCACTGGGCATTCGCCATACCCACACCCTACCATCGGATCGCCACATCGTCTTCCGTGATTCTTCACACAACGTTTTTCTACTGTTCAGTCGTCCAATGTTTACGCTCCTTACACCAAGTGAGGCGTCGTTTGGCATTTGCCGGCGTGATGTGCGGCTTTTGAGAAGCCGCTCGACCATGAAATCCAAGTTATCTCACCTCCCGCCAAACTGTCATAGTACTTGCAGTGAATCTTGATGCAGTTTGGAATTTCTCTGTGATGGTCTGGACAGATATCTGCCCATTAAAGCCGGCCGCTGTGACCGAGCGGTTCTAGGCGCTTCAGTCCGCAACCGCGCTGCTGCTACGGTCGCAGGTTCGAATCCTGCCTTGGGCATGGATGTATGTGATGTCCTTAGGTTAGTTAGGTTTAAGTAGCTCTAAGTCTAGGGGACTGATTACCTCAGATGTTAAGTCCCATAGTGCTTAGAGCCATTTGAGCCATTTTTTTTTTTTTTTTGCCTATTAAACATTACGACCCTCTTCAACTGTCGGCGGTCTCTGTCAGTCAACAGACGAGGTCGGCCTGTACGCTTTTGTGCTGTACGTGTCGCGTCACGTTTCGGCTTCACTATCACATCGGAAGCAGTGGACATAGGGATGTTTAGGAGTGTGGAAATCTCGCGTACAGACGTATGACACAAGTGACACCCAATGAGCTGACCACATTCGAAGTCCGTGAGTTCCGCGGAGCGCCCCATTCTGCTCTCTCACGATGTCTAATGACTACTGAGGTCGCTGATGTGGGGTCCATGGCAGTACGTTGCAGCAACGTTTGTTTTGGGGGTGTCCGGCTACTTTTGATCACATAGTGTAGCAACGCAACTGTTTGTTGTCTGGCTGCTTACCATTTGGTATCGCTGTCACAGGGCTCTACATGCTAAGACAGCCGTATTAGTTTCGGATGATTTTATAGGACATCTAACCACTGAAGTAAATGGTAATCTTGTTGCACAAAAGAAAGACCCTGTCGTAATACCAGGAGGAATGACTTCAAAACTACAGTTGCTGCATCTGGCCATAAACAATCCGTTCAACGACATCCTCCAAAAGTGTATTCAGATTGGCCCCTCGATGAAGTTTATCTTCTCACACCGTCTGGGAAGGTTAAGAAGCCATCAGTCACCCTTCTCAGCTAGTGAATTCTTGCTTCACGGCCCTCGACATCGTCAGAGTCCACCATCAAGGGTTCGAGAATTGCTGCATATCGAATACGCTGGATTCGAGTGAGGATGACGTACTGTGGGAAGAGAATGAAGAAAATGACGGGAGCGAGAGTTTTGAATACCGGTTCTGATACTGATGAGAATGGATAAAGCAAAATATGTTACCGGTATGTTGGGTGCCAACTTGTATCGTATGATAGAATAAATGTTTACCATACATACACTGAACAGCCAGAACATTACGACCAGCTACCTAATAGCCGGCATGGCAAAAAAATGATTCAAACGGCTCTGAGCACTATGGGACTTAACATCTGTGGTCATCAGTCCCCTAGAACTTAGAACTACTTAAACCTAACTAACCTAAGGACATCACACATATCCATGCCCGAGGCAGGATTCGAACCTGCGACCGTAGCAGTCGCGCGGTTCCGGACTGCGCGCCTAGAACCGCTAGACCACCGCTAGCCGGCATGTCCACCCCTTGCACGTATAACAGCGGTGACGCATCGTGGCACGGAAGCAATGAGACCTTGATAGGTAGCTGGAGGGAGTTTGCAGAACATCTGCACAGGCAAGTCACTTAATTCCTGTAAATTCCGGGCAGGGGTGAGATAAGCTCTGACGCCACGTTCAGTCATATCCCACATGTGTTCGATCGGGCTCAGATCTGGCGAGCTGGTGCGCCAGCAAGTCAACTGGAGCTCGCCACAGTGTTTCTCGAACCACACTCCTCGCCTTGTGACATGGAGCATTATCTTCTTGAAAAATGCTACTGCCGTTGGGAAACATAACTGTCATGAAGGGGTGTAAGTGGTCTGCAACCAGTGTAAGGCACTTCTTGGCCGTCATGGTACCTTGCACGAGGTCCACTGGGATCATGGACGTTCATCTGAATATTCGCCAGAGCATAATGTACGCGCTGGCAACTTGTCTCCGTCCCGCAGTACAGGTGTCAAGGAGCTGTTCCCCTGGAAGACGACGGATCCGCACCGGCCATCAGCATGATGAAGAAGTATCAGACCATGCAACACTCTGTCTCTGTTCCAACGTCCAGTGTCAATGATAACGTGCCCACTTCAGTTGTAGTTGCTGATGTCGTGGTGTTAACACTGGTGCATGCAGGGGTTGTCCACTGTGGAGGTCCATCTCTTGGAGCGTTCGGTGCAATGTGTTCAGACACACCTGCGCTCTGACCAGCATTAAGATCTGATGTTAGTTCGCCACATTTCGCCGCCTGTCCTAAAAGTCTGCCCAATCTACGACGTCTGACATCTGTAATGAGGGGTGGCCACCCAACCCGACCACATCTGGACGTGGTTTCACCTTGGTTTCGCCACGTGTTGGAAACAATCATCACAGCACTCCTCGAGCACCCGACAAGTCGTGTAGTTTCCGAAATGCTCGTGCCGAGCCTCCGGGCCATCACAATCTCTCCTCGGTCAGACTCAGATAGTTCGCACACCTTCCATCACGGACAGCACGCTCACTAATACTCCCTGCTCCGTGCGTGTGTCTGATTAGCAGTCCTTCTTCGTCAGGTGAAGCTGCTACCGCCTCTACGGTTTTATATCGATAGTAGTTCGGTGGTCATAATGTTCTGGCTAATCAGTGTACCTACGTCTTACGTGCAAGTACAAGTATATTGCTGGTTATCTTTCTCTTCTCAATCATTTCTAGCTGTAAATCTAGGGGTGCGCCGTATATGTGTTGGTCAACTATTATCGGGCCAATATGGTACTCCCCGCCCATATTTATGCTGGTGGGACCTCCTCTCATGATATAAGTGGTCAATTCCTCTTCAGACATGGCTGATGACATATTTTTGATATACACTACTGGCCATTAAAATTGCTACACCAAGAAGAAATGCAGATGATGAACGAGTATTCATTTGACAAATATATTACACTAGAACTGACATGTGACAACATTGTCACGCAATTTGGTGCATAGGTCCTGAGAAATCAGTACCCGGAACAACCACCTCTGGCCGTAATAACGGCCTTGATACGCCTGGGCATTGAGTCAAACAGAGCTTGGATGGAGTGTGCAGGTCCAGCTGCCCATGCAGCTTCAACACGATACCACAGTTCATCAAGAGTAGTGACTGGCGTATTGTGACGAGCCAGTTGCTCGGCCACCATTGACAAGACGTTTTCAATTGGTGAGGGATCTGGAGAATGTGCTGGCCAGGGCAGCTGTCGAACATTTTCTGTATCCAGAAAGGCCCGTACAGGACCTGCAACATGCGGTCGTGCATTATCCTGCTGAAATGTAGGGTTTCGCAGGGATCGAATGAAGGGTAGAGCCACGGGTCGTAACACATCTGAAATGTAACGTCCACCAATGGCACCCCATACCATCACGCCGGGTGATACGCCAGTATGGCGATGACGAATACACGCTTCCAATGTGCGTTCACCACGATGTCGCCAAACACGAATGGGACCATCATGATGCTGTAAACAGAACCTGGATTTATCTGAAAAAATGACGTTTTGCCATTCGTGCATCCAGGTTCGTCGTTGAGTACACCATCGCAGGCGCTCCTGTCTGTGTTACAGCGTCAAGGGTAACCGCAGCCACGGTCTCCGAGCTGATAATCCGTGCTGCTGAAAACGTCGTCGAACTGTTCGTGCAGATGGGTGTTGTCTTGCAAACGTCATCATCTGTTGACTCGGGGATCGAGACGTGGCTGCACGATCCGTTACAGCCATGCGGATAAGATGCCTGTCATCTCGGCTGCTAGTGATACGAGACCGTTGGGATCCAGAACGGCGTTCCGTATTACCCTCCTGAACCCACCGATTCCATATTCTGCTAACAGTCATTGGATCTCGACCAGCGAGAGCAGCAATGTCGCGATACGATAAACCGCAATCGCGATAGGCTACAATCCGACCTTTATCAAAGTCGGAAACGTGATGGTACGCATTTATCCTCCTTAACGAGGCATCACGACAACGTTTCACCAGGCAACGCCGGTCAACTGCTGTTTGTGTATGAGAAATCGGTTGGAAACTTTCCTCATGTCAGCACGTTGTAGGTGTCGCCACCGGCGCCAACCTTGTGTGAATGCTCTGAAAAGCTAATCATTTGCATATCACAGCATCTTGTTCCTGTCGGATAAATTTCGCGTCTCTAGCACGTCATCTTCGTGGTGTAGCAATTTTAATGGCCAGCAGTGTTGTATACGTGATCTGACGTGTGACGTTCAGACAGAAATATCACAGCTCGAGACGCGGATGCCAGCACGCTAGGTGACTCTTGTGGGTGGCCGGTACAGACGGACACCTGCTGCGCTGGACGGTGTGGCGCCCACGTCCCGGGCTGCAGTGTGGGCGTGGCAAGGTCAGGTTGGGACGGGCCGTCCGTCTACTGACGACGGTGTGACGCGCGCGAGGTGGGCCGAGCTAGCGGCCTCGCATTCAGGCTCTCGCCACCCGTTGTACACTCACGCCAATTGACCCATCCTGCGTGCAGTTAAGCCTGTGTAATGCGTCCCTAGGTTCGCCGTAAATTTTCTTGACGGCGTGCGTGACTGTTGGCTAGTAGGTAGCACGGAAGGCTGACCGCCTTCCGAAGCTGTCATACCGAGAAGAGCCTACGTCAAGTATTGTTTCAAGGGCACTGGGAGTTCTCGGCATATACGAAAGACTCTTCCGTTTCTTCAATCTTCTGACTGGTTTGACGCGGCCTGTCATGAATTCCCTTCACGCGCCAATCTCTTCATATAACAAGGAACCCCTGGAGTGCAATGCCGCAATTTCAATCTATAGTTAGGCTCATTTGAAAGTGTTGTGTTAAGAATTATGACAGGAAGAGTATTAGCAGTTTATGACCCGCCATCCGCATCAGGAGGTGTAGAGATCAATTTTCTATGGGATGTAAGTATTACACTTCACAAAACAGATATAGTCCTTAATCAAGAAATGTTTAAGACAAACTGTTAACTTGCGCAATGAACACCAAATGAAAAATGGCGCACCACAGTGATCACAAAGGCTCGCATCATCAAAATCGAAGCCGAACTCCTTGAGAGTTACAAACAGGCAGGACATCGTTAGGTATCCACTCTTAAAGAATGTATATAGAATCATGTTGGTGTGAGATCACTCACACGCACGATATTAGGGGGCAGAGTAGCTCCAACCTCCGGCAGCACAGTAAATAACTTTCCAGCCAATTCACCATCTAGATTAACAATAGGCATAGTTGCATACGAATGCGTGAAGACCTTGATGTTAGTTGATCTTGATACAACTCTCTTGGTACCTCTGATTTCCAGGGTTCCTTTCATATGTCTGTCCTCTTCACATCTCGATTGATCAGAGTTGAAAACAATTTGCTTAATGAACGATGGGATAAGTTTGTTTATCTCATCTACAAATTTTCGGACGGATTTCGCAGTTTGCTGTGCATCAAGTTGATTCTTTGTTTGAAATTTCGTTACCTTACGTTTTGCAATTTTGCAGCACCGTTTGAAGTTACGCAAACATTCACTGCTTCCCTTGAAACCGCTGTAACCTATGTCGCGTCCAATTTGATGTGCGTAACATAGTAGGTCACTATCATGCACATCCTGTAAATTGTATCGAACGTCCTTCATCCTTGAAACGCGCAAATGCCACAACCTCAGCTCTCATTCCACCGCTTCGTCACGATCAAAGAGAAATCCTCGAAGGTGTTCTGTATGTTTTGGAAACGGATGAAAATCAGATGGAGCCAAGTGGGGACTTTATGGAGGACGATCGATGCCATTGAACCCATGGCGTCGGACTGTTGCAGAGTCTCTGATAAACCATTTTTATGCACTGCCCTGCAGGATCCATGGTGTCAATCCCCTCCAGCATTACTTCAGACATCAGTCGAGTGCAAGCCACTTCGTGTTGCGGCACTTCCGCATGCTCGCGGGTTCCCTACACGATATTAGTCAAGTGTACCAGTTTGTTTGGCTCTTCAGTGTGTGTACGGATCCACTCTGCTTTCTCACTGTTATAGCAGCTCTGTACTTCGTACAGTTCTGTTCTGTGATGGTTGTTTTTTCCTACACATTGGCGGAAGGGCATGATTTAACAGTTCTCACTAATGGTGTTACATTAATTAGAGACTGTCTTTGAACCTTTCCTTCTAACCTGCATTCGATTCGTCACTTTGAACCACTCCTATCCTGCATTCGGTTAGCCAGTGTGCAATCACAGCCTCTGACGAGTATGGAGTTTATCGCCGAAATCTCGTGTGTTTATCTGACTTTAACAATGTAGCTAAACGAGAAATTTTTCATCGGAGGACTCCGTCGCAAAAGATTTCGTAGCCAACCGTAGTGGTTGTGACGGGAAAAACAACATGGCACCGTTCGTAACAATACGATCCTACAAATACTTATTCAGTATGTAATTAATATACGAGCTGATGGACATCTCAAGGATGAAGACTCACGCCAGTCTGGAACCGCATGACTGCTACAGTCGCAGGTTCGAATCCTGCCTCGGGCATGGATGTGTGTGATGTCCTTAGGTTAGTTAGGTTTAAGTAGTTCTAAGTTCTAGGGGACTGATGACCTCAGATGTTAAGTCCCATAGTGCTCAGAGCCATTTGAACCATTTGAAGACTCACGCGGACGCAAGTGACGCAATTTCCAGAGCTGCTATTTGCGATGAGTTCAAAAACTGTGTATTGTGTGTAAGGGTCATAAGACGAACACACAAATACTATAGGAACAGATACGATGAAACAATCATTCTTCCCTTCTCCCTCGTGCCTCCTTAGTGTGAGGTGCGGGAAGAGGTGGAGTAAGCAGCACTGAACAATGGTCTGGAGACTATCAATGTAGAAATAATTTCAGAGGAGCCAAATGGCAGATACAACTAAAATTTTCTACAATGTAGCCGGTTGCATAAACGTGTGGCTTCTGATTCATTGCGATTCGTGGCTCTGAGACTTAAACCACCAGATTTTACTACCGTCTGCATTGTCGAGATTCTTGCGGTGTTGCTGGCGTTCGCATCTCAGCTCATCCTGCTTCAAAGCCTGTCCTCAGTAAGCAGGGGGCAGCGCTAGAAGTGACTTCAGGCGTGCCCCAGGGAAGTGTGATGTACCATGTTACTGTTCGTGATGTATGTCAATTACTTGAAAGACAATATCAATAGAAACGCAGATTGTTTGCGAATAATTCAGTTATCTGTAATGAAGTAATGGCTGAAAACAGGTGCTCTGATATTCACTCGGATCTTGATAAAACGCAGATGGTTTGCGAAAAATTCAATTATCTGTAATGAAGTAATGGCTGAAAACAGGTGCTCTGATATTCACTCGGATCTTGATAAGATTTCAAAGTGGTGCAAAGACTGGCTACTTACTTCAGATATTCAGAAATGTAAAACTGTAACGCAAAGACATAGTTTCCTGTTACTACAGTACGGATAAATCAGACCTGGAATCAGTAAAACCAAACAAATAAATGGATGTAAGAATTTGTGGAAATATCGCTGGAGCAGCGAAAGGTACCTAGAGACTAGAAAAAGGCCGTAGGACAAATGCACGGAACTATAGAGCTTGATCGTTTACATAAGTCTATTGTACAACTGCGGAATGTATTTAATGCTCAGTAATTATGACTTTTTGGAGAATGTCGTGTGACTAGGGCCTCCCGTCGGGTAGGCCGTTCGCCGGGTGCAAGCCTTTCGATTTGACGCCAGTTCGGAGGCTTGCGCGTCGATGAGGATGAAATGATGATGATTAGGACAACACAACACCCAGTCCCTGAGTGAAGAAAATCTCCGAACCAGCCGAGAATCGAACCCGGGCCCTTAGGAGTGACATTCTGTGGCGCCTATCACTCAGCTATCGGGGGCCGACTTTTTCGAGAATGAAAACCTCCTCTATAAAAATCAACATGGATTCCGCAAAGAGAGATCTTGCGAAACTCAGCTTGCTCTCTTCCACCATGAGGTCCACAGCGCCATAGACGACGGCGCTCAGGTTGATGCCGTGTTCCTTGACTTCAGTAAGGCATTTGGCACCGTCCCACACTGCTGTGTAATGAAAAATAAATTACGAGCTTATCGAGTATGGGAGCATATTTGCGACTAGATTCAAGACTTCCTCGGAGACAGATCTCAGCACACCGCTCTTAACGGAACAGATCTAGAGGTAATTTCCGGAGAATCCCAAGGAAGTGTGAAAGGATCGTTACTGGTTACGATGTATATAAATGAACCAGTAGGAAGCGTCAGATGGTCTTTAAAACTATTCGCAGATGATGTGGTTGTCTTTAAGAAAATAGCAACGCCAGAAGACAGTATCGATTTACAAAATGACCTGCAGAGTACTGATAAATGGTGCAGTCTCCGGCAAGTGACCCTGGAAGTAAGAAAATGTAACACATTGTGAATCCCTAGGAAAAGAAATCCACTACTGTACAACTACACTATTGATGATAATCTGCTGGAAACAGTGTCTACCGTAAAATATCTGTCTACAGCGATCTTAAGTAGAATGACCACATTAAACAAATAGTAGGAAAGGAGGAACCTGACAGATTCAGAAAGAGAATGTTAAGGAAGTGTAAGTGGTCCAAGAATGAGGTGTTTTACTCTTGAATATTGTTCATCAGTATGGGATACTTTCCAGGCAGGACTGATAGAAGAGAGAAGATCCAACGAAGAGCGGCGCGTTTCGTCATGGGGTTGTTTAGTCGGTGCGAGAGCTTTGCAGAGATGCCCAACAAACACCATTGGCAGACGTCACGAAAGAGGTGTTATGCATCACGGAGAGGTTCCCTGTTGAAATTTCGAGACAGCACCTTCCAGGAAGATTCGGAAAACATATTACTCAGTCCCCCATACACATCGCGTAATGATCGCGACGAGAAAATTCGAGAAATAAGAGTCAATGCAGAGGCTTAGCGACATTCTCCCCACGGGCCATTCACGAGCGGAACAGGGTAGCTGGGATCAGTTAATGGTAGCACAAGTACCCTTCGCCACACACTGTTAGATGGCTTGCGGAGTATGGTTAGATGTAGATACGAAATGGAAAGAGCACATTCCTCTGGAGCCCATCATGATGTTTAAATATTCAAAAATTACGAAGCTAATTGAAACAAGAAGAACCCGTAAAATCTACAGTGCGGAAGATGAACGGAAGACTTAGATATGTTGGAAGGTTTCTGGGAAAACGCAATGTGTGTGGAAAGGTAAGCACACACGATAACTGGTGCGAACAGTTGCAGAGTACCTCCTCAGTGTCTGTAGTTCCTATGAAGAAGGCATGATAGCAGACGAATGAAAGAATCCAGAGCTGTGCTGCAAGGGTCGTAACAAATCAATATAACCCATACGAAGTTTTGAATCTTTGGAAGAAAAGAGGACTGACCTCGTGAAAATGTAGATAGACCGGACAGTGAAGGAATCAATGCGTTTGAGGTGCGTTACGAAGGAGTTTTGAAAATTAAGCGAACTGTTAAGATAAGAAACGAGAAGATTATCCACAGAATCGCCAAGAAAGCGCTATATGAAGTGACTTACGTAGTACCAGCGGGAGCTAGCAAAAACTGCGGAGGAAGGCACACAATAAAATTTGTTGTAGTTGTGGGCTTCAGACTGAAGACTGGTTTGATGCAGTCCTCTATGCTATTCCATCCTCTGGAAGACTGGAAGACTCTGCTTATCTGTATAACTACCGCAACCTACGTCCATTTGAAATTGTTTACTGTATTCAATTCTTGTTCTTCCTCTACAATTTTCACTCCCCACACTTCCTTCCATACTGCACTTACAATACCTTGATGTTTCAGGGTCAAATTTTCCTGTAAATTTCTTCTTTCCCCAATTGGATTTAGCACCTCCTCATTTACTACTCGATCTAATCTTTAGCATTCTTCCGTAGCACCACGCTTCAAAAGCTTATATTCTCATCTTGCCTCAACTGCATGTCGTTCACGTTTCACTTCCAGACACCACCTTCAAAAGACTTCCTGACTCTTAACTTGATATTAGATGTTAACAAATTCGTCTTTTCTAGAAACGCTTTTATTGTTTTTGTCGGTTTACTACTTTTAGCGTCTCATTTCCTAATCTAATCTCTTTAGCATCGCCTGATTTTCGATTACACTGTTTCTTTACTTTCGTTGGTGTTAATTTTACAATCTCTTTTCAAGACACTATCCATTCTGTTTAACTGTTTTTTTTTTTTTTTTTCAAAATCTTTTGCCGTCCCTGATAGAATTACAATATCATCGGCAAACCTTAAAGTTTTAAATTATGAATTATTAATGGTTTCTCCGTATTAAGCTTACTGCAATTAATTAAAGAGAATTTTAAACCGCACGCGTTTCGCTTTTATTTGCAAAGCATTTTTTGTGCTCATTCTTCAAATATAGACACATACGTCTCTACATTTTGCTCACATATTCTCCAAACCATCGCTTCTTCCCTCTTTCTTAACGGATGTTTCGAAATAAACTTCGTTACACAAATACACTTGGCAGTGTTTACATTTTTGTACAAATGCATCGCAACTTAATAAACAAAATACAGTTTTTAATCTAAAACAACCAAAAATGTTGAAAAATATGCATCCATATTTGCAGAGTGATAATAGGAGGTGCTTTGTAAGTAAAAGCGAAACGCGTCTACTGTAAAATGCTCTTTAATTACTTGCAGTAGGCTTAAGAAGGAGAGACAAATAATAATTAATTTTAAATGCTGCGGAAAACGTCCACGCGAACAAACTTAAAGTTTTTATTTCTTCTCCTTGAACCTTAATTTCTTTCTCAAATTTTTCCATGGTTTCCATTATTGCTTTCTCAGTATGCAGACTGAATGACACCGGAGATGGCTTCCCTTTCATGTTCTTCGCCAACAATTACACACTACTGGCCATTAAAATTGCTACACCACGAAGATGACGTGCTACAGCCGCGAAATTTAACCGACAGGAAGAAGATGCTGTGATATGTAAATGATTAGCTTTTCAGAGGTTTCACACAAGGTTGGCACCGGTGGCAACACCTACAACGTGCTGACATGAGGAACATACACAGCCGGCCGAAGTGGCCGTGCGGTTAAAGGCGCTGCAGTCTGGAACCGCAAGACCGCTACGGTCGCAGGTTCGAATCCTGCCTCGGGCATGGATGTTTGTGATGTCCTTAGGTTAGTTAGGTTTAACTAGTTCTAAGTTCTAGGGGACTAATGACCTCAGCAGTTGAGTCCCATAGTGCTCAGAGCCATTTGAACCATTTTTGAACATACACAAACAGCAGTTGACCAATGTTGCCTGTTGAAACGTTGTTGTGGTGCCTCGTGTAAGGAGGAGAAATGCGTACCATCACGTTTCCGACTTTGATAAAGGTCGGACTGTAGCCTATCGTGATTGGGGTTTATCGTATTGCGACATTGCTGCTCGCGTTGGTCCAGATCCAAAGACTTTAAGCAGAATATGGAATCGGTGGGTTCAGGAGGGTAATACGGAATGCCGTGCTGGATGCCATCGGCCTCGTATCACTAGCAGTCGAGATGACAGGCATCTTATCCGCATGGCTGTAACGGATCGTGCAGCCACGTCTCGATCCCTGAGTCAACAGATGGGGACGTTTGCAGGACAAAAACCATCTGCACGAACAGTTCGACGATGTTTGCAGCAGCATGAACTATCAGCTGGGAGACCATGGCTGCGGTTACCCTTGACGCTGCATCAAAGACAGGAGCGCCTGCGATGGTGTATTCAACGACGAACCTGGGTGGACGAATGGCAAACCGTCATTTTTTCGGATGAATCCAGGTTCTGTTTACAGCATCGTGATGATCGCATCCGTGTTTTGTGACATCGCGGTGAACGCACATTGGACGCGTGTATCCGTCATCGCCATACTGGCGTATCACCCGGCGTGATGGTAGGGAGTGCCATTGGTTACACATCTCGGTCACCTCTTGTTCGCATTGACGGCATTTTGAACAGTGGACGTTACATTTCAGATGTGTTACGACCCGTGGCTCTACCTTCATTCGATCCCTGCGATACCGTACATTTCAGCGGGATAATGCACGACCGCATGTTGCAGGTCCTGTACGGGCCTTTCTGGATACATAAAATGTTCGACTGCTGCCCTGGCCAGCACATTCTCCAGATCTCTCACCAGTTGAAAACGTCTGCTCAATAGTGGCCGAGCAACTGGCTCGTCACAATACGTCAGTCACTACGCTTGATAAACTGTGGCATCGTGTTGAAGCTGCACGGGCAGCTGTACCTGTATACGGCATCCAAGCTCTGTTTGACTCAATGCCCAGGCGTATCAAGGCCGTTATTACGGTCAGAGGTGGTTGTTCTGGGTACTGATTTCTCAGGATCTATGCACCCAAATTGCGTGAAAATGTTGTCACATGTGAGATCTAGTATAATATATTTGTCCAATGAATACCCGTTTATTATTTACATTTCTTCTTGGTGTAGCAATTTTAATGGCCAGTAGTGTATGACCACAAAATATCGTATATTCTGGTCATATCTCGGAGGAATAATGAGAATAAGATAAGAGGGCATATTGTGGGCAGACAGCAGTTTCCTCCCAATTCATTTGGTACTTTTCGGTTGCATCAATGATCAGATTTTTCATCACGTTCATTTTTTCGCCGAAATAAGAATTCACGTTGCCCTTAAAATACTGATTTGGAACGAGTGGTGTCGACTTCGAAACAGACCAGAGCCCCGTGCCTGGACTTTCAAGTCTGAAGGTATTCACGCCACAGAGCCGACAATAAGTCGTGAGCTGTCGAGCGGGATCACCTCTGATCGCGTTTTGAGGTGGGCGGTGGCCAGGTGCCAGCTTTTAGCAGTGACCGCAGCTGCCTGCCCAGGGGGCATCCAGGGTCCTCAGAGACCAGCGTCCGTCACGACGCGCCGTGGGAGCACATCCTGGTGTTCCGCGCCCTGCCGCCCCCGAAACCCGGCCGGGATGAATATGCATGGACCGGTTATCGATCAGCCCGCGACTGCCAGTCTGCCGATGAGGTCACGCGCTCGTAAATTAACCTGGCCGCGGTGATCGGACAAGTCAGACGCGGCGCTGACCTCAGACCGCGTCCTTGTCCATCTCCTTAACACTCCTGTAGCTTTCCGAGCCACTGTCAACAAGACTGAGCCATCGACCCAATTATGCCGCATCCCAAGAACCTGGTAGTGTTACGGACGCTCCCTTTCAGACTCCCGCAGAGTGCCAAAATACATCGGAAGGTTATCCAGCTGTAGGAATGTAGATAACAAGAAGAAAGTCATGCACGACGTAAGAAAATCACCAAGTAACTGGAATCCAGCGTCCACGTAGGATTGAATGGTGCTGTGACTTAGGTCTTTAGTCTACAACCGTATGCTAGTACGCAGCCGAACACACACTGTATCGCGGTTCTTTGATCTTTTTGAAGACTTAATACGTCCGTCAGAAGTGTCTGTCCAAATTACGGGCTGTGCGACCCAAAGACGAGTGTCGTGGCATACCATACCACCATGCCACATGACGATGACGAGTGCAAGCTGGTAACGTTCGTTCTCGGAGCTTCCACACAGGGGTAAGTTGGTTGGTTGGTTTGGGGGAGGGAACCAACGACAGAGGTCATCAGTCCCACCGGATTTGCCGGCCCGTGTGGCCGTGCGGTTCTAGGCACTTCAATCTGGAACCGCGAGACCGCTACGGTCGCAGGTTCGAATCCTGCCTCGGGCATGGATGTGTGTGATGTCCTTAGGTTAGTTAGGTTTAAGTAGTTCTAAATTCTAGGGGACTGATGACCTCAGATGTTCAGTCCCACAGTGCTCAGAGCCATTTGAACCATTTTGAGCCATGCCGGCATTTTCCTGGAGTGATTTAGGAAAAGTCACGGAAAACCTAAATCAGGTTTGAACCGTCGTCCTCCCGAATGCGAGTCGCCGCGAGGGATTAGCCGAGCCGTCTGAGGCGCTGCAGTCATGGACTGTGCGGCTGGTCCCGGCGGAGGTTCGAGTCCTCCTTTGGGCATGGGTGTGTGTTTTTGTCCTTACGATAATTTAGGTTAAGTAGTGTGTAAGCTTAGGGACTGATGACCTTAGCAGTGAAGTCCCATACGATTTCACAAACATTTGAACATTTTTTTGAATGCGAATCCAGTATGCCAACCACTGCGCCACTGCGTTTGGGCAGGAGTAAGTGTACCCAGTGACATGCTGACCGGTATGCTCTAGATGTCGTCACACTGTTCGTGTGGATAGTTCCCTTGCCGCACATAACCTCATTACCCGACTCAAGACATACCACGGTCAAGCGAACAATGTGCCTGCCTCTTGGGCCCTAGTCGCTTGAAGCCTTTGAGATTTAGCCTGCCGGTGCGCATGGCTCTTACTGTACCCATCAAATCCAGACTCGCATCACAGTCACTGGATCCCAAACAATAGGAGCAGCAAAACTGCGGAACGATAAACCGCAGTGTCGATGGCCACGATACTGCCTCTATCGAATATCGACACGTGCTGGTAAACGTTTATCCTTATTACGCGAGGCATAACACTATCTGCTGAAATACAACCAACTTCTCGTACCCACGTTGTCTTTTGCGCCGATATGCCAATCATTTGCGTGCCCAAGCGTGCACAACACTTCATGCCAGTATGGACCAGTCTGAAAGGACACAAATTATCGATAGCTGACGGCCATTGTGGTTCATCAATTATCTTCGCGCTGATTGCTGCGAAATATTACTACGCAAATACAAATTGTTTATGACAGAAGCAATTATTTTCGGTATAATGTCATTTTAAATAAAATGCTTTTGATGACTTATTTTATCAACTAAGTAACTGTACAGCGTTTGGTATATTATGCTAAGACGTTCCTCTCCAAACTCTAATAGACAGAACAGAAGAATAACAGGTACAAAGAGAAATTTGTGACTGGATAGAGAATTTGTGGTCGGGAGGATACAGTTTGTTATCTTGGATGGAGTGTCATCGACACAACTGAGACCGTTGCTGTTCGTGTTGTATGTTAATGATCCCCTAGACAAAATTAACAGGAAGCTCAGACTTCGTGCAGACGATGCAGCTGCATATAATGAAGTGCTGTCTGAAAGAAGCTGCAGAAATATTCAGCCAGATATTGGTAACGTTTCAAAGAAATATAAAGGCCGGCAGCTTGCCTTAATTCTTCAGACATGTAAAACTGTGCACTCCACAAGAAGGAGAAAAAAATCTAGTGTCGTATGCAATATCAACGAGTCACAGTTGGAATTTATCAACTCATACAAATACTTGGGTGTAACGCTTTGTAATGATATTAATTGGAACAATCAATACGCTCAGTCGTAGGTAGAGCAGGAGGTACGCTTTGGTTTATTGGTACAATACTTAGAGAATTCACTCAACAAACGAGACTGCTTACATATGTCGCGTGGGACCCATTCCTGCTACCCTTTCTGCATAAGTTCAGTATTCCCTGTTAGTCCTACTTGGTATTAGTTCTTCACACTTAAACAACACTCTAGTAACAGGGAATACTGAACTTATGCAGAAAGGGTAGCAGGAATGGCAACTGATTTGTTTGACCAATGAGAGAGTGTTACAAAGATGCTGAAGAGATTGAACCGACAGACTCTTGAAGACAGAAGCTACCTGTTGGTAGAAAGCCAACTAACAACGTTTCAAGAAGCGACTTTAAATGATGACTGTAAGACAGTGCTTCCCAACCTTTCTTAGACTATTAGCCCTGAGTGCAATCAGACATTAGCTACCATCCCTGCCTTAATCCTCCCCCCCCCCCTACCCCCACATCAACTTTAGCATCTAACTGTAGAATGAAAGACTTTTCTTGGAACGCCTTTATTTTTAAATCCATGAAAGATGAAAGATATCTAGTTTTTGTGTGTTGTGTGTCTTAGAATGAATGACGAAGGAGTCCGTGGTGCATCGCAACTGCTACCTACAACTCCTCCACAGACAAGAAAGCTAACTATCGATCGACAGTGGGGGCAGATACTTGTTACAGAGCGCGACCTCTCCATCGCGGCACTTCCTTGACCTGCGCACTGCAACCCCATTTAAAATAAAAAAAGGTTCAGATGTGTGCACTACGTTTACTGTTTGTAAATCGCTTGACTGCTGCACTTCTTACTTCTGAACTGGCAGAAATTGGATGACTTCAGGCTGTTAGTGGTTTGTTTCTAACCACTGTAATAATAATTATAATACGAGGGTCGGTCAAAAAGTAATGCCTCCCATTTTTTTTCTACTTAAAGAAATTAAGTTAAGTGAAAAATTTGAATTTGGCGCCATTCCTCAAACCTTCTTCTGCAATCCACTGCAGTAGTAACTTTCTGTGTCAACAGGTGGCAGCACAGCAGAAGTTTGTAAGATGGCCGACATCGATGTTCGTTTGAGACAGCGTTGTGTGATTGAATTCTTGAATGCAGAAGGTGAAACGCCCATACGCATTCATGAAAGACTGAAGAAGGTGTATGGTGTTGTCACAGTGGATGTCAGCACTGTTAGACGATGGGTTCGTCGTTGTAAGGAAGCTGAAGGGCAAACACCGTTGACTGACGAAAAGCGGAGCGGCAGGCCGGTGAGTGCAGTGACTCCACACAACATTCAGCAAGTTGATGACATCATTCGTGGTGACCGTCGGGTGACTGCAGATGAAGTGTGTCGCATTATTTCTCTTAGTAAAGGCAGTGTGATCACGATTATTAAACAATTGGGGTACTCAAAAGTTTGTGCACGGTGGGTTCCAAGAATGTTAACCGATCAGAATAAAGAGGCAAGGAAAACAATAGCCTCCCAACACTTGCAGCGCTTCCGTTTGGAGGGAGATGAGTTTCTGAAAAAAATTGTGACCGGGGACGAAACATGGGTGCATTTTTTTGAACCCGAATCAAAGAGGCAGTCAATGGAGTGGCGTCACACAAGCTCGCCGAGGAAGAAAAAATTCAAAACTGTGCGATCGGCAGGGAAAGTTATGGCAACAGTTTTCTGGGATACAGAGGGTGTGATTCTGGTTGATTTTTTGGAGCAGGGATGCACAATAAATTCTGTTCAATACGTCACAACCCTCAACAAACTTAAAGCACGTCTTCAGCGAGTTCGCCCAACAAAATCAATGGCAGATGTTCTTCTTTTGCATGACAATGCAAGACCACACACCAGTCGTCACACCTCTGACGAGATTGTCAAAATTGGATGGGAAGTTTTGCCTCATCCCCCATACAGCCCTGACCTGGCACCATCAGACTTCCATCTGTTCGGGCCACTAAAAGAAGCTCATCGTGGGATTCATTTTGAAGATGAGGAGGCCGTCAAAACATCCGTGCGTCAATGGCTTAGGAAGCAGAGCTGTGATTTTTACCGTGCTGGGATACATGCCCTTGTTCAAAGATGGACCAAAACTGTAGAGATGGGCGGAGATTACATTGAAAAATGACAAAATGATCCTCAATGTTGTGGTTTTCAACCTATGTAATTGCATTTAAATTTCCTGACAATTAAACGTAGAAAAAAAAATAGGAGGCATTACTTTTTGACTGACCCTCGTAATAATAACATTGGGTAAAGCAGTATAGTAGCCCTTATGGAGTTACTGCTGTGTTGTGCTGTTAATTAATTCATTTATCTGTCTCTAAGCGAGTAATTAGGCAATTTTCCGACTACTGCAGTTAGTAGTGGGTGGCAATTATTGAACTATATGAAAAAAACGTAAACTAGTTACAAACTACGACGTGCACACACTTTATTCAACATGTAAACGCCACTGCAGATATTCGGATTTAGGTTATACCATGTTCGATATGCCTGCTATCTTTGGCAATAATGTGGCGCAGAAGAATAGCGGAATTCTGCGTGATCCGCTGAAGTGTTGGAACGTTGATGCGGTCGATGACCACCTGAATGGCTGTTTCCAGCTCAGCATTGGTTTTGGGGGTTATTACTGTACACATTGTCGTTAATACATCCCCACAAAAAGGAGTCGCATATGTTTAGATTCGGAGAATATGGCGACCAATCGAGGCCAATGCCAGTCGTCTCTGGGTACCCCAGAGCCAGAATGCGGTTCTCAAAGCGCTCATCCAGGACATCAAACACTCTCCTGCTTCGATGGGGTCGAGCTCCGTCCTGCACGAACCATATCTTGTGGAAATAAGGTCTCTTTGGATAATGGGGATGAAATCATATCCCAAAACCTTCACGCACCATTGGGTACCGTGCTATCAAGGAATATCGCACCGATTATTCCGTGACTGGACACTGCACACCACAGAGTCACCCGTTGAGGGTGGAGAGGCGTCTCAATTGCGAAATGCAGGTTCTCAATCCCCCAAATGCGCCAATTTTGCTTATTGACGAACCCATCCAAATGAAAGTGGTCTAAACCAAACCATGCGCATACTAATTACCATCATGCCCCTAGGCCAACCGTGCAGTTTGAACGTCCTAAAGCAAACCGTTCAGAAGTTATGACGATTTTATTTGGTTCAAATGGTTCAAATGGCTCTGAGCACTATGGAACTTAACATCTGAGGTCATCAGTCCCCTAGAACTTAGAACTACTTAAACCTAACTAACCTAAGGACATCATACACAACCGTGCCCGAGGCAGGATTCGAACCTGCGACCGTAGCGGTCGCGGGATTCCAGACTGTAGCGCCTAGAACCGCTCGGCCATCCAGGCCGGCCGATTTTATTTCATATAGTTCAGTAATTGTCATTCTGTATGTACAACTCGGAGAAGACATTTTCTTGAGATATTTAGTATTAGTTGCGCGTGTGTTTCACTTCTATCATCGGCGATGTACGAGACAAAGCACAACGTATGTGAGTAGTGGGTGATCTATGTGGGGAACCTGTAACCTTTACTGCATTAATGCTGCTAACTGTGAAAAAGTAATAAGTGATAACTTATGTAATAGATATTAGAGTCTTACAAAATTGTGATAACAGTAATGATCTTTTGAAAATAGTTTAGTTAAAGAGTAGTTTAGTTTTTACCCCTCAGAAAACCTCATTTTACCCCTCAGAGGTTCCCAGGTTGGGAATAACAGCACAGGAAATATACTGCAACAGTCTACATAGCGCTCCCGTAACGTTAGTGAGGACACGATTAGGTTAATTACAGCGAGCACAGAGGTATTCAAACACTTGTTCTTCCCGCAGTCCGTACGTGAATGGAACGGGAAGAAGCCGTAATAACTGGTACAATGAAAACTACTCTCTACCATGCAGTTCATAGTGGTTCGTACAGTGTCGAAGGAGATGTAGATGTAGATCACAATCCCTGCAGTAAGTAGGAGGTGATGACTCACAGAACGAATAACTAGACAGCAGAAACCCGCTCGTCACCTAGCCTGCTGGCAACGTGAATTCGCGCTTACAAAGCGGACGCGGTGTGTCTGATCAGGAAGCATCCAACAGGGTATTTGCGCTATGTCGCACGTTCACAAACAGCTGACTGCGGCCACAGCGGGACGAATCGGGGTCTGGTTGCATCGGCGCGACACTGCACGACACATTGCAGACGGCGGTGGGCGGTACACGGGCCGGGTTTTAACTTTCTTCTACAAAAGAACTCGGAAAGTTTTTTTCTTTCTTTTTTTTGTGCAGACCGTTCTATCAACTATCAAAATATTTGCATTTACAATTAGCACATTTCTGGATGCGTTGGAGTTGATCCTGGGAAAAAATTTCTCCACTCTGTTGTTGTTATCTGAAATAACTGGTCTAAAATGGTTCAAATGGCTCTGAGACTATGGGACTTAACTGCTGAGGTCATCAGTCCCCTAGAACTTAGGACTACTTAAACCTAAGTAACCTAAGGACATCACACACATCCATGCCCGAGGCAGGATTCGAACCTGCGACCGTAGCGGTCACGCGGTTCCAGACTGTAGCGCACAGAACCGCTCGGCCACCCCGGCCGGCTAAATAACTGGTCTACAAAATCAATGGACGAGATAGATAAAGTAACGTAACATTTTAACTATTTGGTGGAAATGAATAGAAGTGCCGGAGTATGTTTCCAGGGATCTCCCAGTCGTGTACAAAACGCTGGGCGTCACAGGGCGCGAGATCAAAGTGGTTGTAGCGCGGATTGGAGTTGTCCCCGCGCAGTGCAAGGCAGTTTAGAGAATGGTAAAAGGAAGAGTAATTACGGTGCAATGTGTTGGTGTTCTTCGTTGCAACATGGTCCGGGGACAATATATGCATGACATCACACGGGGAAGAAACACTGCGAAAGTGAAAAAGACACGCTACGTTGTGCAACAGGCAAGCATGGATCCACGTCAAACAGCGCGTGCAGTTGCAACCACAGTGAACAAGAGAATCTGACACTCCACAGCGGCCCGGCGACTTCTTCCTTGTCAGTCAGCCGCGTGGAGTAGCCGTGCCGCGGTTGCCGCGGTTCGCGCGGCTCCCCACCGTCGGAGGTTCGAGTCCTGCCTCGGGCACGGGTGTGTATGTGTTGTCCTTAGCGTAAGTTAATTTATGTTAGATTAAGTAGTGTGTAAGCCTAGGGACTCATGACCTCAGCAGTTTGGTCCCATAGAACTTACCATAAATTTCCAAATTTCCTTGTCAGTCAATTACACTCTTGCTAATACAATTTCAGTCGGTTACCGAGAATTCTGAATAATGCTGTTGATAATGAATACTTTTGCTGGGAAATGTATACCGAATATCAGACCAGCTCTCTGGCTGGATTGAAGAGCTGGGTACTTATTTCTCAGGATCTATGCACTAAAATTGCGTGAAAATGTAACCACATGTCAGTTCTAGTATAACATATTTTTCCAATGAACACAGCATGTTGTTCTCAATGGAGAGACGTTCAAGTAACCTCTGGCGTGCCACAGGGGAGTGTTATGGGACCATTGCATTTCACAATATTACACTGCTGGCCGTTCAAATTGCTACACCACGAAGATGACGTGCTACAGACGCGAAATTTAACCGACAGGAAGAAGATGCTGTGATATGCAAATTATTAGCTTTTCGGAGCATTCACACAAGGTTGGCGCCGGTGGCGACACCTACAACTTGCTGACATGAGGAAAGTTTCCAACCGATTTCTCATACACAAACAGCAGTTGACCGGCGTTGCCTGGTGAAACGTTGTTGTGATGCCTCGTGTAAGGAGGAGAAATGCGTACCATCACGTTTCCGACTTTGATAAAGGTCGCATTGTAGCCTATCGCGATTGCGGTTTATCGTATCGCGACATTGCTGCTCGCGTTGGTCGAGATCCAATGACTGTTAAAAGAATATGGAATCCGTGGGTTCAGGAGGGTAATACGGAACGCCGTGCTGTATCCCAACGGCCTCGTATCATTAGCAGTCGAGATAACAGGCATCTTATCCGCATGGCTGTAGCGGATCGTGCAGCCACGTCTCGATCCCTCAGTCAACAGATGGGGACATTTGCAAGACAACAGTCATCTGCACGAACAGTTCGACGACGTCTGCAGCAGCATGGACTATCAGCTCGGAGATCATGGCTGCGGTTACCCTTGACGCTGCATCACAGACAGGAGCGCCTGCGATGGTGTACTCAGCGACGAATCTAGGTGCACGAATGGCAAACCGTCATTTTTTCGGATGAATCCAGGTTCTATTCACAGCATCATGATGGCCGCATCCGTGTTTTGTGACATCGCGGTGAACGCACATTGGACGCGTGTATCCGTCATCGCCATACTGGCGTGTCACCCGGCGTGATGGTATGGGGTGCCATTGGTTACACGTCTCGGTCACCTCTTGTTCGCATTGACGGCACTTTGAACAGTGGACGTTACATTTCATGTGTGTTACAATCCGTGGCTCTACCCTTCATTAGGTCCCGGCGAAACCCTACATTTCATCAGGATATTGCACGACCGCATGTTGCAGGTCCTGTACGGGCCTTTCTGGGTACAGAAAATGTTCGACGGCTGCCCTGGTCAGCACACTCTCCAGATCTCTCACCAATTGAAAACGTCTGGTCAATGGTGGCCGAGCAACTGGCTCATCACAATACGTCAGTCACTACTGTTGATGAACTGTGGTATCGTGTTGAAGCTGCATGGGCAGCTGTACCTGTATACGCCCAGGCGTATCAAGGCCGTTATTACGGCCGAAGGTGGTTGTTCTGGGTACTTATTTCTCAGGATCTATGCACTAAAATTGCGTGAAAATGTAACCACATGTCAGTTCTAGTATAATATATTTTTCCAATGAATACCTGTTTATCAGCTGCATTTCTTCTTGGTGTAACTACTGTAATGGCCAGTAGTGTGTATCTCGTACTCAGTTGGGAGTGACAATGTGTTTACTTTCGTCCAAGTAAGTAAAGACTTATTAAGTAACAGTTCCCTACGGTTCTGAAAACAATTCGGTTTACTGTTTTTAATTTTTTCTCCTCATTTGTTCAATTTTTTCGCTGATTGATTTGAAATTAATTCTTTCCGTCCTGTCACCCCTACCATTTTGCTACCCTAGGGGAACGCCTAGCCTTGCCTGACGGTAGAGACGGCCCTGCACGCACTAGCAGGATGGTCGACGGGCGTGTAGTGTAGCTTAGTGGAAGTGCAGACTCCTAACTAAGGTACGAGCATATGGGATTGGTTCCCAAATATGTGAGTGGCTCGAAGACTTCTTAAGTAATAGAACCCAGTACGTTGTCCTCGATGGTGAGTGTTCATCGGAGGTGAGGGTATCATCTGGAGTGCCCCAGGGAAATGTGGTAGGTCCGCTGTTGTTTTCTATGTACATAAATGATGTTTTGGATAGGGTGAACAGCAATGCGCCGCTGTTTGCTGATGATGCTGTGGTGTACGGGAAGGTGTCGTCGTTGAGTGACTGTAGGAGGATACAAGATGACTTGGACAGGATTTGTGATTGGTGTAAAGAATGGCAGCTAATTCTAAATATAGATAAATGTAAATTAATGCAGATGAATAGGAAAAAGAATCCTGTAACGTTTGAATACTCCATTAGTAGTGTAGCGCTTGACACAGTCACGTTGATTAAATATTTGGGCGTAACATTGCAGAGCGATATGAAGTGGGACAAGCATGTAATGGCAGTCGTGGGGAAGGCGGATAGTCGTCTTCGGTTCATTGGTAGAATTTTGGGAAGATGTGGTTCACTTGTAAAGGAGACCGCTTATAGAACGCTGGTGCGATCTATTCTTGAGTACTGTTCGAGCGTTTGGGATCCCTATCAGGTCGGATTGAGGGAGGACATAGAGGCAATTCAGAGGCGGGCAACTAGATTTGTTACTGGTAGGTTTGATCACGACGCGAGTGTTACGGAAATGCTTCAGGAGCTCGGGTGGAAGTCTCTGGAGGAAAGGAGGTGTTCTTTACGTGAATCGCGACTGGGGAAATTTAGAGAACCAGCATTTGAGGCTGACTGCAGTACAATTTTACTGCCGCCAACTTGTATTTCGCGGAAAGACCACAAAGATAAGAGAGATTAGGGCTCGTACAGAGGCATATAGGCAGTCATTTTTCCCTCGTTCTGTTTGGGAGTGGAACAGGGAGAGAAGATGCTAGTTGTGGTACGAGGTACCCTCCGCCACTCACCGTATGGTGGATTGCGGAATATGTATGTAGATGTATAAAGGGTGTTACAAAAAGGTACGGCCAAACTTTCAGGAAACATTCATCACACACAAAGAAAGAAAATATGTTATGTGGACATGTGTCCGGAAACGCTTACTTTCCATGTAAGAGCTCATTTTATTACTTCTCTTCAAATCACATTACTCATGGAATGGAAACACACAGCAAAAGAACGTATCAGCGTTACTTCAAACACTTTGTTACAGGAAATGTTCAAAATGTCCTCCGTTAGCGAGGATACATGCATCCACCCTCCGTCGCATGGAATCCCTGATGTGATGATGCAGCCCTGGAGAATGGCGTATTGTATCACAGCCGTCCACAATACGAGCACGAAGAGTCTCTACATTTGGTACCGGGGTTGCGTAGACAAGAGCTTTCAAATGCCCCCATAAATGAAAGTCAAGAGGGTTGAGGTCAGGAGAGCGTGGAGGCCATGGAATTGGTCCGCCTCTACCAATCCATCGGTCACCGAATCTGTTGTTGAGAAGCGTACGAACACTTCGACTGAAATGTGCAGGAGCTCCATCGTGCATCAACCTTATGTTGTGTCGTACCTGTAAAGGCACATCTTCTAGCAGCACAGGTAGAGTATCCAGTATGAAATCATGATAACGTGCTCCATTGAGCATGGGTGGAAGAACATGGGGCCCAATCAAGACATCACCAACAATGTCCGTCCAAAAGTTCACAGAAAATCTGTGTTGATGACGTGATTGCACAATTGCGTGCGGATTCTCGTCAGCCCACACATGTTGTATGTGAAAATTTACAATCTGATCAAGTTGGAATGAAGCCTCATCCGTAAAGAGAACATTTGCACTGAAATGAGGATTGACACATTGTTGGATGAACCATTCGCAGAAGTGTACCCGTGGAGGCCAAACAGCTGCTGATTGTGCCTGCACACATGGCACAGAAACAACTGGTTCTCCTGTAGCACTCTCCTTACAGTGACGTGGACAACGTTACCTTGTACAGCAGCAACTTCTCTGACGCTGACATTTGGGTTATCGTCAACTGCACGAAGAATTGCCTCGGCCATTGCAGGTGTCCTCGTCGTTCTAGGTCTTCCCCAGTCGCGAGTCATAGGCTGGAATCTTCCGTGCTCCCTAAGACTCCGATCAGCTGCTTCGAACGTCTTCCTGACGGGACACCTTCGTTCTGGAAATCTGTCTCGATACAAACGTACCGCGCCACGGCTATTGCCCCGTGCTAATCCATACATCAAATGGGCATCTGCCAGCTCCGCATTTGTAAACATTGCACTGACTGCAAAACCACGTTCGTGATGAAGACTAACCTGTTGATGCTACGTACTGATGTGCTTGATGCTAGTACTGTAGAGCAATGTCAACACAAGCACCGAAGTCAACATTACCTTCCTTCAATTGGGCCAACTGGCGGTGAATCGAGGAAGTACAGTACATACTGACGAAACTAAAATGAGTTCTAACATGGAAATTAACCGTTTCCGGACGCAAGTCCACATAACATCTTTTCTTTCTTTTTGTGTGAGGAATGTTTCCTGAAAGTTTGGCCGTACTTTTTTGTAACACCCTGTATGTAGATGTAGTGTTGGGTAGAGCATGGGGAGTTGGGGCCCGCGTGTCCGCTGCTGCTGCTGGGTGTCCTGTCCCCCGCGCTGTCGGCGGGCACAGACAGCCACCTGTCGCGGCCTCCTCATAAGGAAGCGGACTGGACGCGCAGGCCGGGGGACCAGCAGGTGGCGGGAGCTGGTGGCGTGTGGCAGCAGGTAGGGGCCCCGCAGCCGCGCTTGTTGGACACCATGTCGCCTGCTTGTCTCGCGCGGGCTGGCGTGACGACCGCTACACCGCCCGCACAGGGTCTTATATGTGCTCGCTGGTTCCTTATTTTAGTTACAATATGCTCGAACCCAAACTCCTTCAGTACGTAGTACTGGTCAAAACTAGAATGAAAGTTCCTCTAATGATACACCATGTGATCAAAAGTATCCGGACACCTGGCTGAAAATGACTTACAATTTCGTGGCGCGCTCCATCAGTGATGCTGCAATTCAATATAGTTGTTCAAATGGCTCTGACCACTATGGCACTTAACATCTGAGGTCATCAGTCCCCTAGAACTTAGAACTACTTAAACCTAACTAACCTAAGGACATCACACACATCCATGCCCGAGGCAGGATTCGAACCTGCGACCGTAGCAGTCGCGCGGTTCCAGTCTGAAGCGCCTAGAATCGCTCGGTCACCGCGGCCGGCTTCAGTATGGTGTTGGTCCATCCTTAGCCTTGGTGACAGCTTCCATTCTCGCAGGCATACGTTCAATCAGGTGCTGGAAGGTTTCTTGGGGAATGGCAGCCTATTCTTCACGGAGTGCTGCAATGAGGAGAGGTATCGATGTCGGTCGTTGAGGCCTGCCACGAGGTCGGCGTTCCAAAACATTCCAATGGTGTTCTATAGGATTCAGGTCAGCACTCCGTGCAGGCCAGTCCATTACAGGGATGTTATTGTCGTGTAACCACTCCGCCACAGGCCGTGCATTATGGACAGGTGCTCGATCGTGTTGAAAGATGCAATCGCCATCCCCGAATTGCCTTTCAACAGTGGGAAGCAAGTAGGTGCTTAAAATATCAATGTAGTCCTGTGCTGTGATAGTGGCACGCAAAACAACAGGTGGTGCAAGCCCCCTCCATGAAAAACACGACCACACCATAACACTACCGCCTCCCAATTTTACTGTTGGCAATACATACTCTGGCAGATGACGTTCACTGGGTATTCGCCATACCCCCACCCCTGCCATCGGATCGCCACATTGTGTACTGTGATTCGGCACTCGACACAACGTTCTTCCACTGTTCAATCGTCCAATGTTTACGCTCCTTAAACCAAGCGAGGCGTCGCTAGGCATTTACCGGCGTGATGTGTGGTTTATGAGCAGCCTCTCGACCATGAAATCCGTTTTCTCACCTCCCGCCTAACTGTCATAGTACTTTCAGTGGATCCTGGGGCAGTTTGGAATTCCTGTGTGATGGTCTGGATAGATGTCTGCCTGTTACACATTACGACCCTGTTCAACTGTCGGTGGTCTCTGTCAGTCAACAGACGAGGTTGGCGTGTACGCTTTTGTGCTGTACGTGTCCCTTCACGTTTCCATTTCACTACCACATCGGAAGCAGTGGACCTAGGGATGTTTAGGAGTGTTAAAATCTCTCTACAGACGGATGACACAAATGACACCCAATCACCTGACCTGGTTCGGAGTCCGTGAGTTCCGCGGAGAGCCCCATTCTGCTCTCTCACGATGTCTAATGACTACTGATGTCGCTGATATGGAGTACCTGGCAGTAGGTGGCAGCACAGTGGACCTAATATGGAAAACGTATGTTTTTGGGGGTGTCCGGATACTTTTGATCACATAGTGTATGTCCGGTAACAAAGGCCTATTGAGTTTTTAGATTTTCTTGCTCCAATGTATTTTATTTGATCCAGATGCGTTTCGCTTTTTATTGTAAACCAAGAGTGCTCAACGTTTTTACGCTTGAGATCTACTACAAGCTATTTAGTCTATTTAGAGATTTACTGAGTCACAAATTCATAAAGGTTTAACCAAAAAGACATCTTACCTAAAATCTACCGTTTTAATCACGCAAAATGCATAAAATGTTTTCATTAAAAGTTATAACTCTACTGCTCAATTTTCGAGATATTACACATGTGAAAAGAGTTGAGGAAAGTGTTTCATATTTGGTTTCTGTAACTGTGATTTCAAAAGGTCAAGCTTTCGCATGAAACACTTCTTATAAAAGTCACGATATTTTGCTCTTTCCCTTGAAATTTCTTGTTTAGCACATTTAGTTCGGCTGTCGTAACAGTTAAAAATGCCAGTTCAAACAACCAGCTCAAATCATACAATTTGAGTAATCTTCCTGTCTTTCAGAGGCAAAAGATTTTATCAAATGGCTCTGAGCACTATGGGACTTAACATCTATGGTCATCAGTCCCCTATAACTTAGAACTACTTAAACCCAACGACATCAGACAACACCTAGTCATCACGAGGCAGAGAAAATTTCTGACCCCGCCGGGAATCGAACCCGGGAACCCGGGCGTGGGAAACGAGAACGCTACCGCACGACCACGAGCTGCGGACAAAAGATTTTATCGCTGGCAGAAGTCCTCTAAATGTGTTTAGAACCATAACTCTGCTCTGCCATCGAAATTCGGTGTGCAGTAGCAGGTCTTCACATTGGCACGTTTTCCTGTGTTTAACTGCGCTTATTGTTCACAAACACATGCAGGAGGAAAGACTGTTGCTTGGACGAGCATTAAAGGCGGTGAAATGCAGATGAAGACGGAAGATCTGGAGACAGTGTTGTCAGTATTAACGTCGACAAATACCAAGCAAGACACTTATTTTTAACTAATTGATAGTTTACAAAAACAGCCCACTTAAACAAATTTCGAAAAAAGGTTTTCCAAGATCGATTCATAAAGCCATGGCGATCGACCAGTCGAGCACCCCTGCTATGAAGTATCTCCAGTGGAATTTAGAATGATATGGTTTTTTTTATATGCGATATATGTAGATTGCAAAACAGTTCACGTTTGTTTTAACTGATTACTTACAGTTATTCGAGTTTTTTGCTGGCAACTGCGTTTCTTCTCATCTTTTCACATGTTGTAGGCCGTACTATAGGTCCACTTACGAATCATAAGCACATTTTCACTTTACGAACTTTTTTATCACGATTTTCACGTCGTTTTCGCAAATTTCTGTGGAGCGCCTTTATTCTTCTGTCACTAGCTGTCGATACTTTACCGAAAACTATGATTTACGTTTGTAACTACTATGTGTGCACTTTAAATTTCTGTTTGTTTTGTTTACATATATGTTACCAAGCTAACGAAGTATATGCTGAAAACTGAAAACTAACGTGTGTTCGTTTCTGTTCTCTTTATCTGAGCGCGCGCGTGTGTGTGTGTGTGTGTTAGAGAGAGAGAGAGAGAGAGAGAGAGAGAGAGAACACAAAGCTAAAAAATAAAATAAAACAAAAATAAAAAGAGAAAACACGAGACCACGAGACTACAGACAGTAACACAACAGAACCAAACACAATCACAAACACTCAATACCGAAGGGTAGACACAAAATGGTACACAATGACTTACAAATACAAAGTCATAGATGAAATCGCGAACATTTTCAAAAGACGGAGCATAATAATACCAAACACAACTGACAGTTCTATCCAATAATACACCCCAGAACTGAAAAAGATATTGTCGTATGTAAGAATGCAGGTAGATATCAATTACTGTGTAACACTTTTGATTGCCGGCCGCGGTGGCCTTGCGGTTCTAGGCGCTCCAGTCCGGAACCGCGCTGCTGCTACGGTCGCAGGTTCGAATCCTGCCTCGAGCATGGGTGTGTGTGATGTCCTTAGGTTAGTTAGGTTTAAGTAGTTCTAAGTTCTAGGGGACTGATGACCACAGCAGTTGAGTCCCATAATGCTCAGAGCCATTTTTTGAACCAACACTTTTGATTGCAAATACGTACGACAAGCAGGCAGAACGTTTGATTTCATGTACAAAGAAACATGAGAGCCTGGAAGTATGGAACAAACCAGTCCACATCTGCCGAAAACCTAAGAGTACACAATCACAATCCAACCGCTAGAAAAGTAGACATTAAATAATTAGAATAAACAATAAAAAACACCTTATAACACTGCAAGAAAATACCGTGTATAAAAAAGTTTTTGAATTAATAAATATATAAAACAACTACGTACACTTTACGTCAATTTATAAAATGGTATAGTGACACTCCAACACACGATTATTATCATAATAATACCATATAATCTCTTTCCAGTCACTCTTCCATGAACCCCTTCACAAAACATTGAAACCAAAACTGACAAAAGGCTGAACAACAACACTTTGAACCATTGTCTGACAGGTATTACATTCACATTCAGTTTTCTCCAAATCACTTTGAATAACGCACGCACGCGCTCTCTCTCTCTCTCTCTCTCTCTCTCTCTCTCTCTCTCTCTCTCTCTCTCACACACACACACACACACACACACACACACACACACACACACACACAAACAAACAAGGGGACGTGGAGGGGGGGGTGGAAGGCGGACAGAAAAAAGAAATGGATATACGTTAGTGTTTAGCACATACTTTATTAGGTTGGCAACATGCACATAAATAAACCAAACAGGAAGTGAGCTCATAGAAGTAACGACCTTAAATCACACTTTTCAGTGAAAATCTACAACTAGTAATAGAAGAATAATAGTGCTCCGAACAATTTGGCGAAAAGAACATGAAAACTGCGAAGAAAACAGTTCGTAACGTGCTCTTGTTTCTTAAGCGAAGTTACAGTGCGACTTCCAACGTGTCACCAGACGAGAGAAAACGCCGATGCCAGCCAAAACCTCGAAAAATTGTAAGTAATCACGTAAAAAATTAGACGGCAACTGATTTATAATACGCAGATATCGCATATGAAAACAAAACTGTGCTATACTGGATTCATCTGAAGACGCCTTAAAGTAAAAGGCGAAACGCATGTGGAAGAAATATAATACACTGCAGCACGAAAGAGGCGTTTTTTATTCACAAAACGAATATTTCTGTGTTTGCTGCGGGTGATGATGTAAGGCGCTACTGAGTAAGACTCTGGTCAACCTGTTTTGCGATCGAGGCCCTCTGAGCGTCCCCTCTCATGGTGCAGGTCCCCCGCCAAGGCACAGTTGTATACACAGGAACTGTGGCACAAAAACGGAAGGAAAGATTTGTCCCTAACTCGTGGACTGTAGTCGTCTTCTCTGATTATACATTATTAACTACTAAATAGTGATGGGGACTATCAGCTACTGTAATGAAACAAGGGTTCCAAATCACACAGGTGTATTGGTTGTGAATTCAATGATTGCTCAGAACAAACAAGGATCAAATACTCATCACTGGAGAATCAGTGCATATGCACATACGAACGTGTGATAATTGTGGCTCTTCAGAAGGGAAGGACTGGAAAGTTGTAGGGTGGACAAGTCATTTTGACTTTTGTAAGTTATCAATGTGCACGGCAGAGAGAGAGAGAGAGAGAGAGAGAGAGAGAGAGAGAGAGAGAGAGAGAGAGCGAGCAAGTTATGTTACTAATGGTTCGAATGGCTCTGAGCACTATGGGACTTAACATCAGAGGTCATCAGTCCCATAGAACTTAGAACTACCTAAACCTAACTAACCTAAGGACATCACAAGCATTCATGCCCGAGGCAGGATTCGAACCTGCGACCGTAGCGGTCGCGCGGTTCCAGACTGAAGCGCCTATAACCGCTCGGCCACTGCGGCCGGCATAAATTTTGAATAGTGCTTTTTTTTTAAGAGAAAAAGTTTGAGGTAAGAGTGTCGCACTGGGCAGCTAGTTTGTCGGAATGATTATTGTAGCTATAGGCTGACAATTATTGAACTATATGAAAAAAAACGTAAATTAGTGACAAAGTACGGCGTGCGCATACTTTATTCAACGTGTAAACGTCACTACAGATATTGGGATTTAGGTTATGACATGTTAGATATGCCTGCCGTCATTGGCGATGATATGGTGCAGGCGAATAGCGAAATTCTGCAAGACCCGCTGAAACGTCAGAACATAGACGCTACCGATGACCTCCTGGATAGTCATTTTAAGCTAAGCAGTGATTTTGGGGCTATTCTACATCTACATTGACATCTACATTTATACTCCGCAAGCCACTCAACGGTGTGTGGCGGAGGACACTTTACGTGCCACTGTCATTACCTCCCTTTCCTGTTCCAGTCGCGTATTGTTCGCGAGAAGAACGACTGCCGGAAAGCCTCCGTGCGCGCTCGAGTCTCTCTAATTTTACATCATGATCTTCTCTGGTGGTATAAGTAGGGGGAAGCAATATTTTCGATACCTCATCTAGAAACGCACCGTCTCGATCCTGGACAGCAAGCTACACCGCGATGCAGAGTGCCTCTCTTGAGTTTGCTAAACATCTCCGTAACGCTATCACGGTTACCAAATAACCCTGTGACGAAAAGCGCCGCTCTTCTTTGGATCTTCTCTATCTCCTCTGTCAACCCGATCTGGTGCGGATCCCACACTGATGAGTAATACTGAAGTATAGGTCGAACGAGTGTTTTGTAAGCCACCTCCTTTGTTGATGGACTACATTTTCTAAGCACTCTCCCAATGAATCTCAACCTGGTACCCGCCTTACCAACAATTAATTTTATATGATCATTCCACTTCAAATCGTTCCGCACGCATACTCCCAGATATTTTACAGGAGTAACTGCTACCAGTGTTTGTTCCGCTATCATATAATCATACAATAAAGGATCCTTCTTTATATGTATTCGCAATACATTACATTTGTCTATCTTAAGGGTCAGTTGCCACTCCCTGCATCAAGTGCCTATCCGCAGCAGATCTTCCTGCATTTCGCTGCAATTTTCTAATGCTGCAACTTCTCTGTATACTACAGCATCATCCGCGAAAAGCCGCTGTACACCTTGTCTTTAATATAGTCCCACAAAAAGGAGTTGCATGTGCTCAGTACGGCGCCCAATCGAGGCCCATGTCAGTGGCCTCTGGGTACCTCAGAGCCAGAATGACGTTCGCAAAGTGCTCTCTAGGATTTCAAACGCTCTCCTGCTTCGATGGGGTCGAGCTCCGTGCTGCATGAACCAAACATCTTGTGGAAATCAGGGTCACTTTGGGTAATGGGGATGAAATCATCTTCGGAAACCATCAGGAATATCGCAACGATCATTCCGTGACTGGCCACTGCACACCACACAGTCACCCATTGAGGGTGAAGAGATTTCTCGATCGCGAAATGCTGATTCTCAGTCCCCCAAATGCGTCAATTTTGCTTACTGACGAACCCATTCAGATGAAAGTGGGCTTCGTCGCTAAACCAAACAATACCACTCATACTAATTCCCATCATGTCTCGCTGCCAACCATGCAGTTTGAATGTCCTAACGCAAACCGTTCAGAAGTTAAGACGATTTTATTTAACGAAGTACAACAGTTGTCACCCTGTAATTAACTTTGTTCACTTGCTCACAGCTGAGAGAAAGGCGACGCCACTTCCATGAGTCATGCATTACTGTATCAACCGATTAAGCTGTTTGGTTTTTATAATAATTCTCTGTTAACATTACAACCTTTTTAAATCATTGTTCATGTTGTTAAGCATAGTATTTTTCAGACCAATGTTGTGTGTGTCAAGAACAAGTTTTTCTCAATTATTTTTGGAATACATACTTTATTCTAAAATCGTTGTCTTGGAATATCATTTCATAGGAATAGTTTACTCTTCCCATCCCACTGTTTAAAGGTTTATCATTACATATTACCACATTGGACCATTTGGTATGCAACAGTTTGAATACTGTTTGGAAATATTATTCAAAAAAAGAAATCTAGCTCCGCCACTGCCTGCTTGCTGTTTGCTGTTGTGCTTTCGAGAAATCTGCAAAAATGCCTTCAAGACCGAGGTAATTGGAGATTTTGATTAGGGTCAGATAATTGTTTCACTTCAGTTGCGCATTTAATATAAAGACAAGTTGTATTCAGACTAGTTACAGTTCAATTCAGATTAGGTTCTGTTTAGTCAAAGATTAGCATACGAGTTTAAGTTGGATAACAGCCTGTGGATACTTCGTTTTGGTGATACGTAGACCTTTTGTAGAGCGGGAGGTAAATTTGGGCTAAATTTCGTACAGAAACACATAATAAGGAACTTACAAAGTTTTCATATAACAGACCGGATGAATATCGTGTTAAGTGACTGTTAATCGCGCAAGCGAAATGTTAATAAGGCCTGTATCGGAGGATTAGCGATTTGAGGGAAATAGGACACAAGAAATCATGGCCGAAAGATCACCGCACGGTCACTGTTTAATCTGAACCAACGGGCCTATCATACGGAACGAATTTCGTATGGCATTGCTGCGACACTTACAGCTTCTCTAAGCCTCTGTGACCAAGTGGCGTCTCCTCCTCTCGAGGACGAAATCTGTCTAGTATTACTCCCGGCGAAGAAGCGTATTTACTATGGCTTCTGGCAAAAAAAGTGCCTGATATTTAGCTCTCCTGCTCCTTTGCAGCGTGAACCCGCCAGAACTATGCTTTTGGCCAATCTGACACTGCGTACTTTATTTCGCCAGTCCGAAAACTCCTAACGACTTTGTTCAGGAAGTTTCGGCGTCGTTTCTGGATTATTCCAAACGCCGACCTCTCCCAATCCTCCCAGAAACTTGCGAGTGCCGCCCTGTGGCACATCGCTGCTCCCGAAGATTTCGAGTTCCGGCCTATCAAAGGGCTTCCCGCCAAAAATTTTCCGTAAGTTTACCTTCTCAATGTTTATGCTCAAGGCTTCAGCTCCCGTCGGCACTAGACAAAAGACTCACGTGTGGACGCGCCCCGTTAGTTACGGTGTTGTATTGTATGTTAGCCGGGGACCTAGAAACGACGGAGAGTCTCCGTCTCCTCACGACGACTGCTGCAGTGCCACGTGATGACTGGGTGTTGTGTGATGTCCTTAGGTTAGTTAGGTTTAAGTAGATCTAAGTTCTAGGGGACTGATGACCATAGATGTTAAGTCCCATAGTGCTCAGAACCATTTGAACCATTTGACTGCTGCAGTCCACTTCACCCCTCCGCCGCCCCATACCGAACCCAGGATTACTGTGCGGCTCGGCCCCGGTGGACCCCCCAGGGAACATCTCACACCAGACGAGTGTAACCCCTATGTTTGCCTGGTACAGTAATGGTGGTGTACGCGTACGTGGAGAACTTGTTTGCGCAGCAATCGCTGACATGTGTAACTGAGGCGGAATAAGGGGAACCGGCCCGCATTCGCCGAGGCAGATGGAAAACCGCCTAAAAACCATCCACAAACTGGCCGGCTCACCGGTCCTCGACACAAGTCCGCCGGGCGGATTCGTGCCGGGGACCAGGCGCTGCTACCCGCTCCGGAAAACCGTGCGTTAGACCGCACGGCCAACCGGGCGGGCTCTTGGTTACGATACTTCACAACAGAGGGTGTAACAATAATGTAGGTCATAAACTGCAGGACACATTCCTTTCATGTAGACGAAGAAGTTATGTTAAATGAACTTGGGTCTGGAAACGCTTTGTTTTCATGTTACAGCTCATTTTCTCCAACTCATTAAACATGACCGGCCAGTGTGGCCGAGCGGTTCTAGGCGCTTCAGGCTGGAACCGCGTGACCGCGACGGTTGCATGTTCGAATCCTGCATCGGGCATGGATGTGTGTGATGTCCTTAGGTTAGTTAGGTTTAAGTAGTTCTAAGTTCTAGGGGACTGACGACCTTAGATGTTAAGTCCCATAGTGCTCAGAACCATTTGACCATTAAACATGGGAAACAAACAAGAACAGAGCTTTAGAATCAGGGGATCATTGTCTCATGGCAACGTCTGGTTACGCTGTGCACCGCCAGTGTTTTGTTTTAATGTCTCTGTTGCCATGCGACGTACGTCTTTGCTTGTATACAGGTAACAAATGGTTCAAATGGCTCTGAGCACTACGGGACTTAACTTCTGAGATTATCAGTCCCCTAGAACTTAGAACTAGTTAAACCTAACTAACCTAAGGACATCACACACATCCATGCCCGAAACAGGATTTGAACCTGCGACCGTAGCGATCGCGCGGTTCCAGACTGTAGCGCCTAGAACCGCTCGGCCACTTTGGCCGGCTTACAGGTAACACATCAACTGTTGAGGTGATCAGTACGACCGTTGCAAGCATACGCTTTGCTACGTAGAGTTAATCACAGACTTGGCTCGTGCTATGGCAATGTACACAAATATAGAGATGGCAGATGCCCATTTGATGCATGGATTAGCTGACGGCAATGGCGCGCGCGCTCAGTGTTTACACGGGGAGAGATTTCCAGGACGAAGGAGCACCGACTGGAAAACGTTTTGAGTCGCTGATCGTCTACTTAGGGGACAAGTGGCATTTAAGCCTGATACTCGCAACCGGGGAAGGGAAGGACGAGGACACCCCAGTGGGAGGTGACAGTTCTTTACACAGTTGACGACCCTAGTGTCAGTACAAGTGTAGCTGAAACACCGAATGTTGACCACATGTCTGTCTCGGGTGAGTGTTACACGAGACCAGCTGTATCCGTACCATTTATAGCGTGTGCAGGCACTATCAGCAGCTGATTTTCCTGCACAGGTAGTCTTCTGCGAGTCGTTTATTCAACAAAATGTCAACCCTAATTTCAGAGCTACGGTGCTCTTCACGGATGAGGCGCCGATTCAGCGAGATCAGTTTGTAAATTTTCACAATCGGCATGTATGGGCAGACTTCGAATTCAAATGGCTCTGAGCACTATGGGACTTCTGAGGTCATCAGTCCCCTAGTACTTAGAACTACTTAAACCTAACTAGCCTACGGACATCACACACATCCATGCCCGAGGCAGGATTCGAACCTGCGACCGTAGCGGTCGCGCGGTTCCAGACTGAAGTGCCTAGAACCGCTCTGCCACTGCGGCCGGCTGGGCAGACTTCAATCCTCACCATTTGGGCCGGCATTATTGTTGACTCTTCGGTAGGGCTTCACTTCCTTCCACCAAGGCTCAAAAAGGACAAAGTCATAGTAATTTCGTAGAGAATGATCTGTTAGCAGATGTGCCTTTAGCTGTGCTGCAAAACATGTAATTCATGCACGATGGAGCATGTCCTAATTTTTGTGTTAATGTCCGTAGGCTTCTAAATAACAGCTCCGGTGACAGATGGATATGCAGAGATGGACCAATTGCCTGGCCTCCACACTCTTCGGACATAAACCCACTGGAGTTTTATTTGCGGGGCATTTGAAAGTTCACGTATGGAACCCCAGTACAAGATATTCAGAGACTCCGTGCCCGTATTATGGAAGGCTTCGAAACCATACGGAATAATCCAGGTATATATCAGCGCATCCGAGATTCACTACGGTGGTGGGGTGATGCTTCTATCAACGCCCATGGAGGGCACGTTGAACATCTGTGAGAAACAGTTGCATGTAGTATGCTGGCACATTCTGTTATTGTGTGTTTGCCTTGATTAATGAGTTGGAGAAAGTGAGTTGCAACAAAGAGCCGGCCGCTGTGACCGAGTGGTTCTAGGCGCTTCAGTCCGGAACCGTGCTGCTGCTCGTTTGCAGGTTCGAATCCTGCCTCGGGCATGGATGTGTGTGATGTCCTTAGATTAGTTAGGTGTAAGTAGTTCTAAGTATAGGGGACTGATGACCTCAGCAGTTAAGTCCTATAGTGCTCAGAGCCATTTGAACCATTTTGTAACAAAGAAACAAAGCGTTCCCGGACAGGTTCATGTAACAAAATTTCTTCGTCTACGTGTTGTGAGGAATGTGTCCTACAATTTGTGCCTTACATTTTTGTTACACCCTGTATTGCGATGTTATCGCACGGTACATGCCATTTGCGTGGACGGTCTGTCGCTCGGAGAGACCCCTGCACTCATAGTCGTCAACTGGCGAGGACAGGGCGAGTACGCTGAATTCAGAACACAGGTGCGTTCTTTGCCGGGCGCGGCTAATTCTGTCAAAGACGCACGACGTCCACTGCTGCGGTGTGAATGCGACAGCGGGCTGTCGCTCGCAGGAATGAGGAGACCGGCGCTACGCCCCCCCTTTCCCCCCTCCCCCGGCCTCCCCCTCCACCCCCCCCCCCCCCTCATCGCGCGACCTGTCAGCTGCTTCGGCAGCTGCGGGCGGATACATGAAACCTGCACCCAGTGAATTTTGCACCCGTCCAGAAATCTGAGAAATTTGCACCCACTATTCCCGGAAGCTTACTGGTGATCAGGATATCAAATTAAACACCTTTCAGCCGCCTAATTTCAAAACTTATTTTATTTGGTTACTAGTTTCGGCGATTTACTACGCCATCTTCAGGCCCCTGACCGACGTGTATGAAGATACCACCTCGGTTCTGATCACAACAGAGACCAGCAGTACTGGTATTAGTAGATTTTAACTTGCTCTAGCGGTCACTTCAACCATTATCTGCCAGTATTGCTGGGCCCTGTTTTGATCCGAACCGAGGTGGAATCTTCCTACATGTTGTTCAGGGTCCTGAAGATGGCGTAATAAATCGCCGAAACTGGTAGCCAAATTAAATAAGTTTGGAAACTAGACGGTTGAAAGGTGTTTAATTTGATATCGAACAGCCGAGTCCCACAACCATCTCTGAAAAGATGGACATACAGTAACCGCTGATCCTACAGCCTTCTTGAATCCCAAGTGTCCTCGCCAACCAGAAACAATAAGGTACGGTCTACCTGCACTCCGAAAGTTCTCCCGGCAATGCTGTGTGGTGCCAACGGTCTTGCCGCACTCGTAACACCGGTTCCCGTCATATCACCGAAGTTAAGAACTGTCAGGCTGGGCTAACACTTGGATCAGTGACCATCCGGTCTGCCGAGAGCTGTTGGCAAGTGGGATGCACTCAGCCCTTGTGAGGCAAACTGAGGAGCTACTGCCGCGAGCGATTGGCCGAGCGGTCTAAGGCGCTGTGCGGCTGGTCCCGGCGGAGGTTCGAGTCCTCCCTCGGGCATGGGTGTGTGTGTTTGTCCTTAGGATAATTTAGGTCAAGTAGTGTGTGTAAGCTTAGGGACTGACGACCTTAGCAGTTAAGTCCCATAAGATTTCACACACATTTGAACACTTTTTTGAGGAACTACTTGATTGAGAAGTAGCGGCTCGGGTCTCGGAAACTGACACACGGACGGGAGAGCGATGTGCTGACCACATGCCCCTCCATATCCGCATCCAGGGGCACCTATAGGTTGAGGATGACACGGCGGCCGGACGGTACCGCCGGGCTTTCGTGGGCTGTTCGGGAGGAGTTTGGTTTAATGCTGAGCGGTGACACCACACTCACACGAACTGTAGCCACGTGTACGGCAATGTTACCGGCCACCGTTGCCTGGCGATGTTTGTGGCAAAACATTCCAGGCCGGGAGTGTTTATACCAGCTACACTACGGCCGCAAAACAAAAGAAAGCGAGATACTGGAAATGAGTGCGGCTCTGCTGCACGTGTATTTTACATGGAAAAACGTTAACATTAAAAATAGGAAACAGCCTCCCTGGGTGTGTTTTTTGTAAGTATTGGATCTCCCGGATCTTTAAGTCATGAACTGCTACCGGAAACACACCATTTTCAGAACGGTGAAACACGATTTTGAATATATCGGTTACTAGTAAACACCCGAGAACGATATCAATGTTAACGGCGATATACGAGTTAGAACACTTCAGTTTTTGGTTAATGATGATTGATACAGAAGTTCGAATCACCTCTTTAGAGAACACTTCTCATCGATAAGCCTCTTGGTACAAGTCGTTTACAACGCTCTGGTGGAACGACTCGAGGAATTTATTAAAGTATCATCACTTAACACTTACGCGCTGAGATGCCGTGGTCCATAAATTGAACTCTCCACTGACGTTTCGCCTTCGACAGCGGAAAGCATCCTCCGAGGACAATCGGCGAACTGCAACGAGAGCGCGATTGAGCGCCGTATATATAAGCCATCCAGAGGGCGCCGCTGTCAATCACAGGACGTCGGCTGTGCTATGATCTCTGATATTGCCAACTTTCTCAATTGAAATTAATCGATTGTCACGTTGTTGCTGCAATGTTGACATTGCAGGGGAGAGTTCTATATATGGACCACGGCATCTCAGCCCGGAAGTGTTAAGTGATGACAACACCTGCCGTGAAAGCCTTCATTCTATGATTATTAAAGTAAGTTTATGTTAATATTTTACTGAGGTTCATCAGTGCAGTGAGAGAACTATTAATTTAATATCAGCGATGCATCTACGACCGGCTTTATGGGCCGTGATAAGTAGCCTACTTTATACAAGCACTGCAATTTAAAAAAAATCTGGCAAATTGCTACCTATGAACACATGTGATGATGCAATTACAACTGTTTTTTTCCGTCTTAAGCTTTCTGCAGACGTATTTCGCTTTTATTTAGAAAGCATCTATGGTAGTTGGTGTTTTTGCCTTGTGTTTACATATCTTGCACACCACTGCTTTCTCCTTTTTTTTTCAGAACATGTAGACAAGCGGCAAAAAATAAAAGCGAAACGCATGTGTAGTAAAGCACTGTTTAATTGCAGTAAGCTTAAGGCGGAAAAAAACTAGTAACAACTTATTATAGCAACTGCTATGGAAGACGGTCGTGCAAACAAACATAACACGTGATGAAGCTTCAAAGCAGTTAATACGTCACAAGAGCGCAAGTAAGAAAAAACTACGGTTCATTACTGCAGATACTCTTCTAAGACGGTAGCACCAATTATGTTGTTTTACGGATTTAGGTCTCTGCATGTATTATTTTCTGTGTTCCATAGCTCCGGTCTTGGTGGTCCGTATCATATTCATGGTTTTAATGGCTGTATCGTACGCTCACAGTTATATTCCTGTAGGTAACAAACATGTAGTCTATATCTACGTACGCACGCCATTAATATTGTTGCACATGACTTGACACCGCAGCGCTCTCAGCTTGAGAAAGAGGAAGCAAGACTGTACAAACGAGAACAGAGACATATATATCCTCCTACCTGCGGCGAAGACCTCGGAAGTACGTTCGCAATTACCTGCAACAGCCTGGTCCATCAACAATATTGGCCAGCCGTACAACAATGTTGCGACACAGTCACATTGTTGAGTGTTGCCGACAACAGTACTGAAAACATGGCCTTTGTGAACAGCTCTTGGCTCTTCTGCCTGCGGTAGAAGTTGCGCAGATCGGGCGGGGGAATTACCGAACCGTTCCACAAACGTAGATATTGCACGATTCTGCCGGTGAATGACCACGATGAGGCCCTTTCAAACTCTATCACATGCTGATAACGCTGTCTCAAACAGGTATGCGGCATCTCCGTGTCCCTCATAGTAGTCATTCAACATCTGACGCAGTTCACACCCCTTAGATACCCCACCAGGCCTGGTAAGAAAGCTGAACACGAACGTGGCACTCTTATGGCTGTTCTAACTGTCACAGACAATTGCAACTCTTAATCGTTTACATGTACCCGCCAATGGTGTGCACGTGTACGAAGTTACAGTACAGTCACATCCGATCGTGTCTTCTGGGTACTTCAGTTTTCTTGCGAGGCAGTATACGTAGATTCAGATATAGGGACCAAGCTAAGAACTCATTAACGATAAAGCATATTGCTTGACAGTCTCCGTTAATAATCTATAAGCGATAGCTTAAATATCACTACAGCCTTCACGGGTAGAACTCCAAACAAACAAAGGCAGTTGGCAGTTTTAAAACAGCTCAGGAGAGTCCTGTGCCTTCGAAACCGCGGAGCGTGACTCTTGACATTGACATTCGAGTTGGCCGATATGGAGAAATGCAAATGACGGCGACAGTTGGCAGCAGTGCCAGCCGGGACAGCCAGTAAGCTCGTGCTGTGAAGTGTCGCCTGACATTTGCACACTCGCCGCCAACAACTACCTGCTTCTCAGTGTGCTGGGAACTCCGAGATCTCGAAAGTGGTAAAATGTCTGCCTGCTCGGAGGTTAATGAACGCTGGCTTCTCTCACTGGTGCGACTTAACGCTGCTTTCTCCGCAACATTTCCAGTGGCTCACGCGCTATCACAGTTTGTGTAAAGTGTGCTCGGCACAATAAACGTACTAATGCTAGTTTGCTGTGCGGGAGGCGTTTGGGAGGAACCATAGTTTACTGCCTACGACAAGTCAGAGACGTCCAAGGATAAAAGATTAGATACCCGAAGTGCTGAAGGTATAGAAACTTACGCCTGTTCAGATGACGTAGATGCAGCGGTACGCAAGTGATTGAAAAACGGGTTCTCCGTAGCAGTAGTCCCGTTAGAAGTTTGTAACGCGGTCACGATAACGACCCAAAAGGCTGGTTGTTTTTGGATGGGAGTTTATGATTTAACGTGACGAGGTCGTGAGCGGTGGAGCACCAGTTAGGATTACAAATGTAAACTCCGTCCACAGCCCATCGCTACCGACAGACCACCGTGTCTTCCTCCGCCAATAACGTCAATGGATGCGGTATGGAGAGGCGAGGGGATCAGCACATCGCTCCCTCGGCCGTTGTCAGATTTTGTGACTTGGGGCCTCTTTCTGTCAAGTAGTGCAACTGGCATTACGAGGGTGAGTGCACCGCTTACCAGTCCTACACAAAGGAAAGATCCCTGGCAGTGCCCGGAATAGAATACGGGTCCTTTGCGCTCACTGTCAACTGTGGAGGCGGACCGCGAACTGGAATTGGAGAAGGATATGAAAAAAATTACTTTGCAATCATTTCCAGATAACCACACACATCCGAACGGCCATTCGTTTCCATACACATTTGGATGTATGATCAAGAGACATGGTCTCAGCACACGGTTCTCATGGCCATTGTCACTCTTCCACACCTTGGAACCGCTACTTCTAATACAAATTTCGCGAAGCTGAGTGCACCCCGTTGAACCAGTCACGCGCAGGTAAAAAAAGGACATAAATTTAATGCAGGTTCTCAGGCAGTGAGAGGTGCTTACGTCTTATCTACGGGAGAAAGTTGACCATGATTTTCTCAAAAGGACTATTCTGGCATCGGAGATAAAATCTTCTAGCGTTTTAAACTGCGTCATACTCCTTCCCCAGTTTCAGCTAATCGGGGCACCAGAATATCCTGAAGTGTATCCCGCACAAGAGGTCGAAACGTTAACTGTAAAGAAGAAACTGAAGAGGAGCATGACGTGGCCTAACAACCTAGAAGACTTTAACCTTCAATCACAGTGTCCACGAAAGCCTGCAGACTTACAAGCTTAAATCTGGATGCTTGGACAGGTTTCTAGTTGTTATCCTTTGTAACGCTTGTCCAGCCCCTTGACTGCTGTGACACATCGCTCCGTGATTGTCTTCGCGCGCAATTAAGATACTAATAATGTGTCAAGGAAGTGGCTTCCTTCTCAAGTGTCGAGCCGGGTGGCCATGCTTGAAATACTGGATACACATTCCAGAAGACTGCAGTTTCTATCCCGTCCCACAATCTAGGTACACATATTCTTTGATTTCCACGAATCGGTTAAGGTGAACATTGGGATTGCTTTTTGAAAGGGACACGGCAGTTGTCCCAAATCCGAGCTCGTGCTGCTTCCCTAATGATTCGTCTTCGATGGTGCTTTCAACCCTAACCTTCTTTTCTCTCTTTCGTTGAAGCGTCGTGCCATGCCATCCAGCAACATCTCTAACTAGAAAAAAATTTCCTCTAAAATTGCGTCCGAAAGATAGTCTTGACAAACAGGATCGTCAAAATTAGACACTATTCGCGGTTGAAGTATGCTACCATATGAGACAAGAAATACTGCAAGAGTATTCTTGACCTGTTACCGACAAAAAAAATGAAGTTACACCCTATAAGCGTTAGGAGCGCAGTTGCATGAAATCGACTCTTTCTCACACCTCTTTCACTCACTTACAGTGAGTGACAAGGTATCATGCGTGGACGCAGGAAGATCCAGAATATATCATCGGAAAAACGGAGTTGTGATATTCTTTTCTGGACGATGAGAGTCGTCGTAGTTATAAACAAATCTGTTAGGAGGCCTGCTTCCGGCAGCTGCAGCGATCTGGGTATTGGACAACCATGGTTTGGAGTTCAATCACCATCACTCTGTGTAAAAGTTGTGGAGACTTGAACCTACGCAGACGATGTTTTTCTTGACTACCGGAAAGCCTTAGATGAGAGAATGGGCATATGATTAGCGAAACTGAACAGTTCAAGTTTCTAGGTGTTCAGATAGTAAACTGTCGTGGAAAGCCCACGTTCGGGATATTGTTCAAAGACTTAATGCTGGCATTTTTACTATTGGAACGGTATCTGAAGTAAGTGATCGTTCTACACGAAAATTAGTCTACCTTGCTTATTTTCATTCACTTATTTCGGATGGTATTATATTGTGGGGTGGCTCTTCCCACTCTAAAAGGATATTTTTGGCTGAGAAACAGGCAGTTCGGGCAATAAGTGGAGTAACTTCGCGAACCTCTTGTCGACCCCTGTTCATTAGTCTGGGTATTTTGACATTGGCTTCTAATTATGTATATATATTCTTTACTGTCGTTTCTTGTTAACAGTATCAGCTATCAGCTTATTCCCAAGAATTAGTAGTTTCACTCAGTTAATAGTCGACAGAAATCCAATCTGCATTTGGATCGCACTTCCTTAACTCTTGTGCGGAAAGGTGCTCAGTATACTGCTGTATCCATTTTCAATAAGCTCCCACAAAAATTCAAAAATCTTAGCAGTAATCCACGCGCTTTCAGATCGAAACTGAAGAGTTTCCTGGTTGGTCAATCCTTCTATTCTGTTCAGGAGTTCCTTGAAAAATTAAGCCGATTCTTATGTTATATTGTTGATTGCGTTTACTTAAACTTATGGACTGACTTCTTTGGGTTCATAAACATGTTATTTTATCTGTCATTACTTTTATGTTGTAATTTCATGTACTGACACGTTCAATGACGTTGGAGAGTTGCTCGTCAATTTTGTCCTCCGAAACCAGACGTATAAATAAATAAATAGATAAAGAAATAAAGAGTTCCGCACCGTCGACAGGTGAAAACGAAATAAATGCTTAAGGAATATCAGAACAACACTATGATTGATTTGAAGACTACGTACCTGACAACCCATTGTGATGTTCTCAATGGGCCACCCCAATGGCCTGTCAGATGCATAAGTGGTGCCCGTTATGCCTCAAGGATGTGTCACTGGATTATTAATGTCATGATACGCATAAACGACCTGCCGGGCACCGCTTTTTAGCGCTCTAAGGCACAGCCGAGTACAGGGAGATCAGTCAGTTGGGAAATTTTTGCAAACTGTAAAAAGAATTGTAGACGATCAGCTGACTGGTGACATTAATAAGTTTAACGTAGACAGACAAAAAGACGCGATGTGTTTCCAGAACGCTATCAGTTACTGGAATCAGCTACATCTATCACTTATGTGGAAGTTTTAAGATAGAAGAATTACATATTTACTTCGTTAGCGCGACAGCGGCACAGAAATGCCCAATGAACGCCATTTCACGACTCAGTGGCACCGTCACAGTTCCTGGAGCGGTCACACGCGTCCCACACTCATTCTTTAAAGTAACGGACTCTCATGTATACTGTAAGTAGGCTGTTTAGGTTTTTATATTGGTAACGCCACGTAGCGCTCTGTATGAAAATCACTGGCTGCGCTGTGTGCAGTCTGTGGCTGGTTGGCATTGTTGTAATATTCGCTATTGTAGTGTTGGGCAGTTGGATGTGAACAGCGCGTAGCGTTGCGCAGTTGGAGGTCAGCCGCCAGTAGTGGAGGATGTGGGGAGAGAGATGGCGGAGTTTTGAGAGCGGATGATCTGGAGGTGTCCATCAGAGACAGTAAATTTGTAAGACTGGATGTCATGAACTGATATATATATATATATATATATATATATATATATATATATACTCCTGGAAATGGAAAAAAGAACACATTGACACCGGTGTGTCAGACCCACCATACTTGCTCCGGACACTGCGAGAGGGCTGTACAAGCAATGATCACACGCACGGCACAGCGGACACACCAGGAACCGCGGTGTTGGCCGTCGAATGGCGCTAGCTGCGCAGCATTTGTGCACCGCCGCCGTCAGTGTCAGCCAGTTTGCCGTGGCATACGGAGCTCCATCGCAGTCTTTAACACTGGTAGCATGCCGCGACAGCGTGGACGTGAACCGTATGTGCAGTTGATGGACTTTGAGCGAGGGCGTATAGTGGGCATGCGGGAGGCCCGGTGGACGTACCGCCGAATTGCTCAACACGTGGGGCGTGAGGTCTCCACAGTACATCGATGTTGTCGCCAGTGGTCGGCGGAAGGTGCACGTGCCCGTCGACCTGGGACCGGACCGCAGCGACGCACGGATGCACGCCAAGACCGTAGGATCCTACGCAGTGCCGTAGGGGACCGCACCGCCACTTCCCAGCAAATTAGGGACACTGTTGCTCCTGGGGTATCAGCGAGGACCATTCGCAACCGTCTCCATGAAGCTGGGCTACGGTCCCACACACTGTTAGGCCGTCTTCCGCTCACGCCCCAACATCGTCCAGCCCGCCTCCAGTGGTGACGCGACAGGCGTGAATGGAGGGACGAATGGAGACGTGTCGTCTTCAGCGATGAGAGTCGCTTCTGCCTTGGTGCCAATGATGGTCGTATGCGTGTTTGGCGCCGTGCAGGTGAGCGCCACAATCAGGACTGCATACGACCGAGGCACACAGGGCCAACACCCGGCATCATGGTGTGGGGAGCGATCTCCTACACTGGCCGTACACCACTGGTGATCGTCGAGGGGACACTGAATAGTGCACGGTACATCCAAACCGTCATCGAACCCATCGTTCTACCATTCCTAGACCGGCAAGGGAACTTGCTGTTCCAACAGGACAATGCACGTCCGCATGTATCCCGTGCCACCCAACGTGCTCTAGAAGGTGTAAGTCAACTACCCTGGCCAGCAAGATCTCCGGATCTGTCCCCCATTGAGCATGTTTGGGACTGGATGAAGCGTCGTCTCACGCGGTCTGCACGTCCAGCACGAACGCTGGCCCAACTGAGGCGCCAGGTGGAAATGGCATGGCAAGCCGTTCCACAGGACTACATCCAGCATCTCTACGATCGTCTCCATGGGAGAATAGCAGCCTGCATTGCTGCGAAAGGTGGATATACACTGTACTAGTGCCGACATTGTGCATGCTCTGTTGCCTGTGTCTATGTGCCTGTGGTTCTGTCAGTGTGATCATGTGATGTATCTGACCCCAGGAATGTGTCAATAAAGTTTCCCCTTCCTGGGACAATGAATTCACGGTGTTCTTATTTCAATTTCCAGGAGTGTATATATGTTGACTTTTGAACATTATTAAGGTAAATGCATTGTTTGTTCTCTATCAAAATCTTTCATTTGCTAATATGCCTATCAGTAGTTAGAATCTTTTATATAGCTGGCAGTATTGGCGCTCGCTGTATTGTAGTAGTTCGAGTAACGAAGATTTTTGTGAGGTAAGTGATTCATGAAAGGTATAGGTTATTGTTAGTCAGGGCCATTCTTTCGTAGAGATTATTGAAAGTCAGATTGCGTTGCGCCAAAAATATTGTGTGTCAGTTTAGTGTTGATCAGAATAAGTAAAGAGCGAAATGTCTGAGTACGTTCAGTTCTGCTCAGCTGTTTGAAAATCAAATAACGTAAGGGGTTTATCAGCACAATCATTCATAAATTTTCTAATGTGAGGTTTCAATACAACGCCTTCAGACGTCTGATTATTTGACGTTAAACATGTAAAAAAAAAAAATACTTTATGGTTGAAAACTCAAAACCCTACTTGTTGATTTTAACAAGTTCAGATTACTGCGTGAGTATGGGTTGGATTGCTCCGTTGTAAGAAAAGACAGTTTTCAATAATCTCAATGTTTATGACGTCACATCTCGTGAACTATATGTCGTGCAACAATATAATTTTCGAGGTACGTTCAGTGGTATTCGTAGATGTGTGTTGTGAATATAGATAGTAGTAAAGAAGTAACAAATTAAAATATCATATCATTATTTTGTGGAGGTGTTAGCGAGAAGAAATTGCTAAAAGTATTGAAATTATGTGTTAACTTCTTTGGAAGTCGCTAAACGCTCTCATTCACAAATACTGGATGAATACAGTGCGGATAATTTGCGCACCATGAATTACGCTGCCTCGAGACAAACGCACAGTTTCTTCCAGGAACAGTCTGCTTGTCTTATTCTGTTAAACTTTTGACACGAGATTACACCTCTTAATGTGTAGATTAAGAGCAATTTTAATTTTTAAATTTGGCCAACATACAAAGTACTGAAAATCCAATTTTTATTACCCCTTGGGAGCTGTTAGATAGGCAACCTCTAACTGGCTTCGTAGGATTGTTTTACCAGTTTAGTAATATAGATATGCGACTAAGTTTTACCCGGTGCGATTGTAACGAATATCGCGTTGTTATGGATCACGAACTGATTCACATGCGGTACTCTGGTAGGCCGTGCCATAGAAATATCAAGCCAAAATGGCTGCTGCGAAAATTTATTTTACAAAAATGCTAAGATTTGCGATCCAAAATGAGCGTTTCATCTGGCATCCACGAATTGTCTGCGTCGGCGTGTACTCAGTGCCATATCTTCCAAGATAAGTAATCAAAGTATGGAAGTTCATAACTGGAAACGCTGATGACAAGAAGCAAATACATGGTAGCCAATAAAGAAAAGACCTAGTGAGGAAGCGCAGTGAACTCGTTCTAGAAGGAATAATATCGAATCACTTCGATTAGATGTTCTGTCTTCTTCTTCTTCGTGACCTTATTGCGTATCGAAAGCAGCTAGTGAGGAAGGGCTGTGAACTCGTCCTACAAGGAATAGTTTCGAATCTCTTCGATTAGTTTTTCAGTATTCTTCTTTTTCGTGGCCTTATACCGTATCTTTACGAGGTCTGTATGTTAATTTGGATTTGACGCTTTTATGCCCTTTGTGTCACGTTGATTTTTATGGAGACTCTCAAAGGTATCTTATCCGGTCCAGTTGCCTTTCCACTTTTTTCTATACCGCGATCTCCTATCTCAACATCGATCTTTTCGGGAACCGTGCGATGATTGAAAGGAATAATAGTATCACGATCTTCTTCAGTGAAACAGTTTCAGAAGACCGAATTCAGTATTACGAAATAGATTCGTATCCTGCGAGTACGTACTGATGTCAGCTGTTTACGACACATGAGAATTTGCGCCGGACCGGGACTCGACTCCGTATTTGCCGCTTATCGCGAGCGTTCGCCTTTACCACTTTGGCCATCCGAGTACGCCTCTATGACTTCCATACGTCACGTAGTCACAACCCTTCTGCCCGCACAATTCTTGATTCCCGCACAGGAAGACAAATGTTATACTGTCATTTTAGTTTGTCGGGGCATAGATATAGCAGTGATGGTTACAATGACCCTCACAAGGCAAAGTTCTTCAACAAGTGGATGCATTTCCGAAGGACATTGTATTGTGAAGGCACGGACACTATATGAACACAGATATTGTAACCATCATTGACGGATTCAGTACTTCGGCCTTTCCTCTGTGGTGACCGAGCGGTTCTAGGCGCTTCAGTCTGGAACCGCGCGACCGCTACGGTCGCAGGTTCGAATCCAGCCTCGGGCATGGATGTGTGTGATGTCCTTAGGTTATTTAGGTTTCAGTAGTTCTAAGTTCTAGGGTACTGATGACCTCAGATGTTAAATCCCATAGTGCTCAGAACCATTTTTTTCCTCGCGCGTCTTCCGTTTCGGTGCCGGTATAATCATTGAGCAACTGAATAGTTCATCTCGATCCGCTTACTGACTACAGAAGTCCAAAACTTTTTAGAATTTGTAGTGGGACCATTTGCACAAAATTTTACTTTGAAATTAACTGAATGCTTTTCTTTCCAATTCATTCTGGCTTCAGTCAACTATTGTTTGTGTGCTAAGTTTTGTCTTCACCTAAACCAGAAATGAATCTCGACTTTTTAACACTTTTATGGAAACACGGTTGGACTTATACATACCTCAACACTTTGCCCGCACTTGTCTTACTTATACTACGCAGTGCTTTTGGATTATACGCATTTGTACTCGACATCTTTATTCTCCGAGCTGGGTATTTGGTGTTGATTATTTAGATACTGTGCAGTATGCAGTCTGTCACCACCTTTTCCAAATTAAGTGGAAAACCGCTGGTCTGTCATGCTCAATGGTTATGACGTTTGGTGTATTTAGCTCTGACCATGTTTTACCACAACTACAAAAAATCATGCTTGTTTATTGCATCTAATCATCTACCACCTTGCCATAATAATGTATTCTGGAAATGAACTTGTCGTTCGCTAAAGCTACGCACGCCCGACCTTTTAACGTAGTCAAAGTAGTCCCCTATTCACTAGGCAAACTCCACATCGCACCCCTCTCAGATTCAGTGGCAAGAGGGCCCAGTGGATACCCAGTCAAAAACGGAACTAGATCAAGCATAAAAAGACCAAGAAGGTGCAATGAACTGTGAAAAAGGAAGCAAAATAGAAACAGTGAACAGTCCAAGCTCAAGAAGTGTAACATCGGGCAAGCTTGAATAGTCATGGTATCGTGGCCATGTTGTCACGGCGTTGCACTGCGAAAGGGAAGATTCATATTCGAATCTCCCTTGTGCCCCTTATTTTTTTTTTTTTTTACAAAATTATGAGCTGTCGCTTCAGTCGGTGACATGTCTGTTCACTGTATTCAAATTTGTGTCTGTGTCGTGGTGTAATGTCCGTTGGCAACAGCGAGGTGTAAGGAAGGGACCTGCAAACGTACGTGCATCTTAGTTGTTTACACAAGTACCACATGTTATAGCTCTCGCGTTCCGTTTTGGTAGTTTTGAATTACTTAGTTAAAACATATTTCACACCCACTTATTTGTTGTTTTCATTTCTGTGAGAGTTCTATGCGATATCGCGCCTGCTATCACTATTCATCACATTTACTTGCGGTAGTAATTCACTGAAGAGCCAAAGAAACTGGTACACCTGCCTAATATCGTGTATGGCCCCCGCGAGCGCGTGGGTGTGTCGCAACACGACGTGGCATGGACTCGACTAATGTCTGAAATAGTGCTGGAGGGAACTGACACCATGAATCATCCCGGGCTGTCCATAAATCCATAAGAGTACGAGGGCGTGGAAATCTCTTCTGAACATCACGTTGCAAGGCACCCCATATATGCTCAATAATGTTGTCTGGGGACTTTGGTGGCCAGTGGAAGTGTTTAAACTCAGGAAAGTGTTCTATGAGCCACTCTGTAGGAAATCTGGGCGTGGGAGGTGTCGCATTGTCCTGCTGCAGTTGCCCAAGTCCGTCGTAATGCGCAACGGACATGAATGGTTGCAGGTGATCTGATAGGATGCTCAGATTTCACCAGCCAAGAGTCGTATCTAGACATATGACGGGTCCCATATCACTCCAACTGCACATGCCCCACAGCATTACAGAGCCTCCTCCAGTTTGAATATTCCCCTGTTGGCATGCAGGGTACACGGATTCATGAGGTTGTCTCCATACTCGTACCCGTACACGTCCATCTGCTCGATCCAATTTGAAACGAGACTCGTCCGACCAGGCAACATGTTTCCAGTCATCAACAGTCCAAAGTCGGTGATGAAGGTCCAAGCTAAGGCGTAAAGCTTTTTTGTCGTGCAGTCATCAAGGGTACACGAGTGGGCCTTCGGCTCTGAAAGCCAATATCGATGATGATTCGCATGCTGACACTTTATGATGGCCCAGAATTGAAATCTCCAGCAATTTGCGGAAGAGTTGCACTTGTGTCACACTGAACGATTCTCTTCAGTCGTCGCTGGTCCCGTTCTTGCAGGCTCTTTTTCGGGCGGCAGCGATGTGGGAGATTTGATGATTTACCGGATGCCTGATATTCACGGTACACTCGTGACATGGTCGTACGGGAAAATCCCCACTTCATCGCTACCTCGGAGATGCTGTGTCTCACCGCTCGTGCGCCGACAATAACACCACGTTCAAATTCACTTAAATCTTGATAACGTGCCATGTTGAAGCAGTAGCGATCTAAGAACTGCGCCAGACACTTGTTGTCTTATATAGGCGTTGCCGATCGCAGCGCAGTATTCTGCCTGTTTACATATCTCTATATTTGAGCCGGCCGAAGTGGCCGTGCGGTTAAAGGCGCTGCAGTCTGGAACCGCAAGACCGCTACGGTCGCAGGTTCGAATCCTGCCTCGGGCATGGATGTTTGTGATGTCCTTAGGTTAGTTAGGTTTAAGTAGTTCTAAGTTCTAGGGGACTAATGACCTCAGCAGTTGAGTCCCATAGTGCTCAGAGCCATTTGAACCATCTATATTTGAATACCATGCCTATATCAGTTTCTTTATTGCGCTGCAGTGTATTTCCTACCACATGACTCATATTCTATAACCAATGTATAGTATGACAGTTACCAAGGCTACGGAAGGAGAAGAGGCACGTCAGTGACCGGATGCAACGTTCATAATTTTGCGAAAAGAAATGAGGCACCGCGGAGATTTGAACACGGGTCTCCCGTTTTGCAGTCGAACACCGTGACCAGACAACCACGACGCCGAGGTCCAGACACCGCGCTCGATGTTACATATCTTGTTCTTGGGTCGTTCACTGTTCCTATTTCTCTTCTTTTTTTCACAGTTCAGTACCCCTTCTTCCTGTTTTCATGCTTGATCTGTGTTCAGTTTTTGACGGGCCAGCCACTGGGTCATCTTACTACTAACAAGGGAACCTCCCCATCGCACCCCCCTCAGATTTAGTTATAAGTTGGCACAGTGGATAGCCCTTGAAAAACTGAACACAGATCAATCGAGAAAACAGGAAGAAGTTGTGTGGAACTATGAAAAAAATAAGCAAAATATACAAACTGAGTAGTCCATGCGCAACATAGGCAACATCAAGGACAGTGTGAGCTCAGGAGCGCCGTGGTCCCGTGGTTAGCGTGAGCAGCTGCGGAACGAGAGGTCATTGGTTCAAGTCTTCCCTCAAGTGAAAAGGTTTACTTTCTTTATTTTAGCAAAGTTGTGATCTGTCCGTTCGCTCATTGACGTCTCTGTTCACTGTAATAAGTTTAGTGTCTGTGTTTTGCGATCGCACCGCAAAACTGTGCGATTAGTAGACGAAAGGATTTGCCTCTCCAATGGGAACCGAAAACATTTGATCGCAAGGCCATAGGTCAACCGATTCCTCCACAGGAAAACACGTCTGATATATATTCTATTTGTTATTGTTTTTTGGGGAGGAGACCAGACAGCGAGGTAATCGGTCTCATCGGATTAGGGAAGCAAGAGGAAGGAAGTCGGCCGTGCCCTTTCAAAGGAACCATCCCGGCGATATATTCTATACGACACTGGTGACGGCATGTGCGTCACATGATAGGAATATGTTGTCGACCCACCTAACTTGTACACTTGGCGAATGAGTAAAAAGATTCTTCTATCTTGCCCGATTTAGGATTTCTTGTGGATGTGATAATCACTCCCAAAAAAGTGATGGAAACATAAGAGTTTGTGACATAAACTGAAAATAAAAAGAAAATAAACTTTTCACTTGAGGGAAGACTTGAACCGAGGACCTATCGTTTCACAGCTGCTCACGCTAACCACGGGACCACGGCGCTCCTGAGCCAACACTATCCTTGATGTTGCCTATGTTGCGCATGGACTGCTCAGTTTGTATATTTTGCTTATTTTTTTCATAGTTCCACACAACTTCTTCCTGTTTTCTCGATTGATCTGTGTTCAGTTTTTCAAGGCCTATCCACGGTGCCAATTTATAACTAAATCTGAGGGGGCTGCGATGGGGAGGTTCCCTTGTAGTGGAAGAGGGGTGCGATGGGCAATTTCCCTTGTCAGGGAGAGCGTGTGCAATGATTTTGCATCGTAGGTTTTGGCAATATCCTAGTGAAAGTCTGTATCTGAGCTATTGTGAAGTGTCAAGTGCGTAACTGTCGTACGGAGGACTGTGATGATTGGTCGCTAAGTGTAGGGTTTCCATTGTTATCGATGGAAGGGTGGGAGATTGTGATGCGCGGTGCCGGTGTACAGCCTACTCCTGGCCGGCCGCGGTTCTAGGCGCTCCAGCCCGGAGCCGTGCTGCTGCTACGGTCGCAGGTTCGAATCCTGCCTCGGGCATGGGTGCGTGTGATGTCCTTACGTTAGTTAGGTTTAAGTAGTTCTAAGTTATAGGGGACTGATGACCACAGCAGTTGAGTCCCATAGTGCTCAGAGCCATTTGAACCATTTTTTGAACCCTACTCCTCTGGAATAGCACCAAGGGGGACGACGGGCTTATGGTCCCCATCTGGTGGACGGATCACCATCAACAGCAGCCCACGTCTCCTCACTTGTTGAGATACTTTTTTTTATTTTTTTTTTCACTAGTTGCTTATTTTTTATGACCCACCGTCTAATTTCTTATGGTGGGTCGTACGTTGCCACTTAGCCGCTATGACTGGGTCCAGGGTCCGGTGTGACTGAAAGTAACACCACCCCGGCTCCCGTCCCCACTCACACCGTTGCCCGTGTCCCGCCTCGTGGAGGCGGGCTCCATTTGTTTACATCCATTTGATATCATTTTTTTTGTGCAGCATTACAAAAACTTATAACTAATACAAAATCAAGTGAGATATTAATAAACAAAACGAAATTAATTATTTAGAAAGAAGGAAGGAAGAGAATTAAATAGAGAAGAGATAGGTATAATATTGCCCGTCACCTGGTTGTGGGCGGCGGCCCGGGTCTTGGAATGACCCTCAAGACGCTGGCCGTCGCTCACCGTGCCTTTAACATCTACCATCCCAAAAACTAACTTAACTAGAAGAGAATAGGGTACGTTAAAGCTAGAAACTAAGACAAAGACCTCCATGCCCAGCGTGCTAAGCTATTTACGATATACAATATTGAGGTAACTGATCTCGTGCTTGGCTCAAAGTTGCTAATGAAAGGGTTCTTGTGGTTCTTGAGATACTGCGGGAGACTTGAAATTTAATTTAAAACATTTGTGCAAAGACTGCTGGAGCGGAAGTTGACGTCACCGCCTCTCCTGCCATTGACGGCCAACAACTGGATTAGAGTCCGCGGCTCGTGGTCTTGCGGTAGCGTTCTCGCGCACGGGGTCCCGGGTTCGATTTCCGGCGGGGTCAGCGATTTTCTCTGCCTCGAGATGACTCATTCACTCGTAAGTCGCCGTAGTGGCGTTAAAGAACTTGTGGAGCGGCGGCCGAACCTCGCCCCGCGGGGGGTCTCCCGGCCAACAATGCCATACGCTAATTATTATTATCATTACTGGATTGGAACCGGCTTACCTCCGAGTCGAGCACAATCATAAAGGAGTGCGTTGGCGACCTCGGCTACGGATTCGCGTCTTGCAACAAAGACACTGTGCAAATTACAGTCGCTCTCTTATTTCGCATCTTGCAGCGCGATGACGCGACAGAAGTGAAATATGTATTCGTGCCGGCAAACAATGACCTTTCGCATGACGAGGCGGAATACGGCTGTTGGGCCCGGGCGACGTTCTGGGAAGTGAGTGCAAGAGTGTAACGAGGCAGCGGTGTTTGACAGGCGCACACAATGTCGGCCGCCGGCTGCGAGTGTCTCCCCAGACGGTATGACACGGCGTGTGCAAGAAGTCTTCTGCACGGGACAGGACAGGAGGTCGCTGAACAGGACGCTACGGCCGGTTCTAGCAGAGGACGCTAATGGCGCGAAGGCGCGCTCCGGTGCACTTGAGCCGAGGGCCGCGGGAGGAGGCAGGCAGTGCGGCTGGGCGAAGGTGTCGGAATGCTCCCACACAGTACACGATTAAAGGTCTCCAGAGACCCCTATAACTCATACGGTTATAGTCGGTGGGGACTTCAACCTTCCCTCGATATGTTGGCAAAAATACTACTGTGGTAGGCAGAAAACATCTTCCGAGATTGTCCTAAATGCTTTCTCCGAAAATTATTTCGAGCAGTTAGTCCAAGACCCCACGCGAAAACACACTTGACCTCTTAGCCACAAACAATCCAGAGCTAATAGAGAGCATCATGAGTGATACAGGGATTAGTGATCACAAGGTCGTTGTAGCTAGGCTCAATACCGTTTCTTCCAAATCCACCAGAAACAAACGCAAAATAATTTTATTTAAAAAAGCGGATAAAGTGTCACTAGAAGCCTTCCTAAGAGACAATCTCCATTCCTTCCGAACTGACTATGCAAATGTAGACGTGATGTGGCTCAAATTCAAAGATATAGTAGCAACAGCAATTGAGAGATTCATACCTCATAAATTGGTAAGAGATGGAACTGATGCCCCATGGTACACAAAACAGGTCCGAACGCTGTTGCAGAGGCAACTGAAAAAGCATGCGATAACCCGAAGATTGGCTAAAATTTACAGATGCGCGAAATTTGGCACGGACTTCAATGCGAGATGCCTTTAATAGGTTCCACAACGAAACATTGTCTCGAAATTTGTCAGAAAATCCGAAGAAATTCTGGTCGTATGTAAAGTACACAAGCGGCAAGACGCGGTCAATACCTCCGCTGCGCAGTGCCGATGGTACTGTTACCGACGACTGTGCCGCTAAAGCGGAGTTATTGAACGCAGTTTTCCGAAATTCCTTCACCATGGAAGACGAATGGAATATTCCAGAATTTGAAACACGAACAGCTGCTAGCATGAGTTTCTTAGAAGTAGATACCTTGGGGGCTGCGAAGCAACTCAAATCGCTTGATAAGGGCAAGTCTCCTGGTCCTGATTGTATACCGCTTAGGTTCCTTTCAGATTACGCTGATACAATAGCTCCCTACTTAGCAATCATATACAAATCACCGATAGATCTGTACCTACAGATTGGACAACTGCGCAGGTCGCACCAGTGTTTAAGAAGGGTAGTAGGAGTAATCCATCGAACTACAGACCTGTATCACTGACGTCGGTTTGCAGTAGGGTTTTGGAGCATATACTGTATTCAAACGTTATGAATCACCTCGAAGGGAACGATCTATTGATACGTAATCAGCATGGTTTCAGAAAACATCGTTCTTGTGCAACGCAGCTAGCTCTTTATTCGCACGAAGTAATGGCCGCTATCGACAGGGGATCTCAAGTTCATTCCGTATTTCTAGATTTCCGAAAGCTTTTGACACCGTTCCTCACAAGCGACTTCTAATCAAGCTGCGGGCCTATGGGGTATCGTCTCAGTCGTGCGACTGGATTCGTGAATTCCTGTCAGGAAGGTCGCAGTTCGTAGTAATAGACGGCAAATCATCGAGTAAAATTGAAGTGATATCGGGTATTCCCCAGGGAAGCGTCCTGGGACCTCTGCTGTTCCTGATCTATATAAATGATCTGGGTGACAATCTGAGCAGTTCTCTTAGGTTGTTCGCAGGTGATGCTGTAATTTACCGTCTAGTAACGTCATCCGAAGACCAGTATCAGTTGCAAAGCGATTTAGAAAAGATTGCTGTATGGTGTGGCAGGTGGCACTCGACGCTAAATCACGAAAAGTGTGAGGTGATCCACATGAGTTCCAAAAGAAATCCGTTGGAATTCGATTACTCGATAAACTGTACAATTCTCAAGGCTGTCAATTCACCTAAGTACCTGGGTGTTAAAATTACGAACAACTTCAGTTGGAAAGACCACATAGATAATATTGTGGGGAAGGCGAGCCAAAGGTTGCGTTTCATTGGCAGGACACTTAGAAGATACAACAAGTCCACTAAAGAGACAGCTTACACTACACTCGTTCGTCCTCTATTAGAATATTGCTGCGCGGTGTGGGATCCTTACCATGTGGGATCGACGGAGGACATTGAAAGAGTGCAAAAAAGGGCAGCTCGTTTTGTATTATCACGTAATAGGGGAGAGAGTGTGGCAGATATGATAGGCGAGTTGGGATGGAAGTCATTAAAGCAAAGACGTTTTTCGTCGCGGCGAGATCTATTTACGAAATTTCAGTCACCAATTTTCTCTTCCGAATGCGAAAATATTTTGTTGATGCCAACATACATAGGTAGGAATGATCATCAAAATAAAATATGAGAAATCAGAGCTCGAACAGAAAGGTTTAGGTGTTCGTTTTTCCCGGGCGCTGTTCGGGAGTGGAATGGTAGAGAGATAGTATCATTGTGGTTCGATGAACTCTCTGTCAATCACTTAAATGTGAATTGCAGAGTAATCATTTAAATGTAGACATGTAGATGTAGTCCGCAATGTGATGCGGGATAGGACACTAGATGTTACGAGAGGCGAATTCGTCAATACAGGTGTAGTGCCAAAACTGACGTACGGACGACGTGGTGTTTTTCGTGCAAGAGCTGACAAGTGCGAGAATTACCGCACCGACAGCTTAACAACTCGTGCTTCCAAGTTGCTGACAAGGCTAATGTACGGAAGAATGGAAAATAAACTTAACATGTTTACAGAATGAGATTTTCAATCTGCTGTTGAGTGTGCGCTGATATGAAACTTCCTGGCAAATTAAAACTGTGTGCCGGACCAAGACTCGAACTCGGGACCTTTGCCTTTCGCGGGCAAGTGCTCTACCAACTGAGCTATCCAAGCACTACTCACGCCCCATCCTCGCAGCTTTACTTCTGCAGTACCTCGCCAGTAGGAGACGAGATACTGGCAAAAGTAAAGCGGGGAGCACGGGGCGTGAGTCGTGCTTGGGTAGCTCAGCTGGTAGAGCACTTACCCGCGAAAAGCAAAAGTCCCGAGTTCGAGTCTCGGTCCGGCACACAGTTCTAATGTGCCAGGAAGTTTCTACTTAATATGTGTTAGTTGACGATTAGTTTGGCTTTGGGTTCGAATCCTGCCTCGGGCATGTATGTGTGTGATGTCCTTAGGTTAGTTAGGTTTAATTAGTTCTAAGTTCTAGGCGATCCCCGCCACTGCCTAAATTTTGATAAATAATCAGCATTGGCGGCCGAAGACTTCCGGCATAAGAAGTCAGCCTCATTCTGCCAACGGCCTTGTCAAAGAGGGCGGAGGAGCGGATAGAGGTTCAGGGCACTCTCTTGTCCTAGGGGTGGGAAATTGCCCCTAAAGGCGGAAGAATCAGCAATGATCAACGACATGAGGATGCAGAAGGCAATGGAAACCACTGCATTAAAGACACGTAACGTGTATCCACAGGACATGTGGCCTGTAATTGAAGAAGTGTCATGATGATCTCTCCATTGGCAAAAGATTCCGGAATAGTCCCCCATTCGGATCTCCGGGAGGGGACTGCCAAGGGGGAGGTTACCATGAGAAAAAGATTGAATAATCAACGAAAGGATAACGTTCTACGAGTCGGGGCGTGAAATGTTAGAATCTTGAACGTGGTAGGGAAACTAGAAAATCTGAAAAGGGAAATGCAAAGGCTCAATCTAGATATAGTAGGGCTCAGTGAAGTGTAGTGGAAGGAAGACAAGGATTTCTGGTCAGATGAGTATCGGGTAATATCAACAGCAGCAGAAAATGGTATAACAGGTGTAGGATTCGTTATGAATAGGAAGGCAGGGCAGAGGGTGTGTTACTGTGAACAGTTCAGTGACCGAGTTGTTCTAATCAGAATCGACAGCAGACCAACACTGACAACGTTAGTTAGGTATACATGCCGACGTCGCAAGCTGAAGATGAACAGATAGAGAAAGTGTATGATGATATTGAAAGGATAATGCAGTATGTAAAGGGGGACGAAAATCTAATAGTCATGGGCGACTGGAATGCAGTTGTGGGGGAAGGAGTAGAAGAAAAGGTTACAGGAGAATATGGGCTTGGGACGAGGAATGAAAGAGGAGAAAGACTAATTGAGTTCTGTAACAAGTTTCAGCTAGTAATAGCGAATACCCTGTTCAAGAATCACAAGAGGAGGAGGTATACTTGGAAAAGGCCGGGAGACACGGGAAGATTTCAATTAGATTACATCATGGTCAGACAGAGATTCCGAAATCAGATACTGGATTGTAAGGCGTACCCAGGAGCAGATATAGACTCAGATCACAATATAGTTGTGATGAAGAGTAGGCTGAAGTTCAAGACATTAGTCAGGAAGAATCAATACGCAAAGAAGTGGGATTCGGAAGTACTAAGGAATGACGAGATACGTTTGAAGTTCTCTAACGCTACAGATACAGCAATAAGGAATAGCGCAGTAGGCAGTACAGTTGAAGAGGAATGGACATCTCTAAAAAGGGCCATCACAGAAGTTGGGAAGGAAAACATAGGTACAAAGAAGGTAGCTGCGAAGAAACCATGGGTAACAGACGAAATACTTCAGTTGATTGATGAAAGGAGGAAGTACAAACATGTTCCGGGAAAATCAGGAATACAGAAATACAAGTCGATGAGGAATGAAATAAATAGGAAGTGCAGGCAAGCTAAGACGAAATGGCTGCAGGAAAAAAGGGAAGACATCGAAAAAGATATGATTGTCGGAAGGACAGACTCAGCATATAGGAAAGTCAAAACAACCTTTGGTGACATTAAAAGCAACGGTGGTAACATTAAGAGTGCAACGGGAATTCCACTATTAAATGCAGAGGAGAGAGCAGATAGGTGGAAAGAATACATTGAAAGCCTCTATGAGGGTGAAGATTTGTCTGATGTGATAGAAGAAGAAACAAGAGTCGATTTAGAAGAGATACGGGATCCAGTATTAGAATCGGAATTTAAAAGAGCTTTGGAGGACTTACGGTCAAATAAGGCAGAAGGGATAGATAACATTCCATCAGAATTTCTAAAATCATTGGGGGAAGTGGCAACAAAACGACTGTTCACGGTGGTGTGTAGAATACATGAGTCTGGCGACATACCATCTGACTTTCGGAAAAGCATCATCCACACAATTCCGAAGACGGCAAGAGCTGACAATTGCGAGAATTATCGCACAATCAGCTTAACAGCTCATGCATCGAAGCTGCTTACAAGAATAATTTACAGAAGAATGGAAAAGAAAATTGAGAATGCGCTAGGTGACGATCAGTTTGGCTTTAGGAAAAGTAAAGGGACGAGAGAGGCAATTCTGACGTTACGGCTAATAATGGAAGCAAGGCTAAAGAAAAATCAAGACACTTTCATAGGATTTGTCGACCTGGAAAAAGCGCTCGACAATATAAAATGATGCAAGCTGTTCGATATTCTGAAAAAAGTAGGGGTAAGCTATAGGGAGAGACGGGTCATATACAATATGTACAACAACCAAGAGGGAATAATAAGAGTGGACGATCAAGAACGAAGTGCTCGTATTAAGAAGGGTGTAAGACAAGGCTGTAGCCTTTCGCCCCTACTCTTCAATCTGTACATCGAGGAAGCAATGATGGAAATAAAAGAAAGGTTCAGGAGTGGAATTAAAATACAAGGTGAAAGGATATCAATGATACGATTCGCTGATGACATTGCTATCCTGAGTGAAAGTGAAGAAGAATTAAATGATCTGCTGAACGGAATGAACAGTCTAATGAGTACACAGTATGGTTTGAGAGTAAATCGGAGAAAGACGAAGGTAATGAGAAGTAGTAGAAATGAGAACAGCGAGAAACAGGATTGATGGTCACGAAGTCAATGAAGTTAAGGAATTCTGCTACCTAGGCAGTAAAATAACCAATGACGGACGGAGCAAGGAGGACATCAAAAGCAGACTCGCTATGGCAAAAAAGGCATTTCTGGCCAAGAGAAGTCTACTAATATCAAATACCGGCCTTAATTTGAGGAAGAAATTTCTAAGGATGTACGTCTGGAGTACAGCATTGTATGGTAGTGAAACATGGACTGTGGGAAAACCGGAACAGAAGAGAATCGAAGCATTTGAGATGTGGTGCTATAGACGAATGTTGAAAATTAGATGGACTGATAAGGTAAGGAATGAGGAGGTTCTACGCAGAATCGGAGAGGAAAGGAATATGTGGAAAACACTGATAAGGAGAAGGGACAGGATGGTAGGACATCTGCTAAGACATGAGGGAATGACTTCCATGGTACTAGAGGGAGCTGTAGAGGGCAAAAACTGCAGAGGAAGACAGAGATTGGAATACGTCGAGCAAATAATTGAGGACGTAGGTTGCAAGTGCTACTCTGAGATGAAGAGGTTAGCACAGGAAAGGAATTCGTGGCGGGCCGCATCAAACCAGTCAGTAGACTGATGACCAAAAAAAAAAAAAGTTCTAGGCGACTGATGACCTCAGAAGTTACGTCGCATAGTGCTCAGAGCCATTTGAAGAAGCAATGATGGAAATAAAAGAAAGGTTCAAGAGTGAAATTAAAATTCAATGTGACAGGGCATCAATGTTAAGATACCCTAATGACATTACTGTACTCAGTGAAAACGAAGAGCCGGCCGCTGTGCTCGAGCGGTTCTAGGCGCTTCAATCCCACGCCGAGCGGCTGCTGCGGTCGCAGGTTCGAATCCTGCCTCGGGCATGGATGCGTGTGATGTCCTTAGGTTAGTTAGGTTTAAGTATTTCTAAGTCTAAGGGACTGATGACCTCAGATGTAAAGTCCCTTAGTGCTTAGAGATATTTGAACCATTTTTGAAAGCGAAGAAAAATAACAGGTTCTGCTGGATGGAGCGAACAGTCTAGTGTGTACGGAATATGGATTGAGAGTAAATGGAAGAAATACGAAAGTAATGAGTAGTAGCAGAAATAAGAGAAGCGACAAACTTAATGTCAGCACTGATGGTCGTGAAATAGATGAAGTTAAGGAATTGTGCTACCTAGGCAGCAAAATAACGCATGACGGACGGAGCAAGGAGGACATAAAAAACAGACTAGCACTGGCGAAAAGGGCATCTCTGGCCAAGAGAAGTCTACTAGTATCGATCATGAGCCTTAAATTGAGGCAGAAGTTTCTGAAAATGAAAATGTACTTTTGGAGCACAGCATCGTTTGGTAGTGAAACATGGAGTGTGGGAAAATCGGAAATGGAGGGAATCGAAACATTAGCGCTGTGATGCTACAGACGAATGTTGGAAATTAGATGGAATAATTAGGTAAAGAATGAGTAGGTTCTGCGCAGGAACGGAGAGGAAAGAAATATACGGAAAACACTGAAAAGAAGAAGGGAGAGGACGATAGGATATGTTACGATATCAGGAAATAACTTCCATGGTACTAGACGGAGGGTAAGAACGGTAGAGGAAGGTGGAGATTGGAATACATCCAGTAAATAATAGAGGACGTAGTTTGCAATTGCTAAAACAGGTTGTGGTCCCGTTATTGTGGTTAAAAAAAGCTTAATGTAGAATGATACGAAGACGTTTTTCAGCATTGTAGACGAACATTGCAGAGATGGTCATTATATCTGCATGACAATCACCCTTTGATAAGTCAGCATTTGTGAGGCAGTGATTAGTTGACAATAACGTTGCTGGAATGAACTGATCTGTCCAGTGTCCAGACCCGAACCCAGTGGAACACCTTTCGAGTGAGTTAGAACGTCGATTCCGCTCCAGGCACCAGCGATCGACTTCACTAGCATCTCTCCTTCCGGCTCCTGAGCAAGAATGGGCCACCAATCGTCCACAGATATTCAGAAACCTCTTTGCAGGTGTCCCCAGCGGAATTCAAGCCGTCGTAGACGCGAATAGTGGACACAACCCATATTAGTGCCCACTAGAAGCTGTCCGGATAGTTTTGATCAAATTATTTTCTCTGAGGAACTTCTAGCTTTTTGCGGGCTAAGTCACAGGCATCCACCAAATCCGTTCCCCTAGCGGTGCTACCCCATTACCCTCGATGAGAACCGATCGAGTGATCGGAAATCGTGTGTGGAAACATCAGTGACCTATGAAAGTTTTATTGTGGTCTAGAAACGCGTGCAGGCAGGCTGATAGGTAAGACTAGTGCAACCAAAAAGCAAACAAAATCCTGAATGAGATTTTCACTCTTCAGCACTGATATGAAACTTCCTGGCAGATTAAAACTGTGTGCGGACCGAGACTCGAACTAAGGACCTGTGCCTTTCGCGGGCAAGTGCTCTACCATCTGAGCTACCCAAGCACGACTCACGCCCCGTTCTTACAGCTTTACTTCCGCCAGTACCTCGTCTCCTACTTTCCTAACTGCACAGAAGCTCTCCTGTGCGGGAGACGTATTTGATTTTCCATTCCCTGTAGTATACGCTTCTGACCAATGGTATCCGTACACCTATTACTGTGTCTATCCTTCCCATTTATGACGGCTTCACCCTTGCTGGTGACATTTTCATTGAGGTATGTTTATGTCTGTGGAGGAATGACAGCCCCTTTTACTTAAGAGCCGAAACCACAGATGGACGCTGTGTGTGGGGCGAATTCCACATTTGGTGTCATCCTAGAGGTGATACATTAGGTTCAAGTCGGGACTCCGGGCAGACTAGTCCATTACTGAAATATTATTGTTCACATACCATTCACTGCCTCACGTGCTCTGCTTTGACAGGATGCATTCTCATGCCGATACAAACAATCGTCGCCTTTGAACTGTTCCAGCATACAATGCAGTAGAGTGTGTTCATATCCTTTTTCACATAACCACGAAAAACCGTCCCCATACCTTAACACAACCTCCTCCGCACTTTACTGTTGGCGATACACAAGCTGACAGGTAATGTTCTCCAGACATTCGTGAAACCCAAATCGTTCCATCGGATCGCCATAGGGTGTGGCGTGATCCATCACACCGAATCACTCGTTTCCTATTATCCACTGGCCAGTGGTCTCTCTCTTCACACAACCTCAAGCGCCGTCGATACTGACCAGAGAAATACGTGGCTTATTAAGAGCAGCTCGACCGTTGCATCACGTTCTTTTCAACTGCTTACGCACAGTCACTTGCTGGAATAATGGTAGCACTTTGGAAATCAAGAGTTATTGCATCTACTGATTTCATCCGACTTTTTCGACCACCCTCCGTAATGCTTGACGGTTCCTGACCGTCAGTACGTAAGTTCTACCTGGTCTTTGTTTAGCTGTGGTTTTTCCTTCGTAGTCATCTCACCAACACTCTACTTCGTCAGTTTAGATAGGGTTGAAATGTCCCTGATGGATTTGTTACTCAATTGACACCCAATGACTACTCCACGTCCAAAGTAACGGAGCGCTTCTGACAGACGCATTCTGCTCTCACAGCTTCTCTATTGACAACACTATATTCCTTCTTTTATAGTGGCAGTTTCGCTGCTCAGGACGTCTAATGCAAATTTTGCTTTAGGTAGTGGTACCCGAATACTATTGATCGTACACTGAAGAGCCAAAGGAACTGGTATACCTGCAGGCACAAATGCCGCAACACGACGTGGCATGGATTCGACTAATGTCTGAAGTAGTGCTGGAGGAAATTTATACCAGGAATCCTGCAGAGCTATCCATAAATCCGTAACAGTACGAGGGGATTTAGATCTCTTCTTAACCGCACGTTACAAGGCATCCCAGATATGCGGTATAATGTTTAAGTCTGGGGAATTTGGTGGCCAGGGGAAGTGGTTTACCTCAGAAGAGTGTTCCTGGAGCCACTGGATCCACTGCGTAGAAATTCTGGACGTGTGGGGTGTCGCATTATCCTTCTGGAATTGTCCAAGTCCGTCGGAATGCACAGTGGACATGAAAGGATGCACGTCATCAGACAGCATGTTTACGTAAGTGCACCTGCCGGAGTCGTATCTAGACATATCAGGGGTCTCATATCACTCCAACCATACACGCCCCACTCCATTACAGAGCCTCCACCAGCTTGAACAGTCCCCTGCTGACAGCAGGTCCATGGATTCATGAGGTTGTCTCCATATCGGTACACGCCCATCCGCTCGATACAATTTGAAACGAGACTCGCCCGACCAGCCAACATGTTTCCAGTCATCAACAGTGCAATGTCGGTGTTGACAGGCACAGGGAAGGCGTGAAGCTTTGTGTCGTGCAGTCATCAAGAGTACAGGAGTGGGCCTTCTGCTCCGAAACCCCATATCGATTATGTTTCGTTGAATGGTTCGCACGCTGACACTTGTTAATGGCCCAACATTGAAATCTGCAGCAATTTGCGGAAGGGTTGCACTTCCGTCACGTTGAACGCTTCTCTTTAGTCGTCGTTGGTCTCGTTCTTGTTGGATCTTTTTCCGACCGCAACGGTGTTCGAAATTAGATGTTTTACCGGATTCCTGATATTCACGGTACACTCGTGAAATGCTCGTACGGGAAAATTCCCACGTCATTGCTACCTCAGAGATGCTGTGTTCCATCGCTCGTGTGCCGACTATAATACCACGTTCAAACTCGTTTAAAGCTTTATAACCTGCCATTGTAGCAGCAGTAACCGATCTGACAACTGCGCAAGACACTTGTTTCATATAGGCGTTGCCGACCGCAACGCCGTATTCTGCCTGTTTACATATCTCTGTATTTGAATACGCATGTCTATACCAGTTTCTTTGGCGCTTCATTGTATAATGTTTTCCATTGCTGCGGTCGGTCTTTGGCTGCTCGTACCTAAGCACCTAACGTATGCGTTACCTACTCCGACGCAAACACATGGTAGATTGTGACCAGCTCATTGCGTAATACACGCATCCGACCCTGGAGGCCGCTTGGTTTGTGACGTCACCGGGACGGCCAGAAGGCTGCCTATTGCACGCTTCCGTGGAGAAGCGAAGCAAACACATACGCTGCGGGACGTAGCGGCGGAGATGGAACCCCGGTGCTGGCCGCTATGAAGGACGTACTGAAGGTCGAGTTTAACTGGTTCCAGCTCGTTTGTGGCCCAGCAGGAAAAATGCGAGACACACAGAACGACTTTGCCTTCCTTCCTCCAATAAATGAATCACGTTCCTGCGAAATGTCCAGACAGATGATGTGAAATGGAGGAGAGTTAAATCTACGAGGGGTATTCAATAAGTAATGCAACACTTTTTTTCTGGAAGCAGGTTGGTTTTGCTCAGGATTCCAATGCACCATATTATTCCTGAGCCGTGCTGGTTCTCATCGATCAATTTATCGTTAGATCGCGGTAGCGGGGCACGATCTTTGGTGGTTCTCCACTCGAGGAACTTTGACCGGCATGAATGCTGACAGAATTGGAGGGCCGAATTGGAAGGAGCACTTGCGGGGCGCGAGGCCGGTTCACCTCCGCTGTCTGGAGCTGATAGTAAATGGCTTTTGCAGAGCACAGACCTCATCTCGCGAAGAGGTTGGCTGTGGTGGCGATGGAACTCTGGAAATTTGCTTGTGCCAACATCAAATATTTTGGTGGGTCTCTTTCTGTGGTTTCTGCGCCTTGTTTTGGTAGAACCGTAGTGCTGCTACAACTTGTTTCTCCTTCCCGGTAGGTGTACTGTGTTTATCGGGATTCGCTCCGAAAGAACTGAAGTTTACCTTAATGGAAGCAACTCCGCCCCCGGTAGCTTAGTGGTCAGCGCCACAGACTGTCAATGCTAAGAGCCCGGGAGAGATTCCCTGGGTCGGAGATTTTCTCCGCTCAGGGACTGGGTGTTGTGTTGTCCTAATCATCATCATTTCATCCCCATCGACGCGCAAGTCGCGGAGGTGGCGTCAAATCGAAAGACTTGCACCAGGCGAGCGGTCTACCCGACGGGAGGCCCTCGTCACACGACTTTTTTTTTTACAGATGTTAGTCACAACTGTTTGCGAAATGTGTGGATGTTGCATTGTCTGTGTTACAGAGATAGAGGAGGTACATTAATCAGAACTACTTGTTTAAATTGGTCATATTTGAAGTGGCTTACCGTAGACCATGTTGAGGGTTGAACTGTGTGTTGTTCTTCCTTTTAAATACAGTAAAGTCTAAATTAATCAGAGTGCCTTTCACTGTAATCATTTTAATTAAGCATTTGCAAGACATTTCAGTGGAGTTAATCTAATTTAATCAGAGCTCCTTTTCACTGTAAGTATTTTACTTAGGTATTTGTAAAACACTTTGATGGGGTTGTTAGTTGACCCGCCCCGTGATTTTCTATCGCAAATTGTGCTAAAATAAGAATGTACTATTCCACTGTAGTTGTTATGGGCAGCCTGGTAAAGAAAGTTTGACATCTGAGATTCGGTTGCTTAGCTATCTGAAATACTGGAGTTAACGTTAGTAAGAGCTGTCCGATTGGCTAGTGTTTTACAGTAGAACATGTTAGAAGTCAGCGAGTTGAATTCCATTTCAAAGTAGTGTGTAATGGCTGTTCTTGCTACATAATTAGTACAAGTAACAGTATGGCTATTAATTTGGGGGGGGGGGGAGGGCACGTAAGCCTTATTGGTTTCTCATTCCTGTAATCAGAGGGGTACCCAGTTATCAAATGCTTTATTGCTTATCACCATATTCGTTGATTGGGCACATGTTTTTTTTTTTTGTTTATTTGTTTGGCAGTTAAATGGAAATATAATGAAATAGTGCCGCCGTTTGCAGAGGAGTGCACTGTTACTAATTTTCTAAGGTTAGTTCTTAGTGTGCTGCAGCTCACGTTGTACGGGACCTGCCCCATCCACCCACCAGCACATCCGTGGATAGCGAGTTCATACCGCCCACCCTGTCCATTGGGTTATCCCGTCTGTTGCGGGGCTGAATTGTATCTGCATAACTTCTCGTTCTGAACCTATGTCGCCAACAGCGTGACGCACTGCTTATGTTGCTGCTGTTGTTACCAAATCTACTGAAATCATTTAAGATATTATACTTAAAAGTCGATTGAAATATTTTGTAAATGTTAACGTTTTTCTCGTGCAGTTTTACTGAATGGTTAGAGGAACTGAACGGAATTGGGGAGAAGAGGATTTTTTGGCACAACCTGACTAAAAGAAGGGATCGGTTGGTAGGACACGCTCTGAGGCATCAAGGGGTCACCAGTTTGGTATTGGAGGTACAGTGTGGAGGGTAAATATCGTAGGGGGAGACCAAGAGATGAATACGCTAAGCAGATTCAGAAGGATGTAGGTTGCACTGGTTACTCGGAGATAAAGAAGCTTGCACAGGATAGAGTAGCGTGGAGAGCTGCATCAAACCAGTCTCTGGAATGAAGACCACAACAACAACAACGATATAGATGTAGATGTATAATAACTAAAACAAATAGTAGGAAAACCACGTGGTACACAGAGATTCGCAGGAAGAATCTTAAGGAAATGTACTTCATCTGCAAAAGAAGTGGTGTAAAAATCAGTTATTCGACAGATTCTTGAGTGTTGATCATCAGTATCGGATCCTTACCAGATATGACACGATCTAACGAAGAGCGGTGCGTTTCGTCACGGTGTAACGGCTCCATGTGAACCACTACATGGCTTGACACAGTAGTCTTAGAACACAGCTGGGTGCCCTTCTGACACTCAGGGAAGAGCAATATAAGATTTATTATTCGGAATTATGTTATATTATCACTCTTAGTATAATCTGCAAGTGTGAATGCGGGTCGTCTGCTGACGTATGCGTGGGCTGTCTACTGTGGGTTCTCTGAATGTGGTGCTACAGTTTGGCAACTGTTGTATTAAGCAGAGTGCGGCTGCACTGGACCAGAAGTTCCCCGAGCGTTAGCAGGTCCCGTTAGGTTGCCAAATAGCCACTGTGCAGACTCTCTGAGCCTTTCCGGCCACCGTGTGTGGACGCCAGACGATGGGAGATGGTTAGGCATTCCCTGCTGAGACTCTGGTGAGTATAGATGCTCTGCGTGATGGCTCCTACAGTCATCTCAGTTAGGAGAGAGAGTCATGTTGGATAAAATTGCTATTTTTATTTTGTATTACTGATGATGGGCCAGTATTCCATATAATTGTACTGTTAAGTAAAGTGAGTGATCAAGGAGGATTTTTCGTGATTTTTATTAAATAAATGTTGTTATATAAAATTCGTAAGTCGATTTCTCACAGCAACGCCATATTTCCGTTACCATTCCAAGCAAGTTATTCAAACTTTCGACTTAAAGTTAACGAATAAGCAGAAATGTTGTGTAGTGATGTTTGCTCATGCAAACGGTCGTAGGCGTCTTTCATTAAATTTCCACAAGCACAGTTTTCAAATTGAGGATGCCTGCCAAGGCTTTGCGGAAAGCAAGTATCATGCAAAGGGATCGTTTAGTCGGCGCGAGCACTTTACGGAGATGCTCAACAAATTCCTGCGACAGACGCTACAGGAGAGTCGTAGTTGTTTACCGTTGAGATTCCGAGGGAATACGTTCGGGGAAGAGTCGGACAACATACTGCTTCCTCCAACATAAGTCTCAAGAAATGACCACAATGAGAAAAACCGAGTTCTGACTTGGCAGAAAATCCTAAGAAATTTTGGTCTTATGTCAAAGCGGTAGGTGCATCAAAACAAAATGTCCAGACACTCTGTGACCAAAATGGTACTGAAACAGAGGATGACAGACTAAAGGCCGAAATACTAAATGTCTTTTTCCAAAGCTGTTTCACAGAGGAAGACTGCACTGTAGTTCCTTCTCTAGATTGTCGCACAGATGACAAAATGGTAGATATCGAAATAGACGACAAAGGGATAGAGAAACAATTAAAATCGCTGAAAAGAGGAAAGGCCGCTGGACCTGATGGGATACCAGTTCGATTTTACACAGAGTACGCGAAGCAACTTGCCCCCCTTCTTGCAGCGGTGTACCGTAGGTCTCTAGAAGAGCGAAGCGTTCCAAAGGATTGGAAAAGGGCACAACTCATCCCCGTTTTCAAGAAGGGACGTCGAACGGATGTGCAGAACTATAGACCTATATCTCTAACGTCTTTCTGTCGTAGAATTTTGGAACACGTATTGTGTTCGAGTATAATGACTTTTCTGGAGACTAGAAATCTACTCTGTGGGAATCATCATGGGTTTCGAAAAAGACGCTCGTGCTATTCGTCCACGAGACTCAGAGGACCATACACACGGGTTCCCAGATAGATGCCGTGTTTCTTGACTTCCGCAAGGCGTTCGATACAGTTCCCCACAGTCGTTTAATGAACAAAGTAAGAGCATATGGAATATCAGACCAATTGTGTGATTCGACTGAAGAGTTCCTAGATAACAGAAAGCAGCATGTCATTCTCAATGGAGAGAAGTCTTCCGAAGTAAGAGTGATTTCAGATGTGCCGCAGGGGAGTGTCGTAGGACCGCTGCTATTCACAATATACATAAATGACCTTGTGGATGACATCGGAAGTTCACTGAGGCTTTTTGCAGATGATGCTGTGGTATATCGAGAGGTTGTAACAATGGAAAATTGTACTGAAGTGAGGGAGGATCTGCAGCGAATTGACGTATGGTGCAGGGAATGGCAATTGAATCTCAATGTCGACAAGTGTAATGTGCTGCGAATACATAGAAAGATAGATCCATTATCATTTAGCTACAATATAGCAGGTCAGCAGCTGGAAGGAGTTAATTCCATAAATTATCTGGGAGTACGCATTAGGAGTGATTTGAAATGGAATGATCATATAAAGTTGATCGTCGGAAAAGCAGATGCCAGACTCAGATTCGTTGGAAGAATCCTAAGGAAATGCAATCTGAAAACAAAGGAAGTAGGTTACAGTAAGGTTGTTCGCCCACTGCTTGAATACTGCTCAGCAGTGTGGGATCTGTGCCCGACAGGGTTGATAGAAGAGATAGAGAAGATCCAACGGAGAGCAGCGCACTTCGTTACAGGATCATTTAGTAATCGCGAAAGCGTTACGGAAATGACAGATAAACTCCAGTGGAATACTCTGCGGGAGAGACGCTCAGTAGCTCGGTACAGGCTTTTGTTGAATTTTCGAGAACATACCTTCACCGAGGAGTCAAGCAGTATATTGCTCCCTCCTACGTATATCTCGCGAAGAGACCATGAGGATAAAATCAGAGAGATTAGAGCCCACACAGAGGCATACCGACAATCCTTCTTTCCACGAACAATACGAGACTTGAATAGAACCGATAGAGGTACTCAAGGTAGCCTCCGCCACACAACGTCGGGTGGCTTGCGGAGTATGGATGTAGACGTAGATGTAGAAACTGGAACTAATACAGAGGTTTACCGACTATCACTCTCCCTGGGCCCCATTCGGAAATGGGACATGAAAGGGGATGGGGGGATCAGGAAGTGATACCAGAAGTATCCTTCCCCATTGACAGGTGGTTTGTGGAGTGTTGATATAGATGTGACTTTAAATGCTAATCTTCCCTCATGTCTACCCATCAGGTGAAACGTTTTCATTATCACCACTTATGAAGCAGAGTGCAGTGAATTGTATATCTGCCGCAGATCAGCTGCTTCGAGCTGGTCGGGTGGAATGGAACTGAGACACAAATACGGAGGCACAGTGCGAGAGGAAGAGAGAGGGAGAAACAGACAGTCGGCTGCTATTGCAAAAGTGTGCCACAGCGCGACGCACGCCAGACTTTCCTCGCCAGCGGCCGGTCACGCGTGATGGCCACGAGCACCAGCCCGCAGGTCAGCAACTCTGGCTGTGGGACCACCTGGGGAGCGGCCGCCGCTACTGATGACGTCACGATGCGCGCCAGACTTAACAGTTAGGCACTGTGCGAAGCTGTTGTAGCCCAGTCTTCCGACGCTGGGCCGTTGTTGGAAGTGTACCAAATGCGACTACCAACGGGTGGGTGAAACCACAGTTGCTGCCGCTGATAGTTCCGAGAAACTCATTTCCAGCTACTCGGTCGGTTTCCCTAAACTTTGAAACTTCGCCGGCCGAAGTGGCCGAGCGGCTCTAGGTGCTACAGTCTGGAGCCGCGCCACCGCTACGGTCGCAGGTTCGAATCCTGCCTCGGGCATGGATGTGTGTGATGTCCTTAGGTTAGTTAGGTTTAAGTAGTTTTAAGTTCTAGGGTGTTGACAGCTGTTGACAGATGTGAAAATTACCGAACTATCAGTTTAATAAGTCACAGCTGCAAAATACTAACGCGAATTCTTTACAGACGAATCGGAAAACTGGTAGAAGCCGACCTCGGGGAGGATCAGTTTGGATTCCGCAGAAATGTTGGAACACGTGAGGCAATACTGGCCCTACGACTTATCTTAGAAGAAAGATTAAGGAAAGGCAAACCTACGTTTCTAGCATTTGTAGATTTAGCTTTTGACAATGTTGACTGGAATACTCTCTTTCAAATTCTGAAGGTGGCAGGGGTAAAATACAGAGAGCGAAACGCTATTTACCATTTGTATAGAAAGCAGATGGCAGTTACAAGAGTCAAGGGACATGAAAGGGAAGCAGTGGTTGGGAAGGGAGTGAGACAGTGTTGTAGCCTCTCCCCGATGCTATTCAATCTGTATATTGAGCAAGCAGTAAAGGAAACAAAAGAAAAGTTCGGAGTACGCATTAAGATCCATGGAGAAGAAATACAAACTTTGAGGTTCGCCGATGACATTGTAATTCTATCAGAAACTGCAAAGGACTTGGAAGAGCAGTAGAACGGAATGGACAGTGTCTTGAAAGGAGGGTATAAGACGAACATCAACAAAAGCAAAACGAGGATAATGGAATGTAGTCGAATTAAGTCGGGTGATGCTGAGGGAATTAGATTAGGAAATGAGACACTTAAAGTAGTGAAAGAGTTTTTCTATTTGGGGAGCAAAATAACTGATTATGGTGGACGTAGAGAGGATATAAAACGTAGACTGGCAATGGCAAGGAAAGCATTTCTGAAGAAGAGAAATTTGTTAACATCGAGTATAGATTTAAGTGTCAGGAAGTCATTTCGGAAAGTATTTGTATGGAGTGTAGCCGTGTATGGAAGTGAAACATGGACGATAAATAGTTTAGGCAAGAGGAGAATAGAAGCTTTCGAAACGTGGTGCTACAAAAGAATGCTGAAGATTAGATGGGTAGATCACATAACTAATGAGGAGGTATTGAACAGAATTGGGGAGAAAAGGAGTTTGTGGCACAACTTGACTAGAGGAAGGGATCGGTTGGTAGGACATGTTCTGAGGCCTCAAGGAATCACCAATTTAGCATTGGCGGGCAGTGTGGAGGGTAAAAATCGTAGAGGCAGACCAAGAGATGAATACACTAAGCAGATTCAGAAGGATGTACACTGCAGTACGTACTGGGAGATGAAGAAGCTTGCACAGGATAGAGTAGCATGGAGAGATGCATCAAACCAGTCTCAGGACTGAAGACCACAACAACAACAACAAGTTCTAGGGGACTGATGACCTCATAAGTTAAGTCCCATAGTGCTCAGAGCCATTTGAACCTTCCACTTGTACCTGTTTGGTACCATCCCAGTACGTCTACTGATACGAACGAAGAAACGACTGATGCAAGCATTTGAAGGTCTACTCGTATTTTTACACGTCGATAAGATCACAGGGTCGCGTAGATCACAGGTACTGGAAAGCACACAGGTCAATTTCTGGGCTGCCAGCGGCGTGAATACCCAGGAACAACGATGAAGGACATAGTGCCAAGGGCATGACACAAAGACAACGCAGTCAGCGAATGGAATATAATACTCGTGTTAATTTTTTTTTGTGATCTCATTTTGTTCGTTACAGTTCGTTGCAATTTTTCGTGACGGACGTCCCCTGACGCACTTTGAAGTTGGTTATTGATCCATTCACTCAGTTTTTTTATTACAGAGGGCAGCTAACCCTCTGACCGAACACGCTGAGCTACTGTGCCGGCGTGTTAATTCGGCTAACCAAAGGCAGAATAAACGGGGCACCCCTCGAAACACTAGTCCATATGCTTAAGGAGTGTCTGAAAGATCTGCGCTAGAGTAAACAACATCGGTATGGCTGACACATGCTACACATTCGGCAAGGATACTAAGAATAGAGAGGCGGATACTCAGATTATCGATCAACGGCCACTACCCAACAGAAACATGAACTCTCTAGGAGCATCTGTTGGAAGCCTGAAACTAATTAGGATGAAACAGTCGAATTCAGTTGCAACGAAATGTTGTGTATATAAAGATATCTTATCAAAGTTGCGGAGCGCAACTGGAAGAGGATTTCATGGGCATAAGAACACTACACGAAGTTCTCAAGACAAGCAGAAGATTAGAAAGCGGAATCGCATCAACCGACATACAAAAACTTGTAATTCAGACGTTGAACTACCCACGACCGTGATATGTATCGATACAACGAACAGGCGGTGGAGAAAATATTATCAGCGTCAATATCATTATCATGTATCTACAGAGAGAAGAAAAACAAGAACAAGAAGGCGATTCAGACCTAACAGAGTAAAATTACACAAGAACGCTACAACAATAATCAACATACGACTAACGATTCAATGAACTGTTAAGCAGCAACATGAATGATATTCTTCTCGCCGGCCGCTATGGCCGAGCGGTTCTAGGCGCTTCAGTCCGGAACCGCACTGCTGCTACGGTCGCAGGTTCGAATCCTGCCATGGGCATGGATGTGTGTGATGTCCTTAGGTTAGTTAGGTTTAAGTAGTTCTATAGCGGACTGATGACCTCAGATGATAAGTCCCATAGTGCTTAGAGCTATTTGAACCAGTTTGATATTCTTGTCGATGCAGAACAAACATTACCCTAACAGCATTAGAATGGCAGAAAAGAATTTTACTCTGTAACCGGCTTCATTCAGACATGTGTGAGAATACTAAACAAGAGGTTAAAAATTATGTCTGAGGGTTTATTAGGCAAAGAATAAATGCCATATCGGTGGAGGGGGGAGGGGCAGGAGTGTTTATAATTACACAAATAATCCAAAAACAGAGTATAATACGGAAACCCATCTAGCACTTATGTGTTTTATTATAGCATTTGATGATGTTGACAGAAACTGTGGAACATTATGAGCACAAGAGGATATTAAAACAAAAGTTTTAAACAGACTTTGCAAATACATGACGGTAATTTTAGATATAAATGATACTCTAATACAGCATACGACCAAAACAAAGAAATTAGACAAATGTGCGACATTTGACCCACACTTCCAACAGTTAGATGATGCAACTCTTCAAACTGAATGAAATTTTTAACTGTGAATTAAAATTAACAGAAATTTCCGTTTGAATATCCTGTTATATATCGGCAACGCCACATTTATGGCGGAGAGCGAAGATGGCCTACAAAGGTAAATACATCTATTACGTAGGATTCGTGAAGAGTACCATTTGATGATTACAGAAAAGAAGAAGATGCGTTATACGGGAAAACTCTATGTTCGGACATAAGAAATATTGTGAGAAAAGGAAACACCTACAGACGTTTTTATGAGTTTATTTATTTTGTAGCTACCAGTTTCGGCGCTTCAGTGCGCTATCTTCAGGCTTGTATGCATAACCCAGTAACGATAACATTATCAACTTATCAGTCATGCAACATAAAGACAGATTAAAAACAGAATGAGAATCAAGGACAAGACTCTACAAGTGAATTTACATTAAACATTTGATCAAACGAACAGATATATCCATTTTCATATAACTAAAGTATACCATAAGGAATTTCCATTTTATACATTGTAAAATTATATTAGTTTTCAACTTAAATAATTATTCCATGAGTTTTATTATCCAGTCGGATGTACATTATCTGCGAAACCCTGAAATAACTTACTGAAAGACAAAGTAACTACAGAAGGTGATAAATGTATAAAGGAGACAATACCTCATAAACAAGCAAACGAAAGGACATGACCTATGTGTCGTGTCAAAATATAAAATGCTCAGTTGTGCACAGTTGAACAGCATAGTTATATCATATACATAAAATGAATGTCCAAGGCGTGTCAGAGGACCAAATATAAGACCAATCAGAGATCATAACATACGTAGAACATATGAAAAACACCTACAAGAACCTGTTCATGTTGAACAATATTCATATCGGAATGCATCCACGTATCATGTACTGCCATGAAACAACCCCACACGGGGACGCTGAGTAACCCGCGAGGTAGCAGTGCACCATAAAAGATGAGTCAACAATATATACACATGAAATATCAGAAAAGCTTTTCTGACGAACCGCTCAAAGTGTGTTAAACGTAAGTCAACACAAAAAATAAAATGAGATCTAAAATAACATATAGTTATGAATAAATGTACTGTAACCAGTACACACCTAGGTCTTTCGATTACATTAAAACCAAAAGACAGTACATTCATGCAATTAAAATTTCAAACGAAAATACCGGCCATATAAATCGTGTAAAAGACAAGCAACATTATTAATTGACCAGTGAGGAGACCATATACATGCCAAGTACTGTAGCTCTTCCAGCTAAGCCCAGATGAAGTAGATTGCTTGCCAAGTTGTGAAACTTTTTCGTTTGGTCCACTACTGCAAAGTTTAGTGGAGCCTTACAACCTAAATGCTTTGGTTAGACGAAGCATATCCATGCAATCTTCTCGTTTGTGATCCACTGAGAAATGGCGATAGCTGAACGAAAACTCGTTTGCGTGGAGTGAAAAATGTTACATAACTTTTCGATTCCTTTCAGTGTTAACTTGATACCGATTAATTTTCCATACACATAGAAAGGCCACCATGTATGTGATGGTTCCGGTCCTCAGAGTCAAACAGTGGTAAGTAAGAAGTACATACACAGAATATTTCTCTTGAATGGTGGCCTTCTTTTAACCATGCCCATGAGACGTCGGTAGCTCCCAGTCTCATTACATAATTGGTACCTTCGCTACAATATCTAATTCTCGTAATAATAAAGGACAACCGCCTTCAGCCACTAATCGTGATTTTATTAAAATGCCGATGCATTTCGAGCCCTGGGGGCTCATCTTCAGGAGCTTTGTTAGTCTACATTAACTTTACATTTCGTTTAATTCTGGGTCTGGAAAGGTCACATTGTTGTATCACAAAATGCCACTTTATGACGTGTAAGTTTATAAAATTATGATAAATCGAAAAGTAACTTGCTGTTTGTAGTAGTAGGTGTTTGATTCCGGGAAATGTTTATGTAAAAATACACACTTACTATTAAACAGCACATCTGCAGTAACATTTTGACATGGCATATTTTCGAACACAATTCAAAACAAGTCAAAGAATTGTTACAAATTCGCAGATATTATTTACATGGTGTTAAATTATTATTTAATAGATATATTTAATAATACAAATAAAGAATTTTTACAGATACGCAGATATTATTTACACGGTGTTAAATTATTATTTACATAGATATCTTTAATAATACAAATATTTGTAAATGTGGTAAAAGTGCCTATATATTATGAAATTGTCACATTGTCAAATACCGCTACTGATGTAGACTGTCAAAGCACTTGAAGATGAGCCCCCAGGGCTCGAAATGCATAATTCATTTTAATAAAGTCGTAATTAGTGGCTGAAGGTTGTTCTTTACTATCACAAAAGTAATACAGCCACAGAAGAAACGCTGCAGACAATGGATCTATCTCTTGTCGAGTACGGCGAAATTTATTTCGGGAAACGCGTAAGTGGTCCGACCAGACTGCGGTTATGTACACGATAATACTAAAATGCTGTTCCCCCCTCCCCCCCCCCTCCAAGACGGACGTGGGTGTTGGATGGATCAGGCGGAACCGCAAGCCAAGCAATAGGTTCTCTTCGACCTATAAGACGATTAACAATCTACTGCAGCCAGAATGTTGACCCAAAATTTTGTTTCCATGTAACTCCGTGTGAAGAATAACACAATTTATACTTCAGTATTTTATTCTTTAATCACGACTAGCTGGTTTCTCCCATTGTGGCGATTTTCAAGTGGTACCTGTGGGACATGCATGTGACCTTTCCATAGCAGAGCAAACGTGTTAGAAACATGACGTATGAAGGTGACACATGTATTCGCATGTGATACTTGAAAACGTCAAAAATAATTATTCATGGCCGGCCGAAGTGGCCGAGCGGTTCTAGGCGCTTCAGTCCGGAACCGCGCTGCTGCTACGGTCGCAGGTTCGAATCCTGTCTCGGGCATTGATGTGTGTGATCTCCGTAGGTTAGTTAGGTTTAAGTAGCTCTAAGTACTAGGGGACTGATGACCTCAGAAGTCCCATACTGCTCAGAGCCATTTGAACCATTTGAATTATTCATGACTGAATAATAGATTAACTTAAGAATAATGGAGCCTAGGTGGAAGAAGAGACGGTGTTACCTTTTTTATGGTTCTTTGAGGCTGCAAAACCACACAGAAAGCAACTAAATGTACAGCATGTGTATCTGGATTCTCACAGCCAAATATTCAAACTGTTAAAATGACGGGCACATATAGAGCAGGTCTATCTGTCAGTAATACGTTTGTGTGCGCACTGCAGCAACGTTAGAATTTTTATGCGCAAATCACTCCACAAACTCCATACAAAATACGAAACCTGGTGTTCTTGCGCCTTTAATTTCTGAAACTGGTAAACATGTGCTCTAACATTATGACCTAGTAGGTAGTGTCGGAAGTTCCATGCGGCTTTTCGCGGATGATGCAGTAGTATACAGAGAAGTTGCAGCATTAGAAAATTGCAGCGAAATGCAGGAAGATCTGCAGGGGATAGGCATTTGGTGCAGGGAGTGGCAACTGACCCTTAACATAGACAAATGTAATGTATTGCGAATACATAGAAAGAAGGATCATTTGTTGTATGATTATATGATAGCGGAACAAACACTGGTAGCAGTTACTTCTGAAAATATCTGGGAGTATGCGTACGGAACGATCTGAAGTGGAATGATCATACAAACTTAATTGTTGGTAAGGCGAGTGCCAGGTTGAGATTCATTGGGAGAGTCCTTAGAAAATGTAGTCCATCAACAAAGGAGGTGGCTTACAAAACACTCTTTCGACCTATGCTTGAGTATTGCTCATCAGTGTGGGATCCGTACCGGGTCGGGTTGACAGAGGAGATAGAGAAGATCCAAAGAAGAGCTGCGCGTTCCGTAACAGGGTTATTTGGTGAGCGTGATGACAATACGGAGATGTTTAGCAAACTCAAGTGGCTGACTCTGCAAGAGAAGCGCACTGCATCACGGTGTAGCTTGCTGCCCAAGTTTCGAGAGGGTGCGTTTGTGGATGAGGTATCGAATATATTGCTTCCTCCTACTTATACCTCCCGAGGAGATCACGAATGTAAAATTAGAGAGATTCGAGCGCGCACGGCGGCTTTCCGGCAGTCGTTCTTCCCACGAACCATACGCGACTGGAAGAGGAAAGGGAGGTGATGACAGTGGCACGTAAAGTGCCCTCCGCCACACACCGTTGGGTGGCTTGCGGAGTATAAATGTAGATGCAGATGTACGTCGCAGAGGTTGACACGTCTCATGTCAATATCACGTAACACAGCGTGCTAATTGCTTAATTATCACGAAATGCGTGAAGTTAACAGTCCAACGATCAATCGAAGGTTGTTTCAAGCCAGATGGAGATGGCCGTCACAATAGTACGATAGTTTTACGCCGCTAGTATTACGATAGGAGGAAGCTGCCTCTATGAATTTAAATGCGGCAGCTGTTCGGAAAGTGAGGTCCGATAGGTCGCGAAATGGGAAAGACAGTGGAAATCCGATGAAGCTTTGCACAGATGTGTTGGGCAGTGTCTCTAGTATGCGTGTCGATCGCATCACGTCGCTCTTTTCAGTTCTGAGCACACAGTGAGTTTGTGAAGATGCCTAGAACAATAGTGCCTCCTACCAAATATGTGTGCCCCTGCAAGGTTTTACCTGATTTCTTGCAACCCCAAATAACATATACGTCGTGCGTTTCTTTCTTCCAGACAATATTCTCGGACGCACACTGCAGGGCAAATGAAGACACCCCTGCAGCGTTTGCGATGGGAAGTGGTTGATCACCCACCACAATGGCCTGGGCTTGGCTCCCTCTGATGTTCACCTCTGCTCACATGAACCGCTAGCTATGAAGACAACATTTTGGTACAGACGACGAGTTTATTCAAAGACACTTTAGTCGAAGCAGCACAAAAAGTATGTGGCAGAACGTCTGGAAAGGAAAAAATAAGACAGATAAGTTGGTGGGATGATACCACAATCCAAACAGTTGGAAGAAAAAATGGAGCATGGAGAAAGTGGTGGAAAACGAAAAATGACGAAGATCATAAAAAATATATAGAGGAAAAGAAGAAGTGCGAAGAAATAGTGGAAACAGCAAAGAAAAAGGCATGGGAAGAGTTTACAAAAAAACTTGAAGAAGATGTGAAGAGCAATACGATAATGTTCTATAAAATGATGAAAAATAAAAGGAAGGCTTCTGAAGTACCAGTAAAGATGGAAACAGAGGACGGTACCATTATTGAAGATCCAGGGAATATAAAAGATCTCTGGAAAGAACATTTTAAGAAGCTGTTAAACGCTGAGAAGCAGGGACATGAGGAAACAGCAAATAATGGAGAAATTGAGAGAAGTTGGGAAGCAGAATTAGGACAAATTACACGGGAAGAAATGGAAAAAGCTGTGAAGAAGATGAATGGGGGGAAAGTCCCAGGACCTGATGAAGTATCAGTGGACATGATAAACGCAGCAGGTCCAGTGGGAATGCAGTGGCTGTATAGAGTACTATCAAGTGTGTGGAGAAATAGTACAATACCTGACGACTAGAGAACAGGAGAAATTGTTCCCATCTTCAAGAAAGGCAATAAAAGACTTTGTAAAAACTACAGAGGAATAACCCTTATGAGTCATACAGCCAAATTTTTGAAAGAATTTTACTAAATCGAATAAGTGAAAAGATAGAAAAGGAGCTGAGTGAAGAACAGCATGGGTTTAGGAAAGGAAGAAGCACGATCGACCTGATATTTTCTATCCGTCAACTGATGGAAAAAAGTTGGTAGTGTAACAAAAGGGTGATAATGGTTTTTATAGACATAGAAAAGGCATATGACTCAGTTGACGTGGAAGGCTCTGGGAAGAAATGAAGAAGATAGATATACACTCCTGGAAATGGAAAAAAGAACACATTGACACCGGTGTGTCAGACCCACCATACTTGCTCCGGACACTGCGAGAGGGCTGTACAAGCAATGATCACACGCACGGCACAGCGGACACACCAGGAACCGCGGTGTTGGCCGTCGAATGGCGCTAGCTGCGCAGCATTTGTGCACCGCCGCCGTCAGTGTCAGCCAGTTTGCCGTGGCATACGGAGCTCCATCGCAGTCTTTAACACTGGTAGCATGCCGCGACAGCGTGGACGTGAACCGTATGTGCAGTTGACGGACTTTGAGCGAGGGCGTATAGTGGGCATGCGGGAGGCCGGGTGGACGTACCGCCGAATTGCTCAACACGTGAGGCGTGAGGTCTCCACTGTACATCGATGTTGTCGCCAGTGGTCGGCGGAAGGTGCACGTGCCCGTCGACCTGGGACCGGACCGCAGCGACGCACGGATGCACGCCAAGACCGTAAGATCCTACGCAGTGCCGTAGGGGACGGCACCGCCACTTCCCAGCAAATTAGGGACACTGTTGCTCCTGGGGTATCGGCGAGGACCATTCACAACCGTCTCCATGAAGCTGGGCTACGGTCCCGCACACCGTTAGGCCGTCTTCCGCTCACGCCGCAACATCGTGCAGCCCGCCTCCAGTGGTGTCGCGACAGGCGTGAATGGAGGGACGAATGGAGACGTGTCGTCTTCAGCGATGAGAGTCGCTTCTGCCTTGGTGCCAATGATGGTCGTATGCGTGTTTGGCGCCGTGCAGGTGAGCGCCACAATCAGGACTGCATACGACCGAGGCACACAGGGCCAACACCCGGCATCATGGTGTGGGGAGCGATCTCCTACACTGGCCGTACACCACTGGTGATCGTCGAGGGGACACTGAATAGTGCACGGTACATCCAAACCGTCATCGAACCCATCGTTCTACCATTCCTAGACCGGCAAGGCAACTTGCTGTTCCAACAGGACAATGCACGTCCGCATGTATCCCGTGCCACCCAACGTGCTCTAGAAGGTGTAAGTCAACTACCCTGGCCAGCAAGATCTCCGGATCTGTCCCCCATTGAGCAGGTTTGGGACTGGATGAAGCGTCGTCTCAGGCGGTCTGCACGTCCAGCACGAACGCTGGTCCAACTGAGGCGCCAGGTGGAAATGGCATGGCAAGCCGTTCCACAGGACTACATCCAGCATCTCTACGATCGTCTCCATGGGAGAATAGCAGCCTGCATTGCTGCGAAAGGTGGATATACACTGTACTAGTGCCGACATTGTGCATGCTCTGTTGCCTGTGTCTATGTGCCTGTGGTTCTGTCAGTGTGATCATGTGATGTATCTGACCCCAGGAATGTGTCAATAAAGTTTCCCCTTCCTGGGACAATGAATTCACGGTGTTCTTATTTCAATTTCCAGGAGTGTAGAAGATGGATACATTAATGTTGTAAAGACATTGTATAGAGAACACAATTGTGGAATTAGAACACCATTGGGAAAGTCTGAATACTTCGAAATAAGACAAGGAGTTAAGCAAGGAAGTATTCTATCTCCTGCACTTTTTAATGTTGTGTTGGAGGGAATGAATACGGTAGTTAAAGATATAGTAAAAGAAAAAGACAAAAAGATGATTTTTGCAGACGATATGGTAATATGGGGTGATAAAGAGGTAGATGTACAGTTACAGCTTGATGCGTGGAAGGAAATAATGAAAAGGTATTGATTAAAAATAAATAAAGATAAGAGTGAAGTAATGGTATTTGGAAGGGAGAAAGGGATCAACGGAAATATTACCTTGAATGGAGAACCCCTCAAGGTGGTAGAAAGTTTCACTTATTTAGGGAGTGAAATATCTAGGGATGGAAGAATAACTAACGAAATTAATAGGAAGTTACAGAAGGGAGGAAATTTCTACCAAACAATAAAACACCTGATTTGGAATAATGAAGTTTCAGAAAGAGCAAAACTCCTTTCGTATAAGAATTATTACATCCCTATTGTCACCTATGGTGGAGAAACATGGACAATGACAGAAAGGGACTGGAGCAGACTGCAAGCAGGGGAAATGATATTTCTAAGAGCAGTTGAGGGAAAAACAAGAATGGACAGAGTAAGGAATGCATTGATTAAAAAGGACCTTAAACAAGAAAGTATGAGAGAAGAAATTGAAAGAAAGAGATTAAGATGGTATGGGCATGTTAAGAGGATGCATGGGCAGAGACTCACCAAAATTATGGAAGAACTAAAGATGGATGGGAAAAGACCTAGAGGGTGCCCAACAACACGGTGGAAAATGGGAGTGAGAATATCTGTAGAAAGGAGAGGTGTGACCTGGCAGCAAGTGGAGGAAGAAAAGTGGTGGGAGGACCGAGCCAAATGGACTCTTCAGTACCCAGACCCGGCAGTAGCTGGAGCGAGATTCAGATATAGATAGATAGACGACGAACTGCAGACCAGCGTACAGAAGTGGTGGAAAACACGGGCGGCAGCCTTCTAAGACGAAGATATTGAAAAGCTGGTACAACGCTACGACAAGAGTCTACGTCGGAGCGGTGACTATGCAGAGAAGTAGCTAGAAGGTGTAGCAAACTGTTGCAAAGAAAACATTTTTGATTTTCACTGTGGTTTCCACTTCGCGACCGAGGACTTGCTCTCCGAATAGCCTTCGTACTTCTTTGAAATGTCAGATCGATCATTGTGTCCTATTTCTTGCTTTTGAGAAGAAAGTACTTTTTTTCCTTTCTTCAATTTAAATCCAAATTTGTAGATGATTTTTCGCCTGGAGAAATGAGCTGCTCGATTCGACGCTAGCTGTGCACTAATTTGTTCTGAATCCATTCCTTACGACTTCTAAAACTTTTCTTTTGACTGCATAACACTGGATAGAATATTTTTTAAACAGAACAAATTACAGGATAAAATACTTGTGGACTTGGTATGTGGGTAAGGCTACTGACTTAACAGGTTGCTGCAGTGACTCATCTGTCACGGGAAGCGGAATTCCCTGGCTAACGGCGAGCTAGTGATCCTTTATGAGCCGTCTTTAGGCGTGTTTTTGTCTCTAGCTGTCACTTCCACTTAGGGGACTGGTTGTCATTTGATAATATATGAGCTGCTGTTGGAACGAGAAGATTGTAGAATGTTGCAGCGCACACTTCGCGCCTTCCAGTATACGCGTGTTATATAGACAATGGAAGTGGAAAATGGATGGAACAACATATTAATTATCAAAACATAATTGCAACTGATTTATCAAACTGCTTGTCATTCGACGTAATGATTCTCAAAACGTTTCGTTCCTTATCAAGTGAATACCCGACTTGTTCATGATGCGTAAGTTCTGCCACGTGTCTTTGTAATTTTCATGACTGCTTCTTTCTTTCATTATCCCGATATGTTGTGTAATTTCCATCATGAAGGAGAGCATCCATAGATATGGTACCAGGCAAGTAATTTATTATCGTGTAGCCGCAGCCACTTCAGGTAGCGTTATAGTACACTTATAATAAAAAATGACTAGTAGTAATAACAATCTGGATAAAATTTTTTTATACTTCTAGTATTTGTTGTGGTTGTGAATTCCATTCTTAATGTTCACTACAGATACCGCTGGAGAATTGTACTGTAGACGTGTTAGAATTCTAAGGTCTCTGAAGAGGTTTCTGCAACACGATCAACTTTACATAATTTCTTATTGTGTGCTTCTGTGGAGAAGGTTATTCCATATACACCACTGAAAATATATACCAAGTAAACTAGGAATTCCATCTGGAAATCGTCACAATGAGAGATATTTATATGTCCAAATCAGGCAAAACTATGTTTTTTGCTGCTGCGTCATTAAATACTGTAACAGACTAAGTTACTCATGGTGAAAAGAGAAGAAACGACAGCCAACCATCAGATATTCTGCAAATATTGTACTAAACAACTGGCGCATCAAGAGAGACAAATAGTTATTTGAAACAGAGGAGTAGCATATCATACGACGAATTTTTTTACTCCATTGAGCGTTTACGAAACTGAGTAGCGCGAATAGTAACAGTATTTTGTCATTCGATGCAGAATGTATAAATTTTGAAAAAAATATATATGGATAAACTGGCATACACGTGAAGAGAGATGTCTAAAATTTAGCAAAAATTTGCATAGCAAATTCCAGAAACCGATTTGAAAGCAGCGTTTACTAGTAGTCTTAAGATACGTATACATCTTCCCTCGAAGGCTACTGAGAAGTATGTTTCCGAAAAGAATGGCATGACGTGAGTCTGTGGAGTCGATCATGTTCGACTCTTGCGAAGGACGTTATTGCATTGATTTCTTTTTTTTTTTTTAAAAAAAAAAAAAGACCTGTCACCGAAGTCCCCTCACTAAATTTCAAGGTCATTTTCACAGTGAACTGAGCCACTACTTGTGTTTTGTGTAGTGGTGATTAGGACAATTTAACGAAAACGAGATTACGAGTATACCCGTGAACCACATAAAACCATGTTGTAGGTTTCAAAGGCTGCTATTTCAATAGCAGCACGTAAGAAACAGCAGAGACAATTTTAAAACGCGACGACAGAAGGTGTGTTCGAAATGGTAGCCCGTCTAAATTGTCAAAAATGAATGAGACCGGTAGAAAATAAGCACTTCTCTTACAATGCCAGAGATTTGGTTACGGTGTATCTGACAACAGTTATTGTGATTATTGAGACCACAAATAATTCAAAGCTTCTGTTGTTATAAACAAGTAAGAATATCGGATTTTACCACAAATTTGAACATAATATGTGATAGAAATATAGACACTACAAACATATTTGGTGACAATTCATTCGATACATGCGGTGTGTTGAACGATGTCAACTTCTATCAGATGTTCCACTGAAACACTATGAGAGCAAAATCAGTTTAATTTTCATGTCGCGTTGTCGTGTCATGTGCTAATTTAATGTGAACGTCACTCGTATCGTCAATTTGAACGTGAAATGTAATACCCCTCAGAAAGAAAGTCTAGAAAACATTTGATATTTCACATGGTTTGGTTATTAACAAGTACATTTTGTATCAACATAATCACCTTTTACTCTACTCAACGATATAGCTACATTGCAGCTTAGATAGTTTATTAAGGACGTACTAGCATGGTGATCAACACAATCAAGCGCGATCGTTTTAACGAAAAAAATTTAGCTCCCAAAAACCCTGGCAACGACGACTGAAAGTCGGAAACGGCTGTTTTATGTGGCAGATAATTTCACCTTCGTATTGACATGGTTTTGTCATTAGTATTTTTTTGAGATGATTTACTGAAAGTTGTACTGCTTTCTTTTTTATCATAAGGTTCTATCAGTTCTGTTGCAGCCGCCATCCTACATCCGCCGCTTACCTCGGTGTCGCGTCTGTGCCTCTTACGACTCCAGAAACAGAGCGGCGAGTCCTTGGTTCGAGCACGGAGATGCCTCACGTATCGGTGATCGCGAGCGCGCGCGCCCTTCTGCGAGCCGACCTGTACACCAAACTTCCGTTCTCACCGGCTGTTTGCCGACGACTAACGCCAAGCCTGGACCCCGCACAACACAACCCGCCGTGAGACGACGCCAGCGCCTCTGGCGGACGAGCAGCGCGACACCTCAGTCGGCGGCGTCTTTTCCCTCTCGGGCAAGAAAGCCCGAAAGCCTGTTTGCACGACGACCGCACTTTTTTGACGAGGCGGCTGACAGTCGGCTGATGTTAACTGCCGATGAACTATGCACTGTCAAAGTAGATCCCAGAACCGCGGAAACTCGATAAATCGCATTGCTGAGCGAGTGCACTACATACTCAAATTTCCACAAAATTTAACTTTAAACTGTATGGACACACGTAACTGCAAGCACAAGAAGTGTACATGAGACCATTCTGTGCAAGCGTGCACTCAGTCACCAATTATTCCAAAAGTGCTCGAACAATAGTTTGTCTTTCGAATATGTAGAGCTCAGACGACAATGATTTACTGGTTTTGACCGAATTTGCGGCCGGCCGCGGTGGTCTCGTGGTTCTAGGCGCGCAGTCCGGAACCGTGCGACTGCTACGGTCGCAGGTTCGAATCTTGCCTCGGGCATGGATGTGTGTGATGTCCTTAGGTTAGTTAGGTTTAAGTAGTTCTAAGTTCTAGGGGACTGATGACCACAGCAGTTGAGTCCCATAGTGCTCAGCGCCATTTGAAGCCGAATTTGCGTTGTGATATGAATAGAAAAAGGAAAGAAGAAACTTTACGTAAAGGCTGGTTAATAAAGAAAAACACACACATTCTCACATAATCCTCCTCTGTGAGTTGAAGACAGATTGATATGAGTGGTAGGCTGTAACTCCGCCGTTCCATATCATGTATTCACCCCTGACATGCCCTCGTCCCTCTACCCATCTCAACCTTTTCTTGGCTACTAATCTCCTAATCTACATCCTACATCTCATGTATCAGTTCATTCCCACCCAGATATCCCTTTTCCATATAATATTCTCCCCATTACTTCTCACGAACACAACCCTATCAACAATTGTCAGGAACCCCGATCATATCATCATATCGAAACATCGTTATCTTGTCATAAACTTAATCAAACCTAAACCACTATAGTGCTTTCAAAACTATTCGCATAATAAAGTTGTAAATTTTTTAAATGCTGCGGTTGAAGAGCAGCCGTCCCACACGGACCACTATAGAGAATGATAACCACTAGCAAGTCTACATACACTATGTGATCAAAAGTATCCGGACACCCCCAAAAACATATGTTTTCCTATTAGGTGCGTTGTACAGCCACTTCTGCCAGGTACTACAAAAACAAAAAAAAAAAAAATGGTTCAAATGGCTCTGAGCACCATTGGACTTAACATCTAAGGTCATCAGTCCCCTAGAACTTACGACTACTTAAACCTAACTAACCTAAGGACATCACACACATCCATGCCTGAGGCAGGATTCGAACCAGGTACTCCATATCAACGACCTCAGTAGTCATTAGACATCGTGAGAGAGCAGAATGGGGCGCTCCGCGGAACTCACGGATTTCGAACGTGGTCAGGTGATTGGGTGTCACTTGTGTCATACGTCTGTACGCGAGATTTGCACACTCCTAAACATCCCTAGATCAAGTGTTTCCGATGTGATAGTGAAGTGGAAAACGTGAAGAGACACGTACAGCACAAAAGCGTACAGGCAGACCTCGTTTGTTGACTGATAGAGGCCGCCGACAATTGAAGAGGGTCGTATAATGTGTAATACGCAGACGTCTATCCAGACCAAGACACGGGAATTCCAAGTTGCGTTAGGATCTATTAAAGTACTATGTCAGTTAGTCAGGAGGTGAGAAAACGTGGATTTCATGGTCGAGCTGCCGCTCACAAGCCGCACAACACGCCGGTAAATGCCAAACCATGCCTCGCGTGGTGTAAGGAGCGTAAACATTGGACGATTGAACAGTGGAAAAACGCTGTGTGGAGTGACGAATCACGGTACACAATGTGGCGATCCGATGGCAGGCTGTGGGTATGGCGAATGCCCAATGAACGTCATCTGCCAGCTTGTGTAGTGCCAACAGTAAAATTCGGTGGTGGTGCAGTTATGGTGTGATCGTGTTTTTCATGGAGGGGGCTTCCACCCCTTGTTGTTTTTCGTGGCACTATCACAGCACAGGCCTACATTGGTGTTTTAAGCACCCTCTTGCTTTCTGCTGTCGAAGAGCAATTCGGGGATAGCGATTGCATCTTTCAACACTGTCGAGCACCTGTTCATAATGCACTGCCTTTGGCGGAGTGGTTACACAACGATAACATCCCTGTAATGGACTGGCCTGCACAGAGTCCTGACCTGAATCCTACAGAACACCTTTGGAATGTTTTGGAACGCCGACTTCGTGCCAGGCCTCACCGGGCTGCCGTTCCCCAAGAAACCTTCCAGCACCTGATTGAACATACAGGGTGAGTCACCTAACATTTCGTAAACCACATCAAATACTGACGAATCGATTCCACAGACCGAACGGGAGGAGAGGGGCTAGTGTAATTGGTTAATACAAACCATAAAAAAATGCACGGAAGTATGTTTTTTAACACAAACCTACGTTTTTTTTAAGTGGAACCCCGTTAGTTTTGTTAGCACATCTGAACATATAAACAAATACGTAATCAGTGCCGTTTGTTGCATTGTAAAATGTTAATTACATCCGGAGATATTGTAACCTAAAGTTGACGCTTGAGTACCACTCCTCCGCTGTTCGATCGTGTGTATCGGAGAGCACCGAATTACGTAGGGATCCAAAGGGAACGGTGATGGACCTTAGGTACAGAAGAGACTGGAACAGCACATTACGTCCACATGCTAACATCTTTTTATTGGTCTTTTTCACTGACGCACGTATACTGAAAGGTGGCTACACTGAGCCACTGCGCCAGAGACTGCGCCAAAGAGTATTATATGAAAGGTGGCTACACTGAGCCACTGCGCCAGAGATTGCGCCAAAGAGTATTATTAAGCCGCTTCCACAGTGCTTGTTAAGAACTCGTAGTAGTCAGTGCCTGTTAAGAACTCGTAGAAGTCAGTGCTTGGAGAGAGCTCGTAGTAGTCAGTGCCTGTCGAGGTCTCGTGGTAGTCTGTGCTGAGATGTTGTAGCAGAGAGTGTTTGTTGAGATGTGCTATTAGGCAGTGATTGCTGAGATGTGATATTGGAGAGTTCTGGTTGAGATAATGTAAGGATTAGAATGATTTTCATCAATATAAATGAGGTAATTAACTCAGTTTGTTTTTATTTTAGTGTCCTAAATAATGCGTCATTACAGGTTCAGTCAACAAAGCATCTGGCGTGTGTTCTTGTATTAGAGTGTAATTCTACTTTCCTTGAGCAATTATAGTATTTGTAATTTTCTTTTATCACGTCAGTAAAGTTGGTATAAAAAAATTCTTGTCTTGTTGAAGAAGAACCGTGCCAGATGTCCGTTGAGTCATACTTCCACATACAGAACAGTTATGCTTTGGTTTAGTAGGTTTTATAGTTGCTGGGGACTTAATTAATTAATTGTGTTAACGAAAAATTTCATTTCATTCTTGTTGTTGTTCTTTGCAGTCAGATAGCGTAATAATACTAGTCAGGGCCAACCGTTTACGAAACAGCGTAATCGGACATACAGCTACGAAAAATAAAAAATATTTTCAATCACATTTAATAAAGCCCCCATGCACGTAGCGGCCGCTGCTTCGGATCGTCCCTTGGAATTCTTCTGATTGTAAAAATAGTAGACAGTAGTATTGTTGTAGTAATTTGTAGTTTAGTAATTGTAGTTTATATTGCATGTGTAGATTTGGTAATTGGCATTCTTCTAATGGTATTTTTCAAAATTTAATTTTTATTGTCTTGTCTATGGGTTTGACGATTTAGTGCAATTATTTCAATTGTTCGATTAATCGTGTTTGAGGGAAACCTTTCATGTAAATGGTATTGTTGGAGATAAAGAGTCATTGTGTGTAATTTTCGTACAGTGACGAGTTTTGTATATTTTGTAAATGATTACGCGATCGATGAAAAAGGCGAAAATGATGGATAGTCAGAATGACGAAATTGTTGACATGGCGAACTCGCCAACACAGGACAACAGTATGATGAATAATGGAGTTGAAAATAATTTAATAAGTCGGGAAGACAGTCCGGAACCATTTCAAAATTTTTCTCAATCAGAAAATTCACAGAATCTGAGATTAACGACAGAAGATTCTGGAATAGTATCGAACACAGATAGCTTTATGGCTATGCAGAAGGAAGTTAGTTTTGCGGGAAATGTTAGGGGCGAAAAGAATTCTGAACAATTTAATATGGAGCAGTTGATGAGTGCTATATTAAATTTGGGAGCACGTATGGAAACACAGTTAGACTCACAAATAGGAACAATTAAAACAGAGATTGGAACAATTAAAACAGAGATGGGAACTTTACGATCTGAATTAAAAACTGATATAGCAACAATGGAAACACGGATGGGAACAATGGAAACTCGGATAGATTCACGAATAGGGACATGTTTCAAAAATATGAAAGTTGAATTAAAGAAAGAAATCAGAGAAGAAGTACAACCAATTTTGAATGCTCACAATAATAGATTAAGTGCAGTAGAAATCAGACAAAGGGAACAGGATAGAGAACAGGAAGAAAGAGATCGCGTGATAGTACAGAAATTTTCAGAGTTAAATTTACAACGTGCAAAAGATAAGGAAGAAATATTTGAGAGAATCGAGGAATCCGTACCAAATGACAGATTAAATAACCTAACACAACAGTATGAACAGTTAACTACTAAATGTGTTAATACTGAAACCCGAGTCACGACACTTACGGAAGACGTAAATAAACAGAAAGAACAAATAGGTGATTTATCGGAAAGAGTTGAGGAAATTTCAGATAAACTGACAAATATTAGTTTACATGGGGACAAAGATTCGGATGATACAGCACCATTGCCATTTGCAGAAACCGAAGAGTATCAGAACATAAATAAACATGTTGAAAATCAGGGAAAATTTAATGAACGCGTGAAAAGGGAATTTGAGGCTTTAAAAAAGCAAGTCAAACAAATAGAAGGCGAAATTGTAGGAAAAGACAGTAGAAGAAACTTAGATTCACAGATAGCAGAGGGGTATGAAGAAAGTAATTTATTTCATTTACGAGAAGCAACAAGAGAGCGCCAGGCGCGCGAACTTGATAATAATCGACATTCGGACTGGGACAGACGCGGTAGGTCTTTGTCGCCACGAGGCGAAAACTTTGACTATAAACACTTTTTGACTGCTCGGAAATTTAAGATCTTCCGCAATTCTAAGAATGACATACATCCATGTTCATGGTTAGATCAATTTATGTACGCACTCCCGCCAAAGTTGCCACTAAGTCACAAACTGGAAATTATGTGCGGCTATTAAAGTCCTCAGGGGATTCACTACTCTAAGTGAATATGTGCCGTAGCGAGCATAGGGCCCCGAGCTGTAGTGGTGCTATTTCTCTTTTAGTTTTCTGTACCGCTGCCTACTCTTTTACTATTCTTTGCATCTGTCAAACCAACTCTTCGACTATCAATCTATCTAGTGAGTAAGTAAACAATAACCGGATTTGACTAATTTACCTAAATGTGATTTCGTAAATTACCATTTGGACTTATTGTACCTTCAGCAGCATTCTTTCGTAGTTTAAACGAAATTTTACCTGTTTATCTTCGTGACAATATTACTTCATATGTTGACGACATTCTTATTGCTAAACGTTCTTGGAGTGAGCACAACAAAATTTTGGATTCATTATTACGTATTTTTGCAAGAGTTGGTATCACAGTGAACTTAGAAAAATCTGAATTTGGTCATTCTCAGGTGAAATTTCTCGGTCACATTATTTCTACAGAAGGTATTCTTCTGGATCCAGAAAAATTAGACGCTATTCGTCACTATGCTGTTCCTACCACAAAACGTGATGTTCGTAGTTTCCTTGGTGTCTGTAATTTTCTTAGACGCTTTGTTAGATTGGACGATTTGGCCACATCTCGTTTATGTGAACTATCTGGAAAGAAATCTAATTGGTGTTGGGATGAGGAAGCTCAGTCAGAATTTGAACAACTCCGTGATGCTTTAGTTGCTGCTCCACTTCTTTCACATCCGGATCTATCTAAAGATTTTTGTTTGGCAACGGACTCATCATACAAGGGCTTAGGTGCACATTTATTTCAAGGGATAGAAGAAAACGGCGTTGCAGTACAGAAAACTATTGCATTTGGAAGTCGTGTTCTTTCTAAATCAGAAAAGAATTATTCGATTACGGAACTTGAAGCTTTGGCTGTTGTTTGGGCTTTCACAAAATTTCACACATTTTTGTTTGGCAGACATACTAAGGTTTACACCGATCATCGAGCTCTGGAATTTCTTATGTCGACAAAATTAACTCATGGCAGATTGTCACGATGGGCGTTGTACCTACAGGAATTTGATTTTAGTATTGTTTACATACAGGGTTCTTCAAATATTGTTGCCGATGCTTTATCACGTGCACCTATGGGTTTGAAACAAAGTGCTGAAGAGGACGGCATAGAAAACAATTATTGTTTGATGTATATTCAAGGTGTTGCGTTTGAGAACTTTATTTCGTCTTCGCTCCAGGACATCGCTAAGGAGCAAAATAAGGATCCAATCTGGAAGGACATTAAGGAGAAGTGGAGGAGAAAGGAAAGCGTAGCGATTAGACAGCATTATTTAGTTCGCAATGACATTCTTTTTAAACGAAAATCGGTCGACAACTTTGGTTAGTTTGTATTCCTGATGAGTGGGTTAATAAGCTGATTTGGTATACGCATTTCAGTTATGCACATTTTGGTCCCAGAAAATGCTTTCACAAATTACGAGAAAATTGCTACTTCAGTAATATGGGAAAACGTATTCGATCTGTTCTGGCCAAATGCAAATTATGTCAAAAGGCTAAGCCGCCAACAGTTTCTCACAGAGCACCGTTGTTTCCTATCATTCCAGCGAAATTAAAGGAGATGGCTGCAGTCGATTTGTTCGGTCCAGTGGTTCGTTCTACTAATGATTTTGCGTACATTTTCGTAGCAGTGGAGTTGACATCAAAATATGTGTGTCTTACACCTTTACGCAAAGCAACAGCTCGTTCAGTATCTAATGCTTTCATCAAACATTTTCTTTAAGAAGTTGGTCATGTTGATAAGGTTATATCAGATAATGGATCACAGTTTCGTTCTAAAATTTGGCTTCGTACTCTACAGCGTCGTAAAATTAAACCAATTTTCATTTCACTTTTTCACCCTCAATCTAACGCTTCAGAGAGATGGATGAAGGAAATCAATAAATTGTGTCGTCTTTATTGTCATCAGAATCACAGAACTTGGGATCAGTATCTTCATATTTTTCAAAACATTCTGAATGAACTCCCTAATGATTCAACTTCTTTACCGCATTTACTGATATTAAAAAACAAAGCACCGACAAATCGCATTTCTGAAATCGTTCCTTTTCCGCCTACACGGAAACTACGGCATTCTGGAGTTGTCAACCTGGCTCTACGAAATATTGCATCTGCGGCTGCTAGAAGAGAGAAATCAGCTAAGCGTCCTGGTCGTTCAAAAATCTTGTCAGTTGGTCAGAAGGTGTTAATTAAGTCTCATCGTTTGTCTCACAAAGGAAAAGGCTTGTGTCGCAAATTTTTTATGCTTTATAACGGTCCATATAGAATTCGTAAAATTATTCATGATAACACTGTCGAAGTAGAAACTCTTAAATCTCGACGCTCTAAAGGAATACATCATATATCTAACGTAAAAATTTTTGTGGAATGACATACTTTTGAGAAACCAACAGCTACATGTAAACATGCGGAGAGTACAAGGATACCGCGCTGTGTTTTGGCGGCGGCACATACTCAAAGCAACAGTCAAGTCTGCGCGCCGCACAAGGCAGTCGTTGACCGCGAACAATTGCTTCCTACGTCACGCGCCTACAGCTGATCGAGCGCTCAGTGCGAATGCACTGACAGCCGTAAACAAATACACAGTTTAATTTCTCCGACTAAATTCAGTATAAAGCTATAGTGACTTGATGAATTATGTTATTAACATTCAGTATTTTCCAGGATACGGTTGTATAAAATATTTAAGAACTTCAGGTAAATTCTGTGTGTCTCCGACGTTAAGAGGACTTGCTATCGAGAAATTTTCAGGAAGAATGTAATTTCGAAGAAGAAACTAATAAACTAAAAAGGGTAACTATTAATTGAGTTTATTTTTCAGGTAACATATTTCCACCTAGGTACGTACTTTAGACGTAATTTGCTGCTCGCGATTACGTGATTCATACTTTGTGCTAATTTCATGTTCTATGAATTTACGTGTGAAGCGACGTGCTTGCGTACATTTTCTGATTTTTGTCAATGTTTTATTAATGAACAGGATTGTTATTTGTATATATTATGCATCGCTTGGCTGCTATGCTTTTTCACTGATGTCATATTTTTTTTTAATTATGTGCCTGATGTGCTTATTTATTTAAATTATAATTGTAACCTGATTAATTGTGCTGACTGTGATTATGTATGTAAGTTATACTTTGTGATTTATCTGCTTGCGCCTTACTTATTAAGATGACATATGAACATTTATTTGCTTATGCTGATATGATGCTAATGACATGTTTACTGCTTTGCGTATGGATTGCATATTTATACATATCTGTTGTCGACACAACTACTCTTTAATTTGGTATATAGCAATGCTGATGTACTGTGTACAAACATAGAGTTTAGGTCACACTATTGGATTAATTATAGATTGTTTGCTTGGCAGAGCCTCGTTGTAAGAATTGTGCTGCATCCACTTGTTGACATTCTGTTCACTACTGGTATATTTACTCGCTATTGCATGTTTTGCTTACGCTCAGTGCCTTATATTTTTAAGATAAGAAAATGAACTGCTATAATTCGACGAACAACATTGGTACAAGAAACTTCATAGAAGTTACATGAGCTGGAGGTTTTATGGAAGCTGTATAAATTTATGCTAATAGGAAGGAAGCTAACGACATGACATACCAAAACTAGGTTTAGACCATTGACAATTATTACACTGCATTTTTCGTGAGCAATTGAAATAGGAAGTGACACTTGACACAAAAAATACTCCACATGTTTGCTTCTGCCATAATTCTTGAAGTGGGTACACACTGTGAAATATTATGATCATTCACACTCCGTAATTGTACTTAATTACTGAGAGTTATTCGAACTAAGTCTGTTAGAGGTCATGTATGCATTTCTTTTGTTTATAATTCATAATGAGTAGAAGATTTGGCTCAGATGGATTACACAGAGGTTGTGTGTTGACTGTGTGTCTTCGGATTGTATGGGATGATGAGGTTTGCATTAGGATTTCATCTGTACTTGTTCGAGGAGACTGACTAGAGGAAAGAGTTGTTATGGAAGTGAAATGATATTGGTAATAAGGTTTATATGTATCGACGCATTGAAGAGGTATTATTGAGGTATTATTGAGATTGTGTGAAGTTGATGATTATTGGAGTTTTGGTGGATAAGAGGTAAAGTAAGTGAGGAGCATATATTGGCAATAAGGTTTATATGTATCGACGTATTGAAGAGGTATTATTGAGGTATTATTGAGATTGTGTGAAGTTGATGATTATTGGAGTTTTGGTGGATAAGAGGTAAAGTAAGTGAGATGCATATTTTTTTTTGTTGGTCTTATGGAACAAGGAGGATGAAGATAGCAGACTAGAACACTAAAGTAGAAGGAAGATAGTCTATACACACACTTCGTTAAATCACTAAGCAGTATACATTTTTTTTTGAAGAGAGGAAGTATTTGCATATCTTGGCTCACTGACAGTTGTTCAACAACAGTACATTTGATCTGGCTTGGCAAACATTGGTCTTGACATGATGACTATGACGTTGACCTAACTATTATTGACTGTTATACATTGCTGCCACTACTACTTGATACACATGATGAACATCAGATTTTGACAGAATTACATTTACACAGTTAACGCCATTCAATTACACAGTAGTACTTAATGTGGATGAAAGATGAATGAGTGTGTTTTGTGTGTTTTCCTTTCCTAATCCTACCCACCTATCTCGTAAACATTATTTTATTTGTTTGTAGTGGCTGGCACTGACACCCATAAATATTATAGGTTTACTGATATTTGAGTATTTGTAATAGTTAATATGAAAATTATCTGACATCATTTGTGTGTTTGTTATGATTTGTATGTTTAGTGTAAAAGCATTTGTATGTGCATTCAAACTATTGTTCATGCCTGAACTGTCTGATTAGTGATGGTAAATATTATGGACTGTTACTTGTACTTTTTATACATAATTGGTGCCACTAGGACATGTTTAATTTCTGCTGATGAACTGTGTGATCAGTGATAGTGAATATTATGGACTGTTACTTGTACTTTTTCTACATAATTGGTGCCACTAGGACATGTTTAATTTCTGCTGATGAACTGTGTGATCAGTGATAGTGAATATTATGGACTGTTACTTGTACTTTTTCTACATGATTGGTGCCACTAGGACATGTTTAATTTCTGCTTATAAAAACTGATGAACAGTTTGATCAGTGATAGTGAATATTATGGACTGCTGTCTGCACCTGCTCAACATTACTGGGTGCACAGATGAAGCTACTTCTATGGAAATGATGTCACTTGTCGGTGTCTGCACCTGCTCAACTTTGCTGGGTGCCCCTAATGGAAATGTTTCTACTGAAATGAAGTCACTTGTTGCTGTGTGTACCTCTTCAACTTTGCTGGGTGCCACAGATGGAACTGCTTCTTCTGAAATAATGTCACTTGTTGCTGTCTGCACCTGCTCAACATTACTGGGTGCACAGATGAAGCTACTTCTATGGAAATGATGTCACTTGCCGGTGTCTGCACCTACTCAACATTGCTGGGTGCCACTGATGGACTGCTTCTACTGAACTAATGTCACTTGTTGCTGTGTGTACCTCTTCAACTTTACTGGGTGCCACAGATGGAACTGCTTCTACTGAAATGATGTCACTTGTTGGTGTCTGCACTTGCTCAACTTTACTGGGTGCCACTGATGAAACTGCTTTTACTAAAATGATGTCACTTGTTGGTGTTTGCACCTGTTGACCATCGCTGGGTGCTACTACTGGAACTAATCATTGAAAGCATTTTATGTGAACATTTGTATAAACTGATTTTTTATGTATTGTGTAAACTATTATGTAGAGCCAAATGTATGAAAAGAATTTGTATTGCCTACTGTATTTTATATATTAGATTATTGAAAGGTCAGTGCAAAGCCAAAATTTTAACTAATTATGTGATATTTAGGTATTAATATTATCTTTTATTTTTGTCAGTATTTTTCTGGACGAATTTGGTGGTATTTTCACCACCAATGCTGCCAAAAATACCATCAAATTCTGGCCTGTGGAGGAGGGGCATATGAAAGGTGGCTACACTGAGCCACTGCGCCAGAGATTGCGCCAAAGAGTATTATATGAAAGGTGGCTACACTGAGCCACTGCGTCAGAGATTGCGCCAAAGAGTATTATTAAGCCGCCTCCACAGTGCTTGTTAAGAACTCGTAGTAGTCAGTGCCTGTTAAGAACTCGTAGATGTCAGTGCTTGGAGAGAGCTCGTAGTAGTCAGTGCCTGTCGAGGTCTCGTGGTAGTCTGTGCTGAGATGTTGTAGCAGAGAGTGTTTGTTGAGATGTGCTATTAGGCAGTGATTGCTGAGATGTGATATTGGAGAGTTCTGGTTGAGATATAATGTAAGGATTAGAATGATTTTCATCAATATAAATGAGGTAATTAACTCAGTTTGTTTTTATTTTAGTGTCCTAAATAATGCGTCATTACAGATTCAGTCAACAAAGCATCTGGCGTGTGTTCTTGTATTAGAGTGTAATTCTACTTTCCTTGAGCAATTATAGTATTTGTAATTTTCTTTTATCACGTCAGTAAAGTTGGTATAAAAAAATTCTTGTCTTGTTGAAGAAGAACCGTGCCAGATGTCCGTTGAGTCATACTTCCACATACAGAACAGTTATACTTATGCTTTGGTTTAGTAGGTTTTATAGTTTCTGGGGACTTAATTAATTAATTGTGTTAACGAAAAATTTCATTTCATTCTTGTTGTTGTTCTTTGCAGTCAGATAGCGTAATAATACTAGTCAGGGCCAACCGTTTATGAAACAGCGTAATCGGACATACAGCTACGAAAAATAAAAAATATTTTCAATCATATCTAATTAAGCCCTCATGCAATACATTACCATGAGGGGTGAGGTAAACGTACACACGTGGTTTCCGTTTTCAATTACGGAGTGGAATAGAGTGTGTCACGACATGTCAGGCCAATAGATGTTCAATGTGGTGGCCATCATTTGCTGCACACAGATGCAATCTCTGGCGTAATGAATGTCGTACACGCCGCAGTACATCTGGTGTAATGTCGCCTCAGGCTGCCACAATACGTTGTTTCATATCCTCTGGGGTTGTAGGCACAAGACGGTACACATTCTCCTTTAACGTACCCCACAGAAAGAAGTCCAGAGGTGTAAGATCAGGAGAACGGGCTGGCCAATTTATGCGTCCTCCACGTCCTATGAAACGCCCGTCGAACATCCTGTCAAGGGTCAGCCTAGTGTTAATTGCGGAATGTGCAGGTGCACCATCATGCTGATACCACATACGTCGACGCGTTTCCAGTGGGACACACTCTGTTCCACTTCGTAATTGAAAACGGAAACCACGTGTGTACGTGTATCTCACCCCTCATGGCAATGTAGATGTGCGTCAGTGAAAAAGACCAATAAAAAGGTGTTAGCATGTGGACGTAATGTGCTGTTCCAGTCTCTTCTGTACCTAAGGTCCATCACCGTTCCCTCTGGATGCCTACGTAATTCGGTGCTCTCCGATACACACGATCGAACAGCGGAGGAGTGGTACTCAAGCGTCAACTTTAGGTTACAATATCTCCGGATGTAATTAACATTTTACAATGCAACAAACGGCACTGATTACGTATTTGTTTATATGTTCAGATGTGCTAACAAAACTAACGGGGTTCCATTTTAAAAAACGTAGGTTTGTGTTAAAAAACATACTTCCGTGCATTTTTTTATGGTTTATATTAACCAATTACACTAGCCCCTCTCCTCCCGTTCGGTCTGTGGAATCGATTCGTCAGTATTTGATGTGGTTTACGAAATATATCTAGCGGTAACGTTAGGTGACTCACCTTGTATATCTGTGAGAGTGGAAGCTATCCTCAAGGCTACAGGTGAACCAACACTATACTGAATTCCAGCATTACTGATGGAGGGCCCCAGGAATTTGTAAGTCATTTTCAGCCAAGTGTCCGGATACTTTTGATGCTCAGTCTGTTTCACTATGACAAGCATACAACTAATTTTACGAAAAAAATTAACAGTATTCTGGCTGCTTACTTTGGTCATTTCATTAGTTACCCAAACATGTCGTGCTCATATGCTAATGTTAATGTTACGAATTCGTTCACGGAGCCACAACCTCAGCCCCTCAGTTTTCGAAACAGATGAAAAACGGATGGAGCCAAGTCGGGACTGTACGGAGGATGATCGATGACACTGAATTCAAGGATGACGCTGAATTGCAGACGTCGCAGCGCTCGTGCGTAGTCTGGCATTGTCATGCTGAAGAATAGGGTCCTCCATGTGTGAACGAATTTTTCGATTATAGCACGCTGTCTCTTACATACCGTGACAGTGACGTTACACACCGCCATGTTACACGCTACAATTCTGAGTCCTCTAGCGACAGAGTGGCTGCAAATGTGTAAACATGAAGAGTAAAGATACAGAATGGTAATAACGTTTGTTCTGTTTAAAAAGCTTGAAGAGTTTTCACAAAAGAGTCGTAGGTATTATTCTTCAGCACGACCTCGCCAGGCGCATACACTCTGATGTTATGGCAGATATTTGCAATTTTATTTTTTGCAGGGTGTAACTGGACTCAGGTCAAAGAAATTCTGATCTTCACGTCATTTGTGCGACCCCCAACGTCGACGGAAAAATGGTTCAAATGGCTCTGAGCACTATAGGACTTAACATCTGAGGTCATCAGTCCCCTAGAGCTTAGAACTACTTAAACCTAACTAACCTAAGGACATCACACACATCCATGCCCGAGGCAGGATTCGAACCTGCGACCATAGCAGTCGCGCGGTTCCACACTGAAGCGCCTAGAACCGCTCGGCCACACCGGCCGGCCGTCGACGGAAAGCGTCGGTTTGTTTCCCATTATAAATAAAATTATTTTTAAGGTGGAATTTTACGTGTCCAATCAATAGAGCGGTCCCATTTCAGTCTAGTGGGGTATATGTTTTATCGATATGTATTGGAAGGGAGAGTATAACACGAAGAATAAGACGGAGCAAATGCAGTACTCCAGCAGCTACTGAGAAGCTCTGCTGCACTGTGGTGCAGTCAGTACGGGCCCGGACAGTGCTATCGCTGCTAGAGTTGTGGTTGTTCTTCGTGAGTTACAGTCCCTGTTAACACACACCGAGGAAACAAATACCACGTGGACTAGTATGGGACCGCTCTATCGAATGGGCACGTAAAATTCCACCATAAAAATCATTTTTGTCTTTGCTACAGACGTCTGGGTTTGACAGATCACTTCAAGGGAAATAACTTTTGTTAGAGACAAAATGCTCGCTGAATGCTTCCCTGTGACGCCTGGAGTCACTTAAGAGTGGTTACTTCCCTGGGATGCGGTAGAGAGCAGGCTGTTTGCAGCATGCGTGTGCTGTGTGAGTTGCGTGTCATCCAGTCATCTGCTATGCATGAAAGGCAGTAGGCGGGACAAAATTAGAGTGATTCGCTTGTAAAATATCCTTATCCTCTTGAAAACACTCGCTTTTACGATTTTCTTGTTGAAAATAACTGTGTCGGTGTACTGGGGTAGATAGTACACTACACACATGGTTAGTAGACACTGCTAGTTTTGCAAAATCTCGTCATCCCTGGGCCGGCGACTACTAAAGAACGTCTACGTGATATAGATTCGACTAGTTATTGATAGATTTGCTAATCTATGTGGCATGAGATTTCCACGCATACATCACGCAATACCTGCAAATTCCGGAACCTAGGATATGTTCCATCGGGGTCAGATCAGGTGAATATGATGGCTAAGACATCAACGTGAGTTGACTTTCATACGTGTCAGATCACTGTTGCACGGTTCTCGCCTTGACACGGGTCGTTATCCTGCTGGAAGATGCCATTAGTGTAGGGGAAGTTATCTAGCACGAAGGGATGCATGTGGTCTGCGATAATGTTCATGTACGCAACAGCTGTCACGGTGGCTTCGATCACTAATACAGGTCCCTTGGAAGCCCAGGTGAATATCCCCCATTGCATAATACTACCCCAACTGGCCTATGTCTACGTCGCGGTGCATGTATCTAGCAGCGGTTAGCCTGCATGAAGGCGTATCCAGAAACGACCATTATCCTGGTGCAACAAGAAACACAATTAGTGTATCGACATGAAAGTTTTCTGGCTGCAGTACCGCGTCATAACGTATAAAACTACTGCTGCTGGAGAAAAACAGCGTTTCGGCGGCCTCCTTCTGTGTCTACTGGTGCGTTCTAGCTACGCAGTGTCCCTTATATTTTGTTGCTACTGTTCACTGCGTATGCCATTACGTCATAATTTAGAAAGATAGTTCGGGACCAATGAAACGAACTACACTCCTGGAAATGGAAAAAAGAACACATTGACACCGGTGTGTCAGACCCACCATACTTGCTCCGGACACTGCGAGAGGGCTGTACAAGCAATGATCACACGCACGGCACAGCGGACACACCAGGAACCGCGGTGTTGGCCGTCGAATGGCGCTAGCTGCGCAGCATTTGTGCACCGCCGCCGTCAGTGTCAGCCAGTTTGCCGTGGCATACGGAGCTCCATCGCAGTCTTTAACACTGGTAGCATGCCGCGAGAGCGTGGACGTGAACCGTATGTGCAGTCGACGGACTTTGAGCGAGGGCGTATAGTGGGCATGCGGGAGGCCGGGTGGACGTACCGCCGAATTGCTCAACACGTGGGGCGTGAGGTCTCCACAGTACATCGATGTTGTCGCCAGTGGTCGGCGGAAGGTGCACGTGCCCGTCGACCTGGGACCGGACCGCAGCGACGCACGGATGCACGCCAAGACCGTAGGATCCTACGCAGTGCCGTAGGGGACCGCACCGCCACTTCCCAGCAAATTAGGGACACTGTTGCTCCTGGGGTATCGGCGAGGACCATTCGCAACCGTCTCCATGAAGCTGGGCTACGGTCCCGCACACCGTTAGGCCGTCTTCCGCTCACGCCCCAACATCGTGCAGCCCGCCTCCAGTGGTGTCGCGACAGGCGTGAATGGAGGGACGAATGGAGACGTGTCGTCTTCAGCGATGAGAGTCGCTTCTGCCTTGGTGCCAATGATGGTCGTATGCGTGTTTGGCGCCGTGCAGGTGAGCGCCACAATCAGGACTGCATACGACCGAGGCACACAGGGCCAACACCCGGCATCATGGTGTGGGGAGCGATCTCCTACACTGGCCGTACACCACTGGTGATCGTCGAGGGGACAAGAATAGTGCACGGTACATCCAAACCGTCATCGAACCCATCGTTCTACCATTCCTAGACCGGCAACGGACCTTGCTGTTCCAACAGGACAATGCGCGTCCGCATGTATCCCGTGCCACCCAACGTGCTCTAGAAGGTGTAAGTCAACTACCCTGGCCAGCAAGGTCTCCGGATCTGTCCCCCATTGAGCATGTTTGGAACTGGATGAAGCGTCGTCTCACGCGGTCTGCACGTCCAGCACTAACGCTGGTCCAACTGAGGCGCCAGGTGGAAATGGCATGGCAAGCCGTTCCACAGGACCACATCCAGCATCTCTACGATCGTCTCCATGGGAGAATAGCAGCCTGCATTGCTGCGAAAGGTGGATATACACTGTACTAGTGCCGACATTGTGCATGCTCTGTTGCCTGTGTCTATGTGCCTGTGGTTCTGTCAGTGTGATCATGTGATGTATCTGACCCCAGGAATGTGTCAATTCCAGGAGTGTATCTTTTTAAATTATGACGTAATGGCATACGCAGTGAACAGTAGCAACAAAATATTAGGGACACTGCATACCTAGCTGAATGATACTAGAGTCGAATCTATAGTCTATAGGGTCATCAAACTGATCGATGACAAACACGATGACAACAAATATTACATGTAATAAGGTTGTTGTTAAGTTGATACTACAATAAGTTTGTAAGAGATTTAACTTTACAATCAAGTTTATGTGTTTTTAAAATATGTGAATAAATTTATGCGTGTTTTCACACTGTAAACAGGTTTAATTCATTTTGTTAGAATAAGTTATAAACTGAGCAAAGCCTGGAGGAGTTACACGAAGTACTCAACACGGTATGGATGTACACATTGTAAGGCATAGGTGTAACGAGTTTTAGTATTATTTATGATACCTACACTTCATATTTTGTAAATGAAATTAAGTTTTTCCATCTCTAATGACAGTTCGTTACGCAACGTGCGTCGAGTGGAACATGCGATAACATACACTACTGGTCATTAAAATTGCTACACCAAGAAGAAATGCAGAAGATAAACGGGTATTCATTGGACAAATATATTACACTACAACTGACTTGTGATTACATTTTCACGCAATTTGGGTGCATAGATCCTGAGAAAACAGTACCCAGAACAACCACCTCTGGCCGTAATTACGGCCTTGATATGCCTGGGCATTGAGTCAAACAGAGCTTGGATGGCGTGTACAGGTACAGCTGCCCATGCAGCTTCAATACGATACCACAATTCATCAAGAGTAGTGACTGGCGTATTGTGACGATCCAGTTGCTCGGCCACCATTGGCCAGACGTTTTCAATTGGTGAGAGATCTGGAGAATGTGCTGGCCAGGGCAGCAGTCGAACATTTTCTGTATCCAGAAAGGCCCGTACAGGACTTGCAACATGCGGTCGTGCATTAACCTCCTGAAATGTAGGGTTCCGCAGGGATCGAATGAAGGGTAGACCCACGGGTCGTAACACACCTGAAATGTAACGTCCACTGTTCAAAGTGCCGTTAATGCTAACAAGAGGTGACCGAGACGTGTAACCAATGGCACCCCATACCATCAAGCCAGGTGATACGCCAGTATGGCGATGACGAATACACGCTTCCAATGTGCGTTCTCCGCGATGTCGCCAAACACGGATGCGACCATCATGATGCCGTAAACAGAACCTGGATTCCTCAGAAGAAATGACGTTTTGCCATTCGTGCGCCCATGTTCGTCGTTGAGTACACCATCGCAGGCGCTCCTGTCTGTGATACAGCTTCAAGGGTAACCGCAGCCACGGTCTCCGAAATGATAGTCCATGCTGCTGCAAACGTCGTCGAACTGTTCGTGCAGATGGTTGTTGTCTTGCAAACGTCCCCATCTGTTGACTCGGATATCGAGACGTGGCTGCACGATCCGTTACAGCCATGTGGATAAGATGCATGTCATCTCGACTGCTAGTGATACGAGGCCGTTGGGATCCAGCACGGCGTTCCGTATTACCCTCCTGAACCCATCGATTCCATATTCTGCTAACAGTCATTGGATTTCGACGAACGCGAGCAGCAATGTCGCGATACGATAAACCGCAATCGCGATAGGCTACAATCCGACCTTTATCAAAGTCGGTGATGGTACGCATTTCTACTCCTTACACGAGGCATCACAACAACGTTTCACCCGGCAACGCCGGTCAACTGCTGTTTGTGTATGAGAAATCGGTTGGACAGTTTCCTCATGACAGCACGTTGTAGATGTCGCCACCGGCGCCAACCTTGTGTGAATGCTCTGAAAAGCTAATTATTTGCATATTACAGCATCTTCCTCCTGTCGGTTAAATTTCACGTCTGCAGCACGTCATCTTCGTGGTGTAGCTATTTTAATGGCCAGTAGTGTAGTAACAAAAGGCGTTTCGTGTTCACCATTTCAACAGCTGGAATGTAGGTGTGGTAATCTTCGAGAGTGCGGCAGCGTTTGGTTTTTTTATGGGGAATCCAAAGATCATCCCCGAGTTTGCATTCAGAACGTAGAATGCATTCAACAGTTTTCCGTACGCCGTCCGCATAAGTCTGCTCGCCGTGCCAGCTGGGACTCAGCCATTCTTCTTGCGTCTGGCGTGTTTTGCTGCGACGTTTCTGTTTCAAAACGTGTAAAATTCAGTTGCAGCAAGACCGCCTTGATTGTGATAAACAGCAACGTGTAACAATTTGTTAATTCATTCTGGGCCTGGAGGTGAAAGAAAAAAAATTCGACATTTTATTAATGTTGACAACTGCTGCGTTTCCAGTGCTTTTAACGACTTGAAAATTACAAACATTTCTAATAAATAGTACAGTCGACTGCGAATACGATATCGAGCTGAAAGTTCTATAATCGCATAACAAATACAATTATGTAATTACCTTTCACCTTTTAGGTTCAGTGATGAAGCCACGTTCCATTTAAGTGCAGAAGTGAACCGCCACAACTTAAAGTATGAGGAATACAGCTGTCACATATAGTATTCGAGCACGAGAGGGACGTATACATCTACATGGATACTCTGCAAATCACATTTAAGTGCCTGGCATAGCTTCATGTGTTTTGCACAGGCTCGGGAAAAATTTACGTCCCGTTCTCGTTGGCAGAAAATACGGTTACAAAGAATAACGTACCTGAGCTGGTTCGAGATCTGACTTTTTGCCACAATGACGAGAACGCGCAGCAAATTTAATTTCAGCGGGCCAGAGCGCTACTGCAACGGCATCTGCGTGTATGAAGCATTTTTTAATAATGAGAAAACGCTTTCCTATTAAGCAGCTGGACCTACCAACCACTAACTACTCCTTTAACTTACACCTACTTCAACATACATACTGAGCAAGCCACTATACGGTGAATGCAGGAGGATTGTCACTAGACATTCCTTTTGCTGTTCAACTTTCAAATGGAGCGAGGGAAAAACGACTTTTTATATGCCTCCGTACGTGCCCGAATTTCTCTTATATTGCTCTCGTGGTCCTTCACTTTAAATATACGTTGGTACCAGCAGCATCGTTCTGCAATGAGTCGCAAATGCCGGTCCTTGTAACTTTCTCAATAGTCCTTCGCTTCTTCCCTCCAGGCATTTCCATTTGAGTTTATGAGGATTTCTATACTGCTAGCTAACTGATCGAAGCTACCGGTAGCAAACCTAGAAGCACTCCTCTGAACTGTTGCGACGTCTTCCTTTAACCCGACCTGATGGGAATTCGAAAAATTCGAGCAGTACTGAAGATTGGGTCGCACTAGCTGCTTATTCTTGGGAATAAGCTAATATTGTTAACAAGAAATTACTGTAAGGAATATATATATATATATATATATATATATATATATATATATATATATATATGTATATATTGAGAGGCCAATGTCAAAATACCCAGACTTGTGAACAGGAGTCGACAAGAGGTTCGTGAACTTACACCAGTTATTGCCCGAACCACCCGTTGCTGAGCCAAAAATATGCTTATAGAATGGGAAGAGTTACCCCAGAATATAATACCATACGACATAAGAGAATGAAAATGAGCAAAGTAGAATAATTTTCGTGTCGAACGATGACTCACTTCAGATACCGTTCGAATTGTAAAAATGGCAGCATTAAGTCTTTTAAGAAGATCCTGAACGTGGGCTTTCCACGACAGTTTTCTGTCTATCTGAACACCTATAAATTTGAACTGTTCAGTTTTAAAAATCAAATGCCCATTCTGTGAAATGAAAAGTCAGGTTTTGTTGAATTGTGTGCTAGAAACCGTAAAAACTGAGTCTTACTGTGATGTAGCGTTATTTTATTTTCTACAGGCCATGAACTTGGGTCATGAACTGCACTATTTGAATCTGAGCCAGTGTTGCACACAACATCCTTTACTACCAAGCTAAGTGTCATCAGCAAACAGAAATATTTTAGAGTTATCCGTAATATTAGAGGGCTTGTGATTTATATAAATAAGGAACAGGAGTGGCCCCAACACTCATCCCTGGGGCACCCCCCACTTGAGTGTACCCCACTCAGACCCCACATCATAGCCATTCTCAACATTGTGAATAATGACCTTTTGCTGTCTGCTGCTAAAGTAAGAGGTGAACCAATTATGAGCTGCTCCCCATATTCCGTAATGGTCCAACTTCTGGAGCAATATTTTGTGATCAACACAACCAAACGCCTTAGTTAAATCAAAAAATATCCTTTATGCCTAGCATTCGAGACCTTTTGTTTAACCCATCCAGTACCTCACAGAGAAAGGAAAATACAGCATTTTCAGTTGTTCAGCGACTCCTAAAGCCGAACTGTACATTTGATAGCAAATCGTGTGATATTAAATGATCAATTATCCTTACATACACAGCCTTTTCAATAACCGTAGCAAACACTGATGGCATAGAAATAGGTCTAAAATTGCCTACATTATCCCTTTGTCCCTTTTTATAACGCGGCTTTCGACTGAGTACTTAAATAGTTCAGGAAACTGACCACTCCTTAAGGAAAAACTTACAAATATGGCTAAATACAGGGCTAATATGTTCAGCATAGTACTTCAATATTCTGCTAGGCACTCCATCATAACCACGAGAGTCGATAGTCTTCAGTGATTTAATTATTGACTCAATCTCTCCCTTGTCTGTATCACAGAGGAGTATTTCAAACATCAATCTCGGAACAGCATTTGCCAAGAGAGTTATATGATTCCCTGTAGAATCTAATTTTTTATTTAATTCACCAGCAATGCTCAGAAAATGATTTTTAAATACTGTACATATATCTGATTTATCAGTAACAGAACTGTTTTTACTACGAACTGGCTTCACATCGTCGACCTTGTGCTGCTAACCAGACACTTCCTTCACAACTGACCATATGGTTTTTGCCTTGCTAGTACCCCGTTTAGAACGTTCTAATGGGAAGCAACTGACAAAGAGCATGAGAAATGTGTTAAGGAAATTATTATATTTATCATCTGTGTTATCGCCACTATAAACATCCTGACACTCTTGTTCGTTGACTAGGTTTAAAAAACTCTCTATTGCTGCTGGATTATCTTTCCTACATAGTTTGTAATTACATGTGACATTTGTTTGAGTACAAAAGCCTTTTAGTGTTAAAATTTGTGCATCAAGGTCTGAAAGGCCATTCACGCTTTTACTAACAGAATGCCCATCTGGTAATGAAGAATGAATAAAAATATTGTCTATGGCTGTGCCACTGTTCCCCTGCACCCTAGTTGGAAAAAACACAGTCTGCATCAGATCATATGAATTTAGGACATCTACCAACTCCTTTTTCTTGCACCATCATGCACAAAATTTATATTGAAGTCACCACATACCATTAATTTCTGGTACATCCTACAAGGAGAATCAAGAGCCCTCCTTAGCTTGAGCAGAAATGCTCTGAAGTCAGAGTTAGGGGACCTATAAACAACAACCATTAGAAGTTTAGTTTAACTAAATTCAACTGCCCCTGCACAACATTCAAATATCTGCTCAGTGCGAACTTTAATATGGGAAAGCACATACCGGTGCAGGCCTTACTAAAAAAAGAAATTCCGCATCTTTTTACCATCCGACATCATATGCCTCCGGCAAAGACATAAAAATTTAGAAGATTTTTGCGGTAATATACCTACATACTTACATATGAGACGGAAGCGAAAACGATCTTTAAAGTAGTTTCGAGATTTTCTGAAGATTGATCAACATAAATTACTTTCTGTAGCTAATATGAAATGATTGTTACTTCAAGCTTGTGTCGACAGGATACTAGAGCTATATGATGCTCTAAAAATATTTTTCACGAAAGTAGTTTTTGAGGCCCTCTCTAATACTAATGATTGTATCTTGAACAGTCTTATAAATCGTTTAATGGTGGGTTATTATACTTCATGAGTTACATCTTCTCTGCAACCAATGATTTTAATACCTTCATCCAGTCAAAATCACCGCAACTGTACAAACTACCTGAGATAGCTCAGCCGGCCGGAGTGGCCGTGCGGTTCTAGGCGCTACAGTCTGGGGCCAAGCGACCGCTACGGTCACAGGCTCGAATCCTGCCTCGGGCAAGGATGTGTGTGGTGTCCTTAGGTTAGTTAGGTTTTATTAGTTCTAGGCGACTGATGACCTCAGAAGTTAAGTCGCATAGTGCTCAGAGCCATTTGAAGCATTTTTAAGATAGCTCAGAGTATGTTGCAAACTTTTCCGTGTAGTTTCGTCAAACAAGAGTTTCAGAGTCCTAAATCCGACTTAAACAGCCTCATGAAACTTTCACTAAAACAGAAATTCGCCTAAATAACAACCAAATGTATGCTGGAAGCACATGCGGTTCTGGAGGATTTAAAGACAAAAGTCCAGAAGAAGAAATGAACTAGTTTTATGACGTGTTAATGGTCTAAGAACTTTTAGCATTGCACTCGGTAACAGCGTAAAAACTGAAATTTGGACTGTACAGAGGAAAAATACAGTAATTTATTGTTAAACAGAAGTGCATCCTTTCAAAAAATACTCTATAGCTGTGGCTCACCACCACAGAAAAACTTTTGTGCACGTTGCCGGGAATTTTATGAGGAAATACTGCAGCAGATCAGCTGTTCGACTTGGATGAGAAACTTTTCGATTTCGAAATATGTAGATCCCTACGTAGCATGAATTCTGGAGAAACAGCCTGTGAAAGACGTGTTTATCCATTTCAATTTTTTGGTGCCAAAGAGTAACGTGCAAAAAGCGGAACATGAATGGAGACACCAAGCTCTCATCAAAGCCAAGAATTTTCGTGTTTAAGGTTAGAAAGAAATTTAAAAAAATGGCAGCTGACATTTATTGCAATAAGGTACTAGGCTGGAAAGATCATCAAGGCTTTTTTATTTACGAAAACCTCGAAGTGATCATTTCAATTTTACTAACAGTTCCATCTTGAAATACTGAGACCCAAGGATTATTCAGTGTTCTAAAAAATGTAGTATCAGACAAAAGAAATACACGTAACAATGAAAAAACTGGGAATACTAGCAAACAATTGCTCAGTTTTGAAACCCAACAGTGCCATGCTAAATCCATATAAAAGGTGTAAATGGTGTAATGCTTCAGCTTCTGATCCTGTAAAGCTACTGTAGGTAATTTTATGTTATAAATACTTGAAGCCGGCCGCTGTGGCCGAGCGGTTCTAGGCGCTTCAGTCCGGAACCGCGCTGCTGCTACGGCCGTACGTTCGAATCCTGCCTCGGGCATGTATGTGTGTGATGTTCTTAGGTTTAATTAGTTCTAAGTCTAGGGAACTGATGACCTCAGATGTTAAGTCCCATAGTGCTTAGAGCCATTTTTTGAAATACTTGAAATAGTACGTTGAAATAGTACGTTTTTCTTAATTACATGCGGGGTGACCACAAAATTTCCGTTCAACATAGCACGCCTCCGATGCGTACACTATGTGATCAAAAGTATTCTCCATTGGAGAACGAAGAATGTATATGGGGCAGCATGTCCATCGAAAATCCCCGTCGTGAAATGGTGCGCCAAGTTCCATTCTGGTCGCGATTCGATACATGACGCAAATCGATTTGGGAAGCTCAAATGGGAAGCACTCGAGGTCTCGCCCCTGTAGTCTCGATCTCTCCCCATGCTAACATCACACCTTCGATTCCTTAACAAAGACCTTGAAGGATCGACGATTCCTGTATGGCGAGGATGTGTAGTAGGCAGTTAGGACACGATGTTTTACCAAACAGCTATATTCAACCTAGTGCGTCAGCGGATGATTGCCTCAGTGCTCTCGGCGAATTTGCTTATTTAGCATACCGACTCTGGACTGTACGGTCTTCGATCGGAAACTTTTTGTGGTCGCCCCTTATAATTATACGCCGTAAATCTAGGGATTTTACGATTTTTTAGAGGAGGGTAATTCTGAAAGAAACTAGGGTAAAACCAAATTCGCAAAAAGAAACACTGAACCGAAGTCGACCATTCACCTTCCCTGTTAACCACCTTTACGTGCTCGTTCCATTTCATATCACTTTGCAGCGTTACGCCTGACTGTCAAGCAGCTCATGACTAATGCTGTGTGGGGCGCTGTGTCAAACGCTTTCCGGAAATCTAGGGACATGGACTCTGCCTGCAGTCCTTCATCCATGGTTGGAGAATATCAGCCGGCCGCGGTGGCCGTGCGGTTCTAGGCGCTCCAGTCCGGAGCCGCGCTGCTGCTACGGGCGCAGGTTCGAATCCTGCCTCGGGCATGGGCGTGTGTGATGTCCTTAGGTTAGTTAGGTTTAAGTAGTTCGAAGTTCTAAGGGACTAATGACCACAGCAGTTGAGTCCCATAGTGCTCAGAGCCATTTGAACCATTTTTGGAGAATATCATGGGAGACAAGAGCAATGTGAGTTTCGCACGAGCGATGCTTTCTAAATCCATGCTGATTTTTGGAGACATGATTCTCTGTCTAAGGGAGATTTATTATGTTCGAACTTAGTATACGATAAATAATTCTGCAGCAAATCGAAGTTAGGAATATTGGCTTGTAATTTCGCTGGTTCACCCTAAATATATACAGGCGACACCTATGCTTTTTTTTTCAGGCTCTTGGAACTCTGAAGCGGGCGAGAGATTCGTGATAAATGTAAGTTAAGTAAAGGGCAATGCCGAAGAGTACTCTCTGAAAAACGGAATAGGGATTCCATCCGGGCCTTTTTGACTAATTGACTGTTATCTTCTAAATGCTGCAATTTTTGTCTCAAATGTGTCTCAAAATATTGTCTGTTAAATATAAGTTGCATAAGAAAGGAATAACTTTTAAAATACTTCTGACGACGGCAGCTGTGATCGAAACACACTGTATCAGTTAAATAATGGTAAATAAATTCTGAAGACAGTCCGTCATGGTGATATACGATAATTATATCTGCTGATTTTCTCCATAATACGTTAAGGAAGTTGTCGTATATTGACGGTTGGGAGTCGCTGAAGAGTAGATTCCATCGTTTAATCGGAAAGGGCTTTGTAAAATTGTAAATTTGTGGTAAGATCTTACGGGACCAAACGGCTGAGACCATTGGTCTCTAAGATTACACACTACTTAATCTACCTTAAACTAACTTACGCTAAGAACAACATACACCCCCATGACGGAGGGAGGACTCGAACCTCCGACGGGATGGCAAGGCGTCCTAACAAGGGAACCTCCCCATCGCACCCCCCTCAGATTTAGTTATAAGTTGGCACAGTGGATAGGCCTTGAAAAACTGAACACAGATCAATCGAGAAAGCAGGAAGAAGCTGTGTGGAACTATGAAACAAATAAGCAAAATATACAAACTGAGTAGTTCATGCGAAAGATAGGCAACATCAAGGAGAGCGTGATCTCAGGAGCGCCGTGGTCCCGTGGTTAGCGTAAGCAGCTGCGGAACGAGAGGACCTTGGTTCAAGTCTTCCCTCGAGTGAAAAGTATAATTTTTTTATTTTCAGACAATTATCAAAGTTCAGGCACTCACACATAATCAACTTCGCTCTGCAAAATTCCAGGACATGTTCAGATTTGCTTGGACATATGCAGGATTTCACGGTCTACACACGGAAAAATTTGAAAACGTTAAAAACATATGTTTTGACAGAGCACAGGGAAAACTGTGCGACTGTGAAACTGTTGCATTCATTTGTTGCAGTTTATGCAACAAACTCTTATGTTTTCATCAGTTTTTTGGGAGTGATTATCACATCCACAAGAAAACCTAAATTGGGCAAGGTAGAATAATCTTTTTACCCATTCGCCAAGTGTGCAATTTAGGTGGATCGACAACATATTCCTGTCATGTGACGCACATGCCGTCACCAGTGTCGTATAGACTATATCAGACGTGTTTTCCTGTGAAGGAATCGGTTGATCTATGACCTTGCGATCAAGTGTTTTCGGTTCTCATTGGAGAGGCACTTCCTTTCGTCTACTAATCACACGGTTTTGCGGTGCGGTCGCAGAACACAGACACTAAACTTATTACAGTGAACAGAGACGTCAATGAATGAACGGACAGATCATAACTTTGCGAAAATAAAGAAAGTAAACTTTTCACTCGAGGGAGGACTTGAACCAAGGACCTCTCGTTTCGTAGCTGCTCACGCTAACCACGGGCCCAAGGCGCTCCTGTGCTGACATTATCCTTGATGTTGCCTATCTTGCGCATGGACTGCTCAGTTTCTATATTTTGCTTATTTTTTTCATAGTTCCACACAACTTCCTGTTTTCTCGATTGATCTGTGTTCAGTTTTTCAAGGCCTATCCACTGTGCCAACTTATAACTAAATGTGAGGGGGATGCGATGGGGAGGTTCCCTTGTAAGACCGCGCGGCTACTCCGCGCGGCTGTCACTTAGGTTGTAGACGTCTCGACAAGTGGAAAGTTCGATGGACTGGACATCAACACCAGAACTTCAACCTAATTCAAAACGATGAAACTCGCGCTGTTTTGTCTTGCCCGTCTTGAATGATCATGATTGAACCTCATTCGAACGGGAGAATGGGACTGGGATGAAATCTTGAAGAATAGGTGTTGGTGTGAATGTATCTAATGTGTCTATATTGCGGAGGAACAGACAATAAGTTATACTGTGCGGAGCTGCCTACACCGAATGCTGTGATCTGGTTGTCGGATTTAAGGATTAAATGGGTATGTTCTGCAATGTCATGTGATCGTAAAACACTTCGGGAAAATTCGGAATTCAACATAGGATTGGGGAGATATTCCACCTTATGCGAGACGCTGTCTGTTTTTCTTTGTCCAAACAGGGTTTGTACTTCTTCAGAGGAATTTTTTGAGATTCAGTCTGTAAATTATTTTTTTTTCAGAAAGCTCGGCAAGAAAGAAGAGCATCGACATCGGAAAAGGTGATTAAATATAGGATATTTGGAGAAAGTCTGGTGATTAAAACCTTTGTGCAACCAACTCCCCGTGGAAGTGGAGAGTGAAGTTGGCCTCCTGTTGTTGATCTACAGAGGACCGGACAGTACTGTAGGACCCACAGTTTATAGGAGACCTCAACGCCACTCAGAAGCAAGCTGTTCTGAACACTCAGTCTTCGTGTGAGTTCGCGTAGGTGCTAGTTAATATTTTGCCATCAGTGCCAGATTTCTTTAGTGGAACATTGATTGCTAACGGCTATGATGACCTTCGCATAAACAGGGCCTTCAAACAAAGTTGTAATAATAATATTGATAATAACACTGCAAACAAGAATAACGTCTAGTCTCCTGCACATTTCGTGACTAGTCTAACAGACCTACAGACCGCATATGTAGATTCCTAGGGAAGAATGGTTTAAGGATTGCGTTTCTTAGCCAACACAAGATACAAGACTTCACTACGTTTCTTAGTCATCACAAGATACAAGACTTCTTTCAGCCTACTACTGATGTGCCTGACCGCCTTCACACTACGGGAGAATCGAAGTGACGTGTGGTTGTGGCGAAACTGGAAGAGCAGTAAAAGAACGTGACACACTCTTATCACAAACGGCGAAATCAGCGGTAGCGGAGCACCAAGGAGAATGTGACCAGATTATGAATTATAAGTACGTGCGCGTGCTAGTCAGAGAAACTGATTCTTTAGAAGGAAAGGCCGCGAAGCAGTCGAAATACCGAAGAATGAGAACGATCTCAATAGAGGTGCCGGCTAAAAGCTTCCGCCTCCGTAGCTGCCCGCTATCGCGGAAGTAAACACCCAGACACGGCGAACGAGGAACATAAACAGCTACCAGGAAAGAATGGAGCTGACACAACAATATTTTGGACTCCTCCTGGCAGTTCCTGGTTTCAGTATTTAGCAGATAAAGATGGTCCACCAATGACAGCCGGCAGAGTTATACCCAGTAACTCCGCTTCTCCGAAAAAGTGCGGGAAAGGAGCCTTTTGTAAGTGAGCGCTGCGCTGTCTTACCGTGAGCTATCAATTATAACTCTTCCGCACGTGTCTCTCTCCATCCCTTCTCCATACCACACCCTGATCAACCCCAAGACTCCACTTCACCTTCCGTCCATCCCAACAGCTACCTTCACAATTTCCTACCCAAAGCACCATCACATTTTTCTACCCACAACCTTCAACAGCCTTAGGAAACATTCCCTCCCCCCCACCCCCTCAAATCCTTTTCTTCAATCAGCTTTTAAGTGAAGGTGCAACGCTGTTTTTTTTTTTTTTTTTTTTTTTTTTTTTTTTTTTTTTTTTTTTTTTTTAGAAGAACGTCACCATTCCTGCGATGTTTTTAAATGTATATATTTTCGTTTGTTATGTTTTAGTCGTTCCATTTTCATGTACACTACAAAGAAAATGGAGAGTCTTGGTGTATTATGTAAACGTTAACAACATTCAGCCTTTTTGCAGTTTTTAAAACCATCTGCAAACTTCTCAGCGCATGTCTGAAGAACGGAATGTTTGTACCCCTGACAGCTCAGCCACCGCCCATATAGGGTGACAGGGGGATGGGCATGAAGTATCAATAAAAAACAAAAAAAAGTCTTTAGTTAGCGTGCAGCCACCCACGGAGACCAGTGAAATCCTGAAGAAAATCCAGGCAGGAGGATCGAAACGTCTAGCAGAAGTTTGAAGAGGAATATGATGTGTCTTAAGGGGATACGTTTGTAAAATTAGAAAACTATTGAAATTGTATTTGCTACCATTTAGTTCTGTAGTATGGTAGAAATGTTCTTTCCAATTTTCAGAGTTTAATTAGTGCTACAAATGATGTAAAAGCCATTTTCCTTCAACCAAAATTCAGTGCCACGCCCACTCTTCTACACGACCCTGTCCTTGTTTGCGATATTTTATTATTTCCTGTCAACAGAGAAGACGTTTGTAGAGTACAGAAGGCTGTGAGCCCATGAAACACAAATCCTGAACGAAAGCTTTAATAATCTCATTTAAGAGACGCCCAAAGATAACATTTTTATCATCAGCTAGTGTTAAAATTTCGTCATATGATGCTCGTCTGGTGTTCAATGGTGGTAACAGAGGAAGAACCACGACCTTTACGAGACTAGGCTTCGATGCAGGTTGCTTCACTTAAACTGAAGAAAACTGATGATAAATGTACTGTTACTTATGAAATGTCAGTGAAGGACATTACCAAAAGGGCGCACCAGAAGGACCAGGGTAGAAAGACGGAGTTACGTGGAGAACAAAAAGATCAGATGTTGTGGTTATAGCCCACATTAAGGTACTTGTTTCTGGTAACCATGCTAATAAATTTTTCTTTGTTTCCTGCAACGTTGATTTTTCAGTGTACAAGAAACATTTTCTGCTGAATCATTGCAGATAAACAGATGAAATATGCTACAGATTCTGTAGATATTATAACACAACATCCACTCGTACAAAATGATTCAAAGCACATTACTGTCAAATTTTTAGAATTTTTTTGTGGAATAAAAATTGCTATTATCACACACATAAATTTAAAAAAATGTTGCGAGAGTTGTAAGACAGATATTAAAAAAACTGGTACGCAGATTTGTTTAACTAAAATCTAAAAATAATCTTCTACATTTTAAAAGTGATAAGAAAAGTAACTTTTGAGAAAATGTTCCTTATGTAATAGTATATGTTCTTAATGTATGCAGCACCGTCCTTATGATTGATTCGATAAAAAAATGGAAAAAATTCCAGATTACACTGAGATGACAGGAGCCATGTGATAGCGATATGCGCATATACAGATGGCGGTAGTATCAAAGGGCAGTGCATTGGCGGAGCAGTCATTTCTGCTCAGGCGATTCAAGTGAAAAGGTTTCCGACGTGATTGTGGCCACGTGACAGTAATTAACAGACTTTTAACGCAGACCGGTAGGTGGACCCAGACGCATGGGAATTCCATTTCGGAAATCGGAGATGGTATTCCTTGATCCCCGGTTTCAAGAGTGTGCCGAGAATACCAATTTCGGGGATTACCTCTCAGCAGGGGCAACGCAATGGCCGACGGCCTTGACAATCGAGAGCAGTGTCGTTTGCGTAGAGTTGTCAGTGCTAACAGACAAGAAACACTGCGTGAAATAACCGCAGAAATCGATGTGGGACGTACGACGATCGTATTGATAAAACAGTGTGGCGAAATCGACGAGATTGCTTCTGTAAAATATCTGGGAGTATGCGTACAAAACGATTTGAAGTGGAATGATCATATAAAATCAATTGTTGATAAGGCGGGTGCCAGGATGACATTCATTGGGAGAGTCCTTAGAAAATGTAGTCCATCAACAAAGGAGGTGGCTTACAAAACACTCGTTCGACCTATACTTGAGTATTGCTCATCAGTGTGGGATACGTACCAGGTCGGGTTGACAGAGGAGATAGAGAAGATACAAAGAAGAGCGGCGCGTTTCGTCACAGGGTTATTTGGTAAGCGTGATAGCGTTACGGAGATGATTAGCAAACTCAAGTGGCAGAGTCTGCAAGAGAGGCGCTCTGCATTGCAGTGTAGCTTGCTGTCCAGGTTTCGAGAGGGTGCGTTTCAGGATGAGGTATCGAGTATATTGCTTCCCCCTACTTATACCTCCCGAGGAGATCACGAATGTAAAATTAGAGAGATTCGAGCGCGCACGGAGGCTTTCCGGCAGTCGTTCTTCCCGCGAACCATACTCGACTGGAACAGGGAAGGGAGGTAATGACAGTGGCACGTAAAGTGCCCTCCGCCACACACCGTTGGGTGGCTTGCGGAGTATAAATGTAGATGTAGAGGTAGATTGCCTTTGCTAACAGCACGACATCGCCTGCAGTGCCTTTCGTGGGCACGTGACTATATCGGTCACACTAGACGACTGGAAAGCCGTTGCCTGGGCAGATGAGTCCCGATCTAGATGGCGAGGGCTATGTTAGGTTCGAGTGTGGCGCAGACCCAGGTTGTCAACAAGGCTGTGTGTACATGGAATGGACTGGGTCAAAAATGGTTCAAATGGCTCTGAGCACTATGAGACTTAACATCTACGATCATCAGTCCCATAGAACTTAGAACTACTTAAACCTAACTAACCTAAGGACATCACACAACACCCAGCCATCACGAGGCAGAGAAAATCCCTGACCCCGCCGGGAATCGAACCCGGGAACCCGGGCGTCGGAAGCGAGAACGCTACCGCACGACCACGAGATGCAGGCAATGGGCTGGGTCCTGTGGTCCATTTGAACCGATCATTATGTTCGGCAACTTGGAGACCGTTTGCGGAAAACAATGACGTAACTTTTGTGGATGACAATGCGCCATGTCACTGGTTCACAGTCGTTCGCTATTAGTTTGAAGAACATTCTGGAAGCCGGCCGGAGTGGCCGAGCGGTTCTAGGCGCTACAGTCTGGAACCGCGCGACCGAATCCTGCCTCGGGCATGGATGTGTGTGATGTCCTTAGGTTACCTAGGTTTAAATAGTTCTAGGGGACTGATGACCTCAGTCCCATAGTGCTCAGAGCCATTTGAACCATTTTCTTGAACATTCTGGACAATTTGAACGAAATATTTGGCCCATAAGGTCACCCTAATGAATCCCATCGAACATAAACGGGGCATAAACGATAGGTCAGTCAGTGCACAAAATCCTGCACCAGCGTAACACTTTCTCATTTCTGGACGACTCAGTATTTCTGAAGAGGCTTCCATTGACATGTAGAATCTATGCCACGTTGAGTTACTGCACTACGCAGGCAAAAGGAGCTCCGACACGATATTAGGAGGTATCCCATTACCTTTGTCACCTCAGCTTACGACCGATGTTGTAATGACAACACGTGGAAAATATAGTTTTGTTGTCTCTTTCACTGTGAAGGTTACACTACCTTATCTTCGTGCGACCCTCCTTAACGGCTCAAAGAATGTTATCATCACCTCCCCTCACCTTGCTGGACCAATATTGGCTGTGAAAGTTTTGTTCGACCCTCAGGATTCTATCTCGATAGCGGCGACGTGAGGTGAGCGGCACAGGCGTAAGTTAGCGACCTGGGCTAAGGAGACGGGTGCTTGGAGAACGGCATCAGACCGGCCGTGCACTGCCAGGAACACTCAGAGAGGTGGGAGACTGGAGAGCTGGGCTGCGCTGGACTTACCTCGCGGTCCGGTGAACAGGGCAGCAAGTAGCGCAGCAAGTGAGAGCGTCTGGCGTCGCACGGAGACTAGAGCGCCGCCTGGCGGGGGGGCCGTTTGTGTAGCCGCGCGCCGCCCCCAACTGGCCACTGGCGAGGCCCACGCGGATAGGCGGCCCAGAGCCAGCTGGGCGGCGGGCGGCGTGGGCGGCGCTCCTCTCTCCGGCCTTGCCCCACGGCCGGCAGCCTCGAGTTCACGCGGCGGTGATGTAGCGCCTGTCTGCGGGTGACGCTCCGTCTATCACCAAAAAAGGCCACCTGCCCCACATCTACAGGGAGTCCGTAACTAAAGTTGCAGGACGCTGTAGAAAGACAACCAGTGCTCAGAATGACGTCAAATTTGAACAGTGTGTTACTGACGTAGGTTGTTGTGGCCCTCACTCCAGAGACTGGCGTGATGCAGACCTCCATGCTGAGTTATCCTGTGCAAGCCTCTTCATCTCTGAGTAACTACTACAACCCTACATCCTTCTGAATCTGCTTAGTGTATTCATCTCTTGGTCTCCCTCTACGATTTTTACCCTCCACGCTTCCCTCCAATTCTAAATTGGTGATCCCTTGATGCCTCGGTACGTGTCCTACCAACCGATCTCTCTTCTAGTCGAGTTGTGCAACAAATTCCTCTTCTCCCCAATTATATTCAGTACCTCCACATTAGTTACGTGAACTACCCATCTAAACTTTTGCATGCTTCTGTAGCACCACGTTCCGAAAGTTTCTATTCTCTTCTTGTCCAAACTTTTTATCGTCCATGTTTCACTTCCATACATAGCTACATTCCACACAAATACTTTCAGAAAGGACTTCCTGACAAAACTATACTCGATGTTAACAAATTTCTCTTCTTTGGAAACGCTTTCCTTGCCATAGCCAGTCTACATTTTATATCCTCCCTACTTCGACCATCATCTGTTATTTTGCTTCCCAGATAGCAAAACACATCTTCTCCTTTAAGTGTCTCATTCCCTAACCTAATTACCTCAGCATCAACCGATTTAATTCGACTACATTCCATTATCCTCGTTTTGCTTTTGTTGAGGTTCATCATATATCCTCCTTTCAAGACACTGTGCATTCCTTTCAACTGCTCTTCCAGGTCCTTTGCTGTCTCTGACAGAATTACAATGTCGTCGGCAAACCTCAAAGTTTTTATTTCTTCTCTATGGATGTTAATTCCACCTCCAAATTGTTCTTTTGTTTCCTTTACTGCTTGCTCAATATACAGATTGCATTACATCGGGGATTACAACCCTGTCTCACTCCGTTCTCAATCACTGCTTTCCTTTCATGCCCCTCGACTCTTATACTGCCATTTGGTTTCTGTGCACATTGTAAATAGCCTTTCGCTTCCTGTATTTTACCCCTGCTACACTGAGGATTTGAAAGAAGGTATGCCAGTCAACATTGTCAAAAGCTTTCTCGAAGTCGCCTTTCCTTAACGTATCTTCTAAGATAAGTCGTAGAGCCAGTATTACCTCGCGTGTTCCAAAATTTCCGAACTGATCTTCCCGAGGTCGGCTTCTACCAGTTTTTCGATTCGTCTGTAAAGAATTCGTGTTAGTATCTTGCAGCCGTGGTTTATTAAACTGATAGTTCGGTAATTTTCACACCTGTCAAAGCCTGCTTTCTTTGGGATTGCAATTATTACATTCTTCTTGAAGTCTGAGGGTATTTCGCTTTGTCTCATACATCTTACCTAATGGAAGAGTTTTGTTATGGCTGGCTCTCCCATGGCTATCGGTAGTTCTAATGGAATGATGTCTACTCTCTTGTTTCGACTTAGGTCTTTCAATGCTCTGTCAAATTCTTCACGAAGTATCATATCTCCCATTTCATCTTTATCTACGTCCTCTTCCATTTCCATATTATTTTCCTCAAGTACATCGCCCTTGTCGCCCCTATATATACTCCTTCCTTCTTCATGGAGGATAGCGCGCTGCTCGTAAAGCTCTTTTACAAGAACAGTGACCGTGCGCCAGTAGTCCTGCGGAAGGCCGGCCGGAGTGGCCGTGCGGTTCTAGGCACTGCAGTCTGGAACCGAGCGACCGCTACGGTCGCAGGTTCGAATCCTGCCTCGGGCATGGATGTGTGTGATGTCCTTAGGTTAGTTAGGTTTAATTAGTTCTAAGTTCTAGGCGACTGATGACCTCAGAAGTTAAGTCCCATAGTGCTCAGAGCCATTTGAACCATTTGAACCCTGCAGAAGTTCCAGGCACTTAGCGGCGTGAAAAAAGGCATTGGTCCGATGTTTGCCAAGGTTCTGCAGAAAATGATTACAAAATTCGAAAAGACAGGTTCTTTTGGAGTGCAGTGTGGCAGTGGGAGGAAAGCAGTTGATCGGACGTCTGTCTAATATGTGGCCACAGCATTGCAGGAGGCGTTGAGAGGGGGTGTGCAAGCAAGCAGTGCAAGTGGAATTGCCCGAACGTTGGGCATGCCTCCTAGCACGGTGCATAAAATCCTACGAAACATCCTGCACTTCCGTCCATACAAAATCTCCCACGTTTATGAGTTGTTTCCTGCTGACCCGCCAGGAAGGCAAACGTTCGGTCTGGAATTTCTTGCTCTCGTGGATGTGGACAATGAATGCACGTGGAACATTCTGTGTACAGGCGAAGACAATTTCCATCTCCAAGAATATGTCAATACACAGAATTGCAGAATATGGGCAACGGAAAAACCGCACGCACATCGGTCGGTACCACTTCATTCTGAAAAGGTGACTGTGTGGTGCGGGTTGACGGCATCGGGTACCGTAGGACCATATATTTTCGAGGAGATGAGTCCTGCATGTTCTGTTACCTTTATCAACACTGGTAAACACCATGAGAGTCTTCTGCACACCGACGTCATTCCAACCCTTCAACAGCACGGATGTGTGGGTAGGATCGTTTTTATGCAGGGTGGCACTCCTCTCACACTACACAGCCAGCGAAGTGGATGCTGCACAGTCCTTTCGGAAATGCTAGAATTATCAACTCTCAGCCCCACACCAGATCTTATACAGTGTGATTTCTGTTTGTGGGGTTCTCTGATAGATGTTGTGTTCAATACTTCAATTACGAACGTAGCTGAATTGAAGGCACGCATTGTGCAACGCATTCTGAATGTGACCCTTGAGATATTCAGATGCGTCTTGAAACATGCTGTTTCTCGATATTAATTTGCGGCAGGAAACGGTGGACAGCATATTGAACATCTCTTGCGCCAGTCTTGCGACAATTATAAACCGATGTCAATTGTTTTTATGCGGTTTTTGGCCTCGGAACAATTAAAAGCCCATGTCATTTCGCTTTTTTTGCGGTTTTTTGCCGATGTGGTATGACCCAGCCATGGTGAATGGGCTTACCTAATAAACAGTGCCGTAACCGTTGACTGCCGAACTTGTGCACATTGAATAGTATGGATGGTGTAATATGAAACTCAAACCATAGCCGCAGTATTGTGATTCATCTGTTATTTGTTGCTGACCCTGTTTACGTTAAGACATCTAGAGCTTCATCTATCGGTAAGATTTTCGATTTTTTTCTGTTTCTATGGCGTTTCACTCCACGTCAGCAGTATGCTGTTCAACTCTGACGTTATTCTGCGCAGTGGTTCTGTTTCTAAACCATATCTTTAATTATCGACACCCTGTCCACGTATACCCATAGAGAACCGCCGAGAAGTGCATGGCACTGTGTTGTGTTACATGTTAGGGTTTCTTCTAGCTAACGCGGAGCAGAGTGAGGGTGGGGTCAGGCTTCCTCTCCCCTCCCTCTCCAGGAAGGCCCTACCTTCTGCCAACAACAAATACGACACAGTTCGTGAGACCATTGGCACAAAAGGCAAGCCACCTCGTACAACTTGAACAAAGTTTGTACTGATTGGCGCCATCACTGTTGATAACATTTTTAGGCCGCGATTCTCAGCTTCTGTCGTATAAGGGTGGGTGTCGCCGAAAATATAAAATTTATTTAAAAATCATTACAGCCGTAGTTAGTAAGGTATAATTCTGAACTTCAGCATGTACAAAGATAAAGAGTTTTATTTTAATGCAGAAATGTTGTAAAATACCCAGGATTGGTATTTACCGGAAATACACTTTAAGACAAAAAAAGACGCACTACGAAGGAACTATCCAGATGGGAGGGAAACCGGTAGATGCGATGTATATGTACAGACAGACTACAACTTTAAAAAAAAGTTTGATGATTGATACACGAGAAAGAGCTTCACAAATTCAGCAAGTCAATAATGCATTGGTCCACCTCTGGCCCTTATGCAACCAACTTGTAACACCATAGCTTACACACTACATACCTTTTGTTGATTCATTGAACTTTCTATTTACTTCAATATCTCATCGTTGAACTTCTGTAATTAGTGTACGATTAATTCGATACTGTAGTGAAGTGTAATCTCTGTAATATGAGCAAATGATATGTTTTATCTCTCCCACATAATCTCTTTGGTTATCTTTGAGGTTGAATAATTTTGTTTAAATAATTTTTTATACAAATGGCAATATGTGCAAAGGTTCTGTTTTATTTAATATGTTTGGTTGCTGTTATGTATACTGCTGACCTTCACTTAGGGTTCTTAGTTATTTTGTATGTAAAGAGTGTTCTGGTTCCCCTTGGGAACGGAAGCATGTAGCGCGCGCAAAATGTGGTTGGCATGGACAAAAAGGTGGAATCAAGAGTCAGTCGGGAACGAGCTATCAAACTGTCAATTGCTGATGTAAAAGTTGTGTATTGTGCTGGTTCCGAGAGAGGCTTTTCCTGATGCTTTCCAATGCCTTGGATGGATGGATAAAGAGCCGGAACTATTCTGGGATTTATATCTATCATCGCCACCAATAAATGACAGAGTCCAGCAATTCTACCTGCAAATCCACCTACCAACATACACTCGCCACCACATTGCCAATCACTGTAATAGAACAGAAGAACTACAGTAATGTATAGTGAAGGATGAGCTCATTGGATGTGTTAGTGTGCTCAAATATAAGGTAATTTATAACTGAATTTATGTACCTACCTTGATTTTTTTTCCTTATCACAACACCTCTCATGTTCCTCACCGTTTGAACCATGATTACCGAGTGTCCTTTGTTGAAAGCATATAAAAATAATATGGCAATAGAGTGTGCTAAGAAAAATAATGTTTGTTGAAAGGATCTAACAAATATTTCAATTTTGTGTTTCACTGCAGTAAAAGTCAGAACTGGAACTATTGAGAGTTATGTGTTCATGCCTGCTAAGTGTTTCACTGATGTAATGAAAGTGTGTTTAGTTTGCTCTGCTACAGTGTTCAAGATTAAGACCCCACTCCCCCTCCACTGAAAGTTGTTCAAAGGCACAAAGTTACTTAATTGTAGAAAGTTTCAATTGCTCTTGCTATTCAAGTCAAATTCTGTACAATATTGGGTTCCTCTTGTGTATTAAAAGTGCATATTTATGTTGTAACAGAATCTGTAGTTTGTCTATTGTGCTCATGCTACATAACGATCAATAGAAAGACAACTGCCGGCCGAAGTGGCCGTGCGGTTAAAGGCGCTGCAGTCTGGAACCGCAAGACCGCTACGGTCGCAGGTTCGAATCCTGCTTCGGGCATGGATGTTTGTGATGTCCTTAGGTTAGTTAGGTTTAACTAGTTCTAAGTTCTAGGGGACTAATGACCTCAGCAGTTGAGTCCCATAGTGCTCAGAGCCATTTTTGAAAGACAACTATCTATGAAAACAGTAACTTCTTTATTCAAAAGACAGAGAGAAGTAATCTGTTAGTGAATTCCCTTTAATTTTCATTCTAAATAAAAAGGTGTTTAGTAGTGAGAGACATAATTTATGCACAATAACTAATTTTGCTCTACACCATATCCATATTTCATGTCAGATACGAATATGTTTGAAAAGTAATATTGAACCTATGTCCAATTTTTGATTCTAAAGTGCACTGTAATAGTAATATTATTGAAACCACTCAGTTTGATTAAGCCCTGAAGATAGTAGTGTGTATCGTTATCTGTTATATTTATGCAAATAGTTTGTTCTGCTCTAGCTATCAACTACAAACTTAACATTAACATAAGCAGGTGTCAGAGTTCATTGCACTCGCGTGTGGTAGAACATAGGTTGTGTTTTTCCGTTAAAGTTACTCATACCTACTTTCTTAAACAAGAATGTTAATCATTCTCATGTCCAATTAGGCTGGCGGCCATTGTCTTTATTCTTTGAACAGTGTGGATAAGTAAATTATTATTTGTTACTGTTTGAATATTTACGTAATTCTGACTTTCACTTTCGATAAGCCACCTCCGTTGGGTTCAACACGGTCAAACATAATTCCTCTCAGAGGGTAACACTGCTCTGTTGCTTTATACCGTAATTGCTTTAACAAAATAATTTCATTATACGAACTGCCTCCAACTTTGAGGTTTTTCTATAGCAGTAGTGGACAGTAGTGTTATAAACTGTTCAGGTTGGCACTGACTGATAGAATTTCTGGGTGTCCTGAGGGATATCGTGCCATCTACTCTCCAACTGACGCGTTAGATCGTCAAAAATCCCGTACTCGTTGGAATGCCCTGCCAATAACTCTCGAAATCCTCTCTACTGGGCAGAGATCCGGCGACCTTTCTGGATATGGTGGAGTTTGGCAAGCACGGAGACAAGCAGTAGAAACTCTCATCACGAGCAGGCAGCCAACATCTTGCCTTTCGCCCTCCCAGGGGGTCTACAACTCATTTGTGGATACGTGCGTAGCGAGCATGGGACCCCGAGCTAATGTGGCCCTCCTTCCTTTCCGGGCTGCATACCTTCCTTTTCCGCATCCTTTCCCATCCCCCATTTTCGCCCCCCCCTCTCATCTCCGCCTCTTTCCTTCCCTTTCTCCCCCTCTGGAAGTATGTTTTGTGCCTACGTCCGGAGACGGATGCTCGAAAATGTCACACATTCTTCGCTTTCTCTGCTTGCACGTCTTCATCCTTCCTTTGTCCTTCTCTTTTCCTTACCTCTTCTCTCTACCCTTTTCTCCGCAGCGGCGTTTGAGACTTCTCTTCTTTCTTTTCCCTTTCTTTGTATTTCCCTTTCTCTTTTTTCCTCTCTGTGCGTGTCTGAAGGCCGACCCACGCATTTTCATGTGTAGCCGGTGATGGGGTAACGCGTAATTCCCCGCCCCGGGTAGACAGGTAGGACACATACGTACCTCCTGGTAATGGCCAGGCCCAGGGAGGGGTGATTACCCAAGCTGATGCCTTACGAAAGTGCCGATTGGTCCCTCCGTCCGTTTCTCGGGAGGTGTGACCTGAGGTGTGAACAATCACCTAAGGCGGGTGTGCCCTCAGAGAGGGCCCCCACAAGGAAGAAGCGCGCCATCAGAGACGCCGGTAATCATGGGGGATACTTTCGCAATGGTTTCCTCATCTTCTACTATGTCTGCTCACACATTCAATGAGTCTCAGCCACAGACAGTCTTTCCGTCGTTGCCACAGTTCCTTGTTGTTTCTCGGTCTGACGAAGGTCACGACTTCTCCACAGTCAACCCTTTCATTATTCAGAAAGGTGTCGACGCAATTGCACGTCCTGTAAAGTCTTGTTCCAGATTACGAAATGGCACCCTGTTGTTAGAAACAGTCAGTACCCTCCAGGCACAAAAACTGCTGTATACTTCACTGCTACACACATTCCCTGTCCGGGTGGAAGCGCACAGCACTTTAAATTCATCACGTGGGGTCGTTTATACACGCTCCCTCGACGGCTTGTCCGACGAGGAAATTCAACATGTAAGAAAGCTGTTTAGGATTTCTTATTGGTAACGCCACCTCTGTATGAAAATCACTGGCTGTGCTGTGTGCAGTCTGTGGCTGCTTTGCATTGTTGTAATTCTCGCCATTGTAGTGTTAGGCAGCTGGCTGTGAACAGCGCGTAGCGTTGCGCAGTTGGAGGTGAGCCACCAGCAGTGGTGGATGTGGGGAGAGAGATGGCGGAGATTTGTAATTTGTCATGAACTGCTATATTTATATATGATGATATCAAGGTAAATACATTGTTTGTTCTCTATTAATATCTTTCATTTGCTAACTATCCCTATCAGTAGTTAGTGCCTTCCATAGTTTGAATCTTTTATTTAGCTGGCAGTAGTGGCGCTCGCTGTATTGCAGTAGCTTGAGCAGCGAAGATTTTTGTGAGGTAAGTGATTTGTGAAAGGTATAGTTTAATGTTAGTCAGGGCCATTCTTTTGTAGGGAATTTTGAAAGTCAGATTGCGTTGCGCTAACAAAATATTGTGTGTCAGTTTAAGTACAGTCGTGCATAATTGTTCAAAGGGGACGTTTCAAACACTACCTGTCTGACCAGGGCGTAACGGGTGTTCATAGAGTCATGAAAAGGGTTGACATGAACATCATTCTAACCCACACTGTCTTCTTGACAGTTGACAAAGTTCAACTCCCATCGAAAATCAGAGCGAGGTATGAGATAATTTCCGTTCGCCCTTACATCCCAAACCCTACGCGTTGCTATCGGTGTCAGCGGTTCAATCACACCAGCCAGTCCTGTTCCAATCCGGCCAAATGGGTTACGTGTGGCAATGATGCCCATGAGGGTGCTTGTCCTCCTCCATCCCCTCGTTGCATCAACTGTATGGGTGACCACGCTGCTTCCTCTCGAGATTGCCCCATTTTTAAAGACGAAAAGCTCATTCAGGAAATCAGAGTGAAGGAAAAGGTGTCGACCTTTGCTGCTCGAAAATTATTCGCCATTCGAAAGCCCACTGTGCCTCAGACAGGAAAATACAGCACTGTCCTTGCCTCTCATCGGCCAACAAAGGAGGCGGCCATGCAGACTTGTGATCTCACATTTAGTGCCACGGTCGTCAGATCGGCCAGCGCAAAGATCGTCCGTTCAACCTCCCCACTTTCGCCTGCTCACTCTATGGCTCACCATCGGGTTCTGCTAAATATCGAGCCGAAAAGTCAGACACCAAGACTTCGAAAAAAGAGCATACTCGTGAGGATTTTTTACGTACCCCAACTTCACAACCATCGGTTCCTCCTTCATCTAAACATCATGTTTCCAAGAAGGCTACTAAGAAACCCAGTTCCTCTCCTTCTCCGCCAAGGCATGTCTCATCTATAGCACCACCTGGCGGTAACCGGCCTCGGCTGTCTTCTGTGTCGCCGAGGCGCACTGCTGGCGGCCGATCAACCGGCCGATCGCTGGTGGCAGGAGCTGCTCCTGAACAACCTATGGATCAGGATCTTCTGCCTTCGGCTGAATGCCGTTCCATGCTGTCGGTCGCAAGCTCTGAGCAGTCGTTGAGTTGACGGCAACCTTGGTCCCATCCCTCCATTTTCTGTTCACGCTATGTCCATTATCCACTGGAATATCCGCGGCATATTCTTCTCCATGATACTCTCCATTATCACCCAATCCCCTTAAACACTTCCTTCCAAGCTGTCGCTGTCCGTCTTTCCCTTTCTGGATACACCTTTTCTCTTTGTACTGTATACATTCCATCGTCCACACCAATGGCACGAGCTGATCTCCTTCATCTTCTTGGTCAGCTTCCACCCCCCTATTTGCTGGTTGGGGACTTCAATGCCCACCACCAGTTTTGGGGTTCTCCACATTCTTGTCCGCGTGGCTCACTATTGCTAGACGTCTTCCACCAAGCGGATCTTGTTTACCTCAACACTGGGGACCCTACATATTTGTCTTCCTCCACGACAAATTTCTCTCATTTGGACCTTTCGGTCGGTACTGTTCCGCTAGCTCGGCGCTTCGAATGATTCGCCCTTGATGATACACACTCGAGTGACCACTTTCCATGTGTCCTTAGACTGCAGCCTCACCTGCCGTATATGCGCCCGCGACGCTGGAAGTTTGTCCAAGCCGATTGGACACTTTTTTCGTCCCTAGCGACATTCGATGACCGTCACTTTCCTAGCGTCGACGATGAGGTCACACATATTACAGACGTTAGTCTTACAGATGCGGAACGTTCAATACCACGCACCTTCGAATTGCCCCGGCGCCCCCCAGTTCCTTGGTGGAACGAGGCATGCCGTGACGCAATACGTGAGCGGCGGCGTGCTCTTCGCGCTTTCAGACACCATCCTACTTTGGCCAACTGTATCCGCTATAAGCAGTTCCGTGCGCGATGCCGTCGTGTCATCCGCGATAGCAAGAAGGCAAGCTGGAACTTCTTTATTAGCTCATTTAACACCTTCACTCCCTCCTCGGAAGTTTGGAGTCGGATTCGACGGTTATCTGGCGCGCCTAGTTTCTCCCCGGTCTTTGGGCTCACTGTGGCGCATGATACGTTAGTGGACCCCGTCGCAATTTCTAACTCATTGGGTCAACACTTTGCTGAGATTTCGAGCTCTTCTTCTTCCGAAGAAACGTGCAGCGGAAGTGCAACCTTTTGCCTTCTCCTCTCAAAATCGCGAAAGATACAATACTGTTTTCTACATGCGGGAACTCCAACATGCACTCTCTTTTTCTCGCTCCTCCGCCCCAGGACCGGATGGTATCCACATCCAAATGTTGCTGCATTTATCAAACCATAGTCTGCGTTACCTCCTTCGCCTTTATAATCGAATATGGACCGACAGTACTTTTCCCAGACGATGGCGGGTAGCTATCGTCATTCCTGTTCCGAAACCTGGAAAGGACAAACATCTCCCCTCTAGCTATCGCCCCATTTCTCTCACGAGTAGTGTATGTAAGGTTTTGGAGCGTATGGTGAATTGCAGTTTAGCTTGGTGGCTGGAGTCCCGCAGTCTTTTAACACCTGCCCAATGCGGTTTCCGAAAGCATCGTTTTGCAGTTGACCATCTTGTTGCTCTCTCCACTTATATCATGAACAATTTTCTCCGGAAACGCCAAACAGTAGCAATATTTTTTGATCTGGAGAGAGCATACGATACCTGTTGGAGGACAGGCACCCTCCGCACACTGTTCTCTTGGGGCTTTCGAGGTTGGCTGCCCCTTTTTCTTCGCGAATTTATGGCAGAGCGCACATTCTCCCAAGAAAACGGGGTACCCCAGGGCTCCGTGCTAAGTGTTGTACTGTTTGCTATTGCCATAAATCCAATTATGGATTGTGTCCTTCCTGATGTCTCGGGCTCCCTCTTTGTGGACGATTTTGCGATCTACTACAGCTCTCAACGGACCAGCCTTCTTGAAAGACGTCTTCAAGGATGTCTCGATCGCCTCCACTCTTGGAGCATCGAAACAGGCTTCCGCTTTTCTCCCTGCAAGACCGTTTGTGTTAATTTTTGGCGTCGTAAGGAGTTTTTTTCACCCTCCTTACATCTAGGACCTGTCAACCTTCCGTTTTCGGACGTCGCTAAATTCTTGGGTCTTATGTTTGACAGAAAACTGTGCTGGTCCTCCCACATTTCCTATTTTTCGGCTCGCTGTCTGCGATCCCTCAACACCCTCCGTGTCCTGAATGGTACCTCCTGGGGAGCGGATCGAGTGGTCCTTCTCCGTCTCTATCGCGCCTTAGTGCGCTCTAAATTGGACTATGGAAGCATAGTTTACTCCTCTGCTCGACTGTCTATTCTTCGACGTCTCGACTCTATCCACCACCGTGGATTACGTTTAGTGTCTGAGCTTTTTACACCAGCCCTGTGGAAAGCCTTTATGCTGAGACTGCTGAACCTCCGCTGTCCAATCGGCGAGCAGTCCTTCTGAGTCGTTATGCTAGCCACCTGTCTTCCATGCCTGCTAATCCGGCCCATGACATTTTTTTCGACGCCTCCTTGGATGTAGGGTATGCTGGCCGCCCTTCCTCCCTACTACCACTGGGAGTCCGCTTCCGTCAACTGCTCCATTCTCTTTCCTTCCGCTTTCCTAAAACCTTCTTGACAACTTGGGGTACAGCACCGACTTGGCTCTGTCCCCGGAACTGCCTGCTAGGTGACCTTTGTCAATTTCTCAAGGATGGTACCCCTTCACTTGTTTATCATCGGGCATTTTCTGCTCTATGTGCACAAATGAAGGAAGCCACATTTATTTACACTGACGGCTCAAAAACACCGTTTGGTGTAGGAAGTGCCTATATTGTTGGCGACACCCCAAATCGATTTCGGCTTCCCGACCAGTGTTCGGTTTATACTGCGGAGCTTTACGCTGTTCTCCAGGCTGTCAAATACATCCGTCGCCATCAGCGGATACAGTATGTTATCTGTTCAGATTCTCTCAGCTCTCTCCTCAGTCTCCAATCTCTGTACCCTGTCCACCCTCTGGTCCACCGGATTCAGGACTGCCTCCACTTGCTCCACTTGGGGGGCGTCTCTGTGGCGTTCCTCTGGATCCCAGGACACGTTGGTATCTGTGGAAATGAGGCGGCCGATATAGCGGCCGAGGCTGCAGTCTCTCTTCTTCAGCCAGCTATTCGCACGATTCCCTTCGCCGAACTACGCAGTGTTTTATGTCGTCGTGTTACTCTTTTATGGCACACACATTGGTCGACACTTCCCAATAATATATTGCGGGAAGTGAAAGCTCTTCCCTGTGCTTGGACCTCTTCCTCCCGAACGCGTCGTCGGAAGGAGGTAATTTTAACTAGACTCCGGATAGGGCACTGTCTTTTTAGCCATCGACATCTTTTAAGTGGTGATCCTCCCCCACTCTGTCCCCACTGCTCTCAGCTGTGGACGGTAAGACACCTTTTACTTGAGTGCGCCTATTTTACTCCGTTACGCGTCCGTCTACAGCTATCGCCTGAAATACGAGTATCGTCCATTTTAGCCGGTCGCGGTGGTCTCGCGGTTTTAGGCGCGCAGTCCGGAACCGTGCGACTGCTACGGTCGCAGGTTCGAATCCTGCCTCGGGCATGGATGTGTGTGATGTCCTTAGGTTAGTTAGATTTAACTAGTTCTAAGTTCTAGGGGACTAATGACCACAGCAGTTGAGTCAGAGCCATCAGAGCCATCGTCCATTTTAGCAGATGACACGCGCTCAGCCGATCGCGTTCTCGAGTTTATTAGTGCCAGTGAGATGACGTCAGTCATTTGACGCTCTTTTTGGGGACAACAACCCCCTTCTTTAGTGGTTTTTTAAGCTTTCCTTCTATTTTTAGTTTCTCCAATTTTTTGAGTTTCGTTCCCATTTCTGCCTTTTCCTAAGTCACAGACTGGGCGCTAATGACCGTAGCAGTTTTGCGCCCTAGAACGATAGAAAAAAAAATCTTGCCTTTCGCCTCAGTTCTCATTGACTGGAGTAGAGAACACCAGCGAAGACGTTTCTGGAGACACACCAAACAGCGGTGGGATACCAACCTGCTGTACGGGAGAACCAGAAGTGATGGTCAGGAGTACCGTTTCATGTCATAGCAGGACCCCTTTCGTTGTCATCTGCGGCACCCTTACAGCACAGCGGTAGGTCTACGACCTTCTACTCCCCGTTCTGTTGCTCTTCATGGCAGGCCGTCGTGAGCTTACATTTCAGGAAGACAATGCCAGTCCGCATGCAGTGAGTGTTTCTACTGCTTGTCTTCTTGCTTGCCAAATCCCACCTTGGCCAGCCAGGTCGACAGATCTCTCCACGACTGAAGACGTTTGGAGCATTATCGATGGGGCCCTCCAAACAGTTTGACGACCCCACAGGAGGACATCCAACAACTCTATCAGTCAACGCCTAGCCGAATAAGTGCTTGCATAAGGGTCAGAGGAACATCAGCGCCTTACTGACTTGCTCAGTTCGTGAAACTATTTTTCTGAAATAGCATTCATGTGTTTGTCACTACATGTAGGGGGAGCTGGGGTAGAAGCATGCTCAAGGTATACATGATATACAAGCATATTTCATAATCGATTAATCATAACCGATTGGTGACGACTTTAAAACGTGTCAATACATATATCAATACAACAGGTGCGACGATGCCTAACGCCAGTTAGTCGATGGCATTTGACAAAAGTGAACGTGTTTACAGCGCCGCCAAGCAAAAAAATACATTAAAGGTGGTTCAGAGATCTGTGTCATCTTATCCAGAACTATAAATACTAAATGTAAGTTAGGACATCAAGCATTAAGGATCACATGCATTTTTAAAAATAAATAAGATAGTTTTATTTCTAGCCTTCATTGTTAAGAAAATTTCCTTTCAGGCATATTGATACAGTAAAGCACGGAGGACACAGAGGCATATTAATGTATCCCACTTCTGCTTGAAAGTGCCCCGCAAAAGTACACTTTCGCCGCAATACAATTATTTTTTGTTTTCACCAGGGAGTGGTATGTACGTTGGACCAGAAACTGAGAGAAGTAATATAAATGGGAAGAAGATAATGGCTGCCGTAACCGAAGTCAAACTGTAGATATTATCTACACGAAAAGCAGCTGAAAAGGCCGGGATCAAAACTGGAATCTTGCAACAACTGTTGCAAAGTTTCAAAAAGCTCGTGGAGAAAATCTTCAGTCGTCGTCTTCTACGTCACATGGATTAAAATAGACTCCTTCTCAAGTACGTATTTGCTACACAGCAAGAGAAGATGTTTACAGAATATTTGTTGTCAAGCAGCAAAATGCACTAAGGATTGCCCATGCAGAAACTCTTGTTATTTGCTTATGACTACTAAAAATGTTTGGGATGTAAAATTCCAGAATTATGGTTACAAAATAAATGTGCTGGAAAAGATTTGGCAGCAGGATTTAGAAAAAGGAGCCAGGAACTCAGCCTCAGAAAATCTGAAAACACAAGCAAACCAAGAAGTTTTGCATTAAATCAAATAACAGTTACAGAGCTTTTTAACAATTACGAGCGTGTAATATCGCGCTATAAATTTTCGTCCGACGTGTAATAAATTTTGAAGGTACAAGAATTAACACAGTCTCACCAACGCCTAAAATTCTGGGAGGGAAGAAACAGAGATAAGTGGGCCAAATCAGCTGAATGACGAGAGCTACTTCCGTTTTGCGGAATAGTAACAGCAACAGGTGTGCACCTTCTCCCGTTTATGTCTTCCTCCGTGCGTATTTCAAAGATAAATTTTTAAGTGGTGCTTCAGAAGGTAGCATGGTCTAGGCAAACAGGAGCGCTTCGATGACAACAGAATAGTTCATCCATTATCTGAAACAAATTCAGCGTCGCACTTCAGGCACTAAGGACAATCCAATTCTTATTATTTGTGACAATCAAGAAACACATGTTTCGATGGAAGCAGTCAACTTCTGTCAGTGGAATTATCTACCTGTGTCTCCCCACACACACGTCCCACAAGCTGCGTCTTTGGTCCGTTGAAATGCAAACTAAGAATAGCTTTCAATAATTGGTGCATTCGAAACAATGGAAATACTTTATGCACTTATAAAGCAGTTGAACCTCCTAGAATATTTTACACCAAAGAATATCACAAGTGGATTCTCAAAGACAGGAATTTGGTCATTTCAATAGGGTTATGTTTGGGGACGATGACTGTGGGTCTATAGAAATTTTTAACGTGATTTCTCAAGAATAAAATAATGACAAGAGAGGAGACACTGAAAGAAAGGAAGGAGGCTACGTGGAGGTGGGAAGAAGTCGAAGTAATGGTCACAGATAGATGCGAAGGAGACGAAGTGATAACTCACTGAGTGGAGCCTCTATGCAAAAGATCAGATGCTATTGTATCTCCAGAAGTCATTCTACCTTCCAGAAGTTTTACATATCTGGAGTCTATTTTGTCAAGCTCTAACATTATATTAATGTTACCAGAAGCACTCAGATCATAAACAGAAGAAGTTTTTAACGGAAAAGTGTTTAAGAAAGGAAAAGGGAAAATGCAGGAATACCGGTACATCATAAAAGGATAGACTACAAATGTTACACGAAGAAAAAGAAAGAAAACGACAAGCGAAACTGATAAACCAGGTAAAGCAGAAAGCAAAGGAGCTGAAAACAGCAAAGAATTTATTGGCGGTTATAGAAAGCCTAAAAAGAAAAGAGTCTGTTCCAGTTTACAGTCGCTGCCAGCTTCCGATTCAAGTCAAAATGAGCCGTTGAAATTAAACGACAACGAAGGGGAAGATCTACAATGGCAATCTGATGTATAGGGTGGAGAAGAGGTCGACGCTCCCAGCACAGAAAAAGTAACTGTTGGTGACTTTCTCCTTGACAAACTTAAGAAGAAGAAATCAGTAGTTCATTATTTGTCCAAAGTAATTTCAGAATATAATTTGACCGACTATCGAGTATGATATCTCTTAAAAAACCCAGGATCGTGTTCTTTTATTTTTCCAAATATGGAAGACAAGCAAGTGTTGATTTCAGAGATTGAGTTTTACACTTGCCTAAGCCAAATCTGAAGGAAGGCACATCTCGAACTTCATCTCTCTATGCGTTTCAAGTCTCTTATGAAATTTGTTATTAACAACCAAACCCAATTCAAAAGTAATAGCAGTGTGCATAACTACAATACTAGGAGAAAGGATGATCTTCACTATTCAAGATTAAATCTAACTTTGGCACAGAAAGGGGTGAATTATACTGGCACTAAAGTCTTTGGTCACTTACCAAATAGTATCAAAAGTCTGACAGATAACCAACAAGTATTTAAGAAGAAATTAAAAGAATTTCTGAATGACAACTCCTTCTACTCCATAGAGGAATTTTTAGATATAAATTAAGAAAAAAAAGAAAAAAAATATTTAAAAAATAAAAAAAATAAAAATAAAAAATAAAGAAAAACAAAAAACACAAAAAAATAAAGTTGTTATATTAACTTAAGTATGTTGTTAAATTAACCTAATTATGTCATGTATTAGAAAATTTGACTCGTTCCACATCATTACGAAATATCGTATTCATGATCCATGGAACTAGTATTAATCTAATCTAATCTAATCTGTGGTGCATATAATGTGCAGTGGAAGGTGCTTCTATTGTTATTAAAATTATATGTTTAAAAAAAGCATCGTATACTCTGAATAGATATTTGTTAGCCTATTAAAAGTTACCAGTAATTTTAAATCTCTTGTGATTTCTCTAAATTCAAGTGGACAACTCGCTTGGTAATTTTATTTAAAAATACTTCTCGTTAAAGTTGTTCAAAGTTCAATTTTCACACGTGATTTGAATTGTTTGTGATAAATGTAAGACTGCTTTCAATTTTTTCACAATAAAAGTACAATTTTCATAGAAGTCTTTCAAACTAAAATTAGTTTCATACAGTTTCCTCTTCGTGTCAATGTGCCCCAAGTGAAGTATCTAAGTGACCCATTGGTGGACGCGAATCATGCAAAACTCGTTTTGTTTACTTAAAACGTAAACGATGCAAAACCCGTTTTTACTGAGAATGTAAAATATATTTTTTCTTGTATCTTAAGTAGTTCTGTTGACTGATACTACGAGTATACTGTTAAAATGTAAAGAGACAGTTATTTATTATACTCTAGAGTATGAAATTTCTGTTTGAATTTTTCTGCATCAATCTGCCCCATTTTTCTCTACATCACACCTATCGATTTCCATCTCATTCGGATAATTCTTTCATGATGCTTCTTATGTTTTCTCCTTACGGTGTATTTTAATATAAAAATGTAGCAAAACACCTAGGACTAGCATCTTTCACATACATTAATTTTTTAATTTTTATTGCCTTCCTATAAAAAGCTATACCGTAACTGAAATTGTAATCGTGCAATCGATTTGAAAATTTCATTTTAGGTTCCTAAGAGGGTTAAAATATCATTTAAATGCAGTAATTAGTTTATACATCAAATATTATTTACGAATTTTTGAATTTTTCTCAATCGAAATTAAGTATTTCTCCTGATGTGCAGAGCTATAAGCCAGGAAAGGTCTAATCAACTTATGTCCGGAAATAGTTTCCATGCTAGAGACCATTTATTCAATCATACTTAGTTACAGAGACTGAGGTCTAATTCGGGCTGTACCATACGGCCACAGTTACAGTACGCATGGTTTCCTCCTAGGGGGCGGTACTGTTCCTCATAAGTCATGCCCTATCGCCCTACCCCACCATGATGATTGGTAATGTTGTGTCCGATTCACTTCTCTTGCTGACTCACCTTGTAGTGGACGTGATACAGCGTTGCACACAGCTTGCCGACATGGTGTTTATTTACGGAAAGGCAAATGGCAATGGGCGGCGGATAGTAAGGTTGTATCAGGAGACCTATCCAAGCCGACAACAACAATATTCAATGAAACTTCCTGGCAGATTAAAACTGTGTGCCGGACCGAGACTCGAACTCGAGACCTTTGCCAACACAGGGTAAGCCAGTCGGCCGTGTGGAACATTCTCCATGACAATTATTCCTAGAGCGTGTGCAGGGCTTACTAGCGACAGAGTTTTCAAATCGGGAGCAGTTTTGTCACTGGTTTCTTCACCAGGTAACCACGATTGCGGCATTTGTGTCATCCATCCTATTCACAGATGAGGCCACCTTTATGCGCCTTCAACTTTCATATCAGTCATCTACGGGCTGGTGTGCAGAACTCCATGGTATGGTGGACAGCGGATCACCAGCATTGGTGCAGCCGGAATGTGTGGGACGGGATAATTGGCGCGTCGCCTAACAGGCTGGAACCACAGGCGATTCTTGCGCTGACTTTGCCCCCCACCCCCCATGCTGGAAGAAGTGCCACTGATGATTCGAAGGTTTATGTGGCTGCTACATGATGGTGCTCCAGCCCAATTCGCCATCTACGTCCCGACGCATCTCACTCGTGTCTTCCCTGTTCGATGGATCGGACGAAGGGGTCCAGTTACATGGCCTGCCCGTTCACTGGATCTCAACCCGTGCGATTTCTGGTTATCGAGCCATCTTAAAAGTATCATGTTTGCATTGCAGATTTGGAGAGGCGTATTCATGCTGCCTCTGACACTGTTCGGATGCAGCCTGGCTGATGTGAATGTGTGGGAAGAACATCCTAAGGTACGTACGCGCATAAGTTGAGGCACATGGATACCATTTTCAGCACATACCGTAACTGCTGCAGCATGGTTCAGCGCGTATTACACTGCAGTCTCTGTAACAATTTATGACTGAATAAATGGTCTCTAGCATGGAAACCGTGCATTTCCGGAAGTAAGTTCATTAGCCCTTTTTTGTTCCGTATCCTCTCATCGATGAATCCCTAGAGTTAGTACACGGTTAAAAAATCTCTCAGTACAAATCCTCTTAACCAATGTACCTGTCTTAAGCTCAATGCTTTGGGAAGGAAGGTCAGCACTCAAGCCCCGTCGACGATGTGGTCATTAGAGAAGGATAGTAAGGCAACCTTGTACTTGGATTGTGCAACGTGTTGCATTAAAATAATAGTGAAGTGGTAGCCTCAAAACACTTAGAAGGCGCACATGTTCACGTAGCACTAAATCAGCTACTAAAATGTTTGGTAAAAAGCTTTCGTCTTTATTTTTGACAACCGGTTTCAACAGATGTACCTGTCATCTTCTGGCCTGCAAAAAAAATGCAATCTTGGCAATTCAAATTTTTTGCCAAGTAAATCAGATCGCTCCTTCTAATTTCTCAATATGAGAAAATTCAACTAAAATATTTGCTGTCAGACAATTTCCTTTAGAGGATAACATTTTTACCGTGATCGCAACCCACTGTACATTTTACAAAATAAATCTGATACTGTCACTTGACTTCGGTACGCCACTGTTAGTGTATCCTTTGTGCAAAGTTTAGTATTACACGTATTTATTCCTTGTAATGTTTCTGTCTTTTAATAACTGCAGTAGTGAATAACAGATGTTGCTATAGATACAGAGAGAAATTCGTGAAAGGAGGAGCAAGTACTTTGCAAATTACAAAGTCCACAAAGATATGATCTACGTCCAATAAGTAAGGCAACACTTTTTTCCGAAAACAGGTTTCTTTTATTCAGGATTCCAATGCACCATAACATTTCCCATTCTTTTTGGTACAAAACTCTGTTTTCCAACATCATCTCCGTTCAATGAAACGATCTTACGCGCACCTTACTGGAAGGTGCTGTACGCCCTACCACTCTACTAGTCCACGTCAGAACCAACGTCTTGCTGCATCAGTAAACTTCCCCATCATCCAAGTGCTGCTTCCCGCGGAGTGCATCCTTCGTTGAGCCAAACAAATGGAAGTTCGAAGGTGCGACATTCGGGCTGCAGGGTGGATGAGGAATGACAGCTTTTCGCGACCTTGTTGCCATGATGACAGACGCCTCGTTCAACGACTCATGGTGCTTCTGTTCACTGCCATGTTTCCGTAGACATTGTACATTCACCTATGAATATTTGAGATGCTCTGGTTTTCCGCCAAAATAAACTCAATGATTGTATTGTATGTTAACCGGGGACCTAGAAACGACGGAGAGGTTCTGTCCCCGCCGAAGCCGCAGTGGTCCAAAACCCCACGACGACTACCGCAGTCCACTTCACCCCTCCGCCACCCCACACCGAACCCAGGGTTATTGTGCGGTTCGGCCCCCGGTGGACCCCCCAGGGAACGTCTCGCACCACACGAGTGTAACCCCTATGTTTGCGTGGTAGAGTAATGGTGGTGTACGCGTACGTGGAGAACTTGTTTGCGCATCAATCGCCGACATAGTGTAACTGAGGCGGAATAAGGGGAACCAGCCCGCATTCGCCGAAGCAGATGGAAAACCGCCTAAAACCCATCCACAGACTGGCCGGTTCACCGGACCTCGACACAAATCCGCCGGGCGGATTCGTGCCGGGGACCAGGCGCTCCTTCCCACCCGGAAAGCCGTGCGTTGGACCGCACGGCCAACCGGGCGGGCTAAACTCAATGATAGTTCTCTGCTTGGAGTGCACTTCCATTATAGAAACCATGTTGAAGGCTACGTATAGCACTGCCACTTACAGGAAATTCATGACATTATAGGGGGTGAAGCGGAAACTTTCCACGACATTCCACAATAAATTCCGCATTTTCCAACCGAAAATGGTGGAGCAAAATATGTATTGCATTACCTATTGAACGCCCCTCGTAAGGTTCTAATTATCATGCTGGTACGAGATGTTTCAGGTAGACGACAGGGCTGAGAAATTCCTCTCGTTTTACACTGATTTCTAAAACATTATGTTTATTATAAATTATTAGTACACTGCCCCATGTGCAACCAGTCTAGTTGGGGTCCAGGCAGTGAGTACAGCTCGCAGCAAAATCCGCAGCACCTGAAGAAGATGGCTGGGCTGACGTCGAAAGCATTGTGCATAAAATGGAAACAGCAACTCGGCAGAATACCCGGAAACACACTAGAAATCAGTGGCGCCGAGAAAACCTGAGAGCCGCGCGGGATTAGCCAACCGGTCTAAGGCGCTGCAGTCATCGACTGTGCGGCTGGTCCCGGCGGAAGTTCGAGTCCTCCATCGGGCATGGGTGTGTGTGTGTGTGTGTGTGTGTGTGTGTGTGTGTGTTCGTCCTTAGGATAATTTAGGTTAAGAAGTGTGTAAGCTTAGCGACTGATGACTTTAGCAGTTAAGCCCCATAAGCTTTCACACACATTTGAACATTTTGATAACCTGAGAGAGCACTAAATTATTAAAATTAAAAAATGTTATAATGTGGATGCAATAGTTACTACAAGTATACAGGCTGAATGGTATTTAAACCGACAAACTCTGGGAGGTTGTAGGGGACATCAAAATAAATATTTTTCCCTAACGTCATTTTTTCCTACGAGTTGGAGGTAGTATTACGCTCTTCAGTTGATAGAGGCCGCATTACGATTTTCAGTGGTTAGAGGGCGTATTACGCTCTTCAGTTGTAGGCAACTGCTGTCCACCAGTGTAGTCGTGCATTGTCTCTGTTTACTAATGGAGCGATACACCTGTAGTGAGTACACTGATATGGTTGGTGCGTACTACATAGCGCACCACAACGGACGAGCTGCACAGCGGGTTTATCAACAACAATATCCTAATCGCCGTATCCTGCATCATACGACCTTTGATGCTGTGTACTAACGTCTGCGTGAGACCAGGTCATTTATCAGATTACCTGGACAGGGACGCCATCGCACGGTAAGCAAGCTGCAATTTGAGGAAGCTGTCTTGCAGCATGTGGAGCGGGATCCGTCAATCAGCACTCGTGCAATGGTACATCATCACATGGGAACGAATCAGACGAATGTAAGAACAGTCCTTCGAGAGCAATTGTTACGTCCATTTCACTTACAGCGTGTCCACAACCTGGAACCAGCTGATTATCCACCCAGAGCACTGTTTTCGCAGTGGTACCTGGAACAGTGTGAAATGCATCCTAAATTTCCATCCTCTGTATTGTTTAGCGATGAAGCAACGTTCGGGCGTGATGGAGTCTTCAACATGCGCAATTTGCATGTTTGGAGTGAGGATAACCCACATGCCACAGTTATTAACGCTCATCAAGTACAGTTCTTCTTTAATGTGTGGATCGGTGTTGGGCCGTATCTGCTACCTAGATGTTGTCTCTTGGTCATAAAAAAATGGAAAAGTGTTTGTTGGTTTAATTAATTTGCAGCCAGAGAAATCTTCCTCTACCGGTTTAAATACTCCTCATACGAAAAAATGACACAAGGAAAAATATTTGTTCTGATGTCCCCTACAACCTCCCAGAGTTTGTCGGTTTAAATACTTTTCACCCTGTATACTAGTACAGAAAGCGCGATTAATAGTTTAGTGTCCATAAGAGTAAACGAAGGTAAATAATGTGATTCCTGAAAATAAAAATCAAATAATTTTATCCATAAGAGTATTTCAGTGTGTGGTTAAAACATTTCACTGAAGAATGGAAAGTTGTGGTAAATTCTATGGGACCAAACTACTGAGGTCATCGGTCCCTAAGCTTACACACTACTTAGTCTAACTTAAACACACACGCACCCATGCCCGAGGGAGGACTCGAAACTCCGACGGGGGCAGCCGCGCGAACCGTGACAAGGCTCCTAAGACCGCACGGCTACCCCGCGCGGCACTGAGGAATGTTTTGATAGGATGAAGTACGGATGTATTGGGATAAAGGATGAATCATCGATGAAAGCAACTGTGACTGGTTGAGTGTGTGTGTGCGGTTTTTTTTTTTTGTTTTTTTTTTTTTTTTTTTTTTTTAGAGAGATAGAGAGAGAGAGAGAGAGAAAGAGATGGAGGGAGAGGAAGGGAGGAGGAAGGAGTGTGTAAGAAACGAACATAATGAATTTTTGATTTTCGTCAACTGATATTTATTTTGTAATATATCGGTTCAAAAATGGCTCTGAGCACTATGGGACTTAATAGCTGAGGTCATCAGTCCCCTAGAACTTAGAAATACTTAAACTAACTAACCCAAGGACATCACACACATCCATGCCCGAGGCAGGATTCGAATCTGCGACCGTAGCAGTCGCGCGGTTCCGGACTGAAGCGCCTAGAACCGCTCGTCCACGTAATATATCGGACTTATGTGCATAAGTATGTTAAAGCCTTCAGTATTATTGTATGCATGTTTGTAAGAAAGAGAAAATCAACAAAAAAAAAAAACGAAATACTGACAAACACATAAATCGCTAATGTGCTTTATGTCGTAGCTCAAAATTCGATGAACAGTAACAGTGACACTGGTGTACTAAGAAATCCATTCAGAAATGCATGCGCAGCATGAAACAGAGACTTGAAGTACGATTAAATGCAGTGCCAAAAGTAAAATATAGCAGTGACTACCCCTTCTTTCCCACAACATAAATCTTTCCAAATCTGACCTAAGAGACTTGTCACATATTAAATACCCCTGTATTTTGCTCTCACAAGCTTCAAGGCAAGTTCGTTTTACAGTGTGTGTTGGGGACAAAATTTAGTGCTGTGCGTCTGAATGTTTAATGTTCAGTACAAAACTAGCTCGTCCTATCATTTAATACGAAACACTGGCTCAGAAAATAATTTCAAAACAAGCTCAACTGATAATTAACAAATCCAGAATGGTAATGATCTAACACAGGAATCAACTGTCTCTGTACTGTGAACTTAAGCACTCACTTAGTCAGGTACATATGGATATGAGAGTTATGCTAACCTCGTGCTGTCGTTTTGTTCTGGAGTTAGCACATAGATGTATCTTTTCTTGCCTCTTCCGATGTCGTAGCTATCATATTGAGAGCAGGTTCCCTTTCTTGTACACCTTTCCTGCTTGTTATTGGTGAAGTTGAATTAAGAATTTGCTGCTCATTGTTCCTCAAATAAAATATCATCTGCTGCTGAAACGTCCACAATACACAACCAGAAATTTGTTCTTATTGCGATTGGAAAATATACGGCAAACCTTTATTTTTCATAAAAACAACGCAGCCATTCTGTTTACTTACTGCGGATATGGAAATTTACTTCGGCACTGAAACACACGCCAAACCCATGTATAAACTTTTTCTGCCGTTCAAAACGAAACTTGTTTTTTTATAGATGCTGGAGTCTGATATTCTTCTCCAATGGCGACAACCTCTTCGGTGCAACACTTCTAAACGTCTATACTATGTTCAAGATCAAATGGGTGAACCGAATAACTAATGAAGAGGTTGTGTTGTTGTCTTCAGTCTGAAGACTGTTTTGATGCAGCTCTCCAGCCAACTCTATTCTGTGCAAGCATTTTCATCTCCTATTCTGAATCTCCAGTACTGAATTAGTGACCCCTTGATGCTTCAGAATGTATCCTCTCAAACGAGCAACTTTTTTAGACAAGCGATGTCAAAAAAATTCTATTCTCCTCAGTCGTCTTCAGTACCTTCTCAGTGATTACGTGATCTACCGTTGTAATCGCCAGCACTTTCCTGTAACGCCACATTTCAAATGTTTCTATTCTCTTCATGTCTGAACGGTTTACCGTCCACGTTGAACTTCTATTCAAGGTTATATTCCAGACAAATAGCTTGAGAAAATCTAACGATTCAATCTATATATGTTAACAAATTTCTCTTCTTCAGGAACTCTTTTCTTGACATTGCGAGTCTTGTTTTAAATCCTCTCTGCTTTGGCCATCATCAGGTATTTTTCTGACCAAATAACAAAACCCATCTACTACTTTTAGTGTCTCATTTCCTTATATAATACCCTCAGCATCACCTGATTTAATTCTGCTACATTCCATTACCTTTGTTTTGTTTTTGCTATTGTTAATTTCTTAGTCTTCCTTCAATATACCATTTCGTTCAGCTTTTTTTCCCAGTCCTTTGCTGTCGCTGAAGAAATTACAATGTTATCGGCCAACCTCAAAGTTTTCATTTCTTCTCCATGAATTATAATTATTTCTCCAAATTTGTCTTTTGTTTCCTTTACTCCTGCTCAATGTAAGATTGAATAACTTCGGGCTCCGGGAATAGGCTACAACCCTGTCTCTTCTCAACCTCCCCTTTCACACTCCTCTAGTCATAACTGCCGTATTGTTTCTATCCATGTCGTGTATACCTTCCGCTCGTTGTATTTTACTCCTGCTTGCTTTAGAATGTCAAAGAATGTATTCCAGTCGATATTATCGAAAGCTTTCTACTAATCTACAAAAGCTACAAACCATCTTTCCTTAACCTGTCTTCTAAGTCATAGGGTCAGTGTTGCCTTGCGTGTTCCTACATTTCTCGGGAAATTGTGGAGAGAAATATATCGCACAACTTGACTGAAAGAACGGATTAGTTGATGGGACATATCATGAGGCATCAAGAAATAGTCAAATAGTTGATGGAGCAACGTGTGTCTATGTGGAGGGTGGGAGGAAGGGGGGGGGGGTGGATGAGGAGGGAGGTAAATTTAGAGACCAAGACTTGACCACAATAACCGAGTTTGGATGAATTCAAGTTGCGTTAGCTATGCAAAGGTGAAAAGCCTTGCACAGGACAGACTAGCGTGGAGATATATTTAAAACTAGTCTTCGAAATAAAGATAATGACGAGAGAAACTTCACAAAATGGACACTAAAAGCAAATGGTCAACTTTTCTCCAATTAAAATTAGCGATGTTTCCATACTGCTATTACGAAACATTCAGTATACTCTTACCTCGTCTCATTCACATGTTTTATAGATTCCTGTTCAGTCGGTAGTACACAAATAAAATTCACAATACGAAATTTGATGCTGAAGTCTTCGTGGACAGATTTGAACAACCAGCACTGCCAAATAAATTAATTTTTAATAATATGTCACAAACTCTTATCGCAACGTGAATGGAAATATACTGCTTCTTTTTTCTTAGAAGGAACAATATAAACGAATTTAGAGAAACCTAAAGGTGTATGGCCGAACGGGGACATGAACATCAAACCTGTCTAATACGAGTCCATTTTCTCATCCTTGTTCGGCATGTTTTAAGAACAGAAAGTAATTGCATTAAATTTAATGTATAATTTCTTAAGACTGTGCACAGACATCTGTCTTCATCCCTGTAAATTCTGAGTAATGAAAGCCGTTTAAGGCTACTACGAGAGTGGGGCAAGCCCGAGTATCTGGCCAAAGATGGCGGCGCAATCAGTGCTGAGTGCTGTATAAAATTTATGGAGAAATAAGAACAGTCTGTATGCCAGTTAAAAATATTTCAGCTCTGTTTGTGGCTTCTACTTATAACTAAATTATACTTCTTACTAAATTACTTATTACAAAATTACAAGACAGGATGGCCTACTTGGCAGAGAATATGGCGTACAGGCAGACAAAATACTGGCGAAGCTTGTAAATAGTATAAAGGAGAATTAGGACTTACTTAACATTCAAATTGAGAAAGACAGGTAATGGAACCTGTAAAGTAATTCTCGCATCTTGGAAGCAAGATCGGGGAGGATGACCGAAGCAAGGAAAACATGAGAAAGAGATTGGCACTGGAAAAGAAGGCTTCTTCAACTTAAGAACTCTGCTGCTATCAGATACTTCTTTGGAAATGCAGAAAGATTTCTGTAAAAGTAAGTATACGTAGAACTGAAACGTGGGCCACTGGGGATCTGGAGACGAAGAAACTACATCTACATCTACATTTATACTCCGCAAGACACCCAACGGAGTGTGGCGGAGGGCACTTTACGTGCCACGGTCATTACCTCCCTTTCCTGTTCCAGTCGCGTATGGTTCGAGGGAAGAACGACTGCCGGAAAGCCTCCGTGCGCGCTCGAATCTCTCTAATTTTACATTCGTGATCTCCTCGGGAGGTATAAGTAGGGGGAAGCAATATATTCGATACCTCATCCAGAAACGCACCCTCTCGAGACATAGACAGCAAGCTACACCGCGATGCAGAGCACCTCTCTTGCAGAGTCTGCCACTTGAGTTTGCTAAACATCTCCGTAACGCTATCACGCTTACAAAATAACCCTGCGTGAAACGCGCCGCTCTTCTCTGGATCTTCTCTATCTCCTCTGTCAACTCGACCCGGTACGGATCCCACACTGATGAGCAATACTCAAGTATAGGCCTAACGAGTGTTTTGTAAACCACCTCCTTTGTTGATGGACTACATTTTCTAAGGACTCTCCCAATGAATCTCAACCTGGCACCCGCCTTACGAACAATTAATTTTATATGATCATTCCACTTCAAATCGTTCTGTACGCATACGCCCAGATATTTTACAGACGTAACTGCTACCGGTGTTTGTTCTGCTATCATATAATCATACAATAAAGGCTCCTTCTTTTATGTATTGCCGGCGTTGTGGCCGAGCGGTTTTAGGCGCTTCAGTCCGGAACTGCGCGACTGCTACGGTCGCAGGTTCGAATCCTGCCTCGGTCAAGGATGTGTGTGATGTCCTTAGGTTGGTTAGGTTGAAGTAGTTCTAAGTTCTAGGGGGACTGATGACCTCTGATGTTAAGTTCTATAGTCCTCAGAGCCATCTGAACCATTTCTCTATGTATTCGCAATACATTACATTTGTCTATGTTAAGGGTCAGTTGCCACTGCTTGCATCAAGTGCCTATCCGCTGCAGATCTTCCCGCATATCGCTGCTGTTTTCTAATGCTGCAACTTCTCTGCATACTACAGCACTGAGACCATTTGAAATTTGATGCTATCGAAGGATGTTGAAAATGGACAGATAAACTATGAGATGAAGATTAACAAAAAGATTATTTGAGTTGTTGTTATTGAGGTCTTCGACCCGAATACTGGACTGATACAGTTCTTCACACTAGTCTACATAGATGCTCCGCAAGCCACCGTACGCTGTTTGGAGGAGTGTGGAATTCTCCTCACCTCCGAGTAATTAATGTAATCTACAACAGTTTGACCCTGGTTACTGCATTCATCCCTTGGTCTATTCCCCTGCACTTGCCTCCAATACCTTGCCGACAACCCCTTGATGGTTCAAATGGCTCTGAGCACTATGGGACTCAACTGCTGAGGTCATTAGTCCCCTAGAACTTAGAACTAGTTAAACCTAACTAACCTAAGGACATCACAAACATCCATGCCCGAGGCAGGATTCGAACCTGCGACCGTAGCGGTCTTGCGGTTCCAGACTGCAGCGCCTTTAACCGCACGGCCACTTCGGCCGGCAATCCCTTGATGCTTCAAAATGTATCCTGTCAAACAATCCCTTATTTTAGCCACGTTATGCTATAGGGTTACTGCGTCTACGTCTACGCCTATACTCTGCAAACCCGTGTGAAGTGCACAGCAGACGTTACGTCCCACTGTACCAGCTATTAGGCGCTTTTTCCGGTCCATTCACGGATGGAGCGAGTGAAGAGAGATGGTTTAAATTTCTCTGTGACTACCGTAATTACACTGAGGTGACAAAAGTGTCGGGGTACCTCTTAATATTGTGCTGGACCTCCTTTTGCCCGGCTTAGAGCAACAGCTCGACGTGGCATGGATCCAGCAAATCCCCTGGAGAACTACTGAACCATGCTGCGTTAATAGCTGTCCATAATTGCGCAAGTGTTGTCGGTGCAAGATTTTGTACACGAACTGACCTCTGAATTATATCTCGTGAATGTCCCATGGGATTCATGTCGAGCGATTTGGGCGGTCACGTCATTCGCTCGAGATGTCCAGAATATTGTTCAATCCAATCGCGAATAACTGCTGTCCGGTGAGATGGCACAATATCGTCTATAAGAATTACACTACTGGCCATTAAAATTGCTACACCACGAATATTACGTGCTACAGACGTGAAATTTAACCGACAGGGCCGTTGTGGCCGAGCGGTTCTAGGCGCTTCTCTCTGGAACCGCGCGACAGCTACGGTCGCAGGTTCGAATCCTGCTTCGGGCATGGATGTGTGTCATGTCTTTAGGTTAGTTAGGTTTAAGCAGTTCTAAGTTCTAGGGGACTGATGACCTCAGATGTTACTTCCCATAGTGCTCAGAGGCATTTGAACCATTTGAACCCAGGCGTATCAAGGCCGCTATTACGGCCAGAGGTGGTTGTTCTGGGTAGTGATTTCTCAGGATCTATGCACTCAAATTGCGTGAAAATTCAATCACATGTCAGTTCTAATGTGTTTGTCCAATGAATACCTGTTTATCATCTGCATTTCATCTTGGTGTAGCAATTTTAATGGCCAGTAGTGTACATCTTTGTTGAGAACATCAAGTCCATTAATGGCTGTAAATGGTCTCCAAGCAGCCGAACATAGCCATTTCCAGTCACTGATGGGCTCAGCTGGACCAGAGGACATGGTCCATTCCATGTAAGAACAGCCCACACCATTTTGAAACTACCACCTGCTTGCGCAGTTCCTTGTCCATAGCTTGTGCGTCACACTCGAATCCTACCATCACCTCTTACCAACTTAAATCGGGGCTCTTCTGACAGGCTCCGGTTTTCCAGTCGTACAGAGTGCGGTCACTACGGTCACGAGCCCATGAGAGGCGCTACAGTCGGTGTCGCGCTGTTAGCAAAGGCACTCGCGAGGGTCGTCTGCTTCCACAGCCTATTAACGCCAGATTTCGCCACACTGTCCTAAGGGATACGTTCGTCGTACGTTCCACACTGATTTCTGCGGTTATTTCACGCAGTGTTGCTTCTCTGCGCAAATGCCGCTGCTTTCGGTCGTTAAGTGAAGTTATCGGCCACTGCTTTGTCCGTGGTGAGAGGTAATGCCTGAAATTTCGTATTCTCGGCACTCTCTTGACACTGTGGATCTCGGAGTATTGAATTTCCTAACGATTTCCGCAATGAAATGTCCCAAGCGTGTAACTTCAAATACCATTCCGCGTCCATAGTTGTTAATCCCCGTCGTGCGGCCACAGTCACCTCAGAAACCTTGAATGAGGTTTTCACTCTGCAGCGGAGTGTGCGCTGATATGAAACTTGCTGGCAGATTGAAACTGTGTGCCGGACCGAGACTCGAACTCAGGACCTTTGCCTTTCGCGGGCAGGTGCTCTACCAACTGAACTACCCAAGCACGACTCACGCCCCGTCCTCACAACTTTACTTCTGCCACTACCTCGTCTCCTACCTTCCAAACTTTACAGAAGCTCTCCTGCGAACCTTGCAGAACTAGCTCTCCTGAAAGAAAGGATATTGCGGAGACATGGCTTAGCCACAGCCTGGGGGATGTTTCCAGAATGAGATTTTCACTCTGCAGCGGAGTGTGCGCTGATATGGAATTTCCTGGCAGATTAAGACTGTGTTTCATATCAGCGCACCCTCCGCTGCAGAGTGAAAATCTCATTCTGGAAACATCCCCCAGGCTGTGGCTAAGCCACGTCTCCGCAATACCCTTTCTTTCAGGAGTGCTAGTTCTGCAGAGTTCGCAGGAGAGCTTCTGTAAAGTTTGGAAGGCAGGAGACGAGGTACTGGCAGAAGTAAAGCTGTGAGGACGGGGCGTGAGTCGTGCTTGGGTAGCTCAGTTGGTAGAGCACTTGCCCACGAAAGGCAAAGGTCCCGAGTTCGAGTCTCGGTCCGGCACACAGTTTTAATCTGCGAGGATGTTTCACATCAGAAACCTTGCCACATGAATCACCTTAGAATAAATGGCAGCTCCACACCTGCTGTTTTCCTAAAAGGACAGCCCTTACTGTAGGTTTTTGTACACGCCAAGTTTTTCTAACTATTCCTGTGCTTCCTCTATGTGTGTTTTTACGCTAACGTTTGTGTGTTTCCTCTTTGCATCTGGAGCACTTGACGCATTTGAATGATACCTCCGACAATGCATTGCCCTTTTATACCTTGTATATGCTATACTACTCCCAGCACCATCTGTGTATGTGCATATCGATAGCCCATGACTTTAGTCACCTCTGTTGAATCTAATCATGTCCTCACCATCTCTATGGGAACGATATGTCCGAGGATGTAGTGTATTGCTTTTAAAGCCGGTTTTTGAAACTTTGGAAGCTACCAGGATAGTTTTCGACTATCTTCAAGAGTCTACCACTTCAGTTTCTTCAACATCTCCATGACGCTCTCCCACGGGTCATGTTGTTGTTGTGGTCCTCAGTTCAGACACTGGTTTGATGCAGCTGTCCATGCTACTCTATCCTGTGCAAGGTTCTTCATCTCCCAGTACCTACTGCGACCTACATCCTTCTGAATCTGTTTAGTGTATTCATCTCTTGGTCTCCCTCTACGGGTCATACAAACCTTTGACCATTCGTGCTGACCTTCTCTGTATATGTTTCACATCCCTTGTAAGTTCTATTTGGTACGGGTCCCACACACTTCAGCATTATTCTTGGGTGGGTCCCATGAATCATCTGTAAGCGATCTCCCTTTTAGACTGACTGCAATTCCCCATTACGCTAGCAATAAACCGAAGTCTACCACCTGCTACACCACGACTGAGCCGATGCGCTCATTCCATTTCCATATTCATACAAGGTGTTACACCCAGGTAAATGTATGAGTAAACAGATTCCATTTGTGCCTCGTTGATGTTATAGGATGCTGCGTTTTTTTCTTTTTTCGTGAAGTGCACAATATTACAGTTTGAAGACTTATAGCAAGTTGCCAATCTTTGCACAACTTTAAAATCTTATCAAGAACTGACTAAAATTTTTTTGCAGCTCCTTCCACTCAGTCCTCCATCATATATACCTTGCATCATCCTTACAAAGTCTGAGCTTACTATTAATAGGTCATCAATACACAACGTGAACAACAAGGGTCCCACACACTTCTCTGGGGCATACTCGAAGTTATTTCTAGATGTGCTGATGACCCTCCATCCAACATAACTGCTGCTCCTGGCAACCGAAAAATCCTCATTCCAGTCACAAATTTCGCTTGATACCCCATAAATCGTACTTTTGTTAAAAAGTGTAGATGTGGTACTGAACCAAATACTTTTCGGAAATCAAGAAACATTGCATCTACCTGACTGCCTTGATCCGAAGCTTTCGGTACCCTGTGTGAGAAAAGTGCGAGTGGAGTTTCACGTGATCGATGTTTCCCGAATCCAAGCTGGCTGGCATTTAGGAGGTTCTTCTGTTCGAGATAACTCATTATGTTTGAGCTAGTAATATACTCTAAGATTCTGCAGCTAATCGACGTCAAAGATGTTGATAGGTTGTTTTATGGATCACTTCTATTACCCTTCTTCTAAATCGGCGTGACCTATGCTTTCTTCCAATTACTGGGCACAGTTTACTATTCGAGGGATCTACGATGTAGTTAACAGAGGGGCTAAATCAGCTGCAAATTCAGCAAAGAATCTGACAGGGATTCACTCGGACTCTGGAGCTTTGTTCAATTACAGCTGTTTCTCAACACCACAGACACTTATTTCACTCATCTTTTCAGTGGTACGAAGATTAAGTTGGTGCAACTCTTCTGGAATTCCCTTTGTAAAGCATTATTTGAAAACAAGTTAAGCTTTTCCACTCTTGCTTTGCTGTCCTCACTTTCAGTTCCTGTCTCATCCATAAATTTCTTTTCTCCCCATTGGATTCAGTATCTTCTCTTACACGATCTATTCACTAAATTTTCAGCATTTTGATTGAGCACCAAATTTCAAAAGCTTCTATTGTCTTCTTGTCTGATCACCCACTTTTCACTTTTGTACAATGCTGCACTGCAGAACATACCCTCAGAACAGAGTTCCTACCGGGACTGCTACGGTCGCAGGTTCGAATCCTGCCTCGGGCATGGATGTGTGTGATGTCCTTAGGTTAGTTAGGTTTAAGTAGTTCTAAGTTCTAGGGGACTGATGACCTAATATGTTAAGTCCGATAGTGCTCAGAGCCATTTGAACCATTTGAAGAGTTCTTAACATTTAAATTTATATTCTATGTTAACAAATTTACCTTTTTCAGAAAAGATTTCCTTGCTATGCATTTTATATCCCCTCAACGTACCATCATCACTTACTTTTCTGCCCAAACAGCAAAACTCATCTACTACTTTTAGTGTCTCATTTCCTAACCTCGACCCCACAGCATCGCTTGATTTAATTCGATTATATCCCGTCACTCTTGTTCACTTTTGTTGGCGCTTATCTTACAACTTCTCATCACGACACTGTTGATTCCAATAGCTGACCGTAGAAGTCGAAGTGTCAGTTTAATACTCAATATTTGCAAAACAGTTGCAGGAAGTATTTACAGACAACAGGAAAAACCACGAGGAAGATTGGTTTAGTTTCCGCAGAAATGTAGGAACATGCAACTTAATATTGATCATATCAGTTATTTCAGAAGGCAGACTGAAATAAGCAAAAATACATTGAAGCATTTGTAGGTTTATAGAAATCTTTCCACAATGTAGACTGGAGCATATTCTTCGGAAATCTGAAGATAGCAAGGAGAAAATACGGCGAGTGAAAACTTATTTATAACTTGCACGGAACCATGCTGTGTCGAAGGACATGTGAGGAAAGCAATAGTTGAGGAAAGAGCAAGACAGAACTGCACTCTCTCCTCCATGTTATTAAGTCAGTACATTGGACATGCTGTAGAGGTAACCAAGGAAAACTTTGGAAATATAATTAAAGTGCAAGGAGAAGACATTGTAATTTACTCAGAGACAGCAATGGACTTATCAGATCAAGACAGAAGTAAAACAAGGGCTACGAAATTCAGTCGAATCAAATAGGGCGAAGCTGAGGCAAATTAGGAAATGAGGCGCTAAAAACTAGGCCGTAAGTTTTGCTATTAGAGTAGCAAAATAACTGACAAATGTCGATGTAGACCTTTGTTAGACTTAGTTCCTCTAATGCTAAGTGCTAAGTGGCATATCAGGCAGCAAGTTTTCTCCAAGGAACCCTATCAGCTGCCATGTTGTCGGCTGCCCTCCAGTTCATGTCCATGCATTGAAGATAATTTGCAGAAGTTTGTTTCCAGGTGCTGCGAGGTCTTCCTCTACTTTTGTATCAGTGCGTTGGTCTCCACAACAGTGATGATTCGGGGATTCTACGATCCGCTTGGTTGGTTGGTTAGGGATACAAAGGGACCAGACTACGGGGTCATCAGTCCGTTTCTCCTAATGCGAACAAGGCTGAAGGTAAAACAACACCCAAATTTAATTTGTTGAGGTAAAAGGCGGTAAAAGGAATGGGGAACCACACTGAAAGAGAAAACGAAAGAAAGGAACAAAAAAAGGGGGGGGGACACGTACACCACAAGGAAAAGTAGAGAAAGGTATTAAAACCACAGAGCAGATGATCTGGGCTGGCTAACCACAAGAATAAAAGAGGATGAGCCAGCCACTCTGAGACACACGAAAATATCCAGCAAATACAAGGAGAGATGAACACACATAGGGAAAAGACGAACAACAAGGCAAAGAAAATGCAGAGAAATGATGAAAGAGAGTGAAATTGGAGGGAGGGTGGAGGCCTGGGAGAGAAGGCCAGACGCCCACCTTATATGGTACGATAAAGACACCCTCACGAGTAAAACGTAAGACTAAATCTGCTGTTGAGGCATTGTTGCCCAACACCGTAGGCAGGGTGCTGGGAAGATTAAAAGTCCGCCGCAGAGCGGCTAAAATTTGGCAACAAGATGTGGGCGACAGTCGTAGAGAGCCACGGCGCCACCGAGGTGGGTCCTCGCGACGGAGGAGGTGAGCATGTGTTAGCCACGTATGGCCAATGCGGAGCCGGCAATGGACAATAGACACCCTACGAGTGGTTCGCATGGATTTTATTTATTTAATCGTGTCCAAGCCACAGACAGCCCACATATTACATATACACACAAATACAAATACAATACACATATGTATAAATAAAACAAACCCAAAATGGGGAGTCACATTACAATATAAAGACAAACATAGTACATATATCATATCAAGTCCCGCCAAAATTCAGCGCATTTAACTGCCACTGCCGTAGCGTTTCCCAGATCTTCTTTTCTGCGAAGTTCCCCCATGTTGCTGCATTCCAGGAGGTGGTCCATTGTTTGGGTCTGTCCGCACTGACACGTGTTCGTCCCGTCTCAGTATCCCTATTTACACATGTTTACGTTGCATCTGCCCACCCCAGTTCGTAGGCGGTTGAGGGTTCTCCATAATGGCCATTTTAGTTCATTTCCAGAGGCCAATTGTTCGTTGGGTGATATTAGAGGTGCCTGGTCTCCCGTAGGCAGTGTTGCTTGCCATTTTGACAATCTGGCCTTTTATTTTAAGGTTTCGAGCGACTGAAGTGAGGTGAGGAAACTCCGTCTTGATTTTAGACGTGTGTGTGGATGGTTTTGTCCGAAGAGAGGATGGCACTGGTCGCGCAGGTGCTTGAGGCGCTCTGCTTCGCTTGCTATAGCTCGTCTGATGCTGGGTGGAGCTATGCCACTAAGCAAATAAAGTTGGCTAACCGGGCTGGGCCTCAGGCATCCCGTGATTACGCGACAGGCATCGTTCAGCAGAGGATCCACTCGTTTCGCATGCGCTGATCTTTCCCAAACTGGGACAGCATATTCAGCAACCGAGTAGCAGAGTGCAAGTGCCGACGTACGTAAAGTATGTGGGTCGGCACCCATGGATGACCGCCACACATTTGTTGTCTCCTTGATAACACGGAGTTTATTTGGTGTATTGAGGGTGCACCATTCAGTATCCCAGATCGTGAAAACTTTGTGGCGGAAGACAGATCGCAAATCGAGGATGTCGAGGGAAGCAGTGGTAGAGAGCTTGTAGGCTGCTTAAGGAGTCACTACAGGTGACGAAGGACTCACCGGCGCAGGAGCGGATATGCTCAAGGGTGCCTCAAATGGCTACCATCTCCGCAGTGAACACACTGCAGCCATCTGCCAATGAGCGCTGTTCAGTATGTCCAACGTGAGAGTAAGCGAAGCTAACACTACTGTGGGTGTAGACTATTTCTGAGCCCTGGAACACGCTGAGAAGAGAGAGAAATTCCCGGCGGAAGACCTCAGGTGGAACGGAGCCTTTTGGGCCTTGTGTCTAAGGCGCTGCAGTCATGGACTGTGCGGCTGGTCCCGGCGGAGGTTCGAGTCCTCCCTCGGGCATGGGTGTGTGTGTTTGTGCTTAGGATAATTTAGGTTAGTAGTGTGTAAGCTTAGGGACTGATGACCTTAGCAGTTAAGTCCCAAGATTTCACACACATTTGAACATATTTTGGGCCTTGTGATAGGTCCAGGCGAAGCCGTGGCCGAGTGTGGACCAAGGAGGTGTACGGAAGTGGACCTGCAGGAAAGGTGGTACGGAGAAAGGGTCAAGTTCATTAATAAGCGACCGGACACGGACGGTGAGGGGATTCTCAGCGCTGGGCCGCCATTGCGGAAGATGGTTCGCAGTGTCAGGGAAAAGGAGACAGTAATTTGGATGGCGAGGCGAACTGCGAATGTGGGCGGTATAATTTGCAAACAATAGTTGCCCCCGGAGCCGTAATGGAGGAACGCCAGCTTCCACAAGGAGGCTGTTTACGGGGCAAGTTCGGAAGGGTCCCGTCGCTAGCCGAAAACTCCGCAGTGGTGGATAGGGTCCAACAAACGCAGAGCGGAGGGCTGAACCATACAACACGCTTCCATAGTCAATACGGGATTGTACGAGGGCTTTGTACAGCTACAGCAGTGCAGGACGATCAGCACCCCAGTCGGTGTGGCTCAGGCATCGAATAATACGAGGGCTGTCCAGAAAGTAAGTTACGATTGATCGCGAAATGAAAATCACAGTGAAAATCAGAAATGTTTCATTTGTAACAGTTAGCTACACCTTTCAGCTACTTTTCTACGTAGTCGCCGTTCTGACTCAGACATTCGTCGTAGCGTTGTACCAACTTTCCAATACCCTCATCATAGAAGGCAGCCGCCAGTGCTTTCCGCTAGTTCTCTACGCTGGCCTAAAGCTCGTTGTCTGTGCCAAAATGTTGTCTTCATAGCCAGCGGTTCGTTTGAGCAGAGATGAAACTCAGTGGGAGACAATTATTTATTTATTTATGCATTTATTTTACCTGGCAAGATTAGGGCCTTCAGGCCCTCTCTTACACCTAACCAGGCATACTCAGATTCAACAAATTTCAGTTTCTACAGAACATTAAGGACAATTAACATGTTATACAGTATTAATGTTAAAGAAAAAAATAGAGATTATAAAAGTAGTACAATGATAATTATAACAATCAAAAAATAATTATAACAATCAAGAATAATAATAATAATAATAGTAATGATTATGTATATGAAAGTAAACGTATTTTTCTTTTATGAATGTCAGTCCTATTGCTAGTTGGGAATTTTCTCGTTATATATTCTTGCAGCTTGTGAGTTATTCTCATCAAGCAGAGACATAAGACGATAGAATGGGGTGAAAGAGATATAGAAGAGGTAGATAGGTTAGAGGAAGAGAAATAGAATGGTAAAATTCTAAGCTATGATGGAGAGGAGAGAGAAAGAGATGAGTGGGGCACAACAATGGTGGCTATACCGTCCCTAATATGTAAGTCTTGAGTTCCCTCTTGAATGTTGAGTGGTTCTGGATAAGACGCAGATCACAGGGGAGCGCGTTCCATAGTCGTATGGCTGAGATGGAGATTATGGGCTGTATTGTGGGTAACTAAACATTTCCAATTGAAACGATGCAGGAACACCTTCATTGCCCCTGCAGAATGAGGCTGAGAATTATTGTCTTGAAGAAGAAACCGCACGACAGTTATGTAATGTTGGTTGCATAGCTTCAGGGGAAAACTCTCACCAGGCACTCGTACTTGGCGGGAGACACTATTTTCTATAACATCTTTACGCGTTCACTAAGAGCTCAGGAATGAAAAGAGCGACATAATTTTACCTAGAGTCATACTAGAGACACTGCCCAACACATCTTTGCAAAGCTTTATCGAATTTTCATAGTCGTTTCCATTTCGCGACCGATCGTATCTTACTTTCGGGACAGCCCTCGTATTAGGCTGCCGCCAGCACTTGTCCTTAAGCTGACGAAAGTGGGGAAGCCAAGTTAAGTCCCAAAAAGCGGCAAGTCTCCACTAGATCGAGTAGTTGGTCATGGACGTAAAGTTCAGGGTGGGGATGGACAGTACGGCGACGACAGAAGTGCATGACGCAAGTTTTGGCGTCCAGAAACTAAAAGCCGTGAGTGAGAGCCCACTGCTGCGCCTTCCGTTTAGCTCCCTGCAGCCGGCGTTCAGCCACACCAATAGAAGAGAAGTAGTAGTATGTACAAAAATCGTCAGCATATAGGAGGGGAGAGACTGATGATCCTACTGCTAATGCGAAACCATTGACGGCAAAAAAAAGAGTGGGACACTCAGGACCCCATTCTCTTGTATATGGGGTGCACTGTGGGATGCACCAACGCGAGCTCTGAAAGTGCGGAGCGCCCGCAATAAGGTGTTGTCGCCGGGAAGAGGCTCATGCGTAGAATATGGTCCACAAGCTGCCGACTTCTTTCAGTAACGATTTTGGCAAGCTGAGTAGACCGCTTCTTCTCAGGAAGTTATCATGTAAAGCATCGTTACGATAACTGGTTAAAATTCGTCTAAGGCATGGTTGGTGAAAAACACTGAGCTTGTTTGTTGATTTTACTGACATTTTCCAGGCATTACATGCCTATATGGCCATCGGTATTATCGTGGAACAATACAGCCGAAGCATTGTAGACATACTGTGCGGAGTCAAGATCGCATTCCTTGAAAACCTGCAGAAGCTTTCTCAACCCTGCTGCTGATGTCCCTGTTATTCTAGATAAGGCTGCCGAGATACGGAAATTTTTCAATACTTGTAGCCTCTTCAATACAGAACAAGCATTTTGGACACACTGTACGGAGTCTAGATGCTATAGAACGGCATTCGTTGAAAACCTGCAGAAGCTTTCTCAATCCTGCTGCTGATGTCTTCATCCAGGTCCCGGTCATTCTAAATAGGGCTGCCGAGATACGGAAATTGGCCAGTACTTGTAGCATCTTCTCTTGCGCTATAACTTTTGCATTTTCATTTTCCATCGTGTTTGTCTCGCCACCATTTACACTCTAAGATAAAAAAGCAACGCACTACGAAAGAATTATCCAAATGGGACGGAAACAGGGAAATGTACACATACAGCCAAGCAAATTGTAACAATTTCAGAAAAATTGCGTTATTTATTCAAGAGAAGTAGCTTCACACACTGAGCGAGTCAGTAACGAGCTGGTAAGCATCTGGCCCTTATTTGAGCAGTTATTCGGCTTGGGTTTGATTAATAGAGTTGTTGAATGTCCTCCAGAGGGATGTCGTGCCAAATTCTGTCCAACTGGCCGTTTAGATGGTGAAAACCCCGAAGTTGGTGCCCATCTCCATAATATTTCAAACCTTCTCTAGTAGAGAGAGATCCGGCGACATTGCTGGCGAAGGTGGGATTTGTCAGTCACGAAGACAAGCAGTAGAATCACTTGTCGCGTGCTGGTGGGCATTCACTATCTTGGAAATGTAAGCATCTTGATGGTTTGCCGTGAAGGGCAACACAACGGGTCATAGAATATCGTCGACGTACCGCGGTGTTCTGACGGTGCCGCAAATCTACATCTACATCTACACTCACGCTCATAAATTAAGGATAATTGTAGAATGTGGTGCCATCAACGTGGCACTACGCAAAACTATCACTAATAGCATAGGCACATAGGGAACACACACGACACAGACCTGAAAGTCCACGGTATTGGTGATAAGTTGAGAAAACCATCCCGAAACCCATGTGCTACAAAATACCACTGTTTCCTGCGCATGTACCCCATGTACCAAATGGTTCAAATGGCTCTGAGCACTATGCGACTTAACTTCTGAGGTCATCAGTCACCTAGAACTTAGAACTAATTAAACCTAACTAACCTAAGGACATCACACACATCCATGCCCGAGGCCGGATTCGAACCTTCGGTCGTAGCGGTCGCTCGGTTCCAGACTGTAGCGCCTAGAACCGCATGGCCACTACAGCCGGCCCCCATGTACCCCATGGGATATCATCACCATGCACACGTACAAAGGCCGAACAACGGGTTGGCATACTCTGGATCAGGTGGTCGAGCAGCTGCTGGGGTATAGCCTCCCATTCTTGCACCAGTGGCTGTCGGATCTCCTGAAGTGTCGTAGGGGTTTGAAGACGTGCAGCGATACGTCGACCGAGAGTATCCCACATGTGCTCGATGGGGTTTAGGTTTGGAGAACAGACAGGCCACTCCATTCGCCTGATATCTTCTGTTTCAAGGTACTCCTCCACGATGGCAGATCGGTGGGGCCGTGCGTTATCATCCATCAGGAGGAAGGTGGGACACACTGCACCCCTAAAAACGCAGACGTATTGGTGCAAAATGACGTCCCGATGCACCTGACCTGTTACAGTTCCTCTGTCAAAGACATGCAGGGGTGTACGTGCACCAATCATAATCCCACCCCACACCATCAAACCACGACCTCTATACAGGTCCCTTTCAAGAACATTAAGGGGCTGGTATCTGGTTGAAAACCGGCGAGAATCACTGTTCAGACATACCTGGAATCGTCCGTGAACATAACCTGGGACCACTGTTCCAATGACCATGTACTGTGTTCTTGATACCAGGTTTACGGGCTCTCCTGTGACCAGGGGTCAGTGGAATGCACCTTGCAGGTCTCGGCGAATAAAACATGTCTGTTCCGTTGTCTGTAGACTGTGTGTCTGGAGACAATTGTTCCAGCGGCTGCGGTAAGGTCCCGAGCAAGGCTACCTGCAGTATTCCGTGGCCGTCTGCGGCACTGATGGTGAGATATCGGTCTTCTTGTGGTGTTGTACACTGAAGACGTCCCATACTGTAGGTCCTGGACATGTTTCCTGTCTGATGGTATCGTTGCCATAATCTTGAGATCACACTTTGTGGCACACGGAGGGCCCGTGCTACGACCTGCTGTGTTTGACCAGCCTCCAGTCGCCCTAGTCTTCTACCCCTCATAACGTCATCAATACGTGTTGTTTGAGCCATTTTCAACACACAGTCACCATAAGCAAGTCTGCGCACTTACTCACTGCACCGTACTCTGACATGCACCAACACACCTCTGCGTATGTGGACTGCTGCCAGCGCCACCGTGCGACGACCGCAGGTCGAATGCACCGCATGGTGATTTAAACCCGCAAACCGCCCACCAGAGCGTTTTTTCACCATGTATCAGCATTATCCTTAATTCATGAGCATGAGTGTACATGGATACTCTGGCAGAGGGTCCATCGAACCACCTTCACAATAATTCTCTACTATTCCAATCTCGAACAGCGCGGAAGAAAACGAACACCTCTGTCTTTCCGAACGAGCTGTTATTTACCCTATTTTATTATGATTATCGTTTTTCCCTATGTAGGTCGGCATCAATAAAATTCTTTCGGATTCGGAGGAGAAACTTGATAATTGAAATTCTGTGAAAAGATTCTGCCGCAACGTAAACGCCTTTGTTTTAATTATGTCCACCCCAAATCCTGCATCAAATCAGTGACACTCTCTCCAATATTTCTCTATAGCATGAAACGTGCCGCCCTTTTTTGAACGTTCTCGATGTACTCTGTTATCCCACAACGCGCAGCAGTACCCATAAAGAGGACGGACAAGCATAGAATAGGGAGTCTCTGTTGCATCTTCTAAGCTTTCCTGCCAATAAAACGCAGACTTTAGTTCGCCTTCCCCATAACATTCTCTACGCGTTGTTTCCAATTTAAGTTGTTCGTAACTGTGGTTCCTAGGTATTTAGTTGAATTTACGGCATTCAGATTCGACTCATTTATCGTGTAACCGAAGTTCAACGTATTTCTGAGGCCAAGAAAATCTCTGCTTCACCCTCTCTACCACTGCACCAGGAATTCTGTCATCCGCCACAGCAACGATTGCGATCAAGGAGACCAGCAAGTGTTACTGCAGGACAACTCATCGCGGATGGTTTTTATCTGTATGAAAGCTGGAAGCATGAATGGTCAACAAAAACATTAGGAACAAGAGCCCATCACCTTGATACCACAAAGAAGCCAAAAGGTTTTGACCTACCGAGGAACCTCTGGTGCCGCCTCAACAGGTTAAGGACTGGAGGACATGGTTGTTGTCACTACTTCAGGTACAAATGGGACTGGATCAGTTCACCAATGTGTAAATGTAATCAAGAAGAGCAGACAATTGAACATCTAGTCCAACGCTGTCCACTTCATTCATACCTTGGAAGTCCCGACGACTTGTTCACTCTCACACCCAGCTTAATTAATTGGTTGAAAAACATGGACTTTAAGGTTTAATCTTGTCTTATATCGTATGTATATTGTATAAAATCACTTGCCTTGTATCAACTGTATATTGTATAAAATCACCATACAATTAAATAAAACCTATTCCTTTTAGGACTTATGTGGATGACGTCACACTTTTTATTATTTTGGGTCAATCGTCAATTTTCACTCCTTAAAGATATCTTCACTAAATCGTTTTGCAAATTGTTTTGATCTTCTGGCGACTTTATTACACAGTGAACCACAGCATCATCTACAAACAACCAAAACCTTTGCTCAGTTTGTCCCCTACGTTGCTTTTGTTGATCACCGAACAGCAAAGGATGCCTACAACACCACCTTGGGAAACGGCACAAATCACTTCTGTTTTACTCGAAGACTTTCCGTCAAATTCTACGAACTGTTACCTCTCTGACAGGAAATCACGAATAATTACCAAAAGGACCCTGCTAAGAAAAGAAATGGTACCACAGTCCGTCACTCTTGATCGTCTGGTGTCTCCGGGGCTCAGTTCGAAGTGGGACTTGTCACTGAAGACAATTCCACTCCAGTCAACGAGATTCCTAGCTGAAATCGTGTCTGGTGACGCCCCTGATAGCGGTAGAATACAATACGGTCAGAAAACCAGGAATGATGGTATGAGATGTCATTTCTTTTCATAAAAGGGTCCCTTTGGTTGTCATCTGGAGCGCTCTGCAGAACAGGGGTATGTCGAAGACATTCTACGCCCCGGTATGTTACCCAACAAGTCAAGCTGTCCTGGATCTAATGATATTTATATCGGGTCTCTTCGCAGTTGAGAAAGTTTGGAGCATTAAGGGTAAGGGCTTCCAACTAGCTCGGGATTTTGATGATCTGAAACATCAGTTGGACAGAATTTGGAACGATGTAACTCTAGTTGATATCCAACAACTCTGTTATTCAATGCCAAACCGAATAACTACTTGCATAAGGGACGAGGTGAACCAACGCGTTGTTGACGTGCTCAATTTGTGAAGCTCTTCGTTTCGAATAAGATCGTCAATTTTTCTGGAATTGTAATCACTTGTTTGTCTAAATATGTAAATCACATCTACTGATTTCCATCCCATTCGGATACTTCGTCCGTGATAGGTCGATTCTTTTTTTCTTACAGTGTATTTTTTAGCCCTATATAACCAGCCATTCCATCCAGCTGTCTTTCGATAGATGTGAAATTTGTGGCTTTTACCAGAAGAACAATGCAATCAGCAAAACGCAGATTCGTAAGCCCAGATTGGTCATTCCGATGTATGCCCAGGCTGGAGTATTTCCGACTCTATTACTCATATGGAAAGCATTGGAGACACAATGCCTCCTTTTCTGACGCCTCAGAATGTTAAAGAAAGGGGTATTCCCAACTTCTATTCTGATACAATAACTCGAGTCTACATACAGGTTTCCGAAAACATCAATTAAATGTTTTGGAATTCTATACAGGCTTATAATATTCCACAATGATTCTCGGTGTACACAGTCAAAAGTTTTTTTTTAAACAAAGAATATTTGTTCAGGATAGGATCTCCCACTTCCAAAACAAGCCTGTTCCGCTCGCAGTCGAAACTCTGCTACTTCTTGTAGCCCTTTTGGAAGAAGGAGGCAAAAAAGTTTGCCTGGCACAGTAGGAGGCGTGATACCACTCCAGTTTGTATATGGTATTCGACTAGATTTCCTTTCTTCGGCAGTTAAACAATAATGAAACGACTCCTGTCTTCTGGGATTTTCCTTGTTTGTCAACATGTATTGCAGTTTAGTGAGTGATGATTTATGTGCAGACCTACATATAGTAGAATTTCTGCTGAATTTTGGTCCAGGCCAGGTGCTCTATTCTTTTTGTTATGATCGCTGCGCACACCGCTACAGAAACAACAACAAAATTCGGCCGACTTAGGTAGAGACGATATAAAATACACACTAACAATAGCGAGACAAAATTTCTGGAAAAGAGAAATTTGTTAACACCAAAGGTATTTGTCTCTAGTGTAATCTTGCACGAAAGGAGAACGTGGACGACGACCAGTGCTTTCAAGAAGGGAAAAGAAGCATTTCAAATGTAGTGCCACGTATTAATGCTCATCAATAGTCGTGTAACTGAATCGGATTGTGTAACAAATAATGTATGCCAGGACTTGAACAAAAGAAGGAATTCTGAAAGGACACAACTAGAGGTATCAAGAAGGGACGGGTGGAGGGGGGGGGGGGGGGGAGAGGAGAAATAAATTCCAATCTGACTATGTAATCTTAGACCAGATGTGGTTTGATTTCAAAGACATAGTATCGACGGAAATGAGGGATATATACGAATAAATGAATAAGACATGTTACTGATCTACCATGGTAGACCCAACGGTCATAAAACTGTTGCAACAGCAATGAAGAAAGCGTATCAAATTTAAAAGAACGCAAAATTCATAAGATTGGCTAAGTTTTAAAGAAGCTCGAATTTTTGCGCGAACTTAAGAAAGATGCTTTTAATAGTCTTTACAACGAAACTATTTCTCGAAATCTGGCAGAATACCCAAAGAGATTATTGTCATGTGCAATTTACGCCAGCAGAAAGAGAGATCTGTGCGATAAGCATGGAGATGTCACTGATGACAGTGCCAGTAAAGCAGAATCACTAAACACGGTTTTCCAAAATTTCTTTGAAACATCCCCTCAGAAAAAATTTATGAATGACTGTGCTGACAAACCTCTTACATTATTTGATTTTCAAACAGCTGAGCAAAACTGAATGTACTCAGACATTTCTCTCTTTACTTATTCTGATCAACCCTAAACTGACACACAATATTTTTAGCGCAACGCAATCTGAGTTTCAATAATCCCCACAAAAGAGTGGCCCTGACTAACAATAACCTATACCTTTCATGAATCACTTACCTCACAAAAATCTTCGTTTCTCGAACTACTGCAATACAGCGAGCGCCAATACTGCCAGCAAAATAAAAGATTCTAAGTACTGAAGGCACTAACTACTGATAGGCATAGTTGGCAAATGAAAGATTTTGATAGAGAACAAACAATGTATTTACCTAAATAATGTTCAAAAGTCGTCATATCTATATCCATCAATTCATGACATCCATCTTTACAAATTTCCTTTTTCTGGCGGACACACGACCAGATCGTCCGCTTATAGTAACCTCTCAAAACTCTGGCACCTCTCTCCCCACATCCACCACTGCTGGCGGCTCACCTCCAACTGCGCAACGCTGTGCGCTGTTCACATCCAACTGCCCAACACTACAATAGAGAATATTCCAACAATGCCAACCAGCCATAGATTGCACACAGCACAGTCAATGATTTTCTTATAGAGCGCTACGTGGCGTTACCAACATAAAAACCTAAACAGCCTACTAACAGCTTCACTGAAGAAGTCGAAGTAAATATACCAGAACTGTAATCTAGAACAATGGTCAATATGAGTAACTTAGAATTTGATATCCTAGGTGTAGCGAAGCAGTTCAGATCACTTAATAAAGGCAATGTCTGCGGTCCAGGTCGTATACCAGTCAGGTTCCTTTCGGACTATACTGATACAATAGCTCCATACTTAACAGTCCTATACAACCGCTCGCTCGTCGAAACATCCGTACCTAAAAACCGGTAAGCTGAACAAATCACATCAATACCCAAGAAATGAAACAGAAGTAACCCGTTGAATTACGGTCGCATATCACTAACGTCGATTTTAGAACATGTACTGTGTTCTAAAGTTATGAATTACCTCGGAGAAAACGATTTACTGACAGATAGTCAGCACGGATTCAGTTCATCTGAAACATAACTAGCTCTTCATGACAACGAAGCAATGAGCGCTATCGACACGGGATGTCAAGTTGATACCATATTTTTGGATTTCCAGAAGACTTTTGGCACTATTCGTAACAAGCGACTTCTAATAAAATTGCGTGCCTATGGAGTATCGTATTCGTGATTTCCTTCAGAAAGGTAACAGTTCGTAGTAACTAATGGAAAGTCATCGAGTAAAACAGATGTAATACCTGACGTTCCCAGTGAAACGTTTTAGACCCTCTGCTGTTCCTGATCCACAAAAGCAACATAGGAGACAATCTGAGCAGTCGTCTTAGATTGTTTGCAGATGAGTCTGTCATTTACCGTGTTGCAAAGTGATCAGATGATCAGAACAAATTGCAAAATGATTTAGACAAGATATCTGAATGGTGGGAAGAGTGATAATTGACTCTATTTAATGAAAAGCGTGAAGTCATCCCTCATGAATACCAAAAGAATTCCGCTAAATTTCGGGTACACGATATATCACAAAAATCTCAAGGCTGTGAAGTCATCTAAATACTTACGGATTACAGTTACGAATAAATTAAATAATGTTGTGGGGGAAGCAAACCAAATACTACGTTTTAATGGCAGAAACTTAGAAACTGTAAGAAATCTACTAAAGAGACTGCTTACATGACACTCGTCCGCCCTCTGCTGGAGTACTGTTGTGTGGTGTGGGACCCACATCAGATGGGACATACAGAGGACACCGATAAAATTCAGAGAAGGTCAAATCTTTTTCTATTATCGCGTAGTAGGGGAGACAGTGCCAGGGACATTACAGGTGATCTGGTGTGGCCGTCATTAGAATTACGGCAGAATTCTTGCAGGATCTTCTCGTGAAACTTCAATCACCAGCTTTCTCTTCTGGCTACGAAAATATTTTGTTGGGCCTCCACCTACGTAGGAAGGTATATAATACAATAAGAGAAATCAGAGATCGCTCAAAAAGATTTAAGTGTTCGTCTTTCGTACGTACCATTCGAGAGCGGAATGGTAGGGAAATAGCTTGAAGGTGGTTCGATGAACCCTCTGCCAGACACTTAACTGTGATTTGCAGAGTAATTATAGAGATGTAGATGTAGATGCAGGGAGACCCAGGCTTGCCTACAGTAAGCTAATAGAAACGGCGTTAAGTTGCGATAGCGTCGTAGAGGTGGCGAGAATGAAGATAGTGTAGAGGACTCTAGCAAAGCAGTCTTGCGACTGAAGACCACAACAGAAGTCAATTCAAGGCATTATATGAAGCGTTAGGTAAATGGGAATTAGGCTACGATTTCGAGGTATAGTTTGTTCGGTAATTACAGGGAATAATAAGAGGGACAGAGGAAGACTACGAAATGCTTAGCGAATTGTGGTGGATATTGGGTGAAACAGTACCGTAGAGATGAAAAGATTAGCAGAAGATAGGAAAAGTGAAGGGAAGTATTAAACAAGTAGAAAAACTGATGACACAAAAAGCGTGACGAGATACCGAAAATTGAAATTTCGGCATCGAGACCAGTACATGTGTTCTCGTTCCTTGCTTAGCTCCGCGACCAGACAGTGGAACGTTACACGTGACGCGTCGAGTTCCCCACCTGTCGATAGACGGCGTATCGACGCCCCATGACGGCGACCTTATTTTTAAGACTTCGGTATTTGGTTTGCGGCCTACGGTAGCCATTAGCAGTCCTGCCCCCACAAGACATCACTGGTTACGTCGGACATACGTCGCCTGCGTGACTTATGTCATGGATATAAAGCAAGGCTTCGGTGCAATCGCCGAAAAAAACCGTGTGAAAGGAGGAACTGCTGCGGGTTTTTTCCACCCGGATGTTCACAACGGGCTTGTGCAACAGTGTATCGGTGCAGCGGTGCGAGGGTGTCCGTCACGAAATCGTTTACATCGTGCAAGCTTGCTCTCTCCTACATAGCTTTTCCTCAGTTCCCCAGAGAGGCATAAAATGGCCTTCCGAACGGGAGTCTGTTACCTCAGACGTTAAGATCGCCCTTTGGCACGTATATTCTATTAGTTAATCTGTAGTTGAGAAAAGGAAAAGATCTGCTTGGCTTACCATACACAGTTGCGTCAGAAGTCGCTATACTCGCTGATACGATGACATTTCGACCACCCAGTGCCTTTATTATTTTTCTGTTTACCACGATACAGGCACTGAAATTAGGATCCCAGGTGCATTATTTCGACTTAGATATTCCAGTGTCCTGCGAAATTCTTCTGGCATTACTGCAACTCAGTTCTCATCTCATCTTCGTCCACTTCTTCTGCCACTGCATAATACTATACTTCGCAATGCCCTCTGATATATTCCTTCCACCTTTTAACCTAAAACGGTACAAACTTCTTCATCTTCTTCTTCTTTACTTTGACTGATTCCTCTTCATTACTGCAGTTCGGTTAAGACAGTTGATGAATAGTTGCAAGGACTTTCATTCGATGAGGTGTGCTATAATGATTTTCAGCTTGTCCTGCAAGTTAATACGCAGTAGATACCTTCCCCCACCTTAGCTTGTGAAGTTTGAAGGTACCTTACTATACGTAACACTTATGTAGCTAAATTTTCACCAAAAACACCTGTTGGGGTTAAGCGCCATACACCCTTCCATTTAATCCAACCACTAATTAGACTGTTTCTATCCTGAGCTAGTATGCCTCTCATATTACTAGGTAGATAGCGTCTGTCTCTAAGGAAGACTAAGATCGCAGATACAGAACACTAGCACGCTTCAGTCACATACAAAATGAATACATATGAGGGAGACATATAGACAGATAAAATAGCCACAAATATTATTTAGCAATACCTGCTGTGACAACAAGCAATTTTAGGTTACTATTTGCTCCTGAAGATGGGTGGATGGATAGGGAGTCGAACTGTGTTATACGGTTACGTCTTTCACCAAGCTAGTTAATTTGATGCGTGTTAGCTTATTATTCTTTTCAACTTAGATATGCTAGCATTCAGAATGTCCCTGGTGGAAAACTTTAACTATCGAGCAGTGCAATTAACAAATAAGTGAATGATTCCTGATTGAAATAAAGTTGATGTTAGCGTTAAAGCTTGAAATGACGCAACTGTAAACTGTTTCGACTTCAGGTTGGTGGTAACTGTAGTGCCTCTATTGTTTCACAAGCAATACCTTTAAATAAAGTGGATTCACTGTATAAACAGAGCAAAATTGCTCAGGCTTATCCCCAATATCTTCAAAACACCGCTAATTACATTATGGCATTTGTATTACCACGAGTTATCGAAGTAATGAAGAAGTGATGTCCTCATCATGACCGCTATGTATAGTCACATTGTCCGCAGCTCGTGGTCGTGCGGTAGCGTTCTCGCTTACCACGCCCGGGTTCCCGGGTTCGATTCCCGGCGAGGGCAGGGATTTTCTCTGCCTCGTGATGATTGGGTGTTGTGTGACGTCCTTAGGTTAGTTAGATTTAAGTAGTTCTAAGTTCTAGGGGACTGATGACCATAGCTGTTAAGTCCCATAGTGCTCAGAGCCATTTGTAGTCACATTATTGCGTGGAAAATACGTAAGGTTATGACGCAGAAATAGCCCTAACAGCAGCAATTTAATTTTGCTTTGAAGTGTTACTGAAAGAGAGCAGTTGAACGGTAAATCGAAAACTGACTTGAACCCAGGCAATGCACTTTAAAAATATTAATCTATAGGAGCTCGTACTGACTACGCGAAGCAATGAATGCCAGTTGACAGTCGGCAGTGTGCGCGGCTTCCTGCCTGAAACGTCTGCTGTAGGATCTCTGGTACGAAGTTCCGTTGTCTCGTTGCTCTCTGGTCTGACAGAACACTCCATAAATAAACTTTATCTGGTTCAAAAGCACGACGGGATACGTCAGACGTGTTCTGTACACACGAAGTCGTTATAATCCGAGGTAAGCAACGTTAACAGATGGAGAAGAAAAATGTGCACTTCATTAATGTTTTACAAAACTTTAAATGATCAGTAGTAGTTGACGTAGCGCGTTACATGCGTTCCCTTCTTTGCTTAGTTTGCTGTCTGAGCTCTTGAGGTTCATTTAACTGTTTCCCTCTTCTCCAATATATATATATATATATATATATATATATATATATATATATATATATATATATAACATTTAAATTTCCTGTAGTGATACGTGGTTCTACAGCATTGCATTTATCCTCTAGCCATCCGTGCTTTGTAATTTTACGCCTTCCTTATATCTGATGCTTTAGAGAACTGATTTTCCTTATACTTACTTCATATGCCGTGTTTTTATATTTTCACTTTCATGATTTAAATTTAATATCTCACGTGTTATATAAGGATTTTTACCGCGTCTTGCCTCTTTAGTCAGTAAAATGTAATATCTCATGTATTATCCACGGATTGTCTTGTTGCCCATTCGTTTCTCTACTCCCTTCACTTTCGTATCGCTCGAAGTCATTCGTTGATTTTCTGTGGTATTTCTTTCGCCTGTTTCAGTCAGTCGCTGCGTATTTCTCCCTTTAAAACACTCAAAAACCTCTGTTTCGATTCACCCATGTCTCTATCTTCTCACAATTTCTTCAGTTTTAATCTACATTTCATAACTAGCAAATTATTATCGGAGTTCACATATCATCCCGCAAATGTATACGACCTTCTTAAGGCAAGTGTCAGCAAATATTAAACTGTGATCTGTACCAAATTCTACCAGGTGTCTGCCCATGTCATCATTTTCTCCCATCCCTCTTGTTATAATATTCTGCCTTTTCTTGCTACATCAGAATTGAATTCCATCAGTACCAGATATTGGTCTTCCATTACATCTTTAATGACTTATTACTTAATGACACATTTTTTCAATCTGTTGATCATCTGCGGAGCTAATAGTCATATTTTAAAGTCATACTACAGTGGATTGTACTTTGCGTCTGTTTTTGCTGTGGTAACCAGTTCAGTATGTTGATTATGGTAGTTCACCCACATCCCTATTTTCTTATTCATTATGTTATATAGTCATGCATTAGCCCCATTTGATTTGGTTTTGATAGCCCTATAGTCACCTGATCAGCGGTCCGTTCTTCCTGCCACCGCATGTCCACGCCCCAACCTGTGGAAACCAAAGTACCGCATAGTGCCCAGCTGAAGATTCGAATGGAGAACTACTTTACCTCCATAACTATGTTATTACATGAACTTTCACACAGACATTATGTCAAGTTTGTTCTTCTGTAATTAGTTACATGTTTTCTTTGCCATTTGCACGGAAAGAAACTTTGAACTACTTTGCGTGTTTTTCTTGCACTTGCAAGTTCTTTATGTTTCAGTAAAAAAGCAAACTGTATATCCCGTAACGACAGTTCCGAGAACGTGTTATTGTGAGTTCAAGTGTGCTAATACGTATGCACGTCGGGTGACCTTAGAGTCCAATGCCAGACGTGCAACTGTCTCCCGAGTCCGGATTTCCGCATAATCTCTGAGGGACCTTCGGCTGTCTCAACACGCGATGCAGGTGTTGTGTTGAAACTGTTCGCTCGTGAAGGAAAGTACAAATAAATACTCAAATCTGAATTTTTACAGCAGCAATATCTCTACTAATGTGTGTGAAACCTTAGGGACTTAACTGCTAAGGTCATCAGTCCCTAAGCTTACACACTACTTAACCTAAATTATCGTAAGGACAAACACACACACCCATGCCCGAGGGAGGACTCGAACCTCCGCCGGGACCAGCCGCACAGTCCATGACTGCAGCGCCTGAGACCGCTCGGCTAATACCGCGTGGCAGTATCTGACAAACTGCTAGCATGTTAGAATAATAACTGAATAATAGACTGACGGGAAAACAGCACAACACCAAGAAGGAGTAGTGCGACATAAACGAACCATCACGCTCGGCGTATGGCTCTGTCGCACCGCACTGCATCTGCGCAGCAATTTGAGCAGCAGTTGGCATCATAGTGACACAACGAATTGTTACAAATCAGTGACTTCAAGGACAGCTCCGATCCAGACGCCCTGTGTAGCGTGCATTCCGCAGAACCCCAAATCACCGCCATTTGCGACTTCAGTGGTGTCATGCGAGAGTTCGTTGCAGGGCGGAATAGAGCTCTGTTGTGTTTTCTGATGAAAGCAAGGTCTTCCTCGGTGCCAGAAACAGCCATGTGTTGGTTAGAAGTGAGCCTATTGAGGGCGTGCAATAAACCTGTGTGTGTGCTGGACACACTGGACCAACACTGGGAGTTAGGTCTAAGGTGTGATTTCGTATAACATAAGGAGTTCTCTTGTTATCCCATGCGCCCTAATTGCAAAATTGTACGCCAGTCTGGTGATTTGATCTGTTGTGTGCAATTCATGAACAGCACTTCAGGGGCGTTTTAAAGTAGATAACGTTCGTCTGCATACCACTGTTGAAACCCAACAGGCTCTACATTTGTTGACACGTTGCCTTGATATGGTCGATCACCAGCTCTGTCTCCAATGGAGCACAGTGGTACATCAACCTGCATAGACAAATGTAATGTATTGCGAATACATAGAAAGAAGGATCCTTTATTGTATGATTATATGATAGCGGGTCAAACACTGGTAGCAGTTACTTCCGTAAAATATCTGGGAGTATGCGTACGGAACGATTTGGAATGATCATACAAAATTAATTGTTGGTAAGGCGGGTGCCAGGTTGAGATTCATTGGGAGAGTCCTTAGAAAATGTAGTCCATCAACAAAGGAGGTGGCTTACAAAACACTCGTTCGACCTATACTTGAGTATTGCTTATCATTGTGGGATCCGTACCAGGTCGGGTTGACAGAGGAGATAGAGAAGATCCAAAGAAGAGCGGCGCGTTTCGTCACAGGGTTATTTGGTAAGCGTGATAGCGTTACGGAGATGTTTAGCAAACTCAAGTGGCAGACTCTGCAAGAGAGGCGCTCTGCTTCGCGATGTAGCTTACTGTCCATGTTTCGAGAGGGTGCGTTTCTGGATGAGGTATCGAATATATTGCTTCCCCCTACTTAGACCTCCCGAGGAGATCACGAATGTGAAATTAGAGAGACTCGAGCGCGCATGGAGGCTTTCCGGTAGTCGTTCTTCCCGCGAACATACGCGACTGGAACAGGAAAGGGAGGTAATGACAGTGGCACGAAAGTGCCCTCCGCCACACACCGTTGGGTGGCTTGCGGAGTGTAAATGTAAATGTAGGTAGATCAATGGCCGACAACGCCAGCTTCATGCAGCACCAGCATTAACCGTCCCTATATTGACTGACCAGGTACAACAGACATGGAACTCCATCCCACAAAGTGACATTCGGCACATATACAACACAATGTATGCACGTTTGTGTGCTTGCATTCAACATTCTGGCGGTTACACCGGTTATTAACGTGCCACCATTTCACATTTCCAATGGCTTGTCTCGCGATTACATTAATCTGTGATCTTTCAATGTTAATCACATAAATATGCTACCTAGAAAAACATATTCTAGAAATTTCATTAGTCTACAGTAATTATTTCTTGGTGTTGTGATTTTATTTCCGTCAGTGTATGTCTAAGAGTGATGTAAGTTCGTATGTCCAGGCAACTTTAGGGCTCGAAATGCATTATGCTTCAAATGAAAACAAGTTTATGACTGAATTCCGATCTTCCTTAGTTTGTGTATGAGTTAGTCACAGGTAGAAAATTATATGCTGTGAATGAAATAAAAAAAATAAAAGACTTGAAATTTGAGCCACAGATCGTTAATCGTGAAGTAGCGTCCAGACACTCGTGAATGAGACAAGAACTGAAATTGAGGGTTACAAACCAAAAACGGAAATGCTGGAATCTTTTTACCAATATTCCTCTACATTAAAAAAAATACAAGAAAATTGCCTCAAGATTCTTGTACAAATCAAAAATAGGTGATATAACAGCAGCGTCAGTGGTGCTGAGAAACAGCTGAAATTGCCATATTTGAATAAGGCTTCAGGGTCCGGTGGAATCCCTATCAGATGCTATACCGAATTTGCGACTGAATTAGCCCATCAACCAACTACAATCTGCCGTATATCCATCGGACAAAAAATCGTACCCAGCACTTAGAAGAAAGCATGGATCACACCTGTCTACAAGAAGAGTAGCAGAAGTGACCCACAGAGCTACTGTGCAATATCCTTCATATTCATTTGTTGTAGAATCTTAGAACATATTCTGAGCTCAAATTTAATGAGATATCTAGAACGGAATAATCTACACCATGCCACCCAATATGGATTTCGAACAGATCTAACATGTGAAATCAAACTCACCCCTTTCTCACACGACATCCTGAAAGCTGTGGATCAAAGCAGTCCGGCAGGTGTAGCATTTGACTCAGTACCCCATCCACGACTGTCATCAAAAGCACGATAGTACGGAATATCAAGCTATATCTATAACTGGATTGAAGATTTTTTGGTAGGGAGGATGCAGCTTGTTATCTTGCATGGTCATGGCCATCGCAGGTGCTTGGTGCATAAGCTTGTAGAGCTTTTGTTATGCATGTTGGTATTCCAGTTGCTGTGAGTTTGTTTATCTGTTGTAATTTTTATTTGTAGTTCACGGTTGCTATTTGACTTTACAGATTGTCATTTTGTCATGTGGAGATACTGAGTGGAGCTGTGGACGCTAGAAAATGGAGTGCAGAATAGATAAACTGGAACATTTTCGACATATTCTTCTTTTTCTATTCAGTAGACTGGTAACAACAGCGGAGGCAACCAGAAATACACTCCTGGAAATTGAAATAAGAACACCGTGATTTCATTGTCCCAGGAAGGGGAAACTTTATTGACACATTCCTGGGGTCAGATACATCACATGATCACACTGACAGAACCACAGGCACATAGACACACGCAACAGAGCATGCACAATGTCGGCACTAGTACAGTGTATATCCACCTTTCGCAGCAATGCAGGCTGCTATTCTCCCATGGAGACGATCGTAGAGATGCTGGATGTAGTCCTGTGGAACGGCTTGCCATGCCATTTCCACCTGGCGCCTCAGTTGGACCAGCGTTCGTGCAGGACGTGCAGACCGCGTGAGACGACGCTTCATCCAGTCCCAAACATGCTCAATGGGCGACAGATCCGGAGATCTTGCTGGCCAGGGTAGTTGACTTACACCTTCTAGAGCACGTTGGGTGGCACGGGATACATGCGGACGTGCATTGTCCTGTTGGAACAGCAAGTTCCCTTGCCGGTCTAGGAATGGTAGAACGATGGGTTCGATGACGGTTTGGATGTACCGTGCACTATTCAGTGTCACCTCGACGATCACCAGTGGTGTACGGCCAGTGTAGGAGATCGCTCCCCACACCATGATGCCGGGTGTTGGCCCTGTGTGCCTCGGTCGTATGCAGTCCTGATTGTGGCGCTCACCTGCACGGCGCCAAACACGCATACGACCACCATTGGCACCAAGGCAGAAGCGACTCTCATCGCTGAAGACGACACGTCTCCATTCGTCCCTCCATTCACGCCTGTCGCGACACCACTGGAGGCGGGCTGCACGATGTTGGGGCGTGAGCGGAAGACGGCCTAACGGTGTGCGGGACCGTAGCCCAGCTCCATGGAGACGGTTGCGAATGGTCCTCGCCGATACCCCAGGAGCAACAGTGTCCCTAATTTGCTGGGAAGTGGCGGTGCGGTCCCCTACGGCACTGCGTAGGATCCTACGGTCTTGGCGTGCATCCGTGCGTCGCTGCGGTCTGGTCCCAGGTCGACGGGCACGTGCACCTTCCGCCGACCACTGGCGACAACATCGATGTACTGTGGAGACCTCACGCCCCACGTGTTGAGCAATTCGGCGGTACGTCCACCCGGCCTCCCGCATGCCCACTATACGCCCTCGCTCAAAGTCCGTCAACTGCACATACGGTTCACGTCCACGCTGTCGCGGCATGCTACCAGTGTTAAAGACTGCGATGGAGCTCCGTATGCCACGGCAAACTGGCTGACACTGACGGTGGCGGTGCACAAATGCTGCGCAGCTAGCGCCATTCGACGGCCAACACCGCGGTTCCTGGTGTGTCCGCTGTGCCGTGCGTGTGATCATTGCTTGTACAGCCCTCTCGCAGTGTCCGGAGCAAGTATGGTGGGTCTGACACACCGGTGTCAATGTGTTCTTTTTTCCATTTCCAGGAGTGTATTTGCGCCACATATGCCATTGGACAAAGACGGTAAGAAAATGGTTTCCTCGTATCAACAGTAATGACTCTCCATGTTCAGGAAGACGTTCGCGTTTTGATGTAGATCGTTTAAACATATGAATCCACAATGATCCAAGTCTCTGTGTAAGGTGGCAGAATAAATGAAGGTCAGATTCACACCTTACATGAGAGCTTTATACATCGCAATGGGAGGGTGAATATGACACCTAACTTAATTCAGCGGTAAGGAGAAAATTTGCCTAGCAGTATGTAACGCAAAAAGGGATGACAGTCAAACGACAGTAATTAACACACCATTCCTATAATGCATGTTTGAGCGGAATGTGAAACAAACAGAGAGAGACGTTTTAGTTTGGAATTCATAGGTGCGATGCAGAGGCAAGGCCGCACTACAGGGCGTACCACAGAAATCACTTAAAGGGGTGTCCCAGGCGGAAAGTCAACGACGGACCAGGTGGCTCAGGTGGGGAGAGCGAATATATTGCCCATCTGAGGGAGGACAGGAAAGAAAGCTTTTAGAAAACTGCATTTCGGAATTCCAAATGGATGCGAAACAAGACCAGTGACGCATTTTCGATCATGTGTCCAGCGAGTGGTACACACGTCAGAGAGTCAATGTACGCATTTAGGCGTCTGGAACGGGCACAAAACGTCCGATTGGCGGAAACGCACTAGGAAGGAGAAAAGAGCCAGAGTTTCGACGCAATTTAATGGTAGGGACCATGCAAATGGTAGAGAGAGATTCTACAAAATAGGAGGAACGCTCCTATTGGTCGAAAAAAGCCGTGACGTGAAGAACTAAAGAACCCAGATGGGGAGACAGTTCAGCTATGAGTAAGACAAGACGGAAATTTTAATGGACTCTTCTCTGAACTGACGTCAAGTGCAGAATGGAGCGCTTAACGCTCTGTGCGACGCAGAGGAGTAATTTGTGTGAACCCTGCGTTCACAACGGTTGATATCCAGCTAGAAATTAGCTGTAGCATCGTTTAGCTCCAACTGTGAAGGAACGAACCAGCGAATTAGTTAATTGTTCTTGCGAGAACTGAGAGATCATTATAGTATGCACACTGCTCCAACACCGGCCGCGGTGGCCGAGCGGGTATAGGCGCTTCAGTCCGGAACCGCGCGACTGCTACGGTCGCAGGTTCGAATCCTGCCTCAGGCATGGATGTGTGGGATGTCCTTAGGTTAGTTAGGTTTACTTAAACCTAACTAAGTTCTAGGGGACTGATAACCTCAAATGTTAAGTCCCATAGTGCTCAGAGCCATTTGAATTGCTCCAACCATGCGCGTGTTTATCGCCACATTCTAAGACTAGAGATGAGTACTTGCTCTCGCATAACGAGAAACTTAGGGAAAGTTTCTGCTGGAAAATTCAGCAAAGGTGTAATTAGTTTTATAGGAATTCCAGCGGAAGAGAGCGGCCTAGCAGATGACAGCTCATCGCAGCTTAAGGTAAATACCGTGTGCAGAGGCATAAACTTGTTGGTTCACCAGCTTGCGTCCACTGTAAACTCGATCGACCTTTGGTAATCTTTTGCTCTATTTGTCACATAACTAACCGCCCACCGTAGACTTGATTGTCGTCTTAAATAGTACCGAACTTTGAACCGGAATTGGACCATTGTCACAGTACTGACGAACATCATAGCGTAAGTGTAGGAACAATTTTGTAAAGAAACTTCTAGTTAAACTTCAATATTGTCATGTTTAGGATAATTTAACCTTCTGAGAGTTAATATTTAATATTGTTGTGTTTAGGATTATTTCACTTTTTGATGTTGACGAGTTGGATTATCCTTACAACTGTTATTTTTTTATTTTTTTTTGTTACATTGAAAACTGCGTAAAAGCTTGTTATTTTGAGTTAATATTGCGAGATTAAACATGTCATTTCAATTTACACAGTTGTCTTCAATTCTAGAATAAGTAAACCACAAATATTGAACCTTACAACTGTACTCGAGAAATAGGAAATGCGATGCGCTGTAATCTTTTCACCATCATGTGACTCTTGCATACAATGGAGGAGGTTCAAAAACCGGGTGTATGGATACCTCATGCTCTAAACCAAAATCACAAAAATCAGTGTGCATCTTTGCTTGCTCCTCATCAATTGGCTTGTGAACAACTCTGACTTTTCCTATCCTGTATTGTTACTAGCGGCGAGAAATGGTGTCTTTATACTAGATAAGGAAAAGAAAGGAATGACTGGGCTCAAACAAAGCAGCAGCTCCCCGTACAAAGACCTGTGCGCATCAACAAAAGATAATGTTACGCATCTGATGCAACAGCGGCGGTTGGGTGTACTTTGAATTGCTTCTCCGAGCTCTAACCACCATTGCTGACATTCACAGCTGAGATGCATTGCAGACGCATTACAATAACAACGACCAGGAAGTCTGTGTGAAGTGGTGCTTCTCCAAGATAACGCCTGCCCGCATTCTGCTAGTCTGACACAAAACACTACACAGGAGCTGGGTTGGTAGTCATTCTGCACCCACCTTCTTACTCATCCGATCTTGCCCCCTCTAATTTTCACCATTTTCTGCTCTCTATCGAACAACTTTCAATGAACCTCCTTTACGGATGGAAATGTACTCCGAGCATGGCTCGACGAGTTCATCGCCTCAAAACCATGTGATTTCCAGAGTAGCGTAATCGAAAAGTTTCTCCAGCGTTGGCAGAGTATTTTAAGCAGTGGAGGAGAATATATTATTTATGACTAAAGTCTCTGTTATGGGTATCAGTTGTGTTTATTAAACTTATGGAAAAATACTACGCACTTATGCACCAGCCTAACAGAGATAACTTCAAGTGTGTCTCAGGGAGGTGAATTGGGGCGCTTGCTCTTCATGTTGCATATTAATGACCTTGCAGATAGTAACCTCAAACTTTTCGCAGATGATGCAATTATCTGTAATCAAGTACTATCTGAAAAAAGTTGCACAAATATTCAATCGCATCTTGATAAGATATCAAAGAGATACAAGAATTGGCAACTTGCTTCAAATGTTCAGAAATGTAAAATTGTGTACATAAAAAAAAGACTAAAATCAACGGGTCACAACTGAAATCAGTCAACTCATAGAAAAGTCTGCATGTAACGGTTTGTAGGGATATGAAATGAAACGATCACATAGTCAGTCGTGATTAAAGCAGGTGGCACATTCCATTTCATTTGTAGAATACTAGGGAAATGCGATAGGTCTCCAAAGGAGAATGTTTACAAAACACTTGTGCCACCTATACTAGAATATTTCTCAAATAGTGCTAACAGGGGATACTGAACGTATACAAAGTAGATCAGCAAGTATGATCTCAGATTTGTTTGAACCATGGGATACTGTCACAGAGATGCTGGAAAACTCAACGGGAAAACGTCTGATGACAGACGCATAGTGTTCCGATAAAGCCTACATAAAAAGTTTCGAGACCAGCTTTTAGTGAGAAATCTGGGAATATACGAAAAGCCCCTATGTGTCGCTTCCGTAGGAATCGCGAGGAGAAGATACAACGTATCTTAGCGTATCTCAAACGACGGAAAAGGAAAATTTTGATCTAAGAAACCAGAGGCGAGTGGTTTCTTTTCTTTTTAATTTCAGTTGTTGGCCTTTGGCGATCGTCATTTAGCCAAGGAAATGAGTAGTTACAAACTGTTATTCAGAACCACATACACAAAACAGCATTTTAAATTACATTAAAACAATTGAAACCTCATAAAAACTTGGTGAAACTGAAAGCTGTTATTTCATTTTGTTGCTTGGAAAATCACAATAACATTGAGAAATAAACGTTCACAGGCGCTGTAGGCAATCCCTCGTGTGTGCCACGTCTGGTTATCTTGAACATATGATGATGTAACATGGACACTAACCCGACAAGTAGCTCCACATCTGAAGAGATCCAGAGTGTTCTTCACTGGTATATATCTCTGGAACTACTGATTGTTCAACGCTATTCATAAGACATCTCACCCTGGATTCTAATTGCTAGGCAAGAATTTCTCAGACAGTTCTTTAGTATGGGAGTCCCTCTGTAATGGACAGCCCTCTACGTTTGTGTCTACGTTACGTTAATATATCCTTGCCTTTCAGAAACCGAGAAATATTGACGTAGTCCTCAGTGCGAGCTAATTCTGCAACAGACGTAGTTCGGGGAATTCAAACTGTTACCAATCCCTTGATAAGTTAGTGCCGTTGCCTTCCACATCGCGAACAGCCCATTATCGCATTGTTGATGTCTACGACGTCATTTAGATATTCTTTGCATTACAGAGATTGCTCAGCTTTCATCCCATGTAGGTGCGACAGATAACAGCCTCGACCCAAACCAATGTGTGTTATAGCAGTGATGTGCCGCCCAGACAGTTTTATCTGTAGACAAACTTATAGGTGGGGCAACCACAGCTATGAGTTTTCATCTTGGGTATTAATAGCACCATTAATAGTACCATTTACGAAACAAATCGTGAGAGCCTATTTCTCCCTATGTAGGTGGAAGATTGAAATTTCGCTAAAATATATTGCCACAACGAAGAAAAAAAAAGAAAGGCTTGTCAAGAATCATTCCTTGGTGCCCTAGCCACTCTTCCACCCGCCAGGCGGCACATCATTGATATCAATTTGATAGGCTAATTAACTAAATTGATCATGAGAATCACTTTGTATGATGAGTAGCTTTTTTTTTCAGCGGTCGGATTATACTCGCCAAGTAAGAGAACTGAGAAGCCATGGAAAGAACACGATGTTCTTTTCAAGGAACGCTATTGAGAAATGACGTCTGAAGCTGACGACAGAGGGATTCTACAACCTACAACATACATTTTGCGTAAGGACCGCAGTGTTAAAAAACACGATAATAACCCCTATATTACCTATATCACCACACACTACAATGGAACTACTTGAGGAGGGATCTGCAGGATTTCAACTACCTTTTACAACTTGGAGGTCATTAAACCGGCTGCGCACTGGAGTAACTGGGCGCAAATCAAACCTATTTAAATGGGGTTACAATGATAGCGATAGGTGTGAATACGGAGCAATACAGGACTTGGACCACCTACTGATTTGCCCAGATATGTCTATAACATGCATTAAAGATGATATTTTGAAAGTCAATGACAAAGCAAATTACGTTGCTAACTACTGGGAAGGGAAGATATAATTGGTGCATCCGGACACGGAAGAAGAAGAAGAAACCATCACCCTGCATAAAAAGCGGTCTTGAGTCTACAGACACACGCGGTCGCTGATAGTGTCACGCTTTCAGGCTGAAATGCTGTCAGAAATGCTGTATGAAATTTGGAATCAAGTCTGTCCATTCAACCACATATTTGCGTATCTTAATGATTACAGCCACTGGCGAATCATAGTCGTGCCACTCTCGTATCTCGAAACGAGCTACCTTTTTCTTTTTCCGAAACTTTCTGCTAAGGATTCCATAGATCAAGAACTCCAGCGCTGTTTTCAGACAGTCCCTCTGCATCTCGTAACTGCTCCTAAGTCTCTGTCACGCACTCTCTGCATCTTATTCCATGTAATCGTCCCAATTGAAGTCTGACCTGGGTGGAAGTCGGAGAGCGCTATATCTAAGACCTTCTGCATCCTGTGGGGAAACAGGACTGAGTTAATGCGACAGGAGCGCGTTTTGACCACTCGGTAGAAATGGGAGCATGGTGTCATAGCTCCGCCAGCTGTTTACAGTGTGTAAGGCTAGCGCCAAAGGAAGCTTCCCCCTACAACATGAGGTATTAGAAGAGATAGTACAAGCAGTTGTGGTGGTGTTTTTTGTTGGGAAAGTCAGGAAGACTGCACATCGTACATGGCATGGAGGAAGGACGAAGATTTTGCGACACATCTCAACTACACACAGGTAGTCCGAAGCAGATCTGTGTCTCTCGGGTTGCATTGATGTCTATGACCCAAACATATGTGGCGATCCTATTAAGTATACAGGTATTGGTTCATTGGAGCAGGTGGTTCGTGACTGAAGTCGCTTCCACAGACAGGTGTAAAGTTTCATCACTTGTACTGTAGGACGACCATCCCCAACAGACTATGAATCACATGAGAGGGTTTCCTGTATTGCTCCTTCATAAGCTGTTTAAAACCAATCAGTGTACACCGCCATGCACTTTGTTTTTTCTACCATGACTTAGAGACTGTCAACTGCTGCTAAACCGACATTAACACATTTCGATCCTCTGACTCTCACAGAAAACTGAACATCGCATTTCATAAACTATACAGCAACCATAACACAGGCTGGTAGAAATAAATCACAGATGCGATGTTTCTCATCGACAAAAATGTGAAAGACATCGCAACATATGGAAACTGGAGAAGTTTTCAGTATTGTAGTGCGCTTCCAATAACTATTCAAAGGTACAGTTAATTTCATCTTCCCATGGAAGAGGTGGCAGATCTCCCGGTGCTCCGTTCTGAAAAGCATTGTTCCATCGTTTTGCAGTCATGTATGTGATTACTGTTCCGGTGTTGACCATCGCTGGAAGGTGCTGTTCACAACACGCGTGAGATAGCACAAATAAAAAGATGTACTGCTGTCTTATTGGTGAAAAAAAAATAATGACCGTGTGTAGGGTATTGCAGCATACGGTAGTAGGACGAGTCTGTAGCAATGAGGAACACATCCAAACAACTGTATTAAGGTGATGATCTTTACATTTAGTCTCATGTTCCACAGCAACAAGCAGCACATATTCAGTGTTCCATCAAGGTTCCCTCCATCTCAAAGGAGTGGTGTCAGTCAATCATTATGTGGTAATCAACAGTGTACCCAGTGGACAGTCGGGATTGCAAAGACGCCATTGATATACCACTGTATATATACACTGCAGTTGATAGCGAAATCAGTTTTAGAAATTTTACCCAGAAGTTGAAGAGAGCAATATCCACTACATTCTGCAACCCGTGTAGAAACAGAATGAGCTGAGTTAATGCTATAGGGGCGTGTTTTGACCACTTGGTGGAAGTGGGAACATGTTGTCCTAGCTCCACGACCCATGTACGATGTGTAAGGCCAGTGTCAAATGAAGCCTGCTCCTGCAAAACGACGACAGTACGAACAGTTACTGTGGCATCTCTTGCTGGGAAAATTAGGAAGACTCAACATCGAAGCAGATCAGTGTCCCTCAGGATCCATTCACATCTGTCACCCATCCAGCAGAGAAAAATTATGAATTATAAATGCTCCATTAATTTCATCCGATAGATTTTTACCTCATCTCTCTCCTCCGATATACCGAAAACGAATACCGTCTATGTGCCAGCATCCAGCATATGTGGCGTTCCTATTAAATACACAGGTATTTATTCATTGGAGTAGGTGGTTAGCGAGCGACGTCGCTTGTAAAGACCGGTGTAAAGTTTCATCGCTTGTACTGTACGAGAACCTTCTCCAATATGTTGTCAGTCACAGGAAAGGGACCCTGTTTCGTTGTTTGGGTTGTTTGGTACACAGCTTTTTCTGCTATAACACGCTTAGTACACTTCTATACATTTTTTTTCCGCCACTACTTCGACGTCTGTGTCAGATTCTAAACTGACGTTAACATGTTTTGTCCATTGACTTTCCCAGGAAACTAGACATCCCACGGTGTAATAGCATTATGTGGTAAGCAACAGCGTACCTGGATTGTTGGGATGGAAAAGACACCGTCGATGTACTGTAATAATATGCATCATAGTCGATAGTGCGATCAATTTTAGCAATTTGATCTTAATTTCAACATCAACCAATGACGCAGCAGAATGCTTACGAATTTCTGTATCATCGCTAAATAGCCCCTCCACTACTTTGAGAGTACCAACGCGAATGTAAGTAGATGACTGTACAGTATGTTCATTCATTGTTAATTCTCGCACATATACACCAAAGTATACCAGACAGCGACCTACATATCTCTAGCACCTCGATCATAGTGCGTAATTTACGATCTTTCTCTACGTGGATGGGAGTTACAGGGTATTTTATCATTATTAGGATAAAGTTTGAGACCGGAAGATCTCCTCGCATTGTCTTTGACCAACGCTCCCTGCAGCTGACCACAAGTAGAGCGCTACATTCCACGTTTCGTGTAGGAACAGTGCAAACCGAGATTGTAACTACTGTCCCGCACCCATCCAGAGCACAAGATTACTCCAGATGCGCGAATGTCGAGGAGGTTAGCAGCCCTTATCGGCGTACTGTAGATATGAAACTGTTGTGATGATACAACACACGGATAAGAACAAGAAACAGATGGTTTTTATGCATGATGGAGCTCCTGATGGACGGAGTGTACTGTGTTTTACGTAACTCAACTGCGCTAGCAATTCTAAAGTATTGTCATAGTGTCTGGGGTCATTACCAAGAAGGTAAGAGAGAACATAAACACATGCACTTCTAAGGCTACAATGTTCTGCACTTAAAATACGCTATAATGTTAGATCGTTGGGTTTCCAACCTATTAGTCGTATGGAATGCAACGCTGTTACTGTCCCATTGTAAGGAATATATTTTTCCCCAGTACATGTGCTGCATTATGACCTGTTCATTATGAGTGCTGGTTTTTTCACGACAATTTCGAAGTGTAATCAGAACTGTGACGCATTTTTTTCCATCAGTTGTGGTAGCGTGTATTGGCTTCGATTACCGGGGCTGCAGGATGGGTTCTGAGCAGGCATCTGTCACGAACAGTGACGTAAAACAGTGATAGGTACTGTATGGTTACAGGTAATACACTTTTTAAACTCCTCTCTGTCCAACACCATCATCTTGTCAGTTGAACATATTTCCCGCCAAAAAGAATAAAGGTAGTACCTTTCACCGCTGCCTTTTTCCTGCCAGCTTGTAGGTGTAGGGTAAAGTCTGAGTGTGTCTGTCACTAGTTTCGAGTGGTACTGCGAAATTTTCTCCCAGCAGGATAACACCAGTTGTGTGGTTTTTGAGCTGTATTGCGCTTTTATCCCGTCCTTCTGTAGTGCTATATATATATAGTTGGGTAATTAGGAGCAATCTTTGTGATTAATGCAATTAATATCGATATCAGCGTCAGTTTCCCAACCAAAATAAATAAAGTACACTAAGTTAACATTCCTCTCCCTCATTTGGACAGTTTCCAAGTGTTAGGGGGTGCACGTGGGCTTTGCATCCACTAGAATTAGGGTTCGAGTTCCGGAAAGGGCACCACCATTTTTAATTTCCTGTCAATTAGAAGCACCTCTGGTGGTTTAATTGTGTTAGGGGTGTACACTTAGGCTTTCCACCCAGGAGGATCAGAGTTCAAATCCCAGATAGGGGACGCCGATTTTAATTTTCCGGCAATTGCAGGGTTGGGGAATTCGAAATTCCCGCCGATAGAATAGGTTGGGGGGGAGGAGGTTGGGGAATGGGGAGGGGGCACACTTGCAGCTGAGAAAGCACGTGACGTCATCCAGGGGCGGGGGTGGGGGTGGGTTATTAACTGATCAATTTAATTAATTTGCATATCAATTTGGTATCAAAATTGTGCTGACGTCGCCAACTCCCTACTACTGACAATCGAGTGAGCTTATTTCCAGAGTGTTGCAAAAGGATGTGTTGCAGTTGCTCCACCAAGGACATTGGGGCACTGTTCGCACTAAACAGTTAGCACGACGGCACTGTACTTAGCAGGGCATGAACGCCCACATTGAACAGATGACATCACAGTGTCGCGCATGCGCTGTAAACGAAGCCGTTCCGCCACAGACGCTCTAAGCTTGGTCTAAGATTCAATCACTATGGCAACGAGTGTGCATAGACGTTGCAGGCGCATTTTGGAACAGTCGTTGGCTCATAGTGGTCGATACTTTTGGCAAGTTCCCGTTTACCGTGCCTATAGTTTACAATACATCATGTAGCTCCATATTTTGCATAAAAGTTTCTCCAGAAGTACTTGTGTCAGACAACGGACCACAGTTCACTTCACGTGATTTTGAAGAGTTTTGTAAACGACATGGCATTCGTCATCCAACAAGTACTCCGTTTCACTCCAAGTCTAACAGAGAAGCAGAACGCTTCATACGCACTTTTAAGCAACCGATGGCCAAGGTTCACACCACCCACACATATGAACAGGCGCTGCAACTCTTTCTATCGCTTCCACCCACGAGACGGACCATCACGAGCGGAAATTATGCACGGCCGCCGCCATCGGACTTTGCTTCACTTGATCCACCCACCACAACATCTGGCACCGCCAATGGTCCCCAAGTATCACTTTGCGCCGCACGATCTTGATCTTTTCAAAGATTATGGCAAACATGGGTGCAGGGAAAGATGCGTGATCCAGGAACACATTGGCTATTTTATGTACTGACCAGGTGTACCGGTATGAAATGAGCGTTTCTTTGTGAATATGTAACACTAATTTTGAATTGAATAGTAAAACATTTTATTCAAAGTACTGACTATTGCTTTCTATATATTTTGACCACCTTTCTGGCAATTTGTGGACACCACGCCAATAGAAATGTTCGTCTTTTGAAGCAAACCAATCAGACACCCAATTTTCGACTTCTTCGTAGGAATCGAAGTGTTCCTCAGCCAATGCGCGTCCCATTGATGAAAACAAATGGTAGTCGGAAGGGGCCAAGTCTGGCGAATACGGCGGGTGGGGTAGCAGCTCCCAGCCAAGTGTTTTGATTGTATCCTGAACCAGTTTTGCTTTGTGTGCAGATACATTGTCGTGTAAAAAAATTACTTTACCATGTCTTCTGGTCTTTTTTCGATCAATGCATAGTTCAAATTGATCATTTGTTGTCTGTAGCGATTAGCATTCACAGTTTCACCGGGTTGTAGAAGCTCATGATACACCACACCTTTCTGATCCCACCAAACACAGACATCGTCTTTTGCCGAATCGATCTGGTTTTGCAGTCGATGTTGATGGTTGTCCCGGATTAACCCATGATTTTTTCCTTTTAGGTTTCTTAAAATAAATCCATTTTTCATCGCCAGTAACAATTCGATGCAAAATTGATTTTCTTTCATGTCTTTGAAGCAATATTTAACAAATGGTTTTTCGGTTTTCCATCCGTCTTTCATTCACTTCATGTGGCACCAATTTCCCACACTTTTGGATCTTTCCCATAGCTTTAAAACGGTCAGAAATTGTTTGTTGTGCAACATTTAGCATTGCTGCCATTTGCTTCTGACTCAAAGTATCATCTTCATCCAATATTGCTTGCAATTCGGCGTGTTCGAACTTTTTTGGTGGTCTTCCACGTTCTTCATTTCATACGTAAAATCATTATTTCTGAGCCGTTGAAACCATCTTTTTCATGTTGCTTCTGATAGAGCATGATCACCATATGCCTCTACAAGCATTCGATGCGACTCTGCAGCACTTTTTTTTAAATAAGAACAAAAAATTAATGCTTTCCGCAAATCATTACTTTCTGGTACAAAATTCGACATTGTTAACACGATGAAAACATATGATGTTATTTGTTCCATGACTTGATAAATACTACATATCTTTGACAGATGTCATACCAACCAAACAAAAAAAAAAATTAAGGCTCGTTCACAACAAATATATATATATATATATATATATATATATATATATATATATATATATATAGGGTGTTTCAAAAATGACCGGTATATTTCAAATGGCAATAAAAACTAAACGAGCAGCGATAGAAATACACCGTTTGAAGCAATATGCTTGGGACAATAGTACATTTTCGGGCGGACAAACTTTCGAAATTACAGTAGATACAATTTTCAACAACAGATGGCGCTGCAAGTGATGTGAAAGATATAGAAGACAACGCAGTCTGTGGGTGCGCCATTCTGTACGTCGTCTTTCTGCAGTAAGCGTGTGCTGTTCACAACGTGCAAGTGTGCTGTAGACAACATGGTTTATTCCTTAGAATAGAGGATTTTTCTGGTGTTGGAATTCCACCGCCTAGAACACAGTGTTGTTGCAACAAGACGAAGTTTTCAACGGAGGTTTAATGTAACCAAAGGACCGAAAAGCGATACAATAAAGGATCTGTTTGAAAAATTTCAACGGACTGGGAACGTGACGGATGAACGTGCTGGAAAGGTAGGGCGACCGCGTACGGCAACCACAGAGGGCAACGCGCAGCTAGTGCAGCAGGTGATCCAACAGCGGCCTCGGGTTTCCGTTCGCCGTGTTGCAGCTGCGGTCCAAATGACGCCAACGTCCACGTATCGTCTCATGCGCCAGAATTTACACCTCTATCCATACAAAATTCAAACGCGGCAACCCCTCAGCGCCGCTACCATTGTTGCACGAGAGACATTCGCTAACGATATAGTGCACAGGATTGATGACGGCGATATGTATGTGGGCAGCATTTGGTTTACTGACGAAGCTTATTTTTACCTGGACAGCTTCGTCAATAAACAGAACTGGCGCATATGGGGAACCTAAAAGCCCCATGTTGCAGTCCCATCGTCCCTGCATCCTCAAAAAGTACTGGTCTGGGCCGCCATTTCCTCCAAAGGAATCATTGGCCCATTTTTCAGATACGAAACGATTACTGCATCACGCTATCTGGACATTCTTCGTGAATTTGTGGCGGTACAAACTGCCTTAGACGACACTGCGAACACCTCGTGGTTTATGCAAGATGGTGCCCGGCCACATCGCACGGCCGACGTCTTTAATTTCCTGAATGAATATTTCGATGATCGTGTGATTGCTTTGGGCTATCCGAAATATACAGGAGGCGGCGTGGATTGGCCTCCCTATTCGCCAGACATGAACCCCTGTGACTTCTTTCTGTGGGGACACTTGAAAGACCAGGTGTACCGCCAGAATCCAGAAACAATTGAACAGCTGAAGGAGTACATCTCATCTGCATGTGAAGCCATTCCGCCAGACACGTTGTCAAAAGTTTCGGGTAATTTCATTCAGAGACTACGCCATATTATTGCTACGCATGGTGGATATGTGGAAAATATCGTACTATAGAGTTTCCCAGACCGCAGCGCCATCTGTTGTTGAAAATTGTAACTACTGTAATTTCGAAAGTTTGTCCGCCTGAAAATGTACTGTTGTCCCAAGCATATTGCAACAAACGGTGTATTTCTATCGCTGCTCGTTTAGTTTTTATTGCCGTTTCAAATATACCGGTCATTTTTGAAACACCCTGTATGTATGTATGTATATATATATATATATATATATATATATATATATATATATATATATATATGTCCTTAGTATTCTGCCTGGTCTGATGTGACCCACCACGAATTCTTCTCCGTATCAAGCTCTCCAACTCAGAGTAGTAAATGCAACCTACGTCCTCAATTATTTCCTGAATGAATTCCAGTCTCTCTTCCTCTACATTTTTACCCACTACCCCTCCCTCAAGTACCACAGCAGTTATTCCCTGATGTAACACATCCTATCATCCTGTCCCTTCTTTTTTGTCAGTGTTTTCCGTATATTCCTTTCCTTGTCAGTCGACGTAATATTCAACAATGTTCTGTGGCAGCACATCTCAAATACTTCAATTCTCTTCTGTTCCGGTTTTCCCACAGTCTACGTTTCACTACGATACAATGTTGCGCTCGAAACTTACATTCTCCGAAATTTCTTCCTCGCGTTAAGGCTTGTGTTTGATACTAGTAGCCTTCTCTTCGGCAGGAATGCTCTTTTCGCCAGCGTTAGTCTGCTGTTTGCTACCTAGGTAGCAAAATTTCTTCGTCTACTTTCTCGTCGTCGATTCTGGTGTTAAGTGTCTCGCTGTTCTCATTTCTGCCACTTCTCGTCACTTTCATTTTTCTGAGATTTACTCTCAGTCCATATTCTGTGCTATTGCAAGTTAAATGCAGGTGGAGAGGGTCACTAAAAAAGGTATCACATGTCTTTACTGTCTGTAATTTTGAGCTAACAGAGTTGCTTATCTTCCTCGGATTCTATCGGTGTAGAGAATCGTGGATTATTGTAAAGCGACTCTCAAATAATTTTCCTTTGTCCTTTATTGCAGATTTGACTTGGAATTCATCAAAATGGTGACGAGGAGAATGTGAAAGGTGTCCATCTGGTACGCAGCATCCAAATCGGTGACAATGGAACTGCGAAATTAACGGCGGCGGTATGGAAGGGCACCACCGGCAACAACCATCATGAACGAGGCCGTTCAGAAACTTTAAAGAGACAAGCCATGTCAAAAATATGGGAGAGAGTGTCACAGAAATGATACAGGATTTGGGCTGGAAATTATTAAAAGAAAGGCGTTTTTCGTTGCGACGGAATCTTCTCACGAAATTCCAATCACCAACTTTCTCCTCCAAATGCGAAAATATTTTGTTGACACCGACCTACATAGGGCGGAACGATAAAATAAGGGAAATCAGAGCTCGTACGGAAAGATATAGGTGTTCATTCTTTACGCCCGCTATACGAGATTGGAATAATAGAGAATTGTGAAGGTGGTTCGATGAACCCTCTGTCAGGCACTTAAATGTGATTTGCAGAGTATCTATGTAGATGTAGATGAAAAACCTTCCTCGAAGTGGATGCACCCCAGAGTCTCAAGCACATATTGACAGAGTTAAAGCTGCCTGCGTTTCAACACAACCTCCAGAAGTCAGTTCGACGTGCGCGAATTGTAGGAAGCAAGAAAAACTGCCCGTAAAGTGTTAGCTTCTTGCGTTCACCGGTCAAGTGGCCCCACGCATCGCAGCCAAACGATTGTCCTCTGCATATTCGTGTGTTCCATTCTCGCCTCCACAGATACTGACAACGACTACCTGAAAGAAGGCCTGAGGCAACCCCCGCATTCTAGACGCATTAACCAACACAACATTAAGATCTGAAGGTTCTGGAAGCTGACGAAACACACCTGACCACATCCGTGATAACCCGAATGTTTCGTGTGGCCCAATGGTGATAGGGCCAGTTTTCTTCGTAGGGAAAACAATAACTGGAAATATTTACCTGGACATACTCGAACAATTCCTGCTGCCACAAATTACACCGCTGCAGCCGTCCATCACCTTCCAGCATGATGATGCACCCCTACGTTAGAATTCGAACGTGCGGGAAGTGCTGAATGAAATTTTCTCAGAGACGGCTGGCGTCATAGTCCCATCGCATGGCCCCTGCGTTCTTCTGATAGCATGCAATTTCACTTATTTTTGTGGGGTTGCAACAAGGATTGCGTGTACACAACACCAGTCAATGCCATTGCTATATTCTGTTCACCTATCTGTCAAGCATCAGAGTTGCAGAATGAGATTGTCAGTCTGCAGCGGAGAGTGCGCTCATATGAAACTTCCTGGCAATTAAAACTGTGGGCCGGACCGAGACTCGAAATCGGTACCTTTGCTTTCGCGGGCAAGAGCTCTACCAATTTTTTTTTTGTAATCTCATTTTTGTTCGTTTCATCTGTTCGGTGCGGACGTCGCAAGACACCCGTTTCAGTTCGTCGTTGATCCATTAACTCAGTTTTTTTTATTACAGAGGGCAGCTAACCCTCTGACCGGACACGCTGAGTCACCGTGCCGGCTACCATCTGAGCTATCCAAGCACGACTCACACCCCGTCCTCACAGCTTTACTTCTGCCAGTATCTCGCCTCCTACCTTCCGAACTTTACAGAAGCTCTCCTGCGAACCTTGCAGAACTGTAAAGAAGTAAAGCTGTGAGGACGGGGCGTGCGTCGTGCTTGGGTAGCTCAGATGGTAGAGCACTTGCCTGCGAAAGGCAAAGTTCCCGAGTTCGAGTCTCGGTCCGGCCCACAGTTTTAATCCGCCAGGAAGTTTTAAGCATCAGAGTTGTTTACGCTCAGTGCCGACCCGTAAATGGGCAGAGATCCAATATCGCCTCGACGTTCTACCAGAGGCGATTATAGCACGCATTGAAATTCTAGCTTAAGAGAAAAATTTCTGTGAGCTGCTAAATGTTCTACAATGAACCACCATGCTCTGTCTCTAATAGTTCCTAAGGGTTTTTTGTTTTGTTTTTTAAAACATAGGACTTCATGGAGACTTGATACGGTACTACACGTTACGTGAACTTACCGATATGCGTCTCATGTATAAAGTTCTCGGAAATTGTAACGAAATTAAAGAGAAAGATTTCACAATAGGGAGTATTCCGATTGCAAGAAATTTATCACCATATGTTATTCAAGCCACAGGCAAATGGCTAATATTTTCTACAAAGAATTTCTTGCTCAATAAAATAAACTGACGGAAAAATATCCCAACACCAAAAAAATAATTAATGTACAGTAGTGAAACTTGGGGAACACGTTTGTTTAGGTGACATTTCAGTGATTAACACTGCGAGGTCACAGGTTAATACAAGAGCGGGAAAGCCACTGCAAACGTGAAATGATGGTACTTTAATAACCGGTGTAACCGCGAGAATGTCAAATGCAAGCATGTAAACTTGCATGCATTTTGCTGTACAGGTGCCTCATCTTCGTTTGTTGGATGGAGTTCAATGCCTGTTGCGCTTGGTCGGGCAATACAAGGACAGTTAATGCTGTTTGTGGATGGCGCTAGAGTTGTCGTCCGATGGTGTCCCATATGAGTTCCATTGGAGAAAGATCTGGTGATCGATCAGACCGAGGCAACATGCTGACACTGTGGAATATGTTGGGTTGCAACAGCGGTATGTGGACGAGCGTTATCCTGTTGGAAAAAACACGCGCATGGAATGCTTTTCATGAAAGGCAGAACAACAGGTCCAGTCACCAGACTGAAGTTGAAATTTGCATTCAGCGTGCGTGGGTAGTTACAAGAGAGCTCCTGCTGTTATACGAAATCGCACCCCAAACCGCATCTACAGTTGGTCCAGTGTGGTACCACGCAGGCCCTCAAATGGCGTTCTAGTAACCACTACACAGCTATCGCTGGCTCCGAGGCAGAACCAGCTTTCATCAGGAAACACAACAGATCTTCATCCTGCCCTCCAGCCAGCTCTCGCTTGACACAGCTGAAGTCGCAAAAGGCGGTGATTTGGGGGTCAGTGGTACGCATGCTAAAGGACGTTTGGCTCGGAGCTGTTCTTGAGGTAACCGATTTGTAACAATTGTATCACTGAGGTGCCAGCTGTAGTTCAAATTGCTGCTGCAGATGCAGTACGTTGCGCCAGAGCCATACTCTGTACACGATTGTCTTCCCTCTCAATAGTGTCATGTGGTCTTTGGGAGCCCGGTCTTCTTGCGACCATACATTCTCGTTACCACCGCTGCCAGCAGCCGTGTACAGTGGCTACATTCCTGTCAAGTCTTTCTGTAATATCGCAGAAGGAACGTCCAACTTCTCGTAGCCGTATTACGCGATCTCGTTCAAACTAACTGAACTGTTAATAATGGTGTCTTTGTAGGCTTAAGGACATTCCTTACTAACATCAACTCACCACGTGGAATCTCGAAGGTAACTAACGCTCACGACTGTTACAGCGTGTATTTAAAGCAAACCTGATTTGCATCCGTACAGTGGCGCTATTAACGCCACTCTTATCCAAATGGAATTAATTTTGTATAGACATCTTTCAGAAGTAGAAAAACGTATGTGAATGGCGCGAAATTTGAAGAGATATCGTATTTCAGATGTAGAAACACCCCTACTAACTTTCGTATACGTCACACAAGTCTTGGTGTTCCGATGCCCCCACCCCTAGAAGCGGAAGAATCAGCAATGATCAAGGGCATGAGGATGCAGCAGGCAACGGAAACCACTGTATTAAAGACACACAACGGGTATCCACAGGACATATGACCCGTAATTGAAAAAAAGTGTCGTGATGATCTCTCCATTGGCGAATTATTCCGGAATAGTCTTCATTCGGATCTCCGGGAGGGGACTGCCAGTGAAGTGGTGACCATGAGAAAAAAGATTGAATGGCCAACGAAAGGATAACGTTCTATGAGTCGGGGGGGGGGGGGGGGGTGGAATGTCAGAAGCATGAATAGGATAAGGAAACTAGAAAACCTGAAAAGGGAAATGCAAAATTTCAGTCCATATATAGTAGGGGTCGGTGAAGTTAAATGAAAAGAAGACAAGAATTTCTGGACAGATGAATATAGGGCGATATCAACAGCATCGGGAGTAGAACTGGTGACGAATGGAAAGGTAGGGCAGAAAGAGTGTTACAGTGAACAGTTCAGTGACAGAGTTGTTCTTGTCAGAATCGACAGCAGATCAACACCGACAACGATAGTTCAGATGTACATGTCGACGGCGCTAGCTGAAGATGAACAGATACAGAAAGTATATGAGGATACTGACGGGGTAATATAGTACATAAAAGGAGAGGAAAATCTAATAGTCATGGGGGAATGCAATGTAGTTGTAGGAGAATATGGGTTTGGGACAAGGAATGAGAGAGGAGAAAAACTAATTGATTTCTGTAACAAGTTTCAGTTAGTAATAGCGAATACTCTGTTGAAGAATGACAAGAGGAGGAGGTATACCTGGAAAAGGCCGGATAATACGGGAAGATTTCAGTTAGATTACATCATCGATAGAGATTCCGAAATCAGATACTGGATTGTAAGGCGTATCCAGGAGCAGATATAGACTCAGATCACAATACAGTAGTGATGAAGAGTAGGCTGAAGTTCAAGAAATTAGTCATGAAGAATCGATATTCAAAGAAGTACAGGGTGATTGCAATTAAACTTTCAAACCACTGCAGAAATAACACCACTGGTCGGAATGACGTGAAATAGCAACGGAATATTATCGGAGAAGGGGGAAAACGTATGGCAGAAGAAAAACATATACAAAATGTAGCAATAAATGGCGCTGTAAGCATCGCAATTTAATTGTGGTCGACTAAAAATAGCAAATGAATCGTACAACAATGCCTAAGGCGTAAGTTTGACGTTAAACAAACCGTACTACTCAGTGTGCATGGGTGTACAGGTATGATACTGTTAGTTACGTAATCCCATCCACCACGGCAAGGTCTATCACATCGGACGGGAAAAATCGATTTTTAATTGTCTTGAGGCCAAAAAGCACCAATCGCATCGGTTTTTAATTGTCCTGAGGCCAACAACCGCATAAAAATCATCAATCAAATTCCAATCGGATTATTAATTTCCGTATGACTGGCGCAAAACGTGTTCGGTTTGCTGTCCACCGTCTTCTGCAACAAGTTGAAATCGAGAAACAGCGTGTTCCACAACTGTTCGGAGTGTTTACAGGGTTACGTTCAGAATGTGTTGCGCAATGCGTGCCTTCAATGCAGCTACGTTTGCTGTCGGAAGACTGAGCACATCTTTCAGACAGCCCCACAGCCAGAAGTCACACGGATTAAGTTCAGGTACTCAGGACGGCCAGGCTGTAATGAAATGGCGGCTGATAATTCAAGCATCTCCTAAATAGCGCTTCAGCAGGTGCGTAACAATTTGCCGCGTGCGGAGGTGCGCCATCTTGTATAAAAATCATCCCATCCACACATCCACTCTGTTGGAGAGCTGGAATGACGTGTTTGCGTAAAAGACACTCGTAGCGCTTACCTGTGACGGTATAGGTAACAGGACCTGAAGCACCTGTCTCATCGAAAAAGTATGGCCCTATGATAAATGATGCCGTAAACCCGCACCACATCGTGACCTTTCAGGATGAAGTGGTATTGGTTGATTTGAGTGTGTCGTATTCGACAATTCTGTGTATTGACATATCCTGTCAGATGGAAGTGGGCTTCGTCTGCCCACATAATCTTCCACAGCAGATCAATGTCCACTTCCATGAGAGCGAGAAATTCTAAAGCAAAGGTCTCTCTTGCTGGCAGGTCAACAGGAAGCAACTCGTGCTCATGGGTAATTTTGAATGGATAGCAAAGAAGGATATTTCATAGGATTTTACGCTCTGTGCTCACGGGTATGTCCAATGTTCGGGCAATTCTCCGTGCGCTACACGTTTGCACACTACCACTATTCTCCTCCTGCATTGCTGTGGCCACTGCTTCCACTGACGTCGAATTAATTAGCTTCCTCCCTCTACCAGGTTGCACACGAAAAGAACACGTCTTTTCGAATGTCCTAATCATTTTCTCCAGACCCACAGCAGTCATCGGACCAACGCCTTTTTTCCAAACCTTTCAATGCCAGGAACTTCTGCCGGGTGACGTGTGCACAGTCATCATTCTTGTAGTACAGCTTTACAAGCAGAGCGCGATCCTGTATTGAGACAGTCATGGGGAACGTTGCAGACGCGGAAGGAGGAAAAGCTGTGTACCCGGTGTGTCAATACCAACTTCAGTGGGTCGTGCGCATGACAGTTGTCTTCATTTACGTATTCTGACAGATGCAGCTGAGCCGTACGTGGCTCGTGTTCGTGCCATATCTCATTTGACATCAGGTTTTTACTGTACTAGCACCTTGTTATGTTAATTTCAAATAATGATGTCACTCAGTTTCCACGTTGTCTGCCCGTGAGCGGCAGCAGCGGCGCTTATCGATATAAGCCCTGGCGTATTAGCCTTGCTGACTGCCGTCACTTCCCGGTTGTCGTGTGTTCGGAGTTAGTTCCGATCAGAGTTGGGAGGCGCTAGCAGTGCAGTTCGGACCTGGCAGTGTTCGACTTACAATGCAGCAGAAGTTCAGTCGGGGCGCGGCTGCAGTGGGGTCCGGACAGCCATGACTCGCCTGACAGTTGCGGACCACCTTGGTTGGTCGTTGGTCGTCGGTCGGTCGCTCGGTCGGGCGTCTTGTTGTGCGACGTGTATGTTGGCCGGCGATCGCTTATGGGTTGCCTGTGTGTGCCGACTCGTGATTCGTCCTTGTTATTGCAAGGTCACTGCCGTTAGTATTTTCTAGTCCTTCGTCCAAATGTTCATGAAACTGTGTAGCTTGTGATGTCGACTGCTCAGTTATTTTAGTGCTGTCTCCGTGCTGATGTGTGGCAGTCGGTCGGTTGGCGTGGAGCAGCGAGGAAATCTCTGCAGGGCGTAGTGTGGCCGGGCCCGCTGGCGGTCTCTACGCAGTGTCGGAATGTGTGGCGCTGTTCCCATTGCTACGAGGTCCGTGGCTCACCGACCCTGGACACGAAAGTTGAGTTTGGATTTAATTTACCAGCAAGTCAAGACTGTTCACATTGTGCCCTCTGGTTCTCGTTATTGGCCACACGAGCAACAACGTGTGTGTTCGAGTCGGCGAACGTTTAGCCACCGTGAGGTGGAGTCTAACTGTATTTGGTTATTTGCAATTGAAGTGAACCAGCGGAATTTTCTGCCTTGTGGCCGTTAACGTTCCAGTTACCTGCCCTGGCCATTGACATAAAATTCAGGCAGTGTCCTTTCCTCACCGTGTCGTCGCTGTCCCGCACGGTGTGTAGTTTGACAGTTTAATGTATGATTCTTGAGTTTCTCCCGGCGTATTTGATAATCAAAATATCCACGGGTGTGCTGCCGGTCTATAGTGTCCAACGGGCACAATATTTCGGCGATCATACATGTCGCCATCATCAGGTGAACTGACGGACTGAGCGCCTGTGAACGTGCCGGCACGGAGATCCGTACGCTATGACTGCTCAGAGGGAACTGGGTTCGGTCGCGGCGGCGGCCGATTTAAATACCCTCCACCCTCCGCCCGCGGCGCGCTCCGTCCGCCGTCCGCGCCCCGCGCCACGGTCGCGCGGTGGAACAGTTTGCGACGGCGTCTGAGATGACGTCGGTGTGATGGCTCTGTCCGCCGTGGTCGTCACAACTATACGTTTGCTCGATAGAGAGGCCATCGAAATTTGCACCAATGACGACCTCATAAACCGTGACTGTGGCTATAATCTTAGCAAGGCTTGGGAACCAGCGATTCGGACAGAGCCATCACACCGACGTCATCTCAGACGCCGTCGCAAACTGTTCCACCGCGCGACCGTGGCGCGGGGCGCGGACGGCGGAGGGAGCGCGCCGCGGGCGGAGGGTGGAGGGTATTTAAATCGGCCGCCGCCGCCGCCGCCACCGAACCCAGTTCCCTCTGAGCAGCCATAGCGTACGGATCTCCGTGCCGGCACGTTCACAGGCGCTCAGTCCGTCAGTTCACCTGATGATGGCGACATGTATGATCGCCGAAATATTGTGCCCGTTGGACACTATAGACCGGCAGCACACCCGTGGATATTTTGAGTTTAATGTATGCTTGGTTGTGGGCTTCCACGCCTTTTACGTTTTGCATTGATCTCCTGGTTGTGTGCTGGTCGAGTGGAGCACAAGTTACCTTGTCGGTGGGTCCACTGATTGTCCATTGGGTGGGGTTGTAGTCTGATCGAAAATGGTTGGACCGGCTGCCTGTCTCACCTAAGTGATCGTTGGTATTTCAAGTGCTGGCCAAACCACGAAACTTCTGAGCGCCGTTAGCTGCAATGCCTTTTATTTTGTGTTATGTGTATTTGTATGACTCATAGCCGATGGTTTTGAATTAAAGCTGAATTGTTTTTAGTTGTGTTTTAAGTTATGGGGCTTCAGCCGTTTTAAAATTAAAAGTTTCTTGCTTGTCAGGTGTTAGATTGTTTGGGCCTTCAGCCAAATTGTAGAACTTATTTAACGTGAGGCCTTCTGCCGTCTAAATATTCTCTTTGGTGTCTGAATTTTCAGTTAATGTCTTCTAGGCTTTTTAAAAGAAATTTAAGTGGTTGTGCCCTTAAGGCATATGATATTCGTGGCATATTCAGCCGATAATTAAGTTCAAGAATTTGTACTGTAATGGTTGGTCGAATAAATAAAGTTGTGTGTGTTCAAGTGTAATTGACAACCGCTCATTTTGGCCCGTTTCCACAATTCCAACTACCTGTTCTGTTCTGCGGGTTTACCAAGGAGTTTCAACAGCACCATCTATTGATCAATTTTCACACAAAATTTCTTCTTCCTCCGTGTGTTTTTCCCTTTCTCCGATACTATTCCGTCGCACTTTGACGTCATTCTGACCAGTGGCGTTATTTCTACAGCGTTTTGAGACTTTAGCTTTCGTTGCTATCACCCTGTACTAACGGATGACGAGACAGACTATAGATATAGCAGTATGGAATGGCTCACTAGGCAGTACAGTTGAAGAGGAATGAACATCTCTAAAGAGGGCAATCACAGAATTTGGAAAGAGAAACATTGGTTCAAGGAAGCTTAATGCGAAGAAACCATGGATAACAGAAGCAATAATCCAGTTGACCGACGAAAGAAGGAAGCCAAAAATGTTAATGGAAATTCAGGAATACAGAAGTACAAGTGACTGAGGAATGAAATAAATAGGAAGTGCAGGGAGGCTAAGACGAAATGGCTGCAGGAAAAAATATGGAAACATCGAAAAAGAAATGATTGTCGGAAGGGCAGACTCAAGATACAGTGAAGTCAATACAACGTTCGGTGACTCAGAAAACGATGGTGGTAACATTGAGAGTGCAGTGGGAAATCCGCTGTTAAGTGGAGAGGTGAGAGCGGATAGGTGGAAAGAGTAAATTGAGGGCTTCTAAGAGAGGGAAGATTTGTTAGATGTGACCGAAGAAAAAACAGGAGTCGATTTAGAAGAGATGAGAGACCCAGTATTAGGATCATAATTTAAGAGCGCTATGGAGGACTTAATATCTAATAAGGGATAGATAATATTCCATCAGAATTTCTAAAATCATTAGAAGTGACAACAAAACGACTATTCACGTTTGTGTATATAATGGATGAGTCCAGAGACATACCATCTGACTTTCGTGAAAATATCATCCACACAATTATTAAGACTGCACGAGCTGTCAAGTCCGATAATTATTGTATAATAAGCTATACAGCTCACAGTAAATAACTGAGAACGTAGGTTGCAACTGCTACACTGAGATGAAAAGGTTGGCACAAGAGAGGAATTCTTGGCGGGCCGCATCAAACCATTCAGAAGACTGAAGACGGGGGGGGGGGGGGAGCGACAAACTTAGAGTAGTTGTGGAGGGTGCCTTGAGGAAATGAATCCGTGTCCGGAAAGGTCATCCAACGGCGCTACCGAGCATCGAAGTTGCAGGCGCCAGCCACCTGGCCTCCCCTTCGGCAGCAAACTTGACGCTGACGGACCGCAGTCTGAAAGTCTGGCAGCGCTGCTTGTTCTACATCTACATTTATACTCCGCAAGCCACCCAACAGTGTGTGGCGGAGGGCATTTTACGTGCCACGGTCATTACCTCCCTTTTCTGTTCCAGTAGCGTATGGTTCGCGGGAAGAACGACTGTCTGAAAGCCTCAGTACGCGCTCGAATCTCTCTAATTTTCCATTCGTGATCTCCTCGGGAGAAGCAATATATTCGATACCTCATCCAGAAACGCACCCTCTCGAAACCTGGCGAGCAAGCTACACCGCGATGCAGAGCGCCTCTCTTACAGAGTCTGCCACTTGAGTTTGCTAAACATCTCCGTAACGCTATCACGGTGATCACGACTGACTGTCACGATCGCCAGTGGAGAAGATGGTGCTAGCGGCTGGATAGAAAGTCCTTGTCTTCTACAGATGCGATGCTCTGTTACCTGGTTGATGACTGTTTCGGAAATAGGTTTCTATCTGCTGTTTATTTTTCTCCTGTATACCGAGAAAAACACTGGAGATTTTGGAGGGTTCCTGGAGAAAAATACACTGCAGATGGAAACCCTTGTCCGAAACCATTATCGACCGTGGCAATAGAGTATCGTATCCCTAGAAGACAATGTCTGCCTAAGCTGCAGCCGGCTCCATCTCCACTGACGATCATGGCGATCAGTCGCCACAATCTGAGGCTACCTCATGAGAAAGGGAAGGATCTGCAAAAACTTGCCCAACACATTTCTGTAGTATACAGTGAATTTTGTGAGACACTTCTCAAGTAGCCCACAACATACACAGAAGACAAGGAATGAAAAGAAAAGCTGTCCGTTGGTACTCTACCTTTTTGAGAAGATTCTTATCAATTTTGCTCACTTCCTAAATTTCTATTATGTGAAATAATGGTGATGAAAATGTTTTCTGGAAATTTGTTTATTTCACTGCAATTTTTAAAATTCCTGCGATTGTAGAAGTGATACTTTATTAAAAGGGCATATGTACAATACACACAATGCATTTCTTTAGCACTCCAGCAAATCAAGATTATAAAGGTGCACAGAAAAGTTTCATATAAAACTGTGTTCCAAATTATCCGAAAAATTTGTGCCTACCGAACGTTCTCAGTTTTGTTACGTATTTCCACTATGCACCTTTTGGGTCCATTCAGTGTTTATAAGACTCCAATGCCACACAACCAACTACTTAAATTTCGTAGTGCATTTACTGTCTGTATTAAGTATTAAGCTGTGTTGCCACATTTATGTTCTAGTGGCGCCCTGCCACAAAAGTGTGCCCTTGAATAGTGATAGTGTGCATACACTGTCATCGTGTAGAGAGCAATAGTTGACATTTCATTTGGTGCCAGCGTGGATGTTCAGGTTGAGCTGATGATAACATACAGTCAACAACGTGCCCTTAGGTTTACTGACAGAGAAATAGAGAGGAACGACAGTGTTGATGGAACAAGGTTCTGACACTCCACTCCTCCTCTCTATCGTTAGACATAAGCAAAAACACCCTGTCAGTGCGTTAGCGTCTATAGAATAAATGACTGGGTTAAGGAGTGGACCCTTATTCTATTACAGAGCACAACAGTGTTTACCTGTACACAAATTGTTTTTAATTCAGGATTATTGTCAAAGAAATACAAGAATTTACGTAGGTTGTTAACATGACACTGCTAGGACAGTTATCAAGATAACGCATTTCGTCCTGTTTAATCGAAATAGCTCTGAACACAATATCATATTTTAACCAGAAGATTCTCTACAAATTATTCTTACTACTATATCGTGAAGTTAGCCAATATTACGACAAATCATCCGATTCTGGTTCTAATCTCAGTACTATTTAAAACGGCAATCAAGTCTATGGAGGATGGTTAGCATTTGTAACAAGCTGAGCAAAAGATTACTCAAGGTTGCTCGAGTTCACAGTGGACGCAAGCTGGTGAACCAACAAGTTTACACCTATGCTAGCAGTATTTACCTTAGCTGCGATGAACTGTCGGCTGCATGGCTGCTCTCGTCCTCTGGAAGTCCAATAAAAGCTAATGAAAATCTTTGCTGATTTTTCAGCAGAAACTGTTCTACGTTTCTCGTTAGGCAAGAAAACATGCACCCATCCATAGTCTTGAAATATGGCGATATGCACATGTATGGTTGGAGCAGTGTGCATATTACACTGCTCTGTCAGTTCTCGCAAGGACAATTAACTACGTGGACGATTTGTTTCTCCACTGTTGAAGCTCAGCGACGCTATAGCTAATATCTAGCTGAATGTCAGCCAAAGTGAATGCAGTGTCCACACAAATTCCTCTTGTGCGTCGTACAGAGCGTGATGCGCTCCGTTCTGCACTTGACGCTGGTTCAGCGAATAGTCCCCGAAATTTTCGGTCTTGTGTATCTCGTAGCAAAACTGTCCCCCACCTGGGTCCTTTCGTGCTCCATGTCACGGTTTTTTTTCCAACCAATGAGAGCATTCCTTTCATCTTGTGGGAACTACCTTTGCCAATCGCGAAGGACCTACCATCAAACCGCATCAAAATTTCGGTACTTTACTCCTTCTTAGTTCATTTCAGTCATTCGGATATTTTGTGCCCGCTCCAGACGCCTAAAAGTTACACTCCTACATCACCTACGTACCACGCTCCATTCATGTGAGCCGGCCGCTCTGGCCGAGCGGTTCGAGGCGCTACAGTCTGGAACCGCGCGACCGCTACGGTCGCAGGTTCGAATCCTGCCTCGGGCATGGACGTGTGTGATCTCCTTAGGTTGGTTAGGTTTAAGTAGTTCTAAGTTCTAGGGGACTGATGACCTCAGCAGTTAAGTCCCATAGTGCTCAGAGCCATTTGAACCATTCACGTGATCGACTGCGTCGCCGGTCTGTTCGTATCCATCTTTCCCAACGCAGTTTTCTAAAGATTCTCTCTGTAGCACTCCGCCGGCACACACCTGCCCTCTTCGATGATGCACCCGGCGCATTTGTTGTCCCTCGCCACAGGTCGCTTTAAGAGCATTCCGTTGTACTCAGGCCATGACGTCGCAACTCGCATCTGCTCCCGAACTAAAACTTTTCCTCTAGCAGCTTTTTCCTTCTCTTGCTCATCGACATGCAGGATTTAGGTTCGGTGTGTTAAAGCCGTCGACTGAGTGTCATCCCTTTGCGTTGCAAACTATACATTTTAATAGGCAAATCTGCTCATTTTCGCTGAAGTAGGTGAAGTGACATTCACCTTCCTGTTACGATGTATAAAGTCTGTCATGTAAAGTGTGAAATTGACCTTCATTTAATCTGCCAACTTACAAGGTCACGGAACGTCCAAGCAAAGTGTTGAAGCTGGATGAGTCGATGTCTGCAAATTATGGTTCAAGGGACATGACAGATGACTGCGATTCGAGTGTCTGCTCCAAATAAAAAGCCTTGCTCGTTTGGATAAGTATTATTAGATAGCGGGTTCGATTCCCGGCGGGGTCAGGGATTTTCTCTGCCTCGTGATGACTGGGTGTTGTGTGCTGTCCTTCGGTTAGTTCGGTTTAAGTAGTTCTAAGTTCTAGGGGACTGATGACCGTCAAGTCCCGTAGTGCTCAGAGCCATTTTTTTTATTATTAGGTAGCAAGTTCTGCGATATGATACAAGGAAACACAAACTTTGCAAAAACTTCAGTGGCTTTATTCCACAAAATTGGACATCATGACTAATAAGGAAACTTTGATCAAATGTTCTTTATGGGATTTGCTTTGAAAAAAGTGCCGGAGTAAACGAGTTATGATGTGTGAGAGACGACATAGTTAAAAAGAAAGAGGCATACTACATTAGGTTTCTATGACACAAATGAAGCACCAGAATTGAAGCGGGAGTGCTCTATTCGGACTAAACATGGATTCATCCAAAATACACTTTAAAGAATAGTTTCCACAGTGATAGCGTGTACGATGAATCGCCAAACAAAAGTGTCAGTGTTTAACTGCTGGGCTATGCAGCGCATGTAGGTTTCGAGCACAGCGATCTATTTTTATGGTCTGCATGTTCTGGCAGATTCAGAAAAATCGATCCAATTAACGTACTTCACATAGTCAATAGGAAAGGACTGTATAACTTCTGTTGAACATTGGGTACTGAAGATGACCAGGTGTTACCACGATGACATGGAGGGTGCCGTGATATTTGGAATAAGCCCATCAGATACATTTGCTGCGAAAAGTGGAGTTCGTCAGCGTGCGTAGTGGCACCCGTATCTTGTTCGGTATACTCTTTCTTTCCTTCTCAATGTTGCTTCCGGCGAAACAAACCTGGCCATCTGTTTATATAACAAAGCTGACAGAAAACTTTATATTACTTTGCTACTCTGATCCAAGCGCTATTCTGAAGACTTAAGCAACTTCCAGCATTCCTAGCACATGCTCAACACAACCTTCAAAGGCATATGGACAAATTTGCTGATGCGTGCCAGCTCTTATTCGTGTGTATGAATGTGAAGAACATTGTTATGCTCAAAACCGATTCCATATTTCTAGATCTCCGGAAAGCGTTGGACATGGAGGTGCTTTGCAGGCTGTTAAAGTACGATCATTTGGAATAGCTTCACAGATACGCGAGTGGCTCTAAGGCAACTTAAGTTATAGAACCCAGTATGTTGTTCATTAGAAAGAAAAGTGTCCCAGGGAAGTGTGATAGGAGCACTATTATTCTCTATATACATAAATGATATGGCGGCCAGTGTGGGCAGCAATCTGTGGTGTTTGCTGATGATGCTGTGGTGTACGTTAGGGTGTAAGTTCAGTGACTGAGGATACAGGATGACTCGGACGAAATTTCTAGTTGGTGTGATGAATGATAGCTAGTTCTAAATGTAGAAAAATGTAAAAATGTAAGGTAATGCAGATGAGTGAAAAAAACAAACCGGTAATGTTCGGACACAGCATTAGTAGTGCCTTGCTTGACACATTAACGTCGTTCAAATATACAAGAGTGATAAGAAATGGAACGAACATTTAAGTATCGTGGGAGGGAAGGCACCTGGTGGACTTAGGTTTATTGGGAGAATTTAAATAAAGTATCGTTCATCTGCAAAGGAGACCGCATATAGGACGCTGGGGCGACCTATACTTGAGTGCTAGTCGTGTGTTTGGAATCCGTGCTTCTTCGGATTGAAGGAAGACACTGAAGCAGTTCAGAGGCGGGCTGCTAGATCTGTTGCTTGTAGATTCTATCAACACGCTAGTGTTACAGAGATGCTTCGCGAACTCTTATGGGAGTGCTTGGAGGGAAGGCGACAATCTTTTCGAGGAACACTACTGAGAACATTTAGAGAAACGGTATCTGAAGCTGACTGCAGAACGATTCTGCTGCTTCGAACACACATTGCACCTAAAGACCACGAGCATTAGATACGAGAAATTAGAGCTTATATGGAGGCATGTAGACACTTTTTCCTCGTTCTGCTTGCGATTGGAACAGGATAGGGTACCCTCCAACAGCAAGGTGAATTGCAGAGCATCGATGTAGATATAGATGGATATGTATGCCATGATATTGCATGGCTACTTGTTGAGTGCAGTCTGAAATTTTTACTACCTTGGCCGCTACTGTGAGAAGGACGACGAAATAGGAGCGACAACTGGTAAAGTTGCGAGTAGTTTCTGAAAGCCTCGCATAAGAGTGGGACAATAAACTTCTTAGGTGACCACCAAAAGACTGTCAAGTATAGATGTTGAGACCTGGACACTAAATGCAAAACAAGAACGCTAGCTCAACGCCTCTCGTCTGCAGCGCCTACGAAATATTCAGTGTGTAGTGTGGAGGGACAGTATGATGAACGAAGTGGTTCGGAATACGGCAAAGCTAACGAATACCACGGCCACACTCAATGCACGTCGCTTGCGGTCGCTAGGACACTGTGTGGACCTCCCCCATCTTCCCCGACCCACATTACCTAGTGAGACAGCAGGTGCAAGAGATCGCCTGTAAGATCCGCATTGCGCTTTAAAGACTCAGCCAAACGCGACAGGAAGGCGTTCAGTACTAGCTGCAACAAGCGGAGCGAGCTCGCCGAGGACGGCAGCACGTGGAAGAAACTCGTCGAGGATGCCAGCTAGTTTCACAACGGCGCCCGGCTCAACAACTGAGATGTAGAACGAGCTTATGGACACGCGCTTATGACGAACCCCTCCCGCCACCTATGGGCAAGGATGTTGCATGGCATCCTATGTCACGAAAGTTCCTGTGTGCGGCTATTTGAAACTTCCATTAGGCAGTGCACGCCAGTGATGATACAGGACATTGGCGTCTGGACGTATATCTTGCGACACTGCTCTACTTTTGAGAGTACCAGGTACCGGACTGTACGGTGTGAGAGCAGCAATCACACTGCCTTCATGATGAATGATACCAGCCAGTGAGGCTACACTATTGTCAGTTTCGGTTGTAATACATGTATTGTTGCTATTAAGGTGTAAGTTGTTTTCGTCAATTATACTGTTCTTACAAACAGTTTCTTATCAGGAAATACTCAATGCAGATCCCCACTAAAGCCAAAGTTCTCGCGTGCTGAATGTTGGCTAGATTGTATAACAATCGCTAGCCTGTGAATTTAGAATTATTAACTCTATTTCTTATTAATGACGCCTGAGACATTGTTATCAGAGTAGTCTTTATTGCGAGTTAGAGAATCACAATCTGCATAAAAGTGACCTTAGATTTCTGATCTGTGCTTGCAAATTGCTGAATGAATGCAAACTTTACCTGAATGAAAAAATATCGGCGGCGCCTTTCTAAAAGTAGAAATTTTTCCATTCACATTAACTGGAAGTTAAGAACGTGTTGGCTAAGGCAGTGTGAGAGACTTACACTGTACTTGATCGCGAAGACGAAACCGAGTTTACAATGTATCAGCGATAAGCGGTAGTCAAATGTAAACGAGACAGGTGGAAAAAGTAAGAACTGTTTATTATTTCAAAAGTTATCGGCGTAACTTAATACATTTATCCAACAGAGACAAGAGTGTCAATGCCTTCATGGAAAAATGTTTGCCGTTGCCTACGGAATCATGATTGTATCTAGGCGTGCACTATTTCGTCGAAAGAAAATTGACGGCCACGAATATTCTCCTTGGGGACTCCGAAAACACGGAGATCGCATAGGGGAGAGATCGGGACTGTATGGAGGCTGCGTAAGGTATTCGCAGTGGAACTTCTGCTGTGTAGTCTGAACAACCTTGGGAACATATAGGATCTGGAAGAAGAGATGTACGCGTGTATACAATCATGGTTCCATAGACAACCGCAGAATTTTTTTTTTCAATGAAGGCATTGACTATTTTGCCTAACAGTGTTATAGATGTTAACAGTTATGGCGATTACTCTTAAAATAGATTACTTACTTTTTCCCAAGTGTTGTTTTCATTTGACTACCCCTTGTACACTGACAACACTACTACACAAGACAAAAACACGTTTATAACATTTCATCCACATTAGTCTTTCATGAGGGGACTGAGTGATAAGCCGGGGATTCGAACACTGCTCCTTCCTAATGGGTTGCACTACCTCTCTTGCTAAATAATTTGCAGGATCATCGTAATCGTGTTGGCACAAAGAAACCTGTACGCTGTAGAAGTTAACAATCAATATTTAAAACGAACGTGAGCACAATGGGTCTATACCCAAAGCGAAATTCACTGGCAATTGGATACAGAGACTATTTTATTTAGAAACAGTTATCTTTATTGGTACCAAAAATTTTATACAGTTCAACTTTTAGATTTACAATGCCACATTTAAATACTTTAATAACTGTAATATGGTTTGGGGTTGTACATTATAAATAATTAGTATGAATAAAGAGTTATAAAGCAATAGATTACTGTAGTAATTACTAATGAAAACGTGTTTTGGAAACTGAAATAAATAAAATGTTTTGAATTTCAGAAATGGCACAGAAGCGAACAGCACGTGCTGTAAAAAACTACAGAAAGTTACCTACATTTTAAACTAATTTTAGCGAACTGATAATCCTTATTGGTAATAAAATCGGAAACTATATGCTGTAAAAGACACACGGCGGGCGTGAAAAATCGAATGCTGCTTCTCGTAACAAACAAGACGGGACAGAGTAACGCCCAGTTACTTATTTAGTAAGTAAAACATTAGAACAAAATGTTAAAAAATAATTAAGTGGCTATCAACACAAGTGAAATCAATTTCACACTCCTTTTCGACACCTGAGTGACCTTTCTGAAATTATTTTACACCTAATAACTCTGAATGCTCTTCGAACATAATTATTAACATTCATGCAAACTATACAGATACAGAAACTGACGCATACGCGAAATGTTTTTAGAAGTATTATTGTGAAATATTCATTGCTTTTTCTGTCAGTATAATTATGTTGAGCTGGACTGTCGTTTCACTTTGAACTGGTATCTTAATATTTAGATTTTTCCATCGCTTTCTGCTATTCTTTCGTGAAAGAACATTTAAAGCTACAAGAAGTAAAATACGAAGTAATCAAAAGCGCGACATAGTTTGTCCAATTTTTTTCAGCTTTCAAGTAGATTGTTGGTATTCTGTCCTTTGGAGCTAGTAATGAATCCAGCACTACGAAAGTTTGTTGGGCCACGCACAGCTTCACAGGTACTGTGAAGCTCAGGGTCGTTTCGGACGGTGCACCGTCTTCGGTAGATCAGTCTACGGCGAGCTGCCTGAAGGAGCCGGCCATGTCGAAGACGTCGCGGCGCGCCTTGGAGCGGGCGGCGGTGGGGCGCAGCTTCTCGTCCACTCCGTACTTGCCGTCCTCCAGGAAAAAGTCCCGCCGGGACTCGAGGCGTTTGCGGAATCGCTCTGAAACACACGAATCATCTTTACTAAGTAGCAGCTACTGAGAGGCTAAGCGGTTTTCCTTTGTCTCGCTTATGAACACCAAGTTGCTACGAGGGGCGTTCGGTAAGTAATACAACACATCTTTTTTCTCGGCAAATTTAGGTTGAAACAATGTGAAACCCCGTTGTGGGATGTAGTGGAATATTCCCGTTTCCGCTCTTATCGTATCATTAAATTCCGACAGGTGGCGGCGCTATACGTGACCTTCAAAATTGCGTCTATAACGGTGGTGCGATCCAACCAGAGAGCCTGTAAGTAGGCTGTTTAGGTTTTTATGTTGGTAACGCCACGTAGCGCACTATATGAAAATCACTGACTGTTCTGTGTGAACTGTGGCTGGTCTGCATTGTTGCAGTATCGCTATTCTGGAGTTAGGCAGTTAGCTGTTAACAGCGCGTAGCGTTGCGCAGTTGGAGGTGAGCCGCCAGCAGTGGTGGTGGATGGGGAGAGACTGCGGAGTTTTGAGAGCGGACGATCTGGACGTGTGTCAATCAGAAAGAATATATTTGTAATATTGGATATCATGGACTGATATATATATTATGACTTCTGAACACTATTAAGGTAAATACATTGTTTGTTCTCTATCAAAATCTTTCAGTTGCTACCTATGCCTATCAGTAGTTAGTGCCTTCAGTAGTGTAAATCTTATGTAGCTGGCAGTAGTGGCGCTCGCTGTATTGCAGTAGTTCGAGTAACGAAGATTTTTGTGAGGTAAGTGATTTATGAAACGTATGGGTTAATTTAGTCAGGACCTTTGTCTTGTAGGGATTATTGAAAGTCAGACTCCATTGCGCTAAAAAATATTGTGTGTCAGTTGAAGCAGTCGTGTATAATTTTTTTTAAGGGGAAGTTTCAAGCCGTCTTTGAGCTTTTGGCGGAAAACTGGGGTATGGCAGATATTCATAGGCGCTTGCAGAATATCCACGGAGACCTGGCAGCGAACAGAAGCACGGCGAGTCGCTGGGCGATGTGTGAGATCATCGCAACGAAAGTCGCGCAACCTGTCCCATTTCCCGCTTGCCGGCCGGCCGCACACAGCTGAAACTCCTGCGATGTTGGAACGTGAAAACGCAGTCATTCCAGGTGAGCAACGGATCACAACCCAACACCCTGCTGCACTACCAGACGTCTCTGTTGGTTGTGCTGATACACCAATCCATCAGGTGTGCGCCTGTTGGGTTCCTCACGGCCGAAGAGAAGAACATGAAGTCCAACGAAGGACCATCTCTGTGGAATTACTTGCGCGTAAAGAGGCTGACCGTGACTGCACTACTGCCCATTAAAATTGCTACACCAAGAAGAAATGCAGATAATAAACGGGTATTCATTGGACAAACATATTATACTGGAACTGACATGTGATTACATTTTCACGCACTTTGGGCGCATAGATCCTGAGAGATCAGTAGCCAGAACGAACACCTCTGGTCGTAATAACGGCCTTGATACGACTGGGTATTGAGTCAAACGGAGCTTGGATGGCGTTTACAGGTGAAGCTGCCCATGCAGCTTCAACACGATACCACTGTTCATCGAGTTGTGACTGGCGTATTGTGACGAGCCAGTTGCTCGGCCACCATTGACCAGCCGTTTTCAATTGGTGAGAGATCTGGAGAATGTGCTGGCCAGGGCAACAGTCGAACATTTTCTGTATCCACAAAGGCCCGTACAGGACCTGCAACATGCGGTCGTGCATAATACTGCTGAAATGTAGGGTTTCGCAGGGATCGAATGATGGGTAGACCCACGGGTCGTAACACATCTGAAACGTAACGTCCACTGTTCAAAGTGCCGTAAATGCTAACAAGAGGTGACCGAGACGTGTAACCAATGGCACCCGATAGTATCACGCCGGGTGATACGTCAGTATGGCGATGACTAATACACGCTTCCAATGTGCGTTCACCGCGATGTCGCCAAACACGGATGCGACCATAATGATGCTGTAAACAGAACCTGGATTCATGCGAAAAAATGACGTTTTGCCATTCGTGCACCCAGGTTCGTCGTTGAGTACACCATCGCAGGCGCTCCTGTCTGTGATGCAGCGTCAAGGATAACCGCAGCCAGGTCTCCTAGCTGATAGTCCATGCTGCTGCAAACGTCGTCGAACTGTTCCTGCAGGTGGCTGTTGTCTTGCAAACGTCCACATCTGTTGACTCAGGGATCGACCCCCCGATTGAATATTCTGCTAACAGTCATTGGATCTCGACCAACGCGAGCAGCAATGTCGCGATACGATAAACCGCAATCACGATAGGAGGCTACAATCCAACCTTTATCAAAGTCAGAAACGTGATAGTACGCATTTCTCATCCTTACACGAGGCATCACAACAACGTTTCACCAGGCAATGCCGGTCAACTGCTTTTTGTGTATGATAAATCGGTTGGAAACTTTCCTCATGTCAGCACGTTGTAGGTATCGCTACCGGCGTCAACCTTGTGTGAATATTCTGAAAAGCGAATCATTTGCCTATCATTACATCTTCTTCCTGTCAAATTTCGCCTCTGTAGCACCTCATCTTCGTGGTGTAGCACTTTCAATGGCCAGTAGTGTATTTTTTGTCGAAGATAGTCTTGAGCAGTGGAATCACTTCGAATTGGAAACGAAACGAGGATCTATGCAGTGGCGCCACACCATTTCCGAAGAAATAGTTCAAGGCTGCACATTTAGCCGGTAAAGTAATGGCGATAGTCTTCTGGGAGTTTATAAGGGTTATTCGGTTTACTCCGTCCCTCATGGTGCAACGACCAGTTCGAAATGTGTTGTGCGACTCTCAGGAAATTGAAGGAAACACCTCAGCGTCTTCCTCGCCACAAAAACTCAGAAATACTACTTCGACATGACAACGCAAGGCCTCACGCAAGTCTGCGCACCTGAGAGCAGCTCACGAAATTTCATTGTATTGGATTGTTCTCCCTCATCCATCCTACAGCCCGGATCACACACCGACCGACTTCCTTCTGTTTGCCCCAATGTAGGATGCGCTCCACGGGAAGCACGGAGGCTCCGACTTCGACCAGTCACGGTGGTCGATGCGGGCATACGGGCCCTCCCCAGACAGCCGACGTTAGGCTGTCGCATTCAACGGAAATTTTATTGAAAACTAGGGTTTCCTAGTCCAAAGAGTGGGGAATAATATGATTTACTGAAATCTTTCATAAAACCAACCTCCTTTCAGAAATGAAAATGTTTTTCATTAATTATTAAACGACTTTCGTAATTTTGAAGGATGGGCGTAAAACCTGTCATTTCGTTAATAATTTTTTCATAATGGGGGCCACAGTCACATTTCTCCACTGTCAGTACCGCCCTTACACTTTATTTACAGTGCTACATTTACACTTTGTTGTTGTTGTGGTCTTCAGTCCTGAGACTGGTTTGATGCAGCTCTCCATGCTACTCTATCCTGTGCAAGCTTTTTCATCTCCCAGTACCTACTGCAACCTACATCCTTCTGAATCTGCTTAGTGTATTCATCTCTTGGTCTCCCTCTACGATTTTTACCCTCCACGCTGCCCTCCAATACTAAATTGGTGATCCCTTGATGCCTCAGAACATGTCCTACCAACCGATCCCTTCTTCTGGTCAAGTTGTGCCACAAACTTCTCTTCTCCCCAATCCTATTCAATACTTCCTCATTAGTTATGTGATCTACCCATCTAATCTTCAGCATTCTTCTGTAGCACCACATTTCGAAAGCTTCTATTCTCTTCTTGTCCAAACTATTTATCGTCCATGTTTCACTTCCATACATGGCTACACTCCATACGAATACTTTCAGAAATGACTTCCTGACACTTAAATCTATACTGAATGTTAACAAATTTCTCTTCTTCAGAAACGCTTTCCTTGCCATTGCCAGCCTACATTTTATATCCTCTCTACTTCGACCATCATCAGTTATTTTGCTCCCGAAATAGCAAAACTCCTTTACTACTTGTGCCTCATTTCCTAATCTAATTCCCTCAGCATCACCCGACTTAATTAGACTACATTCCATTATCCTTGTTTTGCTTTTGTTGATGTTCATCTTATATTCTCCTTTCAAGACACTGTCCATTCCATTCAACTGCTCTTCCAAGTCCTTTGCTGTCTCTGACAGAATTACAATGTCATCGGCGAACCTCAAAGTTTTTATTTCTTCTCCATGAATTTTAATACCTACTCCGAATTTTTCTTTTGTTTCCTTTACTGCTTGCTCAATATACACATTGAACAACATCGGGGAGAGGCTACAACCCTGTCTTACTCCCTTCCCAATCACTGCTTCCCTTTCATGTCCCTCGACTCTTATAACTGCCATTTGGTTTCTGTACAAATTGTAAATAGCCTTTCGCTCCCTGTATTTTACCCCTGCCACCTTCATAATTTGAAAGAGAGTATTCCAGTTAACGTTGTCAAAAGCTTTCTCTAAGTCTACAAATGCTAGAAACGTAGGTTTGTCTTTCCCTAATCTTTCTTCTAAGATAAGTCGTAAGGTCAGTATTGCCTCACGTGTTCCAGTGTTTCTACGGAATCCAAACTGATCTTCCCCGAGGTTGGCTTCTACTAGTTTTTCCATTCGTCTGTAAAGAATTCGTGTTAGTATTTTGCAGCTGTGACTTATTAAGCTGATAGTTCGGTAATTTTCACATCTGTCAACACCTGCTTTCTTTGGGATTGGAATTATTATATTCTTCTTGAAGTCTGAGGGTATTTCGCCTGTTTCTTTACACAATCATTATTTCGGCTTCAAAGTGCGATTATGAAGTGTTTTAAGCGTTACAAATTGCCTAAGATGGCATACTGCCGTATTGAAATGCGCTATTAGACACATTGTCTAAGAGTCGATATTTCTGGCAGAGCCTACTGCTTATTCGTTATTGAATACAGTCAAGATGGTGTACTCAGTAATGAAATAAAGCAGTAGGCTCTGCCAGAAATACCGACTCTTAGACAATGTGTGTATACTGCATTTTAATATGACAGTATGCCATCTCAGGCAGTTTATAACATTTAGAACAGTTGATAATGGCACTTTGAAGCCGAAATCATGATTGTGTAAGTGTAAATGTAACACTAAATAAACAGCAGTCTAATGGCGGTACTGACTTTAAAGGTCTTATTTCTTTTTATTGGATCAGAGACGAATGCTTTCGGCAAAACATGTACGATGGTGGAATGACATAGAAATGATTAAACTTTCTGCAGCTCAAAATTTTCTCTTGCAGCTGCGTGCAACTGTGACTAGAACTTAATTTTTGTAATGAAACAGTTAAGTGAGCGCAATACTTACGTTTTATTTGTGCTTACTGTTCTGAAGTAGTTAACGAAACCTGTTTCTCTCATTTTAATGTAAGTTGCTGGATAAACTAGCTCACAAATTTCTAGCTACCTATTACGAGTAGTTCAAGAGTAAATTGTATCTAAAACACTGAATTTTGGGTAAAATAATATCATTGATAAGATTCGCTGATGACATTTCTATGATCAGTGGAAGTGAAGATTTGACGGATTTCTTCAATGGAAAGAGCAGTGTAGTGAGTACAGAAGATCGAAAGAGTAAATCAGGAAACACGAGAGTAATGAGAAATATCAGAAGTAAGAACAGTGAGAAACTTAACATTAGAATTAATTATCACGAAGTAGATGAAGGTAAGTAGATCTGCTACCTGGTCAGCAAAGTAACCCATTATTTACGGAAGAAGGACATTTCTGGCCAAGAGAAGTCTAATAGTATCAAACGTGTGGCATTCTTTGAGGAAGACATTTCTGACAATGTACACGTTTTGCTTTGTATGCCAATGAGACGTGAACTGTGAGAAAACCGCAACGAAAGAGATAAGAAGCATTTGAGATGTAGTGCTACAGAATAATGTTGAAAATCAGGTGGACTGGTAAGGTAAGGTTTGACGTGGTTCTCCGCATAATCGGCGAGGAAACGATTATATGCAGAATACTGGTGAGAAGAACTGAAAGGATGATAGGACATCTATTAACACATCAGGGATAACTTCCAAGGAACTGTAGAGGGAGACTGGAATACATCCACAAATAATTGAGGACGTAGTTTGCAAGTGCTACTCTGAAATGAGGAGTTCAGCACAGGAGAGAAATTCGTAGCGACCAGCAAACGAGACGGAAATAAATAATGGTGAGCAGTTTTGTTTAACGTGGGCAACGTTAGGCGTGTGTTGGAGTTCACAACTTCTTTATAACACATGGGAATCAACATCCTATTTTCATTCAACCGTCAGCTTTCAGGTTGCTTATTTTAATCTTTCGCACATCACGTAGCATTTTGAGTGTTAATATGAATATAAGGTGATTTTCTTTGCCTTTTGTATATCGACGGTCTTCTGAAGACGCGTTCCACTGAATGGAATTCGTAAATACAGCACGAGACAGCACTTTTAGTTTCTGAGCAATTTATGTAGGTTTTTCACATAACTGAATTATTGCGAATTCGTTTACACTCCAATGTTTACTCAAACCTCTACATATTATCGAATGTATTACGTTTACTTTAACTACATTTAAAGCCGAATTATGAGGGGATCATGTGTGTATTTTTGACTTACATTTACGTAGGAGAGTCATTCGGCCGTCCAGAAATATTGCGAGGTAAGGTTAGTTTAATTGTACGGCTGAACGGTGGTCGGCGGGTCCAGTCGAAGCGACCAATACGGGTCAGCCGAGGTACAAAGGCGAACAGTGCGTGGCCAGAAATAAATTCCTAAATTCCAGAGCAGAGAGGATTTGGACAGCGGTTCCTCGCATGCCCAGAGTGCAGGAGACTTATCAGACATGGCTGAGTTTTAAGCAGCCTGAACATGGCGGGTTACACATCTAGAAAATTCTATGGGAAGTCACAGATGTGTAATAAAGCAAATGTGAATACATCTGTGACCTCAGAAGAACGAGGCAACGTAATAATATTTTCAGTATTTTAAAAGCTAAGACATAATATTTTACAGTGACTAATTATTTTTACAATGAGCATTAGAACTTTTAAACACTTCAGGCGATTTCAACAAACAATTTCATGAAAGCATTGCACTACACTGAAGCGCCAAAGAAACTTGTGTAGCCATGAGTATTCAAATATAGAGAGACGTAAACAGACAGAATACGGCACTGAGGTCGACAACGCGTATATAAGCCAAGTGTCAGGCGAAGTAGTTATATCAGTTACTCTTGCTACGGTAGCAGGTTATCAAGAAGTGAATTTGAACGTGGTGTTTTATTTGTAGCACGAGCGATAGTACACACCATCTCCGAGGTAGCGATTAAGTGGTGATCGTCCTGTACAACCATTTCACGAGTGTACCTTGAATATCAGGAATCAGGTATAACATCAAATCTGCACATCTTTGCGGGCGGAAAAAGATCCTGCAACAACGGGAGCAACGAAGACTTAAGAGAATGGCTTAGTGTGACAGAAGTGCAACCCTTCCGCAAATTGCTGCAGATTTCAGTGCTGGGCCATCAACAAATGTCAGCGTGTGAACCATTCAACGAAACATCATCGCCGACCGGAGTGGCCGTGCGGTTCTAGGCGCTACAGTCTAGAGCCGAGCGACCGCTAGGGTCGCAGTTTCGAATCCTGCCTCGGGCATGGATGTGTGTGATGTCGTTAGGGTGGTTAGGTTTAAGTAATTCTAGGGGGCTGATGACCTCAGATGTTAAGTCCCATAGTGCTCAGAGCCATTTGAACCATTTTTGAAACATCGATTTGGGCTTTCGGAGCAGAAGGCCCACTCGTGTATCCTTGATGACTCCACGACAACGTTTTACGTCTAGCCTGGGCCCGTCAGCACCATCACTGGACCGTTGGGGATTGGAAACATGTTGCCTGGCCGGACAAGTCTCGTTTCAAATTGTGTCGAGCGGATGGACGTGTACGGGTATGGAGACAACCACATGAATCCATGCACCTTGCATGTCAGCAGGGGACTGTTAAAGCTGTTTGAGACTAATGGTGTGGGGTGTGTCCAGTGGGAGTGATATGGGACCCCTGACACGTCTAGATACAACTCTGATGGGGACATGTACTTTAGTATCCTCTCTGATCACCTGCACCCATTCAAATCCATTGTGCATTGCGACGGACTTGGGCCATTCCAGCAGGACAATGCGACAGTCCGCAAGTCCAGAATTGCTAGAAAGTGGCTCGAGGAACACTTCTGAATTTGAACACTTCCGCTGGCCACAGAACTCCCCAGACATGAACATTATTGAGCATATCTGGTATGGCTTGCAACGTGGTTCAGAAGAGATCTCCAACCCCTCCTACTCTTACGGATTTATGGACAGTCCTGCAGGATTCATGGTGTCAGTGCCATCCAGCACTACCTCCGACTTCAGTTGAGTCCATGCCACGTCGTGTTGCGGCACTTCTGAGTGCTCGTGGAGACCGTCCACGACATTAGGCAGGTGTACCAGTTTCTTTGGCTTTTCAGTGTATATCGTAATGGAATGGCCCCGTACTCATCGTGACTTATCACGTGGACGCTGTGCCGCAACGTACTATTTATCTGGGCAGTATTGTTTCTTGGTGGTAGGTGAAGACACGATCCACTTTCGAAAGAAGGGCCTTCTGCGTCGGGTTTGAGATAGTTAAGAAAGTGGCGTGCCTGGTGTATTCTGTTTCATAAATTACGAGTACGACACTTCATGACGATAATTCCTTTACATGCCATAATTCAACGGCACTTTTCTTTAAATCATGTGATTACTAATTTAAATTTAAATGTGTATTTATTCAGAAGGAATTGTCATTCATAAATTCTTTTAAGTCATTGAAAAGGGTTCAAAACATACTTCCGGCAAGCAGACGGAAGCAATTATTTGAACAAGATATTTTAACATTTTGTTGTCACGTAACATGAGTCGGCATTCACAAGAACGTTGGTTTATTTATGAATAAAATATATTTATTGTAAACGGTCTGAGTACCACGGAATGTTTGTGACATACTTTCTATTAAATATGGTTATAAAACTTTATTGTAGCACGGAAACTGGTGAAGTCTAGTTAAATCATGTCTGTTGAACATCATAACAATGTATTTGGTGGGGATAGTCTTCAGCCCATGGAGAAGTAGAAAATGACGGAATACTACTTGAAATCATGTCTGTGGAACATCGGAACGATATATTTTGGTGGTGATGGCCTTCAGCCAATGGAGAAGTAGACAGTGACGGAACACTATTTGAATCAAGTAGAGGCGACATTTTTAGAGTCGTGCATTCAAGCCAATGGTAGGAACACTTTACGTCGAGTTTCGGAAGGAGGGAGACTTGCCGGAGGTAACTTGAGAGGTTTCCTCGAGTAGGTGGTAACTTCTGGGTGGTAAACGGCCGCTCTCGAGAGGTCTGAATGTGCTCCAGTGCATAACTTTTTGGCTTTGATTGTGGAACAGACTAGACAGAGTTTGAGTTCGTGCTCTTTATCTCTCGTGTGATGATGGAAAGATTGTCGTGCTGAACTCTCAATAATTTTGATCTGGCAAATGTTTGCTGTCTTCGAATCACGAGATGGACGCAGCTTTTAGCAAGCCTTGGATGCATATTAAGTTTGTCATTCTGCTACCTTCCTTGTAATGCACTTAATGCAACTTTTCTGCTTTTTTTTGTAATGTTATCTTTCTTTCTATCTTATAAATGGTGATCATAGGACAGCTTTACGTGTGCATGAGAAGGGTCACTTGAATGAATATTATTGAACCTAATTCTCTAGTGTCGCCTACATCATCAGTTTCTGACATAATGGAATCCTTTTTATTAGCTAATCATTTATCTTATTTAATATTTTTGATTATTTTATTAATTCATAATTCTAGCCAGTGCATAGACCACTTGACCGCAAGATCACAGTACGTATTATCTGCAGCAACTTTAGCCGCAGATTATAAAAGGAAGCGTGTACGGGTCGACGTACAACTTCAACAGTCCATCCTAAACAGAGCTGTGCACAGCCAAATTAACTAAGGTTCAACTAACTGCATGTAAAATCGCGAAGTCAAAGACTATCCCGAAAAATAAAACATCTTTTATTGATTTATTTTCAGACATATCGTTCTACACCTCTACGTTCTGGATCAAGTGTCCTACGGGAAGACGCCACTTTAGTTTCGAATATCACGGGTCCAGAAAACGTCGAGCATCTCTATTTCCGATCACGTAATGAGATGATCGCCTCGACCACACGGGTCAGCGGTCACACGCTCTTTAGTTTACACAAAGCATTCTGTGTGACGCTGTTGGCGTAGGCACCCAAACACCATCCTTTCGATATAAGAACGTAGGCTTCCGCGGCCGGTGTCATACTGATTAAAATTCTTGTGGGTATTATGCCTCGTAATTGCTAAAAACTAACAATAATTAGGTATTTGATATTCGTAGACTTCTCTTGGCCAGAAATGCCTTTTTTGCCATAGCGAGTCTGCTTTTGATGTCCTCCTTGCTCCGTCCGTCACTGGTTATTTTACCGCCTAGGTAGCAGAATTTCTTAATTTCATTGACTTCGTGACCATCAATCCTGATGTTAAGTTTCTCGCTGTTCTCATTTCTACTACTTCTCATTACCTTCGTCTTTCTCCGATTTACTCTCAAACCATTCTGTGTACTCATTAGACTGTTCATTCCGTTCAGCAGATCATTTAATTCCTCTTCACTTTCAATCAGTATAGCAATGTCATTAGCGAATCGTATCATTCATATCCTTTCACCTTGCATTTTAATTCCACTCCAGAACCTTTTTTTTATTTCCATCATTGCTTCCTCGATGTACAGATTGAAGAGTAGGGGCGAAAGGCTACAGCCTTGTCTTACACCCTTCTTAATACGAGCACTTCGTTCTTGATCGTCCACTCTTATTATTCCCTCTTGGTTGTTGTACATATTGTATATGACCCGTCTCTCCCTATAGCTTACCCCTACTTTTTTCAGAATCTCGAACAGCTTGCACCATTTTATACTGTCGAACGCTTTTTCCAGGTCGATTAATCCTATGAAAGTGTCTTCATTTTTCTTTATAGCCTTGCTTCCATTATTAGCCGTAACGTCAGAATTGCCTGTCTTGTCCCTTTACT